>NC_083106.1:26197850-29088330 GCF_949774975.1 Lagenorhynchus albirostris | reverse complement strand
GCTCAACATCACTAATCATTAGAGAAATGCTAATTAAAACTACAATGAGGTATCACCTCACACCAGTTAGAATGGGCATCATCAGAAAATCTACAAACAACAAATGCTGGAGAGGGTGTGGAGAAAAGGGAACCCTCTTGCACTGTTGGTGGGAATGTAAATTGATACAGCCACTATGGAGAACAGTATGGAGGGTCCTTAAAAAACTAAAAATAAAATTACCATATGACCCAGGAATCCCACTACTGGGCATATACCCAGAGAAAACCATAATTCAAAAAGATACATGTGCCCCATTTTTCATTGCATTACTGTTTACAATAACCAGGTCATGAAAGCAACCTAAATGCCCATAGAGAGATGAATGGATAAAGAAGATGTGGTACATATATACAATGAAATATTACTCAACCATAAAAAGGAATGAAATTGGGTCATTTGTAGAGGCGTGGATGGACATAGAGACTGTCATACAGAATGAAGTAAGTCAGAAAGAGAAAAACAAATATCATATATTAACGCATATATGTGGAACCTAGAAAAATGGTACAGATGAACGGGTTTGCAGGGCAGAAATAGAGACACAGATGTAGAGAACAAACGTATGGACACCAAGGGGGAAAAGTGGCAGCGGGTGGGGGGGCGGTGGGGAGATGAATTGAGAGATTGGGATTGACATGTATGCACTGATGTGTATAAAATGGATGACTAATAAGAACCTGCTGTATAAAAAAATAAATAAAATTCTAAAATTCAAAAAAAGAAAAAGAGTAACAAGCAGCTCTATATTTTTAGAACAAATTTTTCTGAGCTTATGCTTAATAAAATCAAATATTTTTTCTTTTATAATTTATTATGGTTATATATACCCTAATTAGTACATATATTCTCATAAAGGGACTTTTATTGCTGTATGCCATATTTATTACCACAATCTATGTTGTTAGATCTTGTTCCTTAGTAAATTTAAAGAAGGAGGTATATAGTAGTGAAGAAATTCATTCCTAAGTGTTTAGAAAGCTGAAGTTTATTGAGGCAGCAAGGGAATCTGTCTAAAGGGTAGTAAAGAATTGTGAAGCACAACTTTATGCCATAAATTTGATAACCCAGATGAAATGTATGTATCTAAGTCATGAGCATATGTCACATGGCTCCTTTAAAACAATAGAGGTATTCTAGAATGCCTTTCCTTTGGTTATTATTAGAACCATAGAGCAAGTTAATCAGAAAACCAGGTCAGCAACCAGAAAATGTGGGAGAGTGGTGGGAATGGGGAAGAATGGGGAATGAGAGGTTTACCAAAGCCAAACTTCCTCACCACTTCATCCCTAAAGGGGAATTTCTGAGAACTCTGAAAGTTATGCCATGGATCACACTTTCAAGATCAATGGTTAAGGATGAAGGAGCTCTCTGTGAGTACACAGGAGGAAAGAATGAACAAAGTCTTCTTCCCAAATATTTGTCAACACAGCAACACTCTTTTAAAATAACCTGAAGAAAAAAAATCACGAGAAAAACTGGGAATTATTTTAAACCAAATAATGAAAATATAAAATTTGTGAGATATAGGTAAAGCAGTGTTTCTGTTACATGCTTATATGAACAGAGAAAAAACGTTTAAAATCAATTATCTAAGCTTTTACCTTCGGAACCTAGAAGAAAGGAGAAAAAGTTAAACCCAAAATTAGTAGAAGAAAGGAAATAATAAAATTAAGAGAAGAAATCAATTAGATAGAAAACAAGCAATAGAGAAAATCAACAAAACCAAAAGAATGTTGTTTGAAAAGTGAGAGAAATTAGTAGATTCCTAGAAAGAAATGACCTATGTCAGGAATGAAAGAGCAGACATGTCTATGGATCCTATGAAAATTAAAAGGGTAATAAGACTTCCACTTCCAGGAAGATGGAATAGATGTAAGTTTTCCTTCTTCTCCCACTAAGTAGAATAAAAACTGTGGAAATTATATATGAAACAAACATAAGAAGATTCTGAAAGAAGAAGGCAGAACAGTTACAGACCTTGGGAGCTAAAGAATGACATGTTGGTGAGTTTGCTGATTTTCTTTTGCCACCTAGTCTCCAGGCTGGGTGCTGGAGAAACCAGAAATGCTGATGGACACAGACTTTAAAATAGCTCCAACATAGACTGCTGGCCCTAGTCAAAGGCCCAGAGAATGTGTAGCCTAGCAAGACAAAAAATTTTAGAAAATAACTACTCCACTCTCTCTAAACACCACACACACATACACACACACACACACACACACACACACACAAACTGTAGTCCCAACCTCCTGTATGGCAGCCAAAACTGAGTGGTGACCCTACACTTCCCACTCTTCCCAGGCTGTCCCTCCAACTGCTGTCCCCCACAGGGATGACATCAGAGGCTGAGTACGGAGCTGGAACTTGTTGCCTGATGGACAGTAACAAAGCTCTCCTTACAGCCATGTCCTGGAGACCACATGAGAAGCAGGGTCTTCCATCTCTAAAAGGCAGTAACAAGGTGCCCATCCCACCTCTCAAGCATGTTACAAATATTCTTGAAACAAATGAAAAAAATAGAAAGTAGCAGCAAAAAAATAGAAAGTCTCAACAGACAAGTAGAAAACATAAAGATGAACCCAGTGGAAATTTTAGATATAAAAAGTACGGTGAAGAAAATCAATCCCAAAAGATTGCATAGCTATAATTCCATTTATGTAACATTCTTGATAAAATTACAGAAATGAAGAACCAGTTTACTGGTTGACAGAGTTTAAGAGGTGAGAAGTAGGCAGGTGTGTCTATAAAAGGGCAACTTGAGGGCTCCTTGTGGTGAAGGAAATGTTCTGTATCTTGACTCTATCAATATCAATATCCTGGTTGTGGTATTGTATTATAGTTTAACAAGATCTTACTACTGGGGGAAACTGGATAAAGTGTATAGGGGCTCTCTAAATAATTTCTTACAATGACACATGAAGCTACAGTTATCTAAAAATAAACAATATAATTAAAAATAAGACATTCAAGCTAATAAAATATTTTCTAAAAAAATGCAACAAGAGGATATTATGAATGATCTTATGTGAATAAATGCAACCACTTAGATATAATGAACAAATTCCTTGAAAGACAAAATTTGTCATACCTGACACAAGAAGATATAGAAAACCTATGACTGGTTTTTAAAAACTGAATTCATAATCAAAAACCTTTCCACAAGAAAAACTCTACAATCAAGTGGATTCTTTGGTTAGTTCTATGAAGCTTTTGAGGAATAATACTAGTGTTGCACAAAACTCTTTTGGAAGATAGAGTAGGGAGAAACCCTTCCTAACTCAGCCTACGATGTCAGCATAACTGATATCAAAACCCAATAAAAAAAGAAGATGAGGTATATATATATATATATATATATATATATATATATATATATATACACATGTATGTGTGTATATACACAAACACACACAATGGAATACTACTCAGCCATAAAAAGGAATGAAATTGTGCCATTTGCAGCAACATGGATGGACTTGGAGGGCATTATGCTAAGTGAAATAAGTCAGACAGAAAGGCAAATACTGTATGATGTCACTTATATGTAGAATCTAAAAAATACAACAAAGTAGTGAATGTAACAAAAAGAAGCAGACTCACTAATATAGAGAACAAACTAGTAGTTACTAGTGGGGAGAGGGAAGGGAGAGGAAATATAGGGGTGGGGAAGTAGGAGGTACAAACTATTGGGTGTAAGATAGGCTCAAGGATATATTGTACAGCATGGGAAATCTAGCCAATATTTTGTAATGACTGTAAGTGGAGTGTAACATTTAAAAATTGTATAAAAAATAATATTATAAGAAAAATATATTAGTGAATTGAATCCAGTAATATCTGAAAGGATAATACATAACAACAAGTGGAGTTTATCCTAGAGATGTGAGATTGTTAAAATATCTATCTCTAATTACTTAAACCCAGACATCTCTGTGTTTGAAGTCAATGTGGTGTTGGAAACTGAGATTGGGAATCTACTAGAACAGGACTCGCTGTTTTGTAGTCTGTGCAGTGCAGGTCTAGTGAAGAAGGCCTGTCAGAGTCTGGTGAAGCAGGGATGTACACACTGTCCTGGGAATGGATGAAGATCAACCAACACCTAGGGACAGAGGAAGAGGAGTCATCAGCTTAGTACATGGATGGCAGGCATCACTCGGCAGCCAGAGCCATAGAACAGGAGCATAGAGATGCCTATAGAGCAGGCAGAGAAACATGGCAGTAGAGAAGCACCAGTAAGAGGCAGGCATGAGCCTCTTGCTAGGGAGGACCAGGCTATTATAGAGGAATTTGAAATAGACCAGAGCTCCTGGAATTCTCTCGTTGGAGAAAGTCTGAAAAGAACACATTTTTAGGACTTCCCTGGTGGCGCAGTGGTTGAGAGTCTGCCTGCCGATGCAGGGCACACGGGTTCGTGCCCCAGTCCGGGAAGATCCCACATGCCACGGAGCGGCTGGGCCCGTGAGCCATGGCCGCCGGGCCTGCGCTTCCGGAGCCTGTGCTCCACAACCGGAGAGGCCACAACAGTGAGAGACCTGCGTACTGCAAAAAAAACAAACAAAAAAACCCCCCACATTTTTATAAAATCTGGAGCTAAGGTTCATGCATCAGTGAACAGGGGTTCCATTTCTATTCCCAACAGTGCTTAGCCTTGCACATGACTGTAAGTCTGTAGCTATTAATTGATTAATGATCTATTTTATTGCTCTGCAAACTAGGAAAGTCAATTGTGATTCTGGCATTGGGGAGAAACTGTATATACAAGGGTGTGTTATAAACCACTGAGCCTCTATCTGGGCTAGAGGGGCTACTGAGAAATTACTAAATTATTTCAGCTAACATTCAGCTGAATCAATGCCAAATGGATTAGAGTTCTGGTTACCATGAATAGAGCTATGGGCAGAATTTCATCATGAGAAGAAATAAGGTTGTTTTGAAAGAAAAATGGAAAACTAAACAACTTGGTAGCTAAAATGCAAGCAAAATACGCTGTTTTTGCTATACTAGAGGTTTTGCTGAGAATTTGGGGGCTTTTTTGTTTTTAAATTCCCACTCATGTAATAAATTTTGATGTTTATTTTGAATGGTATGGATAACACAATGAGTGTTCATTTGGAAGTCAATTCGTGTAGCTAAATAAAAGATGTCTCAATAAATTTCAAATTCCCAGTTTAGCATTTTTCACAGTTACATTTTTTGTTGTGAAATATTTATGCTTTATGAAAACCAAAACTGTAGGGTTTCCTATGGGTAGGTGACTCCAGTTACATAGTGGGTATTATGAATCTCTGACAGGTGATTTATTCTGCCTTTGAAATTTCCAAAAATTCCTTAATTGCTGGGTGTGAATTCCATGAACTCACAAGACGTTGTCAGTAGTAAGATTAAGTCTTCAGAACACAAAATGCCAAGACAAAAGCTGCAGGACAAAAATGCCAAAAACCAAATGGAAAAATATTAAGAATTCCACTTTTAGGGCTTCCCTGGTGGCGCAGTGGGTGAGAGTCCGCCTGCCGATGCAGGGGACACGGGCTCGTGCCCCGGTCCGGGAAGATCCCACATGCCACGGAGCGGCTGGGCCCGTGAGCCATGGCCGCTGAGCCTGCGCATCCGGAGCCTGTGCTCCGCAATGGGAGAGGCCACAACAGTGAGAGAGGCCCGCGTACCACAAAAAAAAAAAAAAAAAAAAAAAAAAGGAATTCCACTTTTAAAGCAAACAATGATTGCATTTAACTGGATATAACTTTCAAGTGATTATATTTTCCCTGAATGATTGCAATAGTCTTTTTTACTGTTCTCTCTGTTTCCAGCTTCCACTCACTCGAATCTCTCCTACATTCTACCCACAAATCATCTTTCTGAAGTTCAACTCTGATCGTGTCATTCCTCAGCTCATAAACCTTCAATGACTCCAAACTTGAACCGGCCATTCAATCTCCAAATTAGCTTCCAATTCTGTCTTCTACTTTATGGTCTTTATAGTTCAATTCCCTTTATGACCCTTAGAGTCCAATCATCTGGAACCACTCCTATTTTACGTGTACACCCTGCATATTGCTATCTAACTATTCAGTTCCCTTGTTTCTGATACTGGCAGTCTTTGTATATTTAAATTCTATCCAAATTTGCATGCTCTGTTCACATACCACCTGTTATGAACTGAATCACGTGCCCCCTCAAAATTCTTAAAGTCCTAACCCATTCTGTGACTATATTTAGCAATGAGGCATTTAGAGAGGCAATATAGGTTAAATGAGGTTATAAGGTCAGGTCCTTAATCCTATAGGACCAGTGGCCTTATAAGAAGAGGAGGAAGAAACAGCAGTGATCTCTCTCTCTCAGCACATACAGAAGAAAGTCCAGCTGAGGACACAGCAAGAAGACAATCCTCTGCGAGCCAGGAGAGAGCCCTCACCAGAAATCAGCTCTGAAGCACCTTGATCTTGGACTTCTAATCTCCAGAACGGTGAGAAAATAAATTTCTGTTGTTTAATCCTGGGGTCCCCAACCCCCCGGGCTGCAGACTGGTAATGGTCGTTGGCCTGTTAGGAGCCGGGCCACACAGCAAGAGGTGAGCAGCGGGCAAGCGAGCGAAGCTTCATCTGCCGCTCCCCATCGCTCCCCATCGCTCCCCATCACTCACATTACCACCTGCACCATCTCCCCCCACCCTGTCCGTGGAAAAATTGTCTTCCACGAAACTGGTCCCTGGTGCCAAAACGGTCGAGGACCGCTGGTTTAAACCACCCAGTCTGTGCTATCTTGGTATGGCAGCTCAAGTTGGCTAATACACAACCTCTGCCACAAATTCTCTCTGATCATCAACATTTTCCCTCTATTCTCATGGCATTTTATTTGTATCTATACAATATTACTTATCACTTTCTGGCATTAATTACAGTAATTTAGTGTATCAGTTAATAGTAGAGCTTAATTGTTCTCTACTGTAAAAGCAGTGGGATATAGGTATTTTAGGTCTAGTGTGTATGCTCAAAAAACCCAGTCTTGTCTTATCTTTTGATTTGTCCACTCTGCTATTTCCATCCTGAAGGTCACCTGATTGTTCAAGATAATTGTTAAAGTCCAAGCTGCATGTGTTCCAGGAAACAGGAATGAGGAAGGTAGGAGAAGGAAAGGGGCAAAGAGCCCACCTCACTGAGTCACGTCCCCTTAGGATGTCTTTCCAGAAATCGCAAACAGCACTCTGCTTACATTCCATTAACCAGAATCTAATTAAATGTAACACCTAATTGCAACAGGTGTGTAGCCATTTAGTTATATGTTAAAAAGAAATATTAACTGGTAAATAGTAATCTCTGACATCTTTATATTCCTTTTTATCACCTTTAAAGGACTATAAGTTCCTTGAAAGCATGTTATGTCTGTGCATCTTAAACAGTATACAACACTACGATTTGCACATATAGGACACTCAAAACTGTTGAATGAATGAACTAACAGATATTAATTCACTTGAACCATGCATGAAAGCCTCTTAAGTAGAGCTTACCCATTTCCTGCTATCTGCTCAGGCTTATGGGGCATCCTAAGTGCCTTTCTATAGTAACACTGTCATTAGACTATAAATGTTGGATTTTATGTTGCATTTTTTTCAAGATGGAGGTTTCCACTCATTTCTATGAGGGTCAGGTAGTCTGTCTAAACTTTTCCACAGGCAGCAAATTTTTGGTGTGACAGTATTTCCATTTTTTGGATTTTTTTTGGAACATGTGTACCATTTTTATTTCTATATGTGGTAAATCTAGTAGGCAAACTGGTACATAATTCTTTTTTTTTAATTGAGGGATAGTTTATATGTATAATATTATGTAAGTTTCAGGTGTATAATATAGTGATTCACAATTTTTAAAGGATATATTCCATTTATAGTTTTTATAAAATATTGGCTATATTCCCTGTGCTGTACTATATATCCTTGTAGCTTATTTATTTTATATATAGTAGTTTGTACCTCTTAATCCCCTACCCCTCTCTTGTCCTTCCCTCCTTCCCTCTTTCCACTGGTAGCCACTAGCTTGTTCTCTTTATCTGTGACTCTGCTTTTCTTGTGTGTGATATTCACTAGTTCATTGTATTTTTTTAGATTCTACATATAAGTGATATCATACAGTATTACTCTGCAAGTCCATCCATGTTGCTGCAAATGGCAAGATTTCATTCCTTTTTATGGCTGAGCAGTATTCCATTGTATATGGAATACAGTCTTCTTTATCCATTCATCTATTTTTTAAAAAATAAATTTATTGATTGATTTATTTATTTTTGGCTGCATTGGGTCTTCATTGCTGGGCGTGGCCTTTCTCTAGTTGTGGGGCGAGTGAGGGCTACTCTTCATTGTGGTGCATGGGCTTCTCATTGCGGTGGCTTTTCTTGTTGCGGAGCACAGGCTCTAGGTGCTCAGATGTCAGTAATTGTGGCACATGAGCTTAGCTGCTTCACAGCATGAGGGATCTTCCCAGGCCAGGGTTCAAACCTGTGTTCCCTGCATTGGCAGGCAGATTCTTAACCACGGCACCACCAGGGAAGTCCCTATCCATTCATCTATTGATGGACACTTAGGTTGCTTTTATATTTTGGCAACTGTAAATAATGCTGCTATGAACGTTGGGGTGCACCTATCTTTTTGAATTAATGTTTTTTGTTTTGTTTTGTTTTGTTTTGTTTTTGATATATACCCAGGAGTGGAATTGCTGGCTCATATGGTAGTTCTACTTTTAGTTTTTGAGAAATCGCCATACTGTTTTCCACAGTGGCTGCACCAATTTACATTCCCACCAATAGTGTACGAGGGTTCCCTTTTCTCTACATCCTCACCAACATTTGTTATTTGTGGTCTTTTTGTTGACAGACATTCTGACAGGTTTTTAAGCTTCCAAAAGATTGTAAGAGCAAAATTTTTCTTTTTAAACAAGGGAAATAGTTTTCATATTCTTCTAGGAGAGAAAATTGTGTCTGCATACATTTGTATGCTAAACTTGATGACTTTAGCATCATCAGACAATTTGCCTTCATCTTTTCCCATAGACAGTGGTGAGATGGAGTGGGTAGGATGCTACATTATTTCGTCTTATTTTGCTTTGTTTAAAAACCTACCCTCTTCTTTTGGGATTCTGCTGAGGGCAGAGTACGTACACTGCTCCTTAAATGTACTATCATCTCTTCTACTTTTCTTATTTTCCTTTTCTTCACCCTACTCCCTCATGCTCTAAACCAGGATTAAAAATCACACAGGATTGGGGCTTCCCTGGTGGCGCAGTGGTTGAGAGTTCGCCCGCTGATGCGGGGGACGCGGGTTCGTGCCCCGGTCTGGGAGGATCCCACATGCCTCGGAGCAGCTGGGCCCGTGAGCCGTGGCCGCTGAGCCTGCGTGTCCGGAGCCTGTGCTCCACAACGGGAGAGGCCACAACAATGAGAGGCCTGCGTACCGCAATCATACAGGATGGTAAAGGATGTATATGAGATAAACATAGGTGATGGGGTAGAGATATGGGAGGGGTAAATTCCTACTCTCTCAATCCTCGCTTCGGTGTCCCATCTTGTGGAGGTACAGGGGGCATCCAGCAGAAGTGAATTCAGAAATGGAACTAGGTGACTATTGCTTGCCACCTCCTTTCATCAATTTCACAGCTGGACTGAGCCAAGGGAAGCCTGGTGAAAGTGTTGCCCCAATGGGTGAACAAGAGTCTCCTTTTAGACACTTCTAGTCCAGTCCTGCTCACAGGGATCCAAGTTTCTACTGAACTTTTCTCTACTAAAGCTATCCCTGAAACAGAACACAATCTCTGGTCTTAACTCCACTATGCCATCCCCCCATGAGCACAATTAGCACAGAAGTAGTCACATCTAGCAAGGGATCTTTGCCAGGTCTAGCAGAAACACCTAGAGAAATAGAGGCATCTCGGTTTGTTTATCCTAACTCCTCCTTTCTCCATTGTATCCAATCAGATCTATGGTAAATAACAGATGTTGTTAATAACATAGTAAGAGCCACTAATATGCCCATTTTCCCAGGAGTGCAACTGAAGGTTTTCCTGTCAACATAGTAACAAGTGACAAATTGTTCACGTTTACTTTCATGAAATGTTTTGACTGCTGAAGTTGTTCTATAGCAGTTCATTAAAAGACCCATAAAATATGTAAGTTTATGTTCTATAAAAAGATCATCAGGAATGTCTTGGCTGACGGCATTCCTTCTATTAAGCATCTGCTTTCTATTTTCTAAAGGATTGCAGCAGTGGTTGTACAACTGTATATTAAAAATAGTTGATGTAAGCGGCACGAAAATGTTGTAATTTCTTATTAAAGATCAGTAACCCACCAATGAAGCTTCCTTAGGAGGCAACCAGCAATGTGTACGTAGCACATCTGGTTTCAAAATATTAAAAAACGATAAACACTCACCGATCTAATCCATCTGTTCCCTCCATCTACATAATTGTCTTATTTTTAAAACTAGGACATGCACTGAGCTTGACATTACACTAAGTGAAGCATTTTTTTTTCTCCGTGTCTAGACAGTAATGGATGACTGAGGTCAGTTTCAGAGGAATGTCATGTTTATTATTGAATATGTAGGCATTCTGGAAAAATGGTTAAAATCCAATTCCAATATAAAGTAGATTATCTTTGATTTGAAGTTGTGGCTAGAGTCAAGCAGATAGAATATGTGAGATCACAGACTAATGTTTTTGATGAAAGAGTGTCAAGAACTCAGTCAAGACTACCTAATTTAACACTATTAATAGCAGCTAGCACATACTGAGTGCTTAATGTGTATCAGGCCCAGTGCTAAGCACTTTACATGCATTATTTCATTTAGTGCTCATAACAACCCTTACTAACCCCATTTTAGAAAAGAAAACTGAGGCTCAGGCAGTGAGTAGTTTACCCAGAGCCACTTAGCTAGTGCATGGTGAAGCCATGATTCATAATTGGGAAACATGACTGCAGTGCCCATTGTCTTATGCTCTCTGTGATGTGACACACAAAATGCCTTTAAAAAGAATATGTCTTCTTAGCCTTAACAGTTCTTTCCTAAAAACTCCATCTCTCAGATGTTAAGAACTTCTTCCCCAGCCTGCATCTCATCTACAAATTTGTTAAATGGTAACATGAATAATAATGATAATAATTAACAATTGTGAGTGCTGTGTTTCAGATATTACTCTAAGCTCCTTACAGATTAACTTGGTTAATCAAAATAATAACCCTACAACATAGACACAATTCTTATGCCCACTTTTCAAATGAGGAAAATGAGGCATACATAAGAGGTTAAATAACTTGCCCAGAGCAAACAACTAGGAAATGAAGTTTCCAAGATTTGAACTCAGAAACTCTGGCTCCAAATCTATACAGGATATCATTTGCTAGGCACATGCCAGGAGCCATGTTAAGTGATATATATACAAGGAGGAGTAAAACATTGTCAGCTTATTTCGGTTAGCATATTTTCATGGTTCATTCATGTTGTAGCATGTATCAGAACTTGTCTTTTTCTTTTATTTTTTTGCAGTACGCAGGCGTCTCACTGTTGTGGTCTCTCCCGTTGCGGAGCACAGGCTCCGGACGTGTAGGCTCAGCGGCCATGGCTCACGGGCCCAGCTGCTCCGCGGCATGTGGGATCTTCCCAGACTGGGGCACGAACCCATGTCCCCTGCATCGGCAGGCGGATTCTCAACCACTGCGCCACCAGGGAAGCCTAGAACTTGTCTTTTTTATGGCTGAATAATATTCCATTGTATCAATATGCTACATTTTGTTTATCCATTCACCTTTTGATAGGTACTTGGTTGTTTTCACCTTTAGGTTATTGTGAATCTGTTTGAATCCTGTTTTTTATTCTTTTGGATGTATATACCTAGGAGTAGAATTGCTGCATCATATAGTTATGATTTTTATGCTTTTATATACTTTAACACAATAAAATAATAGTAAAAAATGGTCTGTATCTTTGGAGGACTCACAGGTTAATAGAAGATGAAAGAAATTTGAACTAATAATTAAAGTAATATGATATGTGCTATAATGGTAGCATGTGCAAAGTGCTGAGTGAACTAGAACATGCCTAGGATGGCTTAGTGTGGGTGTAAGGCTTTAGGGAAGACTGTAGAAATTACATTTGGGAAAATTCTTAAAGGACAAGGAGATATTCTCAAGGATGATGGTGATGGCTAATAGGACTGGAGATGGGGAAGGTCAGGAGGGTGGAGAAAGCATTGCAAACAGAGGAATTCCCATGAACAAGGTTCAAATGTACCTAAGCCCAATGTGACTAATTTTATGTGTCAACTGGACTGGGCCGCCAGGTGCCCAGATATTTGGTTGCACATTTTTCTGGGTGTGTCTGTGAGGGAGATTTTGGATGCAATTAACACTTGAACCTGTAGACTGTGTAGATTCCTCTCCCTAATATGGTGGGCTTTGTCTAATCAGTTGAAGGTCTAAATAGACCAAAAAGTATGACCTCCTGCAAGTTAGAGGAAACTCCTGCCTGACTTTTGAGTTAAAACATTAGTCTTTTCCTGCCTTCAGACTCAAACTAAAACATTGGCTCTCCTTGGGTGTTGAGCCTGCAGGTTTATGGACCGGAACTTACACCACTGGCTCTCCTTGTTCTCAGGCCTTCAAACTAAGAGTGAAACTACACCCTTGGCTTTCCTGGGTCTCCATCTTGCTGACTACAGATCTTGGGATTTCTCAGCTTCCATAATCCCATGAGCCAATTTCTTGTAATAAATCTCCTTCTATATAAATATACATCTAGTTGGTCCCGTTTCTCTGGAGAACCCTGATGAATCCACTGACACATTATAGTTTTGTGTGGCTGTGCGTGAAGGTGAGTGGAGAGGATGGGAATGCTCTTTCACAGTTTCTAGAGTTAAAAACTTTACACTCCTGTTTGACAATTCTCTCTTCTTTACCTATTATGTGTTTCCAAATTCTATTGATTCATCTTCAAAATGACATCTTAACTGTTGGTTCCTTACTAGGGCAATCAACGTATTTTGGCATTTGACTCCATCTTAGCTTTCATCTCCCTCTTCATGCCTGTGCATAATCTGTGCTTCAGCCATCCTTGGTTATTACTGGCATGTCCATCACATGCACTTCCCTCCCTCTGTATGTTTGCTCATGCTTCCTTCTCTTCCAGGAATGCCCTTTCCCCATCTCTGTGTGATTATATCAAAACCATGCTTAAAGATTTATGAAACAATGTGAGTTCATAAGGGAGGACAAAGCTAGTTGCTTTGTTTGTGTATTCTCTGCTGTATCCCCAATGTGTAGGACAGTGACTGAAACATGAGATAGAGGGAGACAGAGAAAGAGAGAGAAATTGACAGAATTCAGGACCTAGGATGAATTGTCAGAGTGTTCAGCTCCAGTTCTATTCTTCCTGCTTTGATTATATGAACTCAAATTCATTCAAATTTATTTCACTTGCAACTGAAAAAGCTCTGGCCAATCTACTATCTACAGAGATTTAGTCATTAAAAGTATTGAAAGAGATTTCTCACAAAAAAACTGGTCACAAGGTTGTAGGTCCAACATTCTCCACTGTCTCATGCTCTTCCCATCCTTTAGGATATGTAAACACTAAAATTCTCCTGCAATCACAGGACCACTTTGAGCCGGGAAGAATATCTTATTTCTGAATACCTTTTTCTTTAAAAAGTAGAATGTTAACTAAAAGCTAAAAGAAACACCTTGAAGTCAATTTATGAACCAACTGCTCTTAAGATAGCCAACTACTCTTTCCATTTGAAGTGAAGGCATTGCCCTGGCTTGTCATGTTCTACTGTGTCTAAAATTGTATGTTTCATTACTAGCTTAATAATTAATTTAATAATAATAATATGTATACCATTAGTTTAAACATGTATCATTATTTCATTGTTTATTGATTCCATTATGTTTGTTTCCTCTGTACTATTAAGAAGAAAAAATAACTAGTTTCATCACTTGGGATTTCTGCAATTATGTTTTTCCTTTTTAGAGTGTAGTGAAAGAGTTTTCTTCCTTTCCTATTACTGTTTTTGTTATAAAATTGTGCAATCCTGCTACTATTTATATCATTCATTTGCATAATCTATGGCTCTAGATGCTATATAAATATAGTTCAAAGTATAATAAAATGCTCTTGGTCATTCTACAATAGATTCAGGGAGTGATTGTCCTAAAGGATTATGAATGAATTTTACACACAGAGAAAATGGTACTTGTTCTGGCAGGGAGAAAAATATGGCAGACTGGCTGGAGTCTAGCAATTTTGAAGCCGAATCTTGTCTCAGTACCCCAATACCGAATTAAATCTCGGAGACAGAGTTTTGAGTGAAGTAGAATAGAATAGCTTTATTGCTTTGCCAGGCAAAGGGGGCCACAGCGGGCTAATGCCCTCAAGACTGTGTGTCCCAACCTGGAAGGGGTAGTGAGGAGCTTTATAGTAATGGGAGATCAGCTCGTGGACATTCTTCTACGTGGTTGGTGGTGAGGTAAGTGGAAGTCGGCATCATCAACCATCTGGTTCCAACCGGTCTGGGGTCTAAGCGCTTGTGGGCAGCATACTTCTCCCACCTGGTGGGGGGCTTGCAGTATCTGCAAAACAGCTCAAAGATATTGTTATGTGTATCCCTTGAGGGGGGACCAGGACTCTGCCCCAAGGCTGCACTGTTGTTTCCCGACTATTCCTCCCTTGCCTCTGCATCCCCTCCCTTCCCTAATTAGCAACTGTTTGAACCTGCCCTGGGAACTCAGGGAAGGTCATAGAGGCTGAATGAAGCCTATTTCCTGTAATCAAGAAATGGGGGACACAGAAAGGCTTTTCTTCCCAGGAGGCCCACAGGGTTCTGTTTGGTTTCAATTTCATCAAGGAAAAGATGAAATTTCCTCATTTATAGCATAGTATGTGTTTAATAACTAATTGTCAGATGAAACATTGCTTGAATGAATGAATAAACAAATGAATCATAGATATACTGTGAAAACACAAACTTCCAGGAGTTTCATTTAGAAAATTTTATTACTTAGAACAATGGAGGTTCCCTTCTCCCCCAAACGTGTAGGGCTTGCTGCATATGATAGAAAACATACATTTAGAATTAACTGAGATGGGATACAACATACCAAATGTGGTTTCAGATTTTCTTTACATAAAAATTATAGAATAGAAATGGATGGCCATTTGATTTGTGTTGTTTGGATGGTCTCCTCCCTAATAGAACTAGAAAGCATACTGATAACCCTTTCAGCATTTTGGGCTTATGAGAATATATAATCCAAGAAGGGTAGCTGGGCAACTGGCTTTACTTAAATTGGAAGAAAAAGAGCTCCATGGAAAAATGCAAGTAAAATATCATGGCAGGGTTTTTCATGGATGTTTCAGCTAAAGATAAAAAAAAACAAAAAAAAAACAAAAAACACTATGACTAAATGGAATCTTCAGATTAGTGAATCTTAGTGATTCACTAATCTGAAGATTAGTGAATCTTCAGATTAGTGAATCAGATTAGTGAATCTTTATGACTAAATGGAATCTTCAGATTAGTGAAACACAAATGCATTTATGTCAAAATATGTGAACTGGGGTAGAGTACACTAGATAATCACTGTCTTGATAGGGCTTTTTTTTACGAACCAATTTTGGCTTTCCTTTTACTACAGCAATTGTTATTCTTGCAAAATGATCTATGAATAGTAGCATTTTCCCTGTCTTAGTAACCTCACATTAAGAAAACACCCATATTTCTACTTTCCTTATCACAGAGGAAGGCTGACTTCCCAACTTTAGAGAGAACAAAGTTATAGTCTTCTGAATACATGGGTGGTAATTTGAACTTGACCTAAAAAGTCAAGCTTACAAGTAGTCTAACTTCCAGAGATAGAATGCATACACCAAAGGCTAGAAATGCTATTTTCTTTTTGTAACTTTGAGGATGGCATACATTTAAAAAAATATCTCTGAAGGTGAATCAAAGATTGTCATGAGGGCCAATCTCTACCGCAGCTTTCTTATTTTCTATCCATGACACAAGAGTTAAACAAAACGTTTGAATGGAACATTTAATAACAAAAGACATTTATGATGTTTACTTAATGTTTTGGACCATTAAGCATCAGTGACATGAGTTATTGTATGTAATATCTGGCCAGAAATCTTTTGACCAGGCTGTGTTTTACTACTCTTGGAGCTGCCAGCATCCCGATTTGAAAAAAAATCTGTGGTCAAATCCTAGTTTTCTCAGAGGACTTTGGATTTGAAAATATCTCCTGTTGCCAGAAAGTACCTTTTGAAGTTTACATTAAGATGGATATTTATTTATTTTTTCTCTATAACAATGACAGTGGTTGAGATAAACTGTTTAATTCTAAATAGAAAACACATCTGCTGTGTCTGCATTGTTTGTGGTTGCTGGAGGGGTGACAATTTAAACCAAGTAGCACACATGACATTTTAAGTGAGATGTTGTGTGAGGGCTCACAGCTGCTGTCGTTGTCCTCTGCTGCTCAGCTGGGTCCAGTGGGGCCGCCCGGCCAAGCCAAAGCCCCCATTAGGGAACCCACTACAAGTAGACATCCAGAGATGTCTTCTGCTTTCCCTCATCCTCAGAAACTCTGAGAGTGGAAAACTAGGACTTACAAACTAACATTTTCCCTAGTTATACTTACCTGTTGATTAGTAAAAACAAATTTAGAATATTTTTTTAAACTTCTTCTCCACCCCAAGTCATATTGACTTTTGTCTGAGAATGTACGAAATCTATAGATTAATTTAGGGAATGGATATCTTTGTAATATCTATTTCTTCTATGTATTTTTCACATGCTTTATAAAAGTTTCAAAAATTTCTTCATATAGTCTTCCGTATTTCTTGTTACATATATGCTTAGGTATTCTGAAATTTTTGACATTTTAAATGAGATCTTGCCTATTTGTTATACATCACAGTTTTCTGTGATTAATTGTTTTTACATCAGTATTATAGCCTGTATTCCTAATGATTTTTTAAATTATTTCTAATAGGTTTTCAGTTCATGCTCTATAAATATTTTTTTGTAATTTATGATAATGTTGCTTTCTCTGTTGTAATTATTATACTCCTTATATAGTTCTCTCGCCCAAGTGAATTATCTAGCACTTCCAAAACAATATTAAATGATGATTCCAAGAGTGGGCATCTTTTTCTTTTTCCTGATTTAGTAGAGATTTTCACCATTAAGTTTGATGCTAGTTTTGGTTCAGTTTACTTATTTCTCTTATTCAATCCATAAAAAATTTAGCATGTATTTATAAAAAATAAGGATATTTATTTTATTTTTTATTGAAGTATAGTTGCTGTATAATATTATGTAAATTACAGGTGAACAATATAGTGATTCACAATTTTTAATGTTACACTACATTTATAGTTATTATAAAATATTTGCTGTGTTGTATAATATATCCTTGTAGCTTATTTTATACCTAATAGTTTGTACCTCTTAATCTCCTACCCCTATCTAACCCCTCCCTCCTTCCCTCTCCCCCCTGGTAGTCACTAGTTTGTTCTCTATATCTGTGAGTCTGCTTCATTTTTGTTATACTCACTAGTTGTACATTTTAGATTCCACATATAAGTTATATCATACAGTATTTGTCTTTCTGTCTGACTTATTTCACTTAGCATAATGCCCTCCTAGTCCATCCATGTTGCTGTAAATGGCAAAGTTTCATTCTTTTTTATGTCAGAGTAGTATTCCATTGTATACCTATACCACATCTTCTTTATTCATTCATCTATTGATGGACACTTGCTTTCATATCTTGGTTGGCAATTGTAAATAATGCTGCTATGAACATTGGGGTGCATATACCTTTTCAAATTAGTGCTTTTGTTTTTTTCCGAATATATACCCAGGTGTGGAATTGCTGGGTCATATGCTAGTTCTATTTTTAGCTTTTTGAGAAAACTCTACACCGTTTTCCCCAATGACTGCACCAACTTACATTCCTACCAACAATGTACAAGGGTTCCTTTTTCTCCATATCTTCACCAACATTTGTTATTTGTGGTCTTTTTGCTGATACTCATTCTGACAGCTGTGAGGTGATATCTCACCATGATTTTGATTTGCATTTCTCTGATGATTAATGATGTTGAGCATCTTTTCATGCCATCTATATGTGATTTCTTGAAAAATGACTATTCAGGGAAAAGATATATGCACCCCAACGTTCATAGAATCATTATTTACAAAAGCCTAGATGTGGAAGCAACCTAAGTATCCATCAACAGTTGAATGCATAAAGAAGATATGTCATATATCTATCTATCTATCTATATATACACATACAATGGAATATTAGTCATAAAAAGAATGAAATTTTGCCATTTGAAACTACGTGGGTAGACCTGAAGGATATTATGCCTAGTGGAATAGGTCAGACAGAGAAGGACATACTGTATGTTAGCACTTAAATGTTCAATCTAAAAATTAAAACAAACAAATGAATATAACGAAACAGAAACAGACTCACAGAGAACAAACTAGTGGTTACCAGTGGGGTAGAGGCAAGATAGGCGTAGGGGGTTAAGAGATACAAACTACTATGTACAATATAAATAAGCAGTAAGGATATATTGTACAGTACTGGGAAATATAGCCGTTATTGTGTAATAACTTAAATAGCGTATAATCCATAAAAATATTGATTCACTGTATTGTATACCTGAAACTAATGTAATATTGTAAATCAACTATACTTTAATAAAAAGAAAAAGATGTTTTTGATATAGTAATATGACTCTGAAAACCAGAATGGCAGTAGACTTCCTGTCATTTTTGCTCTTCTCTGAACATCTCTTTATCTACACTCCAACGTGTAGAAGATAACTCAATAACTCCCAATTTCAAAACCCTCGTTTAATTCATATCCTGAGAAAAAGCAATCATCACTGTATCACAATTGCAAATTTCCTGGAAAGGCAGATTGTGCAGATTCCCTGGCCCACACTGGGAAACGTGTATACTATGTCTAATTCATTGTAGCCAGAGGAACAGGGACACAACCAAAAACGTGACTGTGGGGAACCTACCCCATGACTGCAGAGAGGCTTTCTTAGAGGAAGTGATCAACGTGAGATAGGCAAAGAGCTCAAATCACATATTCTACACTTTCTAATTCATTTTATCAATGTTTTTAATAGATAAATCTTTAAAATTACCTAAAATGCCAATGTTTAAACAAATACATTTAAATAAACTTTGGTAAATGAACCCTGACATTATGTTTGCTACAAATGAAAAGCCGGGAAGGGTCCATTCATTAATCCATCACTTTGAGAACATGGTCTTACTTTCAGCTCATTACAAATACCTTTGGAAACAAGAGAGTTTTGCAAACATCCCTTTCCTCTTCCCCTATGGTCCTTTTTGATCCATAAGAAACTTTTTCCTTTTGTAACAGGGAAGAGCTAAATCGGACTCCATGTTTGATCTGTTTCTTCTACTTTAACCTTTGCTTTTCGTTGCTTTTGTTATTATAATCATACATCATGGCCTGCCTCAGGGAAGCCTGCCCCTCTGCCTGAATGTTAAACTAAAGTGCCTCTGTTCAGCTCACAGGGAGTTAATTTGACCCTGCTGGCCTGTGGATAGCTGCAAGGAAGAAGAAATTAACACATCGCCTCACTGAGGCTGGTCATTCCAGGGGATATTTGCAAAACTTATGGCCTTCTTACTTTACTTCCTCATCTCCTCCCCCTCTCTGTACTATAAAAGAAACTGGCATCCAAACCCTAATAAGATGGTTTTTCAGAGACACTAGCCTGCCATCTTCTCCGTCTGCCGACTTTCCAGAGTCCTATTCTTTACCTCAACACCTCGTCTCTGATTCATTGGCCTGCCGAGCGGCGAGCAGAGCGAGCTTGGACTCCGTAAAACTTTTAGCACCAGAATTCTTCTCCCTGTTGGATTTTCTCCTTTTCTATTTCTTTTTTACTCAGGATTCCAGCCCCATTCTACCATAAGCCTCTGCATCTAGCAGGCACCTTCCGTCTCTCATGGATTCTTAAGTATTGGTACTCACAGGTCCTGTTATCTCGGGTCCTTACTGATTTTCAGAGAGCAGCACATGTAAGACAAGCTAAGCACTCTCTTCTCCTGATCCTGGTTGTCTCAGAGAAGCTTATTCTGTTATTTCTCAAAGATCCCTCTGCAATTACAAGAGCTGCTGAGAAAGACAATAGGAGTAAACCATCCAGGCACAGTGATTTACAAAAGTTAATGCAGTTTTCATCCTGAAACATGAACAGATGTGTTAAAAGATACAGAAAAAGCTGTCCCACCTTGCCCTCATATCACCATTATCTTATTAAAAAACTGTGATGGGAAATTTTTTAATTCAGTTGTCATCAGTGCTAATTTGTTTTAACCAAAATACCTACACCCCTAGGAGACTAGCAAAGTGGTAGTTGAATAAGCATTGGATTAAAAGATAAGGTCTGAGTTTGGGAACTTGATGCTAAGTTACGTGATTTAAGAAATTCTCTCTGAGCCTCAGTTCACTTTTCTTACTTTTCTGTACCCTGTACCTAATAATACCTGCCCTACTTAAATTGCAAGGGTACTGTAAAGATCAGTCAACAAATTTTATGATACAATATTTTTCAATTTATAAAACATTTTGCTTTCTTTGGTTACAGGTGCCTATTCTTGGTCATCTTTGTACTCCATCAGGACCCAGTCAAGTGCCTTAACCATAGTCTGGTCTTGATTAATGTTAAGTAACAAATTAAATAATCTTTGACCCTATCATCCCTTTCTATTGTCTTGTCCAGCATGTTAAACCTTTGTAGACTCCTATTCTTATATCACTTCGTATCTTCTCCATGGTTACTAATTGCTTTCATGTAAGTTCATTTACTTAAATCTCTCTATTCTTTTGAGCAATGTCAACCATACATCTGTTACCTTGGACACTCAGTGGAAGGAGAAAAATCTAGTAACTTATGTCTCTATATAAGGGCACTAATATAAAGCAACTGCAAATTGAGAGAGAGATTTTAAAATACTAGATAGGTAGAGAATTGATATAGCCTCAACATGGATGAAACCTTTGAGAGTCTGGTGTTTATAAGAATAAAATCATGGTATCCTTAATGTTGTACATTTTATTACCAAAAAAGCTATTACATGCTACAATCAGTTTACCCATTTATCAATACATGCTACCCACCATACAATGTTCCTTAAAATATGCTCCAATTCACTCTGTTTTGTAATCCCCAACAGTAGGGTGCTCTCGGCTCAATTTCTCTTTATCCAAGGCTCTGTGATCTCCCAACCCTTTGCCAAAACAATAGATTGAATTATTCCATTCAAATAGTTATAGCTTTCCTAGTAATAAGATGATATATGTTTAGCTAAAGTATTCCATTCATGATTCATGAAGAAAAACATACATGAATATTTTAGGTATTTGAACTTATAAATTAAATTTGTTAATTCATTTGACAACTATATGTGTCAGTCCCTATAAAAGATGCTGGGAATAGAGATATTAATGACATACAGTCTCTGCTTTCAAAGAGTTCAAACTCAAGTTCTGGGAATGACCATCACCTTGGCCAGCATTCTGTGTAACGGTATGGCAAAAGTTAATTGATCTAACTACATTTAAGATACTTGAAATTTGGAAATAACTTTTGAAATAATTTACTTTCTCTTTACTACCTACCAAACATGCAAGATGCTTACAGGAATTATGTTATTTAATACCAACAATAATCTTGTGAGATAAGTATTATTGTCTTCTCACAGCTATTTCACCCAGTGTCAGCTAGTTAGTAGCAGAATCAGTTTTTGAACCTGATTTTTGTGGCTTCAAAACTGGGGCTGTTAATTTCTATTTTACCCCATCTCTGATAAAGGAGACCAATTTGTCTTAAGGTCACCTCATGATTGGAGCTGACATACATATCTTTAGCTTTCAACATCTTTCCATTGGAAAGACTGGGATGATCTCAGAGCAATCCATAGTTGGAGAGGAACTTTATTATAAACCCTGGGGTGGGCAACATCTAGTCAGTAAAGGGCAGAGCATAACAGAAGTTTATTTAGGATAAGGAAAAATATCTTTTAAATTTTACTTGGGGAAAGCCCTAAGTTATAAAATATTGCTTCATCATACTGCCACAAACATAAACAATAAAGGAAAACATTGATAAGTTCTTAAGAGGTACATATCCAAACATCTAAGACATGTAAAGGTTAAGAAAAATCCATAAATAGAACTGAAATGCAAGGGGCAAACCAAGAATACATGGCAACATATAAAACAACCAAATATTATTAATATGTAAAAAGTATGTTTTCAAAATAAGAAAAAAACAAATCAAAAACTAAACAAAGAATAATAGTAAGAAATTACAAAAGAAAAGTGTGAAATAACAATAAATATTTGGTGAAAAAAAACTTGTATCATTTAGCTAAGAAGGAAATGGAAATTAAAACAAAAGTGTTTGGAAAGCTGATGATACTTATAGTTTACAAAAGTATTAGAGAAATGGGCAGTCTCACTGCTGTAGAAAACAAAATTTGTAAAAGATTCCTGGGAAGTCATTTAGTAATATTGCATTAATACCTTTAAGATGACAGTTCTAGGGGCTTCCCTGGTGGTGCAGTGGTTGAGAGTCCGCCTGCCGATGCAGGGACAGGGGTTCGTGTCCCAGTCTGGGAAGATCCCACATGCCGCGGAGTGGCTGGGCCCGTGAGCCGTGGCTGCTGAGCCTGCGCGTCCGGAGCCTGTGCTCCGCAACGGGAGAGGCCACAACAGTGAGAGGCCCGCATACCGCAAAAAAAAAAAAAAGATGACAGTTCTAGGAATTTATCTTAAAGCAATTAATAAAGATGAACTTAACTATTTAGCTACAAAATGGTTAAGTGTGGCATTATTATAAAAGAAATCAAGCGGAAATGTCCAGAAAGAGAGGGACTGGTTCATAATACATAAAGTATGGTGCATTCAGATGAAAGAATACTTAAGTAGCAATTTTAAATGAGCCTGTTTTGTTTAAAATGTGAAAAGCTGTTTACAATAAATTAAATTAAAAAAAAACAGGTCACAAAATAAGCATGTCTGGTTTTATCATAGATGTGTGTCTTTGTGCATGCGTGCGTGCCTCTATTGGAAAGGCCAGTCACCAAAACCACAGTTGAGCTTATTTATGGGTGATGGTATTATAAGCACTTTAATTTTTGTCTTTTTGCTTTGATAAAAACAATGAATGTATTTTTCTTTTAGAATTTTTGTCATGTAAGGAAATTTTAAAATAAGCTACCCTATGATCTACCATGCAGAAACTTGATATTGTCTATGAAATAGCCTCCCTTGTTCAGTTTTTAATTTCCCTGTTGAAATTTCACAACATCCCCATTTGTGTTACTGCAGGCATTGGTCAAGTTATTAGTCAGCATTTATTATGTGAGAACTGTATACTTGACTTTAAACAAAACATAAAGATGCAAAGGGAGCTGAAAGTAAATAAGAGGCCTGAGAGCTGTGGTGCTGATGGCCCTTTGGCAGAAGCTCTTCTAATGGGCTGGGGTCAGTGGCCTATTTACTGCATGGCCTCCTGACAAATGGGTTTGGACAGCCCTGAGAGGCCTCTTAGGCCCCAGTTGGCAAGCAGGAGCAAGGAGGTATGAGTAGGTGGTGAGGGAATTTAAGGCCACAGCCTGTATCCCCATAAGAAAACTGGATTCGGGGTTGCATACAAGGTAGCAGCTGCTGTAAGCTGCTGAAACGATGGCTTATTTACCTATCAGTACAGCATTTCCTATTTCAGCCCGTCCATTCACAAATGCTAGAAACTACCTTGGAAATAGAGAGAGAAAAGGCTCTTATCGATGAGAGCTTAATATCTGCAACAGGATGAAATCTTAGCTTGGCTCTAGGGTCTACTCTAATTGGAGATTTCTTCCAGGAATGATAGAAAGCACAGTGGCTGGAAACAATAAGACAAGAAATGCAGATTGAAGGCTATTCGAAATCTAGGTCCCCACCCAGGTAATAACAAGTATGTTGTTTTCGCTCCTATTTCCTATTTAGACCTTCTTAATCTCTCTCCCGAGATCTCTCCTGCTCTTTACACACACAAGACCGACAGAACCCATGACTCTGTATCAGCAGTTCATGAAATGTGGTCTCTGGTCCACTGACATCAGCGGTTTCTGGGAACTTACTAGAAATGCAGATTCTCAGGGCCAACCCCAGCCATACTAAGTCAGGATTACTGGGATTGCAGTCCAGCCATCAGTGTTTTGATAAGTCCTCCCAGGTAACTCTGAAGCACGCTTAAGCTTATGAACCACTGGTCTAAATGATGCAACATCCAAAGGTCTCTGGGTCAAAGTAAAAAAAGTCCCACAGGGGAAAGGTGGGGGAGGGGATAAATTAGGAGTTTGGGATTAACATATACACACTACTATATATAAATAAATAATCAACAAGGACCTACTGTATAGCACAGGGAACTCTATTCAATATTCTATAATAACCTACCTGGGAAAAGAATTTGGAAAAGAATGGATATACATGTATGTGTAACTGAATCACTTTGCTGTACACCCGAAACTAACACAATATTGTAAATCAACTCTACTCTAATATAAAATAAAAATTAAATTTAAAAAGTCAATTATAAAATCTAAAAATTGATGCATCACCAAAAATGTAATTAGATTTAAAAAAATTTTCAGGGGGATTTTATTTCTGAGTTCAACACTTCTTTTCAAATTAATGAGTGTCATATTTAATGAAACCTAAATTTATGTTTATGTATGTATATGCATACCATATAATTTAAAGTATTCAAAATTATACACTGTGTATATATGCACGTGTAATTTTATTTTAAAGACTCCTTATGATATGGTCATCTATGTCTATCTGAGTTTCCTTTTTGTTACAGTGGAAACATTAAGAAGAGGAAGATCAGTGGTAAGACACTTCCACTCTCCTAGAGTATATTTTGCAACCTTTCTCATTTCTCATAGTTCCAGTACTCTCTTTCCTGTTCTCAGGTAGCTGATGACCTTCTTTATTTTCCTCAGAAAACCTCACAGAAGTTGTCAGAGGGTTAGACGTAAATGCCCACATGCTTGGACCAGCTCATCTATCAGCCAGCTTGCTTGTACCTCACACTCTGTTTTCCCCTGTGATGGATGAATTTGAGAGTGAATCTCATCCCTTTGACTCACCCAAGTGTATCCTTCCTTTAGCATCGTTAATCAATCACTCTATATTGAGTCACTCCCCACAGCACACAAACATTTTATATTCATCTTCCAAAAAAAAGTCCTTCTTTTACCTCATATCCCCATATCTTCTCTAGATATTGCTCCATTTCTTCCCACAAAATTCTCTAGATACTGTTCACTTTACAACAAAATTCCTCAGAAGAGTTATTCATACTCAGTGTCTCCCCTTCCTCTCTTCACATTCTCTTTGGAAGCCACTCTAAGCCAGCTTTCATCCTAACCCCTCCACCAACACTGTTCTTGAGTTACCAAGGACCTCACCTTCCAGATGGAATGGTCACTTCCCCATCCTCAGATTACTCGAACTCTCACCTTTGACACTGTTCTCCACTCTATCTGGAAATACTTTACTTGGCTTCTCTTGGATTCTCCCTGTCCTCAGTTTTTATCCTACTTCAGTCACCATTCTTTCTTAATCTCCTTCACTGAATCTTTCTCATCTTTCCCTTAACCTCCAAACATGGAGTGCCCCAGAATTAGTCCTTTGACCTCTTCTTTTCTCCATCCACTGCCTGGGAATTTTATACAGTGCCACTGCTTTGAGTACTCTATACGATTAATACCAAATTTACATCACTAGCCTTGACATTCTCCCTGGTCTACTCTATTGTCTTCTCAATATTTCCACTTGGATATCTACAGGGGGTCAAAGCCCTCCAGCCTAAGACAACCAGGCCCTGCTGGATAGGACCAGGCCAGATCCCAGATGTCAGGGACTGCTCTTCTCTTTCTCAATGGGTATCTCAGACTTGAAATATCCAAAACACAACTCATGATTCTTCCCCTCTCCCTACTTCTCATTAAACCTGTGTCTCTCAAGTCCTCCTTGTTAGGAATGGACAATTTAATTATCAGGGCTAAAGTCCATGAGTCCTCTGCTTCCCATGTAATTCATCAGCAAATTCTGTTGACTCTGCCTTCAAACTATGTCCCAATCCTGACCACTTGTCATGCCTATTATCCTAGACAGAGTCCTAATCATCTCTCACTTAGACTCTTGCAAAGGCCTCCTTGTTGGTCTCCATGTGTTCACCCATCCACCCTTAAAACCTCTTCCCTGTACAGTAAACAGAGTGATTAGTTTCAAAGGCAAACCAGACTATGTTACTCCTCTTCTTTAAGCCTTCAAATGGCTTTTCTTCTAACTCATAACAAAAACCAAAGGCCATAGCCTATAAACCTTCTGTGGTCTGTGTCCACGCCAACTCCCTGACCTCATTTCCTCTCTCCTCTTGCTCAACCTGCTGGAGTCCCGCTGGCCTCCTTCTGCTCCTTAAATACACCATGCACAGTCCCCTTCCAGGACTTTTGCACTTGTTGTATACTCTTTGCTCTTACGTTCTTCTCCCAGATATCTGCACAAGGCTCTCTCCCTCCATTTAAGTTTCTTTCATATGTCACTTTATTAGAGTGGCTGTCCCTGATCACCCAACTATTTACTCTTTCTCCATTGACCCTCTTCTATTTGTCACAGTGCTTACTGCCACCTGACATATTTTGTTTATTGTTTCCTGTCTGCCTCTTCCCACCAGAATGCAATCTCCATTCAAGTTGGGACTATCCTGCTTACTGCTGTATCAAAGCATTGTTTAGCACAAAGTAGATGCTCAAGGAATTTTTTGAAATAGTTACATGGTTTACAAGAAAATTCCTAGAGCTAGCCTTTCTTTGATGCACTAGAGAAATACAATGCCAAATTTGGTACTGTGAAAGAAAGAAAGCCTTTGGATAAAGTTTCTTATGAATGAATGAACGTTACCAATAAAGAGAGTGAGGAAAGGCATAATGGGGCACTGGGATGGAGCCAAGGGCTATAGAGCTGCAGTATGTGAGGGTCTTTATGCAGACTCAGGACATTGGACTCTTGTGCCCATTCTCCAATGGCCTGCTGAACAGTCTTGGACAAAGGAACTATACTCTTCCTGGGTCTTAGTTTCCCATCAGTAAGATAAGGTTTAAATGATTATTAAGACACTGAATATTCTGATTATAAAAATATGGTAACTTTTTTTGTTTGTAGGATAATTAGTAGAACTACTTCTTCATCTTCATTTTCCATTACAGTTGTACCCTCTCCACCTCTTCTCAACGTTTCTCCTGCCCATCTCTTCCAAATGTTCTATTACCTCCATTGCACCAAGACTACCCCAGGCACCAGACTCCTGGTGTTGAGCTATTTTAAAACATGTTTTCTCTTTTACCAACATCTCTAATCCATCATCAGTGCAGGCTGATAATCCTGTCTGTAAAACCGCACTCTGTTTGCCATGCTCAAGGCCCTCCTCAGTGCACACCCAAATCATCATGGTTATCTCCTCCTTGGAACCATCTCCAAGCACCTCTCTTGAATTCACCCAAATGCAACAGGTGTAGTCCCTGAATAGGAAGTTTTTATTATCTCAGTCTTTGCTAAACCACTCAGGTAATTTCTAGTCTTTTCAACCCAATTAATGACTAGCTCTTTCCTTTCATGTTAACCTCTTTGCTCAGCATCCCTCGTTCTCCTCTCCAATGAGTTTGGAGGTACTTTGTCATCTCCAGCAAGACTCCCTTGCTCTCACCTCTGTGTCTTTATGAATACCAGATTCTCACCTCCTTTAAATTAAAAAATAAAGAATTTCCTTAGAGAGGGCAGACAGTAGAAGCAAGAAAAACTACAATCCTGAAGCTGGTGGGACAAAAACCACATTCACAGAAAAATAGACAAGATGAAAAGGCAGAGGGCTATGTACCAGAAGAAGGAACAAGATAAAACCCAGGAAAAACAACTGAATGAAGAGGAGATAGGCAAACTTCCAGAAAAAGAATTCAGAATAATGATAGTGAAGATGATCCAGGACTTTGGAAAAAGAATGGAGGCAAAGATCGAGAAGGTGCAAGAAATGTTTAACAAAGATCTAGAATAATTAAAGAACAAACAAACAGAGATGAATAACACAATAACTGAAATGAAAACTACACCAGAAGGAATCAATAGCAGAATAACTGAGGCAGAAGAACAGATAAGTGACCTGGAAGACAGAATGGTGGAATTCACTCACTGCTGTGGAACAGAATAAAGAAAAAAGAATGAAAAGAAATGAAGACAGCCTAATAGACCACTGGGACAACATTAAATGCAACAACGTTCACATTATAGGGGTCTCAGAAGAGAAGACAGAGAGAAAGGACCCGAGAAAATATTTGAAGAGATTATAGTCAAAAAATTCCCTAACATGGGAAAGGAAATAGCCACCCAAGTCCAGGAAGTGCAGAGAGTCCCATACAGGATAAACCAAAGGAGAAACATGCCGAGACACATAGTAATCAAACTGGCAAAAATAAAAGACAAAGAAAAATTATTGAAAGCAGCCAGGGAAAAAGGGCAAATAATATACAAGGGAACTCCCATAAGGTTAACAGCTGATTTCTCAGCAGAAACTCTACAAGCCAGAAGGGAGTGGCATGATATAAAGTGATGAAAGGGAAGAACCTACAACCAAGATTACTCTACCCAGCAAGGATCTCATTCAGATTCAATGGAGAAATCAAAAGTTTTACAGACACACAAAAGCTAAAAGAATTCAGCAGCACCAAACCAGCTCTACAACAAATGCTAAAGGAATTTCTCTAAGTGGGAAACACAAGAGAAGAAAAGGACTTACAAACACAAACCCAAAATAATTAAGAAAATGGTCATAGGAACATACATATCAGTAATTATCTTAAACGTGAATGGATTAAATGCTCCAACCAAAAGACACAGGCTTGCTGAATGGATACAAAAACAAGACCCAGGGGCTTCCCTGGTGGCGCAGAGGTTGAGAATCTGCCTGCCAATGCAGGGGACATGGGTTCGAGCCCTGGTCTGGGAAGATCCCACATGCTGCGGAGCAACTAAGCCCGTGAGCCACAACTACTGAGCCTGCACGTCTGGAGCCTGTGCTCCTCAACAAGAGAGGCTGTGATAGTGAGAGGCCTGCTCACAGTGATGAAAAGTGGCCCCCGCTTGCCACAACTAGAGAAAGGCTTCTCACAGAAATGAAGACCCAACACAGCAAAAATAAATTAATTAATTAATAAACTCCTATCCCCGACATTTAAAAAAAATAAAAACAAACAAAGAAACAAAAAAATAAACAAGACCCATATATATGCTGTCTACAAGACACCCACTTCAGACCTAGGGACACATTCAGACTGAAAGTCAGGAAATGGAAAAAGATATTCCATGCAAATGGAAATCAAAAGAAAGCTGAAGTAGCAATACTCATATCAGATAAATTAGACTTTAAAATAAAGAATGTTACAAGAGACAAGGAAGGACACTATATAATGATCAAGGGATCAATCCAAGTAGAAGATATAACAATTATAAATATATATGCACCCAACATAGGATCACCTTAATACATAAGGCAACTGCTAACAGCTATAAAAGAGGAAATCGACATTAACACAATAACAGTGGGGGAATTAACAGCTCACTTACACCAATGGACAGATCATCCAAACAAAAAATTAACAAGAAAACACAAGCTTGAATGACACAATAGACCAGATAGATTTAATTGATATTTATAGGACATTCCATCCAAAACTAGCAGATTACACTTTCTTCTCAAGTGCACACGGAACATTCTCCAGGATAGTTCACATCTTGGATCACAAATCAAGCCTTAGTAAATTTAAGAAAACGGAAATCATATCAAGCATCTATGTTCTTGGATTGTTGGAAGAATCAATATTGTGAAAATGACTATTCTACCCAAAGCAATCCACAGATTCAATGCAATTCCTATCAAATTACCCATGGCATTTTTTACAGAACTAGAACAAAAAATCTTAAAACTTCTATGGAGACACAAAGGACCCCGGTTAGTTAAAGTAGTCTTGAGGGACAAAAATGGAGCTGGAGGAATAGACTCCCTGACTTCAGACTATACTATAAAGCTACAGTAATCAAGACAATATGGTACTGGCACAAAAACAGAAATATAGATCAATGGAAGAGGATAGAAAGCCCAGAGATAAACCCATGCACCTATGGTCAACTAATCTATGATAAACGAGGCAAGGATATACTATGGAGAAAAGACAGTCTCTTCAATAAGTGGTGCTGGGAAAACTGGACAGCTACATGTAGAAGAATGAAATTAGAACACTCCCTAACATCATACACAAAAATAAGCTCAAAATGGATTAGAGACCTAAATGTAAGACCAGACACTATAAAACTCTTAGAGAGAAACGTAAGAACACTCTTTGACATAAATCACAGCAAGATCATTTTGATCCACCTCCAGAGTACTGGAAATAAAAAGAAAAATAAACAAATGAGATGTAATGAAACTTAAAAGCTTTTGCAAAGCAAAGGAAACTACAAACAAGATGAAAAGACAACCCTCAGAATGGGAAAAAATATTTGCAAACAAATCAATGGACAAAGGATTAATCTCCAAAATATATAAACAGCTCATGCAGGCTTTCCTGGTGGCGCAGTGGTTGAGAGTCTGCCTGCCGATGCAGGGGACACGGGTTCATGCCCCCGTCTGGGAAGATCCCACATGCTGCGGAGTGGCTAGGCCCGTGAGCCATGGCCACCGAGCCTGTGCGTCCGGAGCATGTGCTCCGCAATGGGAGAGGCCACAACAGTGAGAGGCCCACATACTGCAAAAAAAAAAAAAAAAAAACCCAATCAAAAAATAAGCAGAAGACCTAAATAGGCATTTCTCCAAAGAAGACATACAGATGGCCAAGAGGCACATGAAAAGCTGCTCAACATCACTAATTATTAGAGAAGGGCATTTCAAAACTACAATGAAGTATCACCTCACATGGGTCAGAATGGGCATCATCAGAAAATCTACAGACAAATGCTGGAGAGGGTGTGGAGAAAAGGGAACCCTCTTGCACTGTTGGTGGGAATGTAAATTGATACAGCCACTATGGAAAATAGTATGAATGTTCCTTAGGAAACTAAAAATAGAATTACGATATGACCCAGCAATCCCACTACTGGGCATATACCCAGAGAAAACCATAATTCAAAAAGACATATGCACCCCAATGTTCACTGCAGCACTATTTACAATAGATAGGTCATGGAAGCAACCTAAAGCCCGTCAACAGACAAATGGATAAAGAAGGTGTGGTACATATGTACAATGCAATATTACTGAGCCATAAAAAGGAACGAAATTGGGTCATTTGTAGAGGCGTGGATGGACATAGAGACCGTCATACAGAATGAAGTAAGTCAGAAAGAGAAAAACAAATATCATATATTAACGCATATATGTGGAACCTAGAAAAATGGTACAGATGAACGGGTTTGCAGGGCAGAAATAGAGACACAGATGTAGAGAACAAATGTATGGACACCAAGGGGGGAAAGTGACAGGGTGGTGGTGGTGGTGGTGTGATGAATTGGGAGATTGGGATTGACATATATACACTGATATGTATAAAATGGATGACTAATAAGAACCTGCTGTATAAAAAAATAAATAAAATTAAACTAAAAAATAAAGAAAGAATTTCTTTAGAGAGCCTTAGATTGTTTTCACTTACCTCTGACCATAGGTAAGCAGAACATCTGAGCTATAGGTGCATTCTTCTATGCCATGTTCTCATGGAGATGGCTGGGGTCAGCTGCTGTGCTATTCTTGAGGCAAGGGATCTTGGCTAAGGCTGATAACCCCATGCTGGAACCCTACCTCTTAACACGTCCCTAACCACTACCCCCTCTACTGCAACCCTCTCCTTCCTCCATGCTCCCTCTTCTGCAAGTCCAGTGAGGTTTTCTGATGCTCTTGGGCTTTTGGAAATACAAACCAGAAAGTGTTTCTGTCTTGTACTTGTCACAGGCCAACACTTGAGCTAGCTATTTGCTCAAGTGATAAGAAAAGATAGGGAAAAGGTAGAACAAATTCAATATATTATCTTTCTGCAAGAATATGAGATAGATTTTGCTGAGAAATATACTTGTGTCATATCTGATAACACAAAATTTTCCCTTCAAGTATTTGGATACATGACAGGGGGGTTATTTTATTCTACTTGAGATAGATATATGAGGCTCCTAGATGGCATTACAGAAAATTTCCCTATTTGTACTTGGCCTCAGTCCTTACATTTTGAAAAGATAAGAAGCATCTCCCAGAGAAATACATGTAAGAATTCATTTGTCATAATCTTTTTGCTTTTCTGACATGAAGGATAAGGAAAATAGAGTGAACATTTGAAACAACTGAAGATTAAACTTTACTCTTCAAATTCACAAGGAACTTGTCTTGGAATAAGTGATAATTGTGGCTAAGGGACCATATGATCTGAAGTAGGCATTGGCATGTGTAACAGAAAACAATATAGAATAAGAAATGCTTATCCAGAAAGTGAGCAGTATTGCAGCTTTTGCTGTATGCCCGCCACTGGGGTGAAGTGGAGAAGCACATGCTTTATCTTTTTACCCTAATTTCTAATTTTGAAAATATTTTTTTCAAAGTACATTTATGTTCATGTCTCTGTACTCTTCATAAACCAATATTACACCATTTCTTTATGGGAATCACTTCTGTGGCACGGCTTTGGGAAAGGTCTTAGAAGCTCTATACCTATGACTTTTTCAACACATAGGTGGTTAGCAGATTGACTCATGGGCCCATTCCTTCTTTTTTAGCTTTAGAACTGTTTATTGCTGTTCATTTTAAAATCTGGATTGAATTCTTTGTCTCTCTGTCTGATTTTTTTCTTTGGACTGAGTCAAGTTTCTTTTCAGGATTCTCAATTACATTTTGGAACGAGAGAATTCTCTTTACGGGCATTCCTAAGTTAGGCAGCAGATGTTCTGATTTCTTTTGTTTTTGTTTTTATTTTTGTTTTCTCCTAAAGTGTGGAAAAGATGAAAGAAGTATATAATCACAGAATTTTAAAGCTGAAAGAAGTAACCCAATCTGTAGCTTTTTTTTTTTTTTCATTTACAGATGCTGAGGCCCAGATTAGGTAATTTATTGAAAATTAAATATCTTGTAATGATAAAATTGAGAATGGAAAGAAGATGATCTACATTCTAGTCTTTTTGAAAAATAATCCTAAGGGGAATATCTATCCTGTTTACTGTTATATCACCAGGGTCTAGTACTCGGCATGTATGGGACAAAAGAGAGGTATCATAAATATTCATAGAATGAATTAATGAGTGAATGTCCAAGTCTGGAAGTCCAAACTGCCAAGATGATTTTGGAAATGATCTAGAAAAAATCTCTAAAGAAAAAAATAGACACTCTGTGGTAGTCCCAGACCTATTTTTGATCAAAGGTATTTCCAAGATGGTGAAGTATGGAGGGATATATACCATCCTAACGCTAATCAAAAGAAAGCAGGAAAAGCTATAATAATTTCAGACAGAGCACACTTCAGATCAAGGAAAGTTAGCAGGGATAAAGAGGGGCATCACATCATGATAGAGGGGTCAATTCTCCAAAAAGCCATAACAATCTGATGCACTTAACAGAGCTTGATGCTCTGTTAAGGTGTTCCTTCCTCAGGACCTATGGGCACAGGCTCTGCTTTAATATTATTGCAAATAATTAATACATCATCTTTGGTCTTTCATAATTGAAACATATTTATATATTATTCATATTTTAAGCTGTTAGGTGGAAGGGGCTCTATTCTGTTTTTACTTTTGATTCTTCCCTCAGCTATTGATAATTGTGTCCTGCACACATGTTGAGAGCTGAATAACTATCATTGGTTTGCTGGAGTCCCATGTACCCTTTCTAAGTTACTGAGATCTATAACCAGAACCTGCCTGATTACAGAACTGTAAAGCAGTGACAGTTCTCAGCCATGCCTCCCCAGCTCAAGCTTGGCTCCTAAGCAGGGTTTCTATTCTTGTGCAGACTTGCCGCCAGTTTTTGCTTAGGACACTTAACCTCTCTGTACCCCATTTCATCATTGCTTAGACACAAATGATGATATCTACCTCATAGGCTTGTTGTTGCTTTGAGAATAAAATGTAGATATAAATGTAAGTATAGATAGATGTTATCAATAAAAGTAAATTTCTTTTCCTTTCCACAGTTCCAGACTATAATTCAGAATCCTACCAGGATTGACCAGAGACAGGAGGACAGAAAACCAAGTTAAGAAATGCAGTGAAGATTTCAATAATATGGATATATTGGTCTCACTGATTGCTAGGTATAGAAGGTGAAGGAAGACACGAGGTTTATGTAGACTTGAAATTTTAACCAAAAATGGTAAAACATGTGGGACTTGGAAAAGACAGCAACTCAGTGCAGACTTGCCCAGGAAATGCCAGTTCATTTGCACAATAACTCCTCATCCTCGTCTTAAAAGTCCTGGGAGCAGCTGTGCATTTTCTCTTTGTTTCCAAAAATCAGTCCAGCTCCCTCTTGACCCATTGTGCAGTTTGGCAGTTTGCTTCACATTCTGCTCGTACCCTTGGTGCAGAAAGAGTCTGTCTGTGGAGATGGCAGGAAGGAACTCCCACCCCAAGGCTACTGCTGGAAAAGCCTGCTGAGACATCACCAACTACTTTGCCCCATTCCTCCCGTTCATCAGCTTTCTCTTTTTGGCATTCTCCTGACTCTCTAAGAGCTTCTTCACCTCTGTTTCTCTCATTTGATATTGAAGCAATTATGTTTAACTATCTTCTTTTCTTCCTGTTTCTGTTCCTATACACTCAATAAGTGTCGTGTTTTTTGGCTCTGCTATTTAAACTCATCTGGGCTCTTCCACAGTTTAGAAAGTGGAATGAGTACTTTCATTTCAGAGATTAAGTCTGAGAAATGGCTATTTTTTAAAAAATGTGAATGTTCTTGGAAAAGTCCTTTTTTTCAGGTATTATACCAGAATCATTTTGTTCTTACCAATTTCCACACTGGTCATGGGATTTCAGGCTGCTCCTCTGGGATTGTTATGGATATTCCTATTCAATTAAAACCCAATAATGGAACATAACAATGACTGACTTCTACTATCTTGAATCAGGGAACTGAGAAGGTTTTGATTCTTAATTTCTCAGAATTAATTTGCAAATCAGTGTAATAATCAAAGGTTCTTCCAAAGGAATTGGATAAAAATGGAGTCATCCATCAGAAAAATGAGGTCTCTGCCCACTTGGAAACTGATCAAATTAACAATTTAGAAAAAACAGAGGAGCATGGTGATCCAGTCATCATGATGAACTAAATTAATTTGGGGCTCTATCCATGTAAATTGCATGGGAAGTACACGTATATTATGTGTGTGTCTGAGCACATGTAGATGAGATTATATCCTTCATACTTAAATATGATATTATTCACACTTTTTGTGTCAAGATTCAGAGACACCATGGGGGCTTCCTGGTGGCGCAGTGGTTGAGAGTCCGCCTGCCGATGCAGGGGACACGGGTTCGTGCCCGGGTCCGGGAAGATCCCACATGCCGCGGAGTGGCTAGGCCCGTGAGCCATGGCCACTGAGCCTGCGCGTCCGGAGCATGTGCTCCGCAATGGGAGAGGCCACAACAGTGAGAGGCCCGCGTATTGCAAAAAAAAAAAAAAAAGATTCAGAGACACCAAAGTTTGAACAATGGTTTGCTAATATGAACTTTCTTTCAAACTACTTTCACATTTATAAGGAACAACTTATGTGTGTCTTCTGTCAAGCCATTAAGCAACTGTTTATTCTAATATACAACTTTGATCACACCTCTCAAAACTGTTGACTGGAATTTATTTTACACAAGGAAAAATTAAAGCTTGTCAACCTGTCATTAAAAAAAACCCAAAACTTCATGTTATAGAGTTAGTTTCTCTTTCAAAGCTCATTGTAGCGGACGCAGCTGTTAGCTAATCTAATATTCATTCTCAACTGCTCTTCGCCCTGAGTGCTCTGCAGTAGAACGCAAAAAGCTAAGCTGTCACTTTCCCAACCTCCCTTTGGGTTGCCATGTGTCCTAGGCTGCCATGTGACGCAGTGCTTTCCAGACAGTTGCAAGCAGAATCAGTAAAGGAATTTCTGAAAAGGATTTTGTTCTTCTTAGGGCAAAGGAACAGATACACTAATGCTTTCCACTTTCCCCTCTTCCTTCAGTTTCCTGGTCTTAGCAAAGACAATATGCCTAGTGTTACAGCAGCCATCCTGTGACCCTGAGGAAAAGGGCATTAGAATTGGCCCTGACATAGTTGATATACTAGAACAAAACTTCCAAACTTACATGAGAAAAATGAACCCCCATTTATTTGGTTAATTTGGGCTCTATTATTGTTGCAGAATGGTAACCTAACTGACACACTAATTTTTTACCATTCTTCTTTGTACAAAACTTTACGCTCCAAGTAAATTATATTTTGCCAAGCATACTATGGGTTTTCATGCCTTTGTATAGCCTGTGCTGTTTCATCTTATCCACTATTTCCCTAGGGTGTCTAGTGTCATCTGGTAAAACTCAGCTTTGATATCACCTCTTCTAGGAAGTCTTCCTTGAGATTCCTCAACACAAACTAATCACTCCCTTTCCTCTGGGCTCTCTCTTTATTTCAAAGATATCTTCATTTTTGAATTTCTCACATAGTATTGTCACTTATTTATTTATGTGCTTAGCATCATAAATAGACATGAAATAAAGTGCTGTGGAATGGCATGCAGTGCATTAACTATGGACAGGGTTGGAGACTATAAAGACAAGTCTTCTAGCCAGCTAACAGAGAAGATCAAGCTTATAGATGACTAACCAGACTCTAAGATACATTAAAGTAAAGGTTGTCATAAAGCAAAAATGGGTATTATATGAGTTCAGCAAAAATGAAGAATTCATTCTAGCTGGCGGCAGGTCCTGCTTCTTTAGGATTATATTGAAGTGAGAAATAAACAAAAGAAAATCAGCAGATAAACAGGATTTGATGACTGGCTGGATGGAGAAAGACTGAGAAAGCACAGTTGCTCTTGGGAATCTAGTGGCCTAATTTGTGAAATAAGGAAATGTACTAAAGGATTACTAATGGCTCCTCTAGCCATTAATCGAATGCTCTTTGGTCAGTTGAATCAATTGATGTCATCAAATTGACACTATAATCAGAGTAATGCTCCTTTAATCTTGCTTCTTTTTTTAGGCATAGTAAACTAAAGAAAAGAAAAGGAAAGAAAAAATAAAGACAGAAAGTGAAGAGACGTTTTCAAAAGTCACTAGTAAGAATGAAGGAAAAATAGAAAGAGAAGGAGAACTACATCTGAGACAAGTCCTAATGGAGGCAAGCATTTGGGACAGAATCCCACCCAGTGATTGTCTGGCATTCCATTCTCGTCACTTCTTCTGCAGCTATTCAAGGAATTGATTCTATAGCATGATCCACTCCAGATGGTGTGAATGGATTGTGATGGTGCTGTGGTATGAACATGCTGTAATATGATGACAATGATGATGATGATGATGACGACAATGACTATGGTGGTGATGGTAATGTTAATCATGATGAGGAGGAGAAAGAGCATTCTGGCACTTCACATTCAATCTTCCACATTATTCCATTCCAAACCAATACCTTCCTAGTTAACTAGTCAAAACTAAGTTCTACCATCCCACCATTGGAAGCCAGGAATTTAACTGAGATGTCCATGAATCTCTCCACCAGTATCTGTTCTAAAAGTTCTACCTCTTTCAGATAAAGTTTTCTGAAGAATCTACTAGAGTTGGTTTCTGGAGTTGTGTCATGTGGATGCCACTTGACCAGAGCATTATTGACATCCTAATCAATGGATCCCCTGATATTCTATTGATTCCATTGAGACACATCTTATTCAGAAATGATTGTATCATTTGCTTGTGACTAACTAGGAAATACAGTGCTCTTTATGGACTAAACCTTTTGCAAGGGGGATAAAAGGATGCCATATTGTTTCCTTCCTTGGCTTCTAGCAGAAGCTCTTTTCTCTGCCTGGGAATATCTATTTCCTCTAATCTGAGGAACACTTACATTACTGGGAAGTTCGAGGAAGTTCTCCATAGAGAACTCTTCATATCCATTCTCCCTCAGGAGTTTATCACTCTTACTCAATTTTAGCACTGATCAGACTATGCTATGTTTATTTATTTGCATATCTATCTTTTCTACAATATGGTAAGAACTTGATGCCAGGGTCTATGTTTGATTGATCTTTGAAGTTTAAAAGTCTGAAAAAGTATCTTGCACAAGCACTTGTTTAATGAAATAATGGCATTCATGTTACTAACACACTAACATTCTTTCAAGAAAAAAGCTAGAGAAATACCATTTACCTAAAGATTCCAAATTTCATGGATTGGATTATCTTTTAAGAATAAATGACCAAAGAAAAATGTATGAAAATAAAATACCACAAATCATTTTAGAGAGGTAATGAATTTTAATGGGAATTTAGCTCATCTATTAACAGCTCAGGTATACACAAATGGGCCCATTCTGTTGAAATGTATATTGTAGAAGTTAAATTGTCTTCTTATCTTTTATGATTTTCTTTTTCTTTGCATTAGGCAAGATTTGTATTTGAAACTTAGATAGTATCTCCTTTGGCCAGAGTTTTCAAATACCGCCCATGAATTATTTAGTAGCATAACAGGAGAGTGAACCCTTTTGCATGTCAAACATCAGATTGTAGAACACATACCCCATAAAGTTTCTATAGAACATAACTGTGCAGCTTCATGAGGTTTTTTTCATTAGATATTATTAATTGTGGAAATTATTGTTATTGAAATAGTCCCAAAAGATTGCAATATGATTAGGACTAAAAGAACTAACATTTTAGCAAATATATTGGCTGCTTATGGAATAAACTGTTATTCCATGGCCAACTTTTTGTTGTAAACCATGTTATGCAATAAAATACAACTTCCCCCAAAATGGACATGGGCCTTCACTATCTTTTTGGATTAAATTATAGCATCTTTCAAATGATTTTTAGTATGTGTGCTACTTTATCTTCGTCATGAAGAAAAAATATTTGGATATAAGCTTTGGAGAAAATTACAGTCTCATCAGGATACAAATAAATTATGTATGGCTCATTAAAAACTGTCAGTTTAATCCAGATAACATTTATTTATTATTAGTTGTTTTAAAGGTTTATAGTTATTTTCCATATTATTTCATTGCACTTTACTTACCCTCATTTAAAATTCTTTTTCCACGGTGAACTATCTAGTTTAACTTTTCTTTCCGTTACTTTTCTACTGAAAGTTAAATAGAAATATGCTGTCATTTGCCATTTTCCTCGTATCATTATCATGTGCTGTGCAATAGTATTCTCTGAATTGCCAGTGGACTCTATGCCACTTATTTACAGGTACTGTGTTGATATATGAATGTTGAGAGAAATGAATTTACTTTATCAAGATACAATTATTATGTGGTACTATGTCTTATGTAAAAGTGAATCAAACAAGAAACAAATAAGGAACTGTGTCATCTAACTATTCTAGTATTTTGAAAAACATCTTAAAGTTTTTGTACACTAGAACCAGTACTTTTGGCTTTATTTCACATAATTTAGATGCAGAGATGAGTTTATCTGATGTGAATTTTTCTATTTGTGTAAATAGGTCACAGACATATAAAAGCCATTTATTGGTTAAAAAAAAAGTGATGTGTATTTGCAAATTTAACAACATAGTGTAAGGTAAAAAGCACAGAACTGAGAAACAAGCAGACGTTAATTAGAATTTTGAATCTGCAATTTACCCGCTATGTAAGCCACAGTTTCCTCATCTACTATATAGGAGTAATAATAAATACCTAGGAAGGATTGTTGCAAGGATTAAATTAGATAATATATGTATGAGAACTTGAGAGGCTGTAGTAGTTCAGTTCATGATGGTAGGACTAATTCGAATGAAAAGAGTCATGTGGGAATGGTGATCATATAGATAATTTTTTTTCTTTTTTTTTGCGGTATGCGGGCCTCTCGCTGTTGTGTCCTCTACCATTGCAGAGCACAGGCTCCAGACGCGCAGGCTCAGCAGCCACGGCTCACGGGCTTAGCCGCTCCGCGGCATGTGGGATCTTCCCGGACCGGGGCACGAACACATATCCCCTGAATCGGCAGGCGGACTCTCAACCACTGTGCCACCAGGGAAGCCCCATATAAATTAAAGCCCCGTATAGATAAAGCCCCATATAGATTTTGATTTTTCATCCAGAATTTTGCTGTTTTAGGTAAGCACATGATCTAATGTTCTTTCACATTAATTTAATTTAGTAGCAAAAGTGATCATGATGATGATGATGCTGGGCTGGTAAAGTTGATATACTGTGATGCTGATGTGGGGAGATGATGCTGTGTTGTGAATACAGTTTGCTTTGAGGATGGTTTAGTGTGATTAGGGTGTAGTTTGATGATGGTTTGGTGTGATGATGATGTGATGTGATAATGGAGTCACATGTGCCAGGAGGTAATGGTGTAGTGTGATGTGATAATTGTATAGTATAATGTCCGTGTAGTTCTGTGTCTCTGGTTGAAATATGACTGATACAAATTTTGGTATGAGAAGTGATTCTAGAGGACCAGAATCTCAAGGATGAGTTTTCTGGGTTGGTTCTAGGTTTTCTTGAAGTGGTTCTATAACGTGATTAGATCTAAAAGCATTAATAATTCTATTTCCACTGGTAAAAAAGGACCCTGGTAGTCCGTGACTTGGTGTGGCAACTGAGATACACAAAAAATTGCCATTGGATACTCCTACTCAAATACCAGTAGAAGGTAAGGTTATGGGTGATCATGTATTTGATATCTTAGAACACTGTAGTCAAACTAAGGAGTACAGTTGGGATTGGCAGGTTGTTCCCAAATACACTAAAGTGGGAGGACAAAAGGATGAGCTCAGCGCTTCAAATTTCTAGCTCTAGCTCTGTGTAAATTGCCTGAAAGCTTCTACTTCTGCCCTGAAATCAGGATCTGTCCATATGTCCTCAAGTATGAATAAGTATGTATTTCAAGTTTAGAATTATGTTAAGTTCCTAACATGCTTCCATTTGTAAGGTATTCCTTGTCTCCATCACCACAAGAGAGTAATGGTTTTCAAGTGTCACCAGGCCAATAGTAACAGAACTAAAATTTCTATATTTATAACCACTCTTTGCTTTTTTCTTCAAATAATTTTTTTAACCATAGTCTTTTATCTTTTTTACTTTCTCTTATTCTAACTCTCTTGCCTGATGCACTCACAAGTATATTCCTCCAGAAAAATGTATCTAGGCAACTCTATATTACATCACACTTCATCCATATTCATGAATTTATTTTCTCATTTAATCATCCCTCAAATAGTTACCAAGTACATAACTGTGTGCAAGGAATTATGCTACATTATTCAATGTGTCAGGACCTCTTCATGACCAAATCCAATTCTCAGCCTGTGGCAAAAATCACGAGTAAAAACAGAAAATAAAATCCTTTGCCCACATTTCCTTAAGTGTTTGCTTGCAGATAAACATTTGATTTTTCTCCTTCTCTAAATTCGAGTTAGAAAGCTAAGCAGATTTTCAAATTGCCCTTGTGGTTTCTCCCTACAGCAAACACACACACACACACACACACACACACACACACACACACACACACTCTTAACTGCACTTTTCCTTAGAAATTCATGAGTGAGAGTGAACTCAGACACACACTGACAGACCATTTTGAATACCTGTATTATAACATTGGCCATGAGCAATCAAACATTTGCATAAGAGCCAGTGGTTCTCATTTTTATTCTTTTCGAAATATTGGAAGGGGGGTAGCAGTCAAATTTCCAGAGAAATCTAACTTTGAGGGTTAAAATCATATGCTACCAAAATCCAGTCTGAAGTCCTCTTTTCTCCGGCAGGAAAGACTAGCTCAGAGAAGGTTCTGAAATGGGTCTCTCTGTCAGATGATACTAACCATGAAGAAACTATCCTGAAGCCCACAGTAGTGCCATGTTCAAAGTCATAACATAAGATATCCTAGAAAAGCTCTACCCACCTTGGATGGGATTCTAGAGATCTTTATTCTGCCTTCCATGCTATAGAAGGCTGTGTTGCAGTCAAATTCCAGAGCATGATCACTGCCACAATGCAACTGTTTACTCCATCTCAAAATGTCACATCAACATGACCTTTGAGAGGAGGTATTTGTTTGTGTGACTCCCCAGAGCAAGGCCTTCTCTGTGTCTGGAACATTATGAGTTGTTAGTAAATATGAAACAAATAGAGGAGAAAATGAGAAAATTGGATCCCAAATAAACAAAAAGAATAAAAATGGAAGGAAGGAAGGAAGAAAGAAAGAAAGAAAGGGAGGGAGGGAATAAAGGAAGGAAAAGAAAAGAGAAAGAAAAATATGACAATAGTAAGACTAACATCTATTAAGGGCTCAATGTGTGTCAGGCAATAGTCTAGAATCTAGTCTCTCACATATTAATTCATTTAGTCCTCATACTATCCTGGAAATTATTATCTCCATTTTTAGATCAGGAATCTGGGCACAGAAAAGTGAAATTGCTTGCACAGTTAGTGCAATTTCTTGGTGGTAAAGCTGGGATTTGAACTCAGGAGATCTCAGTTCAAAACCTGCACTGTTGGGCTTCCCTGGTGGCGCAGTGGTTGAGAGTCCGCCTGCCGATGCAGGGGACGTGGGTTCGTGCCCCGGTCCGGGAAGATCCCACATGCCGCGGAGCGGCTGGGCCCGTGAGCCATGGCCGCTGAGCCTGCGCGTCCGGGGCCTGTGCTCCGCAACGGGAGAGGCCACAGCACTGAGAGGCCCGCGCACTGCAAAAAAAAAAAAAAAAAACCTGCACTGTTAAACACTGTACTGTAGTACCTCTCAACAAAAACCAATAACAACAACATGAAGTGGGAAAGGGTAAGGAATTAGAAGAATTTATTCAATAAACATTTTATCCTATAAATATTTATTGAACGGGAAAGACAGTATTTATTGAGCTACTGAAGAAGACAGAGCTCCTGGGATCAAAGAACTCAAAATTTGGTGGAAGAGAGAAAAAGGGAGGGAAACAGAAGATGAATGAATGCAACAGAGTACAAGAACTATAGCAGGACTTGATGCTGTGCAAGGCCTTAGGTGTACACACAAGAAGGCAGCCTTCTTCACCTGGGGAGGAGGTGAGGGTGTCTGTGGTTCTCCAGGAAGTAATGTCTGGGCCGGCTCAGAGAACCAACTCTGGCAGCCATGAGAAGTGTGGGTTGAGAGAAGGTGAGGCCCAAGAGGGGAGCTGTTAGAGCCTGTTGTAACACACCAAGTGGGAGATGATGAAGACCAAAATGAGAGCATTGATTGATGAGAGCAGTTGGATTCGAGAGGATGGGATAAACTGAGTTAAAGTTTGGAGGAAGAATTGTCAAGAGCCATTCATCGACCAGTTGCCATTAAAGAGAGGGACACCATGAGCTGACTCCCAGGTTTCTAACTTGGGCAACTTGATGGTGCCACCAATGAACCGGGACAGGGAACACAGGGAGAAGAGCAACTTACAGGGTTAGAGGAGGGGAGAAGATATAAAGACAGTTCTTTCTTGTTGAGTTTGAAATCTCCATGAAACTTCTAGGTTTAGATGCCTTGGGAGCTGTACTTCAGAGTGTACAGATCTGCCCAACATGATGAATATGTTGGTGGTACTTACATCCAAAACAGAAGGATTGCTGATAGAATGTGCTTAATGGGAGAAGAACGGAGGAAGGAACCCTAGAAAACACTGACAGTGGAGATACATGAGGGAGAAAGAGCCTGGAAAGTAGTCAAGGGTAGAAGGTAGAAGAGAATCAACCACTCAAAACTAAGGGAAAGGGCTTCCCTGGTGGCGCAGTGGTTGAGAGTCCGCCTGCCGATGCAGGGGACACGGATTCGTGCCCCGGTCCGGGAAGATCCCACATGCCGCGGAGCGGCTGGGCCCATGAGCCATGGCCGCTGAGCCTGCGCGTCCAGAGCCTGTGCTCTGCAACGGGAGAGGCCACAACAGTGAGATGCCCGCGTACCGCAAAAAAAAAAAAAAAAAAAAAAAAAAAAAAAAAAACTAAGGGAAAAGAGTTTCCAACTAAAAGAGATCAGAAATGATGTCAAATGTCACAGGATGACCACATAGACTACATAATGAAAAGCATTTATGGTATTTGACTGATATAAAATTATTGGGACCTAGAGCCCAGGTTGGGGCAGGGGGCTCTTGAAGAGAAGGGGTTACTTTTTCTCTAAGAGAGGGAGAGAAGAGAAAAGGATAAAGAAGATAAAGATGAATTTTCCAGTGTTTTAAATAGAAGACAGAAGTTTAAGGTTAGTTTGTGAATTAGGAAGTGAGATCAGATACTGAAATGACAATGGAATTGACAGCAGTGGGCAATATTTGAACATCCACTGAGAGAAAACAGCAATTTAAAAGACTGCCAAGTTACAAAAAAATCCCAGCTGGGACAGAGAAGGATCAATTTCTAGTTACAAATCTGCATTCTGACCGCCCTCAGCAACCTCCCTGGCCCACCAAACAGGAAAGTAGGAGATTGTGATTAGACGATAGGATAGGAATTTATGAACTCAAACGCAGAAATTATGAATGTTCAAAGGAAAAGGAAAATAATTGAGGAGAAATGTCTATTTCCTAGTTATCATTTGTTAAATTAAATACTTACTGATTTCCTGTGCTTTGCTTTGTGGACAATAATTATTCAACTAATCTCAAGTATTTGCTGAGCAACTGTTACGTGCTCAGGTTTCTGTTACGCACAGGACTTTCAGAGTTACATGACCCCTACCCTTAGGATGCTTACAGTCAGATGGAGGACTCACATGAAAATACTGCAAAGGAAAAGCAGTGTGGTGGAAGCTATGTACACTTAGGATGCTGGGAGATCAGAGAGCAAGGGAGTATAAACCCAGACAGGGAAGGGAGAGAAAAAGGAAGGTTTCCTGATGGAGCCGTGCCTGAGATATAAAAATGAGTAGGAGTTAGGCAGGGTGCTTAGATGTGGTCAAAAGAGGCACATGGTGAGGCTGAAGAAATAAAGAGGGCCAGATCATAAGAAGCTCTCTTGGCCCTACTAAGGAATTTAAATTTTATCCGTTAAACTAACTCACTCTGTCTCTGTCTCTGTCTCTCTCTCTCTTTCTTGGCAAATTACAACTAACAGCAAAAGCAAGCAAGTATTTATCCTCCAGAGATATGTAGCCTACCTAAATTTGTTGTTGCTCAAGTTAAAATTCCTCGTTTCCATATTTAAAAACAAATGTGAATTTTATAACCTCCTTTAAAATATATTAATTTAAATATACTTTGAATTTTTAACCTGAAAATCAATTAATCATCAAGAAGATGCATCATGCTTCTCTTGGAGTTCCTTGTTTGTAAATTATAGCCATAGATAAACAAAGAATCATTGAGTTGTTTTAAGCAAGACTGTTGCATAATCAGATTTCAGTTTTAGAAAAATAACCTAGCAACAATGTGTAGTATGGTTGGGTAAATCAAGACTAGGAACAGGGAAAGTAGTTGAGAGACTGTGGCGGTAATCCAGACCAAAAAGGATGATTTCCTCCATATTAGCAGTATGAGGAGCAAGAAGGGTAAATAGTCCCGAATTATTACGGGAATAAGAATTTCAATGAATTCTGTAGTGCGGAGGAGTCAGGATGACTGGCAGAAGTCTGGATTGAATGCTGTTCCCTAAGTTGGTAACTAGAGGAGGAAAGTCAGGGCCTCAGGAGTAGAAGAAATGGTGAGTTCTGCTCTGGACGTTGAATTGGAGATTCCCATGGGGCATCCATGTGCTGATGACCAACATGAATTTAGATACCTATGTGGAACGACCAGTGTATATATGGGGAAGTTACGTGGTGGAGGCGGAGAAGGTCATCAGACAGGGTGCCTTAGAGTTTATAATGCATTTGTAGAAATGATCTGGAAATGACAAATAAACCCATAACAAGTAAGTCTGGTAAATCAGTTCCAATGGAATGAAAAGTGCTGAGGGGACGGGGAGTTAGGGACTGACCGGATTGAGGTGGGTTAGTCAGGGGAAAACACCACTGAGATACATCGCTGGGCTCAGAGGCAAGTTCACAGCTTTATCCTGAACAAGAAGACCACAGTCACAAGCCACTCCTTCTTTGCTGCATCACCTTGTCTAATTGCCAAATCATTTGCACCTGCCTGGAACAATGAGAACGCCTTTTTTTTTTTTTTTTTTTTTTTTTTTTTTTGCGGTACGCGGGCCTCTCACTGTTGTGGCCTCTCCCGTTGCGGAGCACAGGCTCTGGACGCGCAGCCTCAGCAGCTATGGCTCACGGGCCCAGCCACTCCGTGGCATGTGGGATCTTCCCGGACCGGGGCACGAACCCGTGTCCCCTGCATCGGCGGGCAGACTCTCAACCACTGTGCCACCAGGAAAGCCCCAAGGATGCCTTTGATGAGAGGGATGGCCTATTTATGAGAACTCCGAAGATGTGAAGACCATGTGATGAGTGAGATTCCTGAGCAGGGACTGTGAGCCTGGAGGTGATGCTATTCTTCCTATTGTGAGTTTGGGTCTACCATGTTGCCGCAGTTGGAAAGCATTGCCTAAGCAGCTGGGAGAATCTCACCTTCTGGAGAACACATGCCTGCCTGCCTGCCTACCTGCGCAGCAAAGTTCAGTCCTACATCCTAAACCCAAAGTTGGGGTTTTGAGTTACTCCCAAGTGGGAAGGAGAGCCTTGAGAGTAAAATTTGGATATAAATATATTTTAATTTCTGGGACATTTTTGTAGCTTCTAGGGATGATAGCACAATGTATAAAATTAGGTCTGTCCTGTCCTTGTATTTATATGGAACTTTCCTGAGTTCTTCTTCCTGGGACTCCAGAGCGGAGGGAGGAAAAATGGTCAGAAGTGGGCCCTGCACTTGCTGTACTTCCAACCTCTCCACTTTGCAGATTGAGCTGCGTTAATGCAGCCCCAAGGAGGCTTGGGATTGAGCAAAGACGAGGTGATGTGAAATGCTGTGTAAATACGAGAGGATGTGGAGATCTAAACCTTGGCTGGACATTTAAGTTATGGGCTCCTGGAGCTCTCATTTTAACTTTATTTAAAATAGTTACGTTTTCCACTTTGGAAGATGTTAGTGGATGGAACATTTTACATTACTAGATTCAAAATGAAATAAATTTTTAAAAAATGAAATACCAGTGAAATATGTTTGGAGGTCAAGAAATAATATATAAAACCCTAAATTCTCTCAAGTCACATCCAACCTGGTAGTCCTGAATACCACTTTTCATGGTGTTCATTTTTAATTAAAAAAAATTCTTTGAATTTTCTACATTGAATTTATCTTTCCTTTGTAATTAGAAAAAAATACAACCTATTTAAAACACAATAATACTAGAATTACTACCAAATGCTCCTTTCCATGTTTCATTCTATTCTATTTCATTCTATTCTATTTCAAATCTCTATTCTCTATAACTGATGTCAGAGCTGGACTCAAATTATCTTAGCAAATATTATGTCTCCTGAATAGCTAGAATCAGATTTGTGCTATACAATCACCTGTGAGTTCTCTGTGACTCTAGTTTCCAAAGAGTCTTAATCCTGGAACTTCTAAAGGCCAAAGATTTATGCGGCCGTAAGTGAAACAGTTCTGGAATGAACAAGATCTAAAAGTTTAGAAATCCTCAGGCTATTCTCTAAACAAAGATGTGGGAAACTATTAATGTTTATATTAAAGATTCCCTAGTGTTGGTTTTCTTTTTTTTTTCTTTTGGTCATTGTAGGATATGAACGGTTATGTCCTCTGCAATCCCTATGTAGTTGTCTCTGGGCAGGGACCCCTTAGCTTGAGATGTGGTTGGGGGAGAAGGTGGAGAGGTGACTTACCTACTTTAGCCATAAAAGGAGCCCAAATGTTCACACACGCTCACACATACACACACACACACTCACACACACAAACACATGCACACATGTCTTCTCGACCTGGTTATCAAATAGTAGATCTGAAGAACTAGAAAAGAGTAAATAAGTTTATCCTTTATAATGTCTGTCTAGGCTGACATACATTAAACACGATAAGGACAGTGCCCGGGGCCCACAATACTTTTAAGGGCCTTTGAAAGTGTTTTAATTTCTGTTAAAATCGGAAGAAAAAAAAGTGAACCTTTAAATTGAAGAAACATTTTAAGATGCAATATAATATATTCATCTTTATACCAATACAGTCATAAACTATAATTATCAATCCTTCTTTTGGAGGAAGCAGCCCACAAAAGCAAAGGGGCCAGGGCTCTCAAACGTCAGAATGTGGCCCCTGTGTCTGTGCTCCATTCTGTTAGCTGTAGAGACCCTTGTGAAAACAGCATCTGAGCCAAGCCTGTCAGTTCCAGAAGCAGGATGCTAATGAAGCCGGGATCTTGGGTTTCATGCCTAAAGGATTCAGTTAACTTTCATCAAAGAAAAAAATATTTCATAGCAACCAAGCCATCTACTAAAAGCATTACTTGAACCAACAAAGTAAGATTGGACATGAGAAAAAAGATCACATAGCTCAATGCAAGCTCATTGCCACCTCTGGGGGAAAGGACTAGGAATTCCATGTATTTTTTAAAAAATTAACATTGTAGCATTTGATATGTTAAATGACCATGAGCCTTTGTGGTTTATAAAAACAAATATTTACTCTCTCAGGATTCTGTGGGTCAGGGAGAGGGCCGGCAGCTGGGGAGCTCTGCTGCTGACCTCACCTAGGCTCACTGCAGTCTGTTGGCACCTTGGCTGGGCCAGTGGGCTTCACTCATAGGCCACCAGTCAGCAGGCTGCTGGTCAGGACACCTGGGTCCTCCCCCATGTGGCCTCTCCTGCTAGCTAGACTGGATTTCCTCATGCCCTGGCGGAAGTAAACTCTGCTTGTGTCACATTTCCTATCTCCATTGGCTAAAGCAAGTCACATGTCCAAGACCAGATTCACAGGGTGGAGAAATAGACTTGACTTCCTGATGGAAATAGATGCAGCGTCACTTTGCAAGGGACATGCGTACTAGGATTGGAAGAATCTGTGGCCATTTTGCAATCTACCACACCTCACCCTTTAAAATCCTCATAGCAATACTTTCGCCATTTCACCTCCTTTTTGAATGTTTATGCTCAGATGATTGGTTTTAGAGTGTCAGCTAAAGCTTAGTTTGGTTTCTAAAAGAAGGGGAAAGGGAGGTGCAATTGAAACCAGTCCAGTATTTTTTTAAACCACATTTTATATTATATTTTTAGAGTTTACAGCATAATGTGATGGAACAAGTTTGACTATTGAGTTCATATCACAGCTTTGCTACATACTGTGTGACCATAAGAAAGTTGCTTAGTCACTCTGGGCATTTGTTTCCTCCTCTGTGAAATAAAGACAATAAACCTCCCACTCAGGGTTGTTGGAGAACAAGAGAGAAGTGCCTAGTTCACCAAGCTTTGGTAGGTACCTAATAGTTCTTAATGTTGGGATAAGGATGATTACATCTGGTAAATTGCTGATTAAAATTAAAAATTCAATAAATAACTATGGAGTAAATTCTGTGTACAAACGCTCCACAGTCTATCTTCATTTTTCATGTGCCTTTGTGAATTTTATGTATTTAATGATTAGATGTTCTAGTGGCATTACTTCTCTTCTTGTTAGTGGGCAGCCAGTTCTGAAGCGGAATGGGGGTGTCTCCTAAACACCAATATAGCTTTATTTGGAGGTTTTATAATTAAATCAAACCAATCATACTATAATGTCACCCTTGCTACTAAAATTTGAAATTTTATTTCTCCTATTCATATCTCTGACTGCAGTCTGGTTTTTTTAAATTTCATTTTTTGGAGTTACTGATGAAAATGTTTAGACAAAATAAATAGTTTGGAAATACTAGCTGCCCGTGTACTTACCCTGAGAGTGCATTAATGAACCTGACTTACACTGCAGTGTGCCTGCTGGGTCACCAGTTTCTGAGCATCAGAAGCCACACTCCTGAGAGTCTAGTAGGATGAGGTTAGGTTGAATCAAGGAAAGGTTTCTTGGCAAGCAACGCAATGGAAAAGAAAGCAGAATTTTGTGGATGGCATTCTTTTTCATAGTTTTTAAAATACCTCTGTAGACAGTTTACTCATTTATGTATTGAAAATATTAAGTATATACAGATATACTTTATATGAGTTGATTTCTTTAATTAAGAAAGTAATACATAGTAATACTTTCCTCAGTCTAGATATATGTAGGTGTAAGTTTGTACTTGTGTATTACTCAAAGTCAGTAGAAAAATTTAAACATGATTTTCAAATATGCAATTTAATAAAGAACTTTAAACTTCAGAATTATCCAGTGAAATAATTTTTATGTGAGGTAAACACCATAGCATCCAGCAGGTGAGTGGGAGTTATGCTTCACCTTTTTTGCTTTGGTGAATTTTAAATAGCTCTTTTAATAGATCTATTAGATGTTGAAACAGTGAACAATTTGATTACAGTTATTACTTGCATCCAAGTTCCCACAAAATCAACTGTAATTGGCATAATGTTTTTGTGTTCTGTAATCACAATCTTAATCAGAAGTTCTCTTTCAGTGCAAAGGTATAATTTTTATCTTCATTTCTTTTCCTTTTAATCACATGTTTATTTCATAAAACATGTAATCTCCAGAGGAGGCATTTAGCAAACTATGATATATTCATATGTATCAATACAATCCTTTCATTGTTTATGACAAAGAGAACTATGTAGAAATATGGAGAGAAAGTGATCTAGAACCAAAAATTCAAGTAAGAATGATGTACGGACTTTAGAGAATATGCTAAGCACGGCAATGTAAAGAGACATTTTCTCAGCAGAAAAGAATGAGATGAATTTTGTGTTTTTCTTGTCAGATTTCAATAAGTTAAAACATTTTTTTCAGTTCACTGAAACCTCAAACTCTAGTCCAAGTGATAATGAGCTATATCGATAGCATGTAATTTTTTCATTTGATAGATATATATTTTTACTCCAGGAAAGAATTCTATCTAGGTTCTTTTATATATATATATACACACACACACATACACACACACATATGCATATATATATATATATATATATATATATATAGGGACTTATCAAAAAAAAATGTGAGCCCCAGTTTAGGGAAAAATTATCCTCAACCTTCTCAGTAATTTGGTATTTTGGAAAGACACTTTGCCCTCAATATGTAGCTTCTGAAATCCAGAGGTGAAGCCAGTGATATCTGATACTATTGATGGGTGTTTACTGTGTAAATGCAGGATGCAATTGACAAACAGTATCTCTTACTTTCACTGTAGCTACATTTTACAGTGATTAGCATGTTGCATCAAATCACCTAGTTTCTGAAAATATGCAACCCAAGAACCATCGAAGTTATTATTACAATCTCCATCTTCTGAAGGACCATCAGTTATGCCTATCTTGAACTTTCTCTGCAGATATCTACATTATTAAAACAGTATTCTGAATAGGAAAGCAGTAAGATGGGCAATGGAAGATACACATTCTAAACCTACTTTGCCACCAGTTAGCGGTGTGAACTGGGAAGATTCACTTCTCTCAGCTTTGGTCTTCTTCTCAGAAAACATCATGTTTGAACAAGTGCTAAAGGTTTATTCCAACTCTAAAACTCTCCTTACAAGCTTAACTACTTCTTTGGACAGAGATTTTTTTTTTCCCCCTACGGGAAGAAATAGGGCTCTCACTGTTGTACTGAGGGAGATTTTACTTTAAAAAGAGAAAGTCTGGGGCTTCCCTGGTGGCGCAGTGGTTGAGAGTCCGCCTGCCGAGACGCAGGTTCGTGCCCTGGTCCGGGAAGATCCCACATGCCGCGGAGAGGCTAGGCCCGTGAGCCATGGTCGCTGAGCCTGCGTGTCCAGAGCCTGTGCTCCGCAACGGGAGAGCCCACAACAGTGAGAGGCCCGCGTACCGCAAAAAAAAACAAAACAAAAAAACAAAGTCTGTACAGAGTGGCAACCGTACTTCAATTCTTCGCGGTAAAGAATTCGCTTTAGCTGGTCTCTGTCCTTCACTTTCTCTTTATCCTTAAATACCATATCCATCAAACATGAAAGAGTGTATGATTATCAATTTCCTTATTTAATACTAAGGGAGAAAATCTAGTGCTCTAGAGTACTGATTTATGGAGGAGGGGTTAGTTTCCTTTCAAAAATTTACCTTTTAAGAAAAATTATTTTTAAGAAGTTAACAAGCTAATATGAGCTTACTTTGAATTAGTTATTTTTCTTCTTTTGCTGTCTATATATTATTATAGGATGAAAACATCGAATGAAAGTTGTTTCATTACATGGGTTCTTCTTCATTATTTGCTAGCCTGTGCTCCTTTCTATGTGAGTTTATTGTGCCCCCACAGTCCAGTTGATAAAGCCTTAAAGGATTTTCAAATATTCTGTCTATACAGGATACTGACTCAGTGTTTAGCTAAGAGGTTAGTTTTTGAAATAAAAGTATAATGGGAAAAGGTTGTATTATCCCCAATTTAGGAATACTCTTTTTCCAGTCCTAGGTTTGGAGCCCTTGACTTTAATCTAACTGTGTTTTTTGTCTGATCAGGAGGGGCTTATTTATTAGGAGTCATACAAAATAAACATGAAAAGTTTGCCATAAAATATGACAACCACTTTAAATAATGTTGACTTAATTAAACTTTAAACTTTATATATTTTATGGTTTTAGTGTGAGCTCTTCTCGGATGTTTACTCCAGTGTAAAATCCATCATGTGAGGACCTTGAAAGGAATTAATCCCCCTACCCCTGGCACAGAACTCAGCTCCAACAATTCAGATCTAAATATTTAGTGATGGATGATACATGTTTATGGAACAGAGGGCAGCATGACATTTAAATGTGAACTGTGGTTTCCATCTTGAGCATATGGTGGAAAAGACACTAGAAGCTGAAGTTATGCCAACCAACAGAAGTTGATAAGTTTTTTTATGCTTCTCTTTCTCCTTCCTCCTTTTTTTTTTTTTTCACCCATTCCATTTGTTTCTGGAGTCTCTTAACAAAACTATTCTTATAATCAGCTTTCCAGAAAAGAAGTTCTGCTGACTCTTGCGCATTTGGTAGTGCATCCCATGGTTAAACTAATAGCCTTGCTGGGTGTCAGCCAAAGGTTACAGGCCTCTCAAAATATTCCTGGAAAAAAAAAGTTTATCACGAAACTGAAGTTTCTCATTAGTAACCCTGTGGTGTCTAATCTGTGAAATTACATGATTAACTCCTTTGCAGAGCTGGCTGCAGTTGAGGTTTGCAATCCCACAGGAAGTTATTAAAAGTATCACCAAGATAATTCCTTAGCTTTGTACTTGGTCCCTGGGGTAAAGGAAATAGATCATTAGATGAGATGAGTACTTTATAATAAAGTCATAGATCACTCACAATTATTAAATGGCTGTCAAGGAAGATTATTATTTTAAAAGTTGAGGACAATGTGATTTGCAAAACACACAAAAAAAAAAACCATGAAAGAATTTCTTACTTCTTTTGTTTTGGAAAAGAAACAGGAAACATACTGTTTTCTCCCCCGTGCTTTTTGAAGTTGATATTTCAAATACAGATATCTTACCTTGTACTTTTTTTCCCTGCAGTTATTGAAATGTTCCTTGAATGAAAGAGAAGATTATTGTAAGTAAATAAAGGATGCAAAAAAAAAAAGGTCCAAAAATAGAATGGAGAAATACCTTGCATATATGTGTAAATAATGTGAGATTTTTCCTATAGCAGAAGAGATGTGGCTATGTGCACGGTTAGTAGTTCACTGGAGGTTCATAAAGGTTATTCTAGTCATTCATTCAGTTCATAAAATAATATCAGCCAGGACACTTGGCCTTTGGTAAGAGTAGAATACAAAAAAATACCGATCTTATAAGGAAAGCAATACAAAGTATCTCTCATTATTAGTCCAAATCCACTACACATTGAAGCTGCTCTTGGTAACTTCAGTTGGATATTTGGCTTTAAACTCTGCTCTAAGTGCTAAATCTTATTCTGGTCCATACAGAAATGTTTCAAATGCCTTCTTCCTAGTTTGCTTTTGAAAATTTTTACTGTAACTTTTTATTAAAAAAAAATCCTAATCAATAAAGTACATGGTTTCTTTTGAAACCAATCCTTGACAAGGTCAGGTTTTGTAATGAAAAGCCCCAATAGCTATTCAACCAAACCATTCAGATTCCTGTGTTTAATCATACTAGCACTTGGCACTCACTGCATGGTGATGTTTAAAGATGCCAAATGGACTCAATAAAAATGCGTGCGTCATGTGGAAAAATACTCATACACATAATGCCAAACCTTTTACAAATTTCCAAATATCAAACCCAATAGAGGGAGCAAAGCAGGACATTGGTAAAAAGTTAATTCCATTTGATCTGTTTTTCTGTTCAGTTTCTTTCCTTCTTCGCATTCTTTGTGGTTTTCTGACCATAACCAGAAAAAACATTGTCCGAAAATTTCATTAATAAGGAAATGTATGACAGTTGAAAAAAATCCAGGTTTTTCTGCTCACATTTGGATAGTGGTTCCTTTCAATAGTTACATAATAAACTTCTGATATGCACAATATTATTACAAAACAAAAAATTACACCAATTCACTCTTTTATCCTCAATGTCAAGTCAATAGAAACATAAAATGCAGTGCAGTGTTTAACAGAAATATTGAAGATTGATGTAGAGGGCAATACTTGCATTATAAATGCTCTATGATGCTTTCTTTTTTTTAATTTCATTTTTTTATACAGCAGATTCTTATTAGTTATCAATTTTATACATATTAGTGTATACATGTCAATCCCAATCTCCCAATTCATCCCACCACCACCAACAACAACCCCCACTTTACCCCTTGGTGTCCATACATTTGATCTCTACATCTGTGTCTCTATTTCTGCCTTGCAAACCGGTTCATCTGTACCATTTTTCTAGATTCCACATATATGCGTTAATATGCATACGTTATTTGTTTTTCTCTTTCTGACTTACTTTACTCTGTATGACAGTCTCTAGGTCCATCCATGTCTCTACAAATGACCCAATTTCATTCCTTTTTTATGGCTGAGTAATATTCCATTGTGTATATGTACCACATCTTCTTTGTCCATTGGTCTGTCGATGGGCCTTCAGGCTGCTTCCACGGACTGGCTATTGTAAATAGTGCTGCAATGAACATTGGGGTGCATGTGTCTTTATGAATTATGTTTTCCTCTGGGTATATGCCCAGTAGTGGGATTGCTGGGTCATATGGTAATTCTATTTTTAGTTTTCTAAGGAACCTCCATACTGTTCTCCATAGTGGCTGTATCAATTTACATTCCCACCAACAGTGCAAGAGGGTTCCCTTTTCTCCACACCTTCTCCAGCATTTTTTGTTGTTTGTAGATCTTCTGATGATGGCCATTCTAAACAGTGTGAGGTGATACCTCATTGTAGTTTTGCATTTCTCTAATAATTAGTGATGTTGAGCAGCTTTTCATGTGCCTCTTGGCCATCTGCATGTCTTCTTTGGAGAAATGTCTATTTAGGTCTTTTGCCCAATTTTTGATTGGGTTGTTTGTTTTTTTAATATTGAGCTGCATGAGCTGTTTATATATTTTGGAGATTAATCCTTTGCCCATTGATTTGTTTGCAAATATTTTCCCCCATTCTGAGGGCTGTCTTTTTATCTTGTTTATAGTTTCCTTTGCTGTGCAAAAACTTTTAAGTTTCATTAGGTCCCATTTGTTTATTTTTGTTTTTATTTCCATTACTCTAGGAGGTGGGTCAAAAAAGATCTTGCTGTGATTTATGTCAGAGTGTTCTGCCTATGTTATCCTCTAAGAGTTTTATATTGTCTGGTTTTACATTGAGGTCTTTAATCCACTTTGAGTTTATTTTTGTGTATGATGTTAGGGAGTGTTCTAATTTCATTCTTTTACATGTAGCTGTTCAATTATCCCAGAACCACTTATTGAAGAGACTGTCTTTTCTCCATATAATATCCTTGCCTCCTTTGTCATAGATTAGTTGACCATAGGTGTGTGGCTTTATCTCTGGGCTTTCTATCCTCTTCCATTGATCTATATTTCTGATTTTATGCCAGTACCATATTGTCTTGATTACTGTAGCTTTATAGCATAGTCTGAAGTCAGGGAGTCTGATTCCTCCAGCTCCGTTTTTTTTCCTCAAGACTGCTTTGGCTATTCGGGGTCTTTTGTGTCTCCATACAAGTTTTAAGATTTTTTGTTTGAGTTCTGTGAAAAATGCCGTTGGTAGTTTGAGAGGGATTGCATTGAATTTGTAGATTGCTTTGGGTAGAATAGTCATTTTCACAATATTGATTCCTCCAATCCAAGAACATGGTATACCTCTCCATCTGTTTGTATCATCTTTAATTTCTTTCATTAGTGTCATAGTTTTCTGAGTACAGGTCTTTTACCTCCTTAGGTAGGTTTATTCCTAAGTATTTATTCTTTTTGTTGTAATGATGACTGGGATTGTTTCCTTAATTTCTCTTTCTGATCTTTCATTGTTAGTGTATAGGAATGTAAGTGATGTCTGTGCATTAATTTTGTATCCTGTTACTTTATCAAATTCATTGATTAGCTCTAGTAATTTTCCGGTGGCATCTTTAGGATTTTCTATGTATAATATCATGTCATCTGCAAAGAGTGACAGTTTTACTTCTTCTTTTCCAATATGTATTACTTTTATTTATTTTTCTTCTCTGATTGCTGTGGCTAGGACTTCCAAAACTATGCTGAATAATAATGGTGAGAGTGGACATCCTTGTCTTGTTCCTGATCTTAGAGGAAATATTTTCAGTTTTTCACCATTGAGAATGATGTTTGCTGTGGGTTTGTCATATATAGCCTTTATTATGTTGAAGTAGGTTCCCTCTATGCCCACTTTCTGGAGAGTTTTTAACATAAACAGGTGTTGAATTTTCTCAAAACCTTTTTCTGCATCTACTGAGATGAACATATGGTTTTTCTCCTTCCATTTGTTAATATGGTTTATCACATTGATTGATTTGTGTATATTGAAGAATTCTTGCATCCCTGGGATAAATCCCACTTGATCATGGTGTATCATCCTTTTAATATGTTGTTGGATTCTGTTTGCTAGTATTTTGTTGAGGATTTTTGCATCTATGTTCATCAATGATATTGGACTGTACTTTTCTTTTTAGTAGTATTTTTGTCTGGTTTTGGTATCAGGGTGATCGTGGCCTTGTAGAATGAGTTTGGGAGTGCTCCTTTCTCTGCAATTTTTGGAAGAGTTTGAGAAGGATAGGTGTTACCTCTTCTCTAAATGTTTGATAGAATTCACCTGTGAAGCCATCTGATTCTGGAATTCTGTTTGTTGGAAGATCTTTAATCACAGTTTCAATTTCATTACTTGTGATTTGTCTGTTCATATTTTCTATTTCTTCCTGGTTCAGTCTTGGAAGGTTATACCTTTCTAAGAATCTGTCCATTTCTTCCAGGTTATCCACTTTATTGGCATAGAGTTGCTTGTAGTAGTCTCATATGATGCTTTGTATTTCTGCAGTGTCTGTTGTAACTTCTCCTTTTTCATTTCTAATTTTATTGATTTGAGTCCTCTCCATCTTCTTCTTGATGAGTGTGGCTAATGGTTTATCAATTTTGTTTATCTTCTCAAAGAACCAGCTTTTAGCATTATTGATCTTTGCTATTGTTTTCTTTCTTTCTATTTCATTTATTTCTGCTCTGATCTTTATGATTTCTTTCCTTCTACTGACTTTAGGTTTTGTTTGTTCTTCTTTCTCTAGTTCTTTTGTATGGTTAGATTGTTTATCTGAGATTTTTCTTGTTTCTTGAGGCAGGATTATATTGCTATAAAATTCCCTCTTAGCACTGCTTTTGCTGCATCTCCTAGGTTTTGGATCATCATGTTTTCATTGTCATTTGTCTCTAGGTATTTTTTGATTTCCTTCTCTGATTTCTTCAGTGATCTCTTGGTTATTTAGTAGGGTATTGATTATCCTCCATGTGTTTGTGTTTTTTATATTTTTTTCCCTGTAATTTATTTCTAATCTTATAGCATGGTCGGAAAAGGTGCCTGATATGATTCCAATTTTCTTAAATTTACTGAGGCTTGATTTGTGACCCAAGATGTGATGTATCCTGGAGAATGTTCTTTGTGCACTTGAAAAGAAAGGGTAATTTCTGGTTTTGGATGGAGTGTCCTATAAATATCAATTAAATCTATTTGGTCTATTGTGTCATTTAAAGCTTGTGTTTCCTTATTAGTTTTCTGTCTGGATGATCTGTCCATTGGTGTAAGTGAGGTGTTAAAATCCCCCACTATTTTTGTGTTACTATCGATTTCCTCTTTTATAGCTGTTAGCATTTGGCTTATGGATTGAGGTGCTCCTATGTTGGGTGCATATTTATTTATAATTGTTATATCTTCTTCTTAGATTGATCCCTTAATCATTTTGTAGTATCCTTCCTTGTCTCTTGTAACATTCTTTATTTTAAAGTCTATTTTATCTGATATGAGTATTACTACTCCAGCTTTCTTTTGATTCCCATTTGCATGGAATATCTTTTTCCATCCCTTCACTTTCTGTCTGAATGTGTCCCTAGGTCTGATGTGCATCTCTTGTAGACAGCATTTATATAGGTCTTGTTTTTGTATCCATTCAGCGAGCCTGTGTCTTTTGGTTGTAGCATTTAATCCATTTACATTTAAGGTTATTATCAATATGTATGTTCCTATTACCATTTTCTTAATTGTTTTGGGTTTGTTTTTGTATGTCCTTTTCTTCTTTGTGTTTCCCACTTAGAGAAGTTCCTTTAGCATTTGTTGTAGAGCTGGTTTGGTGGTGCTGAATCCTCTTAGCTTCTGCTTGTCTGTAAAACTTTTAATTTCTCCATTGAACCTGAATGATATTCTTGCCAGGTAGAGTAATCTTCATTGTAGGTATTTCCCTTTCATTACTTTCAATATATCGTGCCACTCCCTTCTGGCTTATAGAGTTTCTGCTGAGAAATCAGCTCTTAATCTTATCGGAGTTCCCTTGTATATTATTTGTCATTTTTCCCTTGTGCCTTTTAATAATTTTCATTTGTCTTTTATTCTTGTCAGGTTGATTACTATGTGTCTTAGAGTGTTCTTCCTTGGGTTTGTCCTGCCTGGGACTCTCTGCACTTCCTTGACTTGGGTGGCTCTTTCCTTTCCCATGTTAAGGAAGTTTTCAACTATAATCTCTTCAAATATTTTCTCAGGTCCCTTCTCTCTCTCTTCTCCTTCTGGGACCACTATAACGTGAATGTTGGTGCATTTAATGTTTTCCTAGAGTTCTCTTAGGCTGTCTTCATTTCTTTTCATTCTGTTCCACAACCGTGAATTCCACCATTCTGCCTTCCAGGTCACTTATTCGTTCTTCTGCCTCAGTTATTCTGCTATTGATGCCTTCTAGTGTATTTTTCATTTCAGTTATTGTATTGTTCACCTCTGTTTGTTTGTTCTTTGATTCTTCTATATCTTTGTTAAACATTTTTTGCATCTTTTTGATCTTTGCCTCCATTCTTTTTCTGAGGTCCTGGATCATCTTCACTATCATTATTCTGAATTCTTTTTCTGGAAGGTTGCTTATCTCCACTTCATTTAGGTGTTTTTCTGGGGTTTTATCTTGTTCCTTCATCTGGTACATAGTCCTCTGCCTTTTTATTTTGTCTATCTTTCTGTGAATGTGGTTTTCGTTCCACAGGCTTGTAGTTCTTCTTGCTTCTGCTGTCTGCCCTCTGGTGGATGAGGCTATCTAAGTGGCTTGTGCATGCTTCCTGATATGAGGGACTGGTGGTGGGTAGAGCTGGGTGTTGCTCTGGTGGGCAGAGCTCAGTCAAACTTTAATCTGCTTGTCTGTTAATGGGTGGGACTGAGTTCTCTCCCTGTTGGTTGTTTGACCTGAGGCAACCCAGCACTGGGGGCTACAGGCTCTTTGGTGGGGCTAATGGTGGACTCTGGGAGGACTTGTGCCAAGAAATACTTCCCGGAAATTCTGCTGCCAGTGTCCTTGTCCCATTGGTGAGCCACAGCCACCCCCCACGTCTACAGGAGACCCTCCAGCACTAGCAGGTATGTCTAGTCCAGTCTCCTATGGGGTCACTCCTCCTTCCCCCTGGGTCCTGATGCCCACACCACTTTGTGTGTGCCCTCCAAAAGTGAAGTCTCTGCTTCCCCCAGTCCTGTCAAAGTCCTGCAATCAAATCACGCTAACCTTCAAAGTCTGATTCTCTGGGAATTCCTCCTCATGTTGCTGGAACCCCAGATAGGGAAGCCTGACGTGGAGCTCAGAACCTTCACTCCAGTGGGTGGACTTCTGTGGTATAATTGTTCTCCAGTTTGTGATTCAGCCACCCAGTGGTTATGGGATTTGATTTTATTGTGATTGCGCCCCTCCTACCATCTCATTGTGGCTTCTCCTTTGTCTTTGGATGTGGGGTATCTTTTTCGGTGAGTTTCAGTGTCTTCCTGTCAATGATTGTTCATCAGTTAGTTGTGATTCTGGTTCTCTAGCAAGAGGGAGTCTTAATGCCCTATGATGCTCTCATAGTTCTTTTAGTACCCTAGAGAGGACTCTAGTATTTAGTGTGTATGTGTGTGTGTGTAAACACATCTAGTGCCACTCTAACAACTTTTCAAAGGAGTGGTAAGAAATGTGTCTCTGGTGGTTCTTGTAGTAACTCTTGATCACTCTTGTCAGGAGTGCTGGCAAGCGTGGGCAGCCTTCTGCCCAGTACTGTCAACTGTATACTCAGAGCCAGTCCCATGATTCAAAGGGAGCTTATAGGTTGTGATCTGAGGATTGCTGAAAGGGTATTCACCCAATATATCTGCTTTAATAGTAAGCCATAATGCCAGTAATCCCCATGAAGCCATTCATTTCATTAATATACAAAAGTGGGAAAATGCACATTCATCTTTAGGGATAGGAAAAATGTATAGTCGTAGCCATCCATGAGTACATTAGTTCTAATTAACATGTTATATCAGTCGCCCAGAAGCTTCTAATCCTATTTGTTATATAATATACATTTTTCATTTACTATATGTCAGGCATTCTGCTGAATTTTTCTACACTTTTCAACACATTTAATGCACATGACATGTTAGTGAGGTAAGCACCATCCTCTCCCCTGTTTTACAGGTAAGAAAACTGGAGCACAGAAATGTGAAGTAATCTTCCAGATACCACACAGCTGAGAGATGATCAGGCCAAGATTAAAACCCAAATAGTTTTCCCCTAGGGCTAGAATCACTGTGAATATTACCTCTGTGTGAGACCCAGGATGAGGTCCAGAACAGACTGGTCTGGAGGGAGTATATGAAGCAAGCAAGGGCCTGCTAGGAAAGTCTGTCAATGGAAAGCTGCCTGCAAAGGAGCAGATCTGGGAGATATGCTAAAAGCAGGCAAGACATCTGCTGTTGCTGGGTACTTGAGGCCAGGAGAAGATACAGGATTGGCTCAAAGGTCAATCCTGTCTGCCATACCATTTTCCCCATGACTTCCCTGACTCTGCTTTCTAAAGAAATCCCATCATAACTGTAGAGCCACTGCAGATGATTTTGCTTCTTAACAGGTGAAAGCAAAATGCAGAAAATATCACTAAGTCATAATATAATGAATGCTAAATATAGGTGAACATAAAGACATGGCCCACCCAGCCCCCATCTACATAAAGAAACTGAAGGCCCACACATGTTAAGCAGTCTGCCCAAGATCCCACAGTCTATTAGTCTCAAAGCTAAAACTAGAAGCCAAGTTTCTTCCAATCTTTTACTCCCATGAAATGACTCCCACCTACCCATACTCCATCCTTTAAGAAGCATATCTGGTACTATCTCTGGACACTGAGTACTGCTGCTTAAGAAATCCATTAGGATCTTAAGCCTGTGCTTGAGCTGCATGACTCATTAGAGGGATGGCATCAGCCTAACCCCATTGCTGTGTGAATAAAGTAGTTATATTCAAACACCAAGGTTCACTCAATGGACTTTAAGCACTAATGCTTGGGGAAGGAGGAAGTTAGTGGTAGACCTCTTAACATCTTTTTTTAAGGCAATGTGCTCAGTGTATTCCCAAAACCACACACACACAACACTCACACACACACACACACAAACACACACACAAACACACACACACACACACATTTTTAGAACTTACTAATGACAAGAGCTGTAGTGCTCTTTTTTGGATCTACTACAGACAGCAACATTTTTTGAATGGTCTAATCAGCCCCATTAAATGCTATTTATTTAGTTATTGAAGTATAGTTGATTTATGATGTTTCAGGTGTACTGCAAAGAGATTCAGTTATATGTATATATGTGTATCTATTAATCCAAATTTCTAATTTATTCCTCCCTCCCCCCCTTTCCCCTTTGGTAACCATAAGTTTGTTTTAAATGCTATTTTTTATGGGCTTTGGAGTCAGACCTACCTAAGTTTGAATCCTATATCCCCCATTTCCTAGGTGAGTAAACTTAGACAAGCTAACTGACTTCCATGGAGAACCATTGTGAAATGGGACAAGCATGAGCTTTAGAATTATAAAGCTTCATTTGAATTCTTCTTCCACCACTTGTTAGCTATATGTTCTTGGACAAGTTTCTTAACTCTTCTGAGAACATTTCTTCATCTGTAAAATATATGTTGTAACTCCTGCCTCTTACAGCACATAATTCTTAGGTTTGTGGTGAGAATTAAATGAGACAATGTTTGTAAAATGCCTGGCACAGTGCTAGGCACAAAGCAAATGCTCAGTAAATGTTAGTTTCTTTTTCTTTTCCATTTTGAGTTCAGTCCTCTTATCTGTAATCTGTGAATAATATAATTTACCGTGGGAGGTTTTGTGTCATTTCACAATGGATGTGAAACCATAAAGAACCATGGATTCACATGGTAAATGTTGAAGATACATAAGCTTCAAGGTGCTTTGTTTCCAAATCACAGAGTACCAAGTTCGAGTGCCTGCAGTTCCCCTGCCTGCCATCTGGAGTCAGGACACAGCTCTCAACCCACAGGGAAGAGGGAGTAAAGAGGAGTGGAGGTGATGGCATATAGATACCAAGTGGCTCATCTGCGAGGCAAAGAGGGCTTGCAGACACCAGGCAGGACCTTGAAGCAGAGACAATCTCCAGTAAAGACTATTAAATCTAACATCACAGAGATGCTACTTCAGGGGGTTGGACCATCCGGTGTAAGGAAGATGGATGCCACTGAGAACTGCTATGTAAACACACAAAACACACTTCTAAGGACTTCTGGATTTAACTTCAGCCACTCACATGTTTGGAGTGCTAAAAACTAGCCTCAGACGATACCCCAGTCCATGTGCTCATCAGAACCACATTCTTCTCTGAGTAGAGATGCTGAGTATCAAGTGAAGGGACCATAAGCCATGGTTAGAAAACAAACTCCAGGCTTCTGTTTTGTCCCAATTCACATAATTTTTGGCACCTTCAATTTTTTAAAAAGTAGAATCTAAGTAAATAATTCCATTATATTTACAGAATTTTTTTAATCTCATGAAAATTTGACTATAATTTTAATGAATGGGTTGAATTGCAAATATAACCTTTCCATTCACATGAGGAAATCATGTGTGTAGTTCTTCAATTATATTTGAATTTTATAGGTTGATAACAGCAATATAGTCATTGAATAGTGCAAGAATTCCAATGTGAGTTTCTAAATATTAAAAAGTCATAAATTTCTCAAAATCCTAATATGACATTTTCCTTTGAAAGAAAATTCTTTTTAGGTTGGTCTTTGAGAGGGGTTGGTGTGAGGAAGTACATGAAAAGTTTAACTATAGAAGCTATTATTAAAGAACAAATTCCTCTGTTTATGCTTGAACCTTGGAAACCATTTTTAAAAAATCGGAAACAAATTCCATGTATGTAAATTCCATTGCCTGTTAAATTTATAATGATTAGGAAAACATACAGCGATAAAATTTCTCATGACTTATTCTGAGCTGTTCTTTTAAGATATTAAGTTTGACAGGATATCTCAGCTCATATCCCCGATACCTGCCTACATATGTACACAGAACCACAGCAGTTACATTTGAATTTCAGATAAATAACAAAAAATTAGTACAAATATGGCCTGTGACATATGCTCAATTGCATGGGACATACATATACTAAAAAATTATTCTTTGTTTTCTGAAATTTAAATTTAGCTGGGTAGTCTGTATTTAATTTGCTAAATCTGGCAACCCTAACACACCTAGACATATGTACACACATACACACACACACACAAGACCAGTAAAAGAATCTTTAAATTTCTTTTTATTTTTAATTTAATTAATTAATTAATTATTTTGGCTACGTTGGGTCTTTGTTGCTGCACGTGGACTTTCTCTAGTTGCGGTGAACAGGGACTAGTTGCAATGGGAGTGCTTCTCATTGCGGTGGCTTCTCTTGTTGCAGAGCGCGGGTAGGTGCACGGGCTTCAGTAGTTGTGTCACGCTGGCTCAGTAGTTGTGGCTCACGGGCTCTAGAGCACAGGCTTAGTAGTTGTGGTGCACGGGCTTAGTTGCTCCGCAGCACGTGGGATCTTCCCAGAGCAGGGCTCAAACCCTTGTCCGCTGCATTGGCAGGCGGATTCTTAACCACTGAGCCAGTAGAAGAATCTTTAAACCCCTATGCCTACTGTAAAACGAAGTTTTAGAAGCCACACACCACAAAGTTTTATTTAAATCTTTGGGACTGAGGGACTACTCAGCCCTCCACTGATAACATACAGCATAATCATTAAACTCTCTGATACAATTAACATGTGACTTCAAACTAACTCGAAATTGTCTCCTTCCTTTATTTCTTATCCTCACTTGCCTTGCCCACCTGCAGGCTCCTCTTGAACACTTGTTCCTCTCTTGCTCTGCAATTCCCTACTATCTACCTGTGCATTTATTAGCCTGTTGGATTCTCATTCTATAACCCATGAGTAGCTCCCCACTGCCTTAGCGAAGACCACAATTAATATTTACTTAAGTTTATCATCTAGTATTAATACCTGTGCCCACACTCATCTCTGTCATCTTAGTTTCCTCAGTGACTCAGCACCTAGTTTATTTTTGTTCTTTCTTTTTGAAGTCTCTACCATCAACTTAGATTTACTTCAACCTCCATGTTAACAGCTCTTTAAAAACTCTTGCCTTGGAGTCCTCTGATTTTAATTTCACTCACCATCACCCTGCTAAATCACTGACACCCAGCTTCATGTAGCATCTTGACATCACCCTCTTTCACCATAGCATCTTTACTCCCATCAGCCCCTTTGTATGCACTCTTGCTAATCTGCCCTTTTTCTTTATTCCTTCGAGCTTCCCTGTCTGCCAGTCTGTGATCACTCTATTGAGTCATACAGCGTCATTCATACCCACCAGTCTCAAGCCTAAAATAAGCCCTATTTGTCTGCCCATGTTAGTTTATACCCAAATTTTTCTTAAAAAGAGACAAGGTAGTTTACAAGGAAAGAAAACATCTCCTTTCTTCAAGTCAGAGATTCTCTGGGTCTTCAAGCACCTTGTCTTCCCTCCTTTCAGCTTGGCCAGCGAGAGATTCTACCTCTTCCTCAGGCCAGTCTCTTTCCACATGTAAACTTCATATGTAACACTTCTCATCTGCAACCTTGCTAAGTAATTTTATTTCCACCAAACTCTCCCATTTTACTGCCTCCTTCCCCTCTGTGTACAGCCATGAGGAATTCTTCCCACCTCACTCCCTCAATTCCTGGAATTTTGTTAAACCTCATAATAAAAACTCTACATAAAATGGAAATAGAAGATAACTACTTAAATATAATAAAAAGCTTGCTACCAAAACTCCAGTGTAGAAAATAATTAAAAACTGAGATAATTTTTACTAAAAATAAAAGCTATGTAAGTGATACCTGCTATTACTACTATAATTCAATATCATTTGAGAGGCTCTAACAAATGCAATGAGAAAATAAATAGAAATAATCAATATTAAAGAAGAGAAGGCAAAGTTACCTATACATACATATGATAGGGTTATATGCTCAGAGTACATAGAAGACTGTATAAGAAATTTAGTAAAGTAGCCAGATAAAAGAAAAAAAAGACTTACAAAACAGACTTTCTCTATATTAGCAACCAGTTAAAAATCCAAATTGAAAAACAAATATCAATTAATAATAACAACCCAAATGAAAAAATAATACCTAGGAATATATTATGTAAGAAAGGTAAGGAATTTAAAGAAAATTATATAATAGTGATACATGAACACTTGGTGCTATAGACTGAATATATGTGTTCCCCCAAAATTCATGTGTTGAAACCTAACCTGCAATATGATGGTATTAGTAGGGGAGACTTTTGGGAGGTGATTAGGTCATGAGGGTAGAGTCCTCATGAATGGGATTAGTGTCCATCTAAAAGAGACCCCAGAGAACTTCCTAACCTTTTGACCCACCAGTAACCATGTGAAGTTACAGAGAGAAAATGGTCCATGAACAAGGAAGAGGGCCCTCACTAGACACTGAATCTGCTGGTGTCTTGATCTTGGACTTCCCAAACTCTAGAACTGTGAGAAATGAATTTCTGTTGTCACTCAGTCTGTAGTATTTTGTTATAGCATCCCAAATGAACTGAGACTCTTGAGAAAATATATTTCATTTCTGAATGAAACAACATAATATTAAAAATGCAATTCTTTCCAAATTAATATGTAAATTTAATGCAAATTCTGAAATCATTTACTGCAATCACAATGTGAGTTATCTTGGAATTGGATAAAATTAATTTAGAATTCTTATGAAAAATAAGTTAGTAAGAACCACAAATATCTCTACAAGGAGGAAAAATGGAAGGAAAATATGCTTTAATATGTATTAATGTATTATAAAACAAACACAATTCCAAACAATACATAAATTTGTCAGTAGAACAAAATAGACAAAAGTACACATAAAAACTTAATATTTGTCAAATGTAAGCAGGAAGGATTTTGAGATGACTCATTTTTGACATGAGATAAATAACATAATGATGACAATAATAACAATCAGAAGTATATGAATCAGGGTTCCCCCAAAAGGAAAGCAGAGACAAGAACTTGGCTGCTGTTAGTTTATTTGAAATCTGGTCCCTGGGAGAAGTGAAAAAGAGGGAAATGAGGCAGGAAAGGAGGAATATTCGACCTAAAGGTGTATGATTAAGGTTGCTGTTTTGGGCAATTGGCTTAGTTCCTCTTGGACTGACTGGGAAATGTTCACAATGCCTCCCAGAATTGTCCCCTGTGGAGAATTGGAGGAAGATGGGGCATTTACCCGAGAGTTCCTATCCCTCCTCAGTTGAGGATTGCCTCTGGGCATTAAAACTACCCCTCCAACCCGTATGTTGCACTTGAATGCAGGAAGCCCATAAGTAGAGAGCATGTACCCTGGATAGGACAGTGTTAGCTGAGGTGAGCCTGAAGTCACCTGGAACTGTGCAGTGCAGATATGGCTAGAATCAGAAGCCAGTCATGGGGATGCTGATATGGGAAACCAGATGTGCTGGGAAACCCTGGGCATATCAGTTCACCTGGACTGAACGTTCAGCCTAGAGAAATTGTGGGTTAGGGCTTTTGGGAGGTAAGTTTCTTTAGTGATGATGCTCATTCTTCATTGTTATCTCTTATGGTATAGCCTGATTTTATGCAGTGAGTCTCATCGGGTCACTGAAAGAACACTGACAGTCAGTAAAAAGCCCATGATGCATACATTTGATCTCTCTCATGGATATTCTCCCAACCCCCAAAACTAATTTTTCAAGGCAATTCCAGTGTTCCAAACCTTTACTTGTTGTTGATGGGGAAAATTGTGGGTAAAGTATCTTCCAGATTTATGAAAAATCATTGATATTCAACATTGGATTCTTGACTTTTAGCTAAAATATAAGCATTCCTTAATCATCTTAGTGCAAATGAATCATTGTTATAGCCTCAGGTGACGGGTTATCCTGTTCTTTGTTCAGAAACCAAACATGCGTCCAATTAGAAAAATCTCAGGATGATTTAAATGCAACCCTAAGAAAGGAGAAAACCACTTCCCATGAGTTTTTTCAAAGATCAGTAATAGCAATCTCTCTGGAGAAAAAAAAAAGATATATTTTAAGAAAATAAAGTAGGCAAAAAAAGCAAGGTCTGGTGAACACCAGAAAACACTAATATATTAATATTCCTATGGTGGTGAATATATTAATCATAATTTATCTTCAGTCATGACTGACTTTTCTAGATGGATTCTATTTCCCAGGTTCTACTGCTAATTTCTTCACCTGAAATATTCTCCTTACTTGTCTATATGTATTCAAAACTCCCTTTGGCTTTATTTCTTCACCAATTGCTGTTAATTAGTAGTAAAATTTTCTTTTTCTGTAACACAGATTGATTTATGTTCATCACCTGGATCCTGCACCAAATATAGTAACTTTTAAATACACTTGTTTCTATAATTGTATATGCCACATATACTATCATTCTGATGTAACTTCTTTTAATGATCGTGCTTCACGATTTCTGTTTGATGTTCCACAGAATCAACATTATGCCTCTGTTTTATGCTGATCTTCTTGTTTGCACTGCTTTATATACTAACTGACTTCTAATATAAGTTATCTTAAACAAATATTATTCAAAATGACATATCCTTTCCTTTAATTTTAACTTTTCAGACAGTATTGTATTTTAATTTTACAAAAATTGAAACGTTCACGTTCAGAATCCTGACTTGTTGAATTAATAATACAAATAAAACTAGACTGCTCTTCAAAGATTCAAGACTCATTTTTTTATAACAATGTGACACTTCAGATTGAAAATAAAATCTTTTCTCACACAAGATATCTCAAGTTGCCTGGAAAATAGGCAACTATGTACAATGCTAGAATAATAAGAGAATGTTCACAATAATTGTAATTCATACAACACAGAATCAAAATTAGACTTCCAAAAGATAGTTGTAAGATTGAAAAATAAACTAAAACTGCCTTCTGACATAGAAAAACACTGTATCACATGTATACTCCAAAATACTTATGTTTTCACTATAGGTACAATCTAACCAGAAAGTTTTCCAGTATTTAAGACTCAACAAGATAATATACTGTGGTTTGATATAGAATACATCAGTGTGTCCAAACAATTTCCTTAAATAGGGTGAGGCTGGGATCTAGATCTGTCTTAGGGTGTCTTCAACATGGTGTCTGTGGGAGGTATAGTGAATGTTATGGTCTGTCAGTCCAGATACCCCTCAAGGGCTGAGGCACTCATCCTTCCAGATGCTGGGGTGTTGACTGCTGAAGGTTCTTAGTGAGTTCCTCTCTGGACATTGCCCTTTTTTATGATAATTTTTTTATTAATTCACCCTTCTTAAACTATTTCTTAAATTGAAGTATTAAATGTTTACAATGTTGTGTTAGTTTCAGGTGTACAGCAAATCCGAAAAAAAGCTTTTATAGGTTATTATAAGATATTGAATATACAGTAGATCCTTGTTTATCTATTTTGTTTTTTAATTTTTAATCTTATATTGGAGTATAATTGATTTACAATGCTGCACTGTTTTCAGAGGTACAGCAAAGTGGTTCAGTTATACATATACATATATATACTCTTTTTCAGATTCTTTTCCCATATAGGTTACTACAGGGTATTGAGTAGAGTTCCCTGTGCTATACAATAGGTCCTTGTTGATTATTATTTTATATATAATAGTGTGTGTATGTTAATCCCAACCTCCTAATTTATCCCTACCCCCTCATCTTTCCCCTTTGGTAACCATAAATTTGTTTTTGAAGTCTGTAAGTCTGTTTCTGTTTTGTAAATAAGTTCATTTGTATCATTTTTTAGATTCCACGTATAAGTGATATCATATGATACTTGTCTTTCTCTGTCTGACTTACTTCACTTAATATGATAATCTCTAGTGAACACTGCCCTTTGTACAAGGAAGTTGCCTCACCCAAGGTAACACCTGTTCCCTGGGAGTAGCCTACATCCAAGGTAGTCAAGATAGCTGTCCAAACTGATTCAGGACAACTCTGAGGGGTCACCTCCGCCCTAGAGGATCTGCTGAGGCCTCCGTTACAACAGAATCATGGTTCAACTCCTCCTCTCTTCGCAGTGTTTCTCAACACTCACAGGTGTTTCTCCCAAGAGTGCTCATTAATTAATCACTTGCACACAAATTTCTGTCTCAGAGTCTGTTTCCTGGGAAAGATGGAAGCCACAGCAATTTTTTAAACATTATTTGAATAATGGTATTCAACACTCTAGATGTTTTTGTGCTTTATATTAGAAAATAACATTCTGATATATATTAGATACCAAGTCTAGTCACAGAAGAAGGAAAAGAAAATTAAACCACAGGAAAATTTAATTCTCTGAACTTATCAGCTTTATTGGCAATTGTACATTTTAGTCATAAAAAATAAAAGTCATCATGAGCATGATTAATCCACATGACCTATATTTAACTAATTATAAAACTAAGTCTAAGACTGTTTGTTCATGGAAATTGAAATTATTTAGTTCAATTAGTGGTCCATTTTCCTTAAAACTTTCAAGTTACTTATATGCAAAGACATGTATAAATATATTCAGGAAATATCTATTATGGAAAGCTGCCCCGGCGTCAAGGGGGCAGTAGCAGGAGTGGAAGCTGTTTGCTTGACCTTATAAAGGCAAACAAGACTACACAGTAAAGGATTCTGACTGAGTCTCTACTCAAGAGTCCAAGGCCTGAATGCCTCTGTCCTGGCCTCCTCGGCCTAGTGCTGACTTTTGGCAGCAAAAGAGAAGATGCACACTTGCTGCCTAGAGGTTGTCTTTTAAGAATCCTAGGGAAGGCTCCAGGCTCTAGGTCCTCTTCCCAGGCCAGTGTGAGGAATTAGAGTCTCACTGGGAGATCGTACAGCTACTGCAGGGAAAGTGTGCCTTGCCTGCTGGCTACTTCTCACTGCACAGTGAGTGTTCACTGCAATACGGAAACAACCAAGGCCAACATCTGCTCTAACTTGAGCTGCTCTTGTGATTCCTCCTCATACCACTGGTGGCCAGTTCTTGTTCCAAATCTGGTGCAAACTCTATCAGCCACTTGGTCTATTCATAGAGGAGTATTCATTGCTCAAACAGCCTTGTTTTTTCACAGGGACAAGAAACGCATGGGTTAGAGAGGGATACAGGTGAGAGCTCCCTCTAAATGGTTGTCTATTGTTGAAGAAGCCTTGCCTCTGTTACTAGAGGCTGTTTTATATCCCCAGAGGTCAGTGTGAATGTGGCTGAACTCTCCTTCTGTAAATACTCCCATTTTTAAATCTTGTTGCTGCAGGTGGGCGTAATTCTGGAAATTTTATAACTGCTTTTCATCAGGAAGTCACAAAGTAAGAGCAGAATTGGAAAGAGATGATGATACAATAAAGGAACTGCAAAAGAAGTTCTCTCCAACTTGTATTTCAAAGGAAATTCCCCTGTCGTGTATTGTTTATTTTCTACGATTAAAATAATATAGAATCAGAGGCTCGGGATTTCAAGCAGTCTTTTTTTTTCTAATTTCCTTACAGAATTGACTAAATCAATTTAGAATATTTTTTTGCTTAATGTTTTCAAAACTCTTGTAATCTTTCTCTCATTTGCCTCACTCTGTATTTCACACTGCACTTTAACTGTTGATAAGGTCCATTATCCATGGCTTCATGTTTTATTTGGTAGAATACCAGACTCATAGATGATAAGCCATAGTTTATGAAGTAAACTTTCTTAGAAGTTCAGGGATCTTCTATTGTACGAAACTGAATATCTAAAACTAGTCTTTGGTGTCCTCTCAGTTCAAATGGTGTGGTCACAATCACCCGTTCATCCAAAGGTGAGAAAACTGGCCAAAGCAATATAAGAAAACTGATGTTTCTTATTGACCCCTACTGATTTCATAATCAAAATTTATTTTGTCAAGTCAGTTTTGAAGATTATAATAATTTTGTTAAATAAGCAAGTTTAAAAAATGCATATTAGTTTTATTTTACTGATAAAATATTTGTTAGCAATCAAAATAGGCAAAAAAAATTTAAAGGGAAAAATAGCAAATACATATTGCTGTCAACTGTATTGTAATGCACTTGACACCACCTACAAATAAGTCTATAAACTACAATAATTCACCAAATTATGACTTTACAACAGCATTATTGCTGTCAAGGAAAGACGGGGGAGAGCAGAGCCACTAGCACAGAAAAAAGCAAATTGAAGTACATATAACTAAAAAGCAAAAAAAACCTAGATTTTATTAGTTGCATTGTAATTGGAGTGGTTTTTGGAGAGGAGTAAAAATATGCCATCCATCTGCTTCTAAGGAAGAAGATTCAAACATTCCATTCAATAAATAAAATAATAAAAACAAAGTTTAACTTCATGATATAGTTAATAGAGTCAAAGAAGAGGGAAGAGAAATAGATACAAAAGGAGACCACACACAGTCACACAGAAAGAGATAAAGAAAGGGGCCCTATGAGGGAAGAGATGTACAGTCATTAACACAGAAACGGAGAAGCAGGGCTGATTTCCATGGAGAAGTACCTTCATCTTGTGGACTTTGTATTTTGGGTCCTTAAAGCCCATGAACCTAGTGCAGCAAACACCCTTGTCACTTGGGGCTGTTTGTGGGCTGAAATTTAGTCAAGAACCAGCTGGGCTCCATGGGCCAGCTCTCACTTTCCAATTTTCTTGACTAAATTAATAAAATCTATCTGCTTACACCAATTTTCATTAGAAAGAAAGCTTACTTTGCTAATTATCTCACTTCTAAAATGTCAAACGGAAGGCTAAAGTTAATACTTTTATTCCCACCACCACACCCCAATAAAACCCCAAAACATAACCAAAAGACAAAAAAAACAATGTTATTTACTTTAGGAGCTGATGTGGTTTTTTTAAAGGAGGAAATGAAAGAAGGGTGTTTACCAGTTTTACACATGTCTTTTCTTAAAGGATATTATGAAAATCTAAGTCTGAGAAATATATGTTAGAGAGAAAAAGATGAGCAGTGAAAGAGAAAGCCAATAGCAGTAGCAACCCTGCATGACCTTGGACCTAGGAGCTAGGGAGCAGAAAGATGCCCAAAGGGAAGAGGGCAAGAGCCCAGGAAAACAAGGGAAGCAGTCACTGCTACTTACAGTGTTCTCACCCTGTGCTAGGCTAACCTTTTAAAGCCTCATTTAAAAGATGTATTTATATGTGAACTAATAACCAACAAGGATCTACTGTATAACATGGGAACGCTGCTCAATATTATGTAACAGCCTAAATGGGAAAAAAATTTGGAAAAGAATAGATACATGTATATATATATAACTGAATCACTTTGCAGTACACCTGAAATTAACAAAACATTGTTAATCAACTATACTCCAATAGAACATAAAAAGTTAAAAAAAAAAAAAAAAAGAACCTACTGTATAGCTAGGAACTCTACTCAATACTCTGTAATGACCTATATGGGAAACAAATCTTAAACAGAGTGGATATAAGTATAACTGATTCACTTTGCTGTACAGCAGAAACTAACACAACATTGTAAATCAACTATACTCCAATAAAAATTAATTTAATAAAAAGAAAGCAGATAAAAAAAATAATAAAAGATTTATTTAGAGATAAACCTGTGCTAAGTTTATGCCATTCAGAGATTTTTAAAATAGCTTTATTGAGGCATAGTTGACGTACATAAACTGCACATATTTAAAGTATAGAATTTGAACCACCCCTGCAAGGTAATGAACATATTTATCACTCTCAGAAGTTTTCTTGCGCTTCTTCATAATCCCTTCCTTCAGGATCTCCTAACCTTCTTTCTCCCGGCAACCTCTGATCTGTTTGCTGTCAGAATACATTAGTTTGCATTTTTCAGTTTATAAAAATGGAATCATACAGGATTTTTTTTCTGACTTCCTTCACTCAGCATAATTATTCTGAAACTCTTTCCTGCTGTAACATGGATAAATATTTCATCCATTTTTATTATTGAGTAGCATTCCATTGAATGGGTGAACCACATCACTTAGTTTATGCATACCTATTAATGGAAATTTGAATTCTTTTCAATTTTTGGCTATTATAAATAAAGTTCCTATGAGCATTTGTGTACGAGTCTCTATATGGATGTGTGCTTTCATTTCTCTTAGGTAGGATCTAGTGGAAGTGCTAGGCCAGATGATAGGTGTATGCTTAACATTTTAAGAAATTGCCTATTTTCTAAAGCTGTTTTACCATTTTACATCTCTACCAGTAAGAGTTCCACTTCCTCATCAACACTTAGTATGGTCAGCTTTGAAAATTTTAGCCATTTAATAAGTATGCTATGCAGTGTTATTTTGTTGTAGTTTTTTTTGGGGGGGTGCTGTACCTAATTGTTTTATTTGAAAGAATACTACAAATGGAAGAACTTAAGTTGGTGTTTTGGTGCAACTTATAGAAAAGGTAAAGGTAAACCCAAATGCATGCACTGCCTTGGTGACCAAAGAGGTCACCCCATGGCTATGGAGAAGCCAACTTAAGGCTTAGCCCTCAGGGTCACTGTCTTCCAGGGTGTGCTTGTCAAAGACAGGCTCTGTAGTGCCAGGTTCCAGGGCCCCCATCTTAGGCAAGTTGATTACAGTGGTCACCCAGTTCTTTAATGGATTTCACCTGCTCATTCAGGTCATATGTCTCAATGAAATCACACAAGTAGGTCTGTTTTTGTTAATGCCAGTCTGTGCAGTTCCAGTACTGACTGACTCACACTTATTTTTCAAGTGTAACATACACTCCATTGCGTTCAACTCACTCTCCCAGTGGTCTCAGTTTGGTTTCTTGATATCCTGATGGGAGTTTTGGGTATCTACTTGGTTCTTGTAGCTTCATCAGTTTCCAGCATGTTCTCTCTCCTTATGAGATTGGTGAAGAAAACATTTGGCAAAGTTCTTTAAAGCCACGTCATCACAGTCAAAGTAGTAAGAGGTGCATGGACAAGTAGATATAGGAGATGCAGAGCTCCTGCTTGATCTGGCAGTTGATGGTGACCTCTGAGTCCTGGCAGTCATTCTGGTAAACCTGCAAGGGGGAACTGGCCACCACGGCAGGAAGTAGGCTCCTGGAGGTGGTCTGTGGGATCTATGAGGAAGTGTCAGAGGGCTGGCCCTAAGTGGCAGGCTAGCTAATTTCCATAGAAGGGGTACTGAAACAGGAAGCCACAGTGACTTTCTGCAAAGAACCTCTGCCCTATTGCATTGTAGCTTTAATTTGCATTTCTCTAATAATATTGAACATCTTTTCTTGTGCTTATTTGCCATTCTTATATCTTCTTAGATGAAGTGTCTGTTCAAAACTGTTGCCTACTTTTTAAAAAATGGATTATTTGTTTACATATTGTTGAGTTATGAGAGTTTTTTGCATGTGCGAGATACTAGTTTTTTATCAGAGTGGTACTTGGCAAAGATTTTCTCCTAGTCTTGGGTTTTCAAAGAACAATTTTTATTAAGTTCATTTATTAATTTGTTCTTTTATGAGTTATGCTTTTGGTGTTGCATCTAAAAAATCTTTACCTAACCCAAGATCATAAAGGTTTTCTCCTATGTTTTCTTCTAGAAGATGTATAGTCTTACATCTTACATTTGGTTTGTAACCTATTTTTGAGTTAACCTGTGCATATAATGTGATGTATGAATCAAATTTTTGTTTATTCATCCATTTTTTTCCATATGGATATCCAATTTCTAAGCACTTTTGTTGAAAAGACTATTTTTTCACCATTGAATTACCTTTGAATTTGTGTTGAAAATCAGTTGTCTATTATGTGTAGGTCATTTTGTAAACTATTTTATTTTACTCTTTTATTTCTCTATCTTATTACCAATGCCACACTGTTTTAATTTCTATAACTTTATAATGTCTTAATAACATATAGTGTTAGTCCTCTAACTTTACTTTTTGTTTTCAAAGTTGTTTTAAATATTCCAGTAGAATCAGATATCTTAAAACCTTCAAAAGTCCTAATATTTCCCTCCAAAGTTATGGTGCTAGTACACTTAATCAGAAATAAAATTTAGAAAAAACTGGACACATACAAATTGATGTTATTCATATATCAATATCTTGTTATACCATATCCAGAAGCTGTATTATTAGAAGATCCCTATCAAGGAGAACAGTCTGCAAATAGGAAGAATCAACTTTATTAAAAGAGAATGAAAATGTGAGTGGAGAATAAGAAAATCAGAAAGCACTTTAATTTCTTTAACTTGACTCATATTCCAAGTCCAAACATACTTTATTTAGGGCCCTAGAATAACTTCAAGATATTCTCTTTAAGGCACATTCCTCCACTCAGCACAACAAAGGCTCAGAAGCTAAGCAGGATGACACAGGCTAAAAATACATTTTTATATATGTGAGATATATAGAGCTATATATATATTCAATATATATATATGCATGTATATATGTATAATTTTTCGCTATCACAAAGGGAAATTCCAAGAATGGCAGTGGGAAACTTCTAAGATAAGCCAGCTGTTCTTGGGTGGCCATTTTCATTTAAGTGACATGATTACATAAATTAAGTACACATGGGCTGGGAAATGTCTTGTAAAAAAATTTCCTTACAAGTAAATCTGGACAGATTTTGAGGTCTTGAGCTTCCCAACACTGTGAGTTCAGAAACAGACTGGAGGCCCTCCATCAGGGGTGTTGGGGAGCAAATTTCCTCACTGGGTGAGAGACAAATGTCACTGACCTTGAAGGAGGCAGCCGACTCCAAAAATTGATGGTTTTTGAACAATTCATCCTATGGCATAGATAACTACAATAGGTGAGTAGTTTTCAAACTATATTCCAGAGTACAGCATCTCTCTATATTTCATAGAGAGAGCGTTGCTTTGGTGCCTGCCTCAGCTACTGCACAAGCAGTGTACCTCCAGGGCCTGGGTGAGCAAAATTCATGAGGAGATTCCTGCAGTTCAGAAATGAAAGTCATTCTCCTTCCATTGCTTTACACTTTCAATTATATAAACACATACTGGCATTTTAGTGATCCAAGCAGCATTTCACACTTGATTGGCCCACTTTTCTGTGGGAACTTTTCCTTTGCTCACATGGATGACCACAGGAACCATTTCAGAATTCTGCACAAAGTAGCAATAAAAATGACTTTGGCCCACATGTTTGACTGTAGAGCTGATATCTACCCAGATCAAATAGTTTTTACTCTATAAATAAAGGGTTTGACCTGTTCATTTTAGCTAGCTTGTCTAAACACAGCAGTTCAGCTGAGAAGTGATCCAGATTTCAAGTGTCCGGGCCTTACATATATAAAACATGGGCACACATTTGCACACATATGCAGATTCATGTGTGTACACAGGCTGGCATTCTTCCCCCTTTGACCAGTTTTGGAGTATCTGCCCTACTTCTCAGAGGAATCATCTAGTAAATAATCAGCACAGGGAGGAAGAATGATCCTAGGATTTTTTCCAGAACACCTCTGGCTCAGTAGGCACTCGGATTAAAAGTAGGGCAAATACCAATCTTAAAGTTCATTGGTTGTTTAATTTCCAGCCAAGAAAGCAATGAAGATGGAAAAGGGGGAGTACCTGTGGTCTGTGATTACTGGGGTGGCAGGCTTCCAGAGACACTGAGCCTTGACTTTGTTTCATCAGGATTCTTCCTAAGTTGCTATTAAGAAGTATTTTCAACAATCTCTTTTTATTAGCCGTTTGTGCCCAATATAGTTTTCTAGTTGCTAGTTTGTTATGGCTTTAACATAAATAAGGTTCTAAAAATGTCTCACATGAGGAGTTGCAGGGCTGGGTATGCTATTTAGACCACATAAAAAGTCTATGTAAAGGACTTCCCTTGTAATGGGACTCTTTTATATTTAATAGAACTGTCATATAAACATATACTAGCATTTAAAATACAGTTTCTGAGCTATAAAATAAACACCATTTCTAATATTGCTGTTGGCTTTCACATGCATAGAGCTTAGTTCATTAAATGTTCTTTACTCCATTTACGTGAAATGTGTTTTTAACTACCGGAGCAGCACATAAAGTGCATTATCCCTTGAAATGCAGCCATTATCAAGTAAAGAGCAGTGAAAGTCAAACATACCAAACATTTTGTGTAGATTCAAGAAAATTACAGTTAATTTTAACACCTTGTACAATGCCACAAATTGGTACTTTTCCAATAAATTATTATTGATGATTATAACTGTATTCATAAAATGAAATATAAATGTGGACATATATCACAGAAAAATATATATATTTATTTAGAAATATTTTCACAATTTATTGTTTATCTGAAAGTTATAAAATAGCAATATTTCATTTATTTTTCAAGTTAAAATGAAGTGGATTAAATAAAATGATTCTGCATTGCCTATCTTTATAAACTTGAGTAAAAATTTGCTACAGTGTGCTTCAGTTTTCTCATCTGAAAAATGCTGATAATAGTAGTTCCTAAGTCACAGTCTTCTTAGAAATGAGTTAAATATATAAAGCTATAGAGTTAACATAGTTAACACATATAGAGTTAACATAGTTTTTAGAACATTTCCAAGCACATAATCAGCAACCAATAAATCTCAGCTAGTAATAATATTTTTCTAGAGCTCTATTTTAGAGTCACCACAAGTAAATATTTTGTTGCACATGTTGCAGTATCCAACAGAAATCATCTGTGTACATTTTGTGCTAAGTAAAAAGTGCTATGTTGTTTATCAACATATAGCATGAATCAGTTTAGATCAATATATCTATTAACAATGTTTCATTGTACTTAATTTTTATAAAAGTTAAAAAGTTTGGGAGAGTCAAAGAGCCATAAGATGTGATTACTGTCCTTAAGTAGTTATGTGAACATAAAAAAGAAATTAATGACATTAATACATTAAAAATACTAAAATTAATCTTACAAAAAACACTGACAGTGACATTACCAGACAGTTAGGAAGTGGTTGGCATTTGATACATGGTGCTAGAACATGTAGCTATTCCTACATAATACAACACAGAAAAGTAAATGCCTGGTAAATTAAAGGCCTCAATATGAAAATAAAACTGAAAAACTTTTAGGAGAAATCCTAAGAGGATATCTTTATAACATCAGGACTCAGAAAAATTTATTAAACCAGACACAAAACCCACAAACTATAAAGGAAAAAATGTTTGAAATTTATCTATTAGCACTGAAAATTTCTGTGTGACAAAAGGTAACATAAAAAAATTGAGACAAGTCACAGACTAGAGGAAGATATTTGCAGACATATTATAGCCTCCTTTCCCCCAAATAGTATCTGGAGTTCTTCATGTGTTAGCAACCAAAAAACAACCTAATAAAAAGTGGACAAAGGATTCACAGAGAAGAAAACACAATGATCAGTAAATATATAAAGACCTCCCCAAGCCCACTATAATAAATGGATATGCAAATTAAAATAACAGTCAGAGGGTGTGTGCATCTGGCTATAGCTGCCTAACTTGCATAAGACTAAATCTTTTAATATAAAACAGCAAAAAAAAGTCTGGAAAAATTTAAAAATCTGTTTTAAGACTTCAGAGAGCAATCAAAATAGTTAGGACTTGAAAAGCCAAAATTCCAAAGAGAAAGAAATAACAGAGAAGTAAGCTCAATATTCACCGTTGCCTGCCCCGTTGAAATATTTGTCAATATTTGCCAATCTGTAACTTTCAGCCAAGATGCCAAAAGCCAAACAAAAATGGTATCTAAGAGATTAAGAAACTTCAGATTTCCCAACAGTCACAAAGGCTGGGGAGACAAAAACTGAAATACAGGGCTTACCATAGAAGATCATGGTAAAATGCCCCAGACACTCAGCTGAAACTCCAGAAAGGCTACGCTTTGGACTAAGGAAACTAGAAATAGACTATTAGTGAAAAATATCTGGAATTAGTTCAACCCAAAATAGATTAGGATGACCTCCTTCTATTCTAATTGTCTGTCTACCAGAAGCAAAATTTAGTACTCTCTGTAGGAAAGTAATATTATCATGAGTGTCAAATTATCTTTAAACATTTTCATATACAATGACAACAGCCATTTAAAACAACGAGTCACACCAGAAACAGAATCAAATTACTTAGAACAAAAAGGAAAAAATTTGGTAAAATAAAAACAGATCCATAGGAGATCCAAATATTAGAGTTATCAGACACAGAATTAAAAATAATTACGGTTAATATGATCAAAAAAAAAGTACAGGACAAGATAGAGACTTTCAGCAGAGAACTAGAGTCCAGAGCAAAGAATCAAATAAAAATTCTAGCTTGGAAAAATATAAAAACCCAAATTAAGAACTCAGTGGATTGGTTTAACAGAAGGTTGGGCACTGTTAACGAGAGAATTAGTGCACTGGAAGATAGGTTGGCAGGTAATAGCTTGAATGAAACACAGTGACAAAAAAAGAGGAAAAGTATAGAATATATTACAAGAAACATACTGGACATGATAAAAAGTCTAGCATGTAATAAATATATAATATGTATAAAAGGAGAGAAGAGATAAAGTGGGACAAAACAATATTTGAAGAATATGACTAAGAATTTCCATAAATGTGTAGAAAATATCAAGCTACAGACTCAATAAATTTTATGAACCACAAAAGAGATAAATACAAAGCAAGTCCACACAGATACACATCACAGTAAAACTACTGACACATCAAAGATTCAAACATACAAATACAAATACAGAGAAAATATCAGATGCATCCAGAGAGAAAATGTTACCCTCAAAAAAGCAAGAAACAGACTAATGGCTAAATATGCAGCACAAACATTAGAAACTAGAAGAAAGTAATAGTTTTTAAATACTGGAATAAACTACCTGCTAATCTAGAATTGTATACACAGCAAAAATATCCATCAAAATTTAAGGTAAAATAAGTATATATTCAGATATACAAAAACTGAGGGTTAGTCACCTGCAGACCCACAATAAAAAAATATATATATAATAAAAATTTTATTAAGTTCTTTAGGTAGAAAACCTCCATAGAAAAGTCAGAAAAAATAAAGAACAAAAAAAGGATAATTATTTGAATACATCTGAATGAATGTCTAAAATATTGTCTAATACATTGTGTGATTTAAACATTTGAAGATGTAAAATACATAACAATGAAAGATGGGAAAAGAATATATGCATTACTGGGGAAGTGGTAAAAGTAACAGTTTGTATTAAAATGTAACAAATCAAGGATTCATGTTTTAGTCTTTAGGCTAATCAGCTAAAGAATAGTATAATAATGAATAACAAAGTAATAGAGGGTAAGTATGGAATAATCAAAAATACTTGATTAATCTAAAAGAAAACAAGAAAGGGCAAAAGAAAAACATGTAGAAAATAAATAATAAGATGGTAGATTTAAACCCAAATATAACAGCTATTTAATTAAATGTAAGTAATCTGAACACTGTGATTAAAAGACAAAGTTTGTAGAATTGGATGTGTTTTTTTGTTATTTATTTATTTATTTATGGCTGCGTTGGGTCTCCGTTGCTGCGCGCAGGCTTTCTCTAGTTGCAGCGAGTGGGGGCTACTCTTCCTTGCAGTGCACGGGCTTCTCATTGCAATGGCTTCTCTTGTTGTGGAACACAGGCTCTAGGCGCACAGGCTTCAATAGTTGTGGCATGTGGGCTCTAGAGCACAGGCTCAGCAGTTGTGGTGCACGGGCTCAGTTGCTCCGCGGCATGTGGGATCTTCTCAGACCAGGGCTCGAACCCATGTCCCCTGCACTGGAAGGCGGATTCTTAACCACTGTGCCATCAGGGAAGTCCCTGGATGTTTTGTAAGTCAGGCATTTATGACACACAAAAGATGCATCTTAAATGTAAGACTGTAGAGATGTTGAAAGTAATTTTTTTCTAAAAAGAATGAAAAAAGATACATATGCAAATATTAGCCAAAATAAAATTTATATAACTGTACTAATATTAGAAGAAGTAGGCTTTACTGCAAAAATCACTATTTGAGATAAAGAGGAATATTTCAAAATGATAAAAGATCCAATCTACTAGGCATATATAACAATTCATAAAGGCTCAAAATACGTAAATCAATAACTGACAGAATGTAGAGAAGAAATTGACAAATCCACAATCATTGGGACATTTTATTACAAAGACTGATGGGGATATGGAAGATTTCAGCAGCATGAGTAACCAGTTTAACTGACTTGAAATAATAGAGGACACTGCACAAACATGGAATACACATTCTTTTCAAGTATAAAATTGGCCATATGCTAGTCCATAAAGCAAGTGCTCAATCTCATTAGTAGTTAAGGAAATACATATTAAATTCACAATGAAATTATTACACATCAGAGTAACCAAAATAAAAAATACAGAAAATACCTCGTGCCAAAAGAATGTGGAGCAACTGGAATGTACTGCTGTTGAGAGTGTAGATTGGTGAAGCTAATTTAGAAAAGTTTTTGGCTGAATCTACTAGAATTGAACAAATGCACTTACCATGATGCAACAATTCCATTCCTAGATCAATACCCTAGAAAAATGAACATGTGCTCACCAATATGAACAAGTTGTACAGGAATCTTCAAAGCAACACTTTTTTTTTTTTTTTTTTGGTGGTACGCGGGCCTCTCACTGTTGTGGCCTCTCCCGTTGCGGAGCACAGGCTCTGGACGCGCAGTCTTAGCGGCTATGGCTCACGGGCCCAGCCGCTCCGCGGCATGTGGGATCTTCCCGGACCGGGACACGAACCCATGTCCCCTGCAAAGGCAGGCAGACTCTCAACCACTGCGCCACCAGGGAAGCCCCAAAGCAACACTCTTTATAGCAGCCAAACACTGGAAATGACTCAAATGCTCATGAACATAAATGGAGCAATAAATTTTTACACACACATAATGGAATGCCATAGACCAGCAAGATGGACAAACTACCACCATGTTCAACAATGCAGTAAATCTCAAGAAAATATCTTTAGTGAACAGATCTAACACAAAAGATTCTGAATCCGATAGTGATTCTGTTACTAAATCATTCTGAATGAAACTAATCTACTGTACTAGTTTTTTTGCGGGCTGCCATAACGAAGCACTGCAAACTGGATATCTAAAACAACAGACATTTATTTTCTCACAGTGCTGGAGGCTAGAAATTCAAGATTGGCAGGGTTGGTTTCTTTTGAGACCTTTCTCTTTTGGTTTGTAGAAGACCATCTTCTCCTTGTATTTTCACATTGTCTTCCATTTGTACCCATCTGTGTCCTAATCTCCTCTCCTTATAAGAACACCAGTCATGTTGGATTAGGGCCTACCCCGATGACCTCTTTTTAACCTAATTACTCTTTGCAGGGGTTACAATTTTGCCCATAACATTTATGTGATTAAAATTTAGGATAGTGTTTACCTTTAAGGAGGATGGTGGTAGTAACTGAGAGGAGGAAAGAGGAGGTCTGATATTCTTGATTCTGATAACACATGTATTCTCACTTTATAAATGCTCATTAAGCTATATACTGATGATTTGTGCACTTTTCTAAACGTTTGTTGTTCATTTTGAAAAATCTTAATAAGAAAATATGAATTAATAAAAAGTAATTTACATCCATCAAATTGCAGAAATTTAAAAAATGCAATGATATGTGAAGACTTATGCACTGCTGGTAAGTTTATAAATTAGTGAAACACCTTAGAGAGCAATTCGGCAATTGTTGGAAAGATAACAAAATAATTGATATACTCATTGAGCACTGTTCTAAGCACTGTTGTATTTACTATGGCAATGCCATAAATGATGAATTTTTAGAGTCTGAACTGGACTGCTGTAAAAAAGTGACTAATAAAAACCCAGTGGTTAAATAAGACATCTATGTATCCTCCTTATAACAGTCCAGCAGTAGATGGCTAACAGGACAACTCTGCCAGGTTCAAGATTTCAAGATGGAGATTCCATCTCTAGGAATAAGGCCTCTCTCTCTCTCTCTTTCTCACACACACACACACACACATACCATTCTCTCTCTCTCACCATTTCTAGATAGCAGGAAGTGGGGAAAGGCACACAAACACACGCAGGAGTGTACATCACTTTCACTCACATCCCATTAACCAGAATGTAGTCACATGTCCACATCTAGCTGGAAGAATGCTAAGAAATATAGTCTTTATCTGGGTACCTGAAACTCTTCTATGGACAAAGGGGATAATGGATATTGGAGTACAACAGGCAGTCTGTCATAGGCAGTTACTACTACTATCATGATTTTAGAGATCAAGAAACAGAGTCAAATATGGTAAGGGTACACACAGAGTAAACGACAGAGTCAAGACTTGAACTCACACAAACAACATACCTACTGTATGAGGCACTGCCTCTCTACAGCTAATAAAATTAAAGTTGTATACCCTGTAACCCAGCTGTTCTAGCACACGTGCATAAAGACACATGTACTGGGATGTTCATTCCAACACTGATTGTTAAAATAAAAAACAAACAAGCTAAACTAAACTAAAAAAGACATGCAATGGAAACTTCTCAGCCATCAAAACTAGCGTTCAATATGAAAAAATCTCCAGAACATAATACTGAAAGGAAAGAAGTTATAGAAAGAATACATACAGTATGATGTCAGTTGCATAACACTTTAAAAATAAAAAATATGTATTGTTTATGACTGAATAAGTGTGCAGTAAAAGTGCAGCATATGTGTGGGAATAATGTTCACAAATCTATTAAATATGGCAAGATGTTAACAAATATTTAGTCTTATATGCTCATTATTTTAATTTCTGGTTTTTGTGTGTTTTAAAAATTTACCAGTGGTGTCTAAATTTTCTTTTTTAGATGCATTGACCATATGGTGTAGATTTATTGGGGATAGTTTGGATATAAATTGCTCTTTATAATCTCTGTAAACTATCAATATATTCTAGGAATATCAATCCCTTTTGGACTACCTCTCACACATAGAATTGATATAAAAATCATTATCTTGATTTTTTATCTAGAAATATAGTTGGCCTAGATGTGGTGGCTTACTCAGTTGACTTAGGATTCAAATTTCACATTTAATTTTTACATTAATCATATAAGAGAGAAACCATTTTTCTTTCATATAAATGATGTAATTTTCTGTTTTTCATTCTCCTATACTTTCAAAAGTTCTTTCCTTTTCATCTAAAAATCTTTCAGACTAATTCATATTGGTCTACCATTTTAAATTATCAGTTTCATTTCCAAGTGAAAATTTGATTTACATTTTTGTGACTAAACAAAAATAACAACAGACTTCATCACATTTAGGCTAGATTGAATTTTTAAGTGAAGCAATTTCTTCACATCTTTTCTAGGTGGGACTGGGGGAAAGAATGGGAATGTGAGGAGAGATCTTTGATAGTTTTTTTTTTTGAAGGGCAGGCTGAAGTGTGGTGTAGAGAGATTATAGAGTCAAGATTTTTCCACTGGACAAAAAAAAAAGATTTTTCCACTGGATATTCCAATTATTCTTGAGGCGCTTTCTTTCTCTTAGACCAACATCATTTAAATCCAGATATATTGCCTTGGCTTAAAACAATTTGGGGTAAGAGAAAAGCAGAATTATTAATAACTTCATCATTCTTTCTTCTTATCAAATGCTGACATATTCAAGACAGATTTGGAAATTATTGGTACCTAAACACTCATCTCCTTCATTATTTAAAGTTGATGAATTCCTAAATTAATTCTTAGACCTTTCTTTAACAAGAGAGACAGAAATAAAAGGAGGGTAGAGAGGTTTCTCTTACATTTGAACCAAAGTTACTTTATTACTTAGTATAGCTAAAATTATCAAAGACAGATTTCATGTTTTAACAATGGATTCTCTTCAGTTTATAGGGATATTGTTCTACAGAGGAAAAACAAACTGAGGACTTTTATAAGAGGGCATTCTTGGTTCAGAGTACATTATAGATGATGTGCTATCACTTTCAGACACAACAAAAAAAGAGACAAGGTTTTAATGTTAAAACACTAAGATTGATTTATTGATATTATGCTTGTCAAACACAGGAGAAATGGTTTTATAATGTTGATAAAGTGAGCATAGAATTTAGTTTTGGCTATAGATATAATTTCTTATGTAATGCAACTACAAAAACAATTTCTTGAGGGTTCTCTGAGGAGTAAACTGGGTTGAGGTGGACCACTAGAACTTCACTGTATTCTTAGTAAACTGGAAGCTAATAATGACCCTACCTCTTTCTGGCAGCTGAACGTTTCTAGCTTCATATCTAGGGGTTCACATAAGAAATGCATGATAGCCAAGCCTACAAAATTTCTTACTTACAATCTCTTTGGGGTGAAGTGAAATAAAATTTTGATCAACTTCATTCATCAGCTGTGATCTCTTCTCTAAATTATTTGACCTATATTTCTAAAAAATGAGACTCTAAGACAAAGTCTTGCATGCAGATAGTTGATCTCAGGGAGAAAAGAAGGAGGACATGTGGAGTGAGACCAGGAGGAAAGGAAAGCTAATCCAAAGGTACATATTGAACTGGCCATTACTGTGGGGGCTGGTGCGTCATCCTGTCAAGAATTCTCAAGCACTTCATGGAATACGTCTCAGATTGAAAAACCAGGGGACAAAACAAGAGAAATATTTATTAATTGTCTCCATTTACCTTATTAGTCAATGGTGGGCTCACTCATTTGGTGGGCTCAGTCCTGGTTTGTGCATTCATGAAGGCCAAGTGGGTCATGCAATCCCATGTTGCAGTATCAGAGGTGTCCTGGGGCAGGTAGTGAGGGATATTTGGCACAAATGTTGTTAAGAAGCACCTGAGCAAATTGGTAGAAATCCGCAGAGAAGATATGAAGCAGTACTCAAGAAGTGTCTGATGTAATCTTTGCAACTTTGCACCTTTTAGGTCTTCTTGTGTCCCGCATTAATTAATTCCATTAAGTCAAGTTCATCAGAGTTCCTTTCTAGGTCATGACCACTTGCAATATTTATAAAGACTCAATACTAAGAGGCTTAGTGCAATAAGTTGTGTTTCCTGCTGCTACAATTGGTGCTGAGACTGAAATTGATACTTACCATCTCACTCCTCTACTACCCATTCTAGAATTCTTTCATCCTTTGCCTGTGCCTCAGCTTGTCTAGGTTGCTTGTCTAGTGTGGTGACCTAGACTGTCTTTCCCAAAGACTCCGAGCTCTTCATGCCTTTCCCTTTTCAAGCTGCGGTTGCTATGTATCCATTTACCATTATCACTAAGCACAGAGTCACCAAAAGACATCCTCAAATACCCTGTAGTCTAGACAGACTTCCCTACGTTCCCATCATGTAGCAGCAACTCTAGATCTTCAGGAAAATTAGAGTCAATTACTTTAAGTTATTCCTTCCTTTGCTGACATGAAAAACCCAAAATGACCAAGTGGTAGTTGGAGCTATAAGTTCAGAGGAAACTTTACTATGTCTTCTGGTGTAAGTGTTTCCTCATTGGGAACTTTTGATCTGGCAGAGCACAAATAGGAAACTCAAATTCCAAAATACAGTCACTAATGGTGAGAGGGTTCTGTACTACCTGTCTTTGGTTCCTGGACCCAAATTTTCTGACAACTCAACACCAAATATCACGTATCGGATAAGCAAATATACCACATCCCAGACTATGGCTATCCACCTTGCTGGTGCATCAGCTGAGCTGCTTCTAAGCGATAAAGTTTATAGTCTGGAGTCACTTGGCTCGTGTCATAAAATGTGTACCTTCATCTGAGTCACTGTTATATGGGATACCATAACAATGGATTGGTATTTTGGAATTCCTCAGATGGTGGTACTAGCTGAGACACGGGTTGTACATACAGTAAACCCATATCTACTATAAGTGTCAGTTCTGACTGGGGTACCTCACTTCTTCCTCCAGAATGAAAGGGATCTGATGTAGCAGATATACTACCAGAAATCTGGTATCTCAAGGGATTGTGCTACATCTAGGGTTTCAACCAGCTCTTCCCTGGATCATTGTCACTGAAGTTCCAAAGTCAGACTCTCAGTGTCTAACAGAGTACAAGAGCACACAAGAAATTATTTTATAATAGCAGATACTTAGTTCTCTGCTAAAGCAGCCATGACTTTGCTCTAGAATTCTGGAAGTCTGAATTGTGACTTTTCTGGTAGAGCTCGATAGAGATTCTACCTTGCACACTTAACCACCATGGATACCTCTAGCACTCTAAGCTCTTGAGGCAAATGGCCTAAGTGCCAGGCATCTCTCACTGAGTATGGATCTGGTATAAAATTTTCCATTATTCTGGGTACCACTCAAAACTGGGAGCCTTCTGAACCATCTAATAAGTGAGTCAGAGCATTATTCCCAAGAGTAGTATATATTACTTTAGAATCCAAAGGCCCACAAAGCATTGAGCTTCTTTCTTTTTTTGTTGTTTTAATTTTAATTTTATTGGAGTATAGTTGATTTACAATATTGTGCTAGTTTCAGGTGTACAGCAAAGTAATTGAGCTTCTTTCTTAATAAAGAGGGCTTCAATAAATAACAACGTGTCCTTAGAAAGGTTATTTCAGAATAGCCCAGATCATTGGACCCATTAAAACTTCATCAATATGATAGGCCTTCTAAAACTTTTGAGAGTTTATTCTCTCTCCTATGCCATTCATCAGTCTTAATGGGCATTCAATGCACTTGCCACTATCTGTTCATCCTCTGCAGTTAGCATGACATAATCAATATTGTGGTCCAGTACCATGGATAGACAGAATATATTAATTGGGTTTTAGATATAATAAAATTGTTGTAATAACCAGACTTCCAAATAATAATGCCCATCAGGCAACTACAAATGTAATGGTTGTGTAGCAAGGTAAAAAATAAATGAATATGCATGAAAATATTGGTTTGACAATAAATTAGAAGAGGATGACAAGGTCTTCCAGAAATAAATTAGTCCTCAGAGAAAAATGACACAAAAGAGCAGTAAACCAGTTCTGTTGTTTTGAGCTGCTGTATGGCCCTGTGCTGCCTCTATTCTTAAATTGAAAGGTAAAGTGTTGCACAACAACACTTGAAACTAATATAAAGTTATATGTCAATTATATCTCAATGGAAAAAAAGATATAGTATTAATGTGGGCAGTGCACCAGGATCTACATGGTTAGGAAAATAAGTGTGAATAAATACAGTGTAGGGACCAAGAAAAGTGAAGAATGATTATCAGTTTAAGGACCAGCAGCAGGACTCTGCCTAGAGAAGAGTAACAAACTCATATCCTAGTGGGGAGGACTATTTTGGCTTGGCTAATCTGATGAGACATCTTTGATACGGAAAATTAGCTTTCAGCATATTGCCAGTAAAATTTATGCATGAAATAAAGTGATTTTTAAGAAAATTATATGGGAGATTTCAATAAGCTAGATAGAAAGGAAAAAAACCCCACCAATAACAAACATTAGATTGGGGAAGAGAAGAAACATGATGGGCATGGGAATCCAGGAAGAGGACGTAAGCAGTTAAACTTTTCCAGCAGGAGATTGTGGAGGGGGAGGAAAGGATAAGGATAATGGCAATGACTTTTAAGGTTAAGAACTTTATATTTAAACCATATGATCTTCTGCATAAGCCTCCTGCCTTGCCTTATTTGCCCCCTAAAATAAGTAAAAGTCTATGACCTACATTGGCTTTCTGGGAATGTTTTGGAAAGAAATCAAAGAAAAGACCCTGTGCTCCACATTAGTATCAACCTGAGACATACGAAAGAAAACAATAAACCAAGTAAATAAAAGAGACAGAGAATTTCTCATAAATAAGAAATTAGAGACAGAAGTGTATCGATATTGGAAAGAATGCTTATAATCCCATCCTGCATGAAAAGGGGGAGAGGATATCTGCAAATAACCATATCCCCATTTCTAAATAACAATTTTTTCTATCAAAGAAAAAAGGTTTAAAATTTTTTTTATTGAAATCTACCATACATACATCAAAGTGCAAAAATTCTAAGAGTACAGCTTGATTATTGATCACCAATTGAACATACCCATGAGACCACCCAGATCAAGAAATAGAACCTTATCAAATTCCCAGAAATCCCCATCCTGCACATTCCAATTACTACTCCCATTCTCCTCTCCAAATAAAATCACTATTGTAAGTTTTAAAATCATAGATTAGGTTCGCTTGTTTTGACTTTCATATGAATGACATATGAAATGTAAAATGTAGTAAATGTTTTTGTGAGTCTGGCTTCTCTTACTCAATTTTATGCTTGTGAGATTCATTCATGTTGTTTCGCTTCTCATTCATTATCACAGCTATATAATATTTCATTGTATGATTACCATACTTTATCCATTCTACTGTTAATGAACTTTTGAATAGACTTTACTTGTAGGCTATGACATATCTTTTGGTGAACACATTGTCTCATTTCTAATGGATATATATCTAGAAGTAAAATTGTTAGGTCCAAGGAGATATATATATATATATATATATATATATATATATATATGTAACTCTAGTAGAGAATGCCAAAAAGTTCTTAGGTGTTTGTACCTATTTTCATTCTAGCTACGAGTATATGAAAGTCACAGCAGCTCTGCATCCTGACCCATACTTGACTGTGTTATCTCTTTAACATTAGCAATTCTGGTAGGTTAATATTGTATTCATTGTGTTATTAATTTACATTGCTTTGGTGATTCATGAAGTTGAACACCTTTTTACGTGTTCACTGGAATTTTTGACATCCTCTTTTGTAAAGTATGTGTTGAAGTCTCTTGCCTATTTTTCTATGGGGTTGTCTGTTGTTTTTTATTTATTTTTTTTGTGATTGACTCGCAATTTACTCTGGATATGAGTCTTTCAATCATTATATGTGTTGAACTATTTTCTCTCACACTGTGGCATGTCTTTTAATTACATATTTTCTTTTTTCTAACTTTTTATTTGTAAATAACTTTAGACTTACAGAAAAGTTGCAAGAATAAGGTTTCCCTGGTGGCGCAGTGGTTGAGAGTCCATCTGACGATGCAGGTGACACGGGTTCATGCCCCAGTCCGGGAAGATCCCACATGCCGTGGAGCGGCTAGGCCCGTGAGCCATGGCCTCTGAGCCTGCGCATCCGGAGCCTGTGCTCTGCAACGGGAAGGGCCACAACAGTGAGAGGCCCGTGTACCACAAAAAAAAAAAAAAAAAAAAAAAAAAAGTTGCAAGAGTAGTACAGATAATTCACCTTCTCCTTATGTTAGCAACTTACATAACTATAGTATTATTATCAATGCAAGGAAATGAACATTGGTACAATACTACCAAACTAACCTACAAACTTTATTCTAATTTCATCAGTTTTTCTTCTAATGTCATTTTTTGTTTGTTTCAAGATCTTATTCTGGATATCACATTGCATTTAGTTATGTCTCCTTAGTCTCCTGCAATCTATGACAGTTCCTCATTCTTTCCATTTTTTCATGACCCTGACAATTTTGATGAGTACTGGTCAGTTATTTTATGGTTTGTCCGATGTTTTCCAACAATTAGATTGAAGTTATGCAATTTTTGGCAAGAACACTGCAGAAATAATATTTTGTCCTCAATACATCTTGGAAACAGGGGGTATATGTTTTCAATATGTCCTACTACTGGTGATATCAACCTTTGAACACTTGCTTAAGTGATGTCTGCTGGGATTCTCTACTGTAGTTACTATTTTTCCCTTTTACAATTGATAAATATCTTGGGAGAGATACTTTGAGTCTATGTAAATATCCTGTTTCTCCTCAAGTTTTCCAGTGGTCAATCAGTGCATCTTCCTGCAACAATTATTACTGTGGTGATTGCCAAATGGTGAGTGTTTATTCCCTTGTTTCTTTCTACATTTATTAACTGGGTTTATATTATAAGGTGGAACTGACACTTTTCCTCCCATCATATGGATCAGATATTTTATTTTCCAGGCTCCTTTGTGGATAGGGCTAGGCACCCGACCTAAGTGTGGCCAATCAGATAACTCCACAAAAATCACCTAGACTTTCTATCCCATCATCAAGAGTCAAGAAAGGGCCCACACACTGGGAGTAACCATCAGCTTCTCCAAAAATCTCTACTCCTGTCCTAGTCCATTTAGGCTGCTATAACAAAATACTATTGTTATAATATAAACTACTGTTATGATATAAACTGGGTGGATTATAAAAAACAAAAAATTATTTCTCACAGTTCTGGATGCTGGGAAATGCCAGATCTTGGTGCCAGCATATTTGGTGTCTGATGAGAGCCTGCTTCCTGGTTCATAGACAGCCATCTCTCTGAGGCCTCTTTTATAAGGGCACTAATCCCATTCATGAGAGCTCCACCCTCATGACCTAATCACTACCAAAAGCCTCACCTCCAAACACCATCACATTGGGAATTAGGATTCAAAATACAAATATTGGATGGACACAAACATTCAGTTTATAGCATTCCATTGACAGATATCAAGGCAAAGTCCAAACATCTAATATAAGGCTCTGTCTCCTCCAATAAGTGTACTGAATCTGTGACCAGTCCTCCACCCAAATCTTCTACCATCATTTTCAGGAAAGGACCTACAACCTGAGACTATGACCCAGCTATCCCAAATTTCCTTACCTCTACTGATAAGGAGCTGCAGGTACTCACCCTCCAATCCCCTAATGCACATTCTCTGTCTTGAATTCACCCAGGAAATACTCTCGTTTAACCCTTTATTCCTGTTTTTATCTCTCACCTGGGCTCACAGTTAACCTTTTTTCTTCTGCTTTTATTCCCCGTAACCCTCTGTACTGTCTCCCTCTCCCACTGCTCCAGTTCCACAAATCATTTCACTGTGCCCTCTGAAATTCATGGTCCACATGCCAGACTGTATTTTCTACAGTGGCCACAAGATCTCTCAACCTTCTGCTCCTGCAATCTTCGCTGGAATGTCACTCTTTTATGAGGACTCCCAAAACACTCCATTTAAAATTGTCACCTACAAGCACCCACCCAGCCCACCCTTTTTATCCCCCTTAATCTACACTTGTTTTCCTAAAGCACTTTATCATCTAACATCAATTTACATGATCCTTTACTTTATTGTTTATGGTCTGTCTCAAGATACCCCACTCTCCCCTGCTTGAATATAATTTCTAAGAGGATGGAGGCATTTGTTTGTTCTTTCAGTGATATATCCCAAACACCCCGAGTGGCATGAGGCACATTTTAGGTGCTCCAGATTTTGAATCAGAAGTTGATGCCTCAAATAGATAAAATCAAAATGACTTTTCTTCCTAGTTGTAATGTTAGCAGCCCCACACTCACTTTCCCAGGATGGGGCATGTAGGGCAGCAGCAACAGTAAAGCCAGCACCCCATGATATTGTGGTCACCAGCAGTGTCAGTACTGACCTCTGGACCATCACTGTGCCTGGATTTTGGCTACAGTTTTGCTCAGTCTTCTTGTTAGTTTTGCTCAGCCTGCCTGTTTCTTGGGACTGATTCTGCAGCCATCTCTGTGATCTTGCAAGTGACACAAAATTCTTTTGAATAATTTTTTTCTGCTTATATCAGCTGGTGAGGGCTTGTTTCTTTGCTAAGAACAACGAACTTTTAAGTATTGGCCTTTTGAAAATGGATGAGGACATATCTGAAATACCCACAAGTTCAGAACAGCATCACTAAAAATAAAAGAGAAAATAGTACCAGAGGAGGCTGTCTACCTAATTAGCTACCAACATATGCAGATGAGAATGCTGGTCCAGAAACTCGGAGTGGAGAAAGCCACAAAATGTCAAGATTGTTTCATCCAACATCACATAGACAGCCTATTTCTTTACTTCTTTTGGTAGGGCTGGTCAGAAAGACATGGGAGTGAAAAAACATCTCTTTTTAAAAGCCATCACTTGGACTCGTGTAATATAAAAGGCCATCCCTGGGAGACACCCGGCATGGATCCATATGCTTTGTGAGTCTTTTTCCCTGTGACATTTTTATGAAGGTTATGTATATGTCCCGTTCATCTTCATTCTCCTGGTGCTAATTGCTGTCCATTGGACCTTGCTACTGTGTACAGAGACCACATGCTTCTCCGACACTGCCCTGGCTGCGGTGTGCCACATGGGCCTGCTTTCCTCAGATAAGAACCTGCTGCTGTCTGACCACAACAGCTGGAAATGTTCTGCCTTGAAGAGCTTATCTTGTGGAGACTCAAGCTGAGCTATGACACAGTCGACAAGCACACAGAATGAGTGGATTCTCTGGGGGCAGCTTATGGAAGCCAAAAAGCCTCCCATGTGCTGTTGGATGAGAGTTTGGAGTTGATAGTGAGCTTTACTGTGGACACTTCCTGTGAGGAAAGCATTGTGTTGAAGACAGAAAGAGGTTCAAGAGAGCCACGAGCACAACTTCTCCAACCATTGGTCTTTCTCTGGGACTCTCAGCTTTTTACTGATTTTTCCTTGATTAGGGGCAGGAAAAAATGAAAGAAGATAACTCTTCAATTCTTTCTCCTTTATCTCCTTCTAATTTATAAAGCATCTGCAATCCAAGAATTGCAACATTACTGATAATTGGCCTCTACTCTGATGCTTTTTACTAGTCTTACACTTCTGCCTCCCCAAGCCCCCCAACCAACATTACCTGTTTTTCATTTCTTTGCTTTTTAAAATAATTCTTTCACATATGTCTGTATGTTTAACCAACATAGTGTTTAGTTTCTGGGTTTTATAAAAGTGATATCATACTGTATACAGTCAGCCCTACATAGCTGCAGGTTTGGCATCTGCTGATTCAACCAAAATTACCACCCAGGATTGGTTGAATCTGTGGATGCAAAACCTGCAGATAGGCAAAGCCCACGGTACAGTGTTCTGGAACTTGCCTTTTTATCAGTTACCAGTATGTTTCTAAGGTTCATCCATGTGGTTCTGTGGAATAGAGATTGTCGACATTTCCTGCTATATATTAGGCTTTTGTATGACTAGACCAGAGCGCGTTTATATGTATTCCTGCCGACATTTGGGTTGTTTCCTGTTTTTTAGGTGTCTGAACAGAACTGCTCTGAACATTCTTGCCCGTGGCCCTTGGAGCACTCCTGCTACACTTCCTCTAGAATAGATTTGCTGGTTGTTTGCATGTTTCATCTCACGTGATAGGGCCAAATTGTCCAAAATGATTATTCTACTTCACAAGCAATGCATGAGTTCCCCTTGATACACCTTCTCTCAACATTTGGTATATTTGATTTCACAGAAGATTTATTTTGTGAGGGAGAAGGAATTGTCCCTAATTTGAGAGGATGAGCTAACTAATGCTAATCAGGCTGAGAAAGGTACTCCTAGCTCCCCTGCTTGCACTTTTGAGTACATCATTTCTTTTGCTTTTAATATGCTGTATTCATCCCTGTCGATTCAGCCATTGCTTAGGAGTGGGGCCTGGCAACACCCTTCAGGAAGAAAGCACGGATACCGGGTCAGAGAGAAAAACATCTCCTTCTCTCCTATACCATCCCAGGGCTCCCTATCTTGTGGACAAAGACTAATTCTTGGGCTCCCTCACCCCTACACCCTTGCCATGGTGATAGAGAAAATATAAGGCAGGTGATATTTGTCCTGGGCATCCCCACTGCTCAGGTATTGATGATGGCTCTGTGCTGGATGCTCCTAGGCCTGTTCCTGTCCCTGGGAACATTCAGGCTTGCTTTTTGTGGGAAGGGGGTGGGGTATGTGTGGAAGGGGAGATTCAGGGATACAGGCCAGTGACTCTCTCTTCTTACTAACATTGGAGTATGTGTGTTACTCTCAGAAACAAGGCATCACTCACTAAAGCTCTGACCTACACTGCACTGATGGGAGAGGGCTAGAATTCCCGTCTAGGTGGCAAAGGGGTATTTCACCAGGACTATCACATGGCGGGAATTTCAAGCTAGGTAGGAAGGGGGACAAGGCAGAAAGGCAGTTGGAAACATAATAACACACCAATTAGTTGACTTAATCTTGAAGCTAAGCCAAATCTCACTTTGATAAAATTGAGGCAGAGAATCAGGTTTGTTATTCATTTATATGAATTTAATTTTCTTCCCAGCAAGCCTACAACTCTGCCTCTCAGGCTCTTCAGAGATTTGGGTTCTGTCTCTATAATAAACTTGAAAATTTAAAATAAAGTCTGCACTTTTTCTCTGGAAACATTTCTGTATTTGGAGAATCCTTATTGAGGGCTGCATTTCCTAATGATCAGCTGGCTGTTTCAAGTTACTTACCCACAGATTTGAAGTTTGGTGAGCTCTCTGCCTCCAAAGTTTTTCTGAAGTCCTGGAAAATACATGATATGTTCAAGGTCACAGTTTGCTCTTGGAATTTTTGAAAATATCTATGCATGCTGATTTATGGTACTGTAGCCTTTCCGAAGCAGAGAAGACCTTGTTCCTTTGGTTTACATGCTTGGATAAAGATGTTTTCTTCTTTTTTAATGGAACTCTTCTTCTATTGGAAAAGTGATGTAGGAAAGAATAATGGAATTTACTAGCTAAAAATGATTCTGAATTGTAAAAATGCAATGCTTTGGCCAAAAAACACTTCCTCTCTTGTTCCTTGTCATTAGAAGTATGTATGTGTATAATAAATAAGCTACTTGCCATTGCTTTTTATTCTCTGGAAATAGACTTTTTAATTCACTAGACATTTTCCAAGTTAAGCAAAGGAAATTGGAAGATAAATTTATGACTACAGTTTCTGGGGAATAAACATGAGGCCAGTTGGATATAACCCTAGTGAAGTAAGGGTGGTGCAACAAAGCAATGAAATCAGAACAGTCTAACTAGCCAATAAGGATGAATCACAGAATAATGTAATCTTAGGTTTGAAGGGATTTTAAAGGTCATCTAGTCCAGCAATATGATTTAGACCAAAGACTATTTTGGCTCAACAACATAAAACCAATGTTGGGTAGTTTGTTTTCTAGAACCAATCCAAAATTTTCTAGCAAAATTAGATTTGCCTTGCACATTTATTCTAACCTCAAACTCATATACTAGAGGTTTTCAACCTGTAATCTATGGATGGCCCACAAGGGAGTCCTGGGGCCCTCTGAAATGGAATGCAAAATTGTTTGGGATTGTATACATTTGTGCTTTATTCTAATACAGTAAATATTGATCAATATAACCCAAATAAACAAAAGTTCTTTGAGATCCTTAATAATTAAAAAAGAATTTTTTTAACAGTCCTGAGACCAAAGAGTTTGAGAAGCTTTGTCTTATACGTACGTTACTGCTATCTTTCATTTCTTGCACAAAATAAATACCTTGTTTTTTCTCCTGGGCCTCTAAAACAAGTAACTGTAATGCCTCCAATTTGGACTGCCTGCTTATGTCTCCCCCTTTCTCATTTCCACAGATTAACCATCCTGGGACCTTAGTTTTATCATAGAATCTGAAGTGACCCTTACAGATAATTTACTTATTTTTTACAGTGATGAAACTGAGATCCAGGAAGATAAGCAATTTGTCCCAGGTCACACAGGTAGAGGCAATTACTTCTCATCTGGGCTCAAAACCTCCAGACTTCTAAGTCCAAAGCTCCCAGCCTGGCATTCAGCGTCAACACAACTACTTGTCCTACTGTTCCTAACACAGTCCCCTGCTGGAAACAGCTCATTTCCTTTGCTGTCCCCTGAACCCACTAGACCCACCATTACCTCCAGGTGAAGAACTCCTGTTTAGATAGAGCTGGTCTCTGCACTCAATCTTTCCCTAGTCCAGAATGGTTTCTACCCTTTTAAATCCTACTTATTTTATATTGTATAGTAGAGAACAATTACATATAACTATGCCTTAAATCATACATGTAATATATTATCAAACAATGATTCTTGCCTGTCTCCCTACCCCAGAATCCCACTGCACAGAAACAACCACTTTCAATTCTCCACTATTTCTTCTCTTGTATGTCTCAGTATTTCCAAATAACATACTTTAAAATGATGTTTCCTAATATTTTAATATGGGAAATTATCTATTGACTATCTACAATTCAACATCAGGATTTAACTCTTTAGCTTCACCACCTACAACACAGATGTATCTCTTCCTGCTAGTCTTCCAATCTAGTGATGTCACAATATTTGGCTAAATCAATGTTTGGTGTATTAGATTGCATCATATAAAATTGCTGTCATATAACCATTTTGTCTTTTTTACCATTTATTTTTAGCTTACACACAGTAAAAGATATGTATCCTTTCACAAATACCACACTGCCTTGCTTACTGTTGATTAACAGTACTTTTTTTTTTTAACAGTTCATTTTAAAATCAAGAATTCTGAGTTCTTTCATTGTTTTCTTCTTTTTCAAAATGGTTTGGGCAATTCTAGCTCTTTTCCCTTTCCATGTAAATTTTAGAATCAGAATAGGGACTTATTTTCTCAGTTTCTTTTATCCAGAGAAGGATTTTCCATTGGGGATTCACATGCCTGCTGCCACAGCTGCCATGACTGTACAGTTCCACACCTGGGGCTGGCCTCAGGGCAGGGCCAAGAGAGAAAAAGAGAGAGAAGTGGAGATTCTCCTGACACTCTCCAGCTTGCACGGTTTTTATTCCTTTTTAGATGTGACTAACATTTAAATCAGTAGATTCTGAGTAAAGCAGATCACCTTCCATGGTGTGGTTGGTCTCATCCAGTCAGTTGAAAGCCTTAAGACAAAAAAGTGAGGTCCCCAGCAGAGGAAGGATTTCTGCCTCTAAACTGCCATTGGGCTCAAGACTAAACATCAACTCTTCCCTGGGTCTGCCCTGCAGATTGTGGTCTTCCAACCCCCATGGTGACATAAGCCAATTCCTTAAAATAAATCTAGACAGAAAGATACAGATATCGATATAAATACATCCTATTGGTTCTGTTTCTCTGGAGAACCCTGACTAATACAGCTACCTAGACACATAATTTTTTAAAAAATCAATAATGCCCTTACAGTAATATAAAAGAAAAGTAAATAAAAGAAAAACAATTTATAATAAAATTATGTGGAATTCAACATATAAATTCAAGCAGTGTCCCAGTTACTACTGCTGCATAGCAAACAACCCCAAATTTGGGAGTGTAAAATAACCACTTTATTACACTCACAAATTCAGGGTATTAAGAATTCAGAAAGAGCAAAGCAGTGACAGCATATCTCAGAGCCACAATGTCTGAGGTCTCAATTAGAAAGACTTGAGAGCTAAGAGTGACTCAGTAGCTGGGGACTTGAATAATCTGAAAGTTAGTTTACACACATCTAGTGCTTGAGTTTGACTGAAAGGTGAGACTTCAGCTGGAACTATTGAGCAGAACATGGGCAAGTGACCTCTCTATGTGGCTATGGCTTCCTCAAAACATGGTAGCTAGGTAACAAGAGCATTCCAAGAGAGCTAAGTGGATGCTGTATCACCTTTTATGAACTAACTTTTGAAGTCATCACTTACTCTGTGGTCACCAAGCCACTTAGATTGAAAGAGAGGGAAAATTTTTGTACTTCTTGATGGGATAAGTGCCAAAGTCATGTTGTAGGAAAAGTATATGGAATTAAGGATAGTGTCATTGTTTGGATATGCAGTCTGCCATGGACTAGAAATAAAATATTTCCATCCATATTTCCAAAATATTCTATGAAGGGCCCTGTCGAGAATCAATATTTTAGAGTTATGGGAAACCAACTGGTGAGAAAGGAGTACATGGGACTGTGTCTTTTACATTGTAAAGATCACTTCTAGAGCAGTGGTGATTTGAGTATGATATAACAGTAAGTATAGATAAGTCCCTGAGAAGTTTCTAGAAGTAGTCCAGATGAGAAACAATGGTAGCTTTAGACTAGGGTTGGGGGGAAATGGAAAAAGCTACATGGATTTGGTAGAAGTTTCAGAGATAAAATCCATAGGATTTGCTGATGAGTGGATACAGGGCAGAGGTGGTGAAGGAGAGGAACATGTCATAAACAATGATGACAACTTTTCTTGTTTGCACAACTTGGAGGGACCATGGTGCCATTCACTAGAGCCATGGGATAAAGGTTTGGGGAAAGATCATAATTTGTGGGGTTTTTTATTTGAATAATAGGAATTATCTTTAATATCTTTCTGAAATAATTGTTTCTGTAAGGAGAACAGAATTAACTTGGTGGTTAATTGGATGATGAGTGGCTCTGATAAATTAGCTGGAAATTATTTCCCAGCTTAAAAATTAGAGGGAAGTATTTTGTTTTTCAAATGTCTAGGAAAATGATCCTTCTAAAGTTCTTGAGTTGAGCCCTCTGTCACCATTATGTCATCGTGGCCAAACCACTGTTAATTTTCTAGTTCTTCTCTGGGTTTATTTCATAATTCATAATTTTAAGCATCAGAGTTCAGCTGCACCTGTTGATATTTTCTCAGAATAAAGTGAAGGTCGTTGATGCAACTTAACTGAGGAATGTCTGGAAGGAATATTCAGGAAAGCCTACAGTGACAGTGGTGGAAGTGGTTGCCTAATCACTTGGGCTGGCTACAAAAGAATACATTTTGAGAAAGAAGAAAATTGGAAAAGAGGTCAGTGACAGTCCTCCAGCCATTTCTCCCTGGCACTCTTTCTGAAACAAAGAACTGAAAGAAAACAAAAGATCCTTTCTGGATTTTATTGTTTTGCTGGAAAATAAGATTTTAGGAGATATTAGTTTTGTAATTGACACTATGAGTCTCCTTAAAATATGAGAATTGTATTTCTGTGAAATGTAACTTTACATTCTATAACATTTTCTTTTTCCATTTTTTCAAATAGTAGTTTTAGTTTGTAAAGTGGAGCTCACAATACCACCCCAGCAAGATTGTGGCTCATTTCAAATAATAGACGTAAATAACCTAAGCTCATTACTAGAATTATGGTATGCACTCAGTAAATGTTTGTATATTACTTTTATTACCATTATTACGAATTCTTTGTCATTGTTGATGACATGATCAAAGGTATTTCTAAAAGTATATGTAAAGAAGGTTTGATCATTTTCCTAAGAGTGTATCAGAGCAATATGACACTGAAGCAAGTTGCAGAAAACCACTTTGATGTTTTTATTAGCAGCAGCAATAAACATGTAGAGTACCTACTAACCTTGGGAAACTTCTAGGTCTATTTAAGGTCTAGAATTAATTTAATTAATACAATAATTTTGAAGACAGAGAGCTTATTCTTAAGGCTTTTATAAGCTATATGTTGACAGACAATGTATTAGTGGAAAAGAGAAAGAGATAACATTTGCAAGACCCTCAATTTAAAATTGTCATCAAAGACCCTGATCTACATTGGGGAAGGGGGGTCTACTGAGCTCTGCATTGTGAAATATAATCCTCAGTTTATTATTCTTGAGATAGAATCATTTAAGAATCTCCAAAATATATACACATATTGAAGAGAACAGTTAGTGTTAGATAAGATTCTAAGGAAAGGCATGTGTGATCTTAAACTTAATTTTAGCAATAATTGCAACTAGAAAACTTTAGTTTTCATTTTGTACAACGAAATGATAATATTCAGTTGCATAAATAATATAACTTAATGATATGCTTCTTTTCATGCTTTTTTTTCTAGTGAAAGAAAGATGAGAAAATCACACTTCATGGGAAGTTGTAAAAGGTATTTTTTAATTTGATTTATTATAATAATAGGATAATTATATTAAAATATAACTCTTATAGATATGAGATATTATTGTAAAGATTTCTGCAGGATAAAAAAGTAGTTAGACATTTTTATGAATCCTGTGACGTTGTCAAAAGAGAATTTTGAAAACTGTAGTTGTTCTACCAAATGTAAATTGGAACCAAGTCGTATATAAATTCAGTGATAATGTCTGAAGATTAAAGTGAGCTATAATTTTAGTCTTTGATCTAGACTAATTTTTATTGAGTTATACTAATAGCTATTTTAGATAATAAAATGTTATGACTATGTTGAAATGTATTCATAATGCTTACACTAATATTGAAGACACTTTCATAAAAGATGTTCCTGAAGATAGTTTACATAATAACTGAACAAGAAAATCTAGTCAGAGTGGAATTCAAAAGATATTAATAAATTATAGTCATTTTTCTTCTTGAGAAGACCTTTGTCTGAATGAGTCTTCTATTACATAATATAAATGATATAACTGGTAAAGAATTGCAGTATAGCATTATAGCATTTATCAGCAGGTGTTATTCTTTTGTGTCATCTGGATTGTGAGGACCTGAGGGCATTGTCATTGACTCTGATTTAGTTGTCTTTGAATTTTCCTCAGTCCACGACAGTGACAAATAGGCATAGAGAAGACAATTAGCATGCTTCTTAACTGGGATGGATTTATTTTCTTCAGGGGTAAAAAGCATGCTTTCCCTATTGCCCTCTGTCTTGTGTATTCCTGGAGCTGGAACCAAGAAGCACATCTTCCAGACACCCTTACCAGCAGGATTGCAGTGCAGACCTGCCAACAAAAGGTATTTGCATGGAGTGTGACAGGCTGAAGGGAGGTAAAGCCATTTTGTCCCTTTGACAATTGGCTTCAGCAGATTGCAAATGTAAGTTTCTGTGTGGTTTTAGGCAATCTTCAAATCACTCCCCAATGATATGGGCAGCTGAAATCTTAGCTGTGATTTCCTATAATTTCTGACTACTACGGCATTCCTCAGCAACTAATTCTCTATAATATGTTGATTACTGCTGGCAGAACTTAAACTGATGTCTGCGTTACTGATTAATCTATGACTTAAAATACTGAATAAAGTATCTAAGTAAGATTAGTTCAAAATGACTCTTTAATTATGGATGAACCAAGAAAATGAACAATGGACTTAAAGCAGCCTGGTTTTATGTCCCAAACTTGCAACCACATAAGCTTAATTCAAAAATGTCACTCCTCATATCAGGTATATTATCTGCCAAGTGTAACTATTAGCAAAATTCTTACTTTATTCATTGTCTTATTTTTTATTCATTCTTACTTTATTCATTGTCTGCTAAGGCTGCCATAACAAAGTGCTATAGGCTGGGTGGCTTCAACAACAGAATTTATTTCTCATTGTTCTGGAGACTGGGAAGTCCAAAATGCCAGGAAGGTAAGTTTTCTTCTGAGTCCTCTCCTCTTGCTTGTAGTCTTCTGCCTTCCTGCTGTGTGCTCATGGGACCCCTTCTTTGTGTGCACATTGGGGAGAGAAAGAGACAGAGAAATTTCTCATCCTCTTCTTATAAGACCACCAATCCTAATGGGTTAGGACCCCACCCTTATGACCTCATTCAATCTTAATTGCCTCCTAAAAGCCCTATCTCAATATACAGTCACATGTGGGTTAGGACCTCAACATACGAATCTGGGGGGTACACAGTTCATTCCTTAGCATTCATTAAGCTGATATGAAGATTAAAACCATAAAACTGAGGAAAATGTTATGGAGACTAGAAGTTCAAATTGTTGTCATACTGACTTCCCACATTTATAAGTTTAGAATAACTCTCTTTTTTCCTTCATTTTAAATATTATAGTTATATCCTAGTCTAATTCAATCTATTCCCTAATAAAATTAATATGCACCTTTTGAAGTAATATTACTCTAATAAAACTCAATTACATTTGTCATATAGTGATCAAAATTCTATAGACTTAGATATACTGAAGATTTCTGTTTATAACAAAAATTTACAATATCCTTAAACTTCTACTTCAAATCCTATAATGTAAATATAGAATTGAGAAAGTCTATTTTCAAACCCTCTCTCCCTTCTCAACTACTCCATTTCTATCTGAGGCATATAATCCATACATTATCCATCTCTTATTTCTCTATGATTTTCTCAAATTTCTGTACTAGATTTTTCATTGCTTCTCTATAAGATTTATAATAAAATTGCCTACATCTTTGAAGATATTTTACACAAAATCAGACTTGTTCATTATCTTCAACATCATCCTACTCCTCCTGACTCACCACCACTATAGTCTGCTCACTATATTCTTTTCTAATAAATTATATGGAATGTATATATTTTAATCTGTTTAAAAAATTATTTATGATGTAACACACTAGTTTCATTTTATCTTTGAATATCCTATGATAATCATCTTCTTAGAAGTGGAAGAGCATGACACTGTAGAAAGCCTGGGGTCTGAAGTTGAGACCTAGATTCTAATCTTGCCTGTGGCAATAACTATGGATCTTGAGTAGTAAGTTGGCTAACTGCTTTGTCATCTGTAGAAATAAGCCATTAGACTATATGACTTCAAAGCTACTTTTAACTGTAATTTTTCTTTTACTTACATTTTATTGAGCAACTACTATTGCATATCCTGTACTAAGCAGTATGGTAAGATTCTAAAAAAAGATTCATAGTGTTTCTTATGGAGCTTCTACCCCAGAAGGGAAGATAAGACAATGTCAAAAATAGATGAAAAGAGGAAGAGAGAAGACGCCTCTTTGTACTTTGTTCTTTATTGTATATGTAGTGGATTGTACAAAGTCTGACACACAGTAATGATTGATAAATATCTATTGCACAAATCAACCAACGTAAATATAAAATGAGAAAGCATAAAAAAGCACTAAGTTGCACACATATAGATTGAATCTCGTTTGATGGTATGAAATACAATTCAAATTCTGGGTGCCCATTTGGCCTTTAATCTCAATTCAATCACTTTATATTATTATTCCAAATTAATTATATGTTTTCTCTATCAGAAATAGTAGCCATGACTAAACAATAAAAAATCTGAGAAAGAAATAGAATCAAATGAACTATGGATTAATGGACTGCTTAGTAATAATACCACTTCAGCTAGTTAATTGATTTGATAGCAGTTTTGTAGAAATTAGTTATAATGATAACTCTTTAAAATTTGACCAGCATGGCTAATTTAAATTACTACTCAAAAATATAAATCTTATATAATATACTATTTATATAATACAAATTATTATTATTCAATAATTATATATTATTATTCAAAATAATCATAAGTTACTTTTAAAATACAATTGCAAGAAATTTGGGGGGGGCAAAAATACTAAGAGTAATACAGTTGAATTTTTCCGTATTTAACCCTTAGCTGTTTGGTTTAACTTTGAAAGTAGCATTAAATATGCTACTTCATACAATACAAAAGTTTTTTTTAACAGGAATCTCAGGACGAACAGCCTAATGCATTAACTTTAATCTAGCTTTATCATTTATTACCCTCCCCCCCAATTTTTTTACATTGAACACTAAATTGAATGCATTAATCTTTTCTGCTTCTAATGTATATGCTACATTTTTTCTTTGATTCTTGCTATCCTGAAGCAGCAACATTAAATTCTTTTTTTCTCTCAAACTGCAGTTGTAGATGATCATTTATCAGGTGTATATTAGAGGATAATGTGGTTTTTAGAAATTCCATTTGCTATATGCGGTCTGTGATCTTTGCACAGAGCTTTCATTTGTCATGGGATTTAGCTCTCAGCTGTGTTTAGTTTTTAGGTCTTGAGAACAAGTCAATCCATATTCAGACACTTAATGATATAATTTATGCAGTACAAAAGACTTGACTGCCCTCTATCAACCTATCTGTAGACAAGTCCTTTGAATGTAGTAACGGGTAACAATATGAAAAAAGGACCTCTTGCCAAATATCAAAGTTTCTTGAAAAACCTGACTCTGTAACTTAGCCTTAATGACATTGGCACAGCACCAGAATCTCCTAGAATATTCACTTACTCGACACTAGCCCAAAATAACCAATGTCTTAATGTGTCTGTTGACTTGTTTTGAAATCTGTTACAAACTGAAAAGTTAGAGACTAGTAACACTACATCTTATGAAATGAGAAAATACCACAACGTGTATGACCAAGAATCCAATGTCTTTCATAGGAAAATTCTCCCTAGGTATAAGGAAAACATAATTTATAAAGCAACAAATTATCTCCTACATCATATTGGGGAATGTAAATGTAAAATAAATAAAAGTTGATCAGGGATTACCCAGCATTGTTTTACTGTCAAGATTGTTTACAGTTTGTTTGAATAAGTAGTGACTAATTTTTAAATTAGTCTTATTTTATCTCATTAAGATTTATCTTGCTGCTTTAAAAACTGAATTTAACACTTCATCAATCATTTGGTTTGTGGGGGTCCCTAAAGTGTTCCAATTCTTATTCGACTAGTATTTTATCAGGTATTCACTTCACTTTAACTTTACTATATTATTTTGTCTCAATTTATAAAAGAAATCTTTATACTGTCATTAATTCCTCAAGTGATTATAATTAGAATCATAAGATGTTGATTTCAAATAACTTTCCATCTTTTCGAAGGGAGGAACCAAAGATTCATGAAAAGATTTTAGGCACTCTGAAGTTTAGTATATTTTATACCTCCAAATGCCTATTTGTGGTTAATAACATAAAGACATTTTCCATCCTTGATAAATTAAAAGCCTTATCAAAATTCATGTGATTTTTTTGGCTACTGGAGCCTTTATTAAAGCTCATTATAAATGAAGTCTTGAATGCCCTTCATTAAACTGTGTCTGAAGTTTGGATGGTGATAGAACTAGTTCATATGAGAATTAGAGTAATTTAAAAATGTACATGAAAAGGTTTAGGACACCATCAAAGATGATCAACGATATTATCCATGGTAGTGTGCATGTCTCCAATGGGTATTAAATAAATGGTTGTTATTTACAAAGTGAATGATAGGTTATCTAAGGGCATACCTCATAAACATGTAGTCTTTGTGGATATGTGTTATAAAAGTCAATTAATAGAAAATTTAAGTGGTTATTACTCTTCTTTTAGCCTGAGATCAATCTCTGGCAGTGAAGGATGAAAGGAATTTTGATCTCCACATTGCCATGGAGTCTGACCTCCCTTGTGTAAAAAGGGTATGGATAAGTTGATGTCTCTTATACAAGATTTTTCAAGCATTTCTGACAGTGATCCACAAAAAATTAATTTTATATTGCAATCCACTTACACACACAAACACACACACACACAAGAAAATATTTCTTACCATTACTCTACATGACCTACACATACATATTTTTTCTATTCTTCTATTCAGTTCTATTACATCTTTAAATTACTGCTTTCATATCACCAACTTGATTTCATGATATCTAATGGGTCATGAACTACAGCTTGGAGAATACTCTCCTAGACCATATCCAATATGCATTGACACAGTCAAGTGTTTATCAGAAAAGAATGGAGCAATTTAGAGGAAGATTGTTAAGAGCACCAGCAACAGAGACTTTGCACATTAGCTCAGAATCAGACACGAACATGACAATGGGCCAGTGACAATGGGTTTTACTAACGCAGATGCTAATCTCCCTAGATCCTAAAGGTTTGAAGGGTGCTTTTGAATTTAACCCTGACACAGACATATTTTCTAAGGGTTAACTTTTGCTGTTGCCTCTCTTTTGTCTTCCACATTCAATATTTCACTGACTTCTCTGAAATATCTCTTGGACTTCTCCTTTCTATTCCCATTGTCATCACTCTAGTTCAGGAGTGAACTAGATCTGCTTCCCAGATCGTTGTAGAAGCATCTCGTTGCTTATCCTCTGTGGTTGCTACGAGGCTTATCTTTGTAAAGAATTGCCCAGTTACATCATTCAACCTGGTTAGAACTCCATAATGATGTTGTACTTCCTAATATATGAAAAGAGCAAAGAGGATCAATATTTACAGAACATTTACTTTGCAGCAGGAGTTGGATTGTGTTCTTTTCTATTCATTACTTCCCTTAATTCTCAAGACTATATTATAAAATAGATGTTTTTGGTAATTCAGAAAGAGACAATAAAAATTACACCTTGCTAAAAAACCAATAACATCACCCATAAGTATTAGTTTCATAGTGCTTCTGTAAAAAACTACCACAAAGTTAGATAATATCATAAATCACAAACATAAATGCACATTTATTATCTGGAGGTCAGAATTCTAACAGAGCAAAAGTTAAGGTGTTGGCAGGACTTTATTCCTACTGTGGGCTCTAGAGTAGACTCAGTTCTTTGTCTTTTCCAGCTTCTGGGGACTGCCCACATTCCTCTGCTCATGGTTCTCTTCCATCTTCAAAGCCAGCCATTGCATTCCTTCAACCTCTGCTCCTGTAGTCACATCTCTTCTCTGGATGCTCCTGCCTTTGTGTCCTTTATAAAGACCCTTGTGATTGTATTAAGTTCACAGGTATAATCCAGGATAATCTCCCTATCTCCAGATTATTACAAGCAAAATTATGCCCATTGGTCTGGCAGTTTAAAGAAAATGGACAAATTCCTTGAAAGATACAAATTATTTGATTTCTCTACTGTTAAATAAATCAGAGTTCCAATTTGATCAAGTTGACACAAAATGGTAACAAGGGCAAACAAAAAGGATTTAAGAATGAATCTAAAAAGAATGCACAAGAATTTCATGGAGAATTTTTACAGTTCAATTTTAGGACATAGAAAAAGGCCTCAATAAACAAAGAAAAAATAACTATGTTCATGGATGGCATGACTTGAACCAATAAAGATAACGACTTTGCCCCCAAATTAATCTAAAAATTCTTTACAATACCAATCAAATGTTGAGATGAATATTTTGAAGAACCTAACATATATACTAATATTTATGTAAGAATAACTACCCAAGAAGGGCTGAGTCAGCTTGAGCAAGAATAGCAAATGGGGAGAAATCAACCTGTGAGATGTTAAGATACATTAGAAAGCTGTAACAATAAAAACAATAAGATATATGTACAGGAATAGATAAATAGATCAGATCAGTAGAACAGAACAGAATACTCACCAATAGGCTCATATATTTATGGACACTATATATTAAAAATTATACTTAAAATCAGTGAGGAAAATAGATTGCACAGTTGAAGGGTTAGGAAATTATTTTGCTTTTTGAAGCTAAAGAAAAGCTGGATTTTAACATTACACCATATTGCAAATATGAATTCAAGATAGATTAAATACCTAAGTGTGAAAGATGAATCTATAATGCTTAAAAAAATGAATATCTCTGTAAACTTCGTATGTGAAAGAACTTCTTAAATAAGACTCCAACAACATAAACTCTAAGTTGAAAAAAAAGATATTTATCAAATTCATTGTAATTATGTTTTTCAGTTCAACAAAAGACACTACATACAAAGTTTTAATATGTGAATGATTAGTAAATTATAGATTAATAGAAAACATTTGCAAATATCTGGAACAAGAGATTAGTATCCAGACTACAAGGAACTCCTACAAAGGCAAAGGAAAAGGCAAGAAATGCAAAAGAAAAATAGACAAATAATATAAATTGGCAATTCACAGAAGTGAAAACATAAACATTCCGTATATAGAGCTTCTTAGCCTCACTAGATATTGGAGAAAAAAAATCAAAATAATAATTAGATACCACTCTATGTCAATAGATGGTAGAATTTAGAAACTTTAAAATGGGAAATTGCATGCACTGCTGGTGAAAGCCTACCTGGAGAGCAATTTCTGTTGATCTGATGACCCAAGAATCCTACTTTCAGGCATACAACTAAAAAAATTAAGCAAGAATATTTATCATGGTGCTGTTCAGGGTCATACTAAGTGTTCATAACTAAGAAAATTGGAAGTAAATATGGTAGATACATTCATAATGTATATTGTTATGCAACAATTAAAAATAATGCCACTAAATGTATTCATGACATAGATACATCCTTAAAACATTTTATTGACTGCTTTGAAAACAAATGGACAAGTTCTATAGCACAATACCATTGTCAAATTAAACTCATACATACAAAAACAATGTATATTTTATAAGAATACATACACATATATATCATACACAAAGTGATGGTCTGTGGTAAAAGGAAAAATTAAAAAAAACAACATAGAAAACCACACGGACTGAGGACGAGACTGTGCCATGAACTGTGAAAGATGGTTAATGCAGTTATTTACTCCTAAAAAAAAATTAATTGTTCCTGGGCTTCCCTGGTGGTGCAGTGGTTGAGAGTCCGCCTGCCAATGCAGGGGACATGGGTTCGTGCCCCGGTCCAGGAAGATCCCACATGCCACGGAGCGGCTGGGCCCGTGAGCCATGGCCGCTGAGCCTGCGCGTCCGGGGCCTGTGCTCCGCAACGGGAGAGGCCACAACAGTGAGAAGCCCGCGTACCGCAAAAAAAAAAAAAAAAAAATTAATTGTTCCTAATGAATGTTCCTAAGATATCCTGATTTCTAAGGATATCTAAAGATAAATGGGTGAAGGTGATCCTGCTAAGTTGGAATAGACTTATGAGGAGTCTTTTTCATGAAGGAATTCAAGGAATGTGTGAAATAATATTTCCTACTCCTTTAAGCTATATAGAGTTATTTGGGGGCTGAGTTATACCATGCAGCTGTAACAAGACCCATGTACCCATATCAGGTGTATAACAAAGGAGAAGTATGCAGAATAAATACCCACATTCCATGTTTGTGGCAGCACGTGTGGCTGAGCAGTGAAAATGGTCACCAGACTCTCCTCAGAGGAACGTTCAATATTGTATAATGACAAATATAATCAGAGCAATACAGATTGCAGCCCTAGCTGGGCATGGGAGAATAACTTGTTTGTCCTGAGAAGCCCAAGAGCCTTACCAAGGGATCAGCTACATGTCAGAAGCTACTTGGGAACAACCCCATGGCTCCCTTTGCAGGTAAAGTTAAGTAACTCATGTAATTTCATATGTGAACAAATTAATGAATGTGTTTCTGTAATGTGAAGATAAACAGGTATGCCTTTGTGAGTATAAATGTACTTTTTTTGTATGTGTAACAGGTTAACCCCAAGTGAGCCTCAACTCCAAGAATTTTTGAATCTTTGATGAGGACACACTGAAATGGGACTAAGCTGAAGTCGAGCAGCCTCATCTTGGCTGAAGTTTGATCAATCAGTACATTCAGGTTCAAATAAACCAGACTATAGGAAGTACTCTATTGTGGAATCATTATGTGACTATTCCTTCAGGTCTGTAGGACCATGCATGTTCCAGGGTAAGGGATGAGTTTCCCCTCAAAGGAAAGGAAATTCTTGCTTACGTCATCCTAAGAATAGGTCAGTACAAGTGCATGATAGAAGTATGTGGCAGGTAGACCTAAGTTTGGAGTAAGAATAAAACTTGCTCTTCTCTCCAGGCCCCAGTATCATTTGGCCTAGTCTCAGAAGTATGGTGATACCTCGTGGTCCACACTGGTGTGAAGACAAACCAGGAAGCCAGCGTGGTCAAGGACTCTGGAACAGGGGTCAGAAAATTTTTTTCATGAAAGGTCTAAATACTAAATATTTAAAATTTTGCTGGCAAGATGGTCTCTATCATAACTGATCAACTCTGCTATTGAAGTAAGAAAGCAACTATAGACAATACATGAACAAATAGGCATGGCAATGTTACAATAAAACTTTACTTACAAAAACAAGCTGCAGAGAAGAATTGGCCCACAGGCTATATTTAGTCAACCTTTACCCTGAAACAAGTCTGGAACTTTAAAATAGGGTAAATTACTTTCTTTTAAAATTGACTTCCGTGATCATTATCTTTTGGTAAAGTACCAATAGAGGTTATAGCATCATCTTACTTTTACTGTTTAAGTACAAGTGTTCCATGTAGTCCAAGTCCCCTGAGCAACAAAAAATTTTAACCTTAGTTTATTTTTCCATCTGAAAATATCTTTACTTTGCTTTCATTCATGGAGAATATTTTTACTGGATTTGGTATTCTGAGGTTATTCATTTTTCTTTCCACAACTTAAAGATGTTTACCCACTTTCTTCTGAATTGTCCTTCATAGTTTCTGGTAAGACACAGTCATTTGAATCATTGTTCTCCTGTATGAAGTATGTCATTTTTTTCTGAGTATTTCTATATTTTCCACTTATCTTTAGTTTTTAGCATCATATGATGTGTCCAGAGATGGTTTACTTCTTATTTATCCTTTGTGCATTTTGCTGAGCTTCTTAAATGTGTAAATTTGGGAAAGTTTTAATCATTTTTGGCACTATTCTTTCTCTATAGTCTTCTGTCATTCCAATTATGCATATGCCAGACCTTTAGATATTGTTTCACCAGTTCCTGAGATTCTATTCATTCAGTTTTTTTCTCTGTTCTTTATATTATATAATTTCTATCATCTAACTTACCAAATCTTTCTTCTGTCATTTCTATTCTACTGTTAAGTTCATTTGCTGACTTTTTTTCTTTCATATATTGTATATTCAGTTCTACAATTTCCATGTTATTCTTTTTAATATTTTTTAATTATTCACTGAAGATTCTTATCTTTTCACTAATTGTGAACATGTTTTTTCTTTATGTCCCTGAACATAATTAAAATAACTGATTTAAAATCTTGCTAACAAATTGCAACATCTGGATCATCTAAGAGTTTATTGATTATCTTTTCTCTTGAGAATGCGTCACATTTTCCTAGTTTTGTGAATGTTGAATAATTTTGGATTTTATCCTGGGCATAGTTAATGTCATATTGTGGAGACCCTAGATTCTGTTATAATCTTCTAAAAAGGATTTTTGTTTTCTGTTTATTTTAGCAAGGAGTTAACTTGGTTGAGCCCAAACTGCAAATGACAGCTCAAAACCCAGTTCAGTTCTTTTATTGTTTTTTTGAGCACTTTTCAGCTTGTCTCCAGCATGCATGATATGGGGGTCAGTCAGAGATCTGGGAAGAATTTATATGCAGAATTAGGTGATCTCTCTGGCTCTCTACTTTCCAGGACTCCCTCCTCACTCATTCACTTTCCAGTAGCTGTGGTTGTCCTGTATGTCAGCCTCTGATTCTTAAGGCAGAAAACACTGTGGATTTTCTATTGGAGGTGTGTGTGTGTGTGTGTGTGTGTGTGTGTGTGTGTTAAGAACACTTAACATGAGCTCTACCTCTTAATAAAATTTTAAGTGTACATTACAGTATTGTTATAAGCACAATGTTGCACAGGAGAGCTCTAGAACTCATTCATCTTGTATAACTGAAACTTTATACCCACTGAAAAGCAATTCCCTGTCTCCCCCCGACCCAGTCCCTGGCAACCACCACTCTACTCTCTGCCTCTATGAGTATGACTATTTTAGATATGTTATATAAGTGGAATCATGCAGTATTTGTCCTTTTGTGACTGATATTCATTTAGCATAATGTAGTCAAGACTCATTCATATTGCAGGATTTCTTTCTTTTTTTAAGGCTGAATAACATTCCATTGTATACCTATACCACATTTTTTTATCAGTTCACTACTCTATGGACTTTAGGTTGTTTCCCTGTCTTGGCTATTGTGAACAATGCTGCAGTAAACATAGAAGTACTAACATTTCTTCAAGACCCTGATTTCAATCCTTTTGGATAAATACCCAGAAGTGGTATTGCTGGAACATATGACAATTCTATTTTTAATTTTTTTAAGAACTACTATACTGTTTTCCATAGTGGTTACACCATTTTTCATTCCCACTAACAGCATACAGTCGTTCCTATTTATATGTATCCTCACCAACACTTGTCTTTTGTTTTTTTGATAACACCATCCTAAGTGGTGGGAGGTAGTATCTCAATGTAGTTTTGATTTGCATTTCCCTGATATTAGTGATGTTGAACACTTTTTCATATAATTTTGTCCATTTATCTTTTTTAGAGAACCTAAGTCCTCTGTCCATTTTTTAATCAAGTCTGGTTTGTTTGTTTGTTTTTTTACTATTGAGTCATAGGAGTTCCTTAAACATTTTAGAAATTAACACCTTATCAGATATATGGTTTGCAAATATTTTCTGCCAGTCTATAGGTTTCCTTTTCACTCTGTTTATTATTTTTGTTTTTGTTTTTTTGCTAGGCAGAAGCTTTTTAGTTTGATGTATTTATTGAAGTTTTAGCCACCCAGTACAACACTAACTTTGGTCTGCCTTCAAGCTAAGAGTCATATTAAGTGGGCAACTCACCCTATGCTGTTCCTTCCTTCCTAGTGTCAACTCCCTTCCAGAATCTTCTTGCTTTTGTTCACTCTTCAGTGATTTCAGGTGGTTTTTCCTGTTGTTGAATGTACTTTATTCAGAGTTTACAATTGTTATCTGTGAAGATACTGGGTCTAGTAGGATCTCACTTAATCATACTAGAAGTGGAAATCTGAGAAAATGAATTATAAAATACTATAAATAAGAGCCACTTCTCCCCTTGCCACCCTGTTTTTTTGTGTGTGTGTGGTTTTTTTTTTTGCGGCATACGGGCCTCTCACTGTTGTGGCCTCTCCCGTTGCGGAGCACAGGCTCCGGACGCGCAGGCTCAGCGGCCATGGCTCACGGGCCCAGCCACTCCGCGGCATGTGGGATCTTCCCCGACCGGGGCACGAACCCATGTCCCCTGCATCAGCAGGCGGACTCTCAACCACCGCGCCACCAGGGAAGCCCCGCCACCCTGTGTTTAAGTGTTGGTAGCAGCAATGGTTACCTCTGCAGAAAGGTTCAATATAGCAATGAAGGAATCTTCCAGAAACTAATGTCATGGCAGATGACAAGAAGGTGGCACAGAAGAACTTGAAGCGTCTAGTACTGAGAAGCTGGGAGACAGTGCCCTGACAAACTAATATTAGCTGAAGACTACCATTATGGGGACTCTTTATGACAATAAATCCAGGTGGGATTTGCTCCCTTTTAGTCCAGATTGTACATGCAAAGGAAAGGAACCATATTCTTGCCGATGAGCTAAGATGTTTTGTTTATAAAAACAGAAAACGCTGAAGTAATATTTAAATAAGTTACATAAGAATGATGTAAGGGAAAGAAAGCCAATGCCAAGGTGGAGAACTATAAATTTGGAATAAATATGCAGTACACAATATTGCTCTTTCTAATACAAATAAAATACTTGGAACCATTATAGAACTCCTAGCAGTTAATATTTACCTGGCTTATAAACTGAACTTGACATCCTTTTATTTCTGTTGGAAATGTTTTTATCACAAAAATATTAGAATTAGAATCACTATTCAACCCACAGTCTCCAAATATTTACGTGTTCAATTAAGGAGAATGAATTCTGATGTACCGAAACTAATTAAATACATGACGATGTCATAAATAGTCGACTTATCCTACATGTGAGGAAGTAACTGCCCCTTTCAGAAGTACGGATGTGGCATTTCTTGTCATCAAAACCTTGTAAAAATGTAAAAGTATAAAATGTATAATATTATAGACATGTTTAGTATAAAGAATAAACACTGAGGCAAAGTGGTTTGAATATTAAGACCTCAGCTAAGTTTTCCTTGAACTTATTACCTTACAAATCTAAACATGAGTCTAGGACTCTCACACAAGCTGAGGCGGTTTATTATTATAAAGTGGCACAAAGATGTAATAGACAGGGCAAGTGGCTAAAAGCTCTACTAACCTCATAAATTTAAAAAAGCAAAAAAATCTCAGCCTCCTGGCTTAGTAGTCAAATAGTAATTCTGAATTATAAAATTACTACTATGTAGTGATTTGTGTGATCTGGTACCTTTACGAATATGCTTTGGAAAGAGGGAAGGCAAGTGAAATTATTCTGAAAACAATGTATGAGAAGCAGAAATCCCCAATCAATCTTCCCTTATTTCACAAATAAGTTAGAGAAAGAATAAATGGGAGGTAAAACTGTGATAAAGTAGTAGGGAAAGAGATGGAGTTTTAAAGAGGTTTGGGGATTCTATCAGTATGTGAAAGCACTAAGAGAACTAGAGTTCTACCCCTTAGAAAACCAATACATGCTCTGGTCTAGCCTGGGATCAGTTCTGAGAATAGAGGACAGGGACCATAAGAAAATCTTGAAGGAGATTTAAGGAAGAATTAGGCAAGAAATTGTGTGTGTGTGGGGGTGCACCTGATAGCCATGGCTTTTTGGACAGAACATTTTCTTTAATGTTTCTAGAATACATTGCAATTTATTCATTGAATGAATAAATTTATATTGAGCACCTACTATAAGATAAGTACTAGGGGAAAATTGTGGATAAAACAGGGTTTCTGCCTTCTTGAAGCTTAGATTTCAGTGAGAGATACAGGCAACAAGAACACAATCTCAATACAGTACGATGCCAGGGAGAGGGAACTGCTCTGTACCATGGAAGCATGTAGGAGGAGGGCTCAACCTAAACTGAGGGGAAGGGTATTCAAGGAACACTTCACCGAATTAATGCTTAAAGGAACTGTTTTAGAAACACAGGGAGGAGTGTAGAAGGCTGAGACATAAAGAGCAGATGTGAAGATAATGGGGCGAGAAACAAGGATGGAGAGGTGAACAGGACTCAGTTAGTAAAGGGTCTTATACACCACGTTATAGAGCCTAGTTTTTGTCTTGAGAACAGTGGCAGCAGAAGAGGCATGATCAGATTTGCATTTTAGAAAGATCACCATCTGGTGAATAGATGGGTGGGTGGGGCAGAGCCTGAGGCAAGGAGCTTAGAAGGTTCTTGCAGTAAGTCACAGGAGAGAGGCTCATGGCTTTATTTAGGGTAGAAGCAGTGGGGATGCAGGAAAGTGGGCAGATTTGAGAGGTACCAAGGACATAGAGGTACCAAGATTTGATGTTTGGTCAAATGTTGGGAGTTTGGAAGAGGGATGTGTGAAGAATACTGCTGAAAATGCTGTTTTGGATTGGTGAACAATGTATTATTTATTGAATGAAAAAGCAAAAGATGAGAGACAGTTTGGAATTGGGGAGTAGAAATAATGAGATCACTTTTAGGCATGTTCATTTGAGGCATCTGTGGATATCCAAGTGAAGCTGTCAAATACATAAGTCAGTTTATGGATTAGGGACTGGTTGGAGGGATGGATGGAAGGATGGATGCATGAATTAGAAAGAATGTGTTGAAGCTATGGAAGTAGATGAGACCTATGAGGAGGAACACATGGCATAAGAAAAAAGAGCCAAAAATAGTTACCTGATGTGAAATAACATTTCAGAGATGGAGAGACGAAGATGCTCTGATACAGAAAACTAAAAAGAAACATCCAGAGAGGAAGAAAACCAGGAAAGTGTGTTATCATGGAAGCCAAAGGAGGAGAGTTTGTTGGAAAGAGAAAGTGTTCAACAGCATTGAATATTACTGAGAGGACAAAAAAATGGAAAGTATAAAATATCCTTTAAATTTAGTAACAGTCACACAAATAATAGCTGCCCTGTTGCAGAGTAGCAGATTCCTCCCTTATAGAAAGGAAATAAAAGGTTTTTAATGCTTCTCTGTGAATTGGTCAGTCTGCTCAGAGAATCCAGCCCACAATGTACTGGAGTCTTCAGTTACATTCACAAACACTAGGGTGTGTGCACCTTCTCAGCATTCAGCATTTACAATGATCCCACCGATGACTACAATGAGAAACAAATAAACCCCTCCTTTTGTCAATTGTTTTGTCTCTTTCTTTTCCTCCTCGTCTGATCCTCTGCTTTTCAATGGGATTCAGTACTAAGGAGTCTTAAATGTACAGCTTTGAAAAAGAAAGACCTCATAAGTAGAAAAATTCAGCAGTATCAAGCAAAAATGCCCATGTTTGGGCACTCCACTTATCTTCTACGGCAGCTCATCTTCTGTACTATTCTAAAATCGTGTGCGTGGGCACGATATTTATAACCTGGTCTTTATAACCTGGCAGCAGAATTACCTCCCCAGGGTTGCTACCAACAAAGCACTCAACCATTTTGCAGTCCATCGATTATAGCGCCCTTAAAAGAGATGTCACAGGAAGAATAATCCACATCTCCTTACATTTACACACACACAAGCGCGCGCGCGCACGCGAGTCAGTCCTCTTCTACACCATTGCTCACTATTTCCTCTTTAGTGAATATTCTCCCTTGAATTATAGTTGACCACTTTCTTGTCTCTCACTTTCTATTTAAGTTTCTTCAAAACAGTGGTAATCTCTTGTACTTTCATCCTGCCGACACCTAACATCATGCCTCAGACATAGCGAATACTTGACAAATAGTTGTCAAATTTGAACTTATTTAATTAAATTAAGAGCTTATCAGGGTTCTTTCAGTTCTTAGCTCTTTACAAAAGTTGGAAAACATTATAGTTATTTTTCAATTTCTAAGGTAAACTCTCTACTTCGTGGACATAATTTAACGGCCTAACTTATTTTGTGGTTTACATCATGAGGTTATATTCATTCTGCTGATTGACTCTTAAGACTCTGATTGGCCTATGTTATAAGATGCTCTTAATATAGAGAAAAGTTTTCAAAAATACAATACCGAACTCTTAGAACACTAGCGTTGGGAAATTCACTGAACTTTGGCTACATTTTTTTGCACAGTAATTATATCTCCCTAAAGTGTATTTTAAAAATTACTCTTGAACAAACCAATAATTAGTAAGGAGATTGAATCAGTAATCCAAAACTTACCAACAGAGAAAAGCCTGGGACCAGACGGCTTCACTGGAGAATTCTACCAGACATTTAAAGAAGAGTTAACACCAAAACTCCTTAAACTCTTCCAAAATATTGAATAGGAGGGAGCACTTCCAAACTCATTCTATGAGGCCAGCATTACCCTGATACCAATGCCAGACAAGGATGCTACAAGAGAAAAAAAAACTATAGACCAATATCTCCAATTGATATTGATGCAAAAATCCTCAACAAAACACTAGCAAACAGAAATCAGTAGTACTTTAAAAGGATTAAACACACCTTGACCAAGTGTGTTATATTCCTGTAATGCAAGAATGGGTCAACATATGAAAATCTATTGATGTAATACTCCATGTTACAGAATGAAGGACAAAAAACACATGATTATAACAACTGATGTAGAACAGTCATTTTGTAATACTTAACACATCTTCATGGTAAAAAAAAACACTCAAGAAATTAGAAATAAAAGGAATGTACCTCAACTTAATAAAGCCGTATATTAAAAGCCCACAGCTAACAACATACTCAATGGTGAAAGACTAAAAGTTTTCTTTTAAGATCGGGAACAAAACAAGTTTGCCTGCTCTCACTACTTCTATTCAAGACAGTATTGGAAGTTCTAGCCAGAACAATTAGAAAAAAAAAAACAACAACAAAAAACCATAATCCAAATTGGAAAAGAAACAAAATTATCTTTGCAAATGACATGATCTCATATGTATAAAAATCCTAAAGATTCCACAAAAATTCTTTTAGAAATAAATTCAACAGAGTTTCAGGACACAAAGTCAACATACAAAATTCAGCTCTATTTCTATATACTAACAATGAACACTTCTGCCACAAAAAGTTAGGAAAACAATTCCATTTACAATAGCTACAAACAATAAAATACTTAGGAATAAACTTAACCAAGGAACTGAAAGTATTGTACACTAGAAACTACAAAACTTTGCTGAAGGAAATTTTAAAAGACACAAATAAATGGAAATGCATCTCAACTCCATGGATTGAAAGACTTAATATCCTTAAGGTGCCAATACTATCCAATGCTATCTACAGATCAAATAAAATCTCAATGAAAAGATCAACACCAATTTTTTACAAAAATGCAAATATCCATCCCCAAATTGGTATGGAATCTCAAGAGAAACCAAATAGCCAAAACAATTTTGAAAAAGAAGAACAAAGTTGGAAGAGTCTCACTTCCTGATCTCAAAACATTTTGCAAAACTACAGTAACCAAAAGTGTGGTACAATCATAAACACAAACCAGTACCAATGTAATGGAACAGAGAGCCCAGAAACAAACTCTCCCATACATGGTCAAATGATCTTTGATAAGAGTGCCAAAAACCTGGACTTCCTTGGTGGCACAGTGGTTGAGAATCTGTCTGCCAATGCAGGGGACACTGGTACCGGAAGATCACACATGCCATAGGGCAAATAAACCCGTGCACCATAACTACTGAGCCTGTGCTCTAGAGCCCACAAGCCACAACTACTGAAGCCCGTGTGCCTAGAACCCATGCTCCACAACAAGAGAAGCCACTGCAATGAGAAGACCACACACTGCAACAAAGAATAGCCCCTGCTCGCCACAACTAGAGAAAGCCCACGCACAGCAACAAAGGTACAGCACAGCCAAAAATAAATAAATAAAGTTATTTTTAAAAAAGAGTGCCAAAAACCCACAATGAGAAAAGGACAGTCTCTTCAATAGATAAAGTTGGGAAAACTGGATAACTACATGCAAAAGAACGAAGTTGAATTCTTATCTTACCTTTTATACAATAACTAACTTAGAATGGATTAAAGACCTAAATGTAAGATTCAAAACTAAAGTTCTCAGAAAAAAATATAGAGGAAAACTTCATGGCATTGGACTGGATTTGGGAATGATTTCTCAGATGTGACACTACAATCACAGGCAACAGAAGCAAAATAGACAAATGGACATCAAATTTATAAACTTCTATGCATCAAAGGACAACCATCAACAGAGTGAAAATGCAACCTATGGAGTAGAAGAAAATATTTATAAATCATATATCTGATAAGGGATTAATATCCAGAATATATAAAGAACTTCTACAACTCAACAACAAAAAGTCAAATAACCTAACTAAAAAATTGTGCAAAGAATTTGAACTGACATTTCTCTAAAGATAAAACACAAATTGTCAACAAACATATAAAAAGATGCTCACCATCTAGTCATTAGAGGAACGTAAATCAAACCCGCCATGAGATATAACCTCACAACTTAGTAGTTAGGATGGCTACTATGAAAATATTAATAATAACAAAACTTATTGGCAATAAAAGTGTTGGCAAGGATGTGGAGAAATTGGCACCCTTGTGCACCATGGTGGGAATGTAAATGGTGTCATCATCACTTAATACATCATACTGTATGAAAAAACAGTATGGATGTTCTTCGAAAAATTAAAAACAGAATTACCATGTGATTCAGCAATCCCACTTCTGATTATATATCCAAAAGAATTCAAAGCAGGATCTCAAAGAGATATTTGCGCACCTAAGTTTATTGCAGCATTGGTCACAATAGCCACGAGGTGGAAGCAACCCAAATGTCAATTGACAAATAAATGGATAAAGAAAATATGGTATACACATGCAATGGAATACTATGCAGCCTTAAAAAAGAAGGAAATCCTGTCACATGCTATACAAGATGGATGAACCTCATGGACATTAAGCTAAGTGAAATAAGACAGTTACAGAAAGGGAAGTACTGTATGATCGCACTCACATGAAATGTCTAAAGTAGTCAAAATCAGAAATAGAAAGTACAAAGGTGGCTGCCAAGAGCTAGAGGGATGGCGGAGAGGGAATTAGTGTTTAATGGGCATAGAGTTTCAGTTTTGCAAGATGAAAAAGTTCTGGAGTTCTGCTGCACAACAATATGACCAAAGTTAATGCACCTGAACTATACACTAAAAATGGTTAGAATGGTAAATTTTATCATTTTTTACCACAATTAAAAAAAAATTACTCTTGTCAGAGGCTAAGAATATCAATCACATTACAGGTATCTCCCATGTCTTTAATCTGACATTCATATATTACTGAATCATAGAGTCTTATACTTGCAAATTAATAACAAATCTTGGTTTTACAAGGAATATTCTAATGAAGTTTGTCCTTTGTTAAATCTCTCCTCAATTTTTACCTGAAAGAGAACTTCTCTGGCCACACTCTCTGAAATAATCTCTCATCAGTCGCCATCCCCTTTTCTCCACTTTGTCTTCATAGAACTTTATAGCACTCCCTGACATTAAATATTTTCTCTCTCTATTTACTTTTCATTGTCTGTCTTCTGCCTAGAGTATAAGTTCCATTAGGACAGGAACTTTGTATTGTTGTGTGATATTGGCAGCACCTAGAAGAATGCACATGTATGGCAGGTTTTCAATCATTACATGGACAAATAAATTGACATTATTGAGAGAAATAACTTCTACATGAGAGAGGGAATTTTATCTGGGCCATGTATTCTGATTATTTCTTATATCACAAGTACTTTTGTTTCCAGCCTGTTTAAATTAATGAAATCTAGATTTCAGCATGGCAAATCCATTCATTTGAACAGCCATTATGATTTATCACTTACACTGAGCCAATAAGCATCATATATAAAGACAGCTAAAGTAATTGAATTAGTCATACAGCCATATGTCATGATGAAATATATGTTTTAATTAAATGATTTTTTTTCTTTAGCTTACTAACCACCAAAATTATAGCTCTTGTGTTTTAAGCTCTTTTCAACTTGGATACATTCTTCCTATTAAGATACTAATCTACGTCTTGTTTTGCTCCTTATTACTTTTTGGTTTTGTTTTTTTTAAAAAACATTTATTTATTTATTTTTGGCTGCTTTGGGTCTTAGTTGCTGTGCATGGACTTCTCATTGTGGTGGTTTCTTTTTGTTGCAGAGCACAGGCTGTAGGCTCACAGGCTTCAGTAGTTGTGGCACGTGGGCTCAGTAATTGTGGCGCATGGGCTTAGTTGCTCTGCGGTATGTGGGATCTTCCCAGACTAGGGATCGAACCCCTAGGGATCGTGTCCCCTGCATTGGCAGGCGTATTCTTAACCACAGCACCACCAGGGAAGTCCCTGCTCATTATTACTTAAGCCAGTTAAATTTCATGTCACTTCACTATTTTTGACTCTCCTCTAAATTTTGGAGCTTTTAAGGAATACACATTAAAGAGAGATTACCAGGTGTACTTTCATTATAGGAGATTTTGTTGACTCTTTTGTGAACTTGTCCATTGTAGTTGTAGACAACAGATTATAGTCTAATGAATGTAACCTAACAGAGCCAGCAAGACTTGTGTCTGAATCACAACTCAGCCACTTACTAGCTTTGGTGGACTTAAGTTAGTTAAGATCACTGATTTGCAATTTCTTATCTGTGAAATATGCCAATAATGCCTAGGTCACAGGTATATTAAGAAGATTAAATAAAATAATATATGTGACAGTTTCTGAATACCTGGCACACAACACATGATCTGTTTTCTTACTGTTTTTTCCCTTAATTTCAGCTATACTTTATTGATAATTAGTAAGTTAACTTCTAAAAATTGAATGCCACTTTAAATACTCCAGAAGAAATCTGGCTACTTTAAGAAGTTCTATAATCAAACTTTTCATTAAGAGAAAAACCCTTTTGTAAAGCAATGACTCACTTTAAATTTTTATACTTTGAAGTTTCTGTTAAATTAAGTCATAACTTTTATTAATTTAAATGCTTTCAGTTAAAGCTATTTGTTTCTTTACCTTCATAATTCAAAGAAATGTTTTCACTTTCTCTCCAAACATGTAATATAATCAATAATATAGTAATCACTTTATCTCTGTAACTTTCTCTCAAGCAATCAAAAAAATTAAGTTTATTGTGGTTACCTAATAGACTATGTTGGATCTGGTAACAACCCCTCTGCTAGATGTTAGGATGCACAACACTTAGTAAGACCATAAATAATCTGAATGTATACTAATGCTTGTTAACCCAGATCTTTAATATATTATATTACTTTCTTAAGTTCTTAGGATATCAAGTGTAATAAGAATAGAATTTCTTTTTGGTTAATAAATAGTACATAGTTTTAACCAATTTTTGTATTTCTAGTTTTTCTAATCCTCATCCCTAAACAAGCAAAATAATGGGCATAAGTACACCAGTGTTCTTTTTCTTTTTACATAATACTTTAAGCTCTGTGTCAACTGGGTATCTAGTCTCCTCGTCCTCAGTTGCTTGAATTATTTTTCACCCACTTGGAAGTGACTTTAGATTTTATATTATTTTGCAAATGTCACTCATTTGACTGAACTGTGTTTTTCAGTGGGTACACTTCTCGGCAGCTTCCTCTCTCCTCCTCTTTTACCACCTCACTTCCCCTGCTTAAACCCTTCTTTACTGTCTCCCATGAAACTCAGAATGTGAACGCATCCTGCATCTGGTTAACATTATCTTCCTTTGCATTATCTAATACCCAGCTTCCTCCCTTTTTCTCCTTTTCCAGAAAACTTGCTTTTGATTCTGTTCTTCACAATGGTGTTTGGTAATTGTTAGTGTTTGCATTCTTTCTTTCCAAGGAAACTGACTTTCTTATGCTTTACTGTAAATGAACCAAAAATATTCTAGAATTTTTTCTGATATGATAATTATGCATAGTATTTACACCTCTGCCCAAATGTCACTGAAAAGATAAATTCTGCTTCATCAACATGACTACACGTATTCTACCTGGAGTAAAAATGGCTTCATATGAAGATTAAGAATTATTCCATTTTTCAGCCACTATGGAAAACAGTATGGAGGTTCCTTGAAAAACTAAAAATAGAGTTGCCATATGAGCTAGCAATCCCACCCCTGGGCATATATCCAGACAAAACTGTAATTTGAAAAGATACATGCACCCCTATGTTCATTGTAGCATTATTCACAATAGCCAAGACATGGAAACAACCTAAATGTCCCTTGACAGATGAATGGATAAAGAAGATGTGGTATATATACAATGGAATACTACTACTCAGTCACAAAAAAGAATGAAATAATGTCATTTGTAGCAACATGGATGAACCTAGAGAGTATCATACTAAGTGAAGTCAGTCAGAAAGAGAAAGACAAATACCATATGATATCACTTATATGTGGAATCTAAAATATGACACAAATGAACTTACTTATGAAACAGAAGCAGACTCATAGACATAGAGGACAGACTTGTGGTTGCCAAGGGGGAGGGATGGATTGGGAGTTTGGGATTAGCAGATGCAAACTATTGTATATAGAATGGATAAACAACAAAGTCCTACTGTATAGCACAGGGAACTATATTCAATATCCTGTGATAAACCAAAATGGAAAAGGAAAAAAAAAATAATTGTTCCATTTTTAATGAAAGTATTCATCAGTTTAAAGTTAAAAATAAAGAACTTATTTTGTTATTTATGTGACTATTCTTAAGGGAAAAATATTTTCTGATTGTGAAAACTGTGCTGAAAATTCAGTTTTACTCCAAACATTCAGTACTTCTATTGGACTGTTTTGTTTAATTTGTCTGCATATGTATGTTATGACTTAATCAACAGACATTGAAAGGTTTGGGTGTTATATATTAGGTATTATGAAATATCCAAATGATAAGTAAGAGAAGAAGGAAGAACACAAAGAAATGAGGTATCACTGATGCTTTCCCACCAGCATTTGCAAGAACACTAGGGTTTTCCATTCTAATTTAATAGGTCTGATTAGCTTATATCCTTGCTCTGCAAGAAAATAAAGTATCAATTTTTGTCTTCTCTAAAGGATTCTACTTCCCTGGTATAAAAGCACAGGAAATGCAGTTTAAGGGACTCTTCAATGTTTCTTGCTTTTAGGTTGGGGCCCCTGACTCCCTTGCTTGAAGGTCACTATTCAAGTTATTCCTGAAATGTTTCTTGACAGATGCTTCTTGAAGATATGTGAGTTTGAGCAGGCGTGATGGTGGGTGTGCACACTAGCTTCTCATCTACCCATGGTATTCAGCGCTTTCCACGTGGGATGTGATTCCCATCCTCAGCTTGACTGAGATGGCAGGAGAGTTTAATCAAGTATGCCTATTACAACCAAAACAGCCATAACAATGAACTGACTTCTATGATCTATCAAAAGTCAAAACTCCAGGAGATTTTTGTGCTATGGTTATGGAGGAAAATGCTAATCTCATTTCTTATTCCTATACTTAACAGTCCCCATATGGGCAGAAATCCACACTGTCAAATTTCGTGGCACTGAGAAAGCCCTGGTTCCTAACATGCCTCACATTGAACTCTCCCTAAGGTCTGAGCATCAACATTTGTCAGTCAAGCATTCCTACTGGCTAGCAGCACCCTTTTTGTCACTTTTTCCATTCTTTTCTTTTATGATAAGAAGAAGCCGAGGGCTCCTATAAAATTCCTGAAAGTGAAAAGAAAACAGATGAAAAATTGTAAATCTAACGTTGGTGTTGTTAGAACTGAATTGTATGTCATATGAATATGGACAGACTCCTGCAACCAAATTCTTGGTTAACTCCAAAAACTCTTTGTTCAGTTTGTAATTATGCTTCAGGACAAAGCCATTCACAATTTACATGAAATAAGCCCACAGAAGAATTTTCTTGCTTAATTTTCCAGTCTGTTTTGAAACCTCCCATTTAAACAAAATTCTACCCATATTTTTTTTTTCAAGCCAATGAGTTTGGGCAAAGTACTTAAGGGAATTTAATTATCATTAAGTCATTTGGGCAGTAAATGCAAAGAAATCAGACCCTTCTCCTCTCCAGATCATCAGAAGCTGAGAGTGAAAAGATTGGGACTATGACTTGGCACAGGTCAATGTCTTTGGAGGTAATAAAAAATATTTCAATGAAAAACTTCCATCTTTTTTACAAAAAAGGCCTAGCCCAGTGAGCTGTGGCTTTGAATGTAGAGGTTGTCAGTTTTGGAGGACGAAATGAAAACCACTTTTCAAGCTGTAGTGGTGGCAGGAAAAAGGTCTCTTCCTAGGAGAGTTTATTACTTGTCCATTAGAAGGCTTAGCATCAAATCCCACAGTGGGGAGATTTAAACAAGGGTTATAGGATAGCTAGGTCTCCCTGCAGCAGTTTGTACTGTGGGCAGTGACAGCCTCATTACCACCCAAGCTGCTCCTACACTGACTGCAGTGTGACATGGAAAGAGCAAAAGGAAGGGGAAGGAGAGAAATGTAATATGATCTATTATTTTGCAATTAACTTGAGACTAGCCCCTGTCCACTGTCAGCACACACACTGCGCACACCACACACACTCATACACATATGAGGCTGGATCCAGAAACACTAAATCAATTTCCCGTCTGTCTCTCACTCTCATGGAGAGATTAGAACAACCTCACCTTCTCCTGTGTGAAAACTTGGCTCCCAAGACCCTCATGGACCAGAGCACCAGGTTCTTCACTCTCCTGGAAGAAAGCCAGCTAGAGATTTCATTTATGCATATTCCTCTTCCATCACTGTTTTGTGATATCTGTTTCATGATATGGATTTCATCATACAACTTAAATGCAAATGATCAGAAAATCTAAATACTACCTAAGTAATTACATTTGTCTTTAATTATAATGACTAATTGGTCCAGTGTCCTAGAAAAACACTGGTTGGCATCAGTTACATAACTTTACCTGAAAGCAGACCAAGCGCTTGTTTATCCATGCTAGCTAATTAAGTAAAAATTCATTGCAGAAAAGTTAAACAGATTCACATTGTTTGTATATTTTAAATTATCATTAAGGTAGGGGAAATAAAGATATTTTCAAACATTGTAAAATAAAATATAAAGTATTGTTATTTGCATGCACACCCTTATCAGAGAAGCTGAAAGCATGGTTTGAAAAATTATTAGAACTAACAGTTAAATATATGGAGAGACTGAGAGAGAGAGAGAGATCCCACTAAGTGGCACCAAGAAAAGATGTAAATTACTTGTATTAATTTTTTAAATATGAAGAATCTATATTAAGAAAACAATATGTCAAGAAGACTTGAATAAATAAAATGATATCCCATGTTACTGATTATAGACTTTATTTTAAAGATATTCTCCTGTAATTGCTTTTCAAGTTTAACTCAACTACAAGTCTCAATGTTGCAGGGTGTCTTGCAGGAGTGGGGCTCTTACCAATGGATGTAAATATGCACCTGGTCCAGGAGTTGGAAAAAGTGAAGAAGGATCTGGTGGGAAGAACCAGATGAGCTAGCAGATATATGACCACATGCTTGAGCTGCAGCAGTGCCTGGTGACCCTGCACCAACCTCCTGAGAATATAAGGCATATAATCCTGCTTTACTTCCACCTTCCAAATCTCATACAAATGTCTCTTCTGGCCCAGCCAAACTTGGAACTATTCAGGGAATGGAACTCTGTTTAATGTACTGGCAAATTAGTTAGGCTGACAGAATACAAACTCACCACAACCATACAAACTTTTTGAAAGTAGTGACTTATAGAGCTTTGAGGGTATGGAAGAATTTTCTAAACATGACATCAAAGGCAAAAAGCATAAAGAAAAAACTGAAAGATATGACTTCATAAAAGTTTTTCTTAAGTCTGTTTAAAGAAACAAAAACCACATGTAATTATTTTATTTAAAGAAAGAAAAAATTAGGAAAATATTTTCAGTGTAGTGATAGACAAATTATTAATCTGTTTAATATATAAAGAAGCTTTCCAAATTAATAAAAAAGAGATGAACACCTGATATTATAAATGTACAATAGGTAGTAACTTAATTCACAAAAGAAGAAACAATAAAATGGCTAAAACACATTTTTAAATGTAAAATCCATTGGAAATCAAATAAATGCAAACTGGTATTCACCGACTTATTGGCAAAAGGTATAAAAATAAGTATATATCCTAATATAAAGAAGGTATTAGGGAATCAATACTTTAATGTATTCATACAATTTGATCTAGATTTTTTAAACTTTATTAAGTTTTTTCAGAGAAAATATATCACAAAATGCCCAAGATAAAATAAACACCTACTAAATATGTTTGAAGGGATGTGTAAAAATTCTTTTGCCCTAAGGATATTTAAAACAGCAAAAAATGGGAAAAATGGAAATGTCCCATAATAACGTATTAGTTAAATAGATTTTGATATCTCCTTTCAATAAAATATTGTGTAGCCATTGAAAACATTTGATTAAAAATGTGGAACCATTTATGATAAAATAAGCAGTTTAAAAAGTTTTATCATGTGATCTCATTTGAGTAAAAAATGTTATATATCTACACATATATAGTCATTCACATGGATGAAAGTAATGGAAGGATATATATTAAATTATTAGTAGAATTACTGTTCTTTTCATTTTCAGTAAATATGTATTATTAATACAGTACAAGAAGTGATAGAAGTCATTTTAAGTACTATTAAAAAGCTTGATTACATGATAAAAACTTTATTATTTTCCCCTTCTCCCCTCCCTTAAATGTCTGTACTCTTATTGAGTGTTTGAAGCATAAAGATATCAAAGAGAATAAGATGAATTTAATTAGAAGGATGAGGGAACTCTTCCCAGAAGAGGTGACATTTGAGATAAGTCTCAAAGGGTGGGCAGAATTTTAAGTGGAAGAGCTGCAGTAAACAGGAGGCATCAAAGTGTATGTGGGAGCAAATACTGAGCCTGCGCTCTAGAGCCTGTGAGCCACAACTACTGAGCCTGCATGCCACAGCTACTGAAGCCCACGTGCCTAGAGCCCGTGCTCCACAACAAGAGAAGCCACCGCAATGAGAACCCCACGCGCCACAACAAAGAGTAGCCCCCGCTTGCCACAACTAGAGAAAGCCTGCACACAGCAATGAAGACACAATGCAGCCAAAAATAAATAAAAATAAAATAAATTAATTTTAAAAAAAAGTGTATGTGGGAGAATAGATGAGTTCAGTTTGAGGAGCAGCAGGAGTAGCAGGTGTGTTAGACATGAAGCTGAAATGTCGGTCGGAATAAAGAAGATAAGTAGACTTCTCCATCCTAATGAGGAGTCTGAATCTAGCAATATGGATACTTTGCTCATTGGTATTTCAGGTGGAGAAAGCCTGGGAAATGTCTTTAACCTTCAGTTATGGGTCACATGCTCAGAGCCCTGTAAGGACTCTGAGCCTGGGATTCAGGCATTAGATGGTCTCAGAGACTGACTCAGGGAAATGTTTATGAATACAAAAGAAATTATCATTAAGCCTTCTTAATATATGTTCTGCCCATAAAAATCATTTTCGAAGATCGATAGTCTAGGTCAAAGGAGTAGGAAATAAATTCTTTTGTTCTGGCTAACATTATTGGTAAATAAGTGAGAACTGATACTCTTTTTCATCCCACATAATATTCTTGTAAGATACTTTTTTTTCTGGAATATGAACATGTCACTCTTGAAAATAAGCCCAGGAGTATGGGTCTAATGGCCACGAGACACATCATGCAGCCCCAGATCCACAAGAATCCACCTCCACCGATCTCTGCATGTGCTCCTTCAGAATCCACCCTCCTACTTCTATGAGTCTATCTAAATATACATATGGTTTGCCTGTCTTGACTAAAATGACTAGTTATTTCATGTCAAAAAAGAATTCATGTTGCTTTTTTTTAAAAAAAAATTACACATAATGTCTGCCCATTTCTATGGAACCAGCTGATTCAATCAAGATCATCTAACACTTTACACCTACCTTTGAAAAGTTTTCTTAATCATTCGTTAAGGAAACCACTGCATGCCTCCCTGCCCTTTACAGGCAGCTCTGTATGACAAGATAGGCATGGTGGTTTCTTATTACTGCAAGGGACTGTCATTGAATGTTAATTGTGTATCTCTGCAGCTAACTGAGACTTATGAGTGAAAATGAACCCCCCCAAAATAATTACTGTGTGTAATTATGTTTTCCATAAAAATGGAAAACAACACCATTACCAAGCATGGTTAACCTTTACCTTCTAATTATGAATAACACAAAATAATCTTTTTTTATTACTGATGTAGATCATGGTCCGTACTCCTGAAATAACGTTTCTTCTTCCTACCTCTGCAACCTGAGCTTACCCATCCTCTGTGTCATTTTCTCTAGTGTTTTAGATGATTGGTCAGTTAATGTAAAACACTAACTAAAGCTTATGTTAATAGCCACAGATAATTATTTAAAATACAGAAGAATATAAGCTAAAAGTGTCTCTTCCAAATAGAATTTACTATTTAACCAAACCACACAAAGCAGTGAAAAATGAAAGTGTTACGATCACTGCTCTAGAACAGAGAGGGTCACTTATGCCAGTTCAGTCATTGCCCACACTGCCGACATACAGACAACATCCATTTTCATTTCTATATATTAAGGCAGAATCTAGAAAGAGAAAGAAAATAGGTCAAAAATTACACTTTTTGGAAATTCGGTCTGATGAACCATGAAACACGACCCAAGACAGAAATATGATGGATAGTGTCGTTAACATTTAAGAAAGCATTGACTTTAGATGGTCTCTGTCCAGATGCACAGCTAATCATCAAAATCCTTACCGAAATTACGTAAGAGTGTAAAAAAATACATTTCAAACACATAAATCTATAAAGGTGTTAGAGCAAGAGAAATTGACATGCACTGGCTTCGCTGGGGTTGTGAATCAATTTGCCAGTGTTTTTGCTTTGCTGTCCTACTGCTTTCCAGAGTTTGATTTTCTCATTTACAAAAATTTGGGATATATTTCATTTACCAAAAAAAGTTGGATTTAACTCTATAATTTGTAAATATTTATGCATATTTCCAAAGCATACATGGGCTTAACTACATTTTTCCCTGATTACTTTTATGCCTAATACATCATGTTAGATCTCACATCTTGCACTTTCACAATAAAACGTTCAGATGAGAAGGCGATAACCCAAACAACCTGACAATGAATCAGCAGACACTTGCAAAAAATAAAACCTGAAGTTAGACATAATCTATCAAATTGGTGCAGATTTAATTTGAGGGCTATTTTCTACTTACACTTAAAAATTATTTTTTTCTGTTCAAGGATGAAATCTCTGTTGCGATTTTGCAGAGGGTTAATAAACAGTCTAACAAATGACCAGCTGGTGTCAGTGGCCCTACCCCATTTCTCTTCCACCTTCACTCACATGGCAAGTGGGATATGAACGCGTTGTTCTGCATCGTATTCAAAGATGACACGACTGACAGTGATTGCTCCAGCCCCGTGTGTGACTGAGAAGCCCAATATGGTACCAGAAATCCTTCCTGTAGTTTGCACAGATGAAGCTTGTTGGGAGATTTGTGACTGCAGCTGCTTTTAACAGAGCCTGCCATTGTTTATATCTCTGCCTCCAAAATACAAAATGGGCCGTTGCTAGGAACGAACCACTCCATTTCCTGATCACTGCAAGCCAGACTGATGTCTCTGTTGTTCTTTCCCAGATGTTCTCCAGCACGACCACATTACTTGAAGTTGTGCTTTGCCTCATTCAGGGATGAACAAGATAAGTTAGCTTGAACGGCAAGTATCCCTTTGGTTGAAGATTGTGTGCACTGCAGTGAATAACAATAAAAATTGAGAACTGAGTCTAAGAACCTACTCTGCATTACAGAGCTGTGCTAAATGGTAGGCAGAACACAAAGCAGTATGAGCCATAGGCTCTGCCATTGGGTTGTTTACTAGGTAGATACACTCTTAAAATGGTGCAAGTCAATGAGTGATTAGGACAAGGGCTGGACAAGGACTTCCATAAAATGTAACTAGAGGGAGAGACCGTTTCAGGTTTGGATGTGAGGAAATTCTTCCTGGAACAGAGTGTATTTGAAGAAAGATGATCAGAGAGGACACTTTGAGCATGGGAAATGTGAAAGACTATAGCAAATTGGCAAATAGACAATGTATTTTGAAAATAGTGAATATACAGGTTGGGCCCAAGGGCAAGACTATAATGTAAGAAAGAAGTAGGATGGAGCCTGGACATAAGGGTTAAAGCCACTATAGACATGTCATAGAAACTTCGAAAATAATTAGATTAAGGAGTAGTCAATCCATGAGCATGATTTGTCCCCATTCTGGTACAAACTCGTTGTGTGATAATGAACAAAGGATTTAAGCTACCAGGGCCTCAATTTTTAAATCTGTAGGTTGAGAAGACTAGAATAGAAAAATAGTTCTCAATACCTAGGTGCAGAAATATTTGGAAAATTATGAAGGAACAACTAAAGATTTGGGAAAGGGGAGTGATATTAGCATCTAATGGACCTAGCCAAAAATGCCTGATGTTCTGCAACACATGGAACGGTCCCACCAGAAAATGTTCACACAGTTTTCAAATGTCCCCCAGGCATAGGGGAATAACCTATTTATTATTATCTGAGCCTAAAAGCCAATTCTGTTTTGTTTGAAAATTTAAAGTATGTTCATTAAATATTAATGTAGTTGCTTTCCCTAGATGTAACACTCTTGTGCTATTTGGATTACCAATAAAATTGTCACCTTCATGGTAAATCTAAGTATTTGTAAGAATATAATTATTTAGCTCATATTTCAAAATGCCAATATAAAAGAAGGTATTGACAATATGCACTTGAATATTGTCTTCATTTATTTTTTCATAAATTTATTTATTTTTGGCTGCGTTGGGTCTTTGTTGCTGCGCGCGGGCTTTCTCTAGTTGTGGTGAGCGGATGCTACTCTTCATTGCGGTGCATGGGCTTCTCATTGCGGTGGCTTCTCTTGTTGCAGAGCACGGGTTCTACAGGCGCAGTCTTCAGTAGTTGTGGCTCGTGGGCTTTAGAGCTCAGGCTCAGTAGTTGTGGCGCACGGACTTAGTTGCTCCGTGGCTTGTGGGATCTTCCCGCACCAGGGCTCGAACCCGTGTTCTCTGCATTGGCAGGTGGATTCTTAACCACTGCGCCACCAGGAAAGTCGCATTGTCTTCATTTAAATCCAACCTCATTCATTCTAAGTAGGGGAAAACCTCAGGTTACTTCATAGTATCTTCTAGTGTAGTTGCACCTAAGTTGTCACATTTTGAAAGGCACATTCTTTTATTACAAATGCTTTTTTTCTTTTCTTCCTCCTTCTTATTATAGTTAGGGCATTTATTAAGGGTTTTAAATGATGTGTACAGGTAGACAATCTACCTATGAATTTTATTTCAGCTAGTCAAGAGGATTGTAGAAAATATTTGTAAGTTAAAGAGGTATTATATCTGCTGAGATTGGGGACCACTGAGTGAGATGATCTGGAAGCTCCTTCCAGAGCAAACCCTCTGTTATCCTGCTGATGTGAGAGAGTCTAGGGCTCAGATGCGTCCAGTGAACTCTCAGAAGCTCAGTGTGCTATTTCTTAACAAATACAGCCATAGATTAGTAAATGATTACTTAATGGACGGAAGGAGCAACGTCAAGACAATCCATCTTTCACTAACAGAATGATATTTATCCTTAGAATATTTACCCTGGGAGTAAATATAAGCAGAAAATCCTTAGGATTTTTCAGTAAATTCCTCACCAAAAACAAAGGGTTTTTCTTTGTGGTGTTCTGAAGCAGCATGCCTCTGGTACCCTATGCCTGCTAAGCAGTCACTTACTCATCTGATCAATTTCCAATGGCATTTGACATGTCACAGTGCTCTTCTTACCATTGTCACTCTGCCTCTTGCGTGAAAGCAGTCGTGGCCATGATATTTTTTACCATGTCTGCAGTTCAGCAAACGTTGATTTAAGGCTTTTATACTTGGAGCATGTCCTGGACTCTCCCCAACACACCTTGAGCAAGCAACGCCCTGACCTGGAGATGGTGTAGGCATAACGCCAGCCTCGACTGTCAGAAGACTTCTGCTTCCTTTGCCGGCTGTAGGATGTTTGCAGGGGCCCCTGGGAGATGCTTGGCTAATGAGTTACAGGCTGCCTCATCTATCCAGTGCTTTGACTATCTGCCCAATCTTTCTAAGTTCCTAACCTCATGCTTCCTCTTTCCTCCTACTAGATGTCCTCCTGGGAGACATTGGATACGGGGATGAAACAGTCTAATCCTAGGGCCTGCAATCTTGTCAGTGTGTACAACCCAGGGGTCTGTTGCTTTGTTTATCTTTCCTACTTGTCTAGTGGGAGGTTTGGCGGGAAGGAATCAGATTGTAGTCTTGGAAAAATATCTGAGTGGTTTGTTGTTGTTTTTAAATTCCAGTCATTAATAATGGAGGGCTGACTCTGACTTACTTGAAAATGAAGTTGTCTGCTTTGAATATAGCAATCTTTCCACTCTGACAATAAGGAAGATCTTACACATTGTACTATGTTCTTTTAAAACTGACCTTGATGTCTGTCAACAAACAGAATAGCAGCTTAAACAGTAAGATATCTTTACGTTAGAAAACCAAAGATGTTATTTCCAAAACAGAATCCTGTTGACCTCACATAAGCCATGCTTTGTTTTGGACAGACTGAACGAATTGAGGGAAGCGGAATTTGGGGATAGAAATTTTATTGGTTGCTTTCTGTTGTTTCTTTAAAAAAAAACATTGTTATTGGAGTATAATTGCTTTACAATGGTGTGTTACTTTCTGCTTTATAACAAAGTGAATCAGCTATACATATACATATATCCCCATATCTCCTCCTTCTTGCGTCTCCCTCCCACCCTCCCTATCCCACCCCTCTAGGCGGATAGAAAGCACCGAGCTGATCTCCATGTGCTATGCGGCTGCTTCTCACTAGCTTTCTATTTTACATTTGGTAGTGTATATATGTCCACGCCACTCTCACATTTCGTCTCAGCTCACCCTTCCTCCTCCTGGTACCCTCAAGTCCATTCTCTATGTCTGTGTCTTTATTCCTGCTCCCGGTTCTTCATAAACTTTTTATTTCTTAGATTCCATATATATGTGTTAGCATACGGTATTTGTTTTTCTCTTTCTGACTTACTTCACTCTGTACGACAGATTCTAGGTCCATCCACCTCACTACAAATACCTCAATTTCGTTTCTTTTTATGGCTGAGTAATATTCCATTGTATGTATGTGTCACATCTTCTTTATAGATTCATCTGTCGATGGACACTTAGGTTGCTTCCATGGCCTGGTTACTGTAAATACAGCTGCAATGAACACTGTGGTACATGACTCTTTTTGAATTATAGTTTTCTCAGGGTATATGCCCAGCAGTGGGATTGCTGGGTCGTATGGTAGTTCTATTTTTAGTTTTTTGAGGAACATCTATACTGTTCTCCATAGTGGCTGTATCAATTTCCATTCCTACCAACAGTGTAGGAGGGTTCTCCACACCCTCTCCAGCATTTATTGCTTGTAATTTTTTGATGATGGCCATTCTGACCAGTGTGAGGTGATACCTCATTGTAGTTTTGATTTGCATTTCTCTAATGATTAGTGGTGTTGAGCATCCTTTCATGTGTTTGTTGGCTATCTGTATATCTTCTTTGGATAAATGTCTATTTAGGTCTTCTGCCCATTTTTGGATTGGGTTGTTTGTTTTTTGATATTGAGCTGCATGAGCTACTTGTATATTTTGGAGATTAATCCTTTGTCTGTTGCTTCATTAGCAAATATTTTATCCCATTCTGATGGTTGTCTTTTTGGATTGTTTATGGTTTCCTTTGCTGTGCAAAAGCTTTTAAGTTTTTTTAGGTCTCATTTGTTTACTTTTGTTTTTATTTCCATTTCTGTAGGAGGTGGGTCAAAAAGAATCTTGCTGTGATTTATGTCATAGAGTGTTCTGCCTATGTTTTCCTCTAAGAGTTTTATACTGTCTGGCCTTACATTTAGGTCTTTAATCCATTTTGAGTTTGTTTTTGTGTATGGTGTTAGGGAATGTTCTAGTTTCATTCTTTTACCTGTAGCTGTACAGTTTTCCCATCACCACTTATTGAAGGGGCTGTCTTTCTCCATTGTATATTCTTGCCTCCTTTATCAAAGATATGGTGACCATATGTGTGTGGGTTTATCTCTGGGCTTTCTATCATGTTCCATTGATCTATATTTCTGTTTTTGTGCCAGTACCATACTGTCTTGATTACTGTAGCTCTGTAGTATAGTCTGAAATCAGGGACCCTGATTCCTCCAGCTCCATTTTTCTTTCTCAAGATTGCTTTGGCTATTCGGGGTCTTTTGTGTTTCCATAAAAATTGTGACTTTTTTTTTCTAGTTCTGTAAAAAATGCCATGGGTAGTTTGATAGAGATTGCATTTAATCTGTAGATGGCTTTGGGTAGTAGAGTCATTTTCACAATGTTGATTCTTCCAATCAAAGAACATGGTATATCTCTCCATCTGTTTGTATCATCTTTAATTTCTTTCATCAGTGTCTTATAGTTTTCTGCATACCAGTCTTTCATCTCCTTAGGTAGGTTTACCCCTAGGTATTTTATTCTTTTTGTTGCAATGGTAAATGTGAGGGTATCCTTAATTACCCTTTCAGAGTTTTCATCATTAGTGTATAGGAATGCAAGAGATTTCTGTGCATTAATTGTGTATCCTGTTACTTTACCAAATTCATTGACTAGACCTTGTAATTTTCTGGTAGCATCTTTAGGATTCTCTATGTATAGTATCATGTCATCTGCAAACAGTGACAGCTTTACTTCTTCTTTTCTGATTTGGATTCCTTTTATTTCTTTTTCTTCTCTGATTTCTGTGGCTAAAACTTCCAAAACTATGTTAATTAGTAATGGTGAGAGTGGGCAACCTTGTCTTGTTCCTGATCTTAGTGGAAATGGTTTCTGTTTTTCACCATTGAGAAAGATATAGGCTGTAGGTTTGTCATATATTGCCTTTGTTATGTTGAGATAAGTTCCATGCATGCCTACTTTCTGGAGGGTTATTGTCATAAATGGGTGTGGAATTTTGTCAAAAGCTTTTCCTGCATCTATTGAGATGATCATATGGTTTTTATTCTTTGGTTTGTTAATATGGTGTATCACATTGATTGATTTGAGTACATTGAAGAATCCTTGCATTCCTGGGATAAACCTCACTTGATCATGATGTATGATCCTTTTAATGTGCTGTTGGATTCTGTTTGCTAGTATTTTCTTGAGGATTTTTGCATCTATGTTCATCAGTGATATTGGCCTGTAATTTTCTTTCTTTATGACATCTTTGTCTGATTTTGGTATCAGGGTGATGGTGGCCTCGTAGAATGAGTTTGGGAGTGTTCCTCCCCCTGCTATGTTTTGGAAGAGTTTGAGAAGGAAGGGTGATAGCTCCTCTCTAAATGTTTGATAGAATTCACCTGTGAAGCCATCTGGTCCTGGACTTTTGTTTGTTGGAAGATTTTTAATCACAGTCTCAATTTCAGTGCTTGTGATTGGTCTGTTTATATTTTCTATTTCTTTCTGGATTAGTCTCAGATGGTTGTGCTTTTCTAAGAATGTTTCCATTTCTTCCAGGTTGTCCATTTTATTGGCATAGAGTTGCTTGTAGTAATCGCTCATGATCCTTTGTATTTCTGCAGTGTCAGTTGTTACTTCTCCTTTTTCATTTCTAATTCTATTGATTTGAGTCTTCTCCCTTTTTTTCTTGATGAGTCTGGCTAATGGTTTGTCAATTTTGTTTATGTTCTCAAAGAACCAGCTTTTAGTTTTATTGATCTTTGCTACTTTTTCCTTCATTTCTTTTCCATTTTTTTCTGATCTGATCTTTATGATTTCTTTCCTTCTGCTAACTTGGGGGGTTTTTTTGCTCTTCTTTCTCTAATTGCTTTAGGTGTAAGGTTAGTTTGTTTATTTGAGATGTTTCTTGTTTCTTGAGGTAGGATTGTATTGCTATAAACTTCCCTCTTAGAACTGCTTTTGCTGCATCCCATAGGTTTTGGGTCATCGTGTTTTCATTGTCATTTGTTTCTAGGTATTTTTTGATTTCCTCTTTGATTTCTTCAGCGGTCTCTTGGTTATTAAGTAGTGTATTGCTTACAGTTTTTTTCCTGTAGTTGATATCTAGTCTCATAGTGTTGTGTTTGGAAAAGATACTTGATACAATTTCAGTTTTCTTAAATTTAGCAAGGCTTGATTTGTGAACCAAGATATGATCTATCCTGGAGAATGTTCCATGAGCACTTAAGAAGAAAGTGTATTCTGTTGTTTTTGGATGGAATGTCCTATAGATATCAATTAAGTCCATTCTGTTTAATGTGTCATTTAAAGCTTGTTTTTCCTTATTTATTTTCATTTTGGATGATACGTCCATTGGTGAAAGTGGGGTGTTAAAGTCCCCTACTATGATTGTGTTACCGTCAAGTTCCACTTTTACGGCTGTTAGCATTTGCCTTATGTATTGAGGTGCTCCTGTGTTGGGTGCATAAATATTTATAATTACTTTATCTTCTTCTTGGATTGATCCCTTGATCATTATGTTGTGTCCTTCTTTGTCTCTTGTAATAGTCTTTATTTTAAATTCTATTTTGTCTGACATGAGAATTGCTACTCCAGCTTTCTTTTGATTTCCATTTGCATGGAATATCTTTTTCCATCCCCTCACTTTCAGTCTGTGTGTGTCCCTAGGTGTGAAGTAGGTCTCTTGTAAACAGCATATATATGGGTATTGTTTTTGTATCCATCAGCCAGTCTATGTTTTTTCATTGGAGCATTTAATCCATTTACTTATCAATATGTATGTTCCTGTTACCATTTTCTTCATTGTTTTGTGTTTGTTATTGTAGGTTTTTCCCTTCTTTTGTGTTTCCTGCCTAGAGAAGTTCCTTTAGCATTTGTTGTAAAGCTGGTTTTGTGGTGCTGAATTCTCTTAGCTTTTGCTTGTCGTAAAGGTTTTAATTTCTCCATCAAATCTGAATGAGATCCTTGCTGGGTAGAGTAATCTTGGTTGTAGTTTCTTTCCTTTCATCACTTTAAATATGTCTTGCCACTCCCTTCTGGCTTGCAGAGTTTCTGCTGAAAGATCAGCTGTTAACCTTATGGGGATTCCCTTTTATGTTAATTGTTGCTTTTCCCTTGCTGCTTTTAATATTTTTTCTTTGTATTTAATTTTTGATAGTTTGATTAATATGTGTCTTGGCATGTTTCTCCTTGGATTTATCCTGTATGGGACTCTGCACTTCCTGGACTTGATTAACTATTTCCTTTCCCATATTAGGGAAGTTTTCAACTACAATCTCTTCAAATATTTTCTAAGTACCTTTCTTTTTTTTTTTTTTTGCGGTACACGGGCCTCTCACTGTTGTGGTCTCTCCCGTTGCGGAGTACAGGCTCGGGATGCGCAGGCTTAACGGCCATGGCTCCTAGGCCCAGCCGCTCCACGGCATGTGGGATCTTCCCGGACCGGGGCATGAACCCGTGTCCCCTGCATCGGCAGGCAGACTCCCAACCAATGCGCCACCAGGGAAGCCCAGTATCTTTCTTTTTCTCTTCTTCTTCTGGAACCCCTAAAATTCGAATGTTGGTGTGTTTAATGTTGTCCCACAGGTCTCTGAGACTGTCCTCAATTCTTTTCATTCTTTTCCCTTTATTCTGCTCTGTGGTATTTATTTCCACTACTTACCTTCCAGGTCACTTATCCGTTCTTCTGCCTCAGTTATTCTGCTATTGATTCCTTCTAGAGAATTTTTAATTTCATTTATTGTGTTGTTCATCATTGTTTTTTTGCTCTTTAGTTCTTCCAGGTCCTTGTAAAATGTTTCTTGTATTTTCTCCATTGTATTTCCAAGATTTTGCATCATCTTTACTATCATTACTCTGAATTCTTTTTCAGGTAGACTGCCTATTTCCTCTTCATTTGTTTGGTCTGATGGGTTTTTACCTTGCTCCTTCATCTGCTGTGTATTTCTCTGTCTTCTTATTTTGCTTTACTTACTGTGTTTGGGGTCTCCTTTTTGCAGGCTGCAGGTTCATATTTCCCGTTGTTTTTGGTGTCTGCCCCCAGAGACCAAGGCTTATTCAGTGGGTTGTGTAGGCTTCCCGGTGGAGGGGACTGGTGCCTCTGTTCTGGGGGATGAGGCTGGATCTTGTCTTTCTGGTGGGCAGGACTGTGTCTGGTGGTGTGTTTTGGGATATCTGTGATCTTATGATTTTAGGCAGCCTCTCTGCTAATGGGTGGAGTTGTGTTCCTGACTTGCTAGTTGTTTGGTATAGGGTGTCCAGCAGTGTAGCTTGGTGGTTGTTGAGTGGAGCTGGGTCTTTGCATTGAGGGAGATCTCTGAGAGATTTTCGCTGTTTGATATTATGTGGAGCTGGGAGGTCTCTTGTGGACCGGTATCCTGAACTTGGCTCTCCCACCTCAGAGGCTCGGGCCTGACCCCTGGCCAGAACACCAAGACCCTGTCAGCCACACGGCTCAGAAGAAAAGGGAGAAAAAAAGAAAGAAAAGCTTAAAAAAAATAAAGTTATTAAAGTAAAAATAAAAAATATTAAAAATAAAGAAAATTAAAAAGTAATAAAAAAAGAAAGAAAGAAGTGAGCAACCAAACCAAAAAACTAATCCACCAATTATAACAAGTGCTAAAAACTAAACTAAAAAAAAAAAATAGAACCCTAGGACAAATGGTAAAAGCAAAGCTATACAGACAACATCACACAAAGAAGCATATACATACACACTGACAAAAAGAGAAAAAGGGAAAAAAAATATATATCGTTGCTCCCAAAGTCCACCTCCTCAATTTAGGATGATTTGTTGCCTATTCAGGTATTCCACAGCTGCAGGGTACAGGTTGATTGTGGAGATTTAATCCGCTGCTCCTGAGGCTGCTGAGAGAAATTTCCCTTTCTCTTCTTTGTTCGCACAGCTCCTGGGGTTCAGCTTTGGATTTGGCCCCGCCTCTGCGTGTAGGTCGCCGGAGGGCGTCTGTTCTTCGCTCAGAGAGAACGGGGTTAAAGGAGCCGCTGCTTCGGGGGCTCTGGCTCACTCAGGCCGGGGGGAGGGAGGGGTACGGATGTGGGGCGAGCCTGTGGCGGCAGAAGCCGGCGTGACGTTGCACCAGCCTGAGGCGCGCCGTGCGTTCTCCCGGGGAAGTTGTCCCTGGATCACGGGACCCTGGCAGTGGCGGGCTGCACAGGCTCCCGGAAGGGGGGGTGTGGAGAGTGACCTGTGCTCGCACACAGGCTTCTTGGTGGCGGCAGCAGCGGCCTTAGCGTCTCATGCCGTCTCTGGGGTCCGTGCTGATAGCCGCGGCTCACGCCCGTCTCTGGAGCTCATTTAGGCGGTGCTCTGAATCCCCTCTCCTTGCGCACCCTGAAACAATGGTCTCTTGCCTCTTAGGCAGGTCCGGACTTTTTCCGCCGACTCCCTCCCGGCTAGCTGTGATGCACTAGCCCCCTTCAGGCTGTATTCACAGAGCCAACCCCAGTCCTCTCCGCTTTCTGTTTTTTAATAACAGAAATTTCATTTCACATAAGGATCTCTGATACACAGAACCTTAACCAAGTCAGATGATGCTTTCATTTGGCTGCAATATAAAGAAAACTAAAGCAAAGATGCCCCTCAATTAGGAATGTATATTATAAAACCTGATCGTTGTGTCCCAATGGGCTTAAAAGGACTTTAAGTCCAGTTCCCAGATCATAATATATAGATACTATACAGATAATCAGACTAGACTGATTGATGTGGTCACATCTCTCTCCTGAACACAGAGGTCTTCAAAGGGGCCTATTGGTGGAGGTTTTCAGTGAGGCAGGGGCAAGGACATTGGTTGAATAATTTCAGTCTCAGTGGAGCTGTTCATCCCAGCTAAGCTTTGTGAGTGTTGGACTGATGTGTGTGTTATATGCGGGGAGGGTGTGAGCTTCAAAGGCTGTAAAAACACAGTATGTAGTATCTTACATCACTTCTCAAATCTGTGTGAATTCAGATTTCTCTCTGACAAAACCTTCCCATTAAAATGGGAAGTTCAAAAGTACAGTGGGGTTTAGATTGACTATTCAACAAATAAACATCCCTGTGAATGAAAAAGTCAAAAAACAATTGATAAAAATGCTAGTCCTAAGAATCGGATACAAATCTCTGTCATTTATGAGATATCATTTATCCATCAACTATAATGTAACTTCTTCCTTCTATTCATTTCCTCTTAGCCTGTATGTTAGCTGATTATTATCATTATATCTTTGTTAGCCTTAACTCCTGGATCTGCAATAAAGGTCTTGTGAAATGAAATAGCCCAATTTGTCATGCTCTGGAATTTGCCTGGTTCACAGAGTCTTGGAATTAAACATATAATTGAAACGCTCCTTTGTCTAAACTTCATCCACAGTCATAAAATAGAGAACAGAGAAAGGGTTGCAACTATGGTGTTTCATCTGAAATCAAAATACTAAATATATTCTACAGTTCAAAAGGCTCCTTGAGTAGATAGCCTATCACATCTATGCCAAGCCATAACTATGGTTAAATAACTAGTTCTCATTGCTAATCTGTAGGATAGTTTATTAATCACAGAAAGCGTAATCAGTTAACCTAACCAAGAAGTTGGTGTTGGATATCATACTTCTGCTGTATTGTAATCATTCAGCATTTTCAACAGCTCTACAGACACTCCATTCCTGACACGGTCTTTTCTCATAAGATAAGCATTCCTGAAAGAGTAGATTGAGAGAAAACACAAAGCATTTAGAAAAAACATTTCCCCTGACATGACTTTCATGAAAATAAAGAGTCTGCCTTAGAAAATTTAAAAGTAAAAGAAAAAAAATACAAAAAGAAAGGAAGAACAATAACAACAACAAAAATCAACCATGGTTGTGGGTTTCTAGCAGCCAAAAAATAATCATAATAAACCAATCTGGAGACCTGGGTTGGAAGACTAGGTGGGTCATTGAACCATTCATAGGTAGGATGGGAGGAGGAGGGAAGTGTCTAGATTGTTAAGGTCATTCAAAACTGGAAAGTTCTATGACGTAAACATCATAGATTAACTTTAGCCTTTTCATTTGGGGTCAGGTCATCATTGGCGCTTGCAGCTCAGCCTAGTTGAGAAAGGTCTGTTTTCTTGAGAGCAACTGCCCTCTAGCCTCATCCTTAGAAGTAGCAAGTAACAAATAAAATGAATCCTGCTGCTTCCATGTGTCCACTAATAAACTTTGATTCTGAGTACTTTATTTTGTCAGCTTAACACCAGGTCTTACATTTTAATATGTAAACCATTTAAAAAGTAATATTGAGAGTCCCTGGATGTCTAAAATATGGCCTCCAGCGACATGTTTGGTGACTCCATTTGGTAATTTTTTTTTTTTTTTTTTTTTTTTTTTTGCGGTACGCAGGCCTCTCACTGTTGTGGCCTCTCCCGTTGCGGAGCACAGGCTCCGGACGCGCAGGCTCAGCGGCCATGGCTCACGGGCCTCATCTGCTCCGCGGCATGTGGGATCTTCCCGGACCGGGGCACGAACCCGTGTCCCCTGCATCAGCAGGCGGACTCTTCAACCACTGCGCCACCAGGGAAGCCCTAATGAAGTGATTTTTTGAAACAAACTTTAGAATTTTATCAACTAGGAAACAGAAGTCTCTTCAGATTCATGTGTATTTATTTACTCTTTAAGGCAAGATGAGTAATTACTGCCCCATCTTCTGTTCTCAGCACTCTCTGATTTTAGTAGCTACTGATTTTGCTGAAAGCTGGAGAAGTCAAGCGCATTTGTAATTAGCTCTTCTGGGCAAATAACCTTGTAAAACAAAAGATTTTACTCAAGTTGGTTATAAACTTGCTAGATTTGAGTGGGATGTTATATGTATATTGGCCTCCTTAACTCTACTAAGGAAAATTATTCTGGGGGGTAAAAAAAAATACTTTGAAACCAGAATGCAAGGAGAAATGCGAGCAGTCATTTCACTCCCCCATGTTGCTGGTGACCAAATGTTCTGAAGGGAGAATAGTTAAAAGCAGTGTCTCCCTGACTGTGAGAATTGATTCACTTGCTCAGGATGGTATGGAAGCCCAGAGAGGCTGAAGACTCAGGACTCTAAAGGTCTTGCCTCATGAGAAAACTTGGACCAAAAAATCTTGCTTGGCTTTGAGCTACATTCGAAGGGATGTTTTTCAAATTACTGGGATGAAATCTGACTGAGAGTGATGATTCTTTAGGGTTTAAGAACACAAACCTTTTCCTTGGTTGTTTCTTTTCTCTTTCTCTTATTCCACTTGCATCACTTAAGCTTCCTTTCTCTCCAAATATGCAGTAAAGACAGGGGAAAGGATAAAAAGCAAATTCACCAATTGCGTATTTTTTGTTGTTGAGATGCTTTGAAACTACATTTTTTTTTTGTTCCCAAATATTTTCAAGGCCAAGAGGCTAAAGGACCCTGAGTGAGAGATCCCGAGTGAGCGCAAAGATTTAGAGCATCCAACAAATTAAACTCCTTCCTTTAGCATGTGTATTAGAATCTTGGAGTCTTTAATATAATTTAAAGCAATTGTCCCTGTAGGGAGGTCTAACATTTTGCACAATAACGTTAAAATAGTTGACCTGCCTGAGGAAACTAGAAGAATTTCAAGGGTACATTTCAAGACTCTGTTTCTGTTGATAATACTGTTCCAGAATTTATATTTATTAATATTGCTTTATTTTGGTCAGACTCCCACAGGAAATCCTGAGGAGTGTATGTTTCTGGCATATTTTATCTTAGATAGTTCCATCCCTTTGGTCTTGCATCCTGATTGCTAGACTGAAGAGTACCTTTGTAAGCCTCTACTCTTTAATAGAGCTGAGGATGACAGCAAGCAGGAACTTCAACACTCTAGGAAGACAATCTATCTACTTTCTCCGGTTATCATTAAAATGTCTTTTAGACGTAGGTCATAACTGGAAACCTATAAATGATGTCTGTGTAGTGAGCACTTCCCACAGAGCTGGAGTCCCAAGCGATTAAAATTTATCACATTGTTCTTATGGTTACAAATGCTCCTGATATGTGTCATTACTTAGAAAGTACTATTCATAACATTTTGATTTCAGTCCAAATAGTTTTTTTTTTCCCCTGAATTTCCCATAAAATGCTCTTGATCTTTTCTTCAGAGGTCTAATCCGCTTTTCCTTTAAAGAACAAAGAAAAGGGGTTGATTGTTCTCTAGTTTAAATTTTGTTTAGTGTGATATATTTATTGCCTGGTGGGATGCAGCTAATTTTCCACTAGCTTTTCCGAGAAAGTTATTAGGATAGAATTTAATCCTGTTTACCGTATGGGCCCTAAGCTCTTTCATGAATTACAAGTTATGGTGTTTAGTACGTAGCTCTATTAAAATGATATGTAACTACGAGTCCTCATATTTGAGCAGTGCTTTGTTTTTCAAAAATGCATGCTTTGACTGTACAAATTTGCCCTTTGCTTACATGACACAGTATACACTGAAATGCTTTCGAGTGAGCTCTTAATACGGTAGGGGTTTGTTAGAACACAGGATAACAAGGTGGCCTCTCTTTTAGTCTCCTGGAGAGCTAAAGATCTAAAGTTCTTTCAGTATGATTTTCTAACCCTCATGCATTTTCCATACCTCTGAGAATTTATACATTAAGGCAAAATGTTAGTACAGAGTACCCTCAGACATTTATCTCTTATGAGGTATTTTACCTGGAAAGCAGTGAATTGAACTGGCTTGTATTTATTGAAAAAGAAGCCTGTGCAGACAGCATACCACCTGCTTTTCTGCCTACATGTTTATTTCCTGAAAACTTGAGACAACCCTGGCTGGACAAATCTGCTTTGAGTTTTTGTAACTGATTTCTAAATCCTGGAACTAAGAGTACCTTGTACTAATATTGAAATATCAGGAAAGGAAAGAAAGTGAGATACGAATGGAATTGAACACCAAGATTTCTTTTAATCTAAAAGATAATTTATTATTGACTCACATCTCCAATATTTCAAGTGAGAACAAATTTCATGAAAGGTGTGATCTGAGCTTTTGCTCCATTTCTTTGTGATTCTCTGGACTCAGTGCTCCTCTCCTAAACCCCTCTGACTTTGGTTGCCTCATCCTTGGATGGCTTCCTTCATGGCTACAAGATGGCTGTCTATAGCAATATGGGCTATACCCACTTCTTTGTTCACTTTCAAGGATTGTATCCCTTCCACAGTCATCCAAACCTGATCCCTTAACTTTGGGATGATTATATAACACCAGGAGTTTTTAACTAAGGAATATATCAAAACTTTTATCATGATTTGGACTGCTGGTTATGAGAATTTCAACACCATCTAACCTTCTAATTTAGCTGACTAATATATACACTATTGTACTATAATTTAACATTCTACTTCGTACATTTTAATGTGATTTGACATCACAAGGGATATTATAAAGCTGATGCAAATTTTTACCTTATAGTTTTAGAAATAAATTAAAGAAGAAAAGGTGAGCTTCTTCACTTAGAATTCTGGAGTCAAGAATATTTGGGGCTTAAGTAGGCAAATGGCCAGATGTAGGATTTTTTTTTATATTCAAAACAAAATGTACTAGTTCTTTCCATCGCTGACATAGTTGGCTCCGTGGAACTTTTGGAGCAAATCTCTTTTTGTATAATTATCTTGCCGTTTAGAGTCCTTTTGCGGTGGGAAAAACAGCCAGCTGGTGGCTAGCAAAAACGAAGTAGAGGGGGTGTTGATAGGAAAACAAAAAAAGGATCATAGAATTGATTTTATGAATCTTATGAAAACAAACTCCAAGGGACTAACTTATTTTGTCATATGGGTATCTTAAAATATCAAATATTCTTGGAAACAAGGGAGCTATTGGCTGGGGCTTGACAAGCATTTGTTATCTGGAGGGTTTTCATTGTACATTAAAAGACTGAAAAGAGACAATGATACATAAAAGATACCAACACAAAATTTCTGATTATAATGGAATTTTACAGCTCATGTAATTTCAAACTGTTTTGATCAGGGGTTTATGTGTATCTGTTGTCATTCATTTTGCCTGTTTATATTGAGAATTATATTTAAATGGCATGTCTGTAGGCAAGACGGCCCAATAACCAGAAAACAAGCCATGTCTCTTAGATACCTACACATCAAAATTTAATTTTCTAATCAATCAACCAGCTACTTTGTCTATGTGATAACAGATGCTAGTTTAGTGTCATTGTTTTCTCTTTTGCAATATCACTAAATTTTCTGAAATACTTGATTGCTTTGGAAGATATTCATACCAGAAAAACATTTAAATATTCTAAACATGCTTAGAATAGTAGAATACCAGATTCAGTACAGGACCACAAAGATCTAGATATAAATCCAATGTGAAAATCACCTCTCCAGCCTCTCCAACAGGTGAGAGGTGCTGGCCTCCTGAAGCAGCCCATTCTATCTAAACAGGATTAAATATAAGCAAGTCCATCCTTATACGGAAGCTTCTATAGATTGGTCTTTGTATACATATGACCAGCAGAGAGAATAAACCTTTTCCTCTTCAATAATAAAACTCTTCTTTCTTCCAGATAAAACATCTTGTGCCCCTGTAGTTTTTCTTCCTTTGACATGATTTTATATCCTCTCACCAAGCACATCTTTGGTTTCTGAAAGCATACTTTCTTAAAGTGGGGTGCCTAGATATGAACTCAGGATTTGAAAAGAAGTTTTGACCACTGTGGAATGTTGAGTGGAGTTATCACATCTTCCTTAGCCTGGAAAGTTTGCTCCAAAATTGACCTAAACCCTATTAGACTTATGACAGCCTCACCACTCTGTTGACCTGTATTGAACTCACTATTACCTAAAAGCCCTAGGCCATTTTTTTCCCAGCATTTTCAATACAAACTATTTTCCCAGTTGGTTTTCTGAACCCAGGTACAGGAATGTGTATTTATTGTTTGTTCCTATCAAAATTCATTCTGTGAGACTCAGCCAATTTGTTCAGCTTGTCAAGCTCATTTGGAACCTGAGGTTGTCATCATCAGATGCAGTAAAACCCCAGCATATTTGACAAGATACCTGCCAAAACATTGAGAATAATATCTGGAAGGCATGGCCTTCCAACATGTTAAATTCTAGCCCCTAATCCAGCAGTCCACAACCTTTTTGGCACCAGGGACCAGTTTCATGGGACCCCTGCCCTAATCCATTCTTGCTGAAGTTTAAATCCTTTCCCAGGTAAGGCAAGATATCAAATAGGCCATGATTTAAAAAATGGCCTTATTCTTTATCAAGTCACATCCTTGATAACTAATAGCACTTTATTTTAAGCAAGAATAGTATGCCTAGCAAAGTAAAAATAATCCATGGAAACACAATGAATCAAAGTCATTTATTATGACCTATACCTCCTTCTGGTTATTTATCTGGTCTTTATACAAAAGTGTTGATGATGAAACTCAGATTGTGTTTACCAGAGTTAGATGTTTGTCTTTCTTCAACTTCAACTAAAGTGAGGACAGGATTAAGCAAAGGACAGTGAAATCCCTTATTCAATAAAAATGAAACCAAAGCAAAATCTCCAAGTCAAATAGAATTTTTCTGTCTAACAGCTTTCAAAATACGCTTGCTTGACTATGGTTCCCTTAGGATTTATGTTATTGTTCAGTAGACACTATGAAATAACAAAAATCATGCTGTTGGTAAAACATAATGATTACCGTAACCTACCCCAGAAGCAGACACACACTAATCATACAGAAAGAAGTCTTGGCGTTCAACTTTAAAGTGTACCATCATCAAAATGCTTGAGCAGCCATATGTGTAGGAGTGATGGGTCTTGCCCATATTTATGAGCCGCCTTAAATCCTTTCTGGAGCGAAGAGACAAGTAAATAAAAGACACAGTCACATATTTAATGAGGAGGGAGAGAGAAGTCTAAATTGGTATGCAGTCATTGCTCTCACAAGCAATTTAATTTTCTAAACGTTGTACTGAAATGTTTAGGTGCCTCCTTTCAGCCAACAACCCCAATGTAGGAGACATGCTGTATCTCCAATGTCATAGATACATAGAACATTGTTAAACAAAAATACTGTAATGAAATAGCTTTTTTAATGATCTATTACCCTTAAGTTTTTAAATGAATGTAAACACGCCACCTGCCATCCACAGGGTGATTCCTGATTGTCTTCACGGGATATGCCTTCTTCTGTGACTCCAGGAAGAATTCCATGCTGCTGAGTCAGAGCTCAATATCTTTGGTTTAGTTTAGATGGGATTTGCACGGGGATAATACGATTCCATCTGCATTTTTCCCCACTTACAAATTAAACAGGAAACACATATGTACTATATATGTGATATAAATATATCTGGTTTTATTTAATTTTCTCCTCTCTAACCCAAACCGTGCCTCCTTTTCTCTTTTCATTTTTGCAGAAAAGAATCATCAGAAACTAATAATTTATTTGAAAGTTTGTTGGAAGCCATTTTATTATATGACTCTTTGAGCAGAAATGTCCTTTTCATTAGAGACAATTCTTTGTTCAGTTGCTTGTTGTTTTTAACTAAGTGGCATAAATTAACCCAGTCACAGGATAAACAGATACTCATTTGTAGGGTAATCCTGTTTTAAATCCTGTTTATCCCCTGTATAGCAAAGACTGGATCCTTAGCCTAACCCTCTCGGCACCCCTCCCGGTGCTCCCAGCCTTACACACTAGTCTCCAACGAGACTCAAATGCGTAGCATGGCCAGATTTAGCAAACAAACTTACAGAATGCCCAGTCAAATTTGAGTTTCAGATAAACAACGAAGAATGTGTTAGTATAAGTATGTTCCAAATATTGTATAGGATATACTTATACTAAAACACTCTTGGTTGTTTATCTGAAACTCTTTAACTGGATGCCCTGAATTTCATCTGGCAATCCTACAAACACATCTTCTATGTTTTTGTTTCAAGTCATTTTGTGCAGATTTTCCCTTTCATCTCAGATGACCTACTGTGCCTTGTCAACATGGGAGACATGGCTCAACTGGCTTTTTCTCCTTTTGCATAAAATCTTAGCTGACCTGCTCCATTCCAGCTTCAGCAGAGTTGATCATCCCCTTCTTTGGGCTGAGACTGTGTCTTGAGTATTATTGAGTCACAAGCTATATCTCACCAGAGACGTATATACATATACACAGATGCATTTGTGTGTGTCTGGTGGTAGGGTCTCTGGGACACAAGGTGCTTTACTCATCTGTATCCCCAGTGCTAGAAGATAGAAGGAGAGCCTCTGGGTAGGAGTAAGAGCAGAGGGTTGGAGCCAAAGAAAACCGTGTTTGAATCTTGGCCTCTGCCACTCTGCAGCTGAGATTGTGGATGACACATTTACTCTCAGGGTCTAAAATTTCTCATCTACATTTAAAAAAAATAACACATCCCTGGCCAAGAAATTGTTGAAAATTAAATGAAGGTGTTTATATATAAGTGACCTGTCACCAAGCATAGGGTCATCTAAATAGTTACCTTCTAGACCTTCCCTGGTGGCGCAGTGGTTGAGAGTCCGCCTGCCGATGCAGGGGACACGGGCTCGTGCCCCGGTCCGGGAAGATCCCACATGCCGCGGAGCAGCTGGGCTCGTGAGCCATGGCCACTGAGCCTGTGCGTCCGGAGCCTGTGCTCCGCAACGGGAGAGGCCACAGCAGTGAGAGGCCCGCGTACCGCAAAAAATAAAAATAAAATAAAATAAAATAAATAGTTACCTTCTAATCCCACTCTCCTTGTTGAACTAAAAAGTCCTTTCAGAGGTACAATGTCTTTCCTTTCCTGGTAATCTAGAAAGAATTTCAATCTTCAAATTAAGTTTTAAATTTTGTCTGATTATGGCCTCATACACTCAACTTTTAATATTTTCATTGTTTTGCCCACTTATTCCCAAATTCGGATTGAATGCCTTGTTCTTCCTTTACAGTCAAATAGCACTTCCAATCAGACCATATAAAACAAGAAAAACTCTGCTCCCAAAAGCTTGCAAAGCAAGAGAGTTTCTAAAAATTACTCTTGTCTCATCTGTCTGACTCACATTTATCTAAAAATAAAAGGAAAACTAGGAGAAAAAATAAACGAACAGAGGATAACGTGCAGCTTCATGTCTCTAAGTCAGATAACGAGATAATTTTTCTGCATGCTCTGTGTTTCACTTTACTTTCCAAAATGACCTTTCCACCCCTTAGTCCTATCACTAGAATATAAATCCATTAATGAGGAATCTTTTCTTTCCCTGTCCTTTTTCATATCAATCTCAGCAGGATGCTAGACTGTTCTTTTGAGTTCATTCACTTTATTGCCATTAAAAAGAAAATATAGTCTGGAGACGGCCTGACTCCAAATGGTTAAGCACAAGATGAAGAAATAAATTCCTGAGTTTCTAGCTTTCATATACCACTGATTTTCTATGCAAAACGTAAGGAAAATCCCAAAACTCATTTTTTAATCTGTGAAATGCGTCAGTCATTTAAAAATATCTCTTTCACATATGCCATTTTTTTAGCAGAAAATAAAAAGATCTTAAAATACTGGTGTTTACAGTTAATGATTTTCAAACTATGCTTGCCTGACTACAGGTACCATAGGATTTAACTCTATTGCTCTTTAGATTCTCTGAAATATAATAATTATATTGGTAAAGTGACGATGACCATAACTTTCCCCAGAAGTACATACATTCTAATCTAACTTTCAAAGCTAAAGCTAAAGAAACCAGAGGAATCACTGAGAAAAATACGTAGGGAACCTCGGAGTAAATTGACAGACAACCTAGGAGATACAACCAACCTATATAGGTTGGTGCCAATTCATTTAACCATTTACTTATTCATTCATCAAATGTTTAGTAAGCATATACTATAAGCAAAGCTCTGTGACAGACTTTTTCTGAGGTTCATTTCCTCGATTTCCTAATGACACTGGGGCTGTACTAGTAAAATGTATAACTCAGGGGTTAATAGCTTAATGTCCCTAAGTTAATCCTTTAATAATTTTATTAACATTAACATCTCACATCTAGGTAAATTTCTTTCAGTGAAGAAAGGGAAAGATCTTGAGATAACAAAACCTTACCATGAGGATCTCATCAGGGTACCTTGCAGATCCAGTACAGGTAACCCTGTGGCTTGGAAAAGTCTCTGAAACCAGCCTGAAGCACCTTGTCTGTTAGAAGTGCTATCAATTATACGACACACATGGACCACAAAAATACGACCTCACATCCTTGTGCTAAAAGAGTAATCCTAATGAAAATCAGGAATGCAATCTAAAAAATAAAATATACTTGCTTGAATTTTTTGTAATAAGCATGTATATTTTGTAAAAATGTTTCTAAAGAGGAAAAAGAAGAGAAGGAAGGAAAGAAGGGAGGAAGGAAGGAAGGAAGGAAGGAAGGAAGGGAGGGAGGAAGGAAAGAAGGGAAGGAGGGGGGCAGGGAGGAAGGAAGGGTATGTGATTTAATTTTTTAAAATTGATACCCATAGGAGGCTGTGGATGGCAAGACTAAGGAGCACAACACAATGCCTCGAAAACATCATGATTTCTGAACCCAGACACTTGATATCTGAATCTTGCAGCCATAGAAGTTAGTATAGGCACTTTGGATCAGCTTCCATCTTCCTCATAGCTCCTCAAGAATTCACTTTGGGTTCTGACACAGAATACTGAAGAGGGAAAATAACTCCCTCCTGCTTCAGAAAAACAGCCAAGAGGATTCTCAGAGCTTTCTGTACTGATGGGAAATAATCATTCTTGACCTCGTTCTCTCTCCCTCCAGAGGCTCATGGCTCTTTGTAGACACAACTAGAGAGATTGAACAGCTTCTCCCATATTTCCAGGTCAAGGGGGCAAGGCTAGAGTTGTTCAGATATTTACTAAATGCCTAATAAGCACAAAACATAGTACTTGGCACTCTACAGGTCCAAAAAAATAAAAGATATGGTTCCCACTGGAGAAAGAAAAAATATACGTAAGCAAAAAGTAGATGACAAATTAGCCGCGAAACAGGAGATTTCACAAGGTTATTGCTAAAGGCAAATGTACACAACATGAGAGCTCTCTTGACCAATGTATTAAATATGCACTGCTTTCTTTAAAAGTGGATCTATCAACATCTGTCAAATGCATGCAGCGCACACACACATATATATACACATGCACAATTGCCAGTCTGTTAGAATAAAATTTTTTAAAAATCAGAAGTTATAAAAATATACAAAGTTTAAACAATTACAGGGAGAGCACAGATTCAGAAGAGATGGCATTTACTGAGCAATTTTACTGCGCCAGGTACTGTGCTAAGTGTTCTAAATGCATTTGCTCAATTAATTCTTGCAACAAATGAATGTGATATAGATTATTACCATTTAATATTTGAGGAAACCAAGACTTAGAAAGGTTTGAGTAATTTGTCTGAGATGTCACAACTAATCTCATGTTTCTGAAGCATTTGATGATATGTTAGAAAATTAGTGTGTTCTCCATTGTACAAACACAACATGACTCTATTCTTAGGGAACTCAGTGTTTCATAACAAACTCAAAAGTTCCGTGAAGTTGTCTTATTTATTCACATAAAAAAACAATTATTACAAGAAGACTCAAGGATATATTGGCAAATTGGCTAATGAGTGGGATTAAATGAGAAAAAAATTTTGAAGAAAATGAACCTGGAAGAAATTTGTAAGGAAAAGCCTATAGACAGTTCATTCATATTTCATCATTAAACTCTTCTTGAACATCTAATATTTACACGTCCCTTTTTGATGGTGATAATAGAAATATGAATGACAGATATAATTAGCTGCCTTCAAGAAGCTAAAAATAACCCTCTGTGAGGTGATGGGATGGTGAGAAGGTGAAGACAAAAGAGACAGACAATGCAATGGGTAGGACATCCTATTACGGAGATGTGAACCAAAGGATGTAGAACACGGGTGGACCCACACAGTATGCATTTTGGAGCTGGGAATGACTTCACTGAGGAAGTCATAGCTGATCTGGGCTTCAATAGATTGGCAAAGTTAGCCTGAAAAATAAAGGGCAGGGGATATTTCTGACGGAGAAGAAAGTAGGTATAAATGTGTGAACTTTGTGAGGCCAGGTTTTCCATATGAGGAAACAAAGCACCTCTGAGGTGGAACAAAGCCAGGAGCTATTTAAGGTGAGGTTGGCCACAGCCTGAAGGAAAATAGGGAAATGGGGAAAAGGCAAGACCAGTTGGAGTGAGAAGAGAGAGAAGACAGAATGGTTAAGAAATTATGGCTGATCATCGGGCACTAGGAGAACAAAACACTTCTCCTTTTCTAGCTCAGAAAAAGGCATCGTAATTCACCCAGCTGTTCAACCCAGAAACCAAGGTATTATGCTTGCTTTCTTCCACTCCGTCATTCCCTACGTCTCGTCAGGCACTAAGCGCATCAACTCTGCCTCCTACCCCTCCCTCCTATCCGCTCACTTCTCTGCACCCTCACCACTACTGAACTAGGACAGGTCTCTGCATCCTCTTGCCTGGGCTAGCACGGCAGCCTCCTCACTACTGCACTTGCCTTCCTTTAGCCAGCATGACCTTTCTAACAGCACAAATCCATTTACGTTGCTCTTCCAGGGGCTTCTCAACACCCCTGAGGGAACCTTCTCTTGCTTTACAAAGTCCCCTTCAGCCTCTATTTAACTCCTTCCCACCCTGTCTCCCAGCTCCTCCACCTCCTACAAAACACACACATTCTATGACCCACTGATGTTGAATTACTTTCTTTTCCTGAGATACATCATGCCCTCTCTTCTCGAGATTTTGACTCAGGCTGGTTTCTCTGCCTGAAGCACTGTCTCCAGGTTTCTCTTGACTAACTCCAACTCATCCTATAGCTCTCACTTTACACACTACCTTTTCTGGAAAGCCTCCCGTGAGCTTCATAGTCAGATTAAGCATCCTCCCTCGGTGACTACATAACACATTGTTCTTCCTTTTTCCCAGCACACAGAGCTGTGTAATTGCCTGTTTAGTTATCTGTACTCCCAAACAGACCTTCAGTTCCAAAGAGCAGGACCACATCCATCGCATTCGTTTTATATCTCTTAGCAGCTGGTGCATATTAGACCAGTAAATGAATAACCAAATGAATCTTACTGACTCTGGGACAATACTGAGGGAGGATAAAGGATTGGTATATAACAGTGGATGAGTCAATTGAGGTTCAGCTACCAACTCCAAAAGTAAACCACGAGGGCAGCTCAGGTTCAGCCAGCATTGATCAAGCAGGTTCCAAGCAAAATCAAGCTTGGGGCTGCCAAGGTGTTTTGTCTACTTGCAACTGACTGAGTAGTTTAGTGGAAGCCAAGAAACTGAGTGTCCATTCAGAGCTGTGGAAAGTTCTCTTCTCACCTGGGGTCCAGAATGTCAGTCTTACGAATTGAAAAAAAAAAAAGAAGGTTGAACCAAGTTGGGTGTAAGAAAGTAAAGAAAGCTGCAGGGAAATGATCTGATTTGTCAGACTGGAGGAATATCGGAAAGTGGTTTTTAGTTCTCTACTGTAAAAAATAACTAAAATATGGGGCTTTTTATTATAAGCAGTGCAGTCGACAGTGACTTATAATTTACTCCATAAAACAATATGTACTTTGTACTTCAAAGAAATGTAGGAACCAAGTTTCATCGTCTCCTAAATTGAGTCTCTTTTTCCCTAATCCTCTACTCTGTACCTGAACTTTATTTAATTCTATCACTGTACTAATCTTTCCTGGTGTTTATCAGAGTCCTCGTACGGGTTTGAGCAAAGTGGAGAGCAAAATCCAATGCACCACAGCTAACTTTCCTGCATAAGGAAAGTATAAGGTCCCAGATTTGGCTTAATAAAAAATCAAATAAATATCTGCCTATTTGGAAAGGTCGGAGGAGAGGACAGGAAATATCACTAGATAATGAAGTACCATGGTACCTGGTGAAGGCATCAGCCCTGTGTGTTGTACTTCTGTGCTTCAGATCTGTATCTCTTCCTTGCAGTTGGTGATTAGTCTCTGTAGCAGTGTCTGTCTAGAGGTAGGAAAAGCTGGTCATTATCTGGGCTTTAAATTGTGTATAAAGTCTGATAAGACTTTCTGTTTTTCAAGAATAATTTAAGCTTTTCTGAACTTTTTTGGGTAAAAGCACACTTAATCATCATGCAGCAAAGCTGGAAGCTGGCCAAATGCAGGACAATCAAAGGGCTTTCTCTCAAAAAGCCCTGAGCCGGATACCTCAGCTTTGGATAAGTACTAGTGGGAGAAATGCAAGGACCCCGGTTCTGGAAATCTTCAAAAACCTTCTGAGTTAAAGCAGATCCTTCTACCCTTTGGAGTAAAACTTAAGACTGGAGCATGAAAAGGACTGAATAGTCCATGAATAATCATTTTTATTTAATAAATAGAGAATATAGAACAGTTTACAATTATAAGCCATAAAGATAATTCTTAAGCAAGAATTTCTTCCTTAATTGATGTGTCTGAATGTCCACTCTTCCCTCCCCCACAAAATAAACCAAACTGTTACTGGCTTTGGCAGTTTTATACTAAAATGCAAGGTTATATATAATCTGGGAAAACCTAAGATAAGCACATCCTTCCTAATTGCCTCTTTCTAAGTTATGTTTCTTGTAACTCCTCATGTTAGAGGCTCAAATTATATTTTCAGGGTATTTATCACGTTTTATGCTTCTAACTCTGCAATGTTAGACCTCAAGGGGCCCATTCTAGGGAAGGTGATGGAGACACAGTTTAAGTGAATCCCTCCTTCCTTAACAAACCACACTAGTTGCCAACACTCTGATGTCATCAGCTAGATGGTTTCACTCCTCCATTGATAATTTATTTATTTGATAGACAACGGTGAAAATAACGAGAAATCAAGGACTTAGAAATATGTTGGGTGATAGTCACTGGCTCTAATTCTGCTTTGTCCTTGACTATAATAAGTCACTTACCCTTCTGTACCTCATTTGTTCACTTTACAATCAGAGGTTTGGACTAGAATATTCTCAAAATCCCAATCTAAAATTCCAAGAGTTTTTGACCTATTTTGAGGTATTCTATAAAAAAATATGGAATAAGTCTTACATGACAAATACTACTGGTTTGCCTTCAAGTTTCATGTTTACTTTGCACTTCTTTTTTTTTCCTTTCAATGTTCACTTATGATTTAATACTTGCATGTTCTAATTCTTTTAAAATGTTGATCCACTTGGAAATTTTTAAATGTTACAATTTAATCCAAAGCAAAGTTACATAAATCTCAAATATTATTTAAGTCAACTTTAATAAATACCTAATCAAAAAAGAAAAGCTTTAAAGGATTTTTAACCTATTTCCAGAAATACAGCAGAATAAATATTCCTACATATTAGGCTTTGAAGAGCTTGACTGAATTGTGAATAATGTGATAAGATAAACTAAAGAAGCAAAAACCAAAATCGTATAATTTTGTTTTTTAACATACTAAGAAATAATGTTGGCTTGGAAAAATATAAGTGGCTGAGTGTCTTATTGTAGTCATTGTTATCTGGTCCTCATGTGGTACATTAGCAGATGGTACCTTCCACAAATTATTGTAGGCATAGAGCAATCCATTTCTAATCCTTGTGTCTATATATCCCCATGAATATCAACATTAAAGTGCTACTGCCTTGAGCTCAAATATTAAATTTCCTTTTAGAAAAAAACAGTTCCTCTCCTCGGTCTCTCCTCCCATTTCCTATACCATGTTACAACAACCCCCATTATTCTAAGAACTTCTATTACAGATTTTTTGCCTCTTTGTAGTTCATGTTCTATGGAATAGCCTTCCATTCTTCTTCCTTCAGTGAATACTTACTCAGCGCTTACTATTTTTGGCCAGTGCTGAAGGCCACAGAACTAAATGGACACAATCCCTGCCCTCAGTAAATGCATGTTTTAATGAAGTTATCCATTCCTTCTAATGCCTAGTTTATTCATCTACAAAGGGGTAACAGTAATTATGCATGAGTTATTGAGAGGATTCAGTGAAATAACAATTTTTAAATACTTGGCAAAATGCTTTGGTGAATACCTAACACTCAATAAATATTGTTTATTCCATTCTATTCCCTAGGTACTATAGTAGAAAAAACTCAATAAAAGAGATAATGTTTGAACCATGTCTTGAAAAGGATTGTTTCTCAGAGGAAGGAAGATGGAAAACATTTTAGACATTAGGAACATACAGTCTGTATAGAAGAAGTTTGAAAGAACTTGTCATGTTCTATTTTAAAGAACTGTTTTAAAGAACTATTTAAAGAAAATATTTGCAAACAATATGACCAATATGGTGTTAATATCTAAAATATATAAACAGCTCATACAACTCAACAGCAAAAAAACAACCCAATTTAAAAATGGGCAGAACGGAATAGACACTTTTTCAAAGAGGAAATGCAGATGGTCAACAGACACATGAAAAGATGCTCAACATCACTAATCATCAGGGAAATGCAAATTAAAACCACAATGAGATACCTGTCACACCTTACACCTGTCAGAATGGCTATCATCAAAAAGACCACAAACAACAAATATTGGCGAGGATATGGAGAAAAAGGAACACTTGTGCACTGTTGGTGGCAATGTAAATTGGTGCAGCCACTGTGGAAAACGGTATGGAGGTTTCTCAAAAAACTCAAAATAGAACTACCATATGACCCAACAATTCCATTCCTGGGTATATATCCAAGAAAAACAAAAACACTAATTCAAAAAGATACATGCACCACAATGTTCATAGAAGCATTATTTACAATTGCCAAGACATGGAAGGAACCGAAGTGTCTATCAACAGATGAATGGATAAAGGAGATGTGGTATACATATACAATGGAATATTACTCAGCCATAAAAAAGAATGAAATGTTGCCATTTGCAGCAACATGGATGGACTAGGAGGGTATTATGCTAAGTGAAATAAGTCAGACAGAAAAGCAGATACTATATGATATCACTTATATATGGAACCTAAAAAAATACAAGCTAGTTAATATAACACAAAGAAGCAGACTCATGTATATAGAGAGTGAGGTGATGGTTACCAGTGGGGAGAGGGGAGGAGAGAGAGCAATATAGGGGTAGGAGATTAAGCGGTACAAACTACTATGCATAAAATAAGCTCTAAGGTTATACTATACAACACAGAGAATATAGTCAATATTTTGTAATAACTATAAATGGAGTATAACCTTTAAAAATTGTGAATCACTGTATTGTACACCTGTAACTTATATAATATTGTATATCAACCATATTTCAATTAAAAAATAGTTCTTTTGTCAAAAAAAAATTAAAGAACTGGAAAGCTATCTATTAAGCTACGCAGAAAAAGCAGAATACAAAACTGGAAAGATAGGCTGGCTTAATGGATTAAATCCTGCAGAAGACAGAGAACTGGCAGGGACTTTTAAAAACAGAAAATAACAGTTCTACCTATGTAGCAGAAAAGTCATTATGGTTTCAGTTTGGAGAATGCATTGGTGGTAAAAGAGTCTGCAGTGAGTGAAATCAAGTAAGAGAATCTTAAAATCAAATTAGAGAAGATGCTGTCTGAACTAAAACAATGGTAGTTATTGAATGATGGAAGTTTAATCAAGAAAATATTTTAGAGGTAGCACCTGCTATATGTGGTCACTAACTGAACCTTGAGGAGAAGGTTGACCCTGAGGTTTTCAGTTTTGTAGTCAAGTGGATAGATACACCATTAACTAGAATAAAGACTGCAGAAAAGGAGTAAGTGTACTGGGGAAGCAAGAGGTGAAGAGATATAGAAAGTTGAAGCTTATGGACATAGTTTTAGACAAGGAAAAACTCAGGAGAATACCAATCCCTTCAAGAGGTCAGGGCAAAGGGCAAGAACCAACACAGAAAATCTCGGGGAAAGGGTATAATAAAAGAGAATAATGCATTGGGAGTCAAGAGAACTGAGAGTTTCAAAAAGGACGAATTAAATATTCATGCCAATATCATACAAAGGTCAAGTAAGAGAGCTAGGAGAAATCTGGCTCAATCTTCTAACCTCAGGATTGGGGGAGAGGGATAATGTACAGTCTCCCCTCCTGATGGGTTTGAGGAAGGGAGTGTAATCAGAGGAAATTCATATTTCAGTCCTAAGTTGAGAAGGTGAAAGGAGCGCTCTCTGTAACTTTTTGTAAAGTTTAACAATGTAGGGAAGAATTAGAAGATTCAGTATTTCAATAAAGAGATTGGGAGGAGAGCCAGCAGGCAGAGGAGGGAGAAGTCACCAGACCACCAGGAAAGAACAAGACCAACCTGAATGGAGATAAGAGTATGAGAAGATTAATGATGAGGGGACTCTGATTTCTTTTTATCTTTATCTTATGTGAAATAATTTTCAGCACTTCGAATTCCTTTCTGATATCACATTAACTTAATAACTTAATACTCTGCATGTTCTGCAATTCTAACCTGTATATGAAGGCACTATGCCAATCTAAGCAACTCTGATGCCAACCACCATAATGAGAAAGTACAGTATCGTTGCAACATTGCATAAACCTTTCCCATTCAGGTTGAAAGCCACTAGTTTCCCTGTAAACTTCTCAAGCATCACCTCTGGGATTTAATGACAGCCTTGATATGCTTCATAGATAGCTGTTTATGGTGGACCCCAGTCGTTTTCCCAGCAAGGAAAACTCAAATCTGCATTCTTCTGAGTTAGCTGTTTATCTCTGTAAAACACATATATAACTAACTTACTGGCCAAGCCAAGATGTTATCCTGCAGGAGCTGCCTGAAACCCCATCATCACCACATAAGAAAAACTGGCAGAGTCTAGGTGTGCCCCTTGCAGTTATTCAATAAACTAAGAAAAAAAAGATTGGGTAAACCACATATCTAAATCAAAAGATAAAGTTCTGAAAATTGTTTTTGTCACCAGATATGCCTTGTTGAGAGCCCTGTTTTCTTTTGCCAAGATGCTGAGTCTAATATTTTGCAGCCAGTTTTTTTCAGTAGTCCTGTGGTTAGAAGAAAAGATGGACTGCTATACGGACCACATTTGGATTAGGGGCAGAAATAATTTCATCATCCTGGCATGTAGGACATTGTTCAGATGAGCAGTTTACTCTGCTATCAAATTAGTAAATAAACAGACTGTCAAGTTTATTTGTTGATATGTTTACCCTAGTATGGATGTAACACACGGTCCCCACATTGCTCGACACTTATCTTATCGAAAGGTGGGCTCTATGTTCCATTCCCTTGAAATCAGAAAGGCTTATGATTGCTTCAGCCAATAGAATAAGGTGTAAGTGATGTGAACTTCAAGTGAGAAAAGGGCATAGAGCTTCTTTCCAGCCCTCTTGAAAGGGCTACTCTCCGGAAGAAGCCAAACGCCATTATAGCAGTCTATTTCCATCATGCTGGAAAGGCACGTCGAAAGCCTCAGCTGAGCTACCAGTGAACAAGTGACATCAATCGCTAGCCATACAACTGAGGCATCTTGGACATCCAGCCCAACTGGGCTTTCAGACAACTGTATCCCCAGCTGATATCTGGCAACAACTGCATGAGAGACCCCAAGCAAGAACTGCCCCTCTAAGCCCTTTCTGAATTACTGAGCCACAAAACTGTAAGCAAGACAAAAAGGACTCTTTTAAGCTGCTAAATCTATGGGGTAATTTGTTATACAGCAGTAGCAACTAAAACAGAATTTGTTACCTGGAAGTGGGATACTGCTGAAAACCACAACAAACCCTAAAACATGTGCATTAACTTTGGGCCTGCAACCAGATGGTGAGTAAAAGCTAGAAGGGCCTTGAGGAAACCACTGTCAAATGTCCAATGGCCCTTGAAGAAACTGTCAGTGAGAGCTTAAAGGTAATTGAGAAAAACATTATTGAAAGCTGTAGGAAAGGAGATCCTTGTTCTGTAGTGGGAAAGTTTAGCAAAACTATTGCTTGCAGTAACAAGGAAATAGAAATGTATCTCATAAAATAATGGATCTGGTTAAGGAGATCTTCAGGTAGAATGCAAGAAAATGCTCACTGTTTTCTTTTAGCCGTATATCATACGGCATGGATAAAGCAAGATAAGCCAAAGAAGAAAATTTTCCATTTCCAAGATTATGTAGAGAAAATATAAAAGAACCAAGGCTTGAGGGGCTTCAAAATAAAACTATTTCCAGTCTCTTCCTGTAGAAGATTCTCAAACTGAAAAGTCTTAGGATACATGTCAAATCAGCAAAAATGTGGTCTCATGGTAAATACAAAGCTAATGTGTAGCTATAATTTTTAAATCTTCAGCATTATTTCAGATGGTGCCTCAGAGACATTTTCCAACAACAAAAGACCTTCTAAGTCTCTTAATATATGCTTTGTGATCCCCTCTGTTAAACAATAAGGCTTCAAAGAATGAATGATAAGAGTGTTATCTCATAGCAGCCTTGTCAGGAGCCTAAGGTAGTTAAGGGCTTACCCGGAAGAGATTTGTGAGTGTCACTTTTATCTAATGGAGTAGATTTTAAATTGATACACAAGAAGCTTAGAGGGTTTTTTGTTTTGTTTTTTTTTTTGCCGTACGCGGGCCTCTCACTGTTGTGGCCTCTCCCGTTGCGTAGCACAGGCTCCGAACGCGCAGGCTCAGCAGCCATGGCTCACGGGCCCACAGCTCCGCGGCATGTGGGATCTTCCTGGACCAGGGCACGAACCCGTATCCACTGCATGGGTAGGCGGACTCTAAACCACTGTGCCACCAGGGAAGCCCACTTATAGGGTTTTTAAAGGAAGTGTATCAACTTGGACTGAAATGGACATCAACAGTACCAAACGAAGGGAAGCCTTTGACTGAGAAAACTACAGCTGTATCTTGAGCCATTTCTTAGAGAAAGGAAGGATTAATCACAGTATAAAACCAAGATTCTGAGGACAACTCCAAATCCATGGAGAATTAGTCCCAGGAAACGCTATTGATCCCTAATTTGAAAACCAGCAATACTGTCCAGCCATATTTCAGATATATAGATCAGTGACTGCTATGCCTTCTGTTTCCCCTTTTTGCATGGGAGTGTCTGGCAGTTATCCAGTCTATTCCACCATTTTATATTGGTGTGTGGGAGCAGACAGCTTGTTTCGTTAGGTTACAGATCTTCAGATCAAGAAGAATGGTATTCACAGAGCTGAACCCAAGGAACTATATCTCAAGAAACTCTTCTAGAGCTACTTCAGACAATGAGAATCTGGATATCAACAAGTCTGAACTAGATGTTATAATAGGATGAAACATGAGCAGGAGAAAGAGGGATTGATCTTGAGAGGGGATGAATTATTTTGTGTGTGGAAGGAATGAAAATAATTTGTGACCAGAGTACAAACAGTGGTTGTTTAAAACATGGCTCCAAAGGTTGTTGACATTTCTTCCATCAGGAGGTGAGATCTACGTAGATGGACTTATGACTATTTCAACCAATAGAGTACAAAAGAAGTGATGCTGTGTAACATCTAAGTCTGGATCAGAAAATCCCATGTAACTTCTGGTGTTCTGTATGCATGTGTGTGTATATTATATGTATGCATGCATGCAATTGTTAAGCACAGATAAAACCAGCTTGTTAATATGGCTACTCTGCACATAGTGGGCAAAAGTTTAATAAGTCTAATGGGGGGAAGAGGGAAGGAAAGAGAAGGAACCAAGGGGAAACAAAGAAAAGACCGACTGCATTAAGAACATTTATGAATTTATGAAAAATACATATGTGTTTATAAAAGTTCAACTATTCATGTATGTGTATGTATACAGACATTTTTTATATTGGGACACAGGGATCATAGACCATGAATGATGGTATTATGAACGGCTGTCAGCAAGATTAAAAAAGCGGAACATATAGGGCAAGGATAGACATGCTAAAACAAAGTAGATACAGAGTTGCAGGTGGGAAACTGGCTAAACCCAGGAGAAACCACAGTCCAAGTGACAAATACTAATGGAGTGGTGGTGAATTGAGGAATGCATAGATACAGTAGAACAAAATGAATAAACAAAAGCAATGGGAATCAGAAGACTACAGATACTGGAGAACAATAGGAATATTGGGGGAAAGCAGGGCAGAGAATAGGAATAAGAACACCTAAAATAATAGAAAAGATAGGGTGAAGTACTAGGGCAAAAAAAAAAAGATTCATAGTGCAAGCAAGAAGTCTGGGAAGGAAGTGCCATGGGCTGCGAGCCTGCAGGTCAGGTTATTTGTGGATTACTTTGGGCAGGCAGGGTTATATGGTATAATTGTGTCTAATTAGTGGCCAGCCTAGGAACTAGAAACTCAAAGGCTATTAGAGTGAGGCGACTTACTATGAATAGAAGCAGCATTTTCTAAGATTTATAAACCTTTTAGAAGAGTTTTGAATGTCTTTCCAGAGGCACATGCTAGGTTCTGCCCATCTGCTCACAAATTTGGCAGTGAGAGAGGTCGTTAACCATTTTTCTTTGGAAATTTCATATTGACTTTTGCCCAACAACTAATTTGGTTAAGCTGTTCTCACTACTTTCTAGGCAGCTTGAGTTTCTTTCTCTAGAGATAAATAACAGTGTACATTTATACTTATTATATAATTCATTTTGGAATCATGAACATCCCAGTAAGAATTTATTGGTCCATATGTGAATTTACTTAGTCCTTCAAGTAGAAATTGTAAGTATAGTAAAGCTTGAATCAATCAAAAATTTCTCTTCCCAAGGTGTCTGTAATATACATCATCCAGAAAATTATTTCAGAATTGCCTCTCTACACTAGAGGAAATATTAAAACTTGGTGGAATAAGGTGGAGGGCAAAACTGATTAGGGAAACCTTCTTCAAATAATTTCAGCAAATTTAATTCAAACAGAGACACAGTTAGCCTGGACAGAGAAGATCTAATTATTCTGTCTGTCCTCTCCTAGTCCACCAGAGAAAGATCATATTTTCACTTTTTTTTTTTTACACGGACCTCTCACTGTCGCGGCCCCCCCGGACGCGCAGCCTCAGCGGCCATGGCTCACGGGCCCAGCCGCTCCACGGCACGCGGGATCCTCCCGGACCGGGGCACGAACCCGCGTCCCCCGCATCGGCAGGCGGACTCCCAACCACCGCGCCACCAGGGAAGCCCTTCACATATTTTTATACTATGCGTTAACTGCATTCAACAACTGTGAGAACTCATGCCAGTAAATTAATAAAGCCTCTCCTAGAAAACTAATGAGAGGTGAGGGAACTCAAATTTTTGTTCTTTATTTCATTCTGAATTGTTCGGGGTTTTTTACAGTAAATTTCTATTATTTTAGTAAACTATAAAACTTTTAAAATAATTTTAAAAAATAAAAACGATCATAGCAGGAATAACATTCCCAATGGTTTAACTGAAGCACCCTGCTTTCTCTTAAACAATAAAAATTTAAAAGTTCTTTGCAGTGAAATTGTATTAATAAGAGATTAAGAGTTTTTACTGTCCAGACAGTATTCAATGACACATCCATTGCCACACCTTGATTTTCAACTTTGGAATAAGAGGTCTTGCCATCAAGTCAAACCATTTATCAAAATGACAGCTCTTCATATACACTCTAAATATGTGTTGAAATCACCTATCATGTCTTATTATTTAGGGGTAATGTTCTCTTCACTCTCAAACTCTCTTAGGAAGCATTTCTAATGGAAAGTTTAGGTCAATTTTTTTCTATTGAAAATTTCTTTTTAACATTTATTATGAGTTCTCTTTCCTTTTTAATTATGGATTTTCAATGAAAAAATCGAAACTGTACATAAGTTCATGTCAAAATTTGAGTGTCTAAACTCAAAATTCAAATAAAGTCAAACCTCAGACTTGAAATTCCAAATGCTTAAAATATTATTGAATGTGAAAAATATTTTTTACCACTGTAGAGTTTATTCTTAAGCCTATTTTCAACTGCACCAAGTTAGATCCCAAGCCAATTTGGACCAAACTAAAATCTGAAAGAGAGTGGGAAAAAATCAGTAATTCAAAGTCCTTTCAAACTTGGACATGTGAACTAGCATGACTCAGACAGGGTGAGAAAAATGTCCAAAATGTCCAGGGCCTTACACGTCTCTTAAACTTTTGATCTTGGCAAATCCTAATGGTTTACATTTGATTTAAAAATATAGGGCTTCTCTGGTGACGCAGTGGTTAAGAATCTGCCTGCCAATGCAGGGGACACAGGTTTGAGCCCTGGTCCAGGAAGATCCCACATGCTGCAGAATAGCTAAGCCCATGCACCACAACTACTGAGCCTGCACTCTAGAGCCCATGAGCCACAACTACTGAGCCCACGTGCCATAACTACTGAAGCCCACGTGCCACTACTGAAGCCTGTGTGCCTAGAGCGCAGGCTCCTCAACAAGAGAAGCCACTGCATCGTAATGAAGAGTAACCCAGCTCACCGCAACTAGAGAAAGCCCGCCTGCAGCAATGAAGACCCACTGCAACCAAAAATAAAATAAATAAATAAAAAATTATTTTTAAATTAAAAAAATAAAGATATAAGCACACTGAAGATTTCTAGGGCCCATATCCAATATAAAACTACTTTTTTCAGCTATTAAATTGGATCATATACAAGTTACATTTTCACCTTTTTAAAGCTAAAATAGAGTTGTATATTTGACCCCAAATTTCTTCATAATTCATTTTCTACTAATATGGAGTGAAATGTAGCTAGATAAAGAACATTATTCAAGTGAGGAGTGTCTCAAAATAATATCTATATTAGCTCTGACTGGTGTTTGCAGTAATATCAGCCACGTATTTATACAGTTAAATGTTTAAACAATACCACTTAAACTGAGTAATAAAAGAAGTTGTTTAGATTTTTGACACTGCTTCTCAACCTCAAATGCAGGGAAAGAGTATAACATAACTATAACATTTATTTTTACTGTACTTTTTACCTGTAGTATAGTGTCCTGAAACTTGTGACCAGAATAGTGCAAGACTTCGTTGGGGATAAAGATAACAAGTTTAAACCCTAGAACAAATACACACTACTATATATAAAATAGGTAAACAACAAGGACCTACTGTGTGGCACAGGGAACTGTATTCAATATCTTGTAATACCCTGTAATGGAAAAGAATCTGAAAAAGAATATATATATATATATATATATATACATATATATATATATGTATAACTGAATCATTTTGCTGTACATTTGAAATTAACAAAATATTGTAAATTAACTATACTTCAAATTAAAAATTACAAAAAAAGAAATACAAGAAAAAAGAAAGTAGATAAGTGAAGGGGAGAAGGAAGGTGATAGAAAGAGACTGTTAATGGGTATGGAGTTTCTTATTGTAAAGAAAATGTTCTAAATTTGATTGTAGTGCTGAGTGCATAATTCTGTGACTATACTAAAAACTATTGAACTTCACACTTTAAATGGGTGAATTTTCTGATGTGCAAATTATATTGGAATAAAGCTGATATAAATTTTTTTCTCCTGATGGAAAAAAAAAAAAAAACCTAGAAGAAAAAAATAGTAAAGTAATGCCTGGTAGAAATATTTACAAAGAGATCATACTTTTTTATGAGGTATTATACAGGGAAGTACTAGATTTAAGACAAATATGATTTTTCACTAAAGCAATTAAATAGAATTTGTGGTTTTCTGAATGTCAAAATTTGTAATTTTTCAAACCACTACTATGTGCACTGTGGGAAACTGCAAGACATGAAAGATATGAATCTTTCCTCCAAAAAACTCTACATCTGTTGGGAAAGGAGCACATATATTCATGATAAATTGAACTACTTAGTTTGCCCATATTCACTCTTGTTCACAGGAGATCCAAGACAGGAAGATTTAGCTATTAATAAATAAAAATAAAAATTTTATTTATATTTAATTTTCCCCAAAGGATTTAAGAAAGGAAAAGTTAATAGTACAGCAAATTGTTATAATATAGATAAGAAATCACACAAGGGAAAATGTTATACATTTCAAATGAAAAGAACAGATATTAGCACTAGAAGAAGAGTGAGACAGACAGAATACCTTTGAGCTATTGAGCCAAGTAACACCTCATAATAACAATTAGCACTTCACATTCATTACTTCATTAATCTTCACATGAACCACAAGCATGATAGAGCTTATCATTATCCATGCTCTACAAATGAGATAAAAGAAGCTCGAAGGTGATGAAGTGGCACTGCCAGAATCTCAACATAGATGGTCTTCTAGATCCAAACTCAGTCCTCTAAGTGTTAATCAAGCTGTTGCACAACCAGATCTTAAACATTTTATCTCTGATTCACCTGGCCTTCAGAATCTCACCAGTACTTTTCCTTTTATGACAGGGATACCACTACAACTCTCCAGTGGAAGCAGTTTTTTTTTTTTTCCAACAATCACTGGAATAAACAGTGCCAAGGCATTTTGGAAATCAGAGTCAGATGGGCATTTTATGTCTCTTAGGAAAAATAAAACCAGTTCTAATACTGGACACCTGTCAAGTCACATCACATCGTGAATATTCTTTTCAGTAACAGGCAAAAAACTCTATATGAGAGCAGCTGTCTTTCTTTAAAAGAAAATGACGCTGTCACTGTTACCTCAAGATATTAATTATCCTGGTGGAACTGTTTTCTGATACAGGCCACAAGGAAATCTTCCTGGCTTTGAATATAACCACCGTTATCCATGACCGTGGGAAAGGTTGTCCGTTCTGGGGATATTAATTTTTATGAAGGAACTGATGTATACACATTTATTTCAAGGCAAGTTAAAGATTCCTTTTAAGGATTCTGGATTTATTCCTTCTATCCCTGAGAATATGAACTCATTTTTGGTATTCAGAAAAAAAGTGAAACTTTCCATGTCAAACTAGATATTTTCTTGTCTAGTTTTCTTTTCTTTTGTAATAACTGAATCTCATGCTGAGTAATCCAGTGTTCTTATGATACGATTGAAAAATTATAGATAATCACAATAAAACACTTTCCTAATTAGCAGTGATAGCTGAAAGCAGACTCATTCTAGAAATTAAAGTAGTTCACCAAAAATATCCTCTAACAGTGAAATCTAGGCTTTATTTCATTCTATTTTTATTTTGAAAAATAACATTTAAAAGACCAAAGAGTACAAAGAATAATATAACTAACACCCGTATTCCCACAATCTAGAATTAAAAGCTGCTAATATTTGGTTACATTTACTGTAAGAAATTTTTTATATATGTTCTTTGAAAAAATTATACAAGTAATATTAGCCTATATTAGAAGAAGGAAGGAAAGGAAAGCGGGACCAAGGGAGAGAGGGAAGAAGGGAGGTTGAGCTGAAGAAAGAAAAGAAAGACGGGGGCTTCCCTGGTGGCGCGGTGGTTGAGTCTGCCTGCCGATGCAGGGTACACGGGTTTGTGCCCCGGTCTGGGAAGATCCCACATGCCGCGGAGCGGCTGGGCCCGTGAGCCATGGCCGCTGAGCCTGCGCGTCTGGAGCCTGTGCTCCACAACGGGAGAGGCCACAACAGTGAGAGGCCCGCGTACCGCAAACAAAACAAAACAAAACAAAACAAAAAAAAAGTGTACTCTTCCAGTCCATTTATGAGTTTTATGCTTGTGACTTATTTTATCATACTGGTAATATACCTACTATCGTTTGACTAATTGCTTTGTTATTCAATATCATGTTTTGAGTTCCAGTCATATTAATATATAGAAATCAATGCAATCTATCTTAATTGATGAATAAATTGTGCCTGAATTCAACACATTTTAATTATCATCATCCCTAGTTGATGTGTCCAGTTTTTTTCCTAATACAACCAAGGCTGCAGTGTACATCTTTCTACATATTGCCTTGCACACAGATGTGAATGGCTTTCTAGGGAATAAACCTACAAGTAAAATCGCTGGTCATATGGTACAAATAGTTTCAATTTTACCATAAACTGCCAAATTGATCTGCAAAGTGGCTTCACAAATGTATACTTCACAAATGACAAATGTCATGTATACCACCATACATGACAATACTGTTTTCTCTATATCTTCACCCACCCTTGATATTGTCAGAATTCTAAAATTGTCAGTGTAATGACTGGAAAATATTAGTTCGTTGTTGTTTTAATTTGCATTTCCCTGATTACAAGTGAGGCTGAATTTTTTATATGTTAATTAACCACTCACAAATGCTATTTTGTTGTTTGTCGGTACATATTATTTACTGTTTTTCTATTTTAACTTTTTTTCCTTAGAATCTTTATAATAGTCTGAATAATAATCCTTTGTCTACTATGTACATTACAAATATCTTCCCTTACTGTGGCTCTTTATCTTTTGACATAAAGCAATTTTAAATTTTGATGCAAATGACTGATGAGCAGATTATAGATTTGCTGAGATTAAATTCTTCTTGTATTCCAGTGACAATCCCCACTTGATTACAGTGTATTATTTTTAAAACTTTCTTGGATTTGGCTACTTAATGTTTTACTCAGCAGCTTTATACCTATGTTCACAAATTTATAAGCCCATAATTTACCTTTTCCACACTGTCCTACTAATCCAGTTTTGAAGTCAGTTTATAATAATCTCATTTCAATAGCCAAACGATTGTGTTTCTGTTTTCTGGAACAACTTGAGAAATTTAGTAAAACTCGCCTAGAAACTTTCTGGGTCTGGGGCTTATAATTGTGGATGAGCTGGATATTTTTTTACTACTTTGATTTTTTTTAATGGTTATTTATGTACTCAAATCTTTAAAAATTTCTTCCAGTGTCAATTTTGACATTTTATGTTGCTACAATTTTTCAAATTTATTAGCATATAATTTTTATAAGTTCTTGTTATATTTTCATGTTTATTTTATCTATAGTTATTTGTCCTTATTTAATAGCAAATTCTGTCTTTTTTTTCCTCAATCACTCATGCCAAGGTTTGGCTTCTTTCAGTAATCTTTTGGTAATATTAGACATATTACTCTGTTTTTATTGATAGCCTGTTCTCTATTTTCTTGACATTGACATGTGTCTGTAGTGTATTTTTCTTCCTTGTTTACTTCTTTAAGGTATTGTTTAGGAAAGCATAAAGAGTAATAATATGCACACATTTTTAACACTACCCAGCTTAAGAAAGTGAATTTCACTAATAGAGTTCAGAACCTCCTCCTCAAGGATATCTCCTCTGCACCCAATGTCAGAGATAAATACTATTCTGAACTTCATATGCATCATTCCCTTGCTTTGCTTTATACTCGTACTATATACACAGGTATCCCTAAGTAATGTATAGTGCTACCTTGCCTACTTGTAAAGTTTGCATATATATATATTTATATTTATATTATAACTATATAAGTGTAAATATATATGTATGTATAACCAAGCAGATAGATAGATAGATAGAGATAGATAGATAGATAGATAGATAGATGCTTTTTTGCTCAACCTTTGTCTGTGGGATGCATCCATGTTTCCTGAAATCATGTCCCAGATACACTTTCCTGGAATCTCTACCTCAATATCTGCTGCTAGGAAAACCCAAACTAGGTCAGCAGTGTATTCAAAGTTTTTTACATTGTTTTCATGAAGAGGTGTTTAATATTTTAATACTTCTGCATATTTTGAGAAGGTGTTCTCCTTTCACCTCTTAATATGAAGAATTAAACTGAGGTGCTTTAATGTCTAATAATCCTTTTATTCCTGCAAAAATCCAATTATTTTGATCTAATTTTTCATTTAGTTTGTAAATATTTTGTTTAGTATTTTACATCTATGCTCATAAGTGAGATTAGCCCATAGTCTTCTTTTCTAATATTTTCTTATCTGATTTAAGTAACAAGGTTATACTAGTTTCATTTTTTTAAAAAAAATACAGTTTATTGGGGGGTTCTCTTTGATTTTCCAGAAAAATTGGAGTAAAGATGAAGTTATGTTTCTTGACTCTGAATTAAATTACCTCTAAAACAATCTGGAACTGGTTTTATTGTGAGTAAATTTCTAAACTTGATTAAATTTAATGGATAGAGGAAAATTCATCATGTTATTTCTTCTTGAATCTGTTGTTAAGTTATAGTTTTTCTAAGAAATTTGCATTTTATCTAAGTTCTCATGTGTTTTGGAAACATTTATTTCATAGTTTTATCTTTTTGGTCTCAGCAATGTCTATAGTTGTCTTCTTTTTTATTTCTAATATTGTTTATTTGTACTGTTTCATCTTTTCTTGAGCCAAAAATGTCTATTTTATTAGTTTTTTCAAAAAGTGAACTTTTGCCTTAGTTGATTCACTCTACTGTATATTTGTTTTCCATTTGATTAATTTCCACTCTTATCTTTATAGTTTCCTTCCTTCTACTTTCTTTGTGTTTATTTTGTTGTTCTTCTAACTTCTTAAGTCACTTAGCTCATTTATTTTCAGCTTTCTTCTTTTCTAGTGTAAGCATTTGGAGCTATAAATCCACTATAAGTATGCTTCAGTTATATCTCATGATTTGGACATATATTTGTTGTTATTCAAGTTGAACTATGAGTTATTTAGAAAGCTTTTTAAAATTAATTTTCAAAGGTATGAATTTTTCTGCCTTGCTGTTTATTATTGATTTCTAACTTATTAGAAAATGGTCTAGGTGATAAAAATTCTATGAACTTATGTCTTAGGGTAGGGTCAATTTTGACAACTGTTCCTTGTGTGTTTGAGAATAAGATGTAATCTCTCGTTTGGGGTTATTTATCTTTCATATCAAGCTTGTTAATTATGTTATTCAAATTTTTCACATACTTGTAAAAAATTTTTGCTGCTTGATTTATCAGTTACTGAAAGAAGTTTGTAAATTCTTATACTCCTATTAGCAGTTTTTCCATCATGACCTTATACGTTTTGAGGCTATGCTACAAAGTTTACACAGATTATATCCAATGAATTAAATTTTTATCATCATGTAGCAATCCCCTGTATGCCTGATAACTTTTTTGCCTCAAAGACTATTTGACTGACATATCATCTATTTATCTATCATCTATCTATCTATCTATCTATCAGTATCTTGGTAGGTATTGGCTTAGTATATCTTTTCCTATTTTTCTTTCTTTTTTTACTTTTGACTTTTCTGTATACTCTTATTTTAGGTGTTGCTTTTCATCCCATTTGACAATATATGACTTTTAACTGTTAAGTCTATTGAATTTATAGTAGTTAATATTACTACAAATCTGGGTTTATTTCTTCAACTTCATTTTGTGCTACATCTTCTGATTTTGCAAGTTTTCTGTTTTCTTCTTCTTCTGGCTTTCTCTTGGTCTGATTAATTTTTGTCTCTGTACTGCAGTGCCTCAGCACAGTGCATTTAGATGTTGAATTATTTTAGTATATCCTGATGAGAATGTCCTGATGATCCACATCTTTCATTGAAGATGATCCATTTCATTCTTGGGAAGTTCTTAACTCATCATGTTCTGTTTGAATACTTCCTTTCCATTATTCTGTTTCTGGAACTCTAATGAGATATCTTTTAGAACTTTCTCTTCTATGCTCCAAGAATATTAACCAACCAAGCAAGAATCTTAATCAACTTTTGTATTTCCTATGAGTACTTTTTTCTCTTGATTGTATTCTGGGTGATTTCTTCAGGTCCTTCTTCCATTTTACTTTTTCTCTCCAATATCCAAAGGAAGATAAGAAACTCAGAGAGTGGAGTCCAGCATTTAAGTGACGGTTCTTCTAGGGACAACAGGCAATTCTCAAGTGAGACAACCAGAAGTCTGAGAAGAAGAACAGAGGTCTTAACAAATTTGCAGAGTGTGGGACAAAAATTGAAGCTCAGGACTATCAAAGAGGGAGAGGAGAGAGCACTGATAAACCTTGAGGTTTGGTGCTGGAACCCTTCAGGGCTATACTCTAGGAGGAAAGGTAAACCACAAGTTGACTTGCTCTTACAGCTTCAAATTATCTGAATCCATGTACTCAGACTGAGGTAATTTTAGATTGCAAGTGCATGGTCTAACCAGAAGCAAATGCAAATCCACTCTGAAGAAGGAAGGCATTGTTGTAGTTCCTGAAATTTTCTAGTTTCTTACTGTGGAAGGGCAAGTCCATCATCCCTAGCTTTCCTGAGTGAAGGCTTTGGGCCTTCACTATGTTCTGAAATAGTCATGGAGCTATAATGAAAGAAGTCATAAAACAGAAGACATGATCAACTGAAACATGTATTTAGGTTTTGTTAGGCATTTTGATGAACTAAAATGTCTTCCACAGCTTTTTTGTATTAAAAGAAAAAAATGACTACTCTCAAACCGACTGATCTGCCACAGCCACCATAAATTATACTGTGACAGATTTAAGTGATTCTATGAAGGAAACAAGGATACTTCTTGTTTGATATTAAGTGTTAGGGACATGTGATGACATCTGTGGTCTGTCACAGACGGGGAGTTAAGAGATGTGGTTTTTTTAGGTCATGTTTCTGTCACACACTACAACTTTGCTTGGGTCTGTAATGTACTTTCTCGGCACCAGTGAAATGTGCCATCACTGTGTTTGGGAAATGAATAGATTTGTAGATTCACAACTAAGAGATGAGATGGAAAACTTACTAGGGGGGAATTTATAATGTAGAAAAACATATTCATTATTATAATATCATTCTATGATTTCATATTGCTCTCATAATGTAAACTGCAAAAGGTGAATTTGCCAAGTTCCCCTAGCACAGTGAGGTAGGCAGCAGTTAGACTTTTAGTTAAATCCAAAGCTGATTAATAATCAGAATTATCTGACAAAATTCTCAGAATAAATATTCTGGGATGAATATCATCTTTCCTCCTTCCCAGGTGGAACACTCCCCAGTTATTCTTTCACCTTAATTTATTTCCTTTACCACCCTTTCCACAATCTGTAGTTAGATATTTGTTTATTTGTTACTTCTTTAAGTTCAGTCTCCCCCAATGGACAGGGAGGCCCATGAAGTCAGAGATGTTGACTGTTATCTTCTCCATCCTGTTCATAACAGTTACTCTAAGGCCTAGAAACTAGTAGGTGTTCAATAAATCTGTGAAGGAATGAAGGGATGAATAAATAAACCAGAAGAAATCTCTGCAATGTGATAGGAATCTTTATTTGTAAAGAGTTCCAGAAATGGTTTCGTTGACCAGCTCATTGATGAACACACTACACTGGTTTATGACAAAGTGATTTTCAACTAAGGAGGATATGTCAGAATTGTCGATGGCATGGGGGTAGGGCCAGCTACATGGGCATTTGACTCATGCATTCTCACAGGGCCAACTCAGAAGGGCCTCCCTCTCTCCCCTCCCACATCTGCAGTTGCCATCTTAAAGGTCTTAATCATTTTCTCTTTGAATGTGTGTTTTGTAAATGCGGTCCAATGGGACAATGGAGGGTGAGTCAGAAGCTTGGAGCCTAGCAATCCTGCCTCCTCCCACTTCTGCCCCCCAGGAGGGGTTGTCAGCTGCCTGTGCCCCCCACCTCCACCCTGCCCTTGACAAGCGACTGTGGCCACCCTTGCCCCACAAGAAGCTGGGCATGAGTTAGGAAGGGGCAGGGTCTGGGATGTCTATGAGGGTCTGCTTTTGCCCAGGAAGTTTGAAGTTAAATAACAAAGAAACCATGACAGGTTGAAAAAGACCGTGGAAAAATGGAAAACATGATTTTCCTGCTTTTTGAACAAGGAGCCTGGCATTTTCATTTTGCACTGGGCCCTGCAAATTATATAGCCAGCCCTGAGGGCAGGATATATTTATGCATCTAAAGGGAGCATGTGTATTTGAAAGCTGAGAGACACCATCCCCAGGTTTACTTCCTTAAAGTCAGGTTGCTATGAAACTAAGGCACATTGCCACCTGGTAGATGGTGGTGCCTCAGTGTCTTTTGCTCTGAACACATAGAATTTTCCATAAGTGACACAAACAATGACCTCTTTTCCCCTAAATTATTTTTTCTTGATAAAACATGACTTCACTAAAAAGTTAAGCTTAAAAAAAGTTAACTACTTTTTACTGAAAAATACATTTTGTATACTTGAAGAATTGCACGTAAACAACTTATGAACCCTTAATAGTATCCATTTTTATTCTTTAGTTTTCTTACTTCAAACTTATGTTCTCCCCCTCTTTTCCCTTCCTTCAAAACCTAGAGGTTTCATTACCAACACTTGCTTTAGACAAAGTTCCAGTAGCTCCCAGTTTGCTCTCTGACCTCTCTGTTGTTCAACTCCTTAAGTATGTGTCCAAGGGTTTTTCTTTCTCTAGGGGGCTCCAATCTTCCCTCCAAGTCACTTTACAGGAGTCTCAAGTGCTGAAGTGTCAGTGGAGAATTTTGAGTCCTCCAAGAAATGGCCCATTTAAAACCAGGTACAGCGATAGCCAAGAAGCTGTCTGGAAATGCTGAACCACTGAGTTAAACAAAGAAATCTGATTCTAAAGCAGGCTGTGCTGAAGAAACTTGCCTACCAACTAGAAACACTAACTATTTTTCTTGACTGTGCCCCAGCCCTTACTTCACAACTTGTGTGACTTCACCAATATTCTACCAGGGTTCCATGTTTTGGGAGTCTTTTCCCTGTCAACCTGCCATGCTATTCATCTCCAAGAGCCTATTTATCTGGGGAAGGAGCAACATTATTCCTATTACTGGCTCTGCATAGGAATGACCTCTCTTTCTCTTTCCACCACTCCTACCCTAGTAGTGTTTTCTTGATCTTGTCCCTTGTTTGTTCACCAAACCCCAGCTAAAGTGCCTAATCCAACCTCCTGCCATCTGCATATATGCCTGTGTGTCCTTCATCAGCAGCACCCATCAGCCAATTACTGTCCAATGCAGGCCACTTGCCCAACACTAGCATTATTGGATGGAGTAATTAATGACTAATCCTTGGGCCCCATAAGATGGGCATGACTTCCCCTCATCAAAGTGAATTAGAGCTTAGAAGCACAGCTTTTCAATTCTGTTTGATTTCAAAATGTGTGACCTTTCTCTTAGATTACAGAACTAGTGCACCTGTAGCCTGATAAAAGCATAAAAAGGTGTTCAAAATACTGAACTAGAAGGATACTTTGAAACATATTTGGTGACCCTCATTGGGCCACAGCTCAGCCAAAGAGGATGACATCTCATTGCCCTGGGATAAAACCCACCTGAGGGACCAGCCCAGGTGGTGAACCAGCTGGGTAAGGTTATGTTCTTGTTGATCTACCCTTGTCTTTGGATCCAGGACAAGCAGAATTCCAAACCAGGATTCCAATTTCCCATAGCCATCTCATTGTATATTTTCCATGTTCCCCTCATGACAGCCTTTAATAGTTGCACATGGGGATGGCTGCCAAGAAGAGAGGAAGCAACAAACATGAATTCCTATTTATAGTTTGGACAAGAAGAACATTCACCAGGACCTTCCCTGATAAGCAGTAGTCCTTTAAAAGAGGAGAAATTCTTAGCATTGTTGTATGGAGAACACTTGTGGTCCTGCCTAATACTTCTGATTCCATCCGAGCTAAGCTCCTCACTTTCTTTACTTGTAGATTGAATTCCATCTCCCAGATTCAATCTTTAAGTCAGAGGCTTTTGACCTGGGCTTCTGAAATTCTATAAATTCCTTGGATTTGTATGTCTGTGTCTTTGTTTGTATGTCCATTTTTTAAAGGAAGTGCAATGGATTTCATTAGATTTTTTAATGGTGTTCATGATCCAAAATGTTAAATCTTCATCTTAGTTGATTTGTGGCCAAGTGGTGTTATCGACAAAGATGTGAGACATGAGGACATTTTAGACCAAGTTCATCCTTGCAGTCTTAGAAGATCCTGGCCAAAGGCTGCTAATTGAAGTTAGATATTAATTCACGAGCCCCAGGACTATGACTTGTGACCAAAAACCATGAGAAGACAATCATATGAAAGAGTGGTTTCCAGAATGTGTATCACAGTAGCTAGGATTCCATGGGATGTCTCAGGATTTTCTGTAGGAAGTGACCAAGAGGTGGGGCTCCATATCTAGCTGCAAGCCCATTAATTCCTGTGTTACATGTTGCAGTTATGATTGAATCCTACTTTTAAATTTTTATGAGAAAAATAAGGTATGAGGCTTTCTTTCGAAGTTTGAAAGTTACTGCTCAAGGATGTCACAACTCCTTTTTTACCACTGATTCTCAGGATCTGGTGGTTGGGACAACATAACTTCACCAGGACGTGATGCACCCAGACACAGAATTAATTACGGAATTAATTAAGAAATACTACTACCAGTATATACACAAACTCCAGGTGCATTAGTAGATAAATTTTGCTAACTCTCATGTTAACTGCAGCTAGTTGGAGGAGGATGCCTAGGAGACATTTTTGAGAAGGATTCTGAGCCAGGCTGGTTCAGCAGAAAATAGGACTATTAATAATTAATGATGTCTGCCATGGTCCCAAGGAAGGTGTTATGTATTTGAGACTCCTATCCTGAGTTTTCTGGGGGAGAATAGCTAGCCTGCACCTGTACCACACAAAATATAATTTCCAACATGGTTATTTTGCCTCCATGGAAATGGAGACTTCAACTCAACCATTTTTATCGATTTGATAACCTACAAACTCTAAAGACTCCACCCCTCCCGCTTCTTCCTCTGCTGCTTTTTCAGACTTGACCTTGGACCCACAGTTGCCAACTGTATTGGTAAGTGTTAAAAAACAATTTGAAGGGAGAAACACCCTGACTTCCAGTTCTGTACAGATAGGAGTACTAGCTCATAAAAGGGGAGTTATGTGGCCCAAATTCCCAAATTACTTATTAACTCTTACTCAACCTTCCAGTGTGAGCTCTAGGGAAACTACTCCTGGCTTCCCCAGCTGTTGGATGATTTCACTGCATAGTCATCTTTTCTTTCCATAACTCTTATTTCAGTTTATAAAATGTGTGCCTGTGTGTGTGTGTGTGTGTGTGTGTGTGTGTGTGTGTGTGTGTGGACTTATGTGATTAAATTCTCTCTCCCACTAGTCTATGAGTTCCAAGAAAGTCTATTTTTGCTTACCACTTTATTCTGAGGTTCTTGCATTAAAAAAATCTGTCACACTTATTTTACCCTAAGATGTGTTACTGCTCCTACTTGCTAAAATTGAATCTTATGAAATGAAAAGACAAACAACAGAAGGGGAGAAGATAACAAAAGAGACAGGAAAATAAAAGCAATTGCTTCATGTGAGAACCTTAATTACCCCCTAGAGCATGTTGCCATTAAGATCAGGAAAGATTGCTCTGGAGCACAGCTGAAAGAGAATGAGCCACTCCATTTTAAAACCAGCACTGAACATCCAGTTTTGTTGTCTCTCCTAGGAGAACTCCCACCTGCAACTTTGACCTTTGGTTGGCACCAGGCTAGTTGTTTATACCTTGAGGTTTCCTGATAGTCCCTACGACTTCCTCTGAGTCGCCTAAATGTGCTTCAGATTTTTCCAGTCTAGCATTTCCCTATCCCTTTGCCCAGTGTCCTTCTGTTGGAGTTATGGAATGGAAGCCTGAAGTCAGGTTGAGGAAGACGTAAGAAATACCAAGAACGTAGTATCCCAGATTCCAAAAGAAGATGTATTTTAAGAAGGAAAGAGTCCTGCAAACATAACAATGAGTGGACATGTTGTTGAAAGAGACAAAAAGAATAAATAACTAAAATTAAATAAATAACATACGGTCAAATGGTGATAAGGGCTATGAAGAAAATGAAACCTGTTTGGGGAAAGAGAATGACGGGAGAAAAGAATGGTAATATTTTTAATCGTGCAGTCAGGAAGGCTCTCTTTGAAGGGGTGATATCTGAGCAGAAACCTGGATTATGTGAAGGAGTGAGAGCAAAGCATTCTACACTGAGGGAATAGCTGTGTAAAGGCTCAGATAGTTCGAGGAACATCGAGAAGGTAAGCGTGGCTCAAGTGGAAGGAATCAGGGAGAAAGAGGTAGGAGAGTTTTGCAGGGGCCAGATAATGAACAATCATGGATTTTATTCCGAATGGGAACCAAAGAGAAATTGACCACAGGGATAGTACAGACAAAGCAGGAAGTCTGGTTAAGAGGCTAGGATGGGAGTCCAAACATGGCATGACAGTCAATTGTTCCAAAAAGGATAGAAGCAGTGACAGCAGTGAGAAGCGGTCAAATTCAAGATATATTAGGAAGGCTGACCCAACAGCACTTGCTAATGGATTGGGTGTGAAGGGTGGGGGAAAGAGAGAAATCTTTTATGATTCTTAGTTTGAAGACCTGAGCAAAATCTTATGCTACTTATTCAGTTGGAGAAGCTTGGGGCAGGACTTGTTTGGGGTAGGGATATATAAAATTCTCTTTTGGACATGTTAAATTTGGGATGCCTATTAGAGATCCACGTGGAAACTTAAAATAACTAGTTACATATACAAGTCTGAATCTCAGGAGGGAAGTTGTAGCTGAAGAATATAAACTCGAGACTAATGAAGGTATTGTAAACTATGGCCCAGAAAACGGTTAGCTAGGAAAAGTATGTAAATAGAAGAAAAAAGAGGGCTAAGGCCTGAAACAGAAAGCAGGCCAACATCTAGAGGTCGGATGCGGGAAGAGTAGCTAGTAGAGGGGAAGGAGCAATGAGGTTACAGATACCAAGAGAGTGGTGTCTCAGGTACTGAAAGAAAAAAGTGTTCCAGGAACAGAAACATCAACAGTGCCAAATGCTGCTGAAAGCACAAGAAGCAAGTGGGTGGGAGATAGTGTGGAGAACTGACCATTGGTCTGAAAAGTTGGAAGCCAGTGGGTTCCCTTAACAAGAGCAGTTTCTGTGGAATACTAGGGGTGAAAATCCCTAGTATTGAAGTGGGTTCAAAATATTAAGGATATATTGTGTATACTTAAGTCATCCCAGGGATTTTACTAAAGAAAAGCAAAGAAATGGGCTAGAACTGGGTGTGGGATCAAGGGAGGGTTTGGTTTATTTAAGACAGAGGGAATTAACTTGAAGGCTGTGGGAATAATCTCACTGAGAATGATAAAATAATGATTCAGGAGAGAGGAGATAACAGTTGCTGGAGAAAGGATGGGACCAGAGGCCTTACAGGAGGACAGAGCACATCATTGTAACAGGAGGAAGTTGACGTACAAGTATATGTAAAGGTTAGTCAATTTGGTGATGGGAAGATGAGGTCATTCTCCTCTGAATGTTTCTATTTTCTCATTGAAATAGTCAGTGAAGTCACCAGCTGATAGTGAAGAATGGGAAGGTGGAGTTGACAGTTTGATGACAGAGGAGATGATATAAATTTGCCTTCTTGGAGAGGAGGAAAGCAAATACCCCAGGGAAATGCAGGAGGCCTCATTAAGATCATTTTCTCTACTTCCTTCCATTACTCATGGACAATACTGGACACAGACCACCCACTTCTTTTAAAAACATGACTGTTAAAGAAAATTTTTTGAATTATTGTTCAAAACGTGAGATGTGCTTTTTGTGACCAGAGACCTCAATTTACTCACTTGTACCATGTGCATTGAAAACTTGCTTCCTCCTACCTTATGGAAAGGTAGACTGCTAATATGAATAACAAATGTGAAATCTTTTGAAAGGAAAATTATATTCTATGTGTCCAAGGCAGAGATGGGACAAACCAAATACCCTATCTGCAGGGAGAACATCCTTCTCTTTTTGAGTGGAAGTGACTAGAGATGTGAAGTGGACAGAACAAAACAATCCCTTTGATATTAACACCAGTGCATTAAATTTTTATTTTTCTTATTTTTAATTTCACACTTAGAGAAATTTCACTAATGAGGCATGCCACAATTCGATTCCCAGATGGTGACATTAATGTTAAAAAGAAGATGCACCTGAAACAATTTAAAGAACTCCAGAAAGACCAGATTAAGCCCACGCACTATGTTTTATCAGCCTTTTGGGGCTCCCAAAGAGTTGTAATGCAGTAGGACTACATCAAGTTTAGTTCAAATCAAAATACATTTTTAACACATAGGACCATTCAACCTAGTATGTCTGAAGTACAGAGGGCAACGTGATTAATACTTTTACATTCTTTTACTTGGGTTTAGTTTTGGTGGGTTGAAATAAACCAGTATCCATTATATCAATGGAGATATGTGAGAATGTAGTCTTTAGAAGAACACTGCCTGATTTAAAAAAAATAATAAACAGATATGATATTCTTCTGTTAGGAAATAAAGAACAACTTGAGGTAAGGAGCAATCACGAAGATGGTGGGTAAAATCAAAGGCCCATCAATGTGTGCTGAGTTACTTGTAAATGTTTTATTTGTCTGATCCCTCTGTAACTTAGCAGTGCTGCATGAGGAAATGGCCAGAATGCCTATAAGTTATTTTACACACTCATAGACCCTGAAGTTAGTAAATCCTACAGTCCCCTTGGCAAACTCTCCATGTTCTCCCTTTGGAAATACAATAAACTTGTTTATTCCATTCGTCAGTTTTCCATTTCTGAGCTTCTTCATTGAATTTGTTATCTTTTTTTTGTAACCAAGCTGTCCCAAGCACTGTGTGGCCACAGTTACAAAGAGAAATTAAGGATATAGGTAATAATAAAGAATAATAGTTTGTATAACACAAGGTTTTGTTCATTGTAAATGGGATGAGGCAGTTATTTCAGCTTTAAACCACACTGCGTAATACTAAATATGTCTTCCAAGTTGACTTTAAGAAATGAAGTGTGTCTTCTCCATCTCTGTGAAAAGATAGAGTTTTTCCTATGCACTAAGTGTTACACATTCCAGTGCTGGGATGTGAAGGTTTGAGAGAGGACAGGTGTAGCAAGTCACTGAGGTTGAAAAGCCCTTCAGGCCCAATTCTCTTGCCCTCCTAGGTCTGCCTGAGAAATAATGACCATGTGAATAGCAGCTAGGACAGGTGAGAGTAGCACAGGGGAGCCAGACTTCCTTTATTCTCCTTATACCTAGAGAAACCATGAGTGGGCCAGCCATGGTAGTGGTGACTATGAGTCACTGAAGAATTTTTCTTCAGTAGGCAATGAGGATATCACTAGAAAGACCAAAACATCTGTGTTTCAGTGACAGTCATAGGAATGGAACTTCCAAGCTCTCCTGTTCTCTCAATGGGACAAGAATAAGCAGACAGGTCCATAGGACTGTAGAAAACTCCGTGGGAGCATTTTGGAGTTATCACTGGAAGAGGAACCTTGGGAAAGAGGTGGGATATTCTCATATGGGTAGCCTTGGTGCTCACAGTCGTTTAATTTAAATGCTATATACTTCAAGGTGAGATAAGATATATCAGTTGCATTTGTTACCTTAGAAACACAGGGAAAATAAGTTCCTTCCTTAAAGAATCAGTAACTGTTTCATAAGTAAATTCTGCCTAAAGTTTGTAATACATCAGAAAAGAAGTAGCCCAACCTCCTGAATTATGGTATTAAACAGATTTCCCTCTTTCCTCTTAAGGAAAAACATAATTCTTTGCACATCACGACCACTCAACCTTTTTGAACTGAATTAAATAGTGCTGAGTTTTTAAAGAAATTGTTGAAATACGTTGCATTATTCCTAATTAATCATCTCTTCAGTGTTAAAAAAAAGCAGTCGTCTGGTTTGATGAGGATCTTCTTGGCTAAGTCTTGTAATTCCCTAAGAAAACACTTTTTTTTTGGTGTTAAAGTTAATCTGTACACTTAAATTTATATACAATCCTGAATTCAAAATACTTAATAGATTCATTAAATGTATATATTTTCTCAATTATAGAATTGAAATACACAAATTAGAAAATCTTTGGATTATTTCCAAAAGATAATAATTAATGTGCGTTCAGCATTTTAGGAAGTGTTTTCACATACATGATCTCATTTGTTATTCATTACAACCTCATGAGTTGAGAATTTCCCTATTTGATAAATAAGTTATCAAAGGCTCCAAGAAGATAATTAACTTCAACATCAGTAAGAGGCTAAGATGTGAGTCCTCTGTATCCAAATTCCATGTCTTTCTCACCATAATGCATAGTCTGACATAACATAATGCTGCAAATGTGTCACAAAATAGAACGTAAGTCTCCTTCTTGAAATCCCAGGATTTATCCATTAGTCTACCCAATTTGATTTTAAGCTAGCATATATCCTTTCTTTACATTCCTCTTAATGATTGATCTTACTTTGCAGTTGATAAGGATCTCTATAGTTGATAGCTGGTAGGATATCTCCCCTGCCATATTCCTCTGGGCTCCTAGCCACATGTTTACACATTGTGTCCCTACCCCATTGGTGATAGCTGATTGGTCAGAGATAAATAGCTTCTCCAAGTTGAGCAGCTCAGATTTCTTCTGACAGAAATTTGGAATGAGGACCATGAAAGAAATAATCAGTGTCTGCTTTACTCAACTTAATTCATGTATATTCTGAACCATAGAGTGACCAATTCCCTCTTTCTGAACTTGAGGAAGAAAGAAGCATATATGTGAAGAGAAAGAGAAAGGATAAATTCTTGACCTTGAATTTCATAAACTACCCCTTATCCTCAAAATAAATCCCTTTTTTCACTTAAGCTAGAGCCAGTAGGTTTTTTTTTTACTATTTACAACCAACATCCCAAATAATGTATCAGATAATCTACTAAACTCATCTTAATCACTTCATCCCCAACTTTTTTTTTTTTTTTTTTTTTTGGTGGTACGCTGGCCTCTCACTGTTGTGGCCTCTCCCGTTGCGGAGCACAGGCTCCGGACACGCAGACTCAGCGGCCATGGCTCACGGGCCCAGCCGCTCCGCGGCACGTGGGATCCTCCCGGACCGTGGCACGAACCCACGTCCCCTGCATCGGCAGGCGGACTCTCAACCACTGCGCCACCAGGGAAGCCCCATCCCCAACTTTTGAGCAGACTTCCAAAATTCATTTAGATACATGATTAAGGGTAGGCAATAAAAATTAAAAGTTACTATAAATTGTGAGATTTTTTTCATTAAAAATATATTTTTCAATAAATATATTTGTAGAAAAGAATTTAACCTTGCCCAAAAGAGAATCTGGCCTTTGCCCTTGGTTCCTCAGAAGAAATCTCTAGGCCCTTGGAATGTCATGCCTGATAAAGTGTCTTTATTTGCCTTGGGGCCCTGAGTCACTCTGGATAGTCTAACAATGTGACTTAGAGTGGGGGCTGGCTGCATCAGTTAGTAACAATGTATTTAGAATGGGGGCTTTAGGTCATGTGGTATCAGTTGACCTCTGGAGAGACTGAAGACAGAGATCAGCCAGCTGGGCAATCAGTCAAGCTTACATTACAATATAATGTAATGCTTACATTACAATATAAACGTTGGACATCAATATCAGGGGAGCAGCACTGGTTGGCAATATTCAATGCTGATTGTCATACATTGATACCAGGCAAGTAATACTGTCCTGCTTCCACGGGGAAAGGACAACTGGAAGCTCCATGTTTGGTACACTCCTGGACTCTGTCCCATGTGTCTCTCCCTTTGGCTGATTTTAATGTGTATCTTTTCCCTGTAATAAACCATAACCATGAGCATAACAGCTTTTAGTGAATTCTGTGAGCCCTTCTAGTGAATTATCAAACCTGAGGGTAGTTTTGGGAACCCCTTAAAACTGCAATTGGTGTCATAAATGATGGCGGCCTTGTGTGTACTCTTCCCTCTAACTTCACAGTTGACTTAGCTTTCAAGATGAATGGTCTTGTTTTGCTTATATTTTATTAGAGAAAGCAAGCCCTTTTCTAACAGTTATTTTAAAGATTACAAATAGTTTTCAACTCAATCAGAGGGATCCAGGTCCACAGATAGTTTGAATCTTATACATGCTGTTTAAATTGACATAACTGTGTTCACTTTATTTATTACATTTCTCTTTGGCCTCTTTGACCATGATATTGCTGAGATGAGAAACTGTGTCTTCTTCCTCATTATATTTCCAGTTCCTAGCATAATACAGGTATGCAGGTGGCATTTAGAAATGTCAAATGGCAAATGGATGGGTGTATGGGTGAATAGGTGGATAGAAGGATGGAGAGGTGGATATATGGATATATGGATGGATGGTTGGTTGGGTTAATATTACAGTTTTTCAGTTACAGTGAGATGTGCAATTGCCTAGTGAAATTCCTGTGAGTGAGGATCAGAATGAGCACATTCCTGTTCCACTCACCCCCCCAACCTTACCTGTGTCTAGATAGCAAGGTCTATACAGAAGTTTAGTAGGGGGTATTAGGGAAAGGCTTCCCTATATGTCTAAATTTTCCCAGGCTCAGAACCAATCAGAATAGTGTGAGAAAAGGAAGAGTTCAAACCAAAACCATTCAATGAACACCAGCCCCAGACATGGTCACAAAGAGATAATACAGTCCTGGACTTCCCGAAGTTTGGACTTCCAAACTTCTAGGTCAGCATTAAAAAAGTTTTGTGTTGATTTTTTAAACCTGATATTTAGCTGTTTTCATTGTTACTTCTACTAATACCTTCTATTAATTGTCCTACAATGTGCTTAATATTCTATAGCTTCTTATTTACTCCTCATTTCTACTCACTGGGTTCAATATTATTAGCACTATTTTACAGATGAATAAACTGAAGCTTGGGGAGATTATATTACATGTGCCAGGCCAACAACTGCAAGCGATACAGCCTCACTGTGAAAATAACTCTAAAGTTCATGTTAGTTCTACTATACCATATCATTTGGCCTCTTCCTTTTTGTGAGTGTTTAGCACATTTAGCCGCATGCAAGAAACTTCTAGAAATTATGAGCAACCATAAAATAAATAAGGTCCTGTCAATAAGGAGCATATGATCCAACATAGGAGAGAAGGAGCGTGCACGTAGGATGGTCCAAAGCAGACAATGAAGCAGGTTGACCAGCAGGAGAAAGCACCACAGTGATCCAGAAATGATCCCTGGTTAGTGTGGCCAGAGAAGAGTTCCTGAAGGGGGCAGCATCTAAACTTGTGCTTGAAGAAGCAGGTTTTATAGAAATAAATTTGGGGTATTCCAGGCAGGAAAAACACAATGAAGAAAATCAGGGTAGAACAAAGCATATTAGGGCATACCAAGTAGACCAGTTTGTATAAAGTACACAGTGTATATTTTGAATCAGCTCTCTCTCTCTCAATAGTTATACACACTTGGTTACATCTTTTCACTTTCTGGAGCTAAAGTTTTCTCATTTATAAAACCATAAAAATAACACCGAGCTCACTGTTTGTTGTTCTGGTTGAATAAAGGAACAAGAGTGGTACAAACACAATAAATACATATTATTTTTTGTTGGCAGTGCAGACCTAGAATTTCTCAACTGCAGCCAGTTCTGTCCCCAGCTCTGAAATTTGTGGACATGCATGTTGTTGCCACAATGCCTGGAAGATTCTCCTGGCATTTAGTGGATGGGCTCAGTGCGGTTAAATATTCTGTAATTCTTGGGACATTATGATATAACAAAGAAAGTTCCTTCCTTTGGGCCAATATTGTTTGCATCGAGAAATATGGGAAAGAATAATAAAAGAAAAGGTTGAAGTAAGATGATTTTATATCACTGTAAGCTTTGAATACATAGTTCACTATGATAGACAAGGATGAGCCCATGAACTTCTTAAGCAGGAATTAACAACATCAATGCTTTCGGAAGATTAGCATAGGAGGGAGTCACAGGATAAACCAGAAGTAGGGGAGACTGCTGAGAATGTTATAAATTGGCAGGTGTCCACCAATGCCTCAGCATGAAGCACTAGAGGCTTGATAAGTGTGTCATAGGGTCTTCTCAAACCCCCAAGAAGCTTGTGGCAGATTAGAAAGGAAGCACTTCTTTTAACACCTTTATGCAAATTACAAAAAGCCTCCCCTTCCTCCAGGTGGACACTGCCCTGTGCCGGGATACATGACTTGAATTTTAGCCCCTTTATCTCTTGAGAGAGTCACCTTTTTCAGTGGTGGTCATGGTACAAGAAGGGATGAAAAGGAAGGGTCAAATTCTGGAAGGATCACAAAGGAAGAGGTACAGAAATGGGTAACTGATTGCAACTGGGGAAAAAAAAAAGAGAAAGAGCCAGAGCTGACTCCTCTGTGAAGCCTGGAGAAATTTACAATGGTGATGCCATCATTAGAAAGATGTAGGTCAGAAAATGTTTGGGAGGTGAGATTATAAATTTAGTTTTAGACATTTTGAGATGAAGGTGCCTTCTGGACAACAAAAAAGAAATGTGTTAAGGCCACTGACTGCAACAGAGCAAGAAGACTGGGACTGAAGAGGACTGCAATAGAGAGGTTAACTGCTATAACAAATGAGCACACAAATTTCTAGTGACTCAAACACAGTAGAAGTTATTTTTGTTATTATTGTCCATAAAACTGTCCAAGGTCAATATTCCTGGGCAGGAAAAAGCTCTCTTCCACATGGTAAATCAGGAACCTGGGTATCTTCCATCTTTGGCTTTGTTTTTCTCCTGGGTTCCTTCATTATCATCTGTATCCATCCCGCTAAAGGGAACAGGAGAGGGTAGGGGAGGCACACCCACCTCTTAAGAACCCTGGCCCAGAAGTGACACATATATTACTTCAGCTCACATTCTGTTAATGACTCACGGGGCCACATCTAACTGCAAGGGAGGCTAGGAAGTGTAATCTATCATGTGTTCAGGAAAAGAGGACGTATTTTGTGAACAGCCTGCAGTCTCTGCCCCAGGGGAGACCTAGCCCTTCTCTCTTTAAGTAAAAGTTCTATGAAGGCAGAGACAATGTTGGTCTTCTCCACTCTGTCTCCATCACCTTGTATAATACATTGTCTGACACCTAACAAGTGTGCAACTTTTGTCAAATAAATGTATAGCTGAAACTATGGGTGTGGAAAAAATTTCAAAAAGAGAAATTATATAAAAAGAAGAAAGATAGAGGATATTTTAATAGCAAAAATTATTTTGTATAGTTATTGCTGTTGCTACCATTTGTGGAGGACCTGTTAATACCTAACCTTCACAACAACCTTGCAAGATTGTAGATTCTATTCACCACATTTTAAATATGAGGGAAACTGTACCTCGAAAACGTACACCACTAGAAAAGTTCAGAGTCAGCATTTAGCCCTCAGGTCTTCTGATTCTTCATTCCAAAATCTTTCTAGAACACCAGGTTCCATTTAGTGGGGGGAAGGATGTGAAACTTTGACTATTGTGTTGCACCCTAGAAGGAGAGAGATGTTTTGGGAAAACATGGAACTATCGCAAAGGTAAGTCAGGTGACTTGGCAGATTTCGCTTTCTTGGGTTACTTTGGGACATTTTCAGAGCTGCTTGGGAAATCATGAGCCACTCCATATATAACCAGTATTGAATGTCATGCTTTGTTGCTTCATTCAGCAAGCCTTCCCAAGAGAACTCCCAGCTGTTGCTGCCGACCTTAACTTGGCCGCTATGTTGCGGTAACTTTGGCTTTTCTGTTTCTGAGACTTTTACCATGTGATGGCTTATTACTTGTCTACCTTCTTCAGCTGCCACCTCTGCTGATGTCACATAAATGCCACCTGCCCCTCAACAATACGGAAAACGAGTGCCTCATCAACTAAGGTTTTACCCATCCTTCTAAGTTTCACTAAGTGAGAATTCTAGGAAATTTCCTATTGATTTTATCTTCTAGAAGTTCCTTGACCCTCTCCACTTTCCTTCTCTTCACAACTTCTGCTAGCAGCTCTCCCCTGAACCATTTTAATAGGTTTCTAACTGGTCTTCCTTTATCTGTTCTTATCTCCCCTGTAATTTATCCTCCACAATACAGCAAGAGTGATTTTTTTTTTAATGTTCATATGGTCTTGTCACCTTTTTGCTAAAACACTTTAAGAACTTTTGCTAAAACACATTAAGAACTTTCTTTGGCCTTAGTACAAAGATCAAAATCCTTAGCAAGGTTTTAGACCTTGCAAGATCCAGACCGACCTATCTCATGGGACAATTCCTTTCTTAACTTCTGTGCCCTGGACACATTGGCCTTTTTTTGGGTTCTCACACGTGCTGTGCTTTCTTCCCATCTTAGGACCATCACACATGCTGTCCCTCCTTGCTCCTTACCTAGCTGTCTCCTATTCATTCTTTGTATCACAGTTCAACAATTACCTCTTCACAAGGTTCTTCCCTATTGCTTAGTTAAATCAGGTCTCTCAAGGCACCGTATCTTTTTCCTTTACAATATAGATCACAATCTGTAATAATAGAATGGTGTGTGTGTGTGTGTGTGTGTGTGTGTGTATGTGTGTGTGTGATTATTGGGTTAATGTCTATTTCCTCAACTATTGTATCACTAATACTAGCACAATGCCAGTTGGCACTTAACAGGAATTTGTTGAACGAGGAAATGAATGATTTTGTCATTTTAAAAAACAGAATGTGTTTTTCTGGGGGAACAGTCTACACCACGTAAAACCCTTGGAAGAGGACTTTCAAATTTGAATCATTGTGTCATATTGTTCCTTGTTTGTAACTTAGGGAGTAATTTTATTTTAAATAAAAAGATTCTGTGGTTGAAAAGTCAATAAATTAGTATGAATCACAGCAGGAACAACAAAAATTAAACTTCATAGTATTGGTGACATTCTCTTCTGAGTATAAATTTGTACTATTCATATAACATTTATTAGTAAAAAGGTGATCCTTTAATGTGCTTTTCTGCTCATCTAGATTTACAATATTTAAAAGTCTTTGTTCTTCAAGCTTTACTTTTCCTTTAAGAATTTTCAATCCAAAAGTTTAGTAAATGAAGTATATATACAGCTCATGAACATATTTTAAGACTTTTGGGAAATACTCAAAACAAAAGCTATTTTCAGGATTAGGAAATAGCTTGTCTGAATATTGCCAAGTGAATTTGGAATAACCTTTCTGTGGGATGCAATGAAAAAGCAAGGCAAGAACTTCAACATTCTCAGTTCAAGGTTACAAGGAAATGTGAGCAAAAAGTGTTTCTCATCCTGTTAACACTCAGACACACAGAACATAAAAACGGTGTCTTCTTTCATTTAAAAAAATTTTTAAACACACAGGGAAACTTTGACCTTTTGCCTTTTAGCTTCTCTGGGAGAGACTCATATAGATTTTGATCTCTTTTTCTCCTTCCCAACTTCTTACTGTGTATTTAATGACCCTTGGCTACCTGGGCATCCCACTGTATACATATGAAGTGAGTTGGCACTGGGAGAGAAAAGCAGGCAGCCAGATGCTGTGTGTATAATGGGTAGCGATGCTGTTATGTCAGGGCTTCCCTTTTGGCTGCCAGCTGAAGGAGAAAAGAAAATGCTTCATTCATAACACGTTACATATAAATGCCTTTTCTAAAAACGGGCAAAGAGAGATGGGTGCTGGCAGAGTCAGGCCAGATAGTTACTCAAGGCAACAGAAAATTATTAGACAGGGATGACTACAGCTCATAAGAGCTAGGAACCTTATTCTGAAGGGTCTATGTCTTGAATCAAATGTTTTGCTCTATAATAAAGAACTTCAGAGCCCTAAGGACTATTTTGTTTATATGAAAACTACTAACTACTGTAAGGGTGTTATACATAAAATAAGTGTATTATATAAATAAAATAAAGATTTTAAATAAAATTAAAGTGTTTTTAGGGAGTGATCGCATGCAGAAATAACTTAGTTTACAAACTGAACCCAAGACTCGAAGGGAATTTCAGGTTAAACCCAACATGGTGGGGCCAGCGCCCCTACTGGCGAGGTGAGGCACTGCACACTCCGATGCCCGCCTACATTAAGTACATTTGCCAAGAACTGGGCACTAAAGTCAGGGTATTTCCTAGAAACACGGGGCCAGCATGGTGCAGTGGAGCAGGGCAGTTGCAGAGAGAACTGACAGTAAAGACAAAACCGAATTTTTTTTCTAAAAATGTTTTCACTGGGTAAAAAGGAATTCTCCTGTGAAAACACTCACCGTCTGTGGCGGTCTTGGAGCTGAAAACCCTGTCCGGCTCTTTGCCAAGGCTTCCCCATTAATGTACTTGGGCAAACTTCCTCCTAGAAGAATACATCTCAGTTTTTAGAAAAGAACCTTACAGAGTATACAATCCAGCTCATTCATTTTACAGGTAAAACATTATAACCTAGAACTAGACATGGGGAAAATACATTTATTCAGTATGCTATTAAATATTATTACATGTATTCACTATGCTACTAAATGCAAATAAATCTATTTATTCAGTATGCTATTAAATATAGAAATAAATACATTTATTCCATGCACTAATAATTTTGTAAATTGAAAAATAATATGTTAGGGGCTTCCCTGGTGGCGCAGTGGTTGAGAGTCCGCCTGCCGATGCAGGGGACGCAGGTTCGTGCCCTGGTCCGGGAAGATCCCACATGCCGTGGAGCGGCTGGGCCCGTGAGCCATGGCCGCTGAGCCTGCGCGTCCGGAGCCTGTGCTCCGCAATGGGAGAGGCCACAGCAGTGAGAGGCCCGCGTACCGCAAAAAAATAAAATAATAATAATAATACTATGTTGAAGTGAGAGGCTGAAAGAAAGCTGAGTAAGTGATGTTTTTTGAGGAAATCTAATGAATTTCTACTTACAATTCACAAAGAATGAATATTGTATACAGCAGGAGAGGCCAGCTATGATAGGACAAAGCTAATTAAAAACTAATTACATTCTCAAATTAGCCAAGAAACTACAGCAGCTCTTACTTCAGAAGCAGTGTCTCTTTCCTAAATTTAGCTTCTTTGGAAGTAGGAATAGTCTAATATCTTCAATCATGAGAAAACCAAAGCACAAGTTCCTGAGATCACACAGCTACATGAGTGGCAAAATCAGGACTCAGGCCATTTTAAGGCATGAAAAATCCAGATCTTCATTTAAGATACAGCCTCTGTCCTGTATGTTGGCCCCTCAAATCCCATTCTTCTATAATGTTTTCCTTCTTTGAAAGTGATCATAATATCCTCTATTTTCTCATGTTTGTATAGTACTTTGTATATATCTGTTTCTACTTTTAAGGATCTATTAGCATTTTATTGGTTGAATCATTAATTTTTTATTCCTAAATATATAAGTAAATTAAAGACTATATTGGTTTGGATAAGCTAAACTGCTGTAACATATAGGAAATTTTTAGTGAATTAAAAGCAATTGAAATGTATTTCTCACTCATGCAACAGTTCCGGGCTGGTAACCATGGTGGTGGGTCTCTCTCCTCAACCTATTGTGTGCCTTTTCTATTCTCTATGGATGCATCATCATCTTCACCTAGCTGGCAGAAGCCGAAGGAGAGCCTAAAGGACCCACACACACACTTCTGAAAAGTCCCAGCCCAGATGTGCACAAGTCACTTCCACTCCATCCAAGGGAGAAAGAGAAGTGAATTGTGGGTGCTTGCTTGCCTACTGTCCTTTCACTGAAGCAGAGGAGGGACGTTGGTAGCTAGCTGACAATCTTTGCCACAGTCACTCTCTCAAATCCATCACTTAGGGCTTAAGTCTTAAGTAATGGGGGAGAAGGAATCAAATCTACAGCTGCATTTTATTCCTCAGATTTCTTCAATTTGTCTATAATATATTGAGGGTCCAATCTGAGCTAAATACCATAATAATAAATCCCTAACTTCTCAGAGCGTATATCCACTAACAAAGAACACAAGGCAGTGTACAATTAAATATAAGCTGCACAAATCAGATTTAAAAAATCAAAGACATACTCAAAGTTAAACTGAAATTAACTTTCAATATTACCCAAGCACAAAACATCTACTTATTTTTTCAAATTAATCAGTCAGTAAGTTAAAACACATGCCCTGAACACAGACTTTGCTCAGGGTACCATCTTCAGCCATGCTGTGAATATAAACAAATACAATATTTGCATCCTGACCTTAAAGAGTTCCCTCTGTAGTCGGAGAACTAAAAATATAAGGCTGTATATAATTTCTTTCTCAATTTTAAAATCTGCAGTGCTGCTGTTACACATCTAAGCTAAAGACACTACCTTATTATATATAAAGCCTGTCTTTCTTATTGGTTTTTGTTTTGTTTTCTTTTGTATGGTTTTTATGCTTAAAGAGTTTCCTATCAAATATTTCAGGTATATGTGATTCATTCTTTGTCTCCCCTATCACCAGTTCTCATTGTAGACAAAGCAAGAAGTACCACAGTCTTGGTCTAATTACAGCTTAGCCAAATGAGTACATACTGAACAGTGTCAGCCCAAATCAACAGGCCACCCACCACGAGAGTGAAAAAGAAGACACTGGTTCCTCCCACAGAGAACTGGAAGAGCTTTTGATGGAAAGAGGAGATAATCGTGTTTTGTCATTGGCAAGTGCAAATAGTGCCTAGCACAGCGACCCATAGGCCATAATATTTAACAAATATTCCTGAAAGCATGATAGTGAAAAGAAAAATAGTGGTTAGACGGAGGTATGGCACAGTATCTTCCTCCACACTCCCTCCCCATATTCCTGAAGGAGAAATTCTAGGAAGAACCTAGTGGAGAAAAAAATACAGTTGCTTATGGATATGTGACTGGGCTTTTTGAACTAAGATTCAAAATACTTTTAAATTAAAAGGTTGTGAAACTCTTAAGTTTCAAAATATTAAAACATAATACCTCTTTTCTACTCCATCCTAACACTAGTTTTTCACTTAGCAAAATTCCTACTTAGTTTTTAAGTATTGGTTTAAATTTTGCCAATTGGAAGCAAATAAAAACTTGCGGATGTGCTCTAGATAAGTGATTCTCAAATGGGAGTTGGTAGGAGTGTATCAGCATCTCAACAAGATAATGGAGCTAGGAATGTATGGCTTGGAAAACTTCCCCAAACTGACTCTACAACGCCTCCACCCTTGTCCTCATTCAGAGCTACCATTTGAGTTGTTACTTAATAATTTAAGAATGAACTGCTGTCATAGATGTAGAAGACTGAAACAAATGGCTGTGAATGAAAACAATGGCCCTTGGAATGTAAATCGGTGCAGCCACTATGAAAAATATTAAGAATAGAAGTTCCTCAAAATATTAAAAATAGAACTATCATATAATCCAGCAACTCCACTCCTGGGTATACAGAGCTTCCTTGACTCACAACAGGGTTATATCCTGAAAAACCCATTGTAAATTGAAAATATCCTAAGTAGAAAATGAATTTAATAAACCCAACCTGCTAAACATCATACCTTAAACGTGCTCAGAAGACTTACATTAGCTGACGGTTGGGCAAGAGTTATCTACAACAGAGCCCATTTTATAATGAAGTGTTGCATATCTCATGTAATTTAGTGGATACTGTACTGAAAGTGAAAAACCGAATGGTTGTATGGGTAGAGAATCATTGTGAGTATGATTGCCCTCATAATCGCGTGACTGACTGTACCCTGTGGTTGCTACCAATGCCCAGTATCACAAGAGAGTGTCACTCTGCACACGGCTAGCTGCGTGTCTTCTTTGAAAAGATCAAAATTCAAATGCGAATCACTTTCACACCGTCATAAAGTTGAAAAGTCTTAAGTGAAACCATTGTAAACTGGGGACCTTCTATATATCCAAAGGAAATCAAATCATCATCTCCAAGAGATCTCTGCATCCCATGTTCATTGCAGTGTTATCTACAATAGTCAAGACACGAAAACTAAGTGTTCACTGACACTGAGTGGATAAAGAAGATGGATATATATGTGTGTGTATATATATCTGTATATATACAGATATATATACACACAATGCAGCCATAAAAATGAAGGAAATCCTGCTATCTAGGACACCATGGATGGACCTTGAGAGCATTAGACTAAGTGAAGTAAGCCAGACAGAGATAGACAGACACTGTATAATCTCACTTACATGTGGAATCTTAAAAAACACCTGAACTCATAGAAACAGAGAACAGATTGGTGGTTGCCAGAGGTGAAGGGTGAAAGGTGGGGGAAATAGGTGAAGGTGGTCAAAAGGTACAAACTCAGTTATAAGATAAATAAGTCCTGGGGATGTAATGTACAGTCTGGTGACTGTAGTTAACAATGCTCTGTTGTATATTTGAAAGTTGTTAAGAGAGTAGTAGTAGGATCAATAACCATATCTTTTACTTAGGAATAAAACCCATTTTTAATTTCAGAAGTGACTTTAAATTGTTTGTGATTATTTTTTAACATAAGTTCATTGATTACTACCAACTTTTTCTGAGCCTTCAAAACTACTTGCTGCCCTGGTGTTTCAAAGTTAACTTATATTTCTATTATTTTTTTTAGGTAAAAAGCAGGACTCTCTCCAGAGTTTAAGATAAACAGCAGACTCACGTTTTTTGGTAGTCAAGTACCACTCTTCTCTATGCCTGATACCCACAACATAAAAATTAGTGATTGCAACGATATTAGCCAATGTCTTAAGTATATCATTAATTCAATGGATGATGCTGAGAGTAATGATATTCCAAGATAATAAATTATTGAAGGAGGCATTAAGCCAAATACTGAACAAATAACCAATTTTTAACTGTCTAATATATACAGAGGTTTTAATGAATGACTAGGTCATCTTTGTAGGAACCCATCTCAATTATTAAATAATATCCAATAAAATCCTTCCTTATTCAGTTTGGCTTTGTAAAGGTTTATTTGTATAAATCTAAAGTAAGCCAAAGTGCAAGAATATACAATGGGGAAAAATCAGTTTCTCTAATAAAAGGTATTGAGAAAACTGGATAGCTACATGCAAAAGAATGAAACTGGACCACTTTCTTACACTTATACAAAAATTAACTTAAAATGGATTACAGACTTAAATGCAAGACCTGAAACCATAAAACTCCTAGAAGAAAACAGGTGGTATGCTCTTTGACATCACTCTTAGCAATACTCTTTCAGATATGTCTCCTCAGGCAAGGGAAACAAAAGCAAAAATAAGTAAATAGGACTCACTCAAACTAAAAACTTTTGCACAGGAAAGGAAACCATCAACAAAATGAAAAGGCAACCTAAAATGAAATGAAAAGGCAGCTAAAATGTCATGGCTGGTCATTTCAATTGTTCCCCTGAATATATTCTTCAACTTTTCATCCTCCTATGCTTTGTTAGATTTGCTAGGACAACTTCCAACTATGGTTAAGTGTATCTTTCCAACGTTTCAAACCAGCCCACCTCCAACGGAACATAGATGGAGAAAAATATACAATTATGTCAAATCTCCAACAGCTCTTTACCCATCCTCACTTTCAGTGGGTGACCTTGGTTACTATTTTAATGAGAAAAATAGAAGTAATCAGAAGTTCCACAAGCTGTCACTCCAACTGTGTATTTCCATCATATATCCACATACGTTTTTCTATCCTGTTTCTATAAATGAACTGTGTGAGGTCCTATCAAAGCTCAACGCCCCCATTTGTGTACCATATCCCATCCCTTCTCAACTATTAAATGTGGTCTCTCCAGCAATTCTCCCCTCTCTCTTCTGCCTCATCATTTCCCTCCATTTTGGATTATTCCCATCAGCATATCAATAAGCTGTTATTTCGCCCAACATACTAGAAAACATTTTTGACCTATTTCCCTTTTCAGCTCTCATTTCTCTTCTCCTCATTATAGGAAAGCTCTTTGAAAGAATTACCTATACTTGCTGTCTTACTTTTCTCCTACCATTCTCTCTTGAACCCGTCTCATTCGAGCTTTCCTCCCCACTTAAACCACACCTGTCGGGGTCATCAGTGACCTCCACATTGCTGCATCCCGAGGTCAGTTCTCAGTCCTCACCCTCACTTGACTTGCAAGCACTGTGGGACACAGATGATCATCCTTGAAGGACTTTTTTCGCTTTGCTTCCAGGACACCACACCTCTTGGTCTGGCTCCTGTTCTACTGATTGCTCCCTCTCAGTCTCATTTGTCAGTTGTTGGACTACTCCAGAGCTCAGTTCCTGGACTTCTTATCTTTTCACTCCCTTGGTAATTTTGTTCAGTCCCAGACTGATGACTCCCAAATGTGTATCCTGAGTCTATATCTCTTCCTTGAACTCTAGCCCCTTATATCCAACTGGCAATTTGAGAGTTCCACTTGGATGTCTAATATGCATCTCAAAAATCTTACGTACCAAAACTGAACTCCGGGTTACTCCATAACACATCCAAAACTTTCAACTCTAGCAAGTGTCCCCATCTTAGTTATTGCCAACTACATTTGTATTAGTCAGGCTAAGCTGGCTTATGCTGCAGTAATAAGCAACCTGAACATTTTGCTGGCTTCCAACAACAAAGGTTTATTTCTTGATACATATCCTCTGTGTGTATCCTGCAGTTATAATGCACAATGGCTTTGCTCTAGGAGCCAAACCGACAGAATGTGCTTTAGCTGGAACACTGTTGGTTTTGTAAAGAGGGAAAAATGATGTGGCAAGCCAAGTGCTGGCTCTTAAACCATCTACCTACTTATTATGGGTCAAGCAAGTCGCATGGCCTCCCAATTTCAATAGGACAGAGATGTATTATTCTCCCACAGGAAGAGACTCTATATTTAAAGAAACTGAAATATCTGGTAAACAGTGAAACAATCTATCCCATCAGTCCTCCAGTTACTCCAGCTGAAACTTTGGCTACTCTCTTTTTCTCAAATCCAATCCATCAATAAATCAACAAATTTATAAACCACTTAGTGCTAGCATCCTGGCTCAAACCACCATCTATCGATTCCTTACTGGTCTTCCCTGTAAGACCAGTAAGAGACAGAGAACAGGGACTTCCCTGGCGGCACAGTGGTTAAAAATTTGCCTGCCAATTCAGGGGACACAGGTTCGAGCCCTGGTCCGGGAAGATCCCATATACCGCGGAGCAACGAAGTCCATGTGCCACAACTGCTGAGCCCATGTGCCACAACTACTGAAGCCTGTGTGCCTAGACCCCGTGCTCTGCAACAAGAGAAGCCACTGCAATGAGAAGCCTGTGCACCACAACGAAGAGTAGCCCCCGCTCGCCACAACTAGAGAAAGCCCATGCACGCACAGCAACAAAGACCCAATGCAACCAAAAATATAAATAAGTAAATAAATAAAATACACAACAGAAAAAAAAATAGAGAGAGAAAAATGACTGAATTAGTTAATACTCAATAAACATTTATTTAATGAATAAATTAATGAGTGACACAAACCAGGGAAAGTTGAAGAACTCCAGCAGGGTTTGACGTAATTTAAAGATGTAACGAAAACTATGGTAGACATTAATAAATATTGTGCAGTCACACAAACTCAAGTGGCTTGCCAAGTTATTTGTCTTGAGTTAGAGAAAATAAAAATAATCTAAGTGTAAAAATAAAATAAAAAACACCAAAAGTGTTATTTCTAAAACTATTTTATTAATGATCAAGGCAAAAGAGTAAACTTGCCTATTTGATTTAATAAAGACTGCTTAATTTAAATCCAAATTTGAAAGTGTATATATTTTAATCCTTTATCTCTACCAAAACAAAAAGGTAGTATACCATTTCATAAATAGCTGTACAATTCTTGGTAGAAATCAAAACTCATTTTACCTCTGACTCCAGATTAAAAGGAAAGCCTTTCAGCCAGATTACTTACCTGCTTTCTAGTCTGCCTTTGCCCTCTACTAGGGTTTCTCAACCTTACCACTATTCACATTTGGGGATGAGTAATTCTTTGGTGTAGGAGGCTAACCTTTGTATCATAGGGTGTTGAGTGGTATCCCTGGCCTCTACCCACTAGATACCAGTAGCACATCCCCAGTTGTGACAAAAAAAATGTCTCCAGACATTGCCAAATATCCCTGGGGGGAGGAGGGTGTTCATATCAGTCCCAGTTAGGAATCATTGCCATAGAGCTGTGACAAGACTATAAAGTTAGCACTCCTGTATGAACTCAAGCTGTAACCCATGAAATGCATTGTGGGATTATTATGGAAATATTATACCAAAGCAAGAGAGCAGATCTTACCTGTATGATTTAAGGAAATACTGAAAAGTCTTCCCTTGAAAAAAAGCATCCCTGATTTTTTTTTTTCCATAGCATTACTTTGCTTTGGCATTTTAGAAAGAAGTTACCTGGAAAGTAAAAGTTATTATTAAGCCATTTTGGTCATAACGCTTTAATGACAGTCTGGGAATAGAGCTCAGGACCAAGAAAAAGACAAAAAAAAAAAAAAAAAAAACTTTAACAGGGAGAAAGAAAGGAAAGTCCACAACATGAGAAGAAGGAGTCTCTGCAGTAGGGAATCTTACTTATTTAAGGAAATACACAAGGTCTTTGTTAATGGTGAGAAATAGAGGATGAACCTCGGAGGGAAAATTCTATTTGTTGACAATATTTAGAATGGTTCTGTGCAGTAGCATCTACTTAGGAAAGAGTAAAACTGAAATAATCAATTTAAAATAGTATGACAGTTTTGAACAATATTAAATAACAAATTTTACCATTATTATGGTCTATGCTAATACTTCAAGTTTAATAACTGAAAATGAAATTATTAAAAAGTAACTGGAACTCAGACATAAAAGCATTTTTTTGTGGTAGTTTTTTTTTTTTTTAACATCTTTATTGGAGTATAATTGCTTTACAATGGTGTGTTACTTTCTGCTGTATAACAAAGTGAATCAGCTATACATATACATACATCCTCATGTCTCCTCCATCTGGTGTCTCCCTCCCACCCTCCCTATCCCCCCCCTCTAGGTGGACACAAAGCACCGAGCTCATCTCCCTGTGCTATGCGGCTGTTTCCCACTAGCTATGTATTTTACATTTGGTAGTGTATATATGTCCATGCCACTCTCTCGCTTCATCCCAGCTTACCCTTCCCCCTCCCCATGTCCTCAAGTCCATTCTCTATGTCTGCGTCTTTATTCCTGCCCTGTCCCTAGGTTCTTCAGAACCATTTTTTTTTTTAGATTCTATATATGTGTCTTAGCATGTGGTATTTTTTTTTCTCTTTCTGACTTACTTCCTTCTGTATGAAAGTCTCTATGTCCATCCACCTCACTACAAATAACTCAATTTCGTTTCTTTTTATGGCTGAATAATACTCCATTGTATATATGTGCCACATCTTCTTTATCCATTCATCTGTCAACGGACACTTCAGTTGCTTCCATGCCCTGGCTATTGTAAATAGTGCTGCAATGAACATTGTGGTGCATGTCTCTTTTTGAATTATGGTTTTCTCAGGGTATATGCCCAGGAGTGGGATTGCTGGGTCATATGGTGGTTCTATTTTTAGTTTTTTGAGGAACTTCCATACTGTTCTCCATAGTGGCTGTATCATTTTACATTCCCACCAACAGCGTAGGAGGGTTCCCTTTTCTCCACACCCTCTCCAGCATTTATTACTTGTAGATTTTTTGATGATGGCCATTCTGACCAGTGTGAGGTGATACCTCATTTTTAGTTTTGATTTGCATTTCTCTAATGATCCGTGATGTTGAGCATCCTTTCATGTGTTTGCTGGCAATCTGTATATCTTCTTTGGATAAATGTCTATTAAGGTCTTCTGCCCATTTTTGGGTTGGGTTGTTTGATATTGAGCTGCATGAGCTGCTTGTATATTTTGGAGATTAATCCTTTGTCAGTTGCTTAATTTGCAAATATTTTCTCCCATTCTGAGCGTTGGCTTTTTGTCTTCTTTATGGTTTCCTTTGCTGTGCAAAAGCTTTTAAGTTTCATTAGGTCCCATTTGTTTACTTTTGCTTTTATTTCCATTTCTCTAGGAGGTGGGTCAAAAAGGATCTTGCTGTGATTAATGTCATAGAGTGTTCTGCCTACGTTTTCCTCTAAGAGTTTTATACTGTCTGGCCTTACATTTAGGTCTTTAATCCATTTTGAATTTATTTTTGTGTATGGTGTTAGGGAGTGTTCTAATTTCATTCTTTTACACGTAGCTGTCCAGTTTTCCCAGCACCACTTATTGAAGAGGCTGTCTTTTCTCCATTGTATATTCTTTTGTGTGTGTGTGTGGTACGCGGGCCTCTCACTGTTGTGGCCTCTCCTGTTGCGGAGTACAGGCTCTGGACGCGCAGGCTCAGTGGCCATGGCTCACAGGCCCAGCCGCTCCGCGGCACTTGGGATCCTCCCGGAACAGGGCACGAACCCGTGTCCCCTGCATCAGCAGGCAGACTCTCAACCACTGCGCCACCAGGGAAGCCCTCCATTGTATATTCTTGCCTCCTTTATCAAACATAACGTGACCATATGTGCATGGGTTTATCTCTGGGCTTTCTATACTGTTCCATTTATCTTTATTTCTGTTTTTGTGCCTGTACCATATGGTCTTGATTACTGTAGTTTTGCAGTATAGTCTGAAGTCAGGGAGCATGATTCCTCTAGCTCCATTTTTCTTTCTCAAGATTGCTTTGGCTATTCAGGGTCTTTTGTGTTTCCATACAAATTGTGAAATTTTTTGTTCTAGTTCTGTAAAAAGTGCCATTGGTAGTTTGATAGGGATTACATTGAATCTGTAGATTGCTTTGTGTAGTACAGTCATTTTCACAATGTTTCTTCCAGCCCAAGAACATGGTATCTCTCTCCATCTGTTTGTATCATCTTTAATTTCCTTCATCAGTGTCTTATAGTTTTCTGCATAGAGGTCTTTTGTCTCCTTTGGTAGGTTTATTCCTAGGTATTTTATTCTTTATGTTGCAATGGTAAATGGGAGTGTTTCCTTAATTTCTCTTTCAGATATTTCATCATTTGTGTATAGGAATGCAAGAGATTTCTGTGCATTAATTTTTTATCCTGCTACTTTACCAAATTCATTGATTAGTTCTAGTAGTTTTCTGTTAGCATCTTTAGGATTCTCTATGTATAGTATCATGTCATCTGCAAACAGTGACAGCTTTACTTCCTCTTTTCCGATTTGGATTCCTTTTATTTCTTTTTCTTCTCTGATTGATGTGGCTAATGCTTCCAAACTATGTTGAATAAGAGTGGTGAGAGTGGGCAACCTTGTCTTGTTCCTGATCTTAGTGGAAATGGTTTCAGTTTTTCACCATTGACAATGATGTTGGTTGTGGGTTTGTCATAGATGGCCTTTACTATGCTCAGGTAAGTTCACTCTATGCCTACTTTCTGGAGGGTTTTTATCATAAATGGGTGTTGAAATTTCTTGAAAGCTTTTTCTGCATCTATTGAGATAATCATATGGTTTTTCTCCTTCAGTTTGTTAATATGGTTTATCACATTGATTAATTTGCATATACTGAAGAATCCTTGCATTCCTGGGATAAACACCACTTGATCATGGTGTATGATCCTTTTAATGTGCTGTTGGATTCTGTTTGCTAGTATTTGGTTGAGGATTTTTACATCTATGTTCATCAGTGATATTGGCCTGTAGTTTTCCTTTTTGTGGCATCTTTGTCTGGTTTTGCTATCAGGGTGATGGTGGCCTTGTAGAATGAGTTTGGGTTGTTCTTCCCTCTGCTATAGTTTGGAAGAGTTTGAGAAGGATAGGTGTTAGCTCCTCTCTAAATGTTTGATAGAATTCACCTGTGAAGTCATCTGGTCCTGGCTTTTGTTTTTTGGAATATTTTTAATCACAGTTTCAATTTCAGTGCTTGTGATTGGTCTGTTTATATTTTCTATTTCTTCCTGGTTCAGTCTCAGAAGGTTGTGCTTTTCTAAGAATTTTTCCATTTCTTCCAGGTTGTCCATTTTATTGGCCTAGAGTTGCTTGTAGTAATCTCTCATGATCTTTTGTATTTTTGCAGTGTCAGTTGTTACTTCTCCTTTTTCATTTCTAATTCTATTGATTTGAGTCTCCTCCCTTTTTTCTGGATAAGTCTGGCTAATGGTTTATCAATTTTGTTTATCTTCTCAAAAAAACAGCTTTTAGTGATCTTTGCTATCATTTCCTTCAATTTTTTTCATTTATTTCTGATCTGATCTTTATGATTTCTTTCCTTCTGTTAACTTTGGGGTAGTTTTGTTCTTCTTTCTCTAATTGCTTTAGGTGTAAGGTTAGTTTGTTTATTTGAGGTTTTTCTTGCTTCTTGAGGTAGGACTGTATTGTTATAATCTTCCCTCTTAGAACTGTTTTTGCTGCATCCCATAGGTTTTGGGTGGGCGTGTTGTCATTGTCACTTGTTTCTAGGTATTCTTTTATTTCCTCTTTGATTTCTTCAGTGATCTCTTGGTTATTAAGTAGTGTATTGTTTAGCTTCCATGTGTTTGTATTTTTTACAGGTATTTTCCTGTAATTGATATGTAGTCTTATAGCGTTGTGGCCGGAAAAGATACTTGATACGATTTCAGTTTTCTTAAATTTAGCAAGGCTTGATTTGTGACCCAAGATATGATCTATCCTGGAGAATGTTCCATGAGCACTTGAGAAGAAAGCGTAATCTGCTTTTTTTGGATGGAATGTCCTATAAATATCAATTAAGTCCATTTTGTTTAATGTATCATTTAAAGCTTGTGTTCCCGTATTTATTTTCATTTTGGATTATCTGTCCATTGGTGAAAGTGGGGTGTTAAAGTCCCCTACTATGATTGTGCTACTGTCGATTTCTCCTTTTACGGCTGTTAGCATTTGCCTTATGTATTGAGGTGCTCCTATGTTGGGTGCCTAAATATTTACAATTGTTATAGCTTCTTCTTGGATTGATCCCTTGATCATTATGTTGTGTCCTTCTTTGTCTCTTGTAATAGTCTTTATATTAAAGTCTATTTTGTCTGATATGAGAATTGCTACTGCAGCTTTCTTTTGATTTCCACTTGCACGGAATATCTTTTTCCGGCCCTTCACTTTCAGTATGTATATGTCCCTAGGTCTGAAGTGGGTGTCTTGTAGACAGCATATGTACGGGTCTTGTTTTTGTATCCATTCAGCCAGTCTATGTCTTTTGGTTGGAGCATTTAATCCATTTACATTTAAGGTAGTTATCGATATGTATGTTCCTATTACTATTTTCTTAATTGTTTTGGGTTTGTTATTGTAAGTCTTTTCCTTCTCTTGTATTTCCTGTCTAGAGAATTTCCTTTAGCATTTGCTGTAGAGCTGCTTTGGTGGTCCTGAATTCTCTTAGCTTTTGCTTATCTTTAAAGGTTTTAATTTCTCCATTGAATCTGAATGAGATCCTTGCTGAGTAGAGTAATCTTTGTTGTAGGTTTTTCCCTTTCATCACTTTAAAGATGTCCTGCCACTCCCTTCTGGCTTGCAGAGCTTCTGCTGAAAGATTAGCTGTTAACCTTATGGGGATTCCCTTTTATGCTAATTGTTGCTTTTCCCTTGCTGCTTTTAATACTTGTTCTTTGTATTTAATTTTTGATAGTTTGATTAATATGTTTCTTGGCGTGTTTCTCCTTGGATTTATCCTGTATGTGACTCTCTGTGCTTCCTGGGCTTAATTGACTATTTCCTTACCCATATTAGGGAAGTTTTCAACTATAATCTCTTCCAATATTTTCTCTGTCCTTTTTTTTTTCTCTTCTTCTTCTGGGACCCCTAAAATTCAAATATTGGTGCATTTAATGTTGTCCCAGAGGTCTCTGTGACTGACCTCAATTCTTTTCATTCTTTTTTCTTTATTCTGCTCTGTGGTAGTTATTTCCACTATTTTATCTTCCAGATCACTTATTTGTTCTTCTGTCTCAGTTATTATGCTATTGATTCCTTCTGGAGAATTTTTAATTTCATTTATTGTGTTGTACACCATTGTTTGTTTGCTCTTTAGTTCTTCTAGACCCTTGCTAAACATTTCTTGTATTTTCTCCATTCTATTTCCAAGATTTTGGGTCATCTTTACTATCATTACTCTGAATTCTTTTTCAGGTAGACTGCCTATTTCCTCTTCATTTGTTTGGTCTGGTGGGTTTTTATCTTGCTCCTTCATCTGCTGTGTATTTCTCTGTCTTCCCATTTTGCTTAACTTACTGTGTTTGGGGTCTCCTTTGCTCAGGCTGCAGGTTCGTAGTTCCCATTGTTTTTGGTGTCTGCTCCCAGTGGGTAAGGTTGGTTCAGTAGGTTATGTGGGCTTGCTGGTGGAGGGGACTGGTGCCTGCATTCTGGTGGATGAGGCTGGATCTTGTCTTTCTGGTGGACAGGACCACATCCAGTGGTGTGTTTTGGGGTGTCTGTGAGCTTATTATGATTTTAGGCATCCTCTCTGCTAACGGGTGGGTTTGTGTTCCTGTCTTACTAGATCTTTGGCATATGATGTCCAGTTCTGTAGCTTGTTGGTCATTGAGTGGAGCTGGGTCTTAGCATTGAGATGGAGATCTCTGGGAGAGCTTTCACCATTTGATATTACGTGGGGCCGGGAGGTCTCTGGTGGACCAATGTCCTGAAGTCGACTCTCCCATCTCAGAGGCTCAGGCCTGACACCTGGCCAGAGCACCAAGACCCTGTCAGCCACACGGCCAAGTACGTGGGGAGTTTGTTGCCTTTTGGGAAGTCTGAGGTCTTCCGCCAGTGTTCAGTAGGTGTTCTGTAGGAGTTGTTCCACATGTAGATGTAGTTTTGATGTATTTGTGGGCAGGAAGGTGATCTCTATGTCTTACTCCTCTGTCCTCTTGAAGGCGCCCTGAAATACTTTTTAAATCTACTTTTAAATGAACTCCTCAGGTCTCAAAACTTTAAAAAAAAAAAAAAACAACAAAAAAAACCTTCTTAAGCCTTTTATGATGAAAGGTTTTTTTGTTTGTTTTCTTTTTTTCTGGCAATTGTTCAATTCTCAGGTTTAATGTTTTTCTTAAAAAGTAGTAAGATAACTGATTATGCCAGAGAGAAACTCTTACTATGTAAACAGAACAACCAGCAATGCTGGCTCACTTCTTTGGAAATCAAACACAAGAGTTTTTAGACAGACATTTTAAAGCATTTGGTGATTTTCAATAAATAGTCTTTTAACTACTTATAAAAATTATCAACTTAGGGCTTCCCTCGTGGCGCAGTGGTTAAGAGTCCGCCTGCCGATGCAGGGGATATGGGTTTGTGTGCCGGTATGGGAAGATCCCATATGGCGCGGAGCGGCTGGGCCCGTGAGTCATGGCCGCTGAGCCTGCGCGTCCGGAGCCTGTGCTCCGCAACGGGAGAGGCCACAACAGTGAGAGGCCCGTGTACCGAAAAAAAAAAAAAAACTTATCAACTTATTACACTTTATATTTCTTTCCAAAGAAAAGCATTGCGGCATTGAAATACATATGGTTTCTATGATTTAAATCTATTCTTTAGTTATAAATAGTAATTGGGGGACTGGAATAAAACAATCTAAATGCACATATCATTAGAAATTTTATTCCAGTTTGTGGGTAATTTAAACGTCCTCAACTTCATCTACTTTTGTAGTGAAGCTACATTCAAGGAGCAAAACTCATTCATCTGAGTTTCATTTTCTATCTTCACCCTGAAAAAAATACACAAATAAATTACAATAGGATCAAAAGGCAGAAGTTAATGGATAGTTTTAAAACTTCATTGAGGGCTTCCCTAGTGGCGCAGTGGTTGAGAGTCCGCCTGCTGAAGCAGGGGACACGGGTTCGTGCCCCAGTCCGGGGGGATCCCACATGCTGCAGAGCAGCTGGGCCCGTGAGCTATGGCCGTTGGGCCTGCGCGTCCAGAGCCTGTGCTCCGCAACGGGAGGGGCCACAACAGTGAGAGCCCCAAATACCGAAAAAAAAAAGTAATAATAAAACAAACTTCGTTGATCTCTTGGGTCTACAAATTGGATAACAATTCTCTAAAATTTTGCCCCAGTCACAATTACGTGTACTTTAAAATCCTCTTAGGCTGACATTTAAATATATATTGACAACCAAAAGAAGATGTGCCTTCATTTGTTTCAAAAACTCTTGAAATATGCTTTTGTTTAATATGTCATTTTTACATGTTTACATTTTATACGATGATTTAAAAAAATAATTTTTAAACAAAAAAAAAGAAAAAGCTCCTCCATCAGTAGTCTGAATTGAGGCTTTGAGTTGCAGAAGTAAACTGTGAATACAGCCCAAGTGCTCAAGTATCCGTTAATAGAGGATCTCCGTTTGTCTGCCAAAGTTGATTTTTAAAGAAACTGTGTTAAGAAATACAGCAAAAAGAAACGTGCAAGAGCTTCTTGCCAAACTGCTTGCAATGTGCATATTCTTGAGTGATTTTTAAAGTCTCAGCTTTTATTTAGCTGTATTTCCAACTGTTTAGTTAATCTTTATTGACTTGTGTATAATTCTCAGGAATAGGAATGTATCTGTGACTTGAGAGAAGCTTCCTGGTGTGCTAAAATGGCTTGTTTACTTTCCTTTGCTAATTCTCATGCCTAGTTAGGGATCTGGAGGTTTGGAAGGCCAAAAACAGTCACCTGGAATACTGTTCCCAGGGGAGTGGGTTACATCTTCTACACGCATGTCCTATTCAAATCCTAGAAAGAGCTGTTTTTGTTTTATTTGGGTTAGCACTGGTCAATTCTATTGTTTGTCACTAGAGTTCAAAACCAAGAGCTCTGAAGACAGCCTGTAGGACAGGAAAAAAATGAGCCAGAGAAACCATGAGATGCATGACACAAGTGCAACTGTAAGTTAGGACACTGTGATGAGTTGAACACAGAGATAATAGGGTAAATGTGGTTTTCGATTGCACAGTGACAAAATATTCAAACTAAAACTATCTCAAGCGGAATTATCAGTACATACATTCTTGCCAAACAAAAGCAAAACCAACAGAAGAAAACAAAAATTTGTGCTGCATCCCCATCTCAGTAATGTCAAAAACCCAAGCCATATCATCTCCAATTTTAACCCCACTAAACGTGAGCATCAGTCATCAAGTCTTGTTGATTATGGCTCAAAATGTCAAATGAATCCTCTCCTCACCATTTGCATTGTCACTGCCTTGCTTAAGGTTTTATCCCTTTTTCAGTCACATGTATCATGACAGTCTCTACATTTCAACTCATACTCTTGCTTCAACAGACTGTGCGCATGGACTAGAAACACTATGCTGCTCCTTCAGTTGAAGCTTAGTTACCTCTATTCATCCTTCAAGGCCCCCTGCACCCCATACTTGCAGAAGAATCAATCCCTCTTTATAGCGTCTCCCTAGTAATATATTGGTATTGATACCATAGTATTACCACGTGCATTAGACTTAGATGAAGATAATTTGTATTTCTCTCGTTAGACAATGCTTTCTACTGAGAACAGGACTTATTCAATTTTCTGTATCCAACCCCCGTAACAGTGTCCAACATCTGATTAGTGGTCCATAATTTATTTTAGTTTAAATAACCAAGTGACCACAAAACAACTGGTTAAACAACAAAGTATGAAGAGTAGCAACTTGAGGTAAATGTATTCATTGATAACTTATTTAGGATTTAGTTTGGTTTCAGTGCTTTTCACAATCTTCATCCATGTTTTACAATACTTGTGTAAGCTAGGGATCAATTCATGTTAGAAGAAACTCAAGGAAGAAAGTGACTTCGAGTGAAATCTTCATTCTTAGTAGGTGTGCTTGATAAAACATCAGAGCTCCTCCATCCTAAAAAGTGTGCAGTTCTGGGGCATCGTGTTACTTTATGCCTTATGTTATCTCAGAACGCAAATGAGAGCTATTCCACGAAACAACTTCACTCAGCATTGAAGCGGCATCACAAAGAAAACTGATGATAGAAAAAATTAATAGAATTCACTTCCTGTATGTTAAACCTGCTCTTATTTTACATTGAATTTATTTCCCTAAATAGAAGAGCTTCCCGTATGCCATTTATGTGTTTCATCAGAACAAGAAATACCGGTTGGCTAGAACTATAATGGTATTTTCCTTTCCTCAACGTGATAGGAAATATTTAAGTACCTCTCTATGGATCCTTTTCTAAATACTGTACATAACAGGTTAAGAAACCACGAAAAATCTTTTAAATACTTATAGCATCTATAAATAGTAGCAATATTTAACATTTAATACTATTATAAATGTTATATGTATTTACTCAAATATTACTAAAGCCCTTTTAGTGAAGAATTAGTTTTAGCTGCACTTTACAGATGAGGAACATAAAGGTCAATAATTTGAAAGTGCTAGGAAGTGGCAGAGCCTGGAATCCAACCCAGCGTGTGTGGATCCAGGGTCTATGCACTTAATCGCCATCTGAGCAGGGGGAGTGGAGAAATGCTACCAAGTAGTTCTGCCAAATTACATTATTCAGTAACAACATGTATACCTTTAAATGCTTTTGTTCTTTCCACTTTTAAACTGTCCGGTATATATGTGTATATACATACATATATATGTTTTACTCTGAATTATCTAGAATCTTTTTCCTAGGATGGAGAAATATACAAAACATATCAATACATTTTGAAGAGGAAGGGAGTAAGAAGACACTTTTAAATATTCTAGAAGTCTTAGATACAAGTTTAGATATCATGAGATTAAAGAAAAATAACCACAATTTAAAAAACTGTCCTAGGAAGAAAAGAGGTGGGAGTTCAGTACGCTAACATTGTAATTCTCAGTCTCGGGGGAAATTGAGTTTTCATGAATGCTGTGAGCCCTTCTCCATTAGCAATGGATCCTGAGCATGCCCTGCCTTCTCTTATGCCCTCAAGTGAGAACTGAGTTATGACTGGTTGTCTTCGGAAGAAAATGGCTATTCCAGGACATGAGATGGGGCGGGGTGGAAGGGTGGCTAAGGAAAGGCCTGACATGTAGCTTGTAAATTGCAGCAGCTGTGGCCTGTTTTCACTAATATCTGACATGTTTCTTTGGCCACTCGCCAAATTGAGCTGTACCCAGCACTTCTCCCATCCTTCCTGTGCCTCCAGGATCCTTTGTAACTGCTACTTGAGACTTCAGTCCACTCCAAATCAATTCCCTCGGTTCCTTCCTCCCCTTAACGTGCAGGCATCCCACCCTAATTAATTAACCCAACACCAACTTCATCCAGGACCTTCCCACACTTTGCCCCTTCGTGCAGCCCAGAAACATCAGCACATTCCTTACTTCATCACTTGTCAACTCCCTTTCTGTTAAAGACCAGTGTCCCCTTTCCCTGACCTGGCCTCTGATTTGATCTCACTTTAAAGTATCCCACTTTAAGAGACAGTAACAAAGGCTGCCTTTTTCCTGTTTGGTTTGTTTATTCACGTTCACCCGACCTACTATAATTAAAGACCAAGAGACTTAGAAGAAGAGCTCAAGAAGATACTTTATGCATTTGATATGTGGATAAGCTCCAATACTGGATTTGTAATGAAGCCTCACTTTGCCTAGTACTAAACGTGTGACCTTTTGTGAGTGCCTTAACCTCCTGTTACTCACTCAAATACTTATCGGGCACCCATTACTGTACTGGGTTCTGTTCTAAATGCTGGTGCTGCATTTTTTTAAAATAACAAAAATAAAAATACCTGTCCTTGGTGAAGCTTATATTTGAGAGAGGGGAGATGACCCCTCTCTAATGAGTTTTATAATATAAACAGACATTCAAGAAAAAATACAAAGAATAAGGGAAGACGAACAGAGAGTGTCAAGATTCGGGGTAGGAGGAAAAGTGGCAACTTGCAATGGAATAGTCAAGAATTACCTGATGTGGCATTTGACTACATCTAAGAAAGTTAGGGAGTGAGCCATGTGGATATCTGGGGAAAACGCATGCCCAACAGAGGAAAGGCCTGAGATAGTGCAAAGGCCCTGAGATAGGACAGCCTTGTCTGTGCAAAGTGCAAAGGCCCTGAGATAGGACAGCCTAGTCTGTGCAAAGTGCAAAGGCCCTGAGATAGGACGGCCTTGTCTGGAGTGTTGAAGGAGCAGCAGAGAGACAGCTATACCTGGTGGAGAGCCAGCAAGCAGTAGGAGGTGATGTCAGAATTACAGGGGACTAGAACACGGAGGGCTGTGGATGTGATGATAAGGACTTTGGTTTTTACTTTGATTGAAATGGGAAGTCACAAAAGGGTATTGATTAGAAGAGTAACATGATTTGACTTACCTCTAAGAAAACCTCAACTAATGCCTCTATAAAATGGGAAAAATAATGTGTGTTTAAGAGCAGAGTGCCTGCTCAAATCCCAGTGCCACCACTTACTAGCAGTGTGACCTGTAAACTAATCATTTGACCTTTCTAAGCCTCAGCTTTCTTAGTTTAAGGTAGAATTGATAGTACTTCCTATTTTCTAAGGTTGTTATGAAAAATAAATTTAATAGTACATGTTGTCAAGGTGCTGAGCACAGGGCCAAGCACATGGAAAGACCCAGCACTTGCTACTATTCTCAGGCTGGTGAGGATCAAGTGAAGTGATGTGTGTGGAGTACTTGATACGTTGTCTGGCATAATGAGCACTTATCCGTCATCCTAGCATCATCAATTACTAAGTCATTGGCTGTTTTGAAATAACTCTGTATATTTTAAAATTTTATAATACCATCCTTAAAAAGAGAGTAGCAAAAGTTCACGGATAATTTTCAGATCCCTCAGAGGATTGATATAGCATTAATTGAGTGCTTCTGTGCAAAGTACGCTTCTAGGCACTGGAAAGTCATATGTACTCAGGTGAAAAGGAATATATATAGATAGAGTTAGAGATAGATAGAAAGATACAGGTAGGTAGATAGATAAATAGATATCTTACATTTATATAGCTCTTAAAATATACATAATTTTGAAAGGAGGAGCAAGAGTTAATTGAGACAAGTTGCTATGTTTGCTGACCTCTATCATGTGGAAGAATAAGAAATGAAAGTAAGAAATGTGAGTTATCAACTCCCTGGTCACATACTGGATCTAGAACCTACTCTTGTCCATCGCAGAGATTCCTGCCTTTGGCTGCAGTTGGGGGTATTGGAGGCCTAATGAGTCTTCACAGCCCTGCTTTATTATCCCAAAGTTATGGGGTTCACACCTCACTTCTTTCCTAGAACTTGGGCCACCTTAGTCTGAGGGAGTGTATCTGGTCTCCGTCTCCCTCGCCCACTACACACACACACACACACACACACACACACACACACACACACACACACAAAGCAAACACACATCCCCAAAGCAGAGGTCTTTTTGGAAGCTCAACTATATACCCTAATGTGGTTTTAACAGCCCCTCATGAGAAGAAACAAAGATCAAGGCAGAAGCGTGCAATAGAGTGAGTTCTGGTTCTTTCCTCCCCTTCATATATCACCTTCTCAATGGACAGACAAAATTTCATGTTTTTATTCTTATTTTATCTAGGGAAAAAAACCTCTTAAAATCAGGTGGGAACATGTCCTTGTCTTATTGCTGCTTTTTTCTAGTAAGCTGTTCTGCACAGGGCCAGGTAACACTTTCAGAGGATTTAAGCACCTACTTACTTTGGTGCCCAGCTTAGCCGGCGCCCTGAGAGGCCTGTCTTTATCTGTTGAGGAATCCAGCCCTGATTCTGGAGAACCAAAGTTTGTGCTCTAGAATGCTCCCTTGCTGACTCTTCCCCCAGCAGTGATCAATTGCATTAAAAGCCAGTTATACTCCATCGCTTTATTTTAATGGGAACCATCAAACCATCAAACGAGGTAGATAAGAGCAGGGAGAAGTGACATTTAGACTTCTAAAAGACAGAGATGCATGATTAGAATAATAAATTGCAAAACGTCAAGAAATTGGGTGCTGTTTTTTAAATACAGCCTTAGAAAGGGCACAGTTAGGAATGTTAATTTCTGGGTAGTTCACTCCTAGATATATTCTATTTTGTTTATGCAAAGGCTTGACCTTGTCTGCAGGGACAAGTAAGGGCGGAGGATGAGAACATATAAGGCAAGAGGCTCAGTCGTCTTGATCTTCACTTGAGAAGAAAATGTGACCTCTTTAGATCTCGGGTAAGGATCCCTGCAGTCCATTTTTCCTAATACACTCCCACCCTGGGAGTGAGGTGTGGCGTGGAGGGAGAGGGTAGCAATTTTAACTTGACAATTCACAGCTCCTCCTCGTCTGCAAGTTTGAGTCATCTCTTTTGCATAAACATCCAAGCGTTGCTTTTGCTTTGTCTCTTCCGGGCAAGGCGGGTCTCTTCTAGTTCTACCCCTCTCCTCGTCTCCTCCAGAGGGCGCCATTTCCACAGGGACCTCGCTGTGAGTTTCTGGGTTTGGGGTTTGTTTTGGGTGGGGAAGGAGCTGTCTTGCATCTGTGCCAGGCGCCTTTGTGCGGTCTCTGGTCCTTTGTTCCCTGGGCACCACGCGCGCATCCTCTGCCGAGTCAGGGCTGGATGGGAGTGCACGGTCCTCTCGCTCCCTCTGTGTTGAGATGCGGGGCGCTCCACGAGGACGCCTCTCCCCGGCCGAACCCGCAACCCGCATCGCCCTCTCCTCATCAGCTCTCTCCTGAGAGTCTAAGAGGCCCGGACCTGGAACTTCTATTCCAGGAGAGAAGCTGGGACATAGATGCCCCCAGTCCCTTGCACCTTTTTCCTCCTCCTGTTACCCTCCGAGGATGGAAGGGGCCGACTTTCCTTCCTTCCCGGTAGCTTCAGTCAGCCTCTTTCCTGGATCCAATAAGACGGGGAAGGAGCAGGGAGGGAAAACTTGGCTAGCTGATAAGGAAACATTAATTGGGAAATATGTCCAAAACAGCACACTTGTTAGCATAATAGAGTACTGATGGCCTCTGTAATGAGGTCGCCGCTTATAGGTCTTATTCTGGCGCTATGCTGGGAGCACCTTGAGAACAGGGCTGCTTCTGTTCTATTTTTCAATCCTCAAAAGGTACAGCACATAGCCCAGTACTTGGCACAGAGTGGAATGATTGATAAATAATGATCTAGGTCGAGATTTGGGTGAAAGTTTTCATCTTTGTGTTCTGATTTTTGTTTGAGTTTAACCCTATAATTGAAAGTGTGGAAGACAAATATTTACGGTTTTATTGAAAATCTCTATTTCATAACCCTATTCATATACCCCAAAATATTAGTTAAGACCATGCTAGCGAAAGCATCTATTTCTTGTTTGTTATCAATAACATGGTGGAGCATTTTTGCTTTCTAAAAACTTTAAAACATTCCAGAGAAATCTGTCAAAGTAATTATTACAGTGTCCTAACATCCTTTTGGGTGCAGGTGGGGGGAGCTTAATACAGCAGAAATTCATTGTCTTAGAGTTCTAAAGGCTAGAAGTCTGAAATCAACCTGTTGGCAGGGCCATGCTCTCTCGGAAGGGCTTAGGGAAGGAGTGTTTCTTGCCATTTAAAGCATTTGGTGATTGTCAGCCGACATTCCTCAGCTTCTGGCTTCATACTTCCAATCTCCGCCTCCATCTTCACATGGCCGCCTTCCTTTTGTGTCTGTGTCCAAATTTCCTTAGTCTTATAGGGACATCAGTCAATGGATAAAGGCCCACTCTTGTCCAGTAGGATGGACTTTATCTTAACTTGATTACACCTGCAAAGACCCTATGTTTGAATAAGGTCACATTCACAGATTCTAGATAGACATGGATTTGGGGGGGAACACCATTCAGCCCAGTACACCAATTATATTTGGGAATTTTAACATTCCAGTCTCAGTAATTGAGAGAATGAGTAGATGAAAATCAGTAAGGACGTTATCGACCAACTTGACCTAATTGACATAAATAGAACACTGTAACCAACAATGGCAGAACACCCAGTCTTTTCAAGTGCACCTAAAACATTCAACAAAATGGGTCATATAAAAACCAAGTGACTAAAAAATAAAAATAAAAATAAACAAGTGACTATCAATTCCAAAGTATTTAATTCATACACAGTGTTTTCTCATGAAAATGGAATTAAAATAGAAATCAATAACAAAAGACATATAAAACCCCCAAATACCTGAAAATAATGAACACACTCCAAATAACACATTTCTAAGTAATTTTGGAATTATACAACAGGCTTCTAAATTTTTTCTGTGTCCAAAGAAGGAATTACAAGGAAAGTTAGAAATATTTTGAACTGAATGTTACTGAAGACATAAGGAATCTAACATCCAATTTTTACAGACTTACATAGAAAATGGGCATCTTGTCAACATTTGAAATCAAAAACTGTTAAAGGGATGAGGGTAAGAAGGTATTACCCAGCTGCAGTTAGATAAATTACCTTTATATCACTTGTTTTCAGCATACTCTTTTATTTCATTAAAATATTGATTTTTAAAAGTTAGCATCACTACTTGTGTCTTATGGAATTAAAGATCCCTTTAGACAGAAACAACCAAGGTTTCCAAGCTTTCAACTACTTGGGGAGTTAACTTCATAATTACTTAAAGGAATTTTTTTAAAAATTAGACTATGTACATCCTAGCACATATGTGCATACATACATAGTCTATGTTGTGTGTAAAATATAACATATCAATTTGTTGCAAGGGTTTCTAACCTGTGATCTCCAAGCCCAAGGTCATGATGAGCCTCACTGAATATTCAGATTTTGCAAGTATATGTGCATTTCTCTAGAGAGGGTTCTACAACTTTCATTAGATTCTTAACAAAATCTATGAACCCAAAACTTTAAAAACCAGTTTTTAGAGATTAAAGCGTATTTCAATGCTATTCTTTACTCTCCATATTCTCTTCCCTCTAGTGACCTATTGCAGTCTTGGTCTGTTATTGACATTTTGGATGTCCAAGTAGTGAACAATGCAAAACAGGGAGAATAATCCTTTTAATGCAAAGAATGACCAGATGTGATAACATAACACAGCCCTGTTTGAGATTCTTGACTTGTTTAAAAATTTAAGTAGCATTACATCTCTTTACAGAGCTGGCTTAGAATAAGCATGGAAACTGCTCTTATGTGGTCTATGAGGCCAAAAAATAAATGCAACTCTGCACATTTTTTATTTGAAAGCATTCACAAATGACATGCAAGGCATAAACGTTGGCCAAAAGCCACAGCTAAGCATTGTGTTAAAAAATACTATTTTGTGTTTCAGCCAGAAACTATTTAGGAATCAGTTCTTCATTTCCTAATTATTAAATTAGGAATAAAATCAGGAAAAAACTATATCTAAAGGGATGTGCTTTAAGTATTGCCTTTCCGTTTAATAGCCATGACGACTTTTAAAAATCCAAACAAAATTGATCAACGGCCTATGTAAACAGTCATGGAGGACTGAGGAGGACTCTCCTGTTTAGACTAACAAGAAAACTGTGCCAGAGGTAGCTTGGTGAGATGTTGGGAAATAAAATTAATGAAATAGATGTGTACTAGGAGAAATGATTCTACACATGTGTTTGAATGCTTCTGCTTAGATTAATGTTTTCCTGCAAATAAAACTGGTTATCATCTAGTTCAGGTCAAATAATGTAGCTATGAAGATGAATCTACAATAAGCAAGGTATTTGGCCATTCAGAGCCAAGAGATGAGAGTTATTCTAGAAAAATATTAAATCAGCAAAAACACTTTGCAATCTCTAACTACAGCATATATAACTACAGCAAATCTCTAACTACAGCACATAAAGCTTTAACCTATGTGACAACAGATACTGAAACCTCAAAACAAATCCAAATTTTCAATGTCCTCAAGGTATGTGTCATTATTATAGTGCATGAAAGAAACACATACCTTACTTGACATCCTATTTAAATATATATGACCCTCCTCTATCTCTGAGTAAAATGTTTTTGTCGCTCACCCTTAATTATGATGCTAACGTCAATCTTAGAATCCACTTCCATCTTGGAAAGGTTTAGTAAGATGTACACAAGTAGGTATCTCCGTCTAACAAATTTTTTTTTTTGGCCACGCCGTGAGCTTGTGGGATTTTAGTTCCCCAACCAGGGATTGAACCTGGGCTCTCTGCAGTGAGAGCGTGGAATCCTAACCACTAGACCACTGGGGAATTCCCACTAACAAATGTTAATAATTTGCTTGCAGAAGGATAGTCTGGAAATGACATCACAACTAAAACATCCTCTTTGAATCCAAAGGTCGCGATTTAGCAAATGCATTTTTCCCACTATGTGCTTTGCTTCAGGGTGCCATCAGAGATGTAGTTAAAATTAAGAACTGTATAAATGAATATACATGGAAGAATTATGAGTCCAGGACAAAAGACACTTAGAAGGCAGAGTCATCTTCTCCTGCTGTCTAAAATTGGTCTCAGGAAAATCCAATGGACAGTGTCATTGCCTCTGATGCTTTCTCTTCCCCACCATCCATGTGTCATAGAGTTAATAAACCCATATTCTCAAGCCATGTTTCCTAACTTAGTCTGACTCTTAAGTACTTCAAGCTGTGAGTTAGGTCCATTTGCTTTTTTTCATTTTCCATTTGGTGATTCCCAAATAACATAGAGGTACAAGCAGGAAAACTAAGGCATCCTGAGAACTGGTGTTTGGCAAACCTAATTATTATCAGGGAGGAATCACTTTCTCACAGTTTTATATAGCTTTTGACTAATGTATCAAAGTTGCAAACTCAAAGGCCTGTAGGGCCTGGTGGTCCATAGGAAGTCAGCCGAGAACAAAAGTGTGTGGCCCTCATAAAATAGGCAATCACTATTCCAGCTCACCTGTCACCTATGAAAAGAACTCTAAGTTGGCCTTTTCAAGGTTATTTTCAAGACAGCCTAGATATCTGAATTTTTATGTGAATACTCCTGATTGCTAAATGCACTTACTAATTCCAAATTTCTTAACTATTGTTAAGAAATAGCGAAGACCTGCAGACCTGATATGGCAGCCAATATTTCATGAGTCTGTGACCTCTGGAAAAAGACTTCCTGAAACCCGCATTGGCTATGTGGCCATGTGAACTGGAAAGTGACCACGTCTGTAGGATGGATGAGAAGGCTGCCCTAGCAGCAGCCACTGGCGTCCCCTTCAAGGTGTGAATTCATTGATTCTGGGTCATAATCATCCTCCCCACATCCAGTACCAGCTCTCAGACAAGGGTGTGGCTTCTGACTTAACCACTGAACAAAGGATCAGGTGTACCACCATCTGTCAAGACCCAGTGAGACTAGCTTTCTGGATCAATTCCACTCTACTGATTTTTTTTTAATTTAATGTAAAATATATTTTTGTACTTCTGAGTACAAAATCAATTAAAGTTCACTCTAGAAAAGTTAGTAAATACAGGTAAACAAAGGGAAATCTCTTTAAAACATTCATATTCCCACTAAGTACCTTGATATAGATCTTTTTAAGTCTCTAAGTGTATATCTTTTTTAGAAAAATGACAGCAAATCAAGTGCACTTTTTTGTAGTGCATATATATGTATCCAAGAAATACTGATTTTTTAAAGGAGTATAAATGCAATTCTTATAAGATTAATTTCAATTCACTTTATTTAACATAAGCACAAATATGTCCATTTGTCAAGAGTATAGTGTTGATGATCAAAAAAAAAAAAACCCAAAATAAGAAACAAAATGCAAAGCAACCCTCCCCCGCAAAAAGAGCTTTCCTCAAATCACCCACTAATTTAATAAAAGAATTCTCCAAATGTTAAGAAATCTAGGATTATTACTCTGTAATGATAAAGCCTTATAAATCTAAAGTGAAAATAGATCAAAATACATTCACTATATCATGAGGAATATTATTTTGGTATAAGAACAAAATCGTGGAAAATATAAGGTGTTAATAGTTTAAATAATGAATCTAGAGAGAATGGGAGGGAAAGACAGGAGAGTCACTGCAATTAACTGAAAATTCTATACTGTAGTGCAGATGTAATTAGGATAAGAAAAAACAAATACAATTCCTATATAGTAATATATAATAAATGTATTTATGAATTATATATTAATAGAGTCAAGTGTATGTTAATAATATATAAGTAAAATGCCAAGTATTTTTAACTCTCTTCTTTACTAAATCTCTTACTAATTAAAACTAAGGTAAATTTTTTTTATTAATTTGGAATTTAGCAGTGGTAAAAATTTCTGTTCGCCTTTTCCAAGAGGAGGCTAATTAGTGAAATAAATGATCAGCAGATTAATTGATAGCTGAGAAATGAAAAATCAACATTTTGTAAGGTTGTTTCTGTGTTGAGTATCCCTCCATTATTTGGCCTCCTCTTGACAAAAACTGACTATGTTACAAGAGCACATAGCCAAGAATGAATGAGTTAAAAGCAAACAAGAAAAAAAAAAAAACCTCATATAAGACAGCCAGACAGAGAAATGCTTTTTTAAGAATAGAATTTTCTCCCTGTCAGCAGCTCCAAATACTAATACGGTCTTGATTTCCAAAAAAAACTTTCCTTCTTAGATCTGTTTTAAATAAAATCTGATCACTCTAAAAGCAAAACTTTGCAGAAAAATATATATTAGTGGAATTGATATATCCAATAGTCTGACAGTTCCCTCTCAGTCATGTGCACCCCAGTATTGGGTTCCACTGTCCTAACAAAAAAGACCCGCAAAAAATCTATTAAAGTTGCTGTATCACTAATCTTATACTAATATTCAGAAATTATTAGGCCCATCTAAGCTGATATAGCTTTCCGTATTTTCATTTGCTTCACATATACAACCCACTGATAAATCTCTTTCCTGCTAAGCATTCTGTTCCCCATTTCTGAGATTACGTAAATCAATTTTATGAAATCATCTTGCAATACAGATGCTCCCTTTTCTCAACCCCACATATTCTCATAAAAATTTAACAGGAAAATTTTAAAACGTCTCGTCAACATTGTTTTTACAAAGCAACCGTTAGTTATAAACAATCTTTTAGGTCTCAAGGAGATTTAAAATACTTCAAAGACTTGGTCTAAACCCCCTAAATCCAGGTTGCTCTTATGTATTTTCTAAAACATGGTATGTTAAGTTTAATGCTTAAAAATTTTTAAGTGTCTTGTTATGCACTGGAAAATTTTAAACTGATCTCATTCTAAGAAACAGACATTTCTGGAATTTCCATTTTCACTAGTTTTCTCTTCAAAAGATAAAGTAACGTGCCTCTGTTCACTGTTTTTATATAAACGTCTTTGAACTTATTTAAAGAAATCATACATCTCATCTGCCCAAGGTAATGTATATTAAAATATTTCGATTCATGTTAAAAAAAGAAATTACTCACCACTTAGTTCTTGCAGATGGCCTTCTTGGTTACTCTTCTTATCAGGAAAGAGGCTGATCTGTTTTCTTTTCGTATATCCTATGGGTCAGTGGCAAGAAAAAACAAATAAAGGCCATCTTGATAATTATTAGAAGTTTCTGCAAATATTAACCACAAGAGTCATGCTAATCTGAATTGCTCAGTTAATATTCAGTGGTACATAGTTCAATTTTTGAAATTCTGACTTAAATGACTTATAAAAGCATGCACAATGGTGAGTATTTATTTTAAATTAATAGTCATGGTGTATGTTTTTCCCCCTAAGCTTTAGGTGATAATGTAGACCACGTTTACCCTGGCAGGTTTGGGTTATTTGAAATTCTTTTTAAAAAAATCACAGTTTTAGAGGGCAGTATTTTTTATTTCACAACAAAGATTCAGTTGGATCTAATAAATAAATTCCTCAGCTTTCCACTGTTCTTTGCACTGGTAAGAAGGAACTATAAGCAACAATAATTTATTATGTCTTGTTTTAGTACATATTTTGAAATTTTTACAACTAAGAGGAACACAGATAGTTCTTTAGAGGTTTGTTTCCTCTAAAATAAAACAACATGTATCTCTTACCACTGACTGGACATATTCCCCTTAGTTTCAAAATTAGAGAATAAAAGACACAAATGTTTGTCTATTTGTTCTAATGCCAACTCTGTTTATCCTTGCAAAGTAATGGAAGCTTTAGAGGATTTATTTTCATGCCTATTTTGCCCAGTGAGATGTGTAGTCTTCCCACCATATGTGAATACACAGGAAGTGATAAGTGCTCAACCAGACACTGAAAGGTCATCGATAAAAAAGCTAATCTTATTGTAAGATTAATTCAGAATCAAAACATGGCTGTAGTTATCATTTGCTTTGCGTTTTCCGCATTTTCAAAATTTTCCAAAGTGAATAAAATGCAGCTATTTTAAAAAGAGAAGAAAGTTTGAATCATGGTTTCACAAAAACTTGTGGCAGATTAAACACCATCAGTTTCCTGGCCCAGCTCTTGAACATACGGAGACAGTAATAAAAACAAAAGGTATGATATCTCCCTCCCCTCAGAGGAAAAAAAATTAAGTGGTACTCAGCTGATATTCTGTAACGATTGCTGCTAAAAGAACACCATATTTATAGTGAAAACTGAGTTTATTCTCTCTCCCATTACAATATTAATACCTTAATAAAGTTCTTTTTTTTTAATTTTATAATCCTGAACAAGAAACTTCCTTTTGAGCACTTGTACACCTTGTATTGTTAGTTACTAGAGCGTAGCAAGTTCAAGATCTTTTATTTCTTCTCCTTCCCCTCCTCCTCCCACCTCCTCTTCCTTCTTCTCCCCCACCACATGTGTGTGTGCGCGTGCACACACACACCAAGCACAGAGTTTTATGTCTGGCCACACGGCAATTATTTAAGCAATATTTGACACCTACTGGATAGTCATGATGTTAGTTAGGCAATGACACGCTACCACAGATTCAACTAATGAAGTTAGAAAAAGGATACTTTTTATAGTTTATAAACACTCAGAGCCCAGGTTCCTACAGCGGGAAAATCAGTGTTTACTCCGGTTGCTTTGTCATTTTCTCTATATTTTCTTCAAGATCCAGCCCCCGTCCATCAATAGAGTATCTTTAAAAGACTTATATAAGCATTTTGAAATTCCCAATGAGATACATGCTAATTTTCCAATTTCTCATTCTCTTGCTGACCTATACAGTATAGTAGCCAAGCTTTTTAACTATCCAGATAATAATAGTAACTAACATAGTGCAAGAAGAGAGAGAGAGAGAGAGAGAGAGAGAGAGAGAGAGAGAGAGAGAGAGAGAGAGAGAAGATGATAAGTATCCTTAGAATAAAATGCAAATTACTTAACTAGATTGCCAAAGACCATGCTAACTATCTCCTTCTCTCTTATATAGAAAACAGATGCCTATATTTTACCCTGTATTCACTACATCATTCATTCTCTTATTTATTCACTTATCTTTGTGTCTTTTAAGTTTAATTGGAAGCCAGTAGACAGTCTATACAATGGTTTTAGAGAGTGATTTGTATTGTACTAATATCAATATATCTATAATAAGATTAATTACTGTATCCTATTCTGAAGACAACTTGTCAGGAGGCCACCTGTCCTGCAATAAGTAAATACCATGGAGTTATAAATCTCTGTATACTTAAGAAGATAAACATATAAAGCTACAAGAAAGACTAAGTTTGTGCATATCCATGAAAGGAAGTCAGGTCTCATTTCTTTTCTTGCAAAGAAGATTATCGGAGAATCATTCTGTAATGAAGAATCCTAGGCCTGGGAAACCCAGGCTCATCAAATTAACATTTTTCACTGCACTGAATCACCTTCCTACACTATTTAGCACCCAAACATGTTTCGTCCTGGGCAGTACACTTGGAAACAAACTTTCCAAAGCTCAGGGGGATGTTGACTGTGCAGGACCTCTTTTGAAATGCTAGAGCAGGAAAAGGGAGTCAAAAGTTTTGACCAATTAGAAGTTAACGGAATGGAGTGTCTTCATCTGAACTTCATACCCCAGGAGTTCATGCTGCCACGTCTAAAACCCCATTCTCAGGCCACTAATCTCACCCAATTCCAAAGCCACTTCTTGCCTATACATATTTTTAAAAAGAGACCTTAAAATAAAGGATATAGCTTGTGTCTGGATTTAAAACATAAATGCGTTTAATCAAAATGACACAGGAGAGAAAGGGAATTGGAAAGCACCGAAGTCCTGTTGAATCTCACTGCATTAACTCTAAACCTCACATAGCTCAGGAAAGCACGTGTTTTAGTTTATAAAAGAGTTAATGACATTTTGGGGGGAATTATGATTTTATCCCTACTGCCACTGCTGAGTCTCAATAACTAGAATCTACCTCTTTAAAAGCCTTCTTGCAAATTGAATGAGATCTACTTTATTTCCTTTGAAACCTCATATACATTGAGATTTTTGCAAAAGTGTTGCAGATGCTACCAAAGGGGATTTTCTTTTTCAGAGTTATCTACAATGATTAACTATTATTAACTACATAGTAACAACCACCAGCTCTATACTGTAACTGACTTTACACAATGTAAACCTTAATTCAGTTGGAATTAGGTTAGTTACATGGTTTCTTAACAGAATCAACTGAATTTCAAAGCTAGTAAACTGTTGTGTGTTACAAATTTGGTTCCATGAAATGTTTGGTTCCAAAAAGGTTTCAGGTATTCCAGCAGGTGCTACGTGGATCTATGTAATAAATCTATGTAATAAATAATATCCTAAAACAAAAAGATTTTAATACTCATGTTTGGATGTTATAATTAAACACATTATGCAAGTTAGTCTCTCGCAACTGAGGCCACAATCAAAGAGTGGCCCAGTCTTGAGCAGTACTTTATCTATTTTAGTGGGAAGAATGTAAATCCTTAGTTACATAAAAAGCAAATAGAAGAAACTCATCCGCATCAACCATATCAGCACTGTGTTGAGAGGTAATCAATAAATATCTGTTGGACGACACTTTTTTACAGAGAACATGTACAAGTGCTAACTGCTGTCCATTCAATCTAATATCATGCCATCTGTTCTTCTTGGAGTTCTACTTTGCAAACAATGAATATTTTAAAATACACGTTGGAGCCAGATTCATCACAGTTGCAAGGCAGAACACCATAAGTATTCTACCCAGCCCCTTAAAAATGCAAATGAGCCTGCTGTCATAGAAATCAAGTGCTCACTGATAAAACCAAACCAAAAAAGGTTAAAGAGGCTCTGTTTACCCAATGGAAGAAGAAAACTAAAGTGTAAAATGAATATTCTGTGGGAATATGAGAATTACAATAGTAAGTAAGCAAGCATACAAGACTTTAGGGTTAGCACAATCAACAACAACAAAATCAACTAAATTGCACCCGATGGAAAGTCCACAAGCAAATATAGCTAGATCCTAATAGCTGCATATAGTTTCTTTTGGATAACTTTATTAATTAGACTATCTGAAAACAAAAAACAATTTTTTTTCCTGTTTTCCAGTGCCCTTTTTTCTACCTGGTTCAAATGAATAGACAAATTAAATAACTCTTTACTCCTACAGTGCTTCTTAGAGATAAATTGTATGAATATGTCATGGAAAACAATTCACAATCTGGTAAATGGACAGTAAAAAATGGGGTTAGATTTCTATTTCTTTCAAGATAGAAAGCAAATTTCCATCTATCTATCACATGAACATACAGATCAAGCAGTGCTTGACACTATATACAATCAAAGCAGAGTGGAGCACAAAAACTTATACACAGGGCTTCCCTGGTGGCGCAGCGGTTAAGAATCCGCATGCCAATTCAGGGACACGGGTTCAAGCTCTGGTCCAGGAAGATCCCACATGCCACAGAGCAACTAAGCCCGTGCACCACAACTACTGAGTCTGCGCTCCAGAGCCCGCAAGCCACAACTCCTGAAGGCCGGGCGCCTGGAGCCCATGCTCTGCAAAAGAGAAGCCACCGCAATGAGAAGCCAGCGCACCGCAACGAAGAGTAGCCCCCGCTCACTGCAACTAGGGAAAGCCCGCGCACAGCAGCAAAGACCCAACGTAGCCAAAAATACACTGAAAAAATAAATAATAATAAAATTAAAAAAAAATCTTATACACAAGTGTCCATAGCAGCATTATTCACCATAGTCAAAAAATATAAAATCTAATGCTCATTAACTGATAAATGGATAAGTAAAATGTAGTATATCTATTCAGTGGCATATTATTCAACCATAAAAGTGGATGAAGTACTGATACATGCTACAATGTGGATGAATTTCAAAAACATTATGCTAAGTGAAAGAATCTAGTCACAAAAGACCACATATCATATGATTCCATTTATATGGAATGTCCAGAATAGGCAAATCCATAAAGAAAAGTAGCTTAGTGACTGCCTTGAGCTGGGGTGAGAAGGAGGGAATGGAAGTGACTGCTAATTGTTGGGGGTTTGTCTGTAGTGAGGAGGGGAATATTTTGAATTAGATTGTAGTAATGTTTGCACAATCCTGTGACTATACTGAAAAACCTTGAATGGTACACTTTGTGCTGTATGGTATGTGAATTATATCTCAATAAAATTGTTTTTTTTTTTAAGCAGATGGGGGTTTTGGGTAATTATCTGGGCTTAGATTTGTTATTTGGAGGCACAATCGTCTACTTGTTTTTCTAAACAAATTCTATCAAATTCAGTAGAAAATTACTGTCAACTCTATTTTTTTGAAAAGATAATTATTGTATTTCAAAACTATTTTAAGGAGTTTTTTAAATCTCCCTTCTTAAAAAAATCTGATAAAGTTATAAAGTATGACAGACTTTAAAAAAAATTGTGTCAAGGGTTTCCCTGGTGGCGCAGTCGTTGAGAGTCTGCCTGCTGATGCAGGGGACACGGGTTCGTGCCCCGAGTCCGGGAAGTTCCCACATGCCGCGGAGTGGCTGGGCCCGTGAGCCATGGCCGCTGAGACTGCGCGTCTGCAGCTTGTGCTCCGCAACGGGAGAGGCCACAACAGTGAGAGGTCCGCGTACCGAAAAAAAAAAAAAAAAAATTGTGTCAAAAGATAAAAATCAAAAGTGATACTATGATCAAACTGGCATTATTTTTTTTGTCTTAATCTTTTATTCATTCCTTTTTTGTTGTCATTTTCCTGTTCTACTAGGAGAATAATTTGCTTCAACTTAACCCAAATGAGGCTTTGTTCTCATATTTGTCAGCGTTAACCTGAAGCTAATCATTTACCTTGAGTGGTGTCCAAAAATGACTTATTTTCAGGATAAGTTAATAATATCTGAAATAACACTGTTATGCTCTGTCACCCACCGACATACTCTGGAGTGAGAAAAGAAAATTCAGTTGGTTAACTGACCTTGTACAGTTTAATTGTCAAATAAATTCCATAATGGACAACTCAAAAATCTAATTTGGTAAAATCCTGAGAAACTCCCTCCTACTCCTTGTCCCTCCCTCATGCTCTCTAAAAGGTTCAAGAAACAGCAATTATAACATTGACATCTAGCTCTAATTTGTGGAGTATTTCATATGTCTGCCTTGGTATTCGTAAAATTAACCTAGCTTTTCTAGAACCTAGAAGATGTTGTCTTTAAATTACAAATTTCATACACTGATATATTCTGCCATTTCTTTTTGGCAGAGACACAAACTGGAAACCTTGTAAATGAGAAATACCTCAAGTAACAAAAATCGTATGTCACTTTTGGCTCCATGAAAAACTCCAAATCTCTGAAATATGGCAGATCTTTTCCCACAGGAAGATCTTAATGAACTCCCAGTGTAGATCTGTACCTTATCTTTGACCACTGTTTAAACTCCGTCTCTGACTAACAAATCAGGCGAGATCTCCAAAAATGATTTATGAAACGGGAAAATCTCTGCTCAACAGCATTCCAGAAGTTCATGACCATAGGAGTGATGCCACAGTAGAAAGTAAACTATGAAGCGTCACAGATCTTGACTGAAAATTGCACCCCATGACAGCTGAGCTAATCTCAAGGTGTTTTAGGTGACAGGGAAATTGAAGTGAGGGCCTTTGGACAGGCTTTCCTCTTTAGCTATCAACCAAAATGAGTTCTGTGAACATTTACTGAAGACCTGAAGCTCTGCTCAGCAGCACAGAGGCAGGGCCAAGCAGAAAACAAACCCAGACAAAGATCTTTGAAAGACAACAATTTTCAGATGAATTTTCAAATAAAATTACCTAAAAGTATCTGCCATTTCTCCAACAAACTTAAATGTTTAGAAATATAAACACAGCACATAGTTTTCCAGTGTTTTATAAAGCTCAAGAGCTTTACATAATAATCATGGGCATGGCAAATGATTTATAAAGAGTAAAATTTGAAAAATAAATGAGATATTAGGTAGAACTGAAAAGCAAAATGTTATAACAGTCACAAAACATTATCGGACTATTAGGTTTTGCTTTTGTGAAAAGAAATGATATAATAATGATTTTATTTGTTCAAATAAAACACACCTGATGCTCTTACAAATGTTTAGGAAAAGAAAGTCTGTCTTTCAACCTCCTGGTGGTAAACATCCATAAAACATCGACATCTTCATCAATGATTCACCTTATACATGAAATGTAAATAATATCTGGGAATAAATCCATTGTAAAATTATGTTGCCTAAATCTTTCTAGTTTAACACCAAAATAAAATGAGTGAGATTTTCTGCTTTCCCCAGCATTTTTTTTTTCCAGTAAGGGTTTTGGAAGCAAATGGAATAGTTCACTTTTACTTTACATATTTTGAAGCTTTAAGACTTGCTGGATCCCTTTATAAAAGCTACCTGTGGACCAATCCTGGGCCTCATGTTCATTTCACAGATGCCAAGAATCTAGGGCTGCACAAAGCAGAGTCCCGGAGACAACGTGTTAAATAGCAATCATCGGGTCTATTAAAGTGGTTCCAAATTGTCCAGCCCTGCACTCAGGATTCACAATAATTCCTGGTGTTGGCGCTGGCTAAGCGACAAGTTGATGGGGCAGAAGGTGGGGAGGAAAATGACCCCGGAAGCAGAGTGTTGGTTTTACACCCGCTGAGTATCTGTTACAAGTGAATTTCCTCTGGCGCCAGCAGGTACTTTGAGCAGGCATCCAGAGGGATCCCAGAGGAAAAAGGATGGAAGTGGGGGAGATGGAGCTGTAAGTTTGGGGATCAAAGCTTTAAAAATCTCGGAGGAAACCGGTAAAGATCCTGATTGACTGGCCCAAAAGCTTCAAACGAGATGCGGAAGATATTTCGAATTTCTGAGGCTTAGAGCAGCAGCGGAAGAGGTAGAAAGGTGGGGAGTAAAGAAGATCCCAGAGGAGAGATCTTCAAACCAGGCCAGGGGGGTAAAATTCCAGACAAGTCCACAGGAGGATGAGAGGCTTCACCGTTGCTTTTCACCCCGGGGACCCCAAAGGGCAACTCCAGCCGTTAGATCATGCCAGCGTGCTGGGGCTGGGCTGCCACCGCTCTCATTGGTCCCAAGTCGCGGGAGAGGAGGCTGCCGCTCCCGGGCGGGCCAGGGGCGCTGAGGTGTGCGCAGTGGCCGCGGTCTGGGAGGCAGAGCCTTTAAAGCCCGGCTGCCCGCTTGAAGCGCTCAGGAAAAGTGACTGCGATTTATTTGGATTAGTCACTATACAGGTCTGGGGGAGACAGCTATTTATCCGATGCGGGTCCTTGACAAATTGACTGGGCAGTGATAGAGAGGACAATCCCTCTGACCCCGGGCAGTGCTGGGGCGGAAAGCGGGATCCTCCCACCTGCTCCCTACCCAGAGCTGCGCGCACCTCCGCGGAGATGCGCATCTCCACCTGCGGATGTGCCACGGCCAGCTACCCGCCCCAGCCCGCCCGGATACCCTCTCCCGGTTGGAGGGGTTTGGGCTGCAGCCGTCAGGCCCTTTCAAGGGAGATTTCCGCTCCCTCTGCGGCGGAACCTTCTCCCCAGGTTCCGGGAAGGTCACCAAAGCTGAGATCTGCCCTGCAGGTGACCCAGTTCTAAGCCCACACTGGAGGGCCCACTTTGGTAAAAATTGTTTGGTCTGGCAGCATCCGGGTCATATATCAGAGAGGTCGTTTGGGGTTTTTAGAGCGCTGACAAACGATTTGAACCCGAAATTTAATTCCACCTAATATGGAATGCAACCTAATGTACTCACTGGTCCCTAATTGAAGATAACTTAGACCCTGGTGTCGCCGATTCTGCAAAAGCCTACAGCGTTTGCTTTTACAGTTAATACACCTAACGAGAAAAAACAAACCAATTCATTCATTCTCTATTTCTAATCTTAATTTATTTCTTAGAATTTATTTCTGTCATTAATATATGAAGTGCTACATTAAAACCTTCTCAAAACGAAGTTTGTACTAAATATCGACCGGCAAAGATAAATAGGTAATTTTGTAACCTGAAATACAATCAAAAGGATTTATTTTCCTAACAGTGTATGCTTTTAATGTAATTTATTGTTGCCTCAGCTTTAAGGCCAACGATGTATTATAGTAACGCAACGATGTAAGACCAGACACCTAAAATGCGGAATTCTGAACAGGAACTCGAAGTACTGATGACAAGTAAACACGATCACTTTGCTTTTAGAATCTGAAACAGCACTTTTTGGACAATCTCTGAAAAGCTCTGAATCAAGCGGTGATGTTAATTTCTTTCATCTTTTGCCTTTATTTTGGTTAAAGACCTAACACTGAGAGAGTCATTTGAATAAATTCTTTCTTATTCAGTAAGAGAAATCGGATCCCTTCAGTTAAAAAGATGAAAGTTCAGTGTGGCCAGAAGATGAGGGTTTTCGCCCTTTTGATGGAGACTATTTGAACCTGAAAATTTTGCGTGGCTATCTATCTTGCTAAAAGTCAGGGCGAGGAGATAATGTGTAATCTGGCTCTGATTTCTTCTAGAAAGAAAACATTGAAATGACTGCTCATTTATCACTGTGCCCACCCTCCCCCTCTTCCACCTTGGTTTAATTGACTATGTAACACCGAGCTGTTTGTGTCTTCCCTTGACTGTTGGAAATGAAACCAGCTCCGTTGAAGGGAGAGTTTTAAACTATCAGGTTTGTTATGGAAAGAAATCATAAGAAAAACGTATAGGAAGTGGTTGAAAAACTCTACCATCAGCAAAAACACTGGCGAACCATCCAAATTTTGTGATGACTCATCAGGTTTTTCTTCTTGTATGACTGCTTGGTGAATCTGCATATGTAGGTTCCCTGACTAATAGTAACTACTTAAGAGTTAAGATACTGTTTGTGACACTATCCTTAAACTGATTGCAAGAATACCTACTACAGTGACTATGGAAATTGAAATAATCAGATCATTTGTTTCTAGTCCAGATAGTTATTTTAGCCAAATAGGCACAGCATTTATTTTCTCTAAGTAGATACCTAACATCACAAGAGGAAAAAAAAAAAAAAGTCTGTATGTATATATAAGATTCAATCTCATTGTAATCATTTATATAATATTAAAACAATAATAAGATACATTTTTCAGTGATCTTATTAGTCAGGATTTCTTAAAACGGTAATCCACAATTTTGACAAGAAATCAATGAAACAACTACTCCAAAATACTGTCTGAGAATGTATAAATTAGAACAATCTAAAAATGTTCAAAATTATTATTTAAAGATTAAAAAATACATATGCATTTTAACCTAGCAATTCTATTTCGGGGAAGTTGTTTGACATAAAGAATTAATTAATATCATATGGGATGTGGATAAGGATTCTTATTTAAGGAATGCTCATAATAACAAAAAACTGGAAACAAATGTGTACAACAGGAAAAATGATTTTGCCATTCAATTGCGTCATAGAACATTTCGTGACATCCAAAGATATTGATAACATGTAAGATAACAAAATGAATGATTATAAAATACAATTCAATGTTTTGTAAAAAATATATTTATAGAAAATATCTCAGAAGATATATATGCAGGTGGTTTATCACAGGGTAATGATATTCTACTTTTTTGTTCAAAAGTTTTATATTATATATATGAAATTTTAAACTACAGAAAGATTATGTGCTAGAAAGCAAGTCTTCCTTTTTCATGCTTTTATCCATGTTGCTACTGGAGTTGTTGGCTTTTTCCATATTGGTTCACAAATTTCTTAATAGATTAAGGAAATAAGCCCTCTTTCTAGTATGTGCTTCCAAGTATTTCTCCTATTTGAAATCTGTGCTTTGATTTTGTTTATATTTAAAATATATATGGAAGCACATTTATCAGCCTTTTCTTTCATGGCTTTCGTGTTTCATGTTTGCTTGGAAAGCCACCACCCCCCTGCCTCCCCCCACACACACTAAAATTAAATTTTTAAAAAGTTTCTCACTTTTCTTCTACTAGTTTCATAGTTTTAATTTTTTACTTTTAAATCTTTAGTCCATTTAGAATTTATTTGAGTTCAAGCAGTTAAGTGAGGATACAGCCTATTTGTCCTAACACAGTTTATTAAGGAATGTATTTTTCCATTGATCTGAAATAACACCATTTTCAAAAGTAAAATTTTCACTTATATTCGGATTTCTAGATTCCTCATATTGTTCCAACAATGTGTCTGTTTACTCAGGTGCCAACACACAATTATTTAAATGAATATAATTTTATAATATATTTTAATATAGGGTACCATTCCTCCCTTATTACCTTATTATTTTTTATATTCTTTTTTGGAATATACCTGGCAATATAAAATCCAGTTTATCTAACTTAAATTTTCTTCTTTGTATTTGTATTGATAGTACATTATATTCATTAATTAAATAGGGAGACTTGATGTCTTCAAAATATTGAGTCTTCAGACCAAGAGCAATATAAATTTTCATGGTGGGTTTTCTTTTCCAGTTTTTTTAAAAAAATGTTCCTCAGTGAGTATTACACTGCCCAGAAGGAATTGTATTCTGTGAATTAAAAGTATATGTTCTTAAACTTATAAGATCTTGAGCAAGTTACACAAACACTCTGTACCTCCTTTTTCTCATGAGTAAAACAGAAATAATAATAACTCCTACTTCAGAGAGTTGTAATGAGAATTCAGTGAGAAGCTCCTCAAAGCACAAAGTGTGTGCAGCAGTAGTAAGTGCTCAATACATATTTCCTATTACTAGATACTGAACATTGCTTTTTGAATTTTTTCCTAAGTGTTTAATTCTTTGTTGTTGTTATTATTGTAAATGGAAACTTTTCCTCTTTTATCTCTTCTAGCAGATTGTTACTTGTATTAAGAAAATTGTTGATATTATGTATCAATTTACAAACTGCCATCTTTATTAATTCTCTTATTCTTTCTGTAGCTTTTCAGTAGGTTCTCTTCAATTACCCAAGTATGTAATTTTATCATCTGAAAACATTTATAAACAATTATACATTGTCCTCCTGAAAACAATTGTAAATTGTCTCTCTCCGATGAAGTTATACTAACCCATTTCTTCCTCTTGTATAATTGCCTTGGCTAAGACTACTAGAACAATAAAGAATAATAGTAGAGATAATACAATTTTTTTGTCCTTGGCTTCAATGAGAATGTGTCTAGTTCCTTGTCACATTACAGAAGTTTCTATTTAGTTATAAGTTTTTTTTTTAATGAGTCAATGTTAAATTTTATCAGATGACTTTAGCACATACAGACATGACTCTGTGGGTTTTTTTCCTGAGACCAATTAACGTAATGAATATATTAATGGATTTCCTAATATTAAATATCATTGTCTTCATACATATAAAAGTGTGTAAGTATACTTATGTGTATCATATTAGTCTGTTCATATGCTGCTTAGTTCTATTTACTCATATTTTGTTTAGGATCTTTGAGATGATTTCCACAAAAATAGACTAGAGTTCTTGGGCATGGTGAATGGCTATTACAAGTTCAAGTATAATAGCATTTTTAAAATTTGGTGTCAATATTATACTCACTTCATAAAAATAACTTAGAAAATTTTTCTCTCTACTCTCTGAAACTGCTTAAGTAAATGCAGTTATCTGTTCTTTAGAGACTATAGAATGATAAAATCATCTAGTTCTGTTGCTTTTTTGGTGAGATGTGTGGTGGAAAGTCTTGACAACTTTTCATTTTTTCTAAGGACTATTAGTCCTCATCTGCCTCATCTGGTTTGAGTTTTACTATATCATATTTTTCTTCAAAATTATGCATTTTTATCTCCACAGCCGGACACAGTAAATTTTCGTAATGTCAAACTATGAGAAAAGGCATGGAAGATACTACTCCTTTCTATATCACCACATCAGTGAAGATGCCATATTCAGATCTACCTCTCACCAAAAACTACTATTTGTCTTTAGCTTAAAAGCAATGATAAGCATGATATCCTGGCCCCAGGATTCATGTTTTCAAAGATCACTCCAGCTGCATCATGAAGAATGGATAGAGGGGGGCAAGAAAGGATGTGGTAGGACCACTTTGAACAAATCCAGTTGCAGCTATTAAGGTGAGGGGTGGTGGTAGCTTGAATAGTAATGTTGGTTGGGAAGATGAAAGAAGTGAATAGATTCCATAGCTTTTTAGGAGGTAGAGTCAACAGAACTTGGTGATAGACTATCCTGTATGGAAGGTGAGAGAGAAAGAAATGTCGAGAATCAGTCCTGAGTTTCTGGCTTCTGTAGTTGATGCTTTTCCAGAGGAATGAGGCTCACATGATCTGTGTCCATGGCTTGGGAACAGAGATGACCATGGGAACAGGAGTATCTCAGTTTCAAGACTCATGAAAATGTGAGCATAATTAAGAAGTTAGTATACATATCTAAGAACCTAATACAGGCATCTGCAGATATTACAAAGACACCAAACCATGTCCCTGAAATAGTTCAAACAATTATAAAAAGATGGATCCCCAAGAATCCACCTCTGAGAGAATACCATTTCATCTGACAAGGAAAACCATCTGGCAATTACTCCACTGAGAAAGATTTCTATCAGAAAGGGGTAATTAGGAAGCAGTGTGAAACAGTGGAGAAATACCAGTCAGGAAAACCTGGATTCCATCAGCTTCTCCCTGCTGCTGAATGAGTGAACTTGGGTGGATAATCACTCTAAGTATTAGTTTTATGTCTGTAAAGGGAGATGATGACATCCACCTAAAAATGTTATTATGAGGATTTAACATGATGACACACGTCAAGCACTGAACCCTCCTGGTACACAGTAGTTCTTTCCCTTCGAATCAGAAGTCTCTCAAATTATTACCACATTTGCTTTTAATAAACAGGTAATTCCTAAGAGTAAATCAGCCAGTCCCTCACACTTTAGTGCAAATTATTTACTGCCTTTTAAATAAAAATATCACTTTTGGAGGCTAATATTGATGAAATGAGTTTGTAATCTTGTAAATTCTTAATAATGAATGCAGAAAGAATTATTACAAAGGGTATATAAACCTGTATTTCTATAAAACTACCAAATGCATTGAAGGAATGTAAAACAATACTGTCACAGTGAAATTTGGTCTTTTAAAAGGCGCAGGACATTGATTTTTCTAATATATTTCTTTGCTTTGAACTTCTTTAAATGTCATATGGGAGAAAGGTACTCTTATAACTGTATAACACAGCTTAAAAGTTTCATCAAAATTATAACAATGAGGGCTTCCCTGGTGGTGCAGTGGTTAAGAATCTGCCTGCCAATGCAGAGGACACGGGTTCGAGCCCTGGTCTGGGAAGATCCCACATGCTGCGGAGCAACTAGCCCCGTGAGTCACAATTACTGAGCCTGCGCGTCTGGAGCCTGTGCTCCGCAACGGGAGAGGCCGCGATAGTGAGAGGCCGGCGCACCGCGATGAGGAGTGGCCCCCACTTGCCGCAACTAGAGAAAGCCCTCGCACAGAAACGAAGAGCCAACACAGCCAAAAATAAATAAATAAATAAAAATTAAAAAAAAATTATAACAATGATACAGTTCTAATTGTGTTATAAAGATCTTAAGAGCGCAAATATTTTAACTGCCTTGAAATTGTTGTGTTAGTCAATGCTTATTAAAATGCATAAATTAAAGCCATGGCTTTATAGTCATTTTGTTATACAAAGATTTTCATGGTATGTGGGTTTGCTCAAACACGCAGCTTACAATTCACTAAAAGTTCACATTGCAGACTATAATGATTAATTTCTCTAGAAACTTTAGGTTAAGATATACACCTAAATGATCAAAGAAGTAGCATGTTTTACTTAGAGAAAGGGGAAGAAAAAGAACCGTATCTTGGAGCATATAAGAAACACAAGATAGAATATGTAATAGCAAGGGGTCATGCTCATAGAGAATTTAGGATGTGCTAATTTCTGTGTGTGTATGTGTGTGTGTGATCTCACTTAGTCCTCTTAACCACCCTATGAAACTAAAAGAGGTTAATCATGCCCAAGCTCATACAGCCAGAGAGAAGCACAACTGGGAACGACCCGTCCATCTGGCTCCAAACCTGGCTGTGCTAGTCTGTCTCTCATAGGTACCCATTTCTCTCGAGCAGCCAGTTCGTGGAAAGAAGACAAGGGTCACAATACACTAAGGACCCCTTTCTGCTTCAGACCTGTCTATTTTGTGGTCAACAAACCAAACTCTTATATTTGGAGCACAGACCTAATTCTAAAAAACACCTTTAGTAGAAAAATGCCTTAGTTCAAAACATGTGTGAAACGAAAGGAAGAAAAAAGAAATCCAATATTGCACCTGCTGATTGCAGTTTGCAGCTACAGCCTGCTGCCCTAAGCAGTGGCTGTGGCTAACGAAGCACCTTGCATTCCAACCTGATGAATAAGATGGCGATAAAGATGAACAAGATAAAGTCCACAGGGCCTTGTATGTTACTTGACACATGGAAAGTTCTAATATATATTTGCAGATTGGAAAAAGGAGCCTGAGGGTTGGACAAGAATGGGTTGTTACAGGTGTTGATAGCATTATTTTACTTATTTAAGAAGAGTCCTTCTGAAACAGGGATAATCCCTGTTGTTTGTACGTTGTATTTGCTCAGCTTATTGATTTTACAATTTTATTAAAAGCAAAGATTATTATACAACTAATAAATCAAAAGCTATAACTTAACAAAGTAATTCAACCATTTCAGTAATGATTTCAAATTTACTTAATCAAAATTCTCATTTAATTGAAATCACAAAGCTAATACATTAGATATATTTAAACACTTCGAAGAACTCACACAGATGATCACAATGATTATAAAACTTCCTATTATACTTAAGTGGATTAAAATGTATTAATACCTTGAATTTAAATTTGCTCCTTCATCTTCCCTATACTTACTCACATTTTAAAAATAATTTTCCAAGTTCTAGACAGATGATATTCAAAATATTTAACAACCTGTACTGCTAACTAAGGAGAATTGGGTGCCTGTAGTACTAAAGCAAGCTCCTAAGTGCCCCTACTTTCCTGGCCTTTCAGTCGTCCCAGGCATAAGCCCTTTTAGATAAAGTCGGGGAGATCTGTGGAAGTACAAGGCAGGATTGAGGAGGCAGGTGACAAGAATGGAGTATTTACTGACCTGAATGGAAGTATTGAATTTTAACCAATGGCATGGCCATCTTTGTACTTACCAACTGAATGTCAACACTTCTTACAATAATATTACAAGACTCAGAAAAGAAAGGCTATTTTTTCAGACCAGCCAAGGTTAATCTGGATTGTTGACCAACTGACCAATTGTATGGGGCACAGTGTCTGCTCACACCATCTACAATGACTTGAACCATAACCAGAGATATCTGATTGGGCCCATTTTGATGGCTGGATTTTAACCACCATAATTTTTCAAAGAATACAAGGCTCTGACAAATAATTTTTGATATCTCACAACCTTAGTTATTTTCTCTATTTGATGCTTTTTTTAAGGTTTTCTTTATCATCATTGTAAAAATGTATTTTCATCTTGCATAACTTGTGCCTGGGCTGGTTTGATAAGGCTGGAAGCCTCTGAAAAATCTGGTTCACTGTAATCCCAATTATTCCTTCTTATCAGTAATCAATGTGACACGAGAAGTTAGTTTGAAGGAGAAAGTAAAGAGTTTAGTTTTGGACGTGCTGCCTGCAAGATATATTCATATGGAAATGACCAGGAGGCATATGAAAATTCATTCCTAGCCTTCAGGAATTAAATCCAGAGTAAAGACTTAACTGGAGAACTGCGTAGGGAAATGGTAATAAAGAGTTGAAAATGGATGTGATCATTCAATGTAAAAGGAATGAGAAAACCAGCAACAGAAATTTGAGAAATGTCCATATTTAGGTGATTTGTGTAAGAAGACAGTGAAAATAAAACAAATGATCAAACATAAACATAAAGTACATAGTGTCACAGGATCCAAACAAAGGGAAAATAATTTTAATATATACAGAGAAAGTGACGTAGCCTTGCTTGAAATAAAAACAACAAAATGTTAATAACCTAAATGGATCAGTCAGCAAATAATTAAATTATAGACTATTACACAACCATCGGAATGAGGTAAATCTATGCTTGCTACCATGGAAAGATTCCCAAGTCATACTGTTAAATTTACAAGTAAATCACAGAAACATATATATTTATATATTATGATTTATGTATATTATGATTCCAAATAATGTAAGAGAAAAATGAAAAGCATTGCATAATACAAATGTAGGATCTATATATATATTCTTGCACATATGTATAAATCTGGAGCTATCTATCGATCGATTGATTGATAGATATACATAGAATATCGTACTTGTAGGATTTTCAGGTTGGTCACCACACTGAAAAAGAGGGCTTGAGAAAAGTCTGAAGTAGGACTTTCTTATTTTGATTAAGATACTCCTGCTTTGTTTGAAGGTTTGCAATAAAACTATACTTATGCACTACTTGGGTAAATGGTAATAAACTATATGTAATTTTTATAATAAACCAACAATAAGCCAGCAACCAATGCTGCAGGAAGAAACCAAAGAGAATGAAAACGAAGGGAAAGGTCATTGTTTTATGACTAGCAATTTGATGGTGGCCTAAAAAGAGCGAGTTCAGAATACTGGTAAGGAAAGAATCCTGATTACAAGGGTGAGAAGAGGTGAAAGGGGTTGGAGGGGGAGTTACAGATACGACCTATTCAAGATTTTTATCTGTGCCTTGGGGAAAGACTAAAGAAAACTGGTAACCAGAGACTTTCTCAGGATTAAATTTGGGAGATAGTCAGTGAGCCCATCAGAGCTGTTGAGTTGCCATGAGACCTTTTGCTGGAGCTTGGGAGAAGATCGTTCCCTCTTTTTTTTTTTCCCCCACTGAGGTTATACATGGGAGGAGGTGTAACTAACTAGACCTTCAGCCAGCAATTCTGATTCCATCTGGAGTCTGATAAAGAAATCAACCTAGCAGAAGGCAGCAGAGAAACATGGGCTGAATTCTAATGATGAAATTAGGCACTAATCCTCAATATGCTGAACCATCTATATCCTTGGACTTTTCACCTGTAAGAACCAATAAATTTCCCTTTGCTTTTTAAATCACGATGGGTTTTCTGTCACTTGACACAGAACCCACATAAAGGCTTATTTTTATTTGGGACTCTATCTAAATAAGTTATGAAAGAACATCTTAAATTGAATTTCACAAATAACCAAAAGAATTTAGTATGGCCGTTAATTTCAGCATCTGTCCTATAGCTCTTACCAGAACAGCTTGCTAACCAACACTGTAATAACATTGGGTGGTTTGGATTTCACCTCCTCTCCTTTCCTTTCCCTCCTCTCTAATGGAGCTGCTTAATGAGTAGTGAAAAGTCCCAAAAGGTGAATGCAAAAGAGAAGAGGATAATCAATCCCAAAGGCAGTGAACTCCAAAGATATTCAGTCGGTAAAAAATTGTTTGGCCTCACTGAAGTTATCACCTTCAACAGCTAGTTCTTCCTGGCATACTGATGGAGAGTGGCTAGTAGATTTTCTTTTGAGGGTAATATTTGAAATATTTAATGCTATCAAAGAATGGCTTTCTTAGAAATATAAATCTGTTTCTGTGTTATTTGAGAAGACATAATAAGTTAATGAATTTCATAAAACTTAGGGGGTTGTATCCAGTTTATTTCATGGTTATATCATACAATGATATAATTGTACAATATTTGATCCATGCAAAAGAAATTTGTGCAGTACATATGTAAGTTATGAAACATAGTAATAAAAAACATTACTATAGTAATGAATGCTTGTCCCCCCCCCAAAAAAATTCATATGTTGAAAGCTAATCCCCAGTGTGATGGTATTTGGCAGTGAGGTTTTGGGAGATGATTTGGTCATGAGGGCAGAACTCTCATGAATGGGATTAGTGGTCTTATAAAAAAGACCCTACAGAGTTTCTTAGCCCCTTCTACCATGTGAGGACACAGGGCAAACATGGCACCAGGAAGCAGGCTCTCACCAGCCTCAGAATCTGCCAGTGCCTTACCTTGGACTTCCCAAACTCCAGAACTGTGAGAAGTAAATTTCTCTTGTTTATAAGCCGCAAATTCTATAGTATTGTGTTATACTGACCAAATGGAGTAAGACAAACACCTAGTACCACTATTCAACATAAAAACTAGAACACTGCCAACACCAGTGAATTTACTTTTGCGTTCCGTCAGTCACATCCCTTTACTAACCCTAGATAAAATCAGCATTCTGAATTTTGTGTTCAACCTCTCTTTATGTTTCTATATAATTTATTAAATATGTATATATTATATAATATTTTCTATAATGTATATATATCCCTATACAATCATAGTGTATGTAGTCTTCTATGGTTTGATTTTTCATTCAACATTGTTTCATCCATAATGTTGAGTGTAACTGTAGTTCATGTAATTTTCCCTGCTGTATAATAGTAAGCATTTGTTTTCTGTATTGTTATTCAGTTTTTTCCTCTTTGTTCAAACCTAATGTAACCTGGGAGCCTGGGAGTGGAATATATCCCAGCCAGTGTCTGTGTAAATAGGAACATAGTTTCTCTCTCGGGAGTTATTTATATAGAGAAAAAGCTGCTGATTCTCTCCATTACAGCCTTCCTAGAACAAACTGAGTGTTATCTTCATAAGAAACCTGAGTAAAAACTATGAGGAACTAGTCATCATACTCCATTATGGTTTTCAAAAGTGAAAGGAAAGTACTTACCTTGTTGCTTCTCTTTAAAACACTGAACGTATATTTGTTAATACTAAAGTCAAAGTTATGCCCCTTGGTTGGGTCTGTGTTTCCATGCTATGCCAAATACCCAGTTAAAAAGTAAAATGCAAGAATATCATTCACCAATTAAAAGGAATAAAATGCTAATACATGCTATATTTTGGATGAACCTCAAAAACATTATGCTAAGTGAAATAAGGAAGATGCAAAAGATCACATAATGTTTGATTTATATCACTTATGGTTTATACAACATGTCTAGAAAAGGCAAATTTATAGACATAGAAAGCAGATCAGTGAGTGCCTGGGGCTGGGGGCGGGAGTGAGGAGTAACTGCAAATGGGCAAGAGGGAGCTTCTTGGAGTGACAGAAATGGGCTAAAGTTAGATTGTGACAATAGTGATGGCTGTATACCTCTATAAATTTACTAAAATCACTGAATCACAAGGGTGAAGTTTGTGGTATATAAATTATACTTCAATAAAGCTGCTGAAAATTAAAGTGCTGTCATAATATCTCTAAAGTACTAAATCTAATTCTTTGTTGTTGTTTGATTTCACTTAATTAATGCAATCTATAAATTATTTGGGCTTTTGAAGAAGCAGCTTCAGTCTGTTAAATTTTAACATTTACATGGACTGTTTAACTAGCCCATTTTATTTTATTTATTTTTAAGATCTTTTTGATGTGGACCATTTTTAAAGTCTTTATTGAATTTGTTACAAATTGCTTCCGTTTTATGTTTTGGTTTTTTGGCCACAAGGCATGTGGGATCTTAGCTCCCCGACCAGGGATTGAACCCACACCCTCTGCATTGGAAGGTGAAGTCTTAACCACTAGACCACCAGGGAAGTCCCTTAACTAGCCCATTTTAAAGTAAAGCTAGAATGGGAGAGGTCCAGCAACTTGAAAAGGCCTGCTATTGAAGATGGCAACTGAGTAAGAATGAGTTGGATTACTTGCTAAGGGGCCTAAAATATGACATTGGGAAGATAATTACCCCTCCACATACAAGTAGAGAAATCTTAAAACAGCAGCAGTTTCCCAAGGGATCCTATGTCATGATGAGGAGGGATTACAGGAAACTTCTACTAACACTTTATTTTCCTTCCTGGAGCGCCCGGAGAGGTTTCAGTAACTCGGTGGACAGGTCAATGGCTACTTACACTATAGAGTTACCCACAGCCCTCATGATAACTTATGCCTTGCCTACTCCTTTAAAAACCCTCTTTCTTTTTGTCAGAGGCATTTAAGTTTTGTGTTTCCACAAGTTTGCAACTCTCAGTTGAGTTTGGTTTGTGACCTGGTAGTTGTTCATTGAAATAGGACATCACACCAAACATGCCTTGAAAGGAAAACAACTATAGAAAGCCAGGAATAAAAGGATGAGTTGGCCAAATCGATCCCACTCTTTTGGATATAATTTTAAATGAAACAGCATTTTTATCACAAAATGGACAGACCTAAAGCTAAAATATAAGAAAAGAAAGCTAAAATATTCAAGGTTTTTAAAAAATTTATAATTATGTTTGTGAAGCAGAGAAGGAAAGCAATTGGTTAGATAATTTAAGCGTTTTCCCGAAATACCAGTTTTGTCTCAGTTATCTTGATATTTCAGGAGAAAAATATTGGCATGGATTGTGCTAAAGATGAAAATTCTTCTAATTGTTTTGCATATGTACAAACAATGTAAGTGAAGTATATTAGTGTAGAGTTTAACATTCTAGGAGCAAGCAGTCAAAAAGAGACATTATCACTCTCAACATTTTCCTTGTAGAGAAAACTGTGAGATTACAGAGCACGTAGCCATCTGACAAATAGCCATCAGCCTAGTTTGCATGACATTTTTCTTTTACATTATTAAAAAAAAAGAATCTAATCTCAACAGGTTTGAGTTTCTATGGCACTGAATTCTTTTTAAATAGACATCAGTTACTTGATTTAAAAATTCATGAGCTCTCTAGGATTTGAGAAAGAATGTTTTATTCTTACATGTCATTTATTTTCCATAGTGAAAGATATAATAATATCTACAGGGGCTTTAAGATAATATTATTCTTTTAACTAGTTTCACTTGGTATGTGTCAATACCACTGCAAGTATCAAAGATGGAAGTCTAGATGGAAGTCTAATACAACGTGAGTTGTTTTTATATGCCAATGTTTTATCTTAAAACACACACACGTACATCTGAACCACATTACTAAATAATTTAGAGATGATAGCGCACCTAGAAAATTCCTCAGGAAAGTCACTCTTAAACATTACTCCCACTGATTCAGTGGATTTCTATGTTAGTATAAGTTGCTGTTTAAGATCTAAATCAGTTCTCATATCTCACCAATGAACCCATAATAAAGAGAGAACTGTGGAAGAAAAGGGTTTGCTTGCCATCCATACCCTATATTCAACTCATCTAGGTCATGTGCTGAAATTATATTTTTCCAAAAGAGTGCAAAGCATTAAAATATACATTCAAAGAAGCCAGACAGCTCATTGTATGATGGCCCCATGCCCTATCTAGACCTCTCAAGGCATTCCATAATTCTTACAAACCTGCAGTGCAAACAAAGGACATTTGTCCAACAATACCTCCACAAGGAAAGAATAGAAACATACTTTTATTTCCATATTAAAATTGTAGAAAGCAGTCACAAAGGTTACTGCCACTAGAATCTGATCAAAATCATTACTAAATAATAATTTTAACAGATTATCATAAATGTCATAATTAAAGGTAAATACCAGAAGAAATATCTGTTCCCTTACTTTCAGACAATCCTTAAATTAATGTTTTGAAAACTTTTATTTTAGCAATGGAAACCTGGACTCAAAAACACCCTTCTCTCATTTGTAATTGTAACTATTTGATCTACTTATTTTCAGTTTTACAATAAATGATGCTTTTTAAAGAACAGATGCTCTTTCTTTTCTTAATATGTATTTGTCAATGTTAAGAAGAAAATGTTGTGTACTCCAAAAGTTTGCTACATCATGACAAAGAAGAGAAATTCAGGGTTAACTCTCTGCTGTTGAGTGGTGAATTGAGTGTGAGGGCAGAGACGGGACAGAATAGTCCTTGAGTAGGCAAAGCAGCTGGCTGGAGAGGACACAGGCCCTCACTGACTCTCACCTCCACCAAACATCCCAACAATAGGGACACTTCCCTGTGCCCAGAACAAATTCTCATTAGTTGTATCAGATTCATGTCGTCTTTTAAATTGAAGATTTATTTTAAAATCTTTAAAGGAGCGTATATATCTGACCTTTCAGGGTATGTGTAGAAGTAACAACACAAATCAAAACAACCCAAAGGAAAAAAGACATCTGTTTGATCAAGCATCTCTGTCTTCCACAGTGAGAAATATTATCATAAATAAGAAAAAAAAAAAAAAGAAATACCCCCTAATTTGCATAATTTAAGTAATGTTCTAAGGCTAACTCTTTACTGTTTGGGAAGTCTATGAGGCATTTGGTCCAACAGATAGAAGTCCACAAGGAATGGGAAGTGGCATTACATTTATTATAAGATTATCCAGCATCAGATATTGACTTCGAACACATTTTAAAGAAAGGCAATTAAAGGTGGATCTAAGAATGCAAAATAATTGGAATCAAGTAGAGTTACTTGGTAGAAATAAAATTTGAAAGTGAAACACTTAAGCCTTTCATGCTTTTCTTAACATTACAGTAGACGATAATTTTTTAAAATTTCTCCTATTAAAGGCAAAATGATGAACAATACATTCAATAATTGGTTCAGTTCTTAGATGATTTTTTAAGACTCGATCTTCTGTAAGACTTAAAATGTATATAAATATGAATACATATATGAAAATAAAAATTAAAAAGTATGTGTTTGAGTAACACTAAAATAGAGGTTTCATGATTCCGTTACTAGTCTCCATTTAATGAGAAATCATATGTATATATATTATTGGAGAGGCATGATGATTTTTTCCTCCTGTTCTAAAAGTTTAAAACCTTTATTCCACAGTGTCCTTTTAAAAAGCATTTGTGTGTGTGTGTTTGGTTGGTTTGTTGATTGGGGGTTTCCCCACCATCACCAGAAGTAAAGGTTGGCACCATTTTCCATCTGTATAACGATCCAATGTAAGTTGGAATGTCTTCATGATGCAAACTGGTGACTATGTGCTTTAACCCATTTTAATTCTCTCACTCCATGGAAACCCAACCTGAGACTTTTGCTCATGGTCGTATGTAGTGTAAGTCACAAAGTAAAAATGGAGACATGTTGAATAGTGTCCCCCGCAAAATTCATGTGCCACTCAGAATCTCAGAATGTGACCTTATTTGGATATAAGATCTTTACAGATGTTAATTAAGGTAAGGATGGAAATGAGATCATACTGGATAAGGGTGGGCCCTAAATCCTATGAAACTATGCTTATAAAAGATGGGAAACAATACAGAAAGAGACACAGAGAGAAGCCCATGTAAAGATAAAGATGGAGATTGCAATAATGTGACTGAAAGCCAAGGAACATCTAGGGTCACCAGAAGCTGGAAGAGGCAATGAAGGACACTTCTCTAGAGCCTTCAGACAAAGCATGACCCTGTGGACACCTTGATTTTGGACTTCTGGTCTTGAGAACTATGAGAGAGTAAATTTTCATTGTTTTAAGCCACCCAATTTGTGGTAATTTGTTACAGCAGCCCTAGGAAATTAATACAAGACTTGTGCTTTAAAATCTCTAAGTTCATTCTTTAGTTATGAATTCAAAAGACAGGGGCTATTCAAGGTGTTGGCCTTTCTTAATAAGAATGAAATTTGAGGCCAGGATTATAGGATGTGGCCATGTTGGCTTTCAGTTAGAATAAATTTTTTTTACTGAGATCTAATTTTCAAAGTTTGTAATAGAATTGCCAAAGAATAGGCAGCAGATCATCTTCACTGTGAATAGTCCATTGTCTTTTCTAAGAAACTCAAGCAATTATTTAAAATTAGATCTATACCAAGGCAAAGAGGAAATCATTTATTAATAGAATTCCATCACAAAAAAGTCAAAACAGATGATAACGCAGCATCAATTTTAAAATAAGTATCCCAAATAAATATAGTTGTGTCTGCAACTATTATATATAAATATAGTTGTGTCTGTTAATCTTTGGCAACAACTTTTATATCAAAAGTGTAGTTACTTTCATGATAAAGAAAGTTGTGATTTTTACCTATAGAGTCAAACACTTGGTGATTTCTGTGACCTACTATGAGGCCTTTGCAAAACATGCTATATCATTATTCCACCATGGTCTAGACTTCCTAAATTTAATTTTGGGGAAAAAAGAATGATTGCTAATAAAGCAATCATTTAAATCACCAGAAAGTGAAGGGAAAGACTAAAGTAGTTATAGCTTAATACTGAATAGAGTTTTAATTTTGAGATTGCCATCATAAACTGCTTTTCATCCAAAATAATAGAATTCTAGATTTTATTGAAATTACTCCTGTCCTCCCCACATGTTTTTAGGGCTTAGTTGTTAAAAAGGGATTTCTTTGTTGTTGTTCTATGACTGTTGAAAGTCGTATCTTTTATAATCTTACCCCTAGCCTAAAGTGAAAATGGGGGGAAAAAATGGAATGCAACTATTGAAAAGGGCCATAGAAATAACTGTCATAGCAACAACCACCATCACAACAACAACCATTATTTATAAGTGTTTATCATATGTTAAGCACTAAACTAAGTCATTTTACATGTACCACCTCAATTAATACACCCTAAACACTATGGGACCCATCCCTGCTGTCATCAGGTTAAATAGGAGGACTCTGAGACCCAGTGAAGTTAAATTAAGGGACTTGTCCAAGTTCACACAACTAACTGGTTGTATAAGCAGAACTTAGACCCAGTCCCTTAGTGTCGTACTTGCCACAATAACTTAAGAGAAAAACATGAACAAAAATCATAATTCTATTAAGAACATTCACATTTTATAATTTAACAGGATGTGAGCATTACACTATACATCCAACATTTAGTTCACTCTTCTGCCCAAATTCATTTGAGAAGTGTTATACTCTACCCTTCCTGGGTAGATTGTCTCACTGTGGTCAGTTCTGGAATTGAGTTAAAAGAAAAAAGGGGGAGTTTTTTCTTTTAACTCAAGGGGGAGGGGCAGTTTAGTATTTGCCTAAAATTCTGGCTGAAAATAATACTGGCTTTATCTAAAATATGTCACAGTGACCAGTTAAAAAAAACCCAGTACAGTCAATCAACTGTTTGTTTTGTCTATTGAGTAACCCCCAAAAACACATTTAGCAAATTTCAGTACTGAATTGATCTAACCCATGTCTGTTTCTGTGTGGTAGCTATGTGGTATACTCAAATGCAATGGATGAAGAATTCCTAAATTCTTCTACTAATGGGTTCTTTAGAATTGATTAGAGCTTCTAACTAAAGAATGGTCCTCCTTTCTCTAGGAGGATTGCCCTTTGTAAATTTTAAGAATAAGTATCAGATGACCCTTCTTGTCATAGACCATGGATTTAAAGCTCTTCATCCTAATGATTCCTCAGAAAAAGAAAACAAAGACAAACAAAGCCTGAGGTGTGTTGTTCTTATTGTTGTAATTGTGGTTGGTATAACAACATTGGATGCAGTAAACCCTCAAATGACAGAAGAGTCCAAGGCATATCCTGAGTAGATTGAAAGTTGGAAATAATAATAAATAAGAAAAACCATTTTCCAGTTGTAATTTCCAAAGATAACTGCTATGGGCTGATTTGTGTCCTCCCTGCCCCCAAATTCATGTCAAATTTGTAACTGTAACTGTATTTGGAGATAGGGCTTTTAGGAGTTAATTAAGGTTAGGTGAGGTCGTAAAGGTGGGGTCCAACAGCATCGGTGGACTTATAAGAAAAGGAAGAGAGAGAGACCACTCTCTTTCTCTCCCTCCTCAAAAGTACTCAGAAGGAAAACCATGTGAGGACACGGCAAGAAGGTGGCCACTTGCAAGCCAGGAAGAGAGTTCTCGCCAGAAACCAACCAGGCTGGTACCAGGATCGCTGACTTCCAGCGTCCAGAACAGTGAGAAAATAAATGTTTGTTGTTTAAGTCACCCAGTCTATGGTATTTTGCTGGCTAAGATGATAAACTATTAGCAAACCTTAAAAATATGTCAGAAAAGTAAAAAAATTTTAAGAAGCTTTCCACTTGCTCTAACCCCTTATAAATTTACCTGCTGCGTGATCAGATTGATAGAAATTAAACAAGCAATTTACAGGGTTTCAGTTAGGGCCAATAGTAGGTAGTAAACAGCCTTAACAACCTGCACATTTTTTCTGGCCATTTCTCAAAAGCAGTAACTTTAAAAAGTTATTTCACTGAGAGTAAGTTAACGACAACATTTGCTGGAACGGCTCATATTGATGAGTTTTCTCAGATGAGTAGTCAGAGGTAGATTGTTAAATATTTTTCAACTAATTCTGAGCTCCAAATAAGAAGTGAAGCCCACTGGTACTTTGAACAAATTATAAACTTCATAGAGAACTTGTGATCTGCCTTTTCTATCAGAATCAAACAAAATATTCTACTCTAGCTGTGGTTAACTTGATCCTTTATGCTACAAATACACTGGCAGAAAATAAATTGGCTCCCCTTGTTTCTACTAATGGATTCCCCTTATATTCAGAGACTGTATTTCCAAAATTTCCTTGTACTAAAGAGGCTAATAGAATGGAAGCAGAAGTGATATGTATAACTTCTAGATCCCATTATTATAAAGAACCTGCTCGCCCTCTACCCTCTTTTTCCTCCCTCCTGAGGGCTGGTGAGGGTAAACTGACTTTACCTATGTATATGAAGTCATCCAGCTCCCAAAGGATTACAGAGTAACAAGACAGAAGGAACCTGGGTGCCCGGGAATCTTTGTGAAGTAGAGTCACCCACCCTGGACCACCTGCCAAGGTCTACACTATAAGGAAGAGAGAAGTAAATCTGTGACTTGTCTGAGCCACTGTACGTTGGAGTTGTGTTTAGTCCTCTAAATAATGTGCATATCTTACAGTTTACAGTGTGCCTTCCATATGCTATGTTCTAGAACATCCATCCATTCATTCAACAACTACTTTTTAAGTACATCTTATGTGTTAGCTCTACTCTAGGCTCTAAGCACACAACTAAGCCAAGCACACAAAGTCCCTGAACTCAGGAAAACTTTCATTACAGTGATGGGGGAACAAAGTAAATACAAATAAACACAATAATTTCAAAACAGTAACAGTTGTTTAAAGTGAAGGCTGTACACTCAGATTGGCCCATGTTTAAACCCAGATTTTGCCATTTATCCCCTGTAGTGGCCAGCCTCCAAGAATGACCCCCCCCAAACAGAAATATGCACACTGAACCACACCTCCTCTTTTATAGACCCCTCCCCTTGAATCTGAGCAGGTTCCATGACTCACTTTTGACCAATAGAATGAGGCCAAAGTGATGCTGTGTGTCTTCCAAGGTTAGGTCATAGAAGACTTTCAGCTTCCACCTGGATCTTATGGAATGCTCACCCAGAAAGGGGTCAGCTGTCATGTAACAAGATCAACTGCCTGAGACTGCCAGGCTGAGGAAGCCATGTGGAGAGGCTGTACAGAGAGAGATGCCCGGCCCGACCAACCCTAGCTGTTCTGCCCATGCCAGTGTGTGAATGAAGAAGTCATCTTTGATGTTCAGCCTAATCAAGCCTTCATCTGACTCAGCTGCCTTCTGACTGCAACAGCATGAGAGACCCCAAGTGAGAACCAGCCAGCTGAGCCCAAGCAACCACAGAACCAAGAGAAATGACACTAACTTAAGCCACCAATTTGGGTTATAACACAGCAGGAGCCAACTGGATCACCAGCTTCATGAATTAAGCACATTTCTTACTCTCTCTGTGCCTCCACTTTATCACCTCCAAGGTTCCTATCTCATAAGGTTGCTACTAGAACTAAGTGAGTTAATCTGGAAAGTGCTTACAACAGTGCCTGGTTTGTGGTAAACATTTAGTAAATGTTGGCTATTATTATTTATGATCAATAAATAAAATAGGATGATGGGACAGAAATATTCATAGTGGATGCTCAGGAAGTTCTTACCTAGAAGATGACCCTTGAACTTAGACCTGAAAAATAAGGACTCCACCACGCAGAGAGCCGGAGAGGAGCCTCCAAACAGAGAGAGGAGTGAGGACAAAGATCCTGGGGTGGCAATGATACAGTGTTTTTGAGAGATACAGACATGGCCAGTGTGATTGGAGGGTGGTGAGCCAAACAGAATCATGTAAGCCATGATAAGGAATTTGGATTTTGTATTAAACACAATAGAAAGCTTTGAGGGATTTTAAGAAGGGGAATGTCTTGGATCACTCTGTTGGAAGACGATTTTAGAAAGGCAAGAATGGAAGCAGAAAGAGCATTTAGAAGACTTTTGTAGTCATCTTAGTAAAAGACTTTGGTGACTTGAACCAGTGTTTAGCAGGGGAGATGGAGAGAAGAGGGCAGATTTGAGGATGTGTTCATTGAATGAGTGGCCCTTGGGCTGCCCATCAGGTCCCCATGGTAGAAATGAGATTTATTTTAACAAGGCCACTTCGGAACTTACATTACTTTAACCCCTTAGACAGAGTTCAAATCATTATACCCCAGGACGGCTCGAGTTTGTCTCATTTTGGATAGTTCAGGGTTCAGTTGCTACAGATTCTTGTTACTAAATAGGGGATGATAGAATATAAGTTTTCTCACCCATTTCTTATTATTATTCAAACAGGAAAAGCAATTCAAAGCAATCTAGCTTAGTGGAAGGAGCATTACAAGGCAAATCAGGACACAGGTTCAAGTGGCAATACTGTAGCTGACCACTTATGTGAGCCTGCACAGAATTCTTGACCACTTAGGGGCCTTCTTGATTCTCAGCCCCTTCCAATTCTGAGAGTCTAGCACTTTGGAGCTCTATTTTAAAATACTACATTACCTGGACATATTTTATGCTCATGAGGTCAGGAGTCACATTTTAAGTACTTTCTTGATGGTCCCAGGATCTAAACTCTATGACTCATGATTTTTGGCTCCTTGAGGCTAAAAGCACCTGCCACAAGGACATAATTACAAGTAGATCATCACCAGAAAGAAGCTGTGATTTTATTTTTTGCCCATCTTATCCTAACCTGATAGGAAGGGGCCTGACAGTAAGTTGGCCTCTTTGTTTTATTGCCATCAATAAGCCATATTTAACATAAAATGCTTTATAGGTATCTTTCAAATAATCCATAAAATTTATTATTTTTAGGAAAACTTGGGAGGTTTTGCTCAGGCTTTACACTAACACACAGAAAAGTCATCACTCAAGCAAGTTTTTCTAAAACTTCATTGTTACGGGTGGAAAGCCTCTGGCACACATTTCTACTAGGATTTCCATTTCTCAGACTCACAGGCATAGAAATCAAACTTATGGTTACCAAAGGGGAAAGGGTGGGGAGGGATAAATTGGGAATTTGGAATTAACAGATACACACTACTATATATAAAATAAACAAGCAACAAGGACCTGCTGTATAGCACTGGGAACTATATTCAATATCTTGTAATGCCCTATAATAACCTTATATAACCTGTAATGGAAAATAATCTGGAAAAGAGATATATACTTGCTGTACACCTGAAACATTGTTAATCAACTAAAAATTGCAAATATAACTTTAAAAAAAAAGATTTCTATTTCATATAGCAGCTCTTTCTTTAGTGGTGACAACAGAAAAGAGAGATTCTACATAAAATGGGAGAATGGAGGCACAGAACCTCACATGGCACCTGACAGGAGAGTTGTTCGGTTTCTCCTCTCTTCTCTCCTAATATTGAGCAGGTCTAATAAAATATGCTAGTGTTAGAAGACTTAGGATGACATCAAACTCGATTTGTAAAAATGTCACTTCTCACTATCTGCCTGAGTTTTTTTCAGCTCACTTGCCCCTTAAGGTAAACTCTGTCTTTCACGTGCACAGGCCTTGTTGCTTTCAGAGTTACATTTTGGAGCATGTGGGATGCAAGGTTAACTCTTGGATCTGAAAACCATAATGAGTCTTTCTTTGGACTTTATTGTTGCTGTCTGCCAGCTTTAAATTTTAGTGCTGTAGCACTGGATATACAATTCATTGAATTAAATGAAAAGGAGGGGACAGTAAGGTGAACACCAAGAGGACTTCTGAGTACTGATCATAAATGGTGCCCCGTAGGAAAAGAATATGAAAAAGAATGTATATACGGTATATGTATAACCGAATCACTTTGCTTTACAGCAGAAATTAACACAACATTATAAACCAACTATATGTCAATAAAATAAATTTTTAAAAATGGTGCCAGGTAAAGATAATAGCATCACCATCACTGATGTCCTTACATAGCCACCAATCTCACTCACTGGTGCTGTATTCACTTTGGCTGCCAAAATATAACAGGCCAGCATCATTATAATTTGAAATCAGTAAGGGGAGATAATGCTCACCTGACAAAATAAGTTAAAATTTAACAAAATACAGTCAAATTTCAATAGTCTTATAAGCTGAAGATGGAAAATAATCAATTAGCAGCAAAGGATACAGTGGCAATTATGTCCAATGGAGAAAGAGGTGTCAATTTGCATAGAAGGTCAGCACATCGTTGAAGTGGTGTTGGTTACCATCAAACAAAGAGAATAACACATTTGGAGGTGTTAATTAAAAGCGAAGAAAGAAAGATAGAATTGGCAGTTTCGCCAGTTTGCCAGCCTGTGTGCCTCCTGGCCAACTAGTAGGGAGTATGAGAAAAGGACTAAAATTCGAGTTTAAAGACATACTTCCCTGCCCCCCGGAAAGAGAATGTGATGATGGTAGATGAAGTCAGTTCAAAAGAAGCCCTGATGTTTTTCTTCTCATAAAAAAGGAAGCAAATTATCCCATCCAAGTGCAACTGAATCAAATTTGAACTTCCTGAAAATTTATCAGTTGATAAACGAGGATTTACGTTCAAGGATACATTCCATGCCTAATCTTCATTTTACTACTTTTGGAGATAAATCTTCCTTAGCATTGAAATCTTTCAAAGATAGCCTTTCTTGCAGAACAAATTGTTAGAAGTGTGCAACAAATTGGCCAGATGTCGCTGAGGCATAAATTCTCTCTTAAAAGTAAGGTAAGAACTTTTAGTAACTACCTCATGCTCTCACACCACTAGTTTTCTACTTAGTTCTTTGAAACTGTAATGTTCAAAGGATTTCTTTTGTTATTGAAAGAGTTAATACAGTTTCTCAAAAATGCTTCTCTTCTCACAGAATTATAGTTTATATTTTGGGAGAATCTGGCACTTAACTGATTTTCTCAGTAGAATCCAACAATAAGTCATTTCCCCCACCCATCTGTCCCTAAGTGTTTATTAGTAGGGTAGACACAAAATGTCAAGAGGAAAAAGTATTATTCATCTTAATTTACTGTCTTCAAGACTGCACATCAGGTACCTAAATAACAGCCTTCTTCATAGCTTGCTCCCAAACAGGTAGCTATCGCTTAGAGGGTTTTTACAAATACCCCAAGTTCATTATCAACCCACTAGCCCTTCCCAGACTAACTGTATCACTGCAGGATAAGTGGACTTAATTCTTACTTATCTAAAAAATAATACTCATTGCAAGGCACAAAAAGCAGCTTGTGGCATGAAGCTAGTTTTGCTCCTTTCCAGAAATTTTTGTTTTTAAGTTTCAAACCTTAGAAAAATCAGAGAGCAGAAATCTATTCGGGTGTATATATTACTATGATTGTTACTATCCCCCAAACAGCCTCAGCAGCTTACCAACTGAAGGGTAGCAGAAAATCAGACCTTCTCCCTCCAGTAAGAAAAGTACTCTAAGCAAAATCTTCCTAGCTTACTAGCCTGGTATGTGGTAAGGCCATAGTTCTGATTCTTAATTATCATCCCATTCCAGAGCCCAAATAAATAAATTACCTGTGGTTATTCCGCAGATATCTCAGTAGCTACACACACACACACACACACACACACACACACATGTTTCACAAAGTATTGGCCAATGCCCACTTTCACATAGCTCTTTTAGTCTAAAAATAACTTAAACTTTCATGTCTTACCAAGACTGAGAAAAGGGAGGGAAAATCAAAGAAAACTAATTTGGGAATCAGAGGGGAAACATTTAACAGGCCTGTTGGGTGTTCTCTTAATGATGTCTTGAATCTCAGATTAAATTATTATACTTTCTGTGTTGTAGTGCTGGGTCATTTGTGCATGAGGACAAAGGCAACTTCAACTTGATATTTCTATCATCCCTGCTGTGTGAAGAGTCCTTTTCCTGGTTTATAACATCAATCACTCTCGCAATAAATCTTGGTAGTGGATATGGTCATTTAAATCTCCACCTGCACAAACAACAGAAAATAAGAGAGCCCATAAATCTCTACACCGGTGATTAACAAATTTTGGATCCTGGGCAAAGATATTATGGGGGCGGGGAGGGGTCTCACTAATTCATTAATAAAGACTGATTTGCTGACAATCTGTTTAGTTTACAGCATAGGGGGAAAGCAAACAAGACCCTGCTAACAAAACAAAATGTTAGAGGTTAGTGAATTCCCAGCTGAGCCCAGGATTAGAGATATGGTATCTTAACGTAGGAGAGGGGTGCAGATTCCGAGCCAAAAGCTCAGAATCCGCTCTTGCATTTTGCTCTAGCCCCTCATTGTCAATGCTTAATTGCAAGGAAATAAAACCTGGAGAACTAGTAAGAAATATTCATGCATTCTGTCTCTCTGATTTCATTTCATCGATGTCATTCAATCCCTTGGTTTCTGGTTCCCTTTGCTTTTCTACTTACTCCCCAGATTTTCTTCTTCTCCAGGAAAGATGGTCGGGGCTGGAGTTAGAGATGGAAAAAAGAACCTTCTGAACAGGACATTTTGCTTAATGTTTTGTAATGTCAGCTTTACATGCAGAACCGTGGTAGCCAAGAGGATGTAAGGAGAAGGCGAAGGCAGCAGGCAGCACTGGGAGGGAGGAAACCAGAAGTCCTGGACAAGGTGATGTCTGAGAGCAACTAACATTCTTAAGACAATATTAACTGCATTTCTAGAAAGAAATTTAGGGGGAAGTTTTAATTTCATTAAGAAAAGGTTATAGGTTTTAGTTTCATTAAGAAAAGATTATCGACTAACAAAATGTTTTCCACACACCAGTATTACTCTATCTCATTTCCTCCACTCCCCCTAAACTGTGTGTGGTTGTGTGTGGGTGTGCAATGGTCATGTCTGTTCGTGTACACACCGGCAGTTCCTTGATATCTTTAACGTGACCAGGTGTAGATGGATTTTTTGGTACTTTCTCTGTCATCACCCTAATGATCCTAGAAAGCACTTATTGTCTTAATTCACCAGAGTTAAGGTGTGAAGATATCTTGGAAAAGCCACAGAGTCTTATAGGGTGTTGGCAGGAGGTGGTTGATCCCTGCCTGCATTTTAATTGGTGTTTTCTGGGGGGAAGCGGGGAGCCAGAGGATGCTAGTGAGATTTGTGGGTGGAAGGCCCAGAAACAGCAAAAGGATGTGGTCGTGTTCCTAAAGTTCTCAGTTTCAGGCAGCTATGACCTGTTAAGAAGGAAAGCGGGCCTTAGGAGATGGGCCCCCCCGGAGAAGGCGCTTCAGTAGGGCCCGCTTCTCCCCAGACCGGCCAAGAGTGGGAGAAGGTGACTGGTATTTGCGTCCTGCAATGTAGTTGATTCACATTGCAAGCTGGAAATCAGGGGCTGTGCGTGAGTTTCCCTCCGGTTGTGAAAGGGGTCTAAGAGAGTTGCTGGGGCCTCGGAGGCCCCTCCCCTGGGCTGCAAGGATCCGCCTCTATTCCCCAGATAAATTCCTAGTGTCCACCAAATTCCTCAGCGCTCTCTCACACTCCTCTACGGCCACGACTCCGGGGGTGGGGAAACAGCGTCGGCTTCCTGCCCGCAGAAGCCCTCGCGGCTCCTTCTCAAGACTGCGAAGGGGAAAGGGGTGTGAGACCCAACCGGACCCGCAACTCCCGGCTCCCAAGCCGAGGTGGCTGCCCCACACTCCACGTTCGGGGGGTCCATTGGTTTCGGGGTCTCTCTCCTCTCTTCCCTTTCTCCTCTCTCCCTTCCCTGTCTCTCTCATCCTCTCCCCCAAACATGTCCACCGGCTCCCTCAGCGATGTGGACGACCTTCAAGAGGTGGAGATGCTGGACTGCGACGGGCTGAAAATGGACTCGAACAAGGAGTTTGTGACTTCCAACGAGAGCACCGAGGAGAGCTCCAACTGCGAGACCGGCTCTCCCCAGAAGGGCCGCGGCGGCCTGGGCAAGAGGAGGAAGGCTCCCACCAAGAAGAGCCCCTTGAGCGGGGTCAGCCAGGAAGGGAAGCAGGTCCAGCGCAATGCGGCCAACGCGCGCGAGCGGGCCCGGATGCGGGTGCTGAGCAAGGCCTTCTCTAGGCTCAAGACCACGCTGCCCTGGGTGCCCCCGGACACCAAGCTCTCCAAGCTGGACACGCTTAGGCTGGCGTCCAGCTACATCGCCCACTTGAGGCAGATCCTGGCCAACGACAAGTACGAGAACGGTTATATTCACCCGGTCAACCTGGTAAGTTCTCCGGTGCGGCGGCGGCGTCCCGGGGAGGGGGGCGGGGGCGACCCAGCGCGGCTGCACTGGGTCCCCGGTGAGAGGGTGCGCGCCAGCCTGGGAGCCGCGCATCTTAGTCACCGCCAGCCAGCGTCTCTAGGGAACCGGGGCAGGCGATCCCCACACGGCCCTCACTCTCTGCCTTCCAAGCCGCGGGAATGCGTTGATTTATGCGAGTATTTGACGTGGCAGCCCAATTAGGAGTTTGCAGGCGTATCGAGCTGGCAAAGAGGAGGGATCCCTCCGCACTCGCGCCAGCGCCTTCAGGGCCGGTGCGGGACAGCGAACACGGACAAGATGCTGCGCGCTGAGGCGGCATTTTAGTAATACTTTTATTCTTTCAGCTGAAGGGTAGAACTTGATTCCCCGCCCCCTCTAATTCCTGTAAATAAGAACAGCCAACTCTGTTTCTTTCCCAAGGATATGTAGAACCTTTACATATGGACACATCATGCCCCCCCATAATTGTCACATAAGTCCCCAACTGTTTAAATATTCTGCACTTCTCCTACAGATGGATTAACATTCTCGAATCCCAGAATTTCTAGCAAATACCAGCATAATCAGAACATTATCACGAGTATTAGTGTAATAAATAATATTAAAATAGGTCACTCTCCTTCAAGTTTAAGAACATGATACTTTTTATCTTAAAGAATAATGCTCATTGAGTCTAATATTTTTCTCAACCGCATTTTACTGTTTAAGAACTATATTTTAATTCCTTTTTCGTTTGATTTAATTTTAAGCCTTCCAGGGGCTAAAGAAAAACAAAAACTAACTACCACCTCTGTTTATATATGATAAGAAGGAGAGGTTTTCCTCTTAAAAGTCTTCTTATCGGTGGGCACTAGAGAGAGAGTTTTGAAGGTTTGAATTGTCTTCTCTCTGAATTGGTTTCAGGAATTGCAGGGGGGGATGCAAAACCACATTTTGCTGTGAAAAATATTTTTCCTTCTAATTAAAAGTCAGGGTTTTTGAATGAGGAAACAGCTTTTTAAAATCTGGAACGAAAATGAAAGCAGTGCCTTCATTTACAACTGCTGCTGCCTTCATCTTTGAATAAGAAACTTAAGGGAGCTTTATTATACACAGAACGGGGAAGGGAAGAGAAAGCTATGCTTGCTCAGCCCAGTAGGAACACAATGTGAAAACACACGGCTATATTCTTTTTTTAACATTATTTGTTTTTAAGAGCTGGCGATTAATTTAGAAACTGTGGTTAAAACCGGCGTTTGTGATGGAGGAAACTAAAGATAGAAGTAGGGAAATCCATAGCGGTGAAAGAGAGAGGGCTGGGAAGCCTGACCAGCACGTCAGAAGAGGGCCAGCAGGGCGCTTCACCTTGAACCCGGCGCCCAGTGGCGCGAGGTCCTTCTCGGCTTCCCTGCTCCGGTTCACCCTAGCATCTGCCTCCGGGCTGTGGCAGGGCAGGAGCCACTTTGGGCTTTCCAAGGGTCTCCTCTCTTCGGTTTCACTTCAAACCCAGGGCGAGCCCCTCTTTGCTCTACCACCTCGAGCTGTGGCTTGGCGCCAACGCCGCTTTCTGCTTTACCCAGCCACAGGGCGCACTAGGTCACCGGGAAAACTGCAGAGATAACGGGCCTCTCCAACTCACTGCCTGCCCCCCACGGCGCCCTTTCCTTTGGGCGCCCTTTCCTTTGGTCTCGGGCTCCCGCCTCATCCCACCCCTCCTCCATGGCCACTTACCTCCTCCACCCTCTTCTCTCCTGCAGACGTGGCCCTTTATGGTGGCCGGGAAACCCGAGAGTGACCTGAAAGAAGTGGTGACCGCAAGCCGCTTATGTGGAACCACGGCGTCCTGACCTTGGAGGTGCGAGTCTGGGAAAGGCGCGCTCCCGGGGCGGGGGGGTGGGGGGGAGCGGGCCCCGGGAAGGCGACCCTTGCCCTCCCTGCTCTCTGTCTCTTCTTCCCCCTTGCAACTCTCCTCTCCCTTTCCCACCCCTCGAGAACACTTTACAGCGACGAGGAGATTCGTTTCCAAACCAGAGGACATCAATTGTACTTACAACGATTCCCATCTATTTAACTTTATTAACTTCTACCGTGAATGACTCTGCGAGCCTTGCTGGTCCAAGTGCAATATGTAATTATAAATATATAAATAGATAATAAGAGCCTATCAATGTGTATCTTTTGTACAATATGTTGTAAAATGTAGATCATAGAATAGCTGACTTTGACAGTCACATTTATAAAGTAATTCACTTAAAGATATATATTTTTTTCAAACAAGTTTTGCTACTTTCAAAAATAAATCTTTCTTTATATTGCTAAAAGCCCTGACATTTGGTGTGATTTTTTAAAATATATATTTGGAATAGAAAGATGGGGAACTATGGGGGAGCTATAAAATAAAAGTGGTTCTTTTGAATCTCAATCCAAACTTCTAGAGATAGTCAATGATTAAATACGATTTCCACTGTGAAGGTGCAGATCATATTTTGCACTGAAACCTCAAAAAGAAACTAGTCCCTCAAGTTTGCACGTTACTTTTCAGACAACTAGAAATAATGTAACTGTAAACAAAGAAAGGGAAGGATTAAAGTTATTAACAGTTACACGATTCAAGAGAAAAACGCACCAGAAAAGAAAAATCTGATTTTCAGTTATTCCACAGTTTAATTGCTAACACGAGCAGGAAGGTAAACTCCACATTCTATAACTTTCCAGGCGCGTGCGTGAACCCAAGCAACCCATAGCTGCAAAACAGTGAAGAAGTACTGGGAGCGATGAAGAACATAAATGCCATACCTTTGGAATGTGTTGTACGATTTTCAAAGGGCTGCAACGTGTATTTTATATTTCTTATTAATAATTGATGATTACTTATAACAACGCGCATGCCTGCCTTTCGGTTACATTAGCCAGCGCGTTCAGCTCCTCTCCACGACTTCCGGTGGATTGGGTTTTAATTTAAACATCTTCCAGGCTACGGAACAGCTCGTTGGGGAAGATTAAGTTGAGATAAACAGAGAGGCGCGTCCGAGGAGCCTGGGACCGGGTTCCCTCTCTGCCCCAGCGCAGCCAGCGGCGGCCGATGCGCCAGATGCCACCGGGGCTGTTTAATGTTCGGGGTTATGACCGCAGTGTTTACAAGACGTCTTCGGTTATTTATACTGTTATTCCTCGCAGAGGGCCTTGAAACTTCCGCTTCATTTGCTCTTTCTTTTCGATTTTTTTTTTTTTTCCTTTTTCTCGGCTCAGTTAGGTACCTTGAGTAAGGGCTCCCCCGCTCTTGCACTTACCTTCAACCAACACCAAAGGCCGCTTAGGGGGTGGAGCCCTCAGCCTGGACAGCAGGGAAGGAGCCGGCGATGCTCTTGACCCGGGGAACCGCTGTGCCAGGAGGGATGTTCTCTGCCAGAGACAGTTACCACGTTACCAAGTCCACATCTCCATTCTCCAAGCGCTGGGAACGCGGGTGACTCTTCATCCACGTACCTGCCATTCGCACGTCGGAGGACCTCTCAGGGTGTCAGGCTTCCCTCCCAGCCCCTTAACCCCCTACCCGGACTTGACCCTCAAGAGAGCATTTTAAGCTCTGGCCACCTCCACCTTTCCCAAATTCGCTTCTACCAGAGCGATGGACGGATCCACAGTTCAAGTCAGAGATGCGTCCCAACGTGATTCAGTTGTCTGCGTCTCACGTTCAGCAAATTTTCCAAGCTCCCACTCACGTTTTTACAATAAATACTCAAAATTCTGAGCACTCTACGCAGGCGGCCCCCAGAGAAGAAATTTCTGCTTGCTCATTCTTTGACGACCCCCAACAGCAAAACAATTTGTTAAAAAAGTCCTCATGCCTCCCACCGACAACTTGCAGTCTGTGCTTTCAGCGCAAGGCCGGAAGCTGTGCACGCGGGACACGCAAGTTAAGCCCTAGTTTTGCGTCCAGTTCTTTCCTCAAAGTGTTTGGATTCTCAGTTCTCTCATCTCCAAAAGTGGGGATAAACGTGATTATAATGATAATAATAATCGTACTCATACATTTCCTCTTTCACCTCACAAAGACTTAGTGGTGCTCACATGAAGTTATAGTTTTGCAACAGCTTTGTAATGGAAAAGATCCGTGCACATATGGGTCACTTGTACTAAGTGGCTGGCGGTGAGCTGCCTATACTAGACCCGACCAGACCTGAAAGTACTCAGGCAGGAAGCTCGAGAGCATGCACAAGCTAGGGTCTTTTTATTGCAGGAACCAACACACCCCTCCAATGCAATGCTGAAGGTTACAACTTCCCTCTCTCTCTCTCTCTCCCTCTCTCTCTCTCTCTCTCTCTCTCTCACACACACACACACACACACACACACACACACACACACACACCCCTTTACCCCTCCTCGATGTTCTCCCATTTTGTCCAGAGCTTTATACCAATGTGACGATTTCCTAGAAATCCAGAGTCCAGAAAAATTCAGAGAACAAAGATAGGGAGTGGGACCAGCAAATATACGGGCTACACTGGTGCCTGGCTGTCTGGAAACCCTGAGCACAGGGGTCTCAGCCTTTGAGCCTGGGCACACTAGGGGACCCAAAGGTTGTCCACGGAAAGGAGCAAGCAACATGGTGGGAATGACAGGGTTGTGGCTACCACTAGCCCTGGCGCAGGACCGCCCCCCTCCACACACACATCCACAGTCTAAACATCTCTCCTTCCCATGGACCCTTCTCTTCTGCCAGGTCGTCAGTCCTGCACCCACCATGCCCGACGTCCCAATGTCTGGTGCTCTTCTCAAGCCTGTCCCAGCGGGGTGTGGCTTTGAGCCTACCATGCCAGCACAGGCCCTTGGCATGTCTCGACTGTAAAGGAGGCAAGTGGTATCGGAAGGAGTGGGGGACCCCCTTTACCACAAGCCAGATAGTTAGGGGTGAGGGAGGTGTGACCGCTCAGTTATAAAAAGTATCTTAGAAGGTGCTTTCTAAGATAGTCTAGAAGAACAACCAAAGCACGTTGTAGAAGCCTGGAAGGAAAATGACATGTTTCAAATAAGCATGTCTGCGAGTTCTCAGGAGGAGGAGACAGATACTGAAAGTGGACTGAAGCTGGGGAAGTCCCTTCTCCTCCCTTCTCTCTCTCTCTCTCTCTCTCTCTCTCTCTCTCTCTCCCACCCCCCTTCTGATTGCTTCTATGACTTCTTATAGGCAACTCTCTGTGCTTCCAGCAGTCTTCCCCACTGTCACTTCAGACTTCTTTCTAAACAGATAAGTAGTAAACAAGGTTGGTACCTGCTAGTTATATTTAGTGATCAGTGGGAAACACTGCCCAGGGAGGCTTCTGAGCCAGTGATTCCTGGGCGTGTATGGGAATCACCTGGACAGCTCCTGGAAGTAGAATGTTGGGCTCCATCCATTGAGTTCCAGATTCCAGAGGTGTGAGGTGGAGGTGAGGCCCCAGAATTTCTACTTCTAACAAGTTCCCAAAAGATGCTGAGGCTACTGGTCAGGAAACCACACTCAGAATCATTGTTTGGGGATCTGTCTCATTAAAGAAACAAAAGACGTTGAAGCGGAGAGAAAGAAAATATTTGGGAATTACTTTTTCTTAAAGGCTGCATGTTCTGGGCTCCAGTTTCATTTACATTTCTACTTGCTCCACGGTGGCATGCAGTGTATTCTTAACGCTTAAATGCCGATCAAGACATCAAACCACTCGTCCTCAGAAAATATTAATAAAAGATTTGTGCAACCCTGGTGTATGGATGTGTGTGCGCGTCCATCTTGAGCTCTCAAAGAGATTTCAGGTGATGGATTAAAGGCCTGGATGGATTAGGGCCCGGCTGCTGTTGGCTCCGTTGCGACCCCTAAGGGGGAGAGAAATCCGAGCGCGCGGGACTCATGCCCTCTACAACTTCTCGGTTGCGCAGAGGGTCCCCGCGGTCCAATCCAGGTCAGCAAGGCTTTCCCCTTCACTCCAGGGGGAGTATGAGGGTTTGCCCTGGGCTGGGGCCCTGTGCTTCCGGCTGGTGGGAAGTCAGCCTGGGGTTGAGGTGCAGGGTCTCGAGCTGGTAGGGAGAACGTGGCAAGCGCCGGGTGGGGCTCTCGGGCAGGAAAGGGCCCCGAGCCAAGAGGCGGAGTAGGGAACGGCTCCTCTGAGGCTTTTCTACCCGGGAGACAAGTTTCTGGAAGTGGGCGGGAGGAGAAGGATGGAGAATCCGATTTCGAGCCCCAGCCTACACTGCCTCCTGGGTCCGCATCCCTTTCCGGGAGCCGCCTCCGAGACAGCCGGGTGCGTGTGCCAATGCGGACTGGTCCAGCGCAAAGACACCGCCCAGGGAAGCTTCTAGGGTAATGACCCTGCTCAGCCAACAAGGAAAGGCGCAGACTCCAGCCAGCTGGCGAGAGGAACTTCCTTTCTTAGCTTTGCATCCTTTTCTCCAAATTCTGGCGATGCCCTAGGAAACTCGCACGGTGCCAGTGGCATTCTTGAGAGCCAGGCTGGCTTCCTCCAGGCGTCGGGGTTCCGGGCGCCTTTGATCTTTCTATCTGGCAGGCTCAGCTGGTCCACCTCCAGCCCGTTCATGGGAATATTAACCACCCCAAGGACTAGGCTACAGATCCCTTCCCAGGGCAGAGGGAGGAGAAAGGGGTGGAAAGGGCAGAGAGAACAGTTGAGAATGTCTTCGAGTTATGAGACCAGACTCCTCGAGGCGACGTCGTCTCATCTATTGTACCCAGCATCCAGCTTAGCGCCCGACACCTCAATACATGTTGAACCGCCAGTGAATCATTAACTCTCTGAGGCTATGGTGAAGGAAGAAGTTAGGATACAAGGCAGGTGAAGCAAAGAAACTGAGAGTGGGGCTGTTGCCATGGTTAAATTGAAACAAACCGGGACGTCCCTGGTGGTCCAGTGGGTAAGACTCCGGGCTCCCAGTGCAGGGGGCCGGGGTTGGATCCCTGCTCAGTGAACTAGATCCCACATGCACGGCACAACTAAGAGTACACATGCGGCAACTAAAAGATCCCGCGTGCTACAGTGAAGATGGTGCAGCCAAAATAAATAAATAAATAAATAAAATATTTAAAAAATAAAATTTCTGAAAAAAAAAAACCAGAAAGAAACGGAACCTCTTAGTTGAAATCTGGGTGTATATTTGAGAAAAGAATAAAGCAAGCAGACATCTTGGGACCAGATGGCATCAGCTGGGGATGGGTTGTTTGAATTGCCCTTGCCCCTGACACTCAGATGAAGTCTGTTCTTTCCCCTCCCAGTAGAAGATGACATTATTAGTTTTGAATTTATATGGCCCTTAGGTCAGAACCATTAGCTTAAAAGGTGCTTTGAAGAGTGGAGATAATTTGAGAGACTTTATAGGATAAAATGTAGACTATACAACTGAAAGGATCCTTATTTTAAAATTAATCCAGGTGGTGATAAGCAAGTAATTTGTTGCCATTTGTGCGGGTTAGATCTACATCTAGTGGAGGGTATAGCGGAAAAAGCTTTTGACTGAATTCTTGGGTAAGAAACTTGACCATTTAGGACCTAAGTTCTTCCATCTGAAAACATGGGTATAATAATGACTGCTTTGCAAATGCTACCCAAAAGGCAAAGATATACGAAGCAACCTAAGTGCCCATCAACAAATGACTGGATAAAGAAGATGTGGTATACATATACAATGGAATACTAGTCAGCCATAAAAAGAATGAAAATTTACCATTTGCAGCAAAATGGACGGACTTGGAGGGCATTATGCTAAGTGAAATAAGTCAGAGAAAGACAAATACTGTATGATATCACTTATATGTGTAATCTAAAAAATACAACAGACTAGTGAATATAACATAAAAGAAGCAGACTCACAGATATAAAGAACAAACTAGTGGTTACCAGTGGGGAAAGGGAGGAGAAGAGGGGCAATATAGGGGTAGGAGATTAAGAGGTACAAACTATTAGGTAGAAAATAAGCTACAAGGGTACATTGTACAACATGGTGAATATAGCCAATATTTTATAATAGCTATAGACAGAGTATAACCTTTAAAACTGTGAATCACTATATTGTACACCTGAAACTTACATAATATTGTACATCAGCTATACTTCAATTTTAAAAATTATTTTAAAAAAGGTAATGATTGCTCTGGTAAGATAATGCATGTGGGCGATGTCTGGTACATAATGGGCACTAATTAATATTGGTTTTCTTCCTTTCCTCTCTTCTTCTTCTGGTCATTAAGTTATAAAAGTGCCTGAAAGAATGATATGCATCTCCCCTAAACAGTTATCTACCCAGTAGTAATTATTGAGTAGAATAATTATTATATAGAATTATTAAATTCTCAGGAGAACCCAGTTGCTTCAGGTCATCTTGAATGTGATCAAAACAGACCTCACCACCTTGTCCACAGTGGATCCTGATCCTAATTTCCCCCATGACCCTGACCAGGGATCGAAGCCATGCCTCCTGCATTGGGAGTGTGGAGTCTTAACTGGATCACCAGGGAAGTCCCCGGTTCCTAACTCTGTATTTCAACATTTATAACATTATCAATAACAGGTAATCATTATTTTCTTTCATTTCTCTGTTTCTTTACTTAGTTTGTACTTATCCTCACTAGCTCCATGAGGGCAGGGACCATGTCTGACTGATCCACTTTTGTTTCCCAGCCCCTAGCAGAGTGACAGGCATGTGGTAAGTGTTTGAAGAGGACTGAATGTATAAAGCTTAATAATAGGCTTCTTAGAGATACCTCTGTTTTCTAGGTAAGTTCATATTGCATTGCTATAACCAAAGGTGGTTTAAATATATCATCTAATTTTAATTTTAGAATTTGGTAATGGACACGTATTCTAAAACTAAAAATAAATCTATAATGAAAAAACTCATCATCAATTCTGTTGATGGGGAATTAACCTGAAACATTAGTCCTCACCACATGCGGATTCTCCTTTTAGCACTAAATCCCAGGAAAATGTCTATAGTAAGTACTGTGTCTTTCAAAACAATGCATGTCTCCCTTCAGTATTCTTACTATCCCTGGGGACCAGTCACCTCTAAACTTTTCTGCTTGGTTCCTGGAATTATTCACTAATGAATCTTAATAGAAAGTTTTTGTTCTTCTTTTGCACTTTATGTGAATACCATCTTCTTCTGCTGCCCTCTAATCTCTCACTTTCAGGCATCTGTCACCCACTCAATAGCTCCTTCAACTTTTTTTTTTTTTTCTTAACAAGCATTCTTTCTCTCCCCACCAAGGACTAAAAAGAAACCCAAGACATCTCTAAATCCAGGAGAATTTTTTAAACCAACAGGGTTCATTTGGTTACATGGAACAAAAATCCCTTCAAACTGGCTCAAATAAAAAGGGGAATGAGGCATTGTAAAGATAGTACAAGGACTCTGGCTGACATCTCCAGGCAAAAAATAAACAGTAGGGGAAAATCTATTGGGAAACTGAAAGTCAAGAGTACAACTCCCTTCCTCTCTCTCTGGAGCTCTCTGGGCTCTTATCTCTGCTTTCTCTGCCAGTCTTCTGCATTTCCTCTTCTGATTTTCTGTGCTGACTTACTTTCTACTTCTCCTGAACTTTTTATTTGAGATGGAACTTGTTTGTTAGGTTGCTATGGCCCCAATTCTATAAGAATATGCAGTTGTAGGCTCTACTATCCAAAATTTTAGTCTCAGCACCTCTTAATTTGAATTCTTAAGATAAGGAATATGCATATGGACTACTATAGACTCGTTCTAAGAGGCTCTGATTAAATTCCCCAGGTCAGTTGTGCGCCTCTTGTCCTGTCAGCTCTGGTTGGCTGGGGATGGATGGACAGGTTGCCTGATGGCTGGGGCAGAGTCTTTTGAGATGTAGGCTCTGGGTGAGACAGGAATCCCAAATCTGTTTGCTACAAATGTAATCTAATGCAATCAGGGTTGAGGTGTCTGCATATGGGCCACCTGGTTTTATTCTGCTACACCAATGGTAAGCAACATGTGTTTGGAAAAAGGTCATGTTGTATTTGTAATGGGGGGAAAGGGTAGAGATACCAACATCAAGAAAACATATATACATATAACCAAATGATCTACTTTATGGAATAGAATAATTTTATTGAGAAAATCACCACTGGTATGCCAGTGCTATTACTGCGCATATTTAGGAAAATGCTAACTCGTATAGATTCAGCTTTATTAATTTTCTTCATCCATCTGCATTACACAGAGACCATGCATATGAACAATCATATTTCATCTTCAAAACAACCCTAACTAGAAGGTATTATCATCCTTACTTTTCATGTAAAGCAGCTGAAACACAGAGAGGGGAAGTAGATCACCAGAAGATATATGGTGGATTAGTGGCAGAAAGCTGAGTATAGAATTTTTCTACTTAATTAAACTGAAATGGTCTCCTGCCTTGAAAATAGGAGACTCCCCAGCATAAAAGAAATTAAGGATGGGTAATAGGATAGCCCTAGAAAAGAAAGAAATCCTTACAAGAAGGGCAGGACATGATGCTTTTTTCAATCAGAATTTTTGTTTTATACTCATTTAAAAAACTCTTTTAGATTTACTAATATTTTTTATCCTCTACCACTGTTAAAGATACAAAAAAAGGAAACTATAAGCAAAATAAGTTAGTTAAAATAGTCCAAAAACCTGTTTTGTAGTCAGAGTGCAATTCATTCTGAATTATTTATTTACTCCATCACTAAAATCTAGTGATTTTCCACCCATTACGTATCAGTTTTTGTCATGTAATAAACTACCCCAGAACCCAATGGCTTAATGCTGTAAGCATTTGTTATTGCTCATGCGTCTACAAGTCAGCTGTGCAGTTCTGCTATTCTGGACAGGGCTATGCTGTTCTCACTCAGCTTGCTCATATATCTGTGGTTGGGGGGCAATTTGTCTGAGAGCTAGCTGGTCAAGGATAGCCTCACTCATATGTCTGATGGCAGGCTGGCTACTGGCTGAGGTGATGAGGGTGACAGAGCCACGTGTCTCTCATCATCCAATAGGCCCGCATGTACTTTCTTTCATGGTGACTGCAGAGGGAAGAGAAACTCACAAGCTTCTTGGACTTGGGTTCAAAACTTGCTAGTGTCACTTTGGCTGCGTTGTATTGGCTAATGCCAGTCACAGAGCATCCTAGGTTCAAGAGGTGGGGAAATAGATGCTACTTCTTGATGGGAAAAGCTGCAGTCACATCGCATAGAGCATGGATACAGAGAAGGGTGAGATTTGGGACCACTTTTATAATTAATCTGCCATATTAAGGTTTTCCTAAAACTTCTTCATATTCAGAGTCTAGCCTTTCTGAATTATTTCCCACTTTGAATTGTCAATATCTAGTGCTGTACCACCCATTTTGTCCTCTGGGTTACAAAGAATATTTCTTAGAAGATTTTTCCTCTATAATTACTGTGATTTTCTTCCAAGCCACTGATACACATTCTGCAAATTTCAGTGCTTACCCTTTCTTGATTTTGTCAGAAGGGAGGATAAAGAAAATACCAACAAAAGTTAATCGTACCGGGCTTCCCTGGTGACGCAGTGGTTGAGAGTCCGCCTGCCGATGCAGGGGATGCGGGTTCGTGCCCCAGTTTGGGAGGGTCCCGCATGCTGCGGAGCGGCTGGGCCCGTGAGCCATGGTCGCTGAGCCTGAGCGTCCGGAGCCTGTGCTCCACAACGGGAGAGGCCACAGCAGTGAGAGGCCCACGTACTGAAAAAAAAAAAGTTAATCATACCCACCTTTCTTTTACCTATTCTTAGAAATTTGGAGGTTCCTCTGACACTAGTTTCATTACTTGACATGTATAAGAGGATGAATGGTGACCTCAAAGACATCAGATCCTAATCCCTGAAAACTGTAAGTATTATCATAATTGGAAAAAAGTCTTTGCAGATGCAATTAAGTTAAGGATGTTGAAATGGAGAGATTATCCTTAATTATTTGTGGGCCCTAAATGCCATTACAAGTGTCCTTATAAGAGAAAAGGAGAGGGAGATTAGATACACAGAGGAGGAAAAGGTCATGTGAAGACAGAGGTAGAGATTAGAGTGATGAAACCACCAGAGGCTGGAAGAGACAAGAAATGGATTCTCCCTTAGAACCTCCAGACGGAGCGGGGCCATACATACACCTTGATTTTGACCTCGTGAACCTGATGTAGAACTTCTGGCTGTCAGCCAAGAAAGGGTAAGTTTCTGTTGTGCTAAGGCACCAAGTTTGTGGTCCTTCGTTACAGCAGCCACAGGAAACTAATACAGCATGTGACAGGCAAGCTGTTGCATGTACCTCAGTAACAAAATGTAACAGGGTCATCTACTTATGGTTTACTTCCTTTCTTAAGTTCTATAAAGCATCTGCACGTGCCTTTGCAAGAAAGTACAGAATTATGGATATTCCTCCAATGAAAAATGCATTTGTTCCTATACTTTGGTTCTCTATTTCCATGCCTTGCTATGCATAACAAAATTATATTTATTAGTGATATCTATATACCAAAATAAAATATCTTCTGATGCAGTATAATCTTTTTTTTTTTTTTTTGCGGTACGCGGGCCTCTCACTGTTGTGGCCTCTCCCGTTGCGGAGCACAGGCTCCGGATGCGCAGGCTCAGTGGTCATGGCTCACAGGCCCAGCCACTCCACGGCATGTGGGATCTTCCCGGACCAGGGCACGAACCCGTGTCACCTGCATTGGCAGGCAGACTCTCAACCACTGCACCACTAGGGAAGCCCAGTATAATCTTTTAAAAGACATTTTCCATGGCAATTTAACCCAGCATGGATAATACCAACAATATAGAAAATTCAAACAAATAGACCAGTGTTAAGGCGCATCTCAATTTTAGAAATGTGAAAAATAATGCATCTTAGAATGATGATATACAGTAGCTCATTTCATCCCATGCATCATCACTGAGTACCCACTGTATGTAGGACCCTGTGTTACACACTGAAAATAGATAAGATGACACCTTTCTTATCTCCAGCTTAGGTCTTACTCTCCAGTAGTTGCAGACTTTCTTCTCTGCAAGGACCTGAAAGAGCAGGGCAGTCTTGCACCTGCTGTACCAGTTTCCAGAAGGGTGGGCTACTGGGACATACTGGCTGCTTCTGCCACACTCTAAGTTAGTGCTGCAGACAGCTCAGCCTCTCACTCACTAAGCTAGTCCAACATGGTGCACTGCCTCTACCCCAGACTAACCAATCTCCCAGGAGTGAACAAATATCTGGGGAAGTGATTTCAAAACGTCACTTTTTGCATCCAAGGTGGTTGTCCTGGAGGCTTTTATTTTCCCAAAGCTAGAATTGGATCTCAGGCCATTTGGAGGTTGGCTATATATAGTGGGCCACCTTTCTACCACACTGATATAGTAAGTCATTTTGCAAATATGTGCTCTCTGTCCAAAGCAAAACATTTTCAGGATATGATAGGTGCATTAGCAGAAACTTATGTTCACTACTGGAAAATCAACACCAAAACTATGAATGATAGACCATCAGAGTCAGCCATGCCCTATAATAGCTGAGCGTAACTTTTTTATGCCTTACCTGCCAAGCATTCTGCATCATCTCAGGGGCCTTCCCCTCAAACAAGTACGAACTTCCCAAAGCTTTTTATCTCCAGAACCTGTCTTTTGCTTTTTCTTCTCTTCTGAATCTTATAAAGCAACTCATAAACTATATGACACTGAATTCCACTAACTTTTTCAATATTACATTATCAGGTATACTTTAATTTATTAGGATATTTTTAAGTGATATTTTCAAAAGCTCATAGACACCATGGTACTCTTCCCCCAAACCAATAACACCAGACTAATTATTTTTAAAAATCAGACATATCCAAATTAACAGATATTCTGCAAAGTATCAGTACTCTTCAAAACTATCAAGGTCATGAAAAATGGAAAGACTAAAGAAACTGTCATAGATCAAGGGAGATTAAGGAGACACAATGACCAAGTAAAATGTGGTATCCTGAATAATATTTTGGAATAAAAAAAAGCCATTTGGTAGTGATAAAGGAAACTAAATAAAGTATGGATTTAGGATAATTGTACCAATGTTAATTTCTTAGTTTTGACAAATTGTGTATGTAAAAAGTTTTAAAATAGGGAAAGTGAGTTAAGATACAGAGTCTATAAAAAATTCTGCAACTTTTCTAAACATCTAAAAATTTCCAAAGTAAAACAATAAAACATTTATTAAAAAAAAAAAAACCTCATAGGCCTGAGCTTTAGGGGCCAAGCTACTCTGACCCCAAGCTAATGATTAATCATTTAATCTCACTGTGCCTTGATTTCTTCACCTGCAATGTTTTTAAAGTTCCCTTCATCATTAAATTAAAAAGTCATAACTCTAGAAAACACTTTCATGTGGTTTTTGAGCCAGACTTCTGGTATTTGGCCAGGAAAATGCCCAACCACTCTCAACTAAATGTAAGAAGACCCAGAAACTCTTGGTACCATGACTAGTTTTAGAACATATGCTGGCCCTGAATACAGAACCAAGAAGAACACGAGACTCCTTCTAAGACTCTCTCTCTCATTAGAATGATTTCCTTTTCTGCATGTTACATAATACTTAGAAAAAATTCAAAAACAAATGATATGTGCATATCTATTTGGTTACCATTCTGACCCTGGTCTGGGCTTATCTCCACCAATGGCTGAACAAGCAAAATAGGGCTGAAAAGAGGATGATGGCCCAAAGGCACGGCACTCTGAAGAATTACTGAACCTTCAAAAGATTCAATGTCTTATCAAATTTTATTTATCCTATCCACAGTTTACCTAACCATTCCATGATTTTTAGATATTTAGATGGTATTTCACTTTAGGCCATGATACCCATTTTTTTTACATATATATATATATATTAGAATATTAGAATATATATATATTCTTTTTCAGTTTCTTTTCCATTATAGGTTATTACAAGATATTCCATATAGTTCTCTGAGCTATACTGTAGGTCCTTGTTATTTACCTATTTTGTATATAGTAGTGTGTATCTGTTAACCCCCAACTCCTAATTTATCTCCCCACTCCTCCACGTTGGTAACCATAAGTTTGTTCACGATACCCATTTTGGATCTTTGTCTGCATCTTCCAGAAGTAAAATTCTGGGCCAAAGAGCATGACCAGTTTTAGGCTCTTCATACATTTTGCCAAATTGCTTCTCACTTTACACCCCATCAGCAATTACCTAGATCACTACTTGGACTAAATTTTAAATTTAACTGTTTTTTTTCTCTTGCTCATATAAGGAAGTCTAACCATTGAGTAGGGAAAGAGAATGAGGGATTGAGATGAACAGATTTCTCTCTTATCTGCTAACTTATACCATCATCCCCTTTGGGGTCAACTTACAACTTTAAAAAAACAATATTTGTTTTTGTGCAAGGGCTGAAGGAGAACATGAAAAAACTAAGACTACTATAACTGTGCAGCTGTTGGGGGAGGGAGTAACCTTGTTTCCAAATTTTTGCCTTTCTATTGCATCCTCAAGAACTTTTAAAAACAAAATTTTACCTCATGTGCCTTATAGAAAAGACTTTTACCCCCAAACCAGAAAGTCCCAATATAGGTGTTGCCAAATTAAAACAAATGCTCTTAAGTAAGTTTTTTTCTGATAATAAAAGCAATCTATGATTATTTTAAAACATTTGGAAAGAAAAGATTTACTTCCAGAGATATAGGTTGATAAACATAACAAAATTAGGTTAATATTGTATATGCGGTTCGTACTCTACTACTTGTCACTTAATATTATGAAGCAGGCTTTTTGCTACATCATACAATTTTTTGGAAACATGATTTCTAATGACTGGGTAATCTTCCATTTAATGGGGAAACTATCATTCATTTTTGGACATTTAAGTTGTTTCTAATTTTTCCTATGATAAATAATTCTGTATTGACCATCCTTATGCACCCTTATATCTCTGATTACCTCTTAGATTATTACTTTGGATAGATTCCAAGAATGATTCTTTGTAAATATTGCAAAATTGCTTTACAGAAAGGTCGTACCCATTCAAACTCCCACTAGCAGTATGTAAGAATACCCATTGCAATGAACCATTATGAATGCTTAACATTATCTTCTAGGTCTTTGTCAAAGATGTCTCATTATTTTTCCAACTTGTTTTCCAGCCAGGTCGGGGTAACTTCACTTATTTCTTATACAGCTTTTACTGAGAGAGACTGTGAGTTTCTGCCCCCAAAATTGTTCAGATTGCTAGGAAAGGCAAGTTATTTCCCTTGGTAGCATTTGGGTTGGGTAGTTGCTGAGTTATATGGTTTATCGGAGTTAGTCGCCACCACCCCGTAGAGTGTCCCTAAATGTTCTGGTCACATTTGCTGCGTGATTAGCTTTACTGCTATGAAATACTGAGGGATGTATAGAACAGATGCCCAGGCATACCCCTTGGTTTGCATGGAGCTCAGAAGTCCTGTGAGAAATCACTTGAAACTCTCTTTATAGTTGGAGTTAAGAGATGTACAGACCTGATAACCTGCGGGTCCCCAAAGTAATCTGGAGCGGTGGAAAGACAGTGAAGGCTGAGTGAAAAGGAGTGGACCAGCTGTGCAGCAGGGTACAGATATTGAAGATAGCATTTTTTTCCAGGGAGAATAAAAAACTAGGCTCGACCATCCTCTGAACTAGCCACTGAGGGCTGAAAGAATAGTATTCCAGATGAGCAAATTACTGTGCTCTGGGAACCCCCTTTTTAAAGAGGGAGTCACCAGAAATAGAAGACTTCCAATAGTTAGTGTAAAAAGAATACCAGGAAACAGTCCCGAGATTAGCAGAGGAGACAGCAGAAACCCATGGGAGGACAGGGAGCCTGCTCTTCCAAAGAAGCTGGTTCAAGGACAAGAGTTGACAGCTGTCAACCTCAAACCGAGCAGGAAGTTAGAAGTGCTAACACTGGCTCAACGGAGCCAGAAGCCACTGTTTCTGATTACCTTGAAAGGACAGCCCTGATGCTTCAATCTACCTCCTGCCCCCACCCAACCAGTCCCCCAGAGATTCCAACATTGAAAATGACCCTCTACAGGGTCAAACTCTTAGAAATTCATTAAGAAAAAGACTATAGATGACTAGGCAAGACAGTGGGGACTTAGCCCATTGGGATGTGTGGGATACAAATATGAAAGATTTATTCTCATCAATTGGTGAAGCCTTTTCAACTTTGTGAAATTTATGGACATGCTGTTATCTGGCTGGAACATACAGTGCGTACATCCATTATTGATAAAGAAAACCCTTTTATTTCTCAAATTAAAAACCTATTGGTTGTTATAAATTCCATCTTTATATTAGCCAGATTGTGGCCACTGTAAATAATGGAGCACAGAAACTTCCAAACAGTTCTTTTTGCTTAGAAAATATATACACATATAGACTAATGAATATATGTGCACACTTGCATACATGCATACACACATGAACATGTAACATGTTGATTAACAGGTTTAAGTTCACAGGGATAAAAATGAAACCAGTTTCAGTTTCCTCCTGTTACTATGCTATGTCGAATTTCCTCTTCTGAGTGGGAAACAGATCCTTAATGATATCTTGGGCAGATACCATAGCATTTCCAACACTTCGTAATTAAAAGACAAATTCAGTATTGTCCAGTTTAAAACTCCAATCTCATCTGATGCAGATCCCATCTCTGCTAGCCATGGTCCATGGCTCCAGAGACCTGCAGTGAGTTTGGTCACTGACTTGGGTTGGAGTCAAGGGGGACAGAGGTCTGGCTTATCTCTTCCTCTACCTATTTAAGAACTTATTTTCGGTTGTGCGGGTTGTAAGGGAGGATGAGAGAGGATGTTTCTTTATTGACTGCCTACTCTGGTGGTCCTCTGCTGGTTGTTGCTTCTCACTTGCCTTGGCTGCCCTCTATGTAACAAGGGCCCAAATATATCTTCTCACCTGGGCTCAAGAGTAAGTTCTTCTGCAGGCTTTCTTCTGGGAGGGGGATATTGGAGGGGAGAGGATGCTATGAGGCCACCCTTCTGCACAGTTCCATGAAGTGGAATTTGTCTCTACATCTTCATGTCTAGCTTTCCCAACCTCTTCAGCACCTTCCCTCTTGCCTCTGGTGTCCTCTCACCCTGTGGTCAGCTCTCATCCATTTATCATCTGTCTCCAGTTCTGTTTTCCCCTGTTCATGTACGTATATGGGCCGATTGATGGATCAACTATTTTAGCCCAAATCCCAAAATTTCCTTCAGGGGACGAGATCAGTCTCACAGTGTTTCACGCAACCTTAATGTCTGTAAGCAGTTCTCCTGATCTTCTCTCCCTTACTTGATTTGTGCGGATGGGGCAGTGGGGGGTAAGCATCACCTCTCCTTTTTCCATGGAAATCAGTGGGGAATAAACAGATATCCCACATAAACCAACAGCATCTGACTTCAAAGACTTTTCCCAACCCTATCACTATCCCTAGGTCTTCTTTTTATAGGACTGTAAGGGAACATTGAGATGATGGCTGAGGCTGGAGGAAGGGCAGGGGATGTACTAGGATAATATTTGGAGGCAGCAGAGCTAATTTTGCCCACTTGTTTTTAGGCTTAATAGAGAGGTCAGCCGCAAATGTTCAAGGTTCCCTGGAGGGTATCACTGTAGAATAGGTTACTTTATGATCCTTTGCCCATAGCCTATAGCCTTAGTTGCCCAAAGCAACAGGAAAAGCCTCACTTAACAATTTTAGTATGTGTACAACATTCAATAAGTTTTATTTTTCAGCTTGCTTTTAAAAAGTCATACAATTTCATTTATGGATACCATATTAAGCATTTCTCTATTTTTGGATAATTTTTTTCTGATTATTTTCCCTATTATAAAAAATGCTAAAATAATCACCTTTATTCTTTATGTACTCATGTTAGTATTTGCGTAGAATAGATTCTTACAAGTAGGATTGCTGATCTTGTTCAAATTTTTGGATGCCTACTATCAAATTGCTCTCACCAAAATTTGAAAAAATTTATACTCCCAGTACCAATTTCCTCATACCCTTGATAATATTCAGTGTTATAAAGTTTTAAAACTTTTGCTGAGGACTTCTGCTCCCAGAAAGATGAAATAGATGTATTTTTCTCTATCTGACTGCTAAGTACAACTAAAAACTCTGGACATTTTGTATAAAGCAAAAATAGACTTTGAAACCAGCCAGAGACCTTGGAGCCTAAGAAACAACATGGAGTAACTTTCCTGCAGTGTCAGTGGAGACCATGCGAGGAGACTGGACTTCCATTCCCACCTGGCAGTAATGCGGTGTCCCTCCACTTCCCTGCTGAGGTAGTGTTAGAGGTCTACTGGAGAATCAAGATTTTTACCACTGTCCAGCAGTAACAAGACCACTGCCACTGCATTGTCAGTGGAGGCCATGTGAGGTACCAGAACTCCTACCCTGTCCAAGCAGTAACAAGGAGCACCGCACCTTTGAGTCTCAGTGGAGGCCAAGTGGGTCATCTGGACTTTTACCTCTGTCTGGCAGTAACAAGGTTTGATTACAAGTAACAAAGCATTAACAAGGAACAATGGCACCCTGCCAGAGTAGTGTCAGAAAAAGCCAGCTAAAACAGAAGGCTTAAATAAGATCCATTTTCTCATTACAAAAAGGCGCAGGTTTCAATAAAAAAATTACTATACTAAGAACCAGGAAGATCTCAAAATGAATTTAAAAAGACAATCAATATGGCAGTTCTAACTTATGCAATAAGACAAGAAAAGGAAATAAAAGGTATTCTGATTGGTAAGGAAGAAATAAACCTGCTTGTTCTTGACGTGATCATCTATGCAGAAAATTCAAAAGAATCAACAAAAAAATTCTAGAACTAATAAGTGATTATGGTAAGGTAGCAGGATACAAGGTTAATATATGAAAGTCAATTGCTTTCCTATATACCAGCAATGAACAAGTGGAATGTGAAATTAAAAACACAATACCATTTACATTAGCACTGTCCAAAATGAAATATGTAGGTATAAATCTAACAAAACCTGTACAAGATCTATGTGAGAAAAACTGCAAAACTCTGATGAAAGAAATCAAAGAACTAAATAAATGGGGAGCTATTCCATGTTCATAGGTAGGAAAACTCAATATTGTAAGGTGTCAGTTCTTCCCAACATGGTCTCTAGATTGAATGCAATTCCAATTAAAATCCCAATAAGTTATTCTGTGGATATCAACAAACTGATTCTAAAGTTTATATGGAGAGGCAAAAGATCCAGAATAGCCAACAGAGTGTTGAAGAACAACAAAGTTAGGGCTTTCATAATCAAGGCAGTATGTATTGGTGAAAGAATAGATGGATCAATGGAACAGAATAAACAGCCCAGAAATAGACCCACCTAAATATAGTTAACTTATCTTTAACAAAAAAAGCAAAGGCAATACAATGCAGCAAAGACGAACTTTTCAACGAATGGTGCTAGAACAACTGAACATCCACATGTAAAAAAAAAGGAATCTAAACACAGACCATACACCCTTCACAAAAGTTAACATAAATGGATCACAGACCTATATGTAAAATGTAAAACTATAAAACTCCTGGAAGATAAAACAGGGAAAAATCTAGATGACCTTGGGTTTGATGATTTTTAGATACAACACCAAAGGCACAATATATGAAAGGAAGAATTGATAAGCTGGACTTTATTAAAACTAAAAACTTCTGCTCTGCAAAAGATACTGTCAAGCTAATAAAAAAAACAAGCCACAGATTAGGAGAAAGTATTTGAAAAAGATATATCTGATGAAGGACTGTTACCCAAAATATACAGAAAACTCTTAAACCTCAACAATAATAATAATAATAAAAAAAGCGATTAAGAAATGGGTAAAAAGAGGGGGTAACGGTGAAATGTGTAACAGGCCCAGGTAGGTAGATTTGTTATTTTAATTGCTCCCACACACCACAGTCTTCCAGGGGACAGGTTGCTTGCAGTTCAGAGATCTGCTGCCCCAGGGGAACCCATCCATCAGTGGAGCAGGCAATGTGAGGGCTGGGAAGGGGAAAAAACAAAAACTAGACAAACAAAAAAAGGACAAACACCTAACAGATACCTCACAAAAGAAGATATACAGATGGCAACTAAGCATACAAAAAGATGCTCCAATTTATATGTTATCAGGGAAATGTAAATTAAAAACAACAATGAGATACTACAACACAGCAACAGAATGGCCAAAATCCAGAATACTAACAACACCAAATGTTAATGAGGATGTGGAGCAACCGGAACTCTCATACATTGTTGGAGTGAATACAAACTGTACAACCACTTTGGAAGACAGTTTGTCAGCTTCTTACAAAACTAAACATATTCTTTTAGCAGGAGGAGGAGAAAAGGAAGGGGAAGAGAATGAGGAAGAGGAAGAAGAAGAAAAAGAAGAGCAAGAAGAGTAAGAGGTAGGAGGTATAAGGAGCTAAATGGAAATTTTAAAACCTAAAAATACAATAACCATCAGTGGATGGGCCCAATGGCAGAATGGAGGGCACAGAGGAAAGAATCAGTGAACTAGAAGATAGGACAATAGAAATTATTTAATCTGAACAAAAGAGAGAAAATACACTGAAAAAAATTGATCAGGTCCTCAGTGTCCTGTGGGATTATAACAAAAGATCTAACGCTTGTATCATCAGAGTCCTGGAAGTAAAGGAAAAAGAAAACAAGACTGAAAAAGTACTCATATAATAACTAAAAGGTTCCCAAATTTGTCAAGAGACATAAACCAACAGATTCAAGGTGCTGTGAAGATATTTTGTAATTAAAGTCCATAATCAGTTAACTTCAAGTAAGAGAGATTGTCTGGATAACCTGGTTGGGCCCGATTCAATCACTTGAAAGGCCTTAAAAGCAGAGCTGAGGTTTTCCTAATCAAGAAGAAATTCTACCTGTGTACAGCAGCTTCAGACCGTGCCAAAGAGTAGACTTGTAGAATGAATGCCTTATCTGCTATCATGGGATTCTACACAACAGTGCTTCTGATAAAGGAACTCATTTCAAAGCAAATGAAATGCAGCAATGGGCCCATACTCATGGAAATCGCTGGTCTTATCATGTTCCCCATCAACCTGAAGCAGTTAGTTTTCTGGAATAGTGGAATGGCCTTTTGAAGACTCAGTTACAGCACTGGCTAAGTGACAATACCTTCCTGGGTTGGGGCAATGTCCTCCAAGAGGCAGCATATCCTCTAAATCAGTCTCCCATAACCAGGATTCACAGGTCCAGGAATCAAAGGGTGGCAACGGGAATGGCTTCACTCACGATTATCACTGATGACTCACTATCAAAGATTTTGCTACCTAACCACATAAACTTATGTTCTGCTGGTCTAGGCTGGTCTAGAGGTCCTAGTTCCAAAGGGAGGAATGGTTCCACCAGGAGACAAAACAATGATTCCACTGAAATGGAAATTGAAACTGACATCTGGCCACTTTGGGGTCCTCATGCCTCTGAATACACAGGTAAATAAGGGGTTATTCTAGTGGCTGGAGTGATTTATCCTGATTAACAAGGGAAATTGAGTTGCTACTATACAGAAAGTAAAGAAGAATATACAGGAGATACCCTAGGGCACCTGTTAGTACAGTCACTTCTCTTTATTTGTGGTAGTTATGTTCTACAAAGCCCATACAAACACTGAGGAGTAAATATTGAACCATTGTTTCCAGGGGAAATATGTCTGTATTTCACATGTATACATACATTTCTCACATAGATTACAATCTTAAATCCTAAAACAACTCATCCTGGTAAATTCCATTTTCTTTATTTCACAAAAGGAAAAATGTTACAACTATTTCAAAAAGTTTCATTTTTTTGTAAAGTGAAAATGAGGTTCAGAAATGTTAAGTGACTTGCCTGAGGCCACCCCACCAGCAGGTGCCAGAGTTGGAATTTAAACCCTGTCCAACTGGCCCCAGTCCTGGAACTTCTTGTACTATCATTGCATTGTCCTACTGGCTATATCTTCTGGTTATCTTTTTTTTTTTTTTTTTCAAGGTACGCGGGTCTCTCACTGTTGTGGCCTCTCCCGTTGCGGAGCACAGGCTCTGGACGCGCAGGCTCAGCGGCCATGGCTCACAGGCACAGCCGCTCTGCGGCACGTGGGATCTTCCCGGACCGGGGCACGAACCCATGTCCCCTGCATCAGCAGGCGGACTCTCAACCACTGCGCCACCAGGGAAGCCCCGTCTGGTTATCTTTATATTAGAGCTGCAACAAAAAGCAGAGTGTAGCCTTGTGTATAACCTAACTTAGAAACATGCCCAGAAATTGATTCAAATTTTTCTCTGCTCTGTCCATATCTGCAAATGATCACAAAAGCCTGCTAGTCTTGATTGGAGGATTATAAGGGAATTCAAAAATACAGAATCCCTGAATAATGAGGGTCAACTGTACTATCATGCCCAGAGAAACAGAATGTATAGGATTATATAAATATGTATAAATATAAATAATATGTATATATGATTTATTATAAGAAATTAGCTCATGCAATTATGGAGGCTAAAAAGTTCCATGATCTGCCATCTGCAAGCTGGAGACCCAGGAAGGCCGGTGGTGTAGTTGTAATCTGAGTCTGAAGACCTGAAAACCAGGAGAGCCAATGGTATAAGCTCTAGTTCAAGGCCAAAGGCCTGAGAACCAGGGGAACCAATGGTGTTAGTCCCAATTCAAGGGCAGGAGAAGACCTATGTCCCAGTTCAACAATCATGCAGAGAAGGTGAATTCTCTCTTTCTCTCCTATTTTGTTCTATTCAGGCCCTCAATGGATTGGATGATGCCCATCCACATTGGGGAAGTCAATCTCCTTTACTCACTTTACCGATTTAAATGCTAATCTCATCTGGAAACACCCCTAGAGACACATCCAGAAATAATGTTTAATAATGTGACCCATCAAGTTGACACATAAAATTAAGCATCATATCCTGTAATTAAATCAATGGAAAGCTGTAAAAAAATCGAATTCAGCCAGGACGACTGATGGCCCAGACCCTTCAGAAATGAAGATTTGGGTCACTTCACCAGGTAAAGAACCACGACTAGCTGAGGTGCTTGCTGAGGGCCAAGGGAATATGAAATGGATAGTGGAAGAAGATAGCTATAAATACCAGCTACAACCATATAACCAGCTGCAGAAATTAGGGTTATAATCGTTACGAGTGTTTCTTCCTGGTTTTGTTATAAATATTTTGTATATATTTTAAGCAATTATTTTTGTTTTCTTCCCTCTTATTCCTTTATCATCTAAGATATATTAATGACAATTAACTTTATATCACATTTTTAAGAATATCAAAAAGAAGAGTGAATATTACCCTAGGATTTTGCATCCTCTTCTGGAGAAAGGGTTAGTGTGTTTGGTTGTATGGAGTATGTGTGATGTCGGGTGGAAGTACGATTCCGTTGATGTCTTTATGTGGAGGTTAAGTATGGTTTATGGAGTTGTGTGTGTGTGCCAAGTAGACAAATAGTGGACTGTAATGGTCTTTTTGACATGTCCACTTGGCTAGGCTATAGTCCCCAGGTACTAAATAAAAAATCCATGATCCATTAAAGTTGACTTAAAGTAAGGGCAGTTGTCCTGGACAATTTGGATGACCCCATTCAATCAACTGAATGCTTAAGGTGGAGCTGAGGCTTCCTTGAAGAAAAAAAGTTCCACCTGCGGACAGAAATTTCCACATATGCCTGAGTTTCAGCTGCCCTTCATGACAGCCTGTCCTGTGTATTTTAGACGTGCCTAGACAGCCCCCACAATCGCATAAGCCAACTCCTTGCCATAAATCTCTTAATATATGTCTCCTACTGGTTCTGCTTCTCTGATATACGTGCCAAAAGAGAATTAAGGCTGCAGATAGAATTAAGCTTGCTATTCAGCTGCAGCTGACTTTAAGATAGGGGGCTTTAGCTTAGATTACCCAAGTGAGCCCAATGCAATCTGATGCAGCATGAGAAAGACTGGACTGCCATTGCTGGTGTTGAAGGTAGCAAGGAGCCATGATCCAAAATGGTGGCAGCCTTTAGAAACTGGCATCGATGAGGAAACTGATTCTCCCCTAAGCTTCCAGAAGGAATGCAGCCCTGCTGACGTCTTGATTTTAGCCCAGTGAAACCAACTTCAAACTTCGGACCCCCCAAACTGTAAGATAATAAATTTCTGTTGTCTTAAGCCAATAGGTTTGTTTGGTAATTTGTTACAGCTGCAATTAGAAACAAATATACCAAATATATGAAGTCTGTCTTAAAGTTTTCCTTAGACTCAGAGAGCGATATAGATACATACACATATATAGTTTAGAAATATATATAGTTTATAATTATATTGTTTATATATAAATATAATTTAGATTATAAATATATAAATTATTAATATGAATTTTGATATAAAAATTATAGCATTGACTTTATTCTTTATAAAAGAAATTCATAAAAATAATTACCATTAGGATTAGTCTCCCATAAGAGAATGTTCATATAGAAGCTTTCACTGAGGCAGTACAAGATAACAGATGTTAAGATTCACAACAGAGCCCTCTATGAAGAATCAAGAATATGAAAGGGACAGGAAAGTATGGAGAGAAAGGAGATTGTCATGTGAAGACTCTCTTTGGAAGAAGATATTGCATGTGGTGTAGGGCTCAGCTGAGAGCCCCACCTCACCCCAAACCAAGGAAGCAAGGAGGAACCTGCCATACTGGGGGTTGGGGAGCCTCCCCAGAGCTTTAGGTGTTATTCCTGTGGGGGGAGGACAGGACTGGCTCCCCCTGAGGTCATAGAGATTAACATCCCCTGTGGCAGGTCCAAGAGTCGGATACTTGCTGGGATCTATATACCCAGAGCCTGTCCCCCTATAGGAGAGAGTAAGCAGGCATGAGGTTACCATGGGTCCAGTCCCAGCACACCACCTGGAGAGGCAGAGGGGCAGTAAGTTACAGTCCACATATAGAAACTGAAGTGGCCACCTGATGTAAAGATGCATCTGTCTGCGACAAGGGACAGTGCCCATAAGAGAAAGGTTGGGGTCAGGTTATAATGATACTCTGTTCCGATAATATCTTTCCTTTCCCTTACTAGTCTCCAGACCCACTGCTTCCTGTTTCAACTTTTGGGGGTCAGGAACTGGTAGGGTGAGGGGGTTAGAGGAAGAGAAAAAAGGGAGGAGAGACTGAGATGAAGCCAACTATAATTCTAGAATGCTACAAGTCAGCCAAATTAAATCAACTAATAACTGGTACAGGCATAACATTTGCAGGTTCCCATCAATATTGATTTGCCCATTTAGTGAAATGTATATATCTGAGCCAAGGATGGATTGACAAAAGGGACGTGATCGACATAGAAAAGCAAACTCTCCATTCTATTCAGAACTTCCCAGAAAGATATAAGAAACAGAGGAAATTTTTTCACAAGAAAGGTACTTTGATGGTAGAGCAGAGTTCACTGGGTTTCCACAGAAGTTGGATTAAGGACCCACCTTTATAGTCAGTGTCCAATCAGAGAGCAGAAACCATACAGTTATCTGAACAGGGAAAATTTAATTTAAAAAGTTATTAACTACAGCAGAGGATTAACTAGAAAGGGAGAACCCTGGGGCTGATGGGGCTTACCCACAGAGGGAAGAAACTTGTAAGAGAGGCCCCCTTCCCAAGGCTAGGATTCAGTTTTTACCGCAGAAGTCCACCAGAGAAGATTTCTGTGCTGCTCTGGACCACAGCTGGTCCACAGGTGCTTGGAGCAGAGGCTGGCAAGCAAGGAATTCCAGCTGGGACCAGCATGCAAGGAACGATCTTCTGGGGTGGAGGCAAACAGAGCCTGGCAAACTGGAATCCTTGGTTGGAAGTCACTGGGAATTCGACCTCTGGGAATGCTACAAGGGAAAACCATCCACAAAAGGTGCCACACCTCAGAAGTTGTTGTAAAGCCACCAGAGATGCTGGGTGGAAGCCCCTGCAGAGAGGTGCTATGTTCTGTTGGCCACTGGGCTCTGCAGGCTGCCACACACACTGCAGGAGCCTGGCCTGCAGAAGCTGGCCCACGAAGGAGGCTGCTAGAAGGAGCACAAATGGGTGAAACAGAAAGGGTGCCTTTCCTCCTTCAGTGTCCCTCCTGCGCCCTCTACTGACAAAGCTTAATATCCCGCCAGCTGCAAAGGAGAGATGCTTATAAAATCTAGCTCCGGAACGCTGGATTTAGAGCTGAGCAGGCAAAAGGGTGGATTTGGAGCTGAGAGGCAATACCTTGATAACTGGAACACTGGCAAAACCATTCTTTTCCTGTGTTTTTATTTGTCTGTTCATCAGACAAAATGGATCTGTAAATCAACCTCCCAGGTATCCAAACCCTAAGGTTTCTTTAGACACCACCATCACCACCACCGTCATCAAAGAATTCCAGAGCAACAAACTAGAGATTTGCTCTAGGACAGATGCTTGCATACATTATCTCCCTGATGCAGGATAACACAATCTACAGTGTTATATATTGAATAGTAAGCAGTATGTAAGTATATGCTACTGTTCTTCTTAGTTTAACAAACATATGAGGAACTAAAGTTCAAGAACACACAGCTAGTAACTGATGGATCTAAAATTCTAAGCCTAGGACCATCTCACTAGAAAATTGCTGCTGTGTTCACTAACTCAGCCTTTCGCACCAAGAGACTAATTTTTGTGTGATGTGCTAAGAAATTCCATGTTCTAGGCTAAAACGTGGTGCCTCAACTAAGGTCCTTCCTTTGAGAAATCCTGCTGGCAAGAATCTGTTACTTTTAGGACAACATCTTTTCCAAGAATGCGTTAAAAAATGAAATAGAAGTGCTGTTTTTCTGTAAGAAATTTGATAGCTTCATTGTGATTACACTTACAGTATAGTTGTACACACACGTCCCCTGCTGGGAGATTTTATCAGCCTAACATCTATGGCGCAGTGAGTAAATGCTAGGCATTGTGCTAAGTTCTGTGCATGCCTTTTGCTTTGTAATCTTTGCCACAGCCCTGTGAGTACGGTTAGTAGTCCCATTTTCAGATAAGAAAACTGAACATTGGAGAAGTTGAATAATTTCACCAAGTTATCACATAAGTGGTGGCACTGGAATTTGAATCCAAAATAGGTCTAACTCCAGAGCTCAAGTTCATGATTATGAGGCCAGGGCCCATCCAGTTACCCTGTGTTGTACACTTTCTTTATTTCAAATATTCTATATTTTTAAGTTTTAAAAATAAAAAATGGGCTTAATACATTTTTCAGTTGCTTTTGATTAATAAAAGAGATTGCTCCCTTGAGATGATTAGACTTCTTTAAGAATGTTAAGCAGTCTTAGAGGGGGAAGCCCATTTCTAACCCTGTTAGATTAGCGGGGAAAGAAGAGTTTCTGATATGGTGCCCCTTGCCCATTTTCATTAATTCCAAGTGAGGTAGGGCAGACATGTGGATACTTGACATGAGTAATTTACAGTTGTCTAGGATGAAGATAGCAGCTGATACGGCAAATATTTTGGCGAAATTATGTTTCATTGCCTTTCTTCTTACCCTACGTCTGGTTATTAGTAGCATCCCAGCCACAGAGCGGGCCTCTATGCAACTCAAGCAGGGATTCCTCTTGGGCCCCCCTTTATTTTTAACCAAAAAAAGATCTCAGTGCCCATTTCTGTGACACTCAAACTAGAGCAAATCTATTTAAATATTTGCTTCACTTGGCATTCATTAAATTCTGTTTAGTTAAATTATCTCATTTATATAACATGGCTATCATGCCAAAAGTATCTGATTGTGAAAAAGGTAGGAACAAAGAGAATTTTAAGAATTTAATATCTTATATTTTGTTTTATCAAATAAAATTATGCATATCTAGCCATAATTTTAAATGAAAACTATAGATTCCTAAGTGCCTTCCATAGACCTTTCAATCTATGGACATGGGTCAATTATAATATCTTCCTGGGACTTCAGGCAGCTACATGGCTAGGTCCAAAAGTTGTAATTACTAAAACTTGGTAATTACTGTTCTAACTAATGGAAATTTCACCTTGTGTAATTTCCCCAATTCTCACACTTCTCTGTATAAACTCCACTTTTCTGTTCAAGTATCACACCACACGATGGCAGCCTTGTCTCTCATTTCCTCTTCTGTATTTTCAAGGAGGGATCCTCATTGTTACTGAATGAGTAGTAAGTTTGGGAAGAAACCAACTGATTCAGACCGAAGTTTCTGGAGGACACTAGTAGGAAAAATAGTGTGGGCCCTTATTTCCTTATTTATGGAAATGAATAGATCTCCAAACTCTGATTTATGATTCCAAAGGTGACTTGCCACTGAACTTGAATCTACGAAGATTGTGAGAAAAGGATGATGGGACAAAGCCTTCAGGAGCAAGCTGACCAGCACAGGTGAAGAGTAAGGAAGTAATGAGGGAGGGCATGAAGTGAGGTGTTCCCAGCATTTCGCCAAAGGAAGGTAAGAAAACAAGCTCAGCAAACCTCTTTGAATGTTTGAGGGTCTCCAGGGCAAAAGAAATTAGGGAGATTGTGATGGAAGTTATAAATGACCTAGAAAACACTGGTTGTGGTCAATTTCCATACCCTAGAAAATGTACTAAAATCAATCATTATGTATAAAACTACCATCTCAGAGGAAAACCAGAAAGCATCAATTCCTAATGAAAGTAACTCTAACAGCTCCTCCTACGAAAAATACAAAAACACTCCAATCCAATCAGGGCATAGTTTCAGAGGAAAATCAATAACTAATCAGTAATATTGTAACTCTTCTGAAGAAAAAATAAGATGATAGGAAGATAACAGGTTCTTCCCTGGTGGCGCAGTGGTTAAGAATCCGCCTGCCAACGCAGGGGACATGGGTTTGATCCCTGGTCCGGGAAGATCCCACATGCCGCGGAGCAACTAAGCCCATGCGCCACAACTACTGAGCCTGCGCTCTAGAGCCCACAAGCCACAACTACTGAGCCTGCATGCCACAACTACTGAAGCCTGCATGCCCTAGAGCCTGTGCTCTGCAACAAGAGAAGCCACCGCAGTGAGAAGCCCGCGCACCACAACGAAGAGTAGACCCCGCTCACTGCAACTAGAGAAAGCCCGTGTGCAGCAACAAAGACCCAGTGCAGTCAAAAAAATAATAATAAAATAAAATTTATAAAAACAAAGAAAAAGAAAGATAATAGTCTGCATGGTGTCTAAAATAGGGGAGACAGAGAAGAATTTAAAATGTCTTTTGCAGCATTGTTTAGGAGAGAAGGTCTTGACTGCATTACATATATATTTGGTCCATTTGAAGTGAATGTATTTTTTCAGCTTTCTTGGAGTTTCTTCTGTTTTTCTTTCTCTAACTTGATACTTCCCATATCAATTTTCAGGCTTTCTTCTTTAAAGCAAGTAAAACTTGTTAATTATGTTGATTAAAACTTCTATAGCTCTATTCACAGATGTAGAGAACAAATGTATGGACACCAAGGGGGGTAAGTGGTGGGGGTGGGCGGGGGAGGGGTGGTGGGATGAACTGGGAGACTGGGATTGACATGTATACACTAACATGTATAAAATAGATAACTAACAAGAACCTGCTATATAAAAGATAAAATAAAATTCAAAACAAAAAACTATAGCTCTATTAATTTTTAACTGCTTTATAGTTCAATAAATCAGAGAGATTTATAGGGATATCTTCTCTGATCTAAATTTGTCAATTTCTCATCATCAATTTTGTTTTTGTTTTGACAATATTAATATGGCTACTGGTTTTTAATGTTTAGCATTTTTCTGGAATCATTTGCATTTTTTAGCTTTCACTCTTTCTGTTCTTTAAATGTAAAGAATATTTTGCAAACAATATAGTTCTCTTGGTTTTTTTATTTTTTAATCCACCAGAACAATCTCTATTTTTTAACTGGTGATCTTAATATATTTATAGACAAATATAGTTGAATTATTTTTAATCTATTACTATATTTTCTGATTTTTTGCATGTGAGGTTAATCTATTTACATGTATTATGTTTACTGGAAATTTAGAATTTGTTTCCACTATCTTACTTTATGATCTCTTTTGCTCTACTATTTCTGTGTTTTCTTTCTCTCTTGACTTTACATCCGTTTGTTTTGTTGTTTAATTTTGGCCTTCTATTAGATGGGAATTTATAGTCTATTTTTTACTTTTTATAATAGCAATAGTCTTCTAGTGATCTTATTTAACAACTCAACAATGTCTAACGTTCAGCATACCTTAACTCCTCTTTTAAACAATACAAATCTAAGGACACTCTTTTTGCATCAGACTCCACTTTGCTCTCCCAGCTTACTTGAACTGCTAAATAGCATGACCGGATTTCCAGAGTAGAAATCAAGTAGATAACTTTCTCACCACTAGAGGGCAAGATGCATTTTCAAAATAATTTTTTATTTTATATATTTCAAAATAATGTTATTATTTATCTAAGTTGTGAATTGAATTATTAATCAAATGACCAAGTAAATTTTGTTTCAAGAAGGTGGCCTAAAAACATATTTACCTCCTTAGTCTTTCAAAATTCAATTAAACTAACAGAAGAAATATAAATAAAAATTAATTCAGAGCACTAAAAAGGAGTCTATGATGCCAGAAGACTAGAGCACTGGAGAATTTCTGAACCGTATAAAGGAAATGTCACACTACAGTGTTAATTTTGAGGAGGGATGGGATGGCAGGAGGTGGGGGACTAAAGGAGACTTCACTTTGTGTATGTTTGTGTTGTCTGAATTTCTACTGAGAAATGTATTCATGTATTACATGTGTCGACTGAAAGATTACGTAGTCACTTTAAAATAAACTATATGGATAGAGATTTGATGATAAAACCTAATAGAGCTGAGGATCTTTGAAACCCATGCATTTGACAAATGTCAAGAACTTCTTCAAAACGGAGCTAAAATCAGAGACAGTGGAGATCCTTAATCCATGTGGAAATTATTTTTGTTACTAAATAAAGATATGACTATATATTTTTCGAATGGATAGCCAACTGTCTCAATACCATCTATTGATAGTTTATCCTGTTCCAACAGAGTTGAAATGTCACCTTTATCACTTTGTAGATTTCTTTAACTACATGGATCTGTATTTTCTATTCTTTTTCACTCATATTTTTGCCCATTCCTGCCCGAAGTATACTTCATTAATTACTATTGCTTTTTAATGTGTTTTTATATCTGGCAGTATAATATTCCCTCTTTTGCAAAATTGTCTATGTTATGCTCTTGCGTTTTCTTTTTCAGATGAAATTTAGAATCTGATTAATTTCATTAAAAAATTATTGCTGGCTATTGATTGGGATAACATTAAATTTATAGATACAATTGAGGAGAAATGAATTCTCTATACCACTGAACTTTCCAGCCAATCACTTGCTTCTCTTTTCTCTCCATCTTCTGTCTCCATGTCGGCTTTGTTACCTCCTAGTGATTACCATTCTCTGCCTTACAGAAGAGGATACGTCAGCCTGTTGCCCTCATTTCACACCTTCCCAGTTTCACTACCAAAAAAGGAAATTGTTCTTTTTCCTAGCTGCATCTCAACAAACAAAACTCTTTGATTTGACTTGGTCATATGTCCTCTTCCCAACCAATCACAGGAGCCAGGAAAGTGGAGTCGTGAATCCAATCAGGAGACATAAATCACACAGTAATTTGAGCAGAGACAGTACAACATAATTCTTATCTATAACAGGGGATTGGAGTATTGCGGAATTGGCTAGTGTGAAATAAAGAAAACTCTAAGGAATACAGGAATAGTGCAAATAAGGAACAGATGCCACCTCTAGGTCTGAGATGGAACACCCAAGAGAAAAGCCCTCCATGGCTGAGCTCCAGACCTTGCTGGAGAGGGCATGGCCATGGCTTACCAAGTGACACAGAATTTGCTATGATACTTGACAGAAAAAATTCACTAGAAACTGGCCCTGGGTGCTGGGGAATGTAGTTCACAAGGTGATGACTGACTGGAGGCAATATCCTACAATACCAAGTGATGAGGAGATTCGGAGGTAGCTGCAGGAGCTAGGAACTGCGGGAGCTGCATGTTTTGCAGGAAGCAGACACTCAAGCTACTCACTTTGTAGGAGCCTCGTGCACTACAGGAACTTGTGACAACTTAGCTTCTATATGCACCTGTCTATGATAAATCAATGCTGTGTTTCTATGTATTCTAGTAAGATACTGCTATCCTTCTTACAAGTGAACGTCTCACCTTTTCCCCAAAATGAGGAGACAGACTCCTAGGGGTCATTGTATCCACTGCTGCCTGTATTGATTAATCCTCAAATTCAGTCACAGTTCCACTGAATATTCTGTTACCTAAAGACTTGATTGTAAAGCTAACTTCTATAGTAAGTTGCACTGTGGCCTCAAAATATATGTCCAAGTCCTAACCCTCAGTACCTGTGAACATGACCTTATTTAGAAATAGGGTCTTTGGAGATATAATTAAATTAAGGATCTAGAGAAGAGATTATCCTGATTTAGAGGGGGCCCTAAATCCAATGCTACTGTTCCTTATATGAGAAGAAAGAGGGGGATCTGAGACACAGAGAAGACGATATGAAGATGGAGGCGGGATTGGAGTGATATGTTATAAACCAAGGAATGCCAAGGATTACCAGGCAGCCAGTCGCCAGTAACTAGGAGAAAGACATGGAACATATTCTTCCTCAGAGCTTCCCAAAGAAACCAACCCTGCCGATACCTTGATCTCAAAATTCTGTCTTCCAGAATTGTGAGAGAACAAATTTCTGTTGTTTTAAGCCAGCAAGTTTGTGGCACTTTGTTATAGCAGCCCTAGGAAACGAATACAACTTTGACAACTTCAATATAAAATAAAAATCGGAAGGAGAGAAAGGAAGAAAATGATTAGTAAATACAAATAAACACATGGATATAACAAGTCAATAGATAATATACAAAGATACTGCAGTCCCCGTTTCTGTAATTGTTCACAAGATCATAATTCGTATCTATGGCTTCCATTTTCCTCTAACCATTCCGTATTTCCCCTGCCCTCAGTCAGAACCTCAACTGGTTGGGATCCTTTACTTCGTGAAATGACCCAGATCTTCATTTTCAAAGGTTCTGAGTCCTCAGGAACCCTACTTTTTATTTTTGGTTGCTTTAATTTTTCATTATCCTTAATACTAGACATGCAAGTACTAAGACAATGCCCAGAAAATCTTTTGGGCTCCAGGCTGTCCTCCTTGCCTCCATTGTGTAGAATAAGCAAGCCAATTTCCCCTTGGTAATCAGGATCAATCACTCCAGCCAGTAGATTACCCCGTTTTTGCTTTTTGTTTCAGTGGTATAAGGAACCCCAAATGACCAGTTGATAGCCTCATCTTCCAATTTACTGGAACCATTGCATCTCCTGAAGGAAACATTCTCCCCTTGGGGACAAATATCTCCACACCAGCAGGAGTCAAAGTTTTTAGGTAAGGGAAGAAAAATCCTCAGAGTGAAAAGAGACACTCCCACTGCCATACCTTGATTCAAATGTATTCTGACTGTAGGAAGGAGAGTACCATATAATGGTCTCTGATTCAAAACATATCCGGTAAAACAGAATCCCATTTCTCCAGAGTGTTGCCTCCCAACTGGATCATAACAGTGTCGTCAGTAAGTCATTTCACTTTTCAGTTAAGCCAGCTGCTTCCAAGTGATGGTGTATGTAGTAAGATCAGTTAATTTCATAGACATGGACCCATTGCTACACTTCTTTTGCTGTAAAACAAGCACCCTGATCAGATGCAGTGTTGTGTGTAATGTACCAGTGGTAGATAAACCATTTTGTGAGTTCACAGACAGTGGTGTTGGCAGAAACATTATGAGCAGTCAAGGCCAATCCATTTCTAGAACATGTGATTATTCCAATGAGGATGAATCTTTGCTCCCTCAATGATGGAAGAGGTCCAATGTAATCAACCTGCCAGATGGCTGGTTCATCACCCTGGGGACTGGGACTGTATCAGGGAGTCAATGTTGTTTTCTGCTTTTGCCAAATTAGGCGCTTGGCAGTAGCATCAGTTAGGTGAGCCTTAGTATTGGAAAATCCAGGTTGCTGAGCACATGCACAGCCTGCATCCCTACAACTATGGCCACTTTGTTCATGAGCCCATTGAGCGAGCACTGGGGTGGCTAGGCAAAGAGGCTGGCTGACACCCACAGAGTGCACCACTTTATCCACCTGATTATTGAGTCTCCTCTACAGTGGGTACCTTTAATGTGCATTCAGATAGGACACAGGTATCTTCACAGTCTGTGACCATTCAGAGAAATCCATTCATATACCTCTTCCCCATACTTCCTCATCTCCAATCTTCCAATCCCATTCCATCTAGAAAAACCATTAGCAACTGCCCATTCTAGTCATCTCTCACTCCAGACATGGTGAATAAACAAATATACTATTTGAATTATGCCCACTTAGAAGATTTTCCTTCACCACTGACTGTCCTTCAGACCCCTGAGTGGGGCTGGGGAAGCCACCTGTGCTGCAGGAGGTGGATTCTAGAAAAACCTTCCATGCTTCAGGTGCCTGGCAGGGAAGCACACTGGAACCAGGAAGCAAAACCTTTTCCTCCTTCAGTGTTGCTCCAGCACTTTTTCTACTGACAAAGTGTAACACTGTGATAACTAACAAAAGAAGAATATTCAACGGGTCGAGATCTACCTTCACAGAACAGGCACAAAGACTGAATTTGGAACGAAGAGCCATAACTCAATTACAGTACAGATACTATATAGTTGCCTTAGCTCAGCTCAGAAACCCACTGCTCTATCGATCACTGCGGCTACTGCACGTCCCATTTGGACACATATTAGATTGGAGGTAGATAAAGAGTAGAAGTAGTTGCCCCAAATAGGAGGGAAGAGTATTCTTTCCAAAGTAAGAGGGGAGTTCTGGGTTGACAAAACAATAAATGTTCCCTTCACATCACCCTTGGCAGTTCGGTGTATACACACACACACACACACACACACACACACACACACACACACACACACACACACACACACACACACACACTGATTTCTCCATAGCTATAGTTTCTCTTAACATAAAGCAATGATCCATACACAATTGACAATGTACTCAATCCCTACCCAGTGGGAGGCGAAAACTCAGTCATACCCAGCCCAGATTCAGGGTCCTTGGGTGTAGTCAATCTTGATCGGGTCCAAATGTAGCTAAAGGATGAATAATAAAATTTTCCCCAATGCACAAATATACAGTAAAGGAGGTGGGAGATGGGATAACAAAAACTAACGAGAAAGGGCAAAAAGGAGACGCAATATGTGATGGCTGTGAGATTACACCGTATCCTGGTGGACAAGAGTAACAAGGGTAAGAAGCAACTCTCTTCTCCAGCAGAGGACTGAGATATCTGGTGAGCCAATCAAAGTGCCAAGATTTCCTTTATCTATTATCCTGAAAGACCCTGCCTTAGAGGAATAGTGAGAAGGAATCTCCTGGGACTGCCCCAACAAGCGAATTCATCTTTCTACAGAGACAGAGACTGGGACATTGTCTTTGAGACAGCATACCAGGAGATGCCTTCTGCCAGGCTGAGGATTTTCTGGCTATACCTTCAAACAGTGTCATTTGGAGGAAATCCATTAGCTTGTTAACAGAAATCTCACTGAGATGTAAGCTTTGAATATGGACTCTGCCCTTCCTGCTTCTCTCCCTTGGAAACTGGCCTGGCCTCTGTATCATTCTCCCTAGATCTTAGTTCACTGTCTTTGCCACAGACACTACGCTATCTGAGCGCAGAGGGAGGGAACAGCTGGGGTCATAAAGCCAGGTTACAGTATCACATTCTGTCCTATAAATTGCACACTACTCAACTGGCATAATGGGAGGAATTACTTTTTCAGTTGGTGTACAGAGTGTACAGCAGGAGATATTCGAGTAGAATCCTGAGAAATGAGGATCCCCAACTCCACTGTTCTGCTGGGACTCTGCATTCCTAGTTAGTATGTTAACTTTATGTGGGGCAGAAAATTTTGTTGTTTCAATTGGCAGAGTAGATATTATCTAATCCCTACCAGTATAGGATAACTAAATCACTGGCAGAAAGGACTCCTCTTAACAATGCTGTCTAAGTACCACCCCACTATTGCCTGTCTCTTCAGAAAGGCTGTGCTGAACCACAGTTTGTCTCTCTCAAAGCACTAAGGGAGAGAAGTAGTAGCCAACATATTCCAATAACCTGATTGTTTCTTAACCAAGTTCATAAAGCTGGAGCCTTAGTGGGCATAACTGTGGTGAAGGATCAGTGTTTTGGTTTGTTTGTTTTTATTTACCAACCCAACACAGACAAGTGTTTTCATAAATACAAAACTGCACGCTTAGATGTCACAGTAATGTCAGATTATTGAAAGTTTCAAAATGCTCCTCTTGATTTCTATACCTATTTTATTGTTGATCAGTAGTTTACAAACTGGCTTTTGTCTATAAATCACATTTTTAGTAGCACATACCTAACTGATAAGGTTTACTGTTTTCCCAGCCTAGATATCAATTTCTGTATGAATGGGGAGGCTTGGTTCAGAACATACGCTGTATATTCTCATCTTACCTGGCACCTGAATGATGAATAATATTATAATCTTACCTGGATCTTGAATAATGGAGCACATTATAAGACCAGTGAAGCCCATGGGCTTTATCTCATTGTCTTACTTCTTTCATCTTGAAATGAACTCCTGGGTCAGAGGAGTGGTGTTTGAGCTAAAGCGTTCAATGAGTCTATGGAGAACGGTGCCTGCAGTAAAATCAAACCCAATTCCAGAATAAGAGACGGACTGTGGGCTGATCTGTGACAAAAGGGGGCCCAAAGCAACTGCCATGCTTGATACCAGGTATATTGCTGGTCTCCTGCAAGGAGGGCGCCTCATAAAGACCAGTCACCATTGCTGTAAAGCTGACTCTTCAGCAGTGGCAGTAACCGTTGGGACAGAGCCTTTCCCCTGCCACTTCCTTGGTAAATCAGACCATGCCACTCTACAGCTTAAACCCCTTCACTTCCACTAGCACTTGAAAGAAAATCCAAACTCCCTTCTGCATGGTCTGCAAGGCACTGAAGGTTCAAGGCCTTCGTTTCTCTCCAACTTCATCTCGTGTCCTCTACCCCTAGCTCTGATCATGATGCCCCATCCACTCTAATACTCCAGCACAGCAAATTCTAGCCCATACTGTTCCCTCCGCCTGGAACACTATGTGCATCCCTTCCACTCCCATCCCTTTCAGATAACAGTTAAAATGTTACTTCCCGAAAGTCATCTCCTCACTACCCAGCAGACATTACTCTCTAACCCAGCCTCTTCTTCATCACACATATTCTTGTTCATTTTCTTCATTAAATAATTATAATACAAGCTATAATTATTGAATATTATTCAAAAAATAAATTAGTAAAGAAAATGAAACAAAATGGAAGTTCCATAATTCTACAGTGCTTTTAAACGTCAGATATTTTACTGAACAGTCAGAGTGGGAAGCAAAAGATCTAGAGGCATCCTTGAAGACCCCGTAAGTAGTGAAACACTCAAATGGTTGTCTACTCCCAAATCCCCCAGAAGTCAGCCCAAGTCTTTCAAAAGGACTGTGGTGTTATCATTTTTCATGCAGGATTCACACCAATCAGAGGCCAGGTACTCATGAGCCCGCCTCATGGCCTTTTATTAAATTAGAGCTGCCCACTGGCCTCATCCAGGGCCAGAGGCTTCTGACTGCAGCCCAGCCCTAGAGCAGAGGCCTGTGCCGGCCTGGGAGTGGGGCTCTGGGGGGGCGCCGCGGGGCCCCGCGCTGCCTGGAGTTCCCAGGGCCGTTACTCGGGTCTCGCTCCCACAGGCAGCACCTTTCACGTCACCCCGCGAGGGTCCTCGAGGACCCCAGCGCAGCCGTTCAAACGGGCGAATGTGCACCCCTGGGAGTCCCCCGGGTCAGTTCACGGCTACTTGGGAGCACAGCCGAGGAAGGGTCTCAGTCCCAAGCGCCCAGCTTCCACGTGAGCCGAGCCGCCGCTGCTCCTGCCCAGCGCCCCAGTCCCAGCCTGCAGCCGCCCTCTCCCACCTCGCATCCTTCTTGGATCCGGCTACGCCGCTTAGAAGCCTCGGAAGTGCCTCCCGGCTCCCAAGGCAGAATCCTGATCGCAAACCCAAGCTGAGTAAGGAATATCGAAGGGACAGGCGACAGAAGTTTGACCTAAACTCCCTGCGTTATCTATCTATCTATCTATCTAATCTATCAATTTACCCGTGTATCCATTCTTTCATCTTTCATATCCTATCGCTCTATTTTAGGACTAGGATTAGAATTCATTCATGAGAGTTTGATCGCGAAGTCGTAAATTAACGCGAAAAAGCGAAGTAGGACTTTTTCACAGAAAATGTCTTCGTTAGAATTAGAAAAAAAAATAGTTCTTAGGGCTAGCTTCGCTAATTATGTTGAATGGTGGACCTTTTCTATAAATTGAATGAGCTAACGAAAGTTCCAAGGTTTTGACAAAAAACAAACAAAAAACCCTAAAATCCGTTCATATTATACTTTACGCCAGAAATTACGTGCTCATGTTTAGCTACCAGCTAAAGATGTACAAGGGATACCTAGTTTTCTCGAAATCTTTTCAAGCGGTTTTCAAGCACAAGTCTAGCCTAGTCCACACCCACCAGCCCCACCTCGCCAAGGTCTCCAACAGGCCGGGCCGGACCTGGGCACCAGGAAGGAGGAAAGGAAAACGGAGGAAGGGGCGGGGGAAAGTGACGGGAGCAGTGAGAGCCGGAAGTGGTTGGCTAGCGAGGAGCCCAGGAGCGCCCTGTCCGGCGGCGCTCTAGCCTCCGCGCGCTGTCTCTGTGCTCCCCCGCGTCTCGTCTATTTATTGTCGAGGGGAAGCAGCGGCCGCCCTGTACCCGGAACAACAAAGCACGAAAGACTGAGCCCGAGCCTCGGGGGCTCCTAGCAACGGGCCGGGGCGGGAGTTCCATGGAGACTGGGGAGCGCGCCCGCCTCATCATTATCCTTGTCCTCCAGCTTATCCTTCGCGCCCGCCGCAACCGGCAGCAGCGCTGCCGCCGCGTCCTCTGCCGCCGCCCGCTCTTCCCACGGTAACCCGGTCGGCGACCCTGGGCGGGGGGAGCGCGGGCGACCGAGCTGCCTGAGTGCCGGGTGCGGGGCGACTTGGCGCGGGGCTGCGTGTGCGGAGCCGGGGCCGTGCTGCGGGTGGGGTGTGTGCGGGCGGATGCCTGAGGGAGAGGCGCTCAGATGTAGGAAATTGGTCCGGGGGCCGAGGGAGGGTCCAGTTCTTAGGAGGACAGGGTGATATTTGGGGGTCTCATCAGGGATAACGGGTTGGGGGTGGGGCGTCACTGCCTGGGAGCGTTATCCAGCGAGGTGTAGGATAAGAAAAGAGGCATTTTATTTTTCCTGTTAGCCACCACTGGGAAAGACAGGAGAAGGGAGATTCCCCATCCGTCTCTATGGAGCCCTCCCCCAGGGGAAGAGAAATCGTGCAAAGATGCTAGCGGGTCCGTTGCTTCCCAGAAAACTTCCAACGGCCTTTGCCGCGGCGGGCCGGCTCCCAAATAGCACCTTCGTCGGTTCCTGGTTCTGGCAATGCCAACAGCCTCGCTTTATGTTATTATTAGTAGTAGAATTAACAGAAATTAGACTTGATGAAGAAGGATCTGGAACTGAGGAAGATAAAATGGATAGTAGGTAGGGCTAAGCAGGGTTGAGAGTCGGGATAAGCAAGCGCTTAATGATAGCCAGTAGAAGCTCTAAAAGTAAATTTAATTGGGAATGACGGTTTTTAAACTCTCTCCTTCTGCCGAGATGTGCATCTGCGGGCTGTGTCAGTGTGCTCATTGCGATAGGATTCAGACTGCAGCCAATCCACATCTGTGAGCTCTCTGACTGCATCTGTCACCTGCAGTTCCAGAGCGACACTGGCAGTTAACCAGCGTTAGGCTTGTGTATTTAGGGTTAAGAACAGTGCCTTAAAACTGGCTCAAGGAAAGAAACGGAAACAAGCTTGGTGTGATTATTGTGTGAAGAAATAATAACAGATTCCTTGGGGAAACTGGGAAAGAGAAATATGAGAAGGTTCAGCTCTTCTAGTACAATCTGCAGTCTCTTGGAAAGTTTGAGAAAATGGCAGTTCATTCAAATCGAGAAAGGATTTTTATCACTGTGTGGTTTAAAGAATTATTCGCAGTTGATATGTTAAATGCCAGTTTATGCTATCTCTTTAAGCCTTACGTCTCTAACTATTTAATGGTTTTATGCTTTCCAAAACCATTCTAGGTCAGTAAATGAGGTTTTCCTGTGGCGTGCTGAAACGGCCATGTATGCATACTACAGTAATACTATTTTTGTGTCCAGTGGGAACAAAGCTCTTTATATAAAGCTGAAGATTAAAGATGAAAATAAAATTGATAAATAACAGAAGCAGTGATGTCAACCACAGTTTCTATTTGTTCCTTACCTTTTTCGCTAAGTCTGGCTTGTCTTAAGCAAATAGGTTTCATCCTTGTCCCCCAGCCCACTTTTTTCGTAATGATCTGCCGCTCTGTGCTCTTGATTGGTTGATGCCAGAACAGAGTTTTTGACTTTGGCATTTTCATGGAATTGAGGTGCAGCATCTCTTGTTACGGAATTTCATATATGTGCAAAGAGGTGGGCAGTTTCCTTTGACAAAGATGGGAAGTATAGACATTGGGAAACTTAAAATTGCATTTTAAACCTCTTAAGAAGAAAAACCTAATATTGTCATCTTTAGGTTAGTGAATCAAGGACTTTTTCTTAATTTCTTCATGTAGCTGTACTTCTGTGAATGTTGTTCTGGGGGGTGACCACACTTGAGGGTATTGGACGTTGAGTCCCAGGATTTTCTCAGTGTGTATGAGACTTAGTGAGTTCCCTCAGTCTCAGGGCTGCCATCACACTCACTTCGTTTAGATTTTATTTGCTGTTGCCGCTATCCCGTACCCCTTCTGTGTTTGATGGGGGAAAGGATTTAAGCCCCGACTTCCACCTTTATTAACAATCCCTGCTTTCCCTGCTCTCTGCTCCAACACTCCCAATGTTTTGTGTTGTCTTAGTTCCTCTCCTTACTTAATCACATCCCAATCAAAAGTGATTTTTTATGATATTTGTATTATTTCTGTTTCTTATGGAATTTTCAACATATGTCCTTGGCCTGTATATCCTTTTCATTAATGTTACTTTGTCTGTTGCATTTTCCTTCTGTATCCCTCCCCTGATATGGAAAATGGAGTGATCATGTCAGATGCTCTGTATTTATTCTGAATACAACAGGTAAGAGCCTTAAACCAAGAATCAAGACTGCATTGAAATACACGTAAAAAGATTGAAAGACACGTAAAAATATTTGAACGTTTAGGAATAAAAGGTGTTTCAGAAGTCCAAGTGGTAACACTGTAATTGGAGATGTAGTCACTTTTTTAAAAATAAAAGAGTATTGTAGAGCCTGCTGTGTGTTTTTAATTGAACCTTAGATTTTCATAATTTGTACTCTAAAAACCTTTTCTTAACATCCATCTTTTCTGATCATTTTGCATCTGAATACTTGACTGAAATTACACTTTGCCCAATTAGAGGGAACAATTTAAGTGAGTCCCACAATTTTGTTTCATGTGGAAAATTGTCATGTCGAAATTTGTGTGGATGTATACATATATAGAGTGTGCAGAGTTTGCTGTAAGGTAGAATGAATACATGCAGAATCTATAGCTGAATAGTTTTGGAGAGTGTTCTTTCTTAGTACGGGTGTGGCACAGTATTTAAAAATCAGCAAATATTGTATAATCTAGTTGAGTGGGTATTAGTGCTGTTTTTAGGTGAGGAGGCCCATAATTACCTGGTGATTGATTTCTTTCTGTTGCATCATAGACCATGTGATGAATTATTATTGCTATGAAAAATAAAGTGTAAATTGATTGTAGAATTGATAGTAGAATGTTTCTACAATGGCTCAACACCTGTAGTGCTTTGAAAATTTAGCTGTATTGTGACATTTGAATTAATAAATAAAGATTTCCTGAAATTTACACTCATGTTTGTTGTACCTTTAATATGTTTGATGCCACGGCAGGTGTACAAAGCTGGATGGAAGTGTTTCTCTTCAGGTGCTTTTTGTGCACTTGTAGATAGCAGAGAAATGACATGCATAGATACTAAAACATGACAAACCTAAATTTGAATTTTAAATCCTTTATTACATACTGCCTGGTGCTATAGTTATTGATGTATGGATTTCATCGTGCCTGCTAAATTAGAAGTTTCTTGGGGATCGGGACTGTAATTCGCCATCATATTGTATGTTCATGTTGCATATGTGTGTATTTTGAAGATTAACATATTAATAAAAGGATGTATATATATTTCATTTCTTTCACTTCAGGGACTTATCTAGTGGATGAGGGGAACCTTTAGGCATCTAATCTAATTAGGAATCTAATTCCTGATGCCTAAAATTAACTTTTTATACTGGCTGCAAATTCTAAACAGCAAAATTTCTCAAACATGATTAGGGCTTTTTTTTTTTTTTAACCAATTCAGATAATAAAAATAATGGTTTACTGCCTTGAGTTGATACAGTATTTGCTCTTGTTACATGACTGCCACTTCGGGTAATTTCAGAAGGGTGAAAGAATATATTTATCTGAGGTCTTTCCAGGCCACGTAGACAAATTTGATTTTTGTATTGTGACACAATTTATTTAGAAGAAAAATGGAGTGTATGTGTTTGTACAGTTGTGAAAAAGCAAGATTCCAGAAGTACGTCATTAGTGGAAAGGAATCAGGTCATATCAAAAATTGTACTTATCTGGTCTTATCTTGTGACTAAAGGGTGACAAAATTCACAATTTGGTTTAAATGGCTTGTTTTGTAATGGAAGGTGTGCTGCTGACGATCCCATTAAATGCTAAAAAAAACACAAGGTGAATTCTGGGACAGTTCAAATCAGCCTTCATGTGGGAGTCCATAATGAAGCTGTTTGAAATTTCACCAAAAAAATGCAGCACAAAACTTTGGCTGGCGATTTTGACCATGCAGTATTCATCCATCAAGAAAGAATACTGAAAATCAGGTTGCATCTGAAGGACAGTCTTCTCAGGACATGTGTGGATGACTCTTGGTACTATAATTGTGTTTACCATCATAGACTTCTGTCCATAGACCTTGATCCATGATACGTTTTTGTTTTTTAACTCACTAGGTGAGAACTCACAACATTTTGAAAGTCAGAATTTGTTTTTATTAACTAAATGGTTCCAGAGATCAGGCATTAACCTTTTTCCTTCTGATAAATTACAAGTATTTTCATCGTAAAACCAGTTTTTTTTGTTTGTGTTTTTTTGTTTTTTTGCGGTACGCGGGCCTCTCACTGTTGTGGCCTCTCCCGTTGCGGAGCACAGGCTCTGGACGCGCAGGCTCAGCGGCCATGGCTCATGGGCCCAGCCGCTCTGCGGCATGTGGGATCTTCCCAGACCGGGGCACGAACCCGTGTCCCCTGCATCATCAGGCGGACTCCCAACCACTGTGCCACCAGGGAAGCCCTGTAAAACCAGTTTTGATCAAAATCAGTTACGCTTTCTTGGGATTAGGGTTAGTATAGCGCTTAAGAGTATGGACTCTGGAGACAGGCTGCCTATGTTCAGCGTGGTGGCGATGCTGCTTGTTAGTGGTGTGGCCTTGAGCAAGTTTTTTCACTGCCTTCGTTCCCCAGTTTCCTCATCTTCAAAATGGGGTTCATATAAGTACTACCTCATAGGGTTGCTGTGAAAAGTAAGTGTAAGGCACTTAGCACACTGTTCTGCAGAGTTAGCTGAAAAAATACTAGCTGGTGCTTGACTCAGTGGTGTGAGGTGTAGTACGTTAAAGGTGAACCACTAGACCACTCAGATGCTTTGTTTCTTTCCTTTGGAGGCTATTAAAACAGTGAAATTGTTTGTGATGCTGGCTATTGGACTCATCTCTGCTGTTAGGTCTTGGGAGGGGGAAGCACTTTTGTTTTAATTTTGGATCATCACACAGACATCTGGTTATCACTTATGGCAGATGGATTCAGTAAAAAGAGACATCTCTGTTTCTTGGAAAAGGACGGCCAACAAAGCCCGGTCTGGCACCATGTTGCAGCTATTGAAATGCTATTTCCCTGTGGACTTCACTGCTTGTTTAGTTGTGTGGTACTTCTGAATAAAAGGAATAGACCCCAGTGGTTTCATTTAGCAGAATTAGCCCTTTTTTAGAAGACACTGTTTTTTACTTGTATAGCCTTAGGTGGTGGTAAACTTGAAACTTATTGGTGTCATTATCACTTGGGTTTTCTGTGTCACTATAAATGTGCTCTACATAGTAGCTTTCTTGTAATTTTAGAGGTAGCTGAAACTACTGCTGTGCTCCAATAATTCAAGTGGCTCAGGAATGACTGCATACGATTGCAAGATTATTTGTTTATGGTAAGGCTGACACCAAATACTGAGGCTGCCTGGTAGGGGATAACCTGATCATTATAGCTTTGTTTATTAGGCTTCTATTGAAATGGCTAACTTTTTAATGTTAAATCCAAATGTTTTAGTTTAGTTGTGTGGACCTTTGAAACTGTTGACTAGAAAATAAATATTTCTCTTAAGTACAATGTATCACAAACTGTTCTTTCCTATATTGGCTAATATGTAGGTGTTGGTTTTTAGTTGAAATCATATTTTTTATAAAACATATAGAAGTTTATATAAAACATTATTAAAAGTATGTTTTGCTTTAAATCTACAGGGATAAAGTTTTATAATTCTTTCTTCTATATTGTGCAGTTTTTGTTTTAGTTGGTTTTTATAACCACCCCGCCAAGAAGATTGGCAAATATGCTTGTATTTAGAGGCATGACTTCTGTTTTCCTGATTGAAGAGAGTGACATTTAGTTGATACTGTTGATTTCATTGCGTACTAATAACTACATTGGCCAGAATAGATGAGGTATTGATATAATATTGTTAACATAATTCCTGTAGCCATCATGGATTCTGGGTCTAAAAAAATATTGAGATAAGCAAGGAAATGATCATGGCTGTTTCATATATATACTCGCACATGTATATATCCTTTAATTTTAGATATTCTGAGGACTGTATTGGGAGATTTTTAGGACAGCAGGTCTCCAAAGTGTCAATACTGTTGCCCAGAATAAAACCTGGGTGTTTTATTCTGTCTAATACATTGTTAATGTTTCTCCGGTGTTCTTAACACCACCCTTTTTCAGGGACAGGTGTTGCCATCTTTCAGATATGAAGATAATAAAATCAGTGTGTAACCCAAAAGTGCAAATCTGAAGATGGGCATTTGGTTTATGAGTATGGCCAACACTTATAGACCGTATCATTGTTTGAACCTCTGTTAAGATTCACGATGAACCTGCAGCTTATGTGGAGCAAGAACCTCTCCATTCTTTTTAATTTGCCAGATACTTTTGTTGAACCACAAAACCTTTTATCTTTCACCTGCTTATGGCTGCAGTGAACCTCTTGGGCATCTCCAGTTTCTTGTATGTATGTGCAACCTAGTGAGGTTGTAATGAGCAACCGTTAATTGCTCATGGGTTGACCACATCCCAGGACGTGGCAGGTTAGGGTGGTGGTAGGAGCCACAGCCATGTTGAAGGCACAGTCACCAGTTCATTAGATCTTCCTCAACACCAACCTGGTGTGCTCATCTCAAAGGTCCACCAGATTGCTTAACTCAGTTCTCTCCTCTTTTTTGTTGTTGATGGGGGAGGACCTGAAGTAAGGGATGTGATGTGGCTCAACAGTTCACAACTGATAAAAAGCTCTATGAATAATACTTTTTCCATTATCTCAGCAGCATATTGATAATGTAAGTCTTTAGAGAAAACCTTTGGCTGGCCGGTAATCTTGAAAATTCTGCTTCAATGCATAGTGTAAACCTACTTAGGTGATAGTTTAATTTGTCTGTACATTAAGAATGTGTGCCTTTTAGTTACTGTTTGTAGGCTTTTTGTTTAGGGCCTGTTAAATTAGAAGAGTTTCAGATGTCTGAAACTATATTCTTAACTTAATTTGTCTGTATTGTATCCTCACTCTCACTTTCTAAAGAGAGGAATAATGGCTTTATTATCACACCCTGTTTAAAGGATGGTTGTTATGCTGAAGGTAACTGACAGGGTAGCTAGTCTATAACCAGCTTTCATGGAATAAACTTAGGATATGGATGAGTTAGGACCCTTGGGGCTGAAATGGAGAGTGTAGCTTAGGAAAAGGGAAAGAGAATATATACCAAAAGTGCTAAGGGTCTGTATGTGTGTTTTAACCAAAATTATTCTTTCCTTACATCAGAACGGTATTATATTTCTGTATTTGTGAAAACTCCTAGAACACAGTTGCCCTTTAGGACTTGGGGGTCTGAACTAAAACCGGTCTATTGAGTTGATGACCAAGTGCCAGCCACTAAGCCACATTCTAAAGACATTTATATTAAATTGTTCTCTTTAAGGAGCATGGTGCCTACAGTCTAGTAGAGTGGACAGTTATAATACAGTCAATGCCCTTACATTTGTTGGGCCCTCACTTGGGGTCTCTTCTGTCAGTGTTGCATGTGGCTGGCTCCTGCTTAGCCTTCCAGATCTCATTTTAAGAATAATTTCTCATCTCTGAGGAAGTTAAGGGACCTTCCTGGATCACTCTAGAGTTTCTCTTTATAACATAGATCACATTCTCTAATTATTTTCATGGCTTGTCCTTTTTCATTGTCTGTTTCTTCCACTGGAATACAACTGCCATGAGGGTTTCTTACCTGACTGTTTTGTTCTGAGCTGTATTCCCAGTGTCTAGCCGTAGTGCTTGGTTCACATCCATTGCATGCTAATGAATACAGTTGTGAGTAAGAGTTTGTTAGTTGAAGGAGTGGGGAAGGGGCATCCTAGGCAGATATAAAATCAGGAAAGGGTCAGCTGTTGCAAGAGGAGTGGTAAAAAGTTGTGAAGCAGTTAAGGTGTGTTGGAAGTGGAAGATTAGGTTATAAAACTTAATTTGGAGACATGAAACTCACTGCATTCCAAGCTGTCTATGTAAGAGAGCCAAGAGATTTATTTAAACAGGGGTGTGGCACAGTTAGGAAGACAATTCTGGTAGCTTATTTGGTAGATGGACTAAATTGTGGAGACTGCAAGCAGAGAATTCCACTAGAAGGCTGTAGCCTTAATGGCACGTGAAAGCCTAACGTCAAACACTGACACTTGGGATGCAGAAAAGAAGCTAGACGAGAAGCTAACTGGGTGTAGGAGAAAAAGGAGAAATGAAGGATGATTCTGAAATTTCGGATTCAGGTTTGAGAGGGGTGGCGGCTCCATTAACTAAAATTAGGAATCTGGAGACAGCAGGTGTTTCTGAGGGGATTAATTATTAGTGTTGGATGTGTTGGTTTACCTTAATGAATATGCCTACCAGACAGGAATATGGTTTCAAATCTCTGATAGGTCAGGATTGAAGTAAGAGCCATAAATTTATGGGTAGCAGTCGAAGTCTGGAAAGCTTAAATTGGAAAGGGATTTAAGGCAGTTGTTTATAACCTTCAAGGATCTTAAACTCATTTGAGAATATGAAGAAAATAATGGCCTCCTCAGATGTACATCCACATTTGTGTGGATATGATTTCAAGGGGGTTTGCACCTCTGAAACCAATTGTTGAGCCCTTCAGGGACTGTCGTGGACTTCCCTGAAGAATTTATGACATAAGAGGCAGACAGAGCAGTATTTGAGATGGGGAGAACCTAGGAAAGGTGCCTCAGAAGCCCAGGATAGGGGATGGTGAGGAAGAATCGGGGGAATCAGGGGTTCCCAGGGCTTATGCTCTGGAGAGGTCCAGTAGGAGGGAGTGTCAGCTGTGACATTGGATTCAGCAATGAGCAGTTCATTTGTAACATTTCATCCCATGCAGAGGCAGAAGGCAGATTGTGACCGTTCAATGCATGAATCCAAGTTAAGGAAACAATGCATGGGAAAGAGTGCAGAAGTCTTGATGTTCTGTATGATAAACAGTCCTGATATGAGAATATAACCCATTTTAAGGACCTGCTGAAAGGGAAATTCCATTATTTTGTTGACCTGTTGTGGCGTTTCAGCCCAGTGGTTCTCAACTGACTGCCCCATTAGAAACAACTTGGAAATGTTTTTAAAATCAGGGCCCTACAAAGGTTAGTTAATCAATATCTTTGGGGCTTGTACCTCTTTGTAGCTTTTATTTTGTTTGTTCTGTTTTGGGTTTTTCTTAAAAGTTAAGAACCAATGTTCCCATCAGAAAACCTCCTTATCACTCTTTTTATGCGTCTGTGTTAGAATACTTTCTTTAATTGTACGTTATTATCAATTACTCAGTTTACTGTTGTGCTAGGTTTAAATCAGTGCCCTTTAGTCCTTCTCACAGACCTTAGTTTCCAATTTAAAAAATTTTATGGCTTTCTTCTGATCTTCAACCAAGTTCTACATATTTATCTTTTTTGAGTGGTACAGCCCTCAATCAGTGAAAGATCTGCCCATTTCTGAGTAAGACAGGAAATTCTTAATGGTGCTTACATGTGGGAAGAGTATTCATTCTGCAGTCCCTTTTACTTTTATTTAAGTATGTTACATTTTTTACTAAATAGTAAAAACTATTTTTTAACTAGAAAAGTTTGAACTCTGTACACTATTTTCCAAGTAGCTAATTTCATAATCTTACCTTCCTTTTTTTAAAAAATGGCAGTCATACGTGACCTAGACCTTAAACAGGTTGTCTCCATTAGAGCAGACATTTTATATGAAGGGTAAACCTATAAAATCAGTTGAAAGGAAACTGTCAAAATAGGAAATTCCACCTGTTGTGTTTTCAACTTGCAGTGTTTTCTCTGGATTAAATTCTTGATGAGCTGTCAGCAGTTCAAGTTTGAATCCTGTGTTCATACCCTTGAAATAAAAATCAGATTATGGAAAAAAATTGAACTTTATGCATGCCAACCTTGACACCAACCACAAGCTGAAAGGGAGTTTATTCCCTTTTTTAGCAACCTAATTAATTAATATTTTTACTTGCGAAGAAAATGATAATCTTTAAAAAATTCTGTTGTGTTATTAGCATCAGCTTAATGGCTAGAGTAGTCTCACAAATTGTAGTTGCTTATTATGGGTAACTTAGGGCAAATATTAAGATTCTCTGTAAAGAGACAAACTTCCTCGTTTTTTAAATAATAGCTCATAATATGGGAAAATAGGGATGCATGTAAGACCTTCTGGGAAGAACTGAGGCCTTACACTTAAAATGAACATGATAAATTTACACTTTACATGAAATGAACAGATGAATAGTTTTGTTACAATTTAATATTCAGTTTTCCTGTTTTTGCAGGTACCTAGCTAAGTAAATGTTGGCAAAATGTCCGTTTTGTAATTTGTAGTAGACTTGGTCAGACTCTTCTCCCCGTCTCTTCTCTCTCCTTCTCCTCCAGACTCCCTACTCCCCACCCCCCAAAAAACCCACACAATCAACAACTACTTTTTGTTTTGGTTTGAAACGGTTTTGTTATTGTTGTTGTTGTTTTAATTCACTGTTAAATTTAGTTGTTTTTTAAATACTGATCATTTACCAGATACATCAAAATTGTATTCTTTATTTTTACCCTTGCTTTTAGCCCTGAAGCAACATGATCTGTTTTTGTGTTCCAAAGCTGGAGAACCACAATGAATAACTGGAAATCCTTTCCATTTTTGAACATTTCTCTATCCGTGGAAGATGAAGAAAGGAGATAATTATAGAAACAATAAGAATAGCTAAATTTGAATGCTTACCGTGTACAAGTACTATGCTAAATGCTCTGCATGAAATTTTAGTTTTCCCAACACTTGGCACTAGGTGCTGTTATCTGCCTTATCCTACAGATGTGGACATTGAGGCACAAAGGCGTTAAATAACTTCCCCCAAGGTCACACGACGACTGATAAGTGGTAGAGTCTGGATTTAACCCAAGTAATCTGCTCCAGAGCCTGCGCTCTTAAAACGTGTGTTTGTGTGTGCATGTGTAGAGATGCTGCTTTTTAATAATCTCAAGCTAGCAGTTAACCTCTCATAGACACTTTATTGAATGTGTCTCATGCCTTGGGCACTATTCCAAGACTTGGGTACAAAAATAAGTAAGAATTGATCACGCGTCCAAGGAGCTTATTGTCTACCAAGGAGACAGAAATACAAAATTTCACTATAGTGTGGGAAAGTGCTGTGTAGTAGTACAACTAGCAGCGTGGTCATGAGACTCGGAGCATTCATCATGGTAATGGACGCTCTGGCTCAGTCTTGGAGATCAGATGTCTTAGTTCCTTTGATTTCTTATTTTACCCATCATGGTTTTAATTACCTTCTGTATGAGGGTTTCCAAGTTTTCACCTCCAGTCTAGACCTAGGCCTGTCCTGAGCAGTGGCTCTTATCTGATTGTCTGTATCTCCTCTTGGATGTCTCACAAGTTCCTTCAAGTTAACATGTCCAAAACAGAATCCTTACCCCTCCTCCTTTCCCCATCTCCCCTTGCAAACCTGCTCTCCCTTCAGTGTTCCTGTCCCAGTAGATAGTATCTTAGGCCACAAACCTAGAGTCATCCTCCATCTCCCTTTTCCTCTTTCCCATATCAGTCACAAAGCTCTGTTCACTCTGCCTCCCAAAAATGTCTCTCTTCAGTCTACTTCTTTCCGTCTTCATCCACCCTGCTCCCACAACTGTCCTCTCTCACCAGGACTGCCGCACTAGACCCTAACTGAGTTTTCTGCCTGTTCTAACCTTGCAGTCCATTCTCCTGTTACAGAAATGGCAGTGATAGATTTTTATGAAAAGCAAATACATTATGTCATTTCTTGCTTCTCTTTAGCCCACCATTATCTTGGGATAAACATGAAAATCCTTAACTTGGCCTAGAAGGCATAATTTAACCCCTCCCTGCATCTCCAGCCAGGTCTCATGCCACTTTCCGTCTTCCCGCTCTAGCCAGGCTGGCCCTTCTTCACATCTGAACACTTCACACTGCCCACTCACCTCAGAGCTGAGAACACCAGCTGTTCCCTCTGCCAAGTCTTGGTCACTGCTGGACCCCCATCTGCTGGGACTGGGCCTGATGCTTAGATTTCCGTTTCATTGTTATAGAATTGATTGAATGAAGGTGATGCTGAGCTATAGAACAAGTAGGAATGAGCTAGGTATAGAAATCGGGATTGATCATTTTTAGCAGAAGGAATAGCATAAGCAAGCAAAAGGCTGATATTTCTTTACATATAAGAGCTTTTTATAAATCAGTAGGATATCTCAGAAGGAAAATGAACAAAGGGTATGAGGCAATTAACATAGAATAAATACAAGTATTCATATTTGCAAAGTTCACCTTCATTAGTATTCAAGGAAAATCAATTCAATATTGCTATTTTTCTTATCTCAGGTTGTCAAAGGTTTTTATAAAATCCTTTGTTGACTAGATACACCACCATATGCATATGATCTCAATCTTGTTTAATATGCACAGATAAATATATGGATTTAGCAGGCTCATGTGCCTACATGAGCATAGAAAAACAGCAGTAGTTATCACTGTGGTGAGATTATGGATGACTTTTTTTTTCTTTAAGTATTTCTTATGTAATCAGAAAATGACATGCCATCTTTTAAAATCATATATTAAATCATATATTAAGACCGTGTAATTGAAATACTAAGAAATCTATCCAAAATAAATTTTGCTTTTACATAATAAGGAATCTGTAAGCCAGATTTCTCATCTTTGAGTGTGAATCGCCAGATTTCAAGTTGTATTCAGTAAAATACTTTTTTCCTCTTATAATAGTACATTAGTTAAAATTAATATTAATGTTAGCATTGACTAATGTGACAACACTTTAATAGAGCATATTATAATTTGTGAGGTGCTCATTAATACCTCAAATCAATCATATGGTGAGTAAATAGTGTTGTTTGTATTTTGCAAATAAGGGGAGAAACAGTTTAGAGCCAGCCCCTAGTCACATAGCATCCATTAGACATCCAAAATTTCTTACTTTACAGATACATATTAGCACATATTAAAATAGTGAAATTTGGGCTTCCCTGGTGGCGCAGTGGTTGAGAGTCCGCCTGCCGATGCAGGGGACACGGGTTCGTGCCCCGGTCCGGGAAGATCCCACATGCCGCAGAGCGGCTGGGCCCATGAGCCATGGCCGCTGAGCCTGCGCGTCCAGAGCCTGTGCTCCGCAACGGGAGAGGCCACAACAGTGAGAGGCCCGCGTACCACAAAAAAAAAAAAAAAATAGTGAAATTCTTAAGCAGGCTACTGTTTAAGCATTATTAATATGGGGTAAGTATTGATTATGTATTCTTAAACTGCAAAATACTTTTTTATACTGGAACTTTTTCATGACAGTGTAAACCATTGAGTTATCTTTCCTTAAGCAGTCATTTTCAGAAAATCAGCATCATTTAAATCTTCCTCCACCACCTTTTAGGCATCATTACAAATATGTTCATTGATTAAAACATATTAATATACTCCTCTTTACTATTTTTTTTAATAGATAGTTGCTGGCAACCCTCAGAGTTGTTTAAAAAACAGTATCTTTCTCTGTAATAACCTATATGGGAAAAGAATCTGAAAAAGAATAGATATACGTAAAAACTAAACTAACTAAGCAACAAACTAAATCACTTTGCTATACCTCTGAAACTAACACAACATTGTAAATCAACTATGCTCCAGTGTAAAAGAAAAAATAAAATAAAAACAGTATCTTTGTAATTCTCTTAATGTAGATTTTTAAAAATTGTAATAACCATTTTGCTACCAGTCTTCAGAATTGGTATTTAGATTAAGTCAGAGATAGAAGGTGGAGACATATGTAATGAAGATAGTTTAACTTTCTGTTTAACTTAATGCAGTGATGGTTTTGTACATCAAATACTTTTGCTTTTATTTAAGCATTTAACTGTTTTATATGAGTGGTATACTACATAATCCTTTCCTTTGGAATATACAAGGGTTTTTGTGCCCAGGCATACTGTTAATAAAACTTTCTTTCTTCATGTGGCTAGAACACAAAAATGCCAACCCCAAGGACTGTTGGTATAAAGTATAAGCTGTTGGGCCGTGCGGAGAAATGTCTTCATGATATGATGTCACCATGCCAAACAAAGAATTTGCAATTTGGTCATCTGCCTCCGCCGTTGCCCCTCAGCCCATCTTTCTCCCTTTACTGCCTGTTTGAACACGAACGCTTGTTGAAGGGAAGGTGGGAAGTTCAGAATTGGGATGTTAATTTAACTAAACTAACATAATAGTTCTAGAATGAAAATTGAAATTTAGTATGTAATTCTAGTATGAAATTTAGTATGTAAATTTGTCTATAGTATGTCTTCATGTAAGATGTTGGAATCCTGGGATTTGAGAATTAGATGGCATCTTAGAAACCATCTAGTGGCATCTTCTACCTAATAAGAGAATCATCCTATAACATTCCCAACTTGGTTAAGTATTTTGCCCTACCTCCCCTTTTTTGGGACACTTACCTTCTGTTGAGGCTTCTGCTTTGCAGGTATTTGCTTTTGGGTGTGGCTTTATGGGGCCTGCTTCCGTGCGACTTCATTTGGATCTTTCAGTTTCCTTTTTATTCAGACATTTGAGAGCAACTGCTATCTTTCCTTTCTTGTGCTAAATGTCCTGAGACTCTCCTCATACAACTATTTTTATATCTCATGACATCCTACTTTCCTCTGGATATCTGGATATCAGTGCCCTCTTTAAATGATAAGGTCAGGATATTCTAGATGTTTTAGTAGCAAAGAGGCTAGTAATTCCTTTGCTCTGAATAGTCCTTTCTAACCTAGTTTTTCTTTTTCTTTGTAAGTAATATAATTAAAATCCATGTTGTCTTAGTGTGACTTACTGTAAGGAAATTCTTTTTTTCTTTTAAAACAGCTTTTAAAAATTATTGTGGAAATTTTTAGACAGAAATGTCGGGAGAGTAGTGTAACGAATACGCATATATCCTATCACCTAGATTTAATCATTAGTAAGAGATGAGGCAGTAGTATGGTACTTTTTTGTCTTAAAATAAAATTATACCTACTATCCAGATTCATTCTGTACCTCAGAATAGATTGTCCAAATTTGTTTGGTTCCTGTGGTAAGATTCCAGATAATGAGGGACTCATCTGAAACTTTATCCAAATCTATTTGTTACCGAGTTCAGACAGTGGAAGATTCCTGTATCTTAAATTACAGACATGGCATTTCCCCCGTGAATGTTTCAATATGCATGTCTGAAAAATAAGCATAATTGTCTACATGACCACTCTATTATTTCACCTAACAGAATTAACAGTAATTCCCTAATGTCATCTATCATACCCAAATTTCCTCTTATAACTGTTTTGTTCAAACCAGGAACCAATCAAGGACCATGATATACAGATGTTTTATTCACTTTATTTATTTTTTTATTGGAGTATAATTGCTTTACAACGTCGTGTTAGTTTCTGCTGTACAATGAAGTGAATCAGGTATATATTTACATATATCCCCCCCCCCCGCCCCGGACCTCCCTCCCACCCCCGCCTCCCACCCATCTAGGTCATCACAGAGCACCGAGCTGAGCTCCCTGTGCTATACAGCAGGTTCCCACTAGCTATCTGTTTACACATGGTAATGTATTTGTGTCAAACCTAATCTTCCAGTTCATCCCACCTTCCCCTTCCCCCCACCCCAGTGCCCACACGTCCGTTCTCTATGCCTGCGTTTCTGTTCCTGCCCTGCAGATCCGTTCATCTGTACCATTTCTCTAGATACCACATATATGTGTTAATACACAGTATTTGTTTTTCTCTTTCTGACTTACTTCACTCTGTATGACAGACTCTAGGTAAAAATGTGAGCTTTACATTTATTAGCACTAAATTTTATTTTATCGCTGTCGCCCCATTGCACTAGTGTAGGGATCTGCACACTTTTTCTTAAAGGACCAGATAGTAACTATTTTAGGCTTATAGGTCATTTGGTTTTTGTCACAACTACTCAGCTCTGCCACAGAGTCATTATGTAAACACATGAGCATGGCTGTGTTTCAGTATGACTTGTTTTTTTTTTTTTTTAACAAATCAGGCCCTGGCCCATTGGTTGTAGTTTGCTGACCCCTGGCTAACCTCTTATGATCTCTGTTTTTTTCTGTTAATGTGACTGTTCTCAAGTTTTGTGTCAATTCACTAAATCATACTATCTGGTTGCGATATTCTACTACCTGTGAATCCTTTAAACAGTTATAGCTACCATTTAGTGAACACATGCTGTATGCTGTGTACTTGACATAAATAATCATATTTAATCCTTAAAAGCACCCGGGGAGATGCAGTGATGTTATCGCCGATTTTCAGAAGAAAAAATTAAGACTTAGAAAGAGGTCAGGTAACTTACCCAGTATCACACACCTAAATGTAAACACTAAGTCACCCTGCCCTTTTGTAAGGTTTATGCTGTAGTATTAAACAGATATGAAAGAAGACCCTCTTTCTAAAAGGCTTTTGTCCATCTTAGTCCTAGGCATGTGTTGAGAGACGATCGAGTAATCTGTTGGGATCAGGAACACAAAATGTCTCTTTCCTAAGCTGCTGTTTTGGGGGCTTTATAAAGAATACGAGGTTAGTTTGAATGGCGTACCTTATTTGTAGAAGAATGATCTCTAGGACACCACCTGGGTTCACACTGTGTTTGCAATTGTACTATATCCAGTCATTCCCTCCTTCTGCCATTTCTCAAATCATGGACAGTAGTTCCGTGGTTAAACCTTTGAGGACCCGCACCCACAGTATCCTCAGATGCAATTTGAGTACACTTAAAAGTAGCTAGAATCTACTTTTCTGTATTCTCATGTTTATTTTATTCTTTTGGCTTTTAGTTAGATTTTTAGGGTTATTTTTGCATTGTTTTTATAACAGTGTTTATTGTGCCCTTTTAGTTTAAAATGTCTTTCCTGGTGTGGAAAATTTTAAATGTAGTAGTCTCGGATGTAATTTGTCTTAAAAACCAGGAGGTGGCGATGTTTTCCAGATGATGCTTTAAGGTTGTAGTTGGAATACCACTGGAAAGAGGATCTAACTTGTCCATAAAAGTCAGTGAGCAGGGAAGAAGCTGTTTCAACTTCAATAATGCATTTTAATACAGTGCTAGAAATGTTATTTCTTGAAGTAGGACAGCTTCAGTTTTCAACTTTGCTTTTTATTAGAAGGAAATATTTGACAAACACATGTTAGGCATTTACTTGAGAAACAGGACAAACACATTATTAAACCATGTCTTAATATTAGGCCTTGGGCAGTGGGGAAATTACCAAAGTCACTCTGTTGCCAATTCTCTGAATAGAATAATTGTTAACATTTTGGCATTTTTAGTACATACAGAGATATATAAACCAAAATGAACTCTATCAAACATATATTTATTTTTTACATTATGAACCTCCGTCTACATCCATGTAGTTGTAATTTATAAAGTCTGTTCAGTAGTCTGTTATATGAGACTGCTATACTTTATTTAACCAATCCCTTCTAGATGGGCACGTAGGTTTCTGTTATTAACAGAATTGCAGTGTATATAATCTTATTTATACTTTGCTCAGTTGAATAATTTCTCAAGATGCATTCTTTTTTTTTTTTCAAGATGCATTCTTAATGGTTGACTGCAATTCATCATATACACATATTTTTAATTATTTGAATACACACTGCTAGATTATCTCCTGTAGAAATTGTTCCAGATTCTAAGAGAATGCTGGTTTACTTACATCTTCATCAGCAGTGTTTGATGCTTACCAGTATAAATAGTGGTATCTCATTCTTTTAAGTTAGCACTTCCTCATTACCAGTAAATTTAAAAACTGTATATGTCTAAAGGCAAAGACTTTCTAAATAAATAGCTAATTAGTCTAAGAAAAATAATAATGGAAATGTAAATATTGTTAGAATCAAGGGATAATGGAAACATAATATATCCAACTTCAGATGTACCGAAAGCACTTGGTTATAATCGCCTTAAATGTTCATACGAGAAGAGAGAAAAAGTTCAAAACTGAAGTATTAAGCATCCAACTTACTTTCTAATATAAGAAATTAGGAAAAAAATAGATCTGTAGAAGGAAGGAAATAATGAGCATAAGGCAAAAAATTTAATAAAGATCAACTAACTGCCAATAGTTTGTCCTTTGAAGAAACAAAAAATAGAAAAACTTTTCAGCAAGATTGATGATAGGAAAAAAAGCAGGGATAAATGATACTATGATGAAAAAGAGGTAAGTATACTAAAGTTGAGTTTTTAAAATTTGTAAGAAAACCATGAAAAATTGTATGCCATAAAATTTTAAATTTTAGAAGAAATGCAAAATGTCCCAAGAAAATTTAATTTAGGAAAACTGATTAAAGAAGAAATAGAAGACATCAAATGTCTTAAATCTCTTAAATTGAATTAATCTTTTAAAATCCCCCAAGGAAACAAGAAACAGGTCCACACAATTTTCAGATAAGGTTTTCTAAAACTGTCTTCCAGAGGATTTTTTTTTAAAAAAAGAAGAAACCTCACTACAAGTAACTCAATTTCGTTTCTTTCTATGGCTGAATAATATTCCATTGTATATATGTGCCACATCTTCTTTATCTATTCATCTGTCAGTGGACACTTAGGTTGCTTCCATGTCCTGGCTATTGTAAATAGTGCTGCAGTGAACATTGTGGTACATGACTCTTTTTGAATTATGGTAAGTCAGCAAGAGAAAAACAAATAGTATGTAAACACATATATATGGAATCTAAAAAAAAAAACGGTTCTTATGAACCTAGGGTCAGGACAGGAATAAAGACGCAGATGTAGAGAATGGACTTGAGGACATGGGGAGGGGGAAGGGTAAGCTGGGACAAAGTGAGAGAGTAGCACTGACATATATACACTACCAAATGTAAAATCGATAGCTAGTGGGAAGCAGCCACATAGCACAGGGAGATCAGCTCAGTGCTTTGTGACCACCTAGAGGGGTGGGATAGGAGGGAGGGTGGGAGGGAGACGCAAGAGGGAGGGGATATGGGGATGTATGTATGCATATAGCTGATTCACTTTGTTAAACAGCAGAAACTAACACAACATTGTAAAGCAATTATACTCGAATAAAGATGTTTTAAAAAATAAAAACTGAAAAAAAAAAGAAGAAACCAACCTAACTTGTATATAAGTCTAGTGTCACCTTGATACTCAAACCAGATAAAGACAGTCCAAGAAAGGAATATTATAGGCAAATTCTACTTACAAACATAGACATATCAATCCTAACTGAAATATTAGCAAACCAAATCCATCAATGTATTTTTTTTGAAAACATGACTTACTGGGTTCAAGGATGTAATACATATGTCATAACTTTAAGAGGAATATATGAGAATGATAAAACAATTCAGCGAGAGTAGAGATTTTCTCCAGAGGGAAGGAACGAGCATGTAATTTGGGAGAAGTGCATGAGGAGACATCAATTGTATTGTAAATTTTATTTTTAAGCTGGGTGGTAGGTACATAGATGTTCGTTTTTGCCATTTATGTATCTTAAGTATTTCATGTTATAGTGTCAGCAGGCTTAACAGCTTTGTAAGTTTAAATGCCACTCTAAAATACTATTCTTTTTCGTGGAGTTGCTTAAACACATTTCCCTTGGAACTGTACAAACAAGTTTAAAAAGTTTTATGTGTAAACCATCAAGCAATATAGTAAAGTGTACTACATATGCATTTTCATGGATATTATATTAAGGGAAAGAAAAAGACTCTTAGCTCTTCTTCATTTATATGAAAATGAGTGCCTTTGGAAGTAAAGTTTCAGACTTGCTTTTAGTTTTTAAAAAGTTTTTCCATGCCTAGTATTAACAGAAATAGTTTGGAATTCTAGGTGGATGAGAAATTTAATATAGATTGAAGATTGAAATGTTGGATTTTCTAGCATTCATTCACCAAATAGTAAGAGAACATTTACTATGTGCCAGATATGCTGCTGAGCCATGGGTGTGTACAAACATTTAAGATGTAGTCTTTGACTTTCAGAATTTAGTAGGTGAAATAAATGGTCCAGATGTTTAACTGTAGGTACCATAATAGTTACAAGCAATTTGGAATATTTCTTCCCTAGTGGGAATTAATTGTCCCCATGTTTTTTATAGTTGTGTGTGTGTGTGTGTTTAAACTGTGTTTAAATAGTTATGTGTGTGTATTTTTAGGAATAATCTAAGCCTTTTGAACTACTTTAAGAGGTAATCAATTCATTCCTCTTTAATGCTGACAATAAAGTTTCCTCAGGTAGAATTTCTTACCCATTGATAAATGATTTAGCTTCACTCAGAATTGAAAGGGGTATGATGCTCTGTAGAAGTTGAGATTTGTCTCTTTCACTGGATTGCCATTTGAATTATCCTATTTAAAAGTGATATGAAATGCTTTAGCTTTAAGAAGTTAATCTTTGTTAATATTTAGTACTACTCGTGTTTTACAAGATAGATAAACTGCAAATGGGCTTTTTTTTTTTTTTGGTACTGCTTGAAAAAGGTGGAATCTTTCATGTAGTATGCCTTGCCTTTTTTTTTTTCTTAAGTACTGACTTCTTCATATTTTATTCTTGATTTAAAACCTATTAAAGCAATGATATATCTTCTGAGACTGTTTGACAGCTTACTCATATAAATATGAATATTCCTAACATGATGGTCTATGCCCATGACTTCATTTTTAGAATTTAAGTTGCTTATGTATAGAAACAATCATGAATTTTGAATTAATTGCAAATTAATTAAGGCTTCTTTGCATTCTCAAAGATTTGCTTTACCCCTTCTTTCTTGACTTATTTTTTACCTTATATGTTATCCTTGTATTCTCTCCCAGACAGTTCAGCAGTTTAATACTCAAGAGTAGTAGATCTGAGTCAATTTGTTTTAGCCTGTTTGTTGTAAAAAGTCTATGTGAAACAGTAAATTTGACATCGTTTCTTCATATGTAATTTCTCTGTTAAGTAGTGCTTTTTGTGGCCTCTTATCATGGGATGTGTGTCAGGCTGCATATAACTAAAGTCCACCATGGGGCCTTAAGATAGAAATTGATTTTTCTCTCACATTTGTAAAGTCTAGAATTAGAAAGTACAGGGCTAGTAAGGAGGTTCACAGTATCAGGGACTCGGGCTGCTTCTGTCTTACTATTCTTCCATACTCATCTCATAATCTCATGATCCCAAATGGCTTCTTGAGTTCCAGCTCTCACGTCCAGACTCCATGCAGCAAGAATGAAGAAGAGCAGAAAGGCAAAAGGGTCTTCGCTGGTTAATTTGGTCCCTCTAAGCAGACTTCTCAAAAGACACAAAACCATTTATTTTACATTTCTTTGACCAGTACAGAGTGACCCTAATAGATGTTGGGGTGAGCAGCCAGGAGCCTCTACCTCACAGTTATTTCCTACTTTTAATAGGAAAATAGCAGGTGGCTCGATATCTGGGTTGTGATGTAATCGTGGGAAGTAATGCTAAGAAATCTCTGCTCTGCCTGTGGCTTTGAGCTTATTTTTATCCCTAATCACTGTTATTTTTGTGTTATTATTTTCCAAGTATATGTGCTAAGTACTTTTCGTACATTTTATGTAATTCCCATAACACTGTCTGGTAGGCACTGTCTATTCCATGTCACAGGTGAGAAAACCAAGACACAGACAGAATGCATAACTGGCCTAAGTCCTGAGAACTTAGTCGGTGGTGCGTCAAACATGGAGTCTGCACTTAAGATCACCACTGATAACTGTTTCTGTCCTCTGCTTATTAATCTGTCCACCTATATATCTATCCCTCAGACTCCACTGCCACCCCTGCCCTGCCTCTTATGCATAAGAATCATATGAGGTTGCTCAAACATACACAAAGAACAGAAAAACAAAAAGATAAGCAGATTGAAGGGAATATAAGATTGAGAAAATAGAATGACGTTGAGTTTCAAGTAGTACAGAGTTCAGTGCTATATGATCCTGTAGAGATGCTAAAAGTTTCGGTCTGACTTCTCATTGTGTCCTATCAGAAACTAAAAGGCAGGAAAACAAAACTGAATTTTTTTTATTTGGACTCTTGGCTTCTTCATTTTTTAGTCATATAATAACTTGAATCCTTAGTCATATAATAACTTGAATCCGTATAAAGAATCCTAGCTCATTTTCATATTGTGGCTTCAAGGAATTGTAAAGATAATTATAATAGTATTGTTACTATTTTCTGATTTTCTCTTTGTGGGGTAGGTAAGCTGAATTACCATTACTTATTTTTTAAGATGTGGAAACTCAGAGAATATTTTATCTGGACATGGATCATGTGCTTAGTAAAAACAAGGGCTTCTTCTTGTTTGTTTATAGAAATTCAAATTGAAAAGATACATATTTTGGAAGATTGGGATCTTGATAAAAATGCTGTTGTGCTAAGTAACTGTTAGAGCTCCCCCGTACACACACAGGTTTGTGAGCTCCTTCAGGACAAAAGACCTTGCCTTATTCCTTTTTTCCTCCAGCATCCTCAGTGGATGGAGGTGTTCAGTAAGTGAATAATGAATGAATGACTAGTAAGTGAGAAAAGTCTGTTAATAAATGTTATAATTAATATTGCTGCCTCTTTAAACTTAAGTCAATGGCTCTACCCAAAATAGCGGAAAAGTAGGTCATTCTTTTTATAGCCCTTGCAGGTTGTATGAGGTGGGTTATAGTACCATTAATGGTTGGACATTGGGACCACAAAGTCCAGCCCTTGAACATGGTGTAAACGGAGAATGGCCATAACTGCAATATGCCTGGAGCATGGTGGTTGTAAAGGCGAGTTGCTGCAGTTACGTCTGGCAAGCTCCTGGCGTGTAAAAGTTACTGATTAATTTTAAGGAATGAAAGTTAGGTCCAGATTTGGAAGGATTTTATATGACATGTTATCTTTTAAAAAGTGACATTTTTCGTGGGAGAAGAAAGGATATGATTTGATTTGAGTACCATTTGAACAATAAGTAATGAGATCGACTGCTTGCATTTTAGTTTTCAAGATTACTTGTGAACAATATATTAACAAAACATTTGAGTTTAATTATCTTATTTTGTTTTATTTCTCAGGATGTGATCTTCGTGGTGGGAAGCTAAGTTTTTAAACTACCCCAATGGATGCAGACAGTGATGTTGCACTGGACATTCTAATTACAAATGTAGTCTGTGTTTTTAGAACAAGATGCCATTTGAACTTAAGAAAGATTGCTTTGGAGGGAGCAAATGTAATTTATAAGCGTGACGTTGGAGTGAGTATCTGAATTTTGTCGTGTGTGCTACATTACCCTAATTTTATAGTGCTGTGAAGATACTAAGTAAACAATGATGACAATACCTTATACATTTATTATAAAAATTAAGAATGTGTATGAAGGCTCTGTTTAAGCTCTAAAAATCAGGTGTCAGTATACCTTGATAAATTTTCATTAGTTCTTCATGCTAGAAACTAAGTAAAGATGAATTAAACTCAATTAAAGATTTCAGTGAATCACAATGAAAGGTTTTCAGGTTCATCAATAATGCCATCTTCACTTTAAAAAAGGAGCAAATATATCTGCTAAAAAGAGAGGAAAAGGCTTATGCTGCTTTGGAACTTTAGCATGCCATATGGTAGAGAAGTCATTTTTTCTAGGAAGGTTAACTGAAAACTGAGTTGATGGACGAGCTGGTAGTGCAAGACAGTTAAACGTAGAATAACCTCAATGTTTCTCAGCCACAGCCACTTAACGTATGAAATTTTATAATGTATTTTAGCTCAGATTTTATTTTGCATCTGTGGTAAATTTTGTCTCCCCAGATTTAATAGCTTTCTAGTTTGATAATATGGCATATGACAGAGAAAAGAAGGAACTAAAAATGTAACAAGAGTTTTAAGAAGAAATGTCTCATTCATATATTTGTTACGTATTCAGTAAACATTTATCTCTTTTATACATAATGGCCATATAATAAATACTGCCATAAATGAAAAGCTGCAGTGAAAATTTAAATTCACATTTTATCCTGGACCTTAGTCCTTGACCTATTTATACTCACACTGTAGGTAATTTCTTCTAAACCCATAGCTTTAAGTGCCTTTCGTTTCTAAGGAATCTAAAATTACATCTCCAGCTCCAGCATTCCTCCTGCATTCAGGATTTGCACATCAACCTTGAATATGTAATGGGCATCTCAGCTGTAAGATGCAGTATAACGTAGTGACGGGCACCAAGAAGCAGAGAAAAGCAGGGTTAGAAATCAGGGAGGGGTGAAGGGATGGGTACTTTGGTGGAATGATCAGGGAAGGCCTCTCTGTGGAGATGACATCTGGTACGAGACCTGAGTGAAGGGAGAACATTGAAGGAAGAATATTCCAGATGAAAGTAAGCTAGGCAAAGCTCCTGAGGCGTGGACAAGTTTGGCATGTTTGAGGATGTGTGCAAATTGCAAATTCCAGTTATGTGAACAGAGTGGAACGAGAGTTGGAGTGTGTACATCCTTGTGGTACATTGATTTCAGGTATACAGTGAGAGGTTTATACAGGCCTTGAATTTTTAATGGATTAAATGTCCTTTTGGATTAATACGTTCTTTGTGTTCAGTGTGGTTCTTGATTTCAGAATGGGTGATTTGGAGAACAGTTTTTTCAGTCTTGGGTAAGCTTGGCATAGTACTTAAACATGAAATGGCCACATAAAGTAGAACCGTGTGTGAAAATCAACACTTACTGTGTAATCAGGTTGTTGGAGTTCTGGTTGTCTTTTTTTGCAGAAAGTATTAATGAAGCTTAGAAAGCCTAGAATTACAGCTACGATTTGGTCCTCAGGAAAAATTATTTGCACTGGAGCAACAAGGTAAATGTTACTTGGGTTTTCGATTTTCATTTTTTAATTTTCCCCTCATGGGAAGGACATTTTTCTAGACTTAAAAACAAAGTCACGTGTACAGTTTGTTGTGTTCCTCAGTATAAAATTTATTTCCTGTGTAACTGATCGTCTTTTTCTTTCTTTCAAACCACAGTGAAGAAGAAGCTAAATTTGGTGCCAGACGTTTAGCCCGGAGTCTCCAGAAACTAGGATTTCAGGTAACGTTTTCAAAAGCTGTCCGAGCTGCAGATACTCAAGGATTCATTTTTGTAAAGTTAGCATTTTTTTTTTAACGGACTAAAGAAATCTCCACAGAAAGTCCTCTTATGACTGACCTTTTTCTACATTGTATAATACCGTCCTTCAACACAAAAATTTAGTGGCAGACCTTGCCCGTGTGGGTATTTGTCAGGAATCCTGGCTTTCTCCCAAATCCTTTCGCCATAGAGAGAGAGAGAGACTTGTTTCCTTACAGATTAACTGCCTTTTCAACTCTTTACATTTTTCACTTCTCACCAAAAAAAAAATTCTGTTTTTGATCATCACAAGAATGCTGTATCAGGATGATGAGCGAGAGCTGCAGGACCCTGTTGACACGTATACACTGGTTAGCAGGCTCTCACACTTGTAAAATGACTGTTACTAGCAGGCCAGCCCTATCAAATGTGATTTTGTAGAGTCATGCATTTGAATAAAATTAATACATATCCTGGACTTGCTAGGTCACCTGGAAACGATGAGTAAATGAAAGAAAAAGATGAGCTGTGGTTCCTGAACAGGTGGGCCTAGGCAGTTTGGGATTTGGGTGGGAGGTGATGAGAGGTTGAGTTTCTCTCTGATGACTTCAGTCTCCTCTGAGGTGGAAGGTGCTAGGAAGGCACTGAGGTGCTGGGGGGACATGGGTGTGTTGGTGCTGGATGGGCGTGCAGGGTAGAGAGCCATGATTGACAGCGGGGCCACTGTGCACGTTTTGTGACTTTCTCCCACTGCCTTGTGCCGGTACTGAGCTGGAGGATAGTTCATCCAGATCTGTGGTTTTACTAGGGGCAGTTGAAAAGATGACAGGGTAAAACCATTAAGATCTTGGTAGGAGTGGCTGAAGTTATTAATATTGAGAGGACTTTATTTTCAGCCTCGGAGCCTCTTTTCTTAGCATAATATTAGAAATGTTGAGAGAAATCCCAGTGAGTTAAAAGCACAATTCTATCACACTATTCCTCATTTTGTCCCCCAAAAGAAACAAACATCTAACTAAACTCGCAGAAATGCCATTTTACCTGACTGCATATAAGAAAAAGTCAGGCGTTTGGAGCTCAGTGTCCAGTACTTTCTGAGTTTTAAGTGATGGCTTTGCATTCTGACACTTCAAGGAGGACTCTGCTTTAATTTTTTCCTCACTGTTCTCCCTCTTATCCCAGTAGATTAAATATTAAATGGGTTTAAAGTATTGAAAAATTAAACTGAAATAAGATTCAGAAGACCCCAGATGTAGCACTTTGATCATGCAGTTATCTCAGGCATTGTTTATTTTTTTAATGAAGTTTTTGACCCTTTTTCCCCCCTTTAATTATAGCATTAAGGAGCCCCTGATAACTTAAAACACTAAATCCATGCTTTAAATGTTTTTGTTTATCTTGTTTGTTCTTATATTTAAGGATTACAATTCAATGATTAAGATTGCCATGATGAGCAGATTTTTTTGTTTGTTTCAAAATAATTCATTCATTTTACTTCTCTCCTAAAGGTAATATTTACAGATTTTAAGGTTGTTAACGTTTTGGCAGTATGTAACATGCCATTTGAAATACGTTTGCCAGAATTCACAAAGAACAATAGACCTCATGCCAGGTAGGTCTTTGAAGAATCAAGATAACCTAGCAAATTTGAAGTTACTTGTCCGGCTATAAGTATTTATATTAATTTTGGCTTTTTTTGCATAGTTACGAGCCTGAACTTCATCCTGCTGTGTGTTATCGGATAAAATCTCTAAGAGCTACATTACAGATTTTTTCAACAGGAAGTATCACAGTAACAGGTATTTTATGATATTGAAACCAAGCTTGTCAATTATGGATTGAATGAGATAAGAGGTGTCCGTACCAAAATAGAGATAAAGTCTGCTTTGTCCCTTTTAGCCACTTCTGCCCTTCTAGGGGAACCAGTCTCCTCACTTTTAACACAGTAGATTAGTTTAACCTGCTTTTATATACTATTTTGAAATCTTACGTATACTATTTTGTGTCGGTCTTCTTTGTCTTCATCATAACCCTAGTGAGATTCATCTGTATTGCTGCATGTAGCTGTAGATCAGCCATTCTTACTGCTATTTAGTACCCAGTACGTGAATATATTGTTCCATGGGCATTTGGATAGTTTTCAGTTGGGAATTTAAAATATTCTAGTATGTATTTTTATATATGATTTTTAAGTTTATGACATCTTGCATTTAAAATATTCAAGAGAAACCCATTCTATGAACTTCATAGAGGTTTTACATGAGCAAAATATTCATATATAATTGGTACCTATTTGGTATGTTTTATGTGTATTTTGTTATATCTTTTGAATTGTTTTAATTACTTGGAAGGGGTAGTTTCAGAATACTAGGTAGGCATAGATGTCCAACGGTAGTATTAGCATGCAGGATGATTTTTTTAATGGTACTATGGTTATAAATTGTTCAGAGACATTACTTGAGAGTCAGACCCAACCTTTGGCAAAACTGAGTTAAGGAAAATTTCTGTAGTGTCCTTGAATTTTCTTTTTATTCCTTCAATCCTTAGAGGAAAATAAAAATTATTGACACCTGTAAGCCTTCAACAAAAAAGCTTTAGTTCTGATTCAGCCATGGATTTTCACATCTTCCTTGGAGACTTACAGGCTCTTGCCAGAGTCATGCCTGAATCTTAAAAATGGGGGAGCAAGTCCATTTCTTTCCTTCTTTGGACTCTCTGTTTCTACACTTTGGAGCCCAGACCTTACAGAGGCCTCCAGATCTATTGACAAGTCCCTGCTAAGTATGGAAGAAAATAATGCATATGTAAAATATATATTAAGTTAATAGATTTAAACAACACAGTAGCAAACTGAAGACCATTGACCTGGTTAATTAGTATGCGTTACATATTAACCTCTGGAATACCCTATGAACTGTTAATTCAGTGGACATATACTGAGTGGTTCCCATGGGCAAAGCTCTACTCTGTGGAGGGACTGAGGTGAGTCAGGAAGGATCGGCCCAGGGTAGGACGTGGTCAGTACCTTCAAAGGGTCCACAGTGGATGCATATGTACGTTTTTTAGGATCTTTCAAAAGGTAAGTTTACGTTAGTAGAAAACACGTATTTATTCAGAATAAGTTTTATCAAAATATTTTTTCATTATCCTTTTTATATATTTTTTTAGCTATTTAGATAAAAGGCTACACATTTTTAAAGTCCTAGCACTATATAGATTAATTAACACATAACATAACCTCATCCCTGGTGCTTTTTTTTTAACGGGCAGAGTAAGCTGTAAGGGTGAATGGCCAGATTAGTAGTAAACATGTGAGTACCAAATAGCAGTAAACTTGTGGGGATGTTTAGACCGTGCAGTTTATAACGGCCCTCTGGTTTCCCAACGCTCTGGTAGCAGCTTTGCTTAGCTCTGCCGGGTTCCTCGATACTCCTGTGAGCTTCAGTCGTAGCCTAACCAAAAGCCAGGCTACAGTGACCAAAAGCATAATAGCTGTGTAGTCCCGCTTGTTACTCCTTCCTTTAATAAGCGTATTATAGTACTTTGTGATTGTCTCTGTGGTTTCTTTATATACTCCCTTTTCACAAGGGTGCCCTAAAACAAGATGAATATCATCATTTTGTGTTTGATTCCCTTTAATTGTCCATAAAAAAATCTTATTCTCTTGGTTCTTGCTGTGACTGTGTGTATAATTATGTAAGTGTAGATTTTTTTTAAAACAACCTGACAAATTCTAAAGTACTTGGTTATTTGTAATTCTGGGAAATCAGCTTTTCCTAGTGCTCTTTTGCCTCTTCTCACCCCTTCCTCCACTGTGTTGTTACAGGGCCCAACGTAAAGGCCGTCGCTACTGCTGTGGAACAGGTATACCCATTTGTGTTTGAAAGCAGGAAAGAAATTTTGTAAGTCATCACGTAATTGGTTAGAATCCCAAACTGAGCACCTTTTAAAACCTGCTGCACATTGGACTCAGAACAAAAGGAAAACTGGACCAACAGTAATTGAGGAAATAGACTCTTTTATTCATTCACGGCTACAGTGTAAGCTCCAGTCCCTTTGGATTTTATTTCAAACCTTGCTGTAATATAAAAAGGAAGTTTACAAGACATGACATTGCTGCTTTTACAAAAGGACATTCTATTTATTTTCGCAGTAATTTCATGTCCCCACGAGCAGAGCTGTCACAGTGTGCACTACCTTAAAGTGTTTTGTTGTTGTCATTATTTTTTTCCAGTTTGAGCTGATGTGTTTTATTTGTGAATAGTCTTTTACATTTTTGTATGCTGAATATGGGCACCAAAGAACCTGTAAAAGTTATCTTTTTCAATTGAATGTGCACAAATAAAAGTTTGGAAAAGATCACTCTTCATATCCATTCTATTCCCCATTTTCTATTTTAACAAAAATTGTATTCATAATTCTTTTTTTTTTAATCTATGCAAGCTTAGACTTTTGCTAAAGTGTGTTGGCTTCTTTTTGAAGTGTATTTTGTAAATATATATATGCCACATGTGTATAGTATCTTTTAATGCTCTGTTACCAAATATCAAATAGGAATTTTTTTCTTGCAGATTAGAAATAAAAACATGTATATAAATTCTAGGGAACTGGAGTAGAACTTTATAAATTCAGCGTAATGTTTTATGTTGCTAATTTAACATGATAGAAAATGTTAACTATCTTTTAAAAGTCATAAAGTTGTAGTTTTAAAAAGAGAAACTCTTACCTACAAGATGAATATAAGAAAGAAGCTGTGATGGGTTGTACCTCATATGTACCTTTGTTATTCTGGAAAGACTCAACTCTGGTTAGAGGAAAGTAAAAATCTTAGGTTGGTACTCAAGGCTTTACTAAGAGTCTTGTCAGAAGTTGAAACATTGTGCTGTTTTAGCAAGAAGTGCCCAAAAGCTGATTCTGTGCCACAGTGTAATTAATTATACTACAGTTCAATTTGAACTTGAAAGCCATTTTGCAAGATAAGTCTTTCCCCTTGCTGTGTCTTATTTAGTGAAGCTAAAGAGCGACTACTCAGTATATGGGATTGCTCCTCTTAAAGTTATAATAAATATGCATTTGTGAAACAGTGGCTCTCTGGCTCACCCATGGGCCCAGGAATGGTAATATAGGATCAGGCTGCAGTGGTGCTTGGCCATTTGTGTTTAGGAGTTCAGTATTACTAACAATGTAATTACTAACAATGATTTTACCTAGAAATAAAGCTGAGTGGAGCGTCATATTAACTTCTCAGTTAAAATTAATAGAGGTAATAGTACAACACAGTTTTCCACTAAAACCTTGAATTTCCAGAATGTTTTGAAACCTTTGTGAAAAATTGGAGCATCTTAACCTCCATTTTCCCTACCATATTCTAAAATCTTGAAAGCTGCACTGAACAATATGTATTATTTTTTATGTTTATTTTTATCTTCTTTCTTCTCAATGCCTTCCCCTACCCTGCCTCTCACTCCCTCATAAGTTGGGGCCAATGGCTAACTTTTATATTTTCTTTCTTGGGAAAGACTTAATTGTGATTTTAAGACTTCTCATTTTTTACATTTGTGTTTATTTGCTTCATTTTGAGATCCAGTGGGATAGGCAACCTCAAAAAATATACAGAAGAAAATTCAATGAAAGTTATAGGTTCTGAGCAGACTGTTTCAAAAATTTGAGGTTTTCCACTTAGATTTAATTAACAGTAATTAAGTGACCTCCTGTTTGGCAGTGCTCACAAAAAAGAAATAGCGGAAAGGGGGGGAAACACGATGATCCAGATGTTTGTTGTAATATTTTTCAGTATTCGAGTGACTTGAAAACTATGTAGATCAGTAGCTCATCAAAATGCTTTCTCAGAAAAGAGGGAGAAAGACAATCTGACCGGGTCTGGTTTCAGGGCTGCTTGCTTGAGTATCGCCTGGCAAAGTGTCATGGGTGACCCACTATACTTAACAAAGCTGGTAAGAAATGAGTGTGTCTGATGTCTTCTGGCTTTTCACAAGTGCTGTACATTTTTTTAATAAATAAAAACTGTGAATATATACATATAAATTATAAGTATTCCCCCCTTTTTATTTTTGAAAGTCAAAAAGCTCTAATTGGGTGCGTATTGGGTAAAAATTAGTTTGAAAACAGAACTGTTTCATTATAGATTCTGGATAATAAAAGAAAAATATAAGACAGTGTTTAAGATACTGAAGTTGAAATCACTTAGTGATAAACCTACTAGGTTTATAACAGTTTCCTGCCCATTTACAATGTATGGCTAAGCCAAGAGATAGCTAAAGTGTATACAGTGTTTGAACTGCACAGTGAAATGTGTAACAGTTTTGTTAAATATCTTACAATCTGTGATGCTTGGCAAAGAAAAAGAAATTCATATTGATTACCTGTCTTGACCTTTTTTAATCTCAGCGTATAGTTGCACTGAAGGTTCATAATAAATTTCTTAAATTGATCCTCTACAGAACACACTTCCCCTTCTTCCAAAACAAGTGAACGATGCATGTTCTAACTTGCATATGAAATGTATCATGCAGAATGAAGACTGCAAATCTCCCTTCCTGGTAACTTCCCCTGCCAATTTTAATTTAGATAGTATGCTTCAGCACCAGGACTTTTAGTCATTCTCCTGAGTTCCTGATAATACAGTTTTACTATTGCTTACATAGCTTGTAGTCAGATCACTTCATTATAAGGGAATGCAGTAGATCATATTTCCTTATATCAAACTGGGACAGTTTCTTATGGGCCAATAGAACATTTTCAAGCTGAATAAAAAGGGCTTTTGACTCTTAGGATTCTCCTTTCTTCAGATTAATCATATTTTTGTGTTCTTTTTCAAGTTAGGTTGTTCAGTACTTTTTGTGTGTGTCTCCCATGGTTTATAATATTAGTCATTTAATGGGTTACTGCATAAGTGGTTTGAGATTCTTTATTGTAGATTTTCTATCATCGTATCCAAATTCTATTGGTAAAATGCCTCCCCACGTCTTAAAATTCAACTGGTGAAATACAGAAGAGAGCAATCCATTGTTGCGTGGGTGAAAACCCAAGTTTCTGGTACAGTCGGTGATCTCTGTTTCATCCTAGAGAAGACCATATTGAGGGAATTGTCCCGATGTTTGGATGTCATTTATCATGTTTGCAGGCATCTGAAAGTCAGCATCAGTTATAGCCTGTAGGCCATAACCTGAGGTAGTGATGATCCTGAGGAGTGCGAAGAATCACAGGAAACTATGGATCGCTATTAAGGTATCAGGAAAGCCTTACAAAGAGGGAACTGTGTAAGCTTGACTTAGTAACTCAGACCTAACTACTGACAGATTTGGATAAATAACCTACTGGCTTGACTTCTTTTCTCGTGTTTTACTAACAGCTACTTCTAAATAAATATGGTCCCAGGATTTTGAAATTGTCCTTTCTAGCCGTATTTTTTTAAAATGGATGGAAAATGCTTATTTTTCTCAACTATTGCAGAGTTGTTTCTCTTAATATTTTATAATACTAATACCAAATTCATAAAAGGATATTTTGAATTACATTGTAGTTCATTATTCATAAAATAGGATGTATAATCTTTATCCTTGTTGAACTGTAATTAGAAATTGATCGCTAAAATCCTAACCAGGACCCTATCCTAACCTAGAACATGTTTGCAGTTGTCCACATTGTGTCCTGGTTCTTTTTTACACAAGACCCAGTGCAGGTAGTGTCTTGGTAGGTAGGCAAAAAACCATAAGTTTATGTTCAGACAGCTTCTGTGTCTTAATGATAAAGCTGCAACTGGCCTCTATGCATACAAACCTTAAGGTAAAAGTTATTCTCGTCACTAGTTCATAGTCTTTCAAAGGCTGCTCTGTGAAGAAGGTGGAAGATAACCAACCGGTATTATTTTTTAACCTGGTATTCTGCTCAGAGTAAGAAAGGGATCACTTGGGACCTTGTTCCTCACCTACCTTTCATGGTTCCTTTTGGGCGGGTAGAGATTAAAGATTGTCTCTATAATTTCAGGGTGTCCCTTTTAAACTAGCTCTGTGATACTGAAGAGAAAACATGGGAGTGGCCAATATGTATTGGTAGGAAGACACCCTAAATGTTCTCATACTGTGTCAACAGTTGTAAGGTTTTGAGGCCATTAGGTCTCTGGAGAAAGCTGCCTTGGCTGTCCCCTACCCCGTAGCTTTTTAGACTCCAAGAACTGATCTTGGGGTTTTCTTTTTTGAAGCTGTTTTGGCACTAATTCCTCTTGGTGATGACTCATAAAACAAATATTGTTTTTCACATAGTTCCTGAAAGAGAAAGAGGCACTAATGAAAATGTCATTCTTAATTTACAGTATTTAAAAATGTGCAGGCTATAATTTTTTAAATCACCCTGGGGCTTTAATGTTTTAGCTCTGCAAAAATAGACCAAGGTTTATTGCAGCGTTTCCACGTGCCATGAAATTAAGTGCACCACAGACCTTTGATCAATCTCATGCAAAGGGTAAGGTGGGGTGCCTTCTTCTCAGAACATAATCATGGCATTCCTGTCTGCAGGGAAGGATTCCAAGGATAGTCTTACATAGAACTACTGAAGATTACATCCCAGATCCTCTTTCATTTCTTCCCTTTTCTCAAACTCTGCTTACCAATATGCCTATCTATATTTATATCTACATATTCTGCTTTCTGCATTATCCCCTCGCCCCTGCATTAACCAATTCATTTCTGCAACATTATTCCCATCAGCATAAAAACATGCTCTAGTATTTTATGTTTATTTAAATAAACACCTTTGAGGGCTTCCCTGGTGGCGCAGTGGTTGAGAGTCCGCCTGCCGATGCAGGGGACGCGGGTTCGTGACCCGGTCCGGGAAGATCCCGCATGCCGCGGAGCGGCTGGGCCCGTGAGCCATGGCCGCTGAGCCTGCGCGTCCGGAGCCTGTGCTCCGCAACGGGAGAGGCCACAACAGTGAGAGGCCCGCAAACCGCAAAAAAAAATAATAATAATTAAATAAACACCTTTGAACCTGTCTCTCCCCTTTCAAATATCCTGTCCTATAATTTAACCAGTTCATCGAGTGGCTACAACATGCCAGGTGCTGTGGATGGAGGAGATAAAGAGTCTGGCTTTCAAGGAGCTTACACCTTAACAGGAGCCAAGCACGTAAGCATATAATTTCAAGCAGTAAGAGTGCTAAGGAGAAAAGTAAACCAAGAAAGGGAAAAAGAATGACTTAGTTGGGGTCTGGGGGACTGTATCATACTGCTGACATCTCTAAAGATCAGGTGACATCTGATCAGAAACTGGAGTGAAGTTAGGGAGGGAACCATGTGAAGGATTGCAGCTAAGTGCTGTGTTGCGGAAAGTCCAATATGGCTAGAGCATGGCGAGTACCTGAATGACAGACGTGAGGTCGGAGGGGAGGGTAGCAGCCATAGTTAAGAAGCTTGAATTTTATTCAAAATGTAGTAGGAGCCATGGGATTTTGAGCTGAGGAATGACGTTTTTAAGACCCATCTAGGGACTTCACTGGTGGCACCTGGATAAGACTCCGTGCTCCCCATGCAGGGGGCCCGCGTTCGATCCGTATCAGGGAATTAGATCCCACATGCATGCTGCAACTAAGAGTTCTCATGCCACAACTAAGGAGCCTGCCTGCCCCAACCAAGACCCGGCACAACCAAATAAATATTTTTTTAAAAAATTTAATCCCTGAGCCTCAGTAAAGTCCTCAGATGATTGCAGCCTTGACCAACAGCTAGATTGCAACTTCCAGGACCAGAGCCGTCCTGCTAAACCACTCCTAAACTCCAGACCCGCAGACACTGTGTGAAATAATAAATGTTTATTACAAAAAATAGACAAAAGATCCATCTAACTGCTGCATGGAAGGTAGCGTGCAGAGCGCAGGAGTTGAAAGAGGAAGACTAGTTCGGAGGTGAGTAAGTCCAAATAAAAGATGGTGGCTTGGATTTAGAACAGTACTGGTGGAAAGTGTATATTCATATGTTTTGTTAACAGCTAACAAGACTTACTGATATTAGCTGTGGGGTGAAAGGAGTAGCGTGGATGAACCCTAAGCCTCTGGCCTCAGAAGTTCCCCCCAAGCAGAAGACCCGTGGAGGAAATGTGACTGGGTGATCAAGGGGACTGGAAATCAAGAGTTCTGTCAGATTAGAGATGCCTGTTGGATGTTCCAACCACAGATGTCAAGTGGACAGTTGGATTTCGGAATTCGAAAATCAGGTAAAAGGTCCGAGACTAGAGATAATCATTTGGGAGTCATCAACTTATGGATGGCTGGTAAAGCCACGGGAATATATCCAAGAAGTGAGTGTAGATGGAGATCTAAGGATTGAGCCCTGGGCGTTATGGTATTTGAAGGGAGGGAGGGAGGAAGGGGAAGCAGCAGAGACCAAGGAATGACTAATGAGGTAGGAGGAAAACCAGGAAACTAATACTCCAGAAGACAAGTGGAAAAAAAAAATGTTTAAAGATAGGGAGCATGAGGGCCTGGGCACGTGTTGCTGGAAAGTCACATGACACGGGAACTGACCCTGAGGTTTGGTAACTCGGCAGAAGTCGTGAGTAGCCTGGGGAGTCAGAAAGCAGGAAAGAAAGCCTGAGAGCAGTAAGTTCAAGAAAGAATGAGAGGTGAGGACCTGGAGACAACAGAGCGCTCTGGAACTGAAAAGTGGGCAGGGAGTGAGTGGGTACCGGGTGGGGAATTTGAGATTTGAGGTCTAGGGAGGTATGTTGTTTAGGATGGGGAGTACTGCAGCTCTGTGTGTGTGTGTGTGATGATAATCCCATAGAAGGGGGAAATTGATGACATGCTCAAGACAAATGAAAGAATTGGCTTTTGCACTGAGAGAGAGAAGGTGGGCATAGATGTAGGTAGTTGAATAGACGGTGTGCAGGATGAAGTGGGCTCTTTCTTTCTGTTTTCTCAGTGAACTAAAAACCCAAGACCATCAGCAGAGAGTGAGGAAGTGGGAGGGAGTGCTGGAGGCTTGAGAGGGGACAGGGTGTGAGGCCACCATCTTGGACAGTAGGAAAATCAACTGACCAGGGCCATGTGGTAGGTTGCAGGACATTCCTGAAGACCTACTTGAGACTTACGTTCATCAGTTTAAAACTGGACTTGTCAGTATAGTTGGGTGTATCTCAAGCCAAGTTCCTTGGACGCAGGGATAAAACAAGCTAAGAATTGGCTTAATCAGAATTAAGGTTTGCCTGAATGGAGGGAGAGAGGGCAGGCTAGAGGGAGGGGTGGTGCATGGGATCTAAGGAAGGTAAGAAAGGAAGTGAGGACACGGGTGATGACTCTTCAGTGGATTCCCAGTCCTGGTAGGTGCTTGAGAGAGTGAGCTGAAACGCAGAGTGGGCCGAGGGTGAGTGGGATGCTTGTGAAAGGAGCAGCAATGGGTAAAGACAGTCGAGGTTATGATCATCCTGTTTGCTCCCCTTCCCAGCATCATCCAGTCCCTCCTTCTGGCTTCAGTGATACCATATTCTCCTGGCTCCTCTCCAGCCTCACCGTTGGCTCCTTTTCAGTCCTTTCGATACTCACTCTCTGCCTGTTCTCTCCGTGTTGGTGTAATCCAGGGCTTGGTCCTGCACCTCATTCTCCTCTCTGCTCTCTGACTAGACGATCTCATCTGGTTCCATAACCTAAATACCACTTACCCGAATCTGACCCTGACTCTGAGTGTCTCCAAAATTTCATACTTAACATATCCAGCTGCCAACCAGTACTATATCCACCTGATGCCTAACGGACGCCTCTGCAATCCTTCCAGCCCTGAAACCTAGTTCTGAAAGGGCTCCCCTGCATTACCGTCCATGCAGTTTCGCAAGCTAAAAATTGAGGTACCACCCTGACTACTTCATTGCCTTACTCCTATATCCAGTTAATTCATTAATTTATTCATTTTCAACAATGAGCTTCAATTATATGCGAAGAAATTATTCCAGGTGCTGGGAAACAACAGTGAACAAAGTATACAAAATTCCCTGCCCTCAAGGAACTTAATGGAGTGAGAGGAGGTAGACAAGAAACCAAGTGAAATATAGAAGGTACCAGCTTTGGGGGAAAAACTGAAAAAAGAGAGTGGATGCAGAGTTGGGACATGATTGTGATTTTAAATAGGGTAACAGGACAATTCAGAAGGAGATAAAGTGGTGAGACAAGTGGATATCTAAGGGAAGGGAACTCTAGACAGAGGAAACCAGGGCAGAGACCCTGAGTCTTGAGCATTGCGTGGTGTGTTTGGGATGCAGCAAAATGGCCAGTGCAGCTGATGAGAGTGAAAGAGGGGGAGAGTAGAAGGATATGTAGGCTGTACGGGCCGTCAAAGCCGCTGGAGGATTTGAGCAAAGGAATAGCTTGATCATATTTAAAGGGATCACTGGCTGCTGTGCTGAAAACAGATCAGAGGGGATGGAGGCTGAAAACAGGACCAGGCAGGTGGTTACTACAGTAACGCAGGAGAGAGCACGGTGACTCAGATCAAGGGAGGGGCAGTGCAGGTGGCAGGCTCTGGATCTATATATTTTTTAAATACATTTATTTATTTAATTTATTTATTTCTGGCTGCGTTGGGTCTTCATTGCTGCGCGCGGGCTTTTTCTAGTTGCAGCAAGCGGGGGCTGCTGTTCGTTGTGGTGTGCAGGCTTCTTATTGCAGTGGCTGCTCTTGTTGCAGAGCACGGGCTCTAGGCGCACGGGCTTCAGTAGTTGCAGCACAGGGGCTCAGTAGTTGTGGCTCACAAGCTCTAGAGCACAGGCTCAGTAGTTGTGGCGCAGGGCTTAGTTGCTCCGAGGCATGTGGGATCTTCCCAGACCAGGGCTCGAACCCGTGTCCCCTGCACTGGCAGGTGGATTCTTAACCACTGCGCTTCCAGGGAAATCCCTGGATCTATTTTTAAATTAGAGCCAACACTGTTTTCTGAAAGATTGAACATGGGGTGGGAGGGAAAGAGTCAGGGGAGACGCCAAGGTTTGTGACCAGAGCAAGTAGAAGGATAAGGTTGACATCAACTGAGGTGGAAAAGTCTGCGAGTGGAGTAGGTTTGGGGAATATTGGGGTTCAATTCAGATCATGTTTGTAATATTTGTTAGACATTTGAAAAGAGTTGGAGAGCAAACAGTTGAATAGACAAGCCTTGTGTTCAGGAGAGATATTGAAGCTGGAGATGTAAATGTTGGATTCAGTGGCATATGGATGGTGTAAAGACCATAACTTTTGAGATCAATGAGCCAGTGAGGGGATAGAGGAGGGGTCAGAGGACGAAGCCCTAGGGCACACCAACTTTAAGACAGCGATAGATGAGATGGAACCAGCAGAGGATGCTGAGGAGGCGTGACTGGTAGGAGACAACCAGGAGGCCGGTCCCTGAAGGCAGTGAAGCAAGTATTTTGGGAAGGAGGGCGTGCTCACCCCAGTCAATGCTGGGGATGGTCACCGCATGGGCTATTAAGACAATGGATGAGAACTGATCACGGGGTTTAGCAACATGGAGGTAACCAGGATGTTAAAAGGAGCAATGACAGTAGAGTAATGGCCATAAAAGTCTCATCAGAGCAGGTTCATGAGAGAATAGGAAGAGAGGAATTGCTGATAGTGAGTAGAGACAACTCTGAAAGAACTTTTCTATAAATGATGGCAAAGAATACAGGTGAAAATAAATGATAGCAGGGCAGGACTTCCCTGGTGGCACAGTGGTTAAGAATCCACCTGCCAGTGCAGGGGACACAAGTTCGATCCCTTGTCCAGGAAGATCCCACACACCACGGAGCAACTAAACCTGTGCGCCACAACTGCTGAGCCTGAGCTCTAGAGCCTGTGAGCCACAACTGCTGAGCCCACATGCCACAACTACTGAAGCCCGTGTGCCTAGAGCCCATGCTCCGCAACAAGAGAAGCACTGCAACGAGAAGCCCGCACACGGCAACCAAGAGTAGCCTCCGCTCTCTGCAACTAGAGAAAGCCCGTGAGCAGCAACGAAGACCCAACACAGCCAAAAATGAATAAATAAAAATAGATAAATCTAATTAAAAATATGATACAAGAGCAAAACCTAGGGAGGAAAATGGGATCAAAAGATCTTTTTTTTTAAGCTGGGGAAAAAAATCACACAAGGTTGCTCTGCTGATGTGACATAGAGATCTAGGAGAGAGGGAAGATACGGATGATGCAGGGGTGATCAGGGAGGACTATTGGGGAATGTTCTGGAGAAGGGAAGGGCAGAGGGCATGAAGTGGTTGGCTTCACATAGGAATGAGTTAAAAGATAGAACCCAGAGGGATGGTGGTGTATTTGGATGCAAATACTGATGTGTGGGTTGAGGTGGAAGGGTAAGGAAGTTCCCTTTCTGATTGTGTTCATTTCTTCCGTGAAGTCAGGAGCAAGGCTGTTGGCGGGAGTGAGGACGGCTAAGGAGGTGGGAGGTTTCCAGAGAGAGGCCGGCATTGAGCAGTTGTCTAGGAGAGACAGTTCATGGACAAGGGACATGGCTGATTGCCAGGCAGCATGGAGGGGGCCTCTTGAGGTCCGTCAGGATGATTGAAGCTGGGCCCCAGCCCTGTGCTCGTGAGCTTTCGCAGCCGTGTTCAGCTGTGTGCCTGCAGACGCTGGCTCGGCGCGCCTTAAAGCAAATGAGCTCACGCCCCTCCCCTGCTGAAAATACTTTAGTAGCTGCCCATTGCACTTAGGATGAAATCCAAACTCAGTCTGTAAAGCCCCACACGTCAGTCTCCACCGACTTCCCCACTGGATCTCAAAGATCGCAGCCTCCTGAGCATCTTTTGGTTCCTGGAACAGGTCCAGTGTGTTTCTGATTTAGTCTTTGCACTAGCTGTTCTCTGCCTGAATTCTCCTTCCCCCTACCTTTGCAGGGTTGGCTCTTCATTACTACTCAGATTTTATCTTAAATGTTATCTCTCAGGATAACCTTCTCAGATCACCAGTCAAAAGTACCCCCCTGGGCTTCCCTGGTGGCGCAGTGGTTAAGAATCCGCCTGCCAGTGCAGGGGACATGGGTTCAAGCCCTGGTTCGGGAAGATCCCACATGCCGCGGAGCAACTAAGCCCGTGCGCCACAACTACTAAGCCTGCGCTCTAGAGCCTGTGAGCCACAACTGCTGAGCCCGCGTGCCACAACTACTGAAGCCTGCATGCCTAGAGCCTGTGCTCCGCAACGAGAAGCCACCGCAATGAGAAGCCTGCACACTGCAATGAAGAGTAGCCCCCACTCGCCGCAACTAGAGAGAGCGCACGCACAGTAACAAAGACCCAACGCAGCCATAAATAAATAAACAAATAAATAAATAAAGTACCCCCTACAATAAGATACCACCTCAAGCCATTAGGTTGGCCACTACCAAAAAAATAAAAAAATAGAAAATAACAAGTGTTGCACTACTATACATAAAATAGATAACTAATATGGGCCTACTATATAGCACAGGGAACTCTACTCAATACTCTGTAATGATCTATATGAGAAAAGAATCTAAAAAAGAGTGGATATATGTATATGTATAACTGATTCACTTTGCTGTACAGCAAACACTAACACAACATTGTAAATCAACTACTCTAATAAAAATGTACAACGAAACAAAAACCCCAAAAAACAAAAGTACCCACACACACACATGCTTACTATCTTAATTCTCATGGCATTTTTGCTCACTGATTAATGTTATAGCACCTAGAACAGTGCGTGGCACGGAACAGGTGCTCAGTAAGTATTTAGCGAATAAATGAATTTGGGTGAATGAATGAAGGAATGACCACATAAAATGAGCTGCTAAAAGTGAAAAATAACCTAAGTCTCAGAACTAAAATATTTACAAAACATTAACTTGTTAGTTTTCTCTAATTGTTTCCACTTAAACTGGGGAAAAGAATGAAAGTCACAGCTGAAACAGCACATATGGCAAATGTCCCATTTTGTGTTTGTGCTTGTAGCTGGCAGGGCACAAGTTCAAAATGAAATCCTTTCAAATTACATTATTGCTGAAATCTTTTCTGACCTCTCCACTGAGTCATTGTTTATCTTACAAGAAACTTAACAACTTTGGAAGAATATTTGTTTTCTCAGCCTTGTAGAAATAGAAGGAAAAGAAGCCAACTCCAAATATGAGAAAGGAAAATATCAAGCGGTATGGAGTACCAAATTTGAAGTTAATTTGATATTATAAATAGTTTCCTTTCTTGCTGCTTAGGAAATCATTGGGACATACACATCTGGACTCTCTTTCCCTGGGGACAAAAGTTGATTAATTGTTTCATTAACTCCGAAGTTCATGAAGACTCCCTTAGCTCGGCAGTAGCCGTCCTCCATCTTCGAGTTCACTTCAACTTTCCTGTCCTCACAAGTCCCCGGGGGCTTTCCACCACCCCCACGTTCACTTAGCTAGTTCGATCACTTTTCAATACCATTATGTATTTTATTTCTATTTTTGCCTCTGCCATTTCCCTCCAGGGAACCTCGTTTAACACACATACTTCATACATAACTTTGGTCAATTTATATCATTCAGGCTGCTTACATTTTCATTTTTAAAGCATTTGCCAACCTACTGCTTCAAGCTAAGGCATGTCCCAGGCTCTTTGATGTTGCAGAAATCGGAGTTAGCCAAGATTTCTGAAGGCAACTGTTTCCTTTCTGCCCTCAGGTACTGGGCTTTCCCCACAAAAATGCATCCCTGGTAGACACTGCTGCTTGCTCCTCCTAGAAATGAATTTGAAATGCAGAATTGTTTTGCCACCTTGTCTTTCATAATTCGCACCTGTGCCCTTATCTCTATTTGTTCTTCTACACCAACCTCCTGGTACTTGTGGAATCTGTCTAGGGGTGGGTAGTACTTGGGCTTTTGGATCTCTCCTAATTTGCAATTTAAAACTTTCTTGGAGAGGGTCTGGATTTAAGTTTGAGTAATTCAAAAACGTTTCATCATGCAGAGTTTTGTTAATTTAGACAGATTTCTTCCCCACCCCGAATTCTGAATGAATGAATATGTTTTGTTGAGTCTTAGACACCCAGATCACTATGTTCTTACGGAATGTCTTATTCTGGAGGCCTACTGGATGGAAAGATTGGCTTAAGTTTTGTCTTCAAATTTGGTTTGAAATTTGATCCATTCTGACAGCCCCATATTAAAAAAAAAAAATCTAAAGGTTTCTTAACCTTAATTCGTTGAGTACATTCTGCCTTCAAGTTAGACTTTTTAGAAAAGAGGGCAATGAGGAGTGATTCTTAGTTTCGTTCAATGAATTCATTGCTGCTTTCTCCCTGCTTCAGTTTTTTAGTTAGTACTGCTCACAAGAATTGTAACAAACCTTTATTGTTAAAGGCATTCTCTACCCCAGTGCATATGCCCTTCCTCTGCACTTGCCAGCACAGTGTATTGCAGTGGTCTGTTTTCTGGTCTGCCTCTCCAAATAAAGGAGCTATGGGTTCTTTGTCTCCTATATTTTCAGTCCTTTCCTAATACAGTGTCTACTCCATAGTAGATAATCAACAATGAGTTGAATGAATAATCTCTGAAGTTGCGGGCAGGGAGTGGTATGGTGCAGGCCGTATGTCTCTCTTTTCTGAACACATACCTCTTGCTGTTGCACAGATTGTTAGATCATAAGATTAAATCTCGTCTGTGATCCACAGATCAAAACTTGTTGTGGTTTATATTGTTACCCATAATCTAATCCCCACACACAATGAATTCAGCATTGGATTGACCACAAGGTATCCAACTGAACAGTGGCTACTTTTTAATCATCTGCTAGGAATCAATTTCAAGCTAGGCACTGTAGAGGTTACATATGAAAGGTAATGGGCCAAGACCATTCCCAGATGCCAAAACTTTATAACCTACTTAATGAAGGAAGTGAAATCACTGGAGTTTTAGCTAAGGCAATATAAAAAGAAAATGGGAATTCCCTGGCAGTCCAGTGGTTAGGGCTCCCCATGTCCACTGCAAGGGGCACAGGTTCGATCCCTGGTCAGGAAACTAAGATCCTGCATGCCCTGTGGCGTGACCAAAAAAAAAAAAAAAATGTGGGATTAGGAAATATTGATGATCCTGGTGAAAGGAATACTATCAGGGCTAGGGTTACTCAAGGCTTTGAAGATGAGGATTTGCATTGGCCCTTAAGGCATAAGGCTATAGGGTTAACTCTTCAAAGATAACTCTCATGTTACAGTTTACAGATGAAGGCACTGTGTTATCAAGGTCTGAGGCTGTTAGTTATTTGAATCATGTATGTGTAATTAATTGTCGTTCAGTTTCTGTGCTCTCCAAGAAATCCAATTATTTGACTTCAACTTGAATAGAGCCAGGCAATGCTCTGGCCAGGCCAAGGAGATAGCCGGCTTTCCTGACAATTATATTTCTCTTTGTAAATGAATACTTTTCATTTTCATTGAAGGCTTTCAAAATAGGGCCCTATCAGCATCAAAAATTATCCCTACAGTTGACATTTACCTTGAGTTAAGAGAAAAGTTTTTCTGCTTACTAAAATGAAATGTCTTTAAAATGTAAACCTTTTTTTTTTTTTTTTTTTTTTTTGGCCACCCCTCTCGGCTTGTGAGATCTTAGTTCCCTGACCAGGTATTGAACCCGGGCCCTGACAGTGAGAGTGCCAAGTCCTAACAACTGGACCGCCAGGGCATTCCCTGTAAACCATTTTAAAGTATATAAGGTACAAAGTAAAAATCATCCATACTGCTACTTACTTCATACCCTAATAATAATAAAAAACATTATATAATACTAATAAGCCAGGATTAAGAGCTCGGTCTATATATGTGTACACATACCTACCATCAATTCACCTATCAGGTTTACCCTTCCTTCAGACAAAAGCGGAAGAATCACTATGCCCACAATTTCTGTAGCCATCACACATTTCTCTCTACTGTAATGAAAGTTTTTTTAGAAGAAAGGCACAAACGGTAATTATGTAGTTTCCTCCTGTTATATTAAAGTCCACGAACAAGTATCCCTACATTTTTGGGCAGAATGATTAAATCCTAGGAAGTGCAACAAGTTCCCCTTCATTCCTGGCCCCTGTGCATCCTCTCCTCCCCCAGGCCACAGTTTCGACAGTCAGAGCTGTGAGACCTGCTCCTAAAGAAGAGGGGAGTATTCTCCAGGCCACTGCTATGTCAGATTGTTCAAGCAGTCTCTCCCTATGAATTTTATTTAACCAGTGTTCTAACTGCCTATTCATGTAGGAAACTCTTTATCTTTCTTAGTGCACTTTGTGCCATATTTGGAATAATTGTAGACATTTAAGCCCAAGAGTTTTCCTGGTAACCTTAGCCTTAACAAGTGTTTAGGGCTTAGAGACCTACAAGTGTGATAGAGGTGGAAGGCTGAAGCCCACGGTGCTAGCACAAGGCAAGCAGGACATTCCAGGACCACCTGAAACCCCAAGCAACTCCCACCCACTGTGTGGAAAACCAGAGATGGGCGAGGTTCTTCAATCATTACTGAAAAGAGCTTTGAAAGTTTCACTTGTTAGAAAGTTCTGCTTATTCCAATTCCTTAGCTGAATTAACCAAATTAAACGCATGGCAGAGAAACTCAAATTATGCTTTGAGATATGGTTTCTCCACCAAAGGGAATATCCTAAAAAATTTCAGATATTATTATTATTCCACTGTATATAAAAGCTGAAGTTTTGATCAAAGAGTGTTGCTTGGAGAGCAGTGCTCATAATACTCACTCTTTTGCCAGCTCCATTGATATTTGTTCCAAAGAGCATCCCTTTGTTTCGGGTATAAACACAACAACAAAAACCAGAGATGCTAGACTCATAATTGTATATATAAAGCACACACATGGCAGGCCAATGAGATCTAGAGAGGACAAAAGAAATTGGTTAGAGATGCATTTTGTGTTGCTTTCATCCCATTTGTGGACAGCTGCTTCTTACAGCATATATGAAAACATATGTATTTTCAAACATGCTGGTTGTACCCAGGGAAATAGCAATCACAAATTAAAAATATAGCCAGCCTCTGAAAGTTTCATTTTCACAAACAACCCCAGCTTTCTCTGGTAAAGTGAATAGCAGTCTTGTAAATATCACAATTTAAACCCAATGCCATCTTCTTGGTGAACATAATACTTTTCGTTTTCAAAATGGTAATAGAAATGCTCATTGCCAAAAAAAAAAAAAAAAAAAAAAACTCAAACAACACAGAAACACATAAAACAGAAGGTAAACTATCTCCTCTCTCCTCACCCTCTACCATTCCTCTCTTGGGAATCCCCGCCATAGCAGTTTGGTTTCTACTTGGTAGACATTTTTAAAGACCTATTTATACAGATGGACTCTTCTTGGAATGAGCTCCCCCTTCTTTTCTCTGATTTGAATAAATCGTTTCCTGTTGGCAATATTTCATCATTTTAGTAGCTGGCAGTATTTGTAATACTGCTTCCTGGATTCAGAGAAAAAAAGTGATAATGGTTCGAATGAAAGGCATTGACTTGCTAAGATGCATCAGCAAGAAGCAGGACCCTCCAAGTTCTGATGGATCTCACCCGCCAACCTAGTTTTCCTTCTGAGCGCTTCTAGCCAGAGGTACAGTCCCTTTGTAGTACTGACCAAGGTCAAGTTATGTTAGCTGGTGAGAGGTGGCCCCCGATGCACTTGAGTCTGCCCTTGCACTGCGGCACCCCAGGCTCAGCGGAAAGTCCAGTGTGGCCAGGAGCAGGGAGGAGGAGGCTGGATTTTTTTGAACACAGGCTCAGACCAGCCACAGACTGAAACAATGCAAATAGCCCTTAGCGGCCACAAATCACAACTGGTCAGTCGGGAACATTGACTGAGCAGTTATGCGGAAGGCATTTGGTAATGCAAAGTGGAAGGAGCTATGCATATTAACCACTTATAGGTCAGCTGTGCTGAGGTGGGGAGAAGCAGGGAGAAGGAACAGCTCTGCAGTCCTTCTGGCAATTTTAATTGAAGTCCGCTCCCTCTGTGCTTTTCTTGCTGCTAACACAGGGTTTTGTCCAAGAGAGTGCTTAATAAAGTGCTTGGAGAATTGGTCCTTCTTTCCTCTCTGGGGCATAAAACCAGAAAATAAAAAGTGGAAAAAAAAAAAAAACCCAAAACGTCATCTCAGCAAACTTATATGCTCTTCTGTTTGAGTATTTTCAGTAACAAGGAACTCATCACTTATCAAAAATGCACACTACATTGCGAGTCAGCCCTGTCTGTTTCAAACATATTCCTCACTCATTCCTAAGCCCAAGCCTACCTTCCGGGAACTTGGGTTCAGAGGTTCTGCTTTGTCCTCTGGATCAGCCTTCCTCATCCCTTCACGAAAATGGCGCAAATATTTGAATGCACCTCCATCCCTTGCTGAGCATTCTCTTGTCCAAGTCAAACTCCCAAACTCTTGCAACCGTTCTTCACAGACCATAGGTCACCTGCCATGTTATCCAGGTTGCCCTCCCTTGGTGGGCACACTGCAACCCTCGTCAAATATTTTACTCAGAGCTCAGAGCAATACTGCAGCTGTATTATGAGCACAGCAGAGTATGTCTGTGTCTCTGGTACACTCTGTTCTTATTGATACAGCTGAAATTGTGCTAAAAGTTGGTGTCCAAGGGCTTGCCACCAAGCAGAACCCTTATATCTTTTACTTGGAAAATTGATTTTTGAAAAGAAGTACAGAATTTCAAACTTAGTCCGATGAAATGTCATTTACAGGTTTGAGCTCATTCCCGAATTTTTTTTTTAATGAGTATGCTTTCCCAACATTTGTTCTAAGAGCCCATGCAGAACTTCTGAATCTTCATCAAGCTCGTCCTAGGTATTAGCTATCCTTCCCAGAAATTCGTGTCGTCTTTATTCAACCTTCATCATTTCCATTCTTTCTTTTATATTTCTCCTTCTCCATATAAACAGTAGGTAAGTGTGTGTGTTGTGTGTGTGTGAGAAGGTGAAGGGCACGGGTCTATGTGTGTGATCTAAGCAGGAGACGTACGGTTGATGCAAATGACCAGTTCCTGTGTTTCCTTTCATCTTGGGCTATTTCCAAAAATGTAGGACATAAATATTTTAAAATTTTGTGTAAAAACCCAAACTGTGCTTAATTAATAACTCTAAAAGTTCATTTCCAAAAGTAGATACACTCCAAAAAAATCAACAAGATTCAGAAGTACTACATATAGATATATACTTTTTTGACTATACATCCACTTTTGAAATGGTATCTATATATTATCTCTGTATTATAGATACTATTTAATATTTATGCATTATATATATACATATAAAATAAAGGAAGGGATGAAAACTCAACTCATTGGTCAGTTTTGGAGGATGCTGGGGAACTACCTCATTATTTTGAAAAGTAGAAAATAAAGAGAAAGTTTCAAACATTAATCTTGGCTTTCTTATATGATTCATACTTCAGGGCAGGCAAATAACTAATGAGAAAAAATTTCTCCTTAAGAGAAGTATTGCTGATAAAAAACTTAGTAGGAATAATGAAATGAAGATAACGGATCTGGGAAATGATCCTCAAAGGATGCAGGCATGACAAAGTGGGAGATAAGCACACAGGACATGCCTCTGATGGCAGGACACAGGCCATCACCTGGGAAGGAGTTTGCAAATAAACAAGAAAATCTAAATCTTTGTCAGCCTCTACATCTAAATAGCAGTTTACAGGAAACACAAAGGACAGAGGGTCACGTGATGTGACTACAATCAGCAAATCCAACCCCGGGGAAAACTCTATGAAACAAACGACCCAGTTTCTTCATTAAAAATATAAAGTGTAGGGGGAGGAGAAATGGAGGTGAAACCTACAGATTATGAGACATATCAATCAACCATAAATTAAGTATTTGGATTGTGATTCAAACAAACTATAAAAAATAATTATGAGACAATTGGAAGGATGTGAACACAGACTGGATACTTGCTACCAAGAGACTATTAATAGTATAATATTTTTAGGTGTGATAATGATGTTGAAGTTATAGTGTTTAAGTGTCTTATCTTTTAGAGGTCCCTGCTGAAATTTTAGAGACAAAATGACATGTTTGGACAATGACTCCAAATAATTTGGGGGGCAGAGCAGGTGGGGTCATAAATGAAGACTGATAAAGTTTTAAATTGGGTGGTCAGTACATCAGGTTCACTGCCATTCTCTTTACTTTTGAGTGTGTTTGAAAATGTTGACGAGAAAATGTTTTTCAGGCGAGTGTGCTTCCCTAAGATTCGTCCTAAGAGCACAAAAGGCGTTAGAGGAAAGCGAGTTCTTACCTGTCACAGTCAAAAAGGTCAGAGAGATGAGGAGATTGATGCCCCAGTTCATGCTAGAAGTTAGAGCCATGGCTCGTCCTCGAATTCCACCAGGAAAAATCTCACTCAGCACCAGCCAGGGCACTGGAAGACAAGGAAGAGTGGGTGGGGGACAGCAAAATGATCAAAAAGCCATTGAAGCTGAGGGCCAGCCCACTGACCTCTGCCCTAGTCCCTCATGATCTGTGGTTGGAGAGCAGGGCCAGGTCCTTTTACAGGACGAGGGAGGAGAGAGTGTGCTTCCTCCTCACCTCCAATCAAGTGAGAAGGGATTCAGGAGAAACACTGAGAGAGCTTGACAATGGTCCCTGGAAGTAGAGGGAGGGACATAAAGGGCTGGTAGGGGACACTGGCCTGAGACACGCAAACAGAAAGGGCAGTGGCTAGGGCCATCTGCCCACGACAAGGGGCAGCTATGAGCCTCAGTGCCAGAGCCCGGATCTATCTGCTTTCCTCTGGGCCCTTACCTGTAACCTCCTCTGCCCCCGACCTTTGCCAAGTCCAACATCATAGCTACTGAGTGGGTAGGAAGTAGAGCCAGGAGGGCGGAGGAAGGAGGCTGGCTCCTCTCCCCTCCCCCACTTGGGCTTCCTGGCCTGTGGCAAGCTGGGTGGAGAGAAGCTCTCAATTAGACAGAGCTCCAGGATTCGGTGTTACGCCAGGCCAAACATTTGACTTTCTGAAAGGAGACGACTCTTGGCACGAAAACTGATCAGAGGACTTTTTATGATCTGAGAGTGACACAAAACATTATAGGACCTGCCTGACGGGATTAGAAAGGGCAGCAGAGGAGCAAATTAACTTGTCTTCTGCTCACAGCCTATCAAATCCAGTTTGCCGAATAGCTACCAGTTCTTCCAATGGGCTGAGACCTTTACAAACCTTATCTCATTTGATCCTCGCTGAATTCCTACCAGATAGGAACTATATCACTCTCCCTCTTTTATAGAAGAGGAAATGGAGGCTTAAAGGAGTTCATAATTTGCCAAGGTCCCAGAGCCCAGAGGTGGCGCTGAGCCTGGGCAGCCTCTGGAACTCGTGCTTTTTCATCTTGGTGCTCTCTTGGGGGAGGCTCAATAAATATTCGTTAATGAATACATAAATGTGGAGTATCAGCACCTCTGATTCTGAGGAAAGAAGGGCTTAGGAGCTGTCCCAGCCCTGCTCCCTGCTGGCTAAGTCACATTGTGTTGCAAAGCCGGTGTTCAGATACAGACCAGATGCATCCTCTTGCCCGAGAGGAGGCGGTGTGAGGGAGGAAGCAAGAGGCCAGGGAGCGGCCCCCCGCCAGCAACCACCTGGGCTGCCAGGGCCAGCCAGAATCATGGAGCAGTCACCTGTGTCTCTGATTGAAAAGTCACCTCTCGCGACAAGATCATGCTCTGTAGAGAAAACACCTGCTTGGAGTAAATGTGCTGTTTCAAAGTAAGAAAAATATTTAAATTATACAAGAGGGCTGGGAACACATTTTTTTCTTGATTATCTTCTCCAAGTGAATCTATGTGGGGCGGGGGCGAGAACTGTAACCAAAGGAACATGATTATTATTGTTCTAATTAATAGGGAATTCAAAAATAACATTCCAGATCCCTCCCCTCCACTCTTTCCCCCAGAAGACCTTCACTAGATTCTTGCAGATTATATCCTTGGAGACGGGTGCAAAGCTCAGGTAACCTTGCCTTGAGGTTTGCAAGACAGGGGATCTGGATCTGAGTAGAATGACAGCTGCATAATTCTGGTGAAGCCTTTGTAATGACCTGTCCTTGGGCAAATACAAGATGAAAGTATGTAAGTCCACTCTGTTGAAGATAAATAATCTATGCTGCAAGCCAATACCCCAGGACCCTTCCTGCCTTGGGTATTTGGTGAGGGTAGGGGTGGAGCAGAGCGTTCCTTATGGCCTTTTGCTCTAGCAGCCGTGAGGAAAACGTGGGGGAATGGACAGGCTGATTTTCTTTGACAAGAGTTAGCACTGGTTTTCTTGATCTACTTCCATCCCCACTTCATCACCTCTGATATACCCCGCTTCCCCTCCCCACCTTGCATCATGATGGCTTCTTGGAATTATTTGGTGGGGTTTGGGGAAAATCCTTTCCACGCTGTCCTCAGATGAGAATGAGTTGATCCTGCTGTTACAGAGAGTGGTGGATCTTACCAACAAGAAGATGGGACAGTTGCACAAAGCACTAGTTATAAGTGCTCAGTCTGAACTGTCAAGGGCTCACCTAAAAGCACCCGGCAACCACACTGAGGCCTGTCCTAGGCATGCATTCAGTGCAGCAGCTGAGCCAAGTTCTTGGGCAGTTTAACCAGTCAGTGAGCAATGAACTGAATACTGAAAAACAGACTTCCGTCAGTCTCTGATGGGCCCTTGTTGTCAGGCAAAACTTACACCTGACATTTCCAAAAGTAATATATCATTGCTGAATGCGACTACTTCTTTTTTGATCTAGTGGAGAAATTTCAAGAATCGATGCCTTGGTTTATGTAATATTGACAAACTGGATGTTGCAGCAATGGACAAAGGTTTTGACAAGGATGGTTCAACACCCCCAATATGGAACCTGTCAAGTCAAAAATAAGGAGAGTAAATAATAAATATTTGTAAATTAATTTAAATAATTAATTAATTATAATGTTAAAATAATTTTAACAATGATCTCAGAACCATAAAAATCGCAGGTTTTCAGATCCAGAGAGCGTGAAATAAAAATCTGAAAGTGGAACTTGCAGCAAGATAGAATTTACTGAGAGGGTAAAGTCTTCCCATGGAAGACTTAGGAGCAAGATGGTGCCAGAATCTTATAGGCCTCCATGTTGCCTGAAAAAGGGCTGTGAGCACCCAAAGCAGAAGGAATGGAGAAGCTCTTTCAATTCATAAGTAAAGAGCAAAGAGGTATAAATCATCACATACGGATATATATTGGTATTCAATAATAACAGGTGGAAGTTTTTTTGTTGTTGTTTGTTTGTTTGAATCCCTAATGTTTTTCCAATGAGATGGCCTAATTTCTCTCCAATAAAAATCAAGCTATTGTCACGTGCCACAGTAAGATGGTGGCTCTCTCTGGCTGTCCTCATTATCCCCTTCCCTGATGACAGGCCCACAGGGGGTGCTTTGCGCTATCTGCTCGTGAGGAATCCACAGAGTAGTCAGAGATATAATAACTCTTCTACAGTGAATGAAGCCACTCACTGCAGCTTAGCAGGCCCTGCAACAATTCTCCTCGATGCCTGTTATTTCACCTTTAACCCCATTATTCCAGGCCCACCTCAGCAATATGTACTTGTGTAAATGTTAGAGTCTGCACGTGTCTTTAAAGTCTTCTCTAGGTTACAAGGGTTGAGGAAATTTTGGTCTTGCTGGGAGCTAATTGTCCACAAATATTGAACCTCATATTTCACATGGCATTAAATCACCAGGGCTGCCCATCAGAACTTGCCCAATCCAGATGAAATCTGCAGAGTTTATGGCTGCACTGAGTGTCATAAAAAGACCATGAAGGACAAATACGTTGAAATGTCTTTGTTTGCAATGGAGGACATGAACTTGAATGAATAGGGCCAATCAGTGGAAATGGCTGAGCTCTGTCGCATATCAACAGCCACACTTAGCTCCTCCCTCCTCCATATTTCAGCCACTGCAGAACATTTTTTTCCACTGAGGCTGTCATTTCTCTCCCTGTGCTTTCAGATTCAACCCCCGCAGCATTTCAGGCATGCTTTCCATTTGGCTTGAGCATTTTCTGAACCACCTGGCATGGCAGCCTCAGGTTTGAAAGACTCATGGAGGCCTTGAAACTCTTACCGGGGAACTCCTAGCAACTTTGGAGGAAGTTCTGCACTTAGGCTGCAGAGTTCTCAACAACTTGATGGAGCCAGTGTCCTATACTTTGCAGGAGTGAAGCCAGTTAAATTATGGCCCTATAAGTTCCTTGAGTGGGAAAGTCTTGTCCTTGAAAAATATACTCCACCGTAGGCCACCATCTCCAATATCATCAGTGATACTGTAGCTTTACTTTATTTTTATTTTTTGTATTCTCCCTTTTCTCAGTCTCTCTGAGTTTTGCTTACTCCTGGCCTCTTTTAAAATACTTTTTTTCAAGAATATGATCTTGGATTACTTAACAGGAAAACAATGAAATAAAACCTCAATGTTCCCAATCTTTCTATCTTAATGATTTCTAGTCAGAATCAACCGAAATGATTTCTTAAAATATTTTTTAGGAAATTGGATTAAATGAAATAACCCTTAATAAAAAATGCCAGAGTTAAAAATGGAACCCTTTTGTGATCAGGTATTAATTGGGAATAAGAACAGTGGCAGTGGTCTCCAAACTTTCTTGCTTGTGTAGCCTTTAAAATAATTAGAAAAACTAAGTACTTTCTTTCATTTATAAATCAACATCTAACATTTTTTTACCATAAATTTAAATGACAGCAAAAGATGCAATTTCTATGGTATTTTTAAACTCTATATTTACAGTAGAGAATAATTATATCACTCAAGTATTTCCAGTGGAATTTAAATACAATACCTATTTGATACTCATCTTCATCCATTTAAAAATATAACAATAAAGCATTTAACATAAAGTTGACATCATTTTCAAATAGATGAAATGTGGGGGACTTCCTTGGCGGTCCAGTGGTTAAGACTCCGTGCTTTCAATGCAGGGGACGTGGGTTCGATTCCTGGTCAGGGAACTAGGATCCCACATGCCCCGTGGCACAGGCCAAAAAAAAAAGGGAGATGAAATGTACTGTTTTCAAGAATAATAAAAATAGATGGGGATTTGAAAAAGTTTTTTAATAGGAGTGTCACTACATTCTTTAAATTAACAACAAAAGTTTGTTGTAATGATATATCAGCTGATAGCTTGATTAGGTCATCCTACAGTTTTGTTGAAAGTAAATTATTAGAAATATCTAAGCTTATGAGAGAATTATTATCTAGTCATTAGAGTCATTTTTCCCTACCACACCTACACCAATATTTCCAACTGTCTTTTTCATTAGTGTTCCTAAGGTTTTTATAATTGGGGACATATATCATAACAAGATTTCTGGTGGGTAACAGGTGTGCTTTCTTTTAAGTGGAAGAATAGTTATTACTGGCAAGACAGGGAAGAAGAAATTTTAGGAAACAGACTTTTCCTAAAAATCGAAAAATTGATTTCCTTTGATGTATCATTGAAGGAATATTCCAGAAAGTAGCCTCCAGGATTATGCTTATCCCAATTTGCAGATCACTGAACTAGAGTTCAAAAGGCAAAACAAAAAAGGAGAGGAGATACAAGAAATTAGTCTTTTCTGGTTTACACTATAACTTGAATGTCATGCTTCACATGTAACATTTTATGCTGTGCTTTTTTCATGAATGATGCTTCAGACTCCAATGAGAAAAGTATTAATAGTTTTTAATGTTACAGGTGTTCCTTGGAAAAATGCTTAACATTGTGTTCTGAAAAACAATAAAGTAACAGGTGAATGTTGTGTTTATTAAGATAGTGTTAAAACCCTAGTCTGTTTCTTTAATGTCTTTACTGTCTGATATTCGTAATTTTCAAGGGCATGGGCCTATGATCATAGCGTGGGATGGAGAGGAAAGTTAAACACCGATGTATTATATTATGTGAAGAGTTGCCTTTGGTAATGTTGTAAATGGTGTTACTTCTCTTTGTTTAGCTGTGTTCATGCTACAAAAATGTAGTTTTAGACTCTTTGGTTCTATTAGGTACCACTGTGCATCATTTAACTCCAAAGAGGAGAGTGAGATTTAATTAGCTAAGGCACATATTTCTTTAAGTTTTTCCTCTTGCTTGGGTGCAAATTTAGTATAAAACCATTCAGATACTATTATTTGTTTACTTTGAATTATTGCAATGACTAACACCAGAGGACCATATAAATCACCACTTTAATCAAACAAAATAACTTTTAACTTAATTAACTGGAAAAAAAAGGAACAGTATTGGTGTGAATATTGATGATAACTGAAATGTAAGATTTAAAAGGAAAAAAAAAGATTTGAAAGATATTAAAGGTAGACACAATTAACACAAACCCATTGTGTGAATACGATTGTATAATGGCTACATTTGATAATAAAATTCTCCTGTTTAAAGAATAATAATTTAATCAATATGCCTCTTCTCTAAGAGTATGTGATTATCCAAGAAGAATGATAGAAAAAGAGGGTGAGCACTAAAAAGTCTTTGACGGTGATGGTTTGGAATATTAGGGGCCTGGTGTCTAGGAGGAAATATGAAGAATATCAAAATATCTTTGAAAACATTTGATATAATTCTGGTCTGCAACCCTTTGTTCTAAACCCTGTATATCTTAGAGTGAAGCAGCTGAGTAAACTTCCAAATTAGAACCTGCTGTTCCACACCCCTGGAATTGTCATAATTTTTAGCTGTACAAACAACACATAAACAATTGCTTTTGGAAGAGCTGGAGATATTTAGGTATAAAGTCTAAATTCAAATGTTATGGCAGATGAGTCATATGCTTCCTACTGATAACCATCCTCCAAAAGACTGGTTAAACTCCATAAAACCGAACAAAACAAAAAGCTAGGCTCTACAATCTTTGTACCTTAAGAAGTTCTAATTTCTTGTTTTAAACAGAAAATTGGCCTTTTCAGAGTGTTTGAGTTGAAAGACGATTTTTCATGGGTCTCGCATTTCAGCATGTCTCATGAGAAAAAGCACCAATTTTGTTCCAGGCTGTCTTTCTAAGGATGTTCATAAAACAAACAACCTTGGAAGACAGAGTGTCCCCTCTAGAGCAAAGTTTTGTTTACTATCCAGTAAATTAAAGATAATGTCTCCCTCCAGGGGAAAAATCAGGCTGGCTTACTGTCTATTATAAAAGATTTGGGTTCCCTAAGCTTGGGGTTCCTCTCCTCTAAAATAACCCAGTCTAGGTATAGGTGTCACCTGGCCTGGTTCATAATGCCCTGTGGATATTGGGGCCTGGGGAATTTGTGCAAATGCTGGTAGTCTGGCTATGGCTATTGCTATGAATAATAAACCGTCCTTTGTCTCTGACCAAGGAGTCTTGTGTCTTTGTCAAAATCCATGAAACTGAGGCTAACTTGTAAGCTTGCAAGTGGGCTCAAATATCAGCCAGTTTACAGTTCTTGAGAGTTTGATTACTTGTGGCTATGGTAGGATTTTTCTACAAAGATCTTTTATTGCTATTATTAACTTTAGACTTCCAGCTTACATCTGAGAAATTTAACGTGATTGTTAAGCCTGAGATAATCCACTGAAATATTTCTATAAGCTCTAACACTAATTAAGTAAACAAATTCCAGGCTCAGACTTCTACATATTTCTCTTAGGAAAACCAGGAAGGAGTTGTCTCAAATCTTTTTTGGAAAGAGCTAAGTTCTAAAACATTCAATTACTAAACCAAGGTAGGAATTATTATCCCATGATATGACTAATCTCAATCTCTCTCTTTTTTTTTTTCCCCACTCCAGGGGAAAGGTTGAATCTTGTATTTGGAGCAAATATGGAAATTTGGAAATGAATATTTTGGCTAACACCATACATTTTTTTAAATGGCCTTAATTTTAGTAAATTTAAAACATGAAACTTCTTTAGTCATCAAATGAATTAGAGGTGGCCACACATCCTCAATTGAATAGTTTTACTCAGATATAACTTTTGGTCAAATGTGCATGGGGTTCCCCACAAACCACTTTTATTTCTGATGGCCTAGATATTGACACAGATTCATACTAGAGGAGATCAGGATATGTCAACCCTAGACTAGAGAGACAGCTCCCCTTCATCACAGAAGCTGAGAGAGTTCCAGAAACTTTTTTTGACTCATCTAACAAATATTTCTTGAGCCCCTATTGTGGGCCAGGCCCTAGGTTAGGCTCAAGGAAACAACAATGAACAAGCCAAAGTTTGTGTGCACACAGGACACAGAGTCTAAATTAGTTGCACCAACTTAGAAGAATGGACAGTTGGGTGTTTCTCAACCTAAATCACACCTTTCACCTTTCGCCAAAGACTCAGAATTTTCTGTAACACCTGTCTGATAACCTAGAAAACTCTCTTGACTGTAGGTAAGGCAGAAATGAACCATATTTCAAGCAACACATGTATTTTCTTTAGTCTTGACCTAACTGGAATGGTGTGCATAGAAGGGAGGTGAGGAGGACCATGGCATCATAATTCAATATGTGGCTATGGAGCATCTGCTGTGTCTCCTGATGTGCCTTAAGCAAAATGACTGCTGGGGTCAGTGCTGGCCTTACCAAAACTATACATCTCTTGTCTAGACTACGGCCAGATATTTTAAAATAGCACTAATGACTAAGTGTATTGAGTCCATGCCACACACCAGGCACTACACTAGGTACACGTCATACAAATGGCTTTGTTCAACCCCACAGTTACACTGTGAGGTGGATCAGGAAGCTGAAGCCTGGGGAGATGGCTTCACCTGCCTGGAGTCCTACACTGTAGAGCTGTGATTCAAGGTCAGGCAGCCTAATGCCAAAGCGTAGTCTGAATTCACACACTGTTGTATAGCCTCCACAGGCTTTCTGCTCTTCTCCTAAACCTCCAAGCTCATGTCTCCCTTAAGGCCACTTGATGTTATCCCTGATCCTTCTTTATTTTTCTTCATCACTCTTACCTCCACCTAGATGTTGACACTTCTCTCCTCCTGAAGTTGTATTATACATGTATTCATTTCCTGGCTTATTGCCTGTCCCCACCACTAGCTCCATTGGGGCGAGGTGTGGCTCTCTCTCATCCATCCCTAAATCACCAGCAATGGGTACCATGCCCAGTGGGTTGTGGTGAGCAATCCACACGTGCTGGACAAGTAAGTGAGCAGATGAATCCCTACCACTGTCTCCCTCTCTCCTCTCTTCGTAATCACTCTAAGATGCTTTCTTGATGGAACTCCTGCCTATTTGGTAGAAGAGATTGGGGGAGGTGATTTGCTGTCACCTGTCATTCAGTCTTCAGTGTAAAGTTCCGCTTGAACTTGTGAATACAAAGGCAGTTAAAGGATGACAGTCATAGCCTCATTACAGAACTTAATATGTGACCTTGGACAAATTCCTTCCATCTGCTCTAATGAAAAGATATTAGTCATGAGATGGAAGAGGAGTTTAATTAATTTATGGACATAGGAATTTTTGGATTTAAAAAAAGCCCTAATAATTGTTCTTTTTAATTAATTAATTTATTTTTATTATTTATTTTTTATACAGCAGGTTCTTATCTATTTTATACATATTAGTGTATACATGTCAATCCCAATCTCCCAATTCATCCCTCCACCACCCCACTCCCCTGCTTTCCCCCCTTGGTGTCCATACGTTTGTTCTCTACATCTGTGTCTCAATTTCTGCCTTGCAAACCGATTCATCTGTACCATTTTTCTAGATTCCACATATATGCGTTAATATACATATTTGTTTTTCTCTTTCTGACTTACTTCACTCTGTAGGACAGTCTCTAGGTCCATCCACATCTCTACAAATGGCCCAATTTCATTCCCCTTTATAAAAGCCCTAATAATTGTTGTGAAAAGAACAGTCACACACATTTTTCTGAGTTACAGAGACTGTTCTAAGGAGGGCAGCTACACAAGTGTTACCTCAGATGAACTCATGAAATAATAACTTTACGCCTTGGGCTTGGGCTTGGGCTCATCTCTGCTTTACTTTTGAAGCCCAAGAAGAAGAGAAATCATTATGTGGCTCTATGTCCTCATAATGTCAGGACTTTTTGGTTCTACCCTGAAGCTTGAACCACAATAATAAAGTGTTCAGTTATTAGAAGGAGCTAAAATGATCAGGACCACCCCAGAAAGACTGGAAAGTCAAGTTAAGATTTCGAACATATTTTAAAGTGAGAGATGAAGCGTGGAAAACGGAATGTTTCATAAAAATCTCCAATAAAAGCAGTGGGGTATATATTGTGATTTTTATTTGATGGAAGAGTTTTGGTATTAGTTACAGAGAAATGGAGGGCAGAGATTCTTAACCTCGGGCTATGAAACCCTTCAGCAGGCTAGTGAAGCCTACAGATTCCTTCATAGAATAATATTTTAAATGTATAAAATAAAATATATGAGATTACTTGGTACCAAATTTATGCCCCCTCCTGAATTCTAGATTCCAGGGTACCCCATTTATGCTAAAATCAGGGAAACAGATGACCAGAAAGTAAAATGATGTAGGGCATACACTTTAACCTAAAAATAGAAATACTTTTTGACAAGAGAAACTATGTTGTGATCTAATACAATGAAGGAATGTTGTTCTAAGCCAACACATATTTTAAAAGATTTAATAAAGATGATTTAATCTTGCTTTGATTTTGCTTTGGAACAGCAAGTACTTTTCCCTTTATGCCCCTATTTACACAAAGGATTTACTTCTATTACAAGTAATAAACTCTCTAAATGAAATACCTGAGCAATAATCGCATCAGGTTAATACGTTTATAATGCGTTCACGATCTGGTATGAAAATTTGCTCTTAATAAAAATCTTCTTTAAATTCCAACTGGTTCGTGCCAATGCTCTAGAATACAAGTTTGGTGACTGAATTGGAATTCTTATGGTATGTTTTCTTTAGAAAAGAAAAAATGAACTGCAGCATGAATATAAACAGAAATGGCTAACTCTTAGCAAGAAAAATAAAGGACAATTATTCAGATCTCTTCTAAAAACCCTAAGAGAATTGACAGTCTCAAGCCACCCACGTGAATTAACTGCTTGTTTTCCTTAGAGGGAATGTTTGGGATTCTGTCTCCGACTGCTTGCCTTCTACCCTCAGGCGTGACTATCCGGATCAGTGCTTGGAACAGCAATTGCAAGTTGAAGAAACCGTGAGATGAAGGGTTATTTCCCTTTCCCAGACCCCAACCTCCTTCAGACTGAGATTCTCCATCTCATTAGCATTGCTTTTGTTCTAAGAAACGCTCAAAAAGACTCTCTTCTCCATGTGAAAGCAAAAAGCAAAGGTGTCCAAAAAAAATCTGGGACTACTTTTAGATACTCTGTGTCTAAAAGTAGGAATTAGTGAAAGTCCCAAATAACTCTTTATGACCTGACAAAGAAATGCCCTAAATGCCTCCAACTACTTATTTCTGAGCACTGCTAACTCTCCTGCATCTTTTCTTAGAGGCAAAAACAGAAAGAGATTTTTAAAACTCACACCACAGTTGAGACAGGAGGGAAGGCGGCAAGGCACAACCTTTAAAAGAATGACATAGCTGTTGAGGATATGACAAAAACTGGTTAGAACAGATTATGTGCAAGATGGTGGAAGATTTGACTTCCAGAGGACCTTAAGCCTCATTATAAGCTCATTATGATACACTAGCTATGCTAAATGACATACACACAGGCACCACGACAGTTCCAAAGCCAACCATTAAAGGCCAAAAAGTGGGCCGTGGCCCAATTCCTGGAAATCTCTGTCTCTTCCCCAAAATAGTTGTAATAATCCTTCCACTTGTTAGCCTATGAAATTACCCAGCTCATAAAAACTAACTACCCCATATTTCGGGGCCTCTCGCCTTCTGAAATGGTCCATGCTCTGCCTGTGGAGTGTGTATCTCCCTAAATAAACCTGCTTTCCCACTTAACTTTCAGGGCAGAGTCCTCTTGCCTGCCCTCTTGTATCCTTCACAAGCGTCCTATATTAATAAATCGACTTGCCTATCACTTCGCCTCTCACTGAATTCCTTCTGTGCTGAGACGTAAAGAACCTGAGGTCCATTAAATCCTGTGACCAGGTGTGTGGTTTCAGCTGGGAGATTGTGGGTTTGAGTCCCCGCCTAAGCCAGAAATTTTGGGTTCAAGTCCCAACTGAAGTGCAGCTGGATTCGAGTCCCACCTGAAGGAGTGAGATTAGAAGATTGTGGGTTCGAGTCTCAAACTGCGGTGTGTGGTTTCAAAGTGATAGATTGTTTTGCAAAAACATGATGGTTTCAGGAGGAACAGGCGCTTCTGTGGCAACCTAGTGTTCCCAGCTTTCCTGGTACTTAGCCTACCCACTAGATAGCTTGACACAGATAAAGAAGCACACTTCAAGATTTTTCCTGTATATTCACCTTAGTTTTAAAGTTCTTCTTTCCCTCTCCTCCTTAGAAACATAAATGTACCCCTGCATGGTTTTCAAACAGATATATACAGTGCTGACTTAAAGGGACAGAAGGAAAAAATGTGAGATATCATGTCTTCCCTCAAAGAGCTTACAATCCAGTAACCACATTCTGGTTAATAAACCAAACATACAAAAGCAGTACCAAACCAAAGCATACAAAAGCAGTACACTATATCATTAAGGACTAAGTTGTATTATCACGTGGTAACTTCCATTTACATCACACACTGCACATGTTACATCCAAAACACTTGCACATGCATTAGTTCCCTTGATGCTCACCTATACTCTGTGAGATAAGACAGGTATTATTATGCCCAATTCATGGATTTAGAGAGCGCTTCAGAGAAAATAAATGACTTAAAAACATATAACCAGTAGGCAGAAGAACTGAGATTAGAGCCTAGGTTTTGTGATTTTAAATTCAGGCTTTTTGTAGCCCAGAACTGAACTAGTCTACACTAGAAATAACTAGTAGTTCATACAAATAAAGACCTTGAAGAAATGGAGTGAATTCATAAAAGAGATAAGACTTTCACTGAGCTTTCAAGATAGGAGGGACTTGGGTAGAGTAGGGGGGAAGGAAAAGAGGCCACAACAGATGCTTTCTGTCTCTTGACCTTGGTGGGGAGCAATGGGAAATAAAAATGCCCAGAGAGGCGAAGCATTGCCTCATGTCACAATGCCACGGGGCATCATTCTCCTTATATCCCATGTGGAATCTATATGTGTTTCTATATGAATGGTAGCCCTGGAAGAAAACTCCACAGACTACGATGTAAATGGTGCCCCTTGGAGTTGTGCAGACACTCTGATGGAGTTGGGTGGGATGATGGAGAACCTTGAAAATCACACATCTTTTCCCTCCAGGATGAGTGATATAGTCATAGAAAGAGCATGGAATTCGGCTTCAGATGTCCAGAGTTCTAGTCCTAAATCTGTGTGATCTCAATCTCTGAGAGTTTCTTGTTTCTTTTCTCTAAAAGGAAAATGTAGGACTAGGTCATTTCTAATCTTTTCATCTTGAAAGGCATTTGGTTCTTCTGATATGGAAGAAAGTGGGAAGCCGTGGAAGATTTGTGAGCTGTGGTGACATGGGGAACATGATTACTTAGGGAATACTGGTGTGGAGGATGGTTGGGTGTGGGAAAGGCCTAGAAGGGGAAAGAACCACAGGAAGGGTCTCCCAGTAATCTAGGGATGAGACTGAAAGGGGTAGACTAGGATGGCAGAAGTGGGAAGGAAAAATGAACACAGGAACCCTTTGTGAGGGAAAATCCAAGAGCATTTATTTGGTCATTGACTGGATTGGGAAACGGGCCCAGAGCGTCAGACCTGAGTGACTGGCAGAGTGACTACCCCATGGAAGAGAAAGACAAGTCCCCTTGACATGAGGGGAATAAGAATTCAGCCTCAGCTTCTTTGTGTTCAGCGGACGGTGAAGCATCAAAATGGAAAAGTTCAGCAACCATTGGGAAAAAGGGAACAAGAAGTCACGTGAGGCAACGGAACTGGAGATACGTGACAGTGGTCAGCTCAAGGGAGACAATTAACATTCCTGAGAAAATAAATATGAAAGCTTTTATCATGCATTAGCAAAAGAGTGTTTTTTGGTTTTATAGCTAAAGAAATAAAAGCCAAGAGACTGTAATGAAATGACCTCATGGCTTCTTTAGAACTAGATGGAATGGAAACTAGTCATATAGTTTAACAAGTAATATTTTAATGAAAAGAAATCAATGTCTATCACAGAAACTGAAGACAGAATACAGAGGCTTTGACCTTCTGAAATATTTCTTTCCAGATTCTCATCTATTCTCTTAGTCAAGTTTATCACTCTGGCCATTTTGTACTATGTCAGTTTAGCTAAGCTGGAACTACATTTCCTTCCCTGTGTAGTTCCGGGTAAGGGTTGCCCAGAAGAGAAGTTTGCCTGAGACTTGGCAGGCTAAAGTGACACTCAGCCCTGTGCTTGGGGGGTTGGTGCCCTGGACATCAGTGCAGACTGTACACATTGTTGTCATCTGCTGGTTCTCCTTGTTGGCATGGGGAGCAGCCAGTGCACCCAGATCCCCTCCGCCAACTTCTCCAAGTACCAGGCCAGGCACATGGGCAGGGCTCTGTGGAGAAGGACATCAGTTTTTCTGCAGGTGGCCTGCGTCATCAGAGTTGACATGGGAGACAGATGTGGGTTCCAGGTTCTTCTTATGGATTCCAGTTTGCCCTAGCAGGGTCCCTTGTCTTTGCTGCCCCCTGCTCTGCATCCAGCTTTTCCTCCCACCTGCCCTGCTGACTTGCAGAGACTTCAGGCTGCAACCAGATGCAGAAGCCACAGGCTTCACAGACTCCACCGGCTTTTCTTGGCGGCCCTGATTAGTGACTTTCCCCTTTGCCTCTAACCGTCCCCTACCAGACCTTTGCTTGCTCAGCAGCTCTCACAATTATGCAATGTCTAATCCCTGTAGAGAATTCCTTATCTCATATCACTCACAGCAGTTCTGCTTTTCTGCTAGGACTGCTCACACTGTCTTCTCATCCAGGCCTTTCAATACCTAGCCTCCCTTTAACTGACTGTACTTTGTGCATTTCACTTATTCTCAAGGGATCATTAGCTATCAGAAAAGGGTGATGAAATTTTTTTTTTTTCTGTACGCGGGCCTCTCACTGTTGTGGCCTCTCCCGTTGTGGAGCACAGGCTCCGGACGCGCAGGCTCAGTGGCCATGGCTCACGGGCCCAGCTGCTCCGCGGCATGTGGGATCTTCGCGGACCGGGGCACGAACCCGCGTCCCCTGCATCGGCAGGCGGACTCTCAACCACTGTGCCACCAGGGAAGCCTGGGTGATGAAATTTTAAACTTCATCTTAATATCTCTAAATAGGCATCACGATAGACTGGGAACCAATATTAAACCATGGCGTCTGGGGACATTATCTATAGCCTTCTAGTGCCTGGGCTGGAAGCCTCCACAGTACCCAGAACTACCCAGCTCTGTTAACAGAAAGAAAGAAGCTGCTATCTTGTTTAAGCCACTGTTATTTTGGCCTTTATTATAGCTGAGCTTGAATTCCAACCAATATACACACTAAACATTATCTTAATCAGTTTAGTTATTCAAGTAAATGCACATCAAAAACTTCTGCATTCTCATCATTATTTTCCTTCTCTTTTATCCTGTAGCTCAGCCTTATAAAAACTGTTCATGCTCGCTTAGCTAGCAGAGCTTCAGAAAAAGAGAGACTGTCTCTATCCTGCATAAAATGCAGTGGCCCATTAATAGCCTCATGTGATGGACAATAATACACTATTTTCATTCATTCTTTTTTCTAATATATCTTCAGGGAGAGGACTGAACTGACAATTAACAGTTACTATCAAGACCAACACAGTTCTGCCTATTCTTGTCTTGGCCATTTCAGAAGACAAGAGATGTTTTCATGAGAGCAAGTCACTTAACTTCTCTGAGATTCAGTGGTGTCATTTATAAAATTTGGTGAATACTTTTCTTCCCAGGCTTGTTGTGAAGGTAAAATGAAGTACTCCAAAATATGTAAAATCTTCCTAGAGCAGTGTTTGACATAATAGGTGCCAATAAATACTAGCTGAATCTAAAGCTTAAATTATGTATTTTTAAAAATTAATATAGAATACTATTTAAGGAATTCTAGAAGGTAAATAACAAATAGCCTCCAATAATTTTGTCCAAAATCAGATTGAGCTTCCTGAAAAGGGGAACTCTTGCTCTAATACAATAAAGTATCAAATGGTATATGAGTAACTGAGGATTTACTGTACTTTTCAATGTTACCCAAAAATTAAAGAGAAGAAGAGTATCATGAGCTCGGGAGGACTCTTACCATGAATAGGTTGGCTCTGGAAGTTTAAGATCAATGTCTCTCATATTATAATGTGTGTCATGTCATAACCTCTGCCAACCTGAGAGATCCTCTGAATGAAAACAAAGAGGGCATCCTTTTCTTAATTGATCTGTGATATTTCAAAAGATTGGATCAAGAAAACTGATGCAAAAAAGAAATATTTTTAGTTTTATGATGAATATATAGGGAAAAAAGATGTCAGCAAAGGGAATCAATGGAACAATAAATACCACCTGAAGTTTATCAAGTAAGCAAAGCTTATTGATATAGAAAGGTTCACAGACAAGGTTAAGTTGATTCCTTGGTACAAGGTAGCACTCATATCTTGCTCTTCTAATAGACTTTAAAGAGTTTCTGAAAATAACAATTTTTAAAAGGTGCTTACTCAAATTTCATTAACTTTATGTATCAGAATGGCCACATAAGTATTGTTATTGCTGCATGTTATGGCTCCCCAAAATTCATATGTTGAAACCCTAATACCCAATGTGATGACATTTAGAGATGGGGCCTTTGGGAAGTAATTAGGTCATGAGGGTGAAGCCTCCATGGTGGAATTAATGCCCTTATGAGAAGAGACACAAAAGATCTAGTCACTTTCCTCCTCTTTCTCTCTCTCTCTCTCTCTCTCTCTCTCTCTCTGTCCCATACAGCAAAAAGTCTGCCTCTACAAACCAGGAAGAGAGCCCTACCAAGAACTGAATCTCCTAGCACCTTGATCTTGAACTTCCCAGCCTCCAGACTGTGAGAAATAACTGTTTGGTCTCTAAGCCATGGCAACCCAAACTGATTAAAACAAGTGTCTCACAGGTGCACACCCAAGATAATTGAATCTTGAAAGAATGGTAGAAGCCTGTTTCCAGGAAACTATTCGTTAATGATGTTTATCATTTTCAGTCTTAAGAAGCAGGGTCAGGGTCCAGGAACGGGTCAGAGAGAGCAGAGGTTGATGGTATTGTAGCATTTCCTCTATCTGCCCATGCACAACCCCTTATGGGGAAATCTGTCTACTCATAGTGCGAAAGGAAGGGCCATCTTCTGGACATCAGTGCTTTAGATCATGTAGTCCAGTCTAGCCATAGCTGCTTAGACTAAAACAATCCCTTATGACCTGGCACAGCAAAAAGCAGTGTACATCAGATTCCCTCTATGGAATTTGAATGAATCAGTATCAAGAGATTGATCTCACATAGACGTAGGAGTAGAAACTAAAAGATGAGGAAGCAGAGTTGAAGGAGAGGCCGTATCGGCCATGTGCAAGTCCAGTTATTAATTAACTGAGATTAAGCAGGTCAAACCTGCTGGTTGCTGACCAGAAAGAATCAGACACAGGGAGCGTAGCTCAATCCATTCAACCAAAATCTCCTTGAAGACAGGGACAGTATCTGCCTTGTTCATTACTGTTTCCTTAATACTGAGCATAGTTCCTGGCTATTAAAACAATTAGTCACTGGGTACATATCATTTGAATGAAGAGTTAAGAGTGGATCACTAGGACAAGCCCTCTCCAGAAACACTGTCCAGCGTCTGGCACCAGAAACCTGCACGTGTTCATGAGATTCCTTCTGCCTCAACACAGCCTATGTCTTCTCATTATTCTTGAACCTCCAGCATTTCCCTTTATGGGAGCAAATTTGTCTGCTCCTTGATCATTGTAAACAAAAGTTTCAATATCAACTCTGTAGGAGAGGAAAGGAAAGAGGAAGAAAGGGAGAGAGATGGAGAGGAATGAGAGTGGGAGGGAGAGGTGACAGGTAGGAGTTGAGGGTGGTAGAGAGAGACTACCCTTGATTTTTAAGCACATCATTTTCTAGTGAGGTGTAAAAAATAGCCTTCACAACTTCCCTACAGAGAGGTTTAGACTTTGGATGTGAGGCTAAAAGATGAAAGAACTGCAACAAACAACCTATTCTAGCAAACTCGAGTTTGCTCAAGAGAAGTGATTAAACTTTGTCACTGCAATAGACTGACTATATCAAATAAAACAACCTTGTGGCTACCTCCCTGTAGATTGTTTGTACTATGTTCAATGGGAATGCATTGACTCCCATTCTCTTGTTTCACAGACAGAGTAAAGTGCCCCAGGAGGTTACTCTAGCGGTCAAATATACTTCAATAATGCATTATCCTTCCCATAATAATTCCTTCTTAATTCCCTTCTTCTTCTTTATTACTGGAATGCATCTACTATTGTGTCTTTAAGAAAATCTAAACACATTTTTTTTTCCTTGCACCTATGAAGAAAGTAGAGAATGATATAGAAGACAATGTCCCAGTCAACTTTGTTTTCATAAAACAATATATTCTCTTGAGCAACAAATATTTTTCAAGGTCTGATTCATTCCTAATCAACTGATATTAAAGTATCCTCATGTGACAGATAATGGGAAACTAATCCTTGGTTGAATACTAGCCCTGCGCATTTCACAAGGCAGATATAAGCCAGCCATACTTTCCTCATTAGCAGAAACATCAGGTGGCCAGTATCATCCCCATCTTCCTTCTAGCAGTTCCATGTATAAGGTACTATAGCAGTAGGATGCTCTGACGGGTCAACGATAATATATAACATTCATAAGGGGAGAGAGGGAAGGAATGAAAAATGAAATACTTACTTGGTCCTAGACCAATTGAAAATGCAGCCACATAGACAAGCAAGCTGGCCAAGGACAGCCATTTCAAAAAAGCTGGGACATCCGCAGGGTCCGTGATGACCTGGTACTCAGTTTGGCTTAGTCCAGCATTCGATAAGGATGCCGAGGTCGTTTCTCCTCTCCTATCCAGGTCATTTCTCGTGGGCCTTAGCGAGTTTCTGCTGCGGGAAGCCATCCCTTTAAAGGATTCTCTAAGAGTGTCATTGCTGGCTGACAGGTTCCCTGGTCCATAGAGCACAGACTCATCCAAAGACTGGTTGATAGGACCATGGTTTCTGCAGATATTGGTAAAGTTCATATGGATGTTGAGATTCACGATGCCCATGGTTACCAACGAAGCTGCCATCACAGAGGAGCCGACACAGAGGAGGGTTTTGCTCCCGACGTGGTCTACAAGCAGGGTGGCCGGGATGGTGCTGAGGACCTTGACAACCCCAACCCCTGTGGAGGCGAGGCTGGCTGCCTCGTTGCTTTGGAAGCCAACGGACTTCAAAACAGTGGATGCATAGAATAATATGTTTGGCTGACCAGTGATTTGTACAAAAAATACCAATGTTAAGCCTATCATGATTCGGGTCCTCATGTTGTCCTTTGAACGAAACAGATCCCCAAAACTGTACTGATATTCATCTTTCAGGGAAGATTTGATCACAGTGAGTTCCTCCGTTGTATCGGAGATGGCTCTCAGCTTTCCGAGAACCTTGCTAGCAGCTTCCTCGTGTCCCTTCATCACCAGAAACCGAGGACTTGGAGGAAGAAAGTACATCGCAATCGCCTGCAAAACTCCCAAGGGAATAACAAGGCCGAACATGTATTTCCAGCCGTGGGAAACATTGGCAAATGCGTAGTTTGAAATGTAGGCAAAAAGGATGCCAATGACGATCATCAGCTCGTTCAGCGACACAAGAAGGCCTCTCTTGTGTTGGGGAGCAATTTCTGCGATGTAGACACACGTGGCGATGGAAGAGAGCGAAATGGAAACCCCAATAGCAATGCGTCCCGCTATGAGAGCCGCATAAGATAAACTGATGATCAAGACCAGGCTCCCAAGTCCAAGGAGGCAGGATGAAAGGATGATGGCGGCCCTTCTTCCGCACCTGTCAATCAGGACCCCTCCGATGAGAGAGGCCAGTAGGGCCCCGATGAGGAGGGAGCTCACAACCATTTCCTGCTCGTGGCAGGTCAGGGCTAACAAGGTTCTTATCTGCAGAAGAGCCCCAGAGATGAGCCCAAGTTCATACCCCACCAGGAAGCCGCTGACAGCAGCCGTGACAGATGACAGGAGAGTAAACATACCGCAACCTACGAGCAGAGAGAAGAAACAGGTCAGTTCTGAATTGTGTCTGATGGAGACTTAAGCTTGTCTAAGTACGTTTTTCATAGCACTGAGTATAAACACATATAATCATAGTCAAATAATACACTAACCAAAACATGAATAAAGAAGGAAAAATCCTTTTTCTTTCATTTTTGGGGAGGAGAGGGGTGGAGACATTTAGAAAGTTATTTCTTCTATTTGTGATGTGATGTTGGTTTTTGTTTTGAGCAGAAAGATATGCGAGATAAGCAGATGACAGATGATGAGGACTGAATAAACAAGAACATGGTTTCATTCCTGCCTTGGTGTTGGAAGAGAAATTCAGAGAGCATGGCTCCTCGGGTCCCACTGTCTAAGGCAAACCCTTGAGGGCAGGACAGAGAGTGAAGCAGCCTCTGCCAGGATGTGAGCGCCTCCATGAATTCAGAGCTGGGTCAGAAAGAAGGAGGCGGAAGTAGGTGCAGGGAAAGGACCCGACAGCATCCATCACTCACTCTGAGGAAGGAGGAAGGGGCATGGGACAGGGGGAAGAAGAACAAAAGGGGCTTTATATTGTTCCATTCTTGTAGGGTTAACATCTGAGGGAAAATGGTGAAATGTTAAAAGTCATTAATTTTCGGTGGTAGGTGCATAAGTGTTTGTCACATGTCTGTAACTTGTCATAACAGAAAGGATACAAAACAAAAAGACAAAGGCTTAGAGAAGAGGATCACAGGTCCAGGAAGCACTAGTTTCCAAGGCCGGAGCACAGAAAATCGCTCGTCCTGTTTTAGGAGCTATGAGATGCCAGGACGTCATGTCATGTACGGGGGCACAGCATGAGCTTGGGGAGGGAGGTGGGAGGGGGCATCAGTGAAAGTGGGTAGGTAGAGAGGGAACACTTCATGCAAGGCCTGGCAGGTCCCAGTGACAACTTTTTATTGTATTCCCAATACAGTGGGGTCCATGCCCACTGACCAGGAAGAGGGAAGACACTCTGAGCTTCTTGCTGCTGTGTGGAGACTAGTTGTCAAAAGGCAAGACCGGTAGCAGGGGGTAGTTTGTCGCCTTCGTCTTGACAAGAGACGGTGCCAGCTTGCATCTGGGTGTGAGGAGTGGAACTGATGACAGGCAGACAGATTCAAGAGTTAACGTGGAGGTAAAAACGATGACACTTGCTCGTGAATTGGTGTTGGAGGGTGAGGAAGTGGGTCAGAACCCAAGATGGCCCCCTGGTTTGAGCAGTCTGTTGGGTGGTTTTACAATATTCAGTACCCGGTATGCAGGCTTATGTACTATATGGGCCACAGGTGGACCTAGGGAAGAAGCAGAAGGGACCTGGCTATGGGCGGAGGTGAAAGGAGAAGGGGAAATCAGAAGTTCCATATTAGATTTACTAAAATGGTTTACTTGTTTTACCTGTAAGGTGTTCCGATTAAAATATCAGGTAGTGGATTGAGAATACGGATTTGGAACTGAAGAGGTAAGTCAAGGCTGGAGAGATGTATTTGGGATCCAGCAGTGTGTATTTGGTATTTACAGCTACAGGGACGGGAGAGATCACTTAGGGAGACAGAATAGAGGAACAAGAGAAGCAAGACGAGGACGAGGACCTAGGGAATGCCAACATTTAGAAGAGGAGGCAAAAGCAAAGGCGATGGAGAAGGAGCAGAATGAGATGTGTGTGAAATGGACTAGAAACGTGTGCTTGGACACAAAATTATCACAGGCTGAGCTAAGGCTGTTCAACTATGCCATTGCTGGAGTAGGAGGTGTGATTTAAAAATGCCATTTAGGGCTTCCCTGGTGGCGCAGTGGTTGAGAGTCTGCCTGCCGATGCAGGGGACGCGGGTTCGTGCCCCGGTCCGGGAAGATCCCACATGCCGCGGAGCGGCTGGACCCGTGAGCCATGGCCGCTGAGTCTGCGCGTCCGGAGCCTGTGCTCCGCAACGGGAGAGGCCACAACAGTGAGAGGCCCGCATATCGCAAAAAAAAAAAAAAAAAAAAAAATGCCATTTAGCTTTGGTGAAAGGAGCAGGTCAGATAAAGGTGATCTGACATCGCCTCTCACCACAAGTATCCAAAGGTATTTTACATCTCTGGGATCCTGATGGCATGTGGAAAATGGGAGACTTCAAAAAAAAATTTAAAAAGCATCAAATATTTAGATGGAGGAGCAAATAAAAATGCAATAATTCACAATAAAATAAAGTTGATGTATGAGCATTGCAAATACAAACCATTAAATTGAAACTACATCAGCAATTTAACCAGCTAATCAGAAAACAAATATTTAACATCATTACACAGCAGGCATCTTCCTAGGTACTGGGAGATATCTATATATATGTACAGATATCTCTCTATATATGTATCACAATGAAACAAAACAGATGTGGTTCTCGCTCCCCAAGAAACTTAACATTCTAGTGATATCTCTATTTTCTATTATTTCTTATGTACTCTTTTAATTTTCACATGCAAAATGACTTTGAAGTACTTTCATGCTCTCAATTTCCACATATTCTTTTTTCTCACTTGATCTTAAAATCCTCAACAACAAATTCTTCTACCACAGGTGATCTGAGTCAGATTCTCACATTTGGATAAGAATATCACATTGCTCCGTATCTCTTCTTGTCATCGTTCTTTACACCTAAGTTTGATGTGCTGATTAGGGTGTGTGCTCTGGTGGTTGGTCTCCAATATTCAGGTTGGAGAAATAAGCGGCTCTGGAGAATGGGGCACTTGAGAGGCAGGTTGAGTGAGGCACCCCAGAAGCAGATTTAGAGGGACAGAGCGTGGCATGGGGTACTGAGTCAAGGACACGGGGGAAGAGATGTGAGAGCTGTGTGAGTAGCAGAAGACAGTCTTTGCCACCTTGTCCTTCTCCTTAGCCTTCCTTAGTTTCCCCGTTTTGTTGGATGGGAAATAGTGCCTCCCTAGAAAAAGAAAGACCACTTGAGATACAAGAGTTCCTTCCTTTGATGCTTTATTATCCTACTTTATTTTTACTTTTTAAAAATAAATTTATTTATTTTTGGCTATGTTGGGTCTTTGTTGCTGCTCGCGGGCTTTCTCTAGTTGCAGTGATCGGGGGCTATTCTTCGTTGCGGTGTGCGGGCTTTCCATTGCAGTGCCTTCCCTTGTTGTGGAGCACGGGATCTAGGCACATGGGCTCAGTAGTTGCGGCTCGTGGGCTCTAGGGAGCAGGCTCAGTGGTTGTGGCGCACGGGCTTAGTTGCTCCGTAGCATGTGGGATCTTCCCGGACCAGGGCTCGAACCCGTGTCCCCTGCATTGGCAGGCGGATTCTTAACCACTGCGCCACCAGGGAAGCCCTCTATTATCCTACTTTGGAGAGAGTCGAGGCAGTGGGTTAAGGAGGAAAGGGGATTGGGGGGAGGGGTGCAAGTCCCAAAGCCAGCTTCTTGTGGTCTTGGGGAAATATCCCCTGACAGAAGAGAGACCCAGCTTTTTCTTCTGCTTTCTGGACTTAACTTCATATGCCTAGTTCTTTTATTCAGGGTTCATAGGACACTGACAGACTGGGATGTGTGCAAAGGGTCTGGAAACCATCCTGGTTTGTCAGGATCAGACCCTCTTGAGACCCAGCAGCTAGCACTGAGTATAATTCTTTAGAGATATAATAAAATTGTCTCCATATGAATAAAAAATCTCTTTACAAAATTACAAGTTTTTAAAAATTATATATCACAGTATTATCTATCTATCTAGGCAATTTGCCTTCAAAAGCTTATACAGTTGCACTAGGACATTCTATGACCCTATACTCACATAGGTTGGGGGGAGGATACCAACACAGGTTGTATGCTACAGAATTAAGCTATGGTCTTTACTGACTGAATTTTATTTGAAGGATACATCTTCCCATTATATGCTTTAAGGGCTACTGACCCAAACTAGCTTCCCCACTCATCTCACAACTGCTGTTTATTACTGCTGAGGTTCCATTACAGTCCTCAGGCTGCCCATTCAGGATTTGGAATTCTAATTCAGTGTGGAAGGCTAGACCCTAGCGCTTCCAGGATCTCAACCGTGTGACACCTTAGGACTTCCACCATGGGAAATTTTCCTGCTGCTATTTTACCATATAAATAAAATGAAGAAAGACATAGAGTGGGTTTTTCTTTTTCTGTGTCTACTTTTTGGTTGATGATGATAGAAGCAGGATGCTATCTTCTGGATGCCAGAAAGTAGAGATGACGTTTCCAAGAAATCTGACAGAGAACGGGAGGAAAGAGAGAGGATGTCTGCCTAAACACGAATGGCAGAGTCTGGGGCAGCTGGGTGGACTGAGGAGAAGCAGCCAGCACTACAGGAGAGAGAAGGGTGAGGAATCATAATTAGAGCCTTTTCAATAAACATCCAGCCCTGAAGCCAGTCCGCACTTGAAGTTCATGGTGAAGTTTAGCATTCCTGGCCATTTGGCTCATGGTCTCGATCCACGAGGGCCCTTCTTTACACCCCAGTGTCCCCCCAAAGATGCCATAGGGAATTCTCAGCCTTTTGTGGACATCACGGAAGTAGAAACTATCTAGAAACTTGCAAGTGGTACCCACAGGCTCCTGGGTCATGCCTACCCTCTGGGTCCGGCTGCTTTGTTAGACCAGCCGTGTTCCTTTCGATGCGATGATAATTCCTTAGTAAGATGATAAAGTAAAACTGTTCCTATTGAAGATGTGATCACAACTCAGAGGCTTTATGCAAATGAGCACTGAGACCCACATCCAGGGCACAAAGGACAGGCAAGCCCCACTGGCTAAGAGGCTGCAGCCGCTTTCACAATAGCTGCATTGTCTCCTGCTCACGGTGACTCAGACAGAACCACAACTTTAACAGGCAAGCACATGAAACACTCCATTTTTCACAATATTTGAGTTTCTGCCCGCTTTCTTCTTTCCTTTCTCCCCCATGTGCCTATTCTAGCGTAGGTACATAATGGACACACAGCAAACGCTTGCCAGAGGACTGAATCCTACAACAGACTGGAAAGCAGCGTGCACACACAGGTCTTTTTTCAGCAGGCAGCCAGGTCATTATACAGCTTGACCAACTGTGAAGGCGTCACACATTTCAAAGACCTCCTACTTCATGTTTTGCTCGAGAAAAACTTGCAGTGGCCCCCAAATGGCCTTGCATTTGTGTTCTCCTCTTTCTTTGCTCCTTCCCTCTGAATACCTTTAATCCCAACCCATCATTCAAGAGTCATTTCAAGTGCCACCTCCCCCATGATGACTACCCTGCTCTGCCACCTTCTGCTGTCCCACCCCAGCCCCTCTGCACACCTGCTGTGCACAGAATGTAGGGTTTCAGATATATGAAGGCATACTTCTGTCACTCATTTATTGACCTGTTTGTCTTCCCCTCTTACACAGAAAGATCTTGAAGGCAAGACCCCACTTTCTTTTTTTTTTTATTATTTTTATTTATTTATTTGGTTGCGCTGGGTCTCAGTTGCTGCAGGCGGGCTCCTTAGTTGCAGCTCTAGGGCTCCTTAGTTGTGGCATGCGAATTCTTAATTGCAGCATGCATGTGGGATCTAGTTCCCTGACCAGGGATCGAACCCAGGCCCCCTGTATTGGGAGCATGGAGTTTTAACCACTGCACCACCAAGGAAGTCCCCAAACCCTGGTTTCTTTACATCTGTATTCTTACCTCTAGTCTTTGGCACAAGGTCAATCCTCAATAAATATCTGTTGAGTGAATAAATAAATGAATGAATGGTAACAGCACTGCAAATGCCAATCCTTGGTCCTCTCTTCCCCATGGTTGGTCAACAGACTAAGGTTAATACCTAGTATGACTTAAGGGTTAGCAGCTGGAACTTTATATTTACATAAATGCTTAGCATCTGAACAACATGCAATCAGTATTTCTATAGCGCTTTCAGCACTGTTATTAGCCAGTTAATGTGGCACCATTTGCAGGGACTCTAAAGTGTTCCACTGTCACTCGTGTATTTACGTTTTATTTAATGTCAGCCCGATGCACAGGCTTGTTCACTAGTCGCTCAGGTTCCAGGTTTAGCAGAGTCTCCTTTCCGGGGACCCGGTTTTCATGTCCCAACAACAGTCTTCAGGCACAATTCTCAGGCCTTCTGCACCGCCGGTGGTTTCTGGAAAATGCCTGCCCTTTCCCAGACTTGTGTTTCTCTTCATGCTGTTGTCCCTCATTTACGGCACGTGGCACATCTGGCCTCCCTCCTTCACAGCCTAGGGAAACCTGAGTCTCTGAAGATCCGACTCAAATATCCCCCCTCTACAAAATCTTCCAGACTGCCTCTCTGTGGTTAGCATTAATCTCTCTTCTCTCTTCTGCCTTTGTGTCCAGGGCCTTACAGCACTCTGGGTTAGTCTGTCTCCTGCTTAGATTGGGAGTCCCTTGAGAGTAGAGTCTGTATGGGGGGGTCCACACAGGACCTGATGCCAGAGCTCTGCAGAGGCTATTGGATGCCCGGGAAGGAGAGCGCTGGCTTAATCAGATAGCTCCCTTGTTCAGAGGGTGTGAGGAGAGTGTGGTGTTGTGGTATGGTGTTTCCAACAGCTGTCAAAAGTTCCAGATGCTGCCTCTTGGCCTTGGACCATGTGTGGTGCTCCCTGTGATGGTAAATATTGGGCACTATCCTTTATCTAACCACCCTCCCCCCACCTCACCCCGTACCCCCATCCTCTCTTTAACATGCAATGGAACTCAGAACAACAGAAAATGTGGCCTTCCTCTATACCTACTATTGTTTGGACGTTCTAGGACAAAAAGGTAGGAACTTTACTTTCTTTCCTTTTATTTTTCCAACCCCAGGTAGTACTTTCACAGACACACTTTTCTGAAACTAATCTTCTCCCAATTCTGTTGACTGGGGAGGTATAAAGAGGGGGCGTAAGGACACTTCCCTGCATTTTGCTCTGTTGTTAACACTCCTTTTCTGCCTGATTCCTTGTAGGACTTTCATTCTTTTCTTTCTTTCCTTCCTCTCTTTCATCTTTCCTTCAGTTTGAAACTTTCACCAGGACAAGTCAGAGTACTTGTTTCTTCTAAATTTTTTTTGCTACTGGTTGAGTTCTCCTACTCAGAAAAGATTGCCTCTAGTATTTTGAGGGGTTTTTCCTTCCCATTTGTTTTGGAATAATAATTTATATGTTAGCTAAATATATTCATTTCCTCATCTCTATCTTATTGTTCTTTTTATGTACATCCTAGAATAGCTTCTCTTATTTATCCTCTGAATCACAGATTTCAGATAATAATTCTGCTCTTGCAGTTTTAGACTCTGACACTTTACACATCTCATATTAGGTCTATTAGCATCTCTGATCTCAGCTAGTTCCATCTTCACCTCAATTTACTCTTATCACCAGATGTTGTCCTGCATCTCTTTTTTCCACAGAGTCCACTTTTTTTTAATTATAGAGAACAGAAATCAGATGCTGTCCAAAACGTATTTGTTTCCTGTAAAGAGAAATCTTAAAACGCATGCTTTGCCTTTGTATTTAAAATGTGCCTGACAATAACCAGATTGCCACATTCTCTTTACCCAGCCCCCAAATCATTTATGATATTTTTGATGGCAGGAAACCAAAAACCTGAAAAACATGGGCATTTATTGTTTACTTTGTGAGAAGACCAAGTTGAATTTGGTGTCTACAAGGATTCACACTCTATGAATCCTTCTGTTCCTGCCTCCTCAGAGGGTTGGCTTTTGTCCCCAATCTGTCACCGTATGTGCAAGGTGGCTGTCACAGCTCTAGATATTAGACGCTTTCACAACCAGACTCAAAGGCAGCAGACAATGGAAGAAGGCTTAGGGCAAGGGGTTACTCCCATGTGCCTCTTTCCTTTTATCAGGGAAGGAACTTTTCAGAAGCACCTTGGAAGATGATGGGGTTCAGGACATGCTACCCCAAAATACAACCCCTTGGCATATTGAATATTTTAAGCTGAAGGAATTTGAGAAAATGCCAGTTACAGGAAGGTGGCTCTAGCCTTCCCCCTGCCCTTCCCCCCGAAGCAGGTCATAAAACCCTCATGTGAGAGGTGCTCTCTGTTATACCCAGAGGAAAAGAACATCCTTATCTCAGAAGACAAAGGGCCACCAAGAAGAATTCAAACAAACAGCTTTGCTAAGTTTCCCCTGGCTCACTACACTTACCTCATACTCCTTGACCTGTCATATTTTCAGGACTGTCCACTGTTCATCAAATCTAGCATAAAAATACTCAGGCTTAGTCATGTCTTTGGGTCTTTATTTCCTTATGAAGGTTTCCATGTCACATAAAACTTATATTAAATAAATATGGATGCTTTTCTGTTAGTCTTTGTCAGTTTAATTTTCGGACTCAGCCACAGGCCCTAAAAAGGTTGAGGAAAACTTTTTTCCTCCCCTACAAAGACTTGCCCTAATGTCTCGTTGACCAGAACTAGTGAGTTCCACAGTCAAACTTGGCTGCAAGAGAGACTAAGTGAGTATCTGAATCTTCTAGTTCTCCAGATGGGAAAGACCAAGAAATAAGAAGGAAGTTGGAAAAGCTGTTGGGTTTTCAGTGTCTGACACACCTTAGTCTAGCCACCCAGCTGCAGTTGGAAACTCTCGTAGTTAGACTTGAAGGAGCAGTTGATGTGCACAGCTGCTAGCCAAATTTCTGATGTCTGGAAGTTATTTTTCTGGAGTGACCCCACTGGACCGAGAAAGGAATTTTTTTTCTTCCACTTTTTGGTCCCCTGACTATGAACAGACTCTCATTTTTTGCTTGTCATAAACAATACATGCAAAATTACAACTTCTAGAATGTACCATTCCAGCGGCTCATTTGGACTTTGTCTCTTCTTAACACTGATTTCACATTCTAGAATGCAACGAGCCAGTCAGAGTTGCTGAAATCTTGAAAATTGTAGCCCTTGAGAGATATAGAAAGAGAAGTGATGGTGACAGGATAGAGTGGGAGGAATTGGACTATGGAGCAAAACCTTCTGACCCTCCGAAAAAGCAGCTCCGTGGGAGTCTGTGGAGATGTCATCCTTTGATTGATGAAAATTCTCTCATTAGGGGTGCTGAGTGAGAGTTTGTGGAGAGCTAAAATATTACCGCCCTAGTTTATACATTAGGCCGATATTTGCATTTTATTTAGGGATAAGTTCTAACTCATTGATGAATATATCTGGCTTTAATTCTATTGTAATTTTGCATCTCTTTTCATCTTTTCAAGGGGATTTTCAATAGATAGTTAAGAGGGGGTGAATCTGGAGAACAAACCAGCAGCCATTTTACCCAGAGGCCTCTGATGTCTCCAGAGATTTTCAGCGTGTGTGAGTTGCGGTGAGCGAGGGACTTTTGAAAATTGGCAAAGTCTTCAGAAAGGATCCTCATCCCATCAATGATTATTAAACATTGGGAAAAATAGTAACATACATATTTGTACTTCAAGATTTCATACATATGTAGATGTGACTGAAAAAAAAGGTCTTAATTCAAAGTGCGAGTGAATGCAGAGTAGCTTTCTGTCATTCTATATTTTCTAATCAATAAATATAAAACTGTGAAAACTATTATGCGAGAATTTGAAGTTGTTTTTCTATTTAAAAAGGAGTCTAGGACTTCCCTGATGGCGCAGTGGTTAAGAATCCACCTACCAATGCAGGGGACACCAGTTCGAGCCCTGGTCTGGGAAGATCCCACATGCCACAGAGCAACTAAGCCCGTGCACCACAACTACTGAGCCTGTGCTCTAGAGCCCACGAGCCACAACTACTGAGCCCACGTGCCACAACTGCTGAAGCCTGCATGCCTAGAGCCCGTGCTCCGCAACAAGAGAAGCCACCGCAATGAGAAGCCCGCACACTGCAACAAAGAGTAGCCCCCGCTTGCCGCAACTAGAGAAAGCCCGCATGCAGGAAAGAAGACCCAATGCAGCCAAAAATAAAAATTAATTAATTAATTGATTAAAATAAATAAATAAAGGAGTCCAGGTTTTTCAATTTAAAAAAGGAGTCCAGGTACTCAAAAATGGTTGAGAATCACCTTCAGTGCTTTAAAAATTCTTTAGTTAAGGAAATGAAATGCAGAAAAAATAATATTGTAAAGCCTGTGGATGTAAAGTTCTTAGGAAGAGCACTTTATTTACTAAAAATGAATACCTAGAGGGCCACCTCAGGGCCAAGGGGAAAGCCCGTGCGTCATGTTGGTAATACAGTGGTGGGCTATGGGAGAGAGAGGGAGAACAGGAGAAAAGGCCAAGAAGCAAGAATTTTCGTGTGTGTGTGTGTGTGTGTGTGTGTGTGTGTGTGTGTGTGTGTGAGGGAGAGAGAGAGAGAGAGAGAGAGAGAGAGGGAGAGAGAGAGAGAGAGAGAGATCAAGAAAGAATGGCCTAGGGCTTCCCTGGTGGCGCAGTGGTTGAGAGTCCGCCTGCCGATGCAGGGGACACGGGTTCATGCCCCGGTCTGGGAAGATCCCACATGCCGCGGAGCGGCTGGGCCCCTGAGCCATGGCCGCTGAGCCTGCACTTCAGGAGCCTGTGCTCCGCAACGGGAGAGGCCACAACAGTGAGAGGCCCGCGTACCGCAAAAAAAAAAAAAAAAAGAAAAGAAAGAATGGCCAACAGAACCCAGAAACAAGATAAATGAAAGAAAAGGTCAGGAGAGTTTGTCAAGTTCTGGGGGATGGGGAATGAAGACAAGGGAACAATAGTGCAAGAGGCCTGTAGCTTTTAGAAAAGTTGGTTTACAAGAAATTTCCTATGGTGGATTTGACAGGAGAATTTTATGAATGGGCCCACCTAATATTTAATTGCACTATAGCTCTCTTCAAATTGTCAGTAAGAATCGACAAAGTACTTGTGTGAATGGGATTTGAGTATATGAAGGAAAAGGGCTGTAATCCACGCATGGATTGGAGCAGGGATAAGAGGAAAGACAAGCTGCAGGAACTGAAGGGCAAAAATCCAGGGGAAACAGCAAGTTGGTGCAAAAAGTGATCAGAGGGCTTCCCTGGTGGCGCAGTGGTTGAGAGTCCGCCTGCCCATGCAGGGGACGCGGGCTCGTGCCCCGGTCCGGGAAGATCCCACATGCCGCGGAGCGGCTGGGGCCATGAGCCATGGCTGCTGAGCCTGCAGGTCCGGAGCCTGTGCTCCGCAACGGGAGAGGCCACAGCAGTGAGAGGCCCGCGTACCACAAAAAAAAAAAAAGTGATCAGAAACCACAAGACTCCTAAGGTGTACTGGGTGTGTTTGAGGATGGGCGAGGGCAGAAGAGCAAGGGCAGGGTTTGAGCAAGATGGAGGGCGTGTGGAAATAACGTTATGGGGGCTGGAGCTACTTTTGTTTAAATATTAAAGGAATGGTGATCCCATAGAGCGGAAGGGTTTACAGCCATGCAGGTGGAGCTTTCCAAGACTCCCTAATTCTTTCACCACTATCATCACTTTCAGAAACTTTTCTTGATTTCTATAAACCAGTAGGATCTCTTCCGAAGAATTCCTCCTTTCATGATACTTATCACACAAAGGTTTCATAACATGGTCCCTACTTACACCTTCAGATGTTTTCATAACCCTCTTTCTCCTGCTTTGAACTCTGTGCTTTCATCAGACAAAAATATTCATAGTTCCCTGAATGTGCTTGTACACAACTTGTATACAAGCTATCTTCTCTGCTTAGAATTCTCTCTGTAAATCTATTGGCCTCAGTGATACTTTCTTGACTCAGCTTAGCCATACTGTCTTCCAGGATCCTTCAAAAACTGGCTGAGCTGCCCCCTGTGCTCTACTGTGGCATTATGTGTCTGACCACCTCCTCCCTTGTAGGTTTCCTGATCTCTTCTCTCTCATCACCAATTGTTAGTAAGTATTTGCATCGCATGAATGTCACTGGTTCACCATTGGACCCAGGGTCTAGCATCATGTCTGATTTCTAGGAGACACTCAATATTTGCTAAATGATTGTCTTGTCATTATTTAGACTCTTATGTCTCTGATGACTTGGTAAAACTTATGGATCTGGATAATGTCTTAGATATCTTTCTTTTTGTTTTTTTACTGTGAAGTATCCAGTACTGTACCTCTCACACAGTAAGTGGTCTCACACAGTAGGTGGTCAATAAGTATTGCAGAATTAAATGCTCTTTAGTTCAGCTCAACAAACACTTCTTCACTCACTCACTGATTTAACAATCAAGCATGTACTCCATGGCAGTACTGTCTTGGACACAGATGGCAAACAGTTTCAACTATATGGACAGTGCAATCAGCACGGTGGTCAATCCAATCACAGTGCTGACACATTTCCTAGGTTACAAGATGGCTGTACTTGTGCCATTTGCATGTGATCCCTAATGGAAATACAGAGGAAAAGGCATAATTCCTCCCTCTTATGAGCTACACAGTACTTTCTAAACACTTGCAGTTAGCTCAGAGCTCTGATAAGTACAAGAATATATATTTTATCTGGGAATTTATAATCTTATAGAAAAAGACATGTCACATGGAAAATTAGAGAATAGCTAAAACAGAATGCAAAAAAGTTCTGAAAGGCGTATACTGGGTACCCAAATTCACAGATCAGATCATGGAACAGACCAGGAAGTAGAAACATTGGTGCTGGATGGTATTATCATTCAAGTGGGCAAAACCCTGGCTTGGATTTAGGTTACTGAGGCTTGGATCTCTGGGCTATTATCCATGCTACATGGAGCAAGTCACTTTGCTTCTCTCCCAGAGGTACCTTGGCTTAATGCTGAAGGTACAATCTGGAATCAGAGCGTCTGGTTAGTTACCAGCTAGACCCTGACATGCCCCTTAATTTTTCTGTTCCTCTGCATCCTCATTCCTAAAATAAAGATAATATTACATAACTCATAAAGTCGTTATGAGAATAAATGAGATAGATGGGTGGCTGGTGCATGCTGGTAAGTGCTTGGTAAATGCTAACTGTTGCTCTCTTAGCCTCAGTTTCCTTATCTGTGAACTGGGGGGTAATATTACCTCATTGGGTTGCCCACAAAAATCATTCAACAAAGATCTGTTTAGTCTGAGTCTATGGGGGAAAATCTCCATAACACTTAAGTAGAACTTTGAAACAGTCTCTTACTGATAGCAAAGGAAGTAAAGTGATACCTTGCTTCCAGCATAACAATTCTGCCTTTTCATAAATTCTTGAATTCCTCTGTTTTTGGCAATATCTACACAATTGGGCTTATGTCATTAAAAACTCTTCCTGTGATTTTTGCCTTGGGTTTTCCACAATTTTGTGTCCCAACAGAAATGAAATATTCATTAGCTTAGGGATGTTCTTTCACGATACCAACTGATTAAAATTACAACTTTTTCCCCTATTCTTTTTTCTTCACTTCTCTATTTTATTTTATTTATTTTATTTTTGTTTTTTGGCCATGTCACGCGGCATGCAGGATTTTGAGTTCCCTGACCAGGGATCGAACCCTTGTCCCTGCAGTGGAAGGGTGGAGTCTTAACCACTGGACTGCCAGGGAATTCCCTCCCCTATTCTTAAAAAACCTTGCACATCTGAGGCTGAGATGTCACATCTAAATTAGCATTGCACATGGGTCCCAAATTCCACAAAGTGTGGGAAACAGGTGCATGCAGGAGCAATACATTATAAAAAATAATATAAATAAAATAATATAGTTGTAGCTAACAGCCCCAGAGCCTAGTAATGCCAGGCAGACGTGTGTCATGAATGTTTTTGAGAAACAATTACTTCCAAGGGAAGCACAATTTACCAGTTTAAAGTTTAATAACCCTTGATTTACTTAAGGGAAAAAAAAATACTCCTGTAAGTCAAACAAAGGACTGCTTTTCTCCCTGATATTTTGGTACAACAGTATACAGTGAGTCATGCTCAAAAAGAATGAAAACTCCTAAAATGAGAATAATGTGATAAATTATTTTAGTCTTATTACTTCTACCTAAATTGTATAGAAAAATTAGTATATCCCTGAAGCATAGCCATTGTGCAAATGCAGAAATGAATGTGCTGCAACGCAGGAAGAGAAGTAATACCAAGGAGCCAAAACAGAACAAAATAAAATAGAAACAAAACCCATGTGAATTTATGATTTACTATGGAAGTAATATATTTGGCTTAACATTTCAGCTGGGAGATAGTTGGAGGGATTTCAGGTTCTGTGCCTTTTTTTTTTCTGTGGCTGTTCCGCACAGCTTATGGGATCTTAGTTTCCTGACCAGGGACTGAACTCGGGCCCTGAGCAGTGAAAGCGCAGAGTCCTAACCACTGGACCACCAGGGAAGTCCCAGAGATTGGGTACTTTTTGAGGGAAGATGGGATGGGAAATTATCCTCATTTGGTATTTGGTCAAATAGCTCCTTGGGAAGAAGCACATTTCAGCTTTTCTCCTTTCTTACCACCGTGACTTGGTGTACTTTCACGTGGCTTTCATTGCCTTTTTTTTTTTTTGTGGTACGCGGTTCTCTCACTGCTGTGGCCTCTCCCCTTGCAGAGCACAGGCTCTGGACGCACAGGCTCAGTGGCCATGGCTCACGGGCCCAGCCGCTCCGTGGCATGTGGGATCTTCCCGGACCGGGGCACGAAATCGTGTCCCCTGCGTCGGCAGGCGGACTCTCAACCACTGCGCCACCAGGGAAGTCCTCATTGCCTTATTTTATTCGCTAACTCATCCTCTTGGGGAAGACTTCATGAGAAAAAAGTTGAACTTAGGAGTCCCGACTCCGTTCAATTTAAGAATCTTATAAAGCCAGTTCTTGCTCATACAACCTGAATAAAAAGCTGCTTCAAACCTTTAAAAGCCCAAAGCTAATTCCACACCCATGCAGGCCTGTTTGGAGCTTTTAGAACTTTTTGAACCCTGAGGCTAAACAGTATTATACTTCAGTTCCTCCTAGTGAGATGAGGCGATGAAGCCAGGTTCAAGAACTAAGTATTCTTGAATGAAAAATACCATACCACACATCTACAGCAACGAAAAACTGCATCTTCAGATTCACCTCAGATACATGTGTGTAAATTGGAGTTTCCGCAGGCAGTTCCAGGGTGGACTCATTGTATTTTGAGTTCTGTTTTTATCAGCTTCTACAAGGTCTAGACCACTGAAAAGGACCTCCCTGAGAATTCACAAAAAACATACCTGAGGGATCACAGTAGGGTCCTACCAGCTACCACCAGTCTCTTTCCTAAGAACACAGCCACTCAGGTCCCGCTGGCAGTGTTACCGGACAGAAGGGTAATGTTTAAAATATTTAACAACTGGACAGAGGCATTGGCCTATCGGAAGAGTCATTGGCTATAAAACCTGTTCAGGCATGCTGGTGTTTGCTGGGTAATTTCAGGCCCTCTGGGTCAATGGCACTGTTGGTGGCTCCTTGGCCTGGCCTTGTCTGCCAGGCCCTGCCAACACAGGCACTCACAATACATGCCTTTTGCTGCAGCAGCCTAGAGGTGGTTTGTGGCAAGCGGCAATCTCTCTGCTCTCTCTGTGATGTGATATTAGAGGGGAAAAGAGCCCTGCTGCGCGAGCCAAACACCACCCAGAGTTGGCGGTGAAACAGCTCCCGCCATGTTTATTTAGAGCCTCTCCCTTCTGAGATCCCAGAGAAGCCATTTGCCCATGCCTCACTGTCACAAAAAGCCTCAAATTTAGACTTTTGATATGATTTCCAAGTGAGGTTAAAGGTACAGCCCCAGAGATAAGCTGACTGAAGAGAAAGGGGAGATGGTTATCTTTAAATCTGGTCTTATTTCCAGTCAAAAAAAATCTATTGTTCCTCATAAATTCAAGTGTCTATAAATTCTGTCATTTCCTTGGGAATATCAAGCTACACAACATTTTTTTTTGCTGCTGTAACTGCCATCAATTTGTTAAATACACATGTTTTTAAGGACACAATTTTTGTCAAGGGTTTTGTCACTTTTTCTTTTGATACTTAATACTGTATAGATTTTATTAAAAATTTTATCTCTGCTTTTTTTTTTAAGGTATAGCTGATTTACAATATTATATTAGTTTCAGATGTCACTTTTTAATATATGGAAAGCCTGGAAAAATGGGAACGGCCGAGGCCTGGGTCTTCCCAATGTGACCAGTCTGTTGGTCTCACAGCCAAAGCTCTGTTAACAGGTCAAGCTGGTCAGTCTGACCTTCTCTCCCCCTGTGATGTTTGTTCCCCAAAGTCTCCTCAGTCTGTCTTACAAGTAGATTTCCCCTTGGGCTGCCTGAGGAAGCCTGAGAAAGCCAGACCTGACTCAATTCAGGAGGGTCTGTTTTAGGCTAATCCTGAGAGCCCAAGGCTCACAGCAGGAGCACAGTAAATATGCCCCAACCTCAAAGACATGGCCTGCATAACCGGAGTGGTGATGGACCTGAGGTTTGCTAATGTGATGCTGACCCAGGAGCTGGCTCAGGGCCACAAGGGATGAGAGAGGAGCAGGGAAGCAGCCAGGCTGCAGGTCCTTCTTTCTCCACCTCTCCCCTTTCCACTACAGAGGCACCGCGTTTACTTGTCTTAACATACTGACCACCTACTCAGCTTCCATTTGCAAAAAGGAGTTCACAGCTTTAAACAAGTTTGAGAACAACTGCCATAGGGTATTCACCTCATTAGCAGAAGTGTGCATTTCTTAAATCTCAGCTGGTTCGGAGTCTAGTTCTAGCGATCTGGGTTCCACTGCTTTCGGCAGCTGGATCTGCAGCGCAGAGAACCGACACTCATACGGTGAATATTGTTCTTGGTTTCTGACCTTTTGGGCAGATCTGAGAGGAAAATGCAGCGCTGGTGGGGTAAGGGGGGACTTAAGGAAACCCTCCTCCTAGCCAGTTGTTTGAATCATGAATTAGAAGAGCCTGGGAGACCCAGATCCTGAGATGAAGGAGCAGGCCCCCTGGGCCACAGGTCACCAGGGTCAGCTTTGATCAGTCACCGCGTGAACGTGGGCCAACCACACATCTTCTGGACTCATGCTCTCCTTGTGTAAGATGCCCCAGCAGTCCATGTTCCTCACCTCACCTATATCTGTTGTTGGCTCGAGGTAGCGACATTTAAAATTGAGCTCAACCGGCCCTACAAGGTCAATTATAACGTGTCTATGAACACTGAAAGGTTTACTAAAAATGTACCCACTTTGAGCCATAGCTTTTTGAAAATGAATTTAAATTCATTAGCTTCTAGCCATTGAAACAGAGCATTCTTTCCAGTTTAGAGCAGTTAGCCAAGGCAAACCTGCCAACACTTTTCATTACCCACAATAGCATTAAGGGGGTACAATCAAAGAGATTAAGGTTTTTGTTTTGTTTCATTTTTCAATATCTCAAATGTTTTAATGACCTTGTCCTGGATTGTATAACTCATTCCTCTTTGCACGTTAATTTTTTCATCTAGGAATATAGAACAACTTGCTATATTGAAGAACAACCTTCAAATGCAGGAAAAGTAGGATAATTTAAGCATTTAAATACTCAGAATTTCCTGGATGAAACTATGGAAGTTTAAAATATAAAGAAGTTGAAAGGAGTATTTGTCAAATATTTCATTAAACCTCAACATCTTCGTAAATCATACAAAAATACAATCCCAGTTGGAGAGGTGAAGTAACTTGTCAAAACCATAGAGCAAGTCCGTACTATGGATTCATTATACACATAGATCTGTATAATGCCTTTGGGTACCAAGAAAGTTTAAGACAATTTATGAAAACTTACAAAAGTAATAATAAAAGGTTTGTATTTGTCTAAATATAAACGACATACAGCACCCATCAAAGCTGTATTAATTAAGGATTTAAGAAAAACATTTAGGTTTCCTCTTCTACACGATAAAGGTTCATTTAAAATTAAGTGTAAAAGATAATTTATGGTATTTGTTCATTTATCATTTCTTTTCAATGGCATAAACAGTTGCACTATAAATTGAATTTTGTGTGTGTATTCAACCTTTACAAGCACACATACCTGTTACCTTCCTTTGGGATCACTGTGAACTTGGGCAATTTAACCTATTAAGAGTAGCACACTGTGCTTTCAAAGACATATCAAAACTAAATAGTCCATTTTTTATTGTTACCATGGAGGCCCCTCCAGGACAAATTTCTTTTCATCTTCTTTGTGACATTTATCAGTGACTCTATCTAGTTAACCCTTTTGTCAATATCACCACCTCAGCTCACCCTAGAGCTCAATCTTGCCGGAATTCAGAGAGAAGAACTTTGCCACTCTTTCTCTTTACCCCTGAATACAAGTTTCTTTTGTCTCCTCTTAGACTTAGGAACCAAAGATCACACTTAGACAAAGGGACAGCTCTGCTGAAGAGAGGGCTGAGCATAGTGTAAGGTGACCCCAGATATTCATTCTTGACTAGAAGGAGGGAAGCTAGGGAAAGCTGAGCAGGGAGAGGGCAGGGGATAAGGAGAGGGTCTCAGTTCCCAAGGAGGGGCTGCTCAGTTCCTCCTTGAGAGGGGCTGTGGATTCAATTCCAGGATCATCAAACCCACCGTGCAAACATAAGTACACAGATCCATCCCAAGGTGAAAGGTAAAATGCCTTTCATATCATTTAGTGTTTTTGGTTATGCATGAAATTCCAATATATGGCGTGGGAGTGTATTATATGATTAGAGGGAGCAGAGCTGAGGGAAGTGGTGGGAAGAAGGGCATTATTTGTGTTTGATTTCATTTCATATTACGATTAGTTCCTATTCCTTTGAGAACAAACTAACTGAATAGGAAAAGGCAACTAAAAGTGTGCAATGTGTTTGTGAAAATTGTAAATGTGGGAGTGAAGAAAGGCATTTGGTTTAGCAAAGATAACTGAAATGAATTAAAACTTTTCCAAATTTCACCTCCGCAAGGAAAAGTATGAAACAAACCTCAGGCTGAAAGGCCAGTTTTAAAGAAAGCAGGAGCGACGAAGCAGAGGTTTTAGGCTGTAAATAATGCTCGAATTCATTACAAACAAATGCCGGGAACTTAAAAAGAGAGTTGTATTTATTCATTATATACCTAATTATTTTATGACGCTTCCTTAAAATGCTGATTTTTGGAATGGTGGTTATAATGTCCAATTGTTACAGATTATCCATTTGTGACAATAAATGAAAAAGTGTGTGTATGCGGGGGGGTGTGTGGGTGTGTTTACACGTGTGATTATCTTGCCAGTCAATTTCTCCAAATGAAAAAGATTTATACATCATACCGTCAACACGGCGGAGGGCACCCAGCTTATGAGTAGTGGGACTTCAACCTTCACATCAGAGCTCCTTGTCACTCCTCCCAGCAGATCCTGTCCCCTCGGCTCCAGGCACCTAGCACGCTTACGTGCGCGCGCGCACACACACACACACACACACACACACAGAGTGAGACACGCGCCCAGCTCGTTCCTCTCGCGGTCCCCGAGCCCTGCAGCCTCGCTTTACCTCTCGCCCAGGGAGGATGCCGGCCGCCGCTGTCTCTGTCGCTGCCATCAGTCTCGGCTGCTGGCCCCTTCGGTTTCAGCAGACTGGGGCCCTCTGCGTTTTCAACAGGTACCATGGTCACGTAGAAGTTACAGCCGTTCCCTGGGCACTAAACCACCCTGACTTCCCCCACTGACACGAGCGGTCACTTTCCCCATGGTCGCATGCTAAAGAAAGGTGAAAAAAAACTTCGGGCAAAGCCAATGTGATTTGTGACCAACTTTGTTTCTATTTCCGAAAGCTTTGCCCTTTTCGGTGACACAGGCTCTTGCTATTCCAAGCAGCCTATCACAGGCAGTGGGAGGGCCGAATCTCCGGAGGATTGTTTTTTTGCCTTCAGATGCAGAGCTGGAAGCAAAGGATTTCCAGGCTTGGGAACCGGAGCTCTGACAGTGTTTGGCGCTTAGCTGGGGGCGTTGGGGCGGGGGGGGGGGGGGGGGGGGGGGGGCAGCTCTTGTATTCCTGCACCTTTGAAAAGAGGCACAGAAAAGAATCAGGCAGATTCAAGCCCAGGCTGAGAGTGAGGGCCAAGAATATTCACAGATGGTATTAGTTAATCTTGCACAGGGAGGAACAATTTAGGCAAAGACATACCAGAAGGAAAAGTGTGTCAGTTTTTCAGCAAGACGGTTATTCCAAGAGCAGTGACACTTAGCATATTCAACAAAGCATGAAACATCTTCATTGTTTCAACCTGATTTTGCCCTAGGTGAGTGCGGTATATACTCTCCCTCTCCAAGGCCTGTCAGACAAATCAAGGCCTGAGACCAAGTGTACACAAACTCAGAATGCCCAGGTTCTTTGGACTTTTTATACCCTGGGGTTACAGCAAACTATCGCAGTTTATTTATGCATAGCTGTCTTTAAGGAAGGAACCAACCCTGAATCTTCTGTCGAGATCAATGCCTGATAGCCTGATTGTAGGAGGAGGGGCATTTCCAGTTCTGAGCGTCCAGAGTGAATGGACCATGGTGTGGCTGTGGTGTCGTCCAATCGGAAACAAAAGCAGGGCCTGAGAAGGAAGATTTTCTTTTTCCTGATTTGTGAGTATATCTCTATAAAGGTCTTACCAAATGATTCATTTTGGGGGAAAAAAAAACTTGTGAGGCATGTACCCATATTACAGAGCAGAAAATGGAGGCAAAGTGACTTGCCTCAAACATCACAGCTAGTCAGTGGCAGAGCTGAGACCAGGAAGACAGGTGGTCTAATGCCATAACTTGCCTATATCCCAACCTCCCAGCCTTGTCTTTCTCTGATTTTCTTGGTTTCCGTCACTTTCAGCCCTTCCTGACCTTAAGAAGATGACATGAAATACAGCTTTCGTCCTAGTCGTTCCTCTGGACAGAGAAACGAGTTCTTGCTTGTATAGGCAGAAGCTGAACTACACAGAACTCACTTTTGGCATTTTGGCTGGATCCTAACACAACTCTAAATTAGCTTATCATTTGTACATTACTTTTGCTCATCACTAGATATTTCTGTATCTTTCTTATCCTTCGGGGAATCAGGCAACAAATGGAAACAAACCTGTGATGATTCAACTAGCATTGATTATGCACCTGTTTATGTCTCTGCTCCTAGTGCTGGAAAATGGCAGTTCTTTAAGCATAGCCCAGACCCCACCCTTTTTTTTTTTTTGAGGTACGCGGGCCTCTCACTGCTGTGGCCTCTCCCGTTGCGGAGCACAGGCTCTGGACGCGCAGGCTCAGCAGCCATGGCTCACGGGCCCAGCCGCTCCGCAGCATGTGGGATCTTCCCGGACCGGGGCACGAACCCATGTCCCCTGCATCGGCAGGCGGACTCCCAACCACTGCGCCACCAGGGAAGCCCAGCCCAACACCCTTTTGATTCAGAAGTGAGTAGTTTAGTTCAGACTCCAACAGATCAGCTTGTCCCCACTAAAGAATGTGTGGTACAATGATGCTTTGGTTTTTATTTGTTTCCAGAATGTGTTATCATTGTAGGAGCAACAGTTTTTGTCTGTGAGACACATGTATTTCTCATCAGCTCTCTGTATTCGCTTGGCTTCTATCTACTCTCTGCTGGGAATCAATGAACTCAGTTGGTAGACATGTTTTTGCAGTGGGTCAGTTGTATAATTGCTTTGTTTAATGATCTCAGGCCCCATGTCTCCAGCAGCTTCCTGGCACCATGGACGTGTTAGGGTGTTTGTTATAGTCTTTGACCAAGTAGAAGATAAACCTAATTCCAGAATCCCTTCCTGCGGTGAAGAGCAATTCAACCATTCTCACTTTGCTTTCTGTAGCCGAACCACACAGGAGCTCCTAAGGCATAAACCAAGGTGAAATCCAAAGGAATAAGCACATTATGTGACTGAACATGTGGCTCCTGGTGCCCCTAATTCTGTTCTTCATTCCACTGTTGACCTGATGTGGGCCACTGGCTCTTCCAAGCTCTGTTCTGTGCTCAATTTACTCTCTTAAACTCAGAGAAAATTTAGGAGAAAAATTCTTTTCACCTAGGCTAATGGGGCATATTCTCCTGCCGAAATTTCCTGAAGAACCCTGTACTTTTCCTTCACAGTATTTTGCACACTTATCATGTTACAGTTTTATTATAGTTACATGCAGTGATTTGACTAAATCTGCCTTTTTCTGCTAGATAGCAGGCTCCATGACAGAGTGGACCGTTTCTGTTTGGTTTGCTATGGATATTCCAAGTGCCTGGCCAGAACGAATACTCAGTAAATATTTGCTGGCTAATAGACTGATCCCTATAAATCCAGCTAACTTTAGCATGACCAGACTGTAAGTTCCATGAGGGCAGGCACCTATGTCTGTCCCAGGCACTCATCCATCTCTGTGTCTCCAGGTCTTAGCACAGTGCCAGGCATACAGCACACCCTCAATAAATATGTGTTAAATAAATGAGTGCAGGGACTTCCCTGGTGGTCCAGAATCTGTCTTCTAATGCGGGGGACACGGGTTCAATCCCCGCTTGGGGAACTAAGATCCTACATGCCACGGGGCAACTAAGCCCATGCACTGCAACTAGAGAGCCCATGCGCCACAAATAGAGAGCAACCTGCACACCACATCAAAGAGCCCACGCGCAGCAACGAAAGATCCCACGTGCCACAGCTAAGACCCGAGGCAGCCAAAAATAAATAAATAAAAAGATTACAGTGTATGGAAAAACCTACCCTGCAAACTACTTTGGGAAGAAAGAGATGGGCAGCCAGAGCTGAGGGGTATGAACAAAGTCCTTTTCCTCACTTCATTCCATTCAAATTTCTACAAGCAAATAAATAAATAAACAAATAAATAAATGAATGCTCACAAATGGAGCATTTAGTGAGCTGGATAAGTATGTAGTTTTAAAAAATCCATTTGACGATTGTCTCTAACACTTTGTCGTTTCTCTCTCCTGTCTGGTACTCTCTTTAGAGCAAGTATCACCACAGGCTGTCCCTCCCTAATAGAATCTGAGCCACTACTATTGTTAAAAGTGATTCCTCCACTTAAGGAATATGTAATCAGCAGATGGACAGTTCATTTCCCATAATCCCAATAATTTTGCTGCATACCTTTTCAGACCACCTGTTCACAGGCAATGCTACCAAATCCAAAAATATGTATTATGGCTTATAAACTGACAAGACAAATAAGAGGGAATGAAAGAGAAAGCAAACAGCATCACAAGGCTGTGGACCTCTACTATGTATATACCAGGGCTATTTTTAGGGCAATTTTTCTTAAACCTCGCAACAACTTTGTGAAGTAAACACTATTACTTTCATTTTGCAGAAATTGAAACAGAGGTTTTTGAAACATGTCCAGATCAAAAACAAAACAAACAAAAAAACCCAACACTTTCCAATGTTTCATCCTGAAAATTTTCAATCATACAGGAAAACCTAGATTCTATACTCAGCATTTTACTATGCTCACTCTTTCATCTATGTATCTGTATTTTAATCCCTCTATCCATCCATTGATCCATCTTAATTTTTATGCATTTCAAGCAAGTTGGGATACTTTGATATGTGTATCATGAAGTAGAGTCCAATACTTGTTTAGGTTCTTTTTTTTCCCCCTTTGAGACATTTTACATACAATGATGTTCATACAAGGGTACCATTATAGAAATTCAGAAAATCACATACATATGTACACTCCAAACCTCTACTAAGTACAGAACATGAACATCATCCAGAAAGTTCCTTTATGTCTTTTCTGAGTAAATTTACATCTTAACCCTTAGAAGCAATCAATGCTCTGATTTTTTCCACATGGGTTATCTTTCCCTGTTCTCACTCCTCATAGAATGGAATCCTACAGTATGTACTCCTGTGTAAGGCTTCTTTCACTGGGCATAATTTTGACATTCACCCTTATGTTTGTGTGTATTAGTAGTTTATTCTGTTTATTGCTGACTAGTATTCCATGGGTAAATATACCACAGTTTATTTATCCATTTTCCTACTGATGGGCGCTTGGGCTGTTTTGTTTTGGCTATTGTAAATAAAGCTGTTATGAGGAATTCTTGCACAAATCTTTTGCAGAACAGAACATTTCAAAGCACAGCGGTCCAAGTCCGTTTGACTCCAAAACTCACATGCTTTCCACTACACCCTGGTGCTTCTCTGTGGTGCATCCCATTGCCCTATTTTATGTAGAATGTACTTCCGGAGTTTTTATCCTAAAATAGTTCATTACAGTGTAAACACAAATGGGGAAATACAATCTTTAGACAAAAAATACCCAGATACAAATTCAGGTCTTAATTAGCCATCCTCCAATAAAATATTCATCTTCGTATCAGTTTTTTGGAAGAATATTTATTATTTTACATGTTTATACTATCCAAATAACTCCTTTTTCTAAAGGTTTTCAATATAACTTTTTTGTAATGTGTAGAATATTACTAATCATAACATATCGATTAAAGTTCCTCAAATTACAAAAGAAGTATGGTTAAATTCATTATATGTTCACCTTATATAAAATAAATTGTTAAAAGAAAGACAATATAGCAGTGTAACAAAATAGTGTTTCTATTATTTTAAATGGAAAAATCAGAGTAGAACATTTCATGCTGATTACCACTATAATAATTTTTAAAAGTATATATGTGTATTCATAGAGACTAGAAGGGAACTTGGAAAAGTTGAAAATAACAAATATGTTGGGATGGTAATCTTAGGTCACATAAGGAATTTAGACTAGTTCTAATCATGGGTAAATCATGTGTAAAAAAGTATTTTCTGAAAAAAATATTTTCTTAACATTGTTATAATACTGTATATCTAATAAGTATAAATCTGAAGAAAAGTTCTTCAAATTTAGGGCTGCCATATACTGTTGTGCAATCCATACATTGCACAACTATAGGTGGGCTGTTCCCATTCATTTAAACAGAAGTTTGTTTATTTATAAAACAAGTTTTCCAGAAAATCAAAGTTAAAATGTAATTTGCACAAAGATGCATTTGGGCAATTAATGGGGCTGTTCAAATTATAATCCTCCTCTAAATTGCAATGTCTTATTCGTTAGCTTGGCCTACATCTGCCTTTGTAGAGCTAAGCTATATAAGATGAGTACCTTCTCCATTCTATTACCTGTTTTTCCAAACAAATTATCAATATTTCCAATTTTTAAATTTTCCTCAGTACTATTACCATGCTCTTTGGATGGAGGCATCCACAGAAAGTTGTTCAATGACTAAGCCTTTCCTGTAGGTTATCCTTCTTTTTATGCCATAATGACGGAAAAATACTGCTCAATCCTATGTGACAACAGCAGTCTTTATTGTCTTGAAAGACTGGTCCACCTTCATTAATTGTCTCCTATCTGCTGGTCAGCGAGAAGGGCACTGCATAGAAAATTGACTGTCTCCTACACAGAGCTTGGAAAGACCCTTCTTGGGGCTTCCTTTACACCTAGGGCCGGGCTCTGCCTAACATATCACCCACCCCAGGTTTTGCATCAGAAGCTGGCAACATGAAGCAACAGGATTTAGTGGTTTTGTTCTGGCAAAATGGTGCAGTGGTCTGGCCGCCATGTCCCTTGGTTGCTAGACATACACAGTGAGGTATGTTTCCCCGGGGCGGCTGGATCAGCTCAGAGCAGGACTTGGGGAATTGTTTTTGACCGCAGAGTCTCCAAGTTGGAGTTGGTTCCCAAACTCATCTAGCTGAGTCCTTTTTGACGTGTGCAGAGGCAGGTCAATCACAAAGCTAACAATATTTAAGCTTCAGGGCCCCTCACTCACATTGGCCCTTCCAAGGTCATGGGAGGGGCCCAGCAATGCATTCACAGGATCGTATATTTTCTTAAAATTTGCAGAAGTAATATATTTACCTGCAATCAGTGAAGACCCCTAATTCTTTGCGTTCAGACACTGATATCCTTTATGTCACCTTTTCCTTGTGTAGGTGACATAGGAGTGGTCATGGGATATTTGGGATCTGGTTTAGGGGCAGTTAAGCTGGAAAAATATTTGGTTTGGGTTTCACTTAGATGACTCACAGGCACTTCGGTGAGTAGTTAAGCTCTTGCTATCTCTCCCGGTAAAGGAAGGACTCCCAGGAATTCTCCTGCTACATACTGTGCCAACTCACGCTGCACAGTTTCCACATTATCGCTCATGTGGCATGATGATGAAGGGGCTCAGGACTGGAGGTTGTCTATCCGTGTCCTGTGTCTATGTCATATAGCTCCCAGCGCCAGGAGTATGTGGGTCACAGAGGAGGGCCATGCTAGAGAAGAGATTGGGTTCTTTCTCTTCTCTCTGTAGAAAGTAAGATTGCCAAAAAAAAAATTCTGTTATGAAGAAAAGAGGGGGAAAGGAATATTATAGAGATGTATCAGGTAATTTCTGGATTGTGTGGTGTTTGTAATACTTGATTGCTTTTTAAACATTTGTAATTGATCTTAATAAATATTCACTTTCAGACCTAATTGTATATTCTTAAAGACTGGAGTACCCCAATTTTAATAAACTTCTGGCCCCTCAAAATTTGTATCTGACCCTATGAATATGGTTGGGAAATCGAGGTCTTCCCAGATGACTGTACTTACTAAAAATCTCTCAGATCTCTTCCCTTCCTCCCATCCCCGCTGTCACTCTGTGAATCCAAACTACCTCCCCATCTCCCATGTGGACAGCTGCAATGACCTCTAACAGGTCTCCCTGCCTGCATTCTTGATCCCCAAAGCCCATTTTCCATAATACAGCCCAGGCTTTTCTCTAAAATGTAGACCCTTAAATGGTTCCAGTTGTTTTAAACCTTTCACCAGCTTCCAACTGTTCTTAGGGTTGGTCTAAATGTCTTAATGAGACCTAAAATGCCCAGCATGGTCTGGCTCCAGCTGACTTCCCTGGGCCCATCTCCTGCTGCTTCTTCACTCGAAGCTCTGCAGTCTAGTCCTTTCTTGGACTCTCTGGTGGGTTAGCTGATCAGTGCCTCCTTGACCTCATTGGCTTTTAGACACTCTTGTCTCACTCCTCACTGTGGTTGCCCACGACTGACTAAAGCATGAATAGAGTTCTCACGTTCCGGGAACCAAAAGAATGGACCAGGATCCTCTCTTTGAGGGCCTTCTCTCTCTAAATTAAATTAGAGACTGGTTTTGTATCAGTCAGAGCTCTGTGTGGGAATTTTAAGCAGGAAGGAATTTGACACAGAGAATCAGGGGCTTATAAAATCATTGGAAGGCCTGAAAGATCAGATTCCAAGCATTCAGAAATGACTCCCAGAATAATATAGAGTGGACTTATCAGCTGAGCTCCTATATCTAAGGCCACCTAATGGAGCAATGAGTTCAAACTGCATTGTTTAAATCCAGGGATCAGATTGAAACACAACTACCCCCATAACTGCATTCTCCCAGAAGCTATAGATGTCGAATGCTGCCTCAGGAAAATCTCACATCACCCGATCTCATAGGCTAGTAGAAACCCCCCCAAAAAGGGCAGAGAAAATAGCTTCCCCATCATATCTACCTTCCTGCAGATGCTTCTAACTGATGTCTAGATCCTGATTGCTAAGAAGTCTGGGAAACGTAGTTTTCTAATCTACCCAACAAGAAGGAGGGTGGAACGGAGGTTGAGAGGGCCACTCTACTGTATCCACCAATGGTGGGTGAATGTTTGGGTTAATATGGAGTGAGGCCTGGGGTCAGAGTCACAGCAGGCCAAGTTTGTGCAAGCCAGATTTATGGTAGAGGGAGCAAAGGAGATGCGCAAAATAAGAGAAAGCTCGGCAGAAAGAGAGCAGGAGGATGAAAAATCATAGAGTGAAGCAGAGAAGTGGAACTCTAAGGCCCCAGGAGAATGGTCTTGGCTTTTGGCTTTCTATGAAGTCTGGCTGTGTTTTATACTTGCTTTCAGTACTTGAGGGATTGGGTGGCATGATCTTTTCCCTCCTTCCCCACTCCCTCCCCACCCCCCTTTGCCAGATGCTTCAGTCTTCTCCGTCCTCCCTTCCCCCAGGCTGGGCCCAGGATGCACCTCTCTGCTCCCATGGCACAGAGTGCAGCGCTGACATAAGGAGAAGCATGGAGTGCTGTGATGATTTCCCAACTTGTTCTCCCTACTAAACTGTAACCACTGTGAGGGCGCGTTGTGACCACCTGTTCATTGCCACTCCTCCAGCGTCCAGAGTGGTGTCTGAAACCTTGAGTCACTCACTAAATATTTGCAGAAAGAAATACAAAAGAAAAAGATGGAGAAGAGGGTATAGACAATCAAACTTCAAATTGATCATGTGTTGTTTCATTAAAGCATCATTTTGAAAGTAGCTTCTTGGACTAGTTGGTTTTAATTCTGGCTGTACCACTTACTGTCTCTGGAAGTTCTTTATGACTCAGTTTCCTCATCTCTAAAATGGGATAATAGTAGTACCCAACTCATAGGGTTCCTGTGAGGATTAAATGTATTAATGTAAAGAAACTATTTAGAACAATATCTGACCATAATGATCCTCAATAATTGATAGCTGTTTTTGCACCCAAGGGCTCCATGGAAGTATAAGTAATACTAGGAAAAATATTACTGGTTTAGGAGTAAGATCATATAAATTCTAACGTGTTTTTTGTTTATTATCCACATGACTTGAGGCCATTCAAATAACCCATCTAGGCTCTTTGCTTATCTCTAGGATAGGAAAACATGAACTTGCTTTGCCTAAAGCTGCTAATTTTTTTGCCATGCAGCCAAGCTCCCTTCTTTCAGCAAAATCCTTGTAATTTCCTGTTGGGAAACGACGTGCCATTTTAGAGGACCTGTCAACTAATGTGCACCACTCTCTAGCCGAGGGGTCAGCTTGTAACCCCCTGCCATGACAATTAGATGTTCTATCCCTGGAATGTGAGTCTTGAGAGATAACACTAGGTCAATACCTGGGTGGAACAGTCAGTCATTCCTGATGGCAGAACAGAAAACTCTACCCACTATTACCTATTTCTCCAAACTTTCCTGGTTTCTCCCAAGACTTCGTTCTTCTTATTTTTTCCTGCAGTCCTATAAACCACTCCAAAGCCCAGCTACAAATTTGTTTTTGGCTAATGTTGACCAGAGTCCAAAGATTCCCTAACATAAACTGTCTCAAAGATTTTAGTTAAGATAAAATCAGACAAGTATCTGAAATCACTTTGAAAACTGTTCAGGTGCTATATGAATATAATTTACTTACTAATGAAACAGCAATAACAACTGTAGAAGAGAATCAATTAATGCTCAGTCTATCTGTTTATCCGTTCAAATCAGGCTCTCTTTCTAAATAAGGACGGAAGCAGCATATGACAATAGACTGGCAACTGATACAGTGGTGATAAACCAGAAAGGTCCACGTATCTCCAGCCTCTACAATAGCATGACCTGACTCAACATTTCACAGAGCCACATGTCCAACTGGAGGCCCCTAGTGAGATCTCTAACTCAGACAAATTTTGGGGCTGATCTTACTACCAGGAGAGAAGGGGAGAAGAGAGAGTGTCAAGAATATAAAGGATTGGGGGTATATCTTTATTTTTCAATCTCCATCTTCAGACAGTTTACTCTATGAAATGGCAGGGGTCAACGTCCCAGTCCTTCTTTCCCTGTTGGTAAAGAAAGTTGATATCGTAAAGTGGAGAGAATCAACTTTGGCATTAAGATGGGAATGGATTGGCTAGGAAAGCACTTCCTAATTCATCTTCTACAGAGGTTTGAGATGTTAACAGACATTCTGAGGAATTCAAAACCCTCTTGCACTGTTGGTGGGAATGTAAATTGATACAGCCACTATGGAGAACAGGATGGAGGGTCCTTAAAAAACTAAAAATAGAACTACCATATGACCCAGCAATCCCACTCCTGGGCATATATCCAGAGAAAACCATAATTCAGAAAGACACATGCACCCCAATATTCATTGCAGTACTATTTACAATAGCCAGGTCATGGAAGCAACCTAAATGCCCATTGACAGGCAAATGGATAAAGAAGGTGTGGTAAATATATACAATGTAATATTACTCAGCCATAAAAAAGAACAAAATTGGGTCATTTGTAGAGATGTGGTTGGACCTAGAGACTGTCTTACAGAGTGAAGTAAGTCAGAAAGAGAAAAACAAATATCGTATATTAACACATATATGTGGAACCTGGAAAAACTGTACAGATGAACCGGCTTGCAAGGCAGAAATAGAAACACAGATGTAGAGAACAAACGTATGGACACCAACGGGGGAAAGTGGCGGTGGTGGGATGAATTAGGAGATTGGGATTGACATAGATACACTAATATGTATATAATAGATAACTAATAAGAACCTGCTGTATACAAAAAAAAAAATTGTGGAGGCTCTTTCATTGGCCAGAAAATTTGAGAAATTTTCCATATTATATACTGTACTTGACACACCAAAAAAAATTTTATATTTAAGAAAATTTTCAGTATAGACATGAAATAATTTTAAGGTAGATTTCTCCCAAATCCTTAGTTTTAATCCTTAATTTCTCCATAAAAATAAATTAATTAAAAAAAATGAACTTTTAGGAGGATACAATTTGGGCAATCTGCATTAAGCTATTGGGGGTGGTTTTGCTCACAGCCACCCTGGTATCTGAATTAACTCTTCTCTGCTGCCCCTTTTTTAGTAAATTTATGTATGTATGTATGTATGTATGTATGTATGTATGTATGTATGTATGTATGGCTGCGTTGGGTCTTTGTTGCTGCGTGCAGGCTCTCTCTAGCTGCAGCGAGCGGGAACTACTCTTCACTGCAGTGCGCAGACTTCTCATTGCGGTGGCTTCTCTTCTTGTGGAGCACGGGCACTAGGCGCGCGGGCTCAGTAGTTGTGGCACGTGGGTTCAGTAGTTGTGGCTCGCGGGCTCTAGAGCACAGGCTCGGTAGCTGTGGTTCACAGGCTTAGTTGCTCCGTGGCATGTGGGATCTTCCCTGACCAGGGCTGGAACCTGCGTCCCCTGCATTGGCAGGCGGATTTCTAACCACTGCGCCACCAGGGAAGTCCTCTGCTGCCCCCTTTTGATAGATAAAGGGAAGAGCATGTTTCTAGCTGCAAGGGGCCAAAGGGAGCAGGAGACTGCCAACAGTAAGTAGCTGCCAGCTGTCTGCTGGGAAAAGAGAGCACCAAATCGATCTGAGGAGTTGCTTTTGTCAACTGTGAGTTTTGTGGCTCCGGTTAGCTGTTCATTCGTGTTTCCTGCCCGCCTGCCCAGAGTAAAGGGAACATGTGCATTCATTCAAAAACTCATCCACCTATCCTCAAATATTTATTATATGCTTACTCTGACCCTGGCCCAATGCAAGGTGATGACGAAAGAGGCCCTCTTGTGCAAGAACCCAAGACCTTTCCAGTTGATCTGACTATATTCATTGCACCTGTGCCTGACCTTCTTTTTGACTCTAATATTCTTTCTCTCTAGACGTGACTCTCAGAGACTGAAGCCTTTGATTGAGGTTTCTTTCTTCTCCTCACATAGAACAGCCATCTTTTCACAGTTTTCCAGACCCAAATATTATTTCGTAAGGACACTTTGCTTTATAGTCATAAATGGGTTCTTTGGGTTCATATAATTTTCACTATCTCCAGAATTCTTCTGTCATTCTGTCTTGTTCTGAGATCTGAGGAAGAATCTGGATCGCAGAATCTACCACTTGAAACTCTCTTGAATACAAAAGGCATTCACCCTGGAAAGAAATTCTAATGGAATTCTTAAGATCTAAAAGTGTCATTATCCTGAGTGTGGCTCACAATAAATGGAGCATTTTAGAATTTCTTCAGAAAAAAAGAGAAAAAAGAACATTCATGAGGCAGTTTCTAGCCCCTCCATCTCTTTCCTGGCAATAAGCCCTAGTAAATATAACTTTCTTCCTTGTTATTCTCCCAGGTACCTACTTTCCATTTCCTACTCTACATGCTGAAACATTTTAAATCCCACAGAGGGCAGTTAAAAATGCATAGAATGGGCAAATTTGCTATGGTCAGGGAATTAGATAACCAAAGTTTTTATGAACCTCCTGAGAGAAATTTTATTTTAATCATCATCCTTATATGCATTACACACTTCCCTGCCTTAGTTAACATAGAGTTGGAACCAGATGGAATATTTTCTGGATTATTCTGGGTAATGAGAGTATTGAGTTGTCATACAGCGATGTCCTGAAGAGTAGCTGATGGGCAAAAATATGAAGCCAATTTCACTCTTTCACACAATTTCTTCTAGCTGGTGGCCCTCAAACATTTCTGCTCAAGTACACCATAAAAAAAAAAAATTGGAAAACTCTTGAGAAATTCTGCACCTCTTCATATATTTTTAAGCTGACATCTAAATGTTTTACCATAAATTTAAATATTTACAAAGTCGCTATCTTCCAGGGTACTGTACAGTGTATATATCCTTTAAATATATTCACTAAAAACAAGTAACTATAGATTCAATCTGTGGATAACATCTGTCACGTATTGTGATAGACCTCAGTGTCAAACCAAACTGTCTAATAACAACTTATTTTCCATGAGGAAATATTTAAACTCATTTTTTAAGTTTAAATAACCACATTAATGTGCATCTTTTGTGACAGTTTTCTCATTTCTGAATTCTTGTTCTAAAATAGATTGATGATAGATGGAAAGAAGGAGAGAGGTTTACATGAGTTGGAACCTGAGACCTGAAGTTGGCATGAGGAACAGGCAGGCCCAATGACTGCCTCATATTGGAAAAATTGTAAAAAAAAAAAGCAACTGGAACTCTCAAGTCATGAAAAGACATGGAGGAGCCCTAAATGCATATTACCAAGTGAAAGAAGCCATCTAAAAAGGCTACATTCTGTATGGTTCTACCTATTTGACATTCTGGAAAAGGCAAAACTATGGAGATATAAAAAGATCATTGGTTGCCAGGGATTGGGGGGAGGGGGGATGAATAGGCAGAGCACAGAGGAATTTTAGGGCAATGAAACTGCTGTGTATGATACTGTAATGGTGGATACATCTTTGCACATTTGTCAAAACCTATGGAATGTGCAACACCAAGAGTGAACCCTAATGTAAACCGTGGACTTGGGATGAAAATGATGAGTCAATGTAGGTTCATCAGTTGTAACAAAGGCACCATGCTAGTGCGGGAGGTTGATAGTGGGGAGAGGGGGAATATAAGAAATCTTTGGGGCTTCCCTGGTGGCGTAGTGGTTGGGAGTCCACCTGCCGATGCAGGGGACATGGGTTCGTGCTCCGGTCCAGGAGGATCCCACATGCCTCAGAGTGGTTGGGCCCGTGAGCCATGGCTGCTGAGCCTGCGTGTCCGGAGCCTGTGCTCTGCAATGGGAGAGAGGCCCGCATACTGCAAAAAAAAAAAAGAAAGAAAAAAAAGAAATGTTTGTACCCTCTGTTCAGTTTTGCTGTGAACCTAAACTTACTCTTAAAAATAAACTCTTTTTTTTTTTTTTTTTTTTCTTTTTTTAAAACACAACTGAACTAGATTTGGCCAAAGTCAATCTGAACTTGTCTGGGAATGTCTCACAGGTGGTGTGGTACCCGACTAAATTAGCTCTGGCATGGGGAACGGTGCCGACACTGGTCCTCTGTGTGTGGATACCATTGTCTTGCTGGGGTCAGAGAAGGTCAACCCCTCTAAATGAAGGATGCAATTTCAGGAAGCAAGTGGAAATTCCCACAATCGTCCTGAAAAGAGGCAGTTCTAGAAACCAAAAATGAAAACTTGGAGCTCAGGGATGAGACTGGGTGGGCTTGGAGGGAAAAGTCCTTTCTTTTGGACTATGGGGAAGAAGGTTCAGGAATGAGAGGGAAGGATGTGCCCCGGGAACTCCTGTTGGAGGCCCAGCGGTGAGAGGAGTTTGCTTCTGGAACAGGAGGTAGGCGGGTAGATGGCAGGAAGTTAGCCTGGGGCCAGCCCTGAGCTCCTGAGCTGTTATTCTTTGTGTCTGTGCTGCCTACAGATGTGACAACTGTGGCGGCTGGTCTCAGCTACCTCTGGGGAGTTGAGGTCATGGTCTGTGCACATGCTCAGGACAAAGGCGGAGGCAGGAAAGCAGGGCTGCCTGAGGGGCCCCAAGGCTAGCTTTTCTCCTCTGTAAATTCTGATGGCTGGCCAGCCGCTGAGTTCCAGGGAGGCCTGAGGGGCTGTGGCTCGCACCCATCTCTTTTCCTGCACCACGTGTTCTTTACACCTCCACTCCCCACTAGGAGCCTAGGAAGGAACCTCAGGCTAAAGGAAAACAGGTACTCCCCCATCCCTACCCCCACAAAGCATCTGTAAACTTAAACAGGCTCAGCACCTGATAAAGGGAGGGGTAATTCTGCTCCTCCCCCGGTGAATAACATGAATCTGTGAGAGCTGTTTTGAGTGTCTGAAGCCATTGTTTGTATGTGCTTATTTATGAGTTTGAGCAATTCAGGGGTGGGTAATGATATCAGAAAGGTAGGGTCTGAATATATATGGAGATGGAAAAATTCCTATCTAAAGATTCATTCATCTTTCTCCCCCATCAACTTTCCAAATTTTGTGTGAATTTCATATGGACAATTTATGAAGATACTGAGTGTGTCCCCACCCCTGACCCATCCCCACCTGGGCTCCCAGAATGAAGCAGGGCTTGGAGTGCCCCGAATCGGGGCTGTTGAGCAGCAGACTGGAAGCAACAGTGACCTCCTCCCGGCTTTTGATTTGCTAAAGTCCCTGCTGATGGAGGGGCACGGTGCTGGATTGCCCAGCAGATAGCGGGTGGGCCAGTGCCTGGGGCTTCTATGAGTTTCTTAGGGCTGCTGCGACGAGGTACAAACTGGGTGGCATCAAGTGGCAGAAATGTATTCTCTCGTAGTTCTGCAAGCCAGAAGTCTGAAATCAAGGTGTCGGCAGGACCATGCTTTCTCTGAGGACTCCAGGGAAGAACTCTGCTTGCCTCTTCCAGCGCCTGGTAGTTGCTGGCAACGCTTGGTGTTCCTTTGCTTGTGGATACATCACTTCAATCTCTTCTTTTGTTGTCACTTGGCATTCTCCTTTTATGTCTGTGTCCTTTCTGCTCTTCTTATAAGAATGCCAGTCATAATGGATTAGGACCCACCCTACTCCAACATAACCTCGTATTAACTAGTTACATTTGCTAAGCCCCTATTACCAAATAAGGTCACATTTTGAGGGAAGACATGAATGCCGGTGGGGAGGGAGTACTGTTTAATTCAGAACAGGCCTGAAGAGTCAGAGAAACCCTCAACAAGCAGGGTCTTGAGAATTTGGGGAAGAGACAGAGGGTTTCGTGGTACCACAACTGGTGAGGATTCCCAATGTCTCCTCCATAGGGCCCCAGAGGGGTGCCAGGGCTTTGGTCACAATGGCTACCTGGTGCACTTGAAAGGGCCATGACTACCACTTCAGCAAAGATCCCTGGGTCCAAGTGTGGCACCAAAGCACTGAAACCACCTTGTGAAGGGATTACGGGGCTTGTAAGGTTGAGGGCTCCTCAATGATCGTTGTTGACCAGTGACCAGAGGTTGCTTCTCAACACTCTGAAGCATGTGAAAACTCCACATCATTCATCCAACCTGGGAGAGAAGGAGCTCCCAGATGACTGAGATTGAATGTTCTGCCAACGGGGGCTTATATAGTTGATTTATAGGAATTCGAAAACTGTGACATTTCTTACACCCTGTGATGTAGAATGAAATTCATAACAACTACATGAGAAAAAGAGTTCTAGGATTTATTTGAATTCTTGTAAAATCCATGGCTGATTACAATCCATAAAATTGGGGGCCTTTGATTTTTTGACAAGGCCTTGACCCTTTTGGAGAACTGGTCAACAGGGCTGAGCGAGGACTCTCATAAGTAACTGTTGATTGGGGAAAACCAGTGGATTTTGAACTAATACTTAAAAAAAAAAAAACCCTATAAAGTGCTTCAAAACTCCCGTGCAGACACTAGGCTAGGTGTCTACCAAAAAAAGCCAGAAAGAGAACACAAAGATGGCCTTGTTTGAGTTTATTAAAGAGATCTATTTTGCTACATAACCCAGGAAAGCATCATAAAAGGGAAGAATGTAGTTGGAGATCTTTGAGGCCTATCTCAGATTCTTAATTTCTTTTAAAAATGAATCTTTTCTAGAAAAATAAGAACAACACCAGTGTCTTCCAGCCCGGTCAGATAGTCTGAGTTACAGGCTAAGCTGTTGGAATTGGTTGGGGTGGCAGTGGGGGGAAGGGGTGGGGGGGAAAGCCCATGGTGGAAATCAATCAGGAAATAAGTGACCGTAGGTCCCAGGCTGAGAAAAGTGGGAGTATTGAGTAGATGGTGCCACAGTAACAGATTGCCAAGGCCAGAAGTGATATCCACTGATGAAATATCCCAGGTGTATTAGTTAGCAAGGTAACAAAGCCGCTGTAACAAAGTACCACAAACTGGGTGGCTTAAACACGGAAATGTATTGTCTCTTAGTTCTGGAGGCTAGAAGTCTGAGATCAAGCTATCAGCAGAGCCATGCATCACTTCAGTCTGCACATGGAGTTCTCCCTGTGTGTGTCTGTGTCCAAATGTCCTCTTTTTATAGGGACACCAGTCTTTTTATAAAGACACAATCCTACTCCAGTATGACCTCCTTAACTAATTACATCTATAAAATCTCTAATTCCAATAAGGTCACATGCTAAGGTCCCGGGGGTTAGGATCCCAACATATGAATTTGGGGGGTGGGTACAATTGGGACTTTGCTTGGAGAAACCTTTCTTCAGACATGGTGCCTGAATATCTGAGAACTTCAGAAAAGGATTTAGGGTCCACTGAAAACCAGAGGATGCTGTAGGTCAATTCCCTAGACCCCCTCCCAAAGGCTGCTGAAAAGGCTGGGGTCTGTATTTAAACGGGAATTAGAGTCTTTAGTAGAGAAGCATCTGGCCTGGGAGATTTAGCAACATGCGGCTCAGAACTTGCTCATTTAAACCGGGCATGCGCAAATGCACAGCTGAGCGCCTCATCCTCAGTGGACCCTGTGTTCCCTCCCCCTCTCCAAATGCTCTCCTAGCCACTGAATCAGGTGAAAGAAAAGGGGAAGAGAGGGACGAGGGGCCCATTGTTCACTTCCCTGAAAACAGGAGCCAGACATGGATGGGTTGACTTCAGCGACCCATATCTTGCCTGCTGTGACAGGTGGGAATTTACCACAGCAACGAAAAGCCCTGACTGCCCTCATGCAGGCTTCAGGGAGCTTGGTGTGGCCTCCTGGGAGAGCGTGCTGAGGCACAGAAAGTACCCTCTGGTCTGGGACCCCGTCCAAGAGACATGGCTCTTACCTGGTCCTTGAAGGAACGGCCCAGAACACAGGTGAAGGGACCGTAATGTGGAGGAAGCCCCGGTGGAAACCAGGAGCCCCGCTTCGTCCAATGTGGGAGGATCCCGAGCAAGCCACTGAGGGTTTAGGGAAGCCCAACAGCCTTGTGTTTGCTTCTTTTATGGTAGACCAAACCCAGGAATGACCAGACAGCTGCACAGAGGAAACTCGGGCGCGTTTGCAGTGACCTTAGCAAATCAGGGCGGGAAGCAGGGAGTGGAGCTGCTCCACAGAACAAGTTTCTTAGGCTCAGCTGGCTCTTTCAGTTTTCCCTTTACTCCGCACACAGGGGTCCCCCAAACGGAAGGAAGACCAGTGAAGAAGAAGAGGGCCCAGTCTCCAGTTGGGGGACCAGATCTGGATTTATCAAAAATTGACTCTCTTCCTCTCTGGCTGCCTTTAAACCAAACATTGCTCCCCCAAACATGAGGCTTGTTAGGGGCTTCACCAGACGAAGAAAATTCTAAGACTGAAATGTGTAATGCGTTGGGGGGTTGCCTCCCTGTCCACTGGCTGCAGACCCAGGCTCCCAGCCTAGTAGTCCTGAGTAGATCTAGGAAAGATCCCTCACTGACTGATAAGCTGCTTCCACTGGGGAAGCTAACATCCTGGGAAACTTGGACCTGGTCCTCTTGGAGGGATGACAAAGCAGGGAATACTGTTTTCTTTTCAGAGACTCCCAGATTGTGTGGGAAGCTAGGAGAGGGAGGAGAATGGTTTGGTTCTTTGAAAATAGCAGTTGGTGTCCTGCTGCTCGGGTGTGTTTTCCTCCCCCATCCCAGAAGATAGCCAGGCCCCAGTGTTCCCAGCCAGCCTTCTTTGTGTGGCGCGGCAGGAAGTAGCGGTTGCCAGGCACCCACAAGGCACCCCTCCCCCTGGCTTTTGTGTTGCGTGGGCCTGGGCTGATCCAGGAGAATTGTGCTGCCTGAGAGGCAGAGCCAATGGAGTCCGTGCTGGGGTTGAAAAGAACTCAGTGACTGGAGGGAAGAGCTCCCCTCCAGAACTGGGGAGGGAATGGGGCTTTTGTGATTCCACACCTAGAGAAACGGCACTTCCCGCCCCCAACATAGTCACAGTGTTGAGCATTTGGGGGCATGATTGGCAGAATCCAGAGGAACAGATTCTAGGTTCACCCAGAGGGGCTGTTCCTCTCCTTACCCAGTCCTGGAGCAAAGTAGACAGAGCTCCTCAAGCTGTCCCTCTCACTCACAAGGGTGGGTGAGCAGAGTGCAGAATGCATTTCAGTCCCCCCTGGCTCCTTCACTTACACAAATCTCCTCAATCCTCTTCTTTCCTCCCAATTCATTACAGTTATTTTTAGTTCTCCTGTTGGATTTTTCCACAGGCCTCCAGTTCTCCCTAGAGCACCTCCCAACTTTTCTAACCAAACGAACTTTTACATTCTCAATATTTATCGCATCTATGTTTTCTAGTGTCTTCGGCTCTAATTAATGTATTCATGATTTGTCTATGTGTTACGGAATTAGTCGACTGGACCCATGCAGGGGTTCTAGCCCAGGCTGAGACCCTCTGTCTCAGCCAGAGAGGTTCTTTTTCCAATTGGATTCGTGCCACCAATAATGAAACCAATGCTGAGACTGGAACAGCACGAGGTTTATTCAATGGCCAAAGAATGGAGAAGCAGAAACCTAGTTCACAAATCAGCTTCTCAACCCAATTTGGGCGGAGACATCAGATGTATAGGAGGGTCAAGGTAAAAAGAAAGCATTTGGAAAGAGTAGGAGGAATATTCATGACATATCCAAGAACAGGGGTGTGGTTTGGACCTGGAACTGAAGCAGCCATGCTCATTTTCAGTCCTTGTATGGGCTTTCTCAGTTGTTGTCATGGCAATTGTCAACTCTCAGGGCGCTGGTGGGTGTGTCATTTAGCATGCTAATGGGTTACAATGAGCATATAATGAGGCTCAAGGTCTAATGGAAGTTAAATCTTCTGCCACCTTGGACCTAAGTAGTTCTAACCAGTTCTTGTTTTTTTCTCCTTGCAGCTTCCTCCTGAAACTTAGATAAGAGTAATTGGTTCCCATTCAAGGGAGGGGCAGGGGTGTGATTCTGGGGCAACAGCCTTGGTAACATATAGAGTGATTTTAAAAACTGATATTCACTATACAACATTTACAACAAGATGATTATGAATATATTATTCTCTATAGAACTAAGTGAAGTAATAAGACAGGATACATAAAGAAATGTTTTCATATGTCACTAAAAACTGTGACACTAGGAGAAAAAAACATGCCCAAATGTTAAAAATCAAATAATTTATTGTTTTACACTGTATCAATTGCTCAAAATTATACCACGTTTCAGATTGCTTCATATTTGAACCTTGAATTTCTTATAGATGTTTGTTTTTTTACCTTGTAATTGCCTTTGTGTTTTCCTAAAAGAAGTGTATGCCTTTACCTTCTCACTAAGGTCATCTATCTTCTTAACGATATTTGTCAAGGTGAATTCACCGACCTTCTTTGACTTCTTGTTTTAATTTGAACAGGTTGTTTTCCCAGTCCACTGCATAATCTTCATCATGGGTTTGTCTCCTCTTTCTTGACCTCATACCTTCTCCTTTTGATTCATTTTAAGGTTTCCTGAAGTATATCCACAATATTTTTTTTTCAGAAAGGTAAATAGTAGAAAACTTTCTGAGCTTGGCATGTCTGAGAATACTTTTGTTTTGCCTTCATGTTGGAGTAATGGTGTGGGTTAGTATATAACTAGGTTAAAATAAGAACTTTGAAGGCATCCAGCAATAGGATGCCCACTTGATTTTCTTTCCTTCTTGAGAGACTGTGGTATTTTTCTTCCCTTCTCTTAAAATCTTTTAAGCTCTTTTATTTATCGCTGGTATTTTGAAATTTTATATCTTGGTATGAATCTTTTTTCTCCCTACTTACTTATCACTTGCAACAGTTTTCAATCTAAGTAATTAAATTTTTCTTTATATTTTAGAAATATTCTTGTATTATTTCATTTATTATTTCCTCCCCTTTATTTTCTCTATTTTCTATTTCTGGAACTCCCATTGACCAGATTTTTCATTTGATCTACCATGTATTAGTTATCTACTGCTGCATGACAAATTATCACAGCTTAAACAGCAACTTAAAACAAAACACATACACCATCTCAGTTGTTTCCATAGGACAGAAGCCTGGCACAGCTTAGCTGGATTCTCTGCTCAAGATCTCGAAAGGCTGCAATCATGTCAACTGGGCTGCAGTCTCATCTGGAGGCTTGATTGGGGAAGGATCTGCTTCCAAATTTGGCAGAATTCATTTCCTTGCATCTGTTGAACTCAGAGTCCTGGCTTATTGGGGGTTGTTGACTGAAGGCCACCTTTAAATCCTGGAAGCCCCTCTCAGATACTTGCCACACACAGACCTTCAATATGGCTGTTCTCTTTTTCAGAGCCAGCTGGGGAGAGGGAATCCCTAGCACTAGTCTTCTAGCAAGAAAAGGTCTTGAATAAGGTAACGTAGTCACAAAAGTGGCACTTCATCACCTTTACCATAGTCAATTCACTAGAAGAAATTGACAAGTCCAGCCCACACTCAATGGGAGGAGATTATAGCAGAGTGTGAACACCAGGAACAGGGGATCATGAAGGGAGGCACCCTAGAGTCAGTCTGCATCCCAGGTCTCTTAATCATATCCCCTGAAGCTCTCACACACAGTTTTTATTTTAAAATATTTTTTCCATTAATTTATGCTCTGGAAGATTTCCTCTTCTTTATTTTTCTGTTCTTCCTGAGAATAAGAGGCCCACGGCAGAGGAGATGTGAAGTAGGTATGTGCACGTCACAATAGTGTGATGACCTGAATGTCCAGTGAGGGATGTGTTTCAGAGAGGAGAGTGGTCAACTATGTTAAAATTGTGGGGTTTTTTGCTAATGAGTCAAGGAAAATGAGGACTGATCATTCCCACACTGGACTTAGTAACATGTGATCATCCTGACCTAGGCAAGAACGGTTTTGGTAGAATAATGAGGATAAAGCCTATTGGGAATGGGTTCAAAGGAGAATGGGAAGAGAGGCACTAGAGTCAGGAACTATAGACAACTCTGCGAGGAGTTTTTCTATTAAGAGAAACAAAAAAAATGGGGCAGTAGTTGGACAAGGATGCAGGATCAAGAGAGAGAGATTATTTAAGACGTGAGAAGTTCTTGCACATTTGTATGCTGGTGGTAGTGATCCAATAGAGAAGAGCAAAAAATAAAGTGATACAGGACAGAAAGAGGACAACAGTAACCTTTAATAGATAAGGGAGTGATAAGCTTTAATAGATAAGAGAGCATAGGATCTGATGCACCAGTGAGAAGTTTGGCCTTAGATGGGAGCCTAGATAGTTTATAGTAAGAGGAAGGATGATGGTTGGGAAGGAAATGTTAGGAGCAGGAATGTGGCCTATTCCCAACAGAGGGGGTATGGGAGGGGCATGGTTGACCTTGACCAGACCTCCTGGTAAATATGTTAATGATATTTACTGTCAGACAGAGAGAGAGAGAGAGAGAGCTGCCAGGTGTCAAGGTGGTCAATTAAGACAACCTAGAGCTATATAACAACCTACATCATTACTCCAACATGAAAGCAAAATAAAGGCATTCTCAGAAATGCATATCTCAGATGTTGTTCTACCATTTACCCCCTGAAAAAAAATATTGAGGGTATATCTCAGCAAAACTTAAAATGAATCCCAGGGAGGAAAATGTGTCAGGTCAAGATTGCTTACTGTAAATAAGCTTAAAATTTATGGAGTTTTGCAGCATGACTGTTGGGGAATGGACAGCATGCAACTACGCCACATACCTTGTTCAGAAATCTGAAAACAAAATTCATTCTAATGAGGGGGAAAGAAGCATTCTAAAAAGCTGTGTCTGACAGATTGAGGCTTTTTCCAAAAGAAGTGCCACATCTGTGCCTGCTTCTTGCCTGTAGTCTTTGAGTTATTAGTGAAGGTTGGTGCTAGATGAGATCTGTGATTCAAGTGAGTTGGCTTTGACAATTCAACTCTTCTACTCTGAAGGTGAGTAGGTGGGTACTGTTACTGTGGGAGGGAGGTGGGCACAATAAAGTTTTTTTTTTTTTCAATTCTCTTTGTTTCCTTGGGTAAACTGTGATTTCTTCAGAATTAATCATTCTGTTTATTCTTCTTGGTCCTTCTCTTTTGATGACTAATTTTGGGAAGCTGCTTGGTTACCTGGCAACAAACTGGCTGAGCCTGATGGTTCACACTTCTCAGGGCAGAGCCTGAAGATTCCTCTGTGATCAAGGGCTCCGCCTGCCTCCACTGGGGTGGGAGTTTGGTACCCAAACTCAACTTCTCACTTAGCAGCCCCTAAAATTCTCCAGATGTGGACAGCTAGCATTGCCCAGAAGGTTCCTAAATAACCAGCTCCTACGCTCAGACTTCTCAGTACCCCAGGCCAAAATGTTTATTTTTCACATCCAAGACCATTGTCATGCTCACTTTATAAGAAGCAAGAGCAAAAGGAATCAGGATGTCCCTGCTGCGGTGCCCCACTATGTGTTCAGCTGCTCCCCAGATCAAGAAGTCCTCTCTACAAGATGTGAGAGACTGGGGTCCTCCCCGCTTCCACCACAGACAGCCTCTGGGGTCTGCCCAGATCCCTTTGGCTGTGGTCTGGTGGTCTTTGCTTGTTCTTTCCTGTTTCTGTATGAAGGGTTAGACTGATTAATGGAAGTGGTTGGCATGGGTTCCGAAAGCACTGAGTAGGTCTGTTCTCCCAACAAGGCTCTTCCTGAAACCAGCATGCTGTAGAGGAGGTGTGTGTATGTGTGTGTGCGTCTCTGTGTGTGTGTCTGTGTGTGCATGCGCACACATGCACTGATGATAGGGTTCACTTTTGGGTGGAAGCCATGTAGGAAATACATTGGCTAATTTGGTTGGCAAAAAGGCTAGAACTTCACTCTAAGGATCCAGTGTCCACTCCTGGAGCCCTAAACCCAGTATGATAGGTCATCCCTTTCTTTAGATACCACATCTCTGTGCTTTTTCCCCCCTAGTGTTAAAGACAGTATTTTTCCCCCTAGTGTTAAAGACAGTATTGGCCAGTGGCTTGTTAAGTGTGAGGTGAGGAAAAACAGATGGGAAGGCGGCCGCCAGTACCACGTTCTGCGGAAAGCCTTCCAATGGATGCCTCCCGCTCCTGCCCTGGACCCGCTGATACTGAGCTTAGCCTCCCTGGAGCCTGCAAAGAACAGCTGCTACCTCTCCTGATGCCTTCTCCTGAGGGCGTTCAGAATGGCTTGTCATTCAATCCCCAGTCTTCTTGCTGTATTCCAGAAATCAGCCAAAATCTCTTTGCCTGTTGTTTTCCTTCCTGTATTTCTTTATTCATAACCCATATACTCACTTAACATTTTGAACCAGAAACCTAACCCCTTTATTTTAAAAAGAGTCTGGGTTTGAAAGAGTAGGTGACTGTGAACTCTGTTTTTTGTGTTTGTATAGGATGCATGGGACACTTCTGCTCTCAATGTTTTTTGTTTTAATTTTTTAAATTATAAGTTTATTTATTTATTTTTGGCTGTGTTGGGTCTTCGTTGCTGCACACGGGCTTTCTCTACCTGTGGTGAGCGGGAGCTACTCTTTGTTGCGGTGCATGGGCTTCTCATTGTGGTGACTTCTCTTGTTGCGGAGCATGGGCTCTAGGCACGCGGGCTCAGCAGTTGTGGCTCGCGGGCTCTAGAGTACAGGCTCAGTAGTTGTGGCGCACAGGCTTAGTTGCTCTCTGTGGCATGTGGGATCTTCCCGGACCAGGGCTCGAACCTGTGTCCCCTGCATTGGCAGGCGGATTCTTAACCACTGCGCCACCAGGGGAAGTCCTGCTCTCAATTTTGACTACAGTCTGAAAAGTTTGAGTTGAAAATAATAGGTAGCAAATGTTCCCACATTCCTAAGTGAGGTGCTGCATTTCCTGCGTGGGGCTAGCAAGGAAGGTGATCAAAATCTGTTTCTGTGACCCTCCCATCTTAACATCCACCATAGGGTGTAAGAGGTTAAGGTTGAAGAGGTAGTTCCTTTGAAAAAAAATGCTGTCAGACAGCCTCTTTTCTTCCCCCCGACGCCAGACATATAGAAAGGAGAGGGCTACTTCCTCTTTACTCAAGCCTAGTGAGAAGGGCTTCAGAGACACATCTGGAAAACTTAATGAGCGTTTCTTAGTGTTTGGGAACATGTTTGGGTCATACATAAGAAAACAAAGCTTAAAGGCTAAGCTGAAGACACGTGTGAAGAGAGGGAAAGGAAAGAAGACTGTGGTGGGGAGAGGTGGTGTGTACTCAAGGATGCTTTGTGGACCAAGTAGACAGTGAGGATTGTAACTAAATCCATCCGGAAGGAGCCCTACATAAGAGAGCAGCCCAGTGAGGTAATCCTGTCCGTATCACGGCAAGGGAAGCCCACCGGATCTGGTGCTGAGGGTAGGTGTTGTTACAACTGTCCAGTTAGGGAATGCATTACCCATTTCAGGGCAGTGTGGAGTCTCATGAGGGGCCTCTGGAGAACCCTCAGGTGTGCTCAAAGAGAAAAGTCAGCTTGGACCCTCCATTACCCATCCTCAGGTAGAGCCCCAGATCTGCTGGTAGAGAGGAGAAAGAAGCTCAAAGAAATAGAAAGGAAACTGACCACGCCCCTCTTTTCCTCTGCAAGTTTCCAGCGCAAGGGCAGCCTGAGCTGGTAAAAAAGAAGCCTACACTTAATAAGTCTGGACTTCTTACTATACAGGGAACCCAAAATATGGATATTCATATAAAGTTGTTACTATAATTAGAAGTAACTAGAGGTCTTCTTTTTTTATTTTCTTTTTTTAAATTTTCTGAGAGTTATTACAAGATTCTTAGGATCTGCCTTAAATTTTATTCAATAGGCAGAGAAGAAATACCTCCCCAGGGCAGGTTTGAAAGGCAATGAAGAGGAAGAATAAAGTTGTTGTTTTCTGCTTACACTCCATGGAAGTTACTCAGATCCAACTTTCAAAAGTACTTTTTGAGGAAAGATGTAATTGGAATTAGAGGTAGCCATTGATATGTATAAAGACAGAACATATATTGTCAAAGTGTCCAAATGTGAAAACATTCATTCATTATTAATTCATCAAAAATAAATTGCTTACCTACTGCATACTATGACCTGAGCTAGGGACAAGGGTTACAAATGTGAATAAGAAGGAGACTGTGCTGCACAATTTTCAGTCCAGTGGGAGAGTCAGATGTGCAAACAAACAAATATGGCGCAGTGTGGTCTCATATATACAGACACAGATATAGAATTACCTAGAAATCTTCTCCTAGCTCATGCTGCTCATTTGGATTTCTTATTTGCATATCCTTAAAATCGAAATTTGCTTGGGGAGATCCACTAACCCTAAATTTGGAATTTCCTAGAAGGGAAATAGATCACAGTGGAATAGGGGTGGAGTGGGGCCCAGGCCATAAGAAAGTTGGACCAGAAGAGTGTTTGCCCACTGCATGACATTGATGAGAGCCAGAGCTACTTGCCAAGGAACAAGTTTTGCAACAACTATTATGCAAATTAAACCCAACATTCTGTGATTAGAGCATCGTAGGAACTGGCATAGTCATATGTCTTTTTTTTCCCCCACATATTAAAAAAAAATCTTAACTAAAGCTATTTCTCACACTCCCCTTTTGGGTTTGGCAAACATTACGGTGAATGAGAAGAGAATGGAAAAATTTTAAATGTTTTTGGCATTTTGCCCTAGTCAAAGATAAGAATTAGAAGTGACAATAAGAATAATCTGTATGATTTTAGGGTCTTCAAATCTTTTTCCTTGGAGTTTCTGAAATAAGTAATGAATAGGGACTGCAATGCATTTTTCAAAGGTCTTGAGGAAGATAAATCTTTTGTTTTTATTCTGTCATATTAACTAATATTCACTTCTCAGAAATATGATATTTTGCCCATCCAGCTATTTAGAGATTGCATTAAATCTGACAACCATTAAACTGGCATGTTTGGATTTCTTTCTCTGTACAACACTTTTAACAATTTTTGTATGGAGAGAACAGAATGCTACATTTAGCCGTTTATTTTATTATTATTTTTTTAACATTTGACCTTCCTCTCTTTGAACCTAATTTACTTGAGTTTTGGATTTTTTTCCCGAAGTAATAGAGTAGTTTTGTGCAAAAACATGATCAACGTTTACACTGTCCATGTAGCTGTCATACAGTTTGAGGGAAGGCCCTAGCTTTCCCCTTCCTATCCTACCCTCCAAATCTCTCAGTAACAGCTACCCTTTCAAAATAAACAAATTATTAGGAGCAGTTATGAATATGACCTACAGTACTTACATGTGAGAAAGATTATATTATTTGTTCTAAATTAAATACATCAGCCATGTTGGGGAGGGGTGTGTCATTGAGGATCTGAAGACTCACATGGTGAGTCAACATAGAAAAACTTCTAGTCTTCACCACATCATTGTGATGGTTGAGACACCCACCTGTTACATTCCCACTGCTGAGAACTGTGCCTAGCACATGGTGGGTAGTCAGTTAATGTTTGTTGAATAAATGAATGAATGGCTATTCAAAGTGGACAAGAAGTTCTGTGACCTAGGTGTCCAAGGTCATGACTCTTAGCTGTTGGTGTCTGAGGGGTTAATACACAGCATCCCCTTTTGCCCCCTGCTTAAGTTCAGGACCAACTGAGAAATTGATGTAGGAATAGTACAGATGGAGATAAAAATACCACTTTAGATACTGATAAAACTATGTTGGGGAAAATGGCCAAATGGTTTGCTAATACTAAAACTCCAGATCTAAACTCATTCACCCATCTAATTAGACTGGTTCACCCACCCAGCCAAGGCTGCTGTAGGCACTGGGGCACATCCTGGAAAACTGACAGTAGAACAGAGCAAAGAAAAATGGAGAAGACCTGGGATGTGCAGGTCTAATTCCTTCTCCCAACTCATTCATCAGAGTGGTTGCTTCTCCTCCCTTGGGGGATTGAGAGTTATGGATGAAGAGAGGTCAGGTGTTTGATGCCTGTGGAGGTCTCTCCATATGGGAGGAATCATCAAGAAAAAGAATAAGTGGACTCCCCATTGCATCAGTATTCAGTTCCTCTACCAGTTTTGAGCTACTTTATAAGGGAGGTCTTATCCTCTTGGGGCTCAAGGCACCCACCCATCATGGACCCCAAACTAAAACCCCAGCATCCTTGTCTGACCAATCATAGCTCCTCCACTCTCAATGGGCTTCCAGAACAGAAGGGCTGGTGAGGCAGGGAAGGGCTTATTCTGAGTGACTTCCACCTTCTGTTCTGCAATAAAAATATCCCAGAAGCCACGGAGCACATGGAATTTAGTTTCTTAGGATGTGAGAGGAGGAAAAGCAACTCTCATTCCTCAGGTTTCTTACAGAATTAAGAATAAAATGCAAATAAATATTCCAAAATTTATTCTCCTCTTCTTGTTAAAACAGCATTTGCAATTTAAATAATAGGCATTTTTGGTGGATTGGTTTAAAATTCATCATTGATAAAAGAGAAGAAAGATAACATAAAGTTTAACTTTTCCTTCCCTGAACACGTCACTGAAAGTTTAGCACAGGAACTCAGGCATTGTACCATGTCAGAAAGAAGTCTTTTTTTGGAAAGATGGGACTCTGGCCAGTAACAAAATAGTTAATCCTTAACGTTCTTCCTCAAAATGGGTCTCTTGGTGGCACAGGCAGTTGCCTGATGAAAGATATGTCTGACTCGATATGACTTTCAAAATAGTTCTGCTGCCAAGAAGGCCAGCATCCAAATATAATGATAATACAACTGTGGACAGGCTTTCTCCCGGGATGTGGATGAAGAAACCGGTCACCCAGATAGCATTTGCCACAATCTTGTGAACGTGAAGGGGAGTCAGATTTACGCAGCTAGAATAACAGAGGAGAGATGTGAGTTCTTAATGAGATCTTTTTTTTTTTTCTTTTTTTGCGGTACGCGGGCCTCTCACTGTTGTGGCCTCTCCCGTTGCGGAGCACAGGCTCCGGACGCGCAGGCTCAGCGGCCACGGCTCACGGGCCCAGCCGCTCCGCGGCATGTGGGATCTTCCCAGACCGGGGCACGAACCCGTGTCCCCTGCATCGGCAGGCAGACTCTCAACCACTGCGCCACCAGGGAAGCCCAAGGCAGTTATATTTTGATAAGGGGGGAAGAAAGAAAAAATAAAGTGAAGGAGAAGACAGAAAGAAAAAAAAAAAGGAGGGAATTTTAAAAGCCAGCCTCTGGACTCATTTTTTTTTTTTTAATTATTTATTTATTTATTTTTGGCTGCATTGGGTCTTCATTGCTGCTTGTGGTCTTTCTCTAGTTGCAGAGAGCGGAGGCTACTCTTCCTTGTGGTACGCAGGCTTCTCATTGCGGTGGCTTCTCTTTGTTGCAGAGCATGGGCTCTAGTTGCGTGGGCTCTAGTAGTTGTGGCCCACGGGCTTAGTTGCTCCGTGGCATGTGGGATCTTCCCGGAGCAGGGATCGAACCTGTGTCCCCTGCATTGGCAGGCGGATTCTTAACTACTGCGCCTCCAGAGAAGCCCCTGGACCCACATTTTTACCAGACTGAAACAAAATGAGAAAAATAAAAAACATCCAGAGAGTTTTTCATGAAGGTAAAGTCATTCAGTTTAAAGGGCTTTCCTTTATTCTGAGATTATGCTCTTCTAAATATTTTTTGGTATCAAAATATCCTTTAAAGGGACTTCCTTGGCAGTCCAGTGGTTAAAACTTTGTCTTCCAATGCAGGGGGTACGGGTTCGATCCCCAGTCGGGGAGTTAAGATCCCACATGCCTTATCAAAAAAACAAAACATAAAACAGAAGGAAATTCAATAAAAACTTTAAAAAATGGTCCACATTAAAAGAAAAGAAAATCTTTAAAATATCCTTTCAAAAACAGGAATGTTGGTGATAATAGATAGCTGTTGCTTTAAAAATATATTTTTTTCTCCCTTTGAAATAAAAACAGGGTAACTTAATTATGGTCCACCCTATTTAAAAAAGATGTGCTGGTCCATATTACTCAGCCATAAAAAGAAACAAAATTGAGTTATTAGTAGTGAGGTGGATGGACCTAGAGTCTGTCATACAGAGTGAAGTAAGGCAGAAAGAGAAAAACAAATACTGTATGCTAACACATATAGATGGAATCTAAGAAAAAAAAAAAAAAGGTCATGAAGAACCTAGGGGTAAGATGGGGATAAAGACACAGACCTACTAGAGCATGGACTTGAGGATATGGGGAGGCGGAAGGGTAAGCTGTGACAAAGTGAGAGAGTGGCATGGACATATATACACTACCAAACGTAAAATAGATAGCTAGTGGGAAGCAGCCGCATAGCACAGGGAGATCAGCTCGGTGCTTTGTGACCACCTAGAGGGGTGGGATAGGGAGGGAGACACAAGAAGAAATAAGGGAAGAGATATGGGGACATACGTATATGTATAACTGATTCACTTTGTTATAAAGCAGAAACTAACACACCATTGTAAAGCAATTATACTCCAATAAAGATGTTAAAAAAAAAAAAAACCAAAACACTCCAGCAGAGGATGGGTTGACTGCCAAGAACGCAAGGGCTCCACAGGACATCCATCGAGATAGAATAGAAGGAGGTTCAGGCTGAAAAAGGAAGGAATGAGAACACAGGAAAGGTAAGGCAAAAAGACGAGAGAGCAGAATCCAAGGGCCTTTCCATCCCCTTCCTTTATATGATCTTTGACTACTTAAATGAAATATGTATATTTCACTGTGCCTAGTACAATGGGCGCTATTTAAGTGTATTCTGTTATAGGATTAGTACAACCAATCCACACTTATTTAAAGGAAGAAGAAAAAGAAAAGCAGAAAACTAAAATGGAATATTTGATGTCTGGAATCCACTCTCTCATTGGATCCTCACAAACTATCTTTTTATTCCCATTTTATAGATGAGGAAATTGAGTATCTGAAAAATTATCTAAGGCCATAGGGGCCGTAAAGGATGAAAGCCTAATTTGAGCCAAGGACATGTTCTTTCAGCTGCATCACACGACTCAGCATTACCTTAGAGAACAAAGCTGCTTATTTTAAGGATTAGATTATGTTAAGATTTAAAAACTTTTACTGCAGAATATTAACCATTGCTACTGTATTTAATTCAGCTCAATGGTAAAATGAATCTATCAGTTTTGGAATCATATACCAATTGCTGATGAAAAGTTTTTCCTGCAAGGAAAGGGGAGTAACTAAGGGTAGAATTTACAGACTCTTGCTTTGACATCTTGCCACAGACATACATAATAGAAGATTGAAAAGGAGTTTGGCTTTTGGAAACTCCTTTACAGAACTTCCTTAGAGGGTTGGAGAGGAGGGATCAGAGGAAGCCAGTGGTATAAAACAGGCAAGCCATCATTTTACATTTTACTAAAGTGGTACAAGGTCCTTGATCAGCAAGAACGTGAAAGGAATACAACATAAGTGAAGAAGCCTGGGAACTGATTTTCAGAGTTTACCCTAGTTACATATTTTAAGGGAACACTAAATCCTAACAAAACAATGACATTTACTCTAGAAACAAAGTCTTAATTATGAATGTCCTTTAATCCCAAACGTTGCCATTGTTATAAATTGTTCCTTATTGATAAATCTCATGATCAAACTGGAGAATGTCTGTCTGAAATTATATTTTTATCCAACCTATAGCTGGAACATGATAAGGCAGCAGATTCAGCACTTAGTAATAAAATAAAACTCGTTCTCCCAATCCTGATTTCAAACAGATTTATATATCCTTTGGCTACTGATAAATTTGGAGCTTTGCACAGTTTTGACTTAAAAGTTTCTCAACAATGACCAAACCCAGCATCTACCCCTTTACCCTTGATGAAACACTAGAAGCAATTCTCACAGTAATTCAGAACTTCTTTAATGCAATAAAAATATATGGAGCTTTGAAAGCTCCATATTTCCAAGGGACATGTGAGCATAGCTCTCTGCCCTTGACTTTCTATAGAATGGAGTCAGCTTTTCTTTCCATGTAAAACACAGGGATTGACTACTTCATTATTTTTTATTTTTTATTTTTTTTTTGCTGTACGCGGGCCTCTCACTGTTGTGGCCTCTCACTGTTGTGGCCTCTCCTGTTGCGGAGCACAGGATCCGGACGCGCAGGCTCAGCGGCCATGGCTCACGAGCCCAGCCGCTTCGCGGCATGTGGGATCTTCCCGGACCAGGGCACGAACCCGTGTCCCCTGCATCGGCAGGCGGACTCTCAACCACTGCGCCACCAGGGAAGCCCTACTTCATATTTCTGAAAGTGCATTTTCTAGTTTGTCTCTCTACTGGCAATTCTTAAGCTAGCGTAAAATTGGCATTTTTGGGGAGGAATGAAAAAGAACTCCACGTCAAGGAGAGTTATATAAGAGCTAAGTTTGAAGGCTTAAATAGTTCAAAGACAGAAATAGGGACTCTGTTCTCTGGAAAACCCCCTAATCAGCAAAATTTCAGCCATGGTGAAGATCTGGAAATCATGAGTTAATGTCCTGTGACCTAATTTCATCTGCCCTTCATCAAAACTGTAGACTGAAAGTGAGAAAAGCAGCCCCTGGTAGCAGGGAGCTGGCTTGGTACTATCAATTAGGTCTTGGTTTTGCTAGCACTCAGAGCTAAGTTTTGTCTTTTTCTGTTGAACAAACACAGTGTCACAGAACATCAACACCAAACAAGACCATCTGTGACCATGATGGATCAGGACAAAAACAAGTTCACAAAGTAATCATGCCTGAGCACTGACAAAAATGTAAATGTTCTCCAAACCACAAAAAAATGACCAAACATCCCCCTACCCTGGCTTGTAGAAGTGACTGCTGCTTCTTTACTAATTACAGCCTTGTTCTATTCTCTCTTTCTGGATAAGATTCACTAAGATACCTGTTTTTCAAGTCCTAGCCCCCAGTACCTCAGAATGTGACCTTGTTTAGAAAAGTGGTCATTGTACCTGGAGAGAGTTAAGTTGAGATGGGATCATGATGAAGTAGGATGAGCCCCTAATTCAATGTGACTGGTTTCCTTTTAGGCACTGGAAATTAAGACACAGATAAGCGCACAGGGAGAACATCACGTAAAGTTTTGTATTATGCTACCACAAACCAAGGAACTACCTAGAATCTAGGAGAGAGCTATGAACAGAGCGTTCCCCAGTGCCTTCAGAGGACGCATGGCCCTGCCAACACCTTGATCTTGAACTTCCAGCCTCCAGAACTCTGAGATCACAAATTTCTCTCATTTAAGGCACCCAGTTTGTGGTCCTTTGTTATGGCAGCCCTAGGAAATGAATAAATACCCAAACATAGAATAATTCTTTTTTTCTGGCAGCATCAAATCCAGAGGAATCCCTGACTTCCTTGAACTCTCCTAAATCACCTAACACAAGCCCAAATCGTAAAGTCTTTTCTCACATCCTCTTCCCATGGTGTGTGTGTTTTCCAGTTGATAAAACCAAGCTTGTTTAACGACAACCTGTGTTCCTGGTGGCCTTTGGCTAAAGGGCAGTGATGCAACTCAGGGAACTTTTTTTTCCAATAATATGTATAATTATGGCTTGTTTCAATTGTTTTAGTGTCTGCTCCCAACCCTCACCAGGGAAACCTTAATTTCAGAGCATGACTGTCTATTTTCTAATACCTTGCCAACATTGTAAAAAGGCTTCTACACGTCACTGGTTGGATTTTATCCAATAACAAGTCTGCTTCAAATGTGGATTTTTCAACTGTTTCTGCACTTTTAAGCTCATTTAAAGTGTTACACAGACTTCTCTGGTGGTCCAGTGGTTAAGATTCCGGCTTCCACTGCAGGGGGCACAGGTTTGATCCCTGGTCAGGGAAGTTCTGTGTGCCGTGCAGTGCGGCCAAAAAATATATATATATATAAAATGTTTCACTATCTTTCTACTTTTGTTGTCTCAGTGTGCTGTTTTTCTTTTCAATGTTAGCCTTTTCTCTCATAACTTTCTGGTCTTATTTCACATAGGCCATGTCATTCTGAATCTTACTGAAAATTTCAAACAGTTCTCACAGTTTTTCTTCAAGGTTCTATAATCAATTATTTTTATAGGTTTCCTCTTTTTAAAATTTTCAACACCGTAAGTCTCTTTTTTTGAGTCTCTTGTTCTGTAATACATTTTCAAAATCTCTATACTTTTTTGTTTGTGTGTATAATAGGTTAGATTATTGTTAAAAAGTATTCACCTTTATGAAGGGATATATCCAGTTGAGTCCAGTCTAGATCAGCAATCCGTAGCTGATCTACAGATCCATGGCAATAAATATTAATTGTTGCATGGCACTAAGATTTTGTGGTTGTTATGCAATACTAGCTAATGGATAAACCACGCTTTCTCATTTGTTTACTTGCATATTCTTAGTCGATGGGGATAACTATACGTATCTAGACTCTACCAAATTGGGTGGATGGATGCCCTTAGTTTTACTTTCTGACAATTGGATGCTAGCTAAATTTTCTCTTTAAATTTGTAACTTTTAATAGGTTAGTATACTCAGCTCCTAGCCCAAATTCTAGCAGCTAACAAATTACATTCATCTGGCTTTGTTCTGTGGCACTGATGGGATTTTATCCTGTCCTTTCTACCAGTTTTCTGACACTGAACACAAAGAGAATATGAAAAAATGATTCCGTCCAGAGCTGGCATTCTCTAAGACACTTTAGTTATGGAAATGACATATCCCCAGATTCAATGCCTTCCCTTCTTCTTGTACAATTTTCTTCCTTAAGTTGCTGTCCCTAAATGAATATAAGGAGAAAGGTACTAAAAAGAGCATGGACATGTTGGCTAGAGGTGGGAATGGCAATCTGGCAGTCTACAAAAGCAACAGCCACAGAGGGGAGGGAGAGAAGCCTAGTTTTCTTTTTAGTTCGGTCCTTGCATTTCTGGGCCAGGAGCTGATAGTATGAAAGGTGTTAGGGTTGTGCAGTTCCCCGTGTCACAGTAAGGGCTAGGCCTTTCCACCCAGGTTATCCATTAGAGTTAAGAAAATTTCTCTTCGAATCTCAAGTTTCAGTGTTGCGAGCTTTCATGTATTTCTTTCTTTCCCCATATACTTCTCTTTTCCTAAGAAATTTATTGAGAAGCAGAGAGAGGTCAGAGGCTCCTCGGTAGGTGCCATTTAAATGAGGGATTAAAAATGGATACAGTGATATAACCAGAATGTGTGTTCCTTGTGGGCAGAGACTAATTTCACGTTTCTTAACTAATTTATAGCATAGTATCAGCATATAGTAGTTGTTCAATGAATTTTCTTCAATGGATAAAATCAGTTTGATCTAAACCGTAAACAATCCCTAATTATCCAATTGGCATTTCTTGGCAACTGCGGAAGGAGTTTCCTACCCATGTCCAAGGTCAAAATATTCTGCTCTTCTGATATCAAGCCAATTCACTATTCACGTGATGTAAATTACTACCCACTTCATAAGTTTATTATGAAGATTAGAGTATCACTTAAAGCAGTCAGTATAAAGCCACAATAACAACAGGTATGTCTTACGGTTAATTTAAATATTAGCTTTTATTATAAACCATTCCTAATATAAGTTCCTTGATGGTAGAACACTGGTTCCTATCATCTGTGTGAGAAACTGACAAGTCACTGTACAAGTTTATTATATGGTGGTACCAAGACAGGTAATGAAAACCCCAGAACGATTAACCTCAGAATAGGTACAATGGGCTAAAAAAATAAATTTACTCCGATGTCAAAGGAGATATTCCCTGTCTAAACTTGTTCATGTTTTTAAAAATCGTGACAGGCATTAACAGCAGGTAATTCCATATAAATTAGTATTTGAGCCCTAAGACAAGGCTGCTTGGAGAAGTTTCCTTTAATTTTGGTGCAGTAGCTCCCTGAAATATTCAGCATTTATAGCAATGTTGAGATTTGTTCCATACAAAGTGATTTTAACTACTATTAGTAGAAAACGTAGGTTGAATAAAATCAAGTACCGCTGGAAAATCAGGCAAGTAAATATTTATAAACAATATTCACGTAAGACACGTGATTTAAGTGATATTCTATTAAATAATTTTATTTATATTATGGTGCCTCACCTCAGTAAATCTGCAATAATGAAGGGATTTAAAATTTAATTATCCTCTAGCTTTTCAAACCTATGACTTTATAGTTTCTTCAGTTCTGGGGAAAATGTGTTTTGCTTTTCCTTTCAAGTAAATAAGATAAAAATTAATATTTAAGTTTTTGAAATGACATATAAACATACTAAATTTCTATTTTCATGCCTGCACTGTTTCTCTCTGATTTCAAAGTGCTACTTCAGAAAACATGTGAATTTAAGGTTTCTAGAATTTTCCTTTGCTCTAAGTCTAAATTTAATGTTTGAAAGTCAGAGAAAAATCATAAAACAATAAAGCAACAGTATTTCTATGTAAACAACAGCAAAAATCCTATTTGAAAAAGCTATAAAAAGCTGCTTATTGCTTCAGTGCCAGAATTTTCTGCAAGGATCATTTGCAGTGTGCTGGACAGACTTTTTCGAGCCAATATTGCCATCTATTGGTAAAGTTTATACTGTATCTTACAAAATGAAATTTTGGTTGATGAATGGCGAAGGCTGTTTTTGCTTTAGCTTTGGTTTGTTTTTTGAATTTCATTCGAGTTGCATGGAAGGAGAAGGTTTCTTTTTCTTCCTGAGGAAAGTTCACAATTTGGTGTGGTGACTAAGAATGCTGGCTGAGCTCTTTCCTACCTGTGTGAGCTTGGCAAGTGACTTAAGCTCTCTGGGTCTTTTCTTTCTCATCTATAAAATGGATGTTCTGAGAACAGTGCCTAGAATGTAATATGTGCTCAGTGAAAATTAGCTCTTATTATTTCCTTCTTAAGGCAAATCTGAATAAAAACTTCTCAGTTATTTTCTAGGAACATTCCTGATTTTTAAGATAGTTCCCATTTATGTGTTTGCTTGTTTCAATAACCCCACAATAGGAGAACATAATGGAAAGTCTTTACTGAAGTTTTAATTTCCATCTCTTGAAATTATTCAAAGTCATAAAATGTATTTGATTGAGAATCATTCAGGTTACTGCCTCTTTTTTATTTTTATTTTATTTTATTTTTTTGCGGTACGCGGGCCTCTCACTGTTGCGGCCTCTCCCATTGCGGAGCACAGGCTCCGAACGTGCAGGCTCAGCGGCCATGGCTCACGGGCCTAGCCGCTCCGCGGCATGTGGGATCTTCCCGGACCGGGGCACGAACCCGTGTCCCCCGCATCAGCAGGCGGACTCTCAACCACTGCGCCACCAGGGAAGCCCTACTGCCTCTTTTTTAAATAAGCAGTAGTTTTATCTTGAATTCTTACATTTTTCTATGAACTCAATTTATTATGGTGACAAAATTTGAAGACAATAACTATAAACAAACAAAAAATACGTAATGCTTTGGGAAATGCAGCCTCTACTTACTAAGAGCAGCTTCTAGGATATGGACATTATTACAGAAGGCAAACAGCTGAGCATTCCGTGCAGTCTCAGATTGGAAATTCACTGAGGGCCACTGTGACATTGCCACGTGGCTTCTTTTCTCCCATCTTGTCCCTTTTCTTCACTTTAAGATTTATTCTGTAGGCTCATACCCTTTCCAACGTAAAATTGCCTCTCTTTGTTCAGCTCCTGCCAAATCTTCTCCTTGTCCGTTACCCTGATCAATATCAAAAAAGGCCCAAGAGGGCTTCCCTGGTGGCGCAGTGGTTGAGAGTCCGCCTGCCGATGCAGGGGACACAGGTTCGTGCCCCGGTCCGGGAAGATCCCACATGCTGCGGAGCAGCTGGGCCCATGAGCCATGGCCACTGAGCCTGCACGTCCGGAGCCTGTGCTCCGCAACGGGAGAGGCTGCAACAGTGAGAGGCCCGCGCACCGCAAAAAAAAAAAAAAAAAAAAGGCCCAAGAGGGCAGTGGACCCCTCAGAGTCCTCCTCAGAAGGTCATGGGAATGAAGGTGGAGGATGCTTCCATGTTACAATATCTGTGACCCAGTCACATACATATTCAGTTTCTCAGGGTAGAGGGGGAGTGAGCTGAGGTGACTACCCAGTGCTGGGTTCTTTCATGACCTTTGCTGTACCTAATGCTGTCCAGAGAGGCTGGGAGCTGGAGTTTCTCCCAGGGCACTATTAGGAAAATCAGCTCCAATCTTTGCAAATGCCCTGTCTCACAGCTACATTTGTTTTGGTCTGTGGCTTCTCTTCACTAAGCACTTTATCAATATAAGCCCATCTGCTTTCTATCTTTTAGGAAATTTCTGTTCCATTGATAGTACCCTTTCTTTACCATATTCTTATATCTTTTCTGCTGTTTTGGCACTTTGGTAGGGAGAGAAGCTAAATATTTTGGTTCCATGATAATCAGCAGTACTCTTTATAACAGAATGAAAAGAAGAAACAACACTTTTCTACCCCTATTGCTGCTTTTTGGAAAAAAGTCAAGGCTCTGATTCCCAGGGGATATATTCTTCTGCACTGTCCCCCAGCTCTCAACAAACACAAAACTACTCTTGAACTTCTTTATTTTCTAGGAATTTTGCTGAAGAAAACCCTACCCTGTTTAGTTTGAAAGATTAGGCCAATCAAAGAATTAAGTTGGAGCTGCCATGGTTATGGGCATAGGAGGTGAGGACCAGAGGGTAGAGGAAGGGATGATAATAAACACAAAAAACCATGAAGTCATTCTGTATAACTTATGCAAATAAAGCCAATTAACATAAAATTTAAATTTTATTTACAGTAAGGAGGGACTCAAAGTCCCACTAGAATATAATGATTTGTTGTAAATTTTTCACATGTATTCCTTTCATAAAAAGGAGATTCTTTTTCATAACGTCAATGTTTATTTGCTCCAATATCTTTCTCATACAAAAATTGTTACTAGATTGGACATTCATGTGACATTGTAGACGTTATGTCATTTTTAATAAATTTTAATTTTGAGGAGCCACATTTTTCACTGCTGACCAATTTTGGCGAAGTTACACATATTCTGTAATAACAAAAGAAAGTTTTCAGAAATGCATCCAGAAAATTATCCCTTAAAATTTTTCTGTGTTAGGCAATATAAATGCATCAAACCAATATGTTGTACATCTTAAGCTTATATAATGTATGTCAAATATAACTCAATTACATTTTTTTTTGCTTTGTTGCAGGACTTAAAATAGATTTTAGGGAAAAAAGTATACATGGCTGCCCATCGATAGCACCTTCCTTAGTATGATCAGTATTCCATTTAAACTGGAAGCCTTTACATGGATAGAGTAGTACTGCAAATTACTTTGGTCACTGGACATCAATAAAGTCATGACATTCTTTTGATTACGTGACCATTTCTTTTAAAAATAATGCTGTTATATTCAATATAAGAAAAGAATTGATTTTGAAATTTAGTATTGGCTCATAGATGGGACGGACCTTGTGAGTTACAGGTGAGATAAATCTTAGTATTTCTAGTGTTTTCTATGTGAAGTTGGCATTAATATCAATGCACTATATCATTTATTTAGTATCATTCATTTTTCATGAACACAATTTATTTATTTTTCTTCAAAAACTTTCTTAGTGCCTTTGATGATTTCAAAGTCTTTATTACACTGAATTTTCTTTCTTGCCTTCTTTTACTTGTAACACTAATTTCACTTAAAATATCATATAAAATTAAAACAGATAAAATAAATTCAATAACATTTTTTCAAACGTTATTCTTGCTTGCATTCTAGAATCTATTAATGGATCAGTAATTTCTAAAAGATCATTGCATAGTGCCACTATTTGAGTTTTGGTGTTGATTTTCTAATTGTGTTTTACATAAAGTTTTCAAATGTATGTCTGTTAAGTGTTTTCACATACAGGCCATCATTTCATTATAGCCTAAAATTAATAATTTTAAAGAGATCTTATACTGAAATTTGTTGTTTTTTTAATTTACCCTTCCGGCTTTTTATATATATATCTCTACATATGAGAAACAAGTTAACACAGATGTGGCTGTTTACTCTTTGCGTGCCTCCAAGGGAACCTGGAACCATGATTGACCCTTGGCCAACCCCTTGGAATGCGGCCCTCGGGATGTGGGATGTTCTTTATGCTAGTGATTGACGCTTTCGTTGTTTTCATCTGGAGTAATGGATCATCCTGTACCAGCTTGTCAGGTTGCCTTGAACAAACATCAAGGTTGATAAGGTGTGCCTGTTTTCACTGTTGGGGTCCTGAGTTTCAGTTTCCATGGCTGGTTGAGGAGCAGGATGTGCCTATGTGATCAGCACCCCATGAAACCCTCAGACCCTGAGACTTGAACAGTCTTTCCTGGGCATAGACTCTGCACGGGTGTGACTACAGCTCTCTGCCAGAGAGGAAGCACATCCTGTGTGGTCTTAGATGAGGAAAGACTCAGAAGTCCCTCCTTGCTTAATTGTATTCCACCGATGCAGCATTTGTTTTCCTGCTGTTTTGGCTCTGTATTCATTGCTGTAATAAACCTTATCCATGAGTATGACCTGCTGTTGAGTCTGACAAGTCTTTCTAGTGCATCACTGAACTTGAAGCAATAAAGGGAATATCAGGGCTTCCCTGGTGGCGCAGTGGTTGAGAGTCTGCCTGCCAATGCAGGGGACACGGGTTCGTGCCCCGGTCCGGGAAGATCCCACATGCCGCGGAGCGGCTGGGCCCGTGAGCCATGGCCGCTGAGCCTGCGCGTCCGGAGCCTGTGCTCCGCAACGGGAGAGGCCCCAACAGTGAGAGGCCCGTGTACCATAAAGAAAAAAAGCAAAAGCAACAACAAAAAATGTCCTGAACCATTTTTCCTACCTCGCTATAACATTGCACTAAAGTCTGCACTAGTACTGCCCAATAGAATTTTCTCTGATGAGGTACATCTTCTATATCTGCACTCCCAAACAATTTTATTAAAAAGCAAAAGTGGGCTTCCCTGGTGGCACAGTGGTTGAGAGTCTGCCTGCCGATGCAGGGGACACGGGTTCGTGCCCCAGTCTGGGAAGATCCCACATGCCGCGGAGCGGCTGGGCCCGTGAGCCATGGCCGCTGAGCCTGCGCGTCCGGAGCCTGTGCTCCGCAACGGGAGAGGCCACAACAGTGAGAGGCCCACGTACCACAAAAAAATAAATAAATAAAAATAAAATGGGCAGAAGACCTAAATAGACATTTCTCCAAAGAAGACATACAGATGGCCAAGAGGCACATGAAAAGATGCTCAACATCACTAATTATTAGAGAAATGCAAATCAAAACTACAATGAGATATCTTCTTACACCAGTTAGAATGGTCATCATCAAAAAATCTACCAAAAAAAAAAAATCTACAAACAGTAAATGCTGGAGAGGGTGTGGAGAAAAGGGAACCCTCCTACACTGTTGGTGGGAATGTAAAATGGTACAGCCACTATGGAAAACAGTATGGAGGTTCCTTAAAAAACTAAAAATAGAACTACCATATGATCCAACAATCCCACTCCTGGACATATATCTGGAGAAAAGCATTGTTTGAAAGGATACATGCAACCCAATGTTCATTACAGCACTGTTTACAATAGCCAAGATATGGAAACAACCTAAATGTCCATTGACAGATGAATGGATAAAGAAGATGTGGTACGTACACACAGTAGAATATTACCCATTAAAAAGAATGAAATAATGCCATTTGCAGAGAAACATGGATGAACCTGGAGATTACCATACGAAGTGAAGTAAGACAGAGATAGACGAGTATCATAGGATATCACTTATATTCAGAATCTAAAAAAATAGCTACAAATGAAATTATTTACAAAACAGAAACAGACTCACAGACTTAGAGAATGAATTTATGGTTACCAGCGGGCAAAGCTTGCGGGGAGGGATAGACTGGGAGTTTGGGACTGACATGTACACACTGCTATATTTAAAATAGATTACCAACAAGGACCTACTATAAAAAATAAAAAATAATTTAAAAAGAAGAGGCTGGAATAAGAAACTTGAAAGTCATCATGAGTAAAGAAGAAATTGAATGAGCTTTGGAATCAGTTGAGTTGAAATCTTAGTTCTATGACTGTAAACAAGTTATTTAATCTCTTTAAAACTTTCTTCATCTGCAAAATGAGGTTAATCATATCTACCTTGTATTGAAGTTGTGACAATTAAATGAGAGCGAAATGTATGTAAAATGTGTGGTGGAGGAGGAACTCAATTGTAATTATCATTGTTCTGTTTTATAAAGAAAGAATGTTCATATTCAAAGATGATACATTTGATCATTTTAGGTGTTATGAATTATGTGGCAAGTATGAAATTGTTAAGACCTAAATCCATGAAAGCCTTACATGTGTAGAATAAATGAGATAAAGCAATTTAACTAGAGTCTTTTTTTTTTTTTTTTTTTTTTTTTTTTTGCGGTACGCGGGCCTCTCGCTGTTGTGGCCTCTCCCGTTGCGGAGCACAGGCTCCGGATGCGCAGGCCCAGCGGCCATGGCTCACGGGCCCAGCCGCTCCGCGGCATGTGGGATCTTCCCAGACCGGGGCACAAACCCGTGTCCCCTGCATCGGCAGGCGGACTCTCAACCACTTCGCCACCAGGGAAGCACTAACTAGAGTCTTAAAGGAAAAAAGAATTAATGCAACATGAAACGTTTTTAGTTCCACCAAACAGGACCACCCTAGGGCAAAGAGCTGAAGATTTTTTAACACACCAATTATTGGCTTTGTATGATCCCTACACTAGGAATCAGTATCTGGCATGAAGCAGCTATCTATTATCTAGCTCATCATCTCTAAAAAGGTTGGCACCAGAGCTCTGCCCAGGCAGGATGATTCTACAATAGATGGTGACAGCCTCAGCCAGTCAGAGCCCCTCCTTTAAGGTGCCTGAATGGGAGACATTCAGAAACGGATACAGTAAGTGACACAGAAGAGAGGCGCACACAGAAGAGCTGTTAAGCAGAAGCCAAGAGGGGTAGAAATCACAAGCAAACAAGCGTCAGTCATTAACCACAGGAGCAGGAGAAGTGCCCAGAGGAGGAACTGCTGAAGCAAAACGCTGGGGCAGGAAGCAACTGGCACCTGCCAGGGACATGGCTGGGAGTTGCCCTGGGCTCCAGGGAGTCAGGCAGAGCCCAGGACCTCTGTCGTGGGCTTGGCGAGGGGGTCCTTCCTGGGGAGACCTGGCTGTGCTGCTGCTCTCAGGGCTTCCTGTCCCCTTCACTTCTCAACACATCCTCACAACAATCCGCCTGAGAACTGAGATACCCCAAATGTGCCTCTGTCTCTCGGGAACTGAGGAGTATAAATGACACCCCCTCCTAATTGCACCACCAGGAACTTTGGCTTGAGTGATGCTGGGAAGCTCTCCTGTCACCTGAGAGACTGGTGAACCTGCCTCACCTGAACAGCAGATCAAGGAAACAATGCCTGCTCCGACGGAGTCCTGTTTTCTCGATTTTCCCATGGCAGTGGCTCTATTTGTGTAACACTGTATAGTTTCCACACATTCTCACACTCATTGTCGCGTTTGATTCTCATATTTTTTTTTTGAGGCAGCAGAGCAATGAACGTGCTTCCCGTCTACTGATGAGGTAGATCTGGAGACGTGCATAAGGTCAATGGTTAGTTCGAGATTTCCCGATATCAGGAAGCTGTTTATTACGGCAAACGTTGGATGACAGTGGAAAGCAGTGAGAACACCGGGCCAAACTGAATCGAAGGAGATACAAACCAAGGCAGGATGAGATGCACATACGGCACTTGAGGGTGGATGTAATCAGAGGTGTCCCAGGCCAATTCCACTCACTACCGTGACCAGCGTACATCCCAATTATCCACAGGTCTGAGGACTCCCGCAGTCCAACCTGTCTAGCATTTGTCCCATCTCCTTTCACTCTCAAAATTATCCCAATTTGAATGGCAAATTATATGGTCCACTCATTATGAACCTGAAGTATTGTGAGTTTATAAATTGAGGAATATAAAAATGTTTCTATATAAGTAGGATAGAAAGCATATTTAGGACAAAAATATCTTTTGGAAAATTGTCGATGTAAGTTTCAAAATCAAAAGATTTGTTTTTTAAAATAAATTTATTTATTTTATTTATTTTTATTTTTGGCTACATTATGTCTGTTGCTGTGCACAGGCTTTCTCTAGTTGTGGCGAGCGGGGGCTATTCTTGGTTGCGGTGCGTGGGCTTCTCATTGCAGTGGCTTCTCTTATTGCGGATCACAGGCTCTAGGCATGCGGGCTTCAGTAGTTGTGGCATGCGGGCTCAGCAGTTGTGACTCGGGGGCTCTAGAGCGCAAGCTCAGTAGTTGTGGCGCACGGGCTTAGTTGCTCCGCGGCATGTGGGATCTTCCCGGACCAGGGCTTGAACCCATGTCCCCTGCATTGGCAGGCGGATTCTTAACCACTGCGTCACCAACGAAGCCCAAGATATAGTTCTTTTTTAAGTAGACTAATGAATCAGTCAGAGCAACGACTTGAATATTTCAGTTCATGTTTCTGCAGGCTGTGTCCACTGCATTTGTGGGATGGGGGTCAAAATTCTGGTCTGGGGCTTCCCTGGTGGCGCAGTGGTTGAGAGTCCGCCTGCCGATGCAGAGGACGCGGGTTCGTGCCCCAGTCCAGGAAGATCCCGCGTGCCGCGGAGCGGCTGGGCCCGTGAGCCATGGCTGCTGAGCCTGCGCGTCTGGAGCCTGTGCTCCGCGACGGGAGAGGCCACAACAGTGAGAGGCCCGCGTACCGCAAAAAAAAAAAAAAAAAAAAAAAAAAATTCTGATCTGATCGGTCTTCGTATGAGATTGGAACTATACACATCTGCTTCTTGCTATTTGTAAGATATTTAATTGCAATGTCTCGAACTCATTCTATATTCAGAAGGACAATTTTTCGGTAGGTTGAGATAAAAGTACTTAAAAGTGTGATTTCATAACAGCTTGAGTTATACTTAAAGGAGTGACTAAGATTGCCTGACTGTAGGAGCAGATGTCGGTTATGGGCACCCATATTCACTTGTCCATTTTTACAGAAATACGTATTTTCTTCGTGTGTATGTCTCAGAATCTAAGTCTGAGATAATCAATTTGCCGAGGTGACTTGATTCTCCTACTTTGGAATCAAGTCAGTCCACATTTTTATCATCCTCGCTGTTAATATTTACAGCAACCCAATCATTCTTCCTGCTTCAGTCCAACCCTGAAGCCAATCCATTTTATACAACGCCGGAAGGTTAATTTTCCTAGAATACTAGTTTTATTATCACTTCTCTGCTCAAAAATATTCAGAGCTCCCTCGCCCTGTGTCATTAAAAGAAATTCCAGACTCACCCCTTTGAATGACTTTCTAAGTGTTCCATTAGTAGATCTCATCCTGTCTCTCCCAACACTCCTGCGGCTCTACTATTGAGAGTTTTCGTTTTTGAATTTGATCATACACCAGCCTTATATTACCATTTAATTTTGGGGGGGGTGCTAGATCTCATTTTCTGAACAGAATTGAGAGGTCTGTGGTGACGACGTCCTGGTTTTTCTCCTTCTCAGGCACAGGCAATTTACAACTGATCTGCTAGACTCTAAGCTTCTTGAGCACGGGAATTAATCACCTTGTCCACAGAATCTAGCAAAACATCTGATGCCAATTTATGTTCAGTAAATTACTGAATTGAACGCGTTAGGGTAGGTACTTAGTACACAAGCTGAACAATTCACCTTTTTGCCAGCAGATGCCGCTACACTTAAGGTGTTTAAGCCTTAGTTTAGCTATTAAACGGCTTAAACTATTTTCAAACAGTAAAGGTTTACCTTATGTTATTATAAATTTCTAGAATTTCTTTTTCATTGTTTTTAGCAGTAGTGCTTTGACCAGTCCCAAATTGTGCGTTTCCTTCTAATCTTTTTCCATGCAAAGTTTTTTTTGCTGGGCTCACAGACCATGATAATGGTCGTAACAATGCCTGAAATTTATAGAGTCCTTACTATGTGTCAGGTGCAGGACTGAGCACTTCACACGTATTACCTCATTAAAGACTCATGACATGTCTATGAAGTAGGAACTCTTATTACCCTCATTTTACTAAAGAGGAAACTGCAGGAGATTAAGCAATTTAGTAAAAAGTCTCATAGCTGCAAAGTGACAGAACCAGAATTCAAACCCAGGCATTTAGACAATTTAAGCTTTTCTTCTGTCATTGTATAGTTTTTGTAAACATAATTTTACTAAATTTTTAACCTGAGTGCCTATATGTTTGTTTACCACAAATAATATATTTTAAAGCAGGGTGGGCTCATGCCCTTCAAGATTCTGATAAGCATCTCTTATGCTTATTAGATTGCTACATTTTTTAAATAACATGTATAATTCCTGTGTACAAGGGAGATACCCAGGAAAACAGACTAACTCTGCTACATTTTTTAACTAGAAAAAAAAGGATGATTGCACTTTAAAACTTTAAAACCCAAGCTTCTCTCTCAGCTCCAAACTGTACTCGAAGTCTCTGGTGATAAACACATTATAATGATTAGTTTTGGGGAATTGAATGGGAGAAGCTCAAGGAGGCTTCAGGGGCACTGAAAACTTTGTATATCTTGCTCTTGGTTATGGTTTCGTGTGTGTGTGTGTGTGTGTGCGTGTGTGTGTGTGTGTGTGTGCATTCACTAATTTGTACACCTATGAATTGTGCAATTCACTGCATGTAAGGACAATGGGAAATTCCCAACTAGCATCTGGCCTTAAGGAGTCTGGCCTTAAAGAGTAAATTGTGATGGTTCATTTCCCAAATAGGTGGCAAAGGAAACTGAATCACAGACACACATAACACCCCTGGACCTTTCAAACTATTTGGAGAGGTAAACCCCAAGAAAAAGCTAGATTTCTAACTAATTAAGCAGATGAGGGCTTAGAGTATCAAGATTTGCTCTAAGTGTTAATGTAAAGTGATCTCATTTGTAACAACTGGCTAAACAGAATCTCTCTGAGTCAGCTAAAATTAGAACCACGTTTGACCATAACTAGGTCAGCTATAAATCTAGCTCAGCACATTTCTGATTTTTAAAAAAGCGTTACTAAAATGATTCATCAGCCAAATGCTTTCACAAGAATGAACAACCGATTAAGAGAAATAGCTTGGTTGCTTTGTGCTTCTTCAATTTACAGGTTTCTAAAAATTGCCCTTTCTGTCAAATACCTCATTTCTCTCCTTGACTTTTCTCTTTCATATGTACTTCATGTTACTGTGTGTCTGACAGTTCATTAAAGATCAAATTTAAAGCCAAGGAACCAGTCAATAAGATACTACAAAGGCCTAGAAGGCTAATCTCTGATATAAGGCTTCCGCATCTTCCAATAACTTACATTTGTGTTTAGAGCTTCCAGGGATTTTTTTCTTTTTAATGTGTAGAGAGACAGAGCAACTGGTCTACCCCAAGTCCCTCAGTGTAGCCATCCAAATAGTAATAATGATGATAATAATAATAACAGCAGCAGCGTTAGTAGCAAATTCTGTAATAGTTATCATTTGAGGAGGAAAGAGTTGCTTTGGCATACAGTTGCCCCTCTGTATCAGTGGGTTCTGCATCAGAAGTATTTTTTTTAAATCTCAGAAAGTTCCCAAAAGCAAAATTTGAGTTTACCACATGCTGGTGACTATTTACATAGCATTTATATTGTATTAGGTATTTATAAGTAATCTGGAGATGATTTAAAATATATGGTAGGATGCACACAGGTTATATGCAAATACTGTGTCATTTTATATAAGGGACTTGGGCATCCATGGATTTTAGTATTCGGAGGTTGGGGGAGGTCCTGGAACCAATCCCTCACAGCTGCTGAGGGGGGATGGTACCTTGTTTCTGTTTGGGAGGACAATTTCTCAACCTAAATATTTCTGAGCTCCCATCGTGCACTTATTAGTGATATGCCCTTGGGCAAGTTATTTAATTTCCCTGACCCTAAATTTTTTGTTTCATCTAAAAAATGGAGAAAACAATGTCCGTCAACGTTTTTGTGATTTGGAAATATCTTACCACTGTAGATGTGTCTAATATGTAGAAGGCAACACACAGCTATGTTTTCTTTCCCTTGTTCCAGGGGAAGACGCTCCTGACACCTCTTTCTATAAAGGCAACATTCTACTCTGCCCAGCCTTCACACGGTAGTGCTGCTTGCAGACTGCTGTACACTCAGCTGAGAAACAAACAGGTTTAGCTCTGCATGAGGTCCCTGCCTGCAAGCCAGTAGGTCAGTTTGGTCTCCTCGTAAAGTGTATGTGCTGCAGGGTGGATATATTTCTAAAATATTTTATTGTATCAGACCTTATTATTTTACAAATTAATTGGAAAATGAAAATATGAAAGTCGAGAGATCATTTTATAAACAAAGAAGGGTAGGTCGTATAAACAATATATTTGGAACAAAGATGTAAATCCTTAGTCATACCAAAAGCTGTGCATCTCTAGTTTTGATGAGATATTCATTGACCTATTGTAATTCATTTATAAATGAAAAGAAAATTAAACGACATTTATGTGCTGAAGCTGCATCATTGTGTCTAAAGGTAAAGGTATGAGTAAGATTTCTATAAAAAGTCTAGGTTTGGGGGGAACAGTTTTGTATGAAATTAAAAGACTGGTTATAATGATTTCACTCACCATATATTTAATTACGGAGTCAAGGGTTCTTCAGTTTCACCTTAGGTCCATTTTAAAGATAGAATCCCTCAATAAGTAAATTAAAAACCTCTACTGAGAATGAAATATGTATAAAGTACCCAGCAATATTTCACAAAAGGAGGCCAACAGCATTTTAGGAGCCATCTTGGTAGCAGAACTTTCAACTTCGGTCTCTTGCTGCTTGTCTCCTGCAGACAGAGGCCGTATCCTTTCATGGCTGGTAGAACAGCAGTAATGTCCTAAAAGGGAAACCTAAGAAGATTTACACGAATTATGTGGACATCTCAAAATACAAGCAGCTAAAGCCCCTTAACACAGTTATCACATCATGGGAAATTTGTTTCCTACTTTGCTATTGTAGTAACACCGAAAACTTGTCCAAAGAGAAAGAAGAAAAGCTCTCAGGGGCTTCCCTGGTGGCGCAGTGGTTGAGAGTCCGCCTGCCGATGCAGGGGACACGGATTCGTGCCCCGGTCCGGGAGGACCGCACATGCCGCGGAGCGGCTGGGCTCGTGAGCCATGGCCGCTGAGCCTGCGCGTCCGGAGCCTGTTCTCCGCAACGGGAGAGGCCACAACAGTGAGAGGCCTGCGTACCGAAAAAAAAAAAAGAAGAAACCGGCCAGCAGAGTTATCAACCCAAGAGCTAACAATTGATCATTGGCAAAACTCAAATTCATGCCAAATCCTTCCAAATTGGAACATTCAGTTACTGGAGGCTGGTGGTGATGTTTCCATTCTAATTTCGTTTCATACTTATGGCAGAGACTCAAATCATTTCATATTCTTGATTGAAATTTTTTTTTTTTTTTTTGGCCATTGAAGACTGTGAGGACATTATGTTGGGGGTGGAGAGCTGCCAGGCCACAGCTGTCCTCTGAGATGCATGCACCACACCAGAGAAGCCAGATGTCCTAGCATCGGGGGAGCTTGGGCATATCCCAGTTGGCCATAAAATGGCCTCTCTGTGAGGAGGAAAAGGGCAACCAAAATGTAACAGACTGTCTCTCTCTCTTATAAGCAGTGAGTTACTGACCTTCCCCAGTGAATCATGGAAAACAATGTCTTACATTTCTCTGACACTCCATAAACCATCGCAACTGTGCTTTCTGAAATAGGTGGCTCCACGGGAACATTTATGTAGTGGGACACAAAAGCCGAATTCTGGAACGCAGGCTAGGGATGGTACTTCGAAATGCTTGGACAGGAATGGAGCTTGAGAAATGCTGGGAACAGAGCAGTGTGGAAGGAGATAAAGTTACCTTCATGGGAAAACAAAAATATTTATGATAAAGACAACAAGAAGCAAATTCTGAAAAACCCACAGAGATACAAATAGAATGAACTCTGGATTGCCTGGACCACCTGGGGATATTCTTATTACTATTTTAGAAGTTCCATGTGTGCAAAAAAGATGCAAGAATTAATTAATATAATTAAGGTAATTCAAAATGCCAGAGATCATTTGGAGCTGTAATTAAACTCAAATGCAGCTTTTCTCACACAACCAAAAATGAATATATACATACATAAATAAGTAAACCAAAATTCAAATAGGCAAACCCACAATGACACACAACTCTTATTCTTCCTTTTCTCTATTTGAGCAATTTGGTCCAAATCCATCAGATGAGGTCGAGCAAGGCAAGTGTCCACACAGGTTAGGATGACCATGTGTGAAGCGTGTCCACGTGAAGAAGTAACGTCTCAGTGTAAGTGCTGGAGCCAGTGTAGAGCCAGTTGGAACCAGGGTAGACAGGTGTCACTGTAGGAGGGTAGCCCAGCTCAGGGCGTCAGAGCTTGAGAAAGGTGAGTAGGGCATCCATGCAGGGGAGGGGGCAGCAGAATGTAAGTTACATACAGGAGAACTGATCACATGAATAAGTACTTTAAGGATAAAGAAAGCAGGTTTCTCATTATTAGAGCAAGGAGTTATAATCATGATAGGGAGAAAACCAGAATGAATTGAATTGGAATTAGAAATATTGGTGTAAATTTATTCTTTAATCTAGACAGATAAGAGAGATACAGAGCTAAAGACAGAGACAAAGAGGGCGACAGGGAGAGAGACAAGCAGAGAGTGGGGGCAAAGAGAGAGAGAGAGAGAGACAGAGACAGAGAGAGAGAGAGCACCTGGCTCTGTCCACTGAGAGGTCCTGGGAGCAGTGATACCCCAGGACCAAGCAAAGCAATGAGCACACTTAGCACCCAAGATTGGTCTCTAAATACCATTTTCCATTAAAAGGAACCAGAGCTTTTTTTTTTTTTTTTTTTTTTTGATAAATGGCTGATTTCAGGGCTAGATTCACATCCCTTTTGCCAAAAAGTAAAGAAATGTTCAAATAATATGGGGACATGACTAAAGTACCTTGAAACCAGATCAGAGAGGACCCCCCATACCAAATTTGAGACAAGTTGAGCACCAGAATAAATAATAATAACCTTAGAACCTATTAAATAAAATAAGAAATGAATGTATACTGAACTAAATGAAGGAATGAATCAACTGAAAGTTTGATGAAGAATGGTTTATTTATACTGTCTCAACTCCCTCCTGCCACACACAGACACTCATACCAAATACTTATCAAGTATAGGGAATAAAGAGTAATTTTATAGTGGAGAAGTCTATCACACCCATCTTAACAAGTAGTCAAAGTAGTATTATGAGGACTAGTACAATTTGAAATTGTGTGTCATCTAATAGAATGCAACGAGAACCCATCATTTTCGTGATATTCCTGCCAAAGGTATGTAGTTTGAATGAGATCATTAGGAAACATCAACAAACTGACATTGAGGGTCATTCTACTAAACAACTGGGCTGAAATCTAATATGTCAAGGTCATGAAAATCGAGGAAAAGATGAGGAACTGTTCCAGATTGAAGGATACTAAAGACATGCGACAACTAAATGCAAGACATGATTCTGAACCGGATCCTTTTGCTAGAAAGGACACCGGGAAAGTGACAAAACTTAACTGATGTCCAAGGATATGTTAGATGACAGTAATGTATCAATATTAACTTCCTGGGCTTCCCTGGTGGCGCAGTGGTTGAGAGTCCGCCTGCCGATGCAGGGGACATGGGTTCGTGCCCCGGTCCAGGAAGATCCCACGTGCCATGGAGCGGCTGGGCCCGTGGGCCATGGCCGCTGAGCCTGCGCGTCTGGAGCCTGTGCTCCGCGACGGGAGAGGCCACAGCAGTGAGAGGCCCGCGTACCGCAAAAAAATAAAAAATAAATAAATAAATAAAGGGCATGAAGTTCAGGAGTTGGCAAAAATTGGAGACAACAAGGATGCCAGATTTTTCTGACGGGCTCCAAGGAGAAAATGGGATGGAAGAAGTCGAAAGCCAAAGGCTTCCGTGTGAAACAGACATAATCCATCCACCGTAGGTCTCAGAAAAGCCGAGCTTGAGGGACAATAGCCAGTCTCTTCAGTGGGTCTGCTAGCTCTGCCCCTCCCTGACCCTAAGGAATGGTGCTAGATTCCTGGGAGTTTCTTCCTGGAAAATTAGCTCCAGGTTTGGATCTGGAAGTTGGTTCTCATCAGCTAAGGGTTACTCACAATTCATTTTAATTTTTCTATCTAGAATTTGGATGCAATTCAGTGAAATTGGTCTGTAATTTTAGGCAAGCACAAAGGGCTGGCATGAACCACCTCCGGAAAGAATGTTATGAAGTTGCCACGTACTCACATACTGGTAAAGGGGGTGGACTTGATGTCCATCTGAGTCTAGTAACTGCGCTGCATCCGCGTCAGCACAGATTTGCATCTGGAATGACTTATTTTCTCCTAACTGGGTGATCCTCAGTTTGGGTAACTTTTACCCTAGCGACCCTGATGTAGCTGCTAGTAGTAGGTGGGTTCTGGGCGCTCTGGATGGCACAGAAGTGATTTTATCCTCAATGACTGCTTTAAATTTCCCCTGACAAGTGAGGATCTAATTTATTTATTGAATATTTTAACTATCACTTCTAAGGAAGGATCTTGTGTTCAGCCATCCCCCACACTAACCCACAACCCACACTGCTGGGGAAATCTTCTGTGTGATGAGACACGTGCCCTCTCACGTGTGAGTTTGAGTGGGGTGGGGAAAGGAGTGGGGAAGGCTGGGGGAATGTCTACTTCCAGGCTGTGTCCCAGGCTGATCTGGCAGTAGCTGTGATACTGGTTTAAAATAGATGTTATGAGGCTTTTCCCAGAGGATTCCTTAACTCTAATTTCCCTGAGGATTCTTTTGTGAAACATCAGTGGCTGAAATGAGCATAACTCTTGTCAGGCCTCTAAGAGCATGGGATTTGGTCTCCTTGTTCTGGCAGGAAGTAGCAAGTAAACTATAGACATGGCATCTCTATATCACTATGACTTAAAATAGTCAACTGAATGGCTTTTCATTTTCTTGTTATAATCTGATTCTAGGACTCTTTCTTAGTTCTTTCAAAGAACTGCAAGAAAACTTGTGTTTAAGTAATAAAGTTTAGGCAGAAATTTTTAATGGAAGATAAAATAATAGGTTATATCTGTAGAGCACTCTGATACACTTCCAAATGGTTTTATTTTACTCTTAACATTCCTGAGAGACTATCTGAAGTGTGAAATATTTAGAAACAGAAGGAAATGTGGGAGTTACCTGTCCAAGTCTCTACCTGATGAAGGAATTTCCAGTACAGCTTGCCCACTGCCCCCTCCCCCAAATAGTTATAGAATTTGATGGTTAATTTTAAGTGTCAGCTTGTCTGGATTCAAGGATGCCCAGATAGCTGGCAAAACACGATTTCTAAAGGTGTTTTTGGAAGAGATCAGCATTTGAATTGGTAGACTGGATAAAGAAGATTGTCTTCACCATTGTGAGTGGGCATCATCTAATCTGTTAAGGGCCTGAAGAGAACAAAAAGAAGGAGGAAGAGTGAATGTGCTCTATTTGCTGAAGTTGGGACATCCATCTTCCGCGTTCTGACTTTGGTGCTCCTGGACTTTGGACTCGGACTGAATTATGTCAACCGTTTTCCTGGTTGTCCAGATTGCAAATGGCAGACGGTGGGACTTCTCAGCCTCCACAATCACGTGAGCCAATTCCCACAATAAATCTACTCTTGTGTGTGTGTGTGTGTGTGTGTGTGTGTGTGTGTATACATCAATAGGATATATATCTATATATATACACGCTGTTGATTCTGTTTCTCTGGGGAACCCTAATACACGGAGCCATTCCGTAGTCAGTATCAGGGTCTCACTGCCTCCTCAGATTGCGTCAGTCAGCCTCCCTTTGATTTCTACCCAGTTCTAGTTCTGTCCTGCCACACAGCACAGCAAGATAAGGTTAATTCCTCCTCTGCACAAAATATTTGTGGATAGCTATCATGCTGTCTATCTGCATACCCCTCTTCACTCCCCTCTCAAGGCAAATACCGCCCCAAACACCTCCTTTCCCAGCTAGACAGTCGCTGTATTTGCTTCTGGAATCTGGTTTCAGTACTTTTTCCACCGTGCTCATTTCCATCTGAATGGTTGTTTTTGAAATATCTTGCCAGAAAGAAAACTTTCTCCTCTTGGTATTGTTTTATTTGTAAAAAAATGAACCGTTTTTCTTTTGGACACAATATTTCTGTTAATCAGCGTAAGAGCACATTTGATTTTTGGAAGCTTCATTTGCAAGTAACATATCGAGAATGCAGTAAATTAAATAGTCCAATACTCACATGTACTGTTAAGTCCAACTTTTTGACTTTATAGCTGTGAAGTTGATTCTTTGGACTTTTATATGCATTTTGTACCATCTTTCATCTTGTGTGATTCTTTCAATAATCTTTTTGAATTCTAACACTATCATGTATAATCTTATAGCTCCTTTTTCTAGTCTCAAGTTTGAATTTCAGGGTAGTGACTTTTTTTGTTCATTTGTTTGTTTTTTTGTTTGTTTGTTTTGACAAATTGACCAGTTGGCATTGATTCAAGTATTATCATCCTTGCTTTTCTAACACAGAAATGTTTTTTAAATGTCTGGAAAGTATTACACAAGTGAATCACTCATTCACTCATTCGACAAACATTTACTGAGCACTTACTATGTGCCAGGCATGATGCTAGGGATTTAATAGAGATCAGATGGATAAAGTCTCTGCCCTCGGGAGCTTGCATTCTACAAAGAGACATAAATAAATAATTGCATAGCATGGTATGATTTGCACACCTTTTTTTTTTTTTTTTGGCCACACCGCGCGGCATGTGGGATCTCAGTTCCCTGACCAGGGATCAAACCCGCACCCCCGGAATTGGAAGGCAGAGTCTTAACCACTGGACTGTCGGGGTAGTCCCAGAGTGTGGTATGATAAAGGGAGTAAACGTGATAGGGAGACAGAATAATTTCTAGGCGAGCTGCTTTATACAGAATAGAGGGAACACATCTTCACCAAAACGCAGAGCAGGTGAGGCAGCCTTTCAGGAAAAGGGAAGTGCAAGTGGAAAGTCCTGAGACAGGTAAAACCTTGACAGTATGTCCAGGGGTGAGATGCATGATCTGGTTTGGTCTCTGTCTATCTGGTTCTGACTCTGACCTTCACCCCCAGCACAGGACTTGGTGGGTTTGCTTGTGGCTTTACATATGAGAGCACAGTGAGAAGCTGTTTCCCTGGAGCACAGCACTGAGTGGAGAACCCCAGCTGCTCAGAAACCCTCACCTGGAAAACGTGGGATGCCTCTCTAGTGGACCATCTCATGGGACATTTTCATTTGAAAGAGTGCATGGAATCTGAGGTCACATGCTGAGCAGGCGCAGAAACAATGCAAAGGTGTCCCTTTTGGAAAGTCTCAGGGGCTGTTGGAGCTCAGCGTGCGTGTGCCTGTCAGTGCCAATGCTTGTGCACTGCTCCGACTGTACGGGATGCGTGGGACCTAGCAGGCATAGTCCTTCCACTAAACTTCTTACCTGCTTTCAATCTTCTAATGTCACAGAGTTAAGCCAACTCAGCTGCAAAGTCATCTGGAAAATTAATATCATGGTCTCGTGACACCAGGCTCTTGCCCAGATTAGCTTTGGCCTCCAAGTTTCCTTCTTCCCGTATCATATTCAATGATGAGAACATAAGCCCAGGAAGAACCACCCTGTGGGCCCTTCTCAAAAGTGCATGATGCAGAGGAAAAAATTACAAAAATGTGCTCAGAGCTTCAGAAAAAAGAAATATTAATAAAAGCTCACTAAACATGGGTTTTTTTCCAAGCAGACAGTAGAAAATAATATGCACTTATTTTAACGGCACTATTTTGATTCTAGTAATGTTCTGAGAAGGATCTTAACCTCCCTAACCTCCCTTAACCATTTTCCTCTGTAAAAATGAAGAGACTGACATTAGCAGCTTTCAATTTCCAGATGCCACATAAAGGTCCATGATGGCTGGTTGACTGGAGAAAATATATTGAGGTCAGAGTGAAGCACATTCTGTTTTCATCGGTCACTCTTCTGACTGGGGAGCGATGGAAATATCAGACCCTCTGGGGTCAGCAAGACCTGACTTGAATCCTGCCTTTGCTGTTCTCTAACTCTATGGAAACATTATTTGTCCTTGCTAGCCCTAGTTCCCTTCCATAACTCAGGAATAAGTACTTACCTGATGAAATAAGATAATGTATTTACAGTGCTTAATATATAGGTAGGTTTCAACAGATGCTAACTCTTTTTTTTTTTTTTTTTTTTTTTGCGGTACGCGGGCCTCTCACTGCTGTGGCCTCTCCCGTTGCGGAGCACAGGCTCCGGACGCACAGGCTCAGCGGCCATGGCTCATGGGCCCAGCCGCTCCACGGCATGTGGGATCTTCCTGGACCGGGGCACGAACCCGTGTCCCCTGCATCGGCAGGCGGACTCTCAACTACTGAGCCACCAGGGAAGCCCCGAGATGTTAACTCTTTAATCTTTCCTTCCCTTCAGAGATACTTTGAGTTGTATCCAGGAATGTGCACGCACTCAATAGGACAGAAAACTCTTTTCTAACTGGAACGACATTTGATACATTTCCTCTGCTCAATTGTGAGACAGGGGAAGGACCTGAAAACCTGTCTGCAAGGCAAGGCTTCCAACAGTGTTGAGAAGACTTTTCTGTTCATATTGTTTAGATATCCAGAAGTCCATTTTTTTTTTTATGGTGTCTAGAGAGACACAACCCAGAGAATTAAGAGTCATGGGTTCTAGCTCCATTTCTCCTTTTAACTAGTTAGCACACCTAAGCTAACCAATTAAGTTTTGCTTCCTCCTTCATTTGACCAACTGAATTTGAACATCTGTCTTAGCCCAACTCTTGGGGCTATTAAAAAAGAATTTCGAGATAGTCACTAGATGTCTTTGAATTGTGAGTAGCTTGTATCTTCATTCAAAGATAACAATGTTATATACTGTGCTCTTTAAACTACTAATTTCTGCCTGTTTTTGAGCCACATTTACTGTTTTTCTTATTGTTTTAAACTTTATGTACTGGTTTTGGGGCCAGTGAAATATGAGTGATGCATTAAAAACATGTGGCCTTTAATTACATGGTACTTTAGGCAAAGTATGAATCACCTATTATGTACCATGTACTGTAGTAGTCATGGTTTTCCCCTGTCAAGGTAGGTATTATTACTGTTGTTATTTTACAGAAAAGAAAAAGTGAATAATAGAATAGTAAGAGACCACAAGATTTATTTGGTGTTTCTGACTCCAAATTTCACTGTTTCACATTATTATCCTATAACACAGAGGACACACTTCATCCTGCTGATCGTCAGGGTTAATTTAAACAAAAGAGCTTCAAGGTCTTCCACTATAAACCCAACACCCCCCCAAACACCCAGATATACATGAGGACAAGTTAGATTCTTGATGTTTAGTAAAAAAAATTAAAAAGCACAATGAAACAAATGTTCTCATTCCCTGAGCTAAGTAAGGCAATAACATTTGTATTGTGAATGAAAAATGTTGCCTGCCGTATCAGTAAACAAAGGATGTTGTAGTCATTAAGCCACTACAGCCGTCCCTCCACCCCTGTCTTGCTCCCCCTCTCCGCGGTGAGCCCTGGGGGAACTCAGGATGGAGACAAACTGGAAACAAATGCACTGCCCACTGCCAAGCTCTCAGCCACTGCAGTCACCCGCAAAGGTGCACCCTCAGGGGACTCAGAATGGGAGAGAACAGGATACTGGCCCTAGGTAGCTAAGGTGTCTCTCAAAGGAGTGATTTCAATGAGCCTGGACACTTGCATCTTCCCAAACATAGAAAAGTGCTAAATTCATTAACTTGAGGTATTTGGTTTTCTTTAATTAACAGTAATCATTGGAAGTTCTGACTACCTGGTCTTTGTTGTAAAAACTCCTATATATCCTGGCTTCTCCCTGACCTCTTCGGAGCAGTCCCTCAGAGCCATCTGAGAGGCTGCGTACCGGACTTAAGTCCTCAGTTTTGTCCACCAAAGAAAACATAATTCTCAACTTTTAGGTTGTGGGGTTTTTTTCAGTTGATAGTGTGGTTACTTAATTATTGTGTAGCTCTCTGACTAGATTGCAGACTCCCCGAAGGCAGGGACTGCATTCCTTTTTGTTTGTCATTGTATCCATAGCGCTAAGCACAGTGCCTAACATTGAAAAAAGAACTCAAGAGATTATTTTTTTTATTAAAGCAATGCTATGTGTATGAATGGGCAAACTATTAACAAGAAAAGTTTCAGGTGTGAACTCAGCAATTTTAAGTACAACTTACGGGCAAATCAAGCAGGAAACAGATGGCTCCAATACCCCCAACTTGTACTCCTGTGTTAAAACCCAGACTGTTTATCAGACAGACACTTGGGTTGCAATTCTGGCGAGGACAGCTATACAGGGCGAAGCATTCTGAGTAAAATGAGTTTATGACCTGAAATTTGGCTTTTTAAAAATATTGACTTATCAAAATAAAATTCACTGGCAAAATGTCATGTAAACAATTTTTATAAATAAAAAATCTGAGAGAAATATACTGTGAGCAAAATGCCTCAGTAATAGACATATAATAAAGGTAATATTTACCCCCTGGAACAGGGAAGACACGTGAAAATATCAAGCAAAGCATTATTGTGTCCACTGGGTGGCGCTGCAGACCGATGTTGATGTTATTTCACACATTGTTAAAGGGTGTCAGGAAACTTTTTAAAAGTTAGGACAGTAATTCCTCATATGTAAAAGCTCCTTCTTTCATTTGATTCTCACAACAGCTCTATGAGGAATGTAGCATATATGTATTACTATCCCTTAAACATAGACTTTAGACACCATTAAACATAAGAAACCGCCTTTCAGGAGATTTGTAGCACATTTTAATGGAGATTTTCACTTTAAAATGGCCCATTCACCTCTGAGCTGCATATTCCAAAGTTATTTATTGGTGACCTTTGGTTCCTTTCTCCAGTTTCAAGTGTTCATCTCATAAAAAGACAATCTCTAGGGAAGGAAGACTGAAATAGCTGGGCTACACATTCCTGGAGGTGAGAGTTTGGCTCACCGCTCAGTAGAGATACCAGGATGCTCACAAGACACCCTGAAGTCTCTGGTGTCTGAGTCGTGGGCGTCTATTCATTTAAACTTTTCAGAGACTCAATTTTAACATTTGTAAGAAGGGAATAGAAATATTTTACCATTTACCTTATTAGTGTAATAAGGTAAATGAGTTACTATGTGATAGTGGGAAGTGTTCTGTGAATGTAAGTTACCATTACTTTCTCTGGAAGCTTACTCCACATTCATTAAACTTCTTCCCATCCTTTAATCCTGCTCAAACCATGATTCTCATACAGAAGGCTCTCTTAGCCTCTCGAACCAGAAGGTGACAATTTGATGTGCCTGACCATTAATTAGCTCATCAATGACTTGCTATATTTTTTGATATTTTCTTCTATTACTTTTACAGTTTTATCTTTCATATTTAGGTCTTTTTCAATCCATTTGATGTTTATTTTTAAATGTCGTGTGAAGTAGAGATCCAACTTATTTTTCTTCAAATAATGAGCTAAACTTCCTAATATCATTTGGTAAATATTCTGGTTTCTCCATTGATTTGTGGTGTCACTAATCTCATATTCTATATACCATCTCTCTGTCCCATTTGTCCTTTTGTCTGTCCATGTGCCAATAGCATGTTGTTTTAATACTGTTTCAGGTCTTTGTATTATGTTTTAAGATCTGGTAGATCTGGTTTTCCATCTCTGCTCACCATTTGCTATTATAGTGGATCAATTATTTGGTGTAAATTTTATATGAAATATTAGTGAACCTTACTCTTTCATATACATTTCACAATTAATTTTTCAATTCAGCCCAAAAAATCCTTTTAGATTTACATTGAAAATTTACTGAAACCTATAGATAAATTTTTGGAGAATCAGTATCTTTGCAAAATTGGACATCCAGTCCACTAACATAAACAACCCTTAATTGAGCTAATTTTTTTCTCTACAAAATCCTTGTGCATTCTGTGTTAGGTTCATTAATTCCTAGGTACTTTATAAATTTGGCTGTATCTGTAAACAGAATCTTTTTTTTTTTTTTTTTCCGTTCTATTGTCTAACTTTTTTTTGCTGGGTAGTAGATACTGGATGAGGCCATCTTGATGAACTCCCAATTAGGTTTTATAGTTTGTTTATCTCTTTGGTATTTCTGTGTATATAATTATAGCATCTGCATCAATGACAATTTTGTCTTTTCATTTTTGATGCTTATATTTCTTATTTCTTTTTCTATTTTTGGTTTTGTTTGTTTGTTTGTCTTGCATGGCTGGGACCGCTAAAGCTCTGTGGAATATGTTGAATAGTGACAAGGACTCATGTTATCAGAATCTCTCTTTCCCTCTCTCTCTCACCTCTCTCTTTCTCCCTCTATTTCTCTATCTCTATCTTTCTATCTCTCTCTCCATTGTGTGATTTTCATTTAAACAAAGCTTAAAGAATACTGAAGTAAAGATTTGCATATACTTTATTTAGTAATATCTTTTATACCTTATACTTTAGATTGCTTGTTCACGTATATGATGTCATCATGTTAAGGATTAGCAAGATGGAGAACAATTCTTACTCTCTGCATTTGGGGATTTAATTCCTGCAAAAAGCTTCCTGCTTTTAAATGGGAAGAATTTTCAAAGGCAATGAAATAAACATGCGCATTGCCACGTGTTAAAAAACTGACTTCTACTAGGTAGCAGTATTCTCAGTAGGATAATCTGTTAGAAAAATCTTGACAGACTCCTAGAGGCCTCAAGTCTTAACATTAACGACTGTGTAAATTGGTATAGTTCAAAGCATCATGTTTTCTAGGAAGCATCAGACACTAGTTTATCACTTCCTGGTCAGCAAAGCCTATTCTTCTACATTGTCTCTCTTGTTGGAACTTTGCATTGGTCTGTGAGGAAATCAGAACAGTCACCAGTAGGGATACTTCCCCGTTTTATGGAAAAGGAGACTTACCAACATGGCAGAGGTTGAGTCTGAACCCAAATCTTCTGGTTTATATCCAGATACGCTCCCAACAACCCTAGGTTTCTTCCATGGATTTGACTGTACTGCTATTAGCAATGATGAAAAAATAAAGAACAAAACTTTTGTGTCACTCACCCTTTCTCTCTTTAAAGAAAAGGTTAACATGGGGTGATAGGCTATTGCAGCACTATGCCACTCTGGTTTCATTGGTGAGTAATGTAGTATAATTCTCCCTTATTTTATGATGCATGTGTATTAGAGAAGCCTAAAAAAATTTAATTTGAAGAGTTTAATAATCCTTTGGGATAATTAGAAACACCTTAAACTCCATGAAACCAGAATGTGGGAAAATTTATTCAGCCTACTTTTCACAATTTGCCTTCCGCTGGAAGGGTGGGTGTGCCTGCGAATCTGAGGGCACGTGACTGTTCTCCACCCTTCCAAAGATGCGCAGCCGGAGGAACCGATGGGAAGCTATGTTTTAAGTTATGAAACTTATGGACAGAAGGTTTGCGTGGTCCTGGCTCCTCGCTCCCCAGGCAAGTACCAACAGCACCATTATTTACTGTCTTGTTAAATTAAAATACATTTTTCTTCATCCTGACACATTACCTCAGATCTTTTACAGTACAAAAGAAGTGCTTTTAGTCCCAATTTGGGGAAAAAAGAAACCAAGGCTCAGAAAGACCGTGTTTCAAGAATCAGAGGTTTTCGGGACTTCCTTCATGGCGCAGTGGTTAAGAATCCGCCTGCCAATGCAGGGGCCACAGGTTCGAGCCCTGGTCCGGGAAGATCCCACATGTCACAGAGCAACTAAGTCCGTGAGCCACAACTACTGAGCCTGTACTCTAGAGCCCGTGAGCCACAACTGCTGAGCCCGCGTGCCTAGAGCCATGCTCCACAACAAGAGAAGCCACCGCAATGAGAAGCCTGCGCACTGCGACGAAGAGTAACCCCCGCTCGCCGCAACTAGAGAAAGCCCACTCACAGCAACAAAGACCCGATGAAGCCAAAAATAAATTAAAAAAAAAAATGACACATACACACAAAAAAAATGACACACACAAAAGAATCAGAGGTTTTCCTAATTTATTAGGCTGCCTTCCTTAACATATCTTTTTTTGGCTGCATGTTCTTTGGAACTCTGGGTGGCTTGGCCAAGCTTTTTCCTTGTTCTTTTATGGAAGACAGAAAATTCTTCAGATTATTATAAACAATGCGTGAGCAAATGAGTGGTCTGCTCTAAAGGGGGCCCCTTCAATGTTCCTGGATGATACACCAGGGAGTCTGCCCACTTCCTTTCCAAAACTGGTGATGGAATTCTGATGGACATTGGGGCCACCAGGTGTGTGCATATGATTAGAAGCTGGGAAGAGTCTCTGATGGATTTTGTGTCATTTAATGCCAAACCAGTGTCCCTGTAAACCCATTCCTTCCTCACTGTTGTATAGTTGGGAGAAGCAGAGCTTTCAATCCCCAGTGTTTGGTGTTTTGCTTTTTGTTGTGTTGTTCCTAGATAATGAATGGACAAGAATGCAAAAGCGAGGGCAAGCCATTGAATTTTACATAATTGCATATGAGATTAGTCTATAACACTTGCAGATGTTTCTGACCATAGACTCATTTCACTTGGCCAACACAGTGGTTTCTGATTTTTATTTTAATTTCAATGCTTTTAAGAGAAAACGCATGGTCCATGGCTCCTACTGTCTTCATCTAATATGATTTCCAGCCCTGGCTCCTGAAGGCATTGAGTTTATGACCCCTGGAGCTAGTAGTGATTCCTCCCGCCCCTGACATTTTTACAATTTTACGATACTGGAAAGGACAGGATAGTTTATAGGGAGAATGACTTAAAGGAATATAGGGATGGTTGGAAGGGAAAGTATTATCCCCTAATCAGGTCACTTTTGTGAGAATATTCAGGTATGCCCTAGGCATGAAACAGCTGTTTAGTGACTGGAAAATCAAGGTGGTTCCTAGCTATGTTAGAGTGCAGCCAGAATGAAGTTGCTGAGCTGTTAGCTTCTAAAGCCTGTGGACAAGGCAAAAATCATACATAGTTGCAAAGGGCAACCTTGAAAGTCAAGTCTCCTGTCTCTGTGAGCCTACAGCTTTGTTTATTCTGCAACATGAAACCAGATTTGTTTGTCTTCATTTCCCAGATGAAAAAGTTGGCATGCAGTATAAGGGTTGTGTTACACCAAAAATTTTTAAGCACTAGACTCACACAAATGAGATTTTGAACTTTTAAAAAATATAAACAATTAAGACAACTTAAAAAAAATCAACCAGCGATCAAGACACCTCCTCTGCTCCCTCCTTTAAAATTCTAATTCTGTGTTATTAGAATCCTTTATGCTTGTATGTGCATATCAAATTTCTAAAAGGATACACCAAAAAAGCTTACTATTGGTTATCTCCTGCAAGGGAAAATTGGGATGGGAATAACTGAGCAGCGAGGCAATCGTGAAATTATTACTCATTTTGACCCACCATGTTTTTATTGATTTATTTAACCAAGAGCGTGTTATCCATTTATAAATAAAAGAAAACTCTAAGGAAGCACGCACATCCTTTCCTCCTCCCTGATTATTCTTTTATTTGCTATAATTTTAAGAGTTGTCACATATGTTTGAAAAATTATATTTTCTCTAAACTTATCTCAAATTGTCCATTATTATTAGGTAGCATATAATTTAATTCAAGCATCAGATCATCCTGTATGTCTCTTTTTCATGATCTTTCAGAGGAAAATATAATCATTGTTTGCAATTCAGACCCCAAATTGTTTCCAGCTTAACCCTAAATAACCTAATTAAATGAACTTTAATTAATTATTGCCAAAACAAATAGATCTGTGCTGACCTTTGCTAGCAACACTGCAACTCACTTGGAATCAAATGGTTTAGGTCTGGCTAGGGAAGGTGATGACTTTGGCCTCTGGAATACGAGGTCTGGAGTCTATGACTAAGCCAAAGAGGCAGTAAAATAAGGTTGAGCAGAACTGTGTTAAAATCATCCAGATGCCATGAACAAGTTGACAGCCGCTCATGTGTTTTCTATTTGTGTCTGTAAAGTGACACTATGTCTTTATGATTATGATCCTTTTTCTGCTGTTGACCGGAGTGATTATGCGTATATATTTTCTTTTGAACAGTCTGTAGCTTCTATATTGTTGTTACAGCATCATCATCATGCCTGCTGTGGTACAGTAAGTGGAGAACAGAACAGACCACACAGAAAAGAGGAAACTAAGAACCCTGCCCATCAGAGTCCATGGTTTCCAAGCTATCCAAATACATAAACATATCTGTCTGAACATAATGTTATAGGTAAACACTAAATAAGCCTCCAGGATTGCTCTGAATCTTGCTGCTAAAGTCCTTCATAGAAGAGGTGTGGAAAGCAGAGAAAACATATATATATATATATATATATTTATATATATATATATTAAACACGTTCTTATAGAGCAAGTATGCAGTGGGCAAGGCAGACTAGGAAAGATCACACGTAAGCCACAAGTGGAGTCTGAGCAATAATAATTTGTTAGTTTTTGTGACTGGCTAACAATTTTCATGCAATGTGAAAAAGCATTTAACCAATTTCTCAAATTGAGCTTAATTAATTTGGATGAGTGTGTTTTTCTTAATAGAAATGTTGTTATGATTCACAACAGGTTAAGTTTAACATCATTTATGCTCCTAATACAGGGCTTGAGGCATATGGAGTAGGATTTTGGGAGCTTTTTGATGGATGAGGTGAGAAATGTCTTAACAGGATGCGGTAGAGATTGAGTACAATGTGTAACATCTCGCCTTGCCAAGTACACTGATTGGTTATCTATCAGCTGATTTATTATGCTTTGGGGATATTGAAGAAACTGGTGGGTGGTTTTTGTCCTAAATGCTATTGTTGCAGCTGTGACAAGCACTTCAGTAGGTGGAGTCAACTACATTAAAGAAATAAACTACACTGATTCATCCTTCTTCTCTCTCCATTCCCAGCAACTCATGAAGCTCCACTGATTCATGAAGTTACATCTCTCTCTAACCTTTTATCGCCACCACCAATGGGATGATTGTCAGAAGTCTCCTAAGTGGCTTCCTTATTACTGTTATTTTTTTAATTCCAAAGCTCTCCCCGCACTCACAACTCTTGCCAAGAGTCACCAGAACATGCCTTTTGATCACGCCTTTTCCTCATGGAAAACCTCCAGATGCTTCATTTTACTACCTAATGAAATCTAAACATCTCCACGAAACTTCGAAGAACATCAATCACAAGGTCCATCTCCTTATCCAAAATGACTTCTCACTGCTCTTTTTTTTTTAGATATTTATTTATTTGTTTATTTTTGGCTGCGTCGGGTCTTAGTTGTGGCATGTGAGGTCTTTCGTTGCGACGCGCAGGCTTCTCTCTCTAGTTGTGGCACACGGGCTCCAGAGCGCGTGGGCTCTGTTGAGGCGAGCGGGCTTAGTTGCTCCGCGGCACGTGGGATCTTAGTTCTCTGACCAGGGACCGAACCCGCTTCCCCTGCATTGGAAGGCGTATTCCTAACCACTGGACCACCAGGGAAGTCCCTCACTGCTCTTTAACATCTTTTTTCCCCCGATAATCTGCTAAAGAGTAGGGGGAATTGAGAAAGGTAAGAAAGGTAATGAGTGGGGAAAGAAGAAATTAATTAGCATTTTTTAATTCCAGTTCCTTCTGACCTTGTCTCACATATAACTGAGAAAAGATAGGCAGTGGATGCATTTCTCCCCCTAAAGAAACTGAAGTTAGGAGAGGTTTGCCCAAGTTACTACTTGCCCAATGCTAGAAAGCAGATGGGTGAAGCTGGGATTCTGACCTAGGTCTGCCTGAGACCCTCCCTTTTTCCAATACCCCATTCATTGTACTTAGGCAGGCTGCTCCCTGGCTCCCCACCTCTACCAGCCAGACCTGGAAGGCCCTACTTTCTGCCTCACTTTCAAGATCCAGTTCCCAAGACAATCTACCTGAGCCCTTCAGACCTCCCTAAGCCTCTCTGTCCTAAACTCCCCGAAAACTTAGCCCCTTTCCCTGACCCCCAGATTGGATAAGAAGTCCCTCCTCTGTGTTCCCATAACATCCTGTTTCTGTCATACCATGTATTTTTAAGTAAACTTTTTTATTGATATATAACAAACGTATAGAAAATTCACGTATCATAAGTATTTAGCTTGATAAAATACCAAAAAGCAAAATCACGCCTGAACCCACCAAGATCAAGAAATTACCAGCAGGGCTTCCTTGGTGGCGCAGTGGTTGAGAGTCCGCCTGCCGATGCAGGGGACACGGGTTCATGCCCCGGTCCGGGAAGATCCCACATGCCGCGGAGCGGCTGGGCCTGTGAGCCATGGCCGCTGAGCCTGCGCGTCCGGAGCCTGTGCTCCGCAACGGGAGAGGCCACGACAGTGAGAGGCCCACGTACCGCAAAAAAAAAAAAAAAGAAAGAAAGAAATTACCAGCACCCAGGAGACCACCCCCCCTCACCCCCCTCACTCCCCTCACTTGCCCTCTAGGTCATTATCTCCACCTCCCCTCCCCAAAGACAATCAGATCCTGACTTTTAAATGGCTTTGTTTTGTTGGCCTGCTTTCAAATTTTATATAAATCAAATCATACAGTGTGGTTTCTATGTTTGTGAGATTTATTCCCTGTTGTTGTATATAGCATATAGCATTTTCATTATAGTATGGTATTCCATTATATTTACTCATTTATTAATTATATTTATGCATTTTACTGTTGGTGGACATTTTGAATTGTTCCCATTTGGGGGCTAATATAAATAGTCCTACTGTGAATATTACTGCAAAATTTTTATTGAATACATGTGCACTCTTTGGGGTGCATATACCATTGAGCGAAACTACTGGGTCATAAGTTAGAAATATGTCCATCTTTATTTAGTAGGAAATGCCAAACAGTTTTTCAAAATGGTTGTACTGATTTACACTCCCACTGCAATGTGTATTTCCAGCTGCATCTCATCTTCAACAACTGATAATGTCTACATTATAATTGCAAATTCTTTATCCCTCCCCACCCCCCTTTCTCTTTCTCTCTCTTTGCCTAGCACAACACCTAGAAGGTATCTTCGTAAAGGTCTGGAGAAATAATAAGTGAATGACTAACAAGCACACAATGGTTTGCTTCTATATTCTTGTTGTCACCTTTTAGGTGACAACATTTTGCAGAGTATGTAGTGGTTACAAACATAGGCTTTGGGGCCAGACTGTCACGATTTGACTTCTAACCTAACCATGTCCCAGCAAATTACCTTTTTGTTCCAGTTTCTTCATTTTTGACATCACAGGGTTATTCTGAAGATTAAATAAATTTTGTATAAAGTACTTAGAAGAACGTCTGGCATATAGTTCGAGCTCTATAGTGTAAACTATTATTACTGTTATCTAATCCTTAGGGCCTGCATCCCATTAGACTCCCTAGATATGAATTGGTTGGTGAGAATCTTTGTCATCCCCTCTGTGAAGCCTGCTCTAGGTAGCCAACCCCACAGAGAGCTTCTGGGCTTCTGAGGCTCCCTTTACCCTTCATTCATCAACTGCCTTATACCATGGGTAGGTACCATGTCTCCCCAAGTATATGGCAAATTCCCTAAGCATGGTACAGTGGTTTCAAAGTCCCTTTTTTTTTGCTGTACGCGGGCGTCTCACTGTTGTGGCCTCTCCCGTTGCGGAGAACAGGCTCCAGACGCGCAGGCTCAGTGGCCATGGCTCACGGGCCCAGCCGCTCCGCGGCATATGGGATCTTCCCGGACCGGGGCACGAACCCGTGTCCCCTGCATCGGCAGGCGGACTCTCAACAACTGCGCCACCAGGGAAGCCCTCAAAGTCCCATTTTAACTTGTGGGAATCTTAGCCAAATGTTCCCCCAAACCCATATTTGACCAGCTCCACCACTGAAAAACTATGGAGAAGTGAATTGTCCCTTTTACCAACCATAATGCTCAAATGTAGTTTCAAATGCTGACAGGGATGTGCCCCACAGCCCTAGATAAAAGATACCTCTGCACATATGCTATTTGACATCATAGTGTTTAGTAAATATTTGCCTTTTTTTTTAGTTGATCCCTTTTTCTTTCTGGACTTCCCTGTTCTTGCCCTGTTCCCTTCCCACCCACTTGTGTTTGATTTAATCTCCTCCTGTTTATGTGACACTTGGGACTCCTCTGGCTCTTATCAACTCTCCAGCAATGCAAATCAGGTCTTACATAGTGACTGACTGAAGCCATAAACCAAATTTCTACCCTTAAAAAATTAAAAAGCTTTGTAATCCATAATTAACCCCTCTCAGTTATCTATAATTAGATGGGAGAGTCCGGGCTGCAAGACTTACGTTCAGATAAAAAAAGTGATTTAAGTACTTATTGTTCAAAGAGGAACTCTTAACTGTTATTGATCATGAGAATGAGGGGGAGATATGCAGAAAGCCTTTTTGTCAGGGCTAGCATCAGTCATTACTAGGACTTTAGACTTTCTTTGTCACCATTGTCGATTTTGGCATTTGGGTTTGGTAAGGGGTGTAATATGCAGCTAATGTCTGTAGGGCAGAGCCGTAACTCAAATGCAGAGCTTGATCTGGGGTTCCCCTTCAGCAAGAAGTCATTGACTCAAGAGAGACAGACTAAGTGATCTCCAACACCTGTTCAACCCTTACAAGCCTTCTGGGAGAGGTGAGATATAAGAGCCATGATAAAAGGGAAAATGACCACTACTTTCCCTGGGGAAATCCCTGTGCAAACTAACAGGTCAGGGTAGAGGGTGTGCAGTAGGCTTAGAGCAGCAGTAAGGCCAACTATTGGAGAATCCCGTGTATGCTAGGAAATTTGTGGAAGGCCTAGAAAAGTGAAAAAGTCCAAACAACTTGGACGCAAGATGATTATCTCCTAATATCGAGCCCCTTTCCTTTCTCCCACAGGAAATATTCCAATGGGATGAGCTCTAGCGAAGGCCTCTGAACATCAGTCGGGTGGGCCCGTGCAGTGCTGGGTGCACACCAGCTTCAGTGGCTTCTGGTCCAAACCAGGGATATGCCCCTGCCAGGGTCCTTCCCTGAGCTGACACTGGACTTGTTCCGGCTCTGGTTACTCTCACGAACCAGGAGTCCTGCCGGCTCAGCATTTTGGGAACATAGCCACGTATGACAAACACCCTCACCCTCTTCAGTGGCATTCTCATACACTTACAGACTGTTATCCCGATTTCCATTTCGACAAACTGCGTTATTGAAAGTCTGTCTTTCCCTCCAGAATGTGTAAGGGCAGATCTGTCAGCTTTGCTCACTGCTTTATCCCTGGCACTCAGAATAGAGCCTGGCACCAGGGAAGGCACCAAGTATTTGTTGAAAGAATTACCTGTTACTTCAAACGTCAAATGCCAAATGTCAGACAGACAGCCAACTTCACAGGGCAGGCAAGAGTATAGGGATCATTACTTCATGGCTGTCCTTGAGAGTTAAATTGACAAGGACTTGTTTGGATGGATTTATGGATAATGACTGACATAAATTGGCTTTAGAGAATCCCCTGGCAGCCCAGTGGTTAGGACTCTGTGTCCTTCCACTGCAGGGGGCATGGGTTCTCCCTGGTCTGGGAACTAAGATCCTGCAAGTCATGCAATGCAGCCTCCCACCAAAGAAAAAAAAAATAATTGGCTTTAAGACCACCCTATTCTCTCTTAGAGTCAGAAGCTGATGCTATTGGAGGAAATCAAGCCACTGAGCTGTAAACTACAGCAGCCATTTCCCCGGTTTTAAATTTTAAACAGATCTGCTATTGCCCCCTTAACTGAAATTTACAAAATAACACACATGACACAATTTCTGCAAATATTTTTCAAGGTTTTATTGCAAACCAAAGTTGGTTTATCACACACAAAAAAAGGTGTGTGGTAGGGAGGGTGGGAAAGAATTGTACATTATTATAACCATGTTAATTACAGTACATTAAAATGGTGGTTTACATTACAAATAAGCCTGTAAGTTTAAATATACTAGTGTTATAACCCAATGTACAGACTTTCTTTATACAATACATATAATTATCAGGAATGCAAAAAAGAAACAAAAAACCCAAAAACATAAATAATGCCCATTTTACAGGTGATATTTTAAACAATGAAAACACCAGGCTCTGACTGACAACTGGGGCATTGGTCCATAAAAACCTTTTCTAAAAATAGAAATATTTGTAGCAGCAATGCTTCTTTAAGCATCTGGATACAAGTCATTGCAAGACCATTTTCGATAAATTTTAGTTATTAACTATATCTTACAAAAAAAACAGCCTACACATAAATTTATCTTCCAAATATGGAAGAAACAAACAATGTCCCACGTTGTAGTGTCCTGCAAGTGTCACATTGAGGCTTATAACTGAGTCCTTCTGTGAGCAAGCATACCACACTCATACGGCTGATCACACAGGAAAGTCCACAAGGAAAAACAGAACGGAAACACTCGGCAACAGGAAGAACTTTGGAGCTAACACGATCTCATCAGAAAAGGCACGTTTCATAAGATGCGTTATCACGGCCCGGACAGACCTTCAGAAGCTCCTTCTCCGAACAGCGTCCTCCTACGAATGAGACCACTGCATCTGCCTGGGGCGGCCCTCTACTGCTCATTTCAGAGATAGCACCACATTGGAAGGAAGGATAAAGGAAAACCTCACAAGCTCACTGAGGAGGATGTGCTCTTCGAAAAGCTTCCAGCAAACAGTGTGCAATAAGATTGCCAAGATGTGCAAGCTTCCAGGGATGTGCAAATTCTCTTTTAAGATGTCCTGTCAGCTGGCAGCTCTGCCAAAAGGCTAACTAAAACATTTCAAAAACGCCCGTAAAATCCTTCACAACCAACCCTAAGACCATTCAGAGGAAAGAGTCCACGGGAGGTGCGTAGGAAAAGCCCAGGAAGGCCTCGGCCGCTTCCTTGACGCTGGCTGTGAGGAGGATACTGTCGGGCGACCGACCGATGGAGTTGGGGACTGGCTCTTCGGTAAACTCGGGATCAAAGTGCCGCAGGTCGCTGGGTCCACTCTGATGCAGGAAGGGAAGAAAACAGTACTCGATGTCAAGAATTCACAATGGAGACAAGAAAGGGAAATTCTCATGCAGGCACCATATGGCAACCTCCACCATCAGCAACCATTTCAAGCACAAAACCCAAAGGCCACACAAAGTTTCAACTATGAGGACCATGCTTACTTTCCGTCTTTTGCTACCGTAATTTATAAAACGTGTGGAAAAATAACGTGAGTTTTGTTGGGACAAAAGTTCTACTTTCTTCTGTGGGTAAAATAATGGCTTACGAATGCCAATTTATTCCCTGAGGGCCCTTCCCCTTCCACCACTACCAACAGCAACTCTGACTTAAAGAAAGGCCCTCTGGGCCTGTGCACACTCATGAGAGAGATACTCACCACATTTGGGTTAAAAGGGGGAGTAATCTTCTTATTAATGAGATCATCCCAGTTAATTAGGGAGAAGAAGACGTGATTCTTAATCTCCATCTGTTGAGAAAGAAGCACGAATTTAGAAGAGTGAAATTCAAGAAGGGCGGCGAGGTCTAGGGCTCTACCCATGCAGCCCGGGAGGAGAGGAAAAAATGACTCACGAAGTCATCCTTGGCACCAAGCCTCTTTGTCCTGTCCTTCTGCAGGAGGCCCTCCAGGACGTGTCTTGCAGAATTTGTAATATTTGGCTTCAACTGGAGGGGTTTGTTCAGAATGTTGTCGTACATCTCAGCTGTGTTTCGGCTATAAAATGGAGGCTGAAAGAAGCAGGAAGATTACTTACTACTTAACTGGAAGTTTTGGAGAGCATCCATTACCAAGAAAGACTTAAACGTAATATATGAAGCTGGTTTGGACAAAGTTGATCACCTGATAGGTTTTCTTTGCCTTAGATTTTTAAGTGTCTACATTTTCCACCCTTATCAGGGGGTAGAGGTTAATAAGCCATGTTTTTCACTCTCACATAGGTTAAGTGTGGTCACACCTAGTAAAATGTGAACTTACAAAAGAAAAAATCCACTAGGTAACAGTTTACCCTAAAATACCTATAGCTTAACCAATATGCCCCTCTCATCAGCATTTGATAAGCAAACTGATAGAGGGCAAGATGTGACGATCAGGTCTGCAATGGGGCTTGTGTGCCCAGATAAGTCTGGATTTTTAAGACTAAGTCTAGATTTTTAAGACTACATTCTAGGGAGAAATGTATCCACCCAGGGCAATATTTCACGATTTTCAATGGGCTACTCACCAGGCCATAGAGCATCTCATATAAGACGGCCCCCAGACACCACCAGTCCACGGTCCTATCATAAGGCTGCTTATGAAGTACCTCAGGTGCAAGATACTGAAAGACAGACCAGGAAAAGAGAGTTTAGAGCCCGTGAAACTAGGCAATCCCAAGACCAGGCATGCACTTTGAAAGGGCTGAGAGACCCTGGGTCCACTTGGAGGATATATTTCTTTAAACTACTTCCTGATAAAACTGCTGGCTTTGAGGCTGACTGGCCACTTACATGTCCTGATGTTTTGAAAGCTATTGGGCCCTCCTCAGATATCTTACTTAGGGGTTTAGAACCTTTTATAGTGTGGACCTTACAAACAGCTCACTTTAATTAAAGCAACGTGAGGCCTTGGAATTTCTCATGCCTCCAACAGCCAGTGTATTTTACTTGCACTGAACTGGACTAAATCATCTCCGAAAACAGCTTGTTCTTTCAGTAGTTAAGAGTCACTGCAGTGATCCCTTCCTGGAGGGGTGTGGACCAGGAGTTCGCCTACCTCGGGTGTGCCGCAGAAGGTGGATGTCGTGCCATTGTGTTCAATGTTCTCCTTGCAGAGTCCAAAGTCAGTAAGGACAATGTGTCCCTGTGAATCCAGCAAAATATTCTCTGGCTTTAAGTCTCTGTAAAAAAAAAAAAAAAAAATAAGAAAGTAGTCGTATTAAGTTAATTTCACCGCATTAGCAATCCTCCGTAAAGATCACCACTAGGGCTATCGGAAGCACTTTACATTCACTGTAGTTGTGTTAGTGAACCTAAAAGGGGGTCCTTGTTCTGTTCATCTATTCTGGATGAGGCACAATCCTCATTGGCTAGTTCCCTCGTGGCAGGGAGTCAACAGATGGGTCACATGCTGGGGACCTGGTTTTAGGTGACCAAGTTGTGCCTAACAGATTATTTTAAGGCCCTGTCAAAGGCCGGGCTATGTCTCCTTTACACAAGGAAGGGAGCCTTAAGAGCCCTTCAGCTCACCTATAAACGATGTTCAGAGAGTGCAGGTAACCCAAGGCACTGGCTATTTCAGCAGCATAGAAGCGAGCCCGTGGTTCCAGGAAGCATCGCTCCCTCTGGAGATGGTAGAACAACTGTAGGAGATAAAACAGAGTTAGCCTGGGTTGCCAAAAACCCCGGACAATGCATTGGCTCTGTCTTGACATATATAGCTAAAGAGGACAATTGCAGGAAGTGGCCCTAAATAGTTTATAAGCCATCTGAACGCTGGCAGGTTAAAGGAAATACTAAATCTGGTAACTCTTCCCCCACTAATTATCTTTTAAAAACTTTCCTCTCAAATTAAAACAAAGCAGGCTATGCACGGGACAGCCAGGGGTCAGCTCCCATCCTCTCTGCTCACCTCTCCACCGTTAATGTAGTCTAGGACAAAGTACAGTTTGTCAGCCGTCTGGAAAGAGAAGTGAAGGCCCACCAGGAAAGGGTGTTTCACGTTCTTCAGGAGAACATTCCGCTCCGACATAATATGCTTTTCCTAGAAAAAGGACAATTAAGATTTAGTGGCAAATTTCAACGTGGCGCCAAGATGGCAAGGTAATGTCTACTGAATGTCTATCTCCAAGCCCATCTCATACCTCCTTCTTTTTCAGGATCGCTTTCTTTTGTAAAACTTTGACTGCATAGAATGCTTCTTCGGCTTTGTGTCTTGCCAGGAGAACCTGAAATTGAAATTAAAGATCATTTTCCTGTTCACATCCAGGGAGATGTAAAATGAGCATATGAAAGACTATAAATAATGAGAGCTTCAGATGTGAAATTACCTTTCCAAAACTGCCCTTCCCGATCACTTTCAAGAAGTGAAAGTCAGATGGTTTAGCATGAGGGTTGGATGATGGGCCCAGGTTAATTTGCTGAGAAGGACTCGGCTGGAAAATAAAAGGTTTTCTTTTAATATCCTTGCTTCAAAGGAAGATAGAGATTAATAAAGTATAGGCAATGCAAAAAGGTGGTACATCTGCAAATGACAGGGGCAGGTCCCCAGACATCTATAAACACATTCCAAACTCCTTTTCATCCATACATGCAAATATTTCAAATGAGAGTATGGAAACTGTATATAATCGTGTTGTTCTTAAGCAGATAACTTTTATGAAATATGTCTTTTAAAATACTCCACTGACTCATACTTAAGTGCTTACATCACTTGTTTGCCATGAACCAACGAGGCATTCCTGCCTTGATACTAACTCAAATGCTATTTTATAATTCATCAACATAGGAAAACTAACTGACTCATTTACAAGATTCTCCACTGGTGCATCACGAATAGAGAACACTTACTGGAGGAGAAGGGTTGGCATTCATGAGCTCAGGCTCCTGAGGTTGGGAGATTTTCAAAATGGACTGAACTTCAGGGCTGCAGAGAAGAAAGGAGCAACGTTGAACATCCTAACTCGCCACGTGAGGGCACACCAACACCAATAGTGAATTTCTGGCTCAACCTTTCCGGGGGATTCAGTATTTTAAAACACCCAAGTCAATTACTCAGTGAGAGAAAATAACAGCCAAAATGATAAACCCAGTTAAACACAGAAGGTTGTTCTTCAAGGAGAGAGGGGGTGAATTAGGCAAATATGAAAATTTTATCGGGACTTCCCTGGTGGCGCAGTGGTTAAGAATCCCCCTGCTAACGCAGGGGACACGGGTTCGAGCCCTGGTCCGGGAAGATCCCACTATGCCGCGGGAGCTACTGAGCCCGCGCGCCACAACTACTGAAGCCAGCGCGCCTAGAGTCCTTGTGCTCCGCAACAAGAGAAGCCGCCACAATGAGAAGCCCACGCACCGCAACAAAGAGTAACCCCCGCGCACCACAACTAGGCCTGGGCACAGCAACTAAGACCCAACGCAGCCAAAATTAAATACATTTATAAAAAAGAAAATTTTACCTTGCATTTCCAGAACAAGCCAAATCAGCAAATTAATTGTAATGCTTTAAATGTTTGAAATAATTAGAACTTAAAGAGAAAAGGGATCCCCACCCTCGGTAAGTCGTCGGCTTCCTGATCAATATATTGATGAGGATGTCTTTACCGCTGGTAAATGGAAACTTCCCTACTTAATTTTATTTCCCCACGTCGCCCCACCAAACTTACTGTTTGCATGCATAGGAGTTATTGGCAATCTTCTGAATAAAGTCGTTCAGGCCCATCCTTCTCTGTTTCATGAAAGCTGCGAATTAGAGGAGAAATGTTTAGACGGCTTTGTAACATCCGACGCCACACACACCAGTCTGATCCGCGACCTTCAAAGCTTTCCACTTGGCGTAACCTGGAAGTCCAGTCGTATTCCTACACTCACCGATGAGAATTGCTACCATGCCCCTCATCCTGGAGTAAGTGAGGGTGTCCCTAGCAGCCTCGGTTTTCACCGTCATCACCACAGAGAAAGAGCACGAGGACTTGTCAAGCCCGAGAGACCGGCTCAGCCAACACTGCGCTCCGGCCGCGCCGCCGGCTTTATATGCCTTGTGCCGCCGCGAGGGCGGGACCCACAAGACATGGAGGAGGCGGCGCTGCCCGGCCCCGTCGCGACCCCGCCCCCGGCTGCCGCGCGACTTGCCCGGCGGCAAAGCGGCCGGCGGCAGGCGGTTCCGCCCCCGGCAAGAGGGGCCAGCCCGGAGCGGGGGCGGGGGACGCGGGGGGCGCGGGGACCGCCCGGGCAGGGCCCGGCGCAGGGCAGTTGTCGGCCTCGCTCGGCTCCCGGGCCGGAGAGGGGGAAACCGCCGGCGGAGGGGGTGGGGAGGGAGGGAGCGGCCGGGGTAATTTTCCACCTTTCTCATTTATTCCGCCCTGCGAGGAAATCAGAGTCGCGGCACATCAGGAAATCAGAGCGCTTTCTGCCCGGTGCGAGGCGATCGGGGTGGCTCTGTGCCCGCTCTGGCTTCTCAAACTCTCCGCTCGGATTCACTCCCGGCCCCGGCGCCGACCCTGACACTCTCCCCTAATCCGCAAGGCAGCCTCCGCAGCCCTCGCCGGCCGGCCGCGCACCGCCAGCTGAGGTTATCTGTCGGGCGCAGGGCTGCAGCGCCGGGGGAGGGCGGCCCCGCACGCCCTTATCTCCGGCCCCAGCTTGGGGCCAGAGCGCCCGGCGCGTCCCCGGGTTCCCGCCGCCCTCCTACCCCTTCCCCATCTCTCCATCCTTGGTACTACCCCAAATACCCAGCCCCTCTCGCCCAATCCGAGCAACTAGTGGAGGAGTTGGTGAGACAAGCCCCCCGCGTGCCGGCAGTGGCGCTTACCCAGTCCGGTCAGCAAGAAGGACTCGCTCCGTTTCTGCGCCTCGGCCCTCTTTTTGTGCCGGGGCCGGAGCAGGGACTCGAGCCGGGCCCTGGCCAGCGCGCCCTGCATCTCCCCCATGGGCAGCGGCGGCCGGGCGCGCAGCGGGCGAGGGCGACCAGAGAACACTGACGTTTCCTTGAAGGAGCCGCCGTGACTCAGGCCGGGCAAGATTTCCTGCCCCGAGTCCCAAAACAAACAAATGGCCCTTGTGCACGGCCGAGCCGCTTCCGAAAACGCCTTTTTTGTGCTTTTGGCCCAAGCCAAGCAAGGCTGAAAAATCCCAGAACTTGGAAGAGGAGGAAGGAAGGAAAGAAAGAGGGAAGGGGGAGGGAGAGAGGTCAGGAATGTGGAGGGGAGGGGGCGGAAATAAAATTCGTCTCTGCACTAAAGGAAAAAAAAATCTGCATTTCACTTTTTTTTTCCCCCTAAAGTAATCTTTGGGAACATTCTGTCCTTTCCGCATGTAATTTTCCCCCTTGCCTTTTTAATCCCCGCCTTGCCAAAAACACGTGAGGAGGTGGCAAGTTAGGGGACAGACCTGGCGTGACCCTGGGGCGGTGCGGAGTCGGCATCCCAGGCCATCGTCGACTCCCGAGGTTCCCTCGCCCGCTCCCCGACCTGAAAACTCCACAAGGTCGCATCCCATTGTCTTCAAATCTCTTAGTTTGTGCTCGTCTTCCCTACCCCTCCTCCGGTTTAATTCAGGGCTGACCCCGCAGTCTTCTTACAGGTTTACCACCTCGATCTTTCCCTCAAGTCCCAGATAACTTGTGACTCGTTAACTCCTGAAAGATTAGCCGGGAGCCTCCTCCGCTCCAGAAAGTAAGGGAGGGAAGGAGGGAAGCTCTGCAGAGCAGCGGTGCGGTGCCTTCCAGTAACCCCGCCGCTGGGAGATGCCTGGGAGCTGCAGTCTGACCGCCGGTGGGGAGACTCGCGCCAGCGCCGGCGGGGAAGCCACGAGCACAACGACTGGGCCAGGAGCGGGGAGAGGGCTGCAAGTTACTAAGTTTGCAGGGCCGGGTACCTGGCGCTTGTCAGGGATGTCTGCGGTGCCTGCCCTGCCATGACCCCTTGCTGCCAACGGCCCTGCCATTTAAGGTTGCCTACTGGATCTGACACACTCCGAACTACTAACTGTCAAACCAAGAATACATGTGAAGCGGTTTTTCTTTGGTGCTGGGCAGCAATTTGTTTTGCAAACCAACCACCTTATTTGTCTTAACGTGATCTGTAGCCTCCACTGCTTTGCAGCAGCCTCAAACTGGCAGAAGAGAACACACATCCTCTCTGCTGGAGGCTGGCTGGGAAATTCTGCTCAGCACCCACTCATTAAGAAGCACTTACTATTCCCTGAAACTGACACTCCAACCCAAAGCAAGGTTTAGGAAACTCCAAGTCACAGTAACTGGCCCACTTCTGCTTCCTCTTTCACGGATTCTTCATATAACATGACTTTGTTATTGCCAGTACCCCCATATCCCATGCTCCACTTCAACTAGTCTAGGCCAGCCCTGCTCCCACCCGGTTCCTTCCCCTTTTGAGAAAGCAAAATTTTTGAAGAATGACCAGAAACACCAAACTGCACCAGGATTTCTGCCTGTTTGTTTTTTAAACATGAGATTAAGAAACCTCCAGCGACTCACCTCCTGTGCCCTCCCCATGCCAAGTAACCCCAAATCCTCTGAAGCATCTTTGTTTTACCCATTTCATCCAAATTATCTTAATAAAAGCAGACAAACCTTTCAAAGGGGATTTGATAGCCTCCTCTTTCATTCTTCAGGTTGTCTAGGATATGAAGGTTGGGGATTCCTTTCTGGAGGCTGGAGGTAGAGCTTAGTTATGGCTGGAGTAGCCTCCCTGCTATGTGCCTGATAGGACTGGAAGTTGAGATGATAAGGGAGCACGAGTCAGAGGCGGCTGTCCCAGCTCTGTTATGAACCCCACTTTATATAAAAGGCAATTTACATACAGGAAGGGAGCAAGCTGCAAAGTTCAACACTGGGCCGTTTATTCCCTTCGTTGCAACATCATCCAGAAAATTACAGTCATCAGTGCCCTGGGTTTATTACACCCCCAGCAAGACACACAAGAAATGTAACTTGACTGATTATCATCACAAATCAGTCCAGAAAAAATTCAAAACACATGCACAGAGTTCATTTTCTCAAAGAGGCTCTGCTCGCATTCCAGGAGGAACGTGGAATTTAAGTTAGAGGGCTCTAAGTGGAACAGAGAAGAGGCACAACCATATGATTTGTGGTTGGAACAGAAAAGTATCGTCTGCTGTGCTCCCTCCTCCCCCTACACTGATGTGCAGCCGTTGGAGACGGATGGTCTGCTAAACTTATCATTTAACGGAGAGAATCAAGTTGTTGAGACTGGCTTTTCTTCCAACCGGATACCTGATGGGTGGAGCAGGGGCCCCCTGTTCTGTCCCAGCAACCTACTAAGACTTCCGAACAGGAAGGTGACACACGGCGGCGGGTGTATGAGGTCGGGGGAGGTACGCGGGGGAACTGTGTGCGACGCGCGCCTAACTCTTCACAGGCTTTAGGTTGTCCTGTGGCTGCTATTCAAACGCTTGATCTGTTCTTCCTTCCTGTCGCCAGCCTCTTTCTTTGGTTCAGAGAGTGCTCCTACCGGGAGAAATCCGGCCCCTTCCCTCCTACACCCTGGTGGCCAAGTGGCCCGAGCTACGTCACCAGTATCTGCTTGTAAATACGAGCTAGAGGGCGCTCGCGTTCTCCGGGAGAACTACTCCCGAATGTATGATTTCCCCCACTTCTCTCCTGGGGTTTAATCAGTTCCAGATAATGCCTCCGCAATACCTTGTGAGGGCAAAGAAAATAGATAGACGGCTTGATATGAGATACGCTAATTAGTTCCCCACTCCCCCAAGCCAATCGTCTCATTTATTCCTCATACTGGGAAAACGCAATCAGACTCTCAAATGGGAATTATTCATCAAGATGTAATGTTTGCACTGAAACAAAACAGTGTCCAATGTATGTGTATTTTAATACGAAAATTATTTTAGCTTTTCAAATGGGAATTATTCACCAAGATGTAATGTTTGCACTGAAACAAAACAGTTTCCACTGTGTATTTTAATACGAAAACTATTTTAGCTTTCCTACTTAGTGATTAAGTAAAATTTTTCCTTAATGATGAACTATAAATACTACAACCTGAAAGCTTTACTAAGATATGATTCTTTCCGTTTAATTTAAAGGCGCAGAAAACAAATTCCTGGTACTTCTCAACATATTAGAGGAAATATTTTGAAAAATATAAGGACTTAACTTTTTTTTTTACTGTTAAAATATTTTCATGTCAATATAAAATGAGATCAGGATTTGACAAGCAAGTTTCAGAATATGAACATCGATTTCTAAAATGATTTATCTTTTCAGAAGCCTAAATATGAATGCATATAAATCTTAGGGATTTAAAAGAAATATCATGTTTTTTTTTCCCGCATTTTAATACATCTGCAATTGACAAACATGCAAAATAATTAAGTTCCCCTCTTGGGCTATTTCTTTAATGTGTCAGCTGTGTTAGTCTTCATTCCTTAGATAAAATGTCTTCCATTGATAACAGGGCAATATGATTATTTTGTATTGCTCAAACTGTCATAAATTCTATAACAATCCTGTGCTGCACCATTTAGGTTGCCATACTTATTGTTTTATTGGTGAATGCGTACGGAAATCTTTTTCCTGGAGCATCTCCAAAGATAGTACATAGAAATGCCAGAAAACATAATTATTACTCTAGAGAGCAACAAAATGGATCAGTTTTTGTTGAAGGTTGTCACCAAGTGCATTTTTTTTTACAGTATTCATCAAATACAAAATGATGATAAATGAGCTAATTCAGGATAACTGTTATAGATCAGTAACTAGCAATGGTGGTTAAATGTCTATCTATAGAACACAGGTTCTATAGTGACTATTACCTTCCCTATTCATAATTGTCAAAATCGACATGCATAAAAGAGTTAGGAATGTGATACAGCAGATAACTAAGAGAACGCATTATCTAGAATAATAGTGTTGAGTTATTAAAACCCACAAAACTACATGCTTTATTTACACAGGGCTTATTTTTTTCCCAAGGCAGTGATGTTGAATAAGCAAGACTATACACTATAAGAATCTTGGAATAGGGTTTTGTTAAATAATCTACGTGTAGCCGTCTACTCGGCAGACCTTATGTTGTCTTCTCTAACAGCATTTTTTCATTATTAAGGATTAAGCAATTATTGTTATTTTTCTTCTGAGTTGGACAGATGATAGGCAAAATTGTGAGGTAACAAAACTTACTTATAGGACCAGATTTATCTCCTTCAGTTAACCTTTCTTTGTCACTGAAGTTGACTCCTATGCCTCTCCCACTTCCCACCCATGGCAGTGACATACTCTCTGGTCCCCCAAACTCTGAAATATTGCCTCCCATCCTCCTTCCCACTAATGCTAACTGCCTCAAAGCCCTGCTGTCAGCTAATCATCACAGGAGGTATTGAACTGATACATCCTTCATTCCTTCCCTCCTTCCTTCCTGCCCCACTCCCTCCCCTCCCTTCCATTTATTCATTCGTGCAAGTATTTAACAAGCATTTATCAAGTAAGTACAGATATTAAGATCAAAGGACACAGATATGAGTAATCCCGTTATCTGACTTGACAGAAGCACTCATTCTAAGTAGGGAGACACACACGTAAATTATGATACAACACGATGAGTGTTAAAACAAAGGTCTGAGCAACCTGCCATAGAACAACAGAGAGGGGAATTTTCTACTGGGGAGAGGCAGCAGACTTGGAATTTTTTTTGTTTTAATATTTATTTTTTTATTTGGTTGCCCTGGGTCTTAGTTGTGACCGGCGGGCTCCTTAGTTGTGGCATGCGTGTGGGATCTGGTTCCATGACCAGGGATCAAACCTGGGCCCCCTGCATTGGGAGCATGGAGTCTTATCCACTGCACCACCAGGAAAGTCCCCAGACTTGGAATTGTTGAGGAAAGTCTCCACAAACAAAAGATATTTGGCCTGATCCTGGAAAGGCCAGCTAGGTACACAAAAGGGAAAGTCATTCTGGGCAGAGGGAATAGTATGGGCACCAAATTTTAAGGTGCTATGTAGTATCTCTGGCATAATTTGGAAATATGGTCCGTACTCAGACCTTACACACAAGCAAATGTACATGGCTCTCTTGCTGCTACTGCTGAAGTGGATAACAGCACTTTCAAGTGAAATAAAAAAGATCTTAGGGACTTCCCTGGTGGTCCGGTGGCTAAGACTCTGCGCTCCCAATGCAGGAGGCCTAGGTTTGATCCCTGGTCAGGGAACTAGATCCCACATGCCTCAACTAAGAAGTTAGCATGCCGCAACTAAAGATCCCGCATGCCACAACTAAGACCCGACACAGACATATAAATAAATAAATATTAAAAAAAAAATTCTTAGCTGACACAAATCTGCCTCTCCTCTCTTTCTCTCACTGCCCCCCACTCCAATAAATATGGAATTAATAATGTCTTAGAAAACATACCCGTTTGAAGGACTGCTGATTATTAGCCTGCATAGGCACCTCTGTGTCTGATACAGCTCTAGGCCCGGTGGAACTCATTCATTCATTCATCCACAGATTCTTCTAGAACTATGCATCAGACATTGCGCTAGATGCAGGAGATACAGTGGTAAACATGATCTCACCTGGTGAGAGGCAGGTGGGGAATTACCTACAAAGGTAGACTGAGCCCTATTGTGAAGAGATCTTAAAAACCACCAAGGAAAATCCCTTTTAAGAAGGAAAACATTCCAATGTGTTTTGAAAAGTTAATTCAAACCAAATGTGATCGATCACTCAGCTATCATTCCTTCAAAGGATATTTGCATTTTTTTACACTACCCCTACCTCATTGAAAATGAACAAATTTACACACACAAACACATAAAGAAATGTTGGAAGTTGGAATGGGGAAATTTATGTAGTTGGAAGGTAAAAGTTTAGACAAGCATAGTTATAACCCAGCATAGGGATTAGCAATCTGTCAGAAGTGATAACACCATGTTCTATGCCCATCCCTTCTGGAAAGTCAGGCCACAGGGAAGTTGGTGGTAGGATGAGGACATGGCTTTGTAGTAAATTTTTAATTTTAATCAGGGAATAAATTAAAGAAGGGAGGCCAGTGGCAGCTCTTGACATGGGAGGAATGGGAATCTAGAACAAACCAACGGGTCTATGTTGGGTTGAAAACTCACTGTATCCCCATCTTTATAACGCTGTCAATGTCTGACGTAGCATAATCCAATGAACAAGAAATAAAAATGGAAAATGACTGTCAATTAGAATACAGTATGAAGGGTAAGGAATAGCACATATTCGATAGCTTTGTATTTGGCTCTCAGGATTGACCTGGAAAATGACCTCCAAGGTATTTTCTGTATGATTATGAAAAATAATTCAGGAATAAATTGGACAATTTTTGAAATCAAAATTCAGTATTATCTGTGACTTTCTAAATTCAAGAGGACTATGGCTTTACTGAAAGCTTTATATTTTATTATTATTATTACTTTGGTGGTTTTTTTTTTTGAGCAGAGAAAGGTTTATTGCAAGGTCATGCAAGGAGACGAGGTGGCTCATGCCCTGAAAAGCCTTGAACTCCTGGAAGGGTTTCAGCAAAGCATTTTTAAAAGCCAGGTGGGGGGCGTGTGTCGCAGGGTAGGAGATGGTGCACAATTCTCTGATTGGCTGATGATGAGGGAACAGGGCGGTGTCACAGGGGTTAACTTTATCAGTCCTTACTGAAAGCCTTATATATTGTTGACATAGCTTTATTATTGGGCATTTATTGCTAGACATTTGCATTTTAAAAGGCCTTGGTTGATTAAAAAAATGAATTTGTAATGATAAAATGTCAGGTGTCGCAAGGATCAAGTCAGAGGGCTTTGGGCTTTACTCTCTTTTCTCTGTCCAGGATGAACCCTCATACACACCTACTTTCCCTGTGTGCCTCACAGCCCAGCTCAGAGTTCAGGCAGCACAGGGCTTGGAATTTCTTTGCAGGCCGAGTTCTTCTTGGGACACACATATTAAAGTTGTAACAGACATGAAAACAATATAAAGGGCTCTCTTTCACTCCAACTGTATTTACAAAGTGCCGATAGTAAATAAGGAACCTGGATTTCCGATGGACATCTTTTGCCAAACAAAAGTGAAACCCGAAAGCTTTCATTTGCTCAGGGTAAATAAATCTCTCTCCAGTCGACTCCATTTCTAACCCTATAATTAATTTAGCAAGAAGCAACAGAAGCTCAGGCCACCCTTATGGGCTGTTTCCTGTAAAGCCTGCCTACAAATTGCAGCAACGAAATAAGATAAATGTCATAGTAACTCGTAGTGGGAAAACCAGGTGGCTGGCAAAAGGTTGAATGGCATCATTTTTATGTAAAGCAACTTTTAAAAAAATGTTTATGTCACCTCCCACAACAAGCTCAGCAGTGACAGTAATGTGCTGAGGATAGAGATCTTTGCAGTACACTTAAGTCAGCTACAACCGAGGCTCATTACCTGTGAGAACTTAGACAAGGTATTCTCTAAATCTTTATCTCTTAATCCGTATAATGGGGATACTAATACTTAATGTAAATTGCGAAGAAAAGTAATTGAAATTAAGAATTTAAAGTGCTGACTCAAGTTGGAATCTCACATAGAAAATATGACATATCTTAAAAAAAAAAAGAAGAAGAAAAAAGAAAATATAATGTGTCTATGTTCCTTACCCCACTCCACACATACCACAGCCACAAACAGAACACATCATGTAATGCAAAGGGCTCCAACAAATCAAAATAATACCGGTTATGTGCTGTGTTTAAAGAGCAGAAACAGTGTGGGCCACTTAATCTGCTGGGTCAAGGTCAGACTAGTTGGATGGGAATTCCTTTAAAGGCCTGAAAAGATGATCCTCTTCGTTTTTTCAAATTCCCCCCTCCTCTCTTGGTCTCCACACAGACAATGTTCCAGAACAGGCAGTAAAGACCTAAATGCCATGATAATAGAATAAGTGCTTGTTTACCAAGTGTTTGAAGTAAAAGTTAAATTTAAGGTGAAAAAGCAGAAAGTAAGGCAAAAGCTAAACCAGAGGAGTTTTTAATTGTTCAAGGTGGATGGAAAATAATAGAATGTAAATATGGGCCTGTTGAGAGGGCAGAATCATTGAAAGCAGGTCAGAGAAAGCCAGCAGCACAGAAGATGCTTGTTCTAGGACGTTTAGCTTATCCTTCAGTTACAGAAAGAGGTACAAGCACCAACTGATGGTGGCCTGTTGTTTTTAATCCTTCAGGCCTCCACAGAGCACCTTTTTTGTGCCGGACACCGTGCTAAGTCCTGGGTCTAACAAGGATGCCCAAGACGGACAGCGTTGCTAAACTCAGGGAGGGCAAAGTCTGAATTTATTTTGTTAAATTGAACAGCGCTTTCCCAAAAGCAAAGGTAAGCTTACAGATATTTCTACTTTTCCTAAGGCCCTGCTATGCCTTAATGCCATTAAAATACAGACTTGGGCATGTTGAACCCTTTAGATTATTCATTTCTCAAGTGAATGTGCTAGAAGTTCTCTTGCAGCTCTAATATTGATTCTACAGTTCTGTGATATCTGGGAAAAGATAAATCTAAAAAGGAACTTCTGAATGCCCAGAAGCCCCTCATGTGACTTCCTAATTCAGCTAATGCTTTGCATGCCTCTCCCCTCCCTCCATTGTCAGGGACTTTGTGCTACTATTTTAAATCTCAGGTGACTCCCTGGACCTTGAGTTCCCTGAAGACCAGATAACACAAACAATTCAGGTTTCTCTCCTGCCTAACAGTCTCCAATCAAACATCACTTACACAGTGTCACTTATTCTGTTTCCGTTACTTGCATATTAGTTTTATTAGCTGACTTTCTGAGTGTTTGTTGTTTGTCTCCCCCAACTAATAAGTAGTCTCTGTGAGCCAGGGATAGTACCTATTTTTCCTTTTTTTTTTTTTGCGGTATGCGGGCCTCTCACTGTTGTGGCCTCTCCCGTTGCGGAGCACAGGCTCCGGAGGCGCAGGCTCAGCGGCCATGGCTCACGGGCCCAGCCGCTCCGCGGCATTGGGATCTTCCTGGACCGGGGCACGAACCCGTGTCCCCTGCATCGGCAGGCGGACTCTCAACCACTGCGCCACTGGGGAAGCCCGATAGTAGTACCTATCTTGTTCTCCAGAGTATCCCTGGTGCCCCAAAGAGTACCTGATCCGTAGAAAATGCTTAATACATGAAATGGTTTAATAATACGCCCCTTATATATTGTTGGGCATAAGATTTGTTCTCAACCAAATTTAGTTTTTTTTTCCCTTCACCAAATAATCAAGGGTATGTTTCCCTAGCAGTCACTTGACACCTCACTGTAAAACGCAAGACAAAATCAAACCAAACAACCCCCCACTCAGGCTTAACTATTATATTACATATTATATTATGCTACTCAGTTGCTTCAGAAAATTGAGGGACTAGATATTATACATGAGGTACATGAAGATTTTGAAATCAAGGCTTTGGGTCCAATGGGATCATTAAACAAGCATATTGAATAACCATTTTTTGAGAGAACTAAAGTAGATGCCCTTTTCTACAGACAACATTCAATGGATAGTTCGTCAAGTCCAGAGAATCAAACCATTGGGAGGGTAGCCATCTAGGTTTTCATCTGCCCAGGCTGGGAAAATGTCCATTTAGCCTCTTGTTCCAAGGACCACAGATGAATCTTCCAACGAGTCAGAAAAATGTATCCTCCTTTTACTTTCCTTACATTGCCCCTCAAATTCTCCTTTGCCCCCAAATTCTTTGCTGTCTATAAAGATAGAATTTACAAATGAGAGTCCCATTAGGTTTCATGATACTTTACTTCTGTTTTCATCTAAAAGCCTTCTGATCTGTTCCTGTTATGAGCCTCCCCAGTATTTTTAGGGGCTGTACTGATCATGTTCGTGAGCCTTGACAGTTGACTAAGAACTGTTCTTTAAAGAAAGTGAAAACAAGCATAGGCCGGTCAGAGAGGCAGTCTGGTGCTCTCAGGGTCTCTTCCTGGCCTTCTATGATTGCCCTGCATAATCTCTAAAAGCAGAGGTACCCTCGGTAGATGATGGTAGCAAAATGTCACACTGTCTCTGCAGATATGTAGGAATAAAGGGAGGGAAAATCCTCTTCATTAATGATACCGCATGAATTTGGTGTATAGAAAAGAATGCCGTCATAACCTGTTTGACTTTTGTCACTCAATCAACTTTCTCCAGCAGCTCCAGAACCTCACTTCCAGCCTGAGAACATGGAAGATGACACAGCCACCTCACAGAATCCTTTCTTTCTATCTTGTAGTCATATATATAAAGTTTTTCCATAACTTTCATATTGCCAGAAAACCTGAATGAACATTTAGTCCAAAACCCTTCTACACTATATCTTTGTAAAATATCCTTCTCTACGCAATGATGAGGTCTTGATAAAAGGGCCCCTAGTGTGCAGTGCCACCCTGGACAAAGGAGTTTTAAAGCCATAGCAGAATGACCACCATGTTGTCAGAAGCGTCAAGAGCCACTGGCCATGCGCAAGTGGTGCAGATGCTTAGTACCAAGTCGGTGGGTAAATTGCATTGTCATACCTCTGTGATTATATGCAAGCACAAATGTTAGTTCTCCAGAGAAAGAGAACCAATAGTATATGGGCAGAGAGAGAGAGAGGGAGAGAGGGAGGTTGATTTTCAGTAATTAGCTCACAAGATTATGGAGGCTGTCAAATCCAAAATCTGCAGCTCTGCAGGGTGGGTCAGCAGGCTGAAGACTCAGGGAATAGCAGTTCAAGCCCGAAGGCTCTCTGCTGGCTGCAGAATTCCTCCTTGCTTGGGGGGGCGGGGGGGCGGGGGGTGGGGATGGTGGGGTGGTGTGTGTGTGTGTCAGTTTTTGTTTTATTAAGGCTTTCAGCTGATTGGGTGAGACCCACCAGCATTGTGGATGACAATCTGATTTACTCAAAGCCCGCTGATTTAAATGTTAATCTCACACAAGAAATACTCTCACAGAAACATCTAGAAGTGTTTGACCACATATCTGGAAACCATGGCCCAGTCAAATTGATACATAAAATTAACTATCACAAGACCAGTCCTTGTCAATTTGGACCCATATGCATCTCCTTAAATCTCACTTAATCTCCATAAAAGGACAATGACAAGGTCATACTTCCACCTAAAATGATACAACTATCCTGCTTACAACCAAAAACCTACTAATACTCTCCCTAGAAGAGGGTGCAAAGTCCTTGCAGGAGGTCTACGGTTCTTCTTGCCCATGAATTATTATTATATACATTTATTTTATTTTATATATTATTATATAAATAAATAAATATTATTATTTAATTATATATATTAATTTTATTATTATAGATATTATTATTATTATAATCCCATGCCTCCTTCCAAGCAAAATGAGCAACCAGGTGCACTCCTCTTAAGTTCTGCACACAGAGCGGATTTTCCTTCACTACTGGCCTCCAGCTATGTCCCAGAAAGGGGGTATCATATTGCAGCTGTCCACTTCTGTGATCATATCAGAGAACTCAGTGATTATATCAGTAACTCTGTGGTGTCATCCGTCACATGAGGGTATGACACACAGCTTCATCTCACACAAGAGATAGGAAAATGCAAGAACCCGCAGACTTGATACTAAGCACTTGCATTTTTATTTCCTGAGGATTCTACATCTTCATTTGCTTTTTTCTTAGTGCTTGGTAGATTTGGGTATGTTTCTTTATTTTTAGGACATTCCTGGCTGGCTTTAATATTTGGGTTCTGTCGTTTTCTAGTCCTCCCACTCTCTTTTTAGCTGATAATTTGCAACCTATTCTTAGTAACCCAATGAAAGTTAGTCACTGCCATCAGTTTACCAAGCCAAACTTCAAAGAAAGATTACTGTGAAGCGCTAACTACACTATCTGATATCCACTTGATATATTTGAAAATATTGTGTAAAAGTACGGAAGGCATTGTCTTGACACTAGACAATTTTTGTGTGAAATTCAGAGGGTCACCTAAAGCACATTTCATATTTCACACAGTGGCACCATAACTTGGCAACAATAAGAAGTAGCCAAATACCCCAGATATCAGGATATGACACCTTAGGACTTCTGATGCCTAAAAAAGCCCTGACTTGTATTTTTTTTTTTTTTTTCGATATGCGGGCCTCTCACTGTTGTGGCCTCTCCCGTTGCGGAGCACAGGCTCCGGACGCGCAGGCTCAGCGGCCATGGCTCACGGGCCCAGCCGCTCCGCGGCATGTGGGATCTTCGCGGATGGGGGCACGAACCCGTGTCCCCTGCATCGGCAGGTGGACTCTCAACCACTGCGCCACCAGGGAAGCCCTCTCCTACTTATTTTTATATCTCAGCTTAAAACCCTAAGATGAAAATTAAAAGCTTCGATCTTTTGCTCAGATGACACATTTCAGTGAGAGATGTTTATTCTAGACTAGTTAATAAGAGTAAATTTATTTTTGTTTTTATTATTATTTCCTTGATCAGAACTTCTATGATTAGCCATTAGAGCCTAATTTTCTAAAAGCATATGGTCATCCCATCAGTCGTTTTTGATAGTACTATTTGTTTCTGAGATGGGATTATAGAATCCTTTTAACAAGATTAGTTGTCACACACACACATACACACACACACACACACAAACTGATGGTTTGGTCAGAAGTTTCAGATATATTAACTACTTCTGTTATTTATTTTTCTATTTTGTTTCATAATCACCATTTCACAAAAAATATAAGTGACAGCTAAAAGAATAAAAATAAGCTTTTTTTAAGACCACAAGAAAATTACAGAGAAGAAACTAAACAGATGTGAACAAAAGATAGGAATCATGAATAATACCTCCCTTTCTACACTAAATAAATATGGTCACTTAGAGAAGTTACTATAATGTTATTTGTTTATAAAACTCTGTTTAAAATTGCCTTGTATCCTATCCTCATTTAGAGCAAATGAATATTCCGAAGAAATAAGACTATTACTATCGTTAGTATCTACAATGATTCTATTTCACAATTCACAAACTATTGCTTAAAAATCTAAAACCTTAGAATACAAACATAGATCATCATGAGAGACCTATCTGAAATTCATTCTTCAAATCATGTTGTTTATATCTCTTTTAATGTACAAACGTAAATCCAGTTTAGCAAGTTCTATTTAACAAGTCTTGAGTTTACCTTTTAAAAGAAAAAGCATTTTATTTTTTCTCTTTACCACCTTGTAAATACTGTACTTTTATATCTACAACCTGCTCTCATAAGCATCACTGATGGCCCATTGCCTTCTGACTTTTCCTTTAATAATAGGAACAAATAACCAAAGAGCAGAAAGGAGTACATAGTTTCTGTCTAAGCCCCACTTGCCACTCTTCTCTGCATCCTTCTTTCTGTCTCTTTCCACTTTCCATATTCTTTTCTTAGGACTGTCATTATTTAAGATCATCAGTTTCTGTAAGGTTGACAGGGACTTTGTAAAATTCCCCCAAGACAAGACTGCTATTCCTTTTCCATCTCTTTTCTTAAAACAGTATAGAGGGTTAGACCTAATATTACACACATTGTGTATATATATACATTATATATAATACACATTGTATACCATTTTAATATTATTAAAATATTAATATTTAAAAAATACTAGAAAGTACATTTACATAAAGATGTCAGAGAGGAACAAATACACCAGCCATAGCTAAAGTACTTCCAGGAATAATAGTAAAAGTTTCTAACACAAGTAGTCTTGTCAGAACATGGTGCTGCTGGATCTAACATTGTCTTTCCTATAAGAGCCAATTATTTTTCCTCACAGAGCAATTCTTTCTGATTTTCACAGCCTGCTTTCTGATCATTTATCTCACAACGAGACTGGGTGAGGGCATGTGTTTGGACCATTGTAGACCCATTGCCATTTCCAAAAATAACCCAACCACCACTCACTTTAGTTCTACTGTATTTTTGTGTCATGTGTGCAAAGGACAGGAGAGTTCACAGCCAGCACACTAAAAGCTCCTTTTCTCTTTGTTTTAAAGTTTGAAACTATTGTATATATATGAAAGTTGGAGTTTTTATTTGAACAGCACTGACAGCCTCATTTCATGCTGTTCATATTATTGTGAACAGATTCTATTGATGTTAAAAGGATCTTAGGGACTGTGAACATCCCTACAGTATTCCTGATAAACATTTATTGAGCTATCACTTTAATTTCTCACTGGACTCACCTCTACTTCCAGGGCTATCTCTACCATTGTCAACCAGCATCAATCAGTAAGGTTCTTTCTTAGACTGTGTTCAAATATCCTCATGAACGTTTTATGAGGAATGGTTCTCCTGCATGTTCTAAAGCCAGGCACTTCAGTGATGCTAAGGACATACCGCTAAGCAGAAATGAACATGTTCCTCTTTGTAACTTCCACAGTTTAGGGCATCTATTATAATAGCCAACACTGAATGATTATACTAAGTGGCAGACACTGTGTTTTAGTGCTTTTTATGCAATTTCTCAATTAACCCTCATAATGACTCTATGAAAAGCTGTTACAATACCCTTATACATTCTTAAGATTTGAGGCTTAAAGAGGTAAACGTTGGTTGTGTGATGCCACATAGCTAGTAATGGCAAAAACAGAATGCACAATGACCTACTGTATAGCAGAAGGAACAATACTCAATATTATGTAATAATCTATAAGGGAAAAGAATCTGAAAAAGAATGTATATATATAAAACTGAATGGCTGTGCTATATAACTGAAACTTACATATTGTAAGTTACATATTGTAAATCAACTATACTTCGATAAAAAAAAATTAAAAAACCCAACAGAATGAAAGTGTAGGTTTTTCTGATACCAAAAGCTTTGCTTTTAACAATTAAAATAATCTGCCTCTCTATCTGTTTTAAAAACCAATCGTTTAAAAACATATCTGTAGGCAGCAATCATGATTTTAACTTGTATTTAGACTACTTTATTCAAAGTTCACCTGTGTCTGTCCAGTTTGTTTACCTAAGCTTTCCAGGGAGAAAACTGTTGCTTCCTTGTCCATAGAACCTAGCAGAGTGCAGGGCAGAAAGAGATACACTATATCTAATTTCTGTAAAACAAACCTTGTATCTACCTTAATTTCCTCCTCTTCCCAACTGCCTCACCCAATGGCAAGATCACAAGTCAGTTGGAATCTCCTCCTTCACTTACTGCTATTTCCCCAAACACTTGTGTCCACATTCAAGCTACTTTCATGACAAAGCTCCCCTGTTACCTTTTTGAAGCTGTAGAAAGAGAACCAGAAGAGTTTCCAGGAGATGTGACTTTTCAGCTCTGTGTCTTAGAATTTATGACTAAATATTTAGCTCTGGGCAAAGCACTTAACTTCCTTTAAGTGTCCTCAGGGTTAACACCCATTTAGTTAATCCCTCAGGGCTTGATTGGAAAGATCAGATGAGATTAGGTATGGGTGAACAATTTGAAAACTCAAGTGTGTTATGTAATTTAATACCTATAAGAACAGTGCAGCTGAACTATTAATGTAAAATTTTCCTCTAAGTGCCAAAATTTTAATCAGTGGAAAGAGCTGATTGCCACGTGCTTCTGAGGAAAAAAGGTCAGAGTTCTCCGAGATACACTGTTCATTGAAGTCTATTCCAAAGGCCCCAGCCCACCCTAAACCATTTTTTTTTCTAAATCCTTTTGCATTTTCTTTTTGTTGTCAATTTACACCTTCATAGAATAAAGGAGTTTCAGAGTAAGAAAGAATCTTAGAATCAATTGACTTCAATCAACTCTCACTTTACCAATGAGTTTGCTCGGGGCTCCCTGCCCTAAATTTTTTGTTTTTTTTTAATCTTAAAAAGTATTTATTGAGATCTCTCTGTAAGTGAATCAAGTGGGTGTAAAGTGGCATAAACACAGCATTGAAAATCAGCTAAACCCCATTATAAAAATAAATTACAAAAAAAACAAAGGCAGTGAAAGAGAGAGAAATTCTTGCAAAATTCGTTCAGGGGCTGTGATGCAACCTGGATTGACCACATCTAGACCCACAGCTGGATGAGACCTAAGGCTGGACACTCTTGGGGCTGAGAGGATTGGTGAGGTTGGGTGAGCAAATGCAAACCCATTCCATGGGTCCCAAATCTCCAGGTTCAGGGGAATCTTCCAAGAGCTAAAACATGCATGGGAAACCCGGAGGATGGTACACCATGTGATTGGGAAAGGTTTCTAAAACGCACCTTCTCTATTCATCTCCTGGTGATTCACTGCTGCCTAAATTTTAATTCTATTCTCAACTCTGGGCATCCTGGATTCACACAAACCTCCCTGTCGCTAGGCTCCAACCCATCCATCCCACCCCTCCCTTCCTAATCCGTCACTCTCTATCCTGCATCCACCCCTCTCTGTGGGCCATTTCATCCCAGGGAAAGCCCGTTTTCATGTCATTGGCCCATTCTCCTTATTACATACAATTTTAAAGTTGTAAATAATTTTTCTTCAAATTTTGTAGACTGCGTTTATATTTGACCAGATAAAATATTTCTGATATTAAGGCAACGATCTAAAACCCTTTTTTCAAATGATACAAATGAACTTCTAGAAATAGACCCACAGACATAAAAAACAAACTTATGGGGTTTCCCTGGTGGTGCAGTGGTTAAGAATTCGCCTGCTAATGCAGGGGACATGGGTTTGAGCTCTGGTCAGGGAAATAAGATCCCGAATGCCAATCAGCGAGGCCAAAAAAAAAAAAAAAAAAAAAAAGAATGCTGGGGAATCAGAAAAATAAAATTGTGAAAAAACTGCTAGTTTAGCTTTGAGTCAAACAGCAGAAATAACGAGTAATTTTGGTCATAATCAAGAGGAAGAGAAAGTTGTGAGTTTAACAAAGGGAGAAACAGACTTTGCTCCGACTGTAAAACTTACCTGACACAATGCGAGGGAGAGGGAGGGGGCTCCTCTGCGCTGAGCTGGATGAGTCTATAGTCACACGTTTACACATTCACACACTAGGCAGCAGGACCATCATGAGGATTGGAATTGATAATGTTTTGCTATCAAACTTAACTGCTAGATGCGTGTGACTCTAACTTTAAACAGAAAAGTTTTGAAATGACATTTTGCTACTCGCTGGAATAAACAACCCGTCCTTGAACTGGGAACCCTCTAAGCCATTGTAAATGGTTAAAGTCATGCAAAACTAAGTGCGTTTCTGCTTTATGGACCATTGCTTAAGAATGCAATATTTTATCTAAATGAATAGGGGATGTCTAAGGTTCTTTCCAGTGTGAGGGTTTTATGTCCAGCCATATGTTTACTTTCAGGAAGCTTATCAGTGCTGTGTATGGGGACCCAGATAACAGAAGACAGTGAATGATGAGCTTCTTGGTTCAGAGAGAAGAAAAAAACAAAACGAAACAAAAAAACAAGTTATGGGTTCAGAAAAGTATGAAATAGTAAGAGTAATGACAAAATAAAATGTATTCTTCTTTCAACCCATAGATTGTAGACCTTATATCTGGCGGGGAGATGAGTGTTCAGGTTTGTACAAATGACATAATTCTTTCTCCAAGTAAAAAGAGCTGTCATAAATTGACCACTAACTATATGCTAGACAGAGTTCTAAGTACCTTTACCTGAATTATCTCCTTTAGCCCCCACAAAACTGTAATCTATTATAATATTCTATTTTTGCACGTGAAAGAAATGGAAGCACAGAAAGGTGAAATCATTCCTGCAAAGTCACACAGGTAATAAGCATTGAACTTGGTGGCAAACTCAGGCGGCCTTACTCAAGAGCTCATAGCACTAATCACAGCAGAAAGTAAAGTGTTGAGCAGTTTCCTGCTGCTCCATGCGTGGCTCACTGGGAAGCATGGCCAGATGGTCTGCTGGTCAGCACTGATGTGAGTCCAGTTGGCTGAAAGAGATGTGGTTCAGGAAACTGAGGATGATTGTGGCTTCCTGATCTAAGATGAAGGGAATAAATACCAAGTTTGATTTGGAAAGCTTTGAGCGGCAGAAGTAGGGGAAATCAGAAGCAGCCAGGAGCATGCCCCTGTTTTCTCCAAAGCCTACCTCCATCTCTGATCCCATGGGTGGCATTATGTGATATTTGGAATTTCACACTGTGGGCAAGGTGGCTTTCATTACTGAGATAGCTACCTTTTTTAGTTAAGACCTGAGTAATGAGGTCAGTCTACTTAAGAGATCTTCTTATATCCACAGATTTTTACCAAATGGTTTATCTCTAATAGCAAGAGGCAAAGTCTACACTGGCCAACAAGTATCAGATGGAAAGTTTCTGTGTAAGCAGATTGTGTTTAACTTTTCTCACATTTCTTTTTGTTGGCAGGGTGAGGGGGTTAGACAATTCCATATCTTAAGGAATGAAGCAACAGTTTTCTGGATATTAAATAGGAGAGTGTTTTGCTTTTTAAGAATAAAAATCTAGAAGTTATATTTTCTCCACTTTGAAAGATCTATGGAATGAAGTCCTCCCTCTCCTTATATTAATGCAATGATCGAATTTTATGTATTCTCTGAAACACTGAAATATTTCTGTAGTCCGTATGTTTTCAAACTATGCATCTTTTCATTTCTACATTTGGTACAAAAATTACTGCTCCCATATAAATATGAATATACCTCTTGATATTGATTTCTACATCCCCAGAAATTTGGGCTGAATTTTACAATGTGATGAATCATTAAAAAATATAGGGCTTCCCTGGTGGCGCAGTGGTTGAGAGTCCGCCTGCCGATGCAGGGGATACGGGTTCGTGCCCCGGTCCGGGAAGATCCCACATGCTGCGGAGCGGCTGGGCCCGTGAGCCATGGCCGCTGAGCCTGTGTGTCCGGAGCGTGTGCTCCGCAATGGGAGAGGCCACAGCAGTGAGAGGCCTGCGTACTGCAAAATAAATAAATAAATAAATAAATAAATAAATAAATATATATATATATATATATATATATATATATATATATATATATATAAAGAAATAATGATAATCCTGAAAATATAAGGGAAAAGTTAGTTTTCTTTCTGGAAAAAATTTGCACAATAATGAATCTTCCTCTTTAATTTTTGCTTGAAAGAAATCTAGACATTTTGAACATCCCAAGGGTAGAATTGCATTTTGTTCAAAGGTGACTTCAAGTAAGAGCCCAGGGAGAACATCAAGGAGGTACATTTTCCTACCAGGCAAAACAGGTGCCCAGTTAAAACCATGGCCCTTGCAAAAGAAACCTTATTGTTTAACTGCTTCATTATCTGACTTCCTCTAAGTAAATACCATTATCTGTGTTGCCAATAATAGTACCTGGAAAAACACACATTCTGAAAGTGTGAGGAAACTCATCCTACCTTGAAATTCTCATTTAAGAGGATGTTACAGGCTACGGAAGGACTAGCAATTGAAAAACAAAGGTGGGCCAAAACAAACAAATCAGGTTTTAAGGCCTAAAAACAAAGATAATAGGAAAGAGCCTAAACTTTTGCAGCCTGTTTGCTTTTGTCAGAACAAATGCTGGGAATGCACAAGACAGTCAAGTCCAATGAAAAAAAGTGTGGGTGGGAGGATTATGGATGGTTAATTTTCCATTTCTTTCCTATGGTGAACATATGCTACTTTCATATTATATTTTAAAAAAAAGCTTTTAAAAAATTACTTTTGTTTCTCCAACTACCATATCTGCATATGGCAACTGAGCACACCAGCCCCATCCTCTGGTAGTCAGGCAAAAAGATAATGGGTATGAAAATCTAGGCAATCTCACCAGATTTCAGGGTGAGCTAACCCTCAGTAATTCCCTACTTCAAAACAAAAGATTTTTTAATTTAACTTCTATTTCTATCAAGCAATCTTGACTAGTTACCTCCAATATTGAACTCTACTTAAACTGTGTATTGAGACTATACATTAGATTAAGTAAGTAAAATACTCTGTGATGATGGCTGGCTTTGAATGGAAATAATCCATTCACTGAAATATATTTGCTGGAGGAAATGATGGAACCATTTTATCACAATTATTTCAGGAACTGGGAAAAGTTACCCTAATAAAATTCATACTATGACCAGAATATTGTCTTGGTAAACAATCCATTTGCAGGCTTGTAAATTTGCATGTTGCAGAAGGCTGTGGAGTTGCTTTAGCTTGTGTTTACACCTAACAGAATTGAAGGCATCTAGAAGTTTTAGTTGGGGTGCTGATGTCCTGATGAAGAAAGGGCGTGCTGCAGTGTAGAAACTACCGCAGAAACAACTGCATCCCTCAGATTCAAATTCTAAGAAAACTACTAATAGACTAGAAGAGTGTTTAACTTCCTAAACCTCAGAGTTTTACATCTTAAAGAACATTGATTCTATTCTAGACACATCATAGTCAAACTGATAAAAGCCAAAGATTAAAAAAAAAAAATTAAAGCAGCCAATGAAAGACAACATATTACATTCAGGGTAACAATAATTTAAATCATCACTGACTTCTCATCAGAAACTATAGAGAGAAGAAGACCTTGGACCAGCATCTTTAAAGTGATAAAAGAAAAAAAAAAAGTCATCAACTTAGAATTTTATATCTAGAAAAACAGATCCTTCAAGAATTAAATAAAAATATTTTCATGTATAAAGGCATATCATAAAGATAAAAGAAAACTGAGAGATGTCATTGCCGGAGAATCACTGCATTATAAGAAACACTAAAAGAAGTTTTTCCAGGCTAAAAGGAAATGATTTCTGAGGAAAATTGGATCTTCAAGAAGAAATGAAGAACATCAGAAATGGTAAACATCTCAGAAAATACAAAGGATGGTTTTCCTTTAGATACGTTATACCATTGGTTTAATTTCATATGTAGAAGTGATATATATTACAACCATAATGTAAAGCATGGGAGGAGTAGTGGGATAAATAGACCTATACTGTTTGAAGTTTTCTATAATGGTCTGTGAAAACTTAGTTATTAATTGTAATCCTTAGAGCCACCACTAAGCCAACAGATAAATTAATATTGAATTCTAAAACATACTCAAATAACTAGAGAAGTCATAAAAGGAAGGATAGCAAACGAAGAGAAGGGTCATGAGGAAGACAAATATCAAGATGGTATAGTTATATCTAACAATTACATTAAGTGTAATTTAATTCCAAGCAAAAGCAGAGATTGTCAGATAGTCTTTAAAAGGAAAACTTAACTATATGAGGTCTATATGACAAGCACTTTAACGATAAGACACAGATAGGTTGAAAGTAAATGGATAGAAAAGATATATCACATGAAGAGTAGGTGTCAGAAGGTTGGCTAGGCTATATTAATGTCAGAAAAAAAAAAAAAAGACTTCAAATGAAGACTTTTACCAGAGATAAAGAGGAACACAATTCATCAGGAACTTACAACAATTATAAGAGTGTATGTGCTTAATAGCAGAGCTTCAAAATATATAAAGTAAAAATGGACTGAACTTTAAAAAGCAAAAGATAATTCTACCACCATAGGTGGAGATTTTAATACCCATGTCTCAATCATTGACTGAACAGCTACCTCTCCCACCAAAGCACTAAACATAGACCTTAGTCTAAGAAGTGATTATTGGAGAGGATCTTTATTAAGCGAGCTGCTACTACAGAAGTGATACTATATTTGTAACCCCATTGAAGATGCAATAAAAATTTTTTTAAAGTTTTTAAGATGAGTAGATCCAGAGCATTCCTATTACTATTTCTGTACACGTTCTGCAGTAGTTTTTCTTGTAACATAATTTCTCCAGCTCCAAAAAGTACCGAAGTAGCATTTTCTGGGTCTGGCCTGCACAGATTCCCTTCTAATTCCATTCTCTTTGCATAACTTTAAGAATCACTTATTTATTTATTAACATCTTTATTGGAGTATAATTGCTTTAGAATGGTGTGTTAGTTTCTGCTGTATAACAAAGTGAATCAGCTATACATATACATATATCCCCATATCTTCTCCCTCTTACATCTCCCTAGAAATGCAAATCAAAGCTACATTGAGGTATCACCTCACACTGGTCAGAATGGCCATCAACAAAAAATTTACAAGCAATAAATGCTGGAAAAGATATGGAGAGAAGGAAACTCTCTTGCACTGTTGGTGGGAATGTAAATTGATACAGCCACTATGGAGAACAGAATGGAAATTCCTTAAAAAACTAAAAAAAAATCATTTAATTGTTATGTTTTGTTCTACATGGCTCCTTCACAGCATATGTGCTGTAGATCTTAATAGTAGTATTAGTCGGTGGACAGCTTGTTTATTTTATGGCTGTACTACTAATGGACCACAATGATGGCATAAATAGGCCAATTCACTTTCATGTTTCTTCATCTTTCTTCAAAGGACATAAAACAGACAGAACAATTTTTTTGACAGATGAAATTGATAATAAGTTTACTGTAAGCCTGGTCTTTGAAAAAAAGGCAGCAGAGTGTTTTTCCCTCTCCAACCCCTCCTGCTTCTGCTAATAGGCATAGTCTCTGACTCTCTTTTATAAAGAAAAGATTAAAGCACCAATTTAGCTCATGCTGCTTCTCAGAGGAGAGCTGCTTCTTCCTAGGAAGAGTGATACAGAACTGAGCACGCAGGTTCTCCATCCCCCTCCCAGTCCTGAGGTTCTCTGCTCATGAGCTTTGGATGACAGCTACCCTCTTTCAGCATCTGATCTCATCTATCATGTGTGCCCCTCTATTTCATAGGGTTGGCCCAAACACTAAATTAGGTTTTTGTGAACACACTGAGATCTATACAAATATACAAACCGTGAGGCCTAATACAAATATTAGGTATCACCACAATTCTCCACTTAATTAGACCCTATTTAATTAGAGAAGGTGAAAGCTCTAGGATCACCCTCTGAATTATTTTGTTTCTTTTACTGACCCTTCTCTTCTCAGTTCTAGTGTCTTTACTTGGTGTCATTAGGCCTCATGGTTCAATGTGTTTGTGGAAAAGAATGAAAAGATGTTATGTCTTCAGTTTCCTGTAAAAACATACCTACCCTTGGTCCGAGTGTAATTTTTAATTACACACGTGAAGCATATTCTCCAATCTCAGAAAGTAGCATTCCTCTGACTGTGATTAGATTTATACTTGTGTTTAGATTTATACTGTGATTAGATTTATATATATATGATTGATAGTGCAAGTCATACTTGCCCTCCACTGAGTATTTGGAATATGACTCACCTTAGGGTTTTTAATCCCTTCCTTCCTTGGAAGAGACACTTGAATCAGTATATTTGCCCACCTTATCTTATTTCTCTGTCCTCCACTCCAGGAAATAGACTCATGCTTTGTTCCCCCAACACTTGATTATACTTCACAATTCATCAAGCTGTACTTAATGGTATACATGCTTTAGAAATTGAAAAAGAAGATAAAATAAAGAGACTTATAAAAAAGTGATTGCGAAGTACATTCAAGTGTTGGACTATGTATAAAGAAACAAACAAGCAAAACCAAAAATTTCCCCTAAACCTTGCCTTTGTGTGGGGCTTTACCGCCGCATGCTTTCTATATATCACAGGGCCAGAATGTATTTTTCCAATAATACCTGAGTCATCATTAGTCCAGAAGGTTCTTGGGTCAGGCTTGGACAGGATGTTGGCATGATTACATGGCTCTTTCACCTTGAAAACAGAAGGAGAAAAGAAATGATGTGAAAAAATTGCTTCACTGTTTCAGTTGTTTCAGGCCTACAGTTCTACAGAAAAGATTCCAAGGCTGAAACTAGAACATAAAGTGCATCTGTGACCTGATTAGGGTGACCAACCATGCCTGCTTTGTCCAGGACTATGCTGGTTGTGTCACTGAAAGCCCCATATCCTGGGAAACCCTTCAGTCCTGGGCAAACTGGGATGGATGGTGACCCTATGCCTGATGTGGTTTCACTGCCAGGGCTCATGGGGGCTGGAGTTCAGCCTCCTACTTTGCTCCCTCATTCTTGTGCCTTTTGCATAACACAAACTGCACAGCTGGACGCAGAGGCCCTGCATGATTAGCAAGCATTTTCATGTAAGAATATCCATCACATAAAAAGCATTTTGGGGGATTCCCTGGTGGTCCAGTGGTTAGGAATCCGCATTTCCTCTGTGAGGGCACGGGTTCCATCCCTGGTCAGGGAACTAAGATCCTGCGTGCTGTGTGGCATGGGCAAAAAAATAAAAATAATAAAATAAAAAGCATTTTGGACTTCTACGTAGCCAAGATGGTACTTTTAGTATATATGCTTGGGAAAACACATAATAAGAAAGAGCTACTTTTAATTCAGTTGCACTTTAATATGAATTCTTCTTTTATAATTATAGCAGAATCTTTCTTTTTAAATAGTAGCACATGCATATATGCAATATGTATTACTTATTCAACCTAAAGACTCTGCCTGGTGCACATCACATCCAACTAATAGAATCTTTCAATAAATACCAGGGAACAGTAATGATCCTTTTTTTTTTTTTTTGCAATTTTCTATAATTGTGATGTGTGACTTTCAAACATATATTCAATTGGGGAAATATAAATCCTAGTGTTCAAATGGATGTTCCATTTATATATATTTTGTAGTATGATAATTTGATTACTGTGAAAATTCTCTAGTATTTTACTATTTAATGGGTAAATTCCTACCATTGCAGCAACAGTCAAAGTACTCAAAAGACTCAAAGTATTCCTTCCATGGCAGCAAGAATGTCACTAAGTACATTGTTTAGTTCTGTTGACATTTTCTTTCCATAGCAAATCTCTACTGATGAAGGAATCAGTGTGTCCATTTTCAATCTGACACAAGCTCTTTCTCTTGTCCTGAACTAATACCAAGGAACGTGTAGAAATCAAGATCTCAAAGGGCTCTTTGCACCCCTATGATTCACAATAGCCAAGAGGTAGAAACAACCTAAATGCTTATGGACAGATGAATGGATAAAGAAAATGTAGTAGACACATACAATGAAATATTATTCTGACTTAGAAGGAAATCCTGTCATATGCAACCACACGAATGAAGCTTGAAGACATTATGCTAAGTGAAATAAGCCAGACACAGAAGCACAAATACTGCCTGATACTACTTATAAGAGGCATCTAAATTAGTGAAACATGTAAAAGCAGAAAGTAGAGTGGTGGTTGGCAGGAGCTGGGGGAAGGGGAAATGGGGAGTTGCCATACATTGAGTATAAAGTTGCAGTTATGTAAGAAGATTAAGTTCTAGAGATCTGCCTAGCAACATGTGCCTATAGTTAACATTACTGTATTGCACACAAACATTTGTTAAGAGGGTAGATTTCATATTGTGTTCTTACCTCCCCTCCTCCAACAAGAACATCTAGGAATAGATCATCATCCTATGTCTGTTAGTATATCAGATACACACATAAAATATTTCATACATAAATATGTGAGCGGTCTACATTTTATTAATGGATTTCCTGGTAATGTTGTTTGTTTTAATTGATAGGAACCATCATTTTAGGAGTCAAACTGTGATAAAAAAAATATCATTAAAATATAAATCTCCAGGAGAAAAAAAAGAAAGTATAGACCAGCCCCATTCCGTGGATACCAGTTTGAGTGGCAAAGCAAAAACATCCCTCAAAGTTCACTAAGCAGCCCCAGTCTAAATTCCTTCAAAGGAATTACCTCTTCCACTAAGTATTACTCCCTTTGTTAGAAAATTCTTTGCAAGTTGAACAGAAGTTTGGATCCTTGAAACTTTCCTCACTGGTTCTAGCTCACTCCTGAGTTACATAGAAGAGATCTACTTTCTCTTTGATAAAATAATACCTAGAATATTAGAAAGTAGCTGTTATGTCTCACCTCAGTCTTCCATTCCCAGGTTAGCTGGCCCTCTTTCCTTCCACTGTCCCTCGTGAAATGGTTTTAAGTCTCTTTATTGAGATCACTGTACCCCAGAAGACATCCTCTCTGGCCTGTGAGCTAATCACCTAGGAGCTTCCAGGTCAGGGACAGATAATAGCCCCTGAAATAAGGAATCGGTTTTGAGGAACAACTCCAGAAGGATTACAAACATTATTTCCAGATGTGAGTAATTGAAATGTTTCTAAGAACCTATAAATCTAACAGAGTGAAAGTAAAAAGTTCATTGCTATTTATCTACACTTTTTTATTTGGAAAGTCCTAGTTGATTTTATAACTATGGACCCATTTGGGAAATTTGCCATGTATGAGCATTCTTCCTGCATTCAGCTCTAATTATCTTGTGTTTCTGTGGCGTTTGTGTCAAATAAACATCATTCCTCCAAATCTCATTTACTTATGAATGATTCTTTATCACTATTTGTTGGAAAAATCTTCTACGTTGTTGAAGTTGTTCCTGTTAAATTCAGAGTCATCAAGAATGACTTCCTGCTCATTGTGTTATTATCATGGAAGTATTATTATCATGCTGTTTTTTTCATGATTCCCAAGCACCAAAGTACCCACGGGCAAGTTATCTATAGAGCTCATGGCGCATATTTTTAGCACAAGTTTATGCAAATTAATTCATAAATATATATATTGCAACTGTTTGTAAGCAGTGCCCTAAAACTCACTCCCATAGTTTTAGGTACTTCACAGAAGTAAGAAAAGTCTATATCAGATGTCAGTCCTGCTGGGTCGTCACATGACCCTTCACAAGTGGCTTCACAAGACCCTTCACAAGACCCTTCACGAAATCCACAGTGGGCTCTTTGGTTTTTTCCTTCTTTCCCATATCAGGTTCCATGATGTTCAGAAGTAAGCAAGAACACTTTAGAGAAATGAAATTTTGCTTCTCAAATTGCTCTAATAAGACTTTAGAAATGTCCCTTGGACACTATCACAGGATGTAAAACCGTCCTGCAAATATTAATTTTGAATTCAGTTCTGTGTATCTGGGAGGAAGAAAGGCATTCCTTGATTTTTTCTCTTGGATGTGTTTATTACATCCAAAATGTATTTATTAAGCATTTGTTTAAGATGCTACCCTGGCTTTTATAAGGACACAAAGGAAACTTGATCACTTGGACTTTATATTCTGATTTGGGAACAGCACATAGACATCCACAAAGCCATAATGCAGCCTGATACTAAATACCTCCAGGGGCTTCCCTGGTGGCGCAGTGGTTAAGAATCCACCTGCCAATGCAGGGGACACGGGTTCAAGCCCTGGTCTGGGAAGATCCCATGTGCTGCAGAGCAACTAAGCCCGTGTGCCACAACTACTGAGCCTGTGTGCCACAACTACTGAAGCCTGCACGCCTAGAGCCCATGCTCCACAACAAGAGAAGCCACTGCAATGAGAAGTGCGCCACAAAAAAGAGTAGCCCCTGCTCGCCACAACTAGAGAAAGCCCGCGCACAGCAACAAAGACCCAAAGAATAAATTAATTAATTAAAATAAATAAATAAATAAAAGTACCTCCAAGAAGAAGTACCTCCATGAAGAAAGTGGTATGGTTATTAATTTTGATCAGGGTTTAAAGGAAGAAGCAATAGTGTAGGCAAATCTGTTAAGCAAGGCTTCACGGAAGAGGGAGGATTTGACAGGTTTTCAAAATACTGGCGGGACTTCCCTGGTGGTCCAGTGGTTAAGACTCTGCACTTCCACTGCAGGGGGCATGGTTTCCATCCCTGGTCGGGGAACCAAGATCCCTTATGCTGCGTGGTGCGCGGCCAAAGAAAAAAAATACTGGCAACACTTGGATTGGCGAGCAGCCAGTAGAAAAGTATCCAAAGTGGGCGGAACAATACAAATAAAGGTGTGGGAGCAAAACCTAACAAGGTGTATTTAAGCAACTGTTGGTTGAACAATTTCATGGGAGTAGAAGGCTCCTGGGAGAAATGACTGGAAACTAGGTGGAAGCCAGATAGTGGATAGCTTTGAAAGTCAATGAGTGCTTCACTCTGAGGAAATTCAAGAGCCCTGGAAGTTTGTGTGAGACGCCAGAGTCAGAAAAGACCCAAAGTGAGGAGATTAGGAGGCAGCTGTACCATCAGAAGGTACTGGATGAGAGCAGGGTGAACATGGGGACTGTGGATATGGGCAGGAAGGGATGGACGTGAAGAGCAGCTGGAATGATTTGGGAAGACTTGATAAATGACTGAACATGAGGGAAGACAGAGGAGTCCAAAATATTGCAGAACTTTGGAACTTGGTGTGTGGTCCCAGCAGTCCACAGTCGCTGGCAGCTAAAGGGACGATTCTGTATTGTGTTTAAGCTAGCATGGCGGGCTTTCCAAGCACATGTGGTCCCCTGTTCATGTGCTAGGTCTTCAGTCCTCCTAGGAGCACTTGCTCATCTCTAACCTCCTCAGACCAGATCCCCTTTGGGTGCCTAGTGGTGAGGTTTCACTTACATAGTCATGTACAGGTAGGTTTCTCTGGCCTCAACCTTCGGGCTACAATCTTCCACCGCACACAGGGCAGGATGAGAATCCACCCCCACTATTTCACTAGAGCAAACATCCCACAGTCTGCAGATCTAGTATCACTAACCTCCACCCTCATGAAGATGACAGTTTGGACAAGGACAGCAGAAGTCTGATCAAGAGCTTAGTGGAGGAATCCCATCAGAGATCACAAGTCTTATCATGCAGGTCTCCACAAGCTAGTGACTCATCCTCATTGAGTTGCTTAAGGATAATTACGTCCATATAACATGGAGAATAGGGATTATTCTTGGCCCCTGAAGATACTGTGATGCTAAGCAACTAGATAACTGTTCTTCCTTTTGTGGCTTTAATTCACTTGTGTCCTTACTGGGATTTTATATTTTTCCGTTTAGCCCTTGTGACTGTGAATTGCTAAAGGCAATTTACCACCCCACCCATTTTGCTTATTTATGTCTCCTGCCTGGCCCAGCAAGTGTTTCAGTTTCATAAAGTCAAGATATCCAGGTTAAACCTCTATTAAATTAGATGTTTTCTATATTCTACACCAGTGGTAGAGTTCAGAGGATCAACGACTTGCGGGGCTGGAAGACACTGTTTCTCTCCTTGCTGCTTACTTTATGGACGAGGAAACTGAGGACTAGAGAGTAATGTAGCTTAAGTTAGTGATTATAGAGTCCAAGTCTCCACTGTTACATTTCAGGATGTCAGTTGAGAGCTGATATTGGTTTCTTAAAACTTGGGTTTATCCTCAATTTTGAAAGTAATTTAATTATACATTTCATTTAGTAAATATTAGTGGATAACCTATGGTATAGGAGGTACAGTACTAGGAGACACATGCTTAGATGGGAAGCAGATGGATGTGTCCCTGACCTCATGGAACTTATTTTCTAACGCTGGTGATTGAGATGAGCATGATGGAGGCAAAAAATAGGGTGACATGAGTAGGGAGTGGGGCAATATATGGTCATTTTAGATGCTTTAAAGTAGTCCACCTTCTTACATATTTTAATAATATTGCCAGAATCAACAATACACATCTGTATTTGTAAGTTAAAACACAAAGCAAAGCAGGCACATGGAGTTGGTTTGACTGGAATCCAGGTCAAACCTTTATAAATTCTATACCAAAGCATATAATTAAATTCTTAAGTAAAAATTATTTAGGGTCATGGAGTTTGGCGATCAATGTATGTTTACTGACTATGTCATTGATTTGGTAGGACTCAAAAGATGTTAAAGTGGCCAACGTGAATATATCATAGAATCATAGTATTTTGAGGCTAGAACAGATTTAACAAATGACTTAGTTCAGCTCCTTATTTAATGGATGGGAAAACAGATTCTGAAGGAGGAGGTAAAGTGACCTACAGGAGATACACAAGTTATTTATATTGTTTATAATACATCCACCATGGTTAAGAGAAACTTCCTTGCATTTATTGTTTATTTTAGATCAAAGTTGATAGAAATAATAAGGTATAGCTGTTTAGAGCATGGACTTTGGAGTCAGACAGACCTGGAATAAAATATGGCAGCCCCACACTTGACTATGCATGTGACCCTGGGCAAGTTACATAATCTCTCTTAGGCTCAGTCTCCTTCCTGGAAAAATTGGCAAAGTTACAGTTAGATTTAAGGTTAGATTTAACTTCTTCTAGGGTTCAGTCATTGGTAGGAGGTATTATTATCCATGATTATGTAGTCAAACATGTTAACAGGAGTATCATGACTTAGAATGGAGGCTGGAAGGGAGAATCTTTTGGTAGAAAAAGTTTACTGTGTTAACTGAATTATCTATGTGCAAACAACATCGGCAAAAGTAAAAAGACTTCTCTCTAGGCGTTGTGCTTGCTGAGTACTCAGACTGGAACTTTCTTTGCTTGGACATCTGCATAACTTTCATCTCCTTCAGATATCTATCTGCTCACACGTCAGCTCCTCAGGGAAGCCTTTCCCAACACCCTGTTTAAAATGGAAACTTCTTTCCCCTTCCTGCTTTATATTTGTCTACGGCACTTAACACCATCTCATATATAATTGTGTTCTTCATTTTTTTGAATGGTCTCTTGTAAATTTCATGAGTCCTAAAGGGGTGCTTGGCACATGGTAGGCATTCAACAAACACTTGCTGAATGATTGAATTATTAATCTCTAAACAATTAAAAATGAAGACTATAAATCCCACTCAACTTAAGCTATTTGAGTGAAAAGGATAGTCGTTATGGCAAAATGCAGTGGTTTAAAACGTGTGTCTTTATTTCCTCTAGTGTTTTAACCCTTCTAAATTCCTGGTGTTGGGGGCCTGAAGTGATTTGGAGTGGGGTCAGCTCAGAGTAGCTGATGCTCCTGTAAATAATTTGGAGTGAAAGAAACTTCTCCCCAGCCCAGCAGTCAGGCTGGGACCTGATCTGATATTTAGCTCCTGACATTACCATTCAAACCATTTTTTTTCTTTGCATAAAGATGTAGAAAATTGTTTCGGTTATACTCTGCTACTAAGTATATTTATTGGAAAAATTATTAATGATTGGCTTTTCATTTTTCAGGTTATTGTCTGACTAACACACCATGTAGCTGGGAAAAGATAATCTTCAAAACTCTTTGCATAGATTCAGACTTCATTCAGTGAATCATTTGGATTTGTCCATGACTGATCCATGTCTAGTCCATGATTAGATTTTTCTTTCCTCCATCTAAGACACATTGCTTTCCAGTGGTTTTCCATCATGACTACACACTACAGTGAGGAACTTAAAAAATACATACCAGTGTCAGGGCCCAACGCAAGAAGAGAAGAGACTGGGGAGTCAGTATATTTTTAAGCTCCCCAGGAATCTCTAACATGCTTAAACAAACTTCTGCCACACAGAAGTAACAGGGATTAAGTGGTATTTATCTACTGTGTACAGGGAAGAGACTAAATATGGCTATTTCAGCGTCACTGTACCATCTAAAGGTAATATAAAGAATGATTCCCAGGCCTGAGTTAAATGATGACCAAGCTCCTAGGCTTTCTGGGCAAAAGAGAAATGTTTTGAATCTCTCGTTGCAAATGACAGTATATTTCTTAGTATTTTTCTCCTTGAGCTTACCTCCAAAAAGGTATTTGACAGGAGGAGAAAAAAAAGTAGAAATCTGGATCTAGATTTTGTGTGAGGTTCTAGGAGAAATATTTCCATTGCTTACCTATACAGAAGCTATGTCAGATTCAAGGCCAATACGATTATAATTTGCTCTGTGCTATAATTCTTAATGTTTAATTTTATTTTAATACAAAAGGCTGATATTCAATTTTCCAGTAACACTTTAACCATAGAGTCTAAATTGTCCAATGCCATTGCCAACAAATGCGTGGTTTATTTTTCCCTTTGTGAATGGAACTAGACATCTCCATTTAAGTACCTGTTGTCTTTCTCATGCAGTAAGCTAACTGTACAGTATTTAATGGTCTACAGGTCTAAAAATATTTCTTATATGCCTTGGCTTGCACAGAGTGCTTCTGCAAAAACAGTTAATAATCTGCCCATCCCAAGAGTCCAGAATGTCGAGTTAATTTTTTACAGAGGTTCCCAGATGTGCTGGAAGACTCACTCATAGCAAATCCGGCCAACAGTTTTTTAGCTCTCATTTGACCTTTCTTGTATCTGATATGAAACATATGTTAAAAACAATACATGACAATTATGAAATGCATTTTTTGCATAAGCAAAACCACCGTGCATACATCTTTTGCAAAGTTTTGAATGGCAGAGATTAAGGTTTTCATTGCGAAACTGTGTTAACATTTAGCCAAGTTAATCATACATCTTGACAGTAATTCTTTATCCAACATCTTTTTGGTATTCAGTGGGTAGGTCATTAGGCCCATGGAGAAATAAGTGGGAGAATGTCCAGGGAATGAAAAACATCTATATAACTTGTGGAGAAGTGGATAGTTTTACTAAGTACTAAATTTCAACTTTAGGGGGTGCAGGTTCTGACCCCAGCCAGATCACTTGAGCTCTTAACTTCTGGGAAGTAAGCAGACTAACAACGTGAGTCTGTGCGTGTTCCAAGAAGATCCTGCATGAGTTGCTTCCCTTTGCAGGTATTTTCCATATGCAGCTTTACTTTTGCCTTTTCTTTCTTTTTATTTTATTTTTTGGCCGTGCCGTATGGCACGTGGGATCTTAATTCCCTGACCAGGGATCAAACCTGCACCCCCTGCATTGGAAGCATGGAGTCTTAACCACTGGACCACCAGGGAAGCCCCTTGTCTTTTCTTTCTGTATATATTTTCTTTCCTATTTATTTTTCAGTGTGTTCTAGGAAATCCTTACATGAATTTTGTATTTTATCATTCCTTATAGAGATCCTGTAATATATATGAGATACAACTGTGGATCCAGAGTTTGGCGAAGGATCAAATAGACATCCCAGATAGTTAAAGGCAAGAGACTACTATTGAGGAAGAAATGGTGCTACCCTTAGCTGTCTTAAAAAGGAAGTAAAGGTCACTGCAATCTGGTATTGAAGTTTTCCTAGACTTAGAATATCATGCATTTCAAGTCACACTATATTTTAGCATAATAATTACTAAAAATTTTTAATGGATGTTACAATGGGCCAGGCACATTAATTATCTCATTACTCAGTTTATCCTCAGAACAACCTCTGGGTTGTCTCCTTTTGGGGGAGAAAGGAAGTATGGACAAGTTAACCTTTAAAATCTTATCCAGGGAGGTGACATCAGCCAAATGACAGAGTACGCCCCTCCAAGCTCCCGTACCCTGACAGAAACATCAAAAAGCAAGCAAAAAAAAAAAAAAAAAAAAAAGCAAGCAAAAATTTTCAACTATATTTGTTAAAACTCTGGAAAACAGTCAAAGGTTTACAGTAACCAAGTGAAGACAGAATAAAAGACGGGAAGGGGAAATCTAAAAATTGTAGGAGAGCTTTGCAAAGTTCTTAGTTGTCTGTACCCTCCCCCTTCCCCAGCTTAGTGACAATCTTGAAGAGCCAGCCCTCTGCCCATCCCCCCAACCTGCATTCTTAGTCCCTGGTCCCAGAGGGTATGTCCCTGAGTGTATGTCCCTTTGAATCTATCTGTGAGCTACCTAAGGACTGCAGTAAGGAGATCATCTCTCACCCAGGCCAGAAAAGGAGCGGACACTACTGGAAAACCTTGTAAGGAGATAAATAAGCTGCAGCCTTGTAGGGCAAAAGACTACAATTAAACCCAAAGAGGAAACACATTAGGTTCTATGTGCTTCACATTAACTAACTCACTTTATGCTCATAGCATCCCTATGAGAAAGGTACTATGATCATTATCCCCATTTTACAGACGAGGAAACTGAGGTACCTTGGAAAAAGTAAATGCAGCTAGCAAGCGCAGGCTTTTAATCTCTATACCACATTGCCTCCAAATACATACATACTTGAAGTCAAATGACTTAGATTATAACTATTGTACATGAGTATATTAACAAAATCTTATTTGAAAATTTTATTTGAAATGTATTCTTTTGAATGGTAGGGCATATATCTGCCTTTTAAACCTGTTTGAAAGAGAAGAATAAATGGAATTCATTCTCAATAACATCAGTGTACACTTTCTACAAAGATGGTGTAAAATATATTACTATTTAAATTATTAGTTTGTTGTGGGGAAATAAAGATGATTAAACAGGATACCTTTTCACAAAGGAACGCTAAAAAATTAATTAAGGACAATTCTCCATTTCCAGGAAATAGAAGTTCAAAAAAGGAAAAGAGAGGAAGCAAAAAAAAAAGGCACAAAAAGTATACTTCCTGGGCCTTCCCTGGTGGCGCAGTGGTTGAGAGTCCGCCTGCCGATGCAGGGGACATGGGTTCGTGCCCCGGTCTGGGAAGATCCCATATGCCGCGGAGTGGCTGGGCCCGTGAGCCATGGCCGCTGAGCCTGCGCGTCCGGAGCCTGTGCCCCGCAATGGGAGAGGCCACAACAGTGAGAGACCCGCGTACAGAAAAAAAAAAAATAATAATATGTATTTGACTCTTCCTCATATAAAAAGACAAGGTTAGCAATGATGGTATTTGGTTAGAATATTCATGTTTGAAAATAAAATTATATTCATAATAATATACAGAACTAATTTTTTATTTGGCAATATTCAATGATGGCAAGGGTTTAGGAAACCTGGTATTCTCATAGGTTGTTCATTGTATTTTAATTTTCAAAACATTTTCTGAAAGCTACTGTAATGTATTTTAAGACCTTTAAGATTCTCAATACTTTTAGGGGCTTACTTGGTGGTGCAGTGGTTAAGAATCCGCCTGCCAGTGTGGGGGACATGGGTTCCAGCCCTAGTCCGGGAAGATCCCACAGGCTGCAGAACAACTAAGCCCATGCACCACAACTACTGAAGCCCTCGCGCCTAGAGCCCGCGCTCCGCAGCAAAAGAAGCCACTGCAGTGAGAAGCCCGCGCACTGCAACGAAGAGTAGCCTCCGCTCGCTGCAACTAGAGAAAGCCCGCGCACAGCAACGGAGACCCAACACAGCCAAAAATAAATAAATAAAAGTAAAAAGAAAAAGAAGATTCTCAATACTTTTATTTATTTTATTTTAGGTAATTTATCCTAAATAAATAATTCATAAATCTATATGCACAAAGCTGAATTAGCATTGTTCATAATTACAAAACACTGGAAACAACCTAACATTTAATGGGGAAATGATTGAGTAAAGAAAGATAGCCACTGTTTACATGGTGCCTCTGAAATGTTTTTGTTGGTATAGAGAAATGCTACCCATATTATGTTAAATAAAAGAAATCACAACATAAAATTGTATTTCAATTGTGTATAGAAGGACAAACAAGTCAATGTGTGAAGCGATGTTTGTTGTTTTACTGTAGTGGGATTATGGATGCTTTTCTTTTGTTTCTTATTTCTTTGCTTTTTAGTAATATTTTATATTATCTTCATAATTTAAAAATTATGTAACATCTATGTCTATAATTCTATGTATCTATTTATCTATCTATCTATCTATCATCTGTCTATCTATCTTAATGCAAACAGAACTGCTTTGTCCATATCTAGGAAATGGAGTATAGGAATGAATGTCCTAATGATTGGAAAAAGCCCTGATATAAAGTGTTACTATAAAAACAACAAACGAAATTATATTCATTTTGAGCTGTAATCTCATGCTTCCTTCAGCACAGAATTATTGATGAATGTGAATGCATGTGTACCCTACCTCCAGTCTTCTCTTATAGTTTGGTGTTCTCGAGTTTCTCTGGACTTGTGCAAAGATAAGGCCCTCTAGCACCAATCCATAACAGGTTCATTTTGTGTCATTGGGAAAAGGGAGACGGAGTATCAAATTTCCCCTGTGAAGATTTTCCTTTAAGTTCTAGGGCCTCAATCATTATTTCCATTGCCTACTTTCCCCATGGACCTGGTTCTCACCCAAGGTGAATGAAAATCCACATGCCAGGTCAGCACTTTATTGAACTTCCCAAAGACCCATACTGAATACGCCAGTGCCAGTCAAGGTTACCATTTCTGAAGGTCTGAAACTTCAGAGGGATTAATGAAGTTAATGAACTACAATCTGCATACTTGCATCTACTGTAATCATTTTCAGCCTGATTTCCAAAAAAGGAAAACAATAAACCTGATATTTAAATATAATTCATGCAGAAATAGCTCAAAACATTCTTAAAGGCTCTAAATTTGTTCATAATCACACTGACGCCAAACTAAATTGGCCTAGTACTAGTATTATGCAGCTAGTTTCTGAATTTTATTTTTGGGGGGGTGGGGTGGGGCAGAAACTTGCTGGAAAAACATAGAACTGGAAAATCATCCAAGATTAAATAGAGGAAAAATATTAGAAATAAAAATTAAATAGAGAAACTGTAAAGCTATTTTAACTGTAGTTATAATTTCTATGGATGTTTCTTGGAGAAACTTTATGTATGTCATCAGTGTTGCATTAAAACACCTACTCTATATAGACACACTCATTTAAACCAATCAGTTGCATTAAAAAAAATCTAAATCTAGATTCAAAAATTTGGTTTTTATAATAAAACATGTAAAAAGACCAATATAAAAATAAATAAATGTAGAATGAGAGTATGACGTGAAGGAGGTGTTAGGTGATCTCAACTTATTATTGTTCTGAAAGGTGAATTCCTGGAGTCCATGTTTGGAGACTTGATTGGAGAAGTTGGAAATTGTTTAAAAAATAACCAGGAAAATGGCAAAATGATTCAAGTGTTGGAAAATAAGACCAGGAAGAAGAGTAAACAGGACAGTTATTCATTCTCTTGAAGAGAAGTCCAGATGACAAATGAATACATTCTTTGAGTGTATGAAGAGCATTTTATAAGGAGGTGGTGGGCTATCTGCATTATATATAAAACAAAAGAAAACAGGCTGGGGTTGAAGTATAAAGGCTTTGTTTAAGCAGAATAAGAGTATTTCTATGTCGAAATGAGATACAGGTTGAGGTTGTGCAATCTTCTCTAGAGCCATAAAAAATAATTATTGTATGGTATCTTCCTTGGGTGGCTCTTCCTGAAGGAGAGGGATGTGCTCATGTCCCTTCTAGGCCTAAGATTCAGTTCCCTGGAGAGAATCTTCTTAAAGCCAGGGAGTTAATATACACTCTGAAAACAAATTAGCTGAACATGGTAAACAAAAGGAGAGAAAGCAACTAAGATGAAGATGAAAATGTAGCTTATTTTTAGAAAAAAGAAAAGGGATTACTTAAAAATAATGAAATTCATTATTAAAAGGTTTAGAGAGGTTTTGACAGGAAGGAAGTAGGAAAAAATAACTATTTTAAATAAGAACAAGGTCAAGTGTTTCACCTAAATTAGAAACTTAGTATTTCTAATCAACTCATTTTTCCAAACACAGCATCAGGAGACATAACTTCAAAACACTGAGTTTAGGTCAGCCTTGACTTGGAGGCCAGTGCTCAGTGTTAACATAGGGCTACAGGTATGAGAGGCTCCTTAGTCAGTCTTAGTTTTATTTTATTTTTTTTTTATGCAGTACGCGGGCCTCTCACTGTCGTGGCCTCTCCCGTTGCGGAGCACAGGCTCCGGACGCGCAGGCTCAGCGGCCATGGCTCACGGGCCCAGCCGCTCCGCGGCATGTGGGATCTTCCTGGACCGGGGCACAAACCCGTGTCCCCTGCATTGGCAGGCGGAATCCCAACCACTGCGCCACCAGGGAAGCCCAGTCAGTCTTACTTGATCATTCCATTAGTCTCTGATTTTTCTATATGGATTGTAATATACAGTGAAAGGGTTGTAGTACTGGCAGGTTTGTCCCAAAATAGGTTGTGAGTCAGTTATGAAGGAGAGATTCCAGGAACTAGAATTTAAGAGTGAAGAAGTTAAAAAAGAAAATTTACATATGACTCAGTTCCAACATATTTTACATACTATTGGGTACTTTCTCCTCCTATAATAGCTTCTATGCTTCATCCCCAGAGTTTGTTGTTTCTATCAATAGCCCTAGATAAGTGATTTTTAAAAAATCATTAAGAAATAACTATTTTGAGGTAGCTTACCAGCAACTCAAATATCTGAAATAGCCATTTTCTAAGTATTAAATGTTAAAGTGTTTTTTTTTCTTCACGGGCTCTAGGCACATGGGCCTCAGTAGCTGTGGCACACAGGCTCAGTAGTTGTGGCGCACGGGCTTCGTTGCTCCACAGCATGTGGGATCTTCCTGGACCAGGGCTTGAACCTGTGTCCCCTGCATTGGCAGGCGGATTCCCAACCACTGTGCCACAGTGGTTGGAAGTCCCATGAATATTAAAGTTTTTTGAGATAATTATAATAATTGCAGAATGGAATGGTTTGCTACCTTTTGAGCTCCAATTCACTCCTCAAAAATCAGGATATTAACTCCCAAATGCTAATGGGATTCAGGTAGATGCCATTGCTGCTATTTTGTTTCCCTAACCAACCCACAGCATTAGAGTTGGACAGAAAAGCACCCACAGTAAGCATCTCTAATGCTGCTGTATTATTTATAAATAAAGTCATTGTTGAGTGAGTGCACTCCACTTGTGGGATTCACTTTCACTGACTTTATTTTTGTAAAATAAACTCAATTCCAGTTATATATACACTTACTTTTTAGGAAGGTTTTTTATGTCCGATTGCATGGTCTAAATCTATAGAAATGGCTTGCCCCCAAAATATTCTCTTTTCTCAAGCAAAGGTATACTGAAAGAGTAAATAAGTTACATGTTTGCAATACCAGAGCATCTAAAATAGAATAAACTTGCCATTGAGAATAGTATACTGTAGACAATTCGCATAACTCACAAAATTTTGTACTTGTAAATGTGTGAATAGAAATCTTACTCCCCAATAGAAAGGTTCCCTCAGTTTATGTGACTTAATAATTATTTAGGGTATAATTGTTCTGGAATCTAAAAACATTTTAAAGGGATTTTACGTATCTCTGGGAAAGGATTGCCTTCCAGCTGGAAAGATAATATTTCTTCCATTCTCCCAACTTTTGCATAGAAAAGTAAATAACCGACCTCCTGCCTAAGCACACCTGGATTATTTCTCATGAGAGGAACAAATGGGTTGATTTAAGAATTAGGAAAATGACCCTAAGGTCTAAGAGAATCATTGACTTTAAATGTAAGAAGGATCTTGGGAATCTGGTTTAAATCCTTCATAAATGATAAGAATTAGGCATGAAAACTGCTTTTGAGAAGCCTATTAGCTTCAGGAGTGAGGTAAGTTCCCTTTCAACATTAATGACACTAACTGCTATATAAAGAAAGAGGATTCTGGCAACTACGTCCCACATGGCAGAAATCCAGAATAGACCTGAAACCGAAGAAGTAAGAACGAAAGTCAAATGGACTGACGTAAAAGCATTTTTTTTTAATTGGGTCTAAAGAATATCAATTCCCTCATATGATTCCCAAAATCAGTCAGTTTTTTTTTTTTTAAATTAATTCCCTCAAAACTTTCATGCATGATCCTGAGATACTAGTCTGGAAATAATTAGTACTTTTAATTAGTACTACTGGGAAATAAGGCAGACCAGCCTTAATAAGGGTCTTCAATCTGGAGCACACTAAAGTAAAAGCTTTTTCTAATAGCAGAGTACATCCTACTGATGAACATACAAAATGAGTTATTTTGCAAATTGGAAAGAGCATAACTGAATTCAGAACATCAATGTATTAAGAACGGAGACGCCTTGGAACTCTGGGACCTGGGAATTAGATTGTCTCAGATGTTCACTAATACATTTCTACAACACACGATTCATACAGCAGGTTTTTGGTTTTTTTTTTTTAACTAGTTAAACTCTAAATATCTTTAAATACTGAATAATGCCTATTTTGAGGATCAAAATGGAAAATGAAAATGATCACATATATTAGGAGCATGCCAAACAACATATCTGAACATAGTCTAACTGCTGAATACATACTTGGCAAGAAGAGAGCTGGGGTCGCATTACCGCAGATCAACGGTAGCAAGAACATCTGGAATCCTAATGATCCCAGGAGCTCTGGGGCCTTTGGGGGACAGCCATCTGGTGCAGAGGAAATCTAGACCAAGTGTCCCACCCAACAGAAAGAGCCTCATTGTGCTGCTGTGAAGAGCAGTGGGCCCTCCTGTCCTCGGATAACACACGAGCTTCTCAACCAGCGAGGGAGTAAGAGAAATATTTATGAACAGGGGGTTCACTAGGAGGCTTAGATCTAAAACTATGACAGCATGACAGATAAGAAGTAGTCAGGGATATATTGGTGAAATAAATCTCTTTTTGAAAGGGCATCAGCAGATTCTGTTACCTTTATCTAATCTTTCAGCCGTTTCTTTTGATAATGTCTGTTTATGGGCTTCTTCAGGCCTCCGTTCTTTATCTGTAAAATGAAGGTGTTGGGCTGTGTGAACTTTATGGCCCCTTCTAATCTCAACATCCCATCAGTTTGTGATTTCACAGAATATACTCCGGGCACAGAGAGAAAGGACTATGGAGGAATAAGGAATGACAGCAAACATGTGAAGCTTGCTCTGGGACACCATAGCTCCTGATGGTACCAGATCGTTGGGGAGGAAGGTGATACTCAAAGATGATCTCTCAAATGATGATAGATGTGTTTGGTTTTTGTTTTTTCAACTTTTTAAAAAATAAATTTATTTATTTATTTTTTGGCTGCGTTGGGTCTTCGTTACTGCACGCAGGCTTTCTCTAGTTGCAGTGAGCGGGGACGACTCTTTGTTGTGGTGAGCGGTCTTCTCATTGTGGTGGGTGGCTTCTCTTGTTGCGGAGCATGGGCTCTAGGTGCATGGGCTTCGGTAGTTGTGGCACACAGGCTCAGTAGTTATAGCTCACGGGCTCTAGAGCACAGGCTCCGTAGATGTGGCGCACGGGCTTAGTTGCTCTGTGGCATGTGGAATCTTCCCGGACCAGGGCTTGAACCTGTGTCCCCTGCATTGACAGGCGGATTCTTAACAACTGCACCACCAGGGAAGTCCCGATAGATGTGTTTTATAATCCTGTCAGTGTCTTCTTTGCTCTAAACTGCCTACAAACTATGCCCAGCTTGTTGGGTCGTCCCCACATTTAACACACTGTAGGAATCTCTGGTAGATGAAGAGAGGACTTGCCACTTCAGCAGATAAAGATGAGGTCTCCGTGATGAAGAGCAGGGGTACAAGGGAAATGATTGGAGGGCATGGAGGAGAAGGGCAAGCAGTGAAAGTGAGGGAGGAGATGGGGGCAGAAAGCCTTAGTCAAGAGGGAACTGCAGAGTATAAAAACTTGGAGAAGGAAGAGCTTAGGGTAATCACAAGATCCAACAAATGGCCATGCCGGTAGGATGACGTGGAATGGGGGTACAGAGGTCTGATGGAAGAGTTTGAGTAGCTATAAAGCGGGAAGCTAGACTGACAACAGTCCCATATGGTAGATCAGCTAAATATGGCTCTGAATCCTGGTTCTGCCACTTAATGTTCTGTGTGAACTTGGACTTGTTAAATAATGTCATGATCCTCATCAGTGAATTGAAAGTAATGATATCTCTTACTTATAGTGCTTGTGGACATTAAATGAGATAATACATGTCAAGTGTTAAAGATACTTATTGGCGCACAGAAGACATTCAAAAATAATCTATTACTTGTCAGTATTACTACTACTATTGTTATTATTAGCCGAATCGTGAGTGTGAATATTGGATTTGTCCAGAATGACTGCTTGTGAAAGAGTAGAGAAAATTATGACATCAACCACCAAAGTGATTAAAGAATAGGAAGAAGTGTCTTGGAGGTTAGTAGAAGATGCCAGTGAAGACTGTGGTTGAGTAAAGGTAGTGAAATTCTCAGAGCCTATGTTAGAGCCAAGCTCTTTACCTCCAGGTAAAGGAGGCTGGAAAAGAGGCCATTTCTACTCGAGGGTGCAGGAGAAGCAGTATCATCTTCCATAGAAAGCCAAGTCTCAACTAAGACAGTGGTCTCCTAAAGATGTTTCTTTATAGGAAATTTTTGGGTCCAATGCATCTGGGTAATGCGCAGGCTCTTCCCTCTTGGAGGTTCACAGGGCACATTACCCTAACGGAGGCACTGAGAAATCTAATCTGGCTTTTTCAAAACAAACCCTGTTTGTTGACAGGGTTGGTGACAAACCCTGTTTATTGGTGACAAACCCTGTTTAATGTGTGGCCCATATTGCCATCTTGCGTAACAAGGTGAGAGGGCAGAGGGAGGGTTTTGAGGAAAAGTTGAATGATTTAATGGTGTTTACTGACAACAGTCCCAGAGGATGCTGTAGAAAGGGAAAGTGAGGGGGTTAGTGGTGTTGTTGAGTAAGAAAAACAGCAGACCAGAGATGAGTGGGATGAAAACTGTGATGGGGACTGAATGTGCTGGGGCGCTTGCTGTGATGCTGGGACTCAGGCCTCACTGAATTGAAGGAGGAGAGCAGTTAAAGGACAGTGGTCGCAGGAGGATGGATTGCTGATCCAGATGTCTCTCCGACTCAGTGTTGAAATGGAACTTTGAAATAAGGGATAAGAGTGAAGGAGATAGGTGGTCTGGGCCAGTGGTGGAGCTATTTTGAACATGTGAAATTTACCCAATGTTGCTTTATAACCCTTCCAACATTTAGAATGTTTTTTTCTCTTCGAAACAGTAACCTGTCCTTGAGTATGAACTAGATTACACAGTGACAGGCTGAATAGGTATTTCAACTAGTGATAAAAAATCCTTAAAAAAGGGCTTCCCTGGTGGCGCAGTGGTTGAGAGTCTGCCTGCCGATGCAAGGAACACGCGTTCGTGCCCCGGTCCGGGAGGATCCCACATGCCGCGGAGCGGCTGGGCCCGTAAGTCATGGCCACTGAGCCTGCGCGTCCGGAGCCTGTGCTCCGCAACGGGAAAGGCCACAACAGTGAGAGGCCCGCGTACCGCAAAAAAAAAAAAAAAAAAAAAAATCCTTAAAAAGATTCTCAAATCTTCCAAGTAAAAAAATACTTAAAAGCATTGTTATCAATACATTTCCCTATTTAGCTTTTGTCTTCTGTTATAGGAAATGTAGAATCAATAAGAATGGATGAATATGATAATAATAAAGAATATATGCCATCTTTAATATATTAATGATTAAATTTTAGTTCTAAATTGCCTGAATGGAGGCAAATTGAAAGTAAATTACAAAAGTATAATTGGGGCAATTCGTTATATGCCAAGTTATGGCCTTGTTATTTTCATTCTAATTTATAGTTTTAAAGTCCCATCAGTGATGGAAATAAATTGCTAGTGGTTTTCTAATCTGTATTATTCATTAACCTTGCACGAAGGAATTCTACTGTCTGGCTTGTTCTCAGAAAGCTTAAGATGCTGCTCATTAATTTATAGATAATTATTATTTATGTTTTAAAAATTCTATTGCATTTTTTCCTTTATAGGTGAAGAAAAATTGTCTTGAGGTTAAAATTGAGAAAAACTCTAAACAAAAATAAAAAAACTCTAGGAGTTCTGGTTTTATTTATGTTTTAGGCCCTAATAGTTTAATCTTCCAGGCAGCAATTATTTCCTAGAATTAAAGATAAAGACACACCTGCTTGATGATCTTGAGATTATACAGAGAATCTGACTTTCCAGAAGGAGCTGCAGTTCAATGGGGAAAAAAATGTCAGTGGAATTATTTTTCTGTGAGAATATTTCAGGTTGCAGTGTAGGTTGAGCAAACAATCTGTGTGGTTTTGTCCATAATAGGTATTCAGGGGAGAGCTAGCCTTCAGAATTGGGGGTAGGAATACTCAAAATTTTGCCCTAGAGAAAAGCAAACTCGAACATTTTTCCTCCAGTTTTCCCACTAGTTTCATTCAAGAGATTTGGAAATGAGACTAAAAATAAGTTGACAGAATACCTTGACTGGTCAAAAGCTCACTTGTTTTAAAAAAGCTACACTGACACAAGCTTGTTTAATAATGTACTTGTTTTGCAACTTTCACTTCCTATTTTAATTCTCTTTTTGCTGAACGAAAAGACATGGGACACAAGCTTGTGATTAATAAATGTAGTATCCTACGGAAACAAATTACAAAGTAAATAGAAGTAGTACATTGGGCTCACGACACATAGTTCAGAATCACCGTATGACTCTCACTGTTAGATCTGTTTGACTTCTTTTAGGCTTGGGGAGCTAGGAAGAGGTTTGAGGGAAGATGGAAGCAGAGAGAAATGTAGTCAATGTCTGTACATTTTCTCGTTGAAACCATACAGCAACCCTGTTTAGTTTGTATTATTATCCATTTTGTAGGTGGGGAAACTCAAGGATACAGCTGGTAAGTGTCAGTGCTGGGCTTTGAATTGAAATCTGACACCAAAACCATGCTTGATACATACATGGGTCAGAGACAATTATTATTATTTTTTTTATTATTGGTCACTATCAATAGCATGCCCATAGACATGGTGGGCTGACCAGAGTGCTCAGGACATCTTGTTCTTATGGCCTCTTCTACACCCCGGCCCTCGAATACCCACCCCTCATTCCCTACCCCTACCCCCTTACAGTCCCCCCAAGTACAGTCACTCATGACAGGGAAAATCATTAACTGTTTTTTTTTTTCATTTACTGTTTTGAGAGTACTTCTGTACGGTAGAACTGAAGAAGGGGAAGGAAGTAACGTGTTCCAGAGCAGAGGGGAAAATCCCTCTTTTGATGAGACATCCTGTGTGGCAACTGCGAAGCTTGGATTTCCCCAGAGTGAGGTTAGGGTGGCACGCTGCTGCTTGTCACATGGCCTCAGCTCAAAGTGACATCTGCTGTGGACTTTTGTAAAATTTACCTATATATGGCCCATGCAAAGCCACAAACACAGAACCCAAAATGGCATTCAACCCTGAGAAGTTCCTCAGAAAGAAATAGCAGTTTTTTATGCATTAAGTGTATGGTGTATGCCACCAGGAGGAAATGAACCCTCTGAGCTTAAACTTGCCTGTCCTCTCAAAACTGAAATATCAAGTTTCGTGGCTGAGATTAATAAGACTACGGTTATTTGTGTTTGGATGTGAATGTAACTTGACTGATTGGGAAAGCAGGTGCTGGGTTGATGCCCCATCCCTGAGACCCATGAGTCATGTCATTGATTTACAAGCTGTCCTTACCATGAAAATGAAAACCAGAGCCAACTTTATGTCATACAATTTATGACAGTCACTGAAATTATAGGTAATTTCAACCTATGCATTTGTGAAACCATCTATGCCATTTGCACTTTAAACATCTTTTGTACTTTGTATTTCTGACTTGTCGAAATAAATATTATCATTCATAATAACCATTACCAATCCATTATGAGACTTCATGAAAGTACATACAGCTTTTAGACTTAATCCATGAAATAAAGCCTCATGACTCCTCCTCGTATCTTTGATGAACAGCCGAGTGCTCATAGCTGTTATGATTTCAGTTATGAAGAAAATTGGAACTTTCGCATTCTTCAGTGGCTAAAAATCACTAAAAACCTCCCCACTTCTTCAAATATTGTTACTTTCTTCTCCTTGTGTGTATTGCAAACCATGGATCTGATTAGAGTAGCTGATTAGAGCATTGTGCTAAAAGACCAAGGCCCCTTGTTTAAGCCCAGGGAAGGTCAGTCAGATTAACCCTCCAAGTCTACTGAAAATTTGTTCTATTAGTCTTCTGTGAGATTAGGCAAGACAGTATGAGCAGATCAGTACAAATCCAGCTTTTAGCGCTAGGAACCACACCCAGCGTTGATACAAAGTCAGTGGTATCATCTTCCCATACAAAGACTGATGACACTGGTGCAGATGCATTTTACAAACATCCACTCTCCTTGGCTTTTTACAGCTTTTTGCTTACACATGTACAATCAGCCCCAACAGAGAGAACTCCTTGACTCTGATCCACGTAGGCTCTACCTCTGCAAGACACAGTTGGATTCCTCAAGTCAAACACAAAATGGCTTAGAGCATGTGAGCATGTGATCACACGTATCCTCTCTTTCTGTCTCCTTCTCCCTCCAACTACAATCCTCTTTGAAACTTTTCAATTCTCCCACATCTTAATTTTACCTTTTTTTTCAGTCACTAAATAACAACAAAGTTGGCAAATGACAGTTTGTTCATGGTTTCAGACTCTCATCCTCCCTCCCCATTTTAATAATGAGGGAATTTTTAGTAAATTGGTTAATGTTATCCTTTTCCAAATCTGGAATCTTTGTTTTTCTTTGTGAAATGAGAATCAAGCTTATTGTATTAAATCTCAAGCATATTTATCCTCAACAGGGTCAGAGCCATAAACCTTAATCCAAAACCATAAATCTCCAATGGAAGAATTTCTGGAATTTGACTCTCTCCTATCCATTCTTTATGCCTAATGATAACACTGTTGTGATGGAAACATTTCAATGGATCTTTGTTTCCTGAGGATAGTTATAAATTATTTAAAATGCCTTGTGAAAAGCCTTAATGATCTAAACTCTTTGTGTCCCAGTTCAGCTTCATTTCCCTTGCTCCAAATTTACTCTCTCATTTGAGTTCTCCAGGCTTTTGGTTATTTGTCCCATCTGCCTGGGTTTCTCCTTCCTCACCTTTCCTTACCTCACTAATTTACGCATCCTTCACTTTTTTTTTTTAAATTGAAGTGTAGATGATTTATAATGTTGTGTTACTTTCAGGTGTACTGCAAAGTGATTCAGTTATATATATACATATATATATATATATATACACACACACATATACAACACACATATATATACACATATATATGTGTGTATGTATATATATATATATATATGCATTCTTTTTCACAGTCTTTTCCATTATAGATTATTACAAGATATTGAATATAGTTCCCTGTGCTATATAGTAGGTCTTTTTTTAATCTCGTTTATATATAGTAGTGTGGTATCTGTTAATCCCAAATTCCTAATTCGTTCTCCTCCACCTTTCCCCTTTGGTAACCATAAGTTTGTTTTCTATGTCTGTGAGTCTATTTCTGTTTTGTAAATAAGTTTATTTGTATTATTTTTTTAGATTCCACATATAAGTGATATCATATGATATTTGTCTTTCTCTGTCTGACTTACTTAACTTAGTATGATTATCTCTAGGTCCATCCATGTTGCTGCAGATGGCACTATTTCATTCTTTTTTATGGCTGAGTAATATATATGACTGGTATATATATATGTGTGTGTGTGTGTATGATGTGTGTTTATATATATATATATATATATATATATATATATATATATATATACAGGTATACCACATCTTTATCCATTCCTCTGTCAATGGACATTTATGTCACTTCCATGTGTTGGCTATTGTAAATAATGCTGCTATGAACACTGGGGTACATCATCCTTCACTATTTAGTTTAGATTTCTATTCTGCTGAAGCCTTCATCGACCCTCAGTAGTGGGCTATGGGACCCTCTTAAGTACTTTCCCCTTTGGTAGCACGTATCACTGTCTTATAACTGCCCGGTTAATTATCAGTATTTTCCCTTCTCCTGGAAGCACTGCATGAGATACTTCTTCCTACCTGGCCTGTAATAGAAATTCTCAATAAACACTAGTTGAGAGAACAAACCAATGGTGGCTCGGAGGGCATTCCACATTCTGATGTCCCTCTTAGCATTTTGCATGTGTGGTCACTACAGGAAAGGTCTGCCTTTGTGCTAATATCAGATTACTTGTTTTAAAAATAAGCCAGTGCTGCTGATTCCACAATACTAAGCCAAGAAGAGAATTGTAATGGTCATTTCTCTCTTTTCTTCTTCTTTTGGTACGGACCAAGTTAATGCATTTAGCATTTTCTAATCTACAAAGATCTATAACCCCTGCTCCCTTTCTTAACTAGGGAGCCACCTGTCTGCTACTTATCTAACCCAGCCAGAGGTGTTGAATTCTCAAATTTTTCCCTCAAGTAGAAATCTAGATGAATCTCTTGAAAGGTCATTTTAAAATCAACTCAAAAGGAAAACCACCTATCAGCACAAGAGAGAAAAGTGAATTGAGGATAGAATTGTGTATTTATAGTTATCAAGGCTGATAGACATTGGAAAAGTACACTAAAATTATGGATAGCAAGCTGTAAAGTTTGGCTTGACTTCAAAGGGATTTTTAATATGCCCTTATGCCAATGTCTGCTACTCAAGGTCGATAAGAAAAGTTTAATCTTCTTATGGAACAGAGCTGAGTCACATAATATCAGTGTACTTCTACTGGTTGTGATGATTCTCTGAAGAGATGATGTCACCAAATTGAGCTTTGCTAGAATCTTGCCTAGAAATAGATTGATTTATTTACGGGCTCACAAAGACAAGTGAAAATAGAATGGCTTATTTATCATGAACACCACAGACAAATGTGTGTCTTGGCACATTTAGGTGTTTATCAAAGTCTCTCTGTGCAAGCAGAATGAACCAGAAGCAATTTACTTTATGTGAATAGGGAATATCAAGGTGATATTAATCATTTTTATTTCCTTTGTCTTTAGAACGTTTATAAGAAGAGTCTTTTCAAGTCTGCAAAAGTTAAGTTTAGAGTTAAGTTTTAAGAAATTATCATTGTCTTTCTCAAAATTCTTCACATTTTTGTTTAACTTGTTCTTTATAGTTTACACTATAGGGATGCTTCTTGATAGATTCAATTCTATTATTTCAAAAAACAATCCAAGAAAAAAATATAATTGTAAACTTTGAGAAAAAAAGAGAAATAATGACCAAAAATATCAAATGGATACAATTAAACTTGCTTTATCACTTAAATTCAGTTCTTGCTTGTAGATTTTTAGTAGTTTGTAAAAAGCCTTCTTATAAAATTTTTAAAGTCTCAAAACTACTAAGAAGCGGTATTATTATAGTGGAAAATAGCCGTATGGTTTCTGGGAAGGACTATACTAAAAGGAATAAGTTTAATTAGAAGCAGGATAGATTTGGTTACATACAACAAGAGCCAACGAAATATGCTCCAACCCAAGCGTAAGTGTAACCACTGGCTAGAGATTTCTAGAGAGGACAGAGAGTAACTTTCCTGGAATATTTTATGTCCTAAATAACCTGGATGGATTCCCTTATCCCTTTCCAGACTTATCTCCTGGGAAGGAGGCATACTGGTGGGATGGACCTCATAGGAGAGCTTAGGTAATCAAAATGAAGTGAGCTCTGGATGAAAGCAGAAACTTGTTTTATTCCAAAGTCTGACTCTCACATGTAAGTCCTGTGACTTAAGTCATGTCTTTAAATACAGCAGAAGTGTATGCCAGGTTGTGGAGCAAGCGAGCCTTTGGTCAGTGCCTGGTGGTGAGGGGCTGAGCGGGACACTGTGCTACCTCCTCCTGTGCCCTGACCCTGGAAGAATGCCCCTCCAGAGTCCTGGCCCTCGTCTCTGGAAGAGAAGGGCAGCACCAAGTGGGTGGAGATGGCTTCCTGGCTCTACAAGCCCTGGAAACATGGACTGGAAACACAGATGTACTCCTGGAAGAGGAGGAACCGGCGTCCTGGGTATCAAGCTGTCTGGCCAGACACAAAACGTGCATGTGGCACAGACAGAAAGCCATAATCACCCAGGACCTAGCATTCTTTCATGTGCAACCCTTCTGTTGGCACTAGGGCTTTGCTCTGTACCTTTTTGGGTGGAGGAGTGTGTGCTTATTTTAGCTTTAAATGTAGATATCCTCTCTCTAGTAGTGCAAAAAGCAGACCTGGTTCATTTCTGTGGCTATAATAACCAAGACATAGAGTGGGAAAAAAATCTGCCCCAGACAGACTTGAAAGAAGTTGAAGGAGAATGTCAACTACATAGAAATAATTCATTTAAATTGACAAAATTAAATGCAAAATTCTGACAAATAAAGAGGCAAGGATAGAACAAAACAATTCTCATGAAGACTTACAAGTAATGACTTGAAAAATAGAAAAATTTCTTAAATTTTCTGGTAATCAAAGAAATGCATATCACATCACTGAAGTGTCATTTCATTAAATGAACAAAAATTAAAACATACCACTACCTTCAAGGGATAAAGGGCTAGTGGAGTAAGTTTATTCACATAGTGCTGGTACCATTTTTATTTATTTGATTCTTTCTAAATTGGTCTTGAAAGTATTTTGACAAAAATAATTATTTTTAAACTCTACTCCATTACTGGGGATTCATACTAAGGTTCAATTTATTCTAAGGTTATTCAAATTGAGAGGGAAAAAATCATTTGCAGCCTTATGAAAAAGAGAAAAAAATTAAGAAAATGAAAGGACTAATGGTAGGTCTATGGTTACATTAAACGACATCAATTTGATGCAATGTTAACCATAATAAATATGAAATTTGTTACAACATATGAATGTTTCCAATAAACGTTAAGTGGAAAAAAGGCAGCTTCACTATCATATATACACTATGACAACAATCATGGACAAACTAGGTACACAGGGGGGAAACTGAGAGAGAACACAAAAAAATAAAAACAGTTGGCATATAAAGAAAATGGAATTATTTTTAAACATCTCGATAATGCTGTTATGATAATTCTTACATAAATTTTGAAAATCATGGGGAAAAGTCAAAAAGGAGATAGATTTATAGTAAAAGACATATGAAATCTAAAAATGGAAATTTCAGCTAACTAGTAGCTCTTAGCAAGAGCTACAGGATAACAAGGTAATCTTTCCTCTGGTTCTTAGCCAAAGAGAAATGCTTGAGTTGTAAGTCACTTAGGACACTTCAAATTATTGTAGAACAAAGGAAAAAACATTGAAAACCTCCAAGAGGAACCAATAGAGTTTCCTCTATTTTCTTACCCCTACCTTTTTTTTTTTTTTTTATGTTGCCTTTCTAGGAATAAATATTCCAAGTTTTTTGGGGAAAGAAACTAATTTTTTTCCAATTCTGCCTTAGTCTTAGAATAATAATATTCAGATAAATATTGGCAATAGTGAGTATTGGGGTTTTCATTCTCCTAAGAGGGCAACTAAGTCATTTTTTAAAATTTTATTTATTTTTGGCTGTGTTTTGGGTCCTTCTTGCTGTGTGTGGGCTTTCTCTAGTTGTGGCGAGGGGGAGCTACTCTTCCTTTTGGTGTGCGCGCTTCTCACTGGGTGGCTTCTCTTGATGCAGAGCACGGGCTCTAGGCACGTGGGCTTCAGTAGTTGTGGTGCACGGGCTTAGTTGCTCTGAGGCATGTGGGATCTTCCCGGGAACCTGTGTCCCCTGCATTGGCAGGTGGGTTCTTACCCACTGTGCCACCAGGGAAGTCCCCAATTAAATCATTTTTAATGTTTCCCAAGACATATCACTTTCCAGGTAGTATTCTTTATTGTTGCTGTTATTATTAGGAAAGTTTGGAAATGTGATGAATGTTTTGCTTAAGATTGATTTACTTGCTTTAAAGTCTTTTCAGTTTGTATTACCCTTAAGTGTATTTGCCAACTAATAATATTTCAAGTGCTGTTTATGGGTTTTTTTCTTTAGGAGTTTCCACACATGCTCTGTCATTTGATCCCCATCATCTCATCAGCTGGGTAAGGTAGGCAGCGCTGTTTTATTCTTCAGGGTTTGCAGGTCAGCCTCTGGAGATCACGTAGCATGTGGATGTTCACGTGACCCACCAGTGGTAGAGCTGGACTTCGAACCCAGGTTTTCTGGCTCTGGACAGAATTTCATCCACTCTGTCACATCCTAAGTATAGGGTATTTTCTTTTCCCTGCCTTAGTGGTCTCATGTTTTGTTTCATGTGATAAATGCCTTCTCAAAGATGAAATAGCTTAAAATTTGGTGCAGAACAAGGACTATTGTGGATGATAAGTTTAGAAATCACCCGACATCCCCCAGAGACCATGATATGTCATACTAAGAGCAGAAAACTGGGGGAGAAGGCAATTGGAAAGACTATTATTTTATTCCCTATAAGCCTTCATAAAAATCCATTTTTACTATGTAAATTGAAAGAAACCAGAAGTCTATAAAGCCATCTGGTTGATTCAAGTCTTTTATAGCCTTTTCTTAAGAAAGATCAGAAAACCTCAAGATGATGTGAAGGTAAATCAGGATGGAGACTGTCCCTCAGCTCACCATTTTACTACCAAGCTTCCTGGCCTTCAAAGGAACAGCTCAACAGTTTTCAGAAGAAATATAAAGGTAACGGTGCACCTCCTTGAGCCATGATAGCCTAACAGATGGAGGGATGGCATCCCAGATGCTGAACAAGCCACATGGGGCAGATGCTCTCCCAGAACTGTGTCAAGTAAGCTTAATTAAAAGTGCCTTCTATTATTGTCTGTGGTGATTTGCTGAGGAAGAAGAGGCAGTGACCTTATACTTAATCATGTCAAAGGCTCAACAGTAATTCTTGGGTTAGTAATGTGGTTAATAATTTCTTCAAGTTGGCAGCTCTATCCAGGGGACTGACTTCACCAGGCCTTAAAATCCGCGTGCAGTGCCCTGGCTTCATTTGTTGGCAGCCGACTAAGCACCTTTCGAGCTGTCTTCAATTGAAACACAGACAGAGGAGTCTGAGGAAATCCTCACTCAGCCAAATTTAACCCGTATGAGAGGGCAAAGTTAATGAGAATCAGTCATGAGCCTTCGGCATGCAGCGCCTCTGAAATGTTAAGTGATTTATAACCAGCATGGGCTGCAGAGTTTTCTTAGTCTCCCCTTTTCATGTTAAAAAAAAAAAAAATTGCATCAACAAAATTTCCATTTCAACTAATAAAGGCAAAGAGAAAAACAAAGAACACATTAATTTTTAAGATGTAGGCAAGGTCCAGGAAGGATATAGGAGAATGAACATGTTAGATTTAAAAACTGGGGGGAACTGAGAGAATGAATGGATGTGCATACCAACAAACACCACACAGGGCAGGGTAAAATGATTGACAGACAGAAGGATTAGCAAGGCACGTTGGGAGCACAAACATTGTGTGTTTCCATTTTCCTCCAGGTGCCTTTCTTTGTAGTGTAGTGATGGGAAAGTCTCATGGTGCAAAACCATCTTTGTGATGGTGCCTGACTTTTAACCAATGAGGTTGAGTTATAACTTCCTTTCTACAAGTGAGTTTCCTGGTGGGCATAATATTTTCCCCAAACTCACGGGTAATACATTAATATAGTCTTGAGAGGTTCAACCAATATAGACAAAGCTAAAGTCCTTCTTGATTACTCTCTCACACCTCATCATCTCTCCATTTGAATCACACGAAAGTTGTAATCACTATTTCAGTTTGATGTATATACTTCCAGATCTTTTTGTTTGCATTTACACAGACACACACATATACTCATAGATACACACGCACATAGACACACAGACATGAAAAGAGAAATACCGAATTAAAAAAAAAATAAATGTGATGATGCTATATATATATTCATCTTCGATTTGCTTTTCTAACTGAATATCACTGTACCTGTCCCCATTGTCAGCATAAGCAAGTACATATCTAAAGTAGAGGTAGATGAGAATTTTTAATAAAGGAAAATTGCCAAAAAAATCCTTCCACCAGTAGTGTTTTGGCCTATACTTTTACCATGACATTATCAATCTTTTCAACCATTGACAATCTGATGGATTAAAAACAAATGAATTTCATTGTTTCAGTTTGCATTTCCCTGGTGGTGTGGTAGACACTTAAAATAGTATTTAGTTTTCTCTTTTTATTTCCTCTGTAAGCCCAGAGTTATAGGAAGAATGTATGTGAATTCCAGGTGGATGGATTGACTGAGGATGGTGGTTGGCTCTCATATTGTTTTTAATTTCTAATTTTATCAAATTGTAATTAGCTAGTATGACCTGTGTGATTCCTGTTTTTTGGAATTTGATGAGATATGCTTCATGATCTAATTCTTGGTCAGTTTTTGTAACTGTTCCATGTGTGCTTAAAATAAAGTATATTCTTCTTTATATACAAATCTCAGCATAAATCAGATTTGGTTAATTGTTTTATTAAAATCTTCTAATGGGACTTCCCTGGTGGTGCAGTGGTTAAGAATCTGCCTGCCAATGCAAGGGACACAGGTTTGAGCCCTGGCCCGGGAAGATCCCACATTCCGTGGAGCAACTAAGCCCGTACAGCACAACTACTGAGCCTGAGCTCTAGAGCCCGCAAGCCACAACTACCGAGCCCATGTGCCACAACTACTGAAGCCTGTACACCTAGAGCCTGTGCTCCACAACAAGAGGAGCCACGACAATGAGAAGCCTGCGCACCACAACGAAGAGTAGTGCCCGCTCACCACAACTAGAGAAAGCCCACACGCAGCAACAAAGACCCAACATAGCCCAAAGTAAATAAATAAATAAATAGATTAATTTTAAAAAATAAATAAAATAAAATCCTCTATCCTCACACATTGTCAGTCTTCTTGAACTGGCAATTCCTGGGAGAAGTATGACAAAAATGTTCTTCTGTGACATGAATTTTCAATTTTTCTTTGTATTTCTATTATTTGTTGCTTTAACTATTTCCGTGTTATGTTGCTAAGCTCATAAAGGTTGGTGAACGTTTTACCTTCTTAGCAGCTATCTTTCATCAATGTGAAATATTCCTCTTTGTTCCTTTCCAATTTTTTGTCTTACCTTGTATTTTTTCTGACATTTATATTCTTAACACTGCTTTCCTTTTATTAAGCCTTGCCTGGAACATCTTTATTTTCCAACTTACTGGATTCTTTTGAATAGATAAGCTTGCAGTGTCCCCATCTGTTAGATCTGTCTTTGATGTGATCATTTTGGACTGTAGTTTTCTCATCAACTTCATAATCCTACCTGCCTTCTGTTTTTCAGAGAGTCTTAATTATTCCTTATGCATACAATGGCATACCTTGTTTTCTAGCACTACTATAAATTAGAATGCGTGTGTGTTTTCTATTATTTAAAGCAAGAAGAAGAGATGACGTTAAATGTTCTGGCTGCCATCTTGATCCAGTCCTATGCTTTCCCTCACACCAGATTTCCTTCCTCACTGCCACTCCAAAACATTCCTTTCCTGTCCTTCCAGCTAGGTCTATCTGGATATTGGAGGTGCTGTGAGAGATATGCTTCAAAACAGAGTTTGAATATGTTTAATCAACATGCACCCATCGAAAAACTAACATGGTTTTCCACCTCTTTAGGAACTAAAAGTTGACTTCAACTTGAGTTCCACTGGCATGCATTATTCAGTAACAGCTTACACAGCTCTATGTTATCCTCTTCCCATCTCATTCCCAGAAAGGTCTGTTTAATAAACAGTCCATTTTTAGACAGCACTACTAATAACATCACAATATTACTATTCTTCTGGATGATTTATTAGCAATACGTATATCCCAGTTTCTTCCATAGGAGAAACATGTTTAAAAGCTACTAACTAGACAATTGGCAAGGCATGGCACAAACTAACTGCACTATAACTCTTAGCAAATTTTTGGCCATTAAAAGTAGCATTTATTTATTTTTATTTATTTATTTTTTGCGGTACGCGGGCCTCTCACTGTTGTGGCCTCTCCCATTGCGGAGCACAGGCTCCGGACGCGCAGGCTCAGCGGCCATGGCTCACGGGTCCAGAGCCGCTCCGCCGCATGTGGGATCTTCCCGGACCGGGGCACGAACCCGCGTCCCCTGCATTAGCAGGCGGACTCTCAACCACTGCGCCACCAGGGAAGCCCAAAAGTAGCATTTAGACTGTACTATTTTTAAAGTCAGGAAAAAAAAATTAAAAAACCTCACAATTATTCATAAAGGACTTGTGCTTTGTTTCCTTTCTTATTTTATTTGAAACATTCTCACCTCATTTTCTATGCTTTATCTTTATACATCAAATAGAGAGTTTTTTCTCATTTATAGGTCATCAAATTCCAACCACAGGATTTCAGACTAAAAAGGGCTTTAGAGTTAACTAGATTAGGCCCATCACATGATGTTGAAGAGCTTTTGTGACATGCTCAAATTCGTATATCGACCTTGGGACAGAGCTGGCGCTAGAATGTGGGTTACCTGACTCTAGAACACTACACATAAATTTACATTTATAAAAGATTTTAAAAGTCCATCTCATCTGCAAAGTACCAAGAAACTCCTAGGAGGAAACTCGACGGCATGAATAATCTCAGTTTTCATAGGAGGGAACATTGAGCAGGAAGGATGAATTAATGACTTGCTTAAAATAATCCACATCAGGAGTTGTCAAGGGGCCAACTTGAGGTCTTCGCCACGAGGCCTGGTCTCCATCTAACAGCCTCTCCATCTACTTAGCACACAACTGCACTTCCTAAAAGGACAGAGGTGCCTTCTCAAGGAACTATTTCATGGTTTAATCCCTAAAGGATACAAAGTATAGATTCATTTTTAGTTTTTGGCCGTGCCACGCAGCATGCGGGATCTTACTTCCCCAACCAGGGATTGAAACCATGCTCCCTGCAGTGGAAGCGTGGAATCTTAACTACTAGACCACCAGAGAAGTTTCTAGATTCATTTTTAAATTGTTAAAATATAAGTGTCTTTTTGGTTTGTGGTGATCTTAAAAAAACCCAGCTAAGTCAGAACCAGGTAATCCATTGTAAATTGGAGACTGATTCACCTATAATCCTAGATAAAGTAAAAGGATGAATCACAATGTTGCTTTAAATTCCTTCCAGCTCTTTGTTTATTGTTTCCTCTTGAGTGGAATTCCATTTATTCATTAATCTAGCTCTGTTCCCAACAGCTTGGCATATAGTAGGCCCTCCAGTAAATATTTAGGACTAGGCATTTGCGCTCTGTATAGGATTTGCAGAGCCCTCTCTCTGCCTCTGCGTCATGAATAGTTCTTTAGACTCTAAGGAGCTGGCAAATTCTTTTAGACTCTTAAGAGTCCAAGAGTATGCAAACTATGGCTGGTGGACCAGCCACGTGTTTTTATAAATATAAGTTTTATTTAAACACAGTCAGGCCCATTCATTTGTATGTTATCTGTGGCTGCTTTCCCTACAAGGGCAGAGCTCAATCAAAGTGACCGAGACCGTATGGCCTGCAAAGCCTAAAATATTTGCTATTTGGCCTTTTACAGAAAAAGTTTTCCAATCCTTGCATTTAAAATCTATTTATTACCTTTTATGACTAACATGGGGTTGAGCCAGTGTCTAGCTAAACAACAAATGCCCTATGACAAATGTTCCTAGATCAGCAAACTGCTAACCTAGTCATGGAAGTCTAGTTCAGTTACAGGCTTAGCTAATATGAACGTCAGCAAACATAAGTAATGATGATTTATATTTGCGTGACACTTTATAGATTATGAAATATTTCATGTATATCTCACTTGATATTTCCAATAACCCTAGAACGTAGGCAGCAGGTATTACTTTTTCATGAGGTAACAGTTTCTGAGACATTGCATATCTCAGGGTTAAAAGGAATTCAGATTCAAGTGTTTTTATCTTTTAGCAGCTAAAATGATTACTTTATCTCTGGAAAATGCTGATTTCAAAAAAAAAAGAAGGAGAAGTTATTAACATTTATCATCTTATGATGCACTGATTTGAAATAATATATTAGAAGATCACTTGCAATTAATAGTACTTTGTAATAACATGTCCTGTCTTCTTACTGTTGTATTTTTATGTCAATAAATTGGTAATAAAAATAATATAAACATGTAATCTGACGGTTTAAAAAGTCAAACTAAATAAGCCTAATTGAGTTATAAGTTAAAAATACAACCTTAAATTTTTGAAATGTTAGAACCTACAAGATAAGTCAGTTATCTGGTTTCCTTGAATTAGCAAAATTAAAAAACAAACAAACACACAAATCCCCAAAACTCTTGGAGTAACAGAGAAAAATGTCAGGAAAAATATAAGTATATATGGGAAAACAGTGAAAGATTGACATAGTTCTCTCTTGTGGGTCAAATCAAGTTGAGATAAATATTTCAGTGGTGTTTACAAACTTTAGATGACAGTTATGATATCTTTCTTACATCATACAAGAATTGATTTCTGTGTGATCAAACAACTTAGGAGGAATTTCTAGTTGACCAAAACATTGCTGCCTTGGAACAGCATAAAAAATTAGGACAATAGAGTGTATGATTCTAACTGCATGGCATCTGGAAAAGGCAAAACTATGGAGACAGTAAGATATATGTGGTTGCCAGGGTTTGGGGGAAGAGTGGGATGAATAGGTGAAACACCGAGGGTTTTTAGGACAGTGAAACTATTCTGTATGATATTATAAAGATGGATACATGTCATTATACATTTGTCCAAACCCATAGAATATACAACACCAAGAGTGAACCCTGATGTAAACTATGAACTTTGGGCGCGGATGTGTCAATGTAGGCTCATCAGTTGGAAGGAATGTTCCACTCTGGTGGGGACATTGATAGTGGGAGAGACTATGCATATCTAGGGGTAGGGAATGTATAGGAATTTCTATATTTTCTTCTCAATTTTGCTGTAATCTGAAAATTGCTCTAAAAAGTAAAGTCTATTTAAAAAATACTTAGTGCAATGGACTAACAAAGGCCACAATTCTACGTCCTCCTCAGAAGCTTTATAAATGTGCATTAAAAAAATAAATTTTGGGGGCGTACCATGGCATGGATACAAGAAAAACAAAGGCCTAGAATCCTTTCAGAAGAATGGATCCAGAGCAAACTTACTTCGCACGCGGATTGAGTTTCCCATGAGCTTGACTCCTTCTCCTGAGGGAGAACCCCTCTTTGGAAAGCTTGGTCTCCCAGGCACGTCTGACACAACGAAGGCTCGAAGTCTGGCTCCCCTGGTGGCATGTACACCACTGAAGGGCCCGTGTACTTCAGACTGGGACTCTGATGCTTGTCCACACTGACCACCGGACTCTTGATCCATCTTCGTACCTGCAGTGTGCAAAAGAAAAGAAAAAATGCGTTTTACCTCCTTTGATGTCTAATGAGACCTTGATGGGAAAGTGGGTGGGATGGACAGTCAGGAAAGGAGTCTCACAACTTCCCTACCTATCAAACCTTAACATAACCTGAATTGGTCAGTGCTGGCCACTCATTTTCCAGCACCTTGTGTTTTTTGGTTGGTCATTTCATTTCACTGAGTCTGTCTCCCCATCTGTAAGACTGGGGTAGTCATATTTCTGCCCAGGTTGTTATGCAGATTTTAAAATATTTTTAAAAGTCCAAGTGTTTTGCCTGGCACATAATATTGAGTAGACAGTAATTTTTTTTTTTTTTTTTTTTTTTTGTGGTACGCGGGCCTCTCACTGTTGTGGCCTCTCCCGTTGCGGAGCACAGGCTCCGGACGCACAGGCTCAGCGGCCATGGCTCACGGGCCCAGCCGCTCCGCGGCGTGCGGGATCCTCCCGGACCGGGGCACGAACTCTTGTCCCCTGCATCAGCAGGCGGACTCTCAACCACTGCGCCACCAGGGAAGCCCAGTGGTGCTTATTTTACTTCACTCTTATCTTTGTTGCTGCATGCACGCTTTCTCTAGTTGCGGCGAGTGGGGGCTACTCTTCCTTGCGGTGTGAGGGCTTCTCACTGCAGTGGCTACTCTTGTTGTGGAGCACGGGCTCTAGGCGTGAGGGCTTCAGTAGTTGTGGCGCACGGGCTTTGTTGCTCCGTGGCATGTGGGATCTTCCCGGACCAGGGCTAGAACCCGTGTCCCCTGCATTGGCAGGTGGATTCTTACCCACTGCGCCACCAGGGAAAGCCTCATTTATAGATCTTAACACACTTGGCTGTCATCCTCTATCAAGGTAATAAATATGTTCTGCATAACGATTTCTTTCACACAGCAATAGCTCCTCAGAGCAGACACCCTGAGAAGACAGAGTGGCTTTTGGAATTCCTCATCCTTTCATGCCACTGAGTGGTGCTTATTTTACTTTACTCTTACTATTACGATTATGCTGACAGAATGATAGTTCACAAATGTCTAAGGTGAATTGTAACCAATTCACCTTAGAAAAAGAAGTAAAAGAAGTTGCTCCTGGCTAAGAAATTATCTCACTTTGTTTTTTTTTTTCCTTAAAGTTTTAAAACTCACCACTTGTCTTGCTTGCATGTAGAATTCTTGTAAGGTAGAGAAAAAATGTAAAGGTATTCTAACATTAAAAGGATAACATTTATATAGCACTTTCAGTGTGAAAGGCACTGTTCTAAGTGTTTAACATGCAACGTTTTTTTTTTTTGTTTAATCCTCAGAACAGTCTTACATGATAGGCACTATTACTAATCCCATTTTGCAGATGAGAAGACAGAGGCAGAGAGAAATGAATCAAGTTTCCTCAAGGCGCAATACTGGTGTCAGGCACTTTGAATCCACTGTCTACTCCTTTACAAGCATGCAGTTTTAGCAAGTGTTGGAGTGATTTATGACTTGTCATCAAATGCTTGAAATTCATCCTAATTTAATATGTCTTTTCCATGCTCTTTGAAACTCCTGAGGATTCTTTTTATAGTTAACCAATTGGTGAAATTAGTGTATATTGAAAGGATGAAAAAATAAAATCACAGTACTGAATTTTAGTTAGTAATGCTGACAATTAGATTTTTTAAAAATATACTGAGAATAAACTAAAATTGCAATAGCATAAGAATGTTTAAGCAATTTGATGGAATATTATGCCATCACTAAAAATAAATATTGTGAAGACTCTGTGGCAACATGGAAAATGTTTAGAATGTAATTATACGAAAAAAAGCCAAATACAGAATTGCTCAATCACTATAATTGCAAATGTAAAAATATATGTACTATCTATAGACAAAGCAAGAAAGTAACAGGCAAAATAGAAACTTGCATTTCTTGTTAGGATCATGGATGTCTTAGTTCTCCCTCTTTTTACAGTGTCCTGTGCTTTATTTTTTTTAAAGAATAATTTCTTTTAAAGTTTATAAGAATCTTAAGCAATTAAAACCATCATATTTCTTTCTTTGGTTACATACGTGTCTTTTACTTGCTTTGTGTATAGGTACTCTTTTCAATGTCATTTAAAATAATCTTTTTACGTTTACTATTCTGATGTTAACATTTGGGAGGGTTCCATCAGTATTTCTTGTACGCTGGGGCCCCATAAGCAAGTTAGTAGCTGCATTCAAAGTGTTTGGGGCTTCCTGGTGGCGCAGTGGTTGAGAATCTGCCTGCCAATGCAGGCGACACGGGTTCGAGCCATGGTACGGGAGAATCCCTTATCCCACATGCCGCGGAGCAGCTAAACCCGTGCGCCACAACTACTGAGCCTGTGCTCTAGAGCCCGCCAGTCACAACTACTGAGCCTGCGCGCCACGACTACTGAAGCCCTTGTGCCTGGAGCCGGCGCTCCGCAGCAAGAGAAGCCCGCGCACCGCAATGAAAAGAAGCCCCCGCTCGCCACAGCTAGAGAAAGCCCGCGCGCAGCAACAAAGACCCAACTGAACCAAAAATAAATAAATAAATTTAAATAAAAGAATCACATGAGGAATTGTCATTTTATTTGATATCAGCTAAGAATTCCCAAAATAGTTCAGATGACTTTGAGCATAGGCTGTCAAACAATGCATAGATGCTTTTACAGAATTTGAGAGTTGAAAGAGACCCAAAGATGTTAGTAATTTGCCCAAAGTCACAATGTAAATTATTATGTGGGAAAAACTACACCTCTTAGTTTAAGCAAATCAGTCAACTAGTTTCTACTAGGGTATAAGCTGGCAAACTCAGTGTCTTCAGAGGCTGGCAAGAACAGGAAATGTGTAAAGCCCTATGACCAGGGTATAAAAATAGGGAGTGGTAGAGACTGCGGCAAACTAGGAGTGCATGCTTGCCAAGTGTTTTTACATTTAAACGAAAAAATGAACAAACAAACACATAAAACCCCCAAGCAAACAATGCTGGCCAAATAAAACCCTAGTCAAACATACCCTACACCTTCAAGAGTCACTGCTTGACCCTTGAAGTTATTCTAGCAAGTAGAATAAGTATGACGTAGAATTCTATGAAGTAGAAATAAAATGATTTGCTATCTTCTAACTTAAAAAAAATCCAATGCTTTCAACATTTTAACTTTCATTCACGTATTCATCACTTATTATCGAAGACCAGCTACGTGTCAGGCATAATCTAGGCATTGAGAATTCAGTTCATAAGTCAGATCCCCCAAAACCTGCCCTCGTGGAGCTCGACTTATGACTCAAGGAGTAAATTATTTATTTATTTAAATAAAGACTAAAGGGGGAAGTAAAGCAGAGGTGAGTGATCAGTCTCAGTGGAGGGTTCAGTTTTAATTTTATGAGATTTCGGGAGAAAGATTCAAGCTGAAGATATGCGTTGAAGACTTGAAACAAATAGCCATGTTCTACTGAAGTCTTCCAGGGGAAAAAACCCAGTGACTTGCCAAGATCTACTTGTGAAGTATGTGTCATACTTCTGGGGATTTGGTTATTAGAATCTATTATATTTCACATAAACTTACTGAATAACATGACTTACTCAAGTCTCCTAAGAGTGAGTGTTTTGTGTTTTGTGTCTTCACACCTCCCACTGGAGGGCAGGGAGTGGGTGGCGTGACATTTCATTAGAAAGGTCCCTGATTCCAAATAACCTTCAACGAATTAACCCATTCTGATCCTTACAGACATGGGACTAGGATTCTCCCTCTCTTTCCACAGAAAAGGTCGTGAGGGAAATTTAGAAATATTCCATTTCTCCAGAAGCATCAGGGAGAAAGGAGAAAGGTGTTATAAAAATAGATATAGTGATACGTTTTGTGAAAGGACCGTGGCTGGCATTCATCACCTGCGTTGTCTTGAACTGCTGTATCTCCTCTGGCTAAGTCCTCTTACTGGCTTCAGTCTGTCCCTTCCCCTCCTACTGCTTTGCACATTTCACTGCTTTGGAGCCTTCCAAGTGGTTTTTATTGGCCTGATTCATGACAGCGTTGGCGATGTGTACTTAATCTTGAGAGAGTGGCTGGTCAGGGAGTGAGTACAAGGGCTCTCCCGCTGGCCTTGGACTCCGGCAAGGTGCCCTCCAAAACTGCTGAGTGCAGGACCACTCCCTTGGCCCTGAGGGAATTCAAGCTACAACCGGCCTATTGTGGGAGTTGCTAACAGCGAGTGGCTTTGGGAGCCCCTCAGAGACCTGTCACAATGGCTCTCGGAAAACTGTAGCAGCTGCGTGTGTGAGAAAAATGAATGCCCGGATACAGGCTGTTGCCCTGGCTCCTGGGCCACCTGGGCCTGGTTTTATTCAGAGCCACACACTCTCGTTTGTGGAGAGCATTGTAAACAAACACGGACTGGGGTGAGACATCCTCTTCACTGCGAATAAATCAAAAACTCCCTCACTTGGGCTTTCTAGAAGCCTGTTCTCCAAACCGCATCAGACTTTTAAAGGAAGAATTACCTCTCCAGCCACAGGTCAAAGAGTAAAGCTTTTCTTTTAACCTCACAGCTACTCTTACTGAACAGTGTGTATGCAAAATATTAAGCCAATCTCTTTGCTAAATCAGTCTGCCCTGGTTTTTTTAATTTCTCTATTTGAATAGATTTGAAAAAAATCTCCAAAAGCAATAATCCCGCAGACTAGAAAATCACCAGATGTGATTAAAAAGATTGGCCAGCTTCGAGGGATTTTCCACTAGTGGTTTTCTTTTCCTATTAAATAATAGGAAACATATATTACTCTTAATTTAATATGTTTAAGCAGATAATGATGTCCACTGATACAGAAAAATTATAGAGGGTTCAAGTACTTATCTGTGAATTCACAAGGCAGCACCTGCTGGTCTCATCACTCCTTTTGTTTTCTGGGAATGAAGAGCTGTCTCTTCCTTAAAATCCAAGCGAACTTGATGTTGGACACAACTTTGGCAATTTCCAGAGAGGCGTTTTTTATTATACAAAACTGACTTTGTTTATATGATGCCACCATAACTTTCAATTCAGATATAGTCAAGCAAGTTTTCTAGTAAGATGATCTGAATAATTCAATTGATCATAAAGAGAGACCTCCACACCTATTCCTTTTTCCAGAGGGGTGCCTGCCAGCAGGCTGGTTTTGACATTAATGTAACTCAGGAGAAGGCTCCTGGAAGCAAGTTCCTCTTACCTTGGTGCCCGGGGCTGCTTCATAGCACGGTTCCTAAAATATAACAGTGCTATGATACAAGGTCAGTGATATTAATCTGATTTCTTCACTTTAGCTATTCGTGGTCATCATCTAACTTTCTTTTCTCTGAACATCTGCAGTGCGTATTGCTTAAATAAAACCGTGGGACTTTGATGCTCACCGGCTGTTATGCTATGTCATCTCGCTAACTGGAACATAAGGGTGAGGATAGCATCTTAGGCTTTTTTTTTTAATTCCCCAGAGGCTAGCATTAGACCTTACAAATAGTAGGCAATAAAAATAGGAATTGCTTGATTATTATTATTGTTATTATTTTTTTGTGTGGTATGCGGGCCTCTCACTGCTGTGGCCTCTCCCTTTGCGGAGCATAGGCTCCAGACGCGCAGGCCCAGCGGCCATGGCTCACGGGCCCAGCCGCTCCGCAGCATGTGGGATCTTCCCGGACCGGGGCACGAACCCGCGTCCCCTGCATCAGCAGGCGGACTCGCAACCACTGCGCCACCAGGGAAGCCCTGCTTGATTATTTTTGACAATAACTATATTTATTCATTTATAGATCTTTTTTTTTTTTGGCTGCGTTTGGTCTTTGTTGCTGCATGCAAGCTTTCTCTAGTTGCGGCGAGCGGGGGCTACTCTTCCTTGCGGTGTGAGGGCTTCTCACTGCAGTGGTTTCTCTTGTTGTGGAGCACGGGCTCTAGGCGTGCAGCCTTCAGTAGTTGTGGCACACCGGCTCAGTAGTTGTGGCGCACGGGCTTAGTTGCTCTGCAGCATGTGGGATCTTCCCAGACCAGGGCTCAAACCCATGTCCCCTGCATTGGCAGGCGGATTCTTACCCACTGCGCCACCAGGGAAGCCCTCATTTATAGTTCTTAACACACTTGGCTGTCATCCTCTATCAAGGTAATAAATATGTTCTGCATAACAATTTCTTTCACATAGCAATAGCTCCTCAGAGCAGACACCCTGAGAAGACAGAGTGACTTTTGGAATTCCCCATCCTTTCATGCCACTGCCCTTGGGATTTCCCCGTCCTTTCTTGTCAGCATTGGCCAAGGTAATTACATCCTGTTCGAGATTCTCAGGGTCTAACCCTGTGTTTCCCCAGGGCTCGTCTGGGGGATGGGGTGGTGAGGAGGGCTAGGGGGAAGAGGCAGGAATGAGAGGGTCCACATCTCTTCATCCTTTTCTACACTGCTACCTACACCCTCAGCTGCATCCCCTGTTACAGCTGCCAGCCCTCTGTGTTCTACCAGCAAGAGGCGGTGAGGATTCAACACCAGACCCGGTTCTCGTACTCAGTCCTGTAAATCCCCTTCTTCTTCCTCCTCGTTTAGGTGCCCACCTCACCCCGTCTCCCCCCACAAAGCTTTAAACAGAAAAAGCTCAGAATTCACTGACATAAGTCTTTCTTTGGAAATGGAAGTAGAGTTTTTCTCAGTCCTTTAAGTTCTAGGACTGAGGCTTTTAGCTTGAATTCGTCTTTCCTGGATCTAGAAAATTAAAAAAAAAAAAAAGAAAAAGAAAAAAGAGGAACAGCCCTTGGCAGGATGGGAACGGTGAGGACAACAGGAAAAGTTATGCTTAAAACCAAACATGTTCGATTTAATGGATTGCCTGGCATTCTGGAATCATGTACATTTGGCTTTTTTAGTGTTTAAATGGCCCTTTAAAAAAAAATGAAAGGCTTCTTTTGTGCTGGACACAAAGTAGGTATCAGTAAATATTTGTTGAGTGAATGGATGAATAAAATAATGGTGACAGTAAAAAAAAAAAAAAAAGGAAAAAAGAGGAAGTAGGAGAGAATTCTTTCAGGTAATATCTCTTAGGGGGCAGTATGTACTATTTGCTTTTGGAATTGAAAAATAAGGCTCAGGGAAAATGGCAAGGCTGAGCTGATCCCCGGGAAAGAGCCTGTCTGGCCCGTCCACAGCTAATCCACCCACACACGCTTTGGAAGCTTCCTCTTCTGGCTCCTCCAATAATGCCCTGTTCCAGGAGCTTTAACTTCTTCTCTTTTGGCTACTGTCCCCTGGCATATTCAACACATTGAAATATTTGAACTATCTCTAAAAAGCCAGCAAACTAACTGAACACATAACACCCCCTTTTCACCCACAAATTTCCTGGTTCCAGAAACCCTCTTTCACCACCACCCCAGCCCTTTTCCTTCTTAGCTAAGCTTCATGAAAACATGATCTCCATTTCTTCACCTCACATTTACTCCTCAAATATTATGGATCACCTAATATTTTCTGGGACTAAAGGGAAGAACATGACAAAAAGAGTCTCACTCCATTGAAACGAGTTTTTACTGAGATGTCAATAAACCTCATTTCCAAATCCAATGGACCCCTCTCAGTACTTAACCTGGCTTGCATACTCTGCAGCATTTAAAGGTTTCAACGAAAGTTCAAAAAGTCTCTGCCTGGCATTATGCTGGGTGGTGAAGACACAAAGAAATAAAATTGCTCGAGTGACCTTTGAGTGAGGTTGCTTGCATTTCAGGGGAGAATGACCCACAAGCCTGTGGGTCATCACATCATAGTAAGTGTTAATGTAGCAAATAGTTAAAAGCATAAGCTCTAGAACCACACTGCTTGGCTGCAAAACCTAGCATCGCTGCTTAAGCAACTGACTGAGCCTTCCCAAATCTCAGTTTCTACACTTGTAAAATAGAGATAATGATAATACCAACCTTATCAGGGTTTTATGAGGCCTGAATGAGACAATGCAAGTAAACTCAGCATTTGGCACTGGGTGAACACTTGGTTAATATTTGCTATTATAGTTATGGTTCCAAGCAGGAGAGAGTTTTATACAAAGTGCCATGGCAGAAAAAGTGGGAGGTATTTGGCCCAGTTGGGAGAAATCAGGGAAGGCTTCCTGGAGGAAGTGATGGTTAAATTGAGGCTTAAAGGTTGAGTTAAAGGAAGCCAGGTGAATTGAAATGGGAAAGACACTTCTAGCAGAGAGGACGACAGGAAACAAATTACAGAGGCAAAAATCTGCATGTGATGTATAGAAAATAAGCCCATAGAGGAGAGGCAAGAACTGAAGCTGGATAGAAAAGTTGGGTTGTGGGGTGATGAATGGTCACTGAAGTGTTTAAAGCAGGAGAGTGGGATGGTCAGATGTGTCTTTCAATGCAGTATGATGGATGGATTTAAGTTGATCAAGAACACAAAGTAGCTAGATGAGTCAGGAGTCTTTGATTATAAAATAAATGATAAGGGCCAAAAAAGAATAGCAGCAGTGGAGGTGGCAAGGAGGGATGAATCAGCAAATCTATCTATCCTGCAGCTCTCCAGTCTATATTCATTCGAGAATCACTGTTTTATTGTCTTTTATCTGGATTCTTAAAGCCAAGCCCTACATGGCCTTGACCCTTTAATCCATTCTCACTGAAACCACAGTATCTTTCCAAATGGAAAAGCTGATCTTGTCCCAGCTTTAAACTCCTCAGTGGTTTCCCATCAATGGCGGCAGTGGCTTTCAAATCTGTTAGGTAAGGATGGATGTGCTGTAAGAAAGTCCTGTGCAGGGAGTTCCCTGGTGGTCTAGTGGTTAGGATTCCAGGCTTTCATGGCTGTGGTCAGGGTTAAATCCCTGGCTGGGGAACTGAGGTCCTGCAAGCCACATGGTGCGGCCAGGAAAAAAAAAGTCCTGCACATATACACATTTATACACATTTGTAATAATACAGAGAGAGATAACAGGAAAAATTGTCTACCTCCAACTTTATTCTTTTTTCATGAAATTGCACTGACATTTTCTATTCTAATCTATTCCTTTAAAATGCTTATTACAACCCACTAATTTGATTTCATGACCCACTAATAGCTGACACACAAATTGAAGAACACTCATCTAAATGGTAAAGTCTAGGGGAATTCTCTGGAAGTCCAGTGGTTAGGACTCTGTGCTTCCACTGCAGGGGGCCTGGGTTTGATCCCTGGTCAGGGAACTAAGATACCGCATGCTCCGCGGCATGACCAAAAAAAAAAAAAAAAAAGGTAAAATGGTAAAGTCTAAACTCCTTGGCCTGGGATACCAATTCCCCAAGGATCTGCATTCTCCTTTCCCATTGTGCCCCCAGTGGATCCAGAGCCTCCAGTATATCATCTAATTTTCAGTTGTCTTAAAGACTGGTCTCCTAAGTCTTTTTTTTTTTTTTTGCAGTACGCGGGCCTCTCACTGCTGCGGCCTCTCCCGCTGCGGAGCACAGGCCCCGGACGCGCATGCCCAGCGGCCATGGCGCGGCATGTGGGATCCTCGCGGACCGGGGCACGAACCCACGTCCCCCGCATCGGCAGGCGGACTCTCAACCACTGCGCCACCAGGGAAGCCCCTCCTAAGTCTTTGATTGTGTACAAACTCTTCCCTCTGACCCACCTGTCCATCTGGGAACTCTTACTAAGTGTCACACACTAGGGACAGACTACCGTTGTCTGTCTTCTCACTACTCCTTGACCCATTAAGGTATTTATTTCTTCAAATGGGACCTCACATTCACTCTGATTTACTTGTCTATTTTCCCTATTATAATTTGAGTTTCGCAAGGAGGAAGACATTATTTTCTCTCATTTATTCCTTAAAGGGACATTTACAAAGTTTCTTTTGTGTGTTCCCTCTTCCTAGCCCATCCTCTCCCCACTTCCTGTCTGCCCTGACTTTGAGCTGAAGCTCCCAAGGAAAGAGGCTCACTATTATACCTCCTGAGCGCAGCTCCCAGCATATAGTAAGCGATAAAGAAATATTTGTTGATTGGCTTAAAGCCAGATATTATTCAAGGCACAGGGAATAAAAAATAAGAGGCAATTGTCCTTAAGAATCAACAAGGAAATCAACAGTTGTAAAACAGTGTTAAAGCTAGTTTGAGTTCATCTTTGGGAACAGCTAGGACAGGGCCGTGACGGGGGTGGGTTTTGGATAGAGAGGATAGCGTGATGGGCTTGGCTGGAGCCGCCCTTGGGCGTGAACATGTATAGGGCAAGACAGAAAGCCAAAGAGGGAAGGGTGTCAGCTATCAAAGGGACTTGACCTCCTGAATGATGGAATGCTATCCTTCACTCCCAGGGAGGGAAAACTTAAGTGTTTTAAAATTTCCAGTGATTAGACTTGCCGTACTCTGGATGAATTAGAACACGTCCAGGGGAAAGGCAGCCTAGACTAGAGGAACAAGCACTGGGTAGAGAGGGGGGTCCCGAGAAAGCACATCTTTTTCTTGTTTTTAATTTATTTATTTAATTTACTTATTTTTGGCTGCATTGGGTCTTTCTTGCTGTGCAAGGGCTTTCTCTAGCTGCCGGGAGCGAGACCTACTCTTCGCTGCAGTTCACGGGCTTCTCATTGCGGTGGCTTCTCTCGTTGCGGAGCACCGGCTCTAGGTGCGCAGGCTTCAGTAGTTGTGGAACACAGGCTCAGTAGTTGTGGCTCATGGGCTTAGTTGCTCCAGGGCATGTGGGGTCTTCCCAGACCAGGGCTCAAACCCGTGTCCGCTGCATTGGCAGGCGGATTCTCAACCACTGCACCACCAGGGAAACTCAAGAAAGCACATCTCCTACATGTGTTTCTAAACATAGGGGAGCTTTTTTTTTTTTTTTTGCGGTACGCGGGCCTCTCACTGCTGTGGCCTCTCCCATTGCGGAGCACAGGCTCCGGACGCGCAGGCTCAGCGGCCATGGCTCACGGGCCCAGCTGCTCTGCGGCATGTGGGATCTTCCCGGACCGGGGCACGAACCCGTGTCCCCAGCGTCGGCAGGCGGACTCCCAACCACTGCGCCACCAGGGAAACCCCTAGGGGAGCTTTTTAAAACATGAAGGTAAACCAGATTCTTTAAAAATTTTTTAAATTTTCCTTTCAAGCTCTGTGTGACTGGATGAAGGTCAGGGCAGACTGAATGAAGCATGAAAAGAGTGGGGCCTTGGAGGGGGTCAGGTAGGATGGGCAGACCCAGGAGCGGGCACTGGGAGGGGTTACCCTGAGTATAGTGCAAGTGGAAGCCTAAGCGCCACTTTGCAGCCCCTGTTGGAGCGCTACCTTATCATCCTTCAAAGACCATCTCCTTCCCTTCTTCCTCCCTCCTCCCCCCCGACCGAATCTAATATAATGTCAGAGGTTTATTATTTCATACAACTGCTAACTTCCTTAATAATCAAGGTATATTATGAATTTAATAGATTCTTATGGTTAAGGGTAGGGTCAGGTGTGACACATGAAAGGTTACTAAACAGCAAGTATAATATTGCTTTTATGTTATTCTGGGGTGAAACAGTCAGTTTACAAGTGATTTGGGTTTTCTCACAATTTAAAAAACATGTAAAATGTAAAAATGATTTTCTACAGAAATGAATGAACTGGCTTATGAGAACTGGATTCTTGTTCCAGCTGTGCAACCACCTTGAGCAACTCACTTAACCTGTTTGAACTTCACTGCCCTTATCTGTGGAATGAAGGGCTCGGTGCTGGTAAACCCCACAGTCCCTTGCAGCCACGTCACAGATTCAAGGCTAGGCTATTTCTTCACTGGGTTCTACTAAGATAATTTGGAACCCCTACTTCTACAGTGTGCTGTGCTCAGCACAGGTCTGCTGAATGAACAAATGATCAAATAACATCTGCTTTACCCACTACATTTTCTCCTTGCTTGCCAAGCCAGTTACATTCTTCCATAACTATGTATTACCTCCATTAGATAAATGGAAAAAAACCCACAAGGCTCTTAAAATAATCATATGGTATTAAGGGCAGTTGTTAGAAAATCCATTTAAATTGCAGTGATGCAGACTGATGAAAGTCTCATTATTTGAACAGTGTACATTCCTTAATTAAATTGAAAGCTCTAAATGAAAGGGAAGATGATTTGCATCCAAAATGGGGGCTTATTACTACTCCCTGATTTTTTTTTGTTTTTTGGTTTTTTTCGGTACGCGGGCCTCTCACTGTCGTGGCCTCTCCCATTGCCGAGCACAGGCTCCAGACGCGCAGGCTCAGCGGCCATGGCTCACGGGCCCAGCCGCTCCGCGGCATGTGGGATCTTCCCGGACCGGGGCACGAACCCGTGTCCCCTGCATCGGCAGGCAGACTCTCAACCACTGCATCACCAGGGAAGCCCCTTCCTGATGTTTTTGCTTCTTCCTCGAGGCTTCTTATAACAGAAGCTGCACAGTACAGTCAGTTTCAATTTTATGCAAAAACAGTTTTCCTCCAGATGATGCTTGTTCTGTATTGGTAATGGTTGCTATTTCTGTATTCTATTTTTTCCCCCTCACTTCATGTTTTATAAAGAAAATGGTAAGATTCAATTGTTGCCTGAAAACAAGAAGGAAGTCAAAGCTAATAAATAGATATTTATTAAGTCTCTACTATGTCCAAGAATTTTGAGGTACTTAAAATGTGGGAGATGGCAGAAGGAATTCAGAATGAATTGCAGATGTTTGAAAATCCTATGGAAACTGCTGAAATCGGAAAACTCACTATGACCTCAGAACAATTGAGCCAGAGGAAAATTACCATTACTATGAATCTGTGTAAGTGGAGAAGGAGAAAAAGATATTTTTCAGGACAGATGCAATTTGGGGATGTGAAAAAAAAAAACCACTCATAATAATATTAAAACTAAAGAATTAGGGCTTCCCTGGTGTCGCAGTGGTTGAGAGTCCGCCTGCCAATGCAGGGGACACGGGTTCATGACCCGGTCCGGGAGGATCCCACATGCCGCGGAGCGGCTGGGCCCGTGAGCCATGGCCGCTGAGCCTGCGCGTCCGGAGCCTGTGCTCCGCAACGGGAGAGGCCACAACAGTGAGAGGCCCACATACCGCAAAAAACAAACAGAAAAAACTAAAGAATTAGAATCAGAGAAAGAGCTTAGCAAGCAACATTATCCCTGGTGATCCTACACCCTCCAGAAATGGTGCAATCTGCCAATGGATAGCAGTACTGAGCAGTATGAACTGACTCGTTAAAGGAAACATGAGTAAATGAAAACGGAGTATATAATCCAGAAATACATATTTAATGCAATACTTTAATATGGTCCTCATTAAACCCCAAAAGGATATAGCAAACCTTTCAGCTTTATGGGGAGGGTTTCATACATAACATTCAGGCAAAGGCAATTGTAAGACCTTATGTCTCTGGCCATGGTGATCGGTCCAAGAGTTGGCCTGCGACCCAAATCAGAACTAATCAGAATCCTTCTCTGCAATCTTTTCATACTGAAGCTGGGAGGTAGAGTTTTCTTCTTTCTGGATTGCAGACCCTAGGGATGTGTCCCGAGGAAATACCAGCAGCCTCTCTCTTGTCATGTGGAAAAGGCTGAGATAATAATCTACCTAGTGAGAGGCAGAACTGAAAGGCAGAGGCATATCATACCCAGATTCCAAAAAAAGTAAGCATTTTTTAATGTGGACCATATTGGTGTAATTAGATGCAAGGAATACAATTCTCAGGAAAAGAAAGTTGCTTTTAGGTAGACATAATTCAAAAATATTTCACCCGTTGAACAGCAGGGGCACGGAGCACAGACATTGTCTGTAGGACCCAGGCAGGATCGCTTAGGGCTCCTACTGTCCCAATTTCATGCCTCTGCTTATTAGATTGTGGAGAGTTCTTGAAGAGTCCTTTGGGACAGGCAGGAACAGCTAGGTTGGTTGGAGGGAGGGGACACTCAGAAAGTTCTGGACAGTGACTATTTACTAACCCTTATAGAAATATTTCAACATTTCAAAGTCAGTATGGCTTACCATGCATGTCAACTGAACATCCGCCCTTGTTTGGGAAAAGAGGAAATGGAATTGTGGTTATTCTCTGTGGAAATGACAGAGTAGACTGTGTGATGAAGGTTGTACGTAGCATAAAAGCTGTCCAATTGCTTGAACTCAAATTGTTCTTATAGTTTGGGTTTTATGGTCTTCTTTTATATTCCAAATTGATAATGGCCAAAATTTCATTTCTTTCCACAATCCAGCTGTCCCTGAGCCCTCTACCAAGTGCCAGAAGATAGTAAAAAGCATTAAAAATGTCTTTTGTTCATGTCCAAGGTTAAATAAGACGAGTACTTACATTTCATAAAGAAATATAGGGCAAATATTCTGAGCATAAGGGAAACTAATCCTAACTAATCAAAAAAATAGGAAAGAATTTCCCAAAAACAAGAAATAAAATGTGAAAAAAATGGATTTTGGTGGGTACTTTGGCTAATAAATCCACTAAAACAAAACAAAAATTTAGAGTATATGAAAACAAGGCATTTGAATTCCAGGCCTGTCTCTAGTGAACTGAGTATTAAGGAAACACTATTGATTGCAATAAGAACTGTGGTCAGCAGACAACGAGCTCAACAGTGCATTTTCTTTCCTCAGTCCCATAGGGAATGTTCTTTAGGAACCCAAGAGTCACAGGTTAAGCGGTGATTAAACACCATCACAGCAGCCTACTCATTTCCCTTTCTCCTTCGCCCCCTTCCAATCCACCCTGTACTTCCCTACTAGAGCCATCTTCCCAAAACATAGTTTTGATTATATTACTTCCTTGCTTAGTACCTTCAATGACTTTTTATTTTCTGCTGAATAAGGGCCAAGCCAGTTTGTTTAGCATTTACCTGGAATCTCTCCATGCTCTGGCCCTGACACTATTTACCATCCAATTCCCCATGATTCACCTGCTTTTGTGCCATACACCAGCCAAAACAGATTATTTGTTTTTTTCCTAACAAATCCTTCCATTTTTTGATCATTGAGTTTCTGTATTCTTATGTGTTCTTGTCAATAGGAGTGACTTTTATTCTTCATCTCATCTCAGTTTTGCTGGGTCAAATCTTAGCCAAACTTGAAAACCTGGCTCTAAAAGCATCTTCATGAAGGCTTATTACAACTTCATGAAGTATCTTCCTCCTTGAACCCTCCATTTTTACTCCAAACTTCTCATGTGAATCCATCATATTGTATAGCACCGTGATTGATGCACTCTTTAAAGATTCCAACTAGTATTTATTTTCATGGATAATTACCATGAGGTATATTCCCCTCCTGGGATTATGAGAAATGTAGAATTTTTTGCCATAATGTCATGCTAGAAGGGTTAGGAGAAAATAATTCATCATGTGTATATGAAATTGGAGGACTTCATTTATACTCTGAGAATTCCCCTGAGGGTTCAGTCTGTAAGACTAATTTCTTTGCCAATACTCTTGCTATTCCTTTTCCTAAGGGACTGTATGAGACCTTGAGGGCTACTATAAAATTTCTAACATGTCCTTAGACCAATGATTTCCACTGATTTTGACATTTATTTGACTTGGATAGCGGTCAATGATTTACTTCAAATTTCATCACCAAGTGCTTTTCACCTTTCTATTCATGGGTATTAATTTTGCTTCTCTGATTCTATCAAGCTTTATATTTTTACTTATCACTTTCTTGAAAAAACACTGGTCTCGCTATAGCCATTCCCCACCTAGTCATTTTCCCTTGGAAACACACAAGGGCCAACATGAGAAGGTTTGGGGTAGGAGTGCCTGACTCATTTTACAAGGAATCCTCAACTCAGTTCTTCATCATTTTCCTCTCCTGGGTGAAGAATTTCTCCCAGTCTCATTTAATCTTCCAGTGGCCTTTCTCTGTAGAAGGGTACCTCTACCCTGTAGAGGATACTTCCTATTATCATTTTATTACTTCTATCTTGTTCATGACTGTCTTGAAGGCACACAGAAATTCCTAAGTATTTGTAGATGAACAGATGGGTAAAGGAATAAATGGTTGCCTTATAGTGGCAATTTAACTTCTTAATTTGTGTCCTTACTAGATGGTAATTTTTTTTCTTTTGCAGTACGCGGGCCTCTCACTGTTGTGGCCTCTCCCATAGCGGAGCACAGGCTCTGGACACGCAGGCTCAGCGGCCATGGCTCATGGGCCCAGCCGCTCCGCAGCATGTGGGATCTTCCTGGACTGGGGCACAAACCCATGTCCCCTGCATCGGCAGGCGGACTCTCAACCACTGCGCCACCAGGGAAGCCCCAAGATGGTAAATTTTTTAAGGATAAAGTTTTCACCTTAGACATCTTTGTGTCACTTGTCACCCCAGGCAGTGTCTTGCATGGATCAAGTTCAGCAAATATTTGCTTTATTAGTTGCTAAGTAATGACCTGTCACCCCATGGGGTCTGAATGGAGTAGCAGACCCAGTCTTTGGAAATTTCACGGTCTTATTCTCTGTTCCAGCTACCTTGAATCTAGACCATAACCATAATTTTAAGGTCCTGATCCAAATTTTTCATCCACCTATCCATTCATAGTTTTAGCTTTTGTCTGTTTTGATGTCTATCTCACTATCTTAGTATTGTTAGAAGGTCTGATTTCAAGTGTTGTTTCTTGAACTTATTAGAGGTGTGATTTTGAGCAACTAAAACTCTGAGTATTTTCTCATCCATTAAGAGGTAATGATCACACTTATCTAAAAAGTGGTGCGAATTAGAAGACAAGCAGGTGGTAGTAGCAGGAAGGCATCTGAGCCCTCTGTGAGTATGTTAAATGAATATACATGTATAAGGATAATTAATTTTGTAATTATTCACAGTTAGCTTTCCAAAGATGAAACTGGCTCTCGGAAAAGACAGGAAGTCACTAGAGTTACTTCAGAGAAAGTTGCAGGCACTTGGCAAGTAGGGGCAGAGGGAAGTCAAAGTTTAACTGTGTACTTGAGCTTTCTTACACTTGAGCTATGACAGGTAAATTCACCATTTTCCTTCTAATTGTGGAATAAGAGAGACTGGCTTAAAAGCAGTTCAAGTAGAAAAAGTCCTAGGGATTTTAGTTCACACTAAACCCTATAAGAATCACCAAATCCATCTTCTGGACTATTGGAATGAAGCTATATCAGTAGAAACATTGAGATTAGAGCAAGGGAGGTGATACACTGACCTCTATCCTGCTAAATCAGATCAGGAGTACCGGTTCTAGACTTGGTTTTCTGATTTTAATAGGGGTATTGACAAACTAGGGAACAACCAAATAAGAACAGGTAAAATGGGGAAGGAGATTGTGATGGTTACTTATATATATCAACTTGGCTAGGCTATAGTATCTGGTTATTAAATTAAACACTAATCTATGGTTTGCTGTAAAGGGATTTTGTGGATGTTATCAATATTTACAATCAATTGACTTTAACTAAAAGAGTTTATCTTTGATAATCTGGGTGGACCTCATCCAATCAGCTGAAAGGCCTTAAGAGCAAAACAGATTTCCCTCAGAAAGAAGAAATTCTGCCTCAAGATTGCATCAACCTTCCAGCCTGCACTATGCATTTCAAACTTGCTATTTCCACAATCGCATGAGCCAATTCATTGAAATAACTTTCTTCATCTATATCTCCTAATGGTCTGTTTCACTGGAGAGCCCTGATTCAGAGACCAAATAAGAAAGATGGAGATGAAAAACTTAGGAAGGTCATGACTACAGTTTCCCAGTATTTGAATAGCTATTGTGTAAAAGATGAACAAATGGATGGAGGTAACAGCAAGGCATATGTGGGCTTTCCATATAACAGAAGTTAAATGGGGTTTTCTCTTAAAGAAGGCAGCTGCCCATCAGAGGGCACATGGAAGAAGAAATCTGACCAATCTTTTATTCTGTGAAATGAAATGCCCAAATAATGCTTTTTTTTGGTTCTAAGCATTAAATGAGTCCCTTTCTTACAGCTGTTTTATTACTCTTTGAAATTTTATTTGCTCTTATAACTATTCTTCCTGGACGGACTTTTCTGTGGTTCATTAAACAATATTTCTAATTTGTGGACCATTGTATTAAGCTCAAAGCTCCTAGCTGCATATTCATCCACTAAGTAAAGCTTCTCACATGGTTCTAATTTTGCAGAATATAAAACTGATGCTTTTCTAAAGTCGTCCAACCATTCTGTAACAAATCAGGACTTGGAGAAGGTTAGCAAGCTTATAAAATTAACAGCAGGGTTTTTCTTACCAAACTAGTTGGCATCTCTCAGCCAAATGGCTTTAGCAATATACAATTTTCCCCAATTTTTCTGTGAGACTGTAGCCAGCAAAACAAATTCTAGGCTAGATAAGCATAGAATCAAGAATTGAATTTTTATAAAGTTTATTTTTGAAATGCACAAATGACATTATAATGTTCTAACACTTAGAACAAGGTCAAAGCTAGGAGGTGACTTAGAAATCAGCCAACACTGCCTGCAAAACACATACTTAAAGTGTGCCCTGTGCACCCACCCCTGGCACCATCATGCAAGCCATGCTCATGGAGGACTTTTCCCTTGAGCTTTACATTCCCTGAAGTACACTTCATAGAACTGCTTGCTATAATTATTTTTCCTACTTTTCAGCAACTTTAGCTGAAATATGGAGCCAATATAAAATATAATTACAATGTAATAATCATCCCTTACCACTGGAGATGAATATAATGGATTTCCTCATTTAAAACGAGACCCCTTTTAACTATAATCATTAGTTCTTAGATGGAAATGATGCCTGTTTTAAGTCTCTGTGTCCAGTTATCTTGAAGGATATTGTACGTGTTCTGGTAGTGGGTAACATAATCTTGTTTCTGTTCTCTTTTATTTCATTAAATTATATACAATTATATTAATTCAATAGAATGTAGACTTGGAAATATTTTTAACATGAATTTCTAAAAAGGAAAAGGTATTATTTTATATTGATCTGCAGAGAAATAATAAATCTTAGAATTGAATATATTTTTCACTACTATTTTTCAGCTCCTAAAATCTCCATGGTGCTCTTAATTATTTGCTCTCTCTCATTTTGCTGGAAATGAAGACATTTTTAACAGACATATTTAAAAATTTCCAGATCTGGCAGGTGATGAAAAAAATATTTTTATATTTTGACTTTATATTTGACCTTGACTAGAAGAAAAGTTCATTCATTTGGAGTTTGAAGTTATTCTAAAATTCATGTTCAATTGATATTAATTTTCTAGTTAACCTAGGTGTTCAGACCTTATTTCAGAATTCTACATATAGTAGTAGCCTGGTAAAGAAAGCATCATCTCAGAATAGTGATTAAATGACTAATTTAGGTTACCGCATATAAATAAGCAAGCAGAAAAATAATAACTGTTCTTTTCTCCCTCCCTCCCTCCCTCCCTCCCTCCCTTCCTTCCTTCCTTCCTTCCTTCCTCCCTCCCTCCCTCTCTCTCTCTCTCTCTTTCTTTCTTTCTTTTGGTAATGCCACGCAGCTTGCGGGATCTTAGTTCCCTGACCAGGGATGGAACCTGTGTCCCCTGCAATGGAAGCACGGCATCCTAACCACTGGACTGCCAACTTTTTTCTAAAGTACATCAGAGTTAATTTTTAGAGTTTCTTGTTTTCCTCTTAGAGACTAGATTTCTGAGAGAAAAAGAATTGTTGGTCTTATTTCTTCTCCTCAGGTCAGTAATTTGAACTGGGGTCACTTAGGTTGCCCCTAGATAAAACGGTGAGCAGGTGACTGTCCTAGGCACTCACGTAGATGTTGGTGACAGGGCCTGGGCCTGCCCGAGGCTCCAGCCAAGCCGTCTGACTCCACCCCACTGCCTGGGGCTCAAGCTTCACCCCCAACCCTGCCCCCCTTCCCCTATACAGCGCATGCATGGGGTCCCCCTTAGGAGAGGGGGCACTGAAAGAGGGCTTGTGGCCTTTTGTAAAGGAAGCCCCAGGTGGGCTCTGGGGAGTGGCCTAGAGGGGTGTGGTTTACCTGGGGCGGTGCTCTGGGGGGTGTGGGACTGGACTCCATACACTTTGTTGGGGGGTGGGAGGAAGGACAATGACACAAGACCAGTGGCAGGGGCATTAGGTAAATGGGACCTACCTAGGGGCAGGGCAGATGCCAGGGCTTCCTCTCACCTCATAGGCTACGCCCCAGTTTTCTCAACTTCCACAAGGCCAGAAGTTCTCAAATTTAAGCCTGCATCAGAATCATATGGAGGGCTAATTAAAACACAGTTCTCTGGACCCCATCTCCAGAGTTTCTGATTCAGTAGATTGAGGATGAGGATTTGCATTTCTATCAAGTTCCCAGGAGAAGCTGATGCTACTGTTCCGGGGATCCCACTTTGAAAACCACAGCTCCAGGATTTCCAAGGTCCCTGCTTTTGCCCTCCTCCTTCAAACCAAGGAGGAGTTTTTGCAGCCCAGGTTTCTTTCCTCACCATGAAAATACATCTTATCTCTTTGCCACAAGGCCAAGTTGTCAGCATTTTCTAAATGTTTACTAATCTGATTAGCTCATTTGAACGTGTCCTAGCCCCCAGGAGTCTTTGGGCGCAAATGAGGTCAGTTTAAAGGTAATGGCCAAATTATGTGTCTTAGTCTCCCCTCAGAGTGTCCTCAGAAGTAAATCCAGGTGTGTGTGTGTGTTCTTTAACCTCTTCTGGGCCTCCAGTTGTGCTTGTGTTATCTTGGCTCCGCACAGACACCTTTGTTGGTGACTGCCTCGCATTCCTGTGATGCCCCTGTGTGTCGATGTGATGCTGGCATGAGCGTTCAAGGACAGGGGCAGGTGTTTATGGGGTGGAAAACGCCCCTCTGTCCAGTTCTGTCTCATTCGACCATTACCAGAGGCCCAAGTGGCATAATTTGTGCTCAGAGTTTCAAAGCCACCGGAGAACACGGCCCTTCAGCATCTAGTCTTGACATCCCTGCCCCACCACTACTCAAACCCATCCCTTGATGTGGGCAGGGAAACAGATACTATACAAGTTTTTCAAACTTCACCTTCTCCATTCTCAAGAGCCTGTATGCCACAACTACTCTCCTGTCCCTGTAAGGTGCCTTCTTCCAAAAACTAAAAGCACACATGCATGTCATTTAGTATAAAGAGATATTGGGCACCCAATTCTATAGATCAGTCCTGATTTCCAATTTAGGGTTCGTCTGAGACATTGTGCTATATTATCAATGCAACTTCATTCCTTTATATGTTTGAACATTTTTGAAGGCCATAAGACTGTCACACTGGCTATCAAATACACTAAAATCCAAATGATTGACTGAGAGGTTGTTTTTGTTTGCTTTCATTGAATTTTTGCTGCCATGTCTTATCAATGACTATTTAAAATATAATGATTTATGAGTGATATAATATCTGAGGTTACAGAACCTGAGTTTGATGTTTCTTCCCCATTCTAGATTTGTAAATGTTCAGCATTCAGTAAAATAAGAACTCTATTACAGTAAAAATGATGTCAAATTTCTACCAAGGATTCCATCAATAATGTCCCAAGCCACTAAAAACAGCTTTCTCTTATTGAAGGACTATTGTGTCCCAGGCACTGTGTAATTGTCACCTCTTATGCATAATATCCCACAAGGCCAACATCATCACTAATTTATAGATAAAAAATACTAAGGCTCAGAGAAGTCACTTGACTTGCCTAAAGTCACACAGCAAGTAAGATGCAGAATCCAGGTCTGACTTTTTTCAGAGTCTTATCTACTACTTCCTGCTGTTTCTCCACAGAATGTGCTGGACCACAACAACAAATCTACAAACACATTTTATCCTAGCACTCGTCATATACAGTATGCTTGGCATAATTAAACTATTTCCAGCAAAAGTTCTTTGAGCTTACCCAGATTTATTGAGAAATAAGCAGAAACAATATTCACATAAATACATATAACACATGGTATATTAGAGAGCATTTATTAGCTCTGGGTGTCAGCCACACCCTCTGCTCCTTCTGAGGAAAACCCAATAATGGGACTTTGTCATACTGGCCACAATTGATTGAACCAAAACTAGTCTAAAATGAAACATTTTATCCAGGCATAAAACATAATATCCTTGCAAACGGTTTTTCAAATTGGCTGAGAGGTGTTCCGAAATATTTTATGATGAAAACTGTGTTTGGTTCATCCTCAAAGCTCCCTTAACAAAGAGGAGAATGTGTATGCAGTGTTGCCATGGGGGAGCCTCCATGAACTTAAACCTGAAAATTGCTCTAAACCTGAAACTGGCCAAAACAAAAGAATCCATAAAATTACAGATGTGGTACTGGGAAGTCCTACTTTTTTTCTTATACCAGAAATACTTGGTATCTTAATAATTTTTTCTTTCTGTTATGTTTTCTATGCTCTTAATAATTTTCCTTGGTCTATGTCTAATCATTAAAAAAGACCAAGTCAACCTTAGAAAATCATAGGCAGGAAACAACATTTTATTCCATCACTCCTAAACCATCATTCACAATACTCAGTGTCAGTATAGCTATAGCAACAGATGTTAAAATACGCATAGTAACTACAAAGGCTCTTTTAATGTCAGTTTAATTTAAACCTTAACCACAGGTTTTTTCCACAGATACAGCGAGAAACCACAAGGATCCTCTTGTCTTAATGCTCCTTCCACACACTGCAATAAAAGTTCTTGTTTTGGAAACAGAGAAACCTTCTGAATCAGCTGTCATGGCCCACTGTGTTTGCCATGGTCACACCACATGTGTTCTGTACATTAACCTTCTCAAGGCCAAGGGGCAAACCTGTCCCCTTCCCCACCCATTATTCTCACTGTGGAGTTGTGGCTACACATCTGAAATGGAAAGTAGGTAGTGTACTAAAATTGCAAAGTACTTTTAAAAAATACTTTAGGGCTTCCCTGGTGGCGCAGTGGTTGGGAGTCCGCCTGCCGATGCAGGGGACACGGGTTCGTGCCCTGGTCCGGGAGGATCCCACGTGCCGCGGAGCGGCTGGGCCCCTGGGCCGTGGCCGCTGGGCCTGCGCGTCCGGAGCCTGTGCTCCGCAACGGGAGGGGCCACGACAGTGAGAGGCCCGCGTACCGCAAAAAAAAAAAAAAAAAAAAAAACTTTAGAGAATGGCAATGAATTTAAAACAATATTTACTGTGGACAAGCTAGAGTGTTGCTTAGTTAGGGAGATAAACATATACATAATTGAATAAACACTCACTATTCAGGAAATCTATAGTCCGGAAGAGTGTTGCTCACTAGAAATATAATGTGAACCACAAAAGTAATTTAAAATGTTCCAAGGACTCCCCTGGTGGTGCAGTGGTTAAGAATCCGCCTGCCAATGCAGTGGACATGGGTTCGATCCCTGGTCCAGGAAGATCGCACGTGCCACAGAGCAACTAAGCCTGTATGCCACAACTACTGAGTCTGCAGGCCGCAACTACTGAAGTCTACGCGCCTAGAGCCCATGCTCCGCAACAAAGAAGCCCATGCACCACAACAAAGAGTAGCTCCCGCTCACTGCAACTAGAGAAAGCCTGCACGCAGCAATGAAGACCCAAGGCAGCCAAAAAAAAAAAAACAAACAAACATGTTCCGGGACTTCTCTGGTGGTCCAGTGGTTGAGAATCCTTCTTCTAATGCAGGGGACGCAGGTCAGGGAACTAAGATCCCACATGCCACGGGGCAACTAATCCCACATGCTGTAGCTACTGAGCCCACGTGCCACAACTAGAGGCCCCTTGTCCCACAATTACTGAGCCCATGTGCTCTGAAACCTGCACACCACGACTAGAGAGAAGCCCGTGTGCCGCAAGAAAAGATCCCATGTGCCGCAATTAAGACCAGATGCAGTCAAATAAATTAATAATTTAAAAATTAAAAATTAAAATGTTCCTCTAGCTACATTAAATAAAGCAAAAAGAAAGAGGAAATTCATTTTAATCATATAATTATTTAACCCAATATATCCAAATATTATCATTTCAAAATGTAGTCAACATGAAACTATCAATGAGTTTATATAGTTATAAACTATCAATGTATATATATATATATATATTTTTTTTTTCTTAAAAGCCTTTAACCTCTGGTATGTAGGTTAACTTACAACACATCTCAGTTCAGACTAGGCACGTTTCAGGGGTTCAAAAACCACATGTAGCTGGCAGCTACCATATCAGGCCTTATAGGTCTAGTACTTGGAAGAGATAAGGACATAAATGAGTACAATACAAGCTCATTTGTTTTAGGGAGAGGAGGAACTTTTCCATGGAGGAGATGGCTTTTGCAATTGGTGTTCTAGATAATGCTTGTGAGTTGGAGAGATGAAGAGTGTAGTTCACACTTTAGAAATTGTAGAAGCAGCAACTTGGGGGAGGAAAATTGCAGGGAGTTACAGCTCAGTTCAATCAATGGAGCTTCTCCTTGTGCTCAGAATAATGACACAACTCCTTAAGGAGGTCTATGAGGTTCTATTGAGTTTTTTACTTTACACTCCAAACTTATCCCCTACTTTCAGGCTCTCTGCTCCAGCTGTACAGGCTATATGCCTCTTCTCATAAATTCCCTACTTCTTCCCACCTAGGTCTTTACATAAGCAGTGCCCTGCCTGGAACCTATCTGGCTCCTCATTGCTTCTAGCACCTAGCAGAGTGCTCAGATAGTCATCAGTTAAGACATTTGGATGAACAAATGAACAAATGAACAAATGAACAATTGCAGGGAACATGAAGGAAGAGAAGAGGAAGAAGAAGAAGAAGAGGAAGAAAAGAAAGAAGAAGGGAAGGGGAGGGGGAGGAGGAAGAGAAAGAGGAAGTGGAAGAAGGAGAAGAAAAAGAAGAAGGGGCAGGAGGGGAAAAGGGAAAGGCGGGGAGAGGCAGGAGGAGGAGGGGAGGAGGATAAGAAGAAGGGAAAGTGGGAAAGGTCTGATGGTGACATGTTCCCAAGGACCTTGAGCTTAAGGGTTTGTAATGAATTCTGGAGAAGCCAGGTCCACACCTGTCCCTTGCATGTTAAATATTTATCTGCAGCTTAGCTATGTGCGGGACAGTTTGGGATGAGGAGACCTAGGCAATGGAGAGCCCTGTGAGGAGCCTTTGGAAGGAGTCCAGATGAGAATTCGTTGGGTCCTATGCTGTAGGAGAGTGGTGGGTGTGTGTATTAGTTACAAATTACACCAAGAGAGCAAATCATTTCTCACAAATCGCATTTTTAGAGGTGAAAAGAGCTTCTGTCATTTTACAGATGAGGAAAGCAAGACTCAGATAAGTTAAATTACTTTCCTTTAATGAAATCTTGGAGTTCATTACTCTGCACGAATTGAACTTCATTCTGAAGATAAAGTCCAGGAGTAGATTACCTGTTATAGGAGAAGGGATCATTTTACAAATATTAAATTAAACAGATTATAGATAGAGGAGAAAAACGTGAAAAGGATTCAAAATGCATCTGAATTATGAAAGAAATTATTTTTAAAAGTTTTGGACACTAGGGACTTCCCTGAATGCACAGTGGTTAAGGATCCGCCTGCCAACGCAGAGGACACGGGTTGAAGCCCTAGTCTGGGAAGATCCCACATGCCACAGAGCAACTAAGCCCATGTGCCACGACTACTGGGTCTGCGCTCTAGAGCCTGTGAGCCACAACTACTGAGCCCACGTGCCACAACTATCGAAGGCCGCGCGCCTAGAACCCGTGCTCTGCAACAACAGAAGCCACCGCAATGAGAAGTCTGCGCACCGCAACGAAGAGTAGCCCCCGCTCGCTGCAGCTGGAGAAAGCCCACACGCAGCAACAAAAACCCAATGCAGCCAAAAATAAATAAATACATAAATAAATTTATTTTTAAAAAGTACTAAAAAAAAAGGTTTGGACACTAGAGATTACTGACCTTAAAACCCTGAAGCTGATAACATATTCAGTCAAGGGCTCTGATTTAGCAATTACTTAAATATTTCCATTTTCTAAGGATGTTAGAAATGCTACTAATACCTTCACAATGATCAAAATGTCAAAGGGTTCCCATTTGAAAGAATTAAAAAAGACCTAAAGAGGGAAATTGATGGCAGCACCATGGCCATGGAAGCTTGTTCTCTAAGTCACATGTCATCTCATAATTAGAATAAGTTGCTTGTTTCTAGGCTGTGTTCTCAGCTAAACTCCGTGTTTTTTTTGTCTGAGTGTCTCAGAAGACAGTGAAAAGAGGGAAAGAATACTTTTAATATTTAACGAAATAAGCTTTGACAATCTATACTTTAGGATCTAGACAATATAAGATGACTCATAATTTGCCGGTTTCCAATAAGCTGTAAAAGTATCACTATTTCATCGAGAAAGATTCGTAAATTTAAAAACTCTTACACAGTTACAACTAACTAAGAAAATATTACAAAGGAGTAATAGACTGAACATTTCATAAGGCTTTGCTGGTCGAGGTGTCCCTAAATGGCAGAACCTTTAGGTTAAAGGCAAACAAGAGTATTAGAAGGTCTGTGTTTATTTATTTGTCAAATTACCTTAAAAAAAAAAATCAGCTAGGCTGTATGATTGATATTGCAAAGCCCAAAGAGTCTTGATAGAAGATAGAAGTTTCACTTTATAACTGGTTATTTTGATATTTTGTAAATCAAACTTTAATATCAAACCTCTAAACCTCAAAATTTGATAATATTTACTTAAATAAAAGCCTGTATTTTAATAAAAAAAGAACAGAAGTCAGACCGCTTACAGAAAGGTTACAGTTAGACTTGGACTCCCCATTGATTAGCTTTGTGAGTAAGAAAAGTATATAGTATAAAACCAAACTCACGGAAACATGGATATTACGGTGATTTATGAGGACATGAGAGACGTAAATCGGACATAATTATCTGATTTTCAAAAACGAATCATATTCACCTCCTCAAATGGTCTCATAGTTCTTTGATGGCGCACAGCAGAGAAGTGCTTATGTCAAACTGAAAAGTGGAGGGGGAAAGATAAATGGTAGGTCCAAATAACAATTTTTTTTTTTACATCTTTATTGGAGTGTAATTGCTTTACAATGGTGTGTTAGTTTCTGCTTTATAACAAAGTGAATCAGTTATACATATACATATGTTCCCATATCTCTTCCCTCTTGGGTCTCCCTCCCTCCCACCGTCCCTATCCCACCCCTCCAGGCGGTCACAAAGCACCGAGCTGATCTCCCGGTGCTGTGCTTGAGATGCCAGTATTCTTCCTGAGGATTTCACTCACTGACTGTATGCTTTTCCCAGAATGTGCTAGGGGAATGAAAGGCATCCAGTTCTTGGGAATTAAGCGTCACACATTACAAAAGCTCTGCTTTTACGCCCACTGATGATCATATGGGAGATTTAGGTCTTTCTGAATCTTCTTCCAAACAGGTGGTCTTTGTGCCTGTAATTCAGGTCTCGAGCAAAACAAGCAAGAAATCCTGTGGCCGTGAGGCCTATCCCAGCCTCTTACCTCTCAGCCCTTCCTATTCCCCTCTTCCCATCTTTACTTTTCTCCAGCACATTTCCCATCTAGTATAGTGTGTTTTACTTTTGAAAAATTGTAACATAACATAAAATTTACCATCTTAACCGTTTCTAAGTGTGCAGTTCAGTTCATTCACATTGTTGTGGTACCGGCACCATCCACCTCCAGACCAGTCTTCCTAAACTGAAATGCTGTACCCGGTAAACAGTAACTCTTCATCCCCCTCTGCCCCTCTGCCCCTGGCAACCACCATTCTACTCTCCGTCTCTATGAATTTGACTACTCCAGGTACCTTACACCAGAGGAATCACACAGTACTGTTCTTTTGTGACTGGAGTGTTTTACTTCCTAAAGTTTGCTTGTTGACTAGCTCACTTCATGAGCATGTAAGCATCTAGTTCAGGAATTTCTTTCTGTCTTATTCTCCAACTTCATTTCCAGTGCCTAGAAACTCCCTGGGACTTAGGAGATTCAGGATAAATGTGTGTATGAATGGATGGCTCAGGATGGCATGTCGCTAAAATGGGGCAAGAATCAGTCAAACAGAGGACCACTGAGCACTTCTACGTTTGGGGCATGGTGGATATAACAGGGATAAAGCCACTGGTCTGGCCTCAAAGAGTTCGTGTGTGTAGTACAGTCAATTGGTTGAAAGATAATCGTACCATAGTGAAATCAGCCCATAACTGAGCAAAGTTCACTGCTAACGAAGCAGACAGGAAGTTCTCCCAATCTTGGAGCATCAGGGAAAGGACTTTCAAGGGCTACCTTTAAATCTCGACCTCAGGAATGAGTGAGTGTTGGCCAGGTCAAGAATGTGGAGTTCAAGGTCAAAAGAACATTGTAAGGAAGGGGAATCATGACAACAGGGGATCTTGCCTTTTTTGAGACTTTCACCCTTCTGACAGTCTGGTGAAACCTAGAGGTCCCTTCCTAGAATAAGTTTGTTTGTTTTTTTAATAAATTTGTTTATTATATTTATTTATTTTTGGCTGCGTTGGGTCTTCATTGCTGTGCGGGCTTTCTCTAGTTGCCGCGAGCGGGGGCTACTCTTGGTTGTGGTGCGCAGGCTTCTTATTGCAGTGGCTTCTCTTGTTGCGGAGCACAGGCTCTAGGCACATGGGCTTCACTAGTTGCAGCTCGCGGGCTCAGTAGTTGTGGCTCGTGGGCTCTAGAGCACAGGCTCAGTAGTTGTGGCGCACGGGCTTAGTTGCTCCAAGGCATGTGGGATCTTCCCGGACCAGGGCTCGAACCCTTGTCCCCTGCATTGGCAGGCGGATTTTTAAGCCTGCGCCACCAGGGAAGTCCCTAGAATAAGTTTTTAATGAATAAAGTAAAATACGTAGGATTACAAAGGCAATCAATTGTATTAAACTATAGTTAGCAAAATTTTAAAAAATATTTCAGTACTATATAAATAATCAGTACTATATGTGATTCTTGATGTATTAGGTAACAAGGTTTAGAAGAGAACTGGTAACTACTGTAAACTTCTCAGTAATGATAATCATACACGATGTATTTAGTATCTTCAAAAATTGTCATGTGATATGAAAATATCTGTGATTTCTATTATTGATTAAATTACAGATCCTGGTGGTGCAGTGGTTGGGAGTCCGCCTGCCGATGCAGGGGACGCGGGTTCGTGCCCCGGTCCAGGAAGATCCCACATGCCGCGGACCGGCTGCGCCCGTGAGTCATGGCCGCTTGAGCCTGAGCGTCTGGAGCCTGTTGCTCTGCAACGGGAGAGGCCACAACAGTGAGAGGCCCGGGTACCAAAAAAAAAAAAAAAAAAAATTACAGATCCTGGTAATAATACTGTCATTTGTTGGTTTCATTCGTAACTGGAGGAAATACTAAAGTTCAGTTAGAATTTGGTGAAAATAAACTTGTAAGTCTTTCCATCCAAGTTCCTGGATTCCATCCATAGACATCTCTCTCCCTGCAAGGGGTCTGTAAACCCCAGCTGACGAGCCCCGGGATTGATGGCAGGATGGTGTAGGTGGAAAAAATTAAGTTACTCAACTTGCTTGGAGACCGGAATTCAGTGGATAAAGAAGGGGAAGGAGAAAGGGAAAGACATGAGGGGTGAGAGAATTAAGCAAGGGCCCAATTTAGTAAGTTTTATATGCAACAAAAAGGAATTAGGAATTTATTTTGAGAGCTATGATGAACCATTGAAATGTTTTAAGCACAGGTATAACAAGCTTTAACTTGTCTTCTAGAAAATTCTTCTAGACTGAAGTTTGGAGGGCTCCGTGGGGCAAGACTGACAGCAGGAGGCCACTTTGGCAGTGGTGGCAGCTCTCCAGGGAAGGATGGAGGTGGCCTGAGCTAGGAAAACAGCAGTGTGGACTCTCAGTAAGTAAGGGAAGTGGGAGCAGAAAGCTATTTAGAAGATAGTATTGACAAAAGTGGATTCCCTCCTACTCCCAGACCAAAGAATCTGACAATGCTAGCATGAAAATAAAGAACTCTATTTCCGTTTTCTGAAGTTCCTGCAGTAATAGATGTTGAGTATAAGATGTCCAGTGAAATACCACAATAGTTGCTAGAGAAGTGATGTGATGGAAAGAGACTCTCAAATGTAACCAACTGATGTGGGCCTTTCTTTCTGTGTGACCATGGGGAAGTTACATAACCTCTCTGATGCCCAGTATCCTTGTTGGTAAAAAAAAGGCTAAGGACTCCTGCATTCCTGAGTTGTGAGACACAGGGAGAAAGAAATCATTGAACATCTTCTAAATTAAGTGCTGTGAAAATGCTACTTGTGTTCCTATATTAAAATCAATCAGAAAAGGCTAATTATTACAAGTCAGTGTTTACTAAGAGTTGAAGAGCCATTTGAAGAAAGCAACCCGTACAATTTCTAGTAGCTGGTTAAGTGTCATGGATCAAATGGAACTACAGCTGACGCTGGAAAGAATGTGTAGAATTTAGCGAAGAGTAGGCTAAGGGTGAGGGGCGAGCAAAAGAAGGACTTTTCAGGTGGAAGAAGGGTAAGAATGACAAGATGGAGGCCCAGTTCCTGAGATAATAAAGGTGAAGAGTTATGCCAGGGAGTGTAGGGTATAAGGTATAAAGGATGCTGAACGTGTCCAGAATATGGAGGACTTTGAAAACTATCCAAAGCGGTCCGTTGACACTACAGTAAAACTCATAAAAAATATGGTCCCTAACATTATTTTACGCTTCTGTTTCATAAACCACTTAACAAAGATTTCCAATATGGAAAAAAGATTTCCACTTTGGAAATACTCAGTGTTTGGATATGTCTGTTTATTCTAGTTTCAGAGGAAGACTCAGACCAGTTCCTTCCGACAGGGTTTTGGAGCCTCTGGTAGCTTTTCTAATCCCTACGACTTTCTTTTGCCCTGAGGTAGGTGGGGATGAATAGTGTAATTTAAGTAAAGCAGATCAGCGTCCGCTGTTCTCACGAGGGTCCAAATACCTCAGTTCTTCACAAAATAAAATGCTTCTTTAATTCAAAAAACTAAAGTAAATCAAGAAAAGGAGAAAACTAAACCACAACAGGAGATATCTGAGAGGGTAAAAGAGTTTATTGCCACAGAGAAGGAGCCCAGCTTTTAATGTCAGGTTTGCCACTTCTCTGTAAGTCTCTGGGGAAGTTCTGTTCTCTTTCACTGCCTTTTTTCCTCAAGAAAACCGCACTACTATAGTCTGACTAAAGTGCTGTGATTTCTTCAGGGGACAGTCAAGGAGGTGAAAGGCGGGGAAGAGTAGATTTAGAGACGAGAGTAAAGACTTTATTAAAGAATTCATAAGATAGGGTGGTGGGCGTGGCTTGCACCAAGGCCCTGGAGATAAAGAGGGGGATTAAAAACAAAATCTGTTCTAGCGGTACACTCAGTAGGATGTGCTGATGAATTCATTGCATTGATGTTGGAAGAAAAGAAAGAGGAATAATGTTTAGGTTTCTGGCTCTAATGAATTAGTCGATGGTAATTTCAGTTCCTGAGCTGGGTAAAATTGGGGAAGGGGTAAAATTAGATAGGAAGGAAAATCAAGAGTTTAATTTTTGGACATGATTAATTCATGGTGTCCGTGAGACATTTGAATGGGAATATTAAGTAGGCAAGTGGGAATAGGAATCGGACATTTAGAGAACTGATTTTTTTTTTTTAATTAATTAATTTATTTTTGGCTATGTTGGGTCTTCGTTGCTATGCATGAGATTTCTCTAGTTGTGGCGAGCGGGGGCTACTCTTCTTTTGTGGTGCGTGGGCTTCTCATTGCGGTGGCTTCTCTTGCTGCGGAGCACGGGCTCTACACACGCAGGCTTCAGTAGTTGTGGTGCACAGGCTTAGTTGCTCCACAGCATGTGGTACCTTCCCGGACCAGGGCTTGAACCCATGTCCCCTGCACTGGCAGGATGATTCTTAACCACTGTGCCACCAGGGAAGTCCCGAGAACTGATAAATTTAAGAAAGACATATGGATTGTATTTAAAGTACAGGAATGAATTGTGCTGCAAGAGGAGGAAGGGGAGAGGAGGGAGGGTGTATGGGAAAGTGAGAAAGATAGAGAACCAGAGGGAGAGAGAAAAGAGAAAGAGACGGTGAGACAGGGAGACAGGCGAGTTAGCCAACCACTCAGACTGAGCCACTCCTACTCCTAGGATGGAGAGGAGGAGGAGCCTGAAAGGAGACTAAGAAATAGCCCAGAGGCAGGAGAAGAGCCTGGCCAGTGCTGTGCCGCAGGGCTTTTCATGGAAGGGTAGTCCACCTGGAGGCATGCGGAGAAAGGGAAAGTTGAGATGATGCATAAGTGTCCACACCACAAGAGAAATACCAAAGAGCTTGATCTTAGGGTTCAAACAGGGATGAAAATCCATTGCAATATAAGCTTTTGAGCCTTTAACAAGAAATATTTTCATGAAAGGGGGCCAAAAAAGAATTTTAAAGGTCATCTGAGTGTTCATGAGATACAAGGCGCTCTGATTTAGAATTTCAAGCTCATATCAATTCTTGGTTGGCAATGCAAGACAGATTAGAAAGGAAAACCTGGCATTAAAGTCAGATCGAATGTCATTAATAACTGATTACACGTTGGACCTGCGGGTTTGGGTATCTGTTCTTTCCTCAGTGCTTTGTGCACGTATAGCTAAGGAAGCAGAGTAATTTGGTGTCATTTGATTTAATGAGATCTTGGGTAAATGAAATATCATTTTGGTAATGAAGCTGGACCTCTGCAGTTGCTCTAGGGAGAAGTATCTATAGAAGATAAATTAATTATGTTCACTAATTCCTAAGCCGCTGGAAGCATCTAAATAACTCAATAAAAGTGTGAGTTTACTGATCATGCAGATGTCTTTTGAGAAATGACCTTTAAGCAATAAAATCCAAAAGCAAAGAGGTTTGAGAGCAGCATGTCTACAAGTAGACCCATGAGTAAAACCACAACTTACACCATAACGAAAAATGTAGAAAAGTAGGCTAGAAAGGTAGGTCATAATTTTGAGGTCTGTTTTGATAATATCTAACATGCTTTGAGGTCTAAGTATATACCAGGTACTGGGGCTAAATGCTTTATACATGTTATGTCATTTAATCCTCCCAACAGTTCTAAGAGCTAAGTGTTGTCATTAAACCCATTTTACGGATAAGTCAATAGGCTTAGAAATTTCCATAACTTGTCCAATGTTACAAAGCTGGTAAGAATGCAGGTAAGAATCCTACTGGCTTTGTCTGATCCCTATTAGGAGTCCTTAATAGCTTTTTCTTATAAGGGTTTGGGTGTTTCTTCTACTTTTTAGTGCAACTGAAAATGTTTTGATTTTAAAAGTTTAGAGATAAAATCAGTAAAATTGGACACAATTTGGAAAATTATGGCATGTCACAGTGGCACAAATAGGAACATTCAGCGGTTAGTAAAAGTAAATTGTCACTCTTCCCATTGAGAGGTGGAGTTTATGTCTCTACCTCTCCAATCTGAGCTGGCCCAGTGACTTTTTTAATGAATCAAATGCAGTGGAAATGATGCAGTAGGACTTCCAAGGCTGGGCCTTAGGAGACTGGCAGATTCCACTTCTTTCTTGGAGCCCATCCTCTTAGAAGCCACCGGCCCTCTAAGAAGTCTGACTGTCTTAAGCCCCTGATGCTGTGAGGAAGGCTAAGTTACATGGAGAGAGAAAGAGGCCAACAGAGGAGCAATGAGGCACTAGACACGAGAGTGAAGCTTTCTTGGGCTTTCCGGCCCAACCTAGACAGCAGCTGAATGCAGCCAAGGAATGACCCAGCCAGCATCATGGAGCAGAGCCATCCTAATAAGTCAATGTGAATTCCTAATCATAGAATCATAAGCAAAAAAAAAAAGTGGGGGTTGTTTTGATCACTAATTTTGGGGTACTTTTTGGGGGGTATTTTTTTATGCAACAATAAACAACATAAATTTAGTACGGTTTGATATGATTTGGAAAAATATACTCTACTTTGGGGGGACAGAGAGTAAACATTCCTATAGCTTTACTTTGCGTCCCAGTGGCTTACATAGGATAGCCGAGCTAATAAACCTACAGTTTAAACGTTAGCTCTGTTGTCCAGTGGTTAATTTCAGTAGGTCTGAGGCAAGCAGCATTTTCAAGAGGAAAAGCTAGCAGAGAAGCACTTTATAGCTTAGAAATACATTTCTTCTGTGCGTGCTGTATATCACCATAGTGATGTATTTGTGTAATCTTTAGCCACTTTTTTTTTTTTTTTTTTTTTTTTTTTGCGGTATGCGGGCCTCTCACTGTTGTGGCCTCTCCCATTGCGGAGCACAGGCTCCGGACGCGCAGGCTCAGCGGCCATGGCTCACGGGCCCAGCCGCTCCGCGGCATGTGGGATCTTCCCAGACCGGGGCACGAACCCGTGTCCCCTGCATCGGCAGGCAGACTCTCAACCACTGCGCCACCAGGGAAGCCCTAGTCACTTTTAATATTTGGAACTCGTCCCTGATAAGTCCTTTTTGCTTTTTTATTTATATTATATACCATCTACCTTACTTTTAAGACCATCTGAGGCAGATTACAATGAGATACGTATAACAAGAGAGTTACAATACAAACACAAGCTCAAAACCAAATTCAGCAACTGAGAAGTCATTTCTAAAGATTTGTCTAATTTGTTCAACTGAAATTTACCTTTAAATTTAGCTTTGAGTTTCCTGGCAACTGAGGCAAACCTGTGGGATTATATCATGCTAAGTGTGATTTCTTTCAGAGAAGAAAAATCTTTAGCCTACTGCTAAGTTATAAGGACAATTTATTAATGTGGATCTCTTCACAGGGAACAGTAAATGATAGAAAAGAAAACAGCTTCCAAAGAGATGTCATTTAGAATACAAATGTTTCTCAGACATGGAGTCTTCATATATGCCTCCGTTTAAAACAAAGCAGAATAAAATGTAAGGGACTTTTCATTTCAATGTGAGTTTTAAGATTAACTCCTCTCTCCTCTCCCCCATAATCAGAATTTCATAATATCCTATCTTTTTATTTGTTTCAATAGGATGTATTGATAACCCTCCAGGTACCAAGCCATGAGGGTATAACTGGAAGCAAAAGAGAGAGAAGGTCCCTGCCCTCATAGAGGTCATAGTCCAGGAGGATATTAATTAATGTAAAGGGCATTAATTAAATAGCTACACCAATATGTGATAACAGATTTATAGGTATCATGAAAAAAAGTACAAGGTGCTATAAAGAGTATATACATAACAGGGAGATGTGATCCAAGTTCTTGGGGATGGGGTAAGATGGGGAGACTAAAGGAAAATATAATTTTTTAAATTGTTTTTTGTTTGTTTGTTTGTTTGTTTTGCGGTACACGGGCTTCTCCCGGACCGGGACACGAACCCGTGTCCCCTGCATCGGCAGGTGGACTCTCAACCACTGTGCCACCAGGGAAGCCCTTCTTTTTTTTAATTGAAGTATAGTTGGTTTACAATATTGTGTTAGCTTTAGATGTACAGTAAAGTGATTCAGTTTATACACACACACACACACACACACACACACACATATTATTTTTCAGATTCTTTTGCCTTATAGATTATTACAAGATATTGAGTATTGTTCTCTGTGCTATATAGTAGGTCCTTGTTAAAGGAAAATATAATTTCTTTTTTTTTTTTTTTTGGAAAATATAATTTCTTATATCTGCATTCCTACCATAATACCTAACACATATAGGTGCTCAATTCATGTTGGCTGTTAATGATGATACTATTAAAAAAAAAAAAAAGGAGGCTTTTCAACACATTCTGAACCTATTGTTTGAAAGATAATGACTTTAGGAAAAAGGCATTGTTAGAAATTTTCCGATTTTTGGAAAAGAATAAAATACATAATACAAGAGATAACTGTCAAGATACCAGATAAAAAAATTCCATCTAATTGAGATTAGGTCTGAAGGGTTACTCTCAAATGCCTGATTTAATGTGTTCATTTTGGCCTGGAAGACTAATTATTAGCAATGGCCTCACCATAGTATTAGGCAAGGTGAGAAGGTGTGGGCCCTTTTACGTAGAAGCTGACTAATAGACAAATAAATTAGATATGACTGCTTTGCCAAAGCTGGTAAGCAAGGCCCTGTATACAGTAAGTGCCAGGTCCTGGTTCTTACTATGTAACATTTAATCTTTGAGGTTAAGTGGTTGGAAGAGGAAGCAATTATATTGATGTTCTTTGGAGAAATTCATTTACAGAACTTTTTTTATTTTAGTTGTAAGCTTTTTTTTGCCTTTTAAATTTTTTAATGAACTTCATTTTTTAGTATAGTTTTAGATTTACAGAAAAACTGAGGCAATGGAGAGTTCCCATATACATATACCCAATTTCCCCATTATTAGCATCTTACATTGATATAGTACATTCATTACAATTAATGAACCAATATTGATACATCATCAGTTGTAAGTTTCTGATGCTGTATTAGACATCTTATCAGCCATATAGCTCCTCAAGCTTTATTACATAACATTTAGCAGCACTTTTTTCCCAGTTACTATTCCCACTTCTAACACATCACCACTGTTTTTTTTGTTTTGTTTTGTTTTTGGCTGCATTGGGTCTTTGCAGTGCGCAGGCTTCTCTTGCTGCAGAGCACAGGCTCTAGGTGCACGGGCTTTAGTAGTTGCAGCACGTGGGCTCAGTAGTTGTGGCACATAGGCTTAGTTGCTCCGTGACATGTGGGATCTTCCCAGACCAGGGATTGAACCCGTGTCCCCTGCATTGGCAAGCGGATTCTCAACCACTGCACCACCAGGGAAGTCCTCACCATCTTTTTTTTTTTTTTGCGGTACACAGGCCTCTCACTGTTGTGGCCTCTCCCGTTGCGGAGCACAGGCTCTGGACTCACAGGCTCAGCGGCCGTGGCTCACGGGCCTAGCCGCTCCGCGGCATGTGGGGTCTTCCCGGACCGGGGCACGAACCCGTGTCCCCTGCATCGGCAGGCGGACTCTCAACCACTTCGCCACCAGGGAAGCCCCTCACCATCTTTTTAAAAACATATTCTTGTGTGCCAAACCTCTCTGTCTCACCTGATACTCTCCAGTGTTATAGATTTTCTGCAATATTTTGCTTCCTAGAATTTGCAAATAATTTTAACAAAGTAAAAATTTATACCTTAGAGCCCATCCTATTGGGATGTTCCTCCATTTCAGATATAACTGAAGTTTCAATGATAAGGAAAAACTTCTGTTATGGGTTGAACTGTGTCCCCCTCAAATTATTATATTGAAGTCCTGACCATAGAGCCTCAGAATGTGAACTTATTTGGAGATAAAGTCTTAACAGAAGTAACCAAGTTAAAATAAGGTGGTCCCTAGTTCAACTTACTAGTGTCCTTATAAGAAAGGAAAATTTGGACAGATACATGTGGAGGGAAGACATATAGAGAAGATGGCCATCTACAAGCCCAGAAGAGAGGCCTGGATAAGAGCCCTCAAGAGGAACCAACTCTGCTGACCCCTTCTTCTGAAGCTTCAAGCTTCTAGAACAGTGAGGCAATACATTTCTACTGTTTAAGCCACTCAGTACACGGAACTTTGTTACAGCAGCCTTAAGAAACTAATGCAAACTCTATTTCCCCATGAAAATCAAAGATAGTTTCTGGAAGCTTTTTTTACTTCTCACCAAGAGATGAATTAGAAATTTTATAATCTACCTCCATGAATTAAGTGCCGTGGATGTCTTTGATATCTCTTAACTCCTTAAGCTTTGTAATCCCATTAAACATATTCTTCAGTAAACTACCAATATATTCATTCAGCTTTTCTGGTTAATCACAGTAAAATTGATGTACAAGATATGGGTATTCATATATCAAGCCCTCCCATTTGTTACAAGGATATTAAAAAAATTATTTACATCTAGCATCATAAAAATGCCAAACTAGTCATCAAAATAGAACACAGTTTAGAGTTCAGTGCTCAAATCTAGTTTCTACCAAGCCTGACCAAACAAAAACAGCATTTCACTACCTGCGTTAAAGTATTTTAATTCATTAAGGCCTTGGGTTCTAGTTCTTCACTTTTATGTGTTGCTATGGCACTATTGAAAGCAGTGGAAAACACACCAAGGTTTTCTTAAATTCTTAATCTCTCTTTATCAATACCCTCTCTGTTTAACTGAGTTTTGTTATTACAATTACACCTTCTCCCCAAGCCCTTTTAATTGTTTTTATCGATCCATTAAACATATATTATCGATATATGTTATATATACATAACATATATTATTGATATATTATATATATAACATTTTTATTGTTACATATATTTTATTGTTATATATTGTTCCTTTTTAATGTCTTTGCTTTTACTCTACCTCTCCACTGTTTTGCTCCTTAGCTTTCCTTGAATCTTTTTAACTACTCTAGAAGCTATATACTCACAGTTTTCTTTCTTACACTTTTTTTTTCTACAATATAACCCGAATTATCACAGATCTAGAAAGATTCAGGGTTCAAAGGAAATTCGGTCAATTTTCAGAAAAAGCATTCTATAGAAAAGATGATGTTTGTAACGAAAAACATTGAAAATACATATTTTTACTTATCAATTAACTTTGATTTTTTTTCCTTCTTGGTATATTTTAATATTGATCCTACAAAGATTTGAGTCTTAAAGTGTTTTAACTATCTTGGGGCCCTTTTCACCTTGCTATTTTTAGAAACTAAAATCTTGGAGCTGTCAGGATCTTCCATGCTGGCCGATTTCACTCTAACAGCCTCAGAGATGGCAAGATATTCCTGAAGCATTGGGTTAGAAGAACATGGGTTCTCTGTTCTCCATGGAAGATGAATCTAGGGGTATTTCATATCAGGTTTTTCTCTCTTTGGCCTTGATGTGCGCTTACCCTCCAGAGACAGAAGAGAAAGAGAGGGAGAGGGGTGGAGGGAGAAAAAAAAAGAGAAAAGAAGAAGAAAAAGAAAAGGAGGAAGAAGAGGAAGAGAGAAGAGTAAAAGAAAAGAAACTTAGGACCGGTCATTCCCCAAACAAATGGCATTTTGGGTGAATGCCCTGACCTAGGAGGAAAAAAGAGACCAAGGTGACCCCAAAGTTATAAAAATAGCTCAGCGAACTCTTCCCAGAAAAATGTCACAGCAGGCTCTGGAAGGCAATTAGAGTAATATTTTGGCATCTTGAACCACCAAGGGGAAGAGTCTCCTACCGTCCTAGTTACAGCCCTGATTTTCATTTCCCTTTGTTGTAAATACTTATGAAATCATTTTAGAATGCTGCGAAGAAATAGGTGTGAGAGAAAACAAACTCTAATAGTAATCCTTTCTGCAAACGCCAGAGCCGCTGCAGAAGGAAGCTGAGGCAGCACCCAGCTCGCTTGGCTGTCTGCTCTCCCCATTGTCCTCCTCCTGCCTCCTTCTCCTTTTCCTCCCACACAGAGCTTTTAAAATTTGCCAGCTCACTGTGCAGGCTGCCAGAGGAACCTGGCCAATTGCTTGGTCCGCCTGCCCTTAGACCAAGGACCTGGAGAGGTGTTTGCAACTGCCCTTCTTTCTTTTTTAAAAAAAATAATTAATTTATTTATTATTTTGATTTTTAATTGCATTGGGTCTTCGTTGCTGCACGCGGGCTTTCTCTACTTGCGGCAAGCGGAGTCTACCTTTCGTTGTGGTGCGCGAGCTTCAGTAGTTGTAACACATGGGCTCAGTAGTTGTGGCTCGCGGGCTCAGTAGTTGTGGCTTGAGAGCTCAGGTTCAGTAGTTGTGGCTTACGGGCTTAGTTGCTCCGCGGCATGTGCGACCTTCCCAGACCAGGGCTTGAACCCGTGTCCCCTGCATTGGCAGGCGGGTTCTTAACCACTGCGCCACCAGGGAAGTCCTTCATGGGCTTTCTTGAGAGCTGCTGGGGTGACAAATACCTGATACTCCTTACCTGCGTCCTATGGTAGTGAAGAGTAATCCCCCAGCACAGCCAAGCCTAGCCAGTCCCTGCTCCAGTCCAAACCCTCTAAGACTCACTGTTCAAAGCAGAAAAGCCCTCTTGAGTTCAAACTTTTCTTCACACTCAGTAGCTCCTAAGATCACATTGAAAAATGAGGAAAAACAATAACTGGGAAAATATTTTAAGGATTCTAGGTGGGAGAATACATAATGCATAATGTATAGTGTTGAAATCAGTGATTTATATTAATATAAAATCAAAAGAGATTAGTAAGTCATGACTATGTCTGTCTTGTTTGTCCTGACAGGAAAAGCATTACAGAAAAGGAGTTATGGTGTGGTCATTGCTCATTAAATGATCTGAGTTCAAGTTTCCCTGCCAGCTGCTAAGGGTAGTGACAACATGTCTTCGAATCAGATTTAAGTTATTTTTCAAAGTCTTCATTTATATATAATTCATATTCAAACACAGAGAGAACTAAAATACATTAGATCCCTAAGCCGTTCAACTATCTCAAGACAGAAGAAAGTGGAGGAGGAGGACAAGGCAACGAATTAGGGACCAGTTAATGTAAGGATTCATTTATTCATTTTATTCATACGTTCATTTAACAAATATGGTTTGACTGGTAGGGGATATAGTGAACAAGGTTATGGGTTCTCTGTCCTTAAGGACCTTTCTGCCCTGTGGGAGATCCAGGTGGGCCCTAAGATTACAGTGCACTGTGACTGGGGCTGTGCGCTGTGCTGTCGAGTGCACACAGGAGGGACTCAAAGGGCTCAGATTTTAGCTACTTCTGAAGACAGCACAGTAGAAGCCATTGGAATCTCCACCATGGTTCCAGGAAGTATGATCAAATATATCTTGGAGAAATCTGACGCAGACTTCTGATTCCTACAGCCCTGAGGAGTCGTGTGGGAAATGTAATTCTCCACAGCTATGACCACCACCACCACCCCTGCCCCCCCCACCCCCCGCGCCCCACCAAGTAATCGTCTCTGGATCATCTTCATAGATGATCCAGTGGGAAGGGCTAACCCTGAAGCGGTGTTAGCCTCATAGCCATTCACTCCAGTGGGTCAAATGGAAATACTGGTGGTGCTAAAGCTGACTGCCTGAGTTTGTATTCTGGCTACACCTCTTCCTAGCACCATGACCTTGGACCAGTTACTTAACTTCTCTGACTCAGTGTCCTTGGCTGTGAAATGGGCATAATGGAGTGACTGTGCCGATTACATGAGTAAAGTGCTGCACTAGTAAGGCCTGACCCTTAGTAAACACTCAGTAAACTCTAGCCTCCTGAGAAGACATAAAGCGTTTCACATAAGAAAAGGACCTTTGTTATCATTCTAATTCAGTTGCTTTAAGCAGACATAATAGAAGAGTAAAGGGAAATAAGATGTAAAGGGATGCGGTGTATGAAACAGTGGTGGAGAATAACCACGTCAGGGATGTTAATTTCATCTCTCAGCTCTGCTAGAGGAAACGTCATAACCAGGCTGAAACCCTTTGATTTGCTTTGCTCCCCATCATTTTTAGAGAAGGGAGGAAGCTAGGGCCATCAGACCTCTTCATGTCTCTTCTGACCACGCTGGATTGTTTGACGTCACAGACAGGAAGTACAGCAGTGAAGGATACAGACTCCGCAGCCAGATGTTTTGACCCAAACCCTAACTCTGCCATGAGCTACCTGTATGATGTAAGACTATTTCCTCCTCCTCGGCCCACCTCACCTTCTTCATCTGTGATATTGGGATAATAATAATATCTCCCTTAGACTTTTCATGTTTGAGAAATTAAATATGTAATATATGAAAGCCTCTTAGAACAGTGGTCAGTGATATTAGTGCTGTATAAGTGATAGTTACTATAAAATGTGTCATTAGTAAAGAACAATGCAAGGGATTGCTCAAAAGCATAAAAGTATCACTTAGTGAGTCGAGACAAGTTTGACAAGAATTGTGTCCTGTCAAAGTTGGTGGTCATGAGGCAGTTAGCTCTAGGAAGACAAGAGCTGGATTTTGTCCCTACTCTGTTTGCTAAAAAAAATATGAATAGTAAGGCATAAAGCACTGAACTACTTTGAGAGCATAATAAAGAGGAAAGCACACTTGATTTGGAAGTGAAAACCCTACCTGTGAGCGGTGGTTGGCCTCATTTTAATTTGAGTAAGTGATTCACCTGCCAAGCACTCAGTTTCTACATCTTTAAAATAGGGAGGTCAATGGAAGAATTTCTAAGGTGCATTCCAAACCCAAAATTCCATACGGGTTAGTTATCCTTTGAAATGTTACAAAAGATGTATAGAAGTCTTTTTACATACCTAGCATATTTCCAAAATGGATTATCAAGTTGAAGATAACGTCATTTGTTGGTGTTTTCTGAGTTATAATGCGAGAATCTGAACCATGAGCAAATCTTTAAATCCATGAAAATGGATTATCTTTAGCAAACATGATAACTTCTAAAGCTCTTGGATTGTAACAATAAAGATGATAAGGACATTTTTGCATTCATCTTAAACAAATTTTTCAGAAATTCTAAGAATACAACATAATCCATTGACATCTAATGTTAACTTATCATTAACACGGAGAGAATGAAAGCAGAACTCTTACTGAGGTGAGCTTAGCAATTCTCAACTAAAGCTGATTTAGTTGAGCTTTTAAGACATGAGCGTGGAAAGCATCAATCCAAAGGATTTGGGGAAACTATAGCACCGGGAATGTCTTTCTTCAGATTGTGTTCCTTGAAGCTGGGTTCCCCATAGCTGCCTCGGTCACGACTGAGGGTTGGAAAGGAGCTTCGAGAGACATCAACTGAGGACTGGCTGCCTTCATAGGTTTTATAAATTGTGTAATGGCATAAAGATTTCATTTGGGGAAAGAAAAGATTCTGTTATGGAAAAAAAAAAAGGTGGGAGCATAATTTTGTTTGTTTGTTTTTAAATATTTATTTATTTACTTTGGTTGTGCCATAGCTTATTTGTGGCACGAGGGACCTTCATTGCCACCTGCGAGATCTTTGTTGAGGCATGTGGGATCTTTTCTTTTTTTTAGTTGCAGCATGTGGGATCTAGTTCCCTGACCAGGGATTGAACTCGGGGCCGCCTACAATAAGAGGGCAGAGTCTTAACCACTGGAGCACCAGGGAGGGAAGTCCCTAGGAGCATGATTTGAATTAGAAAGTCTGGATTAAGAATATGTGCTTTGGGTCAAAGAAAGTTTGAATTTTGGCTCTGCTACTTTTTAGCTAAGTGATCTTGGGCTAGTTGTTTAATCTCTTTTAAGCCATCCTTTGCACATTTAATAAGCTTTCTTACTTCATAGGGTGGCTATGAGGATTTAAAGAGCTAACACATATAAAGCACTTGACCCATAACTTGGAGAACAAAGTAAGCACTCAATAAATGCTGCTACACTTACTATCCTAAATGAACGATAGGGTGGATCGTTCTGCCTTCCCTTTTTGCTACCTTCTTACGCTCCTTTTGAAATGTCTCAGAGGCATAGAAAACACTGTTGAAGCTTTCTGCCATCAGAATTTGGGTCCAAACCTCCATGTGTTTTAGTAAGCCCTCAAAAACCTATGGCTTTTTTTCCAAGATCTATTCATAGTTTAACGTGGGCACAAAGGTTCACTTTGTAAGACTGTCTAAGTAGGGTAAAAATAAAATGTGCAGAAATGTGTGGAACTTCAACAATAAAATATAAGAAAAATGGATTATTCTTAGCTGAAAACAAAGGCATTCTAATATATAAATGTATATGCATAGAAAAGATCTGGAAAGGATAGACACCAACACAGTAACAACAGTTACCTCTGGAGAAGGGAGGAGGAGGGATTTACCTGGATATTATCTTAGTGTTTTACACATTTATTTACATATGAGCTGTGTAAATAAAGATCCCAAACAAACAAGCAAACAAATGAAAAGCAAAACCTAAAGCAAAGTCATCGTACAAACTGAAAAGAACTTTCAGAAAAGAGAACGTATGGACAAGAATCAAGGACTTTATTCTTAGGGCCATCCATGACTTGACACAAAGTCATATTCTGCTTAGTTCCATCCTTGAAGAGTACGGACAGCAGGAGGGGGCATTTCTGATCCTATCTCCAGCAAGTGATAGACCCAGGTTCAAAGGCAGATGAAGCTGCCAGCCGGATATCTTGGTGTAAAGTTCTTTCTCTCTGCAAGTACTCAGATTAGACATCAGTACCCTGGTTAGTTCTTTGTCAAATCCAAGGTCTACAGAGGCACCAACTGAAGGCTATTGGTAAATCATGCTCTTAAGCAAAAAAAACTAGACAGTAAATTAATATTGTTATTAGTACATTTCGATAGCAAAGAAAATAAGAGAAAACCTAAAAAAATCAACTTGAGTCTCCTCTAGTGGGAGACCTTGCCTGCTGCTGGGGCTTCAGGAGCAGCGGCCAGGGCAGCGTGGGTTTTGCTTTGGTTTTAATGCATACATTTTGGTCCGTGGACTTTAGGGAAGATTTTGCCTTACTGATGAGAATTCAGTCACAGGCGTGTGGGAACCTGTGTTAGCCCTCTGGCCTGGCCTGACACGCTGTTCCCAGCCCTGCCTTCCCAGCTTGCCCACTTGGTGTAGGAGGTAGTCCAGCCCAGTGTATAATTCACTGTGTGCTGCTGCTGGTTTAAGTGAAGGGCTAATGTTTCAGGAGCAGCACAGAAAAGACCTGAATGAAGGGACAGAATGAATGAAGAGAGCCATTTTGATGGAATTGCCCCAGGGTATTAAATAAGCTGGGCAGCTGGGGACTGGAGGAAGCTTCTGTTGCTAAAGAAACTCTCCATAAGAGTGTCAGTCATCAGTTGCTTAGCAATCATTCATTTCTTACCTCCCACTTGTGTATAAATTTGCAGATTTACGCAGACCACCAGTGGGACCATTACAATGAACTGAGTTTATTGTGAAACACACAAAAAAGAACCCCCCCTCTATTTTATTTTATTATTTTTTTTGCTCACTTACAAGCAATGTAATGTTAACTCTCTGAATAGAACAAGGAATTCAAGAAATAAAAGTATACAGCAGCATAACCCCATATTATCACTTGAATTCAGACTGCCCACAAAAAAGAAAGGCAGTTGTACCAAGTAAAATTGAGGCATTCTTGAAATAGAGGATTTAAAATGCTGGATTCTATCATTTCTGTAAAAGGTCATTCTAGTCCTTTGCTATTTTTACCATAGATAGAGACTCAGCAAGTTATTGGCTGGACGGATTTGGAAAGCTAGAAGCTGCTGCTTCTGAGGCAGGAAGATGATAATGCAGCACTTGACACTGAGTGAATGAAAGGTGTGGGAAAAGTTGAAGCCTTCAAAGATAACAGAGAGCAAGAGTGCGCTACTGAATTAGTCCCTGACTAAATTGCTAGCCGTAACTCTACCCAGGCCAATTCTCTTTGAAACTGCTTGTAACCTTGTGGCTTTGATTGAGAAATTCCCATTCCCAGCTCTAAACCTTCCTTAAGACATCTCAGCCCAACCCCCTTCTCCCAAAGCAACTCTTCGGGGCCCCCACCCGCAAATTTGTATCAAGGCAGGTATATTTCCTAGCTGGACCACTGCTACCAGACACGCGGCTTCCATTCAGGGCTCTGCAACTGAACCTTAGGCTTACCTCAGGCAAGCAATCAAAGGCATTTCAGACAAGAGCAGAAAACAAAAGAAACAGACAAAACCTGTCCTTACCCGCTTCTTAAAAAATTGGAAGGCTGAGCATTTCTTGACTGGGAATCCATTCATGTCTTTGTTTACCATCTTCCACAGTGGGGAGTTCACAGTTATAGATCCAGGGTGGCACCTGCCTGGTCAATGCATCTGGTTCTCGGTGTGCCTCCTGGAGATAGTTAACGAAGACCGAGCGTGATGGAGAATCTAGCAGGGCTCAGGTTTTCACTCACACATTCTGCAGCACTGGCTACTGCAGCAACCTCTCCGCACTCTCAGTTGTCACCGGCAGTGGCTCTTCTCTTTCCATCATTGCTCCGAAACGCAGGCATCACCGCCACAGGACCCCGGGATGCAGCGGATTCCGGGGAGAGGCTCCTGCTGCCGCGGAGCCGGAGAAGGGCACCCGCTGCGCGGCCCCAGCTACCTGGCCGCTCTGCGGCGGGTGCACTGGGCGAGTCGCTCTGCTCCAGGTGATGAGTTCTGGAGGCTGCTGGAGAGGAGAGCTCGTTTTGATTGTGCAAGTTCCAGTGGGAGCTGTAGTTAAGTAGCTGAGAGAAGGAGTAAGAAAGACCAGAAGCCAGAGGGAGGGAGGGAGAGCCGCGCCACAAAAGCAGAGGGAGAGAGAAAGCAATGCTGGAAGCAATTCACGAATATCTGAGCAGCGGATGGAGAGAAGGCACCAGCGCAGGAAGCGCTGAAAAGCAGTTGACTCCCCTTGGGAGGGTTACTTTAACAGCTTTTTTCTTTTCTTTTTGTTGTTAAGGCCATTTAAATCAAACTTTCATACAAAATGCAGAACGTTTTTATTTTATGCTCATTGAAATTCTGTTGATATGTATTCCTGGGGAAAAAAGGCTCTCAGTGGAAACGTAATCAAATTTATTCCTGATCTGTCCAAATGTGGAGAAAAATGAAATAAAGTACAAGTGTACATATAACAATTGATGATCTCTCATTACGTAGGACCTTTCTAGTGTCCTCTTCCTACTTGTCGTAATACAGTGGGCAACCGTGAACGTAATTGTGTGTGTGTGTGTTTTCCACTAAAGGCGTCTGCTTAAAGAACGCAATGGGCATATATCCAAAGTGTTTTATGCAAAAACTACAAAGAGCATTACCCAAAAGTATTACTGAATCCATTTGACGGAGAGGAAGGACTCACAGTGAATAACCTATACCCCATCAAGGGAAAAACTATCCCCCCCACTATACTTTTTACTCGTTATTCTTTGCACATTACATTCATTTTAAAAAGCCATGTAATTTGTGTGTGGCTTATTTTTCCATTTTTACTTTTTCATGTTGATATTTTATGAGGATTTTAAACAGTTGATAGCTAAATAGAGCAAAGAAAATAATCTTGGCATCTGTCAACTGGGCACTACTACATCAGTGTGTGGCTTTCTGCCCATCACATGACCTCACACGCCCCTCAGACCGTGTCTCATCCATGAAAGGGAGGCAATCACTCATTCATTCACTCACTCCTTCACTTATCTAGTCATTCACTGGTTTGCCGTGTCATTCTACGTATCCATTAAATCAGATCCCAAAGCAGCAAGTGTCCCCAGGAGGTAGGGCCTTTTCAATGTCACCACGAAGGAATACAATGAATAAATAAAGGAAAGGCACAAAGTCTACTTGATAAAACAAATGGCCAGGTCATTAAAAACAATGTACCTAACACTGTTAACATATTTATATGACAGTCTATGGCAAGAGGAGAAACATACAGGTTAACTGGGGAAAAGATGCACTGATTTCATTGAATTGGAATATAAACCTTTATAGCTGGATCAGGTTTTCTTGGGAATAACCATGAACTCTTGTTAGCTAAATGCTTTGAGATTTCCAAAAGAAAATGCAGCACAACCAAATGACGGCATGATGATTGAGGAAAAATAAACTATTCATTTTAGAGAGATACGTTAAGCTGTCCGAGATGCCAGGGGTTATATTATTTAATCTCCAACATTGATAGCTTTTTGTGGTTCTTCTGAAGAGTTCATTAAAATTCTGGTAGTTCGAAGAGAATTTCTTTTCTTTTCTTTTTTTTTTTTTTTTTGGCTGTGCCGGGCGGCTTGCAGGATCTCAGTTCCCTGACCAGGGGTTGAACCAGGGCCACAGCAGTGAAAGCCCAGAATCCTAACCACTAGGCCACTAGGGAACTCCCCAAAGAGAATTTTTTTTTTTTTTTTTTTTTTTGGCTGTATTGGGTCTTCGTTGCTGTGTGCAGGCTTTCTCTAGTTGTGGTGAGTGGGGGCTACTCTTCGTTGCGGTGCACGGGCTTCTCATTGTCATGGCTTCTCTTGTTGCGGAGCACGGGCTCTAGGCACGCAGCCTTCAGTAGTTGTGGCACGTGGGCTCAGTAGTTGTGGCTTGCGGGCTGTAGAGCGCAGGCTCAGTAGTTGGGGCACACGGGCTTAGTTGCTCTGAGGCATGTGGGATCTTCCCGGACCAGGGCTCGAATCCGTGTCCCTTGTATTGGCAGGCAGATTCTTAACCACTGCGCCACCAGGGAAGCCCCCCCAAAGAGAAATTATTTTAAAAATATTATTGGATTTTCTTTTTAAAATTTTCTTTCTTTCTTTATTTATTTTTGGCTGCATTGGGTCTTGGCTGCATTGGATCTTTGCTGCTGTGCACAGGCTTTCTCTAGTTGCAGTGAGCAGGGGCTACTCTTTGTTGTGGTGCACAGGTTTCTCATTGCAGTGGCCTCTCTTGTTGTGGAGCATGGGCTCTAGATGCACGGGCTTCAGTAGTTGTGGCACGCGGCCTCAGTAGCTGTGGTGCATGGGCTTAGTTGCTCTGGGGTATGTGGGATCTTCCCAGATCAGGGCTCGAACCCGTGTCCCCAGGATTGGCAGGTGGATTCTTAACCACTGCCCCACCAGGGAAGTCCCCAACACAGCTTTCTTATTAAAAAACCTCTCATGTTAAAAAGAATCTTTTGATCCTCTATTTGCATTTTTGTAGTATATATACTTTTCCTCCCAAGAAAAATGTTTAAACCGTGAGGCAAATAATAAAATAAAGTAAATAGGTAGGACCGACTACCAATATATAAATGATATGGAAAGAGGTTATGCCGATTTGGAAGATCTGGCTACTAACCTCCCTTCTCTAACTGTGTGACCTTGAACAAGTCCCTTCAACTCACTGAGCCTCAGTTTCCTCATCTGTAAAATAATAATAACAAAATGCATCCCATCTACCTCATAAGGCAATTGTCAGTATCATTTTTTTTTAATTTTATTGACGTATAGTTGATCTACAATGTTGTGTTAGGTTCAGGTTACAGCAAAGTGATTTAGCTACACATACATATATATATATACATATCCCTTTTCAGATTCTTTTCCATTATAGGTTATTACAAGATACTGAGTATAGTTCCCTGTGCTATACAGTAGGTTCTTGTTGGTTATCCATTTCATATATAGTGGTGTGTATATGTTAATCCCAAACTCCCAATTTATCCCTCCCCCCTTTTCTCCTTTGGTAACCATACGTGCATTTTCTATGTCTGTGAGTCTGTTTCTGTTTTGTAAATAAATACATTTGTATCAATTTTTTTTAGATTTCACATATAAGTGATATCATATGATATTTGTCTTTCTCCTTCTTATTTCACTTAGTATGATAATCTCTAGGTCCATCCATATTGCTGCAAAAGTATCAAATTATATATAAAAGGGCCTTGTATAAGAGTATATAACTCTACTGTTTTGGTCTTACTAAAGCAAGAGACATATACTGCTGTAATACTTTTTAGAAAGTTTATCTTTCCATAGATTAAAGTGTTTCTGTATCATACACTTAGTTGTTAAATGGAACACAGATTCTTTTTTTTTTTTCTTTAACAACCTGGAAAACCAAAAGTTGATAAACAACAGAAGATCTATCTAGTGACAAATGTCCCTAAGGAGCAAAGGATACAAATAGACCACATGATGAGAAATGTTTTACATTCCTCTTTGGCCCAGATGACTTGATCATTTGCTTAAAACTCCAGCCACAATGGTAGTGATGTATGTATGAAATTAGGAATTAGGAAAGCCCACTGGGAATTATGGGTTGTTTTTGTACAGATGAAAGAATTTTTCTTTTAATTAGAATTCTTTGGTTTCACCAAATTAGATTTATTTTTATTTAATTCGTGCATATATCAAAGGAAAAATTACAAAAGAAGAGCGAAACGCTGCATATCAGTTCATGATATTTTTCTTTGAGAGAAAGGATTATGTACACACAAAGAATCAATACCAGAATGGATTCATGGAATTTTGCAGAAAAGATGCCGGTAGCTATGGATTGCTGTCCCTTTTGTAAATAAGAGACTAAGTAAGGATAAAGTGCTGCATCCTTACAGTTGGTTTCCATTCTCACTACATCCAAAAAACAGTCATGCAATTTATAGATATACAGCTTCCTTATAGAGACAGTATTTATCAACTATGTTCTTCTAATGGGCAAAAAAGTCAAAAAATATTTTCAATGTTAATTGATTTGGCACTACTTATTGAATGTCAAGTCATTATACTTATGAGAAAAAGAACAAACCAATAAAAAGAAGAACTGTATTTGTCTTGGTAAATCCTATCTGAAGATAATATTTAATTCACATTTAAGGCATTTGACATTTTTCCAGGGATATGGTTTTAGCCAGATCACCAAATAAACTTGACTTTTATTTATCTCTATTACCTGAAACATTTTTACATAGAATTACAACATTTAGTTCCTTAGTTCAAGAGAAGCGGTAGCAGCTGTTTAAAAATTCAAGCCACCTCCCTATATTTCTCTGTTACTTGCTTTTTACCTGGGCCTGCTCACCCACACAGGCACACACACACATAGACCTCTCTTTCTTTGTGTTTTCTCTCATTGTTTCGATATAATAAAATAGTATCAAACATATTTGTGACAGCCTTTTCTGACACGAAGCCATAAAGAAATCGGCTCTTTCTTGAGACGATGTGACAACATGTAGCCCAAGGGGACAAGTCAACTTGTTAGTAATTGCTCATTTGAATATTAGTGATAATTCATTCAACATAAACAGTGAAGTTTACAGCTCAGCCAGATTTCATGTTTATTTCTATTCCCTCGTTTAAATCATACAAAAGATTTAGGACCCGCAAAGATTGTTTATTTTAAAGAAAATATATTCCTTTGAACTCCCTTTAGACTTGACCATCTTTATTACAGTGATCTCTTTTCTCCTGAGTCAGGATAGTTTCAACATGTAGCAAGCAAGACTTTGTGTAAATCTCATTGTTGGAGACCTGGAAAACATACAAATACACACTCCCGCTTGCACACACATATGCATACTCAGTGGCAACGAATAGAGCAGGTCAGCAGAGCATCCTGCAAAGGTCATTATCATCTATGAATTAGATTGCCTTCTGAATGACTTTGAGAAATGAAATAGAAACTCTAGATGGTAATGGATTTCATAGCCTTTTTATAAGATGGAATTTTGGGCGTGGGGGATGTTTTTAGCGACTTCTTTGTTTTTCTTTCAACATTCAACCTTTGAGATCAGGTTCAATAAAATTCCTAAAAATGAGGTCAGAAGTCATGTTATTGATTTGATTTGTCGAAAAGATGTTCATTAGCTACTTCTCTGTGTGGAGCCCAAATGAACCATGGGGTGGAGGGTTACTCCTGTCAGCCATCCCATCATGCTCTGTACGTGATGCAGTAGGCTATTGGGACTGGTATTGATTGAGAAGACTCTAGAGGGAAATTAGTAGCCTGTACCAGCGTCCTGTTTTCTCTATTTTATAGGCAGGATCCTTGGCTTTATCTCTACGAGCCCCATGAAATGAAAAGCTGAGTCAATTTCTTAGATCATTCAAATCAGAAGGGAGAGTGAGCTGGGTGGATATAAGTCCAGCAGCAGGACTGGCCCCAGCAGAGACAGAGAACCAGAAACCTCATATCCTAGCATTCTAGAAATTCCTGTGCCTTAGGGTGAATTGATCCCTGAATGTGATTGGCTTCAATTTGAAACTCTCTCAGAGTTTACCTGGGGTTTATTTGTTTTGTAAATTATGCTTATTTAAATCGAACACAATTTCATCTCATCTGGCTTATTTGGTTTTCAAGGGAAATCAGCCACCATGAATACAGTGTCAACTCAAAATTATTGGAGTGGCAATAATAAGCATTGAAACGAATGGGGTCTCCCCTCCAGTCAATATGGTTTAGTAGAATTAGCATGGCTTTGTGTAGATGGATTGGAATTCTCCCTCTGAAACTTACTAGTTATGTGACCCCAGGCAAGCTAAAAATAGAATACTACCTATCCAAGTGATTGATTGTGAAAATTAAAGGAGATTTAATATACACACGTGCACATATATATATACCTATTTATATATATATAAACATATATATACATTTATATATATATATATGACAGTTTTAAAACATGGTTTGCTAATTCTTCAGTTCTGCTCTCTCATTGACAAGTGAGGGGTTGGTGACCCCTTACTTGGAATCCGGGTGGGCTTGTTTCTGCTTCAACTAATATATACAGTGGAAATGCTGTTCTGTGACTTCTGAGGTTAGGTCATAAAAGGCCAAGTTGCTTTACTTTGTTCACTGTAACTGCCTCACTTGGAGCCCTGAGCAACCATGTGAGAAGTTTGTGGCCCAAAGACCATAGTGGTGTGAAGAAGCCCAAACTGCATGAATAGGACAGCAGTAGGCTCTCTGGTTGACGGTCTCAACTGAGCCCAGCCTTCAAGTCATCCCAGCCCAGGAACCAGACATGTGAGTGGAAATTCTTCAGATAATTCCAGCCTTGAAGTATTTGAGTCATCTCAGCTGTTTGAGATTTTTCAGCTGAGGTCCCAGGCTTTGTGGAGCAGAGGTAGAATTTGTGAGCATACCAAAATGGCATTCATCCCTGACTATATACATCATAGATTTTAGGTGCGATGCTGGGTGCTAGGACATTTACATAGAATAGTATTTGATCACAGCCAGTACCTAGAATTGTAGAATGTAACATAGAGCTGCAAAGGACCCTAGTGATCTTTCAGTCAAACCCTTCATTCTATAGATGATGATATTGAGGCCCAGAGAGCGACTGACTTGCCCAAAGTTACATCCTAGTTAATGACTTTCCATTTTGAATCTAGCCAATCACAAGAATATATGAAACCTATACAAAAGAGAATAGAAAATATAGTAAAATGTATCCATCAAGCAATAGGACAGCAAGTGTTTGTTGACAATTCAATCATTCCTTAAGCACAGGGTTCAGGACTAAGTGTCACATTTCTTTAGGCTCTGACTCATTTTTTTCTAGACCCAGCCTTTGGCTACCAATGCTTAATTTTATAAAGGCCTCTTTAATAAAATTTGCGTGAGGACTTGTAGCTCCTCCTTTTAGTGACTTTGCTTTTTCTTTCTTTCTTTCTTTTTCTTTACTGATTACAAATTCAGTCAAACAACCGCTCCCTATAAGTAACCTTCTTAATCAAAAGAGATAAACTCAGACAAACAGGATTCTGGTAAATGATTGAGAATTTAATTGAATTTGCATCATAACATTTTCATGAAACTTTCCCCAAGTTCCTAAAGTCAAGAGATCTATAAGAAGTTGAATAGGAGGTTTAGACTTTTTCAGATGGGATGGGAAAAATAATGTTTAGTTCAAAATATAATAACACATTCTGAAGAGAAGCTGGCTATTTTGGGAAGTTATGTGCAATCAGAAATCACTTGGACTGTGAAAGGTCATCTATTGTAAATGGGTAAACACATTTTAGCGACTGTGTTTCTCATTTGATTTGGCCTTTCCTTCTACACTATCTTGTCACTGAAGTACAGACTTGACATTTGGACAGAAGCTGTTGAACGAAGTGGGGAAAGACCAGTATGTTCTTCTAAAATTCTCACGTTTATTTATTTATATTTTAAAAATACTTATTCCTTATATAGCCTATCGTTTTATATTTCTATTTTTAATTTTTTTTTTTATTTTTTGCGGTACGCGGGCCTCTCACTGTTGTGGCCTCTCCCGCTGCGGAGCACAGGCTCCGGACGCACAGGCTCAGCGGCCATGGCTCACGGGCCCAGCCGCTCCGCGGCATGTGGGATCTTCCCGGACCAGGGCACGAACCCGTCTCCCCTGCATCGGCAGGCGGACTCTCAACCACTGCGCCACCAGGGAAGCCCTATTTTTAATTTTTAATATAGGGTTTTACTAGAGAGTTCTGCCTTGATTCCCTTGTCAGCTTTGGCTGAGCAAATACCAATATTTAACTTTTCTGGAAGGGCTGAAAGTGTACTTTCAGTGGAATACTCTTATTTTTACCCAGTGTGTGCTACTTTTATAATAAAATAGACCGCTGAAAAGCTTTAAAAATGTAATATAAATTTATGTTTTATTGCCAGGCATTCTAGATAGTGCACAAACATGAAATCTTAAGGAAAATAAGACCTCTCTATTTTTAAGGGTCTATATGCTAAGCTGTATTTACTTAGTCTACTAGATACATATCACCACTGTTTGGGTGAGGAAGGAGATACAGTCTAAATAAAGGACAATGAGTTTCACCTCTTTATCTCAAGGATCCAATATGCATATTTAAATTAACAACAGAGGAATAATGAAACAATGGGTTATTGTACTAGAGGCAGTGGGGTCTAATGGCTAAGAGTAAGAATGCCCAGGTTTGAATGTATGTCTTCATCATTTCCCTGCTATGTGATTTGAGACACATGATTTAAGCCTTCCAAGCTCGTTTCTGATCTTTAAAGATGAGATAATAGTAGTACCTATCTCTTTGAGTTCTTAGAATACTTGAAAGATATATGTGAGTTGTTTAACAGGGTACTCGGTGTACTGTAGGAGATCAGTAAGGGTTGGCTACTGTTGCTATTGCTACCTGAAAACATTCACAGAGGCAGATCTCATTGAAACCAGCGGCTACAAAAGAGCATTCAGAGCACAGCAGGCAGGAAGCGTTTTGAGTGTTCTTTTGGGTGCTGGACAATACTTTCATAGGACAGTGGACCTAGTTATTAGAGGTGGTCTGAGGATATTAACCCAAAGCAATCACCTGCAAGTAAAGATTTTCTTTAAGTCTTATGTTTTAGCTTTTGAAAAATTCACACCAATTTTGTATTATAATTCCATAATATATGCTCCTAAGTGTTAATATAAGAATAATATGCCTCCTTCGCCTTGCACTGCAAGTCCTCAAGTACAATTTCTGTTCCTGGGGGCTGAGGCCTACTTTTTCTGTGGCTTCTGGCACTCTGTCCTTTATGCCAGATGGAGAAGCACAAGGGGCAGAGCAGAAAGAAGTCACATGTGGGCTGGAAGCAGGAGTTTAAGTTGGACCAGGTTATCCACTTTATAAAAAGGGTGTTAAGTGAAATATTCCAGTAGTATTTACAATAGCAAGTACTAGGTTGTGAGTGCTTTTTTTTAAAAAAATTATTTATTTAACTTATTTATTATTTTTGGCTGCATTGGGTTTTTGTTGCTGCGCACGGGCTTTCTCTAGTTGCAGTGTTGCGGAGCACAGGCTCTAGGCGTGCGGGCTTCAGTAGTTGCAGCACGTGGGCTCTAGAGCGCAGGTTCAGTAGTTGTGGCACACAGGCTTAGTTGCTCCGCAGCATGTGGGATCTTCCCGGACCAGGGCTCCAACCCGTGTCCCCTGAATTGGCAGGCGGATTCTTAACCACTGCACCACCAGGGAAGTCTCAAGAATAGAATTTTTAACTGAGTGGATGTAGGGCATGGAAGCATATTATGGTGGCTAAAAACAAAGACTCTGATGTCAGACTACTTGGGTATAGTTCTTCACTCTGCACTGTGTTCTGGCAATGTGACCTTGAGAAAGTTACTTAATTTCCGTCCCTTAGTTTCCTCAGCTAAAAATAGAGGTAAAAATACATGTATTTCACAGAGTTTTTATGAAGATTGAAATGAGTTAATACGTGAATTTTGAAATATTTCCTGACTCACGAGCAGCTCTGTGCAATTATTTGTTTGTTGCTATGGGAAGTTCCTCATAACTACAGAGAAGTTATGAGTGTAAACATGGAAGGAGCCGGTGCTACAATCATGTTGGTCAATGAATTGATATTTCTGAGGTTTCTCCCACTGTTATAGACTAGGGGCCAGGTGGGCTAAGGAAATGAGTGAGACTGTCAGCAACAGAGGTGAATGGAGCCCCCTGAAAAGGACAGCTGCTACTCAGCCTCAGTGAATTATCGCCCATGGAAGTATCAGTCCAGTGATGCCAGATCTTCTGATGTGTTAGAGAAGCTGCACAACCATATACTTATGAAAAATATTCTAATTTTTAAAACTCTTTATGAAACAAAAAATTATCTATAGGCTGAATCCAGCCTTTTGTGGCCTCTTCTAGGTTCTCTGTTGCCTCAGGGGATATATGAAAGCATTTTCTTTCAAGTTCCCCACCAAAGAGAGGTTGCTGGGCTCCAGGAAGACAATTTTCGAAAGGCTGTGGTTTTCTCAAGTCTAGGTGCTCCCTAGACCTAGAACGTTCCATGTGCGTGTGTGTGTGTGTGTGTGTGTGTGTGTGTGTGTGTGTAGGGAGATGGTTCTTGAATGCCCCACAGATGGTGACATTTATTGCACTTTAAGTGTCAGGGAACAACTCATATTGGCTCCCCATGTAAATGACTATCTTTAGTATCATTCAGACTCCTATTGTTTCATCCTCAGACATACTCTACAATATGGAAGAACCAAATGTAGCTAAAGGGATGACTTATTGATAACTGCCACCAAAAGTAACATTTGAGACTGTAATTTCAACCAACATTCATTCTACACCTATTTCTTGAGCATCAACTACACACTACCCTAGTTACAGTCTTCTGTCTGGTTCTCCTTGTGAAAAGCAGTGCGACTATGTTGGGGTTCAGTGTGGGGCAGTGAAGGCAAAGGGACTCATATGAATTTGGGGGCAGGAAACTTTGATCTCGTGCGTCCAGGGCTTTATCAAACGATCCAATCAGCAAAACCTCATTCGGAAAACTAAACAGTAAAACGGACAGTCATTTTATTACTATAGTTCAAGTAGAAAATAAAATGCACCACGAGGAGGTTATCATACTTACCCTGTGTCTAAAAAGAAATCAGCCACCACACCAGGTTGAGAATTTAATACTACTTCCTTCAGCTTTAAAAAAAAAAATTATTGAAATACAGCTGATTTACAATATTGTGTTAGCTCCAGGGGTACAGCAAACTGATTCATATATATATATATATATATATATATATATATATATATATATATATACACACACACACACATATATATATTATACATGTATAATATATACATATATGTATGTATATATATTCTTTTTTAGATATTTTTCCATTATAGGTTATTACAAGACATTGAATATAGCTCCCTGTGCTACACACTAGGTCCTTGTTGTTTACCTATTTTAAATATGGTAGTATGTGTATGTTAATCCCAAACTCCTAATTTATCCCCACCCTTTGGTAACCATAGGTTTGTTTTCTATGTCTGAGTCTATTTCTGTTTTGTAAATAAGTTCATTTGTATCATTTTTGCAGATTCCACATATAAGTGATATTTGTCTTTCTCTCTTACTTCACTTCCTTCAGCTTTTTCTTATTCCATGGAGTCCTATAACTCCATAAATTCAAATGTCCAGAAAAATCAGACTAAATAACATTTAATGATTGATTAAATTGACAACAGTTTTCCTATCCCAGTTTAAGTCTTTAATATGTTTTTTGAGGATATTTGACTCTTTCCTACCATAGCAAATTCAGGGGCTGTCTCTCCTCTGGTTTCTCCTAGCTCAGGAATTTAATTATTTATTTTTAAATAATAATGATTAATTAATTATTAATTAATTTCTAAATTAATTATTAACTTTCTAAATAAACACAGTGGTGACAGTAGACGGTGTGAGACTCAAGGACAGAAACCCTCTAGACTCAGCTAGCTACATCCAATTTGAGGATGCATGACTCACTTCTACTGGAAATGAATGGTACCATTCAAGGCATACACACGCAGGAACAAAGGAAGAAGGCTAAATACCCGACTGCTCGCAATGGACACTACTACAGCGCAAACATACATCCTAGTACAGCCCTTCTTGTCTTCAATTAGTTTTTCCCTACACATAATCTCTTCAAGTCTTTTACATCTTGGAACTCAACCTGCATAATCCTCTGCTTTGTAATCTAATCGAGTGGAAATCCTTCTCCTTGGTAATGGAGAGCTTCAGAGCACAACAAAAAAATGCAAGTGTCTTTAAAATTATGCAATATGATGTTTCCCTGGGGTGAGTATTAAGACTTTTAATGGGAAAATGACACTGACTCAGAAACTTAATCTTTTTCCATTTCTATTTTGCTCTTTCATATTGAGCCCATTCTCTTATGTCATACACAAATATTTTCTGCATGAATGTAGATCATGTAGACTATTTTTTGTAAGGATTAAATTAGTTCATACATGTAAAGGACCTAGAACAGCATCTGAAATGTAGTTAAAAGTTAAATCTTGGGGGCTTCCCTGGTGGCACAGTGGTTGAGAGTCCGCCTGCCGATGCAGAAGACACGGGTTCGTGCCCCGGTCCGGGAAGATCCCACATGCCACGGAGCGGCTGGGCCCATGAGCCATGGCCGCTGAACCTGCCCATCCGGAGCCTGTGCTCCGCAACGGGAGAGGCCACAACAGTGAGAGGCCCGCGTACCGCAAAAAAAAAAAAAAAAAATACTGTTCTTTTAGGATTGCCTCAAATGATTATTTCTACATGGCTCTCCAGTGTAAGTGAAGAAATTACCATGTAGTGATATGATCAACAGAGGGTTTCAGGATTGAAAGGGTAGAGTTGGCTTGTACGATAGATAGTTTAACAACTGCCAACAAGCAGAAAGAGAAGAGCTGAGAGATCAGCTTGTCCTTTAGTTACTTATGGACCTGTATTCTCTGTGTTGGATACCAGCCAACTGAAAGGATTCATGGGTCCAATGATCATCCATCCATCCACCCAACCTACTCATTCATCCATCCATTCATCCATCCACCCACCCACCCATCCATCTATCCAACTGAATGACTACTGCATACTAGAAATTGATCTAAGAGAAGGGATTTTAGCAGTGGGGAAAAAAGAAAAGTCCCTGGTGCTTATATTTTAGTGGGGGCAGATAGACAAGAAACAAAATAAATAGGTATAAAATAAAGAAGATCATGGAGAAAAAGAAAATGGGATAGGGCCATAGGAAGTGCCAGGGTTGGTGGAGGGAAGGCTTACATTTAAAAAGAATAGCAGGGAAGTCCTCTTTGGGAAGGTGATTTCGAGTGAAGGCCTAAAGGAGCCCACGGAGTGAGCCCTGTGGTCAACAAAGGGAAGTGTGGCAGCAGGAGAACCAGCAAGGGCAAGGCCCTGAGCAAGTTTATGGTACAGGAAGGCTACTGTGGGGCAGCAAACTGAAGCTCCCAGAATTCCAACGACTCAAAATTTCAATACATTTATAACAGCAATCTGTTATAAGCCTTTGGTCAAGGTAAATTTCCATCTACCCTATGTTTAAAATTATCTACTACCAGAGACACTGAAGCTAAATATTGACCTAATTTTTAAACACAGTATGTTCTTTGGAAATAGAGTACTAAGTCGTTCCAGCAGGACTGGCAGTTTCTCTAATACTGGTACCTAGGAAGTGGTGGTGATGGCAGTCAGCGACTACAATTCGTGATTGCCTACTGCCAAAACAAAAATGGTCGTGACCTGACCTCATTCTAATATAAATCCTTAACTACCAGAGTAACGAGGAAACTATTTTCAGCGTCACGCCCCCTTCCCTGATGTCCCCTTTTAGATTTCCATAGTTTAGCAACCTTTCAGGGAGGTCAGCACTCAGCATGCTTTGGCTTGGCGCTATTAATCAATGTGATGTTAATCCAGGAAGAATAGCTATTACACCAGGGCAAGTGGTAGGAACCAACACTGTTGTTTCATGGATAAAGGTGACACTTTCGATTGCAAGGTTTATTCGTCCCTTAATGCACTCCTCCCCACCTCCCACAGCTCTCATGAAACCAATAGCTCATTTTTACAGGGGCTACCTTCAAACTGTATTCTCATCCATAATCCTGCTACTACAGTGCAATAACAGGCCTTCAGACTAAGTGGACGTTTGCAATCTTCAGATATCTCGAGGCTACATATACTAGGTACTTCACAGAAAGAGACGATAAATCTTCATCTGAAGTTGAATTCCTAGTGCTAGAAGGGAATTCAGTTTGAAGGCTTTTATTGGTGGAGTTAAATTGCAAACACATTTGTCTTTTCATAATTTTCATCTCTACTTTTGAGCAAAGTAGGCTAGAAACCAGGGCAAAACTCAGTCATCCTTACTGTGAGTCAGTTTTGGACTCTACCAGAACTTCTAGCTTGTATTATACTTAAATTATCCATGAGCGATCTTTTAATTTATTTCTCACGGTGCCTGGAATGTTTACGAAGAAACTGTGTTATGTAAATTACACATCAGGCTCCTCCAGTTCTTTTCCTACCTGTCTCCTTTTTCCCAGAAATGAAGCCTTTCTCTGGGTGTGTGTGTGCGTGTACATGTGTATGTGTGTTAGCAGGTGGGTAGAGCTCTGAATCGGAAGACAGGAAGTGGTCTTCTTCTCTACTCCACTGCATGGTTACCAGTGCATTTCTCCATCCTTTGCCTAATCTCTGTCTCAATTTCCTCATCAGTAAGATGAGGGTACCTTTTGCTTAAAAGGACTTTTGTGGGGATAAAATGAGCTGATATATGTGAAAAACGTAGAAGTTGCAAGTGTTATCACAGTTTTAATACATCGGTTACCCCTCCCCCTCTCTGTCCCAGGCGTTAGGCCAACACTGCTACTCATCCAGCTTCGGAAAACTTATTTCAAAAATTATTTCAGTTATTCCACCTGTGAGAGGAAGGTAGGGCTTATGCAAGTATGCAGCACGTTATCTGACAGCAGCTCAATAAAAAGCAGTACTGTGGTTTGCAGGGGACGTGGGGAGCGTGTCAAAGGTCTCAACAAGCCCGAACCCTACAAACCCAACCTCGCGAGACCTCAGGCTGTGCTAAAAGCCTGGGCCAGGGCAGCGAGGTGGCGGTCTCCCATCCCCGGGGCCTGTGCATCCGTGCAGGCGGCCCTGCCCTTTCCTGGCCCGGGCGTGGACAGCTGCCTGGTGCTTAGGGCAGGCGCCGGGGAGGTGCTGGATGGAGTAAAGGCTTCTAGGATAACCCCTCCCTCGGAAATGAATTCCAATGTCTCACTGCAGATTTAATTCATCTTAACAAAGGACTACTTCTGTTCAGCTTGATTAAAAGAGAAAACAGACGTCTTAGGAATTATCAGCAGAGAGTCACATTTCCCACACATTCGCGCGTGTGAGAAACCTGAGGAACAGTGGGTGATTCTTTGCAGTTCAGTGTCCAGAACGTTGTCCCTTCCCCCAAGGGTTTCACACCAGGGCTGCTGTCTGCCATCAAGGCACTCAACATGAGAGACCTGTAGACGTCACAGGAGCTTGCTTTTTTGCGGGGGGGGGGGGGTTGGTTTGGTTTGAAGCCAAGATGTTTACTTTTGCCAATCTGTGCAAATTATTGAATAGTATTTAAACTGCCCATGGCAAAAACATTTTTATTAAAATTTGGAAGTCAATTATCTTCAGTTTATTTAAAGCGTGCCTACAGTTGATCAGACGAGGGCTAAATTACACACACACAAAATCCCACTGAATATGACGTTGATCCTGTCCTCAAAAAGCTTATGAAGTGGTTGGGGGTGGAGCTGGTGGGTCACAGCAAACCAATATGCAAACATGCTGGAAGAAAACTCCGGGGACAGGGGAAGCCAGAGAGTGGAGCTTCCAATCTGGAAGCCCTGGGGCTTGCGTGGCGTCTCAGAGGATGAATAGGACGGGCAAGTAGGCAGGGAGGAGAGGGAGGAGTCTGCAGTGGAACCTAGACTCTAGTGGAACTGTTAGCAGGGCCAACAGTACAGACATGTGAAACAACATTGTGCCCGGAAATAAACTCACAAGGCAAGTGTGAGGCAGGATGCAGAGGAAGACGAGCCTGGAGAGGAGGGAGGCAAAGTTGGGTCCCAGGAGGCCTCTAGACATGCTAGGAATTTGGACTCTACTCAGGACACACTGCGGTTGGAAAAGGTTGGGAGTGGCTCTTTGTACTCGGTCCCATCCCTGGAGGATCTAGGGATTTTTGAGATAACACCCATCAGGCCACCAAGCGTCAAGGAATGTCAGAAAGACCTGAACCTAGGAAGGCTGCATTGACCTCAACAGCTGATGAACGTAGTGTCTTCTGCTTCCAGACATTGCTCAAGTACAATGCTTGCTACTAAACTTTCCATTTTTTTTTTTATACAACAGGTTCTTATTAGTCATCCATTTTATACACATCAGTGTATACATGTCAATCCCAATCGCCCAATTCATCACACACACCCCACCCCCTGCTGCTTTCCCCACTTGATGTCCATATGTTTGTTCTCTACATCTGTGTCTCTATTTCTGCCCTGCAAACCGGTTCATCTGTACCATTTTTCTAGGTTCCACATATATGCATTAATATACGATATTTGTTTTTCTCTTTCTGACTTACTTCACTCCGTATGACAGTCTCTAGATTCATCCACGTCTCTACAAATGACCTAGTTTCGTTCCTTTTTATGGCTGAATAATATTCCATTGTATATATTACCACATCTTCTTTATCCATTCATCTGTCGATGGACATTTAGGTTGCTTCCATAACCTGGCTATTGTAAATAGCGCTGCAATGAATATTGGGGTGCGTGTGTCTTTTTGAATTATGGTTTTCTCAGGGTATATGCCCAGTAGTGGGATTGCTGGGTCATATGGTAATGCTATTTTTAGTTTTTTAAGGAACCTCCATACTGTTCTCCATAGTGGTTGTCTCAATTTACATTCCCACCAACAGTACAAGAGGGTCCCCTTTTCTCCACACCCTCGCCAGCATTTGTTGTTTGTAGACTTTCTGATGATGTCCATTCTAACTGGTGTGAGGTGATACCTCATTGTAGTTTTGATTTGCATTTCTCTAAAATTAGTGATGTTGAGCAGCTTTTCATGTGCTTCTTGGCCATCTGTATATCTGCTTTGGAGAAATGTCTATTTAGGTCTTCTGCCCATTTTTTAAATTTTTAAAATTTTTAAATTTTATATTGAACTAGTTGATAGTTGATTTATAATGTTGTGTTAGTTTCAGATGTATAACAAAGTGACTTCGTTTTACATATTCATATATTTACCTTTCTCAGATTCTTTTCCCATATAGGTTATTACACAGTATTGAGTATAGTTTCCTGTGCTATACAGTAGGTCCTTGTTGATTATCTATTTTATATACAGTAGCGTGTATATGTTAATCTCAACCTTCTAATTTATCCCTCCCCTCCACTACTAAATTTTCTTTTCCGACTTTCAACTCCACTTTTTTTTATAAGTACTGGGCTGGATTATTTTAACACAGTGCTTTTCAGCTTCTAAAATTTTCATGTTAAAAATGATGACAGCCTTCACCAGGAGAAAAAGATAAAGCTGCTCTCATCTGAGTATAGGGAACTCCACCCCATACACCCCCTTCTTCCAAGTACAATACAAGGGTTGAGGGAAAAGTCGTATCTTGGGTGCAAACCATTCGAGGGAGCACCATGACTCTGGTTGGGAAACTTTGCTTTGACTTCTATTCCCAAATCCTCTTATTCATCAACTCTAATGTTTAGTAAACAAGGGTGCATTTTATCCAACTGTTATTTATCGAGTACCTACTGTGTGCAGTTATTGGACTGGGTATCAGGGATGCTGTGGGGAGCCAGATAAATTGGGTTTCTGACTGAAAGGAGCTAAAGGCCAGTAATGACGGTGGTTGGAGAAGGAGGTGGGCTTGGAGAAGAAAATAGGAATTACTGTAAAGCATGCCAGACGTGACGACGGGAACACTATATCTGGTAGCATGTAAGAGCCCAATCCTAGACAGGGCGTCAGAAAAGGCTTCCCTGCAGGAAGTGACATTTCAGCTGAGAGCTGTGTACGAGTGAGCCAAACAAACGGAAGGAAGAAGAGTGTTCCAGGCAGAGGGACAGCATGAGTAAGAGTCCCAAAGGCAAGTGGGAAATGTGTCACTTGCAAGAATTCAAAGAAATTCTCTGTGCTGGAGAGGAGCATGGGGGAGGGGTACACTTAGAGATGATGGGAGGGGGGCAGGAAGGAGACTAGCGCTGGTCTGGGAGGGCTTTGACAGCCAAATGAAGCAGGCCTTTGCTTGCTGCTGTGACCAAGGAGGACTTCAGATTCCTTTCCTTATTTTACTTTTGAGGCCAGGAACTCTCAGAGAGTTTAAATGGCCTTCCTAAAATCAAATGACTGTGTATTGACAAGGCCACTGTATCTTCTTTGGGTTCCCCCAGAATCAGACCTTGACACAGGATTTCATTATCTGGAGGATAAGTGGAGGAGACACCAGCAAGGAACTGGGAAGGGGAACAAGAAGAGGAGGCTGCTGGTAAAAGGCACGTTAGCACGCCGGGTACCAACTGGGCAACTGGGCCTTGATCCCTAGGGGAAACTCAGCACAGGGCTTGGAGCTCCTGCACCTGAGGGAGATGGGAGCAGGACACCCCAATTCTGTCAGTTTGGGGTCGGAAGCCATAGTGGGGGTGGGAGGAGATGTTCATTCTCTGGCGCTTCCAGTCTATTGTAGGGGTGGGCAAAGTGGGCTTTGGGGTCCAAAGAACACTCTCAGGCAAAGGAACACAATGGGGAGATGTAGGCATTTGGAAACTGGTCAGCACGTGTCAGAGTTTCAAGGGCGAGGATGTGGGCCCAGCCCTATAATATCCGATGCATAGTTCCAGGGCCCCTGGCATCTGCGCCCCAATTCTGAGCCCTCACACCACGCCACAGAAGCTGGATTTCACTCGAATTGCACTTGACTGGCGGGTGAAAGATGCGTAGCTGGCAGCCGATAACACCAATAAAGCCGTAGAACACTCTGGCAGTCTGTGCTGAGGCCTCAGCAACTCTCAGACCCTAGGCCTGCATCTCCTTAATCACAGCACAGATGTCCCATAATTCTCTTCACTCTGCAGTATTGATACTGAAGGAAAACATGCCGTTTTGAGTGGTCTATTAACGGAAAGTGTCAAGCTTAACTAGGGAAATAAATGAGACTCCACAAAATGAGAATTTAGTGAGGCGTGGGTTACTGAACAAGGTCAAGCATTTCACTTTCAACAGCTGGATTTGCTAAGGTAAAATCATCTGGCTTGGGATTTTGGGGCAATCTGACTCAGAGAATTTTTCCCAAGACGAATGGGTCCTAAGATTGGGGAAACTGCTATTTAATGACTTTGGTCGTAGGCTAAAATTCATAGTAGTCTATCATAATAGTCTAACTGCTATTTAATGACTTTGGTCATAGTCTAAAATTCATAAAAATTAATAACAATTTTTCTTAGTGAGAAGCTATGAGACAAAAGGCAGGACAGGTTTTGTCCTTCCTTTCCTTCCTGGCTCTGCCCTCACCCAGCATTTGGAGTGGGGCACTGTGGATTTAAATATCAACAGTGTGGTTCAAGTGTTGAAGGATTTCATAGTCTAGAAGGAGACAGACACACAGATGAGGGGCCACGCTCACCAATAAGCTATGGGCGTGGGACAGCCCATCAGCCTTTCTGAATCTCAGTTTCATCTGGAAGGGCCTTGATGGATGGTATCAATGGTTCTCAACCTTGGCTCTCCTTCAGAAGCACTTTGGGGAGCTTTGAAAGAAAACCCATGCCCTGGCTGGCCCCAGTCCCAGAGATTCTATCTAACTGACTCTGGGGAGGGCCCCAGCAATGGTATTTTTATAAAAGCTCTCAAGGTGATTCTAGTGTGTAGCCAAGGTTGGGAACCCCCAGATGATAACTTTCAAGTTTTGGGTAAATGTAGAATTCCTGCTGCTTCTGAAGAAAGTTTGCTGTCGGTGTAATTCAGCAGAAACCAGTAAGTATAGCTGGAAATCACATTCCCTGGTAAAAACATAACATAGAGGGAAGTAGCGCTCTGTGTTAGGTGACCACATGTTGGCCAGTACTTGGCCCCTGAGTGGTTAGCTTACCTCAACAGGGTGCATAAAACACTCATTCCAGAAAAAACAGGTGCTACATTTTTTTTCGTCAGAAGAAACATTCATAATGCCAACAACTAATTATCATACCAAGAAGACAAAAACTGTGAGGAAGCACAGAGGCAGGTTGGCAGCACCTGAGTTGTACAAATCGCGACTCACTCTTGTTCTATGTTGAAGCATCTTTGTAGCATCTCTCCGAGAAGGACTTGGTCGTTGCTTTGCAAAGGAGAGAAGGCTGTGGTCCTGAAAGGAAAGGGAGTTCTCCAATCTCCTGCATCCTCTGGTTGGCTTCAGACCACATGTCCAGTGAACTTTCCACAGTGGGAATAGAGAACCCTTGGCTTCCACATCCTTGTTCTGGCTTGTTCACTACACTAACAATCTCTTCTATTACCGTATAAGGCAATTAAAGGATGAGCTTAGAAGCTGGCATCTTTCCTTTAAAGTAAAAGCCAGAAGCTTACTTTTTTGCTTTCTCTTTTGCTAGTGACAGTTTCCTGTAAAAACAAATTTCTTATTAGTGATGATGTAAGAGACTCTGGAGCAATCTCGGCTCACGGTTAGCTTGGAGCCTTCCCCATGCTCTTCTGAAAGCTTGTCTGTGATATATGGTTGACAAAACCTCTCCCCTAAGAGCGCCAACCAACATAATGACCTCACCTTGGATGAGTCTGTAATTCTCTGAAGGGACTGATTCTTCCAGAGCATGTTGAGGGGATGAGTTGGCAGCAGGTATAAGTTGCTTGTACTTTTCCTTGCTGGCAGTGAAGCCAGCATTGCTCCATCTAATGCAATGTCTACAAAAAGCCACAGGAACTCCATTCATTCATTCATGCATTCATTCATTTGCCAGGTACGTTTACTATTTCATCTTCTACAGCAGGTCTTAGTTAAGAGAACTTTGAAATGTGTACTGATGACTGGGATCATGGGGTTGAATTAGTCAATTGATTGCAAAGGAACCCTCAACTGAAAAGACAGAGATTCATCTCAGCCCAGTGAAGATCTGAGTGGGTTAAAACTCGGAGTGACATAACCCCTCAAAACTAACTTCGTAATGTACAGTGTGGGCAGGTAACAAAGGCATTAAAAAATGGGATTCGAGTTTTTCCAGTTAGGTACACTTTTCCATTTAAATCGTATTATTGTTTTATTTGAAAAGCAATGTATGCTCTTAAGGAAAATATAAAAAAAATGCAGAAATAAGATTTTAGAAGTCACTATATTCTTACTCCAAATAATGAGTATTACAGCTTATTATATTTTCTTCTGGTCTTTTTTTTTTTCTTCATGTATCAATAGCTTTTTGGTAACATACATATGTATATACATGTGGTAACATATATATGTGTGAATATATAATATTTAGGGGGCAAGTAAACGTTTATGGGACTTCAGTTTTTTATCTTTACATTGGTGATAATAATAGTACCTATCTCATAGTGGTAAATATTAAACAAGTTAATACAGAAGAGCAGCTAGAATATGCCTTTTGCATACTTGGCATTTTATAAAGACCAGCTATTATTATTTTACTACTATTATGTAATTGTGCATCCTGCTTTTTTTTTTTTGTTTTTTTTACGGTGTGCGGGCCTCTCACTGCCGTGGCCTCTCCCATTGCGGAGCACAGGCTCCAGATGTGCAGGCTCAGCGGCCATGGCTCACGGGCCCAGCTGCTCCGCGGCATGTGGTATCTTCTTGGACCGGGGCACGAACCCTTGTCCCCTGCATCGGCAGGTGGACTCTCAACCACTGCGCCACCAGGGAAGCCCCATCCTGCTTTTTTTACTCAGCCTATTATGTGCATTTTCCCATGTTAGGATATACTTATCACAAAATGTCTTTTGTAATGGATGTATAATATTCTGTTGAGTCCAATTATTCTTTATTTTGCAAAGTGACATGTAACCATATTTCATTCCATAAAACTGGGAGAAAGATTTTTTTTTTCAGGCTAAATATACTAACCAAAATATCATGAAATATAACTCAAGTCTTTTTGAATGGGTTTCATAATCCCTAGTTAAATTTGAATTGGGGATAAGACTTTTTTTTAGTGTAAGTGTGTCCCAAACATTGCATGGAATGTATTTATACTGAAATATTATTTGTTGTTTATCTGAAATTCAAATTTAACTGGGCCATTTGCATTTCCATTTGTTAAGTCTGGCAACCCTATGAATGAGATGAGAAAAAGGGAGAGGATCTGTCTACCCTGCCTAATTGACACTAATTTTTTTCAAAAAAGAAAGTAGTTTTAATTTCTTATGAACAATCTATTACTTGGTAACAGCTAAGCAGAAAACAGAAGTGATAAAGAAATAATAAAGAGAGAAGAAAAGATAAGAAAAATGGGTACATGATAGTCTCAAAAAGGTAATCATATTGAAGTAATCATATTGCACCTAACCAAGGTTATTTCAAATGTATAAAACAAAGGAAGGTATTTATGAGTAGCTATTAGTTTGGTGTTTTGAAAGCACTGTAGGAAATTCATTCTGGTTTTGTAAATGATCATCAGTACTGTGTGTTTTACATGTCTGTTCTGGGCTTTCAGCTTTTCAGATAGAATATGATTATGTGGCAGCTCAGACCTGAAAAGACTCTTGGGAAATTCTGCTAAGGATTTAACCAATGGCAAAACCATATGCCGACAGTTTCAGGAGCAATGGTACTCATGGTTAAGGAACGGAGACTCTCTCCCTAGGCTCCAGCTGCAGAAGCCTCTCCTAACCATTTGTAGGTGAGTGGGGTTCTGAGAGCAGTTTCCCATAGGTCTTTACACAAGAAGGCATTATGAGATCTCTAAGGTCTGGAAGAACCAAAGGATCGTTTGTGAGTAATCTGCTGATATTCAGTGGCTCTTCCAGAATTTGTATACTGGGGGCTTCTTAGAGCTGCAGATGTTTAGAAAGCAGGGCTCAGAGCCTTGTCTTGAAGCTGCCCTTTCAGAGCAAGCCCAGCGTCTTTACTTAGATGGCATGTTTATTTGGGGTCGCTGAAGGAGCAGGTGACAAAGGGATGGTGATCGCAGTCTAAATCCTCGCCACCCTCACACACACTCCATGTCATTGGTACTGATGTCATTAGCAATTGGCACGGGGTTTGAAGGATTAGAAGAAAAGGAAGGCTAGTGCTCTTTATTCTAGGAAGTTTAACACTGGGGAGAAACATTTCTAACCAGACTGTATAAATGACATGCTGTTGCCATAGTTTCTCTCATTTTGTTTTCACCCGGAAACATCCATCCAAATGCAAGTCTGACCATGTCTCTTCTGAAGACCTCTTCCTGGCAGCTCACTGGCTGTTAGTTCAAGGCTGGGCATGAGAGTGGGTGCGATACAGGTGGCTCTGGCCTGCTGATGACCTCCAGCAGGATCTGCTCCCATCATGTTTGCCTCCTATGACCTCGCCCATCTAACTCACCAATAACCCTTCTTTGAGTTTTATAGGAAGAGATACTACTTCATGCTTTCATCTGCACCTATTGTTTTCTTTGCTTCCAAGAAAGCCCTGCCCCACTTCTTCCTCCACTTTCTCTTCTCCTACAGATTGCCTGGTCACCTCTATTTCTCCTTCAGAACAATCTCAAATGTCAGTTTCTGCAGGGCCCACTCTTTAAGACTCCTTGCACCTTCAGGATTAAAAGCTCTCTCCTTTTTCTATTTCTGCACCCTTCTCACACTTTATACTGTATCAGGTTGTTTGTTCAATTTGTTTATATGTCCTCTTTCATTCATAAGCTTGATGAGAACAGCGTCCAGCTTTTTATTAGTTTCTATTAGTCTCAGCAACTAGACAGAGTCTGGTACATCATAAACAATCATTATTTGTTGTATGAATGAATCCTAGATTTTAGGTTTAGCCAATATTCAGTAAATGTCAATTTATTCAATTAAAATAAATTATTCAATAAATTTTAAAAAACCTGAACTCCTCGGCTGCACTGTAGGATAAACTTTGTAAATAACGGTGCTCTTTCTCGGTCCATAGCTTTGAGATCCAAAGCAGGACCATGGACAATCATTTTAGCTCCTGGCTGAGTCTTCAATCCTATAATTATTTATGATTCTATCTTTCAAATTTCCATGATATTCCTAATGTAAACTTCTCAGAAATCTCAATCAGGCAAAGGAAGCAAACGCATCGAAGTCTGATTTAAACTTTTTTGGTCTCTTGGGGTTTCTGGTCAGATTAAGAAAGAAGTTGGGGCTTCCTTGGTGGCGCAGTGGTTGGGAGTCCGCCTGCCGATGCAGGGGACGCGGGTTCGTGCCCCGGTCCGGGAAGATCCCACATGCCGCGGAGCGGCTGGGCCCGTGAGCCATGGCCACTGAGCCTGCGCGTCCGGAGCCTGTGCTCCGCAACGGGAGAGGCCACAACAGTGAGAGGCCCGTGTACCGCACAAAAAAAAAAAAAAAATGTATATATATTATAAAGAAGTTACAGGACAGGCAGATTTAGTAGAGTACAAGTTTTCTACAGACAGTGGTTAAGACAACACAGTCAGTGATAAAACAGAAACAAGAAAATCCTAGGTCAGAGAACGCTGTAGAGAGTGGCTGCCATCAACGTAAGTCCAGCTAATTCTCTGATTCATGTCTCCATTTGAAGTGAAGTGTTACAGTCATCTATCCTTCTTGATCTCATGCATAAATAAATCTTTCCTTGGAAACAGAGAAGTAGATTTCTTGTCAGTCACCCCTCAGAGACTTCACTGAACTGGGAGTGATTCATTCCAGGTGGTGTCAAGTCTCTTTGTTTGATTAATGTCTCACTGAAGTTGTACAAGTGACTAACAGATGGGAAAGTTTTCTGGAGAAAGTAAGTTGGTTGCTTGTAAGTTTCTTGAGTCTGTTCGAAGAATCTCTGAGATCTGCTCTTGCTGGGTTTTTTATTTTGATCAGATATTGTTAATTCAAAAATGGTTTAAAAGTACCCTAGGGCTTCCCTGGTGGCAGTGGTTGAGAGTCCGCCTGCCGATGCAGGGGACGCGGGTTCGTGCCCCTGGTCCGGGAAGATCCCACATGCCGCGGAGCGGCTAGGCCCGTGAGCCATGGCCGCTGAGCCTGCGCGGCCGGAGCCCGTGCTCCTCAACGGGAGAGGCCACAACAGTGAGAGGCCCGCGTACCACCAAAAAAAAAAAAAAAAAAAGTACCCTGAAAGTTTAGATTTGCTCTTCTCCTGCACGTTTTAAACTAGAGGACTTCTGCCTTTAAACCAATTCTGCAGATCAAGAGAGTTTATTAAAATTAAGCAGTAGCCTCTGAATGTGTGACTATTTTATGAGCGTTAAATGGAGTCAACGGAGTTTGCAGTACTTAGAACATGGCTCCTGGATTAAGAAACCTTGAGAATAGGGGTCCTTTTTACTGCTATTGATATTTTCTTACTGCTCCCTCCCCCATTATTCAGTTCTGTCCCAAGGCTCTGTTTTGGGTTAATCACACCCTCGTTGACCTCATTTGGAATAGCATTTCTTAGTGTGAGCCTGGTATTTACTTCCCTTAAAAAAATTGACAAAATATATTTTCCTTCTCTCTTTAAGGACCCCACAGGAGCCCTCCAAAAAGAAGGGAGGGGGAGGGGAACTCTGAGTCATCACTGTTAAGAGTAGCCCGTTTGTGTACACACAGGCACACACATTTGAATCCACGAGTTCATACAGATACCTCTGTTTCTGATGCAACACTGTACGGTGTATTCTACCTAACTTTCCCCTTTCCTGATTTGTAACTCCTTTTTCCAACACTGAGAAACCTTTCTTTCATTATCCACAATAGATTTACTTTTTGTTCAATCCTAATATACAGGTAGTTTCAGAATTGCTAACCCACACCCATGAGAGATGCAGTGTACTTGAGTATATCTGTGTACAGTTCGTATATACAGCCTGTTAGTATATAAACAAGATACTATTTCCCAGAGTTACTCAGGTTAATTCTTTTCTTCCCCACCCCCCTCAGTGTGGTTTTGTTTATTTGTTTGCACTACACTGAGTTTCACTTGTTAATGTTTGGATTCCATTTTGCTCCTCCTCCTCCATCACCAGGTTTACAGTGTTAGTTATAGTAGGATTGGGATTAAATCAGCCACACATCACAGTTGCTTTGTAACCTCTTCTCTTTGCCATTTCCCTTGCCCCTATTTCCTGGTGTCATTTTCATGAGAGTGTTTAATTAAAAGATAAACTGGTTTTAAGGCTCCTCCCGAATCCTTTTAATTTGGGAGGAGATTGAAATGAATAGTTAAAGGGCTTTTAGGTAAGTAGTGGGTGGGTGAAAGAACGGTGGCCAGGAGCCAGACTAATTTATAAAATAGATAATAGAGATTTCACTAGAATTGAGGGTCAGCGATATGCGTATTGATTTAACAATAATACAGTGAAGAAGGGTCTCATCTTCAACCTCTGACTTCAGTTGTTATGCTGGGGCTTGATCAGTGTCAGGAAACTCGTCCAGCCATGATGCCATTAGGATTAGCAGGCTCTTGCCTAAGTGAGCCTCTGGGATTGGCAGAGTGTCATACCCCATAAAGTTTAGCTACGTATCTATTTCTGCTCATTCCATAGTGTGTTCATTCATTTATTTAATTGTCTACTGACAGACACAGACCTGAGCTCTTATTCTGCATGAAGATGTACAGTAGCTGGGTCTCTTCTAGTCATCAAGCATCCTTCTGCCTAGTCCCACTGTCTCTGTTTTGTGACCATCCTCAATGGTCATAAAATATTTGGGAGCCAAGCAGTTAAAAGTCATGGAATTATGCTCAGAACCAACTATTCAAAGAAAAAGTAAAACCTCAGGTTTTCTGCAAAGGGAGTTGTTTTGAAAATCTCATTTCATACCCTCTTCTACCATCCAAGCTTTAGGGCTAGCTACCTACAGGCCTTGCCTTAGCGCTCTTACCCAAAGCAGTTCAAACAGCCCTGCCCAGACATGTATTTGAATCAGTGTAAACAGGGTTCTCCAATTATTGGGGAAAAACAGCCTTGTGGCAGTGCTGGGAAACCATGGGGTGGTAGACCAAGGGTGACTCATCAGGCAGGTCACAGCAAGGCAATACAAATTCTGAAATGTTTGTTTCTTTTTTGTTTCTTTTGAATGCTATTCCCAGCACAGTAAACAGGACTGCAAAACAATGACTGCAAAACAATAACAATTTCAAAAGTGCCCAAGGTGGAAGTAAGAGAGTGATTATCATAAACACCCAAGTTTAGGGATTTCATGTACACTTGAAGAGGAGGATTCAGTATCAAACTTTATAACCCAGATATTGGTAACATCAGTTTGTTAGTATCATGTTTCACTGAAAGAAAGATGCACATGTCGACTGAAAAAAATTTTGCAGCATGAGAATGGTGAGTTAAGTTTTATTTGAGGCAAAATGAGGACTATAGCCTGGGAGATAGCATTTCAGATAGTTCTGAGAAATTGCTCCAAAGAGGTAGAGGGGAATGTCAGTATAGATGTGATTTTGGTGAAGGGGAGTGCATGCAATCAAACACATATCTTTTGCAGAAGGTTAGTGTTAGTCATGAAGAGCAGACGTCACCATGAAGGATTTTAGTGCTTTTCTAGATACGAGGAGATGCAAGAATTGGCTCATAAAGTCTTCTTCTGAAAATATCTAACTATCTGAAGACCTGTTCTGTCAGTTTTTCCCAGAGCACAGAGTGCCTCAGGGGGTGGTGAAGGTCAGCAGCTGCAGATGCTTATAATTTAATCCTCATAGAGGTAGATGGCAAGTGCCGATGGCAGGTGCCAATTTGTAGGTGACATAGAATATCATCGGATGCTGTATGTGCTTGACGTGTTTTATAAATTGGCTTATGGTCTTTGCGGGAGGATCAGGCAGTCTGCCTCGAGAAGCTCTCTCTCTTACTCTCTCTCTCTCCTTTTCTTTATTTCTTCCTTATAAAGCACCAGGGAAAGGAACTCCATTTTGTTTTACCTTGGGGTCTGATTGAAGTGAACATATATAATTGTGCAAGGACTGAACAGTGACTTGAATAATCCTTTCTTCTCAAGGAATAAGACCTCATCTTCTGTGGTTTTGTTGGCAATCTTATGTTTTCTTTCTATCTGTTTGACAGTTGAGTTAGTATTTGGAACAATATTCCCAACAGAAAAGTTATTTGTTGTTTCTCAGGGGCTTGCATTAAAAAAAAAATGTCATTACAGTCTCTTATTTCAGCATTTCATTGTGGGGGAGCCCTACCTACCCAGTGGCCTCCAAGGATTAGAAGGAAAGGTGTTTCCAGTTGTCCGGACCTTATCTAAGCATCATCTGAATTATGCAAGGACCTCACATTATGCATTCAGGTTGGCTCTTCATTGAGGAATAGCTCACATAAGGTTATTGGTATTTCCTGCCCCTGTTAGGCCATAACGATCGTAATAATAGCTTTTCTGGCTGGATTCAGGTACCTTTGCTTCAAGCCCAGACCAGAATCAGGAAATGAAGAGGTATGTGTGAAAAGGAAAACTACTGGAGTGGAGGTTTGGGGGTGGGGAAAGGGGAATTTCTCAATGTTTTCATGGCATCAAAATGTTCAACATGGATAAGTCATTAAGAGAAAAAAAAAAAAAAAGACCTACTCTTAGTGGAAATTACCACTGGTCAGATTCTCCACTGTAACTTCTGATTCTGACACTGTATATGTAGGCCCGGTAGATCTGAGAAGCTGCAAGGTTAGTCTGACTTGTTAAAGTATTTAGTTTCTTTGCAAGTATTTTGAGGGCCTATACAATTTGGCAAAAGCTCTTTAAGAAAAAGAATACAGATTAGAAATAAAAAATTAGGTACAAAAGTGAATATCTATTTATAATGAGAAAAGAAATACTAAGGATTACAAATTTTAAAAAACTGGCAAATGCCATATATATTACAAAAATCTGTAAAAACAACACAATATTTTTATTAGCCTGACACAGCTCTATAATATTCCTTTTTTCACATTTCTTGGCTGCATGATCTTCAATTGCTTCTTCAGAAAATAACAATTTTGTACTATTTTCCATAAAGAATGGAGTAATCCACTCTTTATATATGAAAATTTGTTTCATACTCATACCCACTTATTTCCAGTGCTATACACTCTTTCTGTATAGGTTACACTCTTTTTACAGAAGCTGGAGGATTTGGCATGCGCGGTGTATGTGTGTTTGTGTGTGTGTGTGTATAGGTGGTTGGAGAGGACATGCCTCAAAGCCAGTCCTACATCAGAGGGGCACTCATGTTACTATACACATGAGTGACTTTGGACCACACAAATGGATCCTATAAAACTTACACTATAGGGGCTTCCCTGGTGGCGCAGTGGTTGAGAGTCCGCCTGCCGATGCAGGGGACATGGGATCGTGCCCTGGTCTGGGAAGATCCCATATGCCGCGGAGTGGCTGGGCCCGTGAGCCATGGCCGCTGAGCCTGCGCGTCCGGAGCCTGTGCTCCGCAACGGGAGAGGCCACAACAGTGAGAGGCCTGCGTACCGCAAAAAAACAAAATAAAACAACTTACACTATATATATATATATATATATATATATATATATATATATATATCCCAACTTAATTTTCCTTAGCTGGATTCTAAAGTGCTCAAAGCCATCCAACATGAAGAGAAATCTGATGGAGGGGAAAGAAACAGTGATTTTTATAATTGTGATTTAATCACCAAGTTTGACTCTATGTCTCATTCTTACAGATTTTACAGAAACTTATGACAGTGTAAACACATTGGCAGGCCTTTTTCCCTTTCAGCATCTTCGAAGGAGACCATACAAGAGGAGGGTCCTGATGTTTAACCTTCATTAACTTTACCGTGAATCACCTATGATGGATGTGAATATGAGCAAGTGACTTAACTCTCTGGCCTCAGTTTCTATATCTGTCTATTTCACTGGATTCTTGTGAGGACCAAATAAGATAAGGGCATATGATAGCCTGAAAAGGATGGACTCATTTGGTTTTTAGGTTACTCAGTACAAGCCTCAGTTTATTGTCAAGTGGAAGAGTGGTTTGAAAAGTCCAGTATATGGAGCAGTAGTTCTGTTCTGGTGACGTATTGTAACTTTTGCCAAGTAATTTCCCATTCTCAGCAATCCAGAAGCACCAGAAAATAAAAAGTTTGGTGGAGCCAGTGAGGAGAGGACTCGAAGGTTTTGGAACTTGCTTCCAGTCTTGTGAGGTAGTATGTCTCTTGGCTAGAGCTGGTCCTAAAGGTGTATCTTGGGTGGAGATTTTTTATGGATGCAGGAAAGCTTCCAGAGTCTGAGGGGATTTCCAAAGAGGAGAGAGAATTTCATTCTAGCAGGACTGAAGGAATTCAGAATGGGGCCTTTATTGTTGGCAGATATGATGATGGTGAATATTGAAGGGAGACAGAGCCAATCCTTCTACTGAAGGATAATAAGCAAAAGACACATTTAAGGAATACAAGTCAACCACAAATGAGATTTCTTTTACCTAAGCCAACTTTGAACTGACTAGTGAACACACACACACACAGACACACACACACACACACACACACACACACACACACACACACACGGAGTTTTATTTTCCTCTTTGGTCCAACACATTGAGGTTGACCCAACCTCTTACCCTTCCATGCTTCTAAGCACTCCTACTTGGTGCTTTATATAAATCATTGTCTCTCATCAACAAAACACCTTGCACACCTTGTATCTTTGACCTCTTTTCAGGATATGCATCTTCTAGATCTAACTGAAACTTTGCTTTCCCCTCAGGACATAGATTCTTGTGCGTCCCTCCCAAGTCGGGGTGGTTTCTCCCACATCTTGTATACCCCTGGGCCTGAAGATGGAGTAGCTGCTTCTCGATCCTTACTGCCAATTCCAAATCATTTCTCTTTCTTAGTTTTCTTTGAGATTCCAGAACTTTGTCCCACATGTCCCCCCAACCGTTCCTTTGTGTCTACCTGACTGCAGTGTGGCCTGCGTATCAGTAGGTGTTGTCTCGTCCCCTTGGTACCTAGAAGAGCGCCAGGTACCTAACAGGCTTTCAATCAATATTGGAAAGAAGGAACACAAAGAAAAAAGGAAGAGAGAAAAACACGTGTTGGGGAGGTACCTGTTGCCTCTTGCCTTCATTCAGATCTACAGCCTTCTTGGATCAGATGCATTAATTCCCCCAACCCAGATCATGCCTAGTCCCATTTTCATGGCTTTGTTTGTTCTGTGTTCTGCACAATCTAATACGTCAGACCCCACCCCTCAGCCTACCTTCGTAATTTTCTTTCTTTTTTTTTTTTTTTTTTTTTTGCGGTACGTGGGCCTCTCACTGTTGTGGCCTCTCCCGTTGCGGAGCAAAGGCTCCGGACGCGCAGGCTCAGCGGCCATGGCTCACGGGCCCAGCCGCTCCGCGGCATGTGGGATCTTTCCGGACCGGGGCACGATCCCGTGTCCCCTGCATCAGCAGGCAGACTCTCAACCACTGCGCCACCAGGGAAGCCCTGTAATTTTCTCTTTTAAAGCAGCTCACATCCATGTCCTTGAGAGAACGTATACTGGCTGTTGGAGTCAAGCCAACTTCTTTCCTTTGCCTCGTATTATATTTGCAGCTAAATACTTCTATACAGTACTTACCATAGATTTTGGCAATAATTGTACTTCAAGTGTGATAGGAGCCTTAGGTTTGTTTATTCAGTGAATCCAATTAATTAACTTTAAATTAACTAAATTCAATTAATTAAAGTTACCTTTAGGGCAGAGATCGTTCCTTATTCTTCTTTTAGATTCCTTACCAATGCCTAGCCCTGTGCTGGATACATGGCTTAATAACTATATATTAACCTATTGATAACAATCACATGGAAATCAAAATGTTCAACACATTTTTAAAGGTAGAGCATGTGTGTGAATTCCCTGGCGGTCCAACGGTTAAGACTCAGTGTTTTCACTGCCGGGGCCCGAGTTTGACTCCTGGTCGGGGAACTAAGATCCTGCAAGCTGTGCGGTTGTGGCAAGAAAAAAAAAGAATATGTGTATATATACATACACATAAATGGAATATACTTTTATATCCACTCAAGAAAGACATAAGTAAAGGTAAATAATTACTGGAATTATCTTTACTGTTATAGAAAAGTCAAAAGAAGCTCAGTGAATTCTGACCCAGTTTACATCCATTTGGTGAGGAAGGGCTCCCTATAAGCGTGTGATGTAGTCTTGGCTCTGAGGACCAGAGGCTCTGACCGTCCCTAGGATGTGTCCTCACTGTGATGGTGGCCAGAACACCAGCACTGGCAGTGACCTGCTTCTCTGCTGGCTGGCCCACAGTCAAAAATCTGGCCGTCTTAGGATGCCCCATGGAGTTAGAGCCACTTCCTGTTTCACCAACTGGATGACTTTAGTGAACTTCCAGTATTTGAGGGCTGGGGCATACAGGAATTAGAAGGAAGGAGGCTGTGCAGCAATTAGTTTTGGTGAAAGGAATAAGAACCCAAAGTATCGGGCCATCCTTGAGGGACTGTGATTCCTCTGAAAGAGTTGGCAGTGATGAAAATCCAGGAGGCCTTCTAGTTCTGAAGAATTGGACATTGCAGTTCTGGGAGAATAGGAATTGCTCCCTTTTACTTGATTTCTAGGCTAGGGGTAGGGAAAAAATGGAAATTAAATTCTACTATCCTCTGAAAATTTTGGTGAAGAATTATGTATTAAAAATATATCTACTCTCTTACTTTCTACTTTCTTAAGCATATGCTGTAAGAAGAACAGAATAATGACATTGTTGAGTTGACAAGAAAGAATGCAGAATTTCTTACCCAGATCTACTCACCTATTACATACTTGTATTTTGTAGGACTTACTCTTTTATCCGCATGAAAAACATTGGACATTCACATGTTCCAATAAGACAGAAATAAGCCGAAATCAAATGCCAAAGTGGTAACAAAACAATGATCAGATATGGTCTCTAAAACTCACTTTAAAAAATATTTTTAAACATTTTACCTGTTAAGGGAGATCTTCAGAATGCTGGTATATCAGTTGGAGGGAAATTTGTATAATTAGATTTTCTCTAATCAATTATTTTTCTCACCACTGCTTCTAGCCCTGTATACCGTATCTTCAAAGGCAATCGTCTCCGAGTTCCTGCTACCGTTAACAAAGTACTGCAAACGGGGTGGCTCAAAAGAAATATATCGTCTTACAGTTCCGGAGGTTAGAAGTTCAAGGTGTTGGCAGGGTTGGTTCCTTCTGAGAGTTGTGAGGACAATCTGTTCCATGCCTCTCTCCTAGCTTCAGGTAGTTTGCTGATGCCTCGCTTCCTTCACACAGCATTCTCCCTGTCTGCATGTCTGTCTATGTCCAAATTTTCCCTTTTTACAAGGACGCCATATTGGATTGGGGCTCACTTTAATGACCTTATCTTAACTGTTTACTGCCACCTTTTCTTTTTCTTTTTTTTTTTTGGCCGTACTGTGTGGCGTGCGGAATCTTAGTTCCCTGACCAGGGATCAAATCCTTGCCTTCTGCAGTGGAAGCATGGAGTCCTAACCACTGGACAACCAGGGAATTCTTCATCTTAACTGTTTATATCTACAAAGCCCCTATTTTCAAATAAGACATATTCTGAGATACTGGGGGTTAGGGCTTTAACACATCTTTTCGGGGGAGACACAGTTCAACCCTTAACAATCCATATTTATACCCAACCAATAATCGTTTTGAAGGGCAAGCAATGCTCTCACAGCTGTTGTTCATGGTGTGTGTCTTCCCTGCTATATGTCCAGGTATTTCAGTGAGGTTGGTGATGTTGGTTTTCTAAAGAGAGAAAGGTTGAGGTGTCTATAAATGTGGCCTCCAAGTTCAAATGACTGGTACAGGGGATAGTATTGTCGAAACAGAAGTTCAAGGGCATTTGGGATTACTTGGCCAGTGCCTGTGAGAGTAAACCTCCCTTTATGTATCGTATGAGTTCTATCCCATTCCATTAACAACATGGGTGAAAAGCAAGGGAAAGAGTGATATTAAGGGAGACAGAATTCTAAGAAATCTTAGCTTGATACGCAAGTGTTATAACCTTGATATCTTTTCAAAACTTTTATGGTCGGGTGATTGTTGATCACAGCTATGTGTGGAAAATCTACCAGTAATAACATGCACAGCATACAAAGGACTCCTTTCTGCTTCTCTGGATTCTTCCCTTGATTAGTTGCTCATCACTTATCCCTGCCTAAGGCATAGTAGATGATAGCACCCATCCAAATGACTTAACTAATAACAAGCATCATGCTGGGCATGGTGAGATAACTCAGAGATGACGTGAATATCAATCAAGAAGACTGTTCCTAAGGTAGACGCTGGATAAATCAGCACTGAAATCTAGGTGCTGAGTATACTGTGGGTTCACTGAAAATTTTCCATTTTGCTGGATGTTGGAAAACTTCTATAATAAAATGTTAAGGAAAAAAAAATCAGATAAAGCAACCGCCATGGATAACTTATTATTATTTTTTTTTTGGATAACTTATTTAGAATGAAAGAGCAAGGTCAGTTAACATCCATTTGTTGTAAATATAGAGAACATTTAGGCGTACAGAGATTGGGCCAGTTTTAATTCTCTTGGTGATGGCTGGGTTAACAAAGCATCATAATTTCTGGTTTAGATATCTTCTCATGTTAAATGATTGGGATGTGGTAAGCAGTCTTCTTACCTTGTTTTACTTTGTTTTATGTAATTATTAGCTGCTAGATCCTACCAGCCTATCACTATTTCTAATTCTCCATTTATTTGTGCCCTTGGTGTGATTATGAATTTGATAGCCAGGTACAGTAAGATGTACGTAAAGTAGGGCCTTCCTATATTGTGAGCTATCTTTCCTTCAGTTCTAAAGCAGGGTCATTAAGCACACAGTTTCTAGAGTCAGATTTCCTTGTGTATTAGGATCTCAGCTCAGTGGGACTTTGGGCAAATTACTTAAACTTTTTGTGCCTTATCTTAAAGTACAGACAGAATTAGTTCCTGCATCATAAGACTGTTGGTTTCCATAGTAAGGGCTCAATAAATTTAGCTATATCTCTAGAGAAGGCTTATTTTATCTACCAACCTTCTCTGTCTCTGTCTCTGTCTTTCTCTGTTTCTGTCTCTACTCTCTCTCTATTTCTTTATCTTTCCAAACCTATTTCCCCCATGTCAGGGATCTGCTGAGAAAAGAGGTCTTCCTCCTATCCTACCAGTGACCTTGGGTGGCTTTCACCGACCCCATTCTATTCCCTCTTCTTTATGAATTCCCTCTTGTTTATGGAACACCCTTGGCATCCCATTTGTGTCTGTCTATGTCACAGATAACTGTTTCCTTTATGAACCTTTTTTTCACCAGCACTATTTTTTCTTCACCTCTCTGACATTTTCTACAATTGGGTCCTAAACTTCATCTGCAGTCTGCTGGTCTCTATCAAGTTTCTTCAGATGTCAGGTGAAACATTTAGTCAAATCTCTTACTTGACAAGCAATCAATCCACAAATATTTATATTAGTGTCCCTATGTTCAAGCCACCAAAAACTGCACTCCTCTTTTCTTCATAAAACCAACATTTAAAGTAAATCATGATAATAACAACAGTAAAAATAATAATCTCCAGTAAGTTAAACTCGTTTGTGTGTAGACACGTTTTTAAACTGCAAATTATAAAATGTCTAACCAATATGCTTGTGACCCATATGTAGAGCCAGGGTTTTTTTTTTTTTTTTTTTTTTTTTTTGCGGTACGCGGGCCTCTCACTGTTGTGGCCTCTCCCGTTGCGGAGCACAGGCTCCGGACGCGCAGGCTCAGCGGCCATGGCTCACGGGCCCAGCCGCTCCGCGGCACGTGGGATCTTCCAGACCGGGGCATGAACTCGTGTCCCCTGCTTTGGCAGGCAGACTCTCAACCACTGCGCCACCGGGGAAGCCCAGATCCATATGTAAGTTAATGAAACAGTTAGAGATCCAAATGGTAACAGCACAAGATATTGCTACACCTCCCTATCATATAACCCAGGAGGTTGACGTAGAATCCTTGTTTGGGGGAAGGCAAGGAGTTGGAACATAGAGAAAGGATTTTACAGTGGTGATGAAAGGGCCTCATGGGTATTCCTCAGTTAAAGGTAATGGTTTTCTTACTATTTTCTTTAGAGGCTTACGCTGGGCTGTAATGCCTCAGAAACACATTCACATTGTTAACATGAATAATAAGGCCCTGATTAAGAGAATCCTATTCATTTTCAGGAGACCATTGTCAGAGGTAACTGATACTGTGGTCATTGTCCTGTGTTCAAAACACACAAACAGGGAGTTCCTGGTGGTACAGTGGTTAAGAATCCGCCTGCCAATGCAGGGGACACAGGTTCGATCCCTCGTCCGGGAAGATCCCACAAGCTGCAGAGCAACTAAACCCGTGCTCCACAACTGTTGAGCCTGTGCTCTAGAGCCCACAAGCCACAACTACTGAGCCCAGCGCCACAACTACTGAAGTCTGCACACCTAGAGCCCGTGCTCTGCAACGAGAGAAGCCAGCACAATGAGAAGCCCGCGCACCACAACGAAGAGTAGCCCCCGCTCGCCACAACTAGAGAAAGCCTGCATGCAGCCACGAAGACCCAACGCAGCCAAAAACGTAAATAAATAAAGACAAAATATGTTAAATAAAAATTTATTAAAAACACACACACGCACACGCACAGACACAAACAGGGTCCCTGTACTCATGTCCCACATTTGGGGTCTGAGGACTGTCTACTACATTAGGGGCATCTGGAGTGTGGCTTTCAAAGGCAAATTCAAATCCAACAGATGATTATAATGTGTCTTAGAGTCTGAGAACCACCGTCTTCTGGACCTTGCGCAGGAATAGGGCCCATTTCCCATCTGGCAGGACTACGTAGTAAAGTTTGAGTTACTCAGGAAAATGTCCTAATATGAGATGTTATACGCACATCACTAACTTTAGTTAACGTTCAGATATCCCATCATTTCTCAAAATCGGTTTTATAGTTGTGGCAATAAGATTAACTTTAAAAAACAGTTCCCCGGAAATATCACATAGTCTGCACAAATAAAATGCTTAGCTCTCTTTTTGTCCCCAAAATGGGCATTTGGGAACTTGGACATTTAGGAATTTATTTGAAGTGCCTAGGATAGAGGTCAGTTTAGTTAATTAGGAGATTAGTTCTCTTAATTCTGTTAGTCTGTTAACAATAACTTAAATTGTTATTTTTTCTGTTTTCTGCACATAACACCTCTTCAGTCTGCATTTTGTGCTACAGCTTGAACTGTATCAAGTTCAACTCTCACTGCTTATTAGAGTCATTTAGGGAGTTTTGAGGAATTACAACACCCAGGCCACATCATGGGAGAGAGTTTGATTCTATGTAAGGTAGGGCCTGAGCATCGTATTTTTCAAAGCTTCCAGGTGCTTCATAAAATCTCTAACCTCAAATCTTGAGAGAATTTAATCTCTATAAATTTTATCTCTATAAAGCCCAATACACGTAACAACTGTGATGTTTTTGCAGTTAGCTTACATTTGACTGATTTGGGACTTTAGTCTAGAGCAAATCTATGTCCACAGAGCCAGTTGAAGCTGTGAAACCTCCATCTTGCCACATATGTTTATGTCCATTCATAAGCAAGGTTAATAACTTTCATGAGAGCTAGTGTCTGGCCCTGTGTTGAACGGGAGACACTTGGCATTTATCAGCTGCAATCACTTAACCGCTGCACCTTTACCATGAAAGCTGAGGGGGCAGGAGTGGGAGAGCAGGAACCCAAAGTCATCATTTCTGACATCCATTTAAAGCCAAAGTCATAGAGGAAAGTAATTGGATTGAATGGAAATAGAGTTTTAGAATGAAAGTACATGATTTGATTTACCTAATTCAGTTAAACTTATACTTTAGATCATCTCATTTAAATTGCCTGTGTTTCCATTTATACTGTGAATCCCTGGCCTTTACTCAGAAGGCAAAGTTTTCCTAACGTAAAGTAATGAAGGTCTGTTCACCTCTCCTTCAAGGTCGTCACAGTCAGCCAGGGCCAACTGACACAGGTCCTTCCAAAGACAATCTTTTTCACTGCTGTGTTGTTTGAGTCATAGAATGTAAGCTCCTGAAGGGACTTGAAAATTTCTAGCGCTGCCCTGGTCTCTCTCTAGCTTCAGTGTGAAGGCTCCACGTTCTCAGCCTCTGGGAGTTTTGGTAGCTATGGGAGCCAGCATTACCTGTGCAGCAGGATACAGCCTCTCAAGGGCACGCATCACTCCCGAGGGCAACAGCCATGGGGACTTTGACAACACATCAGATGGGAACTAAATGTTCATTTCCAGAATGAAAACCAGTCTTGCAGTCCAACAAGATACTTCATCCCAAACACAAAAACCAGATAAATGCAACCAACTAGTTAGAGCTCGTGATTAGCTAGGTTGATGACATGCTGAATTCCTCCTGACCTGCACTGGAACATCCCTTGGCCTTAGAGTTTCCCTTGAAAGAAGGAAGCGTGTCAGAGCAGCCTGAGCTGGTGAGCTAATGCCTCAGCGGGAAGGGAGAGTCCCCATTGTGGCTGGTGGAGGCCCCAGGAGAGGATGAAGTAGGCAGCAGTCCTCCTCATAATCTCTCACTCATTTGCTCTCAGTAAAGCAGGAATGACTGAAGTCACAAAACAATGCATTTCATGATAAGATAGATAATAACGACACAATCCCACTGCAGGAGGGAATCAGGCTTTCTTGCTTCTCAGCACGCTCACTCCCAGGGGAAGTCTGAAACTACTGTCTTCAGCCCTCTGTTCCCCTCATTCCTCGTATTCTTTTGAGATTGTCAGAAAATCTGTGCTGTGTAGTTAATAATAAATAGATATATTGTTACCTTTCACTAAGAGCAATATTATTTGGGGACATATTTTTGTATCAATTTAAACACACACATGTCACCATTTATACTTCGTAGTAATGGTCTGCTTTCTCCACTTTTGTTATTCTTCTCCAATAAATTGTGTCCCTATAATGAAGCATTAAATTATGATTATTTATTCACTCAGCATAACGGGCAAGGCAGCAATATAGAGAGCAATCAACTCAACAGGTGTTTATTGGGTAATGGCTTCATTTAAAGCACCGAGCCCAGTTACTGGGGTGAGTACGAAAATGTTCAAGACGTAAATCCTCTCCCGAGGGCTTCTATTTTAGTAAAGGAGATTAAGCCACAGATACGAATAAGTCAAAGTAGCAAGAGGCAAATGTGAAATACAAAGTGTCGTGAGCTTTCTGAGGACAGTCAGTTAATGTCTGACTTGGGTCCGGAGTGAAGGGGAGGGTCAGGGAGTGTCCTCTGGAGGGGATGCTTTTGGCGCTGGGTTCTGAAGGAGGTGAGGAAGATTTGGACAAGTCCTGGGGAGTGGGTAGAGATGGGGTGCCCCAGGTAGTAGGAATAGCGGGGGCTAGGCACAGCCCTAGGAAAATACTGGGCATTTTCCGGAGCCATAGATTAGCTGTTCAGTTGTGACAGAGAGCACACGTCTGAAGGTGGTGAGAAGTAAGTTCTGCTAGAGTGAGATCCTGAGAGCACTTTGGTGTCAAGCTAAGGAGTTTGAACTTTACCAGTTTAGCTGCCCAGGTTCAGAGAGAAATGGATCTAAGTCTTTCCAGAGCACGGAATACCCTGGCAGCCTTGGCCCTCCCCAGCTTGCACCTGGTGTGTCTGTGGTGAGCTCCGAACACCTGGCTGTCCTGAGTCACATCTGCACAGACACCCACATGACCATCTGGGTCTGCAACTCTGCCCTCAACCTCAGTCCACTGGAATGTGACCCTAGCATCTGTCTACATCTTCCTGGGGGGGAGGGGGACATGCTCTTGTCGCACTCTCCTGTGTCCAAATCAGCTCCTGGCTAGGACTCTAGAGCAGGAGGTAGGTGGGGCATTCAAAGCTAGTGTTTCTGGTTCTTTCCACGGCACCACAGCTGCCTCCCATGATTTACTTTCCTAATGTCATATAAATATGTAAGCCTCTAAGAGCAGGAAGGGGAACATTCATCTTGCTATAGTGCTTCTCCCAATTTGTTTTTTGCTTTAGAGACATTTAAATAGCCATATTAGAAGAACTATCAGTTGAAAGACACTTTCAAGGCAATCATTCATGAATACTTGTTTGAATAAATGAATACATTGAATGCTTCCTATATTATAGACACTGTGCTAAACTAAAGAATTAATAATAGCTTTTAGTATCAGTGAAGCAAAAACATGCTTAACATCAAAACGTAGTCCCCAGCCTCTTGCCTAGCAAGATGGCCCACACTCTGTCTATGGAGTGTGTATCTCCCTGAATAAACCTTCTTTCACTTTATTATGTCTTGCTTTTGAATTCTTGCCTGCACAAAGCCAAGAACCCACACTTGGCGGCCATCACAGGGACTCAGACATGACTTGGGATGTGACCATCCTCTCGCACCCCACTCTTTCCTGCAACATCGTTTATGGTTGCAAATTAAATGAAATATGTTTAGAAGTCTTAACACATGGCACAAAGTAGTGTCTAGTTATTATTACCATTTTAACTCTATACACTGTCAACTGTCTGACTCAAAAAGTTGATAGTGAGAGATGATGTATTTTGCCTCTCAGTTTTAGGTTTTAATGCTTTTAACCATCAAACTATTGGCACACATTTCTTGAAAAGCTCAGAGATTTGGTTTCTTCAAAGTTACGACAACCATTGCAATGTGCCCTAATATAGGTACTCTGGTTGCTAAGGACGGTATAAATCAGGCTAAAAAATGAGCTGATGATGACTGTCATTTTATTTTCCTTTAGTTTGGTCACTTGGAGGGAAAAAGCAGCTTAAGAGATGTTTGGGCTTGTGTCTGAGACATTGGAGCAACATTCTGAAAATGAATCAGTCGGCATGGTGATACCAACACTGTATGGCGAACTTCTGGACTGATCTGCCATCCAGTAGCTGTACTGCACTGTTATTCATGGGAACATGGGTGCAAATCCTTGTGTTAAAGAAACTTCCATGTCTTCTGTTCCCTATTCAGAGCACTGGAAATATCCCTCCTTCCCAGAGATTGTAACATACAGCCTTTCCCTTGATCATGAGCAGAAATAAATGGTCTCAGCATAAAAGTTGATTTCCACCACCACAAGATTTTGTGTCAGTCATCCAAGGACAAAATAGCTCTACAATAAAATCTTTTTTTTTTTTATAAGGAAGTACTTTTAAAAACATATTTATTTATTTATTTTGGCTGCGTTGGGTCTTCATTGCTGTGTGCAGGCTTTCTCTAGTTGCGGCGATGGGGGGCTACTCTTTGTTGTGGTGCGTAGGCTTCCCATTGCCGTGGCTTCTCTTGTTGAGGAGCATGGGCTCTAGGCGCGCAGGCTTCAGTAGTTGTGGCACACAGGCTTAGTTGCTCGGTGGCATGTGGGATCTTCCCAGAACAGGGAACCCGTGTCCCCTGCAGTGGCAGGGGATTCTTAATCACTGCACCACCAGGGAAGCCCTATACAATAAAATCTTAATACAAGCCTAGAGAGTTTTGAATCTATACTTAGAGACATCATAAAAATGAAAGATTACCATGTCAAAGAAGGTAATTTTCACTGAGGAAATGACGTTTAATCTCAGTGTTTTGTTCGTAGCCTTAATGTCATTTGAACATGTTTTACACAAAGTTGTAAGGGGATAAAAAGAGGCAAGAAATTAATTTTAAGCCTAAGTATACCAGTGAATAAATAAATTGAAAAAAAAGTGAGTTAATTTTAACATCAGAAGGCTCACCCAATTTGTCTTATACAATAGCAACAAAAACACAAATACATCATGTCAGGCTGAGTATGAAGTTGCAAGAGCTTGTCATTTCCATTTTTTAAAAGAGGAAGCAGGGCTTCTCTGGTGGTGCAGTGGTTGGGAGTCCACCTGCCAATGCAGGGGACACAGGTTCGTGCCCCGGTCCGGGAAGATGCCACATGCCGCGGAGCGGCTGGGCCCTTGAGCCATGGCCGCTGGGCTTGCGCGTCCGGAGCCTGTGCTCCACAACAGGAGAGGCCGCAACAGTGAGAGGCCCGCGTACCGCAAAAATTAAAAAAAGAAGAGAAAGCAAATGTGTCTGCCTTACTCAACTTTTTTCCCAACTTCAAGTTTTCAGCTTTAAATAAACATGATGGAGACTTGCTGACTCACAGCACTTGCCTTTTTCTTGTCTCTTCAAGAACCAAGAACGGCGTCACCAAGAGAATGGACACACAACCTATGCAAGTTATTTACACACCAAGTCAAATAATCGTACACATTTATATCTGTTAATTGACAAAGTCTGCATGAGATCATCTCGAAAGAAGAATTGCTTTTAGAATCCTAAACCAAATGATCAATCCAGCAACAGTATTTAGATTTGCAAGTGAAGTCTCACCCCTGGCAGGTTAGCTACATGCGCTCATGCTCTCATAATACTTCAGATTTATATTAGCATTGCTGGTACCACCGTACTTAATGTTCATTGGCTTAAGGATCTCTCTCCCCAGTCATGTGAATTTCTTGAGGCTTGACTGTCTTACCCATCTCGGTTTCAGTAAGTGAACCAAAGGCCATATTAGCCAGCAAATAGAAGATTCCACTCCAGGGCACAGACACCTGTGATTTCTTTGTCAGACTGGGAACTAAGAAGGAAGCATCCAACCTGGTCATCTATAGTGAGGAATACAGGCATCAGACTGCGTGAAGACAAGCACAGTTATTTACATGACGTGGATGCAAAGCTAAGGGGGAGACAGGGAACCACCACAGCAGCTTCCTAACTGCTGCTTCCAGTCCTTTCCTATGTTGTTGTCCCGTGAGCTTTTTACCACATTTTTTTCCTTTTTTTTTGGCTGAGTAGCTCGGCTTGCAGGATCTTAGTTCCCCTACCCGGGCCCTAGGCAGTGAAAGCACAGAGTCCTCACCACTGGTCCACCAGGGAATTCCCCACAGTGAGCTTTTAAAACTATGTCTAATTAATTCACTTCTCTGCTTAAAACCTTTTAGTGCACCCAAGGATACTTGGGATGCCCTCTCCTGCCGGTGAGGCCTTGAGGGATATGGCTCTTCTCCTGTCACCTGCCGGTTGGACCAACTCTCTCCTTCATCCATCAGGGTTGCTGTCTTCTGGCTCATCAAAACAGACGGCTCCTCCTGCCTCAGGGCCATTGCTCCCGTCTTCCTCCTGCCTGAAGCAGAGAGCCGGAGCAGCATGCCAGACCTCTGGTGGCGCAGTGGTTAAGAATCCGCCTGCCAATGCCGGGGACACGGGTTCCAGCCCCGGTCCAGGAAGATCCCACATGCCTCTGAGCAACTAAGCCCGTGCACCACAACTACTGAGCCTGCGCTCTAGAGCCCGCGAGCCACAACTACTGAAGCCCGCAAGCCACAACTACTGAAGCCCGTGAGCCACAACTACTGAAGCCTGCGCCAGAGCCCATGCTCTGCAACAAGAGAAGCCACGGCAATGAGAAGTCCACAAGCCACAACGAAGAGTATCCCCCGCTCTCTGCAACTAGAGAAAAGCCCCTACGTAGCAACGAAGACCCAATGTATCCAAAAATAAATAAAGAAAATAAATAAATTTATTGAAAAGGAAAAGAATAAAACTGTGATTTAAAAAAAAAAACAAGAGTTGCACCAGGCAGTGCAGCACACTTAGCATCCTGGCCAGTGGCTTCCCTGGTCCGGGCGGCTAGCGGCCCCTTCTTCCCAACTGCCAGCCAAGTGCCTCGGTGCCTGAGAAGAGTGAAGAGGCCTTCTTTGGAGGCAGACCTCTTTTGTTTGGCCAGCCCAGAGATTTTTTGTTTGTTTGTTTTTCAGCCCAGAGATTTTTAAAGCTTGAATTTGAATGCCTTAAGGCCAGTAGACATACTCCAGTCTGCCTAAGGCCTTCGTATTTCTTTCAGTCAGACGCACACATTGGTGTTACCTGTCTGCCACCCAGAAGGAAGTTGAACTTGCAATCCCTGGACGAATTAATTCCTAGTAATCAACCAGTGATCTGTATGAATGTCATTTCCTCAAGGAAATCTTCACAGCACCACACTTTCAAAGTATCCTGTACTTTCTCTTCATAGCACTCAACACAATCGTAATTAAATAATTGATTGTGTAATTAAGTGTTAAAAGCCTATCTTCCTGGCAAGAACTCTTCACACACTATCCTCAGTGTTTTAGGTAGAGAAGGCACTCATGTATTGAATGGATGAATGGATGATAAAGCTAGACTATTCAAAAACTTAATAATATAAATAATTCTCTAAAAGTTTAAAACAAGAATGATTGGCAAACATCTTTCTGGGATTTACTGAAACTTAATCCTTTCAGTAGACACTGCTATCCCCTAACCCTGAGTTGGTAATATGGTGTGAAGTTTGTAAGGACAGTGGTTTCGTACCAATGTACTGTGTTCCAAAGAACAGAAGAAATGGGGAAACAGAGAGGGATCCAGGCTCCCTACACCTAATTAAGCTAGAGCATCTCTACTCTTATCTTTATTCATCTTCTATCTTTTATGTAAATATAATGGACTTCTGCACATGATTTGTCTGAACAAAGCTTTCATCATGGTGGGGACAATGTTTGCCTTATAGATTGTAATACCAATAGCCCCCAGAATGGTTCCTGGCACTGAGTGTGTGATCGATAAGTACTTGCTGAAGGATATCTTCTTTATGGTAACCTATTTCTGGGTGAAGATATATTTTCAAAGCTAGGATCGGATTCCCATTGTGTTTCAGAATCAGGAAGTGGCAAATCTGTTCCATTGCACGTTATGATGTATTCATTACCTACCCCACAGGCTGAGTGTTGCTTCCATCCTTTCAATCCAGTTGCAAAACCAAATCAAATAACCACCCCTTCCGCAAATGATAGTAATACTGGCCCTTCAAAGGCATTTCCAAAACTTTCTTTGTCCATGGTCCTTCCCTATGCTACCTTATCCTCCCTGCCTATAGCCACATCCAAAACGCAATGAATTAATTATCTTCATAAATATTTGTCTTGATTTTTAAATGGATAAGAATGTGCCCAAAGGATGTTTTACCGAAGTGCTTGTTGAGAAAATTTGATTTATTATTATTATCATTATTCAGCCTTATCATGTCTGAAGCAAACTAAAATAAAATAGATAATTTTCTAAAGTATAAGTTCTTTTCTTTTCTTTTCTTTTTATTTTTTAGGTATTTTCTTAATGTGTTAATTAGCAGTAAAAATTGGGATATAAGAAATTATATGGGGCTTCCCTAGTGGCGCAGTGGTTGAGAATCCGCCTGGCAATGCGGGGGACCTGGGTTTGAGCCCTGGTCTGGGAAGATCCCACATGCCGCGGCTCAACTAAGCCTGTGTGCCACAACTGCTGAGCCTGTGCTCTAGAACCTGCGAGCCACAACCACTGAAGCCCATGTGCCTAGAGCCCACGCTCTGCAACACGAGAAGCCACCACAATGAGAAGCCTGCGCACCACAACGAAGAGTAGCCCCTGCTCACTGCAATTAGAGAAAGCCTGTGCGCAGCAACAAAGACCCAACACAGCCAAAAATAAAAAAAATTTATATTAAAAAAAAATTATATGGATGAGTGCATGCCATGTTCACTGTGCCAGATATCGTCCATTTCCACCCTTCCACCTTGCTCTTCAACCCTTTGCACTAAGTTCTCTGCCGCAGAGTCAGACCTGTGCAGATTATTTTAACAGGGTCACTTTTCTTCTGGTTTCCAGCTGGGTTTCTCCAATGGGGAGCCCCTGTAGGAGGTCAGAGAGCAGGAGTGAGGAGAGGTCCTGTATTTACCCACTTCATCTCTGCAGAGTTGCCTTGAGCTGGTTGCATAATCTCCACCAAAGGTCAAAAGTCACAGCTCCTCTCAAGGTGATCCTTTCCATGTAAAATACAACAGAAATGAACAGATCTACGAAACCGAAACAGACTCATGGACATAGAGAACAGACTTGTGGTTGCCAAGGGAGAGGGGAGGTCAGGGAGGGAAGGATTCAGAGTTTGGGATTAGCAGATGCTAACTATTATATATGGGATGGATAAACAACAAGGTTCTACTGTATAGCACAGGGAACTATATTCAATAGTCTGTGATAAACCATAATGGAAAAGAATGTATATATGTATAACTGAATCACTTTGCTGTACAGCAGAAATTAACACAACATGGTAAATCAACTATACTTCAATATTTTTTAAAAAAAATTTTAATTAAAAAAAAAAAAAGGTTATCCTTCCCATACTCGATTCTACTGTGTTCAGCTCCCTCCTTTTGTGTCTTTATAACTTTGGTTTGTAACACCTGCTATTCCTAACACAGGGGCCCCCTCACTCTTCTTTCTGGTTTTCCCACAGTGGTCTTACCTCATAAATAACCCCTTCATTAAACCCTTGTGGAGTATGCCACATGCTTCCTGTTGAGGTCCTGACTGATATACCCACTAGGGGTTCCATTTGTGATTTTTCTCATTTTGATCAGGAATTAGTTATGGTAATAGGCCTGGTGCTCACTGGTTTAACTATTTGAAAGAGAAGTATTTTTTGGAATGATACTCTACCATTTGCCTTTTTTATCAGATATAAAAATCTAAATTAATCATTTTTTCCTTATATACTAAAATGCTTTATTATTGTATCTTCTCAATACTTTTTAAATGTGCTATGTATCGTTTTATCTTTTGAAAATTATAGTTTTTGGAGTATTACTGCTTTTCCTTTCTGATACTACTTTCTGTTCCCTCCAAGTTAATAAGTATCTTATTTTTTATTTGCTTAATTTATTATGTACTTATTAATTCAACCACAAATTCTCTGTTGTTAAAATCTCTCAGATGATTCAGGTAATCTATCAATTTTATTTTAATGAAAGAGCCTCTTCTGGAGTATTCTTTTTTTTTTTTCGGTACGCGGGCCTCTCACTGTTGTGGCCTCTCCCATTGCGGAGCACAGACTCCGGACCCGCAGGCTCAGCGGCCATGGCTCACGGGCCCAGCTGCAACGCAGCATGTGGGACCTTCCCAGACCAGGGCTCAAACCCGTGTCCCCTGCATTGGCAGGCAGACTCTCAACCACTGCGCCACCAGCGAAGCCCTGGAGTATTCTTAACTGTTACAATATAGATTGGTTACCATTTCCACTTACTATTATAGCTGTCATCCTGAGATCTCCCTATGCCAGCAGTTCCCAACCTTTCTGGCACCAGGGACTGATTTCGTGGAAGGCAATTTTTCCACAGACAGGGAGAGGGGGGATGGTTCAGGTGGTAATGCGAGCGATGAGGAACAATGGGGAGCGGCAGATGAAGTTTGCTTGCTCAGCCACTGCTCACCTTCTGCTGTGTGGCCTGGTTCCTAATGGGCCGTGGACCAGTACCACTCCATGGCCCAGGGGTTGGGGCTGATTTCCCTGTGCTATGCTGTTGCTTCCCACTAGCTAACTATTTTACATTGGTGTTAAGAAGCATTTCCAACAGGTTCGATACAGTGCTTCTTGAATTTATTTTCATATAAGGATAAGTGGTTGAGAGATTGGGCAGAGATTTACTTTTTCTTCAGCCTTATTGAGATACAATTGACAAATAAAATTATAAGGTATTTAAAGTGTACAATGTGATGTTTTGATATATGTGTACACTATAAAAGGATTCTCCCCCATTGAGTTAATTAACATATCCATCTCCTCACATATTTACCTTTTTTTCCAGTGAGAACATTTAAGTTCTACTCTCTTAGCAAATTTCAGTTATACAATACAGTGTTATTGACTATAGTCACCATGTTGTACATTAGATCCCCAGACCTTATTCATCTTACAGTTCCTTTTAACTTCCAGTGTTGCTAGTGGAATCCTTTTACCTGATCTTTTGTATTTGACTTTTTTGCTCTCCCTCTGGAAACTTGTAGGATATTTTCTTTGTTCCAAATGTACTATAATCAGTAACAATGAACATTAATGTGGTTCTATTTTCAATCTATCATTATAGACATTCAGTGGGGCATTTTTATTAAGAAACTCACATTCTTTAATTCTGGAAAATTTTCTTAATATTTTTGTTAAATATTTTACTTTGTTTATTTTTCTCTCTTATTCTGAAATCAATTGGAAGATGAACTTTTTGGATTGGTTCTCTAATTTTCATATCTTTTCTCTTTTATTTTCTATCTTTTAATTTATTTCAAAATTTCTGTAACATTCCCATAGCTTTATTTTCATCCTCTTGTATTAAATTTTAAAAATTCTGATATTATATTTTAATTTCTAAGATCTCTTCCCTGAGTATTTGTTTTATTTTATTTTTTTATTTTTTTGCGGTACGCGGGCCTCTCACTGTTGCGGCCTCTCCTATTGCGTAGCACAGGCTCCGGACGCGCAGGCTCAGCGGCCATGGCTCACGGGCCCAGCCGCTCTGCGGCATGTGGGATCCTCCCGGACCGGGGCACGAGCCCATGTCCCCTGCATCAGCAGGCGGACTCTCAACCACTGCGCCACCAGGGAAGTCCTTTGAATAGTCCTTTTTTATAATAGCCTGATCTCATTTCATGGTTGTAAATTTTTTTTCTCTAGTATATGACTTAAGATGTATATATTTTTTATTCTGTTTGTTCATTTAACACTTGTGCCAGTTTTTAAGTTACTGTTTCTCAGCTTATAACCTACTTGCAGAATTCTTGCTTCCTGTCCCTGTACTTCTGAGGTCTGCTGGTTTGGAGGTCTTACTTCTCAAGGGAGGAATGCTCCACTGGGAATACGACAATACTTCTGCTGAGTAGGAAGATGAGACTGCCACCTGGCCAATTTGGAATCCCCATGCCACTGAACCAAGAGAAAAAGAAGGGGATTAGGCTACTGGCTAGGATGATTCATCCTAATTACCAAGAGGAAATTGAGTTGATGACAAACAACTGGAGGCCTATATGTGGAAGCAAGGGGATTCTCTGGCTACCTTTTAGTACTTTCACGTCCAAAAGTAAAGTTGATGGAAAATTACAGCATCCAAACCAGTCAGAATCACAGAGGGTTCAGAAGCTCCAGGAATGAAATTTGGATCATTCCACTGGGTAAAGAAACCTGGATGAGGTTCTGGATGGGTACAAAAAATAAAAACAAAACAACAACAAAAAAAACAATCATGGAATAGACAGTGGAAAAAGGAAGTCAGAAATGTTAATCTTGTTCACGTATGTTTTATCCATTAGACTTTTTAGTTGGTTATGGTTGGAATATTGATAAGCTCTTTTAGAGGAATATGTAATCTTTTTTATAAATGTATTTATTATTTATTTATTTATGCTGTGCCAGATCTTAGTTGTGGCGTGTGGACTTCTTAGTTGTGGCGTGTGGACTTCTTAGTTGTGGCATGCATGCAGAATCTAGTTCCCCAACCAGAGATTGAACCTGGGCTCCTGCATTGGGAGCATGGAGTCTTACCCACTGGATCACCAGGGAAGTCCCAAGGAATATGTAATCTTTAAAACAATCACTTTATTAAATTCTTTTTATTAAGTATAACAGTTTTCAATCAATCCTTTGGGTTTTTCTAGTTAAAATAATCTACAAAGAAAAATAAATATATCCTTTCTTTCCAATAATTAATTTTTAACTTCATTATGTTTTTGGTGAGTGATTGTGGGTTTTCTAAGTTTATAAGAATAGTACTTGCTCATAGTAAAAATTTATATGTAGGAACTTATAAAAGTTGTAGTTTTCTCCTAGGCTTACTACAATTCCACTACCCAAATGTAAACATAATTGATAGTTTGGTATTGTTCTTTCAAGTTTATCTCTACACATGAACTTCTGTGTTTGCATGTATATTTATTTATTAACAAAAATAGAGCTATATTATATACACTTTTCTGCAATTTGCTTATTTACTTTAATATATTTTAATATCAATATAGTTCTACCTTATTTTAAATAGTTGCATATTATACCATGTATAAAAGTTCTCTAATGTATATATCCAATACTCTGTTGTTGAGTTTTTCCCCCCCCTTTTTTTTTTTTACAGTATATATCCTTGCACATACATTTTCATATAGTTATATGACTTTTTTTCTCCTGGACAAATTCTTAAAAGTGGAACTGTTGGGAAAACATTTTCCTTTTTTTTTATGATTGTACCACTCTTGTGACTAAGGATGCACTGCATCAAATAAATTAATTTTTTAAAGATGCTCTCCAGTGGATTGCCTTTTTTTCTTACCTAGACTTAAGTAACATAGCATGTTTAAAGCATTAAAAATTTTTTTTTTAATTCTAGAGAATTTACAGATTTTAATCATTTAGTGTCATAGACAACAGAGTTTGACAAATAATGCAACCTTTGAAGATAATTCTAGAATGCACCTTTGAGCTAATCAATACCAGTCCAATCAGATGGTTAGAAGAAAATTTTAATACCTGTTATGCTAGTGAAATAGTTTAATTATGTCTAGCTCAATTACTACCAGTAATATAACAGATTTCTGGTATAGTCAAAACTCAGTTTGGTAACTAAATAAAGGTCATAAACAACTATGATGAACCTACAGGAATACTTTACTGAGTTACTATTCAAATTAATAGAAAAGACTTCAAACATGTTTAATAACTTCCTATTTGTGATACAATTTTCTAATATTAGAAATGAGAGGGACTTCCTTGGTGGCACAGTAGATAAGACTCCATGCTCCCAACACAGGGGACCCAGGTTCAATCCCTGGTCAGGGAACTAAATCCCACATGCATGCCGCAACTAAGAGTTCACATGCCACAACAAAGGAACCCATGTGCTGCAACTAAGGAGCCCGCATGCTGCAACTCAGACCTGGTGCAACCAAATAAATAAATAAAAAAGAAATGAGAAAATTAAGAAAAGGAACTAGATTACAGAACTGGTATTCATATCTAACTTTGCTATTTTTCTTGCAGATTTCTTTGTCAGGTACAGGCTCTGATATAAAATACAAACTACTATTTTTAATGCTACATTTTATATATACTTTTATGTTCTCCCAGGATAACTGAAGTCAACATATAGGGCAAACATGAGAATTAAACTAGATCATACATAAATTTATAATATGAAACAGAATGTGTACTGGGGGTTCCTCACTCGAAGAAAACATAAAATAAAACTTAGTCTAATATATATATGGTGATAATTCACAATACAAGTTTCTACCATGAAATAGAAATGCCCTAAATGTCCAAAAGAGAAAATCCTTTGAGTGTAATGTTTGGCTCAAGTGAGGGACACCTGCTCTATTTATTTTACTTTATTCTATATCTTATTTTATATTTTATTAGTTTAAAAAATTAGGTAAATTGTTGTTTTGGCCTTCTCAGTACCCAGTTCTCTAGAGCTCATCTTAATCGTGTTTTCTCCTTATCTGCAGGCCTGCACACTCCTAATCCCATTACTTTGTTTGTGAATTGGTGCAGATTTTTCACCTTTACCCCAAACAAAATTCCAGGCTTATCTCTGCATTACCCATATCTGATCAAAGTGCTCAAACACAAGGACAAAAGGAACTCCTACTCTAGTTCTCCATTCTTCAGCCCACAGAAAAGTGGCAGAAGCTTTGAAGTTAGAGCTTTTTCATTAAAATCACCCAATTCTAAAGAGGGCTGGCTACCACACAAATCCCTAAAAGTGGAAAGGAAGAAGTCTAAAAATGTATTTTTCCTTGCCACAGAGATTTTTCCAGGAGTGGGAGTTAAGGGGTGGCATGGGGGTTGGGAGAGTTCAATTCCACTGAAATTTACTTCAACTGAAAGTGAATGAAACCATGTTTATAAGCTGTTTTAAAATCACAGTAATATTATGAGTAATAAAGATACACTTTAAAATTTGTACCATTGTTGCATTTTCAAAATCTAACTCTCTTATATAGAGCTATTATACTTAAATATAAAATCAGAGGTGTGGGCTTCCCTAGTGGCACAGCGGTTGAGAGTCCGCCTGCCGATGCAGGGGACACGGGTTCGTGCCCCGGTCTGGGAAGATCCCATATGCCGCGGAGCAGCTGGGCCCGTGAGCCATGGCCTCTGAGCCTGCGCGTCCGGAGCCTGTGCTCCACAAAGGGAGAGGCCGCAACAGTGAGAGGCCCACGTACCGCCAAAAAAAAAAAAAATCTTAAAAAAAAAAAAGAATTATGTGTTGTTTACCTGAAATTCAGATTTAATTGGACATTCTGGCTTTTTATTTGCTAAATCTGACAGATCCTGTATGGAGAAAATACTATATAATGATGCATTACAATACATTTCTTCCTTACTCCCTGTTCAGTGACTTTACATTGAAAGCTTGACATCAGTCATGGTAGGTATATTTACCCCATATATATCAACACACTCTACAAATCAGGACTCCCACCACCTAACCATTTGTTAACTATTGACCAGTACACTACCAAGTATCATATTAAAAATACTATATGATATTGTCCAGGTGTTTAGAATGAATTGATCCTTTGATTATTTGGTCATTACAATGAGAATAAATTAACTTGTGCATACGCTTTTATTATTTTCTCTGTGCTTATCATTCCATGAAGAAGGCAATACAATTTTCACGAAACTTCTAATGGACAACTTTTGCCCTGAAGTTTTGAGGGAAACCGTGCTTTACTCAACATTAGGGTTCTCCATTAATCACTATAAAAATAAATACATTTTAAAAATTTCTTACATATTTATTTCCTCTACAGAAATCCCATTAGATCTCCATATCTCCCAGTGTATTCTTTCAATTCATATACCTATGAATTTGAGGTTACAATAGTCTGGAGAACTGTAGAGAGAGGACTAAACCTGGGATAACAAGTTAATTAATGTGACGAAGATATGTAATAAAAGGTACTGTTTCTTTGTTCACTCTTATCTCTGTTGGAGCATGTATTGATGCTTCTCATTACCATTAATACATTTTTAGAGGATGCAGCAAGCTAAATACAATTGCTTACAGGTCAATTTATTGAAAATATTTTCACTTTTTTTCTCCTTCAAATTATGTGAATGAAATAAGAAAATGGATGAATTAATCATTTTAGTAGCTAGGCTGTGGGGAATTGAGGTCAGTGACCTTGGTGGACTGATAAATGAATTTGATACCAAGGAGGACCGGCAAGATCAGGTTTCTGGTTGCTTTGTTTGAAGCATTTATGTGCTCCGTATTATTCGTAGAGAGAGGTACAGGGCTAACAGCTCCAAACTCAAGTTCATCATTGTTGCACAACAGACACAGGTGTTCCCAGGACAGCTAAGTCAGGATAGCACTGATCACCAGAAAAAGTGAAAACCAAGGTAATTGTCTTCTAAATGTTCAACAGGCACAGAAGTGCATATTAGGATTACTGTAGATGAAGTTTTCACCTGACTCTCATTTGCATCTTTCCATACTTTGCAACAGGAGCCTCATTCTTCTTCTACTTCTTCTTCTCCACCTCCTCCTCCTCCTCCTCCTTCACCTCCTCCTCCTCCTCCTTCACCTCCTCCACCTCCTCCTCCTTCTACTCCTTCTTCTCTTTCCCCTCCTGTTTTTTTTTTTTTTCTGTATTTCAAGAATCATAAGACCAATAATTTAAAAGCATGGGTAGTCATTTTCTTCATGCAGATTTAAGTTAAATTTCTCTGCTTCTTTACACACTCTTGTTTACTATGTATTAATTAAACCAGTCTGGATTTGAGGAATGTTAATATTTTAATTGTGCTCATTTTCTTCCACCAAATGAGATTAGATTTTATCTCCACATACAAACTATTGTATCAACAGAAACTGAATGAATTTTCAGCATGGAATTCTCCTTAGTTAGGATAAGTCACTGAAATTTTGGAGTTTTGTGGTGGTTTGTCTACCCCCAGAAAAACATTGGTCTCTTTCAAGAGTCTCTTAAGTGTTGTATTTTGCCTCCACTTTGCCTTCCTTCAGTCCATTTGTCATAGTGTGGCTTCAATGGTCTTCCAATATGAACTAATCGTGTCGACTCTGTCATCCTCTTCCTGTCCCCCTCATGCCTAAGATATTCCAATGGCTTCAGATCGCTTCCAGGAAAAAGCCCAAACTGTTTAATGTGGCCCTCGAGACTCTATTGAGTAGATTTGGGCTCGCCTACCTCTCTAGCTTCATCTCTCACCATATGCTTACCACCTCTTACCTTACTCTCCCCACTTTGATCTCATAGGCCTTCTCTCAGTTGTTCCTACTAATCCTCTCTCTGGCCACAGGGCTTTTGAATATCTTATTCCTTCTGCCTAGAATATAGGTCAATAAAACCTTTTCTGTGAAGGTCCATGATAATCAAAATTTTAGACTTTGCAAATTATATGATTTCTCTCCCAACCACTTGAATCTGCCATCTTAGCTCTAAAGCAGCCATGGACACTATATAAATGAGTGGGTGTGTCTGTCATCCAATCAAATTTATATTTATAAAAATATGGGATGAGCTGAATGGGGTCCATGGACTATAATTTGCTGACCCTTGGCCCAGAATATTCCTTCTGCCCTTCTTTCCTAATGAACAGCCCTATATATCCTTTATCTCTTCCCCAAGGAAGACTGCACTGATATCCCTGACTAGATCAAATCCTCCTATATTCTCATAATACCACTGTTAATACCTTTATGATAATCATTACACTGGAACTGTTACAGTGCCCATTAGTGATCAGAAGGAGCTTCTAAGCCTCTTGTTTATTCATTGTTATTCATTCACTGCTATTCATTCATTGTTATGTGTAATAAATGGGCACCTGTGATTTGTTGCCTTGTATATCACAGAGTAAAAGAGGTCATTGTTCTATCCTCTGTGATTTAAGATAATGTATTCACTCATCCATTCCATTGACAAATTGCAAGGAGAATTCCAAGGTGTGTAATACATGAAGTCATTATTTCAGATATCGGGGTGAATGTTTCCCCACCTGAAAAATAAAGATAAAAATGGGGAAAAAACACAAAAATGAAAGCAATAAAAATAGTGCTTTGGGCACCAAGAGTATAATCTTATAGGTGTAGTCATTTGATTTGCAGGATACCGTTGGTTAAAGATGATATAGAATGTACTGCTGACACATCCACTGATTTTCTTCTTCCCACGTGCTGGTCAGCTTGGGCAAGTTTCACAGCTTTCTTTTCGGCTTTCTAAGCCTAAATATCTAGAGACTTTTACATCACCTGCCAAGCTTGAGAAGCTGTCGCACCATCAGAATCAGAAGAGATGCCACACCGCTCACACAGACTTCGGTCAGAACCAGATGTGCTCACCCAGCCCTCTTGATTCCTTATGTTACCTGGCAACTATTTTCTGAAAAGAAGGCCAGGAAAAACAATACTCTATCAGTGGATGCAGACCGAGGAACCAGACTTTTCAGATGATTCTGGTTGCATTTGACCATGCACGTAAGTTTATATGGATAGAGGCTGACTATCTTGAACAAGACTCGACATTATGGCTCACATTTCAGTGTAAAAGGGAAGCCGTCACCAAGCACAGGCTATGTCAGGCACTGGTAAGCTTTACACTCAACTCTGATTGATTTCAACCGGCTAGAAGTGAAATTTTATTTTCAAGGCAGAGTCACTTTAAATGAAATGCAAAAAGAATCACGCATTCTTCCCTGTCTCCTCTCAACCAGCTGCATCTGGTCCATAGATTTGTTTCGTTTGGCTTTCACAGTGTTTAAACAACAACCCCAAATTGGATTTGTTGATACGGGAGATTTCATATAAAAATCTAGATTTCTGGCATCTGGGAAATCTGGCAGCCCTGGGTGACACTCCCATGTGGGAGGGTGGCTGGATGCTGTCCTGCTCAGATGAGTCATGGATTCACCAGGACTCTGTCCCTAACTGACCACCTTCATTCACTTATGCCACCTATGCCAGGAAGTTTGAGTTTGCCCTTGCCAGATAGCAAAGAGTCTCAGTGGCACAGAAATTTTTTTTTTTTTTTTTGCGGTACTCGGGCCTCTCACTGTTGTGGCCTCTCCCGTTGCAGAGCACAGGCTCCGGACGCGCAGGCTCGGCGGCCATGGCTCACGGGTGGGCCCAGCGGCTCCACGGCATGTGGGATCTTTCCAGACCGGGGCACGAACCCGTGTCCCCTGCATCAGCAGGCAGACTCTCAACCACTGCGCCACCAGGGAAGCCCCAGAAATATTTTTATGTTTTAAAGAAGACAGATTTTATTAATCCTACTGTGTTATTGGATATTTGTATATCACTTTGTATTTTTACAAGTATCTTCCCCTCAAAGAACTCAAAAGACTACGCAAAAGTTGAAGGGAAGCACCCACTGGCCCCTCTTGGCCGAGTGGACTAGACGTCCTGAAAAATTTCTGAGTTTAGGAAAATGCCTGATTGGAAGGAATGTGCCTAAAAGGCTACCCTGCCCATCCCAAGGGTCTCTCTGTGTCCTTCTGATGGACTCTGAGAAGGTGATTCAAATGAGGATGGACAGAGGAGTCAATAGGAGCCAAAATGTCCCCTTCAGCCTATAGGGACTCGTTAGGGACCTGGCTACCGCCATACACTGGGCAGGTCTTGTCCCAGCAGACATAGCTTTGGACATGAACCTTAAAGTATAAGTCACAACTTACCAAATGGATGAGGATTTTAGAAGTGAGCGAGTCAGCAAGAACAAAGTGAGCAGAGGCTTAGAAACATTAAAAACAGTATTGGCTGGAGGAGACTAAAATCATGAGAAATTTCCATTTTCCTCAGTTTATGTCCCCTGTAATATAGGAGCATTTAGGCCAGATACACTGTTGACTAGAGCCCTTAGAGTCTGCTACTCAAAGCGTGGTCCATGGATCAGTAACATCAGCATCACCCAGGAGCTTGTTAGCAACAGTATCACAGAAACTATTCTAGACCCACTGAGTCAGATTCAAATATACACTAAAATTTGAGAACCACAGCTTTTGCAAGTAATGAGGTTTGGGACCAGGTAATGGTAGAGTGCTTTTTCTTTCTCTTTTTTCTCGCCCATTTATTTAGACCTCATTTGACCATGAGGCTAAATACATGTGAAACCTCAAAACAATGGAAATAATGCCTAATATGTCAAGGTGGGTGGCATGGAGGCCTGGAGTAAGTAATAGAATTACTATTATTTCATTAAAAAAAAAGAAGAAATCTTTTTTTCCCAAATAAATTGAAACTTGGTTTGCTCATCATTTTTTTAAATTATGTAGATAGTAGTTACAACCAAGATCAGGTGGAAATAAGTAATCTCTTTAAAACAATGGAGCCCAGTCTTGCCCTTTGGACTCAAACACTAATAAAAGGAATACATATAGATTATTGAGTTATTTATTACAGGCATGAGCTTACTTAAATTCCAGTTTATGGCAGGAAGCTATATAAAAAATATTATTTTTTTATTTTCATTTAATGAGCAATGAAGATGATAAATTGTCCTCTTTGTGAGATAAAGATATCATTATTGAATGCACACTGTGTCCCTAACTCTTTACATAATTCATCAAGTCTCCATAACAGGTATCAACCAGCCTTAATTTATAAATGGGAAACTGAGCATCATAGACATTAAGTTACTTACATAAGGTAACAGGATTATTGTTTTGCAGTTAAGATTTAAACACACACTTGAATCTGAATCCCACATTATTTTCCTTTCCCTACAGGTACCCTGGACTGAACTGAAGATTTTTTTTTTTTTTGCGGTACGCAGGCCTCTCACTGTTGTGGCCTCTCCCGTTGCAGAGCACAGGCTCCGGACACGCAGGCTCAGCGGCCATGGCTCACAGGCCCAGCTGCTCCATGGCATGTGGGATCCTCCTGGACCGGGGCACGAAACCGTGTCCCCTGAATCGGCAGGCAGGCTCTCAACCACTGCGCCACTAGGGAAGCCCTGAACTGAAGATTTTTAACTCCTCTGTGACCTCGCCAGTTTTCTTTTGATCTTGACTGTCAGAATGGAAAGGCTCTTTTCTACTTGATTTCATCCTTCCTACTTAAAACCATTAAAAAAAAAATACTGGTTGTATTTCTAGTGATTTTTTTTCCTGATTATAAAATCAATCAGGTTCATTTGGTAAAATTTGGAAAATATGGAAAAACACAATGAAATAGCGAATATCACATAATTCTATCACTCAGAGATAACCACTATTCACATTATATTATATGCTTCTATTGTCAATGAATATATATATATACATACATATAGCTTATAAAAAATAGACTCAGGCTGTGTATACTATTTTATAACAAATATTTCCCCGTGTCAATGGATATTATTTCTACAACATACTTTTCATGGTTCCCTAATATCCTAAACATAGATATAATAATATAAAGTGCAGGCGCCATTCTAAGTACCTTGGAAGTATTGTTTAACACACACACAAAATATAGTAGGTGGTTTTATTATCTCCACTTTACATATGAGAAACTGGTACCCACAGAAATAGTGTGGTAGTATTTGATTTGGATACATAAGCTATTCAATGGTAGAGTTGGGACTGGACCTCTCTGAGTCTAGATCTAGAGTGACATCCTTAGCCCCCTGCTCCATAAGTCTCACTGAACCTTCAGGAGTCCTTTTAAAAATAGCAAATAGGACTTCCTGGTGGCACAGTGGTTAAGAATCCGCCTGCCAGTGCAGGGGACACAGGTTCGAGCTGTGGTCCAAGAAGATTCCACATGCTGCAGAGCAACTAAGCCTGTGTGCCACAACTACTGAGCCTGCGTGCCACAACTACCGAAGCCTGCACGCCTAGAGCCGGTGCTCCACAACAAGAGGAGCCACTGCAATGAGAAGCCCGCGCACCGCAACAAAGAGTAGCCCCTGCTCACTGTAACTAGAGAAAGCCCACACGCAGCAAGGAAGACCCAACAAGCCAAGATAAATAAATAATAAATTAATTTAATAAATAAAAATAGCAAATAGATTCCTATTAAATTCTTCAATTTAGAACAGCCATTTTGTTGGGCCAATGTCATGGTTCCTTGTTTCACTTTATCCTTTCATTTCCTTCACAAACTGATATTTATTTTTAGTAGTAATTGTCTTTGCCATCAATTGAGATTGTGTGTGTAGATGTGTACCCTACCCCAGGTCCTGACAGGTTCAATAAACGGTAGTGAAGAATAATTCTTCTTTTATTTTTTTCTTTTCTTTCCTCTTCTTTTCTTTTCTCTTTCCTCCCTTCCCCCTCCCTTTCTTCCTTCCTTCCTTCCTTCCTTCCATTCTTTCATTCTTTCTTTATTTCTTGCTAGATTTTAGTTATTTGGTTTTACTCACTAGGACCAAGCTACACTAAAATACATACAATATTTTATGAGAAAAAAAGAAGCCTGGTTTCATAATTCCAAATGAAGCCTTCAAGCATTTCACCATAATACATGTTACAGCTTTAAAGAATAAAAATATTGAATGGTGAGAACTTTAAAATATCAAAGGGACTTTCAGATGGCTACCTTACAATCTGACATCTACCTTTAACTTAAAAAGCAAAATTTTATAATCTGAGTTTTCTCTTTACACATTAATGAAAACCATGGAAATTTTGTGGAAAAATAACTTTACATCAAAAAGGAACTTGGAAATTTTAAAATATGAGTTGATATTTTGTTTCCCAGAGCTGATACTGGAACAGTAAACCACAAATGAAACTGCTAGATGACACTAAGAGTAGTAATAATGTTATTTTTCTGATGTCAGACGGATGGAAAAAGGAAGTGCACACTTTTGCAATTGAACTGAACTTAGACTACTCAATGATCCCAGATTTGGTTGATTAGATGAGTCTGACTGCTAACAGAGCTTCCCAACAAGCAGGCCAGCATGGCACAAAGGAGATCAACAGACAAGATGTCAAAATCATCAGCAAGACCTGCCATTGGATTCCCTCGAGACTTTTCTGTGAGTGCTGGTATTAATCATTGAATATGTATACAGCAATGCCATGCCCTATGCAATAATTATCACATATTTATCTCACTTTGCTCCACTGGAATTATTTTACTAATGAGTGATTGGAAAAAAAGAAATAGGAAAATGGTTAAGAGCAAAAGATTTGGCGTGGTTTGAGGTTTGAATCCCAGCTCTGCAATGTACTGTCATGGACAACTCGTGTTTTTGCCAACCCAGGGTCCCCTCCTTCATCTTCTGGAAGTAGCACCTTCTTTTTCCCTTAGGGAACTCCTCTTTCCCTATTTATGCCAATAATAAAGATCCCTACTCTCCTCTTGAAAAATAGTTAGGCATGTGACCCAAGCTTGGCCAATCAGATTTAACCTACTAGAAGTTAGAATTGTGAGCCATGTCCAAAGGAAGTGAGCATAATGGATCGTCTCTATGGTGTTTTCCTGAAGGAGCTGGTCCATTGGTTCCTGCTACCTAGATGTTGGAAATTTTTGTGTTTCTTATTCTTCCAATGATCCAGTTATTTATTCCCCTTTGATTCTGTGAGCTACTCCATGTTCTCCCAATGTTTCAGCTTTACTTCAGTTAACCAGAATCTGGTTCTCTTGTTTATAAACAAAGAACTTGAATATCTAAACAAATTAAGTAAATCATGACTCTAAATTCCATGGACTTCAGCAAATGTAAAATATCCAATTCAAGCTATAACTAAATCTATTACAATCGATTTATAATAATGACCTCAACATGCTTGACAATACAAAATCTATTTGGTAACTGTACAATGTTTACATCATCTTCCTAAGAAGTTACCTCATATGTAAAATTTTGAAAATAATGCCTTCATCCCAGACTTGTGAGGATTAAATGAGAATGTGTCTGAAAAATGTCTAGCACAGTCCCCCTTAGCGTAAGAGATCTATATCTATTGGCGGCTATCACTATACAAAGTCTGTAAGCATGAACGTCTCAGTCCAAGGCAAGTTCAAACATTAAATGTGTGATGCTAATAGTTTGTCATATAGTGCTTCTCTGAGTTTTTGACAGTGCAGGAATGACTGCTATTCAGACTAGAAAACCTAGCTGATAATTTGAACATTTTAGTGGAATACTGATCTGGTATTCAGTTTTAATAAATAGATTTGATCTAAAAAAAAAAAAAAGAGCCAGTTTCTATAAGAGCATCTAATCAAGATTTTCACTATACAAGTGAGCAGTTTTGATTTTCCCCAGGAATTTATGGTATTTTGCTCTAAATAATGAAGTGATCTAGTGGGGACGTATTTTCAGAGTTATGTCAACCAAAGGAATAACTAATTTAGTCTTTGCTGTATATGTATGTTAACATGGATGTATACTTAGCACATAATAGAACAAATTGGAATTGTTCTTAAGATTTTGTGGAATACAGATGTGCAGAGAATTAAAACCAAATCTGAGATATCCTCGGCTATTCATTCTAATTGACTCATGTACCTGAATGTTTAGATTTGTACAACATTAGTCTCATTCTAGGAGGCGTTTGGCATAGAAAATTTTTAGTTAAAGCTTTTTCTGCAGAAGCTGAGGTTTAAGAGTGTCAGGTCATTTGTTTCTGTTTCCACAGTTTTCAAAAGTTTACTCAGTATGGGGAAAGCACACCGATGACCTCTGTTTCCAAGAGCCTTTCCAATGAGCTTACATTACAAAAGTCATTTAACCTGTTCCAATGAGGCAGTCCAATTTTGCTAGCAGAATGAGAGGAGGAAGGTGTTGTCAAAGGCTCTTATCCACCATTTTCTCTTGGCAAGCCAACAGAATTCTGATTTCATTCAGATTCCTAAATCTCAAGGCAGGTTGTGAGCTACAGGGAATGAATCTCACGGGTCTTAGCCAGTCATGGTGAGCTGGTTCCTGTGTGCCGGTAGTTGGTCTAGTGTTTTGCATATGACCAACTTCTGGCTGAAAAGATGTAAGGGAATGTGTTGGGAGAAGGAGCTTCTAGAAAAGAGTATTTTCCTGGTGAAAAATACAGAGAATTGTGAAAAGCCCTTTGACCTCTAAGCCTCTCTTCTTGTCTTGAAAGTAGCTAAGTGAGGATAACTTGCTTGTAGCTACATCTGTCTTCCTGTAACCATGAAGTGATGAGATGACTGGATAAAGAGACACTGTACTAAAAATGGCAGAGTGGAAATATAAAAAGAGCCTGAATACTTGATGTCATTTTTAGCTACTGCTCCCAAAATGGAACCCAGAACTGCCTACCTCTGGACAACTTGTTAGCTCAGATCATTGAAAGTCTTTCTTACTTATCTTTTACTTGCAGGTGAAAGCATTCGTAAGGGCAGTAACACTTCTTTAAGCCGCTTAGTTTTAAATGCTTTATATTACCAGACAAAAGGATCGTCTGACAGTAAAGTGAAGAGACACTGGAAATCCCTGCATTTTAATCTTTCAAAAATGAACTCGAAATTCTGTTCAGTGTTTTACTAGCAGATATCAGGGGGCCCTTTATATTTGCTAGAACTTTCAGAGTAAGTACCTACTAGTATAGCAAGCTTGGTTGGCAGGATAAATCTTACAATAAGGAATTGTGAACGGACCCTGTAAGGAAAACTAGCAGTTCTCCTGTCTTGGAGAGAATTTTAGAATCAGGATAAAAGAAATCGATTACTGATAATTTGGAACTCAAACCATTCTTCAGTATCTGCAGAAATTAGGAGTGGGGCATTTGTTTGCAGAGAAAGTGACAAAACTTTGAAAACACATTGGATATTAAAAAATAAAAATAAGTGAGAAACATTTTATTACTATAGAGAGCACTGTAGCCTCTGGAACCCTGTAGCCTATTTTTCACAGGTAGAGAATTCTAGAAGCTGTAATCACAAAGACTGCTGTGCTCTTAAAGACGCCCTGCAGGCTTCTGTGGCTGAGGTGATTTCCTGAATGCACAATATCCTGAGAAGAAACTTCTGAGGGAAAAACTTGTTTTGTCCGTTAGCAGAGTGACTTTCAAATTTTTTTTTAAACCCTGACTCATAGTAAGAAATACATTTTACATGTCTAGTATAAGTATGCATGTGTATGTGTACATACATATGACTGAAATAAGTTTCATGAAAAGATACTTATTCTTTTATTGTGTGATGCACTCTCAGATATTCTATTTTAGTCTTTCTGTTTTCTTTTCCCTTCCATTTTCTTTTTAAATTAATTATTTATTTTTGGCTGTGTTGGGTCGTCTGTGCTGCGCGCGGGCTTTCTCTAGTTGCGGCGAGCGGGGGCTACTCTTCGTTAAGGTGCTCAGGCTCCTCATTGCAGTGGCTTCTCTTGTTGCGGAGCACGGGCTCTAGAGCACAGGCTCAGTAGTTGTGGCGCACGGGCTTAGTTTCTCTGCGGCATGTGGGATCTTCCCGGACCAGGGCTCGAACTGTGTACTCTGCATTGGCAGGCGGTTTCTTAACCACTGCGCCACCAAGGAAGCCCCCCCTTCCATTTTTAAAAAGGGCTGTTTTTAGCCTACTAAACTGATTTCACCACCCGCTAACGGGTTACCACTTGCAGTTTGAAAAAGCACTGAGTCAGGATAGTTTCAGCAGCAGGTTACAGCTCCTATGAGTTCAACAGGCTTGAACAATATGGAAACTTGTCTTAGAGAGCAGAGAGTCCAGAGATAGGGCAGAGTTTAGGGCTGCTTGTCATTAGTCACGCAGGTGCTTTGTCTCTGCTCTGACTTATACAGCGCCGTCTTCAATCTTCGGCTGCCTTCCTTGCAGGCTTAATAAAGCAAAAGTGTTTTGGACTTTTTCAGTTATCCCTTCAGACCCACCCTCTGCCCTTCTCTGTCTGCTCTGTGCCCTGTGAGGCCCACCTGTATGGATTACATGAGTGGGCTCCCTCATCTGCTGGCTTCTGCCTGGATTCCGCCCATAGGAAGACCCTGAAGGAAACTGAGCAGAGAGAAGAGAATGAAGCTGGGATATTTATTCATCTGGCTTCCTCCTTGTGAGGTCAAGTGTGCTGACCACATTCCTTAATCCAAGTCACAGTTCTTCTCAGGGTGACCCTCTCTCCATCACTCTCTCCTGGGTTCTGTAACCCCCGCCCCTTGTGCCTTTTGGGAACGAGTGTGATGAGAGCTCTCCTGCATCTTGCCCTAAGGTGCTGCTTTATTCCTTGTGCTCTCATTTCACCCAGCCCCTACCTTTGTAATTCCCTTTTATTAAATCATTTTAATTAATTAATTAGGTTGTGTCGCGTCTTAGTTGCAGCAGGCGGGCTCCTTAGTTGTGGCATGCAAACTCTTAGTTGTGGCATGCAAACTCTTAGTTGTGGCATGCATGTGGGATCTAGTTCCTGGACCAGGGATCAAACCCAGACTCCCACATTAGGAGCACGGAGTCTTAACCACTGCGCCACCAGGAAAGTCCCTTAAATCATTATTGAATGATGTTAATTTGAGTGTGGCGACAGTATCTCAGTAAGGCTGATATCAGCTGCTAAAATCAACCGTGCTCACCATCATTGGGGAGGGATAGATTGGCTGCTTTTCCTAGAAGCCCTGAGATTGGCTCTCTGCATTCCCTTTCAGCTCAAATGGGCAATCCCTATCTGCTTCTGAGAAGTCAGTGGAGGGGGAAAGGAATTGCCATGATCAGCTTAAACTAGGCATCTGAGCTGGAATGGATGTTAACCAGTCACACTATGACATTGAACCCTGAAGGGCCAAATAGAAAAGCAACTCTCTTTTGTAATTAGAGGACTACGATGATACAATAGGAGATATAGCCCAGCATCATGGCAACAAGTAAATAAAAGTAGTTATTTTAGTGGCAAATCAAATTACTTAATTATATCTCACTAGTACTTTGGGATGACTGATCCAAACACCAAAATGATGTTTTTGTTTTGAAATGAATCTTTCTTTCACAAAATATATTTTCTTTTGCCAGATGGAGTTGGGATAAAATGACAAGGTTATATAAGACTTCACATGCACCATATTAAACAAAGAGAAGTTTAATAGGTACTTCCTGTACTCATTGGTAGAAATTTATCTGTAATTCAAATTTCATATGATCACCCAACATAGTATTGGTTCCAGAAGCTGACCCCAAACTGGGAGAAAATGGGTTTAGTGGAAGTTTCCTCTCTTTCTCTGCATATTACCCCAGAAATGTTCTAGTGATCAGGACCATGCCAGAGCTGGGGAAGGCCACGTCCCCATTGTGGTCTCTTCTCCTTCTTTTCTTCTCCGGAAGACAAGATATAGATGTTAATGTAGAAGAATTGTACTGACACTGCATAAGTTTATTAAAAAAAATTAAGATTAGGACAGAATTGTCTCTCCAGTGCTAGCAATAAGGGTGTTCCAGAAAGTTGCAGCAGCACCTTCATGCTGACGCCGGTGTCAGTCAGAGCCATAGGAGGTTGATATGTTGAATGTTTTCCAATTATTTTTCCCTCCCTACCCTCTCTCCCACATTCTCCACCCTGCTCTGTTCTCTGCTCAGACAAATAGCAGGTCAAGGTCAGCTTCCTCCTTCTTCCTACTTCCCACGTCTCCTTACATGGTAGGATCAGACTTATAGATAGACCTAATCGCCTTTCCTGATTTTTTTCTTTGGTCACTGTCTAATTGGAATGCCGTAAGTAGACGAGAGAGCAGAAAGAACAATGAATTCTAGGGCCACACAGTGGGTGCTTTAGGAAATTAAAATATCCTGGATTGGGGCTTCCCTGGTGGCGCAGTGGTTGAGAGTCCGCCTGCCGATGCAGGGGACGTGGGTTCGTGCCCTGGTCCGGGAAGATCCCACGTGCCGCGGAGCGGCTGGGCCCGTGAGCCATGGCCGCTGAGCCTGTGCGTCCGGAGCCTGTGCTCCGCAACAGGAGAGGCCACAGCAGTGAGAGACCCGCGTACCGCCAATAAATAAATAAATAAATAAATAAATAAATAAATAAATAAATAAATAAATCCTGGATCAAAGAGCACTGAGGCAGATTGCTCCTTACTGCCTCAGCCTCTGGAAATTCTCTGGACAATGGTATGGGTTGAGCTGCTGCTTCTGGGCTCCACATTAAGTCCAGATGGAATTCCCTGAGGCCCTGGCCTTGGAGGTTAGGCTGAGAGTGGCTGCTAGCCCTGGTTGTTTCACCAGCATCTCCCCTGGGCTTCTCCAAACTTGGCCATGGCTGTTCCAACTGTGCTCACCATCCTTGCCCTTCTCTGCCACTCTCACTCCCCTTTGCTTTCCACTTCTCCCCACCCGTCGTCTCACATGAACCTTTTCTCCTTTCTCTTTCCAAAGCTTTTACTTGTGTCAGTTGAGTGACAGTAACTTCTGGAACTGTAACTCAGTCCTGCAGGCTTTTTGTCATTTAATGAAGCAGGCGAAGGTTTAGAGTAGTTGTTTGTGTTCCCAGAGCATCTAAGTGCATTTCTCTAACTCCCAAAGTCAGCTAATACAGGGAGTAGTATTTTGCGGCACATGGTACAATCAGAAGATCTATCAGAAGACCTAGGGAATTAAGATGTATATATTTGGGGAAAATATTGAATTCCATATAAGACAAAGACATTTAACATCTGCCCAAGTTCTCTCTCATTCCCTTTCTTTCTTTCTTCTCTCTTTCTCCCTGTCTTTCTTCCTCCCTCCCTCCCTCCTATTCTTTCCTTCCTTCCCTTCCTTCCTTTTCTTTCTTTCCTTCCTTCCTTCTTTCTCTCTTCCTTCCTTCCTTTCTTTCTTTCTTTCTTTCCTTCCTTCCTTCTTTCTTTCTCTCTTTCTTTTTCTTTCTTTCTTTCCTTCTTTCCTTCCTTCTTTCTTTCATCTAGCCATCCACCTATCCATCCCCTTACCTACCTACTTACCTATCACTAAATAATAGCTGCTGGGCAACTAGGCTCTTTGTTTTCATGTAGACAGCATATTTCAAGGAAGTAGATTTGTTTCTTTTAAAAAAAAACAGTTGTAAAGTTACCTTCCGGTTTGCTTAGTTTAGGTGGAGTAAAGAAAGTGACGTCACCTGTGGAACACTGGATCCTCAGGGCAAGCACCTGCCCTGGATACAGGTGATACCACCTCCTCCTAGTGTCCCTGAGGCCTCTGCGTGGGTCTGGTTCACTGGTGGGCCATGGGTGGTGAATTCTCTGGAAGGTTATTTCATAACATGTTTGCACATTGCTTTGGAGTGAAGGTTGCCAGAGTTTAAGATACTGGATTCCATTTTACTTCCTGTCTAGGAGGAGACATTGTAGTAAAGATATTTTTCTAAAGAAATTCTTCACATTGGGGATGGATCCAGATTTTGGTGGATATTAAGGTTATACAATTTTGTAGATCATCTTTAAGGAAAAGTATATAAAAGTGGTTATGAAATTAAATATTTAATTAAAGTTAGAAAAAAAATCTCAACAAATTATACTTCAAAAATACAGAATATATCATAAACATCACAAAATCTGGAAAAACAATATAATATTTATTGTTAATTAACTACTTGGCACCCCTTTCTTATATTTTGCCTGTGTACTCCTAAGTTTCCTCTTCATATGATAATGGCTTTCAAAAATAATTTTTCATGAAGAAAATAGAAAATAATTCGATCTGCTAGTATGTTTGATTGAAATATATTTCTTATTATTGATCATTGAGATGAATCAGACATTCAACTTCTCACAGAAATTCTGTTTGCAATATTGCTAAGCGTGTTTTACAAAAGAAGGAAATCTGATAAATTCTATTTTGCATAATAACTATTCAAAAAGAAAGATAAAGAAATATGTTTCATTTATTATTGCATATTTGCTATTATCAAGCATGTTCTTAACAGGAGTGAATTTCCAATTTGACTAGATGTCATGAGAAGTAAATCTTCCACTTAAGATTTAAACATCTGATGACTGGAAGAATTTTCCACAGACTAGTTTCTGGTTCCACGTGTTTCAAACATCTTTTCTCCTCTGTTGCTGGTAGACAGTGATGCCAAGTGCCATAGAGAACACTCATAGACTGATACAGTCTCTGGGCCCCATCTTTTTTTTTCAAATTGAAGTATAGCTGATTTACAATGTTTCAGGTGTACAGAAAAGTGATTCAGTTATACACACATATATATGTATATATGTGTATATATATATATATATTCTTTTTCAGATTCTTTTCCATTATAGGTTGTTACAATATATTGGATATATTTCCCTGTGCTGTACAGCAGGTCCTTGTTGTTTATTTTATATATAGTAGTGTGTAACTGTTAATCCCAAACTCCTAATTTATGCCTTCCACCGTTTCCCCTTCGGTAATCCTAAATTTGTTTTCTATGTCTGTGAGTCTATTTCTGTTTTGTAAATAAGTTCATTTGTATCATTTTTTAAAATCCCACATATAAATGATATTATATGATATTTGTCTTTCTCTGACTTATTTCATTTAGTATGATCATCTCTAGGTCCATCCATGTTGCTGCAAATGGCATTATTTCATTCTTTTTATGGCTGCGTAATACTCCATTGCATATCTGTCAGTGGATGCTTGGGTTGCTTCCATGTCCTGGCTATTGTAAATAGTGCTACAGTGAACATTGGAATGCATGTATCTTTTTGAATTAGAGTTTTCATCTTTTCCAGATATATGGCTCTCATACTTTTATGGCATGATGTTGGCTGGGTTTGCTCAGTAGACAGTAGGTTACTCTTAGAAGACATTCCTACTCCAGGACAGCTTGTACTAACAACATGGAAGTGACTGGAAACCACATAAATATACATCAGTAAAATCAAATAAATTTATTCCCAACTAAACTTCCCTTTAATTGGATCCTTAGAATCCATATAGCCACTCTAACTCCACCAGACAGCAGAGGAAGTCTGATGGAAGAAATGTCATAGTGGATAAATACAGTGTTAACAAATTACAGCAAATGTACAGTTGATTCTCATTATTTGTAGATTCTGTGTTTATGAATTTACTGACTCACTAAAATTTATGTGTAACCCAAAAGCAATATTTGCAGCACTTTTTTGGTGGTGGTTCATAGATAGGTACAGAGAAATGAAAAACTTGAGTTGCTCAATGTGCAAGTTCCCAGATGAGGTTGAACAGGGTGACGCCCTGCCTTCTTATCTCAGTTCTCATGCTGTAAACAAGTGTCCTTTCTGCAGGCGATTCAGTACCACATTTTTTGCATTTTTGTGCTTTTTGTTGATTTTGCTAGTTCAGTGACCCGGAAGTGTAGTGCTAAAGTGCTGCTTAGTGTTCCTAAGTAGAAGAAGGTTGTGAGGTATCTTGTGGAGATAATACATTTTGAATAAGCTTCATTCAGGCAAGAATTATTATAGTCTGTCGGTGGTGAGCTCAATGTCAATGAATCAACAGTATATAATATAAGTCTTTAAACAGAACCACATATAAAATAAAGTTATTGATATGTATTGATCAGTTGACAAAAATGTTGTGACCAGGGGCTCACAGGAACCTAACCTTGTATTTCTGCTAGGAGCAACGATTCACTAATTCAGCTCTCATGGTGACTTTATAAAATTGTATAATTACTGCAAATAACAAGAGTCAACTGTCTACTACCTTAGCAAATTTTACAAAAGCATATGATCATGTGAACACATCACTAGGGTTTCTCACAAGGCCTTGGGAGATACCTGTGCAAGTCAGGGACCTGGAAAGTTAATCTCTGATTTTTATGACTCTGGGCTGCAGGAACCCAGAAATCATTTAAGCACTTTCCCCAGAGGAATAAGATGTACTTTCTTTGCTTTTAGAAAATGGGAAACTGAGCCTAAAATGCCACTGGTCCACTTGGTGGTCACCACTTTGTGGTGGTTATCTAATTCTGATCTGCCTCCAGTTATTGCTATTTACTCCAGGGTGATTAACTAGGAAAGCAACAGCCTGATAATTCTCATGAAAATTAGTGATTGTTTGTTTTTCCTTCTCTTAATAGTTGACTTTAATAAGAATTTTTCTTATGTTTCCTTCTGAAAAACATTAACAAAATGAGAATAATCACCACACAATAAGGGTTTATTGTGTGAGACAGATTTTATATACTATGGCATTCAGCCTCAACTATTATTGAGGCAGGTGGTATCATAACTTTCTTACCAAACTCAGCAACAACTGGCTGAGAGGTGGAACTACTTGCCCAGGATCACAAACTTGTAAGTGAGAAAACTGGTCTTGGAACCTGGTCCATTTATCTCCAACAGTCATGCTCTTTCCACTCAACTGTCTTGCCCTTCAGAGGCAGATCAAAAGAGTATACACAGATATTTAATGCGATATAGTCTTCTATTCCTCTCTAAGGAACTGGAGAAGACTCATAATCGGGGAGCTTGAACCAGTATTTCTGACTCTGTGTCACTCTCTTTTTGTTCGTCCCACATCATTCCTGGCCCTTGAAGTCTGGTCTGGGATGGGATGTTGGTCTTTGCTTATCAATCCATAAGGTGGAGGTTCTCTGCCTTTCTTACTGGGATGCTAGGCCTGTTTTTACTTCTGTGACCTTTGTCTGTGTTCAATATCAGCATCATTTTTCCCATGATGATGGGGGTGGGGAGCAGGAGGGCACAGTGGTGTGAGTTCCAAACGTGAAACAGAATTCTTTTTTTTTTTTTTTTGCGGTACGCGGGCCCCTCACTGTTGTGGCCTCTCCCATTGCGGAGCACAGTCTCCGGACGCACAGGCTCAGAGGCCATGGCTCACGGGCCCAGCCGCTCCGCGGCATGTGGGATCTTCCCGGACCAGGGCACGAACCGAACCCGTGTCCCCTGCATCGGCAGGCGGACTCTCAACCACTGCGCCACCAGGGAAACCCAATGAAACAGAATTCTTATCTCCAGGTCCCGTGGTTCCAAGCTGTACACCATAGCTCCCTGGGACACCCCAACAAATTCACAGGAATGCCAAGGAATGATTCAAATTTCTGAGGAAACCACAGCGATATTCAACATCTGCTGAATAGCACATGAACCAATAGCTCAAGGGAATTCACAGTTTCAAAATGAGATCACATTACATTTCTCTTGATGAAATATCTTTTATTTTTTAATTGGGGTCTAGTTGTTTTACAATGTTGTGTTAGTTTCTACTGTACAGAGAAGTGAAGTAGAATTCCCTGTGCTCCACAACAGGCTCTCATTACTTATCTATTTTATACATATTAGTGTTTATATGTCAATCCCAACCCCCATGTCATCCCACCCTTGATGAAATATGTCTGCAGAGTTGTTTGTTTTTAGAGATTGCTGTGATAAATAAGAATTTTACCTGATTCTAAGATTTCAGAAGCTGTGTGGGGCTCAACAGGCACGCACATACTATTGGTAAGTGATTGTGACTATTAAGAATGAAACGGCTCTTACGATTTCTTTCGAATTATGCTTTTTTTTTTTCTTTCCCCCAAACAGCTAGTAAATTGTTAGGACAAAGGTACTTGCTCTGTTGTTTGGACCTAACGACTTAATAAATAGAATTGTCAGGTATCTTTCTGGGCTTACAGCATCAGGAAGAAATTACTGAGACACTAAGGGCACCATGAACCGAGAAGCTTGGGAAGCTCTGAGCTCTGTCCTGGGCAACAAGCTATAGTACTTTAAGTGTTTCCTTTTTTAATTTTTTATCAAACCAAATATCAGTTTTATTACAGATAAATTTAGAAAATATGGTTTTACATCAGTAGCCCACTGGATTTGCTGAGTCGTCAGACCTGAGTTAAACAGATTTATCCACGTGATTGCAGGATGCAGGTAGGCTAAACCCAGTACCCACCAGGAGCAGACCCCTTGCCATGAGACACAGAGCAAACGAGGACATATGTATTTTGCAGATAGGTTGGTTCACAAAAACAGGCAAGAGAAAAAGAGTCTGAGGGTGGGAAAATTCAGTTTCATTAGATAAGTCACTCATTCCCCGTGCTTAGGGAGAAGAGGGAGGGGGAAGGAAGAAAGATCAGGAATTTTCCTGGTGGCAGTGTCTCCACACGGAAACCTGAATCAAGGGAAATGGAAATTCCCCCCATATACAAAATGAGTGGTAGGGGCTGGACATAGAAAAACAATACATTGTGTTTTAGCAAATAACTTTTCATTTCCTTGCTAGTGAGTCTGAAGCAGTTTTCACATTATCAAATTGTCTTAGCTCTTACGTGAATTGGCTTTTCATGACAAGTACATTTTTAAAAGGCCATTAAAAATTTACCCTGTCGGAAAGGAATATTTGTGATAAGGCTGGACAGGGAACGGAGTAAAGAAAGAGCCCTAGCTGAGGATGGGGAAAATACTTAATCAGTTCCTAGCATTTTCACCCATGATGAAAATCGTTTCTCTGTTAAGCTGTCTGTATTCATGAGTTTGAATTTCTTCCCTTGCAAATGCCTTATTGCCCTCACGCTTCTTTCTTCCAGGGAAGCCTGAACCACAGATAAACTTCCACACAGGGGAGAGATGGGCCTGCCGAGAAAATGCCACAACCAGCAGAACTGGAATCACTGCACATTTGTAACTACCACACTCAGCACAGCCCTGCAAACTCGCTCAGCTTCTCTAGAAAGCTTGTTCTCATTCTTTGAAACTTCAAGCCTTTTTCCTTCTCTAAGGAGGAGACGCACACTCCCACACACCCACCACCCACTCTCAGCAATGAATCATGTATTAGGCTGAGGAGAGAAAGCTGAAGACATCAGTCAGGAAGCACCTTACGTTCCCACCACCAAATCCATATGCTGCCTGCGTTTACACCATTCTGTCTTCTCCTTTCTCCTCCCTAATGAAAATGAGCAACAGCTCATCTTCTGTCAAAAGTTGATCACAGGTACACTGAATGCCATACCTACTTCCTTACCTGCCTCCTTCCTCCCTCCCCTCCTTATTCCCCTTCTCCCTCCTTCCTACCTTCCTTCCTTCCTTCTCAGTAGGGCACTCCAGTAGAAGCTTCCTCACTGTACCCCTCTCTACTCGGGCACACAGTCGACCTTGGGTATCAGTGAATATGGGGGGCTGATTGTACTACTTCATTTTATATAAGGGACTTAAGCATCAATGGATGGTATCTGTGGGAGTCCAGGAACCAATCCCCCTCTGATACTGAGGGACAGCTGTATAGGCATCTGCATTATTGTCCAAACCCTCCTCTGACATGGCCTGCTCCCCACTGCATCTTGCTTTGCCATTTCCATCAGAAGACACTTCTCAAAGGGGCGTCTCTTCACACGTCCATCACCCTGTTAGGCTGAAGGTATTTATTAGGGGTAGAGAAGGCTCCCTGGTGGGTTGAGAGGTCTGGACAAATGGCTTCTAAGCTGATATTTCAGAACTGATTGTGTTGGAATCTTTGGGCAGAGGCCCAGGAATCTCCTTTTTTTTTGGTTTTTTTTTTTTTTTTTTGCGGTACGCGGCCCTCTCACTGTTGTGGCCTCTCCCGTTGCGGAGCACAGGCTCCGGACGCGCAGGCTCAGCGGCCATGGCTCACGGGCCCAGCCGCTCCGCGGCATGTGGGATCTTCCCGGACCGGGGCACGAACCCGTGTCCCCTGCATCGGCAGGCGGATTCTCAACCACTGCGCCACCAGGGAAGCCCGGAATCTCCATATTTAATGAGTACTCCAGGTCACTCGGCCGGCCTTGGTAAAGACAAAAGTTCCTTCCTCGGGCTTCCCTGGTGGCACAGTGGTTGAGAATCCGCCTGCCGATGCAGGGGACATGGGTTCGTGCCCCGGTCCGGGAAGATCCCACATGCCGCGGAGCGGCTGGGCCCGTGAGCTGTGCGTCCGGAGCCTATGTTCCGCAATGGGAGAGGCCACAACAGTGAGAGGCCCACGTACCGCAAAAAAAAAAAAAAAAAAAAAAAAAAAAAAAAAGTTCCTTCCTCTAATTGGTTGTAAGCAGCTTTAAAGCAATCAAACCTTGGTGGTAACCAGGGGCTGGGGATGGGGTGGCGGGGGGTGGTGGGGGGAGGTGGAGACTGGGTATAACTGCTTACTGTGTACAGGGGTTTTCTTTTGGGATGATATGAACGTTTTGGAACCAGATAGAGGTGGTAATTGCATAACATTGTGAACGTACTAAATACCATTGAATTGTATGCTCTACAATGCTAACTTTATATTATGTAAATTTCACCTCCAATTACAACACCTTATGAGAAAAAAAAATAAACCTTATTTAGTCCTCTCAAGCAGAAAATACTTAAAAATATTTTTGATGGGTTGCTCATCAGAGAATAAAATTATAATAATTAATTACAGGGAGAGGTGTTTTTTGTTGTTTTGTTTCGTTTTTTGCGGTACGCGGGCCTATCACTGTTGTGGCCTCTCCCGTTGCGGAGCACAGACTCCGGACGCGCAGGCTCAGCGGCCATGGCTCACGGGCACAGACGCTCGGCGGCATGTGGGATCTTCCCGGACCGGGGCACGAACCCATGTCCCCTGCATCGGCAGGTGGACTCTCAACCACTGAGCTACCAGGGAAGCCCAGAGGTGGGTTTTTATATAGACGAATAGTCTAGAAGTTTTCTTCATCAACGAAATGTTGCATCACGAGGATTCAGTAGTATAAACTTTACTTGCATTTAACTTGGCCTGGTGTCTATTATTTATCTGCATTGGGACCCTCAGGAGGAAGATAAAATAACATTTTGAGATATCATGAAAAAGTATTTTATTATACCCTATTAACCAATTTGGAAACTGTTGTTTGCACAAGACACAAGACACTAAACTAAAAATGCTATACAAGTATATTATATAAAACACTGTGAAAAATGGCTATAATTACTCAGTAATTTCCAGAATATTTCAGCTTCAGCTTTATGCCACCTCATTTTAAGATGGAGGAGAGCTGTTCACTGGGGACTCATTTGCATTGATAACATGCTGTGCCTTTAATGGACCCTCAGCAAAAGCCAAGACTATGAGTGGGATCAATAGTGCACATTCTTTACTAAAGCTTTTTAATGCATTTAACTACATCTGGGTATTAGTCTTAATAATCTTTCTGAGCTTTGACTATTATTGCTCCTTAGCGTATTACTAAGAAATACAGAATTGCACGTGGTATTCCCATTAAATAAGCAAATTCGTATTAGAAGTCATTATGAAAACTAATTATTTAGGAAAAGGCAGGCCATGCTACTGGTTGGGAAATCCTGACATTATATTTCGGAATATGAAAATACCCTTCATCCCTGGAGCATCTTCCCCAGAGCAACATCTGAGTGTCTTTCCCTAATCCACATCATCTATTTTGCTTCTCTGTATGAGGGTGAGCCCCTGCCTGCCTAGACTTGATTTTCCTAGGTTGTCAGGGCTCCCCAGGGATGGGAAGGAGACCTGCAGGGCTGGCCAGTGGATTGGTAAAGTGTTGGACTTGTTGGCTGGGTGCTCAAGGTTGCAGCTACCACGGATTGTCCCCTGTGCACTGGGCATTTTTCTTTTGCTACTTTGTTCATGCCTCACGAATAGCAGTCCTCACCTCACAAACAAGAAAACAATCCACACATCTAGAAAGTGGGACTTGCATTTCAAACCTGGGTGGGCCAAACTATTAAATCCTTTCTCCTCTCTGAGGCACCAACCCCTCTCTGCAGGGAACTAGCAAAGAGAAAAATCCCTTTCTTGTTTCAGACAGACGGGAATGAAGAGTCGCACGGAAGCAAAGGAAACTCTTCCTTTCTGAGGGGTTGGGTGAGTCTGCGCTCAATTACCATAGAGGACCTGGGAGGTGGAGGAATTTCCTTAGAAGAGTGCATTATTGAACTTGAAAAGAGGATTAGAGCCATTAAATTAGTTCCTTGACACCTTCTGGGAAAAGGTAAATATCATTACAGTTTTTCCATTTAGAGAAACACCAGTACAGAAATACTGAAGAAGTGTCTCCCGTTGTCAGAGAGGTGGGAGAGACGGGTGGATTTAAACTGACTTCTCAGATTTCTTACTCTAATTGCTACACCATATTTTCAAACATTAAAATGTCTCAAGCTTTTGGCAAGAAATGTTAAAACATCAAAATTCAATTCTCTGCCAATTACCAGCCATTTAATTTAGGAGTACCTAATTGAGTTTTCTGATTTTAAGGTACTTAACAGACTAGAAACTCATATGCTGTATTTGAGCACAAAGCTACATTTTTATGGGCAAGTTATAACCTTTCTAATAGACTTTGAACTGCAGTCACTGATCCTTGCAGGTGTAACTGTAATGAGCTTTCATCTCTTGTTTGAGTGCATTCTCTACCTGAAATTGAATCTTTTTTGCCTCTCCCGTTGCGGAGCACAGGCTCTGGGCGCGCAAGCTCAGCGGCCATGGCTCACAGGCCTAGCCGCTCCGCGGCATGTAGGATCTTCCCAGACCGGGGCACGAACCCGTGTCCCCTGCATCGGCAGGCGGACTCTCAACCACTGCGCCACCAGGGAAGCCCCTGAAATTGAATCTATAATAAATCATGTGCTGGAGTCCAAGCTGCCATCTCAGGAGGACAGCTGAGCGAAAAGGTCAGGGAAAATGGGTCTTTGTTTAAAGTGGTCCCAGAAAAAATATCTCATCTAAAATCTGTGGGAAGTTGACACTTTCATTTTTTTCTTTATCTCACTGCCTGCACTCTGACGAGCAGAGCAGGGGAGAAACAAAACTTTGTTCATTTAATGGGCATCAGGATCTAAGAAACCTCAGAAAGCAAAGAGACAATCTATTACATTTAAAATATTAGATTTTATGTCAGATACCAGGCGTGTTTTTGAACTAGTGTGACTTGATATGTAGCCTAGGGACACTTACATACAATTTGGATGGTGATGAGTCACATCCAGGTTGAACATATATGTGTATCTATAATTAAGCTTCGTCCAAATGTTTCTACAGGAAAGGCTCTGCTTTCTCATATTATGTCTTGGTACAAAGATGTAACCACTCAAAATATTTATTGCAGAACAACCTGTTTCAACCTTCCTAATTTTACTGTGGTGACTGGAGAGAGAAAACTACTACATTTAAATGGAGCTCCATGTCTTACATGCAATCAAGGTTATGTAAGTGTTTGTTGAATGAATGCGTGAACATATAAATGGATAATAAAGTGTGACAGAATCGACCAAGTTCCTTCTGTGTCACATTGGCTTTTTTTTTTTTTTTTTTTTTTTTTTTTTGTGGTACGCGGGCCTCTCACTGTTGTGGCCTCTCCCATTGCGGAGCACAGGCTCCGGACGCGCAGGCTCAGCGGCCATGGCTCACGGGCCCAGGCGCTCCGCGGCATGTGGGATCTTCCCGGACTGGGGCACGAACCCGCGTCCCCTGCATCGGCAGGCGGACTCTCAACCACTGCACCACCAGGGAAGCCCAACATTGGCTTTTAAAAGGGATTTTTTCTTCTTTTTAAAAATTGAAGTATAGTTGATTTACAATGTTTCAGGTGTACAGCAAAGTGATTCAGTTTATATATATATATATATATATATATATATATATATATATATATATATATATATACTCTTTTTCAGATTCTTTTTTTTTTTTTTGGCCACGCTGCATGGCTTGTGGAATCTTAGCTCCCCGACAAAGATCGAACCCCAGCCCACAGCAGTAGAAGCGTGGAGTCCTAACCATTGGACAACCATGGAATTCCCCAGATTCTTTTCCATTGTAAGTTATTACAAGATATTGAATATCGTTTCCTGTGCTATACAGGTCCTTGTTGTTTATCTATTTTATATATAGTGGTGTGTATCTGTTAATTCCAAGTTCCCAGGTTATCTCCTCCCACTTTCCCCTTTGGTAACCATAAGTTTATTTTCTATGTCTGAGTAAAATGGATTTTTAAGTTGAGTCCAAAAAGCACTCTCAGGGTGCATATGACTGTATTACAGAAACAATCTTTGGGCAAAATAAGTTTCCTCGGAAAAAGTTCCTGCATAGAGAATCAGTGTTGGTGTCTTCAGAATTTGGTTGGCAGAACCACTAAAGAATCCTGAGAATAAAGACAACCTGCCTCTTAGCCTCTAGTAGATCATGTGTGGGTGGGTCTCGCCACTTCCAGGTATGACTCTATGAGTGGAAAGAAGCCCCCTACCTGAAGGAGTATTTTTATTCACAGATGCAGACACATGCCAGGAATCCTTTTAAAAGGATTTCCTATGGATGGAAGAAGGTGTCTTAAAAGCTCTCCATTTCCTGTGTGATTGAGCCGCTGTGAGGAGATTCACAGCTGACTGAAAAGGCACTGAATCCCTGAAACCAAACGTATAAGGTATAATAGAAGCTACATCATGGGCTTTGAAATCAGAGTTTTGGGGTGTGAATAAAAACACAATTACTAGTTATGACTTTTACTTGACCTCTTTGAGACTCAATTTCTTTTTTTCTTTTCTTTTTTTTTTTTAGTGGCTTAAAAGAAACAAAAATGTATTATCTTACAGCTCTGAAGGACAGAAGTCTGGCACAGGTCTCAATGGGCTAAAGTCATGGTGTTGGTAGGGATGAATTGTTTTCTGGAGCTCTTGGGGAGAATCTGTTTCCTTTCCTTTTCCAGTTTCTAGAGGCTGCCCACATTCCTTGGCTTGTGGCTCCCTTTCTCTGTCTTCAAAGTCAGCAATGGTGTATCTCTGACCATTCTTCCACAGTCACATCTTGAGACTCAATTTCTTTATGTGTAAAGTGAAGGTATTATTCTAGAAGTATTATTCTAGAAGTATTCTAAAGTAGAAGTTATTATCTACTCTATAGAAGGGTGAAATAATATACGTAAAATGATTAGCACAATACTATTCTCTTAGCAGTTGCTTGATAAACGGTAACTATCAACATTATTGAACAGACACACATCCTACCTTGAAATGTTCATTACCTGCCTCTACCTCTTTAGACAGTCACACAATATTTATTGTGCAGCTACTATAAGTCAGAAGAATGCTAGGTATCACACACACAGTGTTGACCAAACACATATAACCCCCTGTTCTCATGGAGTTTACAGTCTAGGAGGGAAGGTGGACATTAAACCAGTAATCTTGGGACTTCCCTGGAGGTCCAGTGGTTAAGACTCCTGTGCTACCAATGCAGGGGGCACTGGTTCTACCCCTGGTCGGGGAACTAAGATCCCGCATGCCACATGGTGCGGCCAAAAATAAATTAACCAGTAATCTTTAGGCGGAAAAATCGGAAAATGTGAAATGACCGTGGGTGATCCAACAATCCAAGCTTTATTATTTTGAACAATTTTTAATCCTTTCCTTCCCTCCCCTCTTTGTCTCTTCCCATGGGCTATAGGGAAGTTCAGAAGAAATGTATTATTATCCGCGTCTCTAGTCTTAATAATTTTTTAAACCACAGGCTTTAAGGTAGTTTAAAATGGGTAATTCAATGTATTAATCAGTATTTTTGTTGCAGAAAATAGAATCTTCTCTGGCTAGTGATGCAGAATGGTATTTACTATGGAATGTTCATACTAATTCCCAAACCATTGGAAGATGCAAAGAAACAAATCTAGGCTGAGTTACCAGGAATGAGCCCCAAGCCACGCTGTAGAACCAGGCCATTAAGGGTGGCTGTCCCCTCTACACTGATCAGGAAGCTATCAAATCAAGAAGTTGCCACCCCAGCTGCCAGGGCCAGATCCACACCTCCCTGTACCCACAAAATGAGCGCCTTGTACCCCACCTTTCCCCCCACATGACTCAGTTCTGAATCAGAGTCTTATGTGAGTGCATCTAATTGGAGACACCCACATCACATACAGAACGGCACTATAAATCACGCCTGGAAAACGTGCTTTTAGCTGTTTAGTCTAAGGACCCTTAAAAGGGCCTGGAGTGGGTATAGAGCGAGGTAATCCACAGTGTCCCTCACAAAAGTGTTTGGTAGAGGCACAACCATCAGTTGAACAAGGGCATCTTTTCATAAGAAGAAGAGCATTCCTCTTGCCTTTCCAACAATTTCACTGGCTGCATGGCAGTGGAGCCACCCTTTTGAACTGTTTAGTACCCTAATTCATCTCAACCTATAATTAGAATAGACGTTAAGGTTTTGTAATTTTTTTTAATGCCTCACCTGGGATCGGTTATTTATTAGGAGAATGCTACAAGTGTCTGCTGTCAGTTTCCTGATGTGGTTTTGCCAGTTGTTGGTCAAGGTGACTTGCATGTACAATCGATGAAATGGATTGAGAAATGGAATGTGACATGTGTGACCAAACGAAATCTTTCAACATCCTGGTCTGTTTATCAGAAATCAAAGCTGCTAAGAAGAGTGCAAAAAAAAACCCCCCAAACAAACCCAAAGCCAATCATTCATCATAAGTTTAAAAACAAATAACCTCTGTGTGTGTGTGTGTGTGTGAGTGTGCATGTGTGTGTGTGTAGATCAAATTTAAAAACAAAAAACAAATTAGAGCCGGGGAGTAAGGGGATAAGGTGGGTGGGTGGCAATAATGCTTTTCATGGACACTGACATTTTAATTTCATATAATGTCAATGTTCAGGAAATATTTTTCTTTTGATTTTTTCCCCCAACAATTAAAAAAGTAAAAACCATTCTTAGCTCATCGACCGAACAAACACAGGTGGTGGTTCAGATTTGATCCTCTGGCTCTAGTTTGCCAACCCCTACTACAGATCCACCATTTAGGCTGAAGCCTCATGGATCCTTACAAGCCGGAGAAGTAACCTATGGGGTTACAACGTGTCATTCTGATCTCTTCTCTGCAAACAAATATTATTACCTAAAGATGATGCAACCACAGAGCCGGATGGTGACTGCATTTACATTATAGACTAAGTGTCCATGATGGAAATGAGGTGTGGATTCACATCCGGTAAGCAAAGTGGCATGTCCACAACTCACTCACCCAAGTACGATCCCATTTAATAGTTACATAATAGTTACAATTTCTAGGGTGGTAGCATTATTCATTAGGATGTTATGTCATTGACTGATGGTTTGTATGAACTGTGAAACTGATGGATCTACTTTAATTTTCACCTGTTATAAATTTTTTCATAATCAAAGGTGGAGAGAGATCTTATGGGCACTGGGAGTGACAGAAGAAATTTTCTCGGCTTTGCTCAAAGAACTAGGATTTCTTATTTTTAGGAAGATAGTATCTATTATGCTTCTTTGTAAGGAAAAGACCCTCCTGTAGGTGTAAGCAGAACGCTGCAGATTTTGCTTTACCTTTTCCAATGTTTCTGAGTGGAGTCCTTAATCAGAAACATCTGTTATACTGTGCACTCCGGAGCGCCTCCCCAGAGCTACTACTGAGTCAGAAGGTCGGGGGTGGGTCCCAGGATTCCAACTTTCAACAGGTGATTATTATGCCTGTGAGAAACTTATGGTTTACTTGAGGCTTCTATTGCCCCAGAATAAAACGTCCAGGGCTCTGTTTCTTTGCCATATTTTAGGACACAAGACTTTCACCAGAGGCTGAGAACCCCAAGGCCTGAAGGTATAGTGATCACTGAGTGGACCTCAGGCCTTCCCCTTGGGGTCCTGCCACCTGCATGGCACTACCAGAGGGAGCACTGCTGAAGGTCCCCTCACTCTGCCGCCTTCTCCCCCTCCCTTCTTGTTGCCTACGAAGCTCCTGCCCACTGTCCACCGGCCCTGCTTCCCATCTCCTCTGCCCTCTCTCCCTGCCCTTCAATAAACTTCAGCTTCCCCAGACGTTAGAGATGCTCTCTTCTGCATCCAGCCCTACAAAAGCCACCAAGGCAAGAACATATAGATAGCTAGGAACCTACTGTGTAGCACAGGGAGCTCAGCTCGGTGCTCTGTGATGACCTAAATGGGTGGGATGAGGTCCAAGAGGGAGGGGATATATGTAAACATATAGCTGATTCACTTCCTTGTACAGCAGAAATTAACACAACATTGCAAAGCAACTATACTCCAATTAAAAAAAAAAAAACATACCAGGAGACTAGCTAACTTCTAGGAATGAGGCAAGGAGAAAACGCAGAGAACAAAACACAGGGTAGTATCTCAATAAATTATCCAGTCACCCACTGAAGCCTGAAAACCACAGGTCTGCATATATAAGTCAGTCTGAAAAATGATGAGCTGAATCAGGAAACCAGCCAGCCAGTGAGTGGCTGGTGTGGAGGGAGGTGGGCAGGCCCCACCTGAAGATGGGTCATTGTACTCACCCTCTCCCCACAGCCAAGCTTTCAGTTGTCACCAGAAGAAACAGTTACCTTGGCTCTTAGGGCCGGTCCTATTTAGGACACGAGGGACTTAGAAAGCCCTGCCCAGATACTCACGTCCCACACATTGAGTCACTCAACATGCTTCTCTGGTCTTGATCTTGAGTTCCAGTTCTGGTAACTGGACTTCTGGCTATTTCAGACACTAGGCTGCTGAGATCTCCACTTCTCATAAGGATCTTGCATTTCTTATTTCTGGTGCCCAGTACATCCTAATTCACATAGCTCTCAGCCCCTGTGATATTGGGGTGCTACCTCGATCGTACCTCGATTCTTCTCAGGGACTGGAGTCCTGTTCTGAACCGATTCCCACTGCCTAAGACAGAGTCCCCCAAAACAAAGCTCTGTTCTTCTGAATTCACCTGCTCCTGAAGTCTCTCCTGCTAGGCGAGCCATTTGCCTATCCGGACTCCTGAACACTGGCTTTTGCTTACTTCTAGCAACTACTCAGGTCCAGTGTTTCTGAAACCTCTGTGTGCATCAGAATCCCTGGAGGGCCTGGTAAAAAACTGATTGCTGGGCTCCATCTCTGATTTTCTGGTTCTGCAGGATTGGAGTGGGACCAGAGGATTGAATTTCTAACTTGTTCCCAGGTGATGCTGGGACCTGCACTTTGAGAACCACCACAAGCCTACTGTTAGAATAAATTCTCCTCCAGAAGTTTTGCTGTCCCCGTCCTCCAGGAAGCAAGAATGATTTGTGATCCCAGGACCTCTGACTTTTCCATATTCTGTTTCGGTTTATAAGGTCATCTCTAGCCCGATGAAAGCCATTTGTGTATCGTGGGTATTTAACTGAATTCACTCATGCGTTTCACTTCCAAACCACTCTGTAGTCACAGATGCAGAATCACATTGTCACAGGATATTTTCTTATTGCAGAGTTGGTGAACGTCAACACCACTACTGAGCCTCTAGTCTGCAGCCAGGCGCTCACACGCATATCACTCCAAGTCCTGGTAGGAAAGACACCCCACAGTCCCACGGGGAATTTGAGGAGAGCTCAACAAAGGAACTACTTCCGAAGTGTGGGCAGAGTTTCAGGAAACCACAAAGGATGCTGTGGTCCCCTGGGGCTAGGAAGAGTGGGATCCCAGTCCTGGAACCCACAGAGTGTAGCTGTTTGGAGAAGGCTGCCTCATGGGAACTGTGGCTTCTGTGGGGCAAGAGGCTGATCGACAACGACCCAGCAGGAAGGGAGCTGGGGTAGTCAATACCTGGCTTTCTCTCTCCTCCCGCCTCTGGTCCTGCACTGGTCCTCCACGGGCACAACCCCCAGGAAGTCAGGTGGCAACAGAGCCTGTGGGTATGGTGCCTGTGGACCAAACTCCTGAGGGCACAGCTCCGGTAGAAAAGGGCAACACGTGAATCTGGAAGGGCCTGTGTAGGTTGTCAAGGGCCACACAGACCCTTCTAAGCAGCCCTCTCAGGAAATGATAGCTTCCTCACCTTACAGGCTCCGAGGGGCTAGGTAACCTCCACTGCATTAACATTGTTAATAGACTTCAGAGTTGAGGCTCAAAATCGTGGTGGGTTTGCCTCCACTAGACGAAAGGGGACTACAGAAGACAAGAGTACCTCCCTGGAGACCTGGGAAGTCTCCCATATTTCGTGTGTCTGTTCATCCTGGGAGACTTCAGCTGCTGGGAGGAGAGCTTCACATCGTGTGCTTCTGAGATGCTGGGGCAGGAAATAGTGTTTGTTGTGGGAAGTGCAGACGGGTTCGAAGAAAATCCGCTTTCATGCAGACCACGTGCTCTAATTCACCAGCACAGACCCGAAGGAAGGACATATATATTCTTTGGGGTCTATAAGAAACAGCAAACAGAACAGGCATGGATTAAAACATGCTGACTTCTTTTGGTGGGTGTCACTCCCACCTTTACCGGTCAATCATTGTATAACTTTGTCTCAGCATCATCATCGGTCCATTGTTGTTTACCAAACACTCTCATGTGCATGGCTCACAGGCAGGCCTCACAGTTTTCTGTCTAAATAATAATACTTGTGAAACTTATGACATCAATACATCAATAACTTCATTGATGCTTGCTAATTATTTTGGCGCTCTTAGGTAGAAGGTGCTAAATAGCTCTTATTTTCCTCTTCTGAGACGGGCACAGAAACGAAGAGATGTGGCATTGAAGGAGAGAGATCTTGCAATATGACTTTTCCTTTGCAACACTGAACATTTTACTGCTAAACACAATGTGAGCGTCTTTTAAAAAAGCCAACGTAATTGTTGTAGAACTTCAAAAACATGCTCTTCAGCAATGTGCTTTCTGTCTGCCTGGGACCTTTGTGCCATGGCTGTAGGTCAGCAAGGAGAGAAGCGTTCAGAAAAATGATCTAGGGCTTCCCTGGTGGCGCAATGGTTGAGAGTCCGCCTGCCGATGCAGGGGACACGGGTTCATGCCCCAGTCCGGGAAGATCCCACATGCCGCGGAGCGGCTGGGCCCGTGAGCCATGGCCGCTGAGCCTGCGCGTCCGGAGCCTGTGCTCCGCAGCGGGAGAGGCCACAACAGTGAGAGGTCCGCGTACCGCAAAAAAAAAAAAAAAAAAAGATCTAAGCTCTCATTCTGGGAGGAAGAGGAAAGATTAAAAACATATTTACATATCTTCAGAGGCAGGGCAGGGAAGAGGGACGGGGTGGGTAGAAAGAAGACTTAGGACCACAGGGGTGCAGGAACCCCGGGGTATCGGAAAAGCACCTGCCTATCTGTAGAGGCAGCTGCTTTTGACTGCAGTTGATTCTCTGCTGTTTAGGGGTGTGGGCCTCGATCTTTGTAGTTTCTCTTAAAAAGTCAGGATCTGAAATTTAACTTTTCATTGTTGACCATAAAAAAATAATGCACTAAATAAATAAAACATAACATAAAATACATAAATAAAATACAACATAACATAACATGAAATAAAAATAACATAAAATTTAAAACACTTAAAAAAACACTAAGTAAAATAAACATAATATCATGTGTCTCTGTGAGTCTAGGTCAGGGGAGCTAAGAATAGAAACCCATTATTCTAAAAATAAAGAGATCCATTGAATGAACTATTTCTAGTCTTAAAATGTAAAATTTATCTTCCAGAATTGAAGTCAATTGGGGCTAAAGGTTACAGGGGCTATAGGTTATAGGATATATATTAAGAAGATCACTATTTTAAGCTTACTTTACTCAGAGGTGTTTGCTCAGATCCAACCTTTGTTCTTTCCCCCCTTTAATTTATGAAGAGCACAGATACCACATGCAATTCGCTTTTAATGTATTTTTAAAGTTCAGACTGAAAAGTAAAAGCCGCTTATCTCCCATTTGCTTAAGCTGGTTAAGCAAAAATAGGTCTCTTTTTCTTCACAACTTGCACATATCATTTTATTAATAATTTATTAATAATTTATCACAATGTTCCATAGCAGAGATAAAGCAGACGGCTACATTATCATTATGTGCTCAGGGGCTCTGCAGTGCCTTTAATTCCCCTGCACCTGCTGTCACCTGTGCTCTGCTGTCTCTCTAAGGTTTGTATTTTCTATGATGCTGGTTGTATAACCTTTAGCATCACGTTGCAAGCTGTCCGGCTAGGTTGCTGCTGCGTAGGGAAAGCAGATGGATACAGCTTGCTGTGACCCCATTTTCAACCCCGCTTCTCAGGGCCGTGCACCACGATGTGGAGACAAGTCCCTGGGTCACGATGAATCAGGAACCTCCCTGCTGATCTTGGCTCAGCCATGAACTGGGCTAGAGAATGAGGCAATCTGGGGCGGAGTCTCTTTATTTATTAAATGTGGGCATCTGACACTATTTAGGTTGCCCTTTCCAGCTCAGAGGGAAGAGCAGATCCCTCACCAGGTGAATGCTTACCTGTGATGTCCTTAAAGCCTGTCATTCTCTACTCAATGACCAGACAGCATTGGACACAGACCATGGCAGGCGCAGGACTTACTGTCAGCAGAACTCTCTTCCCTTTCCACCATATCTGACTGGGAATGCTGTCTTCTCTTGTCCCCTGCAGAGAGGATCCATCCTCAGCTTCTTGCTTAACCTCTTTGAGCAAAGCCTCTCCTTTGAGCAAGTGTTTGGTCCTTTCGAGGCATTGGCACTTCTAGAAATATCATGAATTAAGCACTCACATGTATTATCTCATTGAAGGCAACTTGATGAACTAGGAATTGTTTTTGTTTTGAAAATGTAGACACACAGGCTGAGATAAATTAAGGACACAGGGTTGGTAAGGGATGGAGCTGAGATCTGAACCCTTCTAAGACTATTATCTGCCACTAGAATGTAACAGAAAAGGGATTTTAAAAGCTTCTCGCTTACTTCTCTCTCTCCTCTTTCTCTCTCTCTTTTACTTAGATTCTGCCCAGGAAAAAAAATTTCTTCGTCAGTGGGTCTTCGGGCACATGTAAGCCCGCAGTGAAGCCTGCTCCTCTCTGAGGTCCTTGAATTTTATGTCCACGTGGAGGATGGGAAGAAGAAGGGGCAGGAGCGGGGGAGGGAGAGTTAGGAATTCCAAAGAGTTGTAGAATTTTCAGTAGAAAGAGGAGGAAAGAGAACTATGTAAAAGTAGAAAGCAAGAAATAAAGGAAATGCTTATTGCCACTAAAGTGTCAACTTCCCGGGCATTAATCAGATGCAATTTATTATCAGTATAAATAGTTGAAGTATACTTTTGCTTTTTCATGTGATCACTCTTTAGTTCTCATTTGGGTATCAGTTTTATTGCATTTGTTCTTTCGTATTGTTGAGAAAGAATTACCACACAGAACTGAGGTTATAAGGGTGGAATTCTGGACAGCCCAAGATACATATTGAGGATAATTTGGTCAAGGTGCTTTCCCAGAATCATTTACCTTGCTGCTGCCTACTTCTCATGAGGCTCCTTATGGAAGATCAATTAGATCAGCTAAAGAAGCAATTTGGTTAGTAAGAAAGCTGAAATCAGAAGGTCAACTTTTTTTTTTTTTTTTTGGCAACAGAGATTTTGTCAAAAGTGAGTCATTTTCACAATAGCTGCCATCAGTAGAGTGTGATGATTAAGAATGAGTCAGGCTAAAGCCCTGGCTCCCTACTTCCCAGCTGCCCTTGACAACTCACCTCTGCCTCAGTTATCCTGTATGTAAAATGGGGAAAAGGACACTACCCATATCCTAGTGTGTGTTGTTTGGTTTAACTAGAGTAACACGTTTATAGCACTTAGTACAGCATCTGGCAAATGCTAAATGCTATGTTGTAGATATGTATACATGTATAATATATACATGTGTATGTATACATGTATAATGTATAATGTTTACTGGCTGTTTGTTGTGATAGAGCAGAAGCACCTCAAGATAGAACTCTCCAGAGCCTGAGGTCCTCATGTAGCCTAGCTAGAAGAGCTGCTTTGGGCCTGCACCTCAGAAGAGGGACTTAGGCAAGTACCCAGTACTTAGTCCATCTCCCTCATTCATTCATTCCCTCTGCAAGCTCCCTACTTGCCTGGATGTCTCCACTGTGTGGTCCTGAGTTGGATGGGATAGAATTCCTCAACTGGGCTTAATTGGATATGCGGTGTTGTTCTGACCTAGAAAAACACATTGTTCATGATTCTGATATGTGTTACCAAAGGACTCCCAGAAAGAGACTGTGAATCAGTTACTACAAAGCTGAGGGCTCATAAATACAATAATTTATGTGTTTATGATTCAGTGGTAAAAGGAGGGAGGGGGAATTGAGTCCATTAGCCAAGCAAGCACCTTGAGGTCTCCATGTTCCGGCTGCCACTGTGGGTGGGAGACTTCTTCCTAGGCTTTCATGAGTCCATTAAACTTTGTTGGTTTTGCTGAGACACCTCCCACCTCTGCTACATCCTACAACTTGCCATTTATTCTCTTTCTAGCTCAGTTGACCAATTCGTGACGGATGGATGTTAATGTTTACTTCCTGCTGAGTGGTACTGTGAGATTTTGAACATGTAAAATGATACACTTGAGAAGCTTGCAGAGAATATTGTTATGTTTGAGTACTTCAACAGGATTCTAGCGGAAGGGGTGGGAACCGTTTGGACAAATAACACAGATTAAATGCACCTGTTACCTGAGCCAGTTGTTCTCTTAAAAGGGACTTGTTTCTAAAGGCTGGAGACCAAATAAATATGTTTTAAGGGTGGATTGATCCACAGAGGCATACAGGGAAGTGGTTGAACGCCCTGGCTTTGGGCTCACCTCTGGTTCTGCCTACTTGCTAACTGTGTTTCCCTGGTAAAATCAGCTAACCCTCTGAGCTTTAATTTCCTCCTCTGAAAAGGGAGATGGTACCACCTACTTTAAGAGGGTTGTAGAGATTAAACTCGACAGCATGCGTTAAGAATTTAGCATAGTGCCTGGCACATAGGCTTCATCTATACATGTTGGCCGAACAGCTCTCAGGATGAGTGACGGTACCATGCCAATTTCATCATTTGGGGATGACAGATGGAAAGAAATCTAAATAACACATACTTTAGGGCAAGGTTTCTGATTGATCTTTTGATCTCTTCAGAAATAAGACAACATTGCATTGTTTGTTCTTCTCAATACTTCAGAGATTATGTTGTTGTTGCTTTTTTTTCCCCAGAGCTTTATGACCCCATATGCTACCGAAGGACCTCATACCTCATTTTATGAACAAGTTGTTTGCCAAAAGTTTACTTGTCTGTCGGCTGTTTGAAATTTTTAGAATATTTTTCAATAGAAACAATGCTGTAAATGATGAAGACATCCCCAGGCCAGGCCAGGCCATAACAGCTCATTTAAGACAATGTCATTGAATTAAGGTAGAGCTAATGAGTTGTTCCTCTCCACGCATCCTTTAGATACCAGTCTGCAAGCTCAAAAGTTTACTCTAATTTTACCTGCTCAGAGATGTATGGCTCTCCTCGACTTTTGGGATGACCCAGACTCTGATGGGCATAAGAATCTGGTTTCCACCTTACCTCCCATCACTCTTTCCAACAAGACAACCACACTTCCTTCTTTCATCCATCCCCTGGCCTGGCTTTTTCATCCGTAGCAGGAAAAACTTGTAGAAGTGTTAAGACAGAAGAATTCAATCCTCAAGAAGAGAAAACTGCATTATTTTTCTTCTTCTTGGATCAGGGTCTGCTCTTGGCAGAGATAGTTGCACACGTATCACAGTGATATCTTAGTTGATCTTTCCTAGAGTCAGTAAATAAATGGACCTGAGAATGAGGTAGGAGAGTCAGCCTTCACGTCACCTATGTCAGTTCTCACTAAAGAGTGGATGTGTCATGGAGATGAAGAGCACCCACTCTTTCATCTACGGTTACTTTTTCATGTGCCTTTTCTGCCTCTGACACTAAATTGTAGTCTCAAAAGACAGGATGTTTCTATCTTCCAGTGTACCTAGTATGGCCCTTGGCCAATGGTGTGGGGAAGGTGTTCATTATGTATATATTTTTTATGATGGTCCTTCAAATTCTTGTATGTACTTCAAGTTATCTTGTCCTAAGTAAATAAAAGGGTCTGGGAAAGAAGGAAAATAACAATATGATGCAGATATAAATTTTTTTTCTATCTAATAACAATCTAAAAGACATCCAAGTACTCAACATAGAGAAAATCAGAGTAGGTGATTAATTAAACTGGTGTGATAATGTGGCTTTGTTCTTCATTTAAAAAAAAAAAAGGAATTTTTACAATAGTGTTTGTCCAATATCATAGTGATTAAAGAAAATCTAAGGCTACTTTTAACATAACAGATTTGTCCTGAAACTTTAATGGAATCAGAGTTACTTTGCACCAGGGAAAATGTATTTCCTCTCTCTTTCCACCTCAGTCTCTCCCCTCCTTATCCCACTGCATTATTGGTCAAAATTACCTGAGATTTTAAGCTCATTTCTCAATTATGATTAAAATTCAATACAGATAAACCTTGGGGCAATACAGTCTCCACGTGTTGTCAAAACAAAACAGAAGCACAAACAGCGATTACTAAACACTTCTTTATCATGATCTGAATTTCTTACCAGATGCAAAATCCCTCATTTGCAGTGGCAAAAGTTCTCAGCAACTGAGGTTTCACATTCCATTGCAAAATGAAAGAGATGGAGTGTTTGTTTTTGTGGAAAAAAATAAATGCCACCAATAGCAACAACCCATATTAGTCACCTCTCTGGCTCTCTGATCAGATGTACAGAATGTTCCATGGTCTATAAATTAGATTATGATGATGATCATGAGTCAGTGAGTGACCTGTGATATGAGTCAGCTGGCAAAGTGGTTGTCTAGTTAGTCTGCACCAACCCCTCAGATGGAATTGGGGTTCATATCTTTCTGGTAGAGCTGCCACTTTTAATATTGGGAGGATCCAGGAAAAGGGAACTGAGAAAAAGTGGTTAGACAAGTTTACGGTCATGTCTGAGGAAGAGAAGGTAGGGGTAATGCTGGTGAGTGTGGGTGGGGAAGGGACGTCCTGGGTTGCATCCTCTCGTTCTTGCATTTAAACTCTCCTTCTCTTCTGACTATAAAATACAGTTGAAAGTGTAGACAAAGTATGTGAACAAAAGCTATGAAGAATGAATATTTGAGGTTTAATATCCCCAAAGGGAAAGAGAGATGACATGGAAGACAACTTTGGCAGCAAGAAATGACTGTTTTTATTAAACTGCAAAGCAGAATTAGGAAAAAGAATTTGACAATTGTTATAGGTACCAGTTGTTTATGTGTTTGAAGAATCTGCCAAATGAAAAATTGAGAACCTTTTCTACTATAGTTAGTATATTAATAATATTTCCTAATATAGTTTCATTCAAGAAGGAATTCCTAAAAGGCAACAGTTTTAGATACTGATAGGTTTGAAGAAAGTTACTCTGTGTTGAAGATATTGTTTACTAAATATGAGTAGAGATAGTTCCCAGCTCACCAAGTGGTGGTTCTCTACAAAGCTCTTTTTAAACAGACTGTTTAGAACTTGTTATCTATTTATTAATTTACTTACATTCATTCTTTCATTCAAAAAGATTAGTTAAGCCCTGATATGTGTAAGACACAATTCTGAGCTTTTCAGATTCTAAGATGAATCAAATCCATCCAGGGCAAGACATGAGTTATTTCAAAGTCTAGGAAGGAAGAAAAGATATGTTTAAAAATAATTCTAATATTTGATAAAAATCACATAGCATCAAAAAAAAAAAAAGATACACAAAGAGATAAAAAACTGAAGAAATTCAGAGAGTGATTGCTCACAGGTACAGAATTAACATTACCCAAAGTGGTGAGCCCTGGCATCTGAGCATGGACTTGGGAGACAGTCCAACAGAATTTGAGTCTGAGACCCACATCTTACTAATCACGTAACCACTCTGGGCATCAGTTTCCTCATCTATGAAATGGAAGTCATAGAAATGCTGGTACTTCAAGAGTTATTATAAAAATTAGGCGAGACGTAGGTGAAACTCTTAGCCCAGGTCATGGAATATAGAAGATACTCAATGATGTTAGGTATTGCTAGTCCCAAAGTACTTTCGCTAGATCACACTAAATAGATGAAAAATTTAAATAATGGTACAATGAAACCTACTACTTGTTTAAGGTGAAAATTGCAGTTTTGGGTATTAGAACATCTACCAAGCTGGAGATGTAGAAGGAAAATTACGGGTTCCCTCATACCCCAATCCCTCCTTCTCCTGCCTGTGGCAGCAGAGCCATTTTCAGCTCAAACTCATCACTCTTGGTGGCTTTCCTGTCCTGGACAGGGACTCAGAATCTGGGCTTTGGGAGAAAGAGGGTAATCTGGTGGGAAATAGGGATCTGGGGCCTCCTATTAATGTCCCTAGAGGGTGAGTATTGGTGACATTACTTTCCAAGAACCCATCTGCTACCCTACCACTGCTATCAGCTGCTTCTTCTAACTAGACAGTCATTCCTACTCTGGTCCTCTGGGGAACAGAGGAAAATTCCCCTTTATCTGTGTTTGAACCTAGGCCTTGTGAAGCTCTTAGAGCTATTAGAACTCTTACCAGCAAAGGGAAATAATTAGGATAGGAAGAGCCTAGATCCCTTTTCTGGTCACCATTGTATCTCTATGCTGCCCCCTCATTTTCCCACTTTAAGCCTGAGAAGGACAGAGGAAGCTGGAGCGGATCTTTTAGTACTTGGAATCCTGAGGTGTAAGATGTATCTGGATTTCAGAGATTAAATTTAAGCCATGATATTCCTGGGCATTTGATCGTGTAAACTGGAAGGGAAACTGAATGTAGCACAGTATCAGGCCTGGGACAGGGAGAGACAGTATGAGACGAGGGGCCCCAGCTAAGGTTGCAGCAAATAAAAGTAGTGAACAGGGAGGAGAGGTGGGAAGATCAGGCTAGGTGGCAACAGGAGCCCAGACCACCAGGCCCTACTACTGCTCTATTGTATGTAAAGTGTTTAGCCTAAGGGTGGATGCATTCATAGTGCTTGGTGTATAAGGCCCTGAATAAATGTTTAGTCGATGAATGAATGATTCAAGAATGAAGCAGAGGGGCTTCCCTGGTGGCGCAGTGGTTGAGAGTCCGCCTGCCGATGCGGGGGACACGGGTTCGTGCCCCGGTCCGGGAAGATCCCACATGCCGCGGAGCGGCTGGGCCCGTGAGCCATGGCCGCTGAGCCTGCGCATCCGGAGCCTGTGCTCCGCAACGGGAGAGGCCACAACAGTGAGAGGCCCGCGTACCGCAAAAAAAAAAAAAAAAAAAAGAATGAAGCAGATATGACTCTTGTCCTAATGGAGTGCAATCTAGAAGAAGAGGCAGATAGATGAATAGATAGTTCAAATTCCTTGATTTAAATTGTGCTGCAAATGATACTGAGAATTATAGGGAAACTCTGAGCATAGAACTTGGCCGGGGCCAGCTTTGTGGGTTCACAACCCGTGATTGTGCACAAGGCCTTGCACTTAGAAGGGCCCAGTGCTTTGTTTAATGCTCTTCAGTCACTGTCTTAAAGCTCCTAATTTCTGAGCAAGGAGTCACACATTCTCATCTTGCTCTGGGCCCTGCAATTGCGTAGCTGGTCCTGCATCTAACCCGTGCGGGGCTAGGATGGGGGGAAGGTGAGAAGAGAAGGTTTAAAAGGACATCATCACTAGAATCAGCTAAATGAAATGGGGTTGGGGAATGGGACTGGTGTAACCCATCAAAACAAAGGGAGCTGTATGAATGAAGGCTCAGAAGTAAGTATAGGCTCAGAAGTACAATGTATAGGAAGGCTCAGAAGTACAATGTATAGGAAGAAGCAGCAATGGAAATAATGTCATGCTACACAGTGGATTTCACACTGAAGACCAAGAACAGGCTTTGTATAGTTTTAGGCCAAAGAGTAACATGGTTAGGTTTCCATCTTAGAAAACTCATTCTTTTTTTTTTTTTTTTTTTGCGGTTCGCGAGCCTCTCACTGCTGTGGCCTCTCCCATTGCGGAGCACAGGCTCCAGACGCGCAGGCTCAGCGGCCATGGCTCACGGGCCCAGCTGCTCCGTGGCATGTGGGATCTTCCCGGACCGGGGCATGAACCCGTGTCCCCTGCATCGGCAAGCAGACTCTCAACCACTGCACCACCAGGGAAGCCCCAGGAAACTCATTCCTGAGTCAGTGTTAGAATGTTTCCCCCTTTTGGTGTGGGCAAGAGGAAGGAAGTATGGAGACAAAAGAATGGAAGAAGGGATATCAGGGAAGAAGATTTTTTGTAGCCCAGGTGTGATGCCGCTGCCAGTGTGAGCTAAGAATAGGCTATGGGAATAGAAAGTGACCTTAAGGAGGCAGCATTGATGGGATTTGGTAATCCATAGAATGTGAGAGGTAAGAGAAGTCAAGGATGACTTCCTGATCCCAGTGAATCAAGATTTTTTTTTTCTGTGTGTGGATTTGTTCTTCATTTACTTTCTTGCCAATGGAACAAGAATAGACTTCACATATCTAAATGACTACTTTTTATTCCTGAGTTTTTGCTTCATCCAAACATGACCTTTGTGTTGTCTCTAGAACTTGAATGCTTATATTAATGAGAATTTCACCTCGGTCTTTTAGAGAACAGGATGGGTCTTGCGTTTTTGGCAGAGTTGTTGGCTGTCTGATGGAAAGTCAATACTCAGAAGGGTGCCCTCCACTTTGCTAGATGATCCGTGTGTTAATTCTCAGTTAACACCTCACAGCGGCATCATTTTTCCCATATTTGAAGAAAAGAAAGCCATGACTTGGGTTAAGTAAGAGCCAATAAGTAGGAATAGGTTCAAAGCCAAATTTTCTGACTTCATGTTCTTTTCTTTTTCCATCAAATAACACTTGCCTCAAGGGATTAAACCAAGAAAAACTGAACAAACAGATGCGTTTCACTGAAATATTTCTGAGCTTTCTTCCTGAAAGAAAGAAAGATTTCTGAGCCCATCATTTATGTGGTCTTAGAGGTGGCTGAAAAATGATAGAAACAGTATATAATGTGAGTAAGAGACACAAGAACAGCAAGAGTAGAAGAGTTATAATATTCATTAAGTGACTCCCGAGCCAGCAAAAGCTTTGGCAAGATGAGATTAATGTGGTCATGATGCGGTCAAGGTGAATCATGGCCACACAACACTCAAGGTGGGTGCATCTTCCTGACCCCTCTTGTCAGATCACCTTTCCCTATTCTCATTTTCTCACAGCATTTATGTCTTTTCAGAGCATCATCTGAGATTTTTATGTACTTATTATTTAGTGTTTCCTGCATGAGATTATCAACTCCTTTGGGCCAGGGACTATTGTGTCTCGTGCACTGCTGTGTCCTCAGAGCCTAGAAAAACACTAGCATGTAGGAATCACTCAATAAATATTTGTTGAATGAATGAATTTTATCAAAAAGCCAGGCATTCAGGATAAAATAACTTTTAAACAATATAGTATAAATAAAACAACTAGCTGAATTTAATTATCAGTGTTGGTTATGGAAGCCCGCGTTCAGCTAATATTTTAGAGGATAATCTTGCCATTTCTTTTTCTACTGCTAATGCTAGGAATTGTAAAAGATAAATGATGTGGAAGTAATCTTAGGGAGAAGAACATTACAAAGGTTAGTGCATTATAAGCAGTAAGAAGGAAACTTATAATGCCACATTGTATTTTATTACCAGGACAATGTTGAATGAACCATTAAGAGAATTCTTAATATGTGTGAAAACTCTCAATTTATGGAAGGAAATACTAAACATTAAAGCTATAGGCTTTGACACAGAATTCAGGAGCCAGGGAGTCAAACTGGAAACAAGACTGTCTTTGTTTATAGACAGTAGAAAACTTTTGATAAAAAAAAAAATTAACTTCAAATACCAGTACTGTTTTTTCCTATGTAAAAGAATATCATGTTCATTTTATACTGGGGAAGGGGAGACATCTGTATTATTATGCAGAGATTGAGGCCTAAAATTAATAATTTGGTAGAGGTGATAACATATAACATGTAACTTGAAGTGGGGAAAACAATGGTGAATTATTTAAATTTAAATATTTAAATTTAAATAGTATTTAAATTTAAATTAGTATTTAAATAGTATTTAAATTTTTGTGTATGTACATTGACTGGTTTTAACTAATTAAATGTAAAAAATAAAAAGAACAGAAAATAACATCTTTTAATTTATTATAATAAACTATATTCATTCTCCCAAAGAACTGAAAATTTTACTTTTAACTAGTTGTTTAATAGAGACATCAGAAAAAAATATAGATGATATTTTTCATCTCATAGTGACTTGATATCCAATAGTAGGTGAGTATGTTTATCTGGGATAAAAACAAACCAGTTGCTATGTAGCCTGTGCTACAGTACAGTTTGTCTACCCATAAAACTGACCCCACTTAAGTTCTCTGCTCAGAGTTTCCCTATAATTCTCAGTATCATTTATAACACAATTTAAAGCAACACATTTGAACTATCTATTCACCTATCTGCTTCATCTTCTTGATGGCACTCCACTAGGGGAGGAACAATATCTGCTTCATTCTTGAGTCATTCATTCATTCTTCCATTGGGATAGGAGCTAGGAATATGAAATATAAAGGGAATTCCCTGGTGGTCCAGAGGTTAGGACTACACACTTCCACTGCAGGGGACACGGGTTTGATCCCTGGTCAGGGAACTAAGATCCCGCATGCTGTGCCGTGCAGCCAGAAAAAGTAAGATGTGTCTCTGCTCTCAAGATGCTTAATGAAGAAGAGTGAGATACATAAGCAGATGCTTATACAGACATGTAGTGAGTACAGGTTAAAGGTTTAGAAGGAAATTACAGGTGCTTGGAGGAAGGTCACCTAACCAGGCTAAGGGATAGGTATGTCTGGATTTCAGCATAGGCTCCCTGTATGAGTGACTGATGCTTGATACCTAAAGGCTTAACAAGAATTAGCCTGATGTAGTTCCAGGAGTTGAAATGAACAAATAGAAGAGTTACGACATTTGGTACTGCTCATGGTCATGGTTGGTAGGGATAGGGAGGGATTTCTTTAAACAGTGTGTAGCAATTAGATCTCAAAGGGAGATAGTATTGAAAGAAAGTTCTGGAGAGATTACTAGATGCCAGATCCTGAGTGGTCTTATGTATCATGTTGTCTTGTAGATGATTGCTGTCCAATAGAAATAAAATGCAAACCATGGGTGGAATTTAAAACTTTCTAGTAACTGCATTAAAAAAAAAGAACCAGATAAAATTAATTTTAGCGATCTATTAGTCTATATATATATATAGAATTTTTTAAAAACATTGAGATATAATTGGCATATTAGTTTCAAGTGTACAACATAATGATTCAATATTTGTATATATTGCAGAGTGATCACCACAGTAGGTCAAGTTAACATCCCTTACCACAGAGTTACAATTTTTTTTCTTGCAATGAAAACTTTTAAGATCTGCTCTCTAAACAACTATCAAATATACAATAGAGTATCATTAATTACAGTCACAATGGTATATGCTACATTCCCATGACTTACTTATTTTATAACTGGAAGTTTGTACTTTTTGACCACGTTTACCCATTTTGTACCCCCCTCAACTCCCACCTCTGGCAACCGCCAATCTGTTCTCTGTATCTTTTTTTATTTTTTTTTGCGGTACGCGGTCCTCTTACTGTTGTGACCTCTCCCATTGCGGAGCACAGGCTCCGGACGCACAGGCTCAGCGGCCATGGTTCACGGGCCCAGCCACTCCACGGCATGTGGAACTTCCCAGTCCGGGGCATGAACCCGTGTCCCCTTCATCGGCAGGTGGACTCTCAACCACTGTGCCACCAGGGAAGTCCTGTTCTCTGTATCTTTGAGTTTGTTTTTTTTTTGTTGTTGTTGAGTGATATATGTTATTAATGCAATATATCAGAAATATTATCATTTCAACATGTATTCAATATAAAAATTATTACTGAGGTAATTTCCATTCTTTTTTGTACTAAGTCTTTGAAATACAGTTTGTTTTATTCTTAGAACTTGTATTAATCCAGACTAGCCACATTTCAAGTGCTTGATAGCCATCCGTGGCTCATGGCTACCACATTGGGGAATGCTCTAGACCAACCTTCCTAAGAACACCAGTCCTACAAACTTTTCAGTGAAAACACTTGGGAGATCTGCCTGATATAGATCCCTCCTAGAGAGTTAAACAAGGAATTAATATATTAAAGTCCTTGAGAAGTCTTCCAGAAGTAAAGTGGCTGTACTGCATACAGTTTCTCCAACTTGTGTAACCACAGAAACCTTCACCGGCTCCAGCGTCATCAACAACATGTAGGACTTGCCCTTGGGCAGCTGTGCTCCACGTGGTGGCAGGTTGCTTTCAGTGGATGGGGTCAGGTAGCCCACTCTAACAGCAGCACATAGGACAGAGTGGGGACAGAGGTCTGTGACGAGGCTATCTTTGGGAGTGACACAAGGCACTAGGACAAATGTCAAGGAGGACCTCAGAGGTTTTCATTGTTTCAGTCAGTAATTAACTCTACTTAGTAAAGAATGTGAATTTGCAGGGATTTCATTGGACCTCTTCCCAAGTTGTAAATTCTATTAGAATAATTTTCTTGTTCATTTTCATTGTTTTGATCAATAATTAAATCCTCATTAAACAAAAAATTTGTGATGTGTTATTCAAACTTTTTATGTGGGACACACTCAATAAAAACCTGCTCACTTTTATTGTGTCCAGTTTTTAAAAATTTAAGCAGATTGCCTTTTAGAAGATTTTCTATTTCTTGTTTCCTTTTTATATCTTATCTGCATTCCACTGTTGCATTTTCTATTTCTATCATAAATCACATTTTTTGCTTATTCTAAAAAAATAAAAAAGAAAATGTAATTATAATCAAAATGTATGAACTTTTTAGAAAATGTACAAAATTTTAATGTGTTGTCAAAAATTATAAATCATAATCATGTAAAAAAAGTTACCTATAGTTTAAAATGTATTTTTATTTTGAAATATTTAATATAATTAATTAAAATGTAAAACAAAATCCTAATGATAAAGCACAGTAAGAGTTAAAATAATTTAAACAAGACAATACTTTTGTTGAATTTTTAAAAAACAATGAAATCATATCAAATGTTTATAAGAACATGAGTATTTGCAATTTTAATTTTAATATCCACCTCATTGCTAATGTTAAATGTAATATCATGTATCACACATTCTCTGTCTAGACCAATGTGCCTATATACAAATCTAAGAGTAATATGAATTATTTAATATTGCAAATTTTTCCCCAGGCTCTATGTGCAACTGTGGCAGATATTGCTCTAATTTGTGCATCCCTCCAGAGCTGCCAAGCCTAATCCTAATATTCGTGGGGTCTGAAGCAAGATATGAAGACTCATGTGTCGTATGTCTACATATATAAAGGTTATAAATCGTATTAACAAATCATAAAATAAAATATGTGCTATTCCCCGATTTTTGATGAATATACCTTCTTAAGGACCTGAAAGTTCAGATTCAAATTAAGAGCTACTGAGCTTCTCAGAGAACCATGTCAGAAGGTCACAGCACAAGCAAAGCTGGCCTGAAGCTTCAGCTCCACACTTCATCCCCTTCTCCTGCCACCTTCCTGCTCCATCACATACTGCGTGGCTCTTGCATACTTACATGTGGATATTCCAGTCTACGTGTCCATACTCCCACTGTATCACCCATAAACAGCTGCTCTGGGTGTCTCTCAGGCTTAGGTATATACACAGCAGTGGTTCGTCCATCTTCCTGGGGAAGGATTTGAGAAAGGCTGGCACAGTCCCTGGTGATGGGTTCAAGGCTACTAAGACAGGGATTTCTGGAACGGGAGGAGATGAGGCTTCACAGGCACTTCTTGGCCTCTGTACTCCTAGGCCTGTGAGGAAAGGCATAGTCAAAGGAGTTCTTTAAGGTAGAGGCACAGGGCTAAACTCTGAAGGTGCTACTCAGAACCATAAATTGGAACACAAAGAGAAGCAAAAAAAATGGCATACCGGGAACAAATATTCAGTTATGCCATCTGAGAGGAAATACTTTGGCAAGTGTATTAGCTTGCTAGAGCTACCATAACAAAGTACCATTGACTGGGTGGCTTAAACAACAGAAATTTATTTCCTTAGTTCTGGGTCCTAGAAGTCCAAGATCAAAGGGTCGGCAGGGTTGGTTCCTTCTGAGGCCTCTCTCCTTGTCTTATAGTCTGTGTGTGTCTATGTCCATATTTCCTCTTCTTATAAGGACACCAGTTGTATTGGATTAGGGCCCACCCTAATGACCTCATTTTGACTTAATTACTTCTTTAAAGACTTTATCTTCAAATACAGTCATATTCTGAGGTAGTGGGGTTAGGACTTCAACATATGAATTTTGAGAGGACACAATTCATTTCACCACATCAAGTTTATTAATTTGTCTTTCTTTTCACCTAAGCATCTGCTTACTTAACTTCCTCAGCAACGTGAAGGGAGAAGCGTTTTTTCACTTATCTAGGTAATGACACAACTCTCACCTTTAATAGCATTCGCATGGTTGGTTGCATTTTGTTTCAGGAACTTAAGGGAAGAGATGTGGAGAAGAGATTGGAGAAGGGTTTCCTTGGGGCTTGAACAGTGTTAGTTTCAAAAGTGGATGCTTGGGGTTATGGGTTGACTATTTCAGTGCTGAGCACCACGTCCTAAGTGACAGTCACTGCATGTTCGTCAACAACTCTTTGTGTTTGTGATATGCTGCTCTCTCTATAGCACAGCATCTGGAGAAGGGCCCCTCTTGTCTATGTCTCCAAGAAGAATTGCAAGGAGTGTTGAGGGCTTCCATTATAGCTGTGCAATTGGAAATAGAGGAATAGAGAGCAGTGGACAATGTGATAAATATTTACACATGGCGAAATCTGTAGGCTTTATATTAGGGAGTGAGAAAGAGGAGGGTGTCAAGAATGATTCCCTGGGGTCTTTCTTGGGTGATGAGGTGACTAGTAATATTGCTAACTAAGGGACAAAATCTAGAGAATCTACTTTAAGGGAAACAAGGAGTTGCATTTGGGGTGTGCAAATTCCACAGGTAAGTTCTAGAGATCACAAGCCCTCAAGTTCATGTTCCTGTCATCCATACAACTTGGTTAATTATGCCAGTCGGCAGAACTTGATTTAAAGGCTATGGTGGTAGTTGGTATGCTAATTAATAATCAACATACCTCAACTGAAATGTGAATTACCCGAGTTTATTGACGATAATATAGTCGTGACGAATGGGAGAAAGAAAAGGGAATAAGGCAAGAGCATAACATTTAAAAGAGTTGTGCAAAAACCAAACCAAACATAAAAGAACAGACAAGAGAAGCAAGTTGTTCTGGAAGAATGTGACCTGTTCCCCTATAACTTTGGCCTGGGGCCTCTACAGCCACCTATGAAAATGCAAGTGACACAAAATACACTGATTCATTTCTAGCATATTTACTTCTTTGGCATCAAATGAAAGGCATTGATGGTAACTACAATTAAGCCAAGTTTTGCATTCCAGGAAGGTTCAACAAATTATTTTTTTTTAAAGACTTACACTTACAAAGCCTATTGTGTAGAATAGTCAAAAGATAACAATACTACTAATATCCATCAACAGATGAATGGATAAACAAAATGTGGTATGTACCTACTATGAATACTGTTCAGCCATAAAAAGGAATGAAGATCTGACACGTTACAATGTGGACAAACCTTGAAAACGTTGTGCGAAGTGAAATAAGCTAGATATAAATGGACAGATATTGTATGGTTTCACTTATACTAAGTGTCTTGGATAGGCAAATTTATAGAGGCAGAAAGTAGATTAGAGGTTACCAGGGCTAGCAGGAGGAGGAATAGAAAGTGATGGTTTAATGTGTACAGAGTTACTGTAGTGATGAAAAAATTTTGGAAATAGATAGTGGTGGTTGTTGTATAACATTGTGAATGTAATTAATGTCACTGAATTATGCACCTAAAAGCAGTTAAAATGGAAAATTTTATGTTATACATATTTTACCACAATAAAGGAAAAAAAAAACCTATGTAGGTTTTGAGCACATAATAGGGTTGAGTAACCCACAGTTTTCACTCTCAAAAAATAGTCTAAGTGTTTCAGAGTAATAATACCAAAGAAAAATAGACATGAACTTACACTCCAATTACCAATTACAGGACCTAGATTGTATTCCAGAATATAAAATTCTTCTGTTTAATATATGCTGATTAGCATTTGAAATAAGGTTTTTGGGTCATCAGTTCATTCTCAAGGTAAGAAATCCAATCTAAATGCATCTTCAGAGATGAGTTCCTTTGGGTCATTCTTACTGACTAGATTCATAGGCAGTGCCCTACTTTTATATGTTAAAAAAAAAAAAAAAACAAGTCAAACACCCTACAAGATTTCTTAGTAGGAAAAATATATTTTATAAGTTAAATGAAGCAACATTGCCCCAACAGTCTCTTTTTCTCAAATTTACAAGTCCTTGTTTTCTTAAGGCATCAGATCTAATTTTCTTCTGCCTTATTTTCTGTTTCTTAAAATAAACTTTTAATTTTTGAATATTTTTAGATTTGTAGAAAAGTTAAGAAGATTGGTTCCATGTACCTTTTACCCATTTCCCCCATTATTAACATTATTATGGTATATTTGTCACCATTAGTAGCCAATATTAATATATTATTATTAACTAAAGTCTATACTGTATTCAGATACCCATAGCTTTTACCTGATGTCCTATGTCTATTCCAGGATCCTACACAGGATACCATGTTACATTTAGGTATCTTGTCTCCTTAAGCTACTCAAGACTGGGACTGTTTCTCAGACTTTCCTTGTTCTTCATGACTTTGACAGTTTGAAGGACAATTTGGTCAGGTATTTTGTAGCCTGTCCCTCATTTGGGGTTCCTTGGATGTTTTTCTCAGGATTGGACTGAGGTTATGGGTTTTGGGGAGGAAGATCACAGAGCTAATTGCCATTCTCATCACATCATCATATTGAGGGTACTTGTTATCAATATGACTTAAGACTGGTGATGTTAACCTTAATCACTTGGCTGAGTTGGCATTTGTCAAGTTCTCCACTGTGGAGTTACTCTCCTCCCCACCCCTTCCATGCTGCACCCTTTAGAAGGAAGTCACTGTGTACAGCTCATACTTAATGAGGTGGGAGTTACGTCAGCTCCTTGAGTGGAGAGTAGAACTTACCAGCACAAAAGGTGATCCTTAATATGTGCAAAACCCTTTTGGAGGGTAAAAGGGCAGCTTTATTGAGAATACTTAGATCAACATCCATTTATGATAAAAACTCTCCAGAAAGTGGGCATAGAGGGAACCTATCTCAACATAATGAAGTCCATATGTGACAAACACACAGCTAACATCATACTCTATGGTAAAAATTTGAAAGCATTTCCTCTAAGATCAGGAACAAGACAAGGATGCTCATTCTCACCGCTTTTGTTCAACAGCTTTGGAAGTCTTACCCACAGCAATCAGAGAAGTAAAAGAAATGAAAGGAATACAAATTGGAAAGGAAGAAGTAAAGCTGTCACTGTTTGCAGACGACATGATACTATACATAGAGAATGCTAAAGGTGCCACCAGAAAACTATTAAAGCTCATCAATGAATTCAGTAAAGTTTCAGGATAAAAAATTAATATACCGAGAATACTTAGATCAAAGAGACAGCTTCCAAACATTTCTATGCTAGTAAATGGGTTTATTTCATTTAAGCCCTATATAGAGAAGGTCAGAATAATCACAATTTTTTCTTCACTTGGTAATCAGAAAGTAAGAGAACTTAGCATGTATTAGTAATTACTTGGTAAGTATTTAATATAAGCATTATTTTAAGGGAACAAATGAAGCTCACAGTTAGTCAACCTGGTGTTAAGTAGTTTTATTATGAGATAAAATAAAAGATGAGGAAAAGTAAACGTGGTGAAGGAAGGAATGGACTGGGGACCAGGAACAAAACCCAGGCAGGTATCTAAAGAAACCTAGAGAAGGGAAATCAATTCCAGACCCATGACAGGGATGTCAACTTTACCATCACATATTTTTTATAAAGTTTTGAAAGTCATTTCACTTCTTCCTTTGTGAGACTAAGCATCTTCTTAAGGAAAATACAGCAAAAATTTCCTGGTCCCAAGTCCAAGAAGCATCATTACAGTCCCTGCTGACTTTGGGAGAGATTACGAACAAGTATGTTGGTCTGCATTGGAGTCAAGCTGGGACACTAAAAGAGACAAAAACTGCTGACATTATTTTTTAAATGTATACAAATTAAAAAAAATCATTTAGGAGATTAAGGGATCCCAGGATGGAATGCACGCTATGAAAACATAATCTAACTGTATTACAAATGTGTGAAATAATCTTACTGTAGTGGTGGGGGGTTGTTAATTTCTAAGTAACTTTGGAAATGAATGGAGACTATAAGGCTAAAGACAAAAGGAATTGTTCATAAGCACTGTATTCTAGTTGGGAAAGTTGTGTTCCACAGAAGTATGGGTTAACTGAGAAACCACTGTACACATATACTGGAATTGAACAATAAGGTCATGGACAGTGGATGTCGGGAGCCAGGTTTCTCTCTTTTGGACTGAAAGGTTATAGACAAGCAAAGGGAGAAAGTCTAGAATGATCCATGTGGTACTGGATTAGAATAATCCATGTGATATTGGATTAAAATGATCCACATGGAACTGGATTAGAATGACCCATGTGGTACTCAGTGGATTGGACATGTGTTCATGTTCAGCTTAACATAGAGACAAGTGAATACATATAGAAATATTTATAGGTATATGTACATATAATAGTTAGTACACACACATATATGTCCTTGTTTTGTCAACTGAAAGGGCCTAAAAGCAACATCACCCCAGCAGCAAGGAGATATGAGTTTCTATTACCATTCTTCAATAAAAGGGACCAAGACACTTTGGAAAAAATAGCTGACTGGGGACTGGGGTGGGAAATACTATACAAGATGAACCTGCAGCATCTTTGAGCACCAGACAGTAAGGACGTGCTCAAAAACAATAATAACAACAAGAGCAAACAACAACAACAACAAAAGCACAGTGATGGGGGTCCATCAAAGGGACACAGGAGCAAACTGAAAAAACTCCCAAGGACCAAGCCTGGCACAATCAATCAATCAGTACTGGATTATAACCCCAAGTATAAATATCCACGTGCTCATACTAATCTAAATAAATGATTAACTAAATAAATAGGAAAGAATAGATGAATCTCCAGTGCAGAAATAGCCCATGTAATTTTTGTAGATCTAATTTTTATGTGTGTAACTCTCACTTCAACATCCTATAAAACTGTATGAGTTCTTAAAAACATTATATTTGAAGAGGCAAGACTAAGGGCTGATAAGGCCATGGGGCATCTTTTACTTGAAATGAGCAAACTAAAGGTGGTACAAAGCCACAAATAGACAGTTTTTTCATCTACTTCACACTTCCTTGGTAATGAACCTTATCTGACAATTACTACTTATTCCCACTTAGACCTTAAGAGGACACCCCTCTTGAATGCCTCCATATCTATTTGAATTACCAGGTGTATGTGTCCTTGTATAAGAGTACATTTACATCCACATATACACACAAGAAATGTAAAAATTTTGTTTTCATTTGTAGCTAAAACAAAATGTTAATGTTTACTAGCCTCTAAAAACCACAGCAACGATGGGATGTTGTCATCTTCCTGGTCATTCATTACCGAGAGCTCCCAGAGTGTAAGGACGGCAGTGACTCAGTAGCAAATATTGCAGCCTCACCCCTTGTCCTCCTGAAATACACATTCAAAAGAGGGGTGAGCTGAGTGACAAAGCCTGTGGCCATTTACTGTAAGTTATGTGGCGCTCAGAAATAAGCACCAACAATGGCTAGTGTCAAAAAGCAAAACAAGCACCAGCACAACTGCTGAAAAAATATGTTGATTCTTTATGAAAGTGTTGACTGGCAGAGATACTTGAAATGGTGGCAATGCATTGTTCAGCCTTAGTGATTCTTTCCTATGTGATCTTTGTCACAGTGTATGTGGCTTGCTCCAATGTGTCCAGGTAGCTGTGAATGACAGCCCTCCCCAGAGAACCTTTTGAAAATGGGAAGGTACCTCACACCACTCTCCTATCTTCAAAGAAATGGCAAGCCACAGGGAGTATTCATATATTCTCAAGTAACAATCTTGTCTTTAAAATCCTTGTTCCTTCTATTACAGCTGTAACAGCTGTTAGGGTAGATATGAGCCTGAAGGAAAGGCAATTCTTAAAGAGATACTCTTAAAAAACCCAAATTAGGCTTAAATTATAAATAAGAGATGTGCTTCTAGAAATAACTTATCCCATCCTATAAACCAGATAGAGCAGAAATCAGTTGTCACGTAAGAGCTACAAAATTTCGGTACCTATAAGCAGGTCACAGCTGGATTGAAAGGCCCCTTTTTCAGCAAGAGTCTTCTTTTTTTTTTGGCGGTACGTGGGCCTCTCACTGTTGTGGCCTCTCCCGTTGCGGAGCACAGGCTCCGGACGCGCAGGCTCAGCGGCCATGGCTCACGGGCCCAGCTACTCCGCGGCATGTGGGATCTTCCCGGACCGGGGCACGAACCCGTGTCCCTTGCATCGGCAGGCGGACTTCTAACCACTGCACCACCAGGGAAGCCCCCAAAAGGCCCCTTTTTCATATGTTAGCCTCTCTTGGAAGTCAACTCCAAACATACATGTAATGATGATATGCCTGAAAAAGCACTAACGACATGAAGATTTCCAATGGATTTAACTAAATGAAAGATCCAAAACGTTCACATTTAAGATTTGTTAATCCTTGTCCCTGGCCAACATTTTATGCTGACTTGAAATTGTTTAACTATTACAAAAATGATGCAATATTGTAATTACTCTATGGGGTTTGGGTACATTTTTTTTTTGTAATTTCCTTTATGTAATGGAATGATTTTCCTTTCCAGGAGGATATAAATACCCAAAGAAAGGACAAGGTCAGGTTGACAGATTGTGGGATTTAGATTGGTACCTAAGCTATTTAAGGTCGACACTCACTGTAATCTTGAATGTTGGTGTTACCGACCAGGGTTCTTGGACTCTTTAATCGATAGAAATTGATAAGAGGAGATATGAGGAATCCAGGCAAGGCTTTTCTGGGACTCATGCTACAGCAGAAGGGAGTGAAAACAAGTAACAGGTGTCCTTGCTTACTCTCCAAGGTGGAGGTGAGCCATTAAAGGGGTGAAGGTAGGGGCAGATCAATGGGCTGGGACGGAGGCGTGGCTTAGGTGCTCTGCCCACCCGCTTGGTGGTGCTGTGTGCAGGGATCCTGCACAGTATGCTGCTGCTTTTGTTCCCAGCACCTCAGAAATGGCAGTTGGGTTTTGGCCTTTTTGAATCTTCTTGTTCATAATTTGCCCCATCTGCACATGCATGCAGTTATATTTTTTTAACATTTTTATTGGAGTATAATTGCTTTACAATGGTGTGTTAGTTTCTGCTGTATAACAGAGTGACTCAGCTATACATATGCATATATCCCCATATCTCTTCCCTCTTGCATCTCCCTCCCTCCCATCCTCCCTATCCCACCCCTCTAGGTGGTCACAAAGCACCGAGTTGATCTCCCTGTGCTATGCGGCTCTTTCCCACCAGCTATCTATTTTACATTTGGTAGTGTATATGTGTCCATCTATATACTACCACTCTCTCACTTTGTCCCAGCTTATCCTTCCCCCTCCCCGTGCCCTCAAGTCCATTCTCTAGTAGGTCTGTGTCTTTATTCCCGTCTCATGCAGTTATTTTTAGTCCCTTATAGTTTCTTTGTATGCTGTTGCTGGTCCAGGTGCAAGCACTGCAATAAAAGGTCCCAGGTTCCAGGTCCCAGCCTGTCTCACTTGTAACTGCTGTGGAGTAAGTCGATGTCCTTGGGCACCTTACAAAACTCAGCTTGTGCACAAGTTGGGAAGAAGAAGGAGGCCGGGAGGATTATTCCCTTACCACCCCACTCAGTCCCTTCTCTATCTCCCCAAAGGTCCACCCATGCCATTCTATTTACATCAATAGCAAAGACACAAGAGTCATCTTCCACTCTTTCACTGCAAATGAAGAAGTGATCTCTGACACCCAGAAGTGTGAATGGCACTTAAATACTGATATATTATACAATATACCAGGCTCTCAAAGTCTAGTCCACGTTCCAAATTACTGTTGATGGTTTGAATTGGGGTGGGGGGTGTCCTTCCCTGCTGGACTTTCATAGATGCTGTTCTTTGGCTTGAGTGTTCCCCCTTTTGAAATACATGCAGTGGTTGTCACCTCTATTAAGATTCCTGCCATTGTTGCAAATTCCGGAAAGCGGCAAAGCATCAAAAATAAACCTTCATTAAAATTATTCCCTTCTTATATTAGATAGCTTATAATTAGACTAACCAGATTTCCAAAACAGGGATGGAGAGGAAGAGAGGGACAGAAGGAGGAGGGAGAGAGGGTGTTAGAAGGAAAGGATACGGGTAAAAAACAATACAAACAAGGACTACACTTCCCTCCCCCAAAGGAGCTTTCTTGTCATCTTGGAAAGATTATATAAAACCTGTAAGTTAAAATCAAAATAAATAAATAACTTAATTTAGCTAATAGGAACACGTGCACCCTTCATGTGATTACTGGGTGTGATCGCCAGTCACTGCGGTAGGAACTGGAGACACAGAGAGAGAGCTGATCTTTAGTTGTAGGCTCTCGGAGCAAAATGAAAGTACTCACTGTTCCTGCCCATGTTTGCACAAAGGGAACAAGTTATGGTCCCCAGAGAAACTGAAACAATATAGAATTCTTTTTTTTTTTAAATGAGAATGATATAACTAGCTGATCATCTTACTGGTTATTTCACTTAAACATATCTACCTCCTAAGGTTACAATTCTAAACTCAAAATCAGGAGACCTGCCTACTACTGCCAACTTTGCCATTGATCTTGTAAGATCTTGCCATTTCTGTCCTTCATATTTTTGCTTTCTTATCAGGCCAAAAGTCTGTATCTACTTTCTAATCTGTAATATAAAACTTAGAAATCTCTTTCAATCCTTCCGGAGGAAGTCTGTGCTGAATCATAAAATGCTCTTTTATTTTAGAATGGATTTTGTATGTGCCAATAGAGAATTAATAAAGGGTAGTGATTAATGCTCCCAAAATATTCAGGGAGTTGGTCTTGTCTAGTTATTTCCCCATGCCTGAGCAGAATCATGATTAAGAGCTGACCAAGAGAAGAAAAAATAGAGAAGGAGCCTGGGTAGATGGGATATAGAATCAAGTTAGCAGGGTCACAGGGGACACTGACACTTCAAAAGGCTGAAAGGCTCTGAAATTTCATGAAGTATTGTCTTAGGTTTGGCAGATACGGAATTGTTAAATACTATCAGAGGAAAATGTGGAAAGGTAGACTAAGGCCTATCCAAATTACTCTGGACTTAACATGGCTCAAGATGTTTTGAAAATCACATTAAATCTGTCAGTTTAAACCTATTTCATGTAATGCTTGATACTAAACTAAGTACATGAAATTATGGGCATTCAGAAGATTTTTAAAGAATTTACTGGTTTTATTCTGGGGCAGTAATGGTTCAGTGAGGCATTGTAGGACAAAGATTGGAAGAGGAAAGAAGCTAGAGAATATAGTCTGGTATCTGGGGGCCACTTTCCTCCTTGAAATGATTGCCAATTTCAATAACAGATAAGCCCTCATAGAGACTGAACCTCATCTTTGAATCATCCTAATCCATATTGGATTTATATTATTTTCAGTTAGCAAATACCTCAAGCCTAGCTACTTGCTAGATGCAAGAGTAAATGATCCTTAGAGAAAGATAATATCATTAAGAGCTTGAAATTACTTCTAAATTTCTTCATATATAATTAGTCCAGCACCCATTCAAAAATAACCGAGCCTAAAAGGAGACCATATGACCCAAAACCAAAATAAACAACAGTTCATAGAAATAGACCTAGATTGAGCTGGAGGATGAACCTATCAGACATTTATTTTTAAATGCTATACTTTATATGTTTAATGAACTAAAAGGCAGGACTAAAAATTTTGGCAAAGGACTGTAGAAGAGAACCAAAAGGAAATTTTAGAACTGCAAACCACAATATCTGAAATTAAAACCAATAGATACATACAAAAGATCTTTCCAGGTTTAACTGGGGAAAAACTTACAGACTGGTCCCAACATTTCAACATAATTATGGTTCCAATTGTGTTGAAAGCAATTCAGGAAAAATGTACATAATGATATATTTGGCTTTGGTTTTTCTATAGCTGAGTGAATAAATGATACACGCATTTAACTATATAATTCAACAAAAAAAAGTTAGGTATTTCAAGGTAGATACAGAAGTCACCTATTGTGACATGTATCTCTCACTAATGCATCATTCCAAGTCAATGAATAATTCACATTATTTTTATCCTACTTAACTCTGGTTTAATATAACTTTCCTTTCCCTGAGCCCAAAGCTTTGGAATCCTCACAACTTGGATTTATTTCTTTCCTATTGGGCCAAATGCACCAAAGAAAATACTTGATTAGGATTTAGAAACCTGGGCTTTATGCTTATTTTTGCCACTGTCTCTGACTGACATTCCCTTTTTTGGCTCTCATCTCTTCCTTTGTAACGTGAAAGATGGCACAATCTCTTTCAGCTATAAAAGTCAAGATGATGATGGTAATAATACTACTACTAAAGGAATGGGAGGTGTATGTTTTCAAAAAAAAAAAGAAAGAAAGAAAGGGAGAGGAAGAAGGAAAGAAAAGCAAAGGGATTTCAAGAATAAAGTGTAAAATATAACCTTACCATGGAAGGAAGTTACAGTTCACTCAGATTAACTGTGGGGAAAGAAAAACCCAGAAACTGACCAATTTTTAATGTTTTCTAGAAGGAGAGAATACCATATTTTCACACTATGAGCTTCTTAAAAGTTGACCCTGGAAATTTCTGTGTGTAAAGACCTATATATAGTAATAATTGTTTCACTTTACATCTCTGTGGTGCTTTGACCTCACACATTCTCAGTACATTTCATCTTTTTTGATCTTCAAACCAAACCTATTAAGTACAAATTGAACCCTACAAATGTATGAGGCTGACAAAAACCTTCTGCTCTTTTGTTCAGGACCTCAAGATTGTGTTTCACTTTGAGGATGGATGTCTGTTGAAGTTATACTCTCTCACTTATCTCTCTAGTGATCAAAATATTTAAGAATTTGTTTTGTCAGGAATGCATAATGGGGACAATATTTACCTTATTAGAGCCAACTGGATTACATTATAAACCAGCTGGATTATTCCATCTTGGATTAAATATTAGATCATAGCTCAAAATATTTCTTAGCATAGTGCTGATGTTCAAAAAAGTAGAAGGTTATTTTATATTGCCTATCTGCAGTGCCTTGCTCAGGACCTTGCATATAGTAGGTGCTCAATAAATATTTATTGAAATAGACTCTTTTTTTAAACTTTTATTTTTATTTATTTTTTGGCTGCGTGGCATTCGGGATCTTAGTTCCCTGACCAGGGATGGAACCTACAACCCCTGCAGTGGCAGCATGGAGTCTTAACCGCTGGGCAACCAGGGTAGTCCCAAAAGACCCTTGAATTAAACTGGCATGCTGTGGACATTAAAACAAACCTCTTACTAGGTAAGTTGAAGACAAACTTTCAAAGACTCTGTAACTTAACCTCTAGATATTCCTAAATAAAGAAATTTGGACTCATTCATATTAGGTTTCGCTTAAATGTTTTTGTATAGATAAGGCCACTTCATAATGGTCCTCTGTTTCTAAACCTATTCGCTTGGTTTTGCTAAATGTAGTTGAAGCAGAATTTCTCTGAATTTTCTTTGGCTTTTGGCTTTTTGCAGTGAACTACAGGGATTGATAACAGAAGAAAAGCAATCGAACTTACAGCAGGTTTTTCTGATTCTATGCAGCACTTATCAAATACATGTAATGGGAAAGAATTCCATTTCATTTTTTTTCCCCTGAGAATGATAGCATTTAGGAGGAAGATGGGGAGAATGTTTTGTTTTTTTTTTTTACAAATTTATTTATTTATTTATTTATGGCTGCGCTGGGTCTTCATTGCTGCACGCAGGCTTTCTCTAGTTGTGGCGAGCAGGGGCTACTCTTAATATGATAAATCTCTTTTAATAGAGAGCCTTCATTAAAAAAAAAAATAGCATAAATTACCTGGTGGCCAGGGGCCAATGAGGTGCAGTCACCCTTGCACTGGTCCAGGGAACTGTCTCGCCTCTAGTGAGACTCCTAGCAGAAGTGGTTTATATTAGGAAAAAGAAAAAAACATTACAATCAGGTCATATGAAAATAAAACCTATGCTGCAAGAACCTAGCTGAATGTCTTGAACACAGGAGGCACCCAGTCAATACTGAAGCCTTGGATTAAAAATTCAAGTTTTGGGCTTCCTTGGTGGCGCAGTGGTTGAGAGTCTGCCTGCCGATGAAAGGAACACGGGTTCGTGCCCCGGTCCTGGAAGATCCCACATGCCGCGGAGCAGCTGGGCCCGTGAGCCGTGGCCGCTGAGCCTGCATGTCTGGAGCCTGTGCTCCACAACGGGAGAGGCCACAACAGTGAGAGGCCTGCGTACCACAAAAAAAAAATAAAATAAAATTCAAGTTTTGCCATTTGCAGTAACATGGATGGACCTAGAGATTATCATACTAAGTGAAGTAAGTCAGAAAGAGAAAGATAAATACCATATGACATCACTTATATGTAGAATCTAAAATATGACACAAATCAACTTACCTACAAAACAGAAGCAGACATAGAGAACAGACTTGTAGCTGCCAAGGGGGAAGAGGGTGAAGGACAGATGGATTGGGACTTTGGGATTAGCTGATGCTAACTATTATATATAGAATTTCCTGGATAAACAACAAGGTCCTACTGTATAGCACAGGGAACTATATTCAATATCCTGTGATAAACCATAATGGAAAAGCATACAAAAAAGAAAGTATATGTATGTATAACTGAATCAATTTGCTGTACAGCAGAAATTAACATAATGTTGTAAATCAACTATACTTCAAAAAATAAGTTAAAAATATTAATCCAGTTTTTGGTTCTATTTTGACTAAATGAAAGCATCCATCTATATACCTGTCCACTTTTGGGTTAATCAGTTCATTTTTGTTTGCTTGTTTGTTTTCAGTCTCTAAATGTTTTAGCTCTTTTATAAGCTGATACTTTCCCCATGATCTTCTGCTTTTCTTGGAATTAGTTTTCCTAAGGCATTTTCATTGTTAACACATAATCAATACATTTTACCAGTTACATCGGAGGTTGACTTGCCTAAAAAACAATAGAGTTATTTTGGGAGTTCCCTGGTGGCCTAGTGGTTAGGATTCTGGGCTTTCACTGCCATGGCCCGGGTTCAATCCCTGAATCCCTGGGTGGGGAACTGAGATCCCACAAGCTGCGTGGCATGGCCGAAACAAAACAGAATAAAAAAAACAATAGTGTTATTTCTTCTCCTCCGCTTAGCCGGGTACCAGCTCCTGGCAGCCTGGCAGGAACCACAGCTGCTGTCCTGGCCTGTGGCCTCAGCTCCTCCGGGTCAGAGAAGAGCTGGAGGAGGGAAAGGGTGGAGCTGGCTCCCACTAGGCCATGAGAGCTGGTTGGGTGCATCTGTATCCAACTCCATGTTCAGTAACGTCAGGTGGGCATTGTCCGTGAAAATAATCAATAAATGATCAATAATAAGAATAGAAAAGAGTTTTATCTGAGCCAAACTGAGGACTAGCCCAGAAGCCAGATCACTCTGAGAAACTGCTCCAGAGAAACAGCGTTTTCAGCACAGTTTTATATCTTGTCAGAACAAAGAACATTAAACAAGTCAGGGACACATTTCTTCAAGGTAAAACACACACACACAGATCAGCTTGTACACAGCAAGTCAGCATGGCCTTGGCACCTGGGAAGGGAGTCTTATCATCAAAAAAAAAAAGATGATTTTGAAGATCAGCCAGTGATGGGATCCATTCGTCTTTATGGTCCCTTCCAGTTTTTATAGTCCGTGGAAAGTTGATGTTTTCAAGACAACGCTATCCTTTATCCCTGCCCGATCACTGCTGACAGTTACTAAAATTGGTGAAAAAGTAACTCTTGAAGGGTTTAGAGACTATGCATTCTTTTTTTTTTTTTTTTTTTTTTTTTTTTGCTGTACGCGGGCCTCTCACTGTTGTGGCCTCTCCTGTTGCGGAGCACAGGCTCCGGACGCGCCGGCTCAGCAGCCATGGCTCACGGGCCCAGCCGCTCCGCGGCATGTGGGATCTTCCCGGACCGGGGCACGAACCCGTGTCCCCTGAGTCAGCAGGCGGACTGTCAACCACTGCGCCACCAGGGAAGCCCGAGACTATGCATTCTTAAGCCTCTTTTATTTCATGAAATATGAGAAGGCCCTGTGAAAAGATTAGATTTTGGAGTGGATACAACAATCTTCTAAATATGAAAAAAAAAAATGCCAGCATACATATGACTTTGTGGACTTGGAAGAGAAACTAAAGGAAAATAAATGACACTTTAAAAGGATCTGTCCCTTGAAATCCCAGCTGACGTTAAATTCATGGCCACACAGAGGGGTTTAGATGTGCTCATCTGAGTTAGTGAGGCTTAATGGATTAAAAGTGGCTAAAAGCTCAGGAAATCTGCTTTTAGCTACAATTATGAAATTGTTATATATAGAGAGAATTATTTAAGTGTTATTCTTCAAGTGAATAAACTTGCAAGCTCTAAAACCATCACCTTCTCATGAAACAAACCTATGATCATATGCATTTTTATTTTAAAATTAGTTTTACCCAATACAACTAAAATCTGAGCAATGTCTTCCTGACCAAAAAACCACCTAAGAATATCTATTAGGAATATGCTAGGCTACAAATAATAGAAAATGTGACTTATATCCAAGAGGGGTTATTTTTTCCACGATATAGAGTAGCCAGCAGTGTGGAGTCCAGCCTCTCGTGATTCTCCGACCTTTCCTTCACGTTGGAGGAGAAGGACTGCGGCGTCACACGTCACACCTATTGTATCTTTCCAGGTAGGAACGAGAGGGGAGAAGGCTGGAGCTGTCTGTGTCTGCCTCTTTGCATTGGGATAAGCAAGTGCTTCTCACTCAGGTACCTAGCAGATTTCGGTTAACTTTCTGGCCAGAACTAGGTCACATGGCCACCTTTAACTAGAAGGGACTTGTGGAATAGATGAGGTTTAAATTTCAAGCTACATTGCTAGGACTTTTGGCTTTCTATTCTTTTACAATCACTCTTCCTCCACAGCTCAGAAGGCGTTCTCTCTCTACTTTGCCAAACTCAAAATCTTATCATTCCTACAATGGTCGGCTGAATAATTAACTCTGTAATGAAGTCTGCTCAGATTATTTCCACCGAATGAATTCCTTGTGTTCTAAGCATTTGTATACACATTTTATACCACCACAGCACATACTTGTGATTCTATTGTTCTATCACAGGCTTATTTTTTTCTTAGTTGCTTTCCTGTGCTTTTCGAGAGCAAGCGATTCTTGCAAGCCGCTCTGTGCGTAGGGCGGGGCTGTACCTAGTAATGTTTTCTAAGCTGAACCGAGGGAAATACAGGCTGTGCAACTATTTTTCTCCGCTACACAGGGTAACACGCACAGTGCTCTTCAGGCAGCAAAAATCCTCAATGTTTTTGGTGCTTTGTGTATGCAGTGAACTCTTTCTGACACTCTGGAAGCTTACTGTTAATACAAATCACAAGGACCACAAATACAAATCGTAATGGTAGACCTGTAAATTTCAGTTATCCCCAGTGAAAGATTAGATTTGAGTGGTTTGTACAGCATCCAGGAGATTTTCCCAAGGAACCTTATGATTAGAATGAGGCTACAACATTCCATCTCTTAGAAGAGTTGCCAGGAAAGGAACAGGCTGGATGCATGAATTACCACTGACAAGTATGAACCCGAGAGTCAGGGGCCTGGAACTTCACTGGTGGATGCTAAAAATGCAGGCACTAGACAAACCCACAGCAGGCAGTGACATGTGGGTTAGTTTATGAGGGAAAAAAATCAACAAACTACTTATTATGTACATTTCCTCTCCTTCCCGCTCCTCAGCCTTCTGCTTCAAGTTATTTTTGTACTCATCTCACACTTTCTGTATTTTTTCAGACGTGCATTAACAAATTAGAGAGACAATTTTTACTAGCACTTGCAATTTTCTCCTGATGGATATATCCCTGGAATGTATGAGTGAAACACATTAGTTTGAAAACAATTGCAAGTGGCAGAATGATGATTCAGGAATTATGGGGTCAGAAATGAAGAAAACAAGAAAGGAACAGGGAGAGAGCATTGAAAAACCTATAGGGAAAAAGCCATGATGACACACATGGAAAGTAAGAAATGCAAATTGTAACTGTCTACTTGAAAAGTCAAAAATACAGCCTGCCTCTTTTGTCATGGCATAATTCATCAGTGTAGCACATTTCTGAGCACACATTCTGTGCTTCAAATTGTGGCTATGTCTACAAACAAAATAAATTTGAGGGGGGAAAACTACCAAAAATAACACTGGGTTATCATTTTTAAATGACCTGATGTTAAATAGCCCACGTGACTAAATTTTTCATTTTCAACTAGTTGGGGTATAGTCAAGTCAGCTGTCTACAAGGATAAAAAAATATGATGCATATCTTATTAATCAATATTATGATTTGTATATTTCCCCATTCTTTTTTTTTTTTTTTTTTTAGCGGTACGTGGGTCTCTCACTGTTGCAGGCTCTCCCGTTGTGGAGCACAGGCTCCGGACGCACAGTCCCAGCGGCCATGGCTCACGGGCCTAGCCACTCCGCAGCATGTGGGATCTTCCCGGACCGGGTCACGAACCCGTGTCCCCTGCATCGGCAGGCGGACTCTCAACCACTGCGCCACCAGGGAAGCCCTATTTCCCCATTCTTGATCCTTATTCAGAAGGGGTGAAGGATCCTTTTGGGAAAAAAGCGTTCACCCACACTTGCTACCTTGCTATGCTCATCTTCCAAGATTGTGGTCTTCATGGCCCCATGGTTCCAAGAGGAGAGTCATAAAGAGCCAGAGCAGAGCACATCACCGTGTTTCTGCTTTGAAGCTTTTAGATGTTACTAGGTTTTGGTACATTTTAGAAGGAAGGATTCTTAAGTACACATTTTGTTTTAGAGAAGTCCTTCATAGTCCTTCAAGCTGGGAGAAGCACCACAGTTAATTTGATCTGCTGGTTATATGACTTTGTGCGTGTACTAAAAACTACTGAATTTTACACTTTAAAATGGTGAATGTTATGGCATGTGAATTATATCTCCATAAAAAATAATAAAAGATATACTTTTGGCATCAAATGTCTTTTAACCTGCAAGTCACATTACCGCATAGATGACTGCACAAGAAGAATAGGCCCACGCAGTTTCTAGAAGCAGGCTGGGACATTTAGAAAGAAAGTTTCGGGTTCAAGGTATCCAAAGCATGGACTAGAAAAAGTATATTGGCTCCAGGTGGGCATGTCCCCTTGGCTTCACGGCCTGCTTTCCTCTTAAACGAAAGCATGGGCCTTGTCTGCCTGGGTCTAAGGGTGGAAGTGCTTGGAGATCCCATCCCTCCCAATCTTCTGGACTTACCCAGCCACATAGATACATGCATCTTACCTCTGTTAGGAAGCTGAGCTTAGTCGTCAACCACTTCTTACCTACACCCTTTTCTCCATAACACAGGACACACAAACATGCAAATAAGTAAGAAGATCCTGGCTCATTCTTTTGTTAGAGTAAGCGAAGAAGTCCATGTGACTTGAAGTAAACTAGGCCAAGGTCTAGGTCTTAAAAAGACCTCCTTAAACAAGCACACTCCTTCTTCTGCATGTAATGACTAAGTTCTTGTTCTCTTTCATCGGGACACTCAACAGGACTTAGGAGTTTAATGGAGTTCTCTCACTTTATTGAGCAGCTAAAGTGGTTTTGAACTCTATGGGGTAACTTAGAAATTGTTGTGAAATGTAATTGATTTTTATAAACATGAACATATTTTGCACTAATAAGCATTTGCATTGCAATTTTTTTGTGCAGGTGTGACCTTAACTTTCCAGAATGCTAGCAAAAAAACTGATCGCATGCTTTCAAAAAAGCACAATTTTTACTTTTTAAAAATGAACTTCTGGAAAGGAGGACAATAGAAAGTGCTGGAAAGATCATTTCTAGGAAGAATGAACTCAATTCATTTTTATGATTGTGTTTTTCTCCTCCTGACCTTGTTTAGCAAAAGCCTAAGAACTTGTCTGTTAGACTCCCAATACTTTCTCTAATTAGTCCTGGATATATGTTTTTAGAGAGACAGAGAGAGGTTGAGAGAGAGAAAGAGTATTTAGAATGATTGTTTGTACGGCATGTAATTAAGCAAGGCTGATTCTAGCCTATAATCACTAGAGACTCCCTTCAGAGAAAATACTCTTCTTATTTAACCGTGATTTGCTCTACAGTGTGATGCTTACAAGGGAAACACCCTTCCTGGATAGATTAGCTTTCTCAGACAGGCGAGAAATACTCATCAAGGGAGGATCCTCTTCCAGTGAGTCCTCCCCTTTTATTTATTACTTTGTGTCCCTTGGTTCCTCCCACCCCTATAAGTTCTCATCAGGACAAACTCCCTAATTTCCAAGGTCCAGGACAAAAACCCCACAGGGTTTCTTGTTCAAAAAGCCTGAAAAAAAGCTTTCCTTCCTTTTCCTGTCTCTTTCTTGACGTGTCATAGTGTTTTCTCTTTGCTGTGTAACATTGTGCCCCCTGGAGCATGGGGATACTTACAAGGTGAGTGCAGACCCTCCCAGGTGTCCTGAGCCCTGCCCTGTAGCATGGGGCATGGGGCATGCACAGCCGACTTCGGACCTCCCTGCACCTTCATCCAGGCACCTGTCTGCCTCATTGGCTGTGGTCCCTGAATGGGGTTGGAGGAGGAGGAGGCCGATAACCTGTGAGGGTGAGCAGGCAATAGGGGGAGATGAACAAGTTCGTCCCCACCCCCTATGCTCCATTGTCCCTCTGGACTTCACTTTGGAAAACATTAATTCAAAGATCAAATTTTTAAGAATTTCAAGAGGTGGTTTTCCCTGTTGGCACAGTGGTTGGGGGTCCGCCTGCCAATGCAGGGGACGTGAGTTCGAGCCCTGGTTGGGGAAGATCCCACATGCCACGGAGCAACTAAGCCCGTGCGCCACAACTACTGAGTCTGTGCTCTAGGGCCCGCGAGCCACAACTCCTGAGACCACGTGCCACAACTACTGAAGCCCACGTGCCTAGAGCCTGTGCTTTGCAACAAGAGAAGCCACCCAATGAGAAGCCTGCGCACCGCAACAGAGAGTAGCCCCCGCTTGCCGCAACTAGAGAAAAGCCCGTGCGTAGCAACAAAGACCCAAGGCAGCCAATACAATAAATTAATTAATTTATTAAAAGAAAAAAAAGACTTTCAAGAGGTGACCACAGAGCATTCAGTTCCAAGCGTGTGGCCCCTTCTGAGCCTGGGGCTGCACTGGTAGTCCTCACTCTTTACCTCCTTGATATTTTCTCTGGTGCCCAGCTTGGTGGTGGGCCTGGGATAGACAGTTAATACACACTTGCTGAAAGCAGTTCTTTAACTGTCAGTGGCTCTGATCAGTTGTGGGTAGAGCAGCATTTTCCATGAGACTGTCTTCTGCAGGCACTCCTATCACTTATCTGCCAGTGCCCACCATAGGGGACATCAGGGGTCTGGCAAAGACATTCAGCTGTAATTTACGCCATTGCTCTGACTTCAGAAAGTATATCACCTACATCACCCCTGAAAGATGGGCTACCCTCCTATTATAAAAAAAATTCCATGAAGGCTCTGCAACTTCTGTGCCAGGTTAGCATCCTTTGGGTTCCTTTCTTTCTGTCCTTAGTCATCATCAAGGCCACACAGAGTCAGCAGTATTCCCAGCCACCTGCATTGCCTAGTGGATGGCAGACTGCAGCTTACCCGCTGGGCACAGCCGGGGGACGGGAGAAGGGCAGAGGATGGTTTCCAACCTAATTTTGAATTTATCTTTGCTCGCACTCCTCAATCAGACTTAAATGCCTTCCCTTTTGAGACACAAGTGTATTCGCTTTGTTCCTCCGTGTCTTGATTTTATTACTTTTTTCTCTATTTCTTGTTCATGTGTATCTACATCAGAGTTTTCAATCCTCAGGTATAAATATGAAGTCCTCACTACATAGATCAATCACGCACACTAATATGTGTTTTTTGAAATAACATCCTTTTTCTCATTGAAATTACACACATTACCGAAAATGTAGAAAATTTAAAACAAGAAGAAAATAACCAGCACCAGAATTGCCATCTTACCATCCCGAGATAATTACTTAGCATTTTAGCACTTGTATTTTTGGTCATCTTTATACATACATGGTGCCTATGTTATTGAGTTACTGTAAATATTTGCTTCGTGATATGTTTTTATCCACATAATAATATACCACGAATACTTGCCATGTTATTAATTATTAATCTGAAACAAGATGTTCAAATTTCTGTGTGCACGTGGAAAGGAAAGATTATAAGGTCCCTCGCTCACAGATTCTAACTCATAAATCTGAGATAAAGACTAGAGATCTGCATTTTGAAAAGCCTCCCAGGTGATTCTGGTGTAGATGATTCTCAACGCTTGCTCTGACAAATACAACATATGACACGATTTTTAATTGCTACACTGTGTTCCATCACACAGACGTGCCATAATTTATTAAACCCATATCATATTGTTTACTTAAGTCTAGTTTCCAAATTTTTACTTACATGATCAGTTCCTCGGTGAATAACCTACTACATAAAATCTTTTTGAACATCTCAGATTATTTCCTGAGGAAATTCTGCAAAGTGGAATTATGGGATCAAAAGAAATGCAAACCTGAGCAAAGTAGATGGTATTTCGGGCAGAAAAGCAACTCTGTAAGCTGTAAAGTACTTGACTAATATGAAGTATATAACAGTTGCCATTTTTGGAGAGACTTTCATATGCCAGGATAATGGTTCTCAAAATTTATTGTGCTAATCAGGACTACCTGGAGGGCTTGTTAAAAACTTGTTGCTGCTCTCTCCTTTCTGTTTCTTTCTGATTCATTAGGTCTAGGGTGGGGCTTGGAATCTGCATTTCTAACAAGTTCCCAGGTGATACTGATGTTGGTCTGGGGACCACACTTTGAGAATCACTGCACCAAACACAATCCTGGGTGTTTTACATAAGTCATATAAATTTCACAGCATTTCTTTACAGTTGAAGACTGAGACTCAGAGAGAATCTGAGGTCATGAGGCTAATGATGGCAGAACTGCAGTTTGATTTCAAGTTTGATTATTCAAGGGCTGATGCTTTTCCCACAGGCAGCCTGTTTTTTGTTTTGTTTTGTTTTGTTTTTGCGGTACGCGGGCCTCTCAGTGTCGTGGCCTCTCCCGTTGCGGAGCACAGGCTCCGGACACGCAGGCTCAGCAGCCATGGCTCACGGGCCCAGTCGCTCCGCGGCATGTGGGATCTTCCCGGACCGGGACACGAAGCCGTGTCCCCTGCATCGGCAGGCGGACTCTCAACCACTGCGCCACCAGGGAAGCCCAGGGCAGCCTGTTTTCTCACTTCATTTAATTGCCCACAAATAAAATATTTAGAATGTCTACATAACAAGCCCCAAATTCTCCATGTAAACTACTCTGCTTCCAGTCTGTTAGGGGTACCCTAAGGAAGAGAGAGGTTAGGAAGTGTTTGGCTGAGAATTTTTTCAGGGGAAACTAGTTCAATGAGTTATGTTCCACCATTCACGTTAATGTGCAGGGTTGCTTCCCCACCCTCCAGTGGCTTCACTGACATGTGGACATCAAGAGAATCGTTTCTCATCAGTTACTGTAACTGTGGAATAGTCCTTCCTTGGAAGAGAGCTCTATCCTCTCTAAAACCCACTTTCAGGCTTCTCCATTACAATAGCCTAAATTACAACCCATTTGTTCAGGAAACTCGGTAAATAAATCGTGTCAGTGCAAAAAACAAAGAACTCTTGTCAAACTGGTTGGCTAATGATACCCAGTAGAGCAAACACCCAGTAGATTGGCAAAACATGAAGTCAGGTTGGCTTCTAGCAGATAGTTTAAGAGAGGTGAACATTTCCTAACCCACACCCAGAATCACAAGGTGAATCATCCACATTTCACAACTAAAGACATTCTTAAGACCTAATTATGCAATTTTTTACCTGTTTGTTATCTTGGGCTCTTGTTACCCTGCTGCCTTGTAGTGTGTTAATGACTGTGTGTGTAGCTCATTGCTATTATTTTTGCTTGTTGTTCCGTCATCATTTATTCATCCTGGGAGCTGAGGACTTTGCTAGACAGTCTGCAAGGAGGAATGGAATATTGGTTGTTTAAAACACACTTTGTGTGGCTTCTAGCATAGCTTCATTGAATGTCGGTACCTGAGAACAATTAGATATAAATACCTGTACTGTTCAAATACGTAATGCAAATGAATTACTTCCATCCATGTTAAAAATAAATTCAGTCCGGGATGCTTTATCATGAAAGACAAGTCAATACATTCCAAAAAACATTTTGTCCAGAGGTTAAAAGGAGCCTGTACAGACTCTGGCTTTATCATTTTCAATAAATCCCTAACTGGATAAGGAAAGGTCTCGGGCAAAGAACACTTGGGAAGTCTGTTTGTGGAAGAGTATGTTCATAATCTGAGTTTCTCTAGGTGTCAGAACTAGTATCGATAGTTGACTGTTTCGGTGGCAGCAGGATTATAGCAATTAGAATTGTCTGACAAAGGAAGGAATGTCCAATGATGCAGAGGCCTCAACAACTAAAAGAATTAACATTCACACTGGATTGTAGTCTGTCAGGAATGCTGCTGAAGGCATGTCTATGCTAGGTTAGAAATGTGATTAGCTGACTCTTGTGACGGGGCTTCCCTGGTGGCGCAGTGGTTGAGAGTCCACCTGCCGATGTAGGGGACACGGGTTCGTGCCCCGGTCCACAAATATCCCACATGCCGTGGAGCGGCTGGGCCCGTGAGCCATGGCCGGTGGGCCTGCGCGCCCGGAGCCTGTGCTCCGCAACGGGAGAGGCCACAACAGTGAGAGGCCCGCGTACCGCAAAAAAAAAAAAAAAAAAAAAAGATCTTGTGACACACACACACGCACACACACTCTAGAGAGTGTACTTAAAAAACGTAAGGGGCTGCATGAGGGGGAAGAGAGACCAGAATCACACCCACCTGTCTTTTCCAAAGGAGTATCGGGGTGAGAGATGAGAGAGGGGATTAGGGTGTGGCAGGAATGTGTATTTGGTAAAAGCACAGCGTCCTCTTTTTTTTTTTTAAACAAACAATACATTCAGTATTTGTCCTGCATTTAGTGTCTTTCGCTGTAGAGCATTCTCCAAATCCAGTAATTCAAGAATTATGTGTTTGTGGAACTATCTGAAACATTAGTGTGTAGCCAAACCTTATTAAATGAAATCCACTTAGCCAGAATCACTTTGAAAATTCTATTTTTAGAAAACATGAGGCAATGACCTAAAACAAACCCTTATTGATGATTCAGTATAAAAAAAGGATATTTTCAGGATGGAGCACAGTCTCAACATAAATTCAGCTGAACATATTTTTAGACAATGATCACTGATATGTGTAATAACTGCACAAGAAATTCTTCCATGAAATGAAGATTCCATTATGAGTCTACTAAGAAGAGAAAGTATACTAACATATTTCAGAAATATTTTCAGTAATAAAGATGAAAACAAAAGACATTTTCTGTTCCTCACTGCTGTAGCCAGAAAGTTTAACTAGCCAGTGTATTCCAGTTACTTATTGTATATGGAAAACATCACCTATAAATTAATAACTAGGCCATGAATACCAAGTACTGATGTCAAAATTCATTTTATATAAATCAGAAAATATAGCCCTAAAATTTCCAGATACTAGTGTTAAATAATTTTTTTCTTTATGTTTTTAAGCTTCACATTGCACTATATATGTACAAGAAGTGAGTCACATTTCTTTGGGAATGTCACAGTTATATTTCCAAGAGTCAAACTCATTTGAATTAGGGAGGCTGTGAAGAGTAATGTAACAACAGAGGGCTTCCTGTGTCTGGAATTAGAATTTCTGGGCTCCCTCTACAATCATCGCTTGCCAGCTGCAGGCCCTGGGGCAAATCATTTCGTTCAGTGTTCTCTGTAAAATGGGCCGGAAAAGCAGCAAGGTTGTAGAAGTCTGAAGATGCAGGGAGATAAACGTGCAGCGTGCTTTTCACAGAGCCTGGCACCGGGCAGGCACCAAAGAAATGTTAGCCAAGATGATTACATTTCCATTCAATACTCGATATTATGAAGTTCTGGGTCTTTTTTTTTAAATTGTGGTGAAATATATGTAACATAAAAGTTACCATTTTAACCATCTCTAGGTGTTCAATTCTGCGTTCTTTTTATTTAGAGGGAAACTATGATCATTTATAGCAAATGTCTGCATATTAACACTGTGCAATTTGCTTTAGCCATAAATATTGAAAAAGGAATCAAGACAAATAAAAGCATTTGGTATGAAGAGCAAAACAATACAAAGTTCTCTACAGCTTTATAATTTAAAAATGAAGTGTAGGAAGACATAAAATACCTTCTTCAAAAGGCTCAACAATATTTCAGATACAGAATTTATTGAAGACGCTCATTTTCAGTAACTGTAAAAGTAGAAAATTGAAACGATAAACATATAAAATGAATGGCAAAAGTCTCCCTCGCCCGTTACAGTTTCCCTTCCCCTCCTCCCAGGTTTGGACATCCTCCTAGAAGTGTTTTATGTATCTACAAGCATATAAATCTGTGTATATATTTTTTCAAATAGAATCATACTATAGCCACTATTTTCCATCTAGATATTTTAAACTTTAAAGTGTATCTTAAAGATCTTTTAAGTAATTTACTTACAAATTCTATTATGTAGATATGACGAAACTTACTGATAAGGTTTCTAACTGACAACATTAGATTTCTAGTTTTTTTCCCTCTTATGGAAAAAAAAACTGGAATAAGTGCCTTTGCACATAGATACATATTTTTGTAAACAAAGAAGGCTAAATTCCTAGCAATGAAGAACTAGCAGATCATTTTAAAGACACTTGAAAAACAAAGTTAAGATAAACATTTAATGAGATTATTTGGGGCAGATTGTTATACTGTGGATCTCCAGGGTCCTTACTTGACATCTTGTCTTCTTAGAGATTAAATGGCAGCATACAGTTCGATAGCAATGAGTTTAAGGCATTGGAATTCCATCACTTACCAGTTAGACAAGGTACTTAAGTTCTCTGCACCTAGTCTTGCCTAAATGGGGCTATCATGAAAGTCAAATGAGATGTTGTAAGTAAGCATTTTGCACAGTAGTATTTAGCATTAGTAACCTCTCAATAAATAAAATGAATAGTTAATAATTATCTGGTGATAATGACTACTCTTTTTTTTTTTTTTTTTCGGTACGCGGGCCTCTCACTGTTGTGGCCTCTCCCGTTGCGGAGCACAGGCTCCGGACGCGCAGGCTCAGCGGCCATGGCTCACGGGCCCAGCCGCTCCGCGGCATGTGGGACCTTCCCGGACCGGGGCATGAACCCGTGTCCCCTGCATCAGCAGGCGGACTCTCAACCACTGCGCCACCAGGGAAGCCCGATAATGACTACTCTTAAGGAGCGCCAGACCAGGGTCTCCCAAATTTCCAATTTTTAAACATTGATGTAAGCAATTTTAATTATCCATTTATCATTTACATGGTGTATATTCCCTCCTATGCCTGAAGACTATTATTAATTCTTCTCTGGAAATGTTTTATTCCCAAGTGTCAAACATCTTGTGTGTTTTTTTTTTTTTTTTTTCTCTCATGGAACTATTTCTCAAACAGTGATGTAGTTTTCACCACCCTGCTTCAGGCCTTTATCCGGTCTGGGACAAGGCTGGCCGCACATTCCACAAGAAACCTGGTCTGGAACTGGAAGTCGAGAAAAAAAAAAATCATGTCCCTTTTAAGAATATGTTCACGGAGCATTTAGTAATGAGCAAAGAAATGATGGCAAGAATATCTTGGGGTTTGCTGGTGGTCAAGCCCTGGTGACTCGCTTTTCAGGGGCGGGGGTAGAGCTGATGCCCGCAGATTCTCCAGCTAGAACCAGCGCCTGCAGCCAGGTTCCTCGGCGGTCTGGGACCCGGCTCTGCCCATCAGGTGGTCCTTATCTGCAGAGGGAAGTGAGAAGCAGAAGCGTATGGAATAGCGTATTTATTTATAGTTTTTTCTGGTGAGTGACAGCTGGGGCTTCTGGCTGCAGAGGCGGAGCTTCCGGTACCCCGTGTCAATGTGGACTTTGGTCTTCTGGGACACGGAACTTGTCTGGAGCAGCGTGTGGCACGGCCAGGCCTGGCACTCGGGCTCTGCTGCAGCCGCTCTGAATGCTGCTCAATCCCTTTGCTGCTTAAACAGGCCGCATGAGTTTTGTTATTTATAACTGGGTGCCTAAAATCCCCCTGTCCCCAAGCCCCACATCCCTCCCATTTCCTCACCTCACTGTGTGGCAACTCGGTCTTGCCAGTCACTCAGGCCCCAAATCTTGGCATCCACCTTGACTTCGCTCTTTCTCATCGTTTCTCTCAGCAGCCATATAATTGGTCTTTCTACATATGCTCTGTGCCCCTGTGGCTTACTAGTAACACAGCTACTAGAAAGATCTTTAAAAAAGTAAGTCAAATTATGCCACTCTCCTTAGAATCTTTTCACGGTCCTCACTTCACTGAGTAAAGTCAATTCTGTGGTGGCCTAGGAGGGATGGTCCAGCTCCCTTGGTATCCTTCCGACCTTATCAAGTAGACCTTCCATTCTTCACTCTTTGCTCTCCGCACACACTGACCCCAGGACTACACTGTCCCAAATGACCCAACGCCTGCTAAGCGGATGCCACCACACTGCCCCCTTGCTGGTCTCAGAACACACCTGCACAGGTCTAACTCAGGGCTTTCTCATTGGTTCTTCTTCAGCCTGGAGCCTCTCCTCCTGCCAAGATACAACCCTGAAACTACCCCCGCCCCCCACCATTTCCACATTGCATAACCTCTTATTTCTTCACATTCTCTTCCCTTCTTCCCTAATCTCCCTTGGCGTAACTGTCTCCTCCATCCCTTTTTACTCAGCTCCTGATCTCTCTTACTCTCTATTTTTTTCTACAGCATTTCTTACCCTCCCAAATATACTTGCTGATTTCTCTATCACCCATCTCTCTTCCCATTAGAAAATAAACTCCATGAAGGCAGGAACTTTGGCTCCTGCTATATCCTCAGGGATATTGCTCATAGTAAGTACTCCAAAAATATTTGTTGCATAATTGAATGAATGAATGAATCAATGAATGTGGATGTGCTTGGCATTCTCTACTCTGAGAGTTTATAAGAAGGTTATTACCAGCCACTTAAGGAACTATTGTAAGGGCAGCAACCTTAATGGGAATAAGTCAGAAGCCTTGAAAGAAATGACTGATTTTATCTACATTTTTCATTTTAATGAGAGTGAAAAGTGTCCTATAAGATGTACTAAGGTCTCTCTGAAGGCTTTTGTAAGCTTAGTCAGAGACACCTATGGCATGATTTAAGGGACATATCATGGGATCACCTGCCCAAATCAATTATTTTCTCTTCTCTACCAGAGTGCCTAAAATTCTCAATATTTCATTATTTTATTTATTCTGTAAATATGGCAGAAGTTAGGATATAGCAGCCCACAAGTCAAAGTCCCACACTTGTGGAGATCACAGTTTATTTGGGGACAGACTATAAAGACAGAAGTACAGACACGGCCAGTGTCAGGCGCTAATAAGTGCCAAGAGGAAAATTAGAACAGGTGAGGGAGAGCGAGTGGGGTGAAGGAGTGTATGGGGCTTTTTAGATAAGGTCGTTGGGGAAGTCAGTGTTGGGAGGGGACACTTAAGTAGAGGCCTGAATGAGGTATGGGAGGAAGCATGCAGTGTGCAGATCCCTCTTAGAGACATCTCAGTGAGAGGAGAGTGACAGTGACTCCTGGCTATCTGGGAGAGGTAGCCTAGGCATCTGCCGTAGTCTAGTGTTTTAGCCTAAATTCCATGCACAATGTTTTATTCTACAACACAATGTATGTACTTTATGTTTAAAAATAATTTGTGTAGCCTTGAATAAGTGGTGCTAGCCCGAAGTTCTTTCTACACATATCTCAACGTTGTGAGGATGCATTCTTTGGTGCTAGTCATTAGTCAACACGACAGTCGTCTATGGGAAGAAGCAGGAGCTTGTACCAGAGTCAATAATTAGAGGCTCCATATATTTAAAATTGTCACTGTTAGACAGAAAAAAATGAAATGTGGAAGTGAGGGAGTATGTAGCTAGAATTTTTTATTTCTGCTTGCCTCCCAATTTTTCAAGTACTAGAATTTTGGTTATAGCATTCTAGTTTGATGGAAAGAACCCTGGTTTTAGTTATGTTTCCTCAGAGTTACATTTGAGTCATTCTTCAGGATGTTTGCATTGTTCTCCTGCCAACATTTGGCTGAATTTTATACTTTCTCTCCAGCTGCTTTGTTCAAAAAATTGTGTAGAAGGTACAACTGTCAAATACCTTGTCAGGATTTTTTTTTATCCATTAACCATGTGACTTTTAACAAGCCCTGTAGTCGCTCTGTATTTCGCATATGCCACCTGGAAATAAGGATAATATCTGATGTGTATCTTCTCCTAGAAATAATCTGAAAGCATCGTTTATGCTCTCAGAGGGAAAATGACTCATTGCATCTAGAACCTTATTAATAAATCCTGTCATCTGAACATAATTTGTATGTCTCTATATGCTTTAGTGGATAACATAAGATTATGGGGAAATGGGGAATGTGTTCAACTTCTGGGAAAGGATTCTTGTGAGAAGAAGTGCACCCTTCATTTGGTCTTCTTCTTATCTGCTGAATGTAGTCAGTGTGGGTGGGGCCATATGGTACCATGGGGTGATGTACTAAAGAAGAGATCAGCATGACTGAAGGACCCTGGGTGCCAGACGTTGGGCATCTTGCCATGCCTTCCCTGGACCGCCTCCCTCAGGTCATCTTTCACATAAGAGAGAAATCGATTGTCTTCTCATGTAAGCCACAACTGGGACTTCCCTGTCGGTCCAGTAGTTAAGACCCCATGCTCCCAATGCAGGGGGCACGGGTTCGATCCCTGGTTGGGGAGCTAAGATCCCGCATGCCATACAGCTCAACCTAAAAAGCCACAATGACTTTTCTGCTGTATAGTCAGACCTAACCCTGAGTACTGCACATCTGTGATTTGAAAACTTTTTTAGTGCTTACCAAGATACTGTATATGTGTTATTTCATTTCACTTCAACAATCCTATGAAGTACAAGGAACAAAAATTGTCATTTCTGTTTTGTCAGAAACCTACCTTTTTGGAAGTTAAGTGACCTGCACAGAGTCATATGACTAGTAAACAGAGAATCTGGATAAAGGAAGTTCGATATCTCTGTACAACAAATCACATACGTGCAGATGTGCAGACAGAAATAGAGCACACAGTCTTGCAGGAAGACAGACCTGGCTTCAGATTTTCTATCTCTTATCACCTTAGGCAAAGTATCTACATTTTTCTGACCCTCTTTTCATTACCTGCAAGGTGTGCAAACAATACCTCCAGGGATTGAAAATTCCACATGCGATGAGGTTTGTGAAGCTCCTGGTCCAGGGTGTGATATACAGTAGATGCTTAGTAAATAGAGCTCTTATTATAGGCAGATGCTTATCAGCCTGAAGATATTCAGATATGGGAACAAAGGAATGGAATGGAGAGGCCAGAGAGTCTGCTTCATCTTGAAAGCCCAGGATTCTGTAAAGAATTTGAAATATTTTGATTTCTTTCTGGTTCAAAAGACCAGATTAGTTAGTGGCGCTGGGGATGATTACATTCTTGTGTTCTCTGAATATCTTAAAGATGTTTCCCCATCTCTCTATTTGGAAGGAAATGTCACAGGAAAAGTGTCTTTTGCTTTCAAGCTCCCTACAAGGCTCAAGAAGAGGAAAAGTACCTTCTCAGCGATTAAAAAATTTCCCTTAAAGAAGTAGGAGTGGGAATTCCTAGAGTAGCATGTTGAATTTCGTTTCTCAAATACTATTTGAATGCACCCTTTAAGTATTTGGTGTTGGGTGGGTGTTGTGTTGTGTAATGGGATTCAAAGGAGATTTATGAGCTCCTAGAGGGGACTAAGACTTACGAATTTCTTAAGTGAGCATTTTAGTCGGGATCGATGAAGCAGTGGCCGCTGATGCCCCAGTAAGTTAAGTGAGCATGCCAGGTATTATCTGATCCAGATTCTGGTTTAAGTTAGGTTCAATCCAGACTACAATCAGTGGTACGTCAGTGTAATGATGTGAACCGGAATTTGTTGTGAGATGCATGACATTTGTGAATCTGTCAGCTATGATAAGCTTTCTTTTGTTTTCTCTTTTTCAGATTCAACTAGATGAGAAAAACCTTTCAAGCCCCTCAGACCTTTATGCAAAGTTATTCTGATGTACACAGAGACAGGTACTTGTAGTACGTTGATGTTTACTCCATTCCTATTCTGAACAGTTGGCTCGGGTCATCACGCCAGTTATTTACGCCAGACTTAGGCAGTGTTTGTCTGACGGAAAGGATTCTGGTAATTCAACTTCACGTCTAAGCGCTCCCCGCACTATGACACAGCAAAAGAGCCCACAGCAGCAGCTGTTGGAACAACTGCTCTCTTTTCCTCCCAAGTCTGACATTTCCAAGGTAGGATTTGATTACAACTGCCAATACAGAATTATGGGCAAAGAAATGAGGTGCAGAGACCAGAAAATATTGAGAGTGAAAATAACAAGGCAGTGAGGCAGTCTGTGTTACATTCCCTTATCAGGCTGTGAGAACTAGGCAAAGCATCCTGCTGAGAAATGCCTCCTTGCTTCCAGGATAGAAAAGAGCCTCTCAGACCCGGTCCAGTCAGGATACCTCACAGCACAGGTGCCAACCTCTGTGGTTCCTCTGAAGCGGCCAACATCTCTGGCAGATTCGAATTCAACTACAAGAACTTTCCCGAGAAAATAAAGGAGAAATTCTAAGCTTATGTATACTTATTTATTTATGTACCATTTGGAGACGTTTTGGAGAGAAGTCATATACCTCCTCCCACAATTCAATTTCAGTTACATTTGAGCACTTCCTCAAAGTTCAGCATACTCTAATTTGTTTCTTACTGCAAAAAAGTATTATTTCTTTTTGCATGTATTCCTTCCTCCATTTTTTTCCTTTTATGATTTATCACCAAATTTGCTGTTGGTGGCTCTGTTTTCCTTAGATGCACTGAGTAAGCTTCACGAGTTTCCCTTTTGAAGGCTTAAAGCCTAGGAAAAGACAAGCAATAGTAGTAGTATTAATAATAATACTAGTAATACTAATACATGCATATATGCATATAGTCATATATGCATATAATAATATATGCATGGGTATGTATACTATTGCGTAACTTACAAAAAGCACTTTTCACACACGTTATCTCATTTAATCTTAAGTACAACAATAACATCCAACCCTCCTCTTCCTCCTGGAGGAAGGAACTAAGAACTCTCCATGCAACATCTCTAGAGAAAGAAGAGTCGGGGAAGAAAAGCAATGAGAAAGTATATTTTGATATATTTAAGGGACCATGAAGAGTAATTAAACAATAAACTAGGCACAAGCGGTCCCAAGAGGGATGACTTCTCTGTTGTTAATTCTACTTAGCATTGGGCAAGTGAGAACCTCCTTGGTCCTGGGTTTGCTCATATGCAAAATTAGATTAACACATACCTGCCCTGACTCCCTCACAGAGTTACTCTGAGAAGCAAATTAGGTAATATGGGAGAAAATATTTTGTGGTTTGCCAACTGAAGATGGAATATTTCTATTGATTTATTTTTTCCTGCACTTGACTTCTGCCAACATTTGTAGCATCAACCTAAACAAAAGCCTCAGTCTATTGAAGAATAGAGACGATAAGCATTTTTGAACTGGATAAGATGTTCTAATAGGATCTCAGCCATTTTACTTGTCTTATAATCAAAATTTATAGGTATTTGTCTGGCAGCCAAATGCCTAAATTACAATCTAATGAGAGTTGAGCTCAAAGGGAACCAAAATTTTGTAGAATCTTCTACCAATCAGGGCATTTTTTGTTTTTTATTTTTCTCAAAGTAATGTCTGCAGACAACTTTCATATAAATCACCTGTTGTGATTATAAACCTTTCTGATTTCTGCACCCTACTTTTACCTACTGAATCAGAAGTTTCAGGATGGGGCCTAGAAATCTGCCTTTATTAGAAAGCACACCAGTTGAGACAGGCCCATTGGTCCAAGAGCATATTGGCTAAAGTTTGCAAGTTGTAAGAGGACAATTGTTCCTCATTTCTTTCCAGAAGTAACAAGATTTCTCTCAACATTTTATTAAACACAGATACGTGTGCTTATGTGAAATAAAAGCAGCACTGCATCGGTGTGCAAACTTTGACATCACTTTCTTGAAAGCACTTTGAAGTAATGTTTTCTCAGCTTTCTTTAGTTGGATGGTACATTCATGAGAGAACTTTGGAAAGAGTTTTCTCTTCCAGTGTTATTTCTGGCCTCCACTCAAGAAATAAACAATTTCATAAGCGATTAAATTGATAACCAATCAGTAACTCTCCACGTGATGAGGAGGCCTCAACTCATTTGAAGCAAGAATATTAAAAGTCTCAAGATGTTAGCAGTTTGTACTGTATGTTGAAATAAGAAAGTGGGGTTTTGCCTTTGGTGTTCAGTGAGTATGAAATAATGTAATGTTATTTCAGAAGCTATAGGCATATCATCAGTCAGCTTCATGGAACATAAAGTTGATAGAGATTAATCAGTATTTGGTCCACATACATTTATTGAGCAAGAATTATGTGCCTGGCACTAGTTCAGATCTAAGGCTAGAGGAATAAAAAAAGTGATCAGGTTCCTTAGCATTTACCTTCTAGCAGGGGAGGCAGAAAAATAAAGAAAAAGCTAATATTTAACAGTTCTAACATCACAGGGCACATTCGAAGTTGATAAGAGCAGTGGAAAATGGTTTATTCTCAGTCTACTATGCTGAATTTTAAAATTCTGAAAACTAGAAAACTAGAAAATGATCCACTTCATCACACACACTGATGGTCCCTTTACAGTACAGTCGATACCTATAGTTCTGATTGATCTTTTTTTTCCCTGAGGCATAACCTGTCTGCTTGTCATTCCCGACCTTCTTGCACAACTGTGCCCTGTGTAAGGATGCTCAGAAAAGCAGCCAGTAAGGAGACTTGTTTTCTGTTCCCTTTTAGCACTTCCAACTCAGGCAACCAAACCAGTTTGAACCAGTTAGAGCATCAGAGCCATTCCCTGGACTCAACCCAGAGTCTATGGATATTCAGTTAGCTTCAAGACTGCAAACTAATACCCACATGTACCAGCCAAAACATCCTTTTTTTTCTCTTTGCTGTGTTATCCATACTTAACGTTGTAACATGACCACATTTGAAAACCTTCCTGCAGAAATTTCTTGGAAAAGAACATGCAGTTGATCTGTGTCTATGAAGTCTCTGTTATTTTAGGGGAGAAAACCGCACCAAACCAAAAAACCCACCAACGGCTCCTTTTCTTTTTTTTTTTTGTACAACCTGACATTTCAGACCAAAGTGGGGAGCCACGTCTTTCAGAGATACATGAGCACAGAGAGGATAATGCTATTCTGATCAGAAGAGTTTGATAGGTGTGTTTTGGTTTGCTTTAATTTTTCATTTTTGTCTTTCTGCTTATAGAAAAGTGTTCTCTGGGGAAAATACATATTAAGGTTAAATCTCACATGGATTAATTAATTACCTACAAATTACAGCCTTCAGCAATTTTTAATAAAAGAGCACCATCCGCCGCATGCTAAACTGTAAAAACGGATCCCATTTTCATAATCTTACTGTTATTCTACAGAACAGTGCTGTTAGAAGAAATCCCAGAAGCAAACACAGTACAAACCACAGAGCAGCTATGTAGAGGTGGCTTCTAATCATAATTGAACATAAACAAGCACAAATAAATCAAGGAAGAAACTCCTTCACTTCTGCTGACCTAGAGATGTCTTTTTTTTTTTTGCGGTACGCGGGCCTCTCACTGTTGTGGCCCCTCCCGCTGCGGAGCACAGGCTCCGGACGCGCAGGCTCAGCGGCCATGGCTCACGGGCCCAGCCGCTCCGCGGACCGGGGCACGAACCCGTGTCCCCTGCATCGGCAGGCGGACTCTCAACCACTGCGCCACCAGGGAAGCCCGAGAGGTCAATTTTAAAGCCAATAAACATCAAGCGACCTGCAAGAGAAGTTACACAGCAGCCAAGAGAGTGACAGTCAAGCCCGTCGTGGCTGGGGATACTCGGATGTAGCAGAAACACAGGAACTTGATTTTGAAATCAGGTTACATATTTGGAACTGCCGGTGTTCCCGACTTTTAAACTCCTTGGTGGAGATGCTAGCTAAGTGTGCCCATCACCTAGACTGACGGCGGCAAATAGCCTCTGTGCAAGCCACTCACCTCCCAGCTGCAGTCACAGAGCTGTGCTGAGGGCATTTCACAGGGCCGGGGCCAGGGCAGTCAGGCATGACTCTGGGAGAGAGTAAGCGCTGGAGTTTGGGAGGTTTGTCATCTCGTGTGTATTTTTAAATATAAAAGTGAATTTTGAAAAGCTGATGGGAGTTGGATTTTCAGCTGAGACCTTGTTATGAGGAAATGCCGCGCTGGCAATGTCATCTTTAGCTAGTGACCCTCAAAATGCCGAACTGGCGTCAAAATCATAATTTGGCAAAGGTCACCTGTGCTGCTCTTCTCTTGTGCCCATCCTTTGTCTGAGGCTGTGTTGCCAAACATTTCACCTTCCAGCACTTCTTTTAGGGAGAAAAGGGCCTTCACCTTGAAGAGGGAATAGCTAGCTGATGGAAAGGGCCAGCTCGGAAGGCAGCTGGGGTCCTTCAAGCTGCTTTGGAGCTGTGCCCAGGGCCTAAATGTGCCCCCCGGCATCATTTAGGTGTAGAGCAGAGGAGACAGCTTTAAACATAAACACTGTTTTCTTGTGGCAACATTACCTGAGTCCCCAAAAAGGTCACCGTTTTCATCAGCACTGAGTTCCAAGGAGTCACTTGAGTGATAAGACAGTGCCCCTGTGGCAATTTCAAGTATGTGATTTGGTTTAACTCACACGCAGAAGGCCCAAGAATTGCGGAATCAGAACAGTTGGCCTGTTTCTCCACAATATATCTTCTGGACGTGAGTATACCAGTCTTAAACAAGGAGTCTTACCCCGTGTGAAATGCTAAGCCTGTGTCACCCTGAAAGAAACCGTTTACAGTCATATTTTCCTGAGTCTAATTTCCAAGAAAATCTCTTCCATTGTCTTAAGAGAGAAACTAGGAAGTAGAAAATTATTTCTCACATGGCTTTTCTTTTTCTAATGTACCTTTGCATCTCAGTGTGGGGAGGGATGCAAGTGTCTTTGCTTCACTGCTCATCGCCCTGGGCTCGTGCCTTGGATGTTTTTATCCCATCATCCAGATAGTTCAAATCAGGAGTGAGGTGCATTCGAGCTGGGCTTCTACTCTGAAAAGAAGATAATCCCTTAATGACTGGTCAGCATTCTCATCCCAGCGAGTGTGGCCTTTTAGAAGCAGAGGTTGCTCTGAATTTGCACAAAATAACTTTGGGGACAAATAAAAGCCGAGTTCGGGGTGTCCTAATGGAACCCCCTCCTTGCCTGCTGTTCCTAGCTTTTGTTTCCTCATGTGGACATTGCAAAACAGTGACTCTTCAAAGAGGTATTTAGTTCCGAAAACACTTGGAGTTAGGGCAAAATTTGCATAATTCTATTAAAAGGCTTATATCTCAGCTTTGAAAATATTTGAGAAAATGTGATTTGGGGGAGAGAAAGTCTTATCTTTTGGCCCAGAAGGTGCTTTGTGGAACTAAGCTCGTTAATGTTAGGAGTGCATGTTAAGCTCCAAAAACTAAAAAATAGAGAGCCTGGAAGGGTTTCTTTGGTCCGTTCAAGTCCCCAGGGGTCTGAAGCTTAAGAGAGAGATGGATTTTCTGTTTCTTTCATAGAATTGCGAACTTAGAAGCCCGAGTCATAGTACAGTGATGGGGAACACAGGTGTGTTTCTATAGATTTTAAAGTAAAATTTATTGGCTCCTTTCAACTGAGGACAATTCATTTTGGTGTCATTACAGACTTGAGAAGATCTTCCATAGATCAAATATGCCATCATGCCTATTTTGATCATATGATGCTGCCCATCCTTCACAGGTTGACAGCCAGTTGGCAGACAGTTTTCATATTCAGCTTCTAAGAAAGGAACCAAACACTTTCAACAGTGTAAATATTACAACACCAATTGCAATTAGAACCCTTCCTAATGTAGCATAGGTCTCCATTAAACCCGTTGCTGCTCCAGGAGCTGTAGGCTGCATGTCCAGATGGTGGCATGCTCTCGGGAAAGGTGCCTGAAGACTAAACCAGAGAGTGCACACACCCTCAGAAGCCACCATTCTAGAACTTTCTAGAGCCTTACGCCTACCTTCCTCTGTCAGGACTCATGTCTCATGCAGAATATACTAAAGTCGGAGGACCTGCCCTGATATATGTCTTCATTTTTTTTCCATATTCACTTGAATTGTTGCCAGAACCAGAATAAGACTTTTAGACCTCCTAAGCTATTAAGCACATAAACAAAAATACAACTTTATTTTTTGAAATAACATAAAATGTATAATTCTAGCAGAACAACTTGTCTTTTCTAGGTGATTTCTTGATTATAAAATTCTGAGTGCATTCATTAAAGTGGAAAATTTCTGATGTTTGTTTACTTATGACTATAGGGTCATCCAGCAGTGACTGTTGGGATAGAATGTACTTGTTGGCCATGGTCCCCCATGATCTTTTCTGCCCATCAGCATAGCACAATGACTCATACTTGCTTTTCGGTATTGAAGATTTTGCTGGGTCCTAATTATATTTCATATCTAACATAAAGCCTTTTCTAGATGGTTTTGTGATTCTCCTTCTCTAACCGACCCTAGGTTTCACTCCCCTTTCCTGACAAATGACCTCCCTTACCATGTTTTCCACCAATCTTGCTATCTGACTCCAAATTACATTAGATCAATGTTTAATTTCTTGAGATAAAAAACATTTAGGAATGTTTTAAAATAATTTTTAAAAAGCAACTTATATGTAACTGGTAATGGCTCTGGGAAATTATACACATTTGGCTATCCATACATAAAGGCATGTGTAGTGCTTTGTTACATATGTAACAAAATTCACATGTTGAAGACTGTTTGGACAGAAGTGGAGCTCTGTTAACAAGAGTTGCGTTTTTAGGATTGAGGCCTGAGAATTGTGTTCTTATTATGTAATACACAGGAAAAGTTATGTTTCTGTACCTGACATGGGGCAAAAATTTGCAATGTTCAGCCAAAATTGCCACCTGGGGACACAGAGAACAAAGAAACAAAAAGTCCTAATCAGATTAGAGTTTAATGAACCAGTCTCAGGCTGGTTGTGAACTCACGATTGCCAAGCCATTCCAATGAATAAACAGTGGAACAAAACTTGGAGAACAAAAATTCTTCTCAATTATTTGCATTCTTTTGGTAGCTGTAATTATAATTACAGGCAATTTTTCATTGCCTGTTACAACTTGTGCCCATGATAGTATATTTTTAAGTTGTTGTTGCAAGATAGTTATGATAATCATTAAGATGGGCGTAATTTCTTTCTGAAATGTGTAAAGGATAATAGAGATGTATGTTTCAACTTAACTAGAATTTGTAAATGAATGGCAGTTCCAGGTTAGTTTTTATATAACTTAGTAAACTATTGCTAGACTTACAATACACCACACACACTATATTGTATTATCAAGTACATAGAATTAAAATACTAGAAATTCTCATAGCTAATATACATATATATTTACCCTTTATTACTAAATATCGATTTTTAAGATAACATTTTTTTCCTGATGATTAAAATGTTTATTTTAGAAGAGACGGAAAATACACACAAAAAAAAGGAAGTCAGTAAGAATTACCCATAATCCTACAACCCAGAGATATCCATTCTGTTGGGTTGGAGTGAATATTAACTCTGCTAACTAGGTACAGGTACCCTTTAGTCTTTTTTTCCTACACATTTTATTCCACAAAATTGGTATCATACTATAACTGTTTTGTAGTTTTATTTTTTTATTGAAGTATAGTTGATGTATAATATTATATAAGTTATGGGTGTACAATATAGTGATTCACAGTTTTTAAATGTTATGCTCCATTTATAGTTACTAGAAAATATTGGCTACATTCCCCCTTGTTGTACAATGTACCCTTGTAGCTTATTTTCTACCTAGATTTTGTACCTCTTAATCCCCTACCCCTATATTGCCCCTCTTCTCCTCCCTCTCCCCACTGGTAACCACTAGTTTGTTCTCTACATCTGTGAGTCTGCTTCTTCTTTGTTATATTCATTAGTTTGTTATATTTTTAAGATTCCACATACAAGTGATATCATACAGTATTTGTCTTTCTCTGTCTAACTTATTTCACTTAGCATAATGCCCTCCAGGTCCATCCATGTTGCTGCAAATGGCAAAATTTTATTCTTTTTAAATTTTAAATATATATATGTATATACATATATATTATTTTTTCTGCCAGCTACTGTTCTTTCACATCACATTTTTAATAGCTGCATAGTGTTTTTTCACGTGTATAGTAAAATTTCAAAAATGACTCTTAGACTTGACAAGAGTTACAAGGGGGAATGTAGAGCTTCAGACCATAGCTGCCATGGCAGGCTGATGATTGGGTTGCAGCTTCTTATTTAAGTTGGAGCTATTATTTTCTTCGATTTCCTTTGAATATCTTTATTATTTTTTAAAAATTTTTATTGGGATAAAATTGGTTTACAATGTTATGTTAGTTTCAGGTGTACAGCAAAAGTTATATGAATACATACATCCAGTCTTTTTTAGATTCTTTTCCCATATAGGCCATTACAGAGTACCTTTGAATACCTTGAGGTGGTCAAACCTTCTTCTGTTTGTTCTGTTCCAAGTGCAAGGCCCTACCATTGCTTATTATTTTATATCTGCCTACTGCATGCATTTTAGTTTCCCACCTGAGTTTGCCACCTTTGATATAGAATGTACAGAGTTAAGGGAAACATTAAAGGAATTAAAAGTGATTGAAAATGACTTTTCTGAAATGTCAATCCCAGTTTAAGTTGTAGTTTTATTTTTTTATTGAAGTATAGTTGATGTATAATATTATATAAGTTATAGGTGTACAATATAGTGATTCATTTTTTTCACTGTTAGGCACAGCTGTTTCATCCCATGTAACTAGCATGACTTGTCCTCTGTGGTTTCCAGTGGGTGCTTCCAATGAGCTATTAGGAAGGGAAAGAGGACAAGAAATTAAGAAGATGGGTTATGCCGGCTTGGGCTTAGTTCTTTTGGGAGCACCTTACCCAGAAGTCGTTGTTTCTCTTTAGTCCTGGACAGGGTCAACTATGCTGTGGTAACAAATTAACCCTGAAATCTCTGTGGCTCAGCAAAAAAAAAAGTTTATTTGCTGCTCCCATAGAGACTGATGGAGACTGGCAGGGAATCCCCCTCATCCATGACTGAGCCGTGCAGGAGGCCTCCATCCTGTGAGGATGCCATCTCAGTATGTGACTTTCAAGGTTGCTGCAATGGAGGAGGAGAAGGATATAAACTCACACCAGCCTTTAATGGTCTCATCCCAGAAATTGTGTCTCTACTGCTCCCAGTCCCTTGGAGAGAACTAGTAACATGATGGGGGCAGGGAGTGGGGAGCTGGGAAATGTCTGGAGTGCGTGGATATTTGATGAGTGTAGTCTGTGCCACCTTATCTTGTATCAAACCACAGAAACTAAATTAAGATCTTCTCAGTGAATGAGAACAGGAAATCAAAAGGGTTATTGGGATCAGAGAATCTGGAGTAACCAGTAAGACCATTAAGACCTGAGAATCAGAACCTGAGAATGAAGAACTGTTCAGAGTGGGAACAAACTGGCCAACACAGCTACCGGATGTTGGTAACCAGATACAGTGAGACCAGAGAGAAGATATGGCCCACGAAGCCATGACCTTACTGCCTCTGACTTGGATTCTTTGGAAGTGTGGTTTCCAAACCTGGCCACTCAGGTTTAGAAAGCTTTAGAAGGGACTTTAGAAAATGTGGAATTCTGGCTCCACCTGAGTCTACCGAAAGAGAATCTCCTAAAGAATATCTTACATATATTATATTTTTAAAGCTCTTTCTGATTATTCGGATGTGGCCAAGCTTTGAAAAATCATTGCTTGGAAAAGAAGGAGGTAGAAGACGTCCTTAGGAGGAGGCTCCCAATGAGCGAGTGAGCCTTAGAAAGGCAGTGGCAAGAGCCACACCAGAAGGAAGCCCAGATTATGGTCCTGTTGTTGGGTGATGGCTAGCATCACAAAGGGAAGTAAATTCAGCTCTGAGTCATGGTACCTTGAGTAGAACCCCCTCAACCAACTACCTGGTCAGATACTTAGTACCTAGATGGAGATCACACTTCACAGACCCACCAGGCTGGAATGGTCTGACTTGGCTAGCCACTGCTTCTTGGTCAAGAAATTACTAGGTAGCACAGCACGTGCTAGATATGCAGAGGTGTCTGAAAAATCCAGTGCAGATAAATCTCCAGTTCTACACAGAGCACAAGAAGAAACTCTGACTTTTGCCTAATGGCTGGAGTTTTAACATATAGTGCCTGGTTTTACATATGGCTTTCTCTAGATATATCAGGATACAGCAAGACCAAAACCTGAGGTAAGTATCGAAGAAGTAGTAGGTAAATATTGTTTCCAAAATGAAACGTGGAGGGCAGAGCTTGGGGTGATGTCAAAGTCAGTTCATGGATATCCTAATATAAGATCACACAGCCGAGTAACAAATGCACTAAATCAGAGTTATGAAATGGAAATCAAAACCAGGACCAGGCAGAGACATATGAATTAGCCGGTGTCATGGACTCAAGGAAGAAATGTGAACAGTCCATCTTAGTTTCAGCAGAAGTCCAGCTGGTTTGTAGTTGTTTTTATATCACCAGAACATGCCTTCTCACTCCATATTTTTTAAGCTGCTGGAAGCACAACTGACTTTAGAATCTGCCCTCTTAGCCTTATGGTTATTTCTAAAAGATTATCTCCATGCTTTATACAACTACTCTGTTAGTTAGAGCCACTGTCACGATCCATTAAGACCACGGCAGTGGATTTTGAAAGTGATTCCTCTGTTTTCCTTTTACTCCCTCTCACTCTGTATTTGCTTAGAAGTCCTGCAGGTGGCTGGCTCGTCAAGCTGGGAGGGTAGGGTCTGGGTGATGTCTGCTTCTGAGTCATGTTCCGGGACATGTGGGTATTTTGAGGCTAAAGGAGAAAAATCCAGTAGACATTCAGGGTGCCTTCCTCATCTACCTGAAGGAACAGACTTGCTCTATGTTGTTTTAAAAAGGCCAGTATTTTGAAATTCCAAAGAGACAGTTTCAAAATGAAACATCTTAAACATTTAAGCCATCCATCAATGATATCAGCTTCCTGGGGTATTCCTGAGCTCCTTGTCCTCCACCAAATTCTAAATGTTGGAGCTCCTCAGATTTCAGTTTGGGGCTCCCTTTTCCTTCTACACAACTTTTTTTTTTTTTTTTTTCCTGGTACGTGGGCCTCTCACTGCTGTGGCCTCTCCCGTTGCGGAGCACAGGCTCCGGACGCGCAGGCTCAGCGGCCATGGCTCACGGGCCCAGCCGCTCCGCGGCATGTGGGATCTTCCCGGACCGGGGCACGAACCCGTGTCCCCCGCATCGGCAGGCGGACTCTCAACCACTGCGCCACCAGGGAAGACCCTCTACACAACTCTTTAAAGCACCTCATCCAGTTCCATTGTATTGAATGCCATATATGTGTGATAATGAACCCATGATTTTCTCCAGCTAAATATCATCTCCAGCCTCATATATTTAACCACCTCTATGACCTTTCACTTGAATGTTTCATGTGCATCTCAAACTTAATATGTGAAAAGTAGAATTCTTAACTCCTCCTCCTTATCCCCTTATCCCGAAGTCTTCTTGTCCTCCGTCTGCCCTAGCTCAATCTATGGTACCATCACCTACCTGTTACTTAGCCCCAAATTCCTGGCCTCTCTCTGCCTGTCACACTCATAGCCCTTCAAACCAATCGCCTGCACACTTGGACAGGAAACACAAGTGTATTATTCATTGGGTTTCCTTAAACCACTGGCACACAGTAATAATATTTGATGAATAAATAAAAGATGTAGAATATTCATCTGGAAGCAATACTAATAACCCCTGTAATTTATGGAGCATCCATCTACTATGTGCTAGGTGCTTTAAATATTATAAATCTATTCCTAATAACGACTCTTCAAAGAAGGTAGACAAGGAAAAAGGCTCACAGAGCTATAAGTTTTGAATGCTTTTGCTTTTATGAAATTTCACTGGACACTCATGACAGAATGCTTTATATGGCATTATGGCACACATAAGCATAGTTCTGAGTGTTTTCTATACATATATTATCTCACTTAAATCTTACTAATAACTCTAGGGTAGGTTTTATGTACCATTTTGTAGATGAGGAGACTGAGGCTAATAGAAATTAATCAACTTGACCTAGGTCAAATATTAGCCAGGAAATGGTATGACTGGTACTTAAGCCCCAGTTCATTTGGCTCCTGAGACTACATATTTCTCTGCTTTATCATAGAATAATCTCCATCAAGGGTACCACTAAAGCAATGTCAACATTTTATGAAATGTTGCAGTAGATGACCTTTTGAGTTTCTTCTGATTAGAATTTTCATAATTATATTGTGTAAAAAATCTTTTTATTTCTTTAAATAGCACTTCATTACCACTTAAAAAAATAAAAGTAACTTTGTAAATTTCATAGAACATGTAGAAATGTTCTAAACGCACACAAAAATTCCACCTGCTATGACGGTAAAGATCTCCCTCTTTTTTTGTAAGTCTTGGCATATTTCAAAATAGGATTCCCATCTTGTTAATATCTGGACCAAATTAACCAGCCTGGCAATGACTCCTAGAGCCACGCTAGCAGATACACAGTGCAGGACGTCACCCCAGGGCTGACTCACCACACAGAACGTCTAGTCACTCAAGGAGTATTGTTCTTAATGACCCAAATTTACTGAGAACTATTCTGAATACCTCTGGACAAAAAAGACCTTATTACAATCAGCGTATTGTTAAAAAGAGAAATGTCGATGCTAAAATTCTCTATCTGTATTTAGCTCATTTGAGTACTTAATTCTATTCATTATAATTATACAGTTATATGGAAATCATTCTATTCCAGCTCCCCCATTCCACCATCATGTTCAAGAAGGAAATGAACAGCGATGCCCCACGTGACAAATATTTGCAATAAGAAAAGAATACTATGAGCATCAAGTGAAATAACAGGGAAACTTGAAACACTGGGAAAGCGGTGTCGATTTTCTGAGCGACTCAAGGTGCTCAGATGCAATTAGCCTATGTGTGAAGTCAGGAGACTGAGGCTGAGGAAGAGGCACTAAGAAATCTTGACTTCTTTTCTTGCCCTGCACAAAAGGTCTTAGAGCTCTTCAGCATAGATGTTACTTTTCCTTCCTGTAAATCTGTATCCGGCTCTAAGCTAATCAGGACAAATTGCTCTTTACACTCACAGGGCCACAGCATTCTGAATAATTTTAGAAATTATTTGCCGCCACGTAATGATAGCAGGTACTTATCCAATGCTTACCAGTTGCTGTTCTAACTAGAGCCGGGGTTGGAATGCAGGGAGTCTAGCTGCACGCTGTGCTCTTATTCGTCACACTGAACTGCCTCCTCCGTGACAGACTATCTCAGTAAGTCCCCTAGTTAGAGGACCCATCTGTTTGCAGCTCACTCTGGTGTGGAAGTGGAGCCACATATCGGATCAGGAAGTTTCATCTCTACCACCGACAAAGGGTCTTTGAGTCACCCACATCACTCACAGGTCAGATGAAATCCACAACTTTAGAAAGAATGTCACAGACCTGGCTCGTTGCAAGGGTGTAGGGAGGATGGTGTGAAGCGTAAGTGAGGGGAACCCCCCACTACGATGTCCCAGGAGGTGGATGGAATTATAGAGGAGGGAGCTTGAGAGGGGTGTGGTTCAAGAAGGTGAGAGTTTGAACTTTCCTTCTCCTATTTTAGGAATGCTTCTAAAACTGTCTTTGATTTTTAAAATACAGATGTTTGCTTTATTTAAACATCTGATGTTTCTGCTTTGGGTCAAGTGAGTGGACAGGATGGCAACGGAAGGGAGGTATATCACATCCCATCACTTCAGTGGGTCCCATGCAAGAACACGCATCTGTTGGGTTCATTCAGACTCCAAGCCTGGGAGGTGTCTAAGTACAGGAGAAGAGTGGCTAAAAGGGAGAGCTCGGGTGAGAGGGAGGTACCATTCTAATTATGTCTGCTGGTTAGAGGAGCACTTTTGAAGCTTTAATGTGCATTTGAATCACCTGGAGATCTTGTTAAAAATGCAAATTCCCATTCAGCGGATCTGCAGTAGGGCCCGGGACTCTGCATTTCTAACAAGCTCCCTAGTGATGCTGATGCTTCTGGCCTGTAAACCACATGTTCAGTAGCAAGGAGCTAAAGGACGTGTTAACTGTGTGGCAGAGGGACCTTATATGCCTGAGTTACACATATATTTTTCATTGCCCTGCCCTCTTTATTCTCTTGGTCTCATATCCAGTTGCTTAGAGAAGAATTTCCATTCCTCTCGTCATATGTCCTGAGGGAACATCCATAAAAATAATACCCGTGGCTTCTCTGTTGGTCACGCTCAAATCACCTAAACCAATTACCTTCAGATTTGCACAGGAAACATAAGCATATTATTCATGGTTCCCCTCAAACCCCTGGCACATAGAGAGAAGGGGATCGGGGATGGTTGTCCTTTCTCTCTCTGCTGTACAGTATAAGACCAGGTAGACAGCACTTTTATCTGGCCCTAGGTGCATCTGCTTCCTCATCCTGGGACAGCTGTACATTTTGTCAACTCCAATGATGTCCTCCCCTGCTGTGAATAATAGAAGATATGGTCTATTAAAAGGCGGTGCCGGGGCCAAAGCTGAAGGAAGACTCCAGAAGTAGTGATTGTTTAGTCCAAATGCCCAGAAAGATTAGCCTGCTTGAGCCAGCAGCATGGGCAATCCTCTGCTCTGCGTCTCTGAGTTTACCAAGGGAAAACCTTGAGAGCATTCAACTTAAGCCCTGGTTGGAGGGATCATTTAAGGATCTTTTCCTCCTTGAAACATCAGCAAAGAGGATGATTATTTGCATTGTCCAAACTATTTTCATAAGATATGCAATGGAATTAGGAAACCCAAATTTAGATTAGGTGCAATGAAACTGTCTTCCTGAGAGAGAAAAGGTAATTATAGAAAGGCCTTTCAAAGAAAAGTGATGGAAACACTTACTAATGTTTCCCCGAGACCTTCACAGAGCCGGGTGACAGGGAGAGGAAGCTGGTCTGGATAACCTATTACTTCTTTCCCCAGGGCAGTTTCATGACCGGAGTTACCAGTGTAGAGAGCCAAGACAATGAGTGGAATCAGGCCATGCGTGGGACCAAAATAAACTGGGCTAATGCTCTGACTGTAAGGAATGGCTTGGTGCCCGGACACCACCTGTGAACACCGAGCCCCCTAGACCCTGCCCCGCCTTCCCGGAAGGCAAGATTCCCTCACATGCTACCACCCCACCAAACCAAATCTAGTAGGACAGAAGCCCGAGTATGTTATTACAACATTCTTATAAGATTTCCCTGGATCTCCTTGAGTTTATTTTCTCTTAAAAAAAATTTTTTTTAAACATGGCTCAAAAATTAAAACTATACAAGAATGTACACTGAGAAGTGTCACTTTCCTCTGTCCCCACCCACCACCTTCTCCCCATGCCCACTCTAAGTTATTACCAAATTTCTGTTTATCTTTATATTATTTTTTATGCATATCCAAGTAAATTTTCTTATACCTCTGTTTCTTGTACAAAAGATTGAGTTCACTCTTCTACGTTTTGCTTTTTTTTCATTTAAAAATATAGAGATTTCCCCATAGCAGTATGTAGAAATCCTCCTCTTTCTTTTTGACAGTCACATAGTATTCCAATATATAAATGTTTTAGTTTTCATTCAACCAGTCTCCTAGCTGCTGTACTCTTGCATAGTTTCCAGTCTCCTTTATTACAAACAATGCTGCAAGACGCAAACTTTTGCATATGCTATTTTGTTTGGGTACAGATGTAACTAAAAGCTAGATTCTGGGATCCAGTTTCCCTGACTTAAAGGGTAAATGCATTTGTAATGTTGATATTTCCAGTCTCCCTTCCTTAAGAATTGCAATTTTCTTTTCTCCCTCCAAATGTGTAAGAATGTCTGTTTCTCTACATCCTTACCGAGAGAATGTGTGTCAAACTTCTGGATTTGGCTAATCTAATAGAGGACAAATGTTGTCTTAGAGTAGTTCTAACATTTGATCTCTTATCATGAGTGTGACAACATATTGTCATAACTTTCAGAGACATTTTAACTTATTTTTCTGTGAACTTTTTGTTCATGTCCTTTGCCCATTTCTATTTTTGGTGGGTGGTTTTTTAATCTTGATTTCTAGGAGCTGTTATATATTAAGGAGATTAACCTTTATTTATGGAGAACAAATTTGGAGGACTTACATTACCCAATTTCATAATTTATTATAAAGCTACAGTGTTCAAGACAGTATGGCAATGGTATAAAGATAGACAATTAGATCAATGGAATAGAATCCAGAAATAGAACCACACTTACATGATCAATGGATTTTCAACAAAGGTGCCAAGGGAATTTAATATGGGAAGTACAGTCTTTTAAACAAATGTGCTGAAATAATTGTATATCTCTATGAATTAAAAAAATTAACCTTGACTCTTATGACATTTTATAAGTAAAAATGAACTAAAATGGATCATAGACCCCAATACAAGAACAATAAAACTCATAGATAAATGCATAGGAGAAAATCTTTGTGATATTGTGTTAATCAAAGATTTATTGAACAGGGGACAGAAAACACTGATTATAAAAAACAACCTTGCTAAAATGGACATTAGCAAAATTAAAAACTTATGCTCTAGAAAGACACACTGACTGAAGGAAATAAAAGGCAAGCTGTAGATTGAGAGTAAATACTTGCAAAGCATATGTCTGTCAAAGGGCTTGTTCCAGAATCTATAAAGAATTCTTACAATCTCATAGTAAGCAGACAAACACAATGAAAAATTTGGCAAAAGATTTGAACAAATTGTTCACAAAGGGAGATATACAGATGGCAAATAAGCATATGAAAGTATACTCAACATCTCTAGTCATCAGGGGAATGCAAATTAAAACCACAATGAGATCCCACTACATGCTCACTAAAATGGCTAAAATTAAAAGGACTGGCAATACCAAGTGCCAGTGAGAAATGTGGAGCCACTCTAGCTCCCACACAGTGGACATGCAAAATGTTCCAGTAATGTTGGAGAACAGTATGGCAGTGTCAAGTTTTTTTAAACATGCATTTATCATCAAACTCAGCAATCCCACTCCTATGTATTGAAGTAAGAAATTAAATATATGTTCACCTAGAGACTTTTATATGAATGTTATAGCAACATTATTCATGAATGATAAAAGTAGAAACAACTGAATGTCCATCAATTGATGAATGTATACCGTGAAATACTACTAGAACTACCATGGAACACAATATTAATATATTGATACATAACATAAATGAACCTAAAAACATTATTCTCAATGAAATAAGTCAAATCAAAAGACTATTATAAACTGATTCACTTTGTTGTAAAGCAGAAACTAACACACCATTGTAAAGCAATTATACTCCAATAAAGATGTTAAAAAATAAAAAAGACTATTATAGTATTTCTCTTCTTATGTTAAATTCTAAAAATGGCAAAACCCTAGTGTCAGAAAGAACAGTGATTTGTAGGATCAGAGGAAACATTAACATTAAGGAAACATTAAAGAAACATTAACATTAAGGAAATATTAAGGATGTAAAGAAACAAGCATTAATATTTCTAGGATCAGAGGAAAACATTAACTACAAAGAGGCATGAGGGATTTTGCAGGGAGGTAATGGAAATAGTATATATTTTGATTCTGAAATGGTGATTATGTGATTATATGGAATTGCCAAAACTGATCAAACTGTACAATTAAAATGAGTGAATTTTATTTTATGTAAATTGTATCTCAATAAAGCTGATCATATAGTTCAAGTGGAATGATAATAAAAATATAACCTATCAAAATTTGTTGATTGAAATTAAAGGAGTACTTTGAGAAGAATTTAAAGCTTTGAAGGCTGATAATAAAAAAAGGAATCTTTTAAATCAATAATCCAAATTTTTGATTTAAAGTACTAGAAAAAGAGAAAATAAAACCTAAAGTAAGTAGAAGAAAGGAAATATTAAAGAAAAGGGAATAAATAAATAAAGAAGAAAACAATACAGAACATTTTAAAAGCCAAAAGTTGGTTTTTGAAAAGTTATTTAAACATTTATAATGCCCTAGCAATCTGATAAAGATAAATACAACTAACCAACACTGTGAATGAAAAAGGGAGATCCAATAGTTTTTAAAAGTATCATAAGAGAATATTGTAAAAAACTTTATGTCAATATATTTAACATCTTAGGTAAAATGGATGAATTTCTTGAAAAGTATTTTTACCAAAACGGACCCAAGAAGAAATAGAAAATTTGAAGTGTCCAAAATTGGTTTGAAAATTGAATTTGTAGTAGAAACCTGAACAGAACGAAAATGCCAGACTAGATGACTGCACTGGTTTAGAGAACATTTTTTAGAAAACAGAAAATAAAGGAATAATTTTCAACTTATTTTATGATGGTATAATCTTGATACCAAAATCTTTCAAGGACATTACAAGAAAAGAAAATAATAAACCAGTATTCCTCATGACCATAAGTGCAAAAATTTTTACTAAAAGATTACCAAATCGAATTCAACAATATGTAAAAAGGATAATACTTTATGACCAAGTAGTGTTTATCTCAGGAATGCAGGGTTAGTTCAATATTCAAAAGTCTAATATAATTTAGCACACTAAGAGAATAATTCTCTCAGTTAATACAGAAAAAGTTTGAAAAAATACAAACCCTTTCATGGTAAAATTTCACAGCAAATTAGAAAGAAAAATCTCCTTAGTCTAATAATGGGGTCAATGAGAAACTTATGGTTAATAACACACTCACTGGTAAAATAATCCTATTCATATAGAAATTGAATTCATAATTTTAAAATTCTTCATGATGACATCCCTAGACTCAAATGACTTTCCTAGTAACTCAATTAAACATTTAAGGAAGAAATTACAGTCATAAGGATTAGAAAGAAGGAAGTAAATCTATCTTTATTTACAGATAACATGTAGAAAATACTAAGGAATTCCACAAAAAAAGACTGCTAGAACTAAAGTAAACTTAGTAAGTTCACTTAGTAAGAATACAAGTTCAATATTCAAAAATCAATGCTATCTACTAATAAAAAAATTTAAAGTAAAATTTAAAAAAGCAATTCCATTTATAATAATATCAAAGAACATAAAATACCAAGAACTGAATTTTCCAAAGTAAAGTACAAGACCTTTGTACTAAAAGTTATGAAACATTACTGAGAGAAATAAAAGCAGACTGAAATGAATAGAGAGATGGAAAGATACACCATATTTATGAGCTGGAATAATGGATATCATTAAGATTTCAGTTCTCCTCAAATTGATCTAGAGAATCAATATAATGCCAGTCAAAGTCCCAGCAGGCTTTTCTCCCCCCAGAAACTGACAAACTGATTCCAACATTTATATGCAAATGCAAAGTACCTAGACTAGCCAAAACTAATTTGAAAAGAAGCAAAGTTGGTGGATATACATCATATTTCATGCCTTGCTATAAAACTATAGAAATCAGAACTGTGAGGTACTTGTAAGACTAGACAAGTAGAATAGAGTCGATAATAATCCCACACATAATGTAGGGTTAATGGATTTTCAACAAAAATACCAATGTAATTCATGGAGATGAATCTTCCTTTTAACAAATGATGCTGGATCAACCGGATAAAAATACAGGAAAAAGAAATGAACCTCAACCTTTACCTCACACCATTACATAAAGCTAAGATTGATCATAGATCTTACTGTCAAGACTAAAACTATAAAATCTCTAGTACAATTCATAGGAGACTACCTTTGTAACCTTGAGGAAGGCAAAGTTTATCAAAATTTAAAGCTTTTGCTCATCAAAAAATTCTAAAAAATATGGAAAGAAATGTCACTAACTCTACTTAATATATATGTCAAAGGACTTGTATCCATGGTATATAAACATCTCCTACAAGAAACTTCTTTTTCTTTTCCTTTTTTAAAAGGAGCAGGTGACAATAGCTTTGAACACTTTAAAAAAGAAAATATACAACTGTTTAATGAGAACATGAAAATTTGCTCAACATCCTTAGTCAACAAGAAATACAAACTAAAACCATACTGTGACATCACTTCACTCCTACAAGAAGAGCAAAACTTTAAAAGTTGACAAACCCAAATATTCGTGAGGATTTACGGGGCAACTGCATTTCTCATCATTGCTGATGGGACTATGTAATGATACAACAACTTTGGAAAACTGTTTTTTGTTTTCTTATCAGATTAAACATGCAGCTACACCATGACCTAGTAATCCTACTTCCATATATTTAAGAGAAATAAACATATATGTATATAAAAAGATTGATCTGAGAGTATTTATAGCACCTGTATTTGTAATAATCCCAAACTGAAAAAAAAAAAATTCAAATGTCCAGCAACAGGAGAAGGGATAAACAAATTGTGACATATTCATATAAATTGAAGAACTGTTCATATACACAGTAATATGAATGAACCTCACAGACTAATACTATGTGAAGAGGAAATATTATCTCCTAATATAAAGTTCAGCAGCAGATAAAATTAATTTATATGTTTTCTCTGGAGGGATTGTGTGGAAGAGAGGACAAGAAAAATGTTGAAGCTTTTGAAATATTCTCTGTCATGATTGTGCTGTTGGTTATATAAGCATATAAATTTGTCAAAATTAATCAAATTGTACATATAAGATTTGTATGTAAACTTTATCTCTATAAAATATAATAAACCAAGGTATTGCAGGAAGAAAAGGAGAGGGAAGATTTAAAGAATAGAGAAAACTAATGTGAATTAGATTTTTCCATTCATTTTTTAACTTAATCCTTCAGCAATTTCCTTCTTTCTTGCACCTCTCGTGTACAACAAGTTTTTTTTTCTTTTTTCCTTTTTTTTTTAATACAGCAGGTTCTTATTAGTCATCGACTTTATACACATCAGTATATACATGTCAATCCCAATCTCCCAATTCATCACACCCCCCCCCCACCACTTTCCCCCCTTGGTGTTCATACGTTTGTTCTGCATCTGTGTCTCAATTTCTTCCTTGCAAACTGGTTCATCTGTACCATTTTTCTAGGTTCCACATATATGCGTTAATATACAATATTTGTTTTTCTCTTTCTGACTTACTTCACTCTCTACGACAGTTTCTAGATCCATCCACGTCTCAACAAATGACCCAATTTCGTTCCTTTTTATGGCTGAGTAATATTCCATTGTATATAGGTACCACATCTTCTTTATCCATTCGTCTGTCGATAGGCATTTAGGTTGCTTCCATGACCTGGCTGTTGTAAATAGTGCTGCAATGAACATTGGGGTGCATGTGTCTTTCTGAATTATGGTTTTCTCTGGGTATATGCCCAGTAGTGGGATTGCAGGATCATATGGTAATTCTATGTTTAGTTTTTTAAGGAACCTCCATACTGTTCTCCATAGTGGCTGTATTAATTTATATTCCCACCAACAGTGCAAGAGTGTTCCCTTTTCTCCACACTCTCTCCAGCATTTGTTGTTTGTAGATTTTCTGATAATGCCCATTCTAGCTGGTGTGAGGTGATACCTCATTGTAGTTTTGATTTGCATTTCTCTAATAATTAGTGATGTTGAGCAGCTTTTCATGTGCTTCTTGGCCATCTGTATGTCTTCTTTGGAGAAATGTCTATTTAGGTCTTCTGCCCATTTTTTGATTGGGTTGTTTGTTTTTTAATATTGAGCTGCATGATCTGTTTATATATTTTGGAGATTAATCCTTTGTCCGTTAATTCATTTGAAAATATTTTCTCCCATTCTGAGGGCTGTCTTTTCATCTTGTTTATGGTTTCCTTTGCTGTGCAAAAGATTTTAAGTTGCATTAGGTCCCATTTATTTATTTTTGTTTTCATTTCCATTACTCTAGGAGGTAGATAAAAAAAGATCTTGCTGTGATTTATGTCAAAGAGTGTTCTTCCTATGTTTTCCTCTAAGAGTTTTATAGTGTCCGGTCTTATATTTAGGTCTCTAATCCATTTTGAGTTTATTTTTCTGTATGGTGTTAGGGAGTGTTCTAATTTCACTCTTTTACATGTAACTGTCCAGTTTTCCCAGCACCACTTATTGAAGAGACAGTCTTTTCTCCATTGTATATCCTTGCATCCTTTGTCATAGATTAGTTGACCATAGGTGCGTGGGTTTATCTCTGGATTTCTATCTTGTTCCATTGATCTGTTTCTGTTTTTGTGTCAGTACCATATTGTCTTGATTACTGTAGCTTTGTAGTATAGTCTGAAGTCAGGGAGTCTGATTCTTCCAGATCCTTTATTTTCCCTCAAGACCACTTTGGCTATTCGGGGTCTTTTGTGTCTCCATACAAATTTTAAGATTTTTTGTTCTAGTTCCATAAAAAATGCCATTGGTGATTTGATAGGGATTGCATTGAATCTGTACATTGCTTTGGGCAGTATAGTCATTTTCATAACATTGATTCTTCCAATCAAAGAACATGGTATATCTCTCCATCTGTTTGTATCATCTTTAATTTCTTTCATCAATGTCTTATAGTTTTCTGCATACAGGTCTTTTGTCTCCCTAGGTAGGTTTATCCCTAAGTATTTTATTCTTTTTGTTGCATTGGTAAATGGGAGTGTTTCCTTAATTTCTCTTTCAGATTTTTCATCATTAGTGTAAAGGAATGCAAGACATTTCTATGCATTAATTTTGTATCCTGCAACTTTACCAAATTCATTGATTAGCTCTAGTAGTTTTCTGGTGGCATCTTTAGGATTCTCTATGTATAGTATCATGTCATCTGTAAACAGTGACTGTTCTACTTCTTCTTTTCCAATTTGTATTTCTTTTATTTCTTTTTTTTCTCTGATTGCACGGCTAGGACTTCCAAAACTATGTTGAATAATAGTGGTGAGAGTGGACATCCTTGTCTCCTACCTGATCTTAGAGGAAATGTTTTCAGTTTTTCACCATTGAGAATGATGTTTGCTGTGGGTTTGTCATATATGGCCTTTATTATGTTGAGGTAGGTTCCCTTTATGCCCACTTTCTGGAGAGTTTTTGTAAGAAACAGGTGTTGAATTTTGTCAAAAGCTTTTTCTGCATCTATTGAGATATGGTTTTTATTCTTCAATTTGTTAATATGGTGCATCACATTGATTGCTTTGTGTATAGTGAAGAATCCTTGCATCCCTGGGATAAATCCCACTTGATCATGGTGTATGATCCTTTTAATGTGTTGTTGGATTCTATTTGCTAGTATTTTGTTGAGGATTTGTTCATCTACAGTCCTCAGTGATATTGGTCTGTAATTTTCTTTTTTTGTATTATCTTTGTCGGGTTTTGGTAGCAGGGTGATGGTGGCCTCATAGAATGAGTTTGGGAGTGTTCCTTTCTCTGCAATTTTTGGGAAGAGTTTGAGAAGGATGGGTGTTAGCTCTTCTCTAAATGTTTGATAGAACTCACCTGTGAATCCATCTGGTCCTTGACTTTTGTTTGTTGGAATATTTTTAGTCATAGTTTCAATTTCATTACTTGTGATTGGTCTGTTCATATTTTCTATTTCTTCCTGGTTCAGTCTTGGCAGATTGTGCATTTCTAAGAATTTGTCCATTTCTCCCAGGTTGTCCATTTTATTGGCACAGAGTTGCTTGTAGTAGTCTCTTAGGATGCTTTGTATTTCTGCAGTGTCTGTTGTAACTTCTCCTTTTTCATTTCTAATTTTATTGATTTGAGTTCTCTCCCTCTTTTTCTTGATGAGTCTCTCTAATGGTTTATCAATTTTGTTTATCTTCTCAAAGAACCAGCTTTTAGTTTTATTGATCTTTGCTACTGTTTTCTTTGTTTCTATTTCATTTATTTCTGCTCTGATCTTTATGGTTTCTTTCCTTCTGCTAACTTTGGGTTTTGTTTGTTCTTCTTTCTCTAGTTCCTTTAGGTATAAGGTTAGATTGTTTATTTGAGATTTTTCTTGTTTCTTAGGTAAGCTTGTATCGCTATAAACTTTCCTCTTAGAACTGCTTTTGCTGAATCCCATAGGTTTTGGATCATTGTGTTTTCACTCTCATTTGTCTCTAGGTATTTTCTGATTTCCCCTTTGATTTCTTCAGTGATCTCTTGGTTATTTAGTAACTTTTTTTTAACCTCCATGTGTTTGTGTTTTTTACGTTTTTTTCCCTGTAATTCATTTCTAATCTCATAGCATTGTGGTCAGAAAAGATGCTTGATGTGATTTCAATTTTCTTAAATTTACTGATGCTCGATTTGTGACCCAAGATGTGATCTATCCTGGAGAATGTTCCGTGCACACTTGAGAAGAAAGTGTAATCTGCTGGTTTTGGATGGAATGTCCTATAAATATCAATTAAATCTATCTGGTCTATTGTGTCATTTTAAGCTTCTGTTTCTTTATTTATTTTCATTTTGGATGATCTGTCCATTGGTGTAAGTGAGGTGTTAAAATCTCCCACTATTATTGTGTTACTGTCGATTTCCTCTTTTTTTTTTGTCAATAGTTTCTTTATTTTTAAATTTTTTTCTATTGAAGTATAGTTGATGTACAATATTATATAAGTTACAAGTGTACAGTATAGTGATTCACAGTTTTTAAAGGTTATACCCTATTTATAGTTACTATAAAACATTGGCTATATTCCCCATGTTGTACAATATATCCTTGTAGCTTATTTTATACATAGTAGTTTGTACCTCTTAATCCCCTTCCCTACTTTCCTCTTTTATAGCTGTTAGCAGTTGTCTTATGTATTGAGGTGCTCCTATGTCTGATGCATATATATTTATAATTGTTATATCTTCTTCTTGAATTGATCCCTTGATCATTATGTAGTGTCCTTCCTTGTCTCTTGTAGAATTCTTTATTTTGAAGTCTATTTTATCTGATATTAGTATTGCTACTCCAGCTTTCTTTTGATTTCCATTTGCATGGAATATCTTTTTCCATCCCCTCACTTTCAGTCTGTATGTGTCCCTAGGTCTGAAGTGGGTCTCTTGTAGACAGCATATATATGGGTCTTGTTTTTGTATCCATTCAGCAAGCCTGTGTCTTCTGGTTGGAACATTTAATCCATTCCCGTTTAAGGTAATTATGGATATGTATGTTCCTATTACCATTTTCTTAATTGTTTTGGGTTTGTTTTTGTAGGCCCTTTTCTTCTCTTGCATTTGTTGTAGAGCTGGTTTAGTGGTGCTGAATTCTCTTGGCTTTTGCTTGTCTGTAAAGCTTTTGATTTCTCCATTGAATCTGAATGAGATCCTTGCTGGGTAGAGTAATCTTGGTTGTAGGTTCTTCCCTTTCATCACCTTAGATATATTGTGCCACTCCCTTCTGGCTTGTAGAGTTTCTGCTAAGAAATCAGCTGTTAACCCTATGGGAGTTCCCTGTATGTTATTTGTCATTTGTCCCTTGTTGCTTTTAATACTTTTTCTTTGTCTTTAATTTTTGTCAATTTGATTACTATGTGTCTTGACGTGTTTCTCCTTGGGTTTATCCTGCCTGGGACTCACTGCACTTCCTGGACTTGGGTGGTTATTTCCTTTCCCATGTTAGGGAAGTTTTTGACTATAATCTCTTCAAATATTTTCTCGGGTCCTTTCTCTCTCTTCTCCTTCTCGGACCCATATAATGCAAATGTTGTTGCGTTTAATGTTGTCCCAGAGGTCTCTTAGGCTGTCTTCATTTCTTTTCATTCTTTTTTCTTTATTCTGTTCTGAAGCAGTGAATTCCACCATTCTGTCTTCCAGCTCACTTATCTGTTCTTCTGCCTCAGTTATTCTGCTATTGATTCCTTCTAGTGTAGTTTTCATTTCAGTTATTGTATTGTTCACCTCTGTTTGTCTGTTCTTTAATTCTTCTAGGTCTTTCTTAAACATTTCTTGTGTCTTTTCGATCTTTGCCTCCATTCTTTTTCTGAGGTTCTGATCATCTTCATTATCATTATTCTGAATTCTTTTTCTGGAAGGTTGCCTATCTCCACTTCATTTATTTGTTTTTCTGGGGTTTTATCTTGTTCCTTCATCTGGTACATAGCCCTCTGCCTTTTCATCTTGTCTATCTTTCTGCAAATGTGGTTTTTGCTTCACAGGCTGCAAGATTGTAGTTCTTCTTGCTTCTGCTGTCTGCCCTCTCCTGTACAAGAAGTTTTTGTTTGCTTAATTGATAATTTGTTATCTTAAATCGCTAGTCTAAAGCTCTTTCATTGTTGATTTGAATGCGTTGACTTCAGTAGGATCAGAGAAAAACTTCAAGGGACTGTAGTTATTATTTATTATATTCTCAATTATTAGATTTTAAATTATTAGATTGTTAGTATGTTCTAGCAAATGTTGTAAATATGGTATTGTGATATTTTATTTATCCTCACACACACATACCAAAAAACATATGAGGTTCATATTATACATAGAAAAGTTAGCTGAGGTTTAGAGACCCGCCCAAAGGTGCACTGTTAGTGTCAAAGTTAGACTAGAACCAGGTTCAGTTCTGGACTCTTGCCATTTTATCCAGTTTAGGTAACACTGCAGAGAAACAACTCTACCACCACTACCGCCCATCCCAAACTTCATATCCTTGTCTCCTCTTCATTTCTTTTGGTTACCAGGTGGTTTGTTAATTCATTAATTCTTTAAGTCATTAAACAAGGATTTACTGAACTGAGCATCTATCTGTGCCAGGAATGTGTTAGGTGCCTGCTAGGAAGGAATTAAATATCTAGTGTGGACACAGAAAAGCGAACAAATTCTGATAGCTGCCATGATAAGAGAAAGTAGATCGTGAGATGGGAGTGAGCCTCCGGAGGGATACCTAAAACAGATTCTGACACCAGGAGGCGGGCTGGGGCAGGGAGACTTGTCGAAAGAGATGAGGTAAGCAGCAAGCCAGCCAGGTGAAATAGCAGGGGAGAGGACCCTTCCAAAGGAGAGCTAGTGCACAGACAGGGCGTCATGACACAGTGTGGCCTTTTCTAGAACCACATGGAAGTTTGTTCAACGGGCAGTTTGAGGGATGAAAGAATGTGAAGTGGATACTTGACAATTAAGTAAGGGTTGACTCATAAAAGGCCCTGCATTCTTGGTGAAGGCCTTTTAATTTTATCCTGAGGCAAGGGCAGGGCATTCAAAGATTTTAAGTTCTTTTAGCGAAAGGATTTTATTTGGGCTTTGGAAAGAGCATGGTAGCTGGATTAGGGAGAAAGGAAGAGTCAAGCTACTGTTGGAATTATACTGGCACAACAAAATGGGTGCTTAAAGTAAGACAGCTGCAGCAAAGAAAGATGAGAGAGATGAAGAGGACTGGTTAGCATACCCGCCCACCTTCCAATTAGTCAGGAGATTTCTTTCTCTTAGATCCCTTTCCTGGTGTTTTTCTTTTGAGAGGAAAGTATAAAGCATTGATGGGTCCCAGGCTTGGACTGAAGTAGCTGGTGGTGATGCTTACTGAGATGAGAACGCCATGGCCATGGCAGGGCCATGTAATGTTCCTTCCTTACCTCAAGTGGAAACCTCAGGCAATAGCTCCTAACAACTACATGGTACTGGACCATTATCCAAATTGTTCTTTCACATGTGATTTTGTTGTTCTTCAACAGGACTATGTATATACCCTTGTCTAGTTCTTTGGTCATAGCATTGTTTATCCATTAATAACCTCTGATAGGAATTTGCAAATTAAGGCCACTGGCCAGATGAAATTTATTGTTCTCTAACCAAAACCATCTTCACTGGTCAAATGAATCAAATTAGCTAAGCCATTATTATTTTTTTTTTTTTGAGTAGGAAAACATGCATGCACAAAAAGCCCTGCCCCCCCTTTTTCTTTCTTCATCTTTTTCTTTGCTTCTCTTTCCTTCCTCCATCCCTCTGTTTTTTCTCTCTCCCTCCATTTCTCTCTCTCTTGCTCTCACTCTCGCTCTATCTTTCTTTGTTAATCTGGGAGAAATATTTCTCCGAACTTGAAATGATTCCACTGATTGGTTCTAGCACAAACATTTTGAACTCTGAAATCTGGAGTCAGATAGAAATGTGACATGGAGTTTGACATTTCTATGGAGAGTTTCATCAAATATCCCCTTCTTACCACCTCCTGCTCTTCACATAACCCATGGTTTAACTTCTGCAAGATGGATTACATTGTCTCCCCCCAGCTGGTATGCAGATACCACCTCATGGAAAGAAGTTTAAAAATAATTGTAAGCTCATTAGATGTGGCAGCATCCGGGTGAGAGGGAGGATACTGGATGAAGGGAGAGAGGACACAGGAGATGAGGGAGGGCATATGTTTCCACTTATAAGTGAGAGCTTTAAAACTGTGCCAAGCAAAGCGCTGGTGGACCAGTGTAGAGTAAGCACAAGAGTACAGATCACCACATTTGACTATGACAAAATACTTTGGCTGAAACAATAAAACAATTTTAAGGTAACCTTTGTGGGGACTTTCAATCATTGCTCCATTGCAATCAACACATGATATATAAGGCTGATGAAAAGAACAATGTACTGGGAAGCCAGCCATGAACACAAAATATGGGTTTTCCATTGACTTGTTATAGGAATTAAAAAGAATTTTAATTCATTTGGATTTCAATATCCTGACCCATCAAAAAATAAAACAGTAATTGCTACCTCACAAGACTTTATGAGAATATACTGAGACAACCTTTGTGGAAAATCTTCCAATATGCATTTATTTTATTATTACCAATTATTATGGAGAAACAATTTTCAGTCAGAAGGTATTTAGTTTAAAAAAAGCAAGGCACAAGAAAAATTAATTTGTGGCCAAAACTGTTTTTGTATAAAATACTGATCTCTCCCCAAAACTATAGGTAAAATAGTGAGCATTTTAATCCTTAGTGGAGACAATTACACAATAACAACAATGTCTTCTGCACAGATCATTTTTGCTTTGGCTCTTGTGGAATAAGCATCACATGGAATATCAGTTAATGGAATAAAAGCTGGAACTAATGAAAATAGATTTTAGTTTCTTATAAATATCACAAAAAATCATTTTCGCAGTACAATGATCTTCATGGCAGATATAATGGTATTGGACATTTGCTCTGATGAAATTATAACAACCATTTTAATTATTTTTTGCTTTTTTTGGAATTTTATTTTATTTTTGATTTTTTTTTTTTTTTTTTTTTTTTTTTGTGGTGCGTGGGCCTCTCACTGTTGTGGCCTCTCCCGTTGCAGAGCACAGGCTCCGGACGTGCAGGCTCAGCAGCCATGGCTCACGGGCCCAGCCGCTCCACGGCATGTGGGATCTTCCCGGACCGGGGCACGAGCCCGTGTCCCCTGCATCGGCAGGTGAACTCTCAACCACTGCGCCACCAGGGAAGCCCCTGAACACTTTTGATGGGTTTTTCCCAAGGTTTTCTATAACCTGTCCCCACACAAACAATACAACCTTTTCTTCTAAATCCCAACAAAAATCTTCAGTTTCTCCTACTTAAAAATCCTTCTCACTCCTTTCAAAGGTTCTAAATCCTAACTTTTGTCTCCCAGTTTAATTTCTGTAGCATCCAACATGTCTTCCTTGAGACTCACAGCCCAATTTGATGGTTCTTCTTTCTGAATTCCCATGAAAACTTCTATTTATTTATTATGTATACTTCTATTAACCACACAAGCATAAATAACCTTGGATTACTTTAAAATCCTTAATATATATTTACTTTTTTTTTTCACCAGATGAATGTCCCTTAAAATGGCTCTTTTTGTTATATTTATTTTGAATCTTTCTAACACCTATTATATACCCAAGAATTGGTAAATTCTAATAACATGGCCTTGAGTAGATACTCAATGGATGCTTGTTGAAAGAACGAAGGTGGAGAATACCGTACCCAACCAAGAAGCAAGACTCTAGTTCCAACTTTGCTCTATTTTAACTAGAGTGATATTGGTCAAGTCAATTTATAATTTTGGTCCTCCATTTTCTTATCTATGAAAGGAGCCAAGTAAAAGAGATGAGCTTTCGATTCAGGCTTGTTCTACTTCCAGTGAATATCTATCTCATTCTATCACCCAAGCCTCACCTTCCCTTAAGAATACTTGTCAATGGTGGTGTAAAAACTGCCTTTCTGTAATTCCTCATCCAGCATTCACAGCGGAAATTTACTGGGACAATGTGTTCCCTATTAACTCTTTTTCCCTTAGTTTCCACTTTTGTCCTATATTTGGAGATTCCTTGGAATCTGGAAGCACAGAAATAGCTTCAGCAAACCTGGGGAATAGGCATGAAGAGACTTTAGGGACTCTGCCAGTCTGGCTCTGTGGCTCAGGTAACAGGCCAGCCAAGGCAGAGCTAGAGCTCAGAGCTGGAGGGTAAGTTCATAAAACAAGTGTAGGAACATTAAGTCTGAGGAGTAGACAAGGTTGAATTACAGGGCGCAGGCCAAAGCTCAGACTTCAAGCTGGCTGGCTGCTCTGAGAGCGCCAGAGGTCAAGATCCAGCAGGGGCAAAGGTGGAGGTGTGGTCAGGCGGTAGGGGTGGGAGTGGTGCAGGAGGAGGTGTTTTAAGATCCAGAGATCCCAGCTGCCCTGACTCATGCATACTTGGAGGGATAAAGTCTGAGAACGTGGACATGTCAGGACTTGGGTCCAAGCTGGCCTGAGGGATCAGGGAAAGAGTGGAGCTTCGAGTGGAAGTGCAGGAGCAGCAGTGAGACACCCAGGAGAGCAGCTGCAGCAGACTGTAGTCCCGACTCTGGGAAGGCTGCTGCCCACAACCACAGGGGTCTGAACACCACGCTTTGAGTTTGCAGATAAGGACTGTAGGGTGTAGGGCAGGATTCTCCTGGTGCTGGGAAGGCAGTGCCCTCTGTGTCCTCAGAGACCTTTACCAGTTTTTCCAGAGACCTGGAGGGCACGATCTCCTCCGAAGTCCTTACAGAGCTGTTTGCCGGCAACAGTTAGTGTCCAAAGAGGTGTGTGCGTGATGTGCCAGGGGCGTGCTGGGTGCAGCCCTAGTGACCCCAAGGCTGCCTGAGTTAAGCTCTGGATCAGCATTTCTTAACAGGTGAGATGTCTCCGGTTATGGTGGGCTCACCATCTAGACCCACGGGCAGCACACAGATTAATGTAGATCAAGTCCTCAGACAACCAAGGGGGTGCCACAGTCTCTCTCTTTCTCGCTTCCTGTGGATAACTCCTGAAATGAAGGAAACCGAGACTGAGGGGCTGGAGAATGCGGCAGGAATCCTAACTTTCTTGCTTAAGGAAGCTCTTAGCAAGTACCCATCTATCTGCCTTCAGGGAAGAAAACATTATTCTCTTTAGTCTTTCGAGTTCGGAATTGAGGACCAAATGCTCTCATCAGCAGTCTCTGTCCCAGTGCATATTCTTGTGGACTTAGTTTCAAATGTTCTTTCCTAAATAATCCACTGAAGATGACATAGAACCCAGACACTTACCCACCACATTTTATTTCCTTAGTGAGTAATTATGACATTTGTTCAGCTATTTAAATGTGTTCTCTGAGTTAGGTAAAGGAGAACATAATAGTTAATCAAACAACTAATTCTTGGGAATTTAAACATATTCTAAGCACTTAATCATACTTAAAATGGATTATTAATGAAGCTTATAAACCTTTTTGCAGCTCTGAAAGTGAATTTCTCTGCAGGCTTAGAGAGTATTAATCCACTTAGATTTTTACTAAACAAATATTATTCATGCTTTAATTCCTGGGAAAAGAGCTTTAGAAAGCGAAGTTCATGTTCTGTTGTCCTTTACCGGGTCTAGTAATTACTTATTCCGCGTGGGAAGCCCTGAGCTCGGGTTAAACATTTTTCAAGTTACTCCCAAACTTAGGGAACGTTAGTGACCTACTTTTTTATTACTAAAAAAAAGAATGAGAGGACAAATTGAAGACTATAAGGAATAGTTTTGTTTTAATACTGCATTTAAGGTAAATAGGTCACATTTTCTTTTTTTTTAATTTTTTTGCGGTACGCGGGCAGAGGCGTACTCTCCCGCTGCGGAGCACAAGCTCCGGACGCACAGGCCCAGCGGCCATGGCTCATGGGCCCAGCCGCTCTGCGGCATGTGGGATCTTCCTGGACCGGGGCAGGAACCCGTGTCCCCTGCATCAGCAGGCGGACTCTCAACCACTGCGCCACCAGGGAAGCCCCACATTTTCTTTCTCTCAAGATTACTGTCCCACAGGAAAAAAAAAATTTAAGCAGACTATTTCATTTTAGTGTTTTTTTTTTAAATAGTAGGATTAATATAAATTGCCTTCTCACCCGTTTTTAAAATAAAGGACTGAATGATAGTATTTATTTAACAAATATATATAGCAATATATTAAAAGCCTTTCATTTAATAACAGGAGAGGCAAAGATAAAGGATGAAAGAGGATCAAGAAGAAACAGGACAGAATATGAATACTATCAACCCCTCCCCCAAGACAAGACTGATACTACTTTAAAAAAAATAGGCAGTTCTTTAGAGTAGGGGTTTACAGAAAACTTTTTCTGTAAAGGGTCAGAGAGTAACTCTTTTGTATTTTGCAGACCACATACCTTCTCTGTTTATTATTTGGCTTATTTTTTCCTTTTTATTTTATGTTTTTTAAGACAATACTCTTAAAATGTTTAAAACATTCTTAGCTCACACTTGTACAAAAACAGACAGTGAGCTTAATTACACTCGCAGTTGGTACAGTTTGCTGACTTCTGCTTTAGATTTTAGAATGGGGCAAATGTTGCCCAAAAATGCTCACTAGTAATTTTATATAAAATTTGCAAGTAAAAGTGTTCTTGACATGGAAACTTCCTATTTTTAATGGTAAGTGGAAATCAATGTGGAAATTTTAGCTTTCCCGAGAAAAAGAAAGGCTCTTCTCTTGAGGAGTAGCTTCTCTACCTTGCAGCCCTTCAATTAGGATAGCTCTGAAAGTTTTGACAAGCTTGTATATTTCCAATTTCAGGAATAAAATCATCCTTGACTATCTCCTCTGCAGGCAGACTATTTCCTGCAGCTCCAGCCAAGGCTTTCTACTCTGAAGCATGGTTTCTTCAACTGGACTCTGAGGTCACACAGTTGAGGTCACTCAAGTTCTCTGCAGAATTTTTAAGGTTTGCATTTTCATTTCTAAAGGTAATAAAATAATTGATGTGATCAAATGCGGGATCATCTGGGTGATCACTGTCAAAATTGGTACCATTAGGGGAATTCAGTGCCCGATGAATTCAAGAGCTCTGGCTAATAGGAATACGAGTGAAGAACAATGAAATCATAGCATCCTGTACCTAGGAAGGTTTTGCTGCAGTTTGTTTAAAACAAAGAGCTGTGAGTGAATACAGCCATCTTGCCATTTAATAACACTGTAGTATCTTCATGTCAAACCAAAATAATTCTGCTAGAGTAGTGCCAAGGGCTTGCTGCCAGCAGTGGTTTAACTTCTGGAAAGCCACATCATTGATTCAACTATCATAGTTAACTTAGATTTTATTGAATTTGGTTAATGTAGCTACTTTGTAAATTTTTTTCAGTTTTTCACTTGTATAAGAAGTATAACTACAATAATAAAAACAGCAAGACAGCACCTCAGCTCTGTATCTGTATTCTTTAAAATACACCTATTTCTTACTTAGTGAAAAACATTAATCAATATTGCACCAAAACTCAAAAAAGCTACAGATCAGATACTTATTATAATGAGTATGTATATAAAAATCTTAATAACGAAGGTATTTTAAGTCAGAGGTAATAACCTATTTAAGCTAATATTTGACAAAACACATTCTGGAAGCTCAACATTGAGACTGTCATTGTTGAAATCTGTTGTAATTGACAGAATTTGACTGAAACTTAAACTACCACCGTCACCAAAATATAGTCTTTCTTGTACTATCAAAGCCTCTGAAGAAATGGTGAGCAGTTGCTTGTGCATGACTTTAAAAGTTTTAGCTTTGTTTTTGTTATCTGAATATTGTATATGAATAAGGCAATGCAAATAAGATCTTTGTTTAATACCCAGTTTTTAATGACTAAATCTGGTGGCATTAAAGAATCCATATATTTTCAAAATATGAAAGTCTCTCACTTGATTCAAAATAGATGACTTTTTTTGCACTGTCAGTGATTAAACCTGTTTGTGCAATTATTGTCTTAGTTTAAATGTAACCTAGTAGCTGACTTTGCGTTCATACGCTATGCTGGATTCCTAGCTAACGAGCTATCAGTATGCCAAGAATGTATTTTGGTTGTGTGGGTCTTTGTCTATGTTACTTTTCATATATTTAACTTGGGACTTTGGTCTCAAAAACAGAAATTCCCTTTGGACATTTCTGAATTTTTTGTATCTGATTTTTTTTCTTTTGCGATGAAACCGTAAATATAGTTCCTCTTTAGAGTTACCTACTTTCTTCAAGAAGGAATGGGAATAAAAGCAGTAGCTTCCACTTTTTGGTCTTAAGCTTCCTTCTAAAAACTGGTGAGGAACCCGAAGAGGTTTTGTTTACGTGGATTATATCAATCGTTATTTACCATATCAGAAATTAAAATTGAGAAGTTTTAAAAATATTTTAATGCATTTAAAATCATAATAATCAACTCATTACCTGTTAACATAAATAACATTTTCTGAAAAATAATTGTATATTCAGAAATGGAAATAATTAGGGAGAAGCATACATTTATTGTACATCTTTGTAGATCTCTTTAGCGTCTGGCTTAAAAGAAAATGCTGGATTTTCATATCTGCTTCTGCATTCAATATGTTGCATTATGCCGTTTTGGTTAAAGTATGTGAAGAATATCTGGCCTCACACAGATGGGTATTTGGAAGAAGGAGGAGTATTTTAATAGCCTTTCCAGATGATTATGGATATTCTTCTTTGATAGAATACCAAAACTCAGCAAGTGGTGGTTTCTTAAAGATTAGGCGCAACATGAAGTTTGAAATCATATCAATGAAATTTGCTTACTCGGTTACATTAAAATTCACTATTCTAAAAAAAAAATTCATGTATCTACCTTGCACTTTAAATGAATATTTCACTTGTGGCTTTTGTAATATTAAGTATTGGTCATCTGGAAAATTTAGTTCAATGAGATATGCAGATCTTGTTAATGTTGACGCATCATTACATGGTATCCAAGAAATCACATTTGTTAATATCACCTATCTCACCAGCATTTAAAAAACAGTGTTTAAGTTTTGGAAAGCTGTCAAGCTCCACATGGCAGCTACACGTTTCCCAAAACTTTATTTTTCATTTCAAATTTTAAATTTTATCATTCGCAACACATACTGCCAGGTCCTTTTTTGAAATGACAGACACACTTTGTTCATTTTCAAGAAAATGTCTGCCAGATACCGAAGTCTGAAGAACCACAGTTGGTCTGTCAATTGCTCTTTCAAGTAAAAATAAGTAGGTTGTGCAAGCAATCACCATTATTCATAGAGGTCAGACCACCTTGGAGGCTGTTGGTCTGACTAGATTACTGCCTTTGGGTTAGGCGTGCGCGCTGCTCCAACTGTCTGCGGGAAGCGGGCTGATGTGGAGCAAATGTGGACACTTATGCCTGAGGAACTTCCTAGAGTAACTTCCTCAGCAGGTGCTGTGGTTACAGCAGTTTCCCTCTGAGGAGGACTGTAGGAATGGCAGCCATGCTAAGATCTGTTGTGTCCTATAGATTGATCATTTTAACAAACATAGACTTCAGGGAACCTTAGGCAAAAGGATGAGGAAGTCTTCTACCTCTTTGGGGGAATTATTTTTCTTTTAATGCTTTCTTTCTTATCATTCTTTATCCATTCCACCCCATCCTCCTCTTAGTGTCCAGTGTCCTCGACAGAGTTCCAGATGCCAGTCATCTTATTCTCGCCATCCTAACTTCTCATACCTGTCTTGTGCACTGCTGCTTTGTCTGATTTATTTGCCCAGAATCCTGCTTTCTGTGATGGTAACTAATGTATGACTAACCTATCCGTGAAAATGTTATCAACAAGAGCTAATGGGAGCATGAAGTTCCCTTCCCCTCTACATAGTGGATATTTCTAAAAATGGTGGCAGGCCATTGCAGGAGCTGAGGACAAGGAAATCTTGAATGAAAGCATGGTACTAGTCAGTGAGAAGGGGAGCTTTAAATAATACCACACAAACATCCCCTTTGTCCACCTAAATGTAGAGTAGGCCCAGATTGGGCCCAGTGGAACAAAAGAAAAAGTTAGCAAAAAACTATAAAATTATTTGTGTCATTATATCTGAAGCAACTAGAAAACTAGCAACTTTTCATGGTCCATTATAGCTCTTAGATCAATTATTTATTTTTTCTCATATATTACTACATATGCAAAACAACCCAGTCAGCATCTCACTTTTAGATCCATTATTTTCTCCTCTCACCTATTGTAAATTATCTACAAATAAGGTAAGATTTGCTTCCTTGATCTAGCATTTAATAGAAATTTTCAGGGAAATGTTAAAACTCTAATGGAAAGAAGGCCAACTCTTTTAAAACAGATGATTATTTTTCAGATGCATATATCATACTTGTGCCATAGATAACCCAATTGGTCTGTTAAAAATTAGTGTGATGGTTATTGTGAATATAGATACCTAATCTACACACTTGTCTTCAAGGTTTGAAGTTACTGTAAGCAGAATAAGAGTTCATCCCACGGGTCGTTTGCAGAGTTTGAGAGTGATAGAGAGGGAATAATTATGTATGTGACAAAGGGGGCTGTCATATCACACAGCATTTAGCAAGTTTTCTTCTGATTCCCATTGCCTCTGCAGTATTCAGAGAAACTCAGAAAGAACATATTTCAGAGTATCAATGGAGCCCTCAGTGCTACCTGGTGCTTTTTGTAAGAAGATTATAGATTCACCCATTAAGAACTGTAAATCTCCATGCATTTTTTAATTAAAAAAAAAAGGTAGGTAAGAGTATGGGGATATCTTAACTGTATTATACAAATTTGGGTTTGAATTCCACATTTACCAGCCATGGAGTGGTTATTACAAGCTCTTTGGCCTTGGTTTCTTTCTGTGTCAGACTGGATTAACACTTGTCTTATATGGTTGTTAGGGGATTAGAGATAATAGTGAAAGTCAAGTGCCTTGCACATGGCAAGCACCCCTGGTATTGTTATTTGGAGAGGTGCTATGGGTAAACTGTTTACATTTTAAAGACATTCACATTCTCTGAGTTTGATGTTGCTTGAAAGCCTTCTTTCCTGTCTGGTGGCTGACTTTCCCTTTTCTTATTGTTCTAAGAATACTTCTCCATTTGGCCCATTGTAAATAGTAACAATTGTTCAGTTGTTCCATCAGAAGAGAGAAGCCTTCCTGGTGCCTGGTTGACAGAGCTCCCTGTCTGAACTGTCTAACAGCTTTGGAGCTGGAGACAAAGCACTGGGCTGTCACTTCCTCCTCTGGGAAGAGAATAGGGTCTCTAACCAAAATAGATCCTCATCGTCTCACAAACGCCACCAAAAATAAATACTACGGAAATGAGGGCAAAAATCCACTGTGGTGGGTATTCAGACAGAATTCTTCCCAAAATAAAAATGTTTTCAAAGTTCGTAGGAAGCAGTAATAGATATTACATACAGCACGTGAATCCTTGTTATGCCAGTTTCAGTTATAAATTAGTAATATACTACATACAGGGCGGTTCTATTTGGATTGCTTGAACATAGATAGAGCTAGAGAAATATGCCTGTGGAGCTGCCTTTACAAACAGGAATAGCCTAGGCAAAAGTCACAAGAACCAACACACCCATGGACATTGATGGAAAATTAGTTAAGATCTTGGCATTAAAAAACCCATAAACTTTAGCTCTCTCACATCCATAATGAAGCTTGGAATAAAAAGCTTTTAAAATTAAAGCTGGGTGCAAATTAGTGATAAAGATTGGGGACAGGGGAAGGGACACCAAAAAAAACATTGAATTACAAGAGTAATAAGTATTTAACTTTTCAGTTAAATTATTGCTAAATTCAATTGTTTCTATTCAAACAAAATAATGATTTTTATCAGTCATAAATTTGCTAACTTGTTCCCCTTATTGGCTTGTTTCTCAATTGTCTGAACTTTAGATAACATCTAAAGCTGAGAGAAAATTCTAATTCTAATCCAAATTCAAGGTCAATTCATTGATAATATTATATAACAGAATTTGAAAAATGTCAGATCGTGTAAATTTTCAGACATAAGGAGCTTCATTTGCCTAAAAAAGTTGCATTTCTTCATTCATGAGAAAACCAGTTTATGAGAAGGTAGCATCCTGGTCTACTGAGATATTATTAAATATCTGGAGAAGAAAAGTATCTAATGAACTTTATAGGTCTGTTTCAGAAATGGGGGAGAGTTCTTCATTTAACAGATATCTAACTTTACTTTAAAGTTACTGGAATCAAAGTGGAATGATACTGGTATTAAAAATGATAAGTCAATAGAAAAGAATAGGGCCCAGATGTATATCCAAGTGTATCTGGGAGTGAAAGTCATTGGGGGAGGAAGTGTAATATTCATTATACATACAACTCAAAGTACATATGATAAACAAAACTGGGATAATTGGCTATCTATTAGCAAGAAAATAACATCAACTCCTATCTTATAATATTCAAAAGTAAATTCCAGCTGTATTAAGGAACCATATATAAAACATGAAAAACTATAAAGATATTAGAAGAAACATCAGGAAAACATTTGTATAGCTATGGAATGAGAAAAGTTTTCTTTAGCAAGATAGGAAACAGGGTAAATAATATTATATTTTTTAAAAACTATTCATACTATACAGTACTATGTAACTAGTTTATGAAGGAAAAAATGAAAAGAGTCGATTAAATTAACATGTATAACTACTGTGTGGTATAAAGAAGAAAACAAATGATCTTGTAAGAGAAAATATTTACAGTACATATAAGACAGTGGCTTAATACCCCTAATACACAAAGAGCTCTTGCAAATTCATTAGAAAATGACAGATGTGAACGGGCAATTTGCAGCAGAGGAAATACGAAGGACCAATAAACCTAAGAAAAGATGTTTGACATCCACGTTAATAATCACGGAAGTGAAAACTGAAACACCTGATCATCATTTGAGATGGAGGGAGAGTGTTCCTACCAGCATGAAATAACTTCAGACAAGGCCTGACACCCACTGTTGGTAAGTCTTGGGGGTAATCCTTACTCTTGAACACTTGGGATGGTTCTGTAAATTGCTTCAACCCAAAAGTAATCTGCCAGCATTTGTCAAAATATAAAAATGCACAGAGTCCTTACCTACAATCTCAGTTCTGTGTAGTTATATGACAGAAATAAAAATAAACTATATGAACCTGTATACAGGTGTGCTCATTGAAGGAAAAACGCAGAACCGTGTGTTGGTTAAGAGCACGGCCACTAGAGTTAGACTCGGTGAAATTCAAATCCGTAACTTACCTTGTAAGTTATTCAATCCTTTTGTGCCTCAATTTTCTTATCTGCAAAAAAAGAAGGCAAAGTATGATATATCTCATGAAATTTTTATAGAGATTAAATGGTAGAATGCATGTTAAGTGCTTAAAACATTGTCTACTATATTTTAATACCTAATAAATATTAGTTAATACTATCATTATTTGTAATAACAAAAACAACCTGGATATCCATCAGCAAGGAGAATAATTGAACAAACTGTACTATGAAGCCATTAAAAATAATGAGTCATATCTGTATGCATGTATTTGTCCAAGATACATTCAGTGAAAAAGTACAAGCTACAGTTTGATATACTGTATAATGCCAATTTTAGAATAAAAGCAAAACTAAATAATTCTTTTACAGATGTGCCTACTTTTGTAGTAGGATAAGATTGTGATATTAACCATGTTTTTTTTTTTTTTTCTTCCACTAGTTCACATTTTACCCCCTTCTACCATTACTCCCATTCAGGCCCCTAGACTGCTCCGGGCGTGTTATTCCCAATGAGGTATGAACAGACAAAAGAATCGTCCTAGCAACCGGTTTCCGAAAAGTCAAACTTGCAAATATTTGAGGGTTGGAGAAGAGAGGGGTCTCGCCACTGCCTGACTGGAAAAAGGTATATGACAGACATGAAAATACAAGTGTACAAAACACGTGTACAAGGATGCTTATTAAAGGTTGGAGAGGAGATGCTCCCAGCTTGGGGGGAGATGAGAGTGTATTGGAAGGAAAGCAGTGAGTGTGGAGGTGAGCCTGGAAGAAGGGGGCCCAATGCCAAAAGCCTCAGATGGAGCCTGAGCAACTGGAAAACTACAGCTAGGCTGGTGGGATCTAAGACCAGAGGAAACTGCACTCAATTTCCAGGTGGAGGCCAGGGAGACTGGAAGAGCCTGCAGAGGAAATGGCTGTAGGGAGCCAGGCAGGTAAGGCCTCAGAGAGCCTGGCACAGAGTGCTGTGGCTCAGACATAGCACAGAAACCCCTGCACCTGACAGGGTCTGACAACAGGGGCCAATGCATTTGTGGGAACCAGTGGCCAAGGCCCAGATGAAGGAAGTATCAATATCACTATGATTACCAAGAATCAGATGCTGTTCATGTTCTCCCTCCCACTCAATTTCTTGGTCCTACATAACCCCCTCCCTGAAATGCAGGCCCAGTTATAGGAAAAAAGGAGGTTATTCCAAATTAACTGAGACTGAGTGGCCACCTAACTGCTGGGATGGAACCTCAAGCCAGAAATTAATTTAAGTTAAAGAAAATTTAAGTTATATTTCTTCCTCATCAAAGTTGTGGACTCATACCAGTTACAGGCATCTTAATATATTTATATGTAGATGATGAAAATACAAATTGTTAAAATGGATCACCTAGAAGCAGGGGAGAGGCCATAGAGCTGGAAGGGGGGGAGAAATTATGAGTTTTAATTTAGATATTTCTGCAAATTTAAATAGTTGAAGCAAATAGGCATCCCTTGTGTCAGTTAATTGACTGGAATAGTATTAAATATAAAGACAAGTGCAGATGCAACAGCAAGTTAAAAATCATTTTGTAGAACATGATAAAAGTCATGATTCAAATGCCTATTTTGGGCGAATTATTAATATCCTTATGCTTCAGTTTACTTATTTATAAGATGAAGGGGTTGGATTAAGTGATTTATATAATCCATTCCTGTTCTTTAAAAGGTACAACCACAAATGGTAGAAAAGAGTCGTATTTGTAAAGGACCTTAGATAAGTAAAGACCCTTCTAAGTTAATGTTCTAAAGATAACGGCTATAGGAACTACAGTGGAAAAACAGCACTGTTCCATGAAACAGGGGATTGGTTGCCAGTCTCAGCTCTGCCAGTTTTTTTCTGTGTAACCTTGGGCACGACAGTTTAAACACTTTGTATTTCAATTCTCTAAACATCTCTGAAGTAGAAGTGCCCAAACCTGTCTGTACACTAGAATCGATCAGAGGTTTCAAAAAATACACATGCCATACATCCAATAGAAATATGTACACATGCTACCAAAAACATGTACAAGAATGTTCACAGCAGCACTATTTGTATTAACTCAAAACTAGAAACAATCCAAATGCCCATTGAAAGTAAAATGGATAAAGAAATGCTGGTATACTCGCGATTGGATACTATAGAGCAGGGGTCAGCAAACTTTTTTCTGTCAAGTGTCAGATAGTAAATATTTTCAGCTTTGGCAGCCAAACAGTCTCTGTGGCAACTAAACTCTGGCATTGTTGTGTGAAAGCAGCTGTAGACAATACAGAAACAAATTAGCCTGAAGGCTTCATGATCCATGCAGGAGGCAGACAGGAGACCTGCCCTGGGCGCTGCCAGCCCTCTCACTATAGCTCACTTCTAATCTTGGCGTAGCCACACTGGCCTTCTTTATTTCCCTCAAAAGCACCAAATTCATTCCTGTCTTAAGATTTCTGCACTTATTATTCCCAATGCTTCTACGGTCTGCCGCAAACTCTTTGCCCATCTGGCCCCTTTTTATCATTCCTAACTCTCAGGTACCTCCGCAGTAATGCCTTCACTGGCCACCCAATCTAATTGCATCCCCATCACTCTATCCTATCATCTTTATCACATCACCTTATTTTCATCATAGCACTCCCTTATCTATTATCCATTTTTATTTATTGCCTGGTATAGAACATAACCTTCATAAGAGAAAAGTTGTGTGCTTCTCTCTGTTGGAAAAAATTATCCAAGACTCAGAAACAAGCAAAAGAAATTACTGCGTGTACACTTAGTTTTAGTACTGGGCACTGTCTAGAGCAGAGATAAGCAAACTTTTTCTGTAAAGGAACATGCAGTAGATACTTAGGCTTTGTGGGCCAGAAAAATCAAAACTGAGGCTATTATGTAGGATGCAGGTACTTATATCACAACAGAGAAACAGTTTTCACAATTTTAAAATTGATACCATTCAAAACAAAATAATAATTGAATACAGTTTCTGATAATATAGGTTTATTAATATGAATAATGAAATTCTTTTGGGGAGTATACATTTTGCTTCATTGAAGTTCAAAGTATGATCAAAATCAATAGCAAATATTCATCTAATGATGCTCTGTACTGAGATTTTATATATCTCATCTTCACACAGATAGGTATTGCCAAACCCTGATAGAATGTGATTCAATTGAGAATATTCCTTTATAAAATTCTGTTACATTCTCCTCTTGACATTTCCTCAAAAAATCATAGTAAAACTTCACCACTGCTAAGCCATCAGAAGAAGAAGAGGAAGAAGGAGGAGAGGAGGGGGAGGGGGAGGGAAAACAAATAATTAGCCTGGCAGTGCTTCAATAAAACTTTATTCACAAAACAGGAGGTTGACCCCCTGCTATATAGCAATAAGAACAAACAAACTGTAACTACATGCAATAACATGGATGAATTTCACAAACATTCTGTTGAGTAACAGAAGCCAGATACAAAAGAACATACACTGTGTGGCTCCATTTATATAAATATCTAAAACAGGCGAAAGTGGGGCTTCCCTGGTGGCGCAGTGGTTGAGAGTCCGCCTGCCGATGCAGGGGACACGGGTTCGTGCTCGGCCCGGGAGGATACCACGTGCCGCGGAGCGGCTGGGCCCGTGAGCCATGGCCGCTGCGCCTGCACGTCCAGAGCCTGTGCTCCGCAATGGGAGAGGCCGCAACAGTGAGAGGCCCGCGTACCACAAAAAAAAAAAAAAAAGGCAAAAGTAAGCTATGATGTTAGAAGTAAGAATATATAGTGGGTATCTCGGGAAAGAGTGACTAATAGGGGGCCTAGAAGGGTGTCTTCTGGTCTGGTTTGATCTATTACTTGATTTGAGACTGTATTCACTTTGTGAAAATTAGTGGAACTGCACACTTACAGGCTTTGTACTTTTTTTCTTTTTTCTGATGTAAGCTTGACTTCAGTGAAAAGTTTACATAAAAATTACATATTTCAGGGTCTCATTCTGTAAGAATCTGCATTAGTTGGTTGGAGGTGTGGCCTGAGCGTTTGTCCTAAACCAGCCTTGAAGACTTAAGTGACCTCCCCAAGGTCACAGTATTGGCAGAGCTGACACAGAGCAATTTCTTACAGAGCAAGGTCTTACAGAGCAAGTTCTTAGAGTTCTGGGCGTGGAGTAAGTCAGCTGTGCAGAAAGAGAGCACACACAGCACCTGCCCTTGAGAATGGACTGGTAATTAGCTAAAGGAAGCCAACTTTACATTCCAGACTTTAACCTAGAGTCATATGTGCACTATCACCTGAATATTCTCATTGGCTTCTGCCACTTGGGCAGCACCCAGTTCAGAGCTTCGTAGATTTCTAGAGTTACTGGGAAGCTGCCAGGAGGCTTTCAGAGCTCAGCATGAGCACAGTAGCCGGCTCTCCAAGCGGATGATCCCAGCATTCTTTCTAGTTCCCTGAGCCTCTTAACCTTTCTATAAGGCATTGTGGTATAGCGGACACAACCTGAAGTTTGGGTTGAAACAGACAAAACTTCACATTCTGGTTTTGCAATTTGTTGGCAAATTACTGAATTTTACCCAACTCTAATTTTTCTCATTTGTAAAAACAGGCATAAAATCTCCTCCCACTTACTTCATCCCCCACACCCCTTTGACATGCCAAGTTTCTTTTCCTCTTTTTGTATTCAATATTCATTGAGCCAACATTTACGTGTCAAACACTATGAAGGCTTAAGGATTGTCTCACTTAATCCTTGTCAGTAAGGAAGGTTCATTCATGAACCACATTTTATACATGAAGAAACTAGGAATCAGAGAACTTAAGTGACCTGTCTAAGGTCACACAGATAGTAAGAGATGGAACCAATTTCCTGCTGAAGAAATCTAACTGGGAGCCTAGCCCTTAACCTCTGCTTGGGAAGAAGACAGAGCCTGGCAGCTTTCACTGTGTCCGGCCCATGTATGATATTCAATAGATGTTAATTCTGCATTTCCTTTTTCCTCAGAGAGCTATGAATCAGAGCTGAGGCTTAACAGTCAGAAAGTCTAGCTTCTAGTGGCTTGGTAAGTCATTTTTATTTCCTTACCAATATAATAACAACACTGGATTGGATAAACCTGAAATGCTTCTCCTTAAGCTAAATGAATCTGTACTCTCTACGAATGTTTGCTCCAAACAGAAAATAGGACAGAACATTTTTGTCCTAAAATTTTATGAAAATTTTGCCTCCATAATCTGAGTTTCTTTTAAAAATAGATATTAAATTGTGTACTAGCCAAACCTCTACCACACACGTACTGACCCACACTCACCTCAACCCATCCTGCAGCTCCTGTTTGACCCTTTACTCCAGGGACTCCTCACTCATGGTTGCACATTCCCAAGGGTATCCTAAAATTAACTCTCAACTTGGTTTGAAAAGCAGAGTTTTTTGTTGATTTCTTCAAGCCTCTGTACCTGGACCATCCTACTAATTTGTGCGATGTGAAAGCTTATGACACAGAAGCTCTCCCACACCTGACACGGGTCCCTAAAATTCATCTACAATGGAAGAAATTCTTCTCATTAAAACAATCTATGCACTTTTGACATCTTGCCAACTTGGCAGATAACGCTGAATTTTCTGCAAATTGAAAAGTGGTGATGGTGATGTAGTTGGTGGTGATGGTACTGATAAAATATAACCCTGTTTCCGTATGGGATGGTTTCTTTTATAAGAAAAAGATAAAATATGGACCAGATTTGGAAACCATTAGACCAGCAAGAACATGTAGAGGGGAAGAATGGCAAATTCACAGACGAAACTAAGGATTGTTTTCCTATTACTCACTTTCCGGTCATTTGCCTACATCTAAAACCCAATTAATATTTAAGGGAGAATGAGTTTTGTTCAAACCATTTGCGGAAGTAAAAAAAAAAGTTGATTTGAGTACTAAACCAATATTTTGCAGAATTTTAGAGTAATATTTAAAATAAGTTGTTATAATTTATGGGATATACATAGAAGCATAACATTTTAAAAAACAAACCATTAAAAACCACTGTTAATTTTGGACGGCACGATAGCCAGTAGGGTTGAAAGATTTAGCATTCCAGTAATAAGAGTTTGGAATTCCAAAACATAGAAAAATTGTCATTTTTATTGTTTTGCTTAGTTTGGTTTTATTCCAGGAAATTTGGAGACAGTGGGCTAGACAGTATAGATGACAAGTCATGATGTGAACGCTTCCTATGAGACAGGAAATGCTCTCAGACCCTGCACATGACCCCCAACAAAGTCTGATCTTTGTTTTCAGTACATCCCTTTGCTTCTTTTTACTTAATTCTATGTATTGTGTCCAGATGAGACAGAGAGAAAACTGCAATTATAGGATAATATGCCTGCTAAAGAAATTGCTCTTATGGCACTGAGGAATAAGTGAACACACTTCCCACTGATTTAGGAAGATATACTTGATATAAATGGAGTGACTGGCTATAGTAGCGTTTCTAAGGATTTCATCATAAACTTTTTCGGTTCTCAAATGCTAGTGATTTCAAACACACACACACACACGTGTGTGTGTGTGTGTGTGTGTGTGTCTATCTATCTATATCTATATCTCTCTCTCCCTATATATATACACACACACACATGTATGATTGGTTTTCAAGTGATTTCAGATTTTTAAAAAAGGAATCACTAAACATCAGTTTTAACAATGAGTACATGTTGAATTTGTGTTTCTGAGCTATTACTATTTTGGTCATGCAGACTTTGGGAATTAATAACCCAGAATATTTCCTTTATCATTTTGACACTGATTCATGCTGTCTTTGAATCTGCCCACCTGGAAGTGTCATGAAAATTTTTCCTTAAAAAACTAGAGTTGGCTTCAGTTCAACTCTGATTCCATCCATTGTCCCAAAGGCATGCTCTTATTGCTGCAAAAAAGAAAATATATACATAATGCATTTTAAAATTATTAAATAATGCTAGCTGAAACATGTAAATTTACAGTAACATTAGTACAAAGTTATGGTAAAAATCTTTCCTCCTATAAGTACTTCTGATGAAATTATAGCAATATTATTTCAAGCTGAACCAGAAAACTGCAATAGAATATGTTTCAGCCCATTTGCTATACAACAAGTCTTTACTGCTAAAATCCCATTTTTCTTTGTATCATTTTTAAGGCATGTATCTGGCCATCGTGTGAGGGGGTGGAATGAGAGCCGTCAGCATTTGAAAAGGGAATTGAGGTGTTGGAAGGGCCATGCTCTTTCCGAAGGCTTTAAAGAAGGACCTTTCCTCGCCTCTTCCAGCTTTTAGTAGCCCCAGGTGTCCCTTGGCTTGTAGCAGTATAACTCCAATCTCTGCCTCTGTCTTTACATCACCATCTCCTCCATGTTTCTGTGTCTTCACGTAGTATTCTCTGTCTGTATGTCTTTCCCTTTTCTTAGAAGAGTGTCTTTTTGGACTAAGTGCCCACCCTACTTCACATGACTTCATCTTAACTAATTACATCTGCAACAACTGTATTCCAGCTAAGGTCATTCTGAGGTGTTGGGGTTTAGGATGTCAACACGTATTTTGGGGGCCCTGGGGGTACAGTTCAACCCATAACACTTGCCTTCGCAGGTGTTCTAGATGCTAGGATTACAGCATGAATATCACAAAGTTCATGCTCTCCAAGTGCAAGGAAATGGACATTAAACAAAACCCAAGAATATCAGTTAGTTATAAGGGCTACATGGACAATTATATAATAGGGCACCTACTTAGACTGGGTGATCAGAAAGATCGTTGTAGGGTGACCTTTAAGCTGAGATCCCAAGGCAAGACAGAGGTAGCCATGCAAAGATGGAGAAAGAGGGTTCCAGGCAAAGGAAACCAAGGGTTCCAGGGGAGAAGAGCTAGTCCTTCTTGCACTGCTCACAGCAAAGTCTGCCAGCAGATAGGATTTCCTTTCTTTCCATGAATTTATATATTACTTCACAAATTATTTACTTGAGTTTGAGCTTCTAATAGGTAATTTTCTGTGAAGTTATGGACAGGTGGAATAGCAACCCAAGAAACGGAACTTTTTGTGTTCTAAAATACAGTATTCATCTTTAGTCTGAAGATGGCATATTGTTTTATGGACTAGGAGGCTATTCTTATTGTTTGACAGCTACATCCCAGATATAACTGAAATATCATTGCAAAACCTGATAAGTCCTACTCATATCTCCTTACAAGATGTCAAATCTGATTTGCACTGATGCATTCATAAAAGACATTAGTATCACTTATAAGAGAATCATCCTCAAATTTATCTTTCCATTAGTTTGAAAAAATGTAGAAATAGTCATTTTGGTGTAATACAGCTATTTTTCATAGAAGCCACATTTTTCTAATAACCTTTTTAAATTCTGTAGTATAGGATAGAGTGGTCTAAAGCTGGGCTCTAAATTGTTTCACCTCAAGGAAAATTGAAAACATTGTATGATAAGGAAAACCTGCAGAGAAGATTTAAAGGCTAAAGTCTTTTGCACATTTTCTATTTCAGATTTGGGTTTGCATTTTTAATACCGTTAGGAAGATTCACAGTAAAAGTGGGGCACATTGTTTCATCTCTGTTGTTTGCAGACATAAGCATATTTTACTCACTGAATTATTAACTTTTCCAAAAGCCTGTCAGTTTTTAGAAAAAGACCAAGAACTTGTAAAATAACACATCAGAAACTGTGATTTGGAGAGAGAACAAATGTACCCAACTCCCAGAATAACCTCAGAATTGACCCAACTGAGTCTTGGATAGAAGCTTTCTAAGAATATGGTTGCTTCACAGTAACTTCCTATGAATTTTCTCAAACAAAATTTCACTAGGGCCAATGTTGCTCTTAAGATACTCAAAATTTAAAACTGCTCATCTTTTCATCCATTTCGGGGGGGAAAAGTATCTAACAAATCCTTAAAAATTAATCAAATTAGCAACACCCTTCCTATGAATAAACATTTCAAGAAATTTATAGGAGAGCTGCTCTTTTCTATTGAGTTATATTTTAAATAATTGCATTAGAAGAAAGACATTAGGAGATTCAACACAAGGTTAATTCTGCTCTATCCCTTTGGGTTCTTCTAGATTAGTCTAAACAAAGTAGACCAGCATTCATTCGTTGATGGGATGCAAAAGTCAGTCATCTCTCTCCCCATCCTGCCCCACCTCCATCTATGTTCCTAGATGCGTTAGACTTAGTCATGGGGCATCTGGTGTCCTGGCCCAGGGGACAGGCACCATGAAGACTGCAGCTACTAAGCGTGATCTACCAGGGCAGCCAGAAAGGAGGTCAGTTCTTATTCAGTTGGGTTTTCTGTTGCTTCTTAAAGCACACAATGATGATTTTCAGAGGTCTGAGTGAAATGCTGGTTCCCTGGAAGAGTTAACACATGAGCTATGAATATTTTATTAATATAGCTCATCAAATAATGAACGGAGGCTGGTAGATTCAAAACTCGCATATAAATAACTGTTCAGAGTCCATTGTTTGTAGTTGCTGAGAATTAAGATCAACTCTATAGTCTCTATAAATATAATTTCAGAGATAGGAAGGTGGGAATCCAGAATATAGAGAAGGCTTTGAACTTCCTTTGACTAAGCCAGATGTAGGAAGCTATCGCTTGTCTACTTTTCACATCACAATCGAAAAGAGACCGTCTTCCTTTGGTAATGGAAGTGCATTACAAGAACAGGTACCAGAGTCTGTTGGCTTTTTGCTTGGTATTCCTGTTCCTTTTGTGCCTCTCAAGTTTTGCACATTAGTAAGTGAAGACAGTACATGTAGAAAGAAAAACTTGCCCTTGAGGTAGTTTGCAGCTTCAAGGGACAGAACAAGTGTCAGCCTATGAAAGAAAAGAGCGACTCACTCAGTGTCAAAACAAATGCAGTCTGCTCTCTTAGGGGGAGCAACTTGCTGGTACAGGTGAAGGAGCACTTTTTCCTTGCATGAGAACCGCATCATCTTGGCAAGCTGTTTGAGTGAACCAGACTGCAGTGGGGAGTTTTTTCCCCAAACATTGCATTATGCCACCCTGACTTGCTACCAAAGGTTGCCTGGGCTTGTCGATACTAGTGAGTTCTGTGCATCAGTAGGGACTGAGAAATATAAAAAAAGAAGAAACTTCACAGATGTGGGTTATTTCAGAAAAGTGGAGAAGAGAAGGAGGGAGATTGTAGATCTTAGAGAAAATATTAATATTATGAGTCAGATACACCTGAGGTTTCCATATGCTTTGCAGATTCAATTTATGTGGTGAAGCGCACATCTTCTTTCTTTGTTTACTCTTCCAGATTCTCCTCTTGATCCTCCTCCAACTTGGAAACTTCTTCTGCTGGATTTTAAAGCTGTGATTTTAAAGCAGTCTGCTCTGGCCTAGGCAGATTTGTTTGATCACGATGGTTCCCTAGACAAGGACTAGACAAAGCAGCATAGCAAACAAGATACTTCTAGAATAAGCAACATTTTTAGTAAAGAAGACTATTTGGGGGTGAATGGACCTCGACTTCTTGAAATTGGAGCTCCACTTTGTTCAAGTTCCCCAAATAGTTATCTCTTTATTGCATTTGAGATAGAAAGTCTCATAGCTATAGTTCAGAGAAAGCGAAACACAGTAAAAGTTATCATTCCCATCATAATCCAGGTGAGTCATTTGCAGACACAGGCGGCGGGGGGAGTAGGGGGCAGAGGGCTGTGCTTTACATAGGCATTCCGAAATCTAAGACCTTTTCATCTGTGAAGGGGCTGACAAACTACAGCCCCCAAGTCAAACCCAGCCCAATTCTAGAAGCTAAGAAGAGCTTTTACATTTTTAAAGGGTTGTAGAAGCAGTAGCAGCAGCAACAGGAACCTTATATATCCTCAAAGCCCTAAAATATTTATTATCTGACCCTTTACAGAAAAAGTTTGATGACCCCTGACGAGAGCCTACAATTCCCTAGAGCTTTAAGTGCTTCTTCGGGTTCCTGTAAGTAACCACTGATGAGAAGAAAGAGGGTGTGGAGGATTTTGTGGGAGGTGTTAGAAGAGGGCCTGGAGAAGAACTACGCACCTGGTATCTGCATTCCTTTGGGCAGAACTCAATCACGTGGCTACAGCTACCTGCAAAGGAGGACAGGAAATACAGTCCGGCTCCTTGCCAAGGAGGAAAATAAGTCTGGTTGGTGAAAATGCCAGTGTTACAAGGCACACAAGATTAACTGCTTGAAAAATTAAATAGGCAGTTGTTGAAGAGTTCAGGAAAAGGCTAGAGCACTTCAGACTGAGGTTATGAGGTTATCATGGTGGTTTCCCAGAAGAGGTCAAACTGTAATGGCCAATCATCAAGAGGGTGGGAAATATAGGTAACTGGAAAGAGATCATCAAAGCACAAGGGTGGAAAATGTAAGGCTTGCACAGGGAATCATATTTCACAAGGAAAGAAGCTTCACAGGGAAGTTCTAGGAAATACTCTTTAGAAAGACTGGGTTCCACTGGCGAAAGGCCTTGAGTGTCAGGCCATGGGAGGCAGTATATATGGAGGCCGACTTTTAAAAATCATCCAACCAGTGATTTTTTTTTCCTGATTTTTAATTTATTTGTTTATTTTTGCTCTATGGCTGCATTGTCTATGAGTCTGGAAACGTTACATCTTGAGTTTCTTCACAGATTTCTCTAGGTGAAGGCCACCTTCAGAAGATAGGAGTGCTGGGATTTCAAGAAACAAAATGAAATGATAAAAATTGACCCATCTCTTTTAAAAAAAGTCAAATTTGTAAATTATACATTTATAAGAGTATATGATAACATTTATGGTCAGTTTAAAGAATAATAATAAAATTAACACTCAGGCATGCACCATCAACATAAGTAATAACAGAATATTGTCCATATTTGGGACACCCCCCTTACCCCCCCCATGCCTCCTTGATCACATCTCCCTCTCTCTATTGCCCCCTTCCAAGAAACAATAATTCTGCATTTTATATTAGTTGTTCCTTGCTATTCTTTATCGTTTTACCACTTACCTATGGATCTCTATAAATAAATTATTTAATTTTACCTATTTTTGACCTTTGTACAGATGGAATCATATTAAACATATTCTTCTGTGACTTGTTTTTCTTAAAATTACATTTTTAAGATTCATGCAAGATTCTACCGTATGTTATCCATTCTACCCTAGATGGTCATTCCTGTTTCTTTTTAAATTGGAGAAAAATCTATCTCTTCCAAAGAAGACATTAAAATGAATACTAACAAAACAGAACAAAATAAAACAAAGATCAGGAAATAAGATGCTAGTGAAGGATGCATTGCTCTTTGTTTGTAGAACATTTGAAAAGTCCAGTGTATCTCTCCTTGGGACTCCTTGTTCTTACAGGAGTATAAAGTTTGGCTTACCATGTTTTAACTTGATTTTCTGTGACATTTCTCTGTACTCTTTTTGGTGGTTTGTTTTTTCGAAGCACCAGTTCCTGAATGTGATTGAAGGGCTGTGGCTACTTTAGAGACTGACCCTGTCCCCTGGTCTTCACCCTGCCAGTTAAGAGCATTCAAGGCACTTTTGTGCTACCAGGTCTCAGATTCTACTTCAGGACATTTTTTGCATGGGCCTTTTTGAGAGAACTTCCTTGCAAACCTCAAGCCCTTGACAACACGTGACTTGGCTTTTATAATCCAGTTCTTCCAGATATAATATAAGTCTGACAGTGATAATTTTATGTTAGTCATCTTCATTGTTAGACTTTTGTCCTTGAGTCTACGAACGATTCAATTTCATAAATGAAATAAGCCCTGTCTCCTTCACATCTTGAGGCTGGCTCAGAGAATGCTTCTCGGCTCCAGCTGATACATCTATTTACCCATCCACCCCAGAAAGCTTGGAAATCCTGAATCGGAACCCGGGGAATGTCTACATACAGTCCCATAAGAGAATCTCAGCTGCTCAGTTCTCACTATCTAATGGAGTTTTCAAGAATATAAACAACTGGGCTTCCCTGGTGGCCAGTGGTTGAGAGTCCGCCTGCCGATGCAGGGGACACCGGTTTGTGCCCCGGTCCGGGAAGATGGCACATGCCGTGGAGCGGCTGGGCCCATGGGCCATGGCCGCTGAGCCTGCGTGTCAGGAGCCTGTGATCTGCAACAGGAGAGACCACAACAGTGAGAGGCCCGTGTACCGCAAAAAAAAAAAAAAAAAAAAAAAAAAATATATATATATATATATATATAAAACCACCTAATTTCTTCCCATAGAAAGAGACAAGAAAATCTTTCTGAGTGGTGGGACAGTTTACTTCTCAAAAGTTTCTTGAAGTTTCTTTTCCTTTTGGTTTTATGTTTCACAGTCAGGTTTCAATTCTGAATAATTAGCATATGTTTGCCTCATGAGAACAACCTGAGTTGCAAAACTCATTTTTAATCTTCTCTGCTTAAAGCAATCAGGTCCATAAATTATACATCTGTTACCTGATATGCATTTTCTAATAGTCTAAAGCCATCCCACGTGAATATTCATTTTCACATTAAAGGTAGAAAAAGCTGGAAGCCTAATTTTCTGGGTTTTTTTTCTTTTTTCCTTTTGCCAAGAGGCAGATACTCTTCTTTTGAAAATCCTATTTATTCCTGATGGGAAGTTTTATTTCTATCTTCAGCTACATTATTTTAGATTTGTGTAATCAGTTCAGCAAACTGCTTCTTAAAGTAATAAATAAATAACAAATTAAACTTGCAGTTAGAGTTTACTAAAAATATAGGTTGCTATAATTTTGTTGGTGATAGAAGTACAGAAGTAGAAATGATTAATGATGATTACTAATTACACAGCTGCATTCAGAGAACACAAGTCTGTAGAACTATGGATTTAAAGTTAAATAAGGGCCTCATCCTAGGAAAAACCATTGTAGACAGTGTCTAAATGTAGCTCATTTCTAGTCTGTACTTAATCACCCCCATCACCTGCCATCACTTCACTTAACAAAGAGAACCAGAAAAATAGAGCACTAAAATGACCATCTCATTCTCCTTCCCGAGTTGTTTTGTTGACTGTTAATTTGTGTTTAAAAAGCACCATCAATGTGAGAAATTATCAGGTATTAATAATAGTGAAGAGGCAATTCTCACTTCTTTCTTTCCTAAATTTTGGATAATCTGTCCTGGCGTTTCATATTAAAAATGGCTGGGACTTCCCTGGTGGCACAGTGGTTAAGAATCTGCCTGCCAATGCAGGGGACACAGGTTCGATCCCTGGCCTGGGAAGATCCCACATGCCGTGGAGCAACTAAGCCCGTGCGCCACAACTACTGAGCCTGCGCGCCACAACTACTGAAGCCCGGGCGCCTAGAGCCCATGGTCTACAACAAGAGAAGCCACCCAATGAGAAGCCCTCACATCGCAACGAACAGTAGTCCCCGGAAGAGTAGCCCCTGCTCACCACAACTAGAGAAAGTCAGAAAGCCCACGTGCAGCAACGAAGACCCAACACAGCCAAAAAATAAATAAAAATTTTTTTAAGAAAAGGGCTTATTGGTGAGGCTAGTGAAAATCTCTATAAAATCACTAAATATTTGACTTATAGACAGAAGATGTGGGTTTGATCACTTCATCTGTAGCTTAAAATAAGAAAACCTACAAAGTAGCTCTCACATTTTTTTTAACTGTTTACTTTTTTTTTTTTTTTTTTTTTGCTGTACGCGGGCCTCTCACTGTCGTGGCCTCTCTCGTTGCGGAGCACAGGCTCCGGACGTGCTGGCTCAGCGGCCATGGCTTATGGGCCTAGCCGCTCTGCGGCATGTGGGATCTTCCCGGACCGGGGCACGAACCCGTGTCCCCTGCATCGGCAGGTGGACTCTCAACCACTGCGCCACCAGGGAAGCCCAACTGTTTACTTTTTTTTGATGAGCACAAAAGTCACATTTTTCCTTTTCTGTTCTTCACTCCTGTAGAAAAATCATTATTTTAGGAGAAACAATTTTGCAAATAAAGCAACAGAGATCCAGAGAGGTTATGTGAAATTGTAATATCTCGAACTTAGTTCTCTTACACCCCAGTCATGTGTTACTTTCAGTACTCAATCAATGACCAAAAACAAAAAAGACAAAAGTGTGTGTGGGGGGAGTGAAATGGAGATAGAAAAAGGAGATAGAGAGACATAGGGAGAAAAAGAAAGGGAGAGAGAAAAGAAGAGAGAGAGAGACATAGGGAGAAAAAGAAAGGGAGAGAGAAAAGAAGAGAAGAGTGAAATGGAGATAGAAAAAGGAGATAGAGAGACATAGGGAGAAAAAGAAAGGGAGAGAGAAAAGAAGAGAAAAGAAGAGGATGTTATTACTTTTATGAGTGTTAAATAAAGGATGCTGGGTAGGGAGGAAAATGATGATAGTGGTAGGGACAAAAGAATATGGAAATAAGGAAAAAGTTGTCACCTAATGAGCTTAGCTACTGTGGCTATAATTTTGCAGCTATTTAACCCGATGTATGTACCTTGCCTTCACAGAGGTGGCTTGGTGTGATGAAATAGATTTAAAAAAGAAAGAAAGGGGGAGAGAGAGAGAGAGAGAAAGAGAGAGAGAGAGAGAGACAAGAAAGAAAGAAAGAAAGAAAGAAAGAAAGAAAGAAAGAAAGAAAGAAAGAAAGAAAGAAAGAAAGAAAAGAAAAGAAAGAAAACTTCCAGAGAGATGCCTCTGTTGGAATCTATTTCCACCACTGAAGTGCAGAGTGACCTTGGTCAAGTTACATAACTTATTTACTTTTCTTTCCGCCCGTGAGAAATGGTGATAGAATATCCACCAACCCTACCCACCATCGGGTTATCTGAGGACCCAATGAGATCACTTCTGTGTAAAAGCTCTTTGAAAGCTGCAAAGCACCAAAGTAACATATAATATACAGCCAACCACAAGGAAGCTGCAGGCTGTTCATGGGCCTGGCAGTTGAAAGTCAAATGCAAAAGAAAATGGAGAAGACAGATCACCTCCTTTTTAAGAAGAAGGGAGTTATCCCATAGCCAGAGTTTTAAAACCACCTTTGACATCATTTGCGTGTTTACTATTAAGCTACAGAGCATAAGCAATTTTATTTTAGCATTGTGGTTATAAAAATAGTGGTTCAAAGAGGTGTTGGGAGAAGGGAAGCAATGTATTCAGGACTGAGAAGTGTTCTCAGGGGACTGGGTCCCTTGGCGCCCTTTCCAGAGCACTGGGAGATGCCTGCAAAGGGTGAAAGCTCCCAAGGGGCTTGCATCTGCCTCTCTGCCCTCTCCTGAGGGACGCAGAGCCAACTGCAGAGCTGGAGAGAAATGAGCCTGACAGATCCTCCTGCGACCTCCCAGCCCAGTGCCTCCTGTCAGAGCCAGCCAGCCAGGGGCAGAGACGGATGCAGTGAGCACCAGGGCGAATGCAGGATCCGAGCTGCTGACACACTGACCTCTCGCCTTTGACAGCCCCTCAAAGTGCTGGGGCTCCAGAAAGGAAATAGACACGTGGAAACAGAGATGACAAAGGCTTTTCCCTCCAACTGCTCAGCTTGTGGTACTGGATTTTGGAGGATTAAAAAACAAACAAAACTACTGCTTATCCTCTCTGGGCTTATCAAGTGTTTTATCACATTTTTATAAAATATAGCCTTAGCCTAAGAGCCTTGTTTGCATGAGGGTGTGTCCAGTTCATGGGTGGAAAATTTCCATCATTCTGTTCTATGTCCCTCCCTCCTTTGTTCAGTGGTTCAGAGTCTCTCTTGTGATCCTAACACGCTCTAATCCTAAGGATTAATTTTGAGATTTTAAAGCTTCAAGGACCAAAATGGTGGGGAAAAAAGAAATCAGAGCTCTTTGGGGAATAGGGTCAAACATTTGCCAAATGTCTGTATGAAGAGCAGATATGACTCTTTTCTTACTTAGTCAACCATTCAATTATATTTTTAAATGGTTATTCAGCCAATACTATGTCAAAGGCACCATATGCCCTTTTCTTTTAATCCTTCAATTCAGCAAATTAACTGAGGTGACCGATTTCGTCACTAAAATGGTCACATTGGTTGTGCACTTGTGTCTCTTTTCCACTTGTGGTTTTTCCCAATTCCTGTGTCTGAGACAGGTGTTGACAATCGTTATTGTGTGATGGGAATATTCAGAAACACCCGCACAGTTGGGTGGACAAATGTCTTCGTCAGGAAGTCATGAATTGGCTTGTGATAAGGAAAGGTCGATTTGAAAACCATCTTCCCCTTGGTCTCATTTGGACTTTCTCTTTCTTTTGTTGCTCTCTGTTGAGAATTCTGCCCTTTAAGTCTCTGCAAAACCTGTCTTGCTGGCTCTCTCCGACATACACATGCCTTCCTTGTAAACATCTTACCACTTTCTAAGGGAAAGTTGTAGATTCATATAGTAAGAAACAAAAGTTGGTGTCAGCTCTCTCTTAGACAATAGACTTCAGAAACAATAGAAAAAGATTCTACACGTCAAGATGCACAAGCAATCCGTTCTGAAATGACACTAGTCTTTCACCAGCACCAGGGTGAGCTGCATCCCAGGAAGCCTGGTGAGCAAATTCTGAGGCTTTCTTTTCATTACAAGGCAAAAGCCCATCGCACTGCCATTGGCCTGCAGCACACTTTTTAACTTAAAAGCAAATTCTTATTTTTTGAAGACTAAACATTAAAAAAAACCCAAACCACCCTTAAACCTCAACAAATTTCAGTCTCTCTGGAAAAGCAGTTGATAAATACACTCAAACTGTGAATATATTTTCACACTGTTAAGCATTTACTTATTAAAAAATAACATATGTTTCTGGAAAAAGCTCTCTTTTGAAAATCTCCCCAGGGTCAGATCACGTACATATAGTCTGTGGAATCAAGGTCTTGTAGGTAAGAGAAATTATTTTTGTCGTATGAATTCCTCAGGAAAGAAGATCATGCCAGGATAGGCATCTACTATTTTTTTTTTATTTAGATTCTCCACCCTATAATAATCTACTATAAATTGTATTTATGGTAGCTTTGTAATGTGTCAACTTGGCGAGGATGAACTACATTTCCCAAATTTCTGTTCCTGTATGTTTCAAGGGCAGGTGGGCTATAAGAAAGCTGCTGTGGGAGATGCAGAGGCAGGAAGGGAAGCAGCAGCCCTATTCTCGCTCATCCACACTGTTGCTTACCTGCTGGCTCATCTCATCGGTGTGAGGCTGTGGCCAGCCTTACAACTGTCTCATCATCCCTGGATCCTCCTTCAGCTTCTCTGATTCCTGCACCAGGTGAGCAGAAAGGAGCAACTGCTCTCCACACAATGATAAGACATTTGCTTGCCAGAGGGTAGGGAATAAATCCCATGAAAAATCAGGGACCTGCAACCCCGGTGAAATGTCTAGGTGTCCAGTCCGTGGCATGTTAAGGTACCCTTTCTGACCCCTTTACTGAGTGACCCCAAAAGCTACGGGTGTGAGCAGGGGCCCAGAACAAGAGCAAGCTCTCTAAGAAGCCCAGACCGCCACTGGTTGTTACCAAATGCAAATTCATGTGCCCAAGACACAGTGAGGCCAAATGAACGTTGGAGTTTGGAGCAAAGAAAGGTTTATTGCATGGCCATGCAAAGAGTCGAGGTGGCTCATGCCTCCCAAAACCCTGAACTCCCTGAAGGGTTTCAGCAAAATATTTTTAAAGGCCAGGTGAGGGCGGGAGGCGGTCGCAGCAATATATGATCAGTTTGTGCACAATTCTCTGATTGGTTGATGTTGAGGTAACAGGGCAGTGTCACAGGGGTTAACATTATCAATCCTTAGGCCCCAGGAGGTCTAGGGGTTTATGATCATCAAGTAGTTAATTTGGTGGTGGTTTTAGCATCTGTAAAACGACTCAGGAAGTGTGCATCACACACTATTATCTAGGTACTTCAGAGAGGAGCTACAGCAGAGCAGGTCTGTCCCAGGAAGGCCCCATAGGGTCCTGATCAGTTACACTCGGACTGTCTAATCCAGAAGATCCAATGGTGCTTGAAATGTCACTGCCAGATAGGGATGCTATTTAGAGCCTCTTTCAGATTCCTATAGATGGATCACAGTGCAAATCCTTAGGATTTTAGAATAAAGCCCTCCTCTGTGGATAACTATTCTTCTTTTAAGAAATAGCTTACATTTTGCTACTGAGTCTTAGTAGAAATTGAAGGCTTGGCCATGGGTCACTAAGGTACTGTGTGACCTGAGCTGTCTAATGGTAAAGGGAAATCCTCCCAGTGCCAGAATTTTGAGCACTACCCCTGGTTGTCCATTTTGCTTGGAAGGAGAGATGTCCAGAAGTACAAGTCTACACTAATTTATGGGCCATAGCTAATACTTGGCTGGAAGGTCAAAAGAATTGGAAGAAATGTGATTGAAAAATTGGTGTCAGAGAGATCTGGAGGAAACGTAGGTTGACAGATCTCTCCAAACAGGCGTGGTCTGTGAAGATATTTGTGTTCTATGTGAATGCTCAGCAAAGGGTGAACTCAACAGAGAAATATTTTAAAAATCAGATGGAGAAGATGAGCCATTCTGTGGACATCAGTCAGCCTCTTTCTCCAGCAACTGTTGTTACTGCCCAAATGGCTCATGAGTAAAGTGACCATGGTGGCAGAGATGAAAGTTATGCAAGGGCACAGCAACGTAGATGTCTACTTGCCAGGGACCACCTATGACTGCTGCAGAGAGCCCAATCTGCTAATAGCAGAGGTCAACAGTGAGCCCCTCTCATGGCACCATTCCCAGCTACTACCTAGCCAACCTGTTGGCAGGTTGATTACATTAGATCAGATCTTCCCTCATAGAAGGGGTAGTACTTTGTTCTTACTGGAATAGGCACTTACACTAGATACAGATTTGTCCTCCCTGCTCACAATGCTTTTGCCCAAACCACCACCAAAACCATATACAGAATGACTTATTCACTACCATGGTATTTCACAAAGTATCACTTCTGACCAAGAAACTTATTTCACAGCAAATGAGGTACAGCAATTGCCTCATGCAGCTCACTGGTCTTATCATGTTCCCCATCACCCTGAAGCAGCTGGCTTGATAGAATGATGGAATGGCCTTTTGAAGACTCAGTTATGGTCAGCTATCCAGGATGCAAATATGCTCTAAATCATCATCCTATATTTATTTTTGTTTCTCCCACAGCCAGTTTTCATGGGCCTGGGAACAAGGGGTGATGATGAGAAAGGCTCCTTTCACTATTGTCCCTGGTGATCCACTAAACTGCTGCTTCCAGTCCCTATGATGTTAGGATATGCTTGTCTAGAGTTCCAAAGGAAGGAGTGCTTCCACCAGGGCACCCAGTGATGACTCTGTTGAACTGGAGTGCCCCTTGACTCATGCCATTGAATCAACAGGCACAGAAGGGAGTGACAGAACCTGTGCTGCTTCTACACAAAGAGGTAAAGGGGAGTGTCTCCAATGTTAAAGATCCTCTAGGTTGCCTCTCAGTATTCCCATACTCTGTGATTAAGCTACATCAACTCAATGAACAGGACTCCTAATGACCCAGACCCTTCAGGACTGAAAACTTGGTTCACCCCACCAGGCAAAGATGCACAACTAGCTGAAGTGTTTGCTGAAGATGAAGGGAATATGGAATGGGTGGAAGGAAGCAGTTATAAATACCAGCTATGACCACACAACCAGTTGCAGATATAAGTACTGGAATAGTTATTAGTATTTCTTCCTTACTATGATATGACCATGTATATATAATTATATATAGTTTATATACATATATTCATATAAATATTATTTACCCAATTATTTTTGCATTTATCCTCTTTCTCATGCCCTTATCTAACGTAAGATGTGTTAATAGTAGTAGACTTAATATCTCAGTATATAAATTATAGGATAGCAGAGGGGAAATGTGAATTAGCAAGGAGCACACTAAAATCAAACATCACCCAAAGTCAAAAAAAAATTTTTGGATCCTTTTCTGGGGAAAGGTTAATGTGTTTGGGTTGTACTTGGGATAGATGCATCATGTTAGGTAGAGACATGGCTGTGTTATTATCTTTATTTGGAGAGTAAGTATGATGTAAAGAAATGTGTTCAAGTGCCAAATTGTCAAGAACTAACTTTGTAATGAGTGAACTTGAGGAGGCTGAACTATATTTCCCAGAATCTCTCTCCTGTATATTTCTGGTTAGAGTGGGCAGAGGGACATTCTTGTGAAAAATTTGGAGGGGGTGTGTGAGGTTACAGCCATTCCATAGCTCGTACAAGTTGCCTTTTCTCTGCCGTCTCACCTCCTGCAAAAGACAGTAGCTGGGCCTGTCACTGCTCTGCCTCCCCTGGATCCTCCTGCAGCTCCTCCAATTCCTGGGCCTGGTGTGTGTGTTTAGCTCTGTGATGAAGGGCCCTGCTTTTGCAGGACATCCATGCAATCAAGGTCAGAGGCATTAAGAACTGATACAAGTTTCAATCTCTCCCTTTGAGCTACAGCTTGTGCCTCTGGATTCCAACTTGTTCTAAAATAGGCTCTTCCCCATTTTACATACACCTTCTTTTCCTGACACCTTCTTCCTTGGACTTCAAGCTCCAATATCAGATGTGAAGACAACAACCTTACAGACATGAATTAACCACACACAACAATTATATAGGGTCAAATCCCTGTAACTATATTATATAAGTATCCCCTAATGTTTCTGCTTCTGTAATTGAACCCTGACTAACACAGTATTTTGGTGGCATTTTAAAAGGTTACATTCTTTTAAAAACAAAAAAAAACAACTCAATTTTTTAAAGAGATAATTGACATACAATCAAATGCACATATTTAAATTGTACAATTTGATAAGTTTTGACACTTGCATTCACCCATGAAACCATCATTATAATCAAGAGAGTGAAAATACTCATCAGCCTCAAAAATCTACTTCGTCCTCTTTCTAACCTCCCCCCACCCCTCACTGCTTCTCCCTCCCCACCTCTCCAGGCAACCGCTGGTGTGCTTTCTCCTATTCTAGATTAGTTTGCATTTCCTAGGGTTTTATTTTATTTTTTAGTTCTTTTTTTGTTTTTTGTTTTTGGCCATACCATGCGGCTTGTGGGATCTTAGTTCCCCAACCAGGTTTTGAACCCAGGCCCTGGCAGTGAAAGTGCCAAGTCCTAACCACTGGACTGCCAGGCAATTCCCTCTAGAGCTTTATATATATGGAACCATACAGTACATGGTCTTTTTTGTCTCTCTTATTTCACTCAGCATAATTATTTTGAGATTCATCTCTGTTGTTATGTGTTTGTTCTAAAATAGTTGAATCTAAAAGGTTAAATTCTCTTTTTTTTTAAATCTAAGTATAATTGGCTTATAATGTGTTAATTTCAAGTGTACAGCAAAGTATTTCAGTTAGACAACTATCTATCTATCTATCTATCTATCTATCTATTCTTTTTCAGATTCTTTTCCCTTATAGGTTATTACAAAACAAAAGGTTAAGTTCTTAATGAACAACATTTTATTTAAATATAGGTCAAACACAAGCATTTAGATGCAGCGTGACTGGGCATAATTCAGAGAAACAGGAGTCCAGGCAATCAGAGGTGATACATTGGGAGCACTTCCTGATGATGGCAGGAGGACCTAGAGATGGCAGGAGCACGAGCTTCTTTGGAAAGGGCTTTGAAAGGCTGGACTCTGTGTAAAACAGAAATCTTGACCAGTGGGATAGGGCTGGACTGCACCATCTCCAAAGGTTATCTAGGAGACTAGGGAGGGACCAGACACCACCCACTGAAGTTTGAGTGTGGCACCTTCAGAGAGAGACATGGAATGATGTCAGCCTGAATAGAGATGAGTCGTTCTTGTTCTTACCTTGCTTCAGCACCATCAGCACATGAATTCAGCAGCCACAAAGGGTCCCTTAAAGCCTCCAACTATGAGTCATGGAAAGCAACATAACGCAGTGGACGTTTGACCAGAAGCAGGAGAACTGGGTTTAACCCGGATCTGGCACCTGTCAGCTGTGGGACTGTGAATAAATCAGATTCTGTTTCTGAGTCTCATTTCCTCAACTGTAAACTGAAGGAGCTGGATTATGGGATCTTGAGAATCTCTTCAGTCTATGCATCTAAGAGTGGGATAATAAAGGCCTAGAGAAGGAACAGGTGTTGTCATGCCAAGAACCATGTAGACAACCTGAATCAATTCCCCATGTGTAACTGTAGGCACTACAGCAGAGCCAGCCATTCACCCGTCCATCCATTCATCCATCCATCCATCCATCTATTCATCCATTCAGTAAATATTTAGTCAACACCAATATGAACAAGACATTGTGCTCAGCAGTGGAGACAAGAAGATGAATGTGACCCAACGCCTTTCTTCAAGAGGCTCACAGTTCACTAAGAGAAAACAAATTACAACATTTGATAATTTTAATAAATGTGTTAAGAACAAAGATGGTGTTTTGGTAATATTTTGATTTTAGAACCTTATACAGAGTAAGAGGAAGATAATTTTTGTTATTGAAATAACTGAATATGAGTACATTTAGGGCAAAGGGCACTTCAGAAAGTACTACATGGGGATACAGGAGGGAGAGATTAAAAATGTTAATCTCAAGCATTGTCCCTTTAGGAAACTCATGGTCACCCTTTTTCCTTGGCATATCATACCATATCATATCATATCTAGTTATATATTTCTTATATGTACTAATTACTCAGCAAGCCTTCAGAAAGGAAGAGAAAAGAGAAAAAAATTCTAATTCTACTCTCCATATAGCTAAACAGCTAATCATCAATTTTCGCTATTAGAAGAGGCCCAAACTGGGAAGCCACAAACTTTCTAAGCAAAGGATACATCATCTAGAATTGGCCAAATTTAATTAATCCAATATTATTAACTTACACTTTTAAATATAAAGTCAATAATTTTAAACCCGAGGTTCATCCTCATAAAACATATATGTTTTTGAGGTTTATGTGATAAATGCTAATGTATGTACTTATTAGCATCTAACTTTTCCAGAGATGGCTTTAAATCAATACATTTCTGTTTTCAAAAAAATTCTCCTTTATTCTTTTCAATTTTATCAGAATGAGACAGCTTTAGGTGAGTTGATTAAAAGAGAAGAAACAGCTTATACCAACAGAGAAACTCTGACCATCATTTTTATTTTTTGTTCTTAACATATACAGTTGAAGATAGTAGTAAACAAAAAGCATATGCCTATTTTAATCATTTAACCTTAAATGCTTAGCTATTCAACAGACCTGGGTGAAGTCTCTTCCTCTCTCTGACTTCCCCAAAGCCAGCAAGCTGGGTCACGTGGCTGGCTGATCTCCCAACACCACCTACCTCCATTCCATGAGATGCCGTCAGATCCCACCCAAAGGAGCCAGTCGTCCCCATGAAACAATGAGCAATTCTTACAAGACACAAGTGGAGCTCTGTTACTGTGGCACAGGAAGGCTTGATAAGATCTCCCAACCACAGCATTCTTTTGTGTCAGCAGACGCAAGTGGGATGTTCCTTCTGCAGCTCTTACGGCGCAAGAGGAAGCAGGCTTTGAAACACAATGTTCATTGAAATCGGCTTTCATCTAAGCAATCCCGTGGTGGCTCCCGCTTCACGATGTGCATTCTGTCTGCAGCTGAGCTCTCCTGATGCATTTCCGCTGTTTGTTCTGCGGGGGAAGGCAGCACCTTTATGAGACTCACTCTTACTAGGTAAAGGGCATCACATTGTGCTAGGCAAAGCATACGGTGTCAGGATGTCTCCAGTGAGTCTGGAGCCTAGAAGGAACATTAACAATAAAATTTAGAAAAACAGTCAAAGCCTCCGCCATCCTGGCTCACTGATGAAGCACTAGCTCTGTCAGGGGAGGAACATAAAGCTGCCCGGATGACTCTTGGGCAGCACATGTATGCTTGGTGACTTTTGGAGCAGGAAGTATTTGTTGCTTTAGCTATTGCAGTGAGCACGATGCCACAGGCCACAAATAGTGGTACTTAACTATGGTCTGAGTGCTATGGACACTCAGAGGACCTGCCCAGTAGCATGTTGTTCTCCATTATTCATTGTGGGATGATTCTGACTTTCAAAAGACAAAAATGGGGGAGAGGAAGTAATCCACAGTGTCAAATCATAGGTAAGAAGTTTCTCCATCCTATTGTCCTGAGTTATTAACAATTCATCTTCTTTTCAGAGAAAAACATTCTGGATCAATAAAGAGGTCTAAATCAATACATGGAGAAATAAGCCAACGCTATGTAGTCCATTTTTCCTCCTTTCTAGACACCTCCTCCCATATATCACTGCCCTTCCTTCTCTGCTCCACTCCACCTAGACTAACCAACTTATAATGCAAAGTAAGCTAAACAATTAACTTTCAATATGGATAGAAGAGTGGACATGATACTTTTCCTCTTCCATGGCACTTAACTCTGCATATATATATTTTTTCCCTTGACTCTCAAAATAAGCTGGAGAAGTTAGGCAGGCATTGCCTATTTCAGCGATAGTGGGAATCAGCAGAGAGACAGAACAGGGTCAGAGATGCTTAAATCTCATAAAGAACTGGAAAGCAGTACATGAAGGAAAACTCATGTGTGGGGTTCCTGGCCCAGGCCCTGTTCATCAGATTGGGTCCCCTAGACATGTGGACAGGTGATCAGTCTTCAATCTGACCATCAAGCCTGGCTTTCATCACCACCAGAGGGCTAAAGTCCTACATATGTCTATGTGTTTATGTGAAGGTAGATGTGACAGATATACAAGGAGATACTGATACTGGAAAACTTGAAAAACCTGTAAGTTATTTCTTGCAATCCAGTGTACTTATTCTAGTCTGAAAAGAACAGACGTCAATTTTGTAAGTGGCGCAGGACACAAGAAAATGAAAACCCAGGCAGTTAACTTTCCCAAGAAGGAAAGAATCGAAAGAGTCCCAAGAAATCAAATTTCTAGCTAAACCCCATGAGGAGGACCCAAAACTGCTCTCTAAATGGCTGATCTTTAGCTGAGCTGACAACAGAATTCATTTTTTTTCATAAATTTATTTATTTATTTATTTCTGGCTGCGCTGGGTCTTCGTTGCTGCGCGAGGGTTTTCTCTAGTTGCAGCAAACGGGGCTACTCTTCGTTGTGGTGTGTGGGCTTCTCATTGTGGTGGCTTCTGTTGCTGTGGAGCATGGGCTCTAGGTGCACAAGCTTCAGTAGTTGTAGCACACGGGCTCAGTAGTTGTGGCGCATGGGCTTAGTTGCTCCATGGCATGTGGGATCTTCCCGGACTAGGGGTCAAACCCACGTCCCTTGCATTGGCAGGTGGATTCTTAACCACTGCACCACCAGGGAAGTCCCCAAAACTCTTGAATACCTGGAAATTTTGTGGAGTATTCTCTGGGATATTCTTGGGAAAGGATTTGCCCGAATCTAGGTATAGCAAAAGTTTCTGGTGACCTTTCCCCTACATCTGACTTGAAGAGTTCATTCCTGATTGCAGTAGGCTTCTGGAAAAGAGAATTCATACTACCAGTTGTCTTTGGATAGAAAGCACACATGAGACTATCACTTCCTCAATCATCCTTTTCCCTCAACCCTGGTTAAAAGAATAAAATAAAATTAAATGACAAAATAAAATGGATGACTACACTGATGTGTATAAAATTGATGACTAATAAGGACCTGCTGTATAAAAAAATAAATAAAATTAAATTTAAAAAAATGGATAACTAGTGATCAAAACTTTGTAAAAGGGATTCCTGCATTGAGTAGGATATTCTGGGATTCTTCCTAATTTTAAGATTTTATAGCTTTAAAAATCCTAGGAGAATAATGCTGGTGCATATAATTTCTATACATGTATCAGTGTTCTTTGGGTTAGGACCACATAAATAATATCCAGAAGAGATATCACATGGTAGATTAGAGCACATGTAATTCAGTTTATTTTATTTATTTATTTCTTCAAGTTTTTTGAGACACAATTGACATACAGCACTATATAAGTTAAGGTGTACAGCATAATAATTTTGCCTACATACATCATGAAATGATAACCATAATAAGTTTAGTGAACATCCATCGTCTCATATAGACACAAAATTAAAGAAATAGAAAAATATATTTTTCCTTGTAATGAGAACTGGTAGGATTTACTCTCTCAACAACTTTCATATAGAACATACAGCAGTGTTCATTATATTTATCATGCCGTACATTACATTCCTAGTACTTATTTATCTTATACTGGAAGGTTTTTTTGGTTTTTTTTTTGCGGTACGTGGGCCTCTCACTGTTGCAGGCTCTCCCGTTGCGGAGCACAGGCTCCGGACGCACAGGTTTAGCAGCCATGGCTCACGGGCCCAGCCGCTCCGTGGCATGTGGGATCTTCCCGGACTGGGGCACGAACCCGTGTCCCCTGCATCGGCAGGCGGACTCTCAACCACTGTGCCACCAGGGAAGCCCATAACTGGAAGTTTCTAACTTTTGACTACCTTCATCCAATTCTTCCTACCCCTATCCCCTGCCTCTGGTTACCACAAATCTGATATGCTTTTAAATGAGTTTGTCTGTCTGTTTTTGAAATATAATTGATCTTCAACAGTGTGTTAGTTCCTGGTACACAACGTAGTGATTCATCAGTTCATTTTAATTCAGGCAAAAAATATGTGCTAAATACCTGCTGTGTGCCCAGGACTCTATAACTTTTAGAAAATAAAAAGATAAATCTCTGCCCTCAAGGACATCACAGTGGGGTCCAAAAGCAATCATATAAACAGATGATTTTGGTATAATATAGCATGTGCTGAGTGGAGTGATACCCAGGTTAGCATGGGCCTTAACTGGGGCCCAAATTCACCTTACTAAGGGACAGGAAATTCTTCTAAAGGAGGTAATGCCTGAGATGACACTCAGGGCTTGAAAAGTAATTATCTAGGTGAAGAAGATAGGGAAGGAGATTGTAAATAGAAGGACTAATATGAGAAAAGTAAGGGGACCTGACACGCTAGGCACATTTGAAAAACTCTCATAACGGTACTTCTGGAATGTTGACAGTAAGGCAGAAATGGGGCAGGGTACATCTGTACGGGCCAGGTATGAAGTCTGTTCTGAGATTTGAAAGTTTCTGTTAGGATATGGATAAGAGAAATCAGAAGACGATTTAGTTCTTAGCACTTTCTGATACTAACACTCTAGGAATTAGACAGTGTGAGGTTTGGGATCAAAGCAACTGAAAAGGGCTTCCCTGGTGGCACAGTGGTTGGGGGTCCGCCTGCCGATGCAGGGGACGCTGGCTCGTGCCCCGGTCCGGGAGGATCCCACGTGCCGTGGAGCGGCTGGGCCCGTGAGCCATGGCCGCTGGGCCTGCGCATCTGGAGCCTGTGGTCCGCAGCGCGAGAGGCCGCGGCTGTGAGAGGCCCGCGTACCGCAAAAACAAACAAACAAACAAAAAACAAAGCAACGGAAAAGGCAAGACTGAGCCTATGCTAAGATCAAAAAATTTACTTTAAGTTTATGAAAGGCAACTAGAATTGAAGCCAGGGTTAAAACGTTACTGACATCTTAGTCAGTTGGTTATGATCTCTTAGGAGAACTTTAAAGAGCATTAGCAACGTGACTCATTTTTTTTCTTCCTTAGAAACCAACAAGGCATCTACAAAGGCTTAGGTCCTGACTGCAGTTCTTTGCACCTAAGAATAAATGAGAAAGAAATTGGAACACAAACAAAAAGGGGAAAGGAGAGGATCAAACTCTGCAGGATATGTACAGCATATTTTTAGTGGCCTCAAATTATGAGATTAAAAATGGAATGAAAAGGAAACGGTTTTGAAGGTAGATGATTGAATACAGCCTCTTGAACTTGCCCTATGGGAAGTAATGAAAGCAAAGATGACTTAAGTTTGTGTGTGTTTAGAAAGTCAGAAACGAGGAATATTGAGAACACTCTTTGGTTGGGAAACTGATAGAAACTACTACTATTAAACTAATTTCAGAATAAGGCAAGAAAGACCTTCATTAAGACAATAAAGTCCACAGGGCCTCAGGAGAGAAGAGGTTTGAGGGATTCCTCAGTGCCTCACCTCCCCTTCCATTCCTCCCAAACCCCATCTCTTAATGACTTAGCAAAATCAAGAAGAGGCAGCTCTGGAGCAACCAGGGCCAGCTATATAATTTGCAGACCTAGAACATAATGAAAATGCAGAACCCCTTATTCAAAAAGCAGAAAACAATGTACTATCAGAAATATTAGATATAAAGCTTTTTCCTTTCTTCCACAGTCTTTCTCTTGATTTATGGTGTTTTATTAATTTTTAATTTAATGCCATTATAAATAGAGAAAAGATAAAATTTTAAATTCTTATCATGAATTTTACCATTCATCTTTATATTGTGCATGCCAGCCTTAAAAACAAATATAAAAGCACTTAACTCATGTAGAATCATCAAAATTACATATTTTGTAGCTCATACATGAATATATATTTTGTGGAAGAGTAGAAATGCTACAGTATACAAACTCAACTATTTTTATTTCACTTCTCAATATTCATTATATTCTACTAACACTCTCTACCTTGAACTTACAGATGGGTAAGGAAGGACTCAAAGGAAAGGTAATAATGGCTCACTATCTTTCTCTTTCCTTTATGTCATGATTTCTAGCACATGAGATCGGCTAAAACAGGGAAGTAAACATGAATAAGAAAGGATATGATAGAGTTCCTTAGTTGTTCAGGTTTCTTAGAACTCCATTGTTTTCTATCTACGTTTGAAGCAAGTTCTCATTCAAAAGGAAAACATGGCCTCTCGTGGTTGCCAGACTGCCCCTCACCACTCCCCCCTTACTTAGTCATAGACCTAACTCGCTTGCTTGTACTTGCTTCAAGTCTCAATGAATTCCTATGCTGTGAATTCCTTTGCTGTGCTCAGGGGTCATCATGAACACTCGAGAATGGAGCAAAAGGAATCATAGCAATCATGCATAGCGTGTGTATCTTCCCTGCTCATGCACGTGTTCCATTGTTCTGTTGGTTTCACTTAGAAAACACAAGTTCAAGAATAATGTTAAGAATCTTAAATTGGCAATAGCAGAGCATTAAACCAAGCCCAAGCCCAAGGCTCTCCTGAGCACTTTGCATGCCCATGAAGCCAGCCCTGGGGGCAGCAGACAAATACTCCTCAAGCTCCTCAACTAGTGTCTAGAGAAACTGCTTCTTCCCAATAATTGTTTCTTATTTTGACCACAGAGCTATTTCAGAAAATCTTTTGGGATCTGCAAAGTCTCCTCCAGTTTATAACCCTGCTCCACAGAGACAAGGCCGCAGGACTAACAGCAGTGCAATCTATAACTCAACCCATAGAAACTAGGCAGTAAGACAAACCAATTGCAGGGAAACACACGTGGAGAAATACTTTACTTACCTGAGTCAAAGACTTTTTATTAAATTAGAGATGAAGATTGAAATAATTTGCTCTAATATCTTAATGACTATTACCAATTTTAATCTCACTCACTCAAGATCCTGCAACAATGACCCTTGTAGCTAGACCATTGTCTGTTTTTCATCTTGGGCAGAGGAAGTCCGAGCCCATAGGGCTCCCTCGTCAAACAGGAAGCAAGAGGAAATAGGCAAAATGTTACCTTAGGATTCCTCAATATGGGGTATAAGACACCAGGACACTGCAGGGCTTTTCCTAGGAGATCATAAATGTACGTAAAGATTGCTTCTTTTGCCTCCTTTGCGTTGCAGTGGTATCATTTTGAGGAACACTGCCTCAGAATGTGGCTCACTTTAAAGAAATTTCTTGGTGATAACGTCAATATCTTACATGGCTTTTTTGTATATGTCAGCTAGCATCTATGACTTTGTGTATGTTAAACTAGAATGTCCTGAGGAATAAGAGCTAATATTGAAGTACCCAGCATAAGGCATGCTGGACACATCTTCTTACCAGAAAAAAAATGGGAAGGCACTCATCCAGGAACTCATAAAAGACACTGCAGAGAATGTTGATTGGCTGTTTTAGCCTCTGCATCTGGAGAGGTATTTATAGCCAAATCTTGATTATCAGTGGTAAAAGAGAAAAAGGAAAGAATAGATTATTGGAAACCATGCATCATTCACAAACTTCATTTTAAACAGTTGTTTTTAACTGTCACTTTTCTATCAAAATTTTCACCAGACTTACGAACAAAGAGTCAATTGACAACTCAGTGTTTAATTTCTTTTTATGTCATCTGCTGACCTGCAGGAATAAATGTCAAAGACTGGATCAGAGCATTGTTGGGTAGCCATAAACAAACAAAGGATAACAAGCGAATGACTATTGCACATTGCTATGAAAAAAATGACGAATTTACTTGGACTTTACATGACTATATCATACAACTATAGGAGCTCACAGAGAGCAAAACTGGAGCGCTGAGCCTATTGTTTGGAGGAACACTTACATCACTTAGCACATAGCTTTTAAATTCCAAGTCATACATTAGTACAGAAATGTGAATTCACTCAAAATTAGCAAGAAGTAATTGGCTAGGAAATAATCGGAGATTCTTTTTTTTTTAATTTTTATTGGGGTATAGTTGTTTTACAATGCTGTGTTAGTTTCTACGGTACAGCAAAGTGAATCAGCCATATGTATACATATATCCCCTCTTTTTTGGATTTCTTTCCCATTTAGATCACCACAGAGCACTAAGTAGAGTTCCCTGTGCTATACAGCGGGTTCTTATTAGTTACCTATTTTATACATATCAGTGTATATATGTCAGTCCCAATCTCCCAATTCGTCCCACCCCCCCCCTTTCCCCCCTTGGTGTCCATACATTTGTTCTCTACGTCTGCGTCCCTACCATGTATCATGTCTGTGTCTGAATCATGATGTGTAACTAAAAGGCCAAGTCTCAATGATTCTAGAAGGGAAGCTTCTTAAAGGTCTACACTGTATTTTAAGTCATCCTGTAAGGAACAGCCTCATTAAATGGACTGTCTATTTTTGGACCTTGTTTGATAAAAGCCTTTGGACCTTTCTTGAGAGGCAGGAACTCTCCCTGTGATGCAATCTTGCTTTAATATCTAAATGAATTAGGAATGACTGATGTTAAGAATACCACAGATCTGACACCTTAGGCGTAACGGATTACTTTAGGCTCTGTCGCCTATTAGGATCAGTTGGCTACTGTTCTATGCCCTCTAAGTTGTGTCTTGAATCCAGAAAGCTGCACACTCAGCACAAGATTCTAAGATGCATATCCATCAACCTGAAACTCCTCACCACATATCCAAGGAATCGCTTTAAACAAGGTATGGATACTGTATTCAATTTCTTTCCAGTTAGAGTAGATTGATGTCATTTGCTGAAACTTTTTTGTATGGTAACATTTCCTGAGTGTCTATTATATCCCATGCTCTATGCTAAGTGATATTCAGCGAGGAGCTCATTTAATATTGCCTCAAAACCCACGAAGCAAGTTTTTATTTTCACACTCATTTGCCAGTGAGGAAACAAGGACTCAGTGAATAAATGTACTTTGCTAAGAACACTCATCTATAAAGTGATGGAAATTGGACACAGCCCCACACTTTCTCACATTGGGGCTTGAGCTCTTACTCATTATTCTACATTGACTCCTACTTCATTGCACCAGAAGATGCTGTATTTGGTAGCATCACACAAGCTAGGAATAATACATTTTCAACAAACAGATTACTGAACTGTAAAGATTTTTTAGGTCCAAATTGTTGCAGGATGCTATCAGAGCTCAAAAAGGCAAAACCAGTAAAAAGAGGGCAAAAAACCCAAACCACTGGTTCTGAACAATGACGTATTTTTGGAGAAGGTGAAACATAGTTAGATTGATGGAGAAAAAAGAGAGGAGGTCATGGGTCTCCCAAAAGAGTTGGTAGCTTACTACACATGTGCTTGACATGGCACTAGCATGACGATTACTGGCACATGGGCTGGTTGTTACTGCAAGCACTTTCTCACTCTTGCATCTGAGAGTAGATCACCTATATGAAATGCCCGATTTTCCAATAGTAAAAAGTCATCTGTATTTCCCACTTCTCTCTCTCCATTCTTTCTCATTTCCTACCATTGTTCCTAGCCTGCTCAGAATAAAATGAATCTCTGATCTAGCCCACAGATAGAGTTGACATTCCACTTATTGAAAGTAGTTAATCTCCACTCTATAAGTTCATAAACTAAATTTTAACCCCCAAACCATCATGAAATTGATTAGTCTCATCAGCAAGACTCTTGTCAGAAGCTCAGGGTTAGTGTTTATTTGGCAGGGCTACACATCTAAATGGCATCATCATTCCTGGCATTGTTTCTCTCGTGATAAAAAAGTTTTTAGGATTGAGCGCTTTCTCTGGAATGATATTTTCTATCCAAACCAAGAAAAAGAAAAGACACATAAATTATAGGTGCCACAATTTTGATGACATAAACAAACATTGAAGCATAATTTAGTAGCATGAGAATCTTTTGAGAAACTTTTTTTTTACTTGAAGAAAAATAATAGAGCAAGGGAAATTCCTGATGCCTGAATGTAGAAGATATTCTAACTATTGTTGCCTATCTGTACATGGATAAAATTCCTCTAATTCTAGGCTGCTGGTTTAGAAAGTGAGCTGTAAAGTGGGCGATTTCGGTACATTCTCCCACTCAGAAACTCTGTTAAAACAGAAGCAGAGGGATTTGGGAGTGAAAAGCCTTATGTTCAGATAGTAAGCCTTCATTTTGGTAATTTCACTTTTACTGGCAGCATGATCTCTTTTAAAAAACATAATTCATATTTACCTCAAATCTTTAGGTCCTAAAATTGGTTTTAGTAAAAGATGGTGAATGTCTAAAAGAATTAGATAGGTATCCAGATGGGTGATGGATTAAACTACAAAATAGATATACTTCCATGGTTAGAGGGTTTTGAACCTGAATTATTTTTTGAAAACTTGAATATTGGACAGTTTTCAACACTGTTTAAGTAGCATTACCATATAAATGCGGAAACTTCTTCAGTTTGTCCCACCCTCAGCATCTAGTATGACTTGTTTTATTTTTTCATTTTTTATGACATTAAATGATAACATTTTGTAAAGTCACATTTCACTGTGGCTCAATTTCTTGTGAGTATAGAGCTTAACAAAACAAAGCTGCAGTAAAAACTGGCTTTGCTTCATATTTCATTTCTTTTCCATAACTTATTATTTACAAGGATGGAGAGCCTTTTGACATTCCTTGGAATATAGAATTAATTTATTATTTGTAGACATTTATACTAAAGTGAGTGAACAAATGACACTGTGATTCTTAGTAATTAAGTAGCCCTTTTTTTGTCTTCACTTCTTTCACTTTTGGAGTAAATTAAGCTTGAGTTAAGATGGCTTGGTTATTCAAAACTATTTGACTCAATTTTTTTCATTTTGACTCTGAAATATATATTACAACTTTCTTTCATCCATTTTCCCTTACAGCAAAGAATATCTATTTTCAGGATAAAATATTCAGTGAGGTGAAATCATTGTTGAAAGGTTGTGTTCAACAGAAAAAAACATCATTGGTTTGCTAGAATTTTGCCATTTGCTGACTGAAAAAGCATTTATTGGATTTTGAAGTATATTTTCCACTTACAGAAAAAAATATTTATGGAAAAATAACATTCATGTGGGAAAAGAGAAAAATCCACTCATTGCTGCTTCATCATCTCTGCACAGAAGGATAGATAGGGAAAAAGCACTCATTATTTTCCTGGCAAATAATCAAGGAAACAGAAATTCTAGTGAAGGATATTTCTGTTTTAAAAGAGAAAGAAGAGATAGGGTTTGAAACTATAGAGGATTAATTCATGTGTAAAAGTCAGCTGCATACACATAGCTGAGCTATGCTCTTTCCTGAAGCCAGACCAAGGTCAGAAATTTCAGTTTTGATTCCTAACTTATGGAAAATTGAGACACATTTTGTATGTGGAAGTCCAGATACATGTAAACCTATTAATTTGTTAGCAGAATCAATGTTTTTGCCTATTACTTGCCTATTACCTATTAAGAAGGAGCATAACTAGAGGAATTCTTAACTTATAATACATTTGAATACAACCCACCTCACCCTACTTTATGCTTCTTTAGGTCAAACTAATGAGTCCCTTTGGAAATCAAAATAGACAACAACAACCATTGTACTAAAATTTAATAAGATATGTGAATGCATAACAAAAATACATTTGCATTTTGATGTAAGTTATTTTTAAGACTTTCTCCAATATCTACTCTCATAGGGTTTGTCTCACAGTCTCAAGGTCAAATACAAGCAAGTGTGGATGTCAAGCTATTTAAAAATAAGTTTAAGCTGCGTTGATGAAAATGTAAATTGGTAAAATTTTTTTGGAGAGCAACTTGCCAATATCTATCCAAGTACCTCCTGTACTAGGAGATTTCCAGTTTCAGCTCTGATGTGTAAAGACCTTGAAAATGGTCACTCCCCTTCTTACAGCAACATAAAGCTGAACAAACTGAAAATCAATGACTTTTCTTAGACTCACTGGAGAACTGAGGTCACAGAACAAATTGGCACCCCAAAATCTAGAACCCAGAGAGTCACATCTGCTTATCAGAAGCAGGTGCCACTCTGGTAGCAACACTTACAGGGCAATTTTGACACATTGCTGGAGTCTGAGTGTGGTCTAGCCTGAAATAGAGAAAGTGCTGCGAGCTGCAGAGTTAGAGCTGAAATTTGCAAACTCTCTCTGAGTGGGAAGTATTTGCAGGGGGCCATCACTCAGGAGGGAAGTCAGAAACAAGAAAACCAGAGAAATTCAAAGTCACTGGCACCTATTGCTACTTCAAACATTAAACACAGCCCAACTCCTAGGAAATTAACATAAAAGCTCACACTAGAGGCCAATATACCCCAGTTCCTATTTATTACCCAATATAGCATGTCTAGTTTTCAACAAAAAATTATAAGGCAGGGCAAATGCAGGAAAAACACACTCTGAAAAGACAAAGCAAACATCAGAAGCAGGTTCAGATATGACACAGATGTTGAAAGGAACTGTCATACAAGGAGAGATGGGTAACGTAAGTGGAGAGTGTAAACTCTTTAAGAAAGGCTAAAAATGAAATGCTGAAAACAAAAACCACTGTGATAGAAAATAAAGAATGACTTTGAGAGGCTTATTAGTAGACTGGACATGGCTGAGAAAAGAATCGATTAGCTTAATGTTAGATCAATAGAAACTTCCCCCCACACACAAAAAAAAAACAGCTGAGCATAATATCTAAGAACTGTAATATAATTTTTTAAAAAGTGTAACATACATGTAATTAAAATATCAGAAGGTGAAGAAAAAGAGAATGGATCAGAAGAAATATTTGAAATAATAATGGCGAAGGATTTTCCAAAATTAATGACTAACACCAAGCCTCAGATCCAGGAACGTGATAAAATAAAAAAACTAAAAAAATTTAAAAAAAGCAAGATGAATACGAAAAAACACATATCTTGGAATAGAAGAAGGACATTAGTTAAAAACTAAGGAAATCTGGGGGCTTCCCTGGTGGTGCAGTGGTTGAAAGTCCGCCTGCCGATGCAGGGGACACGGGTTCGTGCCACGGTCTGGGAGGATCCCACATGTCGCAGAGCGGCTGGGCCCGTGAGCCATGGTGGCTGAGCCTGCACGTCCGGAGCCTGTGCTCCGCAATGGGAGAGGCCACAACAGTGAGAGGCCCGCGTACCACAAAAAAAAAAAAAAAAAAAAAAAAAAAAAAAAAAAAAAAAAAAACTAAGGAAATCTGAATAGTTTGCACTTTAGTTATTTATAATTTATCAATATTGGTGCATTAATGTAAAATGGGCCACACTAAAATGGGAAACTCAATGTGCAGTAGATGAGAACTTTCTGTACTACCTTCACATTTTTTATTAAAAAAATCAACTTGTCCAAAATAAAATGTTTTGGTGCATTTTTTAAATGCAGTGCATTTTTTAAAAATGCAAAACATAAAACAAAACTTTTTCAAATAATCTATTAAAAAATGCACTGCTAGCAGTTTATACTAAACATATACAAGCAAAAATATGCCATGAGAGATTTGCCACTAAGGCTTTTTATTTTAAAAAATCTGACACCGAACTGAATGTTCATTAGTATAAGCTTGGTTAAATAAATTGCATTATATCAATAAAACAGATGACTATGCAGTCATTAAGAAAAAGAGAAAGAAGTAGTTCTATATGTACTGCTTTAGGAAGAACGCCAAGTCATAGTAAGTGAAAAGGCAAGGTGAAGAACAAAATGCATTGTTAAGATCCCATTTGAGTACATTTAAATTCTTTAATTTTAAATTTAAATATTGGACAAGGCTTATTGCAAACAATAACAGTTCCATGTTATCACTTACTCTGTCCCTGAGACACAACAATTTCTAACTTTTTTATAGCTTTTTTTGCTATTTCCCTCTATTAAAAAAATAACATGTTATGCTTCTCTTTCTTGATTTTTCAGTTTTAGATATTTTCATTAATTTCATACTATGGATGATGAGAATTTAACTTTCTTACACCCTTATCCCACTCTTCATGCATAACTTCATTTCCTTCGTTTTCTCAATGAATTGAGGGAATGTGACAATTGTTCATAAAATTAACATTCAATGGTTATATAATATTATGAACACTTAGTTGGTCTTAAACAGACTTTAATCAGTCTCTCTGGCTTTAGCTTGATATGCTCCTGTTTTCGGATGACCTTAGCCTTTCTGGGGTTCTATATATGCTTCTTTGCTTCACCGCCATCTTCGGTTTTAGCTTAAGCTTTTGGACCCGTTACTGTTTGCTTGGGCACCTTCTGGTTTGCTAAGTTAGCAACCACTTATCCTCCTGCATTCCAACTTCCAAAGTTTATTCCTGATTCTGTTCTCTTGTCTGAGGACAGATCTAAGTTAAATGAGGACTAAAGTTTATGCAATTTTGAGTTCTCTCTTTAGGAAAATGAGGAAAAAATTATGAATACAAAATTTGATGCAAAAACAAATACTTATTTGGAATAAGAAAATAAGTCATAAAATAACAACCAAAAAAGGTTTACAAATACCACAAAATTTTAAAAAGCCTAATATTTTTATTGATTAATGGCCTAACGTGACTCTATAATAGTTTTTCCCATAATTTTTCTGGCTACATATACTTTGATTACCTCCATATAAGAACAATTTTTTAACATCACTTTCTTTGGAGAAAGTGGGAAAGTGTTTCAATCTTTTCTCTAGCATGGCTAAGTTGTTTCCCACCCCCCCCCCACAAGAGTTGGGATGTGACTAAACACATAGGTATAACTGACATTTTATACTATAGGCATGAAAATATTGGGCTGTGTTCTACAAACACAGAAATCTTATAAATCCTAGTTGGTAAAATTCTCATCAGGAAGGAAAAAATATATGGTTTGTGACACCAAATTATTTACTTATTATTTACCTGGTATTTAGAACAATTTTCAGACATCAGTTTCTGGCTTTGCATATTTTAACTCTTACTTCTCCTGCTCTACTTGGATACACTGATGCCTGGTGCCACAGGAAACAATCACCACAAAACATCTCTGACCCTGAGTATTTGCATTGTGATGTCTACTGTGTAGATAAACTGGGTAGCAGAAGTATTTCTGGAACCAGACCCACAATAAGATTACTTGCAATAACATATCTATACACAGAAGTGATTGCACGCAGCATAAATATATCTTTCTAAACCAAAGTTCAATGTATAACGAAATAAACTTCCTTGGCAGATCTTAAAAATGATCATAGTCACCATCTAATGCAAGGCACACTCTGGTGAAGGAGAAGTCAGAGTAGAGATACACAGCAATTTTAATTAATTAAACAAAAGCAAAAGGCTTACCTTTGCAAATCTTGCAAAAATATATGAAAATGTGAACACATTGCCAGAGTACCTCCCAGAGCCTGGGAAGGCACCCATGCAAGCAGAGAGAAGCCCTGAAGCGTATGCTTCATTAGCTTCACAGTAAATCCACCAGTGCTTTTTGTCCTTTGGGCTTATGCCCTTTAAAAATCCCTTTATTTTTGGCTATTATAAATAAACCTGCCATAAACAGTCATGTACTGGATTTTGTGTGAACTTAAGTTTTTATTTCTCTGGGATAAATGCCCAAGGGTACAATTGCTACATCATATGGCAAGCACATGTTTAGTTTTGGAAGTAACAGCCATATCTTTTCCAGAGTAACTATACCGTTTTGCATTCCCATCAGTGATGAATGGGTGGTCCAGTTTCTCCACATCCTCACCAGCATTTGCTATTATTACCGTTTTTTAAATTTTAGCCCTTCTGTAAGATATGTAGTATCTCATTATGGCTTTAATTTGCATTTCCCTAATGACTAATGATGGTGAACATCTTTTTATATATTCATTTGCTATCTGTATATCTTCTTCAGTGAAATGTCTGTTCATGTCTTTTGCCCATGTTTTAATTGCATTCTTTGCTTTTTACTGTTGAGTTTTGAGAGTTCTTCATATGTTTTATTTTTTTTCATATGTTTTAGATACAACTCTTTTGTGGGTTATGTGGTTTGCAAATATTTTCTGTAGGTCTGTAGTTTGTCTCTTTATTCTTTTCATAGAGTCTTTAGCAGAGAAAATTTTTTGTTATTGCTTTTGTTCTTCTGGAAATAACCCAAATATTTTCCATTGGAAGAACAGTTAAACCAACTGTGGTACATATATGCCATGAATTCTACTCAGCATTAAAAAAAATGAACTATTGATACACGTAAAGACTGGAATGGATCGCAAGAGAATTATGGTGGGTGAAAAAGCCAATCTAAAAAAGTTAAAGACTATAATTTCATTTATAATGACATTCTTGAAATGACAAAATTATAGAGATGGAGAATAGATAAATGGTTGTCAGAGATTGGGGGTGAGCAGGCAGGGGTGACTAAAGGAAGATAACACGGGGAATCCTTGTAATGAAAATTTTCTGATTTTCACTGTGGTGGTAGTCACACAAATCTTCACACGTGACAAAATTGCATCGAGCTAAATACACACACACAAATGAGTGTATCTGAAACTGGTGAACATGGAAAAGGTCAGTGCATTACATCAATGTCAATTTCAGTTGTGTAAGATGTTATCATAGGGAGAAACTGCTTGAGATTTCTGTATTATGTCTTACAAATGGATGTGAATCTAGAATTATTTCAAAATAAAAAGTTTTAAAAAAATTTTGTGTCATTTCCAAAGGATTTCAGCAGAGAACAGAGAGAAATCACTACTATGCTTAACTGAAAGTCTGTACAAAAAAAGTTTTTAAAAGAATACATTTACATTCTGGAATATTCAGAAAGCCAGACAAAGCTTCCAAGGACCTTTTAATAGTAGTTACTTTGGATGTAAAAAATTCATTTGAGAAAATACTTGTGAAAAATAAAAAGTTTTGATAAGAAACAAAACAAAGAACAAGATGGTATATTTAAATTCAGTCATATCAGTAATAACATTTAATATAAATAGAGCAAACAAACCAATTAAAAGTCAGAGTGTCATACTGGGTAAAAACCAAGACCCAAGGTGCTCAAAAAAATCTACTTTAAGTATAAAGAAACAAATAGGTTCAAAGTAAAAAGATAAAAAAAGATATGCCCGCTAAAACTTATCCAAAGAAACCTGGAGCTGATTTTAATATCAGAAAAAGTAAGTTTGAGAGCAAATAATGTTACCAGAAATAATGGAGGTCATTTTATTATGGTAAAGGCATCAATTAATCAGAAGGACATATCAATTGTAAATATTTATGCACCCAATAACAGAGCTTCAAAATACATGAAGCAAACTGATAGATCTGTAAAGAGAAATAGACAAATCCATGATATAGTAAGAGATTTCAACACCAACCTCTCGATAATTGATAGAACAAGTAGACAGAAAGTCAGGAAGAATAAAGAAGTTTAGGTTATTGAATAAAATAGCTAAAATCGCATATTTTTAGGATGAGGTTCTTATTAAATATACATATGTTAACTGTGTCCATGAAGAAGTTAGCAAAATAGAGATGTGTTCAAACCGTTTATACTATTTGTTACTGCACATCTTTTTTAAATTAGCATGAAATTTTGTGACCATATTGATGAACAGAAATCCAAAACTTATTGAACCAGCAGTGACCTCGCACATAGGCTATTTTATAACTTTATGACCATCTCTTTGCCTATAGTGTTTGCAAGATCAGAATCTGAGCCAATATAAATCAAGTATACTTCAATTAAAAAAACAATCTGAATCAAGTGATCCTGGACATTAGCAACTGTTTTCCCCCGCCATGGTAATCTATTACCTTTAGAGTCTGAGACTGAGAGAAATATTCAAGTTTTGTAGGTCATAGTTTATGAACACAAGTCAGATCCAGAAAAAGGCCTAGAGCATCTGGGTAAAATATTAATTAAGATAAATTAAAATAAAAGATATAGGTTTGGTAGAGTTGTGACACAATTAGAAGGATCCAAAATAAGAAATAAGAAACAGAGGATAAGGTGCAACACAATTTAGAAGCAAGGAGAAGGGAATTTGATGGATCCTTATAACCACATGATAGTCTCTTTTTAAGCCTGAAAATCTCATTTAAGAAATCCTAAATGGGAAATTTAGATTATTTTAGGGACTGAGGTTAAGGACCAACTTATTGGTGATCTGTTTTAAACGTTCATCACTGTGAAGTTTCTATTAAAGTGCACTTGATAGAATTCAGATGACAAGGTTTAAAACTAGGTGAGCGTCTCAGCTTTTTGCAAGTCCCCACTCACTATGTCACCTTGACAAGTCACTTAACCTTTTTGAATCACATTTTTTTTTGTTTATAAAATATGAATACTGATACCAACCTACTGATGGGATTGCTCAATGCAAATGTAATATATCAGAAATAGTAGTGTATGCTATAGAGCAGCACTGTCCAATAGAACTTTTTCAATGATAGAAATGTTTTATAGTTTTGCTATTCAACATGATGGCCACTACCACGTGGGGCTATCAAGCATTTGAAATATGGTTAGCACAACTGAGGAACAGAATTTTTAATTTTATAGATTTAAAAATAATTTAAATTTAAATAGCCACATGTAGCTAGTGGCTACCATATCAGACAGCACAGGTATAGAACTAAAGAAAACATTTCCAATTCATTTGGGGGGGGCCTGTGTCACATACAACAAGGAATGTCAGAAAATCTATCAACCATAGCTTTGATTATCTTTTATTTACATGAAGAAACAAAAATATCTGGCTTTTGACTTGCTGATTTAATGTTCTAGAATGTGATATTAAGGATTCCCTCTAGAAAGATTTCACATTTTCCCAGTGTTTGTACTGTAGCTGAGATTTTGTATCCAGAAAGCAGACAGAGAAGTACATTCTCACTTGGCACAGATGAGGGTCTTCAGGTATTTTTCTCATCACTCTAAGGTCACAATCAATACTTTGGACACAGTAATCCTCACCATGGTTCTCAGCATAAAGAATATTCAAAGGCTATCACTAATAGGCCACTATGTAGAATGCGAAGTAATTTTGGAGCAGGTCCCTAAGAAAGGTGCTGAGTTTCCTTTCTTTGACAATGTTAAATTTACCCCTCTAGAAGGGGTTAGGAATGGTTCCTACACAAGACAAGTAAATATAATTATTGTCCTCCAAATCAGTTAAGAAGCCTCCATGTTTCCAGAAAGGTTGATTTGACTTTTGGTCATGTTAACCTTTGCCCTTGATTTTATTGGAATGTTCTCTTCCCAAATATATTTGTCGGCTGAGCCCTTAGGTTTTAACCATTTATGTGGGAGTGTTCTTATTTCAGATCACCTTAGTGGAATAATTTCCAAATGATTTAAAACTTCTTGGCTGAATGAAAAGAAGGGTGATATCTAGCAAGGATAACACTAATAATCTGTCCATATTCCTGGGTTCCTTTTTTCTTCTACTTGAAAAGTAGGAAGTAGAAACTTCTTTTTATATTTAATTATCTAGAAATAAGATAACCTGAATATACACGGTAGCAGGTGAAGGAGCCTTGGAATCACCTTTCCTGTGGGTCCCTGACTGAATTTTACTTCTTGTCTGTGCACCCGGTCCTAGATATTTGGTGTCAAGTAGCTAAATCATTTCAAATAACCAACTCAATTTTCAACCTTTCATCCAGATAATATGGAAAGAATGTCTCTGGATTTGAGAGCAACTTGAATTTCAATGCTTTGTATTGTTGGTAAATTATTCCATTTGCTTTGATTCTTTCATACTGGGAAAGAACATGCAATGTGCCTATCTTGACCTCCCCACATATTGTGTCTCATTATTGGTATTTACTCCTTCCCTTTCCAACAGTATTCTGTGCTGCAATGAAATAAATTTAAAAATCTTTCAAATAGATTTTTATTTACTAAAGATTTTTGATAATTGCTTTGTATATTATTTTATGCTTTTACCTCATTGAATAATTATACTGCTTTATTGTTTATTATATTCCTATACCAGAAAAAATGTTTTGGGGGCTAGGGAGGCAGTGATTAGAACAGACATTTTATAGCTAATTTAGGTAATATATTGTTGAATTTTCTTTGCAGTATTTTCATTGACATTTCTTGTTAGAATACCTTTCTTCTTGGGACATTTCAACTGTAATACAGTCTCTCTTTGTCCCTTTTATGAAAATGTCAGTAGAACAGCTCTAATATTTCCTTGAAGATTCATCAACATTATAGCATTTTGTTTATATCCCCTTTTGTGAGATAAGAACTGTTCCAGAATTACTACTTTGAATAAGACTTTTCACAATCTGGTCAGCAAAGGATACACTGGAAGGTAATGTGTTTGACTGATAGACATAATGATGTTTCTGTCACTCTTATTGCCATGTAAGTGGTCCATAGCAAATGCATTGTCTTGAAGACAGAAACTCTTGAACCAAGGGCTAATTAAAGCAATGATCAGAGTATTTCTTAGATGGTTTTCTTATGTACTTAAAGTGTGAACTGACTTTACTAGGGAACACTCCCTTCCTCCCACCCCTCCACCTCCCACCCACCTCTACCTTCATGTATATATAGCCTTTCCATAATCTCTTCTCTGGTATTTTAATTTAACCAAAGGTATAGCCCTGTGTCTTGCATACAGAGACAACTAGTATCTATGTAACACCGTGGTCATGATACAGATGAGGACTGAAGTCGGACAAGCTATGGGTCATAAACAGGCCAATAAGAACATTGTTTGTACAACCTCTCCAGATTTTGGCAAGATTCAATACCGTGAAACTAGCCTATTGCAACACTTCACTTTTAAGTAATGTAATAATCTCCAGAATGCTTATTTAGAAGGGGACAGCTTTACGTAATTGATCCTCATTCTTAAACTAAAGCCCATCATCAGACCAAACATACTCTTCTATGAACACATAAACGCATTTGGCCTTTTGGGCATAACTGAGCAGGAAATGACATACTACTGGCAGAATCCTATTTCTTGCCTTCCTAGACCATACACAGAATATAATTATAACTGATCACTGATTGAACCCTCTGTGTCACGTTTGCTTTACTGGATTAATTTTGTTCAGAGTAGTATTTGGTAATAAACTATCAGAATTATCTAAAGTATTGTGCGTTCTTTTTTTCAAATCTCTGCACTTTTTGTAATTATAATCAGGCCTTTGGTCTTAACTGAGATGCATTGCTAATAACTTTTCATAGTACTTATTGTGTTCCAAGCATAAACAATCATTTCTGGCCCAGAGTAGGACTCCTTCTTTTCCATCAAGTGTACCAATTGTCCTGGGATCTCTTTGTTCCTGCCCTTTACCAATGACACTTAAATTATTCTAGCCTGAGAACGATTCAAACATGGAAAACTTTTAAGTAACTGTGTGAAGGCATCCTTGGGGAAGTAAGCTACTATTGAGAGAAGAAAGAACCATGGGTATGGAGGTTCCTTAAAAAACTAAAAATAGAGTTACTATATAATCCAGCAATCCCACTCCTGGGCATATATCTGGAAAAGATGAAAATATTAATTCAAAAAGATACATGTACCCCAACGTTTACTGCAGCACTATTTAAATACAATAGCCAAGACATGGAAGCAACCTAAATGTCCATTGACTGATGAATGGATAAAGAAGATATGGTATATATTCACAGTGGAATATTACTCAGCCATAAAAAAGAATGAAATAATGCCATTTGCAGCAACACAGATGGACCTAGACATTATCATACTAAGTGAAGTAAGACAGACAAAGACAAATATCATATCACTTATATGTGGAATCTAAAAAAATGATACAAATGAACTTGTTTACAAAAGAGAAACAGATTCATAGACATAGAAAACAAACTTATGATTACCAAAGAAAGAAAGGTAGGGAAAGGGATAAATAACGAGTTTGGGAATAACAGATACACACAATTATATATAAAATAGATAAACAACAAGGACCTACTGTATAGCCCAGGGAACCATATTCAATATTTTGTAATAACCTATAGTGGAAAAGAATCTGAAAAAGAATATATATATATATATATATATAAAAATAACTGAATATATATGTATGTATAACTGAATCACTTTGCTGTACACCTGAAACATTGTAAATCAACTACACTTCAATTTTAAAAAAAAGAACCATGGTTTGTTCAAGTCAATTGATGCTATGGAAAAGAGATGGAAAAGAGAATATAAGTCCTTACATTTTGAAGGAGCCGTTCACACTAAGCATAGAAGTGGCTAACAGTGGTGGGGAGTGAAGTGAAACTTTAAGACACTCTTGAGGTAAAAATTAATATTCTCCAAAGTATTTTGGTAACAGGCACATTTTGTATTTTCCTGTTCAAGTGGGCTTTTGCAAATCAAAAACTAAGCCCAGAGACCTGAGATCATGGGAACAAACTTAGTTTGTTTTATGTGGTTTGCATAAACCTTATAGGATGACATACATGTTACTGTGGGAGGTAAGAGCAGTTCACGGCTTTAATCTATCAGCATCACTGCCTGGTAGATCTAGAAGGCTTTATAGGATATCTTAGGGCTCTCAGACAGGACGAAGCCACTTTTCTTCCTTTATATGACAGATAAACAGGCATTCCTTGGATTGTGTAAATTTTAAGGATTACAGTCTACTCTAAAGGACAGTGGCTAGAAATTTTGTACCAAATAATGATATTGGATTTGCAGCTAAAAGGGTTTGGGTCTAGTTAGAAGCTGGCTGGGTAATGAACTGAGGGCATTTGTGCTTTACAGATTACTTCTCTACAAAAATATCTGGCAGCAAAGAGGTGTGGTCTTGCCTGAGTTCAGCCTCACATCAGTGAAAGTGTCTAGCAAAAACAGGGAACGAGGGGAACTAGTGAAAACAAGATATGTGCTCTTGGGGGGTATCACAGGATGTTTACTTGAGCTCTTTCTTTAATCCAATAAAAGTGTTGGCAAAGTGTTTGGTATTTGAGGCACAGAGGTGGGAGTTCTGTCACGATGTAACTAAAGATGGTGGGAAAGCCAGTTTGAATAAAATGAGCTCCAACTTGAACCTTTGCCTGTGCCTGGAACTAAAACCAAGTCAACCCACTGGTAAGTGTCAAAAACATTGAGTCATTAGCCTCCTTTTTGTTTCATCTGTTTCGGAATATCTGTATGTGTCTACTTTTTTTTGTGTGTGTGTGTGGTACGCGGGCCTCTCACTGCTGTGGCCTCTCCCGCTGCGGAGCACAGGCTCCGGACGCACAGGCTCAGCGGCCATGGCTCACGGGCCCAGCCGCTCCGCGGCATGTGGGATCTTCTCGGACCGGGGCACGAACCCGTGTCCCCTGCATCGGCAGGCGGACTCTCAACCACTGCACCACCAGGGAAGCCCTACTTTTCTTATGCTCTTAAAAAAATAGACTGGCTTGTGGCATTTAGAATGCAATTCTTAGCTTACTACATCCCCCTGAACTTTAAAGGGATAAATATTTTTTAAAATCCTTATCAAAATATATTTATGAATTTAGATGTTTTTATTTGATTCCCAATATTCTTCTTAGAACCCTTCTTTGGTTGTTCATATAGATTCTGGAAACAGTTAACTGCTATGAAACCTGCTTTGGTAGGTTTCATTTTAGAGAACATTGGGAAATAGAGGGGTGAAACATATTTAGTACTAGTTCCAAAGCCACTGAGTAACCATGAATTTTTCAGCACCACAAAGTGAAGTTTTTCAGTTCATCTCATTTTGTCTCCCTCTTCACTTTCTCACATGAGAACATTGCTTTTTGAATTTTTTGCATTCCATTTAGACCACTTTGGAGAGGCAAGCTACCTCAGAGAAAATCTGTCCCAATCTCAGATAATTACCACTATAAAAACCCTTATCAGAATTAGTAGAGAGAACTGAACTGTGTGAGAGAGAACCTCAAGGGGAAAAATGATTAATTCGTGTCAAAAACAGGACTAAAGTTATTGAAATAGATCTCTGGATATGTTAAGTAGCCTTCCATTAATCAACTTGATGAATCCCTTGTGAGAATATAATGTCCATTAAGAGAATGACTACATCTGAATAGAGAAGGTATAAGGGATTTAGGGAGTCAGAGGTGCTTATTGCATTTTATAGAAATAGGATAATTTATGGCCAATTTTACTCTAAGAAATTAAGATACACTGAAGCTTCACGTCCCTCTCCACCACACGCTTGTGTGCGCACACACACCTCCCCACACACCCATACACACACATCCCATTTTTTCAATCTTCCTTGGCGAAAAGCTGCGATCACTGTTTGTGAAACCTTGCCTCACTGCCACAGTCAGACTTTGTAATTCCCTCCTCTGTGCTTTCTTAGTTCTTCAGACATACCTCTAAAATGGAACTTACATTTTTAAATTATAATTATCAATTAATATTTCTGTCCACCTTCACTTCCAACTAGACTATGAAACTAAGGATCATATCTTATTCAAACTTGTCCTCAATGCAGAGCACAATGCTTGGTACATAGTAAGTGCTCAGTAAAAACTTACTGGATGTACAGGTGAATGAATGAATTAGTAGAATTCCTGTGAGTCTGCATAGTCATACATAGGTTCTTGTGAAAATCTTTCAACTGCCCACCCTGACCTCTGCACAGAGGATACTGCTCTGTACCTCTAGTATGTGTCATTAAACACAAACCCATTTGATATTACCTGGGCTTAAAGAGACTTCATTTAGAGCAAGGGTGAATGGATTGGTTTTCCCTGGCTATCTCAAAGAGTCAATAGCTTCCAGATGACATATATAACAATAAATCTTTACATTTCACTCATTGCAGGAGAATTCTTTACCTTCAAAAATGAGACCTAAGTATTATTAATTGTTTTTAATACCTGAGAAAATTAAGACTCAGAGAAGTGAAATATTTTACAAATAATACAGTTAGTAAGGATCAAGATGTTATTAGAACTCAGACCTCTGGCTCCAAATCTCATCATCTTTCTTCTATAGTGCCCTACCTAATCTCAGAGTTTTGTGAGTAAACAAGAAAGCCACAGATGTATTTCAAACTTTTAAGTTAAGATTGTGACAAACATTATCCAAGTGGTTCTCTGAACAGGTAGACTCAGTTATATGCAGGAAAGTATCTTAGAAATAACACAAACTGTTTGTGTATACAGCCCTATATCCTTCTGGAAACAACAACAACAAAAATGATCTATCCATTCTGGCTTCATTAGGAAGGATACTGGAAAGTCTACTTGTTATAAAATTATATTGCATCCATACCTAGAATTTTGCTGTGTGGAGTTCTCTTCCTTATACTTCCATAAAAATATAACAGAACTTTAAAAGATCCAAATCACAAAAGTGGGCAAGAGGATAATTAGTTTCTACAGATATAAGTAGGGGCTTATTTCCTTAATTCCTTCATATTAGAGGTAATTCTTGAAGCTGATTAGAATTGAATTAAGATTCTACTTTACATAATAATAAGAATTTGGAATATATTAGCTTAGAATAATAGGTAAATAAGACATATAAAAGATATATACAGAATATTCTATCCAAAAGCTGAAGAATATACATTCTTTTTAAGCACATATGGAACATTCTCCAGAATACATCACAAGTTAGGCCACAAAACTAGTCTCAATAAATTTAAGAAGACTGAAATCATATCAAGTATCTTCTCCAACCACAAATGAAAATAGAAGTTAACTGAAAAAAAAATTGGAAAAAACACACAAACACATGGAGATGAAACAACATGCTGCTAAACAACCAATGGGCCAATGAAGAAACAAAAGAGGAAATTTTAAAATACCTGGAAACAAATGGAAATGGAAACATAACTTTCCAAAACCTCTGGGCCACAGCAAAAACTGTTCTAAGAGGAAAGTTCATAGTGATACAGGTCTACCTCAAGAAACAAGAAGAACCTCAAATAAACAATGTAACTTTACACCTAAAGGAACTAGAAAAAGAGGGACAAACAAAGCCCAAAGGTGGTAGAAGGAAGGAAATAATAAAAATTGGAATAGAAATAAATGAAATATAAACAAAAGAGAAAAGAAAAAGAAAAGAAAAGATCAATGAAACCATGAGCTGGTTCTTTGAAAAGATATTGATAAAGCTTTGGCCAGACTCATCAAGAAAAAAGAGGGCACAAATAAATAAAAAGAAATGGAAGAGAAGTTACAACTGATACCACAGAAATACAATCATAAGAGACTACTACAAACATATACCAACAAATTGAACAACTTAGAAGAAATGGATACACTCCTGGAAATATACAGTCTTCCAAAACTGAATCAGGAAGAAACAGAAAATCTGAACAGATCAATTACTAGTAATAAATTGATAATCAAAAAACTCCCAACAAACAAAATTTCAGGACCAGATGGCTTCACAGGTGAATTCTACCAAACATGTAAAGAGATAATACCTATCTTTCTCAAACTATTCCAAAAATTGAAAAGGAAGGAATGCTTCCAAGCTTGTTCTATCAGGCTAGCATGACCCTAGTACCAAAACCAGGCAGACACAACAAAAAAAAAAAAAAGAGAGAGAGAGAGAGAAAATTATAGGCCAATATCCCTGATGAACATAAATCTTCAACAAAATATTACAAACCAAATTCAACAACACATTAAAAGTTTCATACATCATGATTAAATAGACTTTATTCCAGGAATGCAAGAATGGCTCAACATCTGCAAATCAATCAATGTGATATACCACATTAACAATAAGAAAGCTAAAAATTATATGATCATCTTCATAGATGCAGAAAAAGTATTTGACAAAATTCAGCATCTATTTATGATTAAAAACCCTCAAAAAAGTAGGTATAGAGGGAACATATACCTCAACATAGTAAAGGCCATATATGACAAACTCACAGCTAACATCATACTCAATGGTAAAAAGCTGAAAGCTTTTCCTCTAAGGTCAAGAACAAGACAAGGATCCTTGTCTTTAATTCAGCATAATCTTGGAAGTCCTACCCACAGCAATCAGGAAAGAAAAAAAAAAGAAATGAAAGAAATCCAAATTGGAAAGGAAGAAGTAAAACCGTCACTGTTTGCAGATGACATGATTCTATGTATAGAAAACCCTAAAGATTCCACCAAAAACTATTAGAACTAATAAGTGAATTCAGTAAAATTGCAGTATACAAAGTTAATATATAGAAATCTGTTGCATTTCTATACACTACTAACAAATTATCAAAAAGAAAAATTTGGAAAACAATACCACTTACAATTGCATCAAAAAGAATAAAATACCTAGGAATAAACTTAACCACAGAGGTGAAAGACTTGTGCTCTGAAAACTATAAGACACTGATGAAAGAAATTGAAGATGACACAAATAAATGGAAAGATACACTGTGCTCATGGACTGGAGGAACTGATACTGTTAAAATGTCCATACTACCCAAAGCCATCTATAGATTTCATGCAATCCCTATTAAAATACCAATGGTGTTTTTCACAGAACTAGAATAAATAATGCTAAAATTTTATGTATACACAAAAGACCTTGAATAGCCAAAGCAATCTTGAGAAAGAGAACAAAGCTGGAGGTATCAGGCTCCCTGGTTTCAAACTATGCTATAAAACTATACTGATCAAAACAGCATGGAATTGGCACAAAAACAGACACATAGATCAATGGAACAGAATAAAGAATCCAGAAATAAACCCAGGTTTAGAAGGTCAATCAATCTATGACAAAAGAGCAAGAATACACAGTGGGGAAAAGACAGCCTCTTCAGTAAATGGTGTTGGAAAAACTGGACAGCTGCATGCAAAAGAATGAAACTAGACCACTTCCTTACACCATATACAAAAGCAAACTCAAAATAAATTAAAGGCTTTAATGTAAGACATGAAACCATAAAACTTCTAGAGGAAAACATAGACAGTAAACTCTTTGACATTGGTCTTAACAATAATTTTTTTGGATTGGATCTGTCTACTCAGGCAAGGAAAGCAGAAGCAAAAATAAACAAATAGGATTACACTAAACTAGAAATCTTTTGCACAGCAAAGGAAACCATCAACAAAATAAAAAGGCAACCTACTGAATTGGAGAAGATATTTGCAAATGATATGTTCGATAAGGGATTAATTTCCAAAATACAGAAATAACTCATACAACTCAATATCAAAAAAGCAAAAAATCCTATTAAAAATGGGCAGAGGACATAGACATTTTTCCAAAGAAGACATACAAATGGCCAACAGACACATGAAAAGATGTTCAGCATCACTAATCATCAGGAAATGCAAATCAAAACCACAATGAGATATCACCTCACACCTGTCAGAATGGCGATCATCAAAAAGACAACAAATAACAGGTGTTGGTGAGAATGTGGAGAAAAGGGAACTCTCGTGCACTGTTGGTGGGAATGTAAGTTTGTGCAGCCGCTATGGAAGCCATATGGAGATTTCTCAAAAGATTAAAAATAGAACTACCATACAATCCAGTAATTCCACATGCAAATATTTAAGAAAACAAAAACACTAGATGCATACACCCTAATGTTCATTGCAGTATTATTTACAAAAGCCAAGAATGTAAAAGCAATCTAAGTGTCCATCAATAGATGAATAGATAAAGAATATGTGGTATGTATGTGTGTGTGTGTGTGTGTGTGTGTATATATATACACACATACATAAACACAAAGGAATATTACTCAACAGTAAAAAAGAATTAAATCTTGCCATTTGCAACAACATGGTTGGACCTAGAGGGTATTATGATAAGTGAAATAAGTCAGACAGAGAATAAATAAACATGAACAGAGTCATAGATACAGAGAACAAACTAGTTGCCGGAGTGGGGGGTAGGGAAGAGTGAAATAGATGAAGGGGATTAAGAGGTACGAACTTCCAGACATTAGATTAACTTATAGATAAATAAAGTTATCTCTGCACAATTGACTTTGAGGACTTATAACCCATTATACACCATAGAAAACATTTCAAAGAATTGGGTCTTCCTCAGTTGTACTAGTTTAATCAAAAGTGGGAGAGAGGGGCTTCCCTGGTGGCGCAGTGGTTGAGAGTCCGCCTGATGACGGGGGTTCCTGTCCCATTCCAGGAAGATCCCACATGCCGCAGAGCGGCTGGGCCCGTGAGCCATGGCCGCTGAGCCTGCGCGTCCGGAGCCTGTGCTCCGCAACGGGAGAGGCCACAGCAGTGAGAGTGTACCGCAAAAAAAAAAAAAAAAAAGTGGGAGAGACAAGTCAGCAGCTCACAAACCTCTAGATATTCCTCAGAGTCTAAATCTCTCTTACATCTACCCAGTTCAGTACTCTAATTTGGAAAACTTTTAAATGTTTAAATGAATAGTAGCAGCTTGGTACTTTCTAAAATATCTGCAATGACATCTCATGTTTTATTTTATTTACTGTGTTCATCTTCTAAAATGAGCACTGCATACATACATATATTCGATTACAAATCTTCCTATTATCCCGGAAGTCTGGAATAAGAATTATGCATATTAATGGCTTATTGTCTTGTGGCTATAGAGATTTTACTCTGTACATGGGGAAGAGATTTGGCTTCCAATAAACCAAATCTGTGATAGAGAACACTTTCTAACACAGTTCCGTTGTATTCAGAAATCGAGATTACTAATAAAGACACCAGTAGAAACTATTCAGCCTCTCATTCAAATATTTTCTAAATTATTGGTCTCTCTGTGAGAACATTTTTCTCTGGCATAAACAGTGGCCATGAATAGAATGAGTGTTTGAACAGTACAAAAGTACCAGGTTTCTTCCTGTTACCCAAGCAGCAATAAACACCAATGGTACAGTATCCAGCACAGAAGCCTTGGTCACACAATGGGGCTTACACACGAGGGACCAGTTCTCTGATAACATGAATGTCCCAGCTGGGGAGACACCAACAGCCAAAGTTAACAGTTGCAAAAGAGCCATTGAAAAAAAATGGAAGGGTTCCCTTTCCCTCCAAAGTCTTTGCAGAAAGCAACAGAGCTACATCTGGGTGTCTGGAAATGAATCATGTTATTGTATTGAATTGCTGGGCACATGCTCTGTTACCCTTTTCCGCCCCTATAACCTGTTCCAAGGGATGTTGCCCTATTGATTTATCTTATTAGAGCCACCTGTATCTGTACATGTCAGTGTCAATGATGGAAGAAAACAAGGAAATGAGGTTTAAAAAAAACACACAGACACAAGAACCTCTGATTTTCTTTGAAGTAATTTCGAAAAAGTTAAGGGCAGAAATGATAACTTAATCTTTAAAAAGCATTAAGCATTTAGATATATCTTTTTTAAATGTAATATATGTGTAAGAAACTCCAGAGGTAGCTGTCATGATTTTCTCCACTTTTCAAATGGGGAACTGAGTCACAAAGAGGTTAAATCAAAGTTTTGTGACTGAGATCCTAGTTCAGATGAGTCTGGCTCCTGACTTTCTTCTGGGAATTAGGAAGATGATAACTAGAACACTGCCTTTCACACTTTTTTGGACTGCAATTCACAAGAAACTGTAATGATCCACTAAGCTGGTTTCATTTTATAACTCTCAAATAGGTCTTGAAGCACATTTGAAAAACACTTAACTACAACGTCTCCACCAAATGTCCTTGCTTGAAGGCCCATATTATAGGAATCTAAATTCTTCTGTAAGTGTCTATTTTATTTCTGAACATTTTTGTGTGTGGAAGTAGGTCTGTGTTTCTGCTATTTCTAAGACAGCCTTCTAGATCCTGGGAATGATTATCAAATCTCTCATGAGTCATCTCTTCTCTAAATTGGATATTCCCACATTCTTTATTCTTTGTATGATATAGTTTCTATTCTGTCCACTCGTCTTAGAATACACACCATTTTAAGATATCCCAGCTGTGTGATTGGGATTCCAATCCTTACTCTTAAATATCAAACCTCGATTTAGCTGTCCAGAGCTATATTTCTATTTACAGTTTAAAATCATGTTAACCTTTTTGGTGGCTACATTCACTCTGTGGTGCTTAATGAACTTATCAGCTACAACCAGAAAGTTCATTTGTTTATAACAATGAAACTTGCCAACCTGATATAGTTATTTTCAATAATAAGTTAAATATTGACAGATTCTGAATATAGAAACTGTGCTACATATAATTCACGACATGCAAAGGAAAATCACACCATTCACTTTAGTTGTTACCTTATTTTTGAGGTTAAATAATGCATATTACCTTGAAATGATAAGTCAAAATGTTGCCTGCTGTTTACACTATTTTGTAGGTCAGCAATATATTACTTCTTTTTTTATAAATATGCCTTCATTGTGCTTTTGTGACTTGAATTTGGTTTGCTTTTACCCCTCTAATCAAGAAGATTTTATTACTAAGACAATTTTATTAGTCAGTTGTTTTCATTTTGACATTGAAACATTGATTAGATACTTCATCTTAGGGATTGTGCTTTTGTTTATATATACACATGGTTAATTTACATGTTTTTTATTTCCCAAATCTTGTTGAGATTGCTTCCTGGCAGACCTTCCCTTTTCTAAAAATAGTATTCTTTTTTCTGTTTTCTGTATGATGCTGTTGGCAGTAAGGAAGGAAGCATGGATATATTCTAAAGATATAAGTTAGGAGTTTTGTGAAATCCTTTGATTTAAGTCACAAAATTTCAAGATAAAATTTCTTAACATGGTACCAAAGCGTGCTGATGTATGGACATTCCAGAAAGACCAAACTTGGTGGTACAAAAAAAAGGAAGAACTGACCAAAGATATTGCAGAATGTGCTGCTTCAGAGAGTGAGCATTTTTTTCCCCTTGCAGGTGAGCAGCTATGTGACATGAATCTGAAAGAAGAGGATAAGGAATTGGTACCTGGACCAGATTGGCATTTTTCAAACTCGGCTCTCTGAGCAGAGAATGGATGCTGGTGAGGAAGAGAAGCAGTCTAGCAGAGCTCCAGACTCTCAGCTCCCATGCCCAGCAAACATCCTCTTTCTTCACCCAAAGCAGCTTGCTTGTGTCTTTTTTTTATATATTGTACCTCTGTATAAACTGTGTTTGTCTATGGCTAACAAAAGTTTCCAAATCAGTGGACAGGATGGTCTTTAACTGCACTTCCATTCTGATATTTATCCACCAGAATCGAAACAGTTTCTGTTTGGACACCATATTGTAACGGAGATATTAACCTATAAGGGCAGAAGGAAAGAGTCTGCAGAGATGACTGGTACTTTTACTTACCAATCTCCAAAGGATTCTGGAAGAACAGCAAAACAGTGAGTTTAGGAAAATTAACTCCACAAGAAATGAAGGAGGCTGAGTTTAGTAAGCTTAGTTAAGGGAAAATAATTCAGCAAACTGATGTACATCAGAATATACGCACATCAGCTACCAGCTGACACTTCTGCTTCACTCCTTTGCTTCTCTGCCTCTTCAGTCTCTCAGGAGAATCTTCCATTCCACCTACACTCCTAGGTCTTACTCGTAAATGACTCCTTTAGACCTCGGAAGTGAATTGCAGCTCTTATTTGCAGTCTCAACTCCCCTATCTGCCAGGTTGACCTTGACCTGGGACACTGCTGACCGCTGGGCTCCTTCACAGCAGATCTCCCATCCTATAGGCACCTTTATATGGCTGGGTCCATTTGGAGTTACTTTCTCAAATTCCTGACAAGCCCTCCTTCTTCCTGAGACCTGGCTCTGTCTTTGTGACTGGGCTCCCAGAGGTCCACGACACCTTCTCCCTCACCCAGGAATGTCTGGCCTGGCTGTGTCCCAGCGATTATGCCCAAGTTGTTCCTCCTTACCTGGCCACCCCCTTCCCTTGGGTGCAGGTAATGGCTCTCCTTCTGCCTGTTCTCTGATTCTCTGAAGAATTCTGAAAAAGACAGATAGAAGAAGAGTTTACTCGTTGTTTTGGCTTTTTATAAAAACTGTTTAGTTTTATCTATCAGGAGTGATCAAAAGAATGTCTCTGATTTGGGTTCTGTTGCAGACCAACTTTCTCTTTTTTTCACCTAGTTCTGTCTGTGTTCGGTTTTACTGCTTCTTCATCCCATATCCTGATACAGATACACCAGATGAAAATAAAGTCTATCACATGTCACCCTTCCCATGCCGATCAGAGCCCACGTCAGGCAGAGCCCCAGCAATTTACATATCAGCTCTTTTTTTTTTAATAGTATTTTTATTTAAATTTATTTATTTATTTTTGGCTGCATTGGCTCTTCGTTGCTGCACGTGGGCTTTTCTCTAGTTACGGCAGTGAGGGCTACTCTTAGTTGCAGTGCACAGGCTTCTCATTGCGGTGGCTTCTCTGTTGCAGCATGGACTCTAGGCGCTCAAGGCTTCAGTAGTTGTGACACATGGGCTCAGTAGTTGTGGCTTGTGGGCTCTAGAGCACAAGCTCAGTAGTTGTGGCACATGGGCTTAGTTGCTCCGCAGCATGTGGGATCTTCCCAGACCAGGGCTCGAACCCATATCCCCTGCATTGGCAGGGGGATTCTTAACCACTGCGCCGCCAGGGAAGTTCTATATCAGCTCTTTTATATGCCACCACAGACTTGTGGAGGAGGCATCATTAGCCCTTTATTTAATTATTTATTTATTTATTTATTGGCTGTGTTGGGTCTTCGTTGCTGCGTGCGGGCTTTCTCTAGTTGTGGCAAGCGGAGGCTACTCTTCGTTGTGGTGCACGGGCTTCTCACTGCGGTGGCTTCTCTCGTTGCAGAGCACGGGCTCTAGGCGCATGGGCTTCAGGAGTTGTGGCTCATGGGCACTAGAGCACAGGCTTGGTAGTTGTGGCACATGGGCTTCGTTTCTCTGCAGCATGTGAGATCTTCCTGGACCAGGGCTCGAACCTGTGTCCCCTGCATTGGCTGGTGGACTCTCAACCACTGTGCCACCAGGGAAGCCCTAGCCCTTTATTTTGTGGAAAGACTAAATTCCAGAAAGCTGAAGTTATTTTGTCAAGGAAACACCACTTATGTGTTTGAGTTCGGATTGGAATCGGCATCTGAAACTTCAACGTCCATGACATTTCACTATTTATATCTCCAATTAAGAGCAATTCATCTCTCTTTAATTGGGAGATTGGGATTGACATGTATACACTGATGTGTATAAAATGGATGACTAATAAGAACCTGCTGTATAAAAGAATAAAATTAAATTAAAATAAAAAGAGAAATTCATCTCTCTAGAAACTGTTTTTCAAAATATTTTATTGAAGTGTAGTTGATTTACAATGTTGTGTTAATTTCTGCGGTACTGCAAAGTGATTCAGTTATACATATATATATTCTTTGTTGTATTCTTTTCTGTTACAGTTTATCACAGGAACTGAATATAGTTCCCTGTGCTATTCAGTAGGACCTTGTTGTTTATCCCTCCTATACATACTAGTTTGCATCTGCTATCTTTAAAGTGTTTAAAACTTGAAGCCATCAGTATTTTTAAGTGCTTTTATATTTTAGCGGGTCTAGTTCATATGAAAAGTAAAATTTTGGATAAGCCCCCCACCAAAATAAAAGTGTGGGAAAGTAAAAGTACAATTTATAACCCTTACAAGTGAAATCTCTCCTGAGTAGTTATGAAAAGGCTGCATGGGCTGAATAGCACCCCAGCAGCACTCCACCCTCACACCACCGTTTCCTCTCCTACCATAAAGCAACTCAGGTTACCAGTGGGAGTGATATCATGAGAGTGACAACTCTAAATTTGTGTTCATTTGTTTATTAAAGAAGAGAATTCCCAAATTTTCTTGGCACCCAGGTTACAGTTGATGGCAGCATGGGAGTTTGTCATGACATTGTGTTTGGCAGATTGGGAAATGCTGAGTCAGACAATTATTCAAGGTTCCATTTTGAGCCACACTTGTGTACCTGGCATTACTCTGTGTTCAGCTTTTAGACCCAGGTTGGTCCTGCCTTTAGGTCCAGATAGCCAGGGTCCTTCGCCTTAGAGACACCCTCCTCCCGCCTCATCCCTCCCCATGAGATAAAGGGAACATGTCTGCCCTGGTCCCACCTCCAAACCAGACCATGCTCCAATTACTTGGGACCCAGAATTACCTGCCCTAATGACCTGACCCCCCTCCCAGAGATGCTGCAGACTCTCCCAGGTCTGTCTTCCATAGAATGGAAGTCACTCGGGAAATGCTGGCTCTTAGGTCCAAAGGACAGCCAAGGAGTGACTGCAGAGTGAGAGGGAGAGGAGGAGGAGGAATTTTGCCATAAAGAATGAGGGAACTGGGGGTAAGAAGAGAAGGGGAGAGGGTCAGGCTGGGACCATGCTTCTATTCCTATGGTTGCCTTAACCCTGGGCTGCCAAGAATTCAAGGATGATAAAGATTTTTACTCTCAAGGAGTTTTCAGTCTAGTCAGAAAGACGGATACATAAATCAATAATGTTAGTCCAACATGGTGAACATAATATTTAGAATTCTTTGAGATACCAGAGGAGAGTCACTTAGGCCAGCCTGGCATGAAGATGTAGGGATTAACTGGGAAGGATGAATTTGAAGGATGAATAAGGTAAACTAGAAAAGAGGGAATGAGGGTGAGGGTGACAGGGTGATTGCAGAGGTTTCGAGAAAGAACACTACTAGGAAAGGTACTGAGACATGAAACAGGAAACTTTCTTACCCTGCGAGGCTGGGCTAAAGGCCCTCCATCTCTGTTGTCATATATCGAAAAAAGTTCTGCACACACAACTGGGAAAGAGCAGCAGCTGAATACAAGTGTGTTTAATTGACACAGTTGTGATGTAGGAGAGGGACCTTCAAATTTCTTAGTGTTCTTGGAGCAAAGGTCCTAGATGGAAAGAGTAACATGAAGAGCGGTAGAGCTGTCAGCACATCTTGGTAGAGGTGGGTTCCAACACCGTGGAGATTAACCTTATTTTAGAAGTGAGAGCTTTAAACATGAGACTGCCATGGTTAGACTTCATTTTAGTTAGCAGTGTGAAGCACTGCTAACTAAAATGAAGTGCTTATTCGAAAAGCACTCAAGATTAAAGACACAAAAAACCAGTCAGTGTGCAGTTATTATAGTCCAGGAGAGAGATGGTAAGGGCCTGAGCTACACTAAATTGAAATGTCAACATATACATGTCTGTATCCCTTGCTTGCCACACAGTAGGTGTTCAATAAAATAAAGAGCTAGTGGGAAGCAGCCACATAGCACAGGGAGATCAGATCGGTGCTTTGTGACCACCTAGAGGGGTGGGATAGGGAGGGTCGGAGGGAGGGAGATGCAAGAGGGAAGAGATATGGGAACATATGTATATGTATAACTGATTCACTTTGTTATAAAGTAGAAACTAACACACCATTGTAAAGCAATTATACTCCAATAAAGATGTTAAAAAAAAGGAAAAAACAATAATTAATTTTTGAATGAATGAATAAAGTCGGTAACAATAGGAATGGAGAGAGGGAGGATATATTTAGAAAACATGGAAATCATAGGGATCAAATGGGCACTGACAGGGTCAGAGGTCAAGGATACCTCCAGGATGTCATGTTGAGTGTTGGGCAGGTGATGTCAATGACTACGAAGGGATGTCTTCTGAGGGTGAGATGATGAAGCCAGTTTGGGACGAGTTCAGCTCTAGGTGACTGAGGGTCAGCCCAGTAGAGATAACTCAGATACAATCAATATAAACCTAAAAAAGTGGTTACAAATGATATTTTGTATCAGAATGTCTGGACATTTGTTAAAATACAGATTCCTGAGTCTCATCCCCAGATATTCTAATTGATGAAATACGGGATGAGAGTTGAGAACCTGCATTTTGAATATGCATCCCAGGTGACACTAGCGCAGGCTATTAAGACTTTCTTTTTTTAGGGAATTTGTTTAGATCTAGAGTTTTGGTTACTGGTTAGAGATAGAGATTTGGGAATCAAAGACATAAAGATAGTAACAACCAACACCAACTATTTGCAATGTGAAAAACTGTTTTAAGCACTTGATAATATTAACACATACAAACTTCACACCTCTATCAAGTAGGTATTGTTATTCCCTGCATTTTGCAGATTGAAAAACTGAGACTCAAATAGGTTTGTGAGCATGAGAGATGAGATTTGAATTTAGGCAGCCTAAGTTCATGGCCAGAGTATGTGTTCTTAACCATTATGCTATTCTAGCTCTCAGATTACTATAATACTTGTTGAGACTAATTAATAGTGACAAAGGGAGTGAGATTGCTTAAGAAGGTGTCACGTATATGGGCCAAATACTAAATCCTGGAGAATCCCAAATATGAGTGGCAGATTAAGGTAACGGATTAGAAGAGGTTGAAAAATATTTGCATTCTTTAAGGAGTACTAGATTTCCTAACACAGAGAGTAGAAGTGCAGAGAAGCCCTTAATAAATATTTTTTGTAATAATATTGAGGATGCAAACTTGTGTCCTCAGGTATCCTGATGGACTTCTTCACTAAGTCATCATTTAATGTCATACTGTGATGTTTCGTCATAATATTTTCAACTACACTGGATATTTTACATTGCTGAAAATGGGAGAAATAATCTAGAGACAAGATAATCTACATTATTGTTCTAATAAACATATTTTACAAGTAAATGTTAAATGATGGAGACTAGCATGAAGAACTGATTTTATTGTTATTGAGATATCTATTTCTAATGAAAATAAGCATCAGAATAGAAATTTAAATTCTGGTCTTTTCTGCACAACTCATTCTCAATGTTCAAACTGACCTTAAAGTTGAAAATGAAAATGCTTTTCTTACTATTTTCAAATGTTTGGAACTTACTAATTCTTAGTGTCCATAATCCTTGTATGATCATAAGGACACATTTTTAACCCCTTGAATTTCCTTTCATTTGCTAGTGAGCAGAGTCTAGCAGTGCTGGTAGAATTTTGTAGATTTATATGTTAGGACATATAAAATAAAGGACTTCAACTTAGCCTATAGAACAATTTTCTGTCAATAACTTAGTCAATTATTGAAATAAATTTTGAAGACTGTGAAATCATTTGCTCTAACTGCATATTCCTTGGCTTTCTAAACTGTTTGCTCTTGTTTGAAAAAATTGTCTTTCGCCTTCTGGGTTCATGAATCCTTAGGTGTGCTAAAAGTCTGAAGAAACTATCAACTTCTTTTCCATTATCCTGTCTCTACTCAGTCACAGGATAGCCTTGACCAATTTGTTTAGTGTAAAAAGAATCTCTTTTCCTTAGCAGGAGGCCCACCCCAAAAGGATATCCCTTATTATAACTTTGCTGGACACTTTTAAACAAAGAAACAAGAAAATACTTAGAGTAAGCATCTGTATCAGAACTTCGACATAGCAAACACAACATTTGTATAAAAGCCTGTTCTAGTGTCTGCTTTTGTCTATCATGACTTATCTCCACCTGCTTCTGCTAGAGGACAGACAAGTGATGAATAGATGTTTTGACACAGCACACGTATGGAAAGATAGGTGAATGCTTTTAAAAAAGGTTTTAAACATGACCTGTCACAAAATCAGAAGATTTGGGGTAGGAGAAAAAAGAATGTAGAAATGATAGCAAGACCCTTATTTCATCATGAAGATGAATACAGATCTGCAGCAATTTGCAAATAACACATAATTAGGGATAGTTTTGTAATGCAAAAATAAACCCTCTAATTATACATAAAACTTTTGCAGATAATGATAGTGATCTACTAGGAATATATTAAGGGGTTGAGATCATTTTTTTCCTCTCATTCAAGCATTGAGGTTTTCTGCATTGACCTATAGAAATGGCATTAATGAGAGAGACTGTCTGGATTGTTGCAGGGGTTTGATTCACACATTCAGCAGAAGCTTCCTTATCAGGAACCTTTTAGAATATGACCATTCTCAAGTCCTCAGTATACCCACTACCTAATCGAAAAAGGAGAGAAATGAAAAGCTCACTCATTTGGATCTGTTTTGTAAGACCCGGTCAAATGTTTTAGAAATTTGGACATTTATCAGAAAAATTTTTTCACTCTCATTTCCATCACTTCTCTTCTCCCACCTCTCTTCTCTCTTCTCTTTTTCTTTTTTTCCTTCTTACTAGTTTATTCCTTGACCTTACACAAACTCCATTAGCTTTTTTCCCCCCTACGTAAGTCATGAAAGGTAGAAATATCTGGAAAGTACTCCAAGTTCTTTGGAAAACAAATTTATCTTGGGAACTCAAAATATTCCTTTTTTTCATTAACTATCATAATATTACTCCCTGCCATAGCAAATTATTCCTGTATTCAAAATGAAAGAGCAAATTTATGTAATGGCTTTGGACAAGGATATATTTTAGTTGTAGGCTCGAGCTTTGAGGAATTCTGGCATTTGATGTCTGTGTAGAGAAAGATCAGCCTGAGAAAGGAAAATGGAGAAGTGATCAAATATGTTAGAAAAAACCCAAGTACTTGTGCTGTAGTGAAGATTAAGGGCATAGGGTATTTCGAAAGGAATGGGTATCCAAAAGTGAATGCTACAGAAAAGACAAGGAAGACTAGAACTGAAAAATGACCACAGGATTTCTTGATGATGAGATCTTAATAATCTTGATGAGTGGAATTTGGTGGAAGGAAGAGGGTAAAAGTCAGCTTGGAGTGGATAATGAATGAAAAAATTAAGACATGGAGATAAGTAAAGATATTTTTCTTTGAGAAGTTTGAAAGAAAAGCAGGATGATGAGGATAAGTAGAACTGAAAGAGAGGTTTTATTCATCCATCCACTCATTCATTCATTCATTTATTGATTAGATACAGTTATAGGAGGGTGGTTTTCTTTTCTGTTTCCTTTTTTTAGAGGAGAAAGCCTTTTTGTTGAAGGAAAGAAAGGTTGAAAATCAACGCATGGGCAGAGAAATTGGCCTTTCATAGAAAGGGTTGTGTCTTTTCTCAACAGGAAAAACAGAGGTGATGCATACAGATGTAATTGGATTGGTGGTTTGGTAGGGAGACATTCAGGGAATTCCTATCTGATGTTCTGTTTTTCTTGAATGTCTTACTTTGATAATTCCAACTTCGGAAAATAACAAGATTGTAAGAATCGTCTTTGATAGCCACAGATAAAGAAATATTTTCTGTACCCAAATGGGCTTCCCTGGTGGCGCAGTGGTTGAGAGTCCGCCTGCCAATGCAGGGGACACGGGTTCGTGCCCCAGTCCAGGAAGATCCCACATGTCACGGAGCGGCTGGGCCCGTGAGCGGTGGCTGCTGAGCCTGCGCGTCCAGAGCCTGTGCTCCTCAGTGGGAGAGGCCACAGCAGTGAGAGGCCTGCGTACCGCAAGAAAAAAAAAAAAAAAAAGAAAGCAAAAATTTGCAAAAAGGCAGGGGGCTTTGTTGCAGTCCTTTATATGAAAATTCTTACAATAGTATTAAAATGAAGGCATGCTGGGTTTGACAGTTAACTAACACTTAACTAATTGTCTTAATTGAAAAGAAGAAAGTTACCTAAAATTAGAACTAATTGTCTTAATTGAAAAGAAGAAAGTTACCTAAAATTAGAACTAATTGTCTTAATTGAAAAGAAGAAAGTTACCTAAAATTAGAACTGTTCTGGAAAATCAGATTGTGTGCAGACTCTTCTTTGAAAGTGACACAGAATCCAGCTAAAATGGCTTAGGAGAAAAGATACCGTTCTTATTACTGTGATTTTCAGGATTCGAGGATGGCTGCAGCATGTCTGCATTCAGGCCCAAAATGACACCAGAGAAACCTCAGCTCTGCCTTCAGCTGTATTACTGTGGTCTCAGCTAAATTACAAAACAGCAGCAGTGGAATCTTTTGCTTTATCCTCTTACATCCATTCAGCGAAGAAGGTCTAGGACACCTTTCCCAGAAGACCTAGAAAAATCTCATTGGCTTTAACTGGGTTATGTGCCAATCCCTGAAATAAAAACTGAGTTCAGGGAGGTTGAGCTGCATGGATTGGTTTAGGCTTGTTGTCACTGTTTAAGGGGAGTGTGGAGTCACATGGCCTACAGTGGGAATAGGTAGATCCCCAAATGGTCAAGGAAGTTAAAATTCTGATTATTCAAACTACAATCAAAATAATTAACAATTTCATTTTTCTATCTGTATATAACCTTTCAGGATAACAGAAAATTGACATGACAAATCACTGATTTGAGTTTTTCTTCTGCTTCCTCTTATTATAAACTTGTACTTAAGATGCTGGAACCCAACAAAATAACCAAAAGGAAGATGGTAGCTGGATGAGTTCTGAATCATGGTGAATGGGTTGTGTTAGTAGCTAACAAGTTAGAAAAGAAAAGAATTTTCAGGGGGAAAAAGATTGAAAGTGTCTCTTTTTATTTAATCTCGAACATGTAGACTTCATTATAATTAAAAATGTGAAAAGATGCAATTTCAATGTTATTAAATATAACTTTATTAGCATATATTTATCTGGGTATTATCCTGATATGGTACCTTCCTAAAATTAGTTTTTATCAACCACACTCATTAAGCATATTTTGGTATATGACATGATTTTGTTTACACTTGGAAATATACAAAGCAAGCCCTCTATCCAGTAAAGCTTAGGCCTAGCTCAGTGTAACAATATGAAGACTTTAGCAGTATCAGCTCTAGCACATTATGAGTTCCTCAAGAGCCCCAATTAAGCATTATTCATTTCTGTGCTTCTTAGCCTAGCTCTAGGCTTAGGCTGTAGCAGGCATCAATAAAGGTATGTTGGTTTGATATTTTAGCGGCTTTCCCTGAAGGATTCACAAGCATTATCACTCCACTGGGTTAGGCTTTTAAAACAACATTTTGGTTGAAATCTTAGAGATGGGGTACAATGGCCTTCCCTGTCCTTCTCCCTACTGTTACTTGTGTACATGTATCTCCTTCTCCTGAACTGTATACTTCTTTCAGAGCAGAAACCATATCTTATATTATAAATTCATTGGCTCATTTACTTATCCATAAATATTCATAAATATCCACTACATGTTAGGATCTTTAAGTTTGAAAATAAATCAGATACAACCCCATGAGAACACAGACTAATAAGTTTTAACTTTGCTTGTTGTTGCTTCTTCCTTTCTCTGCTGCAATACCCACGAAGGATATGGCACATAGTAGAAGCTTTAGAAATGCTTTCTTAACTGATTGATTCAGGAGAGTTGTACCAAATGTAACCTATACCTACAGCTACTAAATCAAATCACAAAGTATATTATTCTTACATCCTCTTCAATTAACAGTTAAATAATAACCGTCATTTATTCAAACTCTATCATGCAAGAACCTTGCATACGTTATTTTTTAAAACATTACAACAACCGTCTAAAGTTTTTCATTTTATGCAGGAGAACATCAAGACTGGAAGAAGCTAGAAAAATCTTACACATGAAGTAGCAGAGCTAGGATTTGAACCCTGGTCTGTCTGGAAATGAAGCCCATAGTTGCACTCATTGCCACATACTGGTTTGAACACTCTTGAAATACCTGCCTCCTCAGTCCCTAAGTTCCAATAGGTAGATTTCAGCAGCTCCTTTCCCTCTCATTGCCCCCAATGTGCTTTAACTTTTGATAATAGAGACCTAACACTTCAAGGAGCTCAATATAAATTTGTGTTTGATAATGTTAATAACCATTGATCCTTTGCTGTAAAGACTGCACATTCATCTCTCTTTTTAACAGATGGGTCATTCAGCCACCATTTCATAAATTCTCTGTTACACTTCTACCTGTCTGAGCTCAAAGGGAAAAGAACAAGTGCTTTAAGTACTCTAAGAGAAGACCTCTCTAGGCTTACAGTTTCCAGACCTTGGACAGGTAATCAGCCAGTGGACAGAAACAGTCACATGGTGACCTCCTGCTCAGATGGGAATCCCATTCTTGTGCCGATAGGCTCTTTGAACTCTGAAAGTTCCTGATTCTTCTCACTATTTAGAGGTTCAATGTGTGTAGACATCATCAGGAGAGCTTTGTTCTCATTGTTCTTTTACATATACAATACCTATATTTTGTTCTTGTTTATGAAACCTATTTCTGTTGCATGTTCTTGCAACCACAATGAGGCCCTTTTCATTCTGAAGTATTATCTCAGTGCCATAGTGGGAGTAGATTCAACTGAAAACTGGGTTTATTGTAAACAATATAAACATGGGTTCCCAAAGTCTGGTTGCTAAGCTAACTGGGTTTATTGTAAACAATATAAACATGGGTTCCCAAAGTCTGGTTGTTAAGCTATCAGCACAAAGAAAAATATCCACATAGGGTTTATCACCAAAAGATAATAAGGGACCAAGGTGATGGAAAAAAAGTTAATTGCCAGTGGTTCCATTAGGTGGTCTCTGAGGTCAATGTCAATAAGCATCTTCATCATTGTCTTTAATAAAGGTTAAAGTTTGCCAGTCCAGATGTGGGAACAAACAAAAGAATGTATACCCTGGAACAATACTCTGCAGAGACAAGACAGCGCCAGAAAGACAAAGCCTGTTCAGCTGTTTCCTGACAGCCCTGCCCAGCACACTTCCACCTCAGGCCAACAACCGAGTTTCTAAAGAATAATTATATCAAGTGATGTCATGATGGATGGCCACTTTCCAATGGCTTCATGGCTTATCTTTTGGGACAGAGAGTTAGGGGAGATAGCAGGCTGTGAACTGTTGTCACAGTTAGATGGGGATGGGGGTGGCAGATGACAGGTCAATGTTTGCTGTTCTAACTCACATAGGAGTGCAGGGCCTGAGTTCCACCCTCTAAAATTAACCCTGCATTGATGCCACTCCTTTAATAAAAGAAATCTCAATATATGATCAACTTTATTTATGTATATAAATTTTATCCAATTGTTTTGTAACACCAGTTGACGTTCACAGTGCTTTACATATATTTACTAATTTAATTATTCTTGCAACCTGACATTGCAAGTAGTAACGTTTCCCTTGTATAGGTGAGGAAACTGAGCACAGGAGGTGAAGTGACATGCACAGGTCACATGATAGGCAAGTAAAGCCAGGACTCAAACCTGACCCCAAAGCCTGCCCTTCACTACTCATAGTACTGCCTTTATGATGATTTAAAAATTATTATTATTTCTGGTTTGGGTCCTGGAAAAGGGAGACTTGGACCATGGTTCTGCAGAGAACAAATCGGATTTGCATTCTTATAAAGTAAATAGAGCATCTTTCCAGAGATGTATTCCCTGATTCCAGAAAAAGCAAAGAACCCTGAGTGGCCAACTAGAGACATTTGTGGTTAATGGATACATTTACTACTTCCAGCTTGCTTAGCAAAGTTCACCAGGCAGCCTTTGAAAGATACACAAAATACTGCTGGACTTGCCAGAGGTGACTTTATCAGACAGCCAGTTGAGGCCTATAAAATGTTGTTAGCCATTTCTTTCCTGTCAAGGAGGAAAATCAAGACAGCTACTTTAAAAAAAACCGTATTATTATTATTTCTAATAAACTTTTAGGCAAACCTTACGAAAACAAATCATCACATATTTCTTAACAAAAATTCAGTCATAATCTTTCATTATAGGATGCCATAAACTTGATAATTCTGCTTGTATATTTATATCACATGTAATTAATGCTTTAAATCATAAATGAGGTAGCTTATTCTTTAAATCATAGCAAAGGAATTCATCTTCTATTCTTAGCGCATACTTAAACTTGAGTGTACACACCAATGTGAATGTGTAGCCAACTCACAGGAAGTACAAGATATATCTCTCGGGATTATCTACTTTTATATACAGATTTGGAGGAAATTATTGATACAGTAACTCAAATGTGAACATCTATTATAAGGCAAAAAGAAAAATGAATAAGAAAAAATAGGAGACATCCAAGAAATATTGAGTTTATAGGTGCTTGCTTCAAGTTCTAGCTGAAGACTGGGGATTTCTGGGTTTGTGTTCATGACCTTCTGCCATTTGGAGCTACTTTGGTGGAAAATTCTACGAAGCAACAAAGAAGAAAACACAAGTGCCATTTGTGTGAAAGTAAAGCTTCACAAGACTTTTTTTTTTTTTTTTTGTGGTATGCGGGCCTCTCACTGTCGTGGCCTCTCCCGTTGCGGAGCACAGGCTCCGGACGCTCAGGCTCAGCGGCCATGGCTCACAGGCCCGGCCGCTCCGCGGCATGTGGGATCTTCCCGGACTGGGGCACGAACCCACGTCCCCTGCATCGGCAGGCGGACTCTCAACCACTGTGCCACCAGGGAAGTCCCACAAGACTTTTTAATCTTGTTTTCCACAGAAATATTCATAGCACTCTTCATTACTTTTGTAATTTGAGGGCAATGGTCAGAAGAATTAAAAGGTGAAAATAAAAGAAGGAGCTGCTGATGTGAGAGCCATAAATGTGCATTTTATAAAAAGTTGGAACAGAAACAAACACACAACCTCTTGATTTGAAACAAATAAAAGAAAGTTGGTTATTCTTTCCATATTCTTATGGGGTAGAAATAGTGTAATCATCTCTTGGGGACCACAGTGTTCATTGAAGCATCCCTGTAGATACAACATTATCTCGGGCACTGTGGGTAGCTTCCAAGGAAAGGAGAAGACATGCTTTTAACCCATTAGCATCTTCCAAGAAAATGTGTGTATATTTTTTTCTCACATATATATATATACACACATACACACACGTGTGTGTGTGTGTGTATGTGTGTGTGTCTAAGAAAGGAGCTATAGGGTCTGGGTCTATTCATTTAGGACTTCAATGCCCAATATGTGTAACCCTCACCAATTCAAATAGGTAGGTTATGCATGCTCCCTGTAGATAGAGAGTCTGTCAATCTTTGTGTAGCCAAGCAAGTACAGACTAAGACATTCTCTGGATGAAAGGAGTTGGAACTACTGTTATAGGTCACAGGAATAACTCAAGTTCAATTTTCACAATCCCCCTGTAAGGGAACCATTGAATACATAATCAAAGTATTTAATACAAAGTGGCTGTTGAGGATAGAAAACCCAGAGATAAACCCACGCACCTATGGTCACCTAATCCATGACAAAGGAGGCAAGGATATACAATGGAGAAAAGACAGGCTCTTCAATAAGTGGTGCTGGGAAAACTGGGCAGCTACATGTAAAAAAATGAAATTAGAACATCCTCTAACACTATAGACAAAAATAAACTCAAAATGGATTAAAGACTTAAATGTAAGACTGGACACTATTAAGCTCTTAGGGGAAAACATAGGCAGAACATTTTCTGACATAAATCGCAGCAAGATCTTTTTTGATCCACCTCTGAGGGTAACGAAAATAAAAACAAAAATAAACAAATAGGACCAAATTAAACTTAAAAGCTGTTGCACAGCAAAGGACACCATCAAAAAATGAAAAGAAAATCTACAGAATGGGAGAAAAAATTTTCAAACAAAGCAACCGACAAGGCATTAATCTCCAAAATATACAAATAGTTCATGCAGCTCAATATCAAAAAAAGAAAAACAACCCAATCAAAAAATGGATAGAAGACCTAAATAGACATTTCTCCAAAGAAGACATACAGATGTCCAAGAGGCACATGAAAAGCTGCTCAACATCACCAATTATTAGAGAAATGCAAATCAAAACTACAAAGAGATATCACCTCACACTGGTCAGAATGGTTATCATCAAAAATCTACAAACAATAAATGCTGGAGAGGGTGTGGAGAATAGGGAACCCTCCTACACTGTTGGTGGAAATGTAAATTGGTACAACCACTATGGAGAACAGTATGGAGGTTCCTTAAAAAACTAAAAATAGAGCTACCATATGATCCAGCAATCCCACTCCTGGTCATATATCCAGAGAAGACCATAATTCAAAAGGTTACATGGACCCCAATGTTCACTGTAGCACTATTTACAATAACCAGGACATGGAAGCAACCTAAATGTCCATTGATGGAGGAATGGATAAAGAAGATGTGGTACATATATACAATGGAATATTACTCAGCCATAAAAAAGAACAAAATAATGCCATTTGCAGTGACATGGTTGGATCTAGAGATTGTCATACTGAGTGAAGTAAGTCAGACCGAGAAAGACAAATATCATATGATTTTGCTTATATGTGGAATCTATAAAAAGGGTACAAATGAACTTATTTACAAAACAGAAATTGAGTCACAGATGTAGAAAACAAACTTACGGTTACCAAGGGGGAAAAAGGGGGGGATAAACTGGGAGATTGGGACTGACTCATACACACTACTATATATAAAATAGATAGCTAATAAGAACCTACTGTATAGCACAGGGAACTCTGTTCAATACTCTGTAATGACCTATATGGGAATAGAATCAAAAAAGAGTGGATATATGTATGTGTATAACTGACTCACTTTGCTGTACAGCAGAAACTAACACAACATTGTAAATCAAGTATACTCCAATTTAAAAAATTAATTAAAAAAAAAAGAAAGAAAAAAAACCAAAGTGGCTGTTGACTTTGATGGTTTGCAAAGTTCACAAACCTGGCCCTATTTTCTTTTGCTATTACCCTACTCCCCCTACATTTTCAAATCCACATGCAATATTGAGTGAATGTCCTATTCAACACTACGGACCATTCCAGGAGTCATCTTGGTAAGACATGTAGATGTTCTGTTCTTTTAGATGTACAGTTGACCTTTGAACAATAGGCATTTGAACTGCGGGGTTCCACTTATACATGGCTATTTTTCAATGGTAAATACTTAGTATTGAATCTGTGTATGTGAAAGAATCTTGCATAAGGAGGGTGACTATAAGTTATATTCAGATTAAACCCCCCTGTTTTTCGAGGATCAACTGTAGTAATAAAATCTTTTCAAATTTTCATACGCAGCAAATTCATGAAGCACAGAAAGTATCAAATTTTGTCCATTACTAAAAAGAACAGTTGTTTTTTAAAAGTTAATTGAAGACATCACAATTATACTTTTAAATGTTGCTTTTTAAAAAATGGTTCCTAAATTAGAAAGTTGAACTCCAAGAGAGTATCAATAAATGTACTTTAAAGAGAACAAATAAATTACTAAGGAAAAGAAGCAGAGACTACGTTCAAGGGAAACATAATTATTCAAATATTTTTATTTAAAGATTTTGTTGGTCTAAATAACAATCATCTTTTAACTAATGTTTCATGAATCTCTTGCTGTACGTAATACTCGTGGCATGTTTTAATACACTCTTCGGTCATGTTATAAAATAACAAATGCAGTGTTATTATTACTCAACAAATGCATAACATAACCAATCTCATAAAAACATCATCAGCAATGGGAAAGATACATGCCTTTACTATGACTAAAGGTAGCAGCCCAGTAACTTCCCGGAGCAAGCAGATTTTTGCATCACCCAGGTGTATTTGCAAATTGGACTTCAAAGCTTTGCAATGGCCTGCATCCAGAAGGAGGTGGAAGAATGTGGGTGTGACCTGGGAAAAGAGCTCTAGGTTAGCTTTGGGAAAGGTGGGGTGTGGCCATTGTTTGCTTTCCATCTTCTTCCTCTTTCCTACACTATGTCTAAATAAACATTTTAGGAAACAGTAAACTGTGAATTTTGACTGTAAGATACAGAGTTATGACATTAAAAATCGGGGGGGGGGTTGGCAAGGAAAATTGTACAAATTTGAAAATTCTCCTAATAGGTTGTTACTGGACGAGGGGCCTACAGAATCGTACTGTTTTCATCAATGCTCTTTGAACCCTAAGGAACAGAGACTCACTTGACTTTAGGGAAGAGACGTGGGTATTATTTGAAGTTTTCACACAAATTAAAATGGATCGCAGCCATAAGGCCCTGGATGTTACCTGGTTTTAAGCACTGATCTTTTTCCCTTGGTCCCTTTCATGTCCCCTTTCCTGGCCTCTCTCTGACTCAGATTCTCTCAAGGTCATCCTTTCCCAACCAGCTTATTTGCTCTTCTTCAGGCCATTTCATAATTTCATCTTGCACATGGCTTTGGCTTTCTCAAGCCTGTGGCGATTTGACAACTCCAGGAGAATCTCTTGCTGGCAGTCCACTCCTTTTTCTCTTATTCCGAATTTCCAAGGAAAAGACTCTTGGGTCAGGCTTGTCCAATCTGCGTGTGTGTGCTGGAGTGGAGGCGTGGGTGCAGTCGACAGAATGAGCAAAGACTCCATGGAGCAAAGGCCATGCATGGAATCCATTCCTTAGAAAGGGCTGCAGTCGTGCTGCCAGTGACCCATGTCTCTAGGACGCTTCACTTTTTACATCCTCTCAGCTCTTTATTCAAATATTCAGTTATTCATTCACCATCTTTATTAAGTAACTTCAGTGAGTCAGCTATAGGGGACAATCGCAATGTGAAGTGGAAAGTGAGGCTATTTAAAAGCCCTTGCTCCCCAGTAGCTCCCTTCACTGCAAATCTTACCCCTACCCCCCTCGCCTGCCCCAGATCTACAGAGGTTCAGGAGGTTGGCCCTCAACACAGTAGCACATTTTTGATTTGACAACTCTATGAAATGTAGTCATTTTTTCAGCATGAAAGAAAGATGTCTTTATGTGTACAATCTCCCCCTTTACGTAAAAGTAGGCTTATGTCTTCATGGCACAAAGCTCTACACGAGAGCCTTCTGTAGGGTCTGTGGCATTTTAATCTCTGAAATGATATAAATATGAATATCTCACTAAGATATAAATAAAATCACATATAGGTGCCAAGGCAGGGAGGGCTGGAGCAGTTGGGGAAGAGAAGACAGGCTCATGTGAAGAGTGATGTTTTCTTAATAAATCCTGGTAGTCAACAAAACGTTTGTTTGTTGTTTATGGTTTTGTTCTGGGTTTTTTTGCCATGTTTACTTTAACTCTTTTCCTTGGCAGATACTCAAGTTGGTAAATGCTTTAAAAACATCTTTCACTTTCTCAGCCAGGTGGTCAAGGTCAACATCAACAGAATAAGTCATGTTAATAGTCTGTACCCTTGATATGATGATATGGTGAAAATGACACTTTATCTTTGTGGTCTTTCCCCAAAACTCATCACCCTAGACTAATGACAAGAGAGACAACAGACAATTCATCACCATGGAGGAACATTCTAGGAAATACCTAACCAATATTTCTCAAAACAGCCAAGGTCATCAAAAACAAGGGAAGTCTGAGAAACTGTCACAGCCATGAGAGCCTAAGGAGACATGATAACTAAATGTAATGTGGTGTCCTGGATGGAATCCTGGAACAGAAAAAGGACAACAGGTAAAAACTAAGGAAATACGAATAAAGTATGGACTTTTGTTAATAATAATCTATCAATATTGGTTCAATAATTCAAATATACCATGCTAATGTAAGATGTTAGTAACAGGGAAAACTGGTTACAGAGTATATTAGAACTCTATATCCTATTTTTCCAATTTTTCTATAAATCTGATGCTGTTCTAAACAAATAAAATTTATTTAAAAAGTCAACACTACTTAAAAGAACACAAAAAAGTTCTTTTTGTTTACTTTTACAAGAAATTTTAATATGATAGTTCTGATCCGCTATGCTTGCACTTCAAAGATTCTCTTGTAAACTCTCTGGAGTTGTGATACTACATTAACTCATCTTGCTTAAAAGTTCTGGAGATTAAAAAGAAGAGAGAGAAACAGGGAGTGGAAAGGGGATACATTACTCAGGGATCTTACCCTTCCATCCAATACACAACATTTTTGGAAAAAAGAAGTATTTAATGATACAATCATTAAAGACTAGGCTCAAAATCATTCATGACTAGGTTCCATTTTTAAAAGCAATGCAATCGTATTATAACAAAAATTGCAAATATATTAAAAGAAACAGGGAGGAGGAAGGGTGAGCTGTGACAAAGCGAGAGAGAGGCATGGACATATATACACTACCAAACGTAAGGTAGATAGCTAGTGGGAAGCAGCCGCATAGCACAGGGAGATCAGCTCAGTGCTTTGTGACCACCTAGAGGGGTGGGATAGGGAGGGTGGGAGGGAGGGAGACACAAGAGGGAAGAGATATGGGAACATATGTATATGTATAACTGATTCACTTTGTTATAAAGCAGAAACTAACACACCATTGTAAAGCAATTATACCCCAATAAAGATGTTTAAAAAAAAAAAAAGAAACAAATCCCCAGTTCCACCCATATAACAAATTGCCCATTAAAAAAATGTCTTTTCCATATTCCTTCCTACTTGCTGCAATCACAGTGTTGATGAAATTGGGCATTATGATTTTTATACTAATGTTTTATCATAAACATTTCCCAGGTGACTTCATAGTCTTAAAATTTTCATTTTCAAAGCCTGCATAGTAGTCCATCAGGTGGATATACCAATATTTAGTCGATCAATTCCCCACGGCTGACATTTCAAAGAATCATTTCCACCATGGAAAAATCAACTCCCTCTATCCTTCAGCTGAAAGTTGAGATGATGACTGTGGTGTATTTAGTCCTTGGGAAAAACATGCAGTGTCTGAACTCTTGACCTGAGCCTCCTGCTGGGGCCCAGGGAGGAGGTGTACAGAGCCCAGATCAGCAGTCTTCTGGGTGCAGAGCAGAAACCCTGCAGCTCCAGGCACTCCGCTAGGCCTCCTCTTTCCCTTTCTAGTTATCACTATGCCTCCCTCTAAAATCAAAGGTATCTGGCCTTGGGCATTTAAGTACCACCAAACCTGCTCATAACAGAGAAAATGAGAGTTGCTGCTCTTAATTTTATGCATCACATATCCTAACAATGATATCTCTTCATGGACAGGACTCAAAAGAGGGATTGGAACAGGTGAGAAAGGCAAGGCTAGATAATAAATCACAAAGCTGCAGGGTACCCGGAAGGTGGAGGTAATGTGTTATTTGTGAGATGTCCTCAGACTGAGAGCATTACTGAAACCCGTCAACTCCAGAGAGATAAATGCTAGACACACCTGGCTTCTGCGTGTGTGTGTGTGTGTGTGTGTGTGTGTGTGTGTGTGTGTTTAAATCAAACACAATTAAATGAGACCTGTTATTCTTCTGAATTTTACTTCGAAAGTCCTAGCTCAAGTTTCGTCTTGCTACAGGTAAAGAAAGGAGGGGCAGCAGATACATCATTAATTTAAAGACTGTTCTGTGGCAACAGGCACAGGAGACTATGGGAGTGGTGCCGAAATGCGTAGGAGTGTTCCGCACCAACTCATACACATGATCACTAAATTGGCAGAATTTACGATGGGAAGATGAAACACGATGAGTGATGTTCTCGTCAAAAAAGGACATTCCGGGGGGGGTGGTGGTGGTAGGATGAATTGGGAGATTGGGATTGACATATATACACTAATATGTATAAAATGGATAACTAATAAGAACCTGCTGTATAAAAAAATTAAATTAAATTAAAAAAATAAAACAGGACATTCTGGACGGTTCCATGCAAACAAGCAGTAGGAAGAGGCTGGAGGCCTGCTGACCTCTTGAGTAAACTCATGAGTAAACATCTGTGAGGTCAGGCCCAGCATGGAGACACAGGAGGTTCCTTTCTTTGCAAACTGAAATCAACACATAGAGAGCATTGCTCATCCCAAGAGAGAATGTAAGAGCCCTAAAATCTGAGATGAAGCAGATAATGTCACATCAGTCAGCTCTGATCCAGCTCGGTGACTGTGAGCCAAGTTGCGCACAGCAGGGATACGTGTGATGTGGAAGGGCAGACTGCTTGGCGCTGCCTGTGGTCTGAAACGGAAAACATTTCAGGGTGAGGGTTCCTTTAATATACTGGGACTTCTATAGTTAAACATCGTACTTATCTTTTTTGTTTTTGTTGTTAAGCTGTTAATCCTACCTTATGTAGGTAGGATTCATTTGTATGTCAATAGACCTTTAACACAGGAGAATAGAAGTCCTGAAAATCCCATGCATCCCTTTTCCCCTTTTAATTTTTTGTCCTTTGCATATTTTCCTGTCTCCAGGTTATTCCACCCTTTCAAAATTCTGGTAACATTTTGCTATGTTTAGATGAATAAAAATCAGACAACTTAAAATTTATTTTGTGTAGTTCAGTTGGCCTTGTAGTGCCAAGATTTCTCTTTCTTCATAGAAAATCAATTTGGGTGTTCAAGAACTCGCTTGATTCATAGTTGACCTCAAACTCTAGTCCATTCGAATAAATCAGCTTCCAAAGCAGGTTTAGTGATGTGGAAAAAGATGCATTTTTATTTAACTTTTCAGAAATATCAGTTGGTGAGTTCCTAGGGCACTGCACCTACTTTCTCCATCTTTGTGTTACTCATAGGGCCTCACTGAGATCTTTGTCTGTAACATGAGTTCAGTAGTGTTGAATAAAGTGGAAAAATATAGTGTTGAATAAGTTAGAAAAAGAAAAGGAGACAAAGTTGGAATGTGAATATAGGCTAAAAGTAGAAATCCAACTCAATTTTCTTGAAGGAGGGGTTCTCATGTCACCCTCTCTCCTGTGCTGTTGAGGGGCTGGCTGTGGTTATGGGGGAGAGTGGTACTCCTACCACAGACCTGACTCCCTGTCTCTGACTGTCTGGGTCAGGAGTGGGGGCCGGTGAGGAGGGCAGGGCTTGACAGGCCAGGCAAAGCAGAGGTAAAGGTGTTACCTGAATACATGAAGAACCCCATGGCCATGAAGCCTTTGGAAAGTGACAATGTCGCCGGGTGGAAGCAATCTTGGCTGGGAACTCTGGGGCTGGGTTTTAGCCCCATGTGTCCTTTCTGTAGGGCCTCTTTACACAGTGTTCAACAGCACAATCGTTTGTGAGAGACCTGCCAGGTCTCATGGTAGAGCCTGTGAGAAGTAGGGTAACATTGCTCCAGGCTATGAAGCACTAGAAGGTCAGGCAAGTGGAAGGTCAAGCAGTGATGGCAGACTAGGGACCCTGCTCAGCTTACCCAGGTGTTTTGAGTGTCACTTAATAAATGAGTCCGCCCAACAGGAGCTACTACAGAGCGATACACCTGAGCCTGCTGGACCAGCACTCTGTCTTTCTAGACTACCAAGTGGTCCCAAGAGCAGCACTGAAGGCAAGTACAGGAGACCCTTAGTTCTACTGGGACACAGAGGCCTCACCCCATGTGGGCCAGGAGAGAGATGTCAGCACGTGCCTTATCAGACATGTCAGCACGTGCCTTATCTTCCCTCCTTTACTGCTGGGTGGTTTTCTGGCAGCCCTTATTCAGGCTGGAAACTACTTGCTCTCCCAAGGACAAGCATCTGATGTGGGCTCATTCTACAGCATTAAGTAGAAAGAGTGGGTTTGATGACATTGCATGGGCAGCTTGTGAATTTGACTCTAAAGAGCGGGGTATCCTGGTAGCGAAACTCCTGCTCAGTTTCTGATCCATGCCTTCAGCCTTATGCACAGGTCAGTTTGTTTGGGAAGCCAGAGGGCTTTTGATGGTGATTCATCTTGTAGCACCCCTAGGGACTCCTGTGACTCTGACTGTGCTGCTGAGAAAGAAGGAACTCCAAGACTGAGTGATGTACTGCCTGCCCTGTGCCGACCAGCCTAACACAGGCCTCTGCGTTTAGAGCCTGTTCTAAGCCCTTGACTAGTTTTGAGTTGTTTGGCATGGGGAGTTGACAGACACTTCCGTTAGCTGTTTAGACTGACAACACATCGATTCACCACTGGTCACTTGACAAAGGAGAAAACAAATATGGCGTTATCATGGGATATTTGTCTTTTTCTGTCTGGCTTACTTCACTTAGTATGTCACTTATATGTGGAAACTAAAGAAAAAGATACAAATGAACTTAATTACAAAACAGAAATAGACCCCAGAGGTAGAAAACAAATTTATGGCTACCAAAGGGAAAGGGGAGGGGAGGGATAATTTAGGAGGATTAACATATACACACTAGTATATATAAAATAGATAACCAGGGCTTCCCTGGTGGCACAGTGGTTGAGAGCCCGCCTGCCGATGCAGGGGACACGGGTTCGTGCCCCGGTCCGGGAAGATCCCACATGCCGCGGAGCGGCTGGGCCCGTGAGCCATGGCCGCTGAGCCTGCGCGTCCGGAGCCTGTGCTCCGCAACGGGAGAGCCTGCAACAGTGAGAGGCCCGCGTACCGCAAAAACAAACAAACAAACAAATAAACAAACAAAAAAAAACCCAAACCCAAAACAGAGGTAAAGCCTGCCTGTGGTCTCACAGCTCCTAAGTTGCAGGCAGCGCTAGAACTGGGTACTGTGTGTTCCAAGCCTGTGCTCTCTCTCACACCAAGCTCTAGATAATGGTACACATCTTGCTTTGGGTTCTGCTGTTTTTCACTTAACATGTCAAAAGCATTTTTCCGTGTTTCTATAGTATTCATGATAATCTTTTAAACTGACTACATGATTTTTCTCCCCATGCTGATGTACTCTAATGTAAACCAGTCTGTAGAATATTAAATGTTTATTTCTAAAAGAAAAAACAGCCCTGGGGGGCTGGGGGTCAATAGAGATGCATCATTTAGGAAACTTCATCAATATATTTTTCAATCTCATCTACAAAGCACCCACAGGGACTCATTCTTTTATTATCACTCCTTTGAAGAAGGCACAATATAATAAGATATAAGATTTATATCCAGGTTTCTGGAGTTCAGCATTTAATCTATCTGCCTCCAACTTGTCAACTACTGGTCTGATTAGCTCCTTCCAAAACGGTTATAGGAGAATGACTTGAACCACTACAGTGGTCGTTAAGTGCAGGATTTCTTATAAAATAAAACGTACATTTACCATTTGAGCCAGCAATCTACTCCTAAGCCTAACCTAGAAAAACGAAAACTATGTTCACACAAAAACCTAAATATGAGTGTTTTTAGCAGCTTTGTTTATAAGTGCTAAAATATAGAAATAACCCGAATGTCCTTTAACTAGTGAATGGACACACAAACTCTAATACCTCTATACAATGGGTACTATTCATCAGTAGAAGGAACTGTGACACATGAGACAACATGGACGAAGCTCACAGATGCATTATAGTAAGTAAAAGAAGCCAGGCTTCAGAAGGTAAATACTCTATGATTCCAGTTATATGACATTCGGGAAAAGGCAAAATTATAGAGGCAAAATCAGTGGTCGCCAGAGGCTAGGAGTGTGAGGAGAGGTTGACTACAAAGAGGCATGAGAGAACTTTCTGGAGTGAGGGAAATATTCTACATTTTGATTGTGGTGGTAGTTATCCTACTGCATGTATTAGTCCAAATTCACAGAACTTGGCACTAAAAGTGATGAATTATTCTGCATGTAAATTACTCTTTAATAGAAAAAAAATTTTTTTTTACAGTCCAGCCTTTGGAATCAGACTGCACCTGAACTTGGTTCCTCAACATTTCAGCCATGTGAGCAGAGCTTGCATAACCTTTCTGTGTCTAATTTTCTTACCTTGTAAAACAGAGCTAATAACTGCAGAGGGTTGTTGGGAAAATTAAATAAAATGATGTACGTAATTGTTTATCACAATGCCAGGCCACACAAGTGCTAAATAAATGGTAGCTTTATTTTATCCCCCCCAGTAAAGAGCTAAGATGTTTCTAAATAGAGTTGTGTGGCTTTCTCTTTTAAATAGGAAATCAAAGTTTTATTAGAGGGATTTCCCTGGTGGTGCAGTGGTTAAGTATCTGCCTGCCAATGCAGGGGACATGGGTTCAAGCCCTGGTCTGGGAAGATCCCACATGCCATGGAGCCACTAAGCCTGTGCGCCACAACTACTGAGCCTCTGATCCAGAGCTCATGAGCCACAACTACTGAGCCCACGAGCCACAACTACTGAGCCCATGTGCCACAACTACTGAAGCCCATGTGCCTAGAGCCCATGCTCCACAACAAGAGAAGCCACTGCAATGAGAAGCCCGTGTGCTGCAACGAAGAGTAACCCCCACCCACTGCAACTAGAGAAAGCCCATGCGCAGCAATGAAGACCCAATGCAGCCATAAATTTAAAAAATAAATAATTTTTTTTAAAAAAGTTTTATTAGAGAGCTTTTTAGGAACACTAGAACCCCATTAAAAACAGGGCATCTCTTTTACTTCCTAAGCAAACTCTTATTCCCCCACAAAAATTATTTTCTATTCTTTCTCTAAAACATTGAGGATGGTCTCCAGAAGTCATTTATTCATCTTTCTTTAGAGAATAATGGTCATATTGGGTAAGTTTGAGTTCCTGAAAAATAAACTGAGGAATAAATAGATAAATAACCCTTTAGAACCTATCCACGGTATTAGTCCCTGAGATATCATTCATTCATTTATTCAACCAAAGAGAACCTATATGCACCAAATATTGACTGTCCTAAATGCTGAAGATTCAGCAGTCACTCAAGCAGGCAAAAAGTTGCTGTACACCAGGAGCTTTTGTTCTACATTTAATGAGCTTCACAGAGTAAGCTTCCTATGCATTACATCCACAGAGATCTGAAGGACAGCCCTCAAGACCCCAGTCACTTAGAAATAGTCATGGACCATCTCCCTGAACCACACACACCCTCCCATTCTGTCTCACAATGTGCATTACTCTTCATTTCCTCCCTCTTGGGACTTAAATCCCTTCAGATTATGCCTTATATCCTTCCTTTTTGTTTAATTTTTATTTTGAAATCATTATCAACTCCCAGAAAATTACAAAAATAATACAGTGAGTCCTGTGTCCCCTTCACTCAGCTTCCTTCAGTGGTAAAATCTTATGTAATATAGTACAATACCAAAGCCAGGAAGTTAAAATTGTACAATATCATTAACTAGACCACAGACCAGATTCAAATTTAAACCCACATTTAAAAAGTTCAAAAAAAAATTTTTTAACGTATAGTTGATTTACAATATTGTGTTAGTTTCAGGTCTACAGCAAAGTGATTTGATTATACATATACATATATATGTAGATATCGATATATTTTGTTCTATTCTTTTCCATTATACTTTATTATAAGATATTGAAGGGACTTCCTTGGCAGTCCAGTGGTTAAGACTTTGCCTTCCAGTGTAGGGTGTGCAGGTTCAATCCCTGGTCAGGGAGCTAAGATCCCACATGCCTTGGGGCCAAAAAACCAAAACGTAAAGCAGAAGCAATATTATAACAAATTCAACAAAGATTTTAAAAATAGTCCACATCAAAAAAAAAAAGATTTTGAAAATAGTTCCCTGTGCTATACAGTAAATCCTTGTTGTTTATCTATTTTATATGTAAACCCACACTTTTTGCCCATTGATTGCCCATTGTCCTTAGCTCCCTAAATTTCCAGGCCCTTTCTAGGTAGAAAAGAGTTTTCCTTCTTTGGAAACGTAAAGCTAAAGGCCCTAAGACTCACCTGGAACATTTCAGAGACCCCTGATCAAGGAGATTCTACTCAAATGTTGCTGTCACAAACTCACCATCTCAAAGCCAGTTCTGCTGGGTCTCTGCCAAAACTTCCTGCCAGATTTCATTTGAAACCACAAGGACACTTATTTCCACCTTGCCACATGTTACCGTCTGAAACACACACTTTTTCTCATCTGTTTTTCCATACTCTCATCCTCAGATACCTCCGTGTGGTGTCATTTTCACCTGCCCACATTTCCACTTCTTCCTTTCTCCAAATTTTTCAAGTATACTCTCTGAAATTCCTGTTTCATGGTAATTAAAATCCCTTACACACACACACATACACATCCTAAACATGTCTTCACAGAATGATAACTTCACCTTCTTATCTTAAATAAGAGTAGACTTCTTGGGACTTCCCTGATGGTCCAGTGGTAAAGAATCCACCTTCCAATGCAGGGGACTTGGTTTCGATCCCTGGTCGGAGAACTAAGATCCCACATGCTGTGGGGCAACTAATCCCAACTGCCACAACTGCTGAGCCCGAGGGCCTCAACTAGAGAGGCTGTGTGCCACAAAGTACAGAGCACACGCGTTCTGGAGCCTGCATGCCACAACTACAGCAGAGAAAAACCTGCGCGCCACAACTAGAGAGAAGCTGGCGCACCACAACGTAGAGCCTATGTGCCACAACAAAAGATCCCACATGCTCAATGAAGATCCCATGCGCCACAACTAAGACCCAACACAGCCATAAAAATTAAATAAATAAATAAATTTTAAAAAGACGACTTCTTTACAAAGTCACCATCTCCCTAGAAAACCTTTAGTGGAAGATGTTAATTCTTCCCTGTTGCCCATCAGCAGAACCCAGACTAATAACAGTACCACCCACCAAGTGTGAGGCCACAAGGCAGTATCAGTATTCTCACAGCTCCTCAATGCCTCCTCCAAACTCTTGTTCCTTCATCTTTGCATAAAGACCCCCATGGCATCTGTCTATTCTGCCTTCTCCCCTCCAGATTGCTGTCCCCTACCAGCCACTTGACATTTATCCTAGACCTTGGTACCTCACTCATAGCTCACTTTTCTATCCCACATCCTTCTATTATGTTGAATAACACTGACACCTTTCAACGTCCAAGTGACTGACTTTTCCAAAACTCTAGCTTTCCAGTTTCTTGAACTTCTGAACTCCAGTTTCCTACACCCATGGCCACATCATAGACATGCTATAAGCCAGAATACTCCCTCCTGTGACACCCTGAACTCCAATACCCACTCTGATCTTTCTCCTGTATTTTGAAGTTTTTCACATCCATTCATGCCTTTAAATCTACCCGTACTGTTCTATGTCTCTTTCACGTCCCCCATTACTCCATTTTCTCCTGATAACCCCATTTTCTCTCAACTTATCAGCTTCTTCCTAAACCATTTACTTTCCTACTCAATGTGGGTGTCATGGTTAATGACTAGAATTCTTCACCAGCAACACAATTCCCAGGCACTCCCCTTCTTGCACTCCATGTTCCTGTTAAAGTCCCAACACTGCATCACAGCCAAAATCTGTGCTCTATTTTTCTATCGTTAGAATATTTAGCACTGCAAAGAAAATGTTCTGAACAATCTGGTTGGTGCCATTACAGATTCATGATCTTCAATGCCATTCAACACGTCTCTTTTCTTGTCCACTGTAATCTATTGCTTCCTCTCCCATTCTCTGCAACTGGGCCAAACTTTTATCATTCTGTGCAGTCTCCCTACCCACACTGTACACACTGTACGTTCACCACGTGCACTTCAAATTGGTACGTACAAGTTTAAAAGAGTACTCTGATAGCAGTGAAGAGAATGTCTAGGTAGCCAGCCTCCGAGATGATCTGGGTGATCCTGCCTTCCGTTATAACTTTGTTAAATAAACATCTGTTAAGTGGAGCACAGAATGCTGGATGGTAAGCTGACGTTCAACCACAGATGACAGAAGAAATTGAAATAGAAAAGTTTATTACTCACAGGTCCTAGAAGAAGTACAGGGCACACCTCAAGGGATCACATGGGAAGGTCAAGGCAGAGTGCAGACAGAAAGAAAGGGGCAGGACCTGCAGCACAGGTAAGCCCCACGGGAGTCTTATTAAGGGGTGCATAAAGTATACAGGTGCTGGAAGGCAAGGGAGACTTTGATCATGAGGGCTGTTAGGCAAGTCATGTCAGGAACTTACGTTTGCTTGTGACTCTGCAGGCTGCTATCTGGGATATGTGCTTGCATGAGGGGGCTAGTGTCAGTTTAAGGTTCCTGCAGGCCACTTGGCTAAACAAAATGGATGCTAAGGCAGCAACACCATGGAGTAGCTTGGCTCAACTCTTGACACCTTCTGCTATTCATGCACTTATGTGGTCTCCTCTCTCCAACAGACTTTGCATAATCAACAGGGTATGGTGCAGATGAGTCCTGAGGCTAAGTCATAAAAAGAATTGCAGCCTCTGTCTTGGCATCTTGGATCATTTGCTGTGGTGGAAGCTAGGTTACCAGGCCATGAGGTGATTCAAGCCACTCTGTGAGGAGGGCTACCAAGCAGGACCCCCAAGGAGGAACTGAGGTCTTCCACCAACAACTACAGCAATTTACAAACCATGCATGGGAGCCATCTTGGAAGTGGATTCTCCAGCCCTGGTCAAGGGTTCAGTCAACTGCAGCTCCAGCCAACGTCTTGACGACAACTTCACAACAGAACCACACAGCTGAGCTTTCCCTGAATTCCTGGCCCACAGGAACAGTGAGAGATAATATGTTTTTATTGTTGTTTTAAGTTACAAGTATAAGATAATTTGTTATGCAGACATAGATAACTAGTACAGATTTACAGAAACAAGACCAGAGGCAAGGAGACTGGTCAGGAGGTCATAAAACACTCAAGGCAAATGCTAACGGGCCCAAATTACAGCTTTGGGGTACAGATGGATAGGAGAGGAGGATCTGAGAAATATTCCGGAATAGAAATCTGCATGAAATTGAGTGGATGTGGGTGTTCTAGGAGCATATAATTATTCTCAGCTTTCTAGCTTTGGTGGCTAGATGCCAAAAATTAAAATAGAAAATGCAGGAGGAAGAGTGTGATTGGAGAGAAGGATGATGAACTGGGAATTGTGACTTGGAATTTGAGGTGCACTGGGGTTCTATGTGGATATGCCATTAACATCTCCACACTGCCCACTTCCGTGGTCTCTTTTCAGTTTGTTACTGGAGGGCTTTGCTGCACTTGACACGGTTAACTACTTATCTCCTCAAATTTTCTACTTTCTTGGCTTAAGACTCTTCTGGTTCTTCTCAAGCACTTACATTTTCTCCTCAGTCTTTCTCATCACCCTCTTTGCTCATCCAAACATCAGTGTTCCACAGGATTCCACCTCCACCTACTACTCAACTTCTTCCAAATGCTCTGCTGTGGGTCCCCTGGAATCTAAGACTTACCTCTACAAATTCAGCAGAATGAAGCTTTAAAAACAAATAACCTGATTTATGGCTCTTTTTATGGCTACATATTCAAATTTCTAATTGACATAGTTGTATTCTGTACGTCGGTTCTAACTTTCTGTTGCTGTTTGTGATGTTATGATTTATGATAAGAAATATATATTTGGTTTTTGTCTGTGTTCCTGGCTCAGAGCTCCCCAAACCCTTGTGATTTCCTAAGTAATTAGAGCAACAGGGGCACATTTTGTTATAATATTTGGTTTTGTCCTCAATTCCTGAAATAGCTCCAGAGTGATAAAAGTGAAACAGGTGTTTTTGTTGTTGTTGTTATTCAAAAGAAGTCCTTTTCAATCACATCTGAGTTTATGTTAATGAGGAGACTTTTGAAAAGCCCCTAAGGATGGGGGCTTTTCAAAATTGAAATAATTTTAAACTGATGAATGATCTCGCCTTCATTGAATGTGACAACAGGAACCAACCAATGGTCTGATTAGAGGGTTGGAACTGTCAGTCCCACCTCCCCACCTCCAGGAAAAAGAAAGGGGTTAGAGTTTGAATCAGTCACCAATGGCCAATGATTGAATCAGTTATGCTTACATAATGAATCCTCCATAAAAATCCCTGAACTGCACGTTCAAAGAGCTTCCAGGTTGGTGAATATGTGGAGATGTTGGAACAATAGTGTGCCCAGAGAGGGCATGGAAGCTCTGCACTCCATCCCACATACCTTGCCCTATGTATTTTTTCCATCTGGCCGTTCCTGAGTATTATCCTTTTATAATAAATAAGTAATCTAGTGAGTAAAGTGTTTTCCTGAGTTCTGTGAGGCCCTCTAGCAAATTAATCAAACCCCAGGAGAGGGTCATGGGAACCTCCAATTGAGAGCTGATTAGTCAGAAACACAGGTAACAACCTGGACTTGCAATTGGTCAGAAACACAGGTAACAACCTGGACTTGCAATTGGTGGGAGTGGAGGGGGTCTTCCAGTCTTATGGGACTGAGCCCTTAACCTGTAGGGTCTGTGAGATCTGACACTATCTCTAGGTATATAGCGTCAGAATTGAGTTAAATTATAGAATACCCAGCTGGTGTCTGTAAAACCTGAGAATTGCTTGGTGTGGGGAACACTCCCACACAGTTGCAGTACATAGTGCTGTGAGCATAATGAAGGAAAACAGGAGAGTTTTTCTTAAACACTGTTGTAATTCTATACGTGAACTTTTGCAAATATATGTCATGCCCTTCTGGACACATTGTAGAATTGAACTTCCATGTCTCTTTATCCTTTAAACTAAAGTAAAGTATGGTCATTTTTCTACCTTTGGCCAATGAAATGTGAAGAGAAGTGACATGTGTAGCTTCTTCAGGAAAGTATTAAGAACAATCATTTACCAAGTTCCCTTTCTTTTACTTTGGTTCTAGTCCCTGGATTACCATAGGGAGCAGAACTCTCTGCTGATGTGCATTAGACATGAATATGGGGGAGAAATAAATGTTCACTATGTAGAGTCATTGAATTTTTTTTCTTGTTATCATATTACTAAGCCCATCCTGATGCAACTGCAACAAAATTCCAGAGAGTGTAAGAGTATGTCTCCTCTAATTCTGAGGCCCCTTGTGTCTAATAAGTAATATCTGAAAGTTAACGATCTCAAACACTTAAGTTGACTAAACACTGCTGATGTATATACCTCCCAGTGTCTTACATATCAGTCTCAGAAGTGGAAGCTGAAGACTTCATCTTCCTGTTGTCACATTCAATGAAGGCGAGATCATTCATCAGTTTAAAATTATTTCAATTTCAATTATAATACTTAAGCCAAATATACAGGATACTTGAAACCTCTTTTGAATATCCTTTGGGCTATCAATAGGACATAAAGTCTTCAAGACACCACCTAAATGTACAAGATTGCTTGAAGGATAAAGGAAACATTTGGTTCCTTGGTGGTGGTAGGAGTAGGTATAAGAAAAGTTATAAGAAAATAATTTTAATATATTTATTCATTATCTCTCTATATTTATTAAATATCATCCTTTTATGACAAGTTGCTGTTGTCAATTTTTTATTATTCAAGGTAACTTTGGGCAATACTAGTCCTGAAAAGCTTGTAGAATGCTAGTAATTCATGTTAAAATGGGTTTTTCTAAGAGTTTCCATCTGATATTACATGTATATTATGTTAAATAAAAGCCCTATAAGATCAGTCTCAATCTGTATCACTACAACACTTCACCTTTTGACCTATTGCCATATAAGGAAATTATGTTTGTGGCCAAAATGGGAAGTACTGGAACACTCAAGTGAATAAAACCTTCTTCAGATGAGATCTTTAGTATGTCCATATAATTTCTCAAATAGCTACATTAGGTACATTTTTCTAGCAATATTAAGGGGCACATTACATAGAATTTTTAAGCATTTTGAAGAATATATGTGTCTTAGTCATCTCAGGCTACTATAACAAAATAGTACAGACTGGGTGGCTTAAAAACAATAGATTTTATTTCTCACAGTTCTAGAGGCTGGGAAGGCCAAGATCAAGGTACTGGCATGGTCGGGTTCTCTGAAGAGCTCTCTTTCTGGCTTGTAGACATCCACCTTCTAGCTGTGCTCATATGGCCTTTCTTCTGTACTTGTGAGTGGAGAGAGAGAGAGAGAGAGAGAGAGAGAGAGAGAGAGAGAGAGCGAGCTCTATTCCTCTTCTTATAAGGGCACTAATCCCATCATGAAGGTCCCACCCTCGACCTCATCTAAACCTAATTTCCTTCTAAAAACCCCAACTCCAAATACTATCACATTTGGGGGTTTAGGTCTTCAACATATGAACTTCAGGGGAGGGCAAACACTCAGCTCATAACAATATTATATAACATCCTTTTGAACAATCATAACATAAGCATTGTTAAGTAAAGAATTTAATATGTAGATACTGAGGTAAAAAAATACTTGGTCTTAAGGAAAAAGACCTTTTTGTCCGAATTATTAGATTGTTTAAGACAGAACATATTGGCCAGGTAATTGGCCAGCTCTACACCACACTCTTAAATGTGTAAGATAATTTTAAAAAAGGGCCTGGACAAGAAAGTTTCCAGATACCAAGAGACTAGATCCGATAAGCTAAGTATGAGGGTACAGGATCAGGACAATTTGATCATGTACACGTATTAATCCCTTGTGTCTTTTTTCATTACACAATTAGAGAAATGCTGCCTTAAAAAGTAATGCATAATATAAAAGATTCCATTAGGCAGCATGGTGGGACAATTGGTTTTAATCCAAATAATGCATGTGGTTACTTATTATTATAAACGGATCTTTGGGGTCCTGGCAATTTAGTATAATACACTTGATATTTGGCACATATACAAACTCCTTGATAGTAAGCAAATCACCTGTTCTATAGAGTTAAACAGTGAACAAGATTCTAATCTAGTTGTGATCCTAGGCAAGTGAATAGACTGTTACAGTGCAACTGCTAAGTGTTTGAGTAGACAATGTGGGGAGCTACGGACACGTTCAGGAGATGCCTGACCCTGTCTAGGAGTTTTAGGGAAGTCTTCTTGGAGGGAGTGCCGTTCATCTGAGTAGGTACTAGTCATGTAAAGGTTGGTTAATTTTATGCATCAGCTTGTCTGGGCTAAGGGATACCCAGATAGCTGTCAACACATTATTTCTGGGTGTGTCTGTGAAGATGTTTCCAGAAGAGATTAAAGTTCGAATTAGTAAACTGAGTAAAGCTTGCTGTCATCAGTGTGGGTTGGCATCATCCAATCTGTTGAGGGTCTGAATAGAACAAAAAGGCAGAGGAGGGGCAAATGTGCTCTCTTTGCTTGAGCTGGGACATCCATCTCCTCCTGCCCTCAGACATTGGAGCTCCTGGCTCTTGGGCCTTTAGACTGGGACTGGGACTTACACCATTGATTCCCCTAGTTCTCAGGCCTTCAGGCTTGGACTGGACCTACACCACCATCTTTCTTGGGCTTCCAGCTTGCAGATGGCAGATCGCAGGCTTTTTCAGTCTTCATAATAGCATGAGCCAATCTCTCATAATAAGTCACTTTCTATATATCTCTACATATCTTTTTGGTTCTGTTTCTCTGGGGAACACTGACTAATACAGAGAGAGAGAAAAAGGAGAGAATGTTAGATTTTCTAATAAATAAATGAATAAATAAGGGAAATAAGGGAAAGGGGATTATGAAGTGGAGGGAAGGGGGGGGAGTTTGTGGAACAGTGAGAAAGGAAGTGAGATTGGAGCACAGTAATGAAAGAAGAAAGAAACAGCAGAAGAATCAAAGAGGTAATGGAAGAAGGAAACAGGCCAGGTGAGATCTTGTGGGTCACATCTTAAGTAAGGTGGGAATGCTGGGAGACTTTGAACAGAGGAGTGGTAAGATCTATCAAAATTTATTCTGGCTGATATTTAGAGAATGGAATAGGGGAAAGAACGGAAGCAGAGTTGGTCCTAGATAGTGGGGGTGATGAAAACAATTAAATTCTAACTACATCACATGTAGAACTGACAGGGTTGTTGACAGACCAAATATGGGAAAGAGGCAAGGATGATGCCAAGGGTTTGGCCTGAGCAATGGAAGGATGGAGTTGTTATTAATGAGGAGAGGGAAGGGCACTGGAGAAGCAGGTTGAGTGGGGACATCAGGAGCTCAGTTTTGGATGGTTAAGTTGGGAATGACTATAAAACATCCACGTAGGAAAGCTGCTAGCGGTTGGATGAATGAGTTTATATTTCACTGGAGATTCTTGGCTAGAAATATAAATTTGGTAGTCGACTCAGCAAATAGGTAGCCTTAAAGCCCTGGAATTAGATAGGATCACTTACGGTGATCATAAATATTAATGGGCAAATGGATTACTAGGGATTTTGCTAACATACAGATTCTGATTCAGCAAGTCTGGGGGTGTGGGTATGGGGCATTTCTAACACTCTACCAAGTTAAGTTGCTGGTTCCCAACACTGAGTAGGAAGGACATAAGGAGTGAAGAAAAGAGATATGTGCTCTGAATCCTGGGTCTCTCCAATATTTAGAGGTTGGGGCAAAGGAGACTGAGGAGAAACAGCCAGAAGGTAAGTTAAAAACTAGGTATGAAAAAAAAATTAAACATATTTAAAAATTAAAAATAAAGTAACAATAAAGAAAATTAATACAAACTAGGTATTTGTGTGGTCCTGGAAGAAAGAGGAAGTGATCAACTCCTCCAATGCTTCTGACAGGTCACATAAGACGAGGACTGAGAGCTGACCATTGGAATTAGCAGTGCCTAAGTCACTGGCTACTTGGCAAGAGCAGCTGCAGTGGAGTGACAGGGGCCACACTTGATTAGAATGGACTCAAGGGAGAACGGGAGAAGAGATATTGGAGATGGATGATATGATGGTCAACTCTTTCAAAGAACTTAATGCTAAAGGGAAGGAGAGAAATGGGGGTATCACTGAAGGAGGAAAAAGGTCAAAATCAGATTTTTAAAGGTGGGAGAGAAAGTTCAATGTTTGCATGCTAATGGGGATGATCCATAGAAAGAGAAAAATCAAGGATGCCGAGAGGGGAGAATGCTACCGCAATGACCTTGAGTGGGCAAGAGGGGACGGATTGTAGTGCTTGGGAGGAGGGTGTGGTTTAGCCAAGGGCACAGCAGTCCACCCGTGGTTACAGGAAGAATATAGAATGTTACACAGACTTCTAGACGGGGCGGTGAGAAGATGTGGAGGTGATGGGAGCTATCTCCTCTGATTGCATCTTTTTCCTTTTGTCATTGAAATAGAAGCATGATCGTTAGCTAAGAGTAAGAATGGGAGGTTTGAGAATGAAGAGAGTATGAACTCCTCACCTTAGAGAGTGAAAAGATGATTAGATCAGAGAAATACTGTGTGATTACTGGGCAGTGTTAAGTGCTCACTTGAGATCAACAGTCAGGAATTTAACGTGAAGCCAGTCAATGCTGTTGCCATTCCTCTCCAACCACATCCACCCCTGTAGGTCAAAGCCCAAAGCTAGATGAGCAGGACTATGGTTTAGCTACAATAAGTCAATTTTTTAAAACTCTTCTAGTCTCATGTGAGTGAGTGCTGGAAGTGGCATCACAATAGTAACAATAACAATAATAATAACAATTATAGAACTCTTAATATGTGTCAAGCACTGGGTTAAGGTCTCTGCTCTCATTTAATCTTCACCAGAGAAAAACAAACAAACAAACAAAAAAGACCACAGACTATCAATACTATTATTACTACCATTTCAGAGATGAAACAGAGGCTAAGGTGTGTAAATAACGCCCAAGCTCAGACATCTAGTAATAGAAATAACTAAGAGTTGAACGCAGGGTTCTTGATCAGCTCAGAGTCTAGCACGAAAACACATTAGAAACAGGGTGAGAGTCCTGGGTGAGTCATGCTACTTCGAGGGCATGCTCAGGCAGCCCAGGGAACACAGATATGAGTTGCTTTTATTTTATTAATTAATTTATTGAAGTGTAGTTAATTTACAATACATATATTCGTTTTTAGATTATTTTCTATTATAGGTTATGATAAGATACTGAGTATAGTACCCTGTGCTATAGAGTAGGTCCTTGTTGTTTACCTATTTTATATATAGTAGTGGGTATACATTAAGCCCAAACTCCTAATTTATCTCACCTCCCCCCTACCATACACACTATCCCCTTTGGTAACCGTAAGTGTGTTTTCTGTGTCTGTGAGTCTGTTTCTGTTTTGCATCTGCTTCATATGTATGAGAGCTGCTTTTATTTAAAAAATATATTTTTTTAAACAAAAATAGGTGGGCCCAAACATTTTATAATAATAGAAGTACACATTTCCATCTGTGTGACTATATTAATCATTTGTGCCCTAGTTAAGTGGCTGTTACCAGAAATATGACAGGAGGGATGCTTCCCCCTAACTTGAGCATGGCTCAGAATGACAATGATTCTCGTTCAGTGACATCATGAGTCCGTGACCATGGCCATCCATGCAGGCTTCCCACAATTTCCCTCCTCAAAGACGTTTTAGGGGAGCAACAAATTCCAGGACTTGGAGTATGTGTCTTTATACTGATATAGCCCCCAAAGCTTTGGATATTAGAGCCCATAATGGGCAAAGTAAGTGACAAGAGGTTTTAGTATGCTGGCTTTTTTAAAGTATCCTTAATGTAAAGGGTTGGAAGGCCTTCTCTTGACTCTCTCTTATTCTCTTATGGTTTGAAGTGGCTCTTATGGAAAAGCAATCCACACTCTGATTCTGTGATGCCTCTTTTGGAAGAAAGGCTAATGACTTCTAACACAAAAGCCCGGACAGGAATCCGTATGCTCTGTGTAGGCCTCCTATGTGCCAGACTGGGCTGGCCAGTGTACAGATGTGTCTCATTTAGTCTGCGCCCAATCCTGTGAAGAAGCTTTTTTGAGCCTGAGTAAATTACCCGAGGTCTCTCGGCTAGAAAGAGATGGAGTTCGGATTCTAACCCACCTCTCAAGGAATAAATCCTTTAGCTAGTTTACAAAAAGAACTCTGCTTCTTTTAGCTTCTTTTATTTTATTTTATTCTATTTTATTTTTTGGTCTAGCAGAATCTCTTTTCAAAGGTTTAGAAATGACTTTGTCAACACAATTCAAAAATGTGCTTCAAAGCTTCTTGATTCGTTTTGTTTTCCTAAATCAGAAAATGAAACTTTATTAACAGGTGAGTTGTCTCCTAGGTACTTCGTGGATTAAAAATGAAGCCAATAATAATAATAATAATGGATTCTTCCTGTACTTGGTAGAACACCTCTACAAAAAGGTAATGGCAAATCCTCAGGTTTTCCAGGCAATGTGGAGTTGCCAGGTGAGGCCCACCACTCTTTAAAGATACAGATGACCCAACCAGGCAGCAGGAAAATTAATAAATGTCTTTTGGGATAACTGGGGGCTGCTCCATCCACATGATTGAGGGGTGACCTAAATCTAGCTCTCCAGCCCTCTCCCATAACGCACTGCTGAGACTAGGAGTTCCCTAAGTGTTTTACGAAGCAAGTTCCTGTCACAGAGCAAGCTTCTTCGGACACACAGGAACGTAATGATGCTTCAGCTACGATGCCACATGCAGGGCACCACACAAATGTGAAAGTGCACGCTTCCCCTGGGAAAGGAAAAGAGGCCACAATGCCATAAAGAATGTGAAGTATGTTCTGAGGACCAAAGGATTCCAAGTCCTTTCCTTTCGTCCAAGGCTGCTTTCCTGGAGCAAGTCTTTCACAATATACTAGTGTGCACGTTCCTGTGAGTCTAGGATCACTCGCTGGTCAGGCAGCACCTGCAGCCTCTGCTGGCAGCAAGTCCTCAACAAGTTCTTGTTCATCTCTGAGTCCTAGACAAGTTCTTGTTCATCTCTGAGTCAAGCCTTGGGCGCTGTCCAGGTGCCAAGAGCATCAAGTCTCCACAGCGGGGAAATCATCCCCATTAGGATAACAAGATTAACTAGGAAGACAGGTGAGGTCACCTGTGACTTTGTGCCAACCTGGCAACCCAGGCTGGTGCTCGTGAGATTAAAATGTGCTGCCTAGCAACAGCTCTGATGTTGTGTCAAACTGGCTGGAGCTGCTTGCTCAACTATTTTTCAGCAGCAAACAGGAAGTCCTCAGTGGCTCAGTTCAGAAAGAACGCTAAGGTAAGATTAGAGAGAAAGGTCATCAGTTCCCCAACTTCTCTTCAGGGGGTCAAAGAGCTGAAGTCATCCAGTATTAAGAAAACCCTTTGGGAAGTCACAGGAGAGCAGAATAAACAAACAGGTGAGCCAGAGGAGATCTTTCCGTTGCTGGTGTGTTTCAGTGTAATTGGAAAAAATGGAGCCATCTCTCCAGATGCTGAAAACTAAAGACTGGTCCCCATGAGTCCACAGCTCTGAAATTTGCACAGTGGCCAGTTTGTCATTTAGTTTGAGCATCCTCTCTTCCTGGGAGTTTCTGTGTCTGCCCTGCTGACCTCCATCAGAGCCTTTTGAGAGAAAAACTCTCCTAGCACACCTGCTCCTGGGCTCCTAGACGATCCCTCAATCTGATCCTCCCTGGTAAACCCAAGGGACTGAGGGAGCTTGTCAGCTCATTTTGTTTCCACAATAGGACAGCTTCCTCATGAAAATATACTGAGGACCCCAGCCCATTGTTTAGGATGCCAACTCGTTATTCTTCAGGATTGTGGGCGTCCTTATAAATGGTGCCTTTCATCAGAGAAGGGTGACAAGTGGGGTGAGGAATCAAGTGGTGGGTAAAACCTTTAAAAAATGGACAAGTAATTCCATTAAAGAAATCAGGGCAAAGGTCCTAAAACAGAACACCTTCCACCAAGCACAGCAAGATCATGTGCAGACTGGAGCTGGGACCACAGAAGCCCTCAGGAATGGGGCCGCTGCTCTGCCCTTTCCACCTGCACATCCCCTCCATTTTCCTCACCGCAGCTGCCTCCTGGGCTTCCTGAGAGGCAGAACAATGTTTACAGAGATTGTGTAAACTTGCTGAAGAATGGCCTTACCTGGGTTGCCTCCCAGCTCTGCCTCTTACCAGCTGTGTGACCTTAGGAAAGTCATCACATCCAAATCTTGGTTCCCTCGTTTTATAATCAAGATGGTGATGTTACCCACCTGATAGGATTCTCACATAGTGCTTGGCACACGGAAGCATTTCATAAGTGTTAGCTACTATTCTTCTTGTTGTAATTGTTGTTACTACTTGCAGTTACTGCTTCCCTCTCATGCTAGCTTGCCTGTGGCTTTGGCTTCCCATGCACAACTGCAACCCACTTCCTCAGTGACTTTTCATTCTGGTTGAGAGAGAACTATCTCGGTCTTGCTATATGCAGTATCCCCAGTCGCGGTGCCGTTGGCGCCCGCTACTGTTCCATCAGCTGTAGCCAGAGATCGTGGCTACACTGTAGATGTGTAGTCACCTAATCCTCCAGCTTCAGAAGGGTTTTGGGGAGGGATGATCCTAAGGAAGTGTACTTTGAAAGAGACGCACCCCATAACCTACCTACTACATTCTTTCAGGAACCTTAAACAAAGCTATTTTCAACATTCTATTTTCCTATTAGGAGCCCAGTGTATTGTTAATGCTATCAGTAAACACGTTTAATTTTGAGGGTCTCGTGTATCTTTTTTAGTGTTACTGTGGAATCTCAGAGGTTGATGCTGGGCCCAAAATATCTGTCAGACCTGAGGATGCATTCTCTTCCTTCTTAAAATCCACATGGTCCAAATCAACGAGCCTGTTTCTGCTGGACACTTACATGCTATCATCATGTGACTGGTGTCAGACTCATCCCAAAGCACTGTTTCTTTCCTTTGTAATGCTAGGGGGAAAATAATAGCTTTTATTAATATACAGTTCTAAGTTCAACATCCTCCATCTTCACACTGGTTTCTAATATCAGTCAGTACCGGGCTGCTCCCACCTTTTTGGCTCATTGTTCATGAAGGTTGCTCTGAGTATTGGACTCAAGAGCTTAGCCACACATCTTTCCTCCATTCCCCATGTGGTTTAAATGGTCTGTCCGGACACGCTGAGACTGTAGTCATCATACTGTTCTTTGCCACCTATGCTACTCTTGACTTCATGGCCATGGCTGACCAACACCTGAACCTGGGATCATGAAAATTTAGAACGTTTGAGTTGATTCCCATCAGATTCACAAGTACAGAGATGGTTAAAAGAATAGATACCCTTCAGTAGATAGTTGGTTTGGAATGGGACCCAGACATTTTTTTTTCAATATATTAATATTCAGGAGACTTAAAAAATATTTTAAAATTTTAAAATTAAGATAATTTGCATACAGTGAAATTCATCCTTTTTACTGTACAATTCTCAGATTTTGACAGATGTATTCAGGCATGCAACTACCATTATAATCAAGATATAGAAAAATTCTATCACCCCAAAAAGTCCCCGCATACTTTATAGCAGTCATCTCATTCTAAAACACTCTTTAGGTGACTGTGATGGACAGTCATGCTTGGGAATCACTGATATGACCCAAAACCTTTTACAAATGGAAAAGTTATATGGCTCCTGCTTGACAGCCAAGACTTGGATTTAGGTTACCTTTTCTCTTTTTATCTTATCCCAACACACAACACTTATTCTAAAGTTTTTTCTTTGTCCAAGGTGGTTCCTCTAAGTAAAAACAAGCCTATGAGATAAACAATATAATCACCATAAACTAAAGCAAATAAACCCCCAATTAAAACAGAACAAAATTTTTATAAAACTGCAATACAGAATCCAGAGAATCCTTAAATTAGTCTGAATATACTCAGAAGAAATAGCGAGGTAGGAAGGATTAATTGTACCTGATTCCCATCACAAAATGCTACTCCTTTCTTTTCTCTTTTTTCTTTTTGCAAACACTCTATGTGTCTAACCCAGGGCTAAAATACACCCTTGGTGAATCACCTCTAAGCAATACCCAGTAACTTAACCTCCTTCCTCTCTTACTTTCCCTCTGATCTGGACAATGGAAAGAGACAGACTTGGAGAAAGCACATGCCATAAATATCTCAGGGTGACTGGCAGATAGACCCAATCCAATTATGGCCTTATGATTAACCTATAAATAAAGTAGCTTTGCCTTTAGATGCACCTCCCAAAGATAGAAGCCATTTTGCTTTGAGAAGCAAACAGCCCCACCCAGGGGATGGGCCAAGAAAGGCAAAGGAATTGTGAAGTCCTACATGTTTTTAAAAGAAAAAGCTCTGGAGCTCCACGTGGATGTGCCCACAGGGGCAGCACAGCGTGTGAGTTAGATCCATGCGGGGGGTAACGAGCATTTGCTGCTTTGCTCTGCATATGCCAGGACCCGAAGTCAAGAATCATTTCCAACCCTAGGCATGTGCTCCAGACCAAGCAATGAGCACCAGTCATCCCTTAGGACAGGATGACCCTTTCATGACATCTAAATAAACTTTCCACCCAGAGATGTGTTTTTCATCTTCTTCCTTGGCTCTGTGCCAGAAATGATGCCCTCCGAGGGGCACTCAATCCCCTAAGGTCTTTAGGAGTTCACAGATCCCCAGCCTTGAATCCTAAGCAGTTTCCTTACTTTGCTTTCTTTGGTTTATTATCCAACGTATTGCTCAAGGTGATCTGATAAAGCTTTGGTTAGAGCCCTTTCTCCAAACTTGAATGAACACAGAGCAGTAATCATTGAAAGATTAACTTCCCAACGACTAGCCTGGCTCTCTCTGAGCTGTAGAGCCTGGAGATGAAGTACCCGGATGCTGGCACAAAACCACCAGGGTTTGAATCCTAACTCTACTATTTGTCTACCACGTTAGTGGGCAAGTTAGTTAATATCCTTTGGGTCTCAGTTTCCTCATCTGAAAACTGGGTGCAATAATGTTACCTACCTCAAGAGGGTGCAAATAGAAGTACTTAGCCCTGTGCTATCATCTTAGGGAAACTTGGAATAGTCTAGCCCATCCTGACTTCTTTAGGCAATACTGTATCTAAACTAGCTCTTGCTGGGGACAGGCAACTGAGAACCAGCAGTTACCAAAAAATTATGACTGATATTAAATATTTAACTTAAAAATAGTCTTTGCAATGCTTCACCAAACTATTTTAAAATATATAGAAATGAGCAATTCCCCTGGAATGTTAAAGAAAGTCAGTGGCTAGAAAGAATGTTCTTCTGGAGGCCCATATGTTTTTGCCATTATTCAACCTATGAGGCCACGTCACATTCCCAACATTCTGAAGAAACCACAGGTAAATTTTAGTGTCTGAATTTTTTAAAAGACCATCCTTATTTATTGTCCCTACTCCCATTAACTGTGTCACACAAAACAAATGTGTTTTCCATGTGTGCTTGTGAGGCGTGCACGTGTGAGAATTAGTGTTTGTGCTATTTTTAATTTCCCTGTAATTTCTCAGTTTTCTGTATCTCAGGAATGCTGACAAAAAGGTACCTGTGTGGAATAAAAAGCAGAATTTCCCTACGTTCAGGCTCTGCTCCTTCTTCAATGTTGGTTTGAGAAGGAGAGGATCAGTTATGCTATTAGAGGCTGACATTTCTTGGCGAGCGTGTTTCCAGAAGCATGGCATGAGGTGGCTGCTACATGAACCCCAAATTCCCTTCCTCCCCTGAGATTTCTTCTGTTGTGTCTCACATGCCAGTAGCACACACAGATGCATGAAAACATTCAGAAGTGTCTGACAATGGAAAAGACACAGCTCCGGAGTAAAAAGGAGCTGAGTTTGAATATCCCAACTGCCACCTACTAGTTGTAGGACGCTGACTAAGAGACTTAGGAACTTTAAGCCTGTTTTACCATCTGTCAAATAGTTTGCAGGACTGTCATAAGAATTAAATAGCAAATGTAAAGTATTAGCTCATAATAATTGCTTGAAAAATGGAAGTGTTTATAGTTATGAAACTCCAACTCAATCTGCTAGCATCAATCATCACTGAATAGGTATCAAGGTTTTTAACTGAGTGAAAAAACAAGCTCTGTTTAATTAGGTTTTGCTCTCACACAATGGCATGGCTAGAAGCAAATAGCTCCCAAGTCAGACCCTCTGTAAAGAGCAGTTGTCTGAGGCCAAGATTGCAACATAAGAACAGACAGTAGCAAAACACAGCATATTAAAAGTTAATATTCAAATGTATATTTATAATTCTACTGTAAAATAAGATTCCTTTCAGGGAGAGAGGTAACAATTTATTAACTACACTGAGGTGACTTTTTGAAAAATCATCATTGCCTCTTAAAGGATTAGTTGCTTGGCTTTTTCCATTTTCACCTGACTTGTTCTCTGTATGTGATCAGATGACAAGCTAGTCGGAGCTAGTTTTCTAAGAGCTAGTAGAACTCCACACATAAGCATGGAAAAGTTAATTAATCATAATAGTTGTTCAGAACATTGTGTATACACCAAATGAAAGGACTTATTTTCTTAGTCCAATGCCAAGACCTATGTGTTTATAGCTAACTTGGTGGCTGGTACACTTGTATATTTCCAATACAAATACTCTCTGAACTCCTTTAACTTGTCCAAGAAATACAGAAATTCCAAGACAAAGAAATGAACTAGTATTGTGTTTAAATGCACAGCTATCCCAGCTGATAAATGGATATAAGACCAAGACATTTTCAGGTGAAAAAACAAGTTTAAAACTATTACTAATGAATCTTGAACACGTATCCAAAAGTATACTTCCATATGTTTTGTTTAATCAATTTTGTCTGAAGAAAAGTACAACATTCATGTTATAGAAGAATGAGAAATTTCCTTGGAAGAGAAATTTTATCTATGATCAACCACAGAATCTTTCTGGCACATTACTGAGCTTTGCAAAGAGCTATAAATAACTTTGCAAAGAGCTATAAATAACTAACATGTGGGATTGTCTAACATTTTTAAAATTGAGCTATAGTTGATTTAAAATATTGTGTTAGCTTCAGGTGTACAGCAAAGTGATTCAATTATACATACATATATATATCTATTTTTTTTCAGATTCTTTTTCTTATGGATTATTACAAAATATTGAGTATAGTTTGCTATACTGTAGGTCCTTGTTGGTTATCTGTTTTATATATAGTAGTGTGTATATGTTACTCCCAAACTCCTAATTTATCCCTCCCCCTCCCCACCTTTCCACTTTGGTAACCATAAGTTTGTGTTCTATGTCTGTGGGTCTATTTCTGTTTTCTATATAAGTTCATTTGTATCATTTATTTTTAGATTCCACATATAAATGATATCATATGATGTTTGTCTTTGTCTGACTTACTTCACTTAGTATGATAATCTCTAGGTCCATCCATGTTGCTTCAAATGGCATTATTTCATTCTTTTTTATGGCTCAGTAATATTTCATTGTATATATGTACCACATCTTCTTTATCCATTCATCTGTCGATAGACATTAGGTTGCTTCCATGTCTTGGCTATTGTAAATAGTGCTGCAATGAACATTGGGGTGTTGTATCTTTTCAAATTATGGTTTTCTCTGGATATATGACCAGGAGTGGGATAAAAACTTAAAAAACTATAAATAGAACTATCATATGTGATCCTGTAATCCCACTCTAGAGCATATATCCAGAGAAAACTATAATTCAAAAAGGGATTGTCTAACTCTTGACACAGATATTTCTTATGTCAAATGAAAGACATACAGTCATTTTACGACTCCACAAATGCTTATTTTAAGGAACTTACAAAAGTAGGTGTTCAGCAGAGTAAGCAAAGTGGGGAAAATGAACACAACACGCTCCCAGCTTCTAAAGGAACCCAAATCATGTGCTGAGATTTAAGGTCAGCACAGAAATGATGAAGCAAGAGAGAAAGAGAGGAAGTAAAACTGGTGGAGAACATAAAAACTGGCATCACCACACTTTTTCAGAATGAGTTTATACCTTTACTCAGTAATTCCACATTCATAGAAATTTACAATAAGATATGGGCTATGTTCAAAAATCCACACACAAAAATCTTTTTTAAACATTTTTCATAGCAAAGACAAATTGGAAACAAAAAAATTAATGACAGGGGATTAGTTGAATAAATTATGTCACATACTGAAAAGGAATAGAACACATCCTAGAAAAATTATGCTTCGGGAAAATATTTATTGACCTGGGGAAAATAGTTATGTAATACATTTAAGAGAATAATGTGAGATATAGAATGGTACACTGAATAATGTAAATTTTGTAACATCCATATATAAACATGGATATGATAGAGAAAATATGATTACGTCCTACATACCCCTGAAGGATGGGCCCTGAAGTAGACAGTTTGTTTGGCTAAACTGGACAAATGTGGCAATGAAAATGAACCATTAGAGGCACCCCATTTCCATTTTCTGACACTGTGAGCCCTGAAAACCAGAAATGTAAGTATCAGAAAGGCTATATATTTTTTACAGATATCAAAATATATCAGTAAGTGTCACCTTCTTAACTCCCAGAGTAAATAGGTGAATCGAAGTTCATTTTTATGAACTTTACAAAAGGGAGTCAATAAAAGAAGAGCTCGATGTCCTCCTGATATCATCACCTCATCAAAATTAATTCTGTACCATAGGAACAATATTAACTATTGCAAAGTTTGACTGAAAAATAATCAAGTTATTTAAATCCAGGACATCTGTTAGGAACACAAATAAAAAAGCAACCAGGTAAAAGGAAATGCTGAGACTGTGCCCAGCTCTTGTCAGAGAGATCTTTCACCTCTGTGTATAAAACTCAAGTTCCTGTTGATCTTTGGTGCAATAAAAAATGCACTGGACAGCGTGAGACGAATCACCATAAATATCGTGGACTGTCATCTCGTGAAAGCGTGGAAGGCCACCTGTTCCTTGTGCAAAGGACACAGACACAGGCTGGAACCTGAAACTGAGAAGAGGAAGGGAACTAAATAAGAATGCTCCCCCAGACAAGGGTTGAGTCAACCAGTGTAGTTTCCACACCACAGTCCTTTTCTTGTTCAAGCTCCAGGGGTCACTTGCTCAAAATCAGACACCACAGTCAAATAGGAGGAGGCTGGGGAAGACATCACAGGTTAAATGACTATCACCTTTGGCCTTCCAAGTCATCAGTAATCTTCTGTTAGGTAGCAGTAATATTTCCACACTATTTACAGTGGTGCAAACTCTATTTCTATTGAAAACTCTAAGCCTGTCAGACAGAAAGACTTGAGTTCCAGTCTGGCTCAATCATTTATTAGTTGCTTGCGTTTGTGCAAGTCTCTTATTCTCTCCGAATATGTTTCCTGTCGCATAAAATGGTGTTAATGATATCTACTTGGCAAGGGCTTTTTGAGGATTAAAAGAAATATTATATGTAAAATGCCTAAGGTAATGCCTGGCACACAATAGCTGTTTAATAATAGGTTCTTTCTACTTGCCCTCTTTTACCACCTTCTCTAGGTATAAGTTTTATTTAGGAGTTGCTTAAAAATAGTGAGAAAGCAGAGGAGGAGGAGAACAAAGAAAATTATTTTAGTAAGTTCAGACATAATTTAAAAATCCCCAAAGACATGACAGGTTATTACAGACTCTAGTGGTTTGCTATTTATGCTCAGATGCCGTGTGTGTGTGAGTGTGTGTGTGTGTGTGTGTGTGTGCACCTTTTTACAAGAATTATGCTCTTAAGCTGTTTAACTGCAAAAGATTGTGTGCATGTGTGTTGTGTTGACTGTTACGTATTCGTTTTTATTTTGCTACTAGAATTAAGGAAATTATATCTGGAGACTAAATTCTTAGGCATTTTTCTAGAGATCCACAGAAACTTGAGACTTATCTTCGGCAGAACTATATAGAAACTACCTGGAAAGATGGCTTAATTTTAGTTAATTTACATGAAGCAAATGGGCTAGGGGAGATTGAAAGTGTGAGTTTGCAGTGTGGTCCTCTGTCTGGACATCTATACAACAAATTCACTTTTTAACAAATATTTACTGGGAACTTTTTTGTGCTGGGATTGTGCTATGTCCAGCTGCCAATTCTGTGCTAGGGACGTGGATTTTTCTCAAATCACTAATTGCACGTGGTCTCCTAAGCTAGAGCTGCAACAGCCCAGTCATTTTCTAGCTGCTCTCCTATTTCCAATTAAATGTCACCATTTGGGGCAAATCTGACCCTTTACACCAAACCAGAAGTTCCAGACTATAATCCTGCATAATTTGTAATGATCAGGAGCCAGAAGTAACAACTAAAAGTTTAGTTACTTTTACAAAAGCAGTAAGAATGGCAGACCATGAAGCACTTCAGCAAACTGTATTTTGCTGCTCCTAGGAAAGCCACTTAAAGTACGCGTGACCAGCTTAAGACATGTGTGATTTCAACGCTGCAAAATTCTTTCCCATGTTGCTTGTCTCTGATCTAAATGCTCATGCAATATGCAGCTACTCCTCTATAACAGCCGGAGATTTCGAAGCAAAGTAAAATATCTCTACACAAAACTGGTCAGTTCTGTGAAGGAAACTACAATTGTCAAAAATTCTTCTAATTACACCTATTTCTCTGCAACTAGAGCTTGTCAGCATAATAGCCAGGTAGGTCACAGTTTTCAACACTTTCATGGAGAGAAAATCTACCTGGTTTATTTTTCTAGTTCCTTTGGTAATGAGAATTTTGTTTGCTAGTTCTCTGGCTTTGGGAACATAGATTACCCCTTCCCTCTTTTTTTTAAAGCATTGTGTTGTAGAAAAAGTTTTAGTTAAAGGAAAACAACTGCTTTGATTTGATAAGATGGCAAATAAGAGTTACGTAATATTCACAGAAACAATTCTTCCAATTCTTGTTTATCTTTTAAATATTTTTTGACAGAAAAATAAGCAAAGAGAAGAAAAAATTTTAAAATGTATTCATAATCACTTCACCTAGAGATACTGCTAGCACTTTAGTGTATATCTTCTGGTTCTGTACATGTACAAATAGACATCTATATATTTTCTCTTTTTTTTTTAACATCTTTACTGGAGTATAATTGCTTTACAATGGTGTGTTAGTTTTTGCTTCATAAAAAAGTGAATCAGCTACTTGTATAAATATATCCCCATATCCCCTCTCTCTTGCTTCTCCCTCCCACCCTCCCTACCCCAGCCCTGTAGGTGGACACAAAGCTCTGAGCTGATCTCCCTGTGCTACGCTGCTGCTTCCCAGTAGCTATCTATTTTACATTTGGTAGTGTATATATGTCCACGCCACTCTCTCACTTCGTCCCAGCTTACCCTTCCCCCTCCCCGTGTCCTCAAGACCATTCTCTACATTTGCATCTTTATTCCTGTCCTGCCCCTAGGTTCTTCAGAACCATGTTTTGTTTGTTTGTTTGTTTGTTTTAGATTCCATATATATGTGTTAGCTTACGGAATTTGTTTTTCTCTTTCTGACTTACTTCACTCTGTATGACAGACTCTAGGTCCATCCACCTCACTACAAATAACTCAATTTTGTTTCTTTTTTATGGCTGAGTAATATTCCATTGTATATATGTACCACATCATCTTTATCCATTAATCTGCCAATGAACACTTAGGTTGCTTCCATGTCCTGCCTATTGTAAATAGAGCTGCAATGAACATGGTGGTACATGACTCTTTTTGAATTATGGTTTTCTCAGGGTATATGCCCAGTAGTGGGATTACTGGGTCGTATGGTAGCTCTATTTTTAGTTTTTTAAGGAATCTCCATACTGTTCTCCATAGTGGCTGTAACAATTTACATTCCCACTAACAGTGCAAGAGAGTTCCCTTTCCTCTATACCCTCTCCAGCATTTATTGTTTGTAGATTTTTTGATGATGGCCATTCTGACTGGTGTGAGGTGATACCTCATTGCACTTTTGATTTGCATTTCTCTAATGATTAATGATGTGGAGCATCCTTTCATGTTTTTGTTGGCAATCTGTATATCTTCTTTGGAGAAATGTCTGTTTAGGTCTTCTGCCCATTGTTGGATTGGGTTGTTTGTTTTTCTGATATTGAGCTGCTGGTAAATTTTGGAGATTAATCCTTTGTCAGTTGCTTCATTTGCAAATATTTTCTCCCATTCCGAGGGTTGTCTTTTCATCTTCTTTATGGATTCCTTTGCTGTGCAAAAGCATTTAAGTTTCATTAGGTCCCATTTGTTTATTTTTGTTTTTATTTGCATTTCTCTAGGAGGTGGGTCAAAAAGAATCTTGCTATGATTTATGTCATAGAGTGTTCTGCCTATGTTTTCCTCTAAGAGTTTTATACTGTCTGGTCTTACATTTAGGTCTTTAATCCATTTTGAGCTTATTTTTGTGTATGGTGTTAGGGAGTGTTCTAATTTCATTCTTTTACATGTACCTGTCCTGTTTCCCCAGCACCACTTATTGAAGAGGTTGTCTTTTCTCCATTGTATATTCTTGCCTCCTTTATCAAAAAGAAGGTCACCATATGTGCGTGAGTTTATCTCTAGGCTTTCTATCCTGTTCCACTGCTCTATATTTCTGTATTTGTGCAGTACCATACTGTCTTGATTACCATAGCTTTGTAGTATAGTCTGAAGTCTGGAAGTCTGATTCCTCCAGCTCTGTTTTTCTTTCTCAAGATTGCTTTTGCTATTCAGGGTCTTTTGTGTTTCCATACAATTTGTGCAATTTTTTGTTCTAGTTCTGTGAAAAATGCCATTGGTAGTTTGATAAGGATTGCATTGAATCTGTAGATTGCATTGGGTAGTATAGTCATTTTCACAATGTTGATTCTTCCAATCCAAGAACATGGTATATATCTCTCCATCTGTTCGTATCATCTTTAATTTCTTTCATCAGTGTCTTATAGTTTTCTGCATACAGGTCTTTTGTCTCCTTAGGTAGGTTTATCCCTAGATATTTTATTCCTTTTGTTGCAATGGTAAATGGGAGTGTTTCCTTAATTTCTCTTTCAGATTTTTTGTCATTAGTGTATAGGAATGCAAGAGATTCCTGTGCATTAATTTTTTGTCCTGCTACTTTACCAAATTCATTGATTAGCTCTAGTAGGTTTCTGGTAGCATCTTTAGGATTTTCTATGTATAGTAACTATGTTGAATAATAATAGTGAGAGTGGACAACCTCATCTTGTTCCTGATCTTAGAGGAAACGGTTTCAGTTTTTCACCTTTGAGAACAATGTTGGCTGTGGGTTTGTCATATATGGCCTTTATTATGTTGAGGTAAGTTCCCTCTATGCCTACTTTCTGGAGGGTGTTTATCATAAATGGGTATGAATTTTGTCAAAAGTTCTTCTGCAGCTAAGATGCAGAGATGATCATATGGTTTTTCTCCTTCAAGTTGTTAATATGGCTTATCACATTGATTGATCTGCATATATTGAAGAATCCTTGCATTCCTGGGATAGACCCCACTCGATCATGGTGTATGATCCTTTTAATGTGCTGTTCGATTCTGTTTGCTAGTATTTTGTTGAGGATTTTTGCATCTATGTTTATCAGTGTTATTGGCCTGTAGTTTTCTTTTTTTGTGACATCTTTGTCTGGTTTTGGTATCAGGGTGATGGTGGCCGCATAGAATGTGTTTGGGAGTGTTTTCCCTCTGCTATATTTGGAAGAGTTTGAGGAGGATAGGTGTTAGCTCTTCTCCAAATGTTTGATAGAATTCTTCTGTGAAGCCATCTGGTCCTGGGCTTTTGTTTGTTGGAAGATTTTTAATCACAGTCTCAATTTCAGTGCTTGTGATTGGTCTGTTTATATTTTCTATTTCTTCTTGGTTCAGTCTCAGAAGGTTGTGCTTTTCTAAGTATTTGTCCATTTCTACCAGGTTGTCCATTTTATTGGCATAGAGTTGCTTGTAGTAATTTCTCATGGTCCTTTGTATTTCTGCAGTGTCAGTTGTCACTTCTCCTTTTTCATTTCTAATTCTTTTGATTTGAGTCTTCTCCCTTATTTTCTTGATGAGTCTGGTTAATGGTTTATCAATTTTGTTTATCTTCTCAAAGAACCGGCTTTTAGTTTTATTGATCTTTGCTATTGTTTGCTTCATATCTTTTTCCTTTACTTCTGATCTGATCTTTATGATTTCTTTCCTTCTGCTAACTTTGGGGATTTTTTGTTCTTCTTTCTCTAATTGCTTTAGGTGTAAGTTTAGGTTGTTTATTTGAGATGTTTCTTGCTTCTTGAGGTAGGACTGTATTGCTATAAACTTCCCTCTTAGAACTGCTTTTGCTGCATCCCATAGGTTTTGGGTCATAGTGTTTTCATTGTCATTTGTTTCTAGGTATCTTTTGATTTCCTCTTTGATTTCTTCAGTGATCTCTTAGTTATTTAGTAGTTTATTGTTTAGCCTCCATGTGTTTATATTTTTTACAGATATTTTCCTGTAATTGATATCTAGTCTCATAGTGTTGTGTTTAGACAAGATACTTGATACGATTTCAATTTTCTGAAATTTACCAAGGCTTGATTTGTGACCCAAGATATAATCTATCCTGGAGAATGTTCCATGAGCACTTGAGAAGAAAGTGTATTCTGTTGGTTTTGGATGGAATGTCCTATAAATATCAATTAAGTCCATCTTGTTTAATGTATCATTTAAAGCTTGTGTTTCCTTATTTATTTTCATTTTGGATGATCTGTCCATTGTTGAAATTGGGGTGTTAAAGTCCCCTATTATGATTGTGTTACTGTTGATTTCCCCTTTTATAGCTGTTAGCATTTGCCTAATGTATTGAGGTGCTCCTATGTTGGGTGCATAAATACTTACAATTGTTATATCATCTTCTTGGATTGATCCCTTGATCATTATGTAGTGTCCTCCTTTTTCTCTTGTAATAGTCTTTATTTTAAAGTCTATTTTGTCTGCTATGAGAATTGCTACTCCAGCTTTCTTTTGATTTCCATTTGCATGGAATATCTTTTTCCATCCCCTCACTTTCAGTCTGTATATGTCCCTAGCTGTGAAGTGGGTCTCTTGTAGACAGCATATATATGGGTCTTGTTTTTGTATCCATTCAGCCAGTCTATATTTTTGGTTGGAACATTTAATCCATTTACATTTAAGGTAGTTACTGATATGTATGTTCCTATTACCATTTTCTTAATTGATTTGGGTTTGTTATTGTAGGTCTTTTCCTTTTCTTGTGTTTCCTACCTAGAGAAGTTCCTTTAGCATTTGTTGTAAAGCTGGTTTGGTGGTGCTGAATTCTCTTAGCTTTAGCTTGTCTGTAAAGGTTTTAATTTCTCCGTGGAATCTGAATGAGATCCTTGCTGGCTAGATTAACCTTGGTTGTAGGTTTTCCCTTTCATCACTTTAAATATGTCCTGCCATTCCCTTCTGGCTTGCAGAGTTTCTGCTGAAAGATCAGCTGTTAACCTCATGGGGATCCCCTTGTATATTATTTGCTGTTTTTCCCTTGTTGCTTTTAATATTTTTTCATTGTATTTAATTTTTGATAGTTTGATTAATACGTGTCTTGGCGTGTTTCTCCTTGGATTTATCCTGTATGGGACTCTCTGTGCTTCATGTACTTGATTGACTATTTCCTTTCCCATATTAGGGAAGTTTTCAATTGTAATCTCTTCAAATATTTTCTCAGTCCCCTTGTTTTTCTTTTCTTCTTCTGGGACCCCTATAATTCGAATGTTGCTGTGTTTAATGTTGCCCCAGACATCTCTGAGACTGTCCTCAATTCTTCTCATTCTTTTTTCTTTATTCTGCTCTGTGGTAGTTATTTCCACTATTTTATCTTCCAGGTCATTTATCCATTCTTCTGCCTCAGTTATTCTGCTATTGATTCCTTCTAGAGAATTTTTAATTTCATTTATTGTGTTGTTCATCACTGTTTGCTCTTTAGTTCTTCTAGGTCCTTGTTAAACATTTCTTGTATTTTCTCCATTCTATTTCCAAGATTTTGGATCATCTTTACTCTCATTACTCTGAATTCTTTTTCAGGTAGACTGCCTATTTCCTCTTCATTTGCTTAGTCTGGTGGGTTTTTACCTTGCTCCTTCATCTTCTGTGTGTTTTTCTGTCTTCTCACTTCGCTTAACTTACTGTTTTTGCGGTCTCCTTTCTCAGGCTGCAGGTCGTAGTTCCCGTTGTTTTTGGTGTCTGCCCCCAGTGGCTAAGGTTGTTTTAGTGTGTTGTGTAGGCTTCCTGGTGGAGGGGACTGGTGCCTGTGTTCTGGTGGATGAGGCTGGATATTGTCTTTCTGGTGGGCAGGACTGCATCCAGTGGTGTGTTCTGGGGTATCTGTGACCTTATTATGATTTTAGGCAGCCTCTCTGCTAATGGGTGGGTTTGTGCTCCTGTCTTGCTAGTTGTTTGGCATCGGGTGTCCAGCACTGTAGCTTGCTGGTCGTTGAGTGGAGCTGGGTCTTAGTGTTGAGATGGAGATCTCTGGGAGAGCTTTTGCTATATGACATTATATAGAGCTGGGAGGTCTCTGGTGGACCAGTGTCCTGAACTCGGCTCTCCCACCTCAGAGGCACAGGCCTGACACCAGCCGGAGCACCAAGACCCTGTCAGCCACATGGCTCAGAAGAAAAGGGAGGGAAAAAAAGAAAGAAAGAAATAATAAAATAAAGTTTTTAAAGTAAAATATATATATTATTAAAAATAAAAAAATTTAAAAGTCATAAAAAAAGAAAGAAGAGAGCAACCAAACCAATAAACAAATCCACCAGTGATAACAAGTGCTAAAAACTATACTAAAAACAAACAAACAAAAATAACAGACACACAGAACCTTAGGACAAATGGTTAAAGCAAAGCTATACAGGCAAAATCACACAAAGAAGCATACACACACACACTCACAAAAAGTGAAGAAGGAAAAATCTATATGTATCTGAGACAGTCAAAGCTGTTTTAGGATTTAAGACAGAGATTCAGGGAAGAATGCAAAGGTGATGTGCTCCATCCAAGATGATCTCCCTTCCTCCTGAAGTCATCTGTAGAGAATTACTACACCCTGGTAACCGATAGCCCTCTGGTGGTCACCTTGGCGTCCGTGTGGTCACTCTTTCTCTTCTTGGTGCTGGTGTTCGTCACAGTGTGGCTGTGCAGGTCCCAGTGTTCTTTATACCACGCCCAAAGGATGCAGTTAGGGACACTCTAGCAGGATGTCAGCTATCAGAAATGGTCTCTCAGGGTGGCTGTGTGCCTTCTGGCTATATTTTCTTTAGCTAAAATGGGATCATACTCTCTTTGATGTTATATATCCCATTTCCCCATGGCATTCAGTGTTCTCCTACATCGTTATTTCTAATGACAGCACAGTACTCCCCTGTATTATGATTTATTTAACCAATAGAGGCATATATGTATGGATATACAGGATAAATAATGCCTTTAGAACTTGAGCTTTTAAACCACCTTTCCCCTTCTAAGTCATCTTGGAAATTGTATTCTCAGCTGGTGTCTGAATGTGTGCTTCTGTCCCCGGCCAACTCACAGTCTCCAGGAGTCAACTTCTGGTAGTTAATTGAGTCAGAAACTAATTGAGCTCAGGGAACTAAGTACCCTGTCGTCCTTTGGAAAAGGAAAATTAAAGCATGAGTTAGAACATGACTTTTTTTTCTGACCAAACAGAGTGTGATTCAGAGTGCATGAAATTTAAAACAGATTTTCATCCATTCAACTAGTGCAGAAACAGTCCCTGCTCTGTGCATCAGGCATCACACTACACACTGCGGATACATTGGACTCTATGTTTTGTTTAGTTTCTTTCTTGTGGAGCTTACATTTCGATGGACTAACAATTTTTAAAAGTCAAGAAAACAGCCTCAAAGCCTTTTTGTTGTTGCTGCTACAACTAAAGTGGAGTAGAAATTATATGCTACAAACACCTGTATATTTGAAGCTATCACAAAAGATGTAAGATTCTTTTGTAAACTCAAAATATTCCATTTTCTAATGGGAATCATATATTCTCTATATACATTACCTAAATAATAGTGTATGGAAAAGGCATACCCTCCCCTCAATTATGGAACAGAAGGGATACCTTAATATGGTTATTTTAATTCATAGAAAACCAATTCTCTAGAGTTGTGGAGGTATTTGCCCAAGCAGTAAATGACATAGTTTTAGACATGAATTGACCTCAGCTATAAAATCAGGAGTGTGTGCATGAGATGCCACTCAGCACAGTGGTCAGATTGGAAGCTATTTAGGAGACAGTGGGAACTTGAATAACCATGAACGTGGGAATGGTTGAGTAAATTATGATCCACTCATTAGAGGGACTATTGTGGAGCTATTAGAATGAATGAGTAAGCTTTATATTTACTGATTTGGGAAGATATTTGTGATATACACTTAATTGAAAAAAACAAGGCTGCAGAGTAATATATAGGATAACAATGCTATTTTGCTTTAAAAATAAGGAAGAGGAAAACGGTATGTCTGTCCATATGTTTGCATGTGTTTATATGTGCGTGGAAATAGATGGGAAAAGCTACCTACCTAACAATATTGATTATTTCAGATAAATGGAATGGAGTTGAGATTGGGAAGTGATTATTTTATATACCGTATCTTTTTATCATAAGCAGGTATTGCCTTAGTCATTTTTTAAGTAGAAAAAATAAAGAAAAAAGTTACAAGGTGGCCAGAGCTGAAAACATATCTTTGAAACCACTTTACTGCTAATATTAATCAGCAATTATTCCTGGAGTATTTATTGTTTGCAAGAATAAGAACAAAATATTAGACTTACTACCTACCAGAGGGCCAATAATCTAACTGGGGACATAAGATCTAATCACGTGAAGAGATTAGTGTTTTCATGCTGGGAACAGAGTTGGCTAATTGATATTTAGGTTTTGAAAGGAGTGGAATGAAAGTGGTATAGTGAGTAGAGCTTGGATGTGGCAATAATCTCCCACTCTGCTACTCACTTGCTATGTGAACTTGGACAACTCCTTAACATCTGTAACACGGTCTCTCAGACTCTTCACCTCTGGCGTTGAGAACGAAAACATCTGGATGCAAAACAATTAATTAACATTGGCTCGAAGATTGGTGTGATAAGCATTTCCCCCTGTCCCACTGCAGAACTTGGGAATTGGGGGACCACTTTTCCAGGACTTAGTCTTTGAAGTTGAGTCCATAGCTCCACAGATATTAGGAGACTTCTGAGAACCAAATTAGCCCCAACGGCCAGCTCAGAATTCTTGGCTCAACCCAGGCCCTGCTATTCAATGGCCAAAATGCAAAACCAGGCAACTTTTGCTTGCAGTGCTACGTTGCAAACCATCTGTCTCTAGTCTCTAGTGAGTGCTATTGGGCAGCACAGAACAAAAGCCATCATCCCCAAATTCCAGTTCTAAGGTTCTCTTGGTCTGGGCATACAGCCAGAGGCAATTCTACATAGCTGGCGAGCCAGTGCCATCTGATTGTCATTATCTCCTATGTGATGGTTGAGAAAAGGAAGGAAGGAAGAGCCACAATAGCCAAAGACTGTATCTTAATTCCCAAATGGGCAGGGAAGAAAGGGCAGAAGAACACAAGGACAGGCACTCACAAGGATCAGTGTTACCGACAGCATCAGCAGAAATAACCAGCTGGCTCTCATCCAGGGAGTTCCCCATTCAGCTGCTGTGTGCGTGTCCCAGGTCTAAAGAGCACACGCAGCCTGTACCTGGCCAGTCCAAGTCCCCCTCCATCCTGCAGTGGGTTATGGACTTCATTTCACGGGCCTCCCACTTTGGAAAAAAATGCTAGGGAAAAAGAAAATAATAGGGAGTCCTTCCATGTTACCTGACATATTTAATGGTAGTCACATTTTCAAAAGTGAAGACTGAATTTTGATGCTTAGGCTGTTGTATGGGCCTGTGTCCTGCTGCTTTCCCTTCATCCTCAGCTTCTGATTGTCACAATGTTTAGATGTTGTACAAGGAAGAGAACAAAGACGCGGAATTGCGTCTTTGGAATTGACAAAACTATCTCAATGGGAGCAAGCAATGAAAAATAAGAAATATTGAACACAAGAGCTGAGGGACTGTATTTTAGGGCTGGAAGTGGGAGCCCCACATACTGTGTGGGAAGACTGGAGCAAGCTGCCAATCGAAATCTCCTTCAGATGATTCAGCAGGGGGAGGGAGAGGAGAGGGGGCGACCACTTAGTGCGCTGAGCACTAGGGGAATATCTTGCAGCTTTAGAGAATGTTGAGAGGCGGAAGTGTGAGTGGGCAGCCTGCATTTCTTCTGCACCTACTACCACACTATCTCCTTGCCTGCAAAAAGTCCATTATTTCACCGTGAAGCATTCATGCTCCGAATTAGGCTAGCGAAAATGCATCTGGTTCCATCTAGCTAGGATCTGTTCTGTAGGCAAATGCCCTGGCATGGAAAAGGTTTTTAAAGAATGGAAACTTGGCTATCTAATCAGGCTCTTGATGTTCTCTTAAGCTAGTTTGTACTTTACCTTTAAATAGTACCCAGGGGAGGAAATAGCTCATGGTGGAAAGAACACTCCCCTGGGCATCTAGAGACCAGCTCCCTAGTTTCCAGTTTGCCGCACAGAAACTCTTGGCCTGAGGGCAGGTCTCCGAACTTATTTAGCCCTCAGATTCCCCACTGAGATAAAATAAATTAGACTAAGTCACTTCTGAATTCCCTTTCCACTCCAGGATTCTGTGTTTTGCCAAAAATCACTGGATGAGGACTAATGCTTTAACAGGCTGGCTCCACTGACTCAGCACGGATTCCTCAAACTATCTGCTATTAAAGTCCTACTGGTTTAAGAGAATCCAGGTGGTTGGTAAAAGTGCTTTGCATTCTTGGAAACACACAGTGCACTGGGAGAATTGTACTCATTTTATAAACATGTGGTGACTCTGCTTTTCCTTAAGTTATACACCATGAAGCCTCCCAGTGCTTCAGGGCACTGAAGCTGCTCAGGGCAGTGATGGCTTTAGAATGACAAAGCCCTCTTCTCTGTGAACTGTGGCAGGCACTTAATTTCTCTTAGTCTCAGTTTCCTCCTCTGTGACTTGGTGACAATGAAGGCCACCTTGAACGGTTTGGGGGAGGAGGAGGAACCCGGGCTCTCCGCTGAGCAGTGGAGAAGGCTCCCCTAGCAGGAAGATGTGAAGCTTTGGCCTCAGGCAGACCAAGTTTAAGGGCTGGTTTTGTGGTTTCTTACATATGTTGCTGTTTGAACTTCATTTCTCTACACCTTGGCTTCTTCATGTGTGAGATGGGAATGATAACCTTTACGGCACACAATTACTCTTTGTAAAGAGTTGAGCGGAGTTCACGGCACTTGGTAAGGATCCAGTTAATAAGAATAATTACTGTGCATTACCCACAAATTCAAAATTCGCCTGATCTGGGCACATCAGCTGGAGTTTACTTTTATATGACAAAGGGAAGTGGTCTTGCTAGAAAAGAGCTCAAATGGCAATGCAAGAATATAACTCTAGGGGCTTCCCTGGTGGCTCAGTGGTTAAGAATCCGCCTGCCAATGCAGGGGACACGGGTTCGAGCCCTAGTCCGGGGAGATCCCACATACCACGGAGCAACTAAGCCTGTGCGCCACAACTACTGAGCCCACGAGCCACAACTACTGAAGTCTGCGTGCCTAGAGCCTGTGCTCCACAACAAGAGAAGCTACCGCAATGAGAAGCTTGAGCACCACAATGAAGAGTAGCCCCCGCTCGCTGCAACTAGAGAAAGCCTGCACGCAGCAGTGAAGACCTAATGCAGCCAAAAATAAATAAATAAATTTTTAAAAAAAGAATATAATTCTAATCTACCTAAAAGATGAGCTGTGTTTACATAGAGATAACGAGTTCCCTATGTTGAACTTATGTATAAATACCAACTGAAATAAAAATAAAAGTCAACATTGTTTTGATTTGCATATTATTCTACTTATGATAAGAACTTCTACCTAATCTTTTATTTGTGAAGTTATTTCAGTACTTGAAATAAAGATAAAATTGTGTTTTCTTGACAGAGTTGGGTGTTGGAGGAAATACAAGTGCACTTTCCTTGAGGCATTAGTTAGGTTCTTTGGTTACAGGCAACAAACGCTAACTCTGGTTCAATTTATGAGAAGGATACTGGTGAGCACGACACACCAAGTTGATGGAAGTCTGAAGAAGCAGGTTTAGAGATGGGACAGAAGTCAGGAGGGCATCCTGGCAGGGGCAGTTTCTTCCCTCTTTGCATCAGAATCGAAGAGAGAGGACTTCCCTGGTGGTCCAGTGCTTAAGACTTTGTGCTTCCACTGCAGGGGGCATGGGTTCAAGCCCTGGTCAGGGAAGTTCCGCATGCCGCAAAGTGAGGCTCACAGAAAAATCAAAGAGAGGAAGTCCAGCTGACCAGGCTTAGATCTTAGAAGGCCTTCCCTTCAAATCCTTCCCAGAGGAAGAATGTGGCCAAATGATATTTCTGGAACCTCTTTGCTTCCATTAAAGAAGAGCTTATCTGAATTTTCTGACCTACCAAGACGACCCGCTATGGGTGGGAAGTAAATCCCCCAAAGGAAACAGAGATGCTGATAGGAAGAGGGGATGGATGCTGGGTAATCCATCATCAAAGGTCCATCACAGAGTCGACAGAGCTGTTTCCACACCTGACCCTGCTCCTTGTGAAGAGAACTTCTTCCCTCCCCCAAATCTCTTATAAGAATGGAGATAATAGTAAACCCGACACAACAGGGTTAGTTTGAAGTATACATATTGTAATGCTTAACAGGTGCCCAGGACAATATCTGTCACATACTAAGCATGTCTATTAACTTTCCCTAAATCGTACTATTCTAATTTCGATTGTGTCGGTGTTAGGCTTTTCCATATTAGTTGCGTGTATAAACATACTTGTGGTATGTTTCTTAGATCCATGTATATTAGTATTCTATTACCAAAGTGTGTTCTTCCAGAGAAAAGAGATCATGCCTCACTTTCAACAGTGCCATTTGCTTTTGAATAACTGGCAATGATACTAATAACAGGGAGGAATTGCCCTAGTGATTAGTTTTAAATATTGTTTTGAGGGTTTTTCTTTTTACTGTCTACATAATATGTTATTTATAACACAGTCAGCGTTTATAGTTATGCTTGAGCTATAGGCTTCCATTTTCTTTTCCATGGTCATGTGAGGAGACTTGATTATACAGAGACTTTTGATGATGGAATGGTTGACGTGGGCTTCCCTTCCTAAATATTTTGCTGATTCACTTGTTCCTTTTTTTTTTTTTGCAGTACGCGGGCCTCTCACTGCTGTGGCCTCTCCCGTTGCAGAGCACAGGCTCCGGACACGCAGGCTCAGCGGCCATGGCTCACAGGCCTAGCCGCTCCGCGGAATGTGGGATCTTCCCGGACCGGGGCACGAACCCGTGTCCCCTGCATCGGCAGGCGGACTTTCAACCACTGCGCCACCAGGGAAGCCCCACTTGTTCCATTTTTAAACATCAGGAGATTACCATTGGTGACATCTGCTAATTATTTGGTTTGACGCGTGGCTGGCATGAGACTTCCATCTGCAGCCATCAGGAAGACGAGATCAGTGTGAGGCTAATGCTACCCAGTCCATGGCCTATTTGTAGTGATGAGTACCCTTGTCTTTTTTCTGTTTTCCCCATAGATATCATGTGTTGGAAACATAGCTGCCAGAAGTTTAGCATAAACCTGGTGAGACTGAATATAACTTCCGTCCAGTGGAAGGTGCATTGTCTTCCTATTAACAGCATAGCAGCTCTCGAATTGCATTGGCCCAACCGATTGCACATTTAAAACCTTCTACATCTCTTTTAAGGTCTCCTGCCAACCCTAATTCCGATGTAGAAGCAGTCTTGAAAGAGAGCTGAAAACTGACCTTTTTTGCTTCCTGGTACCAGGTTTTGAGAAGTCCCCTCAAATGGCCCTTGATTGTTTTTCTCACCACCATCATGTGTCTGCCACAGCTTCATTAAGACATGTTAGTTAAGCTTCCTGGCTTAACTCTGAGCACATTAAATCATACTCAGTAAACTCACTAAACATCTTGCTTGTTTGTTTTTGTGGTGCTCAGCCAGGATTAGAGAGGCAGTGAGCTCAGAACCTGGTAGGAGCCACACTTGCTAATTCTTCATTCACACTTTAGATCAAATTAGTGTACATTTTCATCATGTCGTGTTCTACCAAAGCAAACAGAGGAGAAGGCTTTCTGTCCCCTGGTTCTTCTCGTCTGCTACCGCAGCAGATGACTCAGCACAGGAATCCTCCAGACAAGACTAGAGAGGGATTTGTACGTCTGCTCATGGCGCATGGGAAAGCCACAACCTTTGAGGGCTTAACATAAGAAGTAGGTGCTAAAAAGCTAAGTCAATGAATAGAGAGGATCACGCAATTGGTTATAGTTGGCCCTGTTGGGGAGAACAGAAGAGACTCTGGGCTCTGGGCCTTGTTGCTGTCTTAGCCCCTTGTTCCTCTCTTAGCTCGCTCCCATTGGGGAGCCCTTTGGGGGAGCATTGCTTATTTATAAGCTGGCCATTGCTTATTCTGGTGCCTCTGCCAGGTTCCTCCTACCTCAGTACATTGACACCTGCTGCTCCCTCCGCCTGAAAATCTCCCTAACCCCCTTCGCCCACTAAACCCTCCTCTCAGGATTTATCCGACCAGACACTTTGCGGGGAAGACTAAATCAGGACTCCATTAAATCTTCTCACACCACCTTCAAGGTACTCATTATGATTGTAATTGAATAATTAATCGCAGAAATTGCTGTTTAATGAATGTATTTTCTGCTAAAATGGAAGCCCCCTGAGGGTCTTATTTATGTCTGCATTTCAACTCTTTTTATACATAGTAGGAGCACGGGACATATTTTTTTAAATGAATGAGTGAATTCTGAATTGAGAGCTCAACATTCTTAAATGTGACAACCCTTATTTAGGTTTTGTGACTAAACCATAGCCAAGTTTTTTCTGGAGCACAATTTCAATAGGCCAGAGGAGGGAGAGAGAAAAAGGTATGTAGAGGATGGGCTGAATTGGGTCAACTTTCTCTTCATTATGTTTCACCCAGGAGTAGTTTTATGCCAAGGTAATTAAATGCCAAAACAAGCTTGCAGAAAGTTTTCTCTTTCCACAAACTTCTCTAACTGTAGAAAGGGTAAGAATTCTTTTCAAACCCCACTTCTGTTTTACCATTTACCTCACATACTGACCCAGTCTCTAAGACTCTCACCATTTTTATTGTGATACCTGAGTTTAGAACAGAATCCTAGGTACCAGGTCAGTGCCTATTGCTTTGTATGAACAGCAACAGTGCTTTTCATTACTGGGCATAATATACTTTCTGGTTATTTTCTCTATAGCCTTTTTTTTAAAAAAAATTTTTAATTGATTTTTCTCTATAGTCTTATACTGGAAATAAGCAATGATTGTGACTTTCCTTTGACAGATGGAGGAAATGAGCACAGGCAAATCTGGAGCCCTTGACCACTGTCACACAGGCAAGACTGGGTCACATCTAGAGGAGCAGTGGAAGGAAACCTCCAGAACTCCGGGCCTCAGGGCAGTTTCCACAAGGCCTACAGCTAATCACAGATCCAGGGTTTCCTCCCATTGACTAAAAGTATAATAAATACAAGTTACAGCCTGACTGCCTTCTGAGAAAATCTTATAATGGTTAGTAGGGGAAAGAAGAGAAAGTCCAGATGTTTGCTTTTTCTTTTTTTCTCCTGCTTAGTATGAGTTGAATGCTAACTTGAGAGCAGCTTTAACGGTGGACTGGAAAGTGCTTTCTCTTAAGGAAACAGTCATGTATCAGAAAATTGGTAGGATACAGACAACACAGGATAGTTACAGGAGGACATGGATGGGGAAGGGGAAAAGGGACAGCAAAGTGTGGTCATTATTTATTCCACTGACCTGAAACCTAGCACGAGGGAGGGAAGACTCAAAAAGCAAAAGCCACACGGACTCATTGTTTTAACAGCACATCAGTTTCTTATTCATCAAACTTCCAACAAATAGTTACTGAAAACTGGCAATATACTAAGCTCTGTGGATACGGCAAAGAAAAAAAAGAAGCCCCTCGTCCTTTAGACTTTTCATTTCAGGGCAGGGGGTTCATAAGGGATGGAGGGAGAGATAATATACAAGTAAATAAACAAACAGGATGATTTCAAACACAAATAAATCTTCCAATAATGATAAATCAGAGTAATGTGATAGAGAGTGGCTGGAGGTGGGGTGTTATTTTAAGTCTGTGTGGTCCAATACAGTAGCCACCGGTCGCAATGTAGTTCGTCCAAATTGAGATGTCCTGAAGAAACGTGCCAGATTTCAAAGACCTAGTATGAGAAAAATAATATAAAATATCTCATTATTTTTATTTTATTATTTTTTTTTTTTTGCGGTACGCGGGCCTCTCACTGTTGTGGCCTCTCCCGTTGCGGAGCACAGGCGCCGGGTGCGCAGGCTCAGCGGCCATGGCTCACGGGCCCAGCCGCTCCGCGGCATGTGGGATCTTCCCGGACCGGGGCACGAACCCGCGTCCCCTGCATCGGCAGGCGGACTCTCAACCACAGCGCCACCAGGGAAGCCCCTATCTTATTAATTTTTTATACAAATTGTATGTTGAAATGATGATATGTTAGAGCTACTGGATTAAATAAAAACATTATTAAAATTAATTTTACCTCTTTTTAATTTGTTTAATGTAGCTACTAGGAATTGTACAGTTACACGTCTGACCCCCATTTATCTCACCTGATGTGTCTACCGGGCAGCCCCGTGTCAACAGCGTGGGCAGGGAAGGCTGTCTGAGGAGGTGATAATACACGTAGCGGTTGACAGGTCATGTGAAGGTCTGGTGGGGCAAAGGGAATGCAGAGAACCTGAGGTGGAAACCAGTTTGGTGAGCTAGAAAAGAAAGGCAGAAAGCCAGCGTGCCTGGAGAGAAGAGTGAGTGGGAGATGCTAGGCCTGCCTCATACAGGACCTTGTAGACTAGAGGAAGAAGTTAGGATTTTATAGAAATACAAATTTTCTATAAAATGTGGGAGCAGATTTGCTTCTGTGCAGTTTTCCAGGCCCTGCTCCAAAATATCAACATTCATTATGAAACCCTGGCTTAAAAAATGCAAAGAATCCCACTCAGCTCAGAATCTCTCTGTTCTAATGGGATATGCATTTATTAAGCTTGTTTACTTTCATATAGTAGCTGCGATGTTTATATATAGGTTTTTTATGAGGAGGAGGAACACAGGTGGACAGAGAATGAACTCCTATAAATCAGATGAATATTTGATTTCAGTTTCACCTTCTTCTACTTTACTCAAGTTAGAACTCCGATTGAATGTGTAATAGGGAAGGCAGGCAAACTCAAGTTCACCTAGAAAGTACAAAGTGCAGGTTGGGAGATAAACACTGAAGTTTTTTTTCCCTTCATTATACATGAGTGTGTCCACTACGTATATTTTTTCTGCTGGGCTACTCCCAGGAAGAGGAAAAGAAACTATGTTCTCCCCTCCCCCAGTCCTGCTCCTGGGGGAGTGGTTATTAAAAAAAAGTAGTGAATCATTTAATGACCAAATATTTCTGATGGATTTTGGAGTTTATATAATGAATGTATTGCCATAAAAGCAAACATTTGACTTTCACAAGTGAAGTGGAAACATTTTTGTTCCCAGTTATCAACGGGAAACTGACATCCATAATTATCAGGTAACTCTCACACACACAATAAAAGCTACAGAAGAACATGTCCTAACTAGGGCTAATTGGTCATTAAATTAAAAAGGAATGAACCCAAGTGTTCAGATTATCCAGGGACACTGTCAAGATTGGTGCTTAGTCAAAACGCATTAAACCCTGCCAGTGGCTGACGACAATAAAAATATCTAAATCCTGGGTTGGCGTGATCCACTCTTACTGTGGTTCCCGAGCAAGCTATGCGTACAAGGCACAAGGACAAGTGAACAATAAAAGTACATATTTAATATTAGTTGCAAGAGATCCTCATATCCCACTAATGGCCTCTCTGTCCGGCTGAACTGGAGCCCGTGTTGTAGGCTCAAGCCCTCCATGAGCCCAGCTCCACTTCTAATTCCCAGCCCTTCCACAGGCTGACTGTGGAGTCCAAGGGGATGAGTTCTCCTGAGTGCTGAAAGTTCATGCTACAATAAGAGAGGAAGCAAAATGACTGAGCCTGCACTTTTGACGCAGTGATCCTGCCAGGCAATTGACATGGCTGCATCCGTGTCCTTGAGTTCCACAAACAGATACGTAACTCCTCCTTCCTGGGACCTGAGGGTTCTTGAGCTAGCAGTGACGTTGATAGGGGGAAAACTAAAATGGAAATCAAGAATGGGTGATCCTATGGGCTTCCCTGGTGGCGCAGTGGTTGAGAGTCCGCCTGCCGATGCAGGGACACGGGTTGGTGCCCCGGTCCGGGAAGATCCCACATGCCGCGGAGTGGCTGGGCCCGTGAGCCATGGCCGCTGAGCCTGCGCGTCCGGAGCCTGTGCTCCGCAACGGGAGAGGCCACAGCAGTGAGAGGCCTGCGTACCGCAAAAAAAAAAAAAAAAAAAAAGTGATCATAATCTATAACTGACAGTTTTAAGAACTTTAAGAACAAAGGGAAATGCAATTTAAAAAAGAACGTATCTCTATGTATAACTGAATCACTTTGCTGTATAGCAGAATTTAATACAACATTCTAAAACAACTGTACTTCAATTTTTTAAAAATGCTGTTTTAAAAATGTGGGTGCATACTGTATCACCATTACTAAGCACAAACCCTGCAAAGTAAGTTTTATGAAATCTATTTAAAATGAAATCAAATTGAGGTTTACGGTAATTAAACCATTTCCTAGTGGAGGGGCAGCTATTTGAGCCCAGATACATGTTCCTTCCTTTCTGCCACACTGCACACGTACATATTCCTGTGAACTGAAGTAATAGCAGAAGCCTTTCACCAACATTAGTGTTGTGAAAGCACTAATGGAATTTCCCAAGTAGGAAATTGTTCAGTACATTATGTGTTATCCATTATTGCCATTGATATAAATTGCATTAATTATACTTATGAAGACAGAAATAATTAATAGTAGACAATGTAGCTAGGAGTAAGTATTTGTAATTCTTCCAGGCCTATGGCAAGGGAAAAAACTGTATTTGGCTTTTGGTTTCATTCCCCGACATGCCAACCCTGAACTTCCTCTGTCGACATCTTCACCTCACGCTCAATATGAATGTATAAAATCTGGCTTATTAGCTTTTTTCTTAAACCAGCTCATCTTTTTTTTTTTTTTTGCGGTACGCGGGCCTCTCACTGTTGTGGCCTCTCCCGTTGCAGAGCACAGGCTCCAGACGCGCAGGATCGGTGGCCATGGCTCACGGGCCCAGCCGCTCCGCGGCATGTGGGATCCTCCTGGACCGGGGCACGAACCCGTGTCCCCTGCATCGGCAGGCGGACTCTCAACCACTGCGCCACCAGGGAAGCCCCAGCTCATCTTTTAAGATGTCTGAAGGGAAGGCAGTTCCAAGTTTGTTTAAATCAGTGGCTCTTAACATCATCAAGGAATCAGGTTACTTGAATATTTGCTTTGTCCCTGGACTAGATCCTCTTATCACAGCAAAATGGTGGCCTGGCAGTTCCAAGTGCCACATGGAGAAAACTTTCAGCAAAAGAGACTGTCTTTTCCTGTGTTTCCCTTTTTGGAAAAAAGAAGACATTTCCTAGGGGCCCCTAGAGGATTTTCTTCACATGTCATTGGCTAGAAATGGACTCCGTAGTCTTATCCTAGAACAGATTCATCCTCTGGGCAGGGAATAGGGCCTCATCTTCTGAAGACCATGGCTAGGAAGAGGAGAGAAGATAATGGAACAAAACCAGGATTCAGTTAGGAAGGAAGAAGCAGGGACAGAACAGGTGGTGGATCAGCAACCGGTGGTATGTGCCACATCTTATGCCCGAGCTGGGCCCTCAAGTCCCTCCATGGTAATAGGTTCCATAGACACTTTCCAGATCAGTCTTCATAAAGTACAGCATTGGTGGTTTTCTGGTGTTGCAGAACTCAATGCCAACACCTCAGTATGACCTCCAAGGCACTCTACAATTCACTCCAAACTCCCTTACTCTTAGGCCATATTCCCATGCAAGACTGTCTGTTCAGGGCACCTCCTCTTACCTCCCCTGCACCACTTCTCCTGTATCACCTCTATCCTGTCCCCAAAATGATACTCCTAAAAACAGAGATCTGAACTACACTGTCTTACTTACAACAGTGTCTTAGTGACGTTTAAATTCCATTGCATGGCATACATAACCTTTCACAAATTAGATTCTACATGTCTTTCCAGGTACTTTCTCTATTAATCACTATGTCCATCCTCACCCCCTCCCCTGACACTCTAACCACATAGAAGGTTCTCACCCTTCCCAAACACATTATGTTCTTTTATGCCTTCATGGTTTATCATAGGTTGTGCTCATTGTCTGGAATATATTTCTCATCTTTTTCCATCTGGTAAAGCCCAGATCAAAGTTCATTTCCTTTATAAATGCTTTCTCAATTCCCCAGGTAGAAATAATTTCTTCCTCCCTGGTTGCTTCTAAAGAGTTCTATTACATTAGTTAAAACACTGTGTAGTAAAAATTTGCACCCATGTCTTCCACTGAGGTGTTTTTCTATAACAGATTATTATTATTATCATCATCATCAATATCATTATTATATTATTCTTTGTGCCCTCAGCCCCTAGTACAGAGAATATTCTCAATAAAAGTTGGAGGGTGATCTATCTAGAATACCCACTCTGTCCGAATTCTGCTCACCCTTCAGGGCCCATCTCTTCTAGGGCTTTGTTGTTATTCCCTACTGATGAGAAGTTTCCTTCATTCAAATCCCCGTAACTTTGATTTGTGCAATTAAGTCATTCATAACCTGTCTTGTATTACGGTTGCCCTCCCCGCCCCTCTCTGCCCAACTAGCCTGTGAGCTCCTTTGGTAAAGCCTGTGTTTCAATATTCTGTGGCTCTGTTCCAATTCACAGTGTGGCACCAACTCCCAGTGTGCTTTGCTAGTACGTATATATATATAATCAGTTGTTTCTCTTTCATTTCAGCTTTAGGGTCATATTATTTGTGGATTCTTAGCTTTAGAGAGTAGGAAGTTAGAAAAAAAATAGTTAAACAAATGTGTTTGAGAAGCCAAATATTTCTCAAATATCCTAGGTGAAGGGGGATCTTGTATGTATTCTGTGGTTAGCTCTAGAAGTTCTATAAGAATTTTTGAAAATATTTTTTAGATAATAATTTTTGAAAATATACAAACAGCCTTGGTGTTTATGATTTTTTTTTTTTAACCACGTCTTATCACAAGATTCCTTGCTCTCAATGGCACTGTGTTTGCGATCTTGTTGAGGTCAACAGATCTATTCCAATTTTCAGAGCCTTCTCTCAAGTTAAAGGTAGACGGGGCTACCAACAGATATTTATTTCAGAGGGCGTTGAAAGAATTGATCTCCTTTAAAAACTACCATTAGATGTAACCACAGTTGCATTTTATTAATATGTGGCAAGTTTGTAGTCACCAGTGATTATGTCTATCTTACATCAAACAACCAACTGACTTGGTTGATTCAGTGAAAAAAAAATCAACCAACTAATCAAGCTTGAGAAACACTCAAACTTCCCAGAAACCAATGTTTCCTAAGATTCTATTGTTCACATACCAACTGCCCATGTACCTTATATGTGTACTGCCTACATTGCAGTAAAATTAATAATTCTTGGAATAAAGCAATCATAAATTTAATACCAACATCATTTGTCATAAACAAGAGGTAATTATCTTTAAAAAGCAATAAAACATAACAATGTGATTGTAACTCTACCTGAAATGTAGGAAAGCCTCAGTGCCCGAGGCAGGCTTTCTTTTTTAAAGATGGGCAATTAACAAAAGTAAAGAATTGAAAAAAAATGCCAGACTAAGGAGAAGGACTGAAAAGAATTTTAAGAATACATAGCCTTCCCTCTACATAATTCATTTAATACTATTCCCTGTTATTATGCCCCTCTGAAAATCACCTCCATACCATGAGTGACACCAGCTTGCATTTGGGAAATAAAACCATAACTAAAACAATTAACTGGTGGATTAAAATTAAAGTTTTTAAAGAAGTTTTCTGGTTTATGATCATGTGTTTTGCATGATTACAATGTATTTTGCTAAAGACAATACTTTACCATTTTTGAAGGATTTATAATATTTGACTAAGTGGGTAATATTCAGGAGCTAAAATCTGAAACTCAATTTTATGAGAAAGCAAGTTACACTTAAATAAGACTTTGGAAGAAAGCACAATGAAAAAATGTAAGTGAATTTAGAAGATTTCCCTATTTCAATTTACACCTTAAGAGCATTTCTCTTATTGGGTATTTAAAGGCTCATCAAATAGAAGGCTTACTTCTGAAAGAAGTATAAAAAATTAAGTTTTTTTTTTTATTCTTTTTGGCGGTACGCGGGCCTCTCACTGTTGCGGCCTCTCCCATTGTGGAGCACAGGCTTCCGGACGCGCAGGCTCAGCGGCCATGGCTCACGGGCGCAGCCGCTCCGCGGCATGTGGGATCTTCCCGGACTGGGGCAAGAACCCGTGTCCGCTGCATCGGCAGGCGGACTCTCAACCACTGCGCCACCAGGGAAGCCCCCTATTACTTGCTTTTGGATACCTTCCATTACTCTTATCTCCCCTCGAAAAAAGTTTGCCCATTCTCTGGTAATTACCCATACTCATGGTGATCATACCTCAGAGGCACAAAATAAGATGCACTTTATCCGACTGAATTATTGATGAATGATTCCTAAATGCTACTGCTGCCAGGTGCCTAGTTGGCTATATGTGAATAACTTTGGCAGTCTGTTAAAAATAATAAAATTGAAGATCCCATCCCCAAGCCCAGAAGAAGCAACTCAGTAGGTAGAGTACATAGGATTTCAGGAAGGTAATTCTGAGTTACTATTATAGAACAGTCCTTTCATTGATTTATTCATACTTATCTATAGTGTTCATTTGCAGATAACTAGTGCACTAGGCATATAAGTATGAATAGACAGTCTTTGCCTTTGAAGAATTATTATTTAGTAGATGATATAGACTTAACAGAAAGAATTTTAATTAAAGTCAATGTGCAATTATGAGGGCAATGTGAATCACCTAAAGTATTGTAGACATTTGAAAGAGTCATAAATGACTTAGAGGGGACCAGGGAAGGTCTTGTAAGGAGGTGGTCACTCAGTTGGGCTTTGAAGAATAGGTGAGATTTCCATGGGCAGGAGTGAAGAGCATTTGAGTAGGTTTTTCAGGCATTTTCCCAAAAGTGCTCAAAATAAAAATTATGTCATACTAGATTTATTTTCATTTTTATATATTCTGTGTTGATGAGCATAAATAAATATTACAAGTCAAATATTTAAGTTTTTGGATATTGTCAACAGCTTTAATTCATATTAGTAATCATTATCACATATTTACTAAGTACCCATTGTCTATTGAAATCTATTAACTGATATAGGACAAATTACGACAATAGCATAAAAGTTGTCTACCTTGAGGAAGCTAGGAAATTATAAGACATAGAAACATTAACTCAAAAATACTCAATATTTATTAGTAAATATATTGATAATCTTCCATATTCTTTCAACTTGATGCACTTCTCTGCTAATTAACATGTAGACTGACTCTTCTTGTAGATCACTTTTTGGATAAAGATGAACATTTTTTAAGCTTTTATTTTAGTATCATCAATCAGCAATGCTTCCTCTTGTAATAACAGGGAAACATTTTATACTCTACTTTCCTTATCCCATTTATAGTTAAAAATCATTTTTAAACTTTCCCTTTCCTCTCAAAGGTCCCATTTCATCCTTTGCACTGCTTTTCCAATTTTATTGCAATATGTCTTTGCTATTTCTTGGTAATCTTCACTTTCTTTATTAGTTTCAAAAATAATATGCCCTTTATATTAGCCTCAAGCTCTTCTTTCAGTTAAAGTACAAAATTAGTTTGGAATTTTTCCAGAACTTTTTCAAAGAAAAATGCTATGATAGCACTAGTGTGATGCATTCTGTATATCATCATTAAAATGATTAAAACTGTTATAAAGCACATTTTTGTGCTCAGTGGTGTACAAAGAAATGGAAATTATTGCTATTCTCTAGAGAATCTAATACTGAGGAGGATGAATCAGTAAAGGATATAATTTGTGAGCAAAAAATACACAAACAAAATAATACAGTTGTTATGGAAGATAAAGTCTAGGCATTAATGAAGAGAAAGTATTGCAGGATACACTTGGTTTCAGAGACCCTATACACAGAAGGGTGGCTTTATTATGGGATACACATGAACATCTTCTCTTTTCCTTTTGACTCCACTTCTACTATAGCTTCTCTTTCTCTGTATACCGCCTTCTCTTTCCTTGCACATTTCTCTTTTCCTTCCCCCAATCTCTTCTCCACTCAATGAAAGAACAATTCTCCAGCCTTTTTTGGTCCTAAAAAGAGCATTTACTCTTTTCTCAAATTGGTCCTTGCCCAAGATGAAGAGGCTTCTCCACTCCTAAATGGCTACTCTGGGTACTCCTGTTCAGTCCTAGTCTCAGCTGGCTGGGGTCTCTGCCTTCCAAAAGCACCACCAATTCCTCACTGAGAGCATTAAAGACTGACATCATGGTGCAATAGAAAGAACTGGGAGTCAGGCACCATGAGTTATAAGCCCAGCTCTGTCAACAGCTACTTGTATGGCCTTATACCAAGCTGGGTCTGAACATTCTTATCTATAAACTGTGGAGGTTTGTCGCAGGCTAAATAATGCCCCCTCCCCCCTGAAAATATGTCTACATCTTAGTCCCTGAAACCTATGAGTGTTACCTTATATGGCAAAAGGGACTTTGCAGATGTGATGGTTAAAGAACTTGAGATGGGGAGATTATCTTGCATTATACAGGTGGACCTGACATAATCACAACTGTCCTTACCAAAGGGACCCAGAAGGAGTCAGTCAGAGGAGAAGCCAAGGTGATGATGGAAACATGGATTGGAGTGATGCGATTTGAAGATGAAGGAAGTGGTCACAAGCCAATGAATACAGGTGTCCAATAGAAGCTGGAAAAGAAGCGGAAATGACATCTCCCCTCATGTTCTCCAGAGTGAACCGACTCTATGGCCACCTAGACTTTAGCCCAGTGAAACTGATTTTGGACTTCTGGCCTACAGAACTGTAAGAGAGTAAATTTGTGTTGTTTGAAGCCACTGAGTTTGTGGTAATTTGTTACAGCAGCCATAAGAAACTAATACAAGGTTGCACTAGGTGACTTCTATGGCTGCTTCTAACTTTAATTGTTACTTCATAGCTATGACCCATTGCTAAGTGACCCAGACGTTGCAATACTTGGGTGCCTTAACAGATCTTGTTTTCTGTTTGTGTTTGTTTGTTTGTTTTAATAAAAACATTGTTTGACGAGACAGTTTACAGGTATTGCTTGTTCAAAACAGCAAGTGCATTTGAAGAAAGGCAATTGAAGAAGAGTCTCTGCAGTTTCATGTGAGATTTTGTTCCAAAAAGAATTGGTAGTCAGAGAAGAGCATTCATCTTCCCCCAGGACCGAACCCCAAACTACCATTCCAAATTCTTCTCCCACTACATCCTACTCTCCAGGCCCATCAGTCTTCTGATCACTTCCCGTACAGGCTCTTCTGTGTCCCCATTTCTTTGTTGGTACTCAGCATGAAATGCTGTCTCCCCAAATCTGCCCAAAACCCCAACCAAAGGCAAAGCCGTCTCGAAATCTGACCTGACCACCCAGGTCACATTTAATATTTTCTTCCCCTATTTGCTCCATGTGTATCATTTGTCCTACTTCTGTTCAGACTCTTGAATCCATCTTCTACTTAGTGCTTACACCTCAGTCTCCTCCATTAGACAGAAGGAACATTGAAGGCAATGTCTATGGCTTATTCATTTCCGTGTTTCCTGAGTGTCTACACTGTGTCTTCAGTGTCTACACAAAGTAGATGGTCTATGTTTCTTGTATTAAAGTTACAGAGGACTAGAGCTGAAGAACCAATTATTGTTGCTTTTCATAAATATACATCTTAGTGCAAAATTCTTTCATAGGAAACGTAGTGAAGGAACATTTATTTACAAGTGCTCCCTATCTCTTCCCCTTATTTTCCACTGTGTTTTACTTTAGTGTAAACTTCCTAGGATTACCCCTCCTCTGACATACCAGGAACAAGTAGGAAAAAATTAAACAAATCTTACTTGCATTTTTTTTCCAATAAAAAGATGAAAAGTTAACTCAGGAGCCAGGGAAAGAGTAGAGTTTTGTTCAAGCACAATACATTGCAATTACAAGAAGAACATAATCCCCTCTGATTTATCTTTACCCTATCATTCCTTCTCTCCCTTGAAATTCAGGATTAGGTGCATTTTAAGAACTTAAAAACTATTTTAAAGTGTCAGGAGTAATCACTGATAATACCTCTTTACCCCCTTGTTCCAAACTAAATCCTATTTAAGTAAAGCTTGTCAGTAGAGCCTGAACAGTAAGCAATTTATTCCACCTGCTTTATATTAACCATATCCCAGTATGGATTTAATGATGGAGAACCAAGAGATAAGATTAGTTGACTCCAGAAATACCTTCTGGTGGTAGAATGCTTGTCACTTTACTCATTTCCTTAATCATAGTTGGTGATGATGCCAAACCCTTCATTTGGATAACTAAGGGAGCTTAACTATTAAATCCTCAGTACACCAAAAAAGGAGACAAGTAGGTAGTACCAAAGTGCCTATTACTGTTATTTTTCAGACGGGTAAATAGATCCAAAGGTCAAATTCTCACAGTATGTCTGTGAACAAAACCACAAAGAGGATGAGGCTAATGGATGCCCAGTCTTGTTTTATTACCACTTGCCCAATCGACATAGTCAGCTAAAAACCCCTGACTTGTTTGAACAAAGGTATATGAATTTGCACGTGTTGGATTTAAGTGGCAGTGATGCTGGAGGAGATCCTACGTAGCAGCTGTTTAGATTTAGCAGCATCAGAGATCATTTTATCTTTATAAACAGTGAATGGATACTGGTTCTTTAAAGAAGAGAAATCTGCTAATTCCTCTGATGGTAAAAGAACATCTATGGAATGCTACTATCTACAAGTAAACAAACAAACCTCTCAGACTAAACCCAGGTCACCCACACATACTAACATCTTCTTTCATTATTGGCCTTCAGGGACACGATGGATGTTCTAAGTGTTTTCCGGCCCATTCTCCTCTTTAGGACACAGGTCAGGACAGTACAGCCTCAAGACTAAGCTTTGTGATGAATGTTTATACTGCTACTCCAGTTCCCATTAAAAGAATTACAATGATACTGCAATCTGAATACTTCTGGAAAAGGCCTAAGGGGAGAGGCCTTTATTCAAAAAAGAACTAGTAGCTAAAGCAGGACAGAATAAAGAGTGCCTAGTTCAGAAAATCTGGCCAAGTCAGTGCATTCCATATAAAATAAATTCCATCTGTTGACTGGCAAGAAAAAAAAAGAAATGTAGGAACTAGTTGTATATGTAAATTTTCAATAAAGTTATATAGATTCTGGTTTAGTTAATTATTCTATTGTTCTTGTACCTTAAAAGTAAATTTAAAGCAAGTGTTTGATCTGTGTATTTTGAGGACGGAAAGGCCCAGATCTGGGATAGGAAGCTGCCAGGCTAGAAATGGTTCTTGGCAGAATTCCATCTGGCCATTGACTGATTTTCTAAAATTAAGTGTTCCTTGCTTCTATCCCTAATTATTTGGATGAATCAAATTTGAGAGAAAATAAGCATGTCATCTCAGACTTCATAATACTGGGTGTAGTCAGACATGTAATTTACAACAGGAAGTACATCTCTGAAACTTGCATAAAAAGCACAAACAAAGTCAGGCCAATGTAAGTTCAAATTTTGATTAGGTCATTTGGCCTATGTGCCCCAGGGCAAGGAACTTAAAACTCTCTGAGAGTCTCAGTCTTCTCATCCATAAAATGGGAATAATAGTGCTTCTTTGCAGTGCTAAATAAGACAAAATATGTCATCAAGTCCACACACAACCTATAGATACTCCAGAAGTGGTAGCTATTATCAGGAGTCCTGGGGGAAAGCAGCATTATTTATATAATGGATAGATAAAATATCCTTTAGAATATTTTAAACTCCTCGAGCTTGAGTTCTAATATACTGTCTTGTGTAAACTGTCAGACCTCATATCTAGCAGGCACTAAATAAATACTTGTTAATTTGTTTAATTATATATTTTCTTCAAAACAAAGAAGTTATGCCAGCTTTTCCCCAGAGCTTCCATTTCCCCTGCTTTATTTATTAATTTCAGTGACATCTTTGGAAGCAGTTTGCCACTAAATGGCAAAGAGCAAAACAGCAAGAAAAACCATTCTGACCATAGAACAACAAATGAGCCTCAGCAGAAAATAAAAGAAGAATCTAAAGTAGGCAAGGCTGTCTTGGGAAGGTTGGTCTTGACTGTCTGTGTTGAGAAGGAAGGTAAGGCGATGGAAGAGGGCACAGTGAATGCAAGGGGGAGTGGGGACAAGGCAGGGTCATTTCAAGTTCAGCTCTAGGGAAGTCATAACTATTTAGCAACAGAGCCAGGACTAGAACCAGGGTCATCAGATCTGGACAGCAACATCTGAGATCATGAGTCACCATCCACAGTGTGCTAAACTGTCTACCATGCTGCCTCCAGCTGGGAGCTTTGCCCCTCCTGATCTGTTTCCTTATCTGTTCATTGAGAGGTTTGGACTAGATGAACTCCCAGGTCCTTTCCAGTATTCCTAGTCTATGTACATATGTTTCTATATAATACAACTTGGCTCCCTAGATTATAAGAGCTTACATTTTTGATAGTGCTTTAGAGTTTACCGCAAGCTCTTGAAGTTACCATTCTACTTGACCTTCACAACTACTTTGTAAGTCATATATTTTCATCCTGCAGTTTTACAGTTGAAGGAACTAAATCTCTGAGAGATCAAGCGAGTCAGTCACAAGATTTGCTAGCAGTGGAATTTTGCGCACACTCGAGCCTCACAGTGAGCTGAGAGGTTTAGTATTAAAAGTACAAGTATGTGATATACAAGAAAAAAAGCGCAAGGAAGTCAAATAGAAAGGGTTGGGGTGTGGTGGGGAGGTTGGAGAGGAGAAAATACAGCACAGGTTGAAATAAAAGGCTAAAAGTCCAGAAGCACTTTCACAAATGACCAAGGGCAAGTAAAGACTTTTTTTAAAAACAAAGACGAGGTGGGTCCGCTGCTTGACAGATGGCACAAAATTAACAGACAAGGAAGGATGAACGAATTCTCTCCTATTTTCTTTCTGCCTTAGAAAGAGAGTATCTTTCAACTGGAAAGTATAGAACATAGTAAGGCTTTGAGATCAAAATAGTAGAGGAAATAATAAATGCATTTAAAACTCTGCCCTATTTATCCAGCGTCAAGTTCCCAGGCTCAGATGAACTACCTCAAGTTTCTGAAAGGATCCATATCGTGATCAAACGGCCTATTTCTATAATTTCAGCATTTATAGAAACTAAAGAAATGCTGGAAACCTAGAGATAGACAAATGTCCCAACTTTTTTAAAAGGCAGTTTCCAAGAATTACTGACGAATGTTTGACATCAATCTTTAACAAAGTTCTACAAAGGTTAGTTTGGTTAAACAGATGATACGTAGGACTTACCAAAGGAAGCGCCAACCAAAGAGAGCCCCCACTGGTTGACCAAGAATAAGTCAAGGTCAACTAGCTTCATGATGAACTTATTAGAGTATAAGTTTAGAAATGCTATAAATGTGGTATATATTAATTCCTAAAGGTACTTGGCAACTTTTTCTTTAATATCTTCATAGAATCAGCTACATGATCGTGCAGTTAGTGCATTCATAATAAATTGAATACTTCGCAGAGAATTGATAGATATTGATTAATCACATTTGCACATGCGACAAAGAAGAATAAACAATATGTCAAAAGACAGATCAAGATTTAAAAAGATCTTGAAATGCTGAAATTATACGTTTAAATGTTAATAGGGATCAGTGAAAAGGTACACTTAGGTTCTAGGAAATAACCTAGGCCTCGTGGCTTTGAGAAATTTGAAAATTTCTTCGGTGGTAAGGACCTCATGACCTTCAGTCCTAAATTCTTCGATTATATGAAGCATAACTGCATGCGTCTGCATAGAAGGGCACTAGTGATGACAGCTATAGGTCCTACCTTCTATGAGGGACTGCCGGATCGGATACTGCACTCCCAAAACAAAGGATCAAGGAGACAGCCAGCAGTAAATTCTCACTATGTGGTTTTGACAGTGAGATGGAAGGAGAACTACTGTGATAGTAGTGGGTCTTTGTCACATGATGAATGTTTTATAACGGCCTGTGGCCTTTGTTAGAAAATATGTCACATTCTTAGCAGAGAAAAAGGAAGATGTTCTGAATGAACGAACAAACAAACGGCTGAAGACACAGTACAGGTTTCTGACATTTTCCCCTTCCCCAAAATGTGTTAGTAACAGTCAGAGCTCATAAAAGAATACCCACAATCTTCCAGAAACCTAGATTTTATTCAGAAGGCTGGTCCCCTCATTTCTGAACTCCCTTAATGCTGCCCTTTGGCACTCTGGCCCTCAGGACCTTGACCAAATAGTCTTTGTTTTTATTTCTACTGGTTTTGGTTTTGAAAAATTCAAGGCAAGTAAGAATTCTTAAATATAGTACTCAGTGTCTTCCTAAAAATCTGCTGCTGGTACTTATTCTCTGTTGACACGCTTGTGGGAGAAAAGGGCAGCCCGTGAAGCACCGATGCTGAGCACGGGAGCCCAGGAAGGCTGGGTGGGAACAAGGCTCTGTCCTGTGTCACAGTTTCGTACCTCAAACAGCAGAAGAGAAGCATGAGTGAGCCTGTAGGTTCCCAAGAGGAAAGGAGGTGAATGAGGGGGGGATTCACGACCTTCCACTTACAAAGAGCTAATCATATACTTTATAGTATAGCATAGCAAATGTTTTTGGGGTTTTTTCTCCTATAGAGAAATTTGACCAAAAGATACCCAGGGAAAATATACAGTCAGGGAAACCCATATTTATGTAGATGAGGCTTCATCTTCATGTAGGACGAGCACTGAAAAGTTTAAATTCTTTTATACAGTTTGTTTACAAGACTCTCTTCTGCATGGCTGTTTCAGAGGCCATCGGCCTGCAGACGCAGACCCTGCGGACTAAGGGACAGCAAACTTTCTCCCAATTCTGGGTAACTACCCACACATAGTCATACATACCATACCATACACATTCTGCTTCTAACTATCTGCAGATTTGATTTACTTTTAAGTATCTTATAAAAGATACTGATCATCTGATTTCATGATCCCAAATATTCAAATTTCAGAATATAATTAACAACGTTGCTCAAGACACAAAGCCATAATAAATAAATGTCTAGTTAAAAAAAGAAAAAAGGAGTTATAGGAAAAGCTGGAATAATGTTTTTTTGGAGAAAAGACCAGTTTTTCCCAATTCCACAAAGATTCTTCCAGCACCTGTGTTCCAGGTGCTTCCAGCCTCTGCAAAGTATCCACAGAAGAGGACAGAGTCGGTGCCTTAGAGGAGAGGCAAATGTGCTGCTGCTTCAGGTTAGGCCGGGCTCTCCACCGCTACCCCTCACAGGCGCGGGGAGGGCTCCCAGCAGGGCATTCTCTCTAACTCTCACGGTAGTTCTGCAAAACAGCTACTCTTAGCCTCATTTTAAAGACGAGGAGACTGAGACTCGGCGAGGGAGGCAACATATCTGAGCCACACAGCCCAGGAGACATAAACACAGTTGAGCTTCCATCTGCCCACCTCCAGAGTCCCTTTTATACCACGTGTGCCCCCAGTAACTACAATACAGACTAAAATATCAAAGTGTGATAACAGCAAAACAAAGACCTGAAAAGGGTGGGAAAAGAAAGCAATCGTGGCTGGTTACCTGGGACCAGGAAAGCCTTTGTGAAGACTGAGGCATTTGAAACAGGCTGAAAAAAGTAGAATGTCAGCAAGTGGAGATGGGGGGAGTATGATAAAAACCTCTAAACCATGGCCTGAAATGCATGTTGGACTGCAAATTCCGTTCTTTCTTCTAACTTTAGGTAGATAAAAATTATTATCATTCTTTAAACTTATGATTTATTATCTTACGAGAGTATAAAGGCTTTTCATCTTTACTGATTCCATGTAAAGAAAATGAACTAGAATTACAAGGAACGTTTTAAGTTCATATCACACGCCTTATAATTTAAGAATGGTGGTCTGGACACTGACACCAGTAAGGAAAGAAAAGAAAAGAAAAGAAAAGAATAAAAGAAGAAAGAAAGAAAGAAAGAGGGAGAGAGAAAGAGAGAAAAAGAAAGAAAGAAGGAAGGAAGGAAGGAAAGAAAGAAAGAAAGGAAGGAAGGAAGGAAGGAAGAAAGGAAGAAAGAAAGAAAGGGCTTCCCTAGTGGCACAGTGGTTGAGAGTCCGCCTGCCGATGCAGGGGACATAGGTTCGTGCCCCGGACCAGAAGATCCCACATGCCGAGGAGCGGCTGGGCCCGTGAGCCATGGCCGCTGAGCCTGCGCGTCCGGAGCCCGTGCTCCGCAACAGGAGAGGCCACAACAGTGAGAGGCCCGAGTACCGAAAAAAAAAAAAAAAAAAAAAAAGAGGGAGAGAGAGGGAGAGAAAGAGAGGGAGGGAGGGAAAAGAAAAGAAAAGGGAAGGAAAAAAATTAAAAAGACATCTCACATTCAGTAGCTAGAGAATTTAATTCAGCTTTTTCTTTTTAAGGTCATGCTGTCTGTGAGCAAGAGATCAGAATAATGATCCTTTGAGGACTCAGTCCTTGAATACATGCATAATGAAGCCTTGAAAGTAAAGACCAAAAAGATTAGCCTGCAGTTTTGGTTTTTTTTTCTTATTTTACTGCATGTTATGCAACCAGGTAATAAAATAATTCATATTTCTTAGTTATGAAAAATTACATATAGATGCTATTCCAAACAATAAAACCAAACCAGGGGCAATTAATAGGAACTGGGCTTGTTTTTCCACATTTCTCAAGGATATGTGCATTCTCATGGACATATACACAAGCAGATTCTTAATCCTTCCCTTGGTCTTCTGGGCTAAATAAAACTTAAGGCCCTGCATCTACTACCTGTGTTTTTTTTTGCAATCAACACAGACCAATGTCATCAGTTTATTCTAAAGTGAAACTCTCAAGATTGCAAAGAAGCTGGTCTAGTTTGAAGGGGTAATTTTCACAATGATATCTGGAAGACGGGGGAGAGGGTATGGGCTTTGGAAGAAAAGAAGAAAAAGATTTAGACCAGCAAGTACAAGGGGACGAGTGTTTGCCACGTTACACTGAGATTCACACAAGAATACAGATTTTAGAAAAGATGCTAGATGACAGGATGCCAGGTCAAGGTGAACTGGAGCTCCTGTGGTCTCCTCAAGCTTCCAGCCTTTGGGATAGGCTTACAATGTTATTGCTATGGTCTGAATGTTTGTGTCCCCCCAAAACTCACATATTGAAATCCTATGCCCAATACTATGGTATTACGAGGTGGGGCATTTGGGAAGTGATTAGGTCACAAGGGTGGAGCTTTCGTGAATGGGATCAGTGTTTTTATAAAAGAGACCCCACAGAGCTCCCTAGCACCTTCCACCATGTGCTAGGTGGAAGAAGGAAGAAGGGAGAAGTCAGCCATCTGCAACCCGGAAGAGGACCTTCACAAGAGCTCTACCATGCTAGCACCCTGACCTCCAGAGAGGAGATTAGTAGATGATAATTCAGTTCAGAGCATGTCACTTCAGGGCTTGAGACACTCATAGGATATCCAGCAGGAGCTATCAAGCAAACAGTTAAAAATATAATGTAGGGCTTCCCTGGTGGTGCAGTGGTTGAGAGTCTGCCTGCCGATGCAGGGGACACGGGTTCGTGCCCCGGTCCAGGAAGATCCCACATGCCGAGGAGCGGCTGGGCCCGTGAGCCATGGCCACTGAGCCTGCGCATCCAGAGCCTGTGCTCCGCAACGGGAGAGGCCACAACAGTGAGAGGCCCGTGTACAGCAAAAAAAAAAAAAAAAAAAAAAAAAAAAAGTAGCTCATGGAAAAGTTTGAGAAAATTACAAAATCAAAAGAACAAGTTTGTTGCTTCTACTATAGCTATTAATAACAATCATTAGGAGAGCAGTGACTTGAAAAATTGGTTGGACATAGATTCTTTTTAGGAAGAATAACTCTGACAATACCATGAAAGAAGGAATGGAAAAGAATATAGAGGTGGGAATACTAGGTTACTGCAGACATCCATCTGGAGGCGGTGAGGGACTCAATTCAGAGAGTGGCCACAGGAATGAAGTGGGACGGTCAAATTTGAAATTCATTTTAGGGCAAAATTTCTAGGATTCGGCAGTGAAAAAATTGGGTTAGGATGTGAGAGAAAGGGAAGCATGAAGATGTCCCTAAGATTTCTAACTGAGAAGAACAGGTGGGTAGACATTATTAACCAGCCCAGCATAAGTCAAAGTTTTCCTTTGTTCCTTGTTCTTTCCTTTGTACTTATATACTACATGCCCCCTAGGCTCTGACAGGTTTCAAAGATATTGGGCCTAAAGATAATCCTGCTGGTTAGAAGAAAATAAATCACTTGCCTTTTTAAATACTTACAATTTCCAGTCCAAGAATAAATAGCTTGTAGTAGTTGAAAAAGAGATTTAATAAATCGTGTCCTGGGACTGAAAGTAGTGACTCACTACTAACGAATGATGATATTGTTTAGCTCCATCACTCATTACCTCATTAGTCTACACAGTGTCTCTTACAGGTCTCCACTTCCCTAAGTGAAAGGTAATGCAGATCGGCTCATCCAACTCTACCGTAGCCCATCCATCTCCATTTTACCCCACTTAGCATCCCAGAGGCTGAAGAGCTACAGACCTTTTGTCATTTGCCAGATTCCCTTACAGCTCTAGCTCCTTCCAAGGTTGAACTTCCACCAAACAAACCTAAGCACCCAGGATTTGGAAGGCAGAGGCCATTCTGCCACCTGGGCTACTTCTAGTAGCATCATTGCAGTGGTGGCATTTGGTTTTCTTGTCTTTTCTACAACAACAGTTGCAGAGGTCTTGTTATAGGTTGAATTGTATTCCTGAAAAATGTGGAAATCCTAACCGCCAGTACCTGTGAATGTGACCTTTATATGGAAATAGGGTTTTTGCAGATAATCAATTAAGATGAGGTCATTAGGGTGCATCCAATCCAATATGATTAGTGCCCTTATAAAAGGGGGAAATTGGGCACAGAGACAGACACATGAGAACATGAAAGTAAAGATCAGACTGATGTATCTACAAGCCAAGGAATGTCAAAAGTTGCTGGCGAATCACCAAAAATTAGGAGAGAGACATGGCACAGATTCTCTCTCACAGCTCTCAGGAGGAGCCAGCACTGCTAACAACTTGCTCTTGGACTCCTAGCTGTCAGAACTGTGACACAATACCTTTCTGTTGCTCAAGCCAAACAGTTTGTGACACTTTGTTACAGCAACTGTAGAAAACTAGTACAGGTCCCAGGTCTGGTTCCTAGTTTTGTGGGTGTTGAGAGTCAGGGAATGGGGAGAGGGGTGCAGCCATATTGATGATGCACATTACAGCAGAGTGGACTATTCCCAGAGCTAGCAGTTACAACTTCAGGTTTTTGAAATTTCCTTCCTTCTTCTTTTAAAGGCAGCAGCTACTTAGGTAGGCCAATTCAGTGGTGGTTCCTGAAAGTTCAGTCTAGAACCTGCTTCTGACTTCCCATTTCTTGAATTAAGTCCCTTTTTCTTAAACTAGGTTCAGCGGATTCTGTTAACTATCTTGACTATAGGAAACCATTACACCCCAAAGAGATTCTAGCCCACAGAAAACAAACCAAAATTCTATGTTCTCTTGGGCAATACAGTACGTGGATCTATAACAAGTATGAATAAACCAAAGCAGAGTGAAAATAGGTAGTAGGTCTAATTGAAATTAGATCACAAACTAAAAAAAAACAACTCTATTCCTTCTAGAGATTTCCATATTTGTAGGAAGAACACTGACCTTATTGCAGTAGTAAGCAGCTGGTTTTCCTTAACTAGGTAAAATGAGGGAAAACAGACAGAGAGAGGGGTGGGGTGGATAAGGATGGAAGTTATAAATATGGGCATAAACATTGTAAATTTTGTTGGTCAAATAAAATTTTGGCAGTCTTATGGTTTTGGAAAGCTCCTTTGGAGATTCTGTAATATAAAACTTCATAGAGAAATCAATCACTTAAAAACTCAGGCCCAGGGCTTACAGGATTTGTAGTGAACTCTTCATAAACAATGTGAATGAGGTACAAGGCTAAAACTCACAACAATATTGTTAATAATCATAATAGTTAGAGTTAGTTGTTTTAAAAGCCATAGTGCTTCCTGAGTCTAGACCTTTACTGCTCCAAATGGGGTAACTGAGTCCCAGACAGGTGAGATGACTAACTCAAAGTCAAGCAAATAGTGGTCTGATTATTTGAAGGACAAATAACTAACTCTTATGTAAGAAAAAATTTGCTTTCTCAGTGCCCTCAGAAAGCATGTTTTAAGAGCCATGTATATATTACATGCTAATAGATATGCACAGAGAAATTTGGGCAAAGTTCTGCTTATCTAATGCTGAAAGCACTGACTCAGATGGACAGGTAAATCAAGAACATCAGATAGAGAATTCAGCTGAGCCTTCAAGGCCTAGATCAAATGCAGTCTCTGCCCTTAGCCTTCTTAGTCTCCCAGCACATGGCTGCCTCTGAATCCCAGGGCACTTCAGTCATTTCTCTGTTAGTGTATTTGTCACTTATTTTTTTGTAGCATTTACCTAGTGCCAACACTGTTCCAGTGCTTTCCTCAAAACAAGCCCGTGTGATACATCTTAGTAGTATCCTCACTTTACAGATGGGGATCTAAGGGACAGAGACAGGAGGTCACTGTGCCAAGGTAGAACAGGATTCAAATCAAGGTGAGCTGGAACCACAGTCCATGTTCTAACCCCTCCCCTACAACCCTTCTACCATGTTAAGGCTGGAGGCTTCCACGCCCAACATTTTCTTCTACCCACAAGCTTACTAAGAGCAGATTTCACTCTGAGTCATGCATATATTGCAGAGAACATTTAAAATAGTGCCTGGGGCAGACTTAGAAATCAAATCATTAACTAAATAAATGAATAACAAATAGGTGAAGAAGGCATGAGAGCATCTAGGCTGAGACAGCAAAAATGCATCTGTGATACACACATTGGTGGTGATGGGGCTGGAGAAACACCGTCCTTTCTCTTCGGTCATTTCATTCCCATGTACTCCCTGCGTGCTACTTTCCTTAGGCTGCTATGCTAAAATCTGTTAAAATGTATGAATTTTAGGGGAAATAACCAATTGCAGGATGAGAGCTAGCTCTTGATGAAACTCTGAAGAAGAAATGTGACTTTGCCGCTCTCTTTTTTCCCCTTCTGTTTTCTTTTTGCCCAATATGGGTCGTCCCCATGTGAGGTGTCCTGGGCTTCACTTGATGGGTTTGGAGAGGTCACCGCTAGGTCTCCAGGAAGAGAACAGTCTGACCACAGCAGTGGGACATTCACCTTAAGGACCTTAAGGCGTGTGCTATAAAATATATGTCCACTCAGACATATGATTGAGCCCCACTCACATGTTCCCAGTAGTTTAGATTTGAACATTTGATTTATCCTTCTCTAGTAGACTGCCATAAAATCACTTTAGTGCATATGACTCACTTCCTTTCATTCACTCACATTTCAGTGAAGATAATTAACCTTGGCTAATAGTTCTCGTCACTAGACTGACTCAGGTGTTGTTAAAAGCAACAGGCTTACATAATAGACAGTGGAAGATGGAGACACGAAATGCAATTTGGCTCATATGTTCTACCACTGAGATCTAACACATTCTTATGAATTCTAGCTCTTAGCTGGGAGGTCTCTCGGTCAAAAGCAGGGGCTCTGGAATCCAAGTCCTTGATTTTGGTCAGTCTCATGGTAGCAGTAGTTTAAGAACCAGCATCTGGGATAGAAAAGCAAGAAAAGGAATGGAAGTGTTTTCTTTCTATTATTATATTTTATAATAAATAGTCTGTTTGATTACCTATTTGGCTTTAAATTGCATGATTTGTTCCTTAAAAAGTTAAACATAGAATTACCATATGACCCAGCACTTTCACTCCTAGGTAGGTACCTAAAGAACTGAAAACAGGTATTGAAATCAATACATGCACTTGCATTTTCATAGCAGCACTATTCACAGTAACTAAAACATGGAAAAAGCCCAATGTCCAACAACAGATAAACGGATAAGCAAACCGTGGCATATATGCAGAGTCGAATGTTATTCAGTCATAAAAAGAAGTGAATACTGATACACACTACAATACGGTGAACCTTGAAAACACACGCTAAGTGAAAGAAACTAGACACAAAAGGCCACATATTGTGTGGCTCCATTTATACAAAACGTCCAGAATAGGTAAGTCCATAGAAACAGAAAACATATTAATGGTAGCCAGGGGCTAAGGGGAAGGAGAAATGGGGGACTGACTGCTAATGAGTACCAGGTTTCCTTTGAAGGTGATGAAGATGCTTGGGAACTAGATAAAGATGACGATTAGATGAGATTATAAATGTACTAACAGCCACTGAGTTGTTCACTTTAAAATAGTTAACTTTATGTCATGTGAATTTGACCTCAATTTTCAAAAATTGCATGTCTTCCCATTGAGATATTATTAATACACTAAATAAAATTATAAACTTACCATTCTTCTGCAAATCAGTATGGCACACATCCTATCATACAAGGATGATGTTCAAAATATTTAATAAACAGCAAGGAACACATGCCCCCAATCAGAAATGACACCTCCCATGGGGCTTCCCTGGTGGCGCAGTGGTTGAGAGTCCGCCTGCCGATGCAGGAACACGGGTTCGTGCCCCGGTCCGGGAAGATCCCACATGCCGCGGAGCGGCTAGGCCCGTGAGCCATCGCCGCTGAGCCTGCGTATCCGGAGGCTGTGCTCCGCAACGGGAGAGGCCACGACAGTGAGAGACCTGCGTACCGCAAAAAAAAAAAAAAAAAAAAAAAAAGGAATCAAAAAAAAAAGAAATGACACCTCCCATTAACAATTAGCCAGCTGACTGTCAGCCCTTTTTGGCCTTCAAGCAGAAAACCACTGAAGGATCATTTTCTCTATGAGCCACGCATTGCAGGTCAGCAAGCATGATCTCACTGACTCCTTACCAGCAATTTGGACTCATTTGTAAAGGGAAATTTCTTCCATTTTGCAGAAGAAACTAAAGTTCAGTGAGACTAGGCAGTTTACTCAGGATCACATAAACATTAAATGGCAGAAGCAGGACTCACAGTCAGGAATTCTTATTGCAAACCAAGATCTCTTTACGGCACAAAAGTCGTTTTTCTCAAGACAACTTACATCTAAACAACTCAGCTGCTACAGATTTTTGGAAAAGATATTGGCCCTCTGAGCATTCTCTCAGACATTTAAATTATTGAAAGAAAAGGGTAGAAAATATCAAATGAAGAAACAGACCAGATTTCTTGGCATAAGCTCAATGGTACAGTTACATTACTAAAAACTAGTATTTGACAATTTAGTATTTTGCAAACATATGTACCCTGGATATAAATGTAGCAAAAAATTACCCCCTCCCCTCCCCTTCACCACCAAATCTGATGATAGCAGAGTGTCCAGGGCAACCCTTCACTAGCAGGCAACCTGTTCAGTCGCACAGGGCCCTGTGCTCAGAAGTTTCATGGTTTAAAGCTCTGCTGTTGCCACCTTGAAATTCTTAATCATTTTTGAACAGGAGGTCCTGCTTTTTTATTTTGCACCAGGCACTGCAAATTATGTAGGTGGACTTGCCAGCATCCAAATAACTTTAATCCTTATCTGACCTACTTAGAAGAGCTGTTATGAACACTGAATGGAAGTAATGTTATAAAATTCTTTACAGTTTATAAAGTATTTTCACATAAAAATTATTCTTCTTCAGTTAACAGATTTGTGATTTTTTAGATTCACAGCCAGGCGGCTCCTGGAGGAACATATTGCCCACCTAGACTCAGGTCTCCTGATGCTCAGGGAGGGATTCTTCTTGAAGCTTCTGCTGCTGCCTTTGCAGCCTTCAGCAATACATTCCAGTGATGCCTCCCCAGCAGGGCCTCGTTTGCACCCTAAACCGTGTGAAGAACCCCTCACCCACTCTCACTGCCACTTGCTCTCTGTCATGTCACTCTGTTCATGCTCCTCATAGCACTGTCACCTCTGTCTGTAATTATTTCTGTCTTGTTTGTTCATTATCTGTCACCTTCACCGGAATGTAAACTCTACAAGGGCAAGAGCTTCTCCGTTTTCATCAGTGTGTATTTCCAGCACATGGAAGGCACTCAATAAGTCATTTCTTGAATGAATGAATGAATGAATGAATGAATATTCTTTTCCAGTAGACCTGAGAAGGTTGCTTTCTGCACTGACTCTAAAGCACTGTGATGTCCTTTGGTCCCATGGTCAACGGGTAGATTCTGTTGGAATGTATTGCTTTACAAATGTTTAACTATCAGCTTATTTATCTACCTACTCTGAAAATGAGATTCTAAACGATAATAAAAAATGGCTTTGGAATGTGCCCTAAGCCTGCGGTGCACATGGTACAGAATGTTCTCAGAAGCAACAGGACTCATGAATAATGAGGCAGCCACTTCCCTGACTTTATGGCCTTGCCTGCCTGCTGTTCTCGCCCACAAACCTTTGCCTATATCCTAAATCTCGGCTGCCACATGTGCTCCACAGTTTCTACCCAGCTCCATGCTTAGAGCCCTGCTATTTTATGGAAAGAATGTAATTAACACCACCTACCGCAAACTTTGCTCCCGGCAGAGCCTCTGACCAAAGCAGCATTATTCCATTCAGGCTGTGAATGCTAGACTGCTCCAGACGGCAAAGCTGAATCAACAGACCCTGGCAGGAAGGCTGGGTTTATTTCACAGCAGGTAGGAATGTGCAGTTGCAGCACAAACAGAAAATTTCTTTGACCTTCCCTGAATTATGTGAGCATTTGCCATGCTTAATAAAATCAGGATCTATTAGCCTATTTGCTCCACACACAAAATTTTTTGACCGGCAAATTTACATGTAGCTTTACCCATATGAATCAGTGTCATTTATACACACACACACATTCTCTCAATACATACTCATTATAAAAAGTTCAAATAATGTAAAAGTGTATAGAATAATATATAGGGTCCTTTATCCCATCCCACTCCCCTCCCTCAGAGGTATATTTTGAACATTTTAAAGTATAATATTTCTCCGTTAACATTTTAGAATATATTGTTCTGACACTCTTTCTGCCTTTAAAAACATGTATTTAAAAACAATTATAAAAAGCACTTATAAAAACCTTTATTGACTTTAAAATGTGTATGTGCTCACGTATTAACATTTCTGAAACTGAGCTGGCTTACACTTGATAGCTTCTTAGATTTAATGAAACACACAGTTTTTCAGTTTTCAATTAAATGGTTCATGTTCGATGTATTGTTTTGAAACTTATTTTTCAAGAGAACCTAGATAATTTCTTGACACAATATTTACCACTCTTACTGCATTTATATCCATATCACTGTTCGCTATTTTCAAGCTGTAAAGTATATGGCTATAGCTCTCATGTCTTCAAATTGCTTCTGAATTTACTCCTGACCCCTCACACAGTGCCGTAAGCATAAGGGTCCAAGTCCTTTATAAAATCTGTTTGGGGATGAGATAAAGAATTTGGATCATACTCTTGGGAGCACCCTTGTAACCTGTAGCTAATATGCGTACAAAAATCTTTCCTCGGGCTTCCCTGGTGGTGCAGTGGTTGAGAGTCCGCCTGCCGATGCAGGGGACACGGGTTCGTGCCCCGGTCCGGGAAGATCCCACATGCCGCGGAGCGGCTAGGCCCGTGAGCCATGGCCGCTGAGCCTGCGCGTCCGGAGCCTGTGCTCCGCAACGGGAGAGGCCACGACATTGAGAGGCCCACCGCAAAAAAAAAAAAAAAAATCTTTCCTCATGCTGAGGGCAATTAGTGTGCCATTTGATTTACACACTGGTTTATTTATATTTTCTTTAAGCTGTGTATTTGGGAATGGTCCACCATGTCACACGTACATAACCTATCTGAGAATTGTGGGTTTTGCAACATCTCACCATTTTCTCATGATAGGAAATGGGGAAGTAAGGCATTTGCTAACTCCACTTCTGCTTTTGTCCACAATAGCTAGCAAGTAACACTTTCCTTCCCATCCCATCCCCCAATTTATGAGCGGCCTTAGACTCTCTGAAGCCGGCCCAGGGGCTGAGCAGGGCTGGGGTGAACTCACGGAGACCACAGTCACGTTGAGTAAGAGTGTAGAGAACGGGAGGACGCTGTCGTGCACTTGGACTGGCTCCAGCTCAGAATCAGCCTCCGAGAAGCAGGTTAGCTCTGGTCCTCTCAAGAGGGAGGTCCCAAAGGTTCAGATGAGGTTGGAACTCCTCAGGGACTCCTCGGTGCAGCATGGAACTAGATGCCTGGGGCCTGCCCTACATCTTGGTACTCTTAGGACTGAAGCCTAGACTTATTCCACCTCTGACATAGGAGGAGTATTGAGTGAGTGCCAATGTTGCCCAGAAGATGGAGTTCTGCAGCTCAAAACTGATCCCTCAGCAAAAACAGCATCTCACCCTTTTGACACAGTAAGGCATTTACAATAGCCGCAGAGTAACTACTCTAATGGTCCAAAAGGACAAATGGGAACTTGGATTTTGAACCTGTGAGACCAGTCAGCATTCTCTCCATTTACCTTCATAGGAAGGAGGCCCTGCAGCGGCTTTTGACCCAATGGCCTGATCTCCAACTGTTATATAGCCAATCCGAACCATGAATCTGCCACAAATACCCTAGGTGCCATCTACCTCCAAAGAGACCCCAACTTGATTCACCCCTCGCCATCCCTCTGCTACCCCCCAAATCCAAGCTGTCATCATCTCTCACCTAGGTTATTGCAAGAGTCTCCCGAAAGCTTCCTTGCTTCTGCTATTATTTTCCACCAATCTATCTCCATATATAAACCAGTGTAATCTTTGAAAACATCAATTTCCTACATCACTTCCACCATACTCCATTGAAGAGCCTGTGCTCTTCTACTGCACTTAGAATAAAACCTAAAGTCCTTGACCTGAACAAGTCTCCATGCACTGACCTCCCCAGCATCTCCTCTTACACATGATATTCCAGACACCAAACTAGAACATGCAGAGTTCTTTCCTGTTGCAGTAGCTGTTGCCTCTGCCTAGAAAACATTCACTGCTCTTCTGAGCATAACCTACTCCCTCTCATCTCAAACTCTCCACTATAACATCCCCTGCTCAGCACAGCCGTCCCTGGGCACCTGCCTCAAGCCCCCTCTCCCATCACTCTGCCATATCGCCCCATTTATTTTCTCCTTTAAGGCCTCTTATTATGCTCTGTAATTATCCTATATGTTTACTTCTGTCTTCCTATATGAAAATTTAAACTTCTGAGAATGAGGAATGTTGTTAGTTTCTCCTTCACATCCCCTTTTTCTAATCTACAATATTTCCTGAACAATTCTGAAAATTAATTAAAATTCATTGGGAAGTGCTGCATACCATTCAAACCCACCAGCCCAGGGTTGCCTGTGTCAGGATGTGGGGAAAGGTTGAGTGAAAACGGGATAAAGCAGCTGATCACAACCCAGGTGCCCATCAGCGTCAGAAATCTGCAAGTACCCTCTGACCTGCCAAATCACAGTCTTCAGGGGCAGAGTGTGAACATCCTTGATTAGGAAGTCCCATGGGTCCCATGCTTTATCTTTGTCTCAGCATGATCAGAAAGAGCATTTCCTTTGCCTCTAGAGTCACCAGGGCTCACAGTGGACTGTCACGGGGTTGATAACACGTGGTCAGAGCAATGCTTCAACCATCCTGTCTTAGGAGAAACAGTGAACTTTGAGGTGCCCTGACGGGTGTGGGCAGAGCTCTCAGAAGTGACGTTTTGCCACAACTCAACCTTCCAGGGAAGCGTATGAGGCAACTCAGATCAAAGGGCTTTTGCAGGGGGTGTATGTGAGCAGTATAGGTGTGTGTGTCTGTGTGTGTGTTTAAAATAGCTCTTTTTACAAAAGTAAAATATTGTAGAAAATTTGGAAAATACAGAAAAAATATAAAGGAAACATTTTAGTACCAAAAAAGAAAATCACCATAGCCACTAATACTTATACTGAGTGCTTACAATCTGTCAGGCATTTTCCTATATGCTTCACAGGTATTTATTTATTTAACTCTCACAACAAACCAATGAGGTGTTTTCCTCACCCATTTTACAGATGAGAAAACTGAGGCACAGGGAGGTTAGAAAATTGGCCCCAAAACATACAATCCTAGGATTTTAATTTAGCAATTTTCCTCCAGAACTCACCTTCTTAACTACTCTACAATAAATCTCTGTGTGGTTGTGTATATTTATATTTGTACAAACATACACACACGTTTATACATGTAATGGGGCAAAAAAATGGTTTAAATATTAACAGCCTTTCCTCATCTTTCTATAGAGGGAGAAAGCTCATTTTTAGTTACCTTCCAGATCTCTGAAAAAGAAATACAATTTTTTAGATTCACTTCTTCCAGTTAAGGTAGTGATGATCTTCCTGTTGCCATAAGCTGCATTCGCTTACTTGTTAAATCATGATTAGGTGTGTGATTTTATCAAATGTTTGTTCTACGACTGTAAAAGTAACCCTGTTCCTCTCTCCCCTCCCACTCCCCCTTAACCTGCTAACTAAGTTGGCTCCAGATTTGTTAGCTTGGCTGTGACTTTTTTCTAATCGATGGCTACATTTTGGTTGCTGGTATTTTGTTTCAGAATATTGCCTCTATGTTTAATAATTTCTTTTAACAAGTTTCTTTTCTCATACCATTCTTGTCTGGTTTTGGTATCAAGGTTGTAATGGACTTAAAAAATGAGTTGAGGAGTGCTTCATCTTTTTCTCTTCTCTGAAGGAGTTTACGTTTGGAATTACTAACACCTTGAACTCATCAATGAAAATACTCTGGGCCTAGGATTTTGCTCACAGAAAGATTTTAAATTTTTATTCAATTCCTTTCATGGTGATAGCACATGTCAGGTTTTATTTTGAGTCAGTTCTGATCATTTTTATTTTCCTAGGAACACATCTATTTCTTATAAGTTTTTAAATTTGGGGGCATAAACTTGTCTTCTCTCACTTATCTAATCGTGTAATGTTACGTGTATAGTAACGTTCTTTTCTCTTTTTTTTCCTTGACAAAGCCTGACAGTAGTCGCCATTTTTATTACTCTTTTAAAAGCAGACTTTTTTGATATTCTCATTTGTATCTTTGATTTCTGTTTCATTTATTTCTGTCTCTTCAACTTTCTTTGGGTTATTAAGTGAGTTTGTTCTTCCCTCTGATTTCTTAAATTGGATGCTTAGCTCAATTTGTTTTTTGGTTTTTTTTTTGCATTTCTCCTTTGTTAAAATAAGCATTTAAGGCTACAAATTTATCTCTCAGCATTCTTACTACATCCCACAAGTTTTCACATATAGTATTTTATTTATTATTCATTTCTAAGAATTGCCTAATTTCTATTAATTAATTCTTCCTTGACTGGTTTAGAAGTGTGTTTTAAAATTTCTGAGTGTATAGAACATTTTCAGTGATCTTTTTATTGCATTATAGTAAGAAAATGTGATAGGTATATTACCAATCTTTCAAAAAAAATTGAGATCTTTAAGGCCAAATGTATCCAGTTGACTTCCAAAAATGTCCCATGTGTGTTTAAAAACTGTAAGTTTCATGCCAATAACCCCACAAAAGTCAACTTCTATACCCCTGTACATGTTTTATTGGCCTTCAAGGAATTCCCATATTTTCTTACCAGTAAAAATTGCATTAAAGTAACATTTTAAAAAATATACTTTATCCAAAAATTTAACATACGCTGGACTAAGAAGGAATCTTGTTTTTGAAAATGGAAAAGTTTTATAATTTTAAGATGAATTATTTTCTCTCTCCATCCGTCAATTTGACCTTGATTGTAGCACGGATTATGTTGTGTTATGATAAGATATTCAGAAGTCTGTCTCCCTCTTTTGATGTTAACAGCTTGGGGAAAATGCCTATGTCATACTCACTTTGTAAGCCCTCACTTGCCTGAAACATAGTGTTTTATTAATAGATTTCTCTTAAATCCATGAAATGTATTAATAGTAACCTTCCCTGCCAAACGGGTACATACTACTGCTCTCTTTATTACAGAGATGATTTAGTTCCCCTGAAACTGACTTCTCTTTCAGCCTCACTGAACTTGGCGTAACTGAGTGCACACTCCATAGAACCGAAAGCCAAAAACCCTGAATACTTGTCCCCATTAATTCAATATGTAATGAACTCTTAATCTATGTGTAGTGCTGTGTTCTCAGTCAGCCACTGATATGCTGTTTGCCATTTTATCTTCTTGCTGGAGTTTTCATTACTCTTGTTTCACCAATAATACAGAAACGTTGAAGGGCGAGAGTGGTCTAAATAAGAGCTAAGGATCCATAACCCAACAGTCAGGAGAAATATGGGGTATTTTTTTACAGCAAACTGTGCTACACTTTAAAATTTTATTAAACAATTATAAGAGCCTATGAACCTAGTAATGAAAGCGATGACATAGAACATTCATGTCTATTATGAGAGGATTCAGTGAATGAATAAAATACTCGTGTTTAATAACTTGCCTTGCACTCTCCAGGATAGATGAACTAGAATTATATAGGGAGAGAGATTAGATTGATAGGTATTTTTAAAGTGTCAGCTTTTCAGTTGGTTTCAGACTAGGATTTAAAAATTAGTGTTTGAGAAGATTAAAAAGTTCTTATTTAGGATAACTGAGACGAAGTGATTTATACCAAGAAAGAGAGAGAGAAAGAGTGAGAGAAACAGAGAGGGAGAGACAGAGACAGAGAGAGAACCATAAGCCTGCATCTCATCAGAAAGCTACATTAGGGGCTTCCCTGGTGTCGCAGTGGTTAAGAGTCCGCCTGCCGATGCAGGGGACGCGGGTTCGTGCCCCAGTCCGGGAAGATCCCACATGCCGCGGAGCGGCTGGGCCCGTGAGCCATGGCCGCTGGGCCTGCGCGTCCGGAGCCTGTGCTCCACAACAGGAGAGGCCACAACAGTGTGAGGCCCGCGTACCGCAAAAAAAAAAAGAAAGCTACATTAATCTCATGTTCATAAAACTATGTAAAATGAACATCCCCAAAAGTAACCTCAAAAGTTGGGGGAGGGAGAACCAATGTATTTAATTTATGTTGGATGAATGAATTTGGATTTTTTTTCTCTGTAGATATTCACAGAAGTATTATCGTATTAATTTTCCAGCGATTTTTATTCCATTTTACAACAGAGATGTTGCTTTCTGCCCACGATTTTAATGCCAAGACAGCTGAAAAGGACTTTGGATTGTACCTTTTTGTATTAGTCTTGATTTTTCTTTAAATTCTATTTTCAGGCTGACTTCACATGATGAGAATAGCATGAAATATATGGGTTTGGTTTACATATCTTATAGGAAATTGTAGTCGGACAATTCTGGAAGGAGGGGGAATTCACCTTCCTTGAATTCCAAAAAACTTGATCACAGTAGGAAAGCCGTTTGACAGTTTTTCTTCTAAGCACAAGTGCACGTTAAACTAGATTTCCAAATATATCCATTAAAAGGAAAAAAATTCTACCTCCCACAAAGAGTTTGCCTCGTCCTCTGGCCCTGGCTGAAGGCAGGCGTTATTCATCCTTTCTAAATTAGCCAGTGCTCACGTCTCCTCCATCTGCGTGGGTGGTGGTGGACTCAAGCGCTTGTTATCACTGCCTCTGATCATTGGAGGGATAAACCTGAGTTGTGTTTTCCTGACACTGTCCTTACTTCTTCCTGCCCATTAATCACGCAGGCTCAACAAAGCCCAGGGAATGATCACCCCAGGCTGTAAGAGGGCTGCACCCCTGGGAAGCAGAGGTTTTGATCAGAGTGCCTCGCCATGATCTTCTGAACTCATCTGGGGAGATTTCTTACTTTACTCCAAAAGAAGGTTTCTTTTGTTCTTCTTTATTTTTTAAATTTTTTAGCCACGCAGCACAGTATGCAGGATCTTAGTTCCCTGACCAGGGATCACCAGAGATGGAACCCATGCCCCCTGCACTGGAAGCACAGAGTCTTAACCACTGGACCACCAGGGAGTCCCCAAAAGAAGGTTTTCATTGTCATAGGTTATCCATAGCAACTAATTACACCACGATAGCTGCTATTATTATTACTATACATTTAGAAAAGTCAAGACACACACGATATATTAAAAATGCATCCTCGAACTTGATTCCCTTTCCACTGCACCTGTTATTCTTTGTTATGCAAAACGTTATTAGTGCACATAGGCAATCATCAAAATATTTACACAGGGCAATGAAAACATGCTTAGAATGTAATAGTCTGCAAAACCCTGATTGCCTGATAACAGTTATTCCAGACTGCTACAATACATTACTTCAATCTCTAGACCACCCAGATAGAATGCTGAGGTATATTCCTTTAAATGATTAAAAATAACTGGAGTTAAAAGCACAAAGATCTTAAAAACAGCAAGTCATCATTGCCAGGCTTTCTGACTTGACTCAGAAACAGATAGAATGCTGAGGTATATTCTGAGGTAGAATGCTGAGGTATATTCCTTTAAATGATTAAAAATAACTGGAGTTAGATAGAATGCTGAGGTATATTCCTTTAAATGATTAAAAATAACTGGAGTTAAAAGCACAAAGATCTTAAAAACAGCAAGTCATCATTGCCAGGCTTTCTGACTTGACTCAGAAACACGTTATGTTTTCATAGTGGCCTCAAATAAAAGGTCTTAACTTGATGGTGGTTTTAAAATATAACACGTTTAATTTGATGAAACCCATCTATTGGGTTGGTAGTGTTTTCATTAGATGTTTATTGTTTTATATATATATATATATATATAGTTCTTCAATGATGTAAGAAGGAAAAGAAAACATGTTAGAAGGTAAATGTCATGGGCAGTATTATACAGCATAAGGAATATCATCCATAATACTGTAATAATTTTGATGGGGACAGATGGTTATTAGACATTGTAGAGATCATTTTTTTGTGTATGTAACGTCAAATCACTTGTGGTACACGTGTAACTAACATAATATTGTATGTTAACTATAATATAGTTCAATAAAAAATAAAATTGTGTAAAAAATTTTAAAAATTAATAAAGAAAAACATGCAATGCCTGTCTTCCCACGTTCCACTTCCACAGTTACTCATCCTTACACACATGCACATACCACACTGCCACACCTTGTAGACATATACATGTCTGTGTATGTGTACTAACATACAGTATATACGTAGATCGAGTTATTTGTTTTTACCAAGGTAAAATTATGATTTGCATATCATTCTGTATTTACTCCCACACCCTACAACATGGACATTTTTCTAAGTCAATACCTCAAACTTCTTCAGGTTTTAAATACTGAATAACATTGGATTGAATGCATACACCATTGTTTAACTATTTAAAATATTTTGTTTCCAATTTTTCCTATTGCAAACAACGCTGCAATGAGCCAACTCATTTTTTACAATGAATATACTTAGCTTAGGGGTACCCATATTCTTCGACTTTTCCTGTCCTAGATGGCAGATGTGAGTTTTTCAAGATCCCAGAGTTACTGTATTGATGCAAAGTGCTGGAAACCACTCTTTGAACTGCCACTGATGCAGTCAGGTCACAAATCAAACCAGGTTATCATTAGAAATCATACCTTCAGCTACTTCTATCTCCCCTACACGAACACAGGAAGTCTATATTCTGTGTGTTAAGCTTGTCCCTCTCAAAATTGTTATCACTTGTTTCCACTGTATGATAAAATATTTTCTCTTGCAAGGGAAATCAAAACAAAAGCTTTAAATCAAATAAAAGAATTGCTACATTCATTCCCTCATTAGATCTGTATTCAGGGTGTGGTGTAAGATCAGGAAATTAAGAACCCACCCAGCTAAGGTTACTGAATGATGGATTGGTTGGAAATTTCCAACAATGTAATGAATTTAGTCTAACAGTTTGAATGGTCTGCTTACAGACTGTAGTCAGGAAACATACATACAATGTAAACTGCCCAGCTCCTTAGAGAGAAATTAACATTGTTGGTAAAGACAAGTACTATTAAAATCACAGCACTTCTTCATTCCACCAGTTCTGGTTTACAAAGGGAACAGTAGATCCCTAACAGTTAAGGGGTTGGGAGAAACTTGATAAAAATATTTTTCATTTCTAATTCTATAGTCCATAAGTTTATTCCTAAGCAAGTACCACATAACTTTTACAAGCAGAGAAACCGAGATTGTGGTCTAATGGAATGAATCATTTGTCCAGTAAGAGTCGCCCATCTCAGGTTCCCAGGTCTGTGCTCAATACCCAGTCATTGCCACTTCTCCTGCCATGAACAACATCACCAGGAAAATGCATCCTTTCACAGCCATCACCCAAATCCAGTGCTGTCCCTTGCAGTCCTCAGAATGTGTTATTTTCCATATAGCAGGCTGGCTTTTATCTTGCTAAATGAGAGATATCCTATATACCCTGTAGCATTTTTTTTTCTACGTCTTTTCTGCTGCGAAATTGAAAGATTTTCCTGAAATGATATCCTGCTGATACAACCTTGACTGCTCCTTCCCCTGGAGAGGAAACAACAACTCAGAGAATCAAGCCATAGTTTTTTTTGTTTGTTTTTGCTTTTTGTTTTTGCGGTACGCGGGCCTCTCACCGTTGTGGCCTCTCCTGTTGCGGAGCACAGGCTCCGGACACGCAGGCTCAGCGGCCATGGCTCACGGGCCCAGCCGCTCCGCGGCATGTGGGATCTTCCCGGACCAGGGCACGAACCCGTGTCCCCTGCATCGGCAGGCGGACTCTCAACCACTGCAGTGAAATTAATCCAGCACTCTATATATCCTGTGTGGATTTTTGCAGGAAATATCTAATCCTAACTGACCCCATATTGTATCTGACCCAATCAATGCTTGCTTTTCAGAGAGAGGGGATAGCATTCTTTTGTCTGGGTGACTGGGTATTTAGGGGTGTGGCCTATGATAATATCCTGGGATATAACTGGTGGAGGGTAGGGATTGTGCTCTATGTACATTTTCAGTGATTAACTCATGAACGTTAAGACCATTAAACGAGGAGGAAGAACATTTTGCCGTTCCTTGCTTATTGCGTTAAGTGTACTTACAGGCACCTTGGCCATCAGGACGATGTGAGGAGTTGATGACCCACTTAGGAAAGGGAAGGGCTCGGTATCTTCTCTCCGACCATCTCCCTTCTCTCTGACCATCAGTTCCTGCTTTTATTCAGACACTAGCTTTCTCTCGTTCGGACAACTGCAGCTGCTCCCCGAACTTCCCATCACGGTCCCCCCAGTGCCATCCTGATGCCAGAATGATCTACCGGAATGATTTCTCCAGAACGAAACCCTGACCACTGACTCCCTTGCTGAATTCCTTTTCTGTGGTCCCTCTGCACACTGGGAAACCTGGTGCTCCTTAAGGGGACACTCAGGCCCTTTCTCACCTGGCCCTGACACCCCTCCAGCCTCGTTATGCTAAGTGCTTGCAGTTCTGTCGACACACCAAGCTGTTCTTCCTGCCTCCAGGCCGAGCCCCCGGGCCACCACCATCATCACCTTGTCACACCCTACACCCGATCACCCAAGCCACCTGATGGACTCGAGGATAATGCTTTGCCTTCCTGTCACACAGCTCCCACCTCAGGTGGAATGACACTCCCAACTTTGCGTCCCCTGGGTACTCCCGTCGTGCACCTGGAACGTCCGTCTGTCCTGCTCAAAGGCACAGACTGAGTCTTGTTCACTCAGTGTGCACAGTCCCCAGCCCTGTGCCGGGAGCGTGGCGTGCACTGCTGGCGTGATTCCATGCTTCAGTGCCTGGCGGAGCTAGGATAGGAGCGCGGTCTCTTCCTTTTCTGGCATTCTCCCAGCCCAGTGCGGCTCCTCTGTCTTTGCCTCTGTTGCTGTTGGGGTGTCTGTGGTGGTGCTACAGATGCCCCAGCACTGCTGTCTGCACTGCCCCACTCGGCTGTACCAACGCGCTTGAGCTTGTGCTGTTCTTCTTAATCCTCTGGCATAGAGCTTCTCAACCTTGGACCCCTTAGCTCTGTTAGAATCACCTGCATTGCTTTTCCAAAATACAGATGTCCAGGCCCCACCCCAGACCAGTTCATCAGAACTCTTGGGGGTAGAACTCAGGCATCAGCGTGTAGGGTTTTAAGCTCCCCACGGGATGCTAGTGCAGCCTGGATTGACTGCACTGTGGGCTTTCCCTGCTTCACTTAATGGCTCCAGGGAGCTATCATTTGGGGGGAGGGGGCGAAGAATCAGGATGACCGTAGCACTACCCATGTGAGGAAGTGAAACACCAAAGCACTCCACAGTGAGTTCTGAGCAGACTCCAGAGAAAGTTCGGCTCAGAAGGTTTCCCGCCTCTGGGCTCCACTCAAAAGGGATGACCAGTGCGATCTCCAGATGGGGTTTGCTTTTGTCACAGCTTATAGCACATACTCTTGATGCCTGGCTACGGTGTGCAGATTTGAAAATATCCCCACACTTCAAATCACTGTTGACCCTCTTCTAAAGAGAGTAGTTGAATTCCCCAGACATTACTTCTTAAAGACCCTTCAGCATATGAGATGTGTTTGTTTGTTTACCATATAGCATTGCATCCAGCCATTTCACAAACTAAAATTTATGGAACAATTCCCAGCAGCCCCGCTCGACACAACAATGAAAGAGTTAGTATTAGGAACACTAACACCTTGGCTGCCCTCCTCCTTACCTGTTTCTACCTCTCCACTCCCACCTCCACCTCCATCCACAGCCTCGGCCTGTGCAATCCATTCTGGGGCCGTGGCCATTGCAGGGTCCACCTGCTGACGGCGGCATCTGGTGTGCCTGTGAGATGAGCGTCACCATGGGTTTAGAAGAGAAATCAAATGCCTCTCTGATGTGTTCTCAGAGAGTGAAAGGACCACTGCAACAATGTTGTTTCGTTTACATTGTGAACACAAAAATGTCTCAAAACACAAAAAGTTTCCCACCGTGGCTCTGATCTCAGTTTCCTGAGTGCAGCCCTTCATAGAGAAACAAAATGAAATGGTCTTACCGAGCAGCTGGTAGTCCATAGTAGTCCATAGTAGTCCACAGTAGTCCATAGTAGTCCACAGGTGCAGAGGGGGAAACACACAATCTGGTCCCTGCTTCCCAAGGAATCACTGTTCAGTGAGCTGGAAAGAAAGACACACACACAACACTATTTCAAATCCGACTAAGATAGTAAGTATAACAGAGGTTTAACAAAGTACAATAAACAACAGGGAAGAATGATTCATTTTGACTGGAAGAAAAATAGATTGATGTATTACTTCTATTTATATCCAAATATAGTTTCAGAACAAATAAAGATCTTTTAAGATAAGTTGTTTCTCTTGTCTTTATATATTCCTTTCCTTTCCTAACACGCTCACAAATACACACGGCGTCACAATCATGGATTTCTTGTGAAACAGCACCGTTAAGAACTTGCTATATATGGGGATGATGGGAGGTTGGGGATTTGAAGCAGTTTAAAAATAATTACAAAAGGAACTTCAGCCTTGGGCATCTACAGATACCAGCACAGCAATCTGTTCTGAGAGGGAACATTTACCTGCATTTTTTGCTGCCCCTGAAACATGTCTTCCTAAGGTACAAATCAGGATGTGTACTATCCTGCATGTGAAATAAAGTCAGCATAAAGCTCGCTGAGATATCACCTCTTGCAAGGTCAGCTATCTACACATATATTGTTTATAAAGCATTGGAAGTTGAAAATATTGTTCAGTTTTGTACAATGAGACCACATCCTTAAATGTCCACGTGTAACCAACTCTCTTTTAGACAATACTTTGGAGTAGATGAAATGATTGTCACAGAGATGGATGCCAAGAGGCAACCTCCTGCTGTCTTGCATATTCAAATGACCAGCATAGCACAGCATCAAAGTACAGAGGACACAGGGTCCACTGACATATTTGTCTCAATTTGTTGAAACCTTTAAAAATATTGAGTTATTTAATAACCAAGGAAATATAAGGATCCGTTCTTCTATAACAGGACAAGGATGCAAACAAAGAATGCAAGCCAGAGATAAGATATGCTGCCTGGGATGTGGACAGAGTGGGCAACCAAAGTGCTGAATGCTGTTCATCATAATATCTTAATCAGAAAAGCTGAGTAAGCCAGGTGGCTCTTTTGCTCTAGCTAGACTGTATTTTTGAAAAGCCACTTTGCATCCATGCTAACCCTCCAAAGAGTATGAGCCTATATATACGACTCTATATATATGGTCAAGGATTTAACAAAAAAACACTCTTGCCAAATGGAAATGAGTGCTAGAGCTCACTGCTCAGTTTGTAGAGAATCCACTAGTGACCCTTCTTCCTCTGTCTTCCCCCTATATGGTTATCATTCTTTTGTATTTCTCTGCTTATTAGTATTTATATTGTCAAGTTTACATCATTGTCTAAAAAGAAATTGAAAGGTAGCTATTGATTTTTCCCATGGGCAGAGATAATTAAAAGTTGCTTTGTTATTTTGCAACCTCAATAAAATTATAAATGGCTCTTAAGGCTTTAGAAGACAATTAATTTTGTTAATCATTATATGTTTTGTGTATTTGACATATTTCATTTTAAAAGACTAAATCGTCAAGGCCTAGTGGGCAGAAACTGCATCTCTTAGAAAACACTGCTGCTCCTTATAACAAAATCACACCCTAAATACAGGTTAATACATCAGGATTTCTGAAATCTTGTCCTTATAAAGTGTATTTTCCCATTGAATCTTCCAAGGACTAGATGACCAGAGCAGGTCTCCAGCTCTAGCTCCAACTCAGCTATAGTGATGACAAGATGGCAACAAGAAAACGAAGGATTATGCCTTTAGAGGCAGGACATGTTTCTCAGCTGTTCTTTTGACTTTGCTCAAAATAGAGCTACTATGTTTGAATTTTCAGTATTTTTATTCACTCATTCATTGATTCACCCTGAGAGTGGGGACTAAAGGCTATTTGAAAAGTCCAGTTTTAAGGTCAGGGGAATGCTTTAGGATGTTTTTGAGGACCAGAGTGAACATGGATGGAGGGGAACAAGATATTAATTCACAGGCCTCTGAAAAACTTCTAAAATGTATTTGGAACAACCAAGTCTTTAAAAAAAAAAAACTTGTGAATTTAATAATTAACCCGCCTTGTTAGAGCCAGTACATTTGCTTTACACTGATTTATGGTGAAGTAAAACCATACCCGTGGTGTGTCTCATGTTCTCTCTCCAGCAGATCAGAGCCTTTTGTACCATCAGAATGAATGGTTTCCTAGCAAACACTTAATAGAGCCTCCAAAGTCATTTCAATATATTAAGTGATGATAGAAGTTTAAAACTGTTACATTTTCAGTTTTAGTAAAGCCTAGTAGAAATAGGCACAATATGATTACAAAGTTTTTGAAAGAAAAGTAATCTCCGATTATAATATGTTCCCAGCGGCAAATATGGCCGACTCTACGACATGGGATCCAGAAATGCCTTGTTATTAGAATTGGAGCCCTTTTCTAATACACTTAGAAAATTCAGGGGTTTTGTCAAGGTATGTGAGTCATGACCCCAGACTCTCTATGCACATTGATCAATGAGTCTCATCTTCGTCCATTTCTTGGTGGTGGCCACTACTTATCACTTTGGCTTGCCAATTATTAAAAAGGAGTGTCTTGTATCGCTCTGTACTATCTCATTTAAAACACACCCACAGCAATTTATTTATTGTTTTTCTATGTTTCACATGGAGATTTGAGAGTTACACGTTGAGTTATATACTAATAGGTGTGTCTTTAGACTGAGGCACCCTATCTTTGCTTTGGTCCACACTCAAATATTCGGTCATCTGACCATGTCCTGGGTGTGACTGGTAATAGTGAAGGAATCCATAGTAATCATGATGCCCAATATGGAGGAGACAGAGTGATGCTCTATGAAAACTGTCCCCTCTTCACCTTATCCAATCTCCCTCATCCCTTCGTTTACCCTTCACTCTGTTCGGAGAGTATCCCTCCCTCTGCCTAGGAGAGAGCTAAACGGTGAGGCTGTGACTTTGTCTGAAATGTGGTACCTGATCACTCTCGTAGTTCTCTCCCACTCCAAGTTTCATAGAAAGAGGAGTTGGAGTTTCTCCTTTCCCTTCCTCAACCTCAGGGCCTTCTCAACCAAGAATGAATACAAAATGGGCTCATTTAAAGCCTACCACAGTTTATTATGTTGATATACCGAGAAAGACTGAATAAAAGTTGGGGCTGGAAGTTAATGCATTACAGTGCCTTTTCTAGTATCTCAAACATTTCCTCCCAGTCCATAACCTTTCCCCAAAACCACCTACCATGGCTCTAGTATTTGTGGTTTCAGTGTATATATCTATCCTTATCTCTTGCAGGCATTTTTGGTCAGGAATTTAAATCTCAAGTAAAGTTTTCTGTCTTTGGAGGAGCAACTTGTCACGTAATAAAGGGTCTCTCCAAGTTTTCAACCCATAATCCTGGAAGGAATTTCAGTAAACATTTATGTAACTAGAGAAATATACCAAATATGAGGTATATCTCCTTAAGTGGAAGAAATCTGACTTGCCTTTCAGAGCCTTCGGATAAGCACAGTTTACTTAAGTGGAAAGAATTTGTATGTTTGGCCCAATTGATAAAGAAACCCTGGAATGTTCCTAAATCCCTAAGTGACTTGGCTCCATTGAGTTGTCTGATTGGATCTATTCGGTCTATAAACTGAGAACTACCTGGTGCTGATTCTTACTCTACTTTCTTTCGTTGTTGCCATCGCTTGTCTCTCTCTCTCTCTCTCTCTCTCTCTCTCTCTCTCTCTCTCTCTCTCTCCTCTCTGTCTCAGATGCTTCCTCAAGTTTTCTTTTTTCTTTTTTTAATAAAAAACAGAAATTTATTTCTCGCAGTTCTACAGGCTGGAAGTCCAAGATCAAGATGCCAGCAGATTCGGTGTCTGGTGAGAGAGAGCCTGCTTCCTGGTTCATAGATGGCTGTCTTTTTGCAGTTTCCTCAATGATGGAACGGGCAAGGGAACTTGCTGGGGTCTCTTTTATAAGAGCATTAATCCCATTCATGAGGACTCCACCCTCATGACCTAATCATCTCCCAAAGGCCCCCATCCCCATCTCCAAACACTGTCACATTGGGGGTTAGGTTTCAACATAAAAATTTAGCAGAGATATAAACTTTCAGTTTTATTTTTCCTAAAAATTCAATCAGTGCTGGAACCCAGAGTTTAAGACATGTAATATAGCACGTTTGCCATACAGAGCTCTATGTAACGTCCAAGTTGAGGAGGTAATCATGGTGATGTCTTGGATTAACAAAACAATCACACGCGAAGAGGTTCAAGCAGCAGAGTTATATAACTGCATCTAGAGGCAGACTTCTATTACTGAAGCTCTACTTAGATCAAGGGATGAGGTTCAAGGTTCCCGTTACTTAACTATATGTCCCTTAGGTACAAAATACTAGTGACTCACTTCACTTCCATGGTGATATTGTATATGCTTGGCAGAAACTGGCATAGAACATGGCTAATTCTAAGAGTGTAACCAATCAACAGTGGAGAATGCTGTGCCTATAAAAACACCACTACCTTCTCCTGCTTCTCTGATATACAATACACCCTGACTTTGGAGAAACATATCATCTCAAAGTGCCCCCAACGTTGACTTTGCTCCACTGATGCAGCAAGTGCCAAGGACCCGTTTATACCAGGTCAACCCTGCTGGGAAGGTCTGGTCTCCCTGATCTTTAGCCAACAGCAAGGAGCTCAGCCTGTTTGTTGAGAATGATCGTAACTCATGTAAAATTAGAAGAGTATTCCTCGAAGCAAACCCACCATTGCCCTGCCTCCACATGTTAAGAAGACCACTTCTTAACATGTAGAGAAATGAAATGTAAATGATCAAAAATAACTCTATGTGAAAGCCCCTTTCTTCATCCGTGTGCATCTTCAGACTGCCCTCTGTGATTTTTTTCTTCTCCTTCAAGGCTGCTTTTGCTGTATATGTCGTCCCATTTCACTAGGATATGGGTGTTCCACATAAGTTTGCCTCAAAGCCCTTCCCCACACATCCCCAGCATAAGCCCACAATAAGACTAAGAGTCAAGTAGCTAATAGAGGGAGGAGTAAATTTGGGGTATGGTTAACTCTGGGTGTCTTTGTCTGGTTTTTATTCGTATAAATTTATTTATTTTATTTATTTATTTTCGGCTGTGTTGGGTCTTCATTGCTGTGTGTGGGCTTTCTCTAGTTGCAGGGAGCGGGGGCTACTCTTTGTTGAGGTGCGCGGGCTTCTCGTTGCAGTGGCTTCTCTTGTTGCGGAGCTCAGGCTCTAGGAGCACAGGCTTCAGTAGTTGTGGCACACAGGCTTAGTTGCTCTGCGGCATGTGGGATCTTCCCGGACCAGGGCTCGAACCCGTGTTCCCTGCATTGGCAGGGGGATTCTTAACCACTGCACCACTAGGGAAGCCCTGCCTGTTTTGTTTTGTTTTTATTTTTTAATTGCTATCTCATCAACTATACTCTAGTCTCCTTGAGAATAAATAAAATAAGGACATAACCAAGGAACATCAAATTCTTCTCTAGTAGACAATTCATTACATGTGGATAATTTTGTTCAGGAAGGGCAAATTGTCATCCTTTAGCTTAATACAGTATATAAACCTATATAGGGTCAGGAAATGTGTATATGATATTTTTGCAAAATAAGCCCAAGCCCCAGTCAAAGGGGTAGTAAAGGGTAGTCACCTCTGAATGATAGTCTTATTGTGACAGAGGATAAACACAAGACGTTGCAGCCACACGACATACATATATAGACACATATATTTTCCTGCTTTTCTAGTAGGAAAGTAAATATCAACTTATCTACCTATCCTCTGTTGCCCACTTGCTACTTTGAGCATACTTGGCAAAGACGGTTGCAGTTTTCAGTAAAGTTTAGAGCCATAAATTGGCTGTAAGGTGATGTGCTTGCTTTGAAATCAAACCTTTAAAAGCTAACTAGACCTCACCAAGGTCAAACCCAAGACCTTACAGTATAATGTCCCAAACCTCAACTGTTTAACACTCCAGGCCTAAGAAGGGGATTCAGGAAGTGACCCTAGTAAATTACTCAAAAGGGAGAAAGAAAAATTGAGCATGCCCCAGATTCTTACATTAGTCTTACACTTCTCTCTTTAGTTCTGGAGTTCTCTGTGAAGGAACAGACAATCATACTGGTGATCTCCGTTTTCCTCTTTCTTAAGAGAAAGTGCATTTTCCCAGAATCCTAGAATCTCAGCATGAAAAGAAACCTTAAATGTCATCTAGCCCCACACTTTATCCAATGCACAAATTGTCTCATCATCGCACCCAGGAAGCAAGCGGTGCCTGCTCTCAGCCTTAGCCACCCTAGCAGCAGACAACACTGTCTGTTCCATTTTCGGACACATCAACTTGATGGAAAGTTCTAGATCTTGTATGACCTTGGTTAAGACTTTGGAAACGGGCTTCCCTGGTGGCGCGAGAGTCCGCCTGCCGATGCAGGCGGGTTCGTGCCCCGGTCCGGGAAGATCCCACATGCCGCGGAGCGGCTGGGCCCGTGAGCCACGGCTGCTGAGCCTGCGCGTCCGGAGCCTGTGCTCCGCAACGGGAGAGGCCACAACAGTGAGAGGCCTGCGTACCGAAAAAAAAAAAAAAAAAAGACTTTAGAAACGCTAAGCATTAAAAAGATTATGGTGTTCCCTGCCTTTCAAGCAATATGTAATTCAAAATTTTAAAATACTGAATTATAAAGTAAGGGAATAAAATTTTGTTCTAAATGTCCTTGTAATGAAAACTTTGTTGCTTTATTTTTTAAAAATATTTCATCGAAATATAGTTGATTTACAATGTTGTGTTAATTTCTGCTGTAGAGCAAAGTAATTCAGTTATACATATATATTCTTTTTCATTACGGTTTATCACAGGAAATTGAATATAGTTCCCTGTGCTATACAGTAGGACCTTGTTGTTTATTCATCCTATATACACTGATTTGCATCTGCTAACCCCAAATTCCCAGTCCTTCCCTCCCCCACCCTCCTGATGTGTTGTTTTAAATCTCAAATGTAAAATTCATTAAAAAATTTTTTTTAATATCTTTCAGGCTTTGATGCCCTGCTTTGTGGTGTCCTATGCTCATGTGTAATTTGCTAGGAATCTATCATGGCCCTTCTAAATCTTCCCTTCTTCAGACTAAACATTCTCCTTTTCACTATTGCTCAGAAATCACAGTTTCCAGAGTTTTCACCTTTCTCTTCTAGTTGTGCTCCAATTCACCACTGTCCTTCTTTCCACTATCAATATATCCAACTCAGCTTGGACACTGACCATCCCGGTTCTGGACATGACACGTCAAGGAATAACCTCCCCAGTTCATGGTGATCACACTATAGTAGTCATTCGCTGAGTTCACAGTTAATCAAAACCCCTAACTTGTATTCTTCCAAGCATTCATCCTTCTGCTTTACGGTGCCTTTTTGCAAATAAGGAAGAGGTGCTCTGTCTGGATGGACACAGTCCCTACTCACACACAATCCTCAGCTAGGCACCTGTGTGCAGGATACAATCTGCTTAAACCTTGGACTTGGCCTTGCAATCTGCCCACTCCTCCTGTGTTGTGTTGCTCATTTTCTGGAACTAAGGGCAGCCTTTATATCTCTCCCTTTTACTTCATATCTTGTTAAATTTGGCCCATTGTTCCATCCCGTCAAGCTATTTTGGGTTCCAACATGCTTGCCCTCCCACCCAGCTATAGAGTCACCAAGAGACCATGAGTTGCTTAGTCTGCCAGCTCCATGGCCCAACCAAACAGAAGTGAGGTCTCTAAGAGGAGTCCTTATTCAGCTCACTCTGACTTAAATGAGTGCCTCTCCCCTTTCTAGGAGCTCAGAATGACAATCCTTTCCAAAGTTTTTTCAGTATCAATATCAAATGTTCCATTTTGTGGTCTGAAGAGTCTAAACTTCTTCCCCTTTCAGAAAACTGGGACATCTTCCCTTTCCCATCCAGCCTCAGGGGACATTTTTTATGCACAATTCCTCAACCAGCACTGACAGTGATTTTCAATTGAAATTGCAGAGAGCCAAGGGCAAAGGTCATCTGAAATTTCTTTTGAAGTAGCTTAACTGGATTTTTACAAATAAATGGAAAATTGCTATGATACAGGGCTTATTTTTTTTTTACTACAGTTTATAAGTTCCTTTATTCACCTTTTTCAGGAAGGGCAAACTGTTACCCTTTAGCTTAATGCACAATTTTTTGTGTGTGCAACAAAAAATTTCCAGTAACTACAAAAACAGTGATTTATATATATATATATATATATATATATATATACACACACAAAATTTTTATTCCTTTTCATATTTGTCACATGTTTCTTTTTCCTCATTTGGGAATCTCAAAGTATTACAAAGGGTAATAATATCCCATTTTGTACATGGGTTAGAATTCAGTACAGAAGTCTTATTTATAATTTTATATAATCATATTGCTATAACTACATAACTCAGTGAATTGTTTTTTAATCTATATTTTAACTATTATCAGAAAAAAACAGAATACACTGAGCCCTTTAGATCAAAGCTATATCACTAGAGGAAAAATCCAGTCTCTACTTAGCATTGCTTCTGATTGGCATAGAGAAAAATGTGATAGATATATTTTTTTCCATATATGAGCCATTTCAAAAATTTTTAAAGTATACCTACAGAAGAGAATCATTTCAGCCAGCAAACTTTTATTTTCCACACTTACATTGCCAAAACCATATTATCCTTCACATCTTCTCATTTCTCTGATTGCCCAAGTTGCCTAAATAAGAAGTTGTGGGCATCTGCCAGCACCTTATCTAGTCAAAGATTTCTCAGCTAATTCCATTCATAGGCAGCTGATTGAATGGTAGCAAGAAGCCAAAGGAAGAAATCTGCCGTTCAAATAGGGAAGAATCGTTCTTCTCCAAAGTTGATATGGGGTGAGCCCTCAAGTCTAACCCAGGATGGAAAAATGAAAATGGGGTACAGTGATTAGAATAGCTGGGAAAGACTTATGCATTAGAACAGAACTAAATAAAGAAGTTGTATTTTTAGCCTAATCAGTCCAAGTAATATGAAACTACTGTAACTAGTATTAATAATATTATCAGCCAATCTTTTTTTTTTTTTTTTTTTTTTTTGCAGTATGCGGGCCTCTCACTGTTGTGGCCTCTCCTGTTGCAGAGCACAGGCTCCGGACGTGCAGGCTTAGCGGCCATGGCTCATGGGCCCAGGCGCTCCATGGCATGTGGGATCTTCTCGGACCAGGACACGAACCCGTGTCCCCTGCATCGGCAGGCAGACTCTCAACCACTGCACCACCAGGGAAGGCCCAAGCCAATCATTTTTTTAAATTAATTTATTTATTTGTTTTTGGCTGTGTTGTCTTTGTTGCTGCATGCGGGCTGTCTCTAGTTGCGGAGAGTGGGGAACTACTCTTCGTTGCAGAGCGCAGCCTTCTCATTGCAGTGGCTTTTCCTATTGCGGAGCACGGGCTCTAGGCACGTGGGCTTCAGTAGTTGCGGTACACGGGCTCAGTAGTTCTGGCTCGCGGGCTCTACAGCACAGGCTCAGTGGTTGTGGTGCATGGGCTTAGTTGCTCCGCGGCATGTGGGATCTTCCCGGACCAGGGATTGAACCCGTGTCCCCTGCATTAGCAGGCGGATTCTTAACCACTGTGCCACCAGGGAAGTCCCCAGCCAATCATTTTTGAATACTTAACCTGTCTCAGCCACTAAGTGAAATTCATTACATTTTACAAGTGTGATCCTAATATATTTTCATTCATTATGACACTATCAGGAAAGCACAAATATAATCCCCATTTTACAGATGAAAAACCTGAAACATGAAGAGGTTAGGTAACTTGCTCAACATCATACAGCTAGTAAAGGACAGTGTCTGAATTCAAACATGTCATGACCCTGTGCCTTCTATTCTTTACACAATTCTTGCAAAGTTTACCACAGAAGTAAAAAGGTTTTCATTTTGGACAACAGACCTCAGGTGGACAGAAAGGAATCAACCACAATCACACTTAGTAGTAATAATGCATAGCCTGCTTTTATTATTTTTTCAGTTAGTTATTCCTAATAAATGCAATAAATACCCACAAATGTATTTCCCAAAACAAAAAGCCAGAACCTTGACTCCAACCTCCATCTAACTCGGGTGTTCAGCATCCCAATACCCAAACTCAACTGATCTGAGGTGAATCTCATCCTAAATCCTATTATCATAAATCCCTCAATTTCTTTTAAAGCAGTATTATTGCATCTATATGCATTCCTTACAAAGTATGTAGTTTTTCCTTTGGTTGTTTTTAACGTTGATTCATCTATGTTACTTCACACCTCTGTAGTTCACTATCTTCAACTGAGGTACAACATCCGTGACGGGAATACTCATTATTACACAATCTTGGCGATGGGCATTTGGGCTCTGTCCTGTTTTTGGTTTTGTTTTTGGCTTTTCTTTTTCAGTATGATGAACAATGCAGTTATACATTTTTACATGTGTCTCCTGTTATTGGTATCAAGTTTCTCTTGGGTATATATCCAGGAGCAGAACTGCTGGGGTAAAGGATACATGATGTTCAAGTCTAGGAGATAATGTCAAACTACTTTCCAGAGAGACGGCACCAGGGTACACTCCCACCAGCAACACTGAGATCCTGGTAATCTTCGTCATTTCCAATACCTGATGATATCAGACTTTAAAATTTTCCCCAATCAACTAAGTGTAAAACTGTACTTGTTGTGGTGTGGACTTGCTTCTCCCTGACCACTAACAATGCTGAACATCTCTTCATTTGTGTACTGGCTGAATATTTTCTTCTTCTGTGAAATACCTGACTCATGGGCCAAATCTTTGCTGGAGAAATTGCCTTTATTTTAGCCTTAGTTTTGGTAACTTTAGAGTTAATTCTAGATCTAATAGAAATAGGATAGTAACCCCATTTGATCACAGCACCTAATAACTGCTTAGGGATTGACTTAACTGCCTTGAAGTTTTTTCTGTTGTCTTTTTGCTAAAAATCGTTTGATTATATTTTATAACCACATTCAGAGGATCTTTTTGCATAATTAGATGATATACAAAGAATCCGTAGTTTTTAGGACCGAATTTCTCCAAAGCACATGAATTTCTAGTGGCCAGAAACAACGACTGCTAAATATTTCACAGATCGAAGGCATGGTGCCTGATTCAAAGGTGTGCTTGCAAAGGCTGACAAGTGGGGAAAGACATTTGCCTTTATAAGGATGTCATAAGCAGCCTTTCACTTGACAGGAAATTATCAGTGCATACAAATGCTGGCTTAAAGCCTGGGGATATTCAATTGTACCCTACTCATTATTCTTTATAATTCCAGGTGCTAGCGTCCACAGCTATTGTCCAAAGTGTTACAGAAACAAATCCAGTAACAGGAAGCTCAGACACCTGTTACAACTTGAACCACAAGCAGTACTTGTAAGACAATTCATATGGACACCGACAAGAGAGCAGCAAGTGTAGCCACTGGCCATGCCTCACTAACACAGAAGGGAATTACAACTCCACGGGAAGAGTAGACACGGTGGAGCTGGAATGAAAGACCCATCTGATTAATAATTCACACACACTCAGGACACTAGCCAAGCTCGCTGTGCGGTGCAGCAATTCCTGTTGGATGAGCTCTCCATCAGGAGATTTCTGTCCCTAACTATCATGGAAATGGACCCACCCGTCTACAGGCTCAGAAGGTGTGAAAGCCAGAGTACACCTCGCTCACCTCATGACCCCGCACTGTGAAGGGCATAGGAGCCAGACAGAGTAACAGAGGACCAGGTCTACAAAACAAAAGACCCACAGACCCATCGTGGACGAGTCTTTCTATGTCACCGACCATGTTTCATTTTTCATGTGGTTCATTTTTAACCAAACCTTTTATTTACCTTATAAACTGCCAAGTTAAATGTATTGTTTAGTAGAGTCACTTGAACAGAAAGAGCCCCACCAACTTTACAGTCACTCTCCTGGTGTCCTGACTGGGCAGGACAGATAAGTCCTGTTCAGCATAGGATAGCAATACACTGCTCTGGGGAAGCTTATCACCCACAGCACCCAAAAATGTGTTTCCATGTGCTCTTAACAAAAACAAACCAAAAAAATGTAGTATTTGTTGTAAGATTCTTTTCCACCTATAAAAATAGCAGTTGAAAATATTCAGAAATGTATAAAGTGAAAATATGAAAAATATCTATTGTCCCCCAACACAGAAAAAAGAAAAAAACTACAGATAACTGCTGATTTCTTTCCCTCCTGTTGTTATTTCTGTTTTCCATAATTTATATACAGACACTTTCTTTTTCTTGTTTTCCTGCCTCCTTCACCTCCCCCAATATTCAGATCACATGGTTTTGCATTCTGATTTTTCTTTAAGAATATATTATTAGGGCTTCCCTGGTGGCGCAGTGGTTGAGAGTCTGCCTGCCAATGCAGGAGACACAGGTTTGAGCCCTGGTCTGGGAGGATCCCACATGCCGCGAAGCAACTGGGCCTGTGAGCCACAACTACTGAGCCTGCACGTCTGGAGCTTGTGCTCTGCAGCAAGAGAGGCTCTGAGACAGTGAGAGGCCCGCGCACTGTGATGAAGAGTGGCCCCTGCTCACTGCAACTAGAGAAAGCCCTCGCACAGAAACGGAGACCCAACACAGCCAAAAATAAATAAATAAAAATTAAAAAAACTATATGTATATAGTATTAGCGTTTCATTTTGTCATTATTCTTAGAAACACAACTTCTAAATATTGCATAATAGGCCATGATACGGATCTCTCACATTTTATTTAATTATTCCCCTGTTGTTGAACATTTGTTGTTTTACCAATATTGTATCATAAGATACGATGCCACATAAACATACTTGCACAAAAATCACTGTGTACATCTCTTATTCCCTTCGGGAAAATTCTTAAAAGTAGAATTTTGTATCAAGGGGAAAATTTTTTAAGGCTTTTAAAATATATATTCCAAATTGTTCTCCAGAAAGTTGCATCTATTTATATCTCTATCAGCAGTGAATAGAGTGCCTCTCAACACAGAACATTATCATTTTTAAATTTCGGATAATTTGATGGGAGAAAAATAATATCACATCGATTTTATTTGCATTTCTTTGATTATTAGAGACTGAACTCGTGATATTTATTAGCTATTTGCACATTTTCATTTGTCAATTAACTTCGATATCTTTATTCAATACTTTGGCATCTTCCTATTTTTGTTGTTGATTCATAAGAGCCTTTTATATAATGATGGTAATAGTCTGTTGTATATGCTGCAATATTATTCAATAACATTTTGCTACTAAGAATAAATTTAAATTTTTTATAGACATACAACATTTCTAAAGTTTCTTTATGTTGTCAGATATAACAATCTTCCTTTTAAGGTTTCTTTGTTTTTTTGCCTTAGAAAGTTTATTTCCATAATAAGATTTTTTTAAAACCTGTGTTTTCTTTCAGTTGCTTCATTTTAGTGTATAACTGTTTTATCCACTTTGATCTATTTTGGTGTGTGGTACTAAATGAGAACGTAGTAAGATTTTTATTCAAATAATTAAGCAATTGTCCTGACATCCTTTATTGAATGTTCTCTCTTCAAACTAATTTGTGATGTTATTGTTATATATACTAGGTGATCTTTTATGATTTATTTCTAGACTACCTTGATTCACTGGGCAGTCTATACCTCTATCAGCACCACACGGTTTAAAATATTATAGCTCTAGAATACAATTCAATATGTAGAAAGTCCCCCCTCAGCTCTTACAACTATTTTCTTTTTTTCAAAAGGTTTTATTCCATTTTTTCCCATTTATTCTTCTAGATGATATCTGTTCTCTACTTTAAATTGGTCCTCTGGTGGATAGGAGATGCAAATAAGAGACTCAAAAAGCATATTAAGACAGGATAAGTTTACATTCACACCATATTTACAAGCTGAGCTAATGATTTTAAGGCTTTATTCTCCTTTATTGGGATATACACTAAATTAATTATTAATTATTGATATATACTAGAATTAGTTATTTATTACCCACAATAATACAGTTGAATAGTATGCCTTAATAAAAATATTGCCAAAATTTCATTTTAGTTAATATCTTTGACTTCTTTCCACTTAAACTCTCTACCAGTGCTGTTAGAAAAAAGCCAAAGGGTAAGCTTCAGATTTTCTCTTTTGTTTCATTTTTGTTTTTTGACCTTCTTTGGCAGATGTGACAACAAATCCCAAAACTGGCTGATGATACATCCAGAGACCCCTCAGGCCTGCATAATCCTCCTACTGGAAGGCAATGCCCGAGAAATCAAGAGCAGAAGTTTTAAAGCCATCTGTCAAGTATTTATTTTACATTATTTTCTTTAGGATTAAAGAAATACGAAACATGAGAATAAGCTATAGAGCTTCGATTGCAAAATCACTGCTATAATAAAATAAGAAAATATAAAATGAATAGAATCAGCTACTAGAGTCAACTAATCACACCCTCCACTAGGGAAGGAATCGCTCTATAACACCCCATGGCCAACGGATGATTTTGTTTTGCACGAACTTACTCTCAGCGACAGCTCTCTGACCAACCCCAGGACGTTGAAATAAAAACCTAAAAATAGAAATTAGAAACTACTCAAAGAAATAAATCCAAATTTGTTTAAAGGCAATTAACTTGGGATGCTCTGTGATCCCAAATAACAACTCCCAAAATAATTGCTAACATGTTTAGTGTTGCAATATTTGTTGTTCCACAGTAGAAGCTTGTGGATGAGAAGAAACTCGGCCATCACCATCAATACTAGCAAACAGATGGCAAGTAAGGCTCTGGACAATTCTCGGAATTCAAAGCCCAAGACAGAAGCCTCCTCTTGAGAAGCTGACAATCTAATTGAGTGGTCAGGGCACACACAAGCCTCACACAGCAACACGAGGTCACACGGAATCAACACCAAACAAGTATTCGAAGAAAGAAATCATTCACTCTCTATGTTTTGTGAACAAATTCATTTGTGGTTCCAATTTACTTCCTACCCTTAATTCCCTTTTGCCTGAATGTTCTGACCTTTGTGTTTATTTAGCTTTGCTGAATTATACGCCTCTGATTCAGCCACTTTACTTCTTTTAGGGCAAGGTAAAGACACTGCTGAAGGAATCAATCGTAACGATGGAAGAACAGTTACAAACTGGGATACAAATAGCTCATCCACCGGGTTCCTATAAAATCCCCACACTGGCTCAGGGTCAAATCTTAAAGTCCAGCCTACCGCTAGGCTATCTTCCCAAAGTTATCCCTCACCAACATCAGACCCCTTAGCAGCATCATATTCGCTTGGCAAATATTAATCCCAACGCTCAAAATTCAGCTTCAAAAAGCTGCATTAAGACTGAAGCAGAGCTCTTTACACAAAAAATAAACCAGGCATCTCAAAACATTTAAAATCAAACAGATGAAAATGTTGCAATATGATTTTTTTTGGACCTCTACTGGGTCTAATTTGCTTTGGATTCATGATTTTTACGTTTTCTAAAAGATTTATATTTCTATGATGTATATGATATCCACACTGTTCCCAAATCAATATCAAATGAAAGCCCTCCCTTGCTACCTCGTCCCCAGCCTACCAAAATAGTGCTGTCTAATCAGGCATCTCTCTGCAGGAAACAGGCCTTCCTACGCAGGAAGCACAGGAAAGGGGACTGGAGACAGCCATCCCAGTGGCTTTTCTGCCAGAAAGGACAAAATGGCTCTCCTGGCAATTCCTGACTCAGGAAATCGCTGAATTAAGTAGTCAATCCACAAAGTAATTTAGCATGTCATCTGCTTCCTGGCAACAGATATTTGGAAGCATTTGTATTTTAATTCAACTCTGTCATCATCGGGGCTAGAACGCCTTCTCTCCGAGGACCTCAAGGTCAGAGATTTTCCTGCAGTTTCTACAGAGAAACTTCTTTTAGTTTCCTCCTCCTTTTTTCCAGTCCCTGGCAGTCTGGCCTCCCCTTTGATTTCTGTTGAGGTCAAGCGAACCCTTGTCTTCAGAGCTAAATATAAGTTGTGTGGGAGTGGGTGGAGACCCCCGCAGCTGTGGTGTGGAAAATACACTTGTGAGGGTGCAAAAGAGGGAAGGTGTGAGGGCATGCCCAGGAGTCAAAGGAGCGTTGTTCCCTCTGGGGGACAGGGAATTGGACAAGAGGTCGGTAATATCCGTTCCGCTTGGTCATGGACTCTCTGTGTAATGCTGTACACATAATTTTGCTCCCTGTTCCTCCACTTCTCCATTTTGGCAGTGAACTTAACCAAGTGCCAGTCATCTTCTTCCTTTGCAGCTGTTAGAGACAAGTAATGTCATAAAGCCATGGATACCCTGCATGTCACAAACCGATAGCCGAAACATGTGCATAGGGGACCTCAGGAGACATATGCTGTGGGTGACAAGAATCCTGCACATAGATAGAGCAGTTTCTTACAGCTGGTGAACACGTGTACCCACAAAGTAGCTAAAAGTGAAGCATAGAAAATATAAGCAGCAGGACCGTGTAATTCTTACTGTACACACACATCTGTACATCTTTATCACTTGGGGAGAACGACGGCTAAATCCAGATGTGGATAACAAGGCGTCAGGAAGGTGATGATTTTTATCTGGGGCAGAGGTCGCTGTGCTCCTCTCTCATCAGGGGCTCCCTACGGCTTCAGCAACCGGGCCCAGGAAAGTGTGTCCCAATGTCATAAATGACAGAAAAGAGATCTCAACCAAATACCCAAGAAGCACTGGGTTTGGAGTCTCCTAGAGTTCTGACCCATATCTTCCAGAAAAAGCTAAGCTGAGACAGGTGAGACCTTCCACATACCTTATTGCCTTTGGCTCTCGCAGCAAGTCAGTGAGGTCAGCAGAATTATCCCATTTTACAGATGATGAAAATAAGACTTAAAGAGCCTAAACAGTATATTCATAGTTCATCAATGCACTAAGGGGTGAAGGTGGGATTCTGAATCTGTCTGATCCCAAAGTCTGTTCTCTTTCCACTGTTTCATGCTGTCTTCCATACACTATTTCTATTATTCTCTATACACTTAAGCTCTTGAATTTGTAAAATGGGGATAATAGTATCTAACTTTGTGAAACTGCTACAAAGATCAAAAGAAATTACATATGTGAGAGCATTACACAGAAATGTAGAGCATTATTCCAATAGCAATTCCATGCAACAATGTTTATATCTCTTCTATACCTCCAGCTTTGTTATTACAAACACATGGGAAAAGTGTATACTGGGCCAGGAACATGGATCTTATTTGGCACATAACTGAAATATCATTTTGCATTTCATTGACTTTAATGAATTTACATATTTTAACCCAGTTCAACTAGATTTTGAAGTGTTGTATCTCAGAAGTTCTAACAGATATCCAATTCTACATGAATAATTCATTTACTTTTAGTTTATTGCTTCAAGGGTCTCATTTAAAAATCCACCTGTACTTAAACACTGTCACATTCTTTAAGGACAAACTTGCATAGAAATCATATTATGGCTAATTAAGTATGACTGCAAATTCATGGGCAACTATCAAAAACAGGAGCCTAATGAAATAGAGGGATTTCTCCTAGCCCTGATTTTCTTTCAATTTGCTGCAGTCATCACCTCCCTGTTAGGCAAGGAGCAGAAATACACATCACCAGACTTGCACCAACCTTCAGGAAACAGGAATAAAACGTAAATTAAGATGGCTTATATATTATTATAAACAATTTGTTATTCAAATTCACAAAAGGGGATATTCATCAGGCAAACTATCCTAAAAAGCTTCCTATTAAGAAACAAATTCCAAAGTTTAACATTTGAAAACTACATAATTTGAATACATTTTTGAACCATCTAATGGAATATCAGATTGACTCCACATGTGCAGAGCTTGTAAATAGCTCAGTAATTCCTCCACTGTTTCCAGACACAAACTAATGGCCTCCTTTTCTTTCCCTGATAGAAAATTAGGCTTTTTTTTTCCAGGGTCGGGGGAGATTGTGGGGAAGCAAGGACTATAATGGAAAAATGTAATTCATTCAGGACTTCAGGGCAGTATTAGAGATTATGTAAATCTTTTCTTCACAGAGTATGTGCCTGTGAAGAGAAAAGCCCCCCACAATTTCAGGGATCAGCACACAGCCATGTAACAAGCTAAATTTTTGTCTTGTTTTTTAAAATCTTTGAATTATATTGTGTGCATTTATAACTGATAGAAAAGAGTTGTTTCAGTGAGGGGCACTAAATAAATAGAACAGGATTAGCCTTACATAAAAATACTTCCATATTCAGGAGTCATTAATTTCTCTCATTTTGAAACTCTTTAGTTGGAGAAATGCCAGATCATGAGACACGGGGGTCAGAACACCTGGATTTTTTTTTTTTTAATAAATTTATTTTATTATTTTTGGCTGCGTTGGGTCTTCATTGCTGCATACGGGCTTTCTCTAGTTGCGGCGAGCAGGGGCTACTCTTCGCTGCGGTGCACGGACTTCTCATTGTGTGCAGAGCACGGGCTCTGGGCACGTGGGCTTCAGCAGTTGTGGCTCACAGGCTCTAGAGCACAGGCTTAGTAGTTGTGGCACATGGGCTTAGTTGCTCTGCAGCATGTGGGATCTTCCTGGAATAGGGCTCAAACCTGTGTCCCCTGCATTGGCAGGTGGATTCTTAACCACTGCGCCACCAGGGATCAAATCCCAGAACACCTGGATTTGATCCAGATTTTGTGATCTCGAAATCATCTTATGCCTTGGAGTCAATCCCAGCATCACTTGCTCTGCCACGTGATTTCTAATGTACAATATCCTCCCATCCACACTCTGGGACCCCGAGATGATAGTGATTTTTACAGGGCTGTTGTGAAGATTAAGCAAGTAATGGCTAATATATTCTGTGTAGAACCATGCCAAGATGTGATACATGCACAGGAAATACTCATTTTTGTTCTTGCTGTCGTTATTATTTAGATAATGGTTGCTAAATAATGGGACCTTCAGTTTCAACGCCAGTGCCATGTTACTTAAAATTTCATCAAAATAAAGCTAATTCTCCTGCCTGCTCAAAAAGAACACACAAATATCTTTTAAATCTTTTCCATTTACTCTCTAGCATCTGAGCTCCTGTGTTATCATAAATCAGCTTAATTTCCTTTATTAAGAAAGGACAGGGATTTCCCTGGCGGGCCAGTGGTTAAGACTCCATGATTCCACTGCAGGGGACATAGGTTCGATCCCTGGTGAGGGAAATAAGATGCAGCATGCCTCAGGGCATGGCAAAAAAAAAGAAAGAAAGAAATGACAGAACACCTCCCCAGTGTGGAAACTCCCCACAGTTTTCCGGGGCCTATGGATGGTGTCTTGGTACTGACTTCCTGTTCCATTTAAGAGGGAGCTTAGTAACTGTGAACCAGAGAGCATTCAGCCAGGCAGCAGGCACTCACAGCGTCCCTGAAGAGTTCCTAGTAGGGCCTGCTTTCCAGAGAGATCTGTGAGGGAGCCTTGCCTCAGCACTTTGAGTAGAAAGTTTAAGAAGTCAACCCTATAAAGCCCCTGAAGATGAAAGGAAGTGTTGACAAAGGACTACAGACATCCTCTCTGTCCTTCAGTGTCCTCTGGGCTTATGAAAGCACTTTCTACAACAGATACTTAAATATTATTCACACTATAAACAAAAATCTTTTGAAATTATTTTAATTAGATTTGGGGGGTTTTTTCCATCTTGGGATGGAAACAGAGAGATTTCTGTTCAAAGAAATTATTGTTCCCCTTCAGAAGTCATAGGAAGTACAAGGTAACCTGACAGCCCTAGTCCCAGGAGTTTTCTAAGCTGCATTCCTTAGACCAGGTGCTTAGCATTAAGTTTTTCTGACACTGAACCAGGTGTTATTTCAGAAAAATAATTTTCAGTAGACAGAGACTGTTTCAGCAAGTTTCCTTGCTCAATCAAAATCCATTTCACACTACTCAACAATCTGAGAGACCAAAAATCTAAGCACCTGGTATTTATAATAAAGATCTTACCCTGTGCCAGGCACTGTTCCAGGTGTTTTATTACATTAAATAATTTAATTCTCTGGGATCAGTCCTATGAGTGTTATTATTGTCCCATTTTACAGATGAGGATGAAATTCAGAGACATTAAATAACTTGCCCAGGATCACACATAGTACATAATGGAGCAAGTATTTAAACCCAAGAAGTCTGGCCCCAGAGTCCTCCATCTTAAGCACTCAATTATATTACCTTTTATTTTTCCCAAAATAAAAGCTAATGTCTTTAAATTTTAGGATATCACATAGCATACTTCCACTATAATAAAATTCTCAATACCTCACTTTAGAATGTAATTAAAGGTAATAATGTATCCCAGGAAATCAACTTACCAGTTTAATGAGCTGTGGTTCCAATATATTTCTGTGTATACATCACTTCAGTCAATCCGCAAGTGTTTATTTTCAGCAAATATGTCATCTATACCTATATAGATATATACATACATATACAGCCTATATGACAGAGGACATTGCTCAGTCTATGCTTTTCTTTGTAATAAATACTTTTCTCTAGAGTAATCATTGGCATCAGTTACACAGGAGCATGTTCAAGGCCCTTTGTGCTGGCCTTCACAGAGGAGACAAAGTTATATGAGTTAACATTTATACCTCAGTCACCTTCGTCTTTAGAGTTTTCAGTGCTGTAAGTCAGTTTGAAACACAGTGCTGTCTATATACCAGGAAGTTATGTGGCTTAGTCTATAATGATTTTGCAGAAACCCAAAGTACCACAGACATCTGAATGAGTGTTGAACCAATGATTAATTTCCAACACATATTGGAAGATATTTATTGATGAACAGTTATAATCAAATGTTGGAAATAACCTGACTAGCTATTTATAGGCACCAAAGTCCCTCAGTCACTTCTGAGGTTAGGGCTTCCCTTTCAGTTGCTATAAACACAACTTCCTCCCAAGACTCTGTTTATACGTCTGCTTGTCAAGCCAGCGCCAGTCACTGGCGCTCCCGTTTTTACTGCCACTGCCCCCTCATCCTGTTTATAGAGCAGAGAGGGTGACCACAGATGCAGAATTATTTTAACTCATCAAAACCCTGGAGAAACTACAGCCAGTTTTGTTTTGTTTTAAGACGATTCATTTGTCAGTTGGAGCTTTAGCTTAATATTGCTTTTCCAAGAGTCAGTCACATAAAGTTCATCAGCCTGAGCAAACAAAGGTGAATAATTTAAGGCAAATCATACCAAAACTAAATACCTATAGTTACAATCTTCCTTGACTTCCTCAAGGGAAAATTTACACTATCAACTCAGGGCAAAGGATTCCTTTATTTTTAAGAATGAGTCTTGTTAGAATTGCCTTGGGAATTTTTTAAAAATAAGTAGATAGATAGATAAGTAGTTAGATAGATATAGATAGATAGATAAGTAGTTAGATAGATATAGGTAGATAGATAAGTAGTTAGATAGATATAAATAGATAACTAGCTAGATACATATAGGTAGATAGATAGAGATAGATAAGTAGTTAGATAGATATAGGTAGATAGATAGATAGATAAGTAGTTAGATAGATATAGATAGATAACTAGCTAGATACATATAGGTAGATAGATACAGATAGATAGATAAGTAGTTAGATAGATATAGATAGATAGATAGATAACTAGTTAGATACATATAGATAGATAGATAGATAGAGATAGATAAGTAGATAGATAAGTAGTTAGATAGATATAGGTAGATAGACAAATAAGTAGTTAGATAGATATAGGTAGATAGATAACTAGTTAGATAGAGATAGATAAGTAGATAGATAAGTAGTTAGACAGATATAGGTAGGTAGGTAGATAGTCAGATAAGTAGTTAGTTAGATAGGTATAGGTAGATAGGTAGACAAGTAGATAGATAGATAAGTAGTTAGATAGATATAGGTAGGTAGACAGATAGATAAGTAGTTAGATAGATACAGGTAGATAGATAGATAGAGATAGATAAGTAGATAGATAGATATTTGAGCCCCACACCAATCAATTAAACCAGTTTCTTTCTTTAAAAGCTCCCCTTTGATTTTGTTGTGCAGCCAAGATTATGAACCACTGCTCAAAAGTCAGCATCCATGACAAACAAATGACCAAAGAAATGTTTTACGTAGGATTGGATCAAAGAGATCCCTGCTAATTTTCACCCAAACCTTCCAAACAGATTGGCATGAAATGGCCATACTGGTTGGGTACAGAAAGCAGTCCTCCGGCATAGAAGGCCACACTGTGTCCTCGGATTCATTGTCCTCCTTTGACAGAGCCTCACTGTAACTTGGTCCCTTTAAGAATGGGACAAGCACACTAAGGGTTAGCGTCCAGAACCTTGTGAGCATAAAGAAGAAATTAGGTTTTGATCCTTACCGTGAGGTTCCAGTGAAAGGAGAGAACTGGGAGACTCCCTTGAAGTTCAGTGCAACTTCCTCCATAGATCAAAAGACAGCCTTGAAGAGAAGTTATATAATGCCTTCACTGTAAGAAAGAAAGGGGAGATCAGAGATTAAAGCTCAGAGGTCCTATCTCTTGGGATGCCTTCACCCACTCAGGGATCTTTGATAAAGATGTGATGCTGCTGAAAATCAATTCAATTTCACGTTGAGAAAGAGCAGAGCAGTCCCCGACAGCAGGAGCTGGCCTGGTGCTGACAGATAGGCTCTGGTGTTCCCCTATTGGATGGAAAGGATTTCAAAGAACATCTACAATAGGCAAGGCCACTCTGTAGCCATGATGGATGAGGACAGACACGAGACCACGATGTTTCAACACAACACCTTGAACATTGTCCAAACAACAAAAGTGAACCAAATCCACATGTCCTGACTAATATGAGTTCCGGCTGTGGATTTACTGATTACAGCTATAGGCGCAGTCTAGTCTCCCTTCCTTCTAGATTAGATCTATGATGATACCAATCACAGACAGTGTCCAATTCAGAGCAAAGCCCCACTTCCTCAAACCTTCACCCAAATCACCTAACACAAGCCCCAATTTTATCATTACTCACTTCTGCCACCATCCACAGTTCCCCATGAGGTGTGTTCTCTTTCACGACAACGAGCCATAAACAGATCTTGTTTACCTACAGGTGGATTCTTGGTGGTCTCTGCCAGGAAAGCATTGGCAATGTTTTCTTTAAGCATGTAGTACATGCCACTTCAAGAATAAAAGAAATGTAAGCTAGGTCTTAGTATTCAAAGTGTTCAAGTGGGATAGGAAGACCTCTAGGGAATGGAGCAGAAGCACATGATCAAGGCTATGTGTGCACACTGGCAGAGAGGTGCCAGACCACTCTTGAAAATTGTCAGGAAGGTGAGAAATAAGCTTTGCTTTGAGAGAAGGACAGAATTAGAAGATGTAGAAGTCAGGCACACGGGCAATGGGATAACATTCCATACTGTTTCATGACTTAGGGACCCAAAAGTTTCATTCTTCTCTTGGTTCAACAATTTCATCTGTTAGCATTTTACCCCATACTTTCTTGAAGGTCAATAATTTGGAAGAAGAAAGGCACCTAATACATTTTAACTTTTCACATTTTCCTTCCGTGTTTTGAAGAAAGAAACAATGTCCAGTCCATTGTTGAGCCAAGTCCTAGAAGCACACGACAGGAGTAAAATAATGCCTGTGTTCTAAGATTGTACTAAATTCATGACACATAGAATTAAAAAAAAACAAAAAACAGCAACATGAAAATGTCTCTGTTGACATCAGCTGGGGAGATGCATACGGTGTGTTTGAAGATTATTCAGCTGAAAAGGAGAGTCTTTCAGTGAATCAGGCCAATATAATAACCCCACAACTAACTGCAGTTGTATGACAGTTTTGTTCCTTTTTCTCCCTCTGTGTTCCATTTCAGAGATTAATTGGTTTAGACGATCAGTCAAACAATACAACCCTGTGTTTCTCAAACAACTCACATCTGCATAGGATTTTATATATTCAGTCACCTCTTTATCCTTTCTGTAGTTCAGTGAGGTTTTTAAAAAAATTTTTAAGCTTTTTTTTTTCTTTCAAATGAAACTTCATGCGAGCTGTGATGCAAAAGAGAATAAAGGAAGAGTGCTATTGTTGAAGTGGGGTGGACCTGGGGAGACCCATAGTCACACTCTCCACCCCACCTCTGTGCCCTTGAAGGTCTCTGAGAAATTTCTAGAACTTCAAAGAACATGATTCTAAACAACTGCTCTGCTAAATCACCTCCACAGCTCTTGGCTGCTGCCTGTCAGTGATTGAAACTTGTGAACTGGCAGAAATTGAGACAGGAGAGAGGTGAACTGAGATCCTTGGCATGTGAAGAGAACATACATGGCAGAGGCTCATTACCGGCTAGGGCACAGCTCAGCTGCCTTCAAAACTTCCTCCTACGGTGGAGCCACTAGAGAAAACAGTACGGAGGCTCCTTAAAAAACTAAACATAGAGCTACCATATAACCCAGCAATCCCACTCCTGGGCATACATCTGGAGAAAACTCTAATTCAAAAAGACACTTGCACCTCAATATTCACGGCAGCACTATTTACAAGACATGGAAGCAATGCAAGTGCCCATCAACAAATGAATGGATAAAGAAGATGTGGTATATTTATAAAATGGAATATTATTCAGCCATAAAAAAGAATAAAATAATGCCATTTACAGCAACATGGATGGATCTAGATTATCATATTAAGTGAAGTAAGTCAGACAGAGAAAGACAAATGTCATATGATATCACTTTTATGTGGAATCTGAAAAAATGATACAAATGAACTTATTTACAAAACAGAAACAGACATAGAAACAAAAAGTTATGCTTACCAAGGGTTCTGGCAAGGAGAGGGAGTAAAAGGATGTGTGCTCACTCCCTCTTGTGAGAGCACTGGAATCACAACAAATTAATAACTAAGATCGCTGAAGAAATCAAAGAGGAAATCAAAAAATACCTAGAGACAAATGACAATGAAAACATGACAATCCAAAACCTATGGGATGCAGCAAAAGCAGTTCTAAGAGGGAAGTTTATAGCTACACAAGCCTACCTCAAGAAACAAGAAAAATCTCAAATAAACAGTCTAACTTTACACCTAAAGGAACTAGAGAAAGAAGAACAAACAAAACCCAAAGCTAGTAGAAGGAAAGAAATCATAAAGATCAGAGGAGAAATAAATTAAATAGAAAAAAAGAAAACAATAGCAAAGATCAATAAAACTAAAATCTGGTTCTTTGAGAAGATAAACAAAATTGAGAAACCTTTACCCAGACTCATCAAGAAAAAGAGAGAGAGGACTCAAATCAATAAAATTAGAAATGAAAAAGGAGAAGTTACAACAGATACCACAGAAATACAAAGCATCATAAGAGACTATTACAAGCAACTCTATGCCAATAAAATGGACAACCTGGAAGAAATGGACAAATTCTTAGAAAGGTATAACCTTCCAAGACTGAACCAGGAAAAAATAGAAAATATGAACAGACCAACCACAAGTAATGAAATTGAAACTGTGATTAAAAATCTTCTAACAGGGCTTCCCTGGTGGCGCAGTGGTTGAGAGTCCGCCTGCCGATGCAGGGGACATGGGTTCGTGCCCCAGTCCGGGAAGATCCCACATGCCGTGGAGCAGCTAGGCCCGTGAGCCATGGCCGCTGAGGCTGCGCATCCAGAGCCTGTGCTCCACCACAGGACAGGCCACAACAGTGAGAGGCCCGCATACTACAAAAAAAAAAAAAAAAAAAAAAATCTTCTAACAAACAAATGTCCAGGACCAGATATCTTCACAGGTGAATTCTATCAAATATTGAGAGAAGAGCTAAGATCCATCCTTCTCAAACTCTTCCCAAAAATTGCAGAGGAAGGAACACTACCAAACTCATTCTACAAGGCCACCATCACCCTGATTCCAAAACCAGACAAACATACTACAAAAAAAGAAAATTACAGACCAATATCACTGAGGACTATAGAGGCAAAAATCCTCAACAAAACACTAGCAAACAGAATCCAACAACACATTAAAAGGATCATACACCATGATCAAGTGGGATTTATACCAGGGATGCAAGGATTCTTCAGTATATGCAAATCAATCAATGTGATAAACCATATTAACAAACTGAAGAATTAAAACCATATGATCATCTCAATAGATGCAGAAAAAGCTTTTGACAAAATTCAACACCCAATTATGATACAAACTCTCCAGAAAGTGGGCAGAGAGGGAACCTACCTCAACATAATAAAGGCCACATATGACAAACCCACAGCAAACATCATTCTCAATGGTGAAAAAATGAAAGCATTTCCTCTAAGATCAGGAACAAGACAAGGATCTCCACTATCACCACTATTATTCAACATAGTTTTGGAAGTCCTAGCCATGGCAAACAGAGAAGAAAAAGAGATAAAAGGAATACAAATTGGAAAAGAAGTAAAACTGTCATCGTTTGCAGATGACATGATACTATACATAGAGAATCCTAAAGATGTCGCCAGAAAACTACTAGAGCAAATCAATGAATTTGGTAAAGTTGCAGGATACAAAATTAATGCACAGAAATCTCTTGCATTCCTATACACTAACAATGAAAGATCAGAAAGAGAAATTAAGGAAACAATCCCATTCACCACTGCAACAAAAAGAATAAAATACCAAGGAATAAACCTACCTAAGGAGGTAAAAGACATATGCTCAGAAAACTATAAGACATTGACAAAAGAAATCAAAGATGACACCAAACAGATGGAGAAATATATCATGTTCTTGGATTGGAAGAATCAATATTGTGAAAATGACTATACTACCCAAAGCAATCTACAGATTCAATGCAATCCTTATCAAATTACCAATGGCATTTTTTACAGAACTAGAACAAAAAAATCTTAAAACTTGTATGGAGAAACAAAAGACCCTGAACAGCCAAAGCAATCTTGAGGGAAAAAAACGGAGCTGGAGGAATCAGACTCCCTGACCTCACACTATACTACAAAGCTACAGTAATCAAGACAGTATGGTACTGGCACAAAAACAGAAACATAGATCAATGGAACAGGATAGAAAGCCCAGAGATAAACCCACACACCTATGGTCAACTAATCTATGACAAACGAGGCAAGGATATACAATGGAGAAAAGACAGGCTCTTCAATAAGTGGTGCTGGGAAAACTGGGCAGCTACATGTAAAAGAAGGAAATTAGAACACTCCCTAACACCATATACAAAAATAAACTCAAAATGGATTAAAGACCTAAATGTAAAACCAGACGCTATAAAACTCTTAGAGAAAAACATAGGAAGAACACACTTTGACATAAATCGCAGCAAGATCTTTTTTGACCCACCTCCTAGAGTAATGGAAATAAAAACAAAAATAAACAAATGGGACCTAATGAAACTTCAAAGCTTTTGTACAGCAAAGGAAACCATAAACAAGACGAAAAGACAACCCTCAGAATGGGAGAAAATATTTGCAAACAAATCAATGGACAAAGGATTAATCTCCAAAATATATAAACAGATCATGCAGCTCAATATTAAAAAAACAAACAACCCAATCAAAAAATGGGCAGAAGACCTAAATAGACATTTCTCCAAAGAAGACATACAGGTGGCCAAGAGGCACATGAAAAGCTGCTCAACATCACTAATTATTAGAGAAATGCAAATCAAAACTACAATGAGGTATCACCTCACACCAGTTAGAATGGGCATCATCAGAAAATCTACATACAACAAATGCTGGAGAGGGTGTGGAGAAAAGGGAACCCTCTTGCACTGTTGGTGGGAATGTAAATTGATACAGCCACTATGGAGAACAGTATGGAGGTTCCTTAAAAAACTAAAAATAGAATTACCATCTGACCCAGCAATCCCACTACTGGGCATATACAAAGAGAACACCATAATTCAAAAAGACACATGCACCCCAATGTTCATTTCAGCACTATTTACAATAGCCAGGTCATGGAAGCAACCTAAATGCCTATCAACAGACGAATGGATAAAGAAGATGTGGTACATATCTACAATGGAATGTTACTCAGCCATAAAAAAGAATGAAATTGGGTCATTTGTAGAGACATGGATGGACCTAGAGACTGTCATACAGAGTGAAGTAAGTCAGGAAGAGAAAAACAAATATCATATATTAACACATATATGTGGAATCTAGAAAAATGGTACAGATGAACCTGTTTGCAAAGCAGAAATAGAGACACAGATATAGAGAACAAACATATGGACACCAGGGGGAAAAGCGGGGGTGGTGGTGGGGGTGGGATGAATTGGGAGATTGGGATTGACATGTATACACTGATATGTATAAAATGGATGACTAATAAGAACACGCTTTATAAAAAAAAAAGTTATGATTACCAAAGGGGATGGGGAGGGGAGATAAATTAGGAGTTTGGGATTAATAGACGCAAACTATTAGATATAGAATGATAAACAACAAGTTCCTACTGTACAGAACAGGGAACTATATTCAATATTCTGTAATAAACCATAATGGAATAATATATGATAAAGAATATATATATATATATATATATATATATATATAGGTGAATCACTTTGCTGTATACCAGAAACTAACACAACATTTTAAATCAACGATACTTCAATAAAAAATGAAAAAACACTTCCTCTGCATCCCCCACTGCCTCCTCTAAGGTATTGCTACACTTCCTCAGGTGCTTCCTAAGTGCTCTTTTCAGCCAGCTCTCGAAAGTCATCAGCCATTATCTCCTCTCCTGGCCCCTCCCATTACTTAAATCTCTATCCACTCAACCCTCCTTTCACTTCTGCAGCCTCAGCTGGGCACTGCTTTCCCCTCTGGTGGACACCACCCCAGTGGAATCATCCTTGCAGCCCAGCTCTGCAAACATATCAGCTAGGCATCACCTGTACATCCTTTCTTATGTTACTTCTGTTAGGATGGAACCAAGTCATACTGCCTCTGACTGCCATGTCTTATGGAGCCTTGAGTGAAACAAGTCTTGAAGAGCTCACTTCAAGTTAGAGTACCTTGTCATCTATCTGGATGCAACTTCTAAAAGGAGTCTACTTCGGTTTAGGAAAGCCACCTATGTAGCAGATGTCATGTCATAGAACCTCCCTTTTCTCCTACCTCTCCTCTATTTGGCTCTGCTTGTTTCCTAGGTGACCATACATAGCCTCATGGTTCTAGAAACCATGCATGTCCTAAAGATTCCTAAATGTATACCCCTAGCCTCAACCATATCCCTAAATCTAGATTCACACATCCAACTGACAATATGATATCCACCCTTGGATGTCAAATTTGTGCCTCAAACTTACATGCTTACAAATAAATATGTGTCTATATTCTGCTCTCCTCCCCAACCTCAGTGTTCCTCATTTCAGTAAATGACACCACCTTAGCACCTTAATGGAACTTAGAGCCTGTGACCCTGACTTAGAGAAAACTTGGATGACCACAGGTCAAGATGATTTGTTATGGCAATGTACCAAGCCAACTTTCATCTCAAGTTTTCCAGTAAAACCTAAGGTGAAGGAGTGTCCTACAGTGAAGCAGTACTACATGAAATTCCCTCCTAAAATAGTGTTGAGAGATTTACCCTCCTTTTTTTTTTTCTTCTTTTTTTGGGTAGGAGAATCTGAATGGTGTTATGAAGAGAATAATATATTTTAAAAAACAAAGTGTCTCCTTCTTCTCTAAAAATCATTGTTCTGCCAGGTCTGAAAAGCAAATGTGGAATTTACTTCAAATTGGTTGGTCCACCAACACCAATAAAGTAAATAAATAAATAAAAATCACAATCATGTTCTAACGCACATTTATCTTCATCAGCACAATTTCAAGCCTAGGAGGATTATTTTGGCCCCAACAGCAAGAGCCGCAAATATCGTTTACAGAGAAAGAAACTGAGGCCTAAACAAGTTCAGTGTCCTCTCCAAACCGGAACAGCCAGTAAATGCCAGAGGCCGCCTTTGCACTCAGGCCTGGTGGCCCCAGTGACACGGCTTCCGGCCACTCTACAGCTCTATCACCTACTCAAGTCACATTTTCTTTGGTTCCCCTTTTGGTTTGAGCCACTTTGACTTGCACTTATTTAATCAGCTTTTACTTCTCAATCCCTTTGGGGAAACTATAGAAAATTGCTATTTCTCCTGTACTGTTTTTATTATATTTCTAATCCCCTTACAAGGATTTGGCTGGTTACAAGAAATTGGCAAGTTGCAAATAAATAAACTCCAGATGGAGTCCATATAACATGTATACTTCAAGTTATTTGTTCTACTACTACTAATAAAGGTCTAACAGTATACACTGGTTTAAAGGATTTAATGTCATGCCAAACTGAGACATTGTCTCTGCCAGTCTTATGGAAATTTCTATTTGAAAATAGGAGGAGCGTGGAGCTGATATCTCCTTACTCATGGTGCAGGGGCATTTCTGGGGATGCATCTGTGACTTAGTGGCAGCCTGATTAACATTTCCATGTGAGGACATCTTAGAGCGCAAATAGATAAAAGACAGCACAAACTACTTTGGTTTCAGCCAAATTGGTGGGTGAGGAAATAGTTGAATTACATCAAATTGCTAGTTGGCTGGGGTTTTTTTGTGTTTTTTTTCCACTGAATTCAACCATCTATGGGTTTTGCTTCTCTAAATCTGTTCCTATGCATAGTCACAGCCTTATTTAGGAATTAAATCCATTTTTCATTTTGAGGCTCTTGATTCCTGATTCATCTCAGTCCACATACCCTGGCAGGCATCCACATACACACACAGGCCATGTTGCAAATGTTGCTTAGTAAATTAGATGTTTGGAGTGCCAAACACATTTTCTCCATACAAATCGTGTTACAGATGGTGGTTAGTTATCCAGTCCAGACAGCAAATGCTTGCATATACACCGTACAGATGAACGACGATACTGAAGAGCCTTAGAGATACTAAGCCTGCTGAGAGATGCTAAGGGTGTACTGTTCCAGGAAACTGGTATGGAGGCTCAGCTCCCTCCCTGGGCCAGTGCTCTGGGGCCCCAGGAAGAGCTTTGAAGATGGAGTCAGCCGGCTCCTCTGGGGATTCTGAACTAGATGATGAGAAGTCACAGCTTGTCCAGAGGGTAGCAGCTCCCATAGCAGTGATGCTCACTCCAGAGCGTGGCAGGAAGAGGGTGGTGGAGGCAGAGATGCTTCTGTGTGTGGCCATTCATTCAGGCAGGCTGCCTGCTCATCACGCTAATGACTGCAGGGTACAGTCCACCTCTAATCAAGTCAGGAGCCTGTCAATGACGAGAGGATGCCGGTTATTTGTAGGCAACCAGCAGTCTCTGGCCCCTCACGTGTCATTTCAACTAATTACAAACAGATTAACTCAACTCTAGATGTTATTCAAAGGGCAACTAAAATCCTGAATAAGAAACGTTAACATAAACTTTCCCTCCTGGAAGCACAGAGCTTTAAGAATAAAGAAACATCAACATCTGGTGAATTTCCAAAGCATTATAGATGTTTCCTTTTAATAGCAGTCCGAAGGCAAACCAGGATGTATATATTTTCACCATCTCTTGCATTAGGGAAGGACCTCCACTTCCACTCTTAACAGACTTGTTTAGGATTCAATTTTCCCTCTACTCTGATTTCAAACTATTAAAAACAAATGAAAAGAGCCAGGCTAAGCCAAACTTGCAAGGTTTTCCAATGGAAAACACTTCATGCTCTTTCAGGAAGCCACAAGCAAACCAGGTCTGACAGCTGACCTTGATAGAATTTTTTTCCCCTCTTTTTAGGTGGGAGGGAGAGGGAGACTTGACTTATAGAATAGAAGCATTTAATTTAAAATTTTCCCAGGGTATTCTCTATAGCGATGCTTCTCCATCAGTCTATTCAACCACTGCTGGGAGAAGGAAGAATCAAGAATAATGGGTTTCTGGCTTGGGTGCTTGGGCAGAGAAAGGAGTATATGAAAATGAGTTCAATATGAGACATATTTAGTTCATTGTGCCTATGGGATATGCATGTAGTTAAGCAAATTGAAATGAATGCCTGGCACTCCAAAGATACATCTAGCTGGAGTCACTTTGAAAGTCATAAGGATATAAAAGTTAAAGTCTGGCACTGATGTGGTTATCCAGGAAAAGAGAAAAAAGAACACAGGACAGACCTCAGGGAACACCATTGTTTAGAGCAGGGCTTCCCAGACTTGAAGTGGCAGCAGGGGGCCTTGTCAGAATGCAGATTCTGACTCAGTAGGTCTGGGGTGAGGCCTGATTTCTGCATTTCTAATCAGAGCCCAGAAGTTGTTGATGCTGCTTGATTTGGACCACACTTAGAGTAGTAAGGATCTGTGGACAGCAAATACAAAAAAGGGACCTGAAGGAGAATTAGAGGAGTAGAACGGGAAGAAAAAACCCCAGAGGCTCGGTCTGTGGAAGCTGCAGGAGGAGAGGGTTTCAGTAAGGATGTGATCATGTGCTGCAGATAGGTCAAGATTAAAGAGAATGGGGTGTTTGGCAATGGAGAGGCCATGTGATGATCTTTGTAAAGCAAAAGCCCAAAGACAGACTTGAGTGGGCTGAAGAATTAAGGAAGTGAAGACAGTGACCATAATCTTTATATGCCTTGGAGAAGCAAAATTACCAGCAGTGGTCCGAACGTCACCTTGGAGTTTCCCAAAAGAGAAGTGACTGTCCTCCTGTTGGCAAGGTGCCTGCCATGTGGTGCTTTGCAATTGTCACTATTAAGGGCCTCTGTACTTTGGCCAAGCAGATTTAAAAGTAGCAAACCATTTGTCTGTCATGATTCCTCCCCAGGTTTCTGGGCAGAGACTTAAACCAAAAGAACTATAATAAATCTAGGCGGGGGGAACCTGTGGATCATGCTCATAACATTCTAACTAACCCATGTGCACACATGTGGAAGATGGAGGAAACACGTGAAAATGACAATAGTTGCATTACTATTGTGGGACTGCAAGTAACTTTCAAATTTTTCTTAATTAAAAGAAAGAAATAATTTATCATGTACACCATTTTTTAAATAGTTCACAAATATTTTGGATATATAATAAAAATCTCAGAAAGAACCTAAGACGCTTACTTGTTTCTCAGCTGCTTGATACAACACACCGGACAATTTTTCCTTTCATTTCTTTTTTTTTTTTTTCCTTTCATTTCTTGAATTAACATGGGAACAATATGATACTAAGCATATTCTGTGATGATATATATGAGCTCATTTATTTCAGATAGTATTATTTCCTTCCTATGTCTAGTCATTGCCAAGAAAATAAAGTTAAAGGTTCTATTTGTAAAAGAATGAATGTTCTTACTTGATAAATTTAGATAACTCACATTACAATTTATTCTTGGAGTCCTTCCCTTCCTCATCCATCCATTAATACATAATGCATTTCTGATTTTTCTTTCTCACTCAAAAGCTGTATTTGGAAATCAGTTAATGAACTAAACAAATCTGTAAAATTGTTTTTAAAGGCATAAGAGAAACCCTTTGATACCATTATATTAACACCAGAACTTTTTCTATTCCAACACAATGGCACGTGTTTCTCTCTGTATTATATCTGAAGGTAAATTATTTAAGCAATTTCTTAGTAACTGGCAAATGGTACTTGTGAATTCATTTATTTAATCACGGACAACTTAATGTAGGCCACTGCATATCTCTGTCTATTCTGTTAAAGCCAAAAGCTTAAAGAGAAATGTGTTCCTGGGAGTCTAAATGCCTTCAAGAAATTGAGTCTAGCAGGCTTACAGTGCCTTCTACAGAGAAGTGGGAGAAGCACACAGCAGGGCCATCCATGGCCTGTGAAAAGCAGTTAATGTCTCCCAGCCACAGATGTGTCATTATTCATAAAGCACTACTAAATATGTGGAAAGGTCAAAACAAAAGTCTCTGCTTTTGTACAATTCTGACCTAAATTTATGACTGGAAAACCTTATAGAGGATATTGTACTTCTCATTTTCTATGCTGTATAGAAAATCATTATCAGTGAAAATAGAAAGAAAAAAAAAAGAATTTCAAAGCAAAGCAATAAATTAGCTGTGAAAGAGAGAATTTATCTTACCATACCCTTTCCCAAACTGAGTATTATTACTTCTGAAATCCTTGTCAATTGATGAGGGGAAAATGGTGTATCATCGATGCTTCTGTAAGTGCAAGGCCCAGGAATTGTTAACTTCAATGCATCCTCCCTCCCGTTCCCTTCCTTTCACTCTGCTTCGACTGGTTCCTCTCAAACACTCCCTCTCTCCCATCCAGATGGCCCTATAGTAATGCTTTAAGATTAGTATTCCAATAATCTCCTGATCTTTCACAAAACAATATTGTAAAACCTTTCTTTCTCTGCCACGTGCTTTGCCACACTTTACAGTTCCCAGCATCTTTTTTATTTCCATGTTTATCCTTGTATAGGAAGGGGGCTTCAAACTGCATGTGAGTTGTATGCGCCAATGAGTTTCAAACATATGGTTGCATGTCTGTGAACTGGTGAGAAGGTCTGCCTGACATCTATGTGCATGAGGACGCAAGAAGACTTCCATTCTAAGAGAAGAGTGAGGTATGACAATGATTTAGTTGTCAGAGGGAAGAGACAGTTTGACTCTAACATGGTGGTTACTCCCAGCCTGACTCCCTCTAGACTTGTCTTAAGTCTTACAGTGAATGGTAACACTCAAGATGAGAAACTAAAAATCTGTTTTCCCAAGAGTTCTGTTGGGGCACAAACAGCAATGATTTTGTGCCTATTCAACAGAGAGTAACAGCAAAAGGGAAGAAAAGTGCTCCTGACACGTCACATCACAACAGAACACCAACCCCTGCAGGACTTACGCTCTCTAGTAGCCCTGCAATATCCTGCTTAGTGGCCTTTGGTGGATATAGAGATACACAGGAAGAAGATGTTGGAATGGAAAGAGAGGATAAAAATCAAAGAAGCCTCATGGAAACCAAATACGACATATCCAATTCTTCTTGGGGACTCCTAGAAATAGCTGGAAAGATAGAGTCAACTTCACAGAGGTCTGAAGTCAAGGGAAGAAAAGCCAGTAAAAAAATGTGTTTCAGTTCTCATAGGATTGTTTTCATCCTGTGCAATTAATATATTTTGGAACCAAAATTCTCTTGGTTCCTGAAAAGGTATATAGAGTAAATTTCATTATACTTAGATCTTAAGTAAGGCAGATTTGCAATTCTGGAAAGATTTTTGTGTGCTGGTTTCTATACACAGCAAACTAAAGGGGGGGGGGCAAAAGTATCAGAAGAGAATATTATTTCAAGAGATAAGTAAAGATCAAATGTTTCTTAAAAATGGATGTTTGTTTCACTTTAGGTAAGTACTCACAAATTTACATTTGTGGCTCAATAGTTATAAATCTGTATGTTATTTATCTTATCAATATCTATTGGATCCCTCTTTCTGACTTAAATTCTCATCAACCCCCAAAATTCCATAATGTTTTTTAACATGGAACTTTCCATTAAGATTTGGAGCCATTTGCCTTTGAATATTCATGGTCTCAGTCCCATCAGAAATGAGAAAGTATGGCATCATAAATATTATATACACAATTCCAATCTCTGAGGAAATGGTGATCTGTTTTATTTTGTCTTGAAAATATTAATATTTTACTAAAATATGCCAATTTATTTGTCAGAAGAAAAATATAGATTCATCACTGAGAAAAGAAATCTGAAAAATCTGTAACACTATTTAGCACAGAGCTACATGATTATGCTGAAGAACAAAGGTAACAGAAATCTTAAAGACCATTTTCATTGGACCTCCTTTTGTCTTACAAACAAGAAATGGGCTTATGGTTACCCAGTGATACAGTACTGGAATGTTAGATCTAGTACTAGATCCAGTACAAGAATGTTAGCTTCCCAACCATCAGCCCAGCGCTTTTCCCATGCTGCTAGAAAACTGAGTCCTTGGGTTTCTCCAACATCAGTTTCTAGAATGATGCCTTAAATGTTTCTCCCTGGGCTCACAGAAGAGACCAGGTTCCTATCTCTGTTTCACTATTCTGCCCAATCTTAAACTTTGCCTTAAGGCATATTCTCTTCTTAGCTATGGAGTTGATAATAGGGACAATTCTCTTCAAAAATGCAGGAAAGTGAAGCAAGTACTACAACCCACGGTGAGAATCAGGCGCTCACTCATTCCCATCGTTCCTGTCCACTTTTGAGGTTTCATTGCAAATACTTCTTAAGAAGAAGTATACTCATGCAACCTGGAAGACTTCTTAACAGCATTTGGACTTTGTGACCTCCTGCCATACTCCATTCTCTTCATAGGAATTGAGTAAAGCAGACATGTCATTGACTAAAGAATTTTCTCTAGGCTTCAGACCTCTTCCTCCATTCAGATAAGTGGACCTATTTCATCTGCACTCTAACAGACTATTGCATGGGTAAGCAAATGTCCAGAAAGCTCTAAAGATGTGTGTTAATTAGGAAAGTGTTTCAATACCATAACATCAAAGAGTGAAGAGTGATCATTGTACTCACTGCCAAATTTCTAGGAAGTTGACCAAGTACCTGATTTCATGACCATTAGCTATGAAGAAGGAAACTGGAGCAGCAAAACATAAAGCAGCTAATAACCTGATAGCAGTGAAAGAAGAGCCAAAGAGAAGACGAGGGATGAATTACAGCAAGGCTGTCTCACTGTATCTGGTTGAGTAAGTGCTAGAATGGGAAATCCCAGATCAAGTTCCATGTTCCATTGGGTTGTGTTACATAGAGTGCCAGGAATGCTTGCAGACTTAAGAAAGCTTCTTTCCATTGGCTTTCTTTTCATTTCACAACAGAGGGAAAAGAAGATACTGTCAGAAAGTGCCTGGGCATCTCTGAATTTGTATAAGGATAAAAGAGGGTCATCAGGCTTTTTATTACTGTGGTTGAACTTCCCACCAAGACCAGTTTTGCAGGTGGTATTTCTAAAACAGGAAGCACTGAGACTGGCTGACATTCCAAGCTCAATTTCAAGTAGATACTACAACTTTCAGCATTGTCTACAGACCACAGCTAAATTTTGTAATACCCAGAGATTACCAAATTATTTGCACAATTTCTAATTTTTGACATTTTCCACTTCCCTCCCAAATTTTAAATATGTCAATGCTATTTTTATTCCTCCTCTAGTTTATTTTGTTCTTAAAACTGACGCTTAAAATAATTTTCTTACTAATGGGAGAAAAAATTTAAAAAGAAGACACTCTCAGATGAATACTTCCTAGCTAGATTCCGTCCAAGGGAGTTATGAGAGGTCCATTATACAGGACACCTTTAAGTATCACTTGAAGGATACATAGACTCATGATTTATAAGGTCTGTGATCTGTGAATCACAGCTATGTGCTGGCAGAGACATCAAGATGACACTTATAGTGGGGTGTTCCAGGAAAGCACTGGACAACAGGAGAGGGGGTATCTGTCCGAAGTTTACTCTTGAGAGAGTGATGGAAGAGACTTTCAGAGGTCAGACAAGGGAGGCGACCAGGGAAACTCAGTGGATTACACAGGTCCTCACTCTTACAGCCTCCCTGTCCAACACCCCTTTATCCTTGGTTTCTGGCCACTTCCCTAATACAGCCTGGCCTGCCAACATCTAGCTGAGGCCACTCAGGGATACACGGAGACAGTGATGCGTGGAAGTCGTGGTGGCAGCAAGACCAGGTTAGGTTTCAGTGAAGCCATTTAAGTCTCAATGGAAAGTCTTTTTTTTTTTTTCTGCTCAATAACACATTCATACCAACTGAACAGGAAGCAGACAAGTTCAGTACAAGTTCAACTTCTACTCCACCTCTTCCCTGTGCCATGGTTTAAGACAGGCTGCAAGACCTAAACTTAGTTTCACATTACACCCACACATACTTTGGCTCCATTGTAAAGCGAGGTCAGCAGACAGCATATAAAACATGAAATACAAATCAGAGTTCTTGTGGATGTATTGCCAAGAGATCTAATCACTGGCAAATTCTACCTCTCGGGATTGTAATCTTTGGCTCACCTCCGCTGCCTGCCCCAGATGGCCCATAGGTAGACAGTGCAGGACCAGGCCCTTCTATATCCCAGGCATCATGCTCATCACATTCTTAGTGACAAACAGTCTGAGGTGACAGTGTGACAGCAAAAGCAGATGGGAGCCATAGTTTTAGTCATATCCCATATTTCTCCATTATTTTTACAAGCCAAGAAGACTGCTGCTGATATTTGAAATGAGATGTCAGTGACCAGCAGGGATGTCATTCTAGCAGTAGTGATGGAGCGGGGGTGAGAGAGGCCAGCTGGACATGACAAATGTCAGATTAGATCAATAGTCAAGTCATACACATGATAAATAGAAATGGCAGTGAAGTATAAGGAAGGCTGTAGGTATGTGTATTTAATGAGACCACACCAGCATTTCAAAGGTTCCCGACACAGAAAAGGATTTCTATGGCCAAATAAAGTTGAGAAAAACTGGGTTAAACAAAGACTGATTTCTTTGTGCAGGATTTTTCAGAGCCTTTAGTGTGCTATTGTGTGTTACAGATCTCCAAGAAGCAATTTCACCATCAAGCTCTTGTATTATGGACATTATTAACATCTCATGGGACATGTCTCCATTTGATAAATGCTAGACAGTTACCATATTGCATGATTTCTATTCAATGTGAGGCTTTAAGAAAATAATTATTGACATTTCTTTCCATTCCATTATTTTAGGTTCTACCATTTATTTGGGTAACAATAGCACTAAAGGATCAAACAGACAATGTTAGAAAAACTGATCTAAACAAATGGGAAATGATATAAAGCAACTAAACTTTGATCTAATAATTGATCAATAAACCATCATCCCTATAAAGTCAATGCTTCCAAAAACAGAAAGTAATTTCTGGAAAATACTGAACATGATTCAGTAAACATTTGCAATGTAAAAGAACATGGGGGAAAACTGCCAAGCAGATTAACTTATATGTAGCTTCAGAAAAATTATGTAGTTGATAAAATGTTATAAATGGGAATGTGATCATTATACTATCCCCAATAATAGCTACTTCTTCATTAGCTCATGTATCAAGATTCTCACTTCCTTTAAATAGTCACTGATGTCTCGAATATCAATCTTTTTGGCTTATTTTTTTAAATATAACAATATGGGAAAAATACTACCCCTGAGATTAAAAAAACAAGAGGTCCATGAACATGTTATGTAATGTACTTTCGAAAACTTGAAAATCTACAAAAGGAAATATGAATAAAAAAACAAACTTTAAATGATAATAAATTGTTCTCTTGCAAAGAAATGGAAAATGTTTTAATCCTCTTAGCAAAGAACTATTTTCAGAAATGCAGACCTGAATATTTTTCAGAACTTTTCTGTTATTTAACATATTTTGCAAACTGAGATAGATAAGCCCTTATGTAAGCATTATTACCTTAAATAGGTATGTATTGTTAAATTTTAATTAGGCAAATTTGCTTCATCTCTGAAATATAAATATGCTTGTATATTTAGTTACCACAACAATAGTATGAGATTGGGGTGTGGACAGTGAAAAAGAATGCCTGGCTGTGAATTTTTGCTGTTGTTATCAAAAGCAAATTCCGAGGAATTTCTAAACTTGCTCCATGGTATCTTAGAACATGAGAGTCTGACTGACTAGTTCTCTTAAACACACACACACACACACACAGACATATGTGTGTGTTTATATGTATGTGTGTGTTTATATGTATGTGTGTGTATACATGTATATATCAATACATATGTGTATATGTGCTCCTTGGTTTTTTCAGTTAAACTTTATTGGAGGTCAAGCTATATCAATGCATATAAAGCTGCTTCATAATTTTTTTAGATTGCTGCTTAAAGTCCATTCTATGGCTATTTCATAGTTTACTTAACTGATTGTTTTTGAAAATTTAGATTTTATTGGCTTTTATTTTTGCTTTTGCTATCACAGAAATGGTAAAAAATATGTCTGTACATATTTGAATGTTTCTTAGTATGTCTGTATGATTAATTGCTAAAAATAGAACTGCAAAAGCAGAGACTGTGCATTTTTAAGTTAGCTAGATATTGTTAAAAAAAATGTCCTTCAAACAGGTTTTTACACCAGGACCAACTACCCTTAAGAGGGCCTGATTCCCCTTTTCTGTATCTGGCTCTATTTCTGGAATCTAGCCTATTCCATTGGCAAGTACCACACTATTAAATTACTATAACTTTGTGGTTGGCTTTATTTTCTCTAGGGCAAGTTTTCTTTCCTTATTCCTTTTCATTCTGAATTGTCCTGGCAATTCTTGCATGTTTATTATCTCATATGAAATTTAGAATCAACTTGAATAGATCTAAAAACTTAGCAAGAATTAATAGCTTTATGATATGGAATTTTCTATTCAAGAGTAAGCTATGCCTTTCTACTTATTCATTTGTTTTATGTTTTCCGTAGAATTTTTAAAATTTTATTTTTGTAGACTTTGCATACTTTCCTTTTATAGTATTCCTAGGTATTTTATCTTTTTCTTTCTATTGCAAATGGGACATTTCCTTCCAATATATTTTTTAGCCAGTTGTGTAACAAACTTCTTGATTTTGGTTTATTAAGTGTAAATGTTTTTCTTAGTTCTCTTATTAATATAAGTTTTTCAGTTAATTGTCTTGAATATTCAAGTATAAGATTATATCATTTGCAAGTAACCATCATTTTACCTCCTTCTTTATAATTTTATACACCTAATTTTTAAAATTTATTTAGTTACGTTGGCTAGTATCTCTAGAACAAGAACAAAGAGCTTAATACATGCTAGACAGTGTGTTAGACATTTTCATTTATTTTGTTTGATCCTCATAACAACCCCTGTGGTTGTATTACTTGTCTACATTTCACAGAATCTAAGTGTAGAAACTGAGATCTTAGATTAAGTTGCTCAAAGTCACATTGCTGATAAATAGCACAGACAGATCTTAGAGAAGATGATGAAAAGTACCCAAAATAATTAATCATTAATGTTTGTGAAAATATCAAAGTGAAGAAAGCATTAAGAATTACATAGACTATTTTCACTTACCTGTTATGAACCTTAAGAAAAATTTAATAACTTTGTACCCAATATGGAGTTAATCATATGAGACTCGTTTTTCCTCTCAGTGAGACACAAGTACTATTTTTTTAAACAGAATTAGCACCAAGTCATGGACCTTTTAATACTCTAATAAATCCATCATCTGGAGAGGTCAAGCACACATCACAACCAGACTCAGGAATTGTAGTTTTAGAATCTGATCAAGTTATATTTTCTCTATTTGCTGCAGATAAAAAAATGGCATTAACAAGTGAAACAGTCACATCTTTTCAGCATGCTTCCTTATTTTTCAGTATTTATTGTACAAGTATCTTGTGTCATATGATGGACTTTATTGCAGACATTCATCATCACTGGATATGATGCTGAAAATGGGGCTGTGTTTTCTTCCATATTGGCTCAGAAAGGGCAGTCACAGATGTGAATGGATCTGAGCACAATAATGAATCATGGAACAAAGGACTATCATTAATAATTAGCACAGCTGGAGTAGGTTTCATCTGCATAATTACCTACCATCCTTTTTTGTCTCACAGCTTTGACATGACACAGAGCAGTCACTGGAATGTTTTTGTTATTCTAGAAAAATATCTTCAACTGTGGTAAGGATGCCTTGGAATGTGGCTTAAAGAGATGCCCTTCAGGATAAAGCACTTGACCTTTCAGAAACAGCAAGAAAAGTTTTTCATTTTTTAATGTATGTCTGAAAAGAGAGAGTGCATTATTTGTCAGCATCAACTCTATTGGACTTCTCATCCAGCCATAGAAGGTTTTGAACAAACACAGGCAAATGTACATGAATGCATTAAACTCAATATTGTTCTGTCCCAAATCCATAATAAGAGTAGTTCATATTCACCTGAAACAATTTATACCAAATTGTCCAAACATACACAAAAAGCCAATTCCTACCTGATCTCAGCGTCCTGATGTATTTGTAATAAAGCAAGGAATCTGTTTTTTCCTTTTCTCTTTTTCTGGTGAGTATTTATCATTCATGGTATGAAAACAAAGAATGTGAAAAACATGATAGCTAGTGGGAAGCAGCCGCATAGTACAGGGAGATCAGTTCCGTGCTTTGTGACCACCTAGAGGGGTGGGACAGGGAGGGTGGGAGGGAGACGCAAAGGGAGGGGATATGGGGATATATCTGATATAGCTGATTCACTTTGTTATAAAGCAGAAACTAACACATCATCGTAAAGCAATTATACTCCAATAAAGATGTTAAAAAAAAAAGAATGTGAAAAACAAAGAAGTCTTTTAAAGACAGAATAAAAACCTCATTTTGATATTGCCCCTATTGAAGAGCCAGGTTGATTTTTCTATAGTATAAATCTGATCATATCACTCTCCTAAGTGAAGCCATTTGATGACTTCTCACTTCTCTTATCTACCAAACTCCCAGCATACTTATGGACATATGACCCCTTGAGTTAACAGTCCAGCCATACTGCCCACCTAACATCCCACAGTGTATCGTGCTCTTTCTTACTTTTTGTCCTCAGCGTATGATATTGTCCATGCCTGTGATGCCTTCTTATCCTGTCACTTGTTGAATGCCTCCCTCTCCTGCCTGCATAGAGCATACAGCACTTACTTGCCTTTTTATGTCTCAGTCTCCCCCATAGGCTGTAAGTCTCTTGAAGGCAAGAACTGGAACTTGTACCATGTTATATCCCCAAGGCATGGTTTGAAGCCTGAAATATAGTAACCTCCCATTTATTGAGTGAATGAATGGAAATCTTATTATCCTCAAACTACTTATAAGTGATTAATGTGTGACAGGGCAATTGTTAAGGTTTTTATTAATCTGTGACAGACTAATCATATGGTATTTTCAATCTCCACTCTGGCAGATGTTGTAGGTTGATTTGCTTGCCATGTTATGGTGAGGATGAGCAGCTCTGGGTTCCATTTCCCAGACTCTCCTTGAGCAAAACATGACTAGGTATATGACCTTGAGAAGTTATTTTGCCTTTCCATGCCAGAGTTTCCTCACCTGTAAAATGAAGATGCTTATAAACCTTTCCTTGTGGTGTTGTTGGGAGGATAAAATATCGATAAAGCATGCATGTTGCTTGGCACTGGGCGGGGCATATAGTAAAAACACCATAAGTGTTTGCCATTGTAATTAGAGCTTGTCACACACAAATGACTGCCAATAAGCCTTGTTTCATTTGGGGTTTTCACCTGGGCAATTATCTCACTCATTTTTCTCCACATTTCCTTTGCATTGGAATAATAGAATTGAAATAGATCATCTCTAAGGTCCTTTCAGCTCTAAAATAGATTGTAAAATGTGTCCAGAGCACTATGCATTTGTAATAACCCAGAATGAAAGGCAGCAGGGTGGGAGAGGGTGTCAAGGATGGCAATGATGGATATAAAGAACAGGGAAGGAGTACATTCCAAAACATTTTCCAAAATAGCAATTAAGGGGGATTGAGGGCAGGAAAGGTGATCAAACAAAAAGCATTTCATTTTCATTTCTCCCTGTCAACTGTTTCAGCTATCAGAGAGGAGATACCCTTTTTGATAACTTTAGCCTTTGTGTATTGGTAATGCCAATTCTATGCATAGATAAAGGGAGACAATAGAACAGTTGGCCTCTAGTCTCCCCATGGAAGTAGCAGAAAGGATCCTATTGTAGAACTTACAAAAACACTGTCAAATTAAGCTGAGTCATTTAGGATTGCATTTGGCTGCATGAAAGAGAAACCAACCAGAGCTTAAACAAACAGAAGGCTATAGATCTCATTTTACAAGGACACTAAAGATGGACAGTCCAGGGCTAAGAAATTGTTCAGGGAAACAAGCTCCTTCTATACCATACTTTGTCACCCTTAACATGTGACCTTTGTCTTTATGATCACAGAATGGCTACTGCACCTTCAGGTATAAAGTTCTCATTCCAGGCAGGAGGAAGGGGAATGGGCAAAAGACAATAGACACATGACAGCTGAGATTTTTCCCCTTTTATTAGAAAAAGTAAGGTTTTATTTCCTGGAAGCTCCACTGGTAGACTTCTCTAACATTCCACTGGCCAAAAGTGGGTCATATGACCACCCCTAGTTGCAAGGAATTCTGGGCACATTACCACTCCTAGCAAAAGCATGGAATTCTTTTACTGCAGAAGATAGATAAAATAGACTTGGTGTAGGGAACCAGCATGTCTACCACTTGCCTCCTAGTCAATAAAGTAAATTAGGCTTGACTAACACACAATGAAACATATAATATATATGTTGTTTGGTGACAGCTGAAATTAGATTAAGAGAAACAGGCTGACAACAAGACAACAATCTTTATATTGCTTGGAAATTAATCAGGTCTAACTTTCCTTCCCCTTGCACTCATTGGCCTCCCTTCCATCTCCTGCCCTCTGCCTAAAAAGAAAATTGCGTTTAGCACACCAAAAATCTATTACCACTGAGCCAAAAACCTTCCAAATAGATTTGTATGCCTTGTTATTTAACATATTTCAAGTTAACAACTCTCAATTTTTTCTACTCATTTTTATCAGATCTTCATAACACATTTCTATGTTAAATTTGTCACATTGTTTCTCAGTTTCTGTCCTTTCTACCATCACTATTCTGAGGATGAGAGCAGTAAATGTTCCCAATTGTTAGGTCCCTGGAGATTCCAGATTGTAGGATCCACAATTATTCCTTTGTCTTTTCAATAGCTTGTGATACATAGTCTAAAATACAGGAAAGCTCAGTATAGAGAATACACAGACTATATAAAGGAAATCTTTAGAAGCAGATACTGTGTTGACTTTAAAAAGAAAAGTGAGGAAATGTGAAAGCCAGCAAGTTTCTTACATGTAGACATGCATCTAACTCAAAATACTTGTACAAGGTCATCTAGGAGATATTCGAAACATAACCCAAAGAGATAGCACTAAATATCCAAGGGTCTAAATTTTCTAAAACAAGAAAATATCCAGGAAATTCAAAGGCAGAATTCTTATATCAAAAATTGCCCTTGGGCTTGGAATGCCAAAATAGTATCATGAAAATGGGAGAAAGCTTGATGCCATCTGCTGAGAGGTAAGAAGAGAATCTGGCAGTTCACCCTTATATTTGGGGCCATTGATTATTTCCAGATAACTTATGGAAAGTTTCCTGTGCAAATCAGATTCTCTAGATCTGAGGGATTATCCAACAGGCTCCAAATGCTTCTTTACACAATCTCTGAGACTATACATATGGTGAAAGGGTGATAATCACATAGGGATTTGATCAGAATTTTAGCCTAGGATGAGGAAATATATTTAATCACTGTTGCAAATCAGCTCCATTAATACATAAAAATGTTTTCTGGTTGATAAAAAGACAAAGCAACCTATAAAACCATAGTTCAAGACTTGGACAGATACAAGTTACAAAACCACTCAAACAATTCTCTGAAATCTATAACAAGAAAAACAGATAGTTGAGCACCAGGAAAGGTGTGTGCTCTGATCTCATGCCTTCAAGGACAATGAATTGTTTGCTCTTGTTGCTTGTTCTTGCTGTTCTTTTTTGTTTATTAACTTTTGAATGTTCTCTTGAATTGCTGAGTAAAACGTTTTTAGTGTCTCATTCCATATTCTGGAGGTAAAAATACATCTACTACAAAAATATAATTAGCCAAGTTCCAGGATCAGTTAAAGAAAATTAATGACACATTTGTCCAGACCACATGCCAGTATGGCTGGTTGAAACCAGGATCAAGGAAATCAAAGCACTTACTCTGTTAATAAAAGTAGAGGAGGGGCTTCCCTGGTGGTGCAGTGGTTGAGAGCCTGCCTGCCGATGCAGGGGACACGGGTTCCTGCCCCGGTCCGGGAAGATCCCACATGCCGCGGAGCGTCTGGGCCCGTGAGCCATGGCCGCTGGGCCTGCACGTCCGGAGCCTGTGCTTCGCAACGGGAGAGGCCACAACAGCGAGAGGCCCGTGTACCGCAAAAAAAAAAGTAGAGGAAAAACAATGGAAGCTGATAATAAACCACTAGGCCATTGGAAGGGATACATTTAAACAGGACCAAAAGAAATGCCAATCTGTTGAGAATAAAAATCTTGGAATCATTTTTCAGTTGGCTGAAAAAAATAGAATATACCAGTATATGCAAATGATAGACTCTCTCCTTGCCCACTATCAGATTCCCCCTCTAAAATGTAACAATTTATATTTTAAACCACAGAGCAACATCAAATCTGCACTGCTAAGCTACTGATACCATGGAAGAGACAGTATTCACTACTTTTCCCAGCCACCTTTGCAGTGAGGAGAAAATGATGTGGCTGAGTCCCCACCAATGGGAGTATGAGTTGAAGGGGTAGGTCCCTGCTGGTCCAAGGCAATTAAAGTGTTTGTGAGATGTCCACACTCCTCTCTGCTATCCATGTGGCTAGAAGTAAAGCCCTCCAAAATGACAGTTTCAAAGTGAAAGCTGCCTAGATCCCTGAATCACTGTTGGAGCAGAGGCTATGAGCTGACTTTCTTGACTTATCTCATCCTATTCCAAGAGCAGGACAGAGTTGTAGCCACAATTTACTGGGTGTCTACTCTAGGCCAGGTACCTTATTATGCTATCTCATTTAACTGTAAATATTTTTCTTACTTCTTAGATGAATAAATTAGAGCTCAGAGAGGTTAAACAAGCCCTAGACTCTAAAGCATCCAGCTAATAATAGAGGGATGATATTTGAATCTTGGGTCTGTCACTGTAGCCATCGTACTTTCAAATATGCCACAAATCCAGTTCCCATAAAAGAGAACACAGAACTGGATGAGTTTTCAGTGGTAGCCTGAGGGTCTAGACTTCATGTCAGACAAGCGTTAAAGGCAATGTCACCATGTGAGGCTGAGTGACAGGCAAACTTTCAAGCTGGTGGAGGAGTAATTGGGTACTACAAGGTGTCCAAATGGGAGACTCAGTGGAGTAGAATTAAACAAAACTTGAGCCATTGTTGTTACAGTTTAGCTCTTGAAGTCTCTAACCTCCTTAAAAAGGCATCCTGTTCTCTTAGGAAGAAGCCTGACACCTGTGCTGCTCTGAGCCCTAGGGCTTTCCCAGGGAGTCCATAGGTAAAACAGGCTTCCCTTTTCATCTGAATTCCAGCATTCTAAGGGGACCTAAACCTGCTCAACAGGTTCTGAAGATGTAAGAAGCCCAGCAACAGCAGGACAGATGACCTCATTTTTAAAACCTTATTCAAAACAACCCTCATCCTTGTCTTCCCCTTGACATTTAGGGGAAAAGGAGCTGAAGATCCCATGCAAAAGATAACTACCCTCTGATATCCTAGAAGCCATGAGGAGCTCCTGTATCAGGAGGCCAGGGTTTCTATAGCATTTGCTGGAATTTAAAGGACCAATTAATTGCCCTCCCTTCCTTACTAGGTTTAGAACAAACTGAGAAACATACAGAGGATTCAAATGAAAGATCAGAATGTCAATTTTATTGCTGATGGAGCTGGATTTAGAATAATATTTGGACCAATGTCAAAGGGGCTTCCTAAAATGCAGCCTTACCAGGCCCACTGACTTTCCAGAACCATCTGCAACAGGCCCAGGTGTACATTTCCGGCCCCCACAGGCAGGGATCGCCCAGGAGCTTTGCCAGATGAAGCGAACTTCCATTCCTTGGCAGGGCAGTTGCAAAGGGAGAAGACAAAAGAGGCTGCCGTATTCAGCAAGGGGCCTCTGTCCATTCATGGGAGGATCGCTGGTGAATAGATGACAGGTTCTTGATATTTCACCAGTTAGATAAATCAGGCTTCCTCCCGTGGGTGGAGTAAGTGGCGTAGAAAAGGCCAAAGTTTAGTGCCTTGCTACTCAAAGTCTATCCTTGGGCCAACATGGTCATCTGGAAGCTTCTTGGAAATGTAAGAGCTCAGGCCCCATCCTTCCTTATCTTACTTACTCGCAATCTATGTTTTAACAAAGTCCTCAGGTGATTTGTATGCACATGAAAGTCTGAGAAGCATTGCTAAACAGAAGTGCTGTCACAGAAATTTCAAGACAGAGCAAAGGAATTTCCCCAACAGAACCTTAAGCGAGGTGACCAGAGAGGCCAAAGGCCATCTTCAGTATTTCATAGTGAAGCTTCCCTTGATGTAGGTAACATAGGATTTTAACAAATACTTGGGATTTTAAACTAAAGCTATAGTTTCAATTGTCTCAAATTAAGTGAATTAGCTAAATTCCTGGACTACTTCTAGTGAGCCCTTGCCAAGATAAAGACTGAGCAAAGACAAGGAAGAAAGTAACAGAATATGATTGCATTTCTTCACTTAGGAGTCCTTGGAGTCAAGCATTTGAAGAACTGAGAATCACCGTCAAATGGAATCTAAATGACAAATCCTGGGCAGGGTCCATCACATGGAGAGTTCTTTGGCCTACTTTTGGCTTCATTGAATCTATACTATGTCATCTTTATTTTATAGTCAGTTTAGAGTTGGAAATACAGGCTGAGAACTCTCTTGATGGCAAGTTTAGAGCTTATTGACAGATTTTGCCAAATACAAGTGAGTCCCAGTTATTTACTCAGTTCTTTGGTAACCTAAATATTATATCTAATTTTCTCTCCCACAGAGTGGTCAGAGGTACCATCAGTTCCATGACTTTCACATTTGTATAATCATAACCAAAGAGTGTTTTTTAAAATTTTTATTGGAGTATAGTTGATTCATAACGCTGTGCTAGTTTCAGGTGCACAGCAAAGTGAATCAGCCATACACACATACATATCCATGTGTTTTTTTTTGTCTATTTTGTCTAACCACGTTTATTTGTCTCTCCCTCAAATGCCAATGGTAGATTATTGCTGGCAAAAGGCTGTTACCTCGTGGCCACAACCTGCCCTGAGTTTGAAAATTTCAACCTCGGGTTGCCAGGGTTGTTTTCATAACTCCTCTTAGGGCTCAGTGAAAGAATCCCTGCTTTGCCCACAGCATGGCTCTACTCTCTTTCTTGAAGTCTGTACTACTTGTGAGCTGTTAGCTGACAAGCTGTTAGCTTCATGACCACTGATGGCACAAGGTGATGGATGGATGAAGTCTTCACACCTAGTGCTGCCTATTAAAGAGAGAGATTGGAAAGAGTGCTTAGTTGATAAGAAGGAAAATAATTCACTCTTGCTCCAGAACTGAACTGGTATAAACTGCCACATTCCAAATGAGCCATTCCTTTTACTTCACATTCTACTTGGCTCCCTGTTAAGTGTTCAAAACATTCTGATACTGCTTATGGCTCTTTCCTACAAAGTCCAATGAAACCTATTCAATGGCAGTGTGCCCAATAGCATATGATGCAGAGCTTTTTTTGTTAATGGTACCTATTTACACAGAACATATCAGCCTATCACCTAAAGACACTTTGGCAGTCAACTATTTTAGAGGCACACAGGGGAGAGAGATGATGAATATGTAATTTTGATTTACTAAATGGTTTTTCTTCTTAAAATGAAAATGTCAAAGGCCCAGATTATGTGGGGAAAAAATCATTTTCCTTATGTGCTGTTCCTTCTGTGTGAATCTTTCTTTGTTCTGAAACTAATTTCACCTGAGAAGCCATATCAGCATAGCACAAAGAAAATTAGATATCTACTTACGAATTATCTGATTTACTGGATAATATAAGGCCCTGAAGAGTCTTTCGAATGGTGATTTGAGTCAGTTACTCAGGAAATTAAAGAGATGTCATAAACTTCAATAGGTAGAGTATGGTGCTAACTTATTTGTATTAGTTGTCTGGATTTTTCTGGGGAATTTATTCTCTTTCATTTCATCTTAGGTTGTATCAAACAGAGTAAACTATACCAAGTTGCTCTAAAGTTTGAAAATGATTGCTTATAATACTGAGATAATTTTATTTACAGAAAAAAAACCTATTTTTAGCAATAATAACCAAGCAGCTAATGGTCCATCTTCTAATATTTTGCCATAATGCATTCCACTTCCATTTGAATAACTATTTCTCTAAAGCTAAGATGTTATTTATTTTAGTGCCATTTCTTGCTGGCCTTGCATGCAAACATAGATATAATAGTTTCATTTAACTGTACATTTGGAAAACATACTCCCAAAATGAAAAGCCATTCTTATTATAGTCAAGTCCATTTATATTATAGCAAACTATTATTAGTAACGTCAGAGGAATAATGTAGAAGGCTGTGTTTGAGCAGAATTTTATTAGAACTTACTAAGTGGTCTACAACCATTTTCTCATTTGCTTTCCACAATAATTCTGTGAGCTAAGCAAGTCAGGTAGCACTATTCCTATTGTTTTATTGTTTGGGAAACAAGCTCAGAGAGGTGATAGGCCCTGCCAAAGTCATCCAGTTAGTAATGGATTTGGTCACAGACCCAGGTCCTCTGGCTCCTTGTCCAGTTCTATTGGGTTGTGAAAAAAGGCCCAGGGAGACATTTCTCACACGATGATTGTAAAACCCGAGAGAAATAAAAACATTCTCATTCTACGTTGAAAATTTTCTAACCAGATAACCAAGGAATCTTTTTAAGGTAAAGTAGATGTGTCAAAAAGAGGAAATTTGGGGGCTTCCCTGGTGGCGCAGTGGTTGGGAGTCCGCCTGCCGATGCAGGGGACGCGGGTTCGTGCCCGGGTCCGGGAGGATCCCATGTGCCATGGAGCGGCTGGGCCCGTGAGCCATGGCCGCTGGGCCTGAGCGTCCAGAGCCTGTGCTCCGCAACGGAAGAGGCCACAGCGGTAAGAGGCCCACGTATCGCAAAAAAAAAAAAAAGAGGAAATTTAGGATGTTTTAATTTAGTAAAAAATTCTTATGTAGCCTTTTAAGACTCACTATAACTTGGAAAAATAATACCTTATACTTACACAACTTTTTACACTTCACAAGGCAACTGTATATAGGCTATCTCGTTTAATGTTCCTAATAGTCCTATGGTTGGTAGAACAGGTGGAGAAACTGAGTCTCAGAGTGTCTAAGTGACTTGCAAAGATTTCTAGGTGGCAGAGGTAGGGTCAGAACCCTGATATTCTTCAAGGATGGTGTTCTTTCCACTACTCCATAGCTCATTGTCACATATCTTATATGAGGCTTAACAGCTTAACAGAGTTAATTGGGCTTCTTGTCACCACTACTCACATTTTTCCTGTGTCACTGGGAGACAATCAACAAACACTGTGTAGCAAATCTGATGGTATGAAAAAGTTCAGCAGAGGAAGTTAAGCTGTAGGTACTTCTCCCAAGAGTATGGACTACCAGCCATATCTTTAGTCCTATGCTCTGAGAGGGAATAGTCACAGCTTTCTACTCAACTCTTCATTGAAGCGTACCATCATAGACATTTTCCCTGTCCTGTTTTTGGAGACAGGCCAAATCTGATACCCATTTGATAGGGGGGATTTGGAAATATAGAAATGTCTTAAGAATTAATTTTCACTGACAAACCCATTAAAAATGCCTGACTTGAAAGAATGATACTTGTGAGAGATTATCTACATCCTACATTTGTTTCATTTCTTCATTCTTTTTTCTTTTGTCCCAAAATGTGATCTGCAATGATTTAGAGCTAATAGTTTACAGCTGAAGAAGATAAACTTATTCAAAATAAGTTATACAGTACTCCAAAATGATACTGACTAAGCCCATGAGGAGAAAATGCTTGCATCTCAAGATATAGAAGGGGAAGTTACCAGACATTTCTTATCCACATATAAGGATTTGAGACAAACACGATTTAATCAAGGAATGTGAACGAGAACACATTTTGAATGTCCTTTCCATCTTATTTTCCAGTAGCCTCAGCGTTCAACAAGAACACCTACTATACAGACGATAAACTTGTTAATCAGTTTTCTGCAATAAAGCTTATCTCTGTGAGTACATTACTCATTCAAGAAGTTCTAATGTAATAAGCCTACATGCGACTTTTATTCTCCCAGTAATCTTAATTACCCATTTTACTGCTATGTGCTCAACTGTCAGGATACAATTGGCCAAGAAAAGCTTTTTTGAAAATTATAAACATCTTGAGTTTCGAGTCAATAAAGTTGATGGCAATCTTGAATATTATTATTAAATTTCCTCAAAGTTTTCTACCCCCTCCCTTCTTAATGGTACCCGTTGGCTTACAGCACTGTTGGCATTTGGTCTTATAGTGTTTACCACCCACTTCAGACCACTTTCATAAGCAATTTGGTTACAAGATGGCCCAGTCCTGGCACGTGGTGGGCTGCTACCAGCCTTACCTAAGCCAACCATAGACCAATTACCTATTGAGGGAAAACGAAAACAGAAAGCATGCTGGTTTTTTTTCATTTCAAGAACAAGGTATTTTCGGGACTTCCCTGGCAGTCCAGTGGTTAAGACTCTGAGCTTCCACTGCAGTGTGTGTGGGTTCCATCCCTGGTCTGGGAATTAAGATCCCATGTGCCACGCAGCATAGCCCAAAAAAAAAAAAAAAAGGTATTTTCAAGTCACTCAAAGTATCTCTCATTCAATCATCTATTCAATTATTTATTCAAGCATTCATTGAGTACCCACTACGTACCAAACCAGACTCAGCCCAGGCAACACAATACTGAATTAACTACAATTTTGCCACCCAGGCCCTCCACCTCATCCCACACTGATGCACCATTCTGCAAAGAATTTGCAATCCAGTAGAAGAGAAAACAGTTAATTATGATGCTATTAAGTAAGCACTAATGGATATATGAGCAGCAGTATGACTAGAACAAAATTCAGTTGAATTTGCAATACAATCTTAGTGTGTGTGTGTGTATATATATATATATATATATATATATATATATATCACTCCCACCCCATCCTCACCCGGAAGGATTCCCAAATGAAAGCTATAGGTTTGTTCTATACTCTCTCTGATCCTCAATTTCTCTACCCATCTCCATGAAGCTAGTACCTTCATCTGAGGACGTCTCAGAAAAAGCTACTACTAGAAATTATCTCGAGTGATATACATGGCTAAACATTTTTGTAATCTTAAGCAAAAATATTTATTGATTTTATTTTTTGATGTAGAAAATACTCAAAAGTCAAGATCGTCTGCTAATTTTGTCACACGTTTTCCTATTCTTTTAGAATGTTTGAAATTTCCTACATATGGCAAATTCTCTCTCCTTAAAAAAATATAAATAAAGGAAATCTAATTTAAAATTAAAATTGTTTCATCCAAATGTGTTGTATCATAATTCAGTTTTGTTTGAAGACTGCCATTCTTTGTTTTTATGAATTTTAATATGAGATTAGAAATGACAGCAAGTGTGTTTGTGTGTGTGTGTATGTGTGTGTGTGTGTGTGTGTGTGTGAGAAATCTTACAAAAACAGGAGGGTGCATTGTAATGCCTGGTCAAATTCAGTGCCATGAAGAAAATATTTAATCCGGGTAGTGAGCGGGGTTCATCCAAAGTTTAGGTCAAAGCCAGCATTAGCCAATGCTTGGTTCTTTGAATCATCTTCCTCGTCTTTACCTTCCTCCTCCTTCTCCTCTCCCTCACCACCACCACCATCATCATCATCACTACCATTTATCAAAACTTTGCTAACTCCAGGCGTAATGCTGGATACTTCATGCATCATCCTCACAACAACTCTTCTAGGAAACTGAGACTCAGATTAAGTAAACTGTGTATGCAGTTAGCTAGAGAGACAGAGCTAAGATTAGAATAAAGTACATCTAAGCGTTAGGCCATTCCCAGTAGTTTCTTAGCTAAGGCAGAGCCACCCTTCATCGCAGCCCAGTTGCAGGACAGCCCCACGTGTAGGACTTCAGTGCGGCTTCCATAGGAGCGCTGAGCCAGCAGCCCTACATCCCAGCACTCACATGACCTCGGTCTTGTGACTTGCTTCTGCATCAGCTGGGGTAGTGTGAGAGAAGTCGAGGAGGAGAGGAGCGTGTCCTCAAAGAAGGTCATCTTTAATCCTTCTACGGCTTCTCTGTGCCGCTCCGATTCTAAGGCTGATTTCACATCAGCCCTCGTTTTCCCTCTAACTGGTTTCTTCTTCCTCTCACTCACTTAAAAAAAAAAACAAAAAAACAAAAACAATTTTGTAGGTCAGATGCTGTAATTTAATAGGAATCTAAGAGTAACTGCAGATGATCCTAAGGTGCCAGGGGTGGTTTCTACTGGCTCCTTTCCTTCCAATCCTGTAAGAAAGGTTGCCACCTGTTATCAGGGAGCAGCTCAATAACAAATTCCAGGATTGGAATTAAATTGCTTTAACTTCACTACAATTACTTCTTTTGTTGGGCAAAGTGTATTCAAATTATGCAGTTTATTGGATTTTTACCAATCTCTTCAACCCTTAGGTACCTTGTAGAATGTGCTAGAATAAGGTAGGAATTAGAGAGAAAACGTACTGGTTTTTTTTCAATCCAGACTTTAACACTGAAATTATTAGCAATTTTTCTGTATGAAAAAAGTCTGCAAAATCTCATTAAGTGTCATCGAGAAAGAAGAAAAAAGAAACTTTCAAGCTTCTTGTTCAATCACATATCCATTTTCAGATTTTATTTTTTTAATTAAAGTACAATTTATTTGCAATATTATATTGGTTTCTCATGTACAGCATAGTGATCCAGTATTTTTTACAGGTTATACTTGATTAAAAGTTATTACAAGCTAATGGCTGTAAGTCCCTATCCTATACAATATATCTTTGTTGCTTATATGTTTTTTACATATTAGTTTGTACCTCTTAATCCTATACCCTTAATTTGCCCCTCCCCCTTACATCTCCCCACTGGTGACCACTAGTTTGTTTATATACCTGTGAGTCTGTTTCTGTTTTGCATATCCATTCATTTATATTATTTTTAGATTCCACATATAAATGCTATCACACAGTATTTGTCTTTCTCTGACTTACTTCGTTATGCATAATACTCTCTAGGTCCATCCATGTTGCTTCAAATAGCAGAATTTCATTCTTTTTAAGTCTGTGTAATATTCCACTGTACACATGTAACATATCTTCTTTATCCATTTGTCTGTTCAGGGGTATTTACATTGCTTTCATATATGGGACATTGTCAACAGTGCTGCTATGAGCATTGGGTTTTATGTATCTTTTTGAATTAGTGTTTTCATTTTTTGTTTTTTCTGGTTATGTACCCAGGAGAGTGATTGATAGATCATATGGAAGTTCTATTTTTAGCTTTTTGAGGAACCTCCATACTGTTTTCCATAATGGCTGCAATAAATTACAATCCTATCAACAGTGTAAAGGGCACTTTTCTCCACATCATTTCCAAAATTTCTTATTTGTAGACATTTTGATGACAGCTATTTTGACAGGTGTGAGGTTGATACCTCATTACTGTTTTGAATTGAGCTTCTTTAATAATTAGCGATGTTGAGCATCTTTTCATATGCCTATTAGCCATCTGTATCTCTTCCTTGGAAAGATTTCTATTCACAACTACTACCCACTACCAACTGCATTTTTTTGTTTGTTTTTTTATACTGAGTTGTATGAACCGTTTATATATTTTGGATATTAACCCTTTGCCAGTCATAACATTTGCAAATATTTTCTCCCATTTTGCAGTTTGACTTCTTTTTTATTGGAGTATAGTTGTTTTACAATGTTATGTTAGTTTCTACTATACAGTGAAATGAAGTAGAGTTCCCTGTGCTATATAGCAGGTTCTCATTAGTTATCTATTTTATACATATTGGTGTGTATATGTCATTTTCAGATATATTGACTAACCTTAGAAATCATATTTTAAATATTTACCATGGGCAAGATGATCCCGTATTAATGAATATTCCTATAACCCCAGAAGATACTGACTAGATTCAACTGCTATGGAAAGCCACTTCTACAATTAGCGTCCTGGCACTCCTTCCAAAAGGAAAGTATTTAAACTCTATAAATGAGTGGAATACCTACTTCAACTCCTGTTTCTTTCCATTTTGCCTTCTCTCATTGATACAATATAGCTGTACATAGACTACTACTATACTTCTAAAAATACTAGTTCTCAGGGAGGTGATGGGGGTATTCAGTCTGATAGCTCTCAGACATTTTCATGAGAGCGTTTTTGCAATACTATTCTATGAAAATTTGAGGACAATGAACGGTGAACTTCAATGCCCTTGATGATATGAGCCAAAATGGCACATCAGGGATTTCCAATATTTACATATGATTTCATCAATATGTAGCATCACTGGGTCATCCATATTTCAAAGTATTCTGGCAATAAATTTCATCAGTTTAATCTCTAAACTGAAGAAAAATTTTTTTTTGAATTTTATTTTTTTTTTATACAGCAGGTTCTTATTTGTCATCAATTTTATACACATCAGTGTATACATGGCAATCCCAATCGCCCAATTCACCACACCACCATCCCCACCTCCTCGCCACTTTCCCCCCTTGGTGTTCATACGTTTGTTCTCTACATCTGTGTCTCAATTTCTGCGCTGCAAACTGGTTCATCTGTACCATTTTTCTAGGTTCCACATATATGCATTAATATATGATATTCGTTTTTCTCTTTCTGACTTACTTCACTCTGTATGACAGTCTCTAGATCCATTCACGTCTCAACAGATGACCCAATTTCGTTCCTTTTTATGGCTAACATTCCATTGTATATATGTACCACATCTTCTTTATCTATTCATCTGTTGATGGGCATTTAGGTTGCTTCCATGACCTGGTTATTGTAAATAGTGCTGCAATGAATATTGGGGCACATGTGTCTTTTTGAATTATGGTGTTCTCTGAGTATATGCCCAGTAGTGGGATTGCTGGGTCAGATGGTAATTCTATTTTTAGTTTTTTAAAGAACCTCCATACTGTTCTCCATAGTGGCTGTATCAATTTACATTCCCACCAACAGTGCAAGAGGGTTCCCTTTTCTCCACACCCTCTCCAGCACTTGTTGTTTGTAGATTTTCTGATGATGCCCATTCTAACTGGTGTGAGGTGATACCTCATTGTAGTTTTGATTTGCATTTCTCTAATAATTAGTGATGTTGAGCAGCTTTTCATGTGCTTCTTGGCCATCTGTATGTCTTCTTTGGAGAAATGTCTATTTAGGTCTTCTGCCCATTTTTTGATTGGGTTGTTTGTTTTTTAGATATTGAACTGCATGAGCTGTTTATATATTTTGGAGATTAATCCTTTGTCTGTTGACTCATTTGCAAATATTTTCTCCCATTCTGAGGGTTGTCTTTTCATCTTGTTTATGGTTTCCTTGGCTGTGCAAAAGCTTTGAAGTTTCATTAGGTCCCATTTGTTTATTTTTGTTTTTATTTCCATTACTCTAGGAGGTGGATCAAAAAAGACCTTGCTGCGATTTATGTCAAAGTGTGTTCTTCCTATGTTTTTCTCTAAGAGTTTTATAGTGTCTGGTCTTACATTTAGGTCTTTAATCCATTTTTTGTTAGACTTACCAGGCAGATCAAAAAGGTAAAGTACTAGGAAATCTAACAAATAAAAAGTATTAGTTGTAGAAACAAGCGAAGAGTGATAATAAACATGATAATACTGCTAATAAATATACAAAACTTAAATAAAATGGTCAATGTTTCCTATTACTAGAAATTTCTTCAAAGAATGAAACAGACTAGGTCTTTTAATTGATAATTACCATATTTTCTTTCTCTTGAAATTGATTCATACAAACATTTGTCAAGTACTTACAATGTATCAGATTAGGATACATTGGGAATAAGTAGGGAGCTGGGAATAAGTAGGAAGGAAACACAGCACATATGTCAGTAATATTCTACAATTATTTTGGTTGTACCATACTGTCAATTTGAGGGGAGGGGTGATAAATATTTTTTAAAAGCAGAACAACCAAAAATATTCTTAACATGTAACATCTATGGGATAATCTTAATGAGTTTTCAAGTAGGTTTCTAGATTACTTCCATTGTTCCACATTCTTGAAAATATCTAAAATATAGGGCAGCCCGATGCAAATGAATTCTAGCCACCATCTCATCTTTGCCACAATCACTCAGGATTCCTTGCCTAGATGTGAGCTTCTGATTGGTTGAGCCAGGTTATAGTCTTGCACACCAGCCTTCATGAGACAGGTCCCTCAGTCTCTTTAATAAGAAGCAGGTCACTGCTCTCACCAAGATTAATCCAGTGTAAAACATCTCCCAAATGGAGAGGGTACTCCACGGCTAGGCAACCAAAAACACAAGAAATGATCACATCACTCTCTCACGTTTGGTTCCCCAACATCTTTATACGCTTTCATTCCTAAACCATTCCTTCAAAAATAATAAGTAAATAACAAATGTTTCACTTAATATATCCACTGTTATGCATCGGTAAAGTGGCAGGATACAAAATTAATACAAAAATCAGTTGCATTTCTATACACTAACAATGAACTATCTGAAAAGGAAAAAAGAAAGCAGTGCCATTCATAATAGCATCAAAAATAATAAAATACTTAGGAATAAATTTAACCAAGGAAGTGAAAGATCTGAACACCAAAAACTATAAGACATTGATGAAAGAAATGGAAAAAGACATAAATAAATGGAAATATATCCCATGATCTTGGATTGGAAGAATTAGTATTGTTAAAATGTCCCTACTATCCAAAGCTATCTATAGATTCAATGCAATCTCTACCAAAATTCCAAAGACATTTTTTACAGAAAAAGAAAAAAAATCCTAAAATTCATATGGAACCACAGAAGATCCCAAATAACCAAAGCAATCTTGAGAAAGAAGAACAACAAGCTGGGATCATCACACTTCCTGATTTCAAACTATATTACAAAGCTATAATAATCAAGACAGTATGGTACTAGCATAAAAACAGATACATAGACCAATGGAAGAGGATCAAGAGCCCAGAAATAAACCCATGCATATATGGTCAACTAATATTTGAAAAGGGAGCCAAGAATACTCAATGGCAGAAAAGATGGTCTTTTAAATAAATGGTGTTGGGAAAAATGGATATCCACATGCAAAAGAATGAAACTGGACCCTTACCTTATGTGAGAAAAAGTTAACTTGAAATGGATTAAAGACTAAAATATTTTAAGACCTGAATCCATAAAACTCCTAGAAGTAACCAGGAAAAGTGCTCCTCAACATTGGTCTTAGCAAGCACTTTTTGGATATGACACCAAAAGCACAAGCAGCAAAGCAAAAATAAATAAGTAGGAGTGCATCAAACTAAAAAGCTTCTACACAGCAAGAAAACAATCAACAAAATGAAAAGGCAACCTACAAATGGGAAAAAATATTTACAAATGATATATCTGATAAGGGATTTATACCCCAAATATATAAGAAACTCATATAACTCAATAGCAAAATATAATAATAATAATCTGATTTAAAAATGAGCAAAGGACATGAATAGATATTTTTCCAAAGATATGCAAATGGCCAACAGGTACATGCAAAAATAATCAGCATCACTAATCATCAGGAAAATGCAAATCAAAACCACAATGAGATATCACTTCACACCTATTAGAATGGCTATTATCAAAAAGACAAGAGATAACAAGTGCTGACAAGGATGTGGAGAAAAAGGAACCATTTGGTTCTTTTGGTCCCTGTTGGTGGAAATGTAAATTGGTACAGCCACTATGGAAAACAGTATGGAGTATTTAATTCAAAAAATTAAAAATAGAGCTATCATATTATCTAGCAATCCCACTTCTGGATATAAATCTGAAGGAAAAAATTGACTATTTTGAAAAGATATCTGCACCCCATGTTTACTGCAACATTATTTACAATAGTCGAAACACAGAAACTACACAAGTCTCCATCAACAAACAAATGGGTAAAGAAAATGTGGCATATACATAGAATGGAACATTATTAGGCCATAAAAAAGAAGGAAATCCTGCCATTTGGAGAACATGGATGAACTCTGAGGGCATTATGCTAAGTGAAATAAGTCAGACAAAGAAAGAAAAATACCGAATGATCTCACTTATGTGTGAACTATTAAAAAAAAAAAAACTGAACTCATAGAAACAGAGTGTAGACTGGTGGCTGCCAGGGATGAGGTTGTGAGGGAAATAAGTAGAGGCAATCAAAGAGTAACAACTTTCAGATTTAAGATGAGTAAGTTCCAGGGATCTAATGTACAGCATGGTGACTAGAGTTGACAATACTGTATTGTATACTTGAAAGTGGCTAAAAAAGTAAATTTTAAAAGTTCTCACCACACAAAAAATAAATAAAATAACAATGGTAGCTATGTGAGGTGATGACTGTGTTAACTAACCTTATTGTGGTATGCATTTTGTAATATATATGTATATCAAATCATCACAATGTACAGCTTCAACTTACACAATGTTATATGTCAATTTTCTCTCAATGAAATGGGAAACAAATTTTTAAAAGAACCCAGATAGGCATGTGAGAAGCTCAGCTTTCATTTCAGTGGACACATATCTCCCTTGGAATTTGATATCTCTAAATAGCTGAGACCAGAGTTGCAGAGATTAAAGACTTTTGTAAATGGTGTATCATTAAGAGTTTCATGTAAAGAACCACTTCAATTTACATCCCTTATACACACACCCATGTCTTCTGGTTCTAGAACAGCACCATGTACCACTGGCTGATTCATAGTATGTGTTGCATCAGGCAGGACAAACACTGATTTGGCAAGATAGCATCTTCCAGCTGGTGTTTACAAAGTTTTCAGTAGGCTTTTCCATTGTTCTCTAACGCCACGTACTTTTTTTTTTTTTTTAAATATTTATTTATTTGGCTGCATCAGATCTTAGTTGCAGCATGTGGGCTCCTCTTTAGTTGTGGTGTGCGGGTTTTTCTCTCTCTAGTTGTGGTGCACAGTTTCAGGGCATGTCAGCTCTGTAGTTTGTGGCACGCATGCTCTCTTGTTGAGGCGCACAAGCTTAGTTGCCCCCATCATGTGGGATCCCTGACCAGGGATCAAACCCACATCCCCTGCTTTAGAAGGCGATTCTTTACCACTGGACCACGAGGGAAGTCCCTAAGGCCAGGTATTTCTGAGAGATGGGTACATAAAACCTATGAACCTTAAGGATCAACCTTGTATCTTTTTCTATAAAGTGAGTTCCTAGATCAAAAGCAATGTTGTACAGGACACCAAGAATATGTAGAAGTAATTTCATAAATCTATAGCAGAAACCTAAAAGGCCATAAAGGCAAACTAAATCCCAAATAATTATCTACTGTAGTGAGGATAAATTGAAGCAGTTCTCAACAAGGCTGATTAAGAAATGGGAAGAAAATTAGAACCTGGTGGATCTAGAGCTAAAGGGCAAACTAAGCTGCCAGGCTGACCCCACTGCAAGAAAGTAAGTCTACCATCCACAGCAGTGTCCAAGGAAGTTTGGCAACCCATGCAGGAAATGCCAGCACCACGGCCCACGTGGCCCTAGGCCAGGCAGATGGGCTACAGGAGGAGTACCTTTTGGCAGACACATGTTCACAAATTGAGCAGGAGAAAGCATGGGAGCCTCAGGGGGCTGTCTCATTTGTTACACAGCCCACACAGTAGCTGAGTATTTGGGGAGCATGGTCATGCCCTCAGAGAAGAGGCTGTACCGTAACAAGGGCTCAGGAGTTCAGAGTGGAGCTCAGATCCAGGATTAACTATATGGTCTGAAGAGACTGACCTCAACTTACTCAGTACGTGATTTCAGGTGAAAGACTTTTCCAGATCATACATGTTGGTGAGGCCAGGGCTACCAAGGCCACATAGAGCTGGGAAAGCAAGGATTACACCATCGCTTTATTTATAACTCACCTATGCTTATTAAATTCTCCCTTACTCGTGTCTTATTCTTCCATTTCCTCTCACTTGACCCACATTATTTTCTTTTTTTTTTTTGACCCACATTATTTTCTATAAGAGAACCCTACTCCCCTGTGCTCTGGAATAGATAAGGCCCTAAGTATTAGTTTTTTAGCCTTGGTCATCTTTGTATTATCCTCAGAAGAGTCTATCGCTGTAGCTTGTCCATAAATTTACTCAACTATGTACTGAACTGCATTGTTTTTTTTTACCATATTAAGACCAAGTTACAAGGATTTACTTTCTAGAGCCATGTATAATCACTCTGATATAAAGTACCACTGTAAAGGCTGCCCATTTTGACATCAATATAACAGCTTGGACTCACTTGAAGAGCATTTTATACGCGGAGTGGTGTTGCAATTGCTAAGGCAGCTGCATTCTTTCTAGAGAATAGCAAAGATTCTCTGAAGCAATCAAAAACATATAGTCATTGTGTATGTTAGCACTGCCCTTGAAATAACAAAAGGCCTTTTGATAAGAGTTCTAAACTACAAGTGTTTCCATGGGTGCTTGAGGATAATGGGCACAGATTCACACTCCTGCATTTACGGTTGACTCATCTCTTTTGTGACTCTTCCCAGTGAACAAAGAAGAATGAAATAGACATGAGTGAACATATACTGAGTCGTGGTGTGGGGGATATTTTTGCCTAGTTTTCAAAGAAATGGTTTAGTGCACTGAGTTCAAGTACAGGGAATTGTGGGAGTTAAATGAGTTCAGAAAGTACCCATGGGTATTATTCAGCCCAAATCTGAGTCAAAGAATCCAATAAAACTCGTATTATAAACGTGTCAAAGAGAATCAAATTAGAGCTTTGTGAATTTCTGAGGGCTTTTCAAGTTAAATCACCTATTTTTTAAAAGTTGAATAAATGCCAAAGTCAAGTCTTCTCTTAACAAACACGTTTCAACAGGAGGCAAACAAAGCAACGATTTCTAAGTCTCTGCTGATCCCTTGATAATCCAAATCCCTTACCACGGCCTTCAAAACTGTAGGATCTGGGTTTTGATCCACATGCCAGCTTCACCTCAGTCCCTTTCCTTCTGCCACACAGGTCACCTTGCAGCTAAATTTTTATATACTATGGGCTTTTGCACATTATATTCCCTTTGCCCTAGAAAATTCTGCCCCCCTCCACATCCACCTTATGTAACTGGCTCCTTCTAATCCTTTATGTCTCAGCCTAAATGTGACTTTCTAAGAGAGATCTTCCTAAAATTCTGATTCAAAGCAATCCCAACACTAGCAGTCTTGTCATGGAAATTGACAAGCTGATTGTAAAATGTACATGGGGATGCAAAGGGCCAAGAATACCCAAGAGAATCTTGAAGAAGATGTAAAAAGCACTAAGGATAAAAGTAAAGAGTGATAGACTGAAATACAATAAAATAAGAATTCTTTATCTAATGATACAGTTAAGACAGAAAAACCAAGCCACAAATGTGTGCGTGTGCGAGGGGGGATAGGGTTGTGTAGTTTTGTGTCCGGAATATGTAAAGAATTCTTCTAAATCCATAAGACAAAGAAAGACAACCCAGTAGAAAAATGGGCGAAAGACTGGCACAAGCACTCCACAGAATAAAATAAACAAATGACCTGTTAACACATGAAAAGATACTCAAACACATTAGTCATGGGGAAATGCAAATTAAAACCACAATAAGAAAACATATGCACACCCTCTAACATAGCTAAAATTTAAAACTCTGACAATATTAACTGTTAGTAAGGATGTGAAAACAACTAGAATTCACATTAATTGTTGGTAAGACTATAAACTGGTACAACCACTTCGAAAAATAAAATTGGCACATCTACTAAACACATACATACTTATATTTATACATCTACATCTACATCTATATTTATTCTTTTTCAAATTCTTTTCCCATTTAGGTTGTTACATAATACTGAGCAGAGTTCCCCGTGCTATACAGTAGGTCCTTGTTGGTTATCCATTAAATATATGTACATGTCAATCCCATATACTTTAAGTCACCAATAGATTATTCATAATACCTAATACAATGTAAACACTACGTAAATAGTTACTGGCATATGTCAAATCCATGTTTGTCTTTTTTGGAACTTTCTACCCCAAATAATTTTGGTCTGCAGTTGACTGAATCTGCCCACATGGAGGGGCAACTGTACTATGATACAGTGATTTCTCTCCTAAGTATATAAACAAGAAAAATGTATACATATGCTTCTCAAACAGCATAGTACATAACTAAAAATGTACATAACAACACTTCATAGTAGCTTGAAATTGGAAACAATGCAAATATCTACCAACCACAGAATGGGAATGGTTAAGTAAAATGTGGCATATTCATACAACGGAATACCAAAGAGTAATAAAAGGACAAACATTTAACAACATAGAGGAATTTCACAAATATAATGTTGAGTGAAGTAAGCTAGACACCAAAGAGTATACACTATATGATTTCATTTACATATGCTGAGAAAATAGGCAAACTAATCTATGGTGCTCTTGCAGTAGTGGAGAAAAACAGTTTGCCCACATTTAAAATTTTTTAAAGTAGTATTGTAGAACTAATGAAGAATTTATTTCTCCTTTCCACACTATATTTCCACATCTGTCTTCTCCATGTGGTTATTAACCAGATCATTTCTAGGTCAGAACTTCCAAAGCAATGCTGAGGACAAACTCTGGGGACATGATGAGTTCAGGACATGGGTGAATATATTTTCCCAGTAAAAACTGAATGTTTCTTTAAAAAATATAACCATATATTTGAAACAAAACAAAAATGTGTGCACACATACACACTCATACTCTCGAAAACCTACGTAGAAATCACTAGACAAGACAAATCTGCCACTAAATTTATAGTTTATAAAAACCAAAACGACAATGAAAGAGTCAAATAGTAGCCGTCTGTTGTATTTTGTCCATCCAGTCCCCCTTTCTCTTTTCTTTTGGTAACAGTACATATCTTTCCTTTAAAAAAATATACAGTTTATGTAGTGTTAATGAGGCTGACTCTACCCATTCCCAGTCTCCTATGGGAAAGGCAGGAGTAAGCCTTCCCCTGGCCATTATGACTTGCTCAGGAATGGACCTATGACCCAACCAGGATCAGCCCGTGTCTTTGCTGAGATTTCATATGTAGAAGTAATACAAGCAAGGGTTTCCCCCTCTCTAGAGTGGCAAGTTGAAAGAAAAATGAAATCTGGGGTTGCCTACAGTCATTTTTTCTAACCATGAACAATAAGTCATCTTTTTTAGATAATAGATAAGAATGAGGACAATATGGAAGTGCAGTCAAGAGAAGCAGGATGGAGAGAGACAGAGCTCTGAAAACAAACTTGGGCCCCTCAATTCATAACATTTCTTTTTCTGCTTTAAAGAGTTTGTATTGTGTTTCTATTATTTGGAGCTAAAAGTCTCTGTGTACTCTAGACCAGAGACAAATATACCAAAAAAATATTAGGGGAAAATTAAAGATATCTGCCTGTGTTTATACCTATACAGGTTTTCATCAAACAGATTTTAAAGATTTTCCAGATTGTTTTAGCAAACTTCCTGTATTTACTAATTATTTACATTGAGTTGGTTTAATGATGTCTGTCAAGTCTTTCACAGTCAATTCTTTCAGATAAACTCTAAATTATTCATTTAAAAAAATACATAGGCTCTCTGCACACATACTAGAGTCATTTTAAACATTTTACTGATCATAGCATCTTCATCAACAGAAGTTTGGGGAAAGAAAAGGGGATAAAAATCAACCATTTCCACAGTTTTTATTAACTTTGTGAAACAGTGTGTCAAGAGAAAATATTATGAGTTAAAATGGGTTTTCTGTATTATTTAGAGACTTTATTTACTCATTCTATCAGAGATGGCAAAATTGTAAACTTCATCTGGGGTGCTTATTTCAGTATCCCAAATCAATGTGGCTTCCTTCGCATTACTAGTATTTGGAAAGGTCAGGTATTTTAAAACATCTTTTATGTCATGGGTTGTTCCAAGAAAAGAATACCTATTTCTGGTCATTTTAAGAGATGTTGTTAAAATTATCAGCATATGACTTTGGAGGCTTTGATTTAAAAGATTGATTTCTGCCATGCAATACCCTACCATTTGGTTTGTGAAGAGATATCTTCTCCATGAGTTATGAATCATCATCAAGGTAAAAGACAGTAACTCTTCCAAAGAGCAAAGCCATGGGCAGACCCACATGTGCCACAAGTGTCTCACCTCTTCTAGAAAGAATGGAAGGCAATGGAGTAGTGTGATATGAAATCTAGAACCCAGAAAACATGAAATGGATTTGTATATATCTAAGAAAGAAAAGGAAATAGAAAACATGTCCTTAGGTACTGAGAATTAGTATAACCCCTGTAATCTAAGCCAAAACTCAAGAAATAAACTTAAGGAATTTGAACTAAAAAATGCTTACATTCATAATGGTCACAATCACTTCGTGAATCTTTACCACTGGTTACTGGGACCAAAATAGCAGAGACAAATAAACTATCATTTGAACTCATCCAAACTATCGAGAAACAACTCAAAATACATATCGTGGGGATGGTTGTTCATGCACATCGATCATACTGTCAAGAAACAAAATATATTTATTATTGATCTGGTCAAACAAATAACCGACTTCACCTTATAGTCATAACCTAAGAAGTAGTCTCTCTCCCTGATAAAGTCTTAGTGTATATATACATGTGTATCTATAGTAATAGTTATGTGTTAACCATTTGTATTTTCTTTTTATTTTTTATACACTGCAAACAATGGTTTTCAAAAATTAAGAAGAAAACACAACATCTCCAGGGGTCATAGCAAGCCGTCTTCAAACAACATAAATCCAACAACACACGAGTCATACACCAAGTGAGTCAGTCCAATCAGAGGCTATGCTAAACCGGTGATTCATCATTAAACTGAATTCAGATTCACATTTTTTCCTGTCACTTGAAGGCAAACACAAGAGATTAAATTATTTTTAAAATGCATCTTCTTGACAAACACACCAGAATTGCAAGTGAAGCTGGTAACTTCGTTTGATGCCAGACTTCTCCGAAGTAAATCAAATATCTCTGCACAGCCCAGACTGAGCCCTGTGTATCAAAGCCACTGAGAGGTGCCAACCACACAGGGCAACACAGGAGAGAGAAGCTGAAATGCCAGGTCTCGACCTCCTAGCACATCAGGGGCTTACAAAGGATGTTCAAAGTAAGGAAGAGGGGGCACTGAGTTCGCATTATCTTCCTGTGCAGTGTGGGCAGATCACTGTATTTCCCTGAATCCCAGTTCATCGCTGATGAAATTTAAATGATGCCAATTAGCCTACGTGTCACGTCAGGTTAGGGCGGAGATTAAACGTGTGGTTTGCTCTCTATACCCCCAAAGGAAAATGAATAAAGGAAAGCATCTCTACTCTGGCCCTGGGCCAGCAATACCTGTAATTCCCACTTACTACTGCTTTTGAATTAAGGCATTCATTCTCAACCCTGCTGCGTGGTAGGGTCACCTGGAGAGCTTTTTAAAATATCATTGTCCAAGCCCAATCCCAAACCAACTAAATTACCATCTCTGGAGGTGGGGTTTAGGCACTCACTGGTAATTTTTTTTGTTACCCCAGCGATTCTGATGTGTAGCCAATATTGAAAGCCGTGAGAACAGTTCCACACTTTTTGCATCATCTGGGAACTAACTTGTTAGAAAGGAAATTCCTGGGACCCACCTCAGATGGATTGTCAGACGCTTTGGGGACAAGATCCAGCAATACGATTCGCATTTTAACAAGCCCTCCAGGTGATACTGATGTAAGCTAAACTTATAGAATATTACAATGGAATAAGGTATTAAAGATGCCAGTTAAAATTCAGTGTTATCTGGAAATAGTAACATATTAAATCATTACACTGACTCTAGTACTTTTATTTAACCTTTCCCTGAAAAAATAGGACAGAGAATAAGAAAGCTTAGATGGAAAAAGAAGTAGAATTGGAGCTGTAACCAGTGCTGTCCAATACAAATATAATATGAACCACAAATTCGAGCCACTTTGTAATGTCACATTTCCTAGCTTTTATTTTTTATTATTAAAAAAATAAAAAGGAACAAAATTACATTGAATAATATTTATTTAACCTAATATATCTAAGATGTCATCACTTCAACATTAATCAATAAAGGAATTATTGATGAAATATTTTACATTCTGTTTTCATACTAAGTCTTCAAAATCTGGTGTGTTTTATACTTACAGCACATCTCAGTTTGGACCAGCTACATTTCAGGCTCTCAAGAGCCACATGCAGCCAGTGGCTACCATATTGGATAGAACACATCTAGATGACTGTTTCTCAAACCTCGACATGTAGATGAATTACCTAGAAATCTTAGAAATGCACATTCTGATTTAGTAGATCTGGGATGGGGCTGGAGAACCTGTTTTCTTATAAGCTCCCTGGCCTGGCCAGAGGTATAATTTGGTGAGGACAAATGCAAGATGAAAATGCAGGGCCCCTTGTTTAAAAAGCAGGAAAAAAAGTACCTTCAAGGGTTTTTAAATATAAAACTTCTTCCTTTTTTCTGTGGTCTCTCTTCAACCTGTCATAGCGTTTTGTCTTTGCTACACTCCCTGTACACGGGATGGGGAGAGGAGGTGGGGAACACGGAACGATATTCAGGGTTGAGTGCAGACCTTCAAAGGCAAGGGTAGAGGGGCTACCCTGGAGTTCTACACGTGTGAATGCACCACTTCATCCAGTATACTTTTGTGTGTGTGTGTGTGTGAAATCTTCGTTCCCTGACCAGTGATTGAACCCGTGCCTTTGGCAGTGAAAGCATGGAGTCCTAACCACTGGACCACCAGGGAATTATTCCCTGTTATTGCTCTTGATGTTGTAAAACATGGAATTCTACATACAGAAGAACTCTACATACACAGTAGTTCTAAAATTTCCAAGATTTTATACCACAAAAGTAGGTCTTTTTGCTTCCTTATGAGGAGAAATTGCCTCTTTCAAACCTGAATCCCTTTACCTCCGAGAGAAGGAGGCTTGACTCTCAGAATCCCTGGCAACTTGGCTCAAATGAGACAAATAAGCTGGCCTTTTAAACAGCAAGAGGTATCCAAAAAAAGCCAGCGTCAAGGAAACCTGACCTTTCCCTCCCAGGCCCCTCCTCCTGACATGCTAATGCAAAACCACACAGAGCCTGACCATTGTCAGAAATGGTGTAGGAAAACTGGGTGTATGAGAATCATTGGAAATTCCTATCCTAGCTTTCTTAAATTAATTGATTGATAATCTTCCTTAAATCAAAAGGTTCTGAGGTGACTTAAAAGGAATATATGCCATATAAGAGCACAATGAAAATAAACACCAAGAAAGATATAAATCAGCTTACACTGTTAAATCAGAGGAAAAAGTAGGACTCCACTATATGCGCCAAAAGGTCCAACAAAGTAACAATGGTTGGTTTGCAAATCATTTCTGAGTTTCTTGCCACCCAAAGTAAAAAGGGGAACACTGTCAGTTTCATTGTTTTCACACATCCTTCATTAGGAGAAAACACCAGTTTCCCAGAGACAGCAAAACATTTTCAGTACTTAAAACTAAAAGAAATTACTCACCTAGATGCTGAGAATTATGATGGACAATGTCCTCAGCAATATTAGTAGGGTGGCAGGGGGGAGGTTGCCATAACAGTCTTCTTTGGCTAATTTTTATGGTTCCTTTCAGTAAAAGGCAAAAGCACCCTTGAAAATATGAAATAGAACTAATATGTCTGTATTCCCTGTCATTTCATTCCTCTGATTCAATTCCATATTGGATTAGTATATGTACATGTGTTCTCACAGCTGGGCTTGATAATTGGTAGGAGCAGAGTGCAGGTGGACACGTAGGACTTGCTGACAAGCATCAGACAAGCTCTTTGAGGAGACAAGGTCTCCTGTTGATTGGTTATCTGGCACTGTGTCAAGCTGCAACAAAGAAAGAATTCATAGGCATAGTTGCATGGTCTCTGATGAAAGGAACGGGATCCCCTATGAAGACCAAGTTCTTATAGCCTGTTACTACTGTTATGGCTGGAAACCACTTTCATCTTCCCCATCTCTTAGAAAGCAAGTCATGCCTTTCTTTATACCCAGAGCGGAAGTTGGATAATGCAAAAGATTGCAGGCATTTGCTGAACTTACACTAGTGACTACAGTGACTGGTGGCCTCCTGAGAATGTCCAGACCTTCTAGATTAATGTAAATGATTCAGCTCTAAATAAAATGTCAGCCTAGCCAGTGTCAAGCTACTAATGCTAAAGAAGTTATTAAAACAGAACCAGGGGCTTCCCTGGTGGTGCAGTGGCTGAGAGTCTGCCTGCCGATGCAGGGGACACGGGTTCATGCCCCGGTCCGGGAAGATCCCACATGCCGCGGAGTGGCTGGGCCCGTGAGCCATGGCCGCTGGGCCTGCGCGTCCGGAGCCTGTGCTCCGCAGCAGGAGAAGCCACAACAGTGAGAGGCCCGCATACCGCAAAAAAAACCAAAAAAAAACAAAAAAAAAAAACAGAACCAGGAGACATGACCAAATGAGCTCACTATAACATGTGAAGCTATGGCTCAAGCCCTAGTTGAGCACTAAACAAATGTCCCTTACAGATGCAGTATCATGGAGATCAAGAGGGAACTATCAATAAAGGGTCTATCACTAAAATAAATTACAAATCCTTTTACTGCAGTAATAGTTTGCAGACCTTTGAAATCAAATTACATAGATTAGTGTGTGAAGTAACCAAGGGACAGGCAAGCAGTAAAGAGACAGTGGGCATGGGTGTCTGATATCAGGAGAAAGAGAAATCGAAATTTTTACAGGGTGAAGAAATGGGAAAACAATTACTTATAAATGTAAACTCGATGCACTTCAAGTTCTAAAATTCTATGAGAATATGATCATGAAGGAAGTAAGAGATTTCAGTGTTCAAATCAACTTTTTCATATCTGTTTTAGGTATGAAAAATTCTCTATGGCCACTTCAATTTATAGTAAAGTTAATGGATAAACTTCAGAATTTAAACAAAACATCGTCACTTATATGTATTAAGAATTTATCATTTTGCCATAAAATTGGAACTCTAATTTCCTGAGAATTTATTGAAGACATTTTTAAAGTCCCACAAAGGGTTAAAGTACGTGTTTATAGTCACTTTTATTTTAGTTTTTTAAAAATTTTAGCCGTTATGTTACTACTTTAATTAAATTTTTTGCTACTAGCGCTAATTTTAATGTATTAAATGTCATTCCTAACGGAAGAAAAGCAGTTTAACATCATCTGAAGTTTGGTGGAGCCTTTGTAAAGCTAATTTTTCTGCAAAGATGGATCTTAAAAATGTCTCGACCTCATAGATTTGGAGCCAAAGTCATGTCAGTTTAACTTGAACTCTCAGTGACCCAAGAAAAGGATTACTAGAAGCTTATTAGGCAAAGGAATATTGTCCTGAGTCTAATAAAATTCTCACTGTCCAATCAAGTCTTCAGCAACTGAGTTCATCCTCATTCTCTTCTTTTCAACTTCACAGCAGAAAGAATAACCTTGAGATGTAGGTCTCCATGGGGCCCAGCCTCTTCAATCTAGGGCCCGACATTGCTATGAAATCAGCACCAGGTTTCCATCCTCTGCAAGGGAATCCGGAGTGGACAACACTCCCACTCCATTGCACAGATCACAGTTTGTAATCACAGGCTGTGTGATTATTTAATTCATGTCTGTTTTCCAACAGAACATAGGTGCCCAAAGGGTGGGCATAGTGCTTACTTTGCACCCCTTTGTGCCCTGTCCTGTGCCAGACCCTTCCCCAACACACGATGATTGTTGACTGAATAAGTGAAAATGGAAGCTGGGAAGAGACTAACAAGTTTCATTATGTCTGCCTCACCCTTAATCCAAACAGTAGAGACAAAAAGAGATTTGGTTCTGATTCTTATTTATACTTTAAACTTTTCTAGTTATATTTTATATAATATGTTAGTTAGACTATTTTAGTTTGAAAAGTATGTTTCGATTGATAGGCATTTAGTGTATTTACCTTTATTTGGTAAACAACATATATGAACAAGTCATTGCATAATAGGAGTACACAACATGGCACAGAGCTAAGGAACAGTGACAAGGAAGTTGTATAGGACACAAGGACTGAGAGGGGCTGAGGGCCTTTATGGGACCATAGGCCTCACAACCAAATTACATCCACTCCTGGGAGAATCGTTGTTCACTCTGAGACTGTGCCCAGCATGGAGGGTGCCATAGACGTCGACATAGAATCTCCGATCTTTTTCTCTCATCTCCTAATTCTTCTCTCTATCACCTCCTACACCCAAAGCTGGGGAGGGCTCAGGGATATGCATTAGAATGAAAAGATTGTATTTAATCTGTTTCCTACCTTAATCACTTGACAGGGAACCCTGACATTTTTCTCCTTTAGATTGTTTTTTTCCAGGATAGGTTAAATTAGAATCCCCCCAATCTTCAATCTTTTAAGTAATACATATACATATATATATATGTATAGATGTGTGTGTGTGTGTGTGTGTGTGTGTATCAATGATTAGGTTGTCAAAGGCATTAGAACATTTTTTTCACTCTAGGGAAACAAACAATCCAGCAAGGTAGTCAGACAAGCACTGCTCATTCAACCACCCCTAATCTAAAGGAAAAGGGTAGCCCTTGGGGCGAATTGTGAGGCAGGGTCATTCCTTTCTGGTTGGCCCAGAAAGGGTTTCCCCTCTCAGTGCTCTTTGGCCAAGCTCCAGGGTGTACCTGGCACCCAGTTCTTATGATGATAACAGAACCTTCTGCCTACTTTGCCCTGCACTTTCGTGTGAAGAATCCCAGATTCCCAAATTACCTTCCCTGTCCCATTCACCCCCATCCAGTCTCTCTGCACCCAGATCTGGGATAGCCAGCCAGCAGATTTACAGTGGTGATAAACTGATAAAAATTAAAGGAGTTGGTCCCTGGAAGTATTTGTATTAGAGAAGCAAAGGAGCACAGGGCAGGAAGGTACACTGAGTCGGTGAAGGTGGAAGAATATTAAAGGCTAACAATGGTACCGATTGGATTGGGAACCCACACTTCTCAGAATACACAAATACGTATAAGAAGGTCAGTTTACTTGGTGGTACATATACAACTGGTGAGACCAAAAAAAAAAAAAAAATTAGAAACAAGCGTCTGGAAAACGTGATGGAAGCAAGCAAAGGAGAGCTGTTTTGGTTGGTGGCATCCTTACACTTTCTGTCAGAGAGTCACTGGGTGAATACACTTTGCTCACACTCTACCACTCGACCCTTCAACCACTGCTTCCTTTTAGGTCACTAAAACCTTAAATTCCTCTCCATGTACGCCTTTTCTGAAAACCTGGATCTTCATGTAGATGGTCTGAACTATGTTTATTAACCTAAGCTACAGAGAAACTCCTTAGTGTTCCAGCCTCTGAGGGCATGTAGACTTATCTTCCTTTTCCCCTTTACCTTTCCTCAGTGAAGTTTCCCAGTATTCCACAAAAAGGAGTAGGAGTTACTTTAAATAGCCTGAGAATTACTTCAACTTTCATCTCTCAGTGACCTTTAGCCATGAAGTTAATCATTACTCTTAAAGAAGCTCACTATCACTTCGAATTGACAATAGAACTGAACTTTTTCTCAAAAGCATCCTAACACTTCAAACCCAGCCAAGTTTTACAGCAATCAGAAAAAGCTTTCCGTTGGGCAGCAGGTGACAGGAAATGGGCAGGCCCAGGTGAGGCCACAAGGAGCTAATGATGGGCCAAGCAATGTGGGAAAAATCAGCACCACCATTACTCCAAGAGGGGTCCCACTGGGTCTCAAGGCCAAATGCTAGTATGGCAGCAGCTCTTATTTCCTCTTTGCTACCATTGCTCTATCTTACCTGTTCCTCTCCCTCACCCTTTTTTTTCAGAAGAAAACATCAGTGATGAACGATTACACATCATCTTACCTTCAGTATTTTAGTTTGCTAACTATGTAGGCTGTGTGCCGGGTCAGCATCCCTTGTGTCAAATCTCTTCCCCTCTTCCTAGTTGGGTCCTCCCCCCACCCCAAATCTAATCCAGCCTCTCTCCCTCCCAGACTCCTCACCTTCTCTTCTCCCCACCACTGAGACCTGTTTATCCAGGGTCTAATCACCTAACTGCCAGGACCTCCTTGGTTCCTCAGGGGATGTCTGTTCCTCAGGGAGTCTCACAGGGCTACATCCAATAGTTTTTAATAGTTTCAGGAAATCTCCAAAACAAGGCTGTTTGATGCAAACCGGGAGCAATTTTATGCAGACATGCGCTTATGGAGACAGAGAAATCAAGAAGTTCTAGCTTTAGGCATCAATTTGGGGGGAAGAGAAATCCAACAGTGAGAGTAAATGGCTATTAGATTATTAATAGTCCACCTACAGTTGTAAGATATTCAAGAAAGAGCAAGGACAGAAAAGGAGCCACCACCATAGGCAACACATGCACTAGGTATTTTCAATGCATCAATTCGATTCCATTCCACAGATACCAAGAGCTGACAATGGGCCAGGTGCTATGGTACATGCCAGATAAACAAAAAATATGTTTCCTGTCCTCACAGAACTTTAATGGGCACAGCAGTTTAATGGGCAAGCGACATGTGATATGGTATGAAAAGAGCTATGATAGGAGAAAAGGGTGAAGTTGGGGCCCATAGGAGGACTCCTACCCAGACAAGGTCAGGGAACACTTCTTGAAGACTTAACATCTCAGCTGGGAACTGAGGGCTGGGCAGGAATTATCCAAGCAAAACTCGGGATCAGGAGGGTAGGGGAGAGTTCATTCTCAGCCATAATCCTGTGAAGTATGTGTGACTGGCTCTACTTTCCCAGGAAGATAACCAAGCCTCACAGGGATTAAAGCAGTTACTCAAGCTCCCAAATCCAGTCAGTGGTGGATGCGGGCTGGGTCCTCAGGACACTCAAAGCCCGAGGCTGGGCTGGTTCCTTGTGCCACACCAGGCCTCTGGCTGTACCTCACCTCTTTACCTGTTCTAGCCCCAACAGGATGGAAATGTCTGGCCAGAAAGGATGACAGTGCTGACCCGTGGGGATTTTATCACTAAGCAACAAGACTCCCTTCCAATCACCTGAGAGTTCCTGAACATTCTCTCTCTCTCCTTAGGACAAGTTCTAGCATTCAAGTAAACTTATTCCTGGAAAAGGGCATACAAATGGTTTCCAAAAGCAAGAGAGAAGCTTTATTTGGAGCAGAACTGTCATGAGTACCTTTAAAGCAAAATCTTTTGCAAACATTGTAACATCTTTCTCTTAAAATGAGGCGTACCTGGCTTACTGGGAGCTGGCTTTTCAAATCACAGCAAATCTCAGGAGATCAGGGACTATCAGAGATAGAGAAAAAAGACCTTCATAAAATAGTCAGCTTTCATTCTGGCCTCCTTCAGAGGCTCGAAATCCTCTGAGAAGAACATAAAGTGACCGAAGTAAATGTCCACCACTAAATATATTTATTTAAAACCTGAATGGCAAAGGGCAAACATTGTAGATATTAATGAAGAAATAAAACAAATATTTGACTTTTTTTTTTTTTTTTTTTTTTACTCAATGATATTAAGCTTGTTTGGAAGCCTGCTTACCAGATTGGAGGCCAACATCTTGCAGGTCAAATGAAAGCCTTCGCAAGTGAAGAAAATTTCCTTTTGACATGAGTGAAAGTGAGAAGCAGGTGTGCAGGACACACAGATGTAGACAAGTCCTTGCCACTGGAAGTCTGTTTGCTGTGCAGGTAACAAAAAGAAACACATCTGGGGCTTCCCTGGTTGGCGCAGTTGTTGAGAGTCCGCCTGCCGATGCAGGGGACGCGGGTTCGTGCCCTGGTTCGGGAGGGTCCCGCATGCCGCGGTGTGGCTGGGCCCGTGAGCCATGGCCGCTGAACCTGCGCGTCCGGAGCCTGTGCTCCGCAACGGGAGAGGCCGCGGCGGTGAGAGGCCCAAGAAATACATCTAATGCTTTGCTTTGCGCTCAGAGACCAGGATGGAAATGAACATTCCTGCAGCTAGGCAAGGCAAGGAAGCCTTCTGAGGTACCGGCTGTGCTTTCAAGAGGAGTCATGAAAGGTGGGGTGTGCACAAGGCTCCCATATCCGCTGACTGGCCTGGGTGTTTCTGGAAGACACCTGAAAGCCTCATTTTGGTGAGGTGCTTTTCTCTCTCAGCTCTCTTCCCTTCTTCACACAGCAAAATTCAAAAAGCCTTCTATTGGGAGAAGCCTTTCTCGCTACGGCCCTTTCGGCCGTTGGCAGGTTGCTGCTGCGAGCCTGGCTCCAGATAAATGCCAATCACCCACTCCCTCTCCTTTCCAACACCAAAGACATTCACCCTGACCGCGGGCTCCTCTCACACGTTTCTACTCCTGAGGAAATGAGGATTAGCTCAAGTCGCACCAATGATTAGTTCCAACTTCCTTAAATCTAAAAAAAGAGACGTTCTTTAGTTCTGCCATTCCACCTAGATTTCCCACATCTCTATTCCTGAAGGTATCTGATCTGAATTCATCCCGGTATCTAATAGCAGTTATCAATTCTCCCTCTCTCTCTCTCTTTCTCTCATTGCAACCCTCACCACCGCCACCACTACCACCACCTGGGTGAACTTTGAAGTAAGTCAGGGATAAGTCGTCGACTCAGGAACCAGGCCTGTTATTTACTAAGTTGAGAGGGCCCACATTTCTATTATCATAATCTGGGGCTGCCATTGGCTTAAACGGCTTCCTGTTTTCTGCCTCTACTCTCTCCCCCGCCTTCAGCCCCCAATACACTTGCGCACTAGAGCCCTTGACCAAAGAGTAATAAGAACGCTGTGTGTCATTTCAGATCTTACATTTTAGCTGTAACTTGCTTCTCATTTACAACAAGGCTGAGATAGTGACTGGAAATAAATCAAGACCTGAGAGGTGGAAGGCAACTGGCACATTACCACCCACTCTGGCCTTGTTGCGTCTCCTAACCTAGGGTAGTGGTCAAGAGGACCAATTCCGGAGCCACGTTGTCCAAGTTCACACCCCCAAATTGCACTTTCTAGCATGAGACCTTGGTCACTACCTGGCATCCGCACCTCTAGGTCCTCATCTGTAAAATAGGGAAAGAAACAGTGCCAATCTCTCACGGTTGTTACCAGGATTCAATGATTTAATATGTGTGAAGCACTCAGCACCTTTGTAAGCCACAGTAAACACTGGCTGTTGTGACACCAGGCAAGACAAGCTCTGATCTCAGCTGGTAAAATTTGCTGCTTCCAAATGTAAAAAAAAAAAAAAAAAAAGGAGAATTTAAACTATTTTTTATTTTTCCTTGACACCGCTTTCAAGTTTTTAGTTTAATGTTACATGGGAGGTATTTTGAGGTTTATGCTCTAGAAAAGCTATGCATGATTGAGAGACTTTTACAAAGTAAATATAAAGTTTGATGGCTCCTCCCTCTGTGGATGTGGAGAAACTCGAAATGAGACAGATTCTTCTGAAATTTCTTTGTGAAAAGATGAATTGTCCAACTGGATCATGAGATCTGGTAAACTATAAATAAATCTCTTTCTCCAAATCACGTTGTTGGAAGACAGCATTTTATGTCGTGGCTTTTCATAGAAATAATTGATGTTGTTATGTTTCTAAAATCCTTCATCCTAAGAAAAGACTCCTTCTATAACTTGCCGCCATATTTACATTCTGTCCTTGTCTAGATGGTATTAAATGTGTAGTCACAGGGAAACAATCAGTACAAATGCAGTCTGCAAGTACATGAAGGCACCATGCCTGCTGGATACTGAGTGCCCAGATTAAATGTTGAATGAATGAATGAATGAAATAGTTCAACCGTGAAGCACTGAGCTGCTGTAGCAGAAAACCTATTTCTCTTGAGAATGATAACAAATTATTTTTCAGACGATGCTTAATCTGAGTTATTATTTCTACCCATAAAGCTTGGGAGTTATGGAAAACTTCCCCCCGCCACAGCCACAGTACAATTGTGCAGACATTCACAGGCATTTTAGCAGACATCTGAGCAAAAAGTCTCCCGTGGCACCAATTTGCATTGCAAAGAGTTGCCTTTGTAGCATTTCCAGTGTTTGCTCACTTCGACTGGTAGGACAACCATGGTCTTGTTTAATCAGTAATTCTGTTTTTCTGAAATCAAGAAAACTAGGCCCTGACTTTTCTAAGCTAGTGAGTATCTAAAAGCAAAACTCTAGGACCTGTTCTTAGGCGTAATTTCCTTTCATCTCCGATCCATGCTGTCACCCTTTGGGATGTGGATAAGTTGCAAGGGTCCCAGCTTCCCCACTTTTTTATGTCTCAGTTTGACCCTGAAAAGTTCTCTGCTTCTGCTATTCTGGCTACTGGCCAGGTCGATGGTTCAGCTCAACATATATTTATTTTATATTACCCTATGATGGGCTCAGGCATTCTCTTTTGTACCCTCTCTGAGAAACATTGCCTTTGGCCCCTTTCTACCTAAAAACAAACATCAGGCCATCTGGTCAACCAAAGAGCCCCACTTTGGACTCCATAGGGTCAAAGTCTTCAGTGATCAACCTTCTGTTTCCTGTCGGTGACTCCCCAGATATTCTGGCTGAAATACATAGATACCATACATTGATCCATTACATTCCAGGACTTGTCTCACATTGTTACCTTCTTCTGGTCTGACAATTCCGATGTTCAGCATTGTCAGTAACTACTATCATCCTTCTCTAGAGTCTGGGTCTGATACCTGCTTGAATCTTTTCAGCATTTCTAAAGGTGCTACTTATCTTGTCCCGATGGATTTAGACAGGGAAAAAATTGCTTCAGTTCAAGAGTCTTCTTACAAAGATTATCTGCTCCTTTCTGTGTTGGTTGTTTTCCCCCATTTCTTTTTTTACAAAACTTCTCCCTTTGCTCTTATCTGTCAGTGGAAATGAAAGGCCATCACAGTCTGTCTCTAGCTGAAGAAAACCTGATGACATTTTTAATATCCATCAACATAGTGCTGCCACATCCATTATTATGGATCACACATAAGAAGATGGAGCAGCTTCTGAAACACATGTTTAGAACCAACCAATAAAAATGGAAGTGTCTACAATATTTGACGTTTTCCAGCCAAATTATAATTAATCACAATCAATAATGAAATAATCCAAAAATGGGCAGAAGACCTAAATAGACATTTCTCCAAAGAAGATATACAGACTGCCAACAAACACGTGAAAGAATGCTCAACATCATTAATCATTAGAGAAATGCAAATCAAAACTACAGTGAGATATCATCTCACACCAGTCAGAATGGCCATCATCAAAAAATCTAGAAACAATAAATGCTGGAGAGGGTGTGGAGAAAAGGGAACCCTCGTGCACTGTTGGTGGGAATGTAAATTGATACAGCCACTGTGGAGAACAGTATGGAGATTCCTTAAAAAACTGCAAATAGAACTACCATATGACCCAGCAATCCCACTACTGGGCATATACCCTGAGAAAACCATAATTCAAAAAGAGTCATGTACCAAAATGTTCATTGCAGCTCTATTTACAATAGCCCGGAGATGGAAACAACCTAAGTGTCCATCGTCGGATGAATGGATAAAGAAGATGTGGCACGTATATACAATGGAATATTACTCAGCCATAAAAAGAAACAAAATTGAGCTATTTGTAATGCAGTGGACAGACCTAGAGTCTGTCATACAGAGTGAAGTAAGTCAGAAAGAGAAATACAAATACTGTATGCTAACACATATATATGGAATTTAAGAAAAAAAATGTCATGAAGAACCTAGAGGTAAGACAGGAATAAAGACACAGACCTAATAGAGAACGGACTTGAGGATATGGGGAGGGGGAAGGGTGAGCTGTGACAAAGTGAGAGAGAGGCATGGACACATATACACTACCAAACGTAAGGTAGATAGCTAGTGGGAAGCAGCCGCATAGCACAGGGAGATCAGCTCGGTGCTTTGTGACCGCCTGGAGGGGTGGGATAGGGAGGGTGGGAGGGAGGGAGACACAAGAGGGAAGAGATATGGGAACATATGTATACGTATAACTGATTCACTTTGTTATAAAGCAGAAACCAACACACCATTGTAAAACAATTATACTCCAATAAAGATGTAAAATAAATAAATAAATAAATAGTTTGCTAGTTCATGTTCTGGATAAGTTTTCTTCTTGTTTTGTGTGGTTTTATGCAAGAGTGTAGAAGACCTCAAGAGGCAGAGAAATCTTCTAAAAAAGGATGCTAACATCTGCCATTAATGTGCTTAGAAGGAAACTGAAATCAAATAGATTTTTCTTAGAATTTCAGACTGGGTACCTCAAAGTGTGCCTGAACTAATCTGGAAAAAGACTAGATTCAGCAATTAAAAGGCTGATGCTCTGTCTCTAAGACCCAGCCAATTGCAAATAAATGTTGCACTTCCCTCTTGTTTTCCACTATTTTCTTTCCAACTTTGAGAACTCTTAAGACACCAGTGGCATTATTGAAAGACCAATACCATGAAGAGTCTAAGGAGGAAATATAGTCCATTCCTTAATAACGGTGACTCTTTAAAAGCCAGATGCTTACTTAAAACATTCCACAGGAATGCAATGGAGATCTCTTCTACATGCTACTGGAAGCTTAATACTTAACCATATTATGGTCCAGTGCCTTCAGCTCTGTCCTGCCCTGCAGCATGTACCCAAGCTTCACAAGTTAATGGTTCATTCATCACACTGGATTTTTCTTAGCTCACCCATCTGCTTAGAATTCAGGATTTACTGCCAACATTCTCACTCTTCCACAAAATTAATATAGCACTATTAGGACCTGGTGTACCCTGAAAACATCTAGCAATCTTAATTCCACATTCAAACCTTTGAATCCAAGAAATATTAATCAAAAAGATAAAAGTCAGAGCAAAGGGAAACATTGTGTATAGTTCTAGTTAATCAATTTTAACTGTTTCCCATTTACAAAAAGTTAATGATAGTGACTCAAAATAAATTAAAATATTAGAAGACTAAGAAAGAAATGACCTTTTAATGAAGACTTGTCGAATTCCAGCAGCTTTTCATAAGTTATCCAATTTAATTCTCCCAACAACCCTGCAAGGAAGGCATTATTATCCTCATTTCACAGATAATGAAATTGAAGCTCAGAAAGTTTACTTGCCCCAATTTACATCTACCAAATGGATATATAAGCATTAAAAGTTACATATAGAATCAGAATTCGAATCCAGGAACACCCACTAAACACACGCTGCCTTCCTAAAATCAACAGATGGTGCCATTATTGGAACCATCAATTAATATTTTCCCTTTCACGTGAATAATAAAGTTAAATATACACTATTGACAGTGGTCACTCTTAAAGGAGAAATTTTCCAAGACCAGTAGTTCCAAATCTGGCTAATCACTTGGAGAGCATTAAAAATAATATTTCCTAGGCCCTGCTGCTGAGTCAGTAGTCTCCATAAATACCAAGGTATCAAGGCAATTTTTATAATCAGCCAATTAGGGAACTATTGACTCTTATGAGAGTAGTGCCAAAAAAGAAAAAAAAAAAAAACTACACTACCACTTGGAGACACAATGCATCAGTTTTTTCAAAGTATAGCAACAGCCTTTGTTTCATCTCATCCCCACGTACACTTGCTGGGCAGAATGTGGGGTGTATATATTTTATCCTTTTTAGATGCAAGCAGAAACCAAGTTCAATGAGGGAGGGAAACTTGAAGGAGCTTCTTCCACCTTCTTAGGTAAAAATGGACCACCCAGGAAAACAAAACTAGGTATGGCTATGCAGCATTAAGAATATAAATTCCACTTACTAGATGTCCCTCCCGTCTCCCCTTTCTCCAGGATCACTGTTTAGAGAGTGCTAGGGGATGGATTGTCTCCTCACAAAACTCATACGCTGATGTCCTAACCCCAGCACTTCAGAATGTGACCTTACTTGGAAATAGGCTGTTGCAGATGTCATTAGTTAAGGTGAAGTCACACTGGAGTAGGGTGGACCCCAAATCGAATATGACTAGTGTTCTTACAAGAAGGAGAAATTCGGACACACACGCATGTACAGAAAATACCATATGAGGATGAAGGTAGAGATTGGGTGATCCCCCAAACCAAGGAAATGCCAAAGATTGCCAGCAAATCACCAGAAACAAGGGGAGTGGCATGGAACAAAGTCTCCCTCACTGCTTTCAGAAGAAACCGACTCTGCCGACACCTTGACCTCAGACTCCTGACCTCCAGAACTAGCAGACAATAAATTTCTGTTGTTTAAACACCAGCCAGTTTGTGGTACTTTGTTATGGCCGCCCTAGCAAACTAAGAAATAGGAAACACCTCCTACCTGATGATCAGATTACTCGTTAGTGTTTCCATTAGAGAGAAAAAAGATCAATTTGTTATCAATAGGTTTCTGAAAGGCAGGTGTGATAGTGATAGCTCTTAGGAGGTACAAGTATCTCTGTAACAAATTAACTCAGAGAAATAGCTTACTTAGTCTATATGTTGTGTTTTTTGTTGTTGTTTTGTTTTTTTGGTTTTTGAAGAAGCAAAATACAATAAAACAGCAATAAAAATTATAAAATGGATAAAAACATCCTCACACATCTTACCCTTAGGCCTTTTCTCCCTTCTATTTAGTGGAAAAACACTAATTTGTATGTCTCTAATTGTGATCAAGGCAGTTGTATAACATAGATAATCATGAACCAAAGCTTCATTCCACTTACCCACAAATGTTATGTCCTCACACTCCCAGGATTCTGGGATAAGGGGCTTCACATTGTTTCCATCCCCTCCTCTGGGGTGTGGAAGTAGTTACTCTTCAATTATGTGGTAAACATCATATGAGGTCCCAAAGTCCACATAGATGTTTCAGAAAGAATTTTGCCCCAAGATGCAAATTATTTAATGAAATAAACTGAACCTAACATGTCTTGGTCTTTCAAACAAAAATACTCCAGAGTAAGAGCTAGAAGGCTTTGTCAGGTATTTGCCAAATTCTCTCTATCTCAGATAGCTCTGTACGGCATCCTCGCAACCACACATTGTTTTGGTTAAGTCCTTTGGACTGATTTTTCTGCAAATAATAAGCACACTTTCCAGTTTCTGCAAATAATATTCAAAACTTTCCAGTTTTGAATAAAAGATTTTGTAAAACCAGCAGTGTATACACATGTTGATCATTCATATTGCATAACCTGCTTTAAAGGGCACATCTCATGGGTGACTTTTATGATGTAAAGATAAGGTATGTGGCCAGTTAAAAATATCTACAAGAGTACAAAGATCATGTCAGCATAACTAGTGTTCAGTCAATTATGGAATATTTTCAAGTATCTGAATATCTGGTCACATGTTGACCAAATACACATGTGTATCTTCTCTTAGTTTGATATATCATGGTCATGCTATATAATTCAAAGGAACCCCACATGAGTTACTAAATCAAAAACACAGTCCATGCAATTCAGCATTTGGTCTGATATGGTGACCCCGGGAGAGGCTACATAGGAGCCTGAGAGCTTGGCTTAAAACCTGAAGTCACCCCCCACTAAAGTCCCTTAACCCAAAGTGCACTGATGGTACTTCATGCTCTACACTTACCTGTGTAATAACAGATCGAGCCTAAATTAGCAGAACATGTAGAGGTAAAAGCCAAAGAAATAATCTGGAATTATGCCACACATCTAACATGCAGTCCACTGGACGAAGTAAAACTTTCCCATGGAGGAGCACAGGCCATGTGTATACAACTGCAGTTAAATCAAACAGAATCGCATTTGGGGGTTTTGGTTGATTCATGGCTGCTTATCTACAAAGCCACAGGATGGCAATAGAGAAATTCCTGTTGTGCAACTATTGCCCAGATGGTTTCATGGAAAAAAAAATGTGGCCAAATGCTTTGGTTCTAGTCCAATTTGCCTGAGATCTGGGCAAATTGGTGCTGTAGGGAAGCCCATGCTCATTCTCGCTACAAGTATACACAGCCATGGTCTTTCATGATCTGACTCTATCTTTTCAGCCCACACTCCCACACTGACAATAACCCCTTCCCTCCTCCAATCTATGATCTTCCAAAATTAAGAAAAACACTCATTGGACATCTACCAGGATCCAAAAGCTGTTCTTGGTCCTGGAATTACAAGAGGGGTAGAAACAGAAAAAAATCACTTTTCCACGGAGTTTATATTCTGACAAAGGAACACTGACACTAGACAAATAAATGTATAGTATGTGTGGCAGAGATGGCCTTCTGTCCAGCAACGTTTCCAGAGTTGAGTTGTCACTGGCAGTGACCCAGACAGTGACTACATTTCCTGGCCTCCCTTTCACCCAGTGTATCCATGTGACTAACTCTTGCCAATGTCATGTGAGCAGAACTGATGTCTGTCACTCCCAGGACAGGAATTTTAAGAACCTGGTGTGCCTTCTCCATTTCTTCTTCTTCTTCTGGTTCCTGCTGGACGCAGAAGACTCTGAGGCTCTGAAGGCAGAGCCTCAGGATAGAAGGATCTAGGTACCTGACTGCCAGGTGAAGTTGACTCCTCGTACAGCTTCCCCAGATCCTCCCAGTCAAGATTAATTGCTTTATCTACTGTGTTCCTGAAATGTGTTTTACTCAGCTTTCATATGAAGCTCATCACATTGTATCATTATCTGTTTACAAGTCTGACTCCCCATAGCATGTGATCTTGAAGAGACAGGATAATATTCTACTCACCTCCATGTTCCCAATTTACAACTGAGAGGCTGGATCCTAATAGTCTAATCGCTGCCTCTCCAGGGGCGGTAGACGCTCTTACCCAACCTAATCCATTTTCCAGACTCCAGTCAAAGTGATTTTCTTAAAAGCATAAATCAAATCATGTTATCCCTCACTTAAAACCCTTAATAGACTTTCCAACTGCTCTTAAGATAAAGACCAAATTCTTTCCACGGTGTCCACAGCCCTGCAGGACTCAACTTGGACTTAACCTGTCTACCTTCATTGCTTAGCAGTCTCCCTCTGCCCCTCACACGTCAACTGCCATGGCCTCCCGGTACGTCCAGAAGTGTCGTGTTTCTCCCTGAAATCAGCCTCTTCTCTTTCCCTCCATCTGGTACTCTTCTGACCCTTCAGATATGAGTTCATATATCATCTCCTCCGGATGCCTTCCCTGACCTAAGCTACGCAGGGATGACTTACTACATACTCTCAAAGTACCCAGTCTTTTTCTCACAGCACTTACAGCATCCGTAATTATGTAGTCACATGCCTGGTCATTTAGATGAATGTTTCCTCCCATTTAAGTCTGAAAGGCCCACGAAGACAGAGACCACCACATGGCTTTGCTCTTTACTGTACTCACGGCACCAACCACAGCACCTGACTCATAAAAGTACTCCATAAATATTTCTTCATTGAATGAACTTCTTAAATTAGTAAATTGATGGTTCTAAAGTTTTATTTAATATTCTGTAAAATATAACCAACTTGGTTCCCCCCAAATACTTCTATTTCCTGCACCAAAAGAGAACACTAACAAATACACACAGAAACACACACACACACACACACACACACACAAAACCAGACTTAATGAGTTTTCACACAGAGCTTTAAACTATATAACCAGACACATCAGGTTGTGGTTTGTAACTTCAAGCTATACCGATTTATTAAAATGAAGATGATGTGTATGTGGCTACACTAAGGGCTATTCCCTCTCGAACATGAGTTATCGGGAAATCTTGCTGCACGGAATATTTCAGAGTGCACCGCAGGGCTAGATGCAATGCTCACTGGAGTTTTCCTGCATAAAAGATTGCCGAGATAATGAAAGGCAAGTGTGTGTACTTTTGTGTGTGCGGATTCAATTAAGAGTCATTTCCTAAGCCTATCCCATGAAGTGGAAAGTGGACTCTAGTTGTCTACTTGCCATATCTTAATGGAATTTTTCAGACTATAAGCATTAGTGTGGTAAGAAAAAATATATAGTCTCTTTAGGGAAAACACCCGCTCGTTCACTTTTCCTCTCTTATGCGCTAGAGAAAAACATATACAAATGTGAAAAATAGGCAAAATATTAGGCATATATAACTAAATATATATATTTCTCTTTTTAAAGTTGGTTTTGGGGAATTCCCTGGTAGTCCAGTGGTTAGGGCTCCACGCTCTCACTGCCGAGGGCCCGGGTTCCATCCCTGGTCAGGGAAGTAAATTCCACAAGTTGCAGGGTGTGGCCAGAAAAACAATAATAATAAATAAAATAAAGTTGGTTTTCAATTAAGAAAACCAATAAGAATACAAGAATCCCTTACATTTCTTTCTTTTTATTAAAAAATATTTCCTAGGAACTACTTTGGGGAAGTATTTTAACTTTTATAATAGACAATTTTAAACAAAAGTAAAGATAGTGTAATGAACCCCCTGTATCTACCATCAAGCTTCAATAATTGTGACTATTCTGATGTCATTCTTTCCTCTGAAGAAATTGGAGGCGGGTGTAATAGAGGTCAAATTCAAGTTGTTCAGCAGAGTTGCCCCAGTCTCCTCACCATCCTTCCTCCTCTCCACTCCTAGCACTTCTCTGACCCAACCAGAGATTACCTGCTTTTTGTGAAGCAGGATGAACTGTACTGCCATCATCATGGCAAATGGTAGAGGATTTTTCAGTGACCCACTCAAGAGGGCTCTGTAGTTAGAACACCTCCAAAATAATCCCACTCTTTTTAGTACGAGGCTTATATCAGAAGCATCTTAAGATGATTCTGACATGAACATATTCAAGATCAATTTTAGAAATTGATGTGCTACTCAGAATCTGACACAGACATGCTCATGACTCAATCTCTTTTTTGTACAGGCTGCTTTACAAATCCATGCAAAACGTAGTTCAGTTGCAACTATTAAAATTTATAATTATACTTCTTTTGTATGCTGCTGGGTTTGAACTTACACTGGTACTTGTTTTTATGTTCAAGGAGCAATCTAATAATTTTTATACTTTGTCTTGCACTTCAGAATTACTCTGAACCTGGCTACCATCCTGGTTTTTCAATAGCTTTTGGCCAAGCACATGAAAAATTTGGCTTGAGTAAAGGAAGACAGAAACGAATATTTGAGTCATCCAGCATTAAAGTAACCCAGGGAGTAAATAGGCTTTCTGCATTGTTCCAAGAGAGAAGAGAGGTCTTTCGGCCTTATCTTGAACTTGGTCTGGTAACCTTGATGAAATTCGTTCTGCTCTGACCTTGGAGTGCACAGCCACCGGTGGCTCTGCACCCTGCACTCAGTCTCCTGATGAGTGATCTTGCTGGCACAAACAGTTTCAGCTTGCAGCTGAAAGACTGGGGCTGTACCTCAAATCCTACACTGTCCCAGCCTCTGTGCCTCCTTTAGATTAAGTACATCTGCAGAGATGACCTGCACTGATTTCCCCTTAGACATACCTCGATTTGGGACTGTTATATCTGCCTTGCTTAAGGCACATGTGTCCTTACCTATTAGAAAGTACGGATCTGGTATCCACTCTCTTGAATTGCTGTCTAAATTTTCTTCTTGTTTAAATCCCTACCACACACAGCTGAGCCTTTATCACCTCTTGAAGTCTCCCTGGACTTTGCAGATATGGCCAATTCCACCAACACCCTCATCTTGGATAACAGGGAGCTCAGAAAGTACTAGGTCCTCGTAAGGGTCCTTCTAATCTCTGCTCATTTATTCATTCAATTAATGGTAATATGTTCAAGGCACTAGATGTTAGTTGTTCTCCACCTGACTTTCCATCAGTCAAGGCCTCTTTCCCGTGGACCTTTCCTCTTGTAGCCTTCTGAGTGAGGCCTGGGCAGTGCCACTTTCTCTAGAAGGTGACCTTGCAAATAGTTGGCTGTTCCTGTTTCGGATATTTCTAACTCATCAAGTATAAGCTCAAGAAATGACACCTGAAGTGGCAGGTGTCCCGTCCAAGCATCCCCCAGGAATGTCATAAACACCCACCCTTCCCTGAAATCTCTCCTCTCAAAGGTTCAAATGTCTGCTTAATCCTAGTGAACTCATGCATGTTCTTCATTTCCCTGAACCTCAGGAAGCAGACACACATTTTCCAATACCCATGAAACGAACAGGGTGTGGAGAGTGCCCCCTGCATTTCAGAGACGTGGTGAGGCTGCCTTCCGGACAATGACCACGATCCTAGTGGGACTGGAGCACCAACAAAAAATTGAGGGCGGATTCTGAGGTGCACCATTCTTTATCATCTTCTCAGGATTGTGAGGGACGCACTAACCACACCAAACTCTGCATCCGGGATGTAAGCGGAAGACCAGCCACTAAATCCTCTCCCCTTCTGGGCTCGGACTCTCCCCCAGCCACAGCAGCAACTGTCCCCAAAACTCCCTGTGGTCCCTGTTGAGGCAGGGAACCAGGAAACAAGGCAGGTGGCTGGTTTTCCAGAGCTGCTGAGCGCTGGCTGAAGCAATCTCTGTCACCTTAAGAGCCCTCTCTAGTTCACACACTTAGAAAAACATTGCCAAGTGCATACAGATTTCTTGGATCATTTTCAATTACTAAGGGAAGGTACACAATTGTTAAAGAAAACTAAAAAATACCCACAATGACTGGGAAATCTTTTCACTCCCCACTCTTTAGGTAATTTGTTCTGATTGCAACTATTTCAAAACACAAGATTACACACCAGGGAAGCAAAAAGATAAAAAAGAGAAATCTGTTCTCTGCTGGGGCCCTATCAGAGCTCAACCCGTGTTCGGAAGCAAAGGCAAATTTTTTTTCAGCCCTAATGAAACCTTGTTAACTATGAACACGGGGCCTGAACTGATCTAGTGAGAGGACTTGCTGGGTCACTGGGAGGTCAGGGGGTCATTGCCATTCGCGTTTTTTTCCTTAAATATTTACTAAAAATGTCTTCATTAAGATATATAAAGAAAATGAAGAATAAATTTGAAGTCCACCGTCTTTTTCAGGTAGAAATATGTATCACCGGCATTTATAAGATATAGACTAAAACATCTGAGTTTTCAAACCTTGTTTCTTTTTGCCCTATTTTGCTAGTTCTCTTTCACAGTTAGCAACTCTCTTGTCCTACTGTGATAATGTGGTATGTAGGTTAAGGGTATGCTATTTTGTTTACAAGGGATAAATTGTTGTTATAATTGCTGTAGGAAACAGCAGACCAATGACCCTGAGGACTCGCCAGGAAAAGAAGTGAGCCCTTCTGTGCGTTAAAATGATCTGGGCTCCACTTATGGTAAACACAAGGCAGAACCATGGAGCTGGGTACTTCCTCTGGGTTGGGGGAAGGGATGGACACAGTTACAGCATTTGATCCACCACCATCTTCTTTCCTTGGAGTTTAACTCCCACCTAACTGAACACCTCTGAAGCAAACACAGAGCAAAGCACTGCTTTATAGAACGCTGTTCCAAGAGTAGGCAAGAAAAGTAGCTTGAACACAATAGCTAGGTGTTCTATGTCATTCGTTTTATTCAGTGATCCAATAAGTTTTAACAGCGTTTCAAAACCCATGTGTGATCTCAAATTGCCTGCATAAGAGAATGCAGTACAGGGCCAACCTGGAGCACAAGTACACAGTTCCAGAGCTACAGCCCCTAAAAAGGAGTGATAATGGGAAAGATTACGATTCCACCCCCCTCCCCCTGGGAAGCTTATGCTTAGATATTAGACATGAAAAGTAAAGGATAGAAAGGTACACCCTCTAAGATTCTTTCTAGCTCCACAGTTCTTTTCATACAGAAATAAGATTTAACATGAGAAATGTTGTTTAGGCCCAGGAAGGATACCAATCTACACAGGTGTGCCACTGTTGATTTGATTCCTGCCCATCTTTTACAGAGTTTATTTAGTTAAATAAAAACTGATACGTTTGTACAAAGAGTATGTTTACATGAAAGGCATCACTGAGGTTTGAATTTTAAAAATAAAAACTTTAAAAAGTAGTGGGAGAGACCTCAGAAATTACCCAGTCCAGGATTTTTTTGTTTTACAAATGAGACACCCCGGCCAGACTCAGAGAGGTCTGTTCCTTCCGGGCCTCCTTACCCTGGGAGGCAGAGCTGGAAGCGGATCCCAGGCCCTGAGGCCAGCACTCTTACCTCTGTGATGTGGGGACCACCCGCGTGACAAGTCCCATTTGCCTAATGAGGAAACAGCATCATCTAGTGGATACTTATCAGAGTTTTCTAGGTGAGCTGTGCTTCAGCTCGTATAGAAGGGGATGAAAAAATCTCCCTGTCTCATCTCTGCTGTCCCTGATTGCCCAGGACAATATTTCTGGATCGTTTTCCCTTCTCTAAGTTTTCCAAAGCCCCAGCATTTCCCAGTGGGACACTCTCCCATAACCCCTTTGCTCTTCTCGAGCCAAACTCTCAACACAGCCATCAGGAATCATCCAACTCAAGGACCACAGCCATCATGGCTGTTGTCCTTTGAGTGTTTCCTGATTTGAGTTTTCAGCAAAATAACACTCTTAACCATGATTTCAGGCCTTCTGCCAAGTGATGTGTTTAATCAAAGAAACGTTGTCCTTTTTTATAAAGATCCAGATTATGCTTTTCATTCAGCCATGCTAATATAACACTTGCATTTCCCCTCCTCCCAACAAATCAGGACACTTCTGTTGCCTTAGAATTAATTCTAGGCGTTGCCCAGGACAATTCTGTGAACAAGCGTGCGGGCTAATTTCAGACGAGCACATCTATTCATTCATCTTTAATGTTCTCAAATATTTACCAAAATCTCTTACTATGTTCCTGTGCCCTCAGGACCCTAATTTTGGAGTTAGAAAACAAAATACATCAACAAATACTTTTCTTATATGATGAATGCTCTATTACAAGTAAGCTCAAAGGGAAGGGGAAAAAACATTCTGCTGAGGTTAGAAAAAGCTGCACAGGGATGTGGATGGACCTGGAGATTGTCATACAGAGTGAAGTAAGTCAGAAAGAGAAAAACAAATATCGTCTAATATCGCTTGTATGTGGAATCTAGAAAAATGGTAGAGATGAACCTATTTGCAAAGCAGAAATAGAGTCACAGACGTAGAGAACAAACTTGTGGTTACCAAGGGGGGAATGAGGGGGTGGGATGAATTGGGAGATTGGGACTGACATATATACACTACTATGTATAAAACAGATAACTAATGAGAACCTACTGTATAGCACAGGGAACTCTACTCAGTGCTCAGTGGTGACCTAAATGGGAAGGAAATCTAAAAGAGAGGGGATATATGCATATGTATGACTGATTCACTTTGCTGTACAGCAAGAAACTAACACAACATTGTAAAGCAACTACACTCCAATAAAAATTAATTTTAAAAAAGCTGCACAAAAGAGAAAACATTGGACCTGAGTTTTGAAGGTAGGTAGGCCTTTGGTTTGTGAAGAAAGAGAGGTGGCAATGACATGCTAGGCAGGGGGAACAGAAAGGGCCTAGAATGAAGAAGTACATGGGATGATAAAGGATCAGCAAAAATCTACTGTATTCACCAAAAAAACAGGGTCCAAGAAGACCAATTGGAAGTGATGCAGAAAGGTAGTTTAGGATTAGAATACGAATATGCTTAGATGCCATCCTGAGGAACTTGAATTTTATATGCAATAAGATACCATCAGAGTATCCGCTATGGTAAAAGACTGTTTTGAGGTCTCTAGGAAATAAAGTACTTTATTCATTCCAACCATTTTGAAGCCGTTTTCTTCATAAAAAATAAAAAGCACCCTCATTGAACAGCTGGTGGAACGGAGGCCCTGTACATGAAGTATTTGACAGTGTTGGGGCAAAGCCTCAGACCTGTTGGCCCCCAATCCATTTCTTTGTAATAAAGACAGCTAAGATCGTGAAATATTTATCAGAGGATAAAATAATGTTAAATTAGAAACTTTCTGGGTTTTCTTCTAATTTTGTTCCTGTATACATTTTCTGAAAGTACATTTAAATATTCACAATCATACTTTTTAATCATCTCGTTCGCATTCAACATGGGCCTGCTTTATAAATGGGAAAATAACTTGATAGCCATTCTATTTAAAAGCACTAATAGAAGAAATAGGCAGCAGTTTTTCAGACTAAAAGATGTGATAAAAAGAATAAGGCACATGTAAACCACTATGGGCTGAAGAGTAAAGGAGCAAGAAGGGTCACCTGAAGCCCTGGAAGAGCACAGCTGTGTAAAGATTTCTAGAAAATTCCGTTGGCTTTATGAAGACATCATTCCCATTGGTGTTAAAGATAATATACTAGCAGGTGTCATGAAAAGACAAGCTTGGCAACTAATTCTAACTTGGTAAGCTAGAGGCCAATGTTTCTTTTCAAGAATTTTCTGTTTCTGAACTTGGGCCAGTGTTTTCTTTCTGCTTTGCTGATACAAGTAGAGAATATACCTACCAAAATCTTGCTTCCAAAGACCACCCTGCCATTCCTGCTATTATTTCTGTTTTTAACTACGTTCATTCAAGGATCAGGTCTTACAAAGCTCCACTCCTTTACCTATGTCTTTGCCATAGATAATACAAGATAAGTGTCTGAGCCGGTATGTCTCTCCAAATGAATGCCAGACATTTCACATAGAGCCAAAAGCCGAAATCATATGATACAGTGCTTTGGCCAATGCTGTTACCATAGTATTTTATGTCACGGCTGACATTCCATTCATCACGTGAACAACCAATGGGATGGAGGACAAAATGGACAGCCATGCTTCTGAAGGTACCAGACCACAAAGAGTAATTGGACTTATGCAGCTTCTCCTTGGCCCAGCTCCACAGTCAGCTCGTAGATCCAGGTGTGTCATTTCTAAGCTCCCCTCTCAGAAAAGCGGTAGCAGGCAGACCACAGTGGGTGGGAACAACCCAGGGCCGGGCTGCCCCCTAGGCTTCCCACTCTCATACAGCCAGATCCCTTGGCACTCTGCTCTGCTAGGAGCTACCTCCGAGGCCTGGAGCTTTCCGAAGCTGGATTATGGGGCTCTCAGCCTGCGGCCCTGCTGGCTCACCTCTGTTAGTTGTAAACAGAGCCATACGAGCACCGACGTCTCAGCTGGAGAATTTCTTCTCCATACCTAGCCTTCTGAAAGAGGATGTCTGCTTTGTGGTTTTCACTGCCTAACAGGTAAGAAATGGAAACTCTAAGCATTCCAAAAAGGGGGCAGGACTGAGGAGATTGAGAGTCTGTGTCTGGAGAGCCCCCCAGGCGCCAGCACACTACAAGGCAGAGCCCCCAGACCTCAAGGGGGCTATGGCAAGGTGGGTGCCATTTCTGAGGAGAATGGTTCACATTCAGTGGGACCACCTTTTGTGAGAAGCATGTATAGGGAATGAGTTCAACTGAGCAGCTGTAAAAAAAAAAATCAAAACATAAACGGCCACCGACCATGAACCCAGCACTGGGCTACGGAATGACCTTCGTCTCCGCTCTTCAGGAACTTACAGGTGACACAGAGCAAAGAGGGCTGGTCTGCTCTTCGATCCGAATCAGTAAGGGCCTCCCAGAAGAACTGACGTTGAGAATAAGAGAAAGGGGTAGAGGAAACCAGGGTCCTTACGGCATAGAAACAAAGGGATAAATTTCAGAAATTATTGGATGTCTTTGATTGACCTAGGCAGGACTGCCCTTCTAGAACAGCTGACATTTTGTCTTTCTGCTATTACATGGCCTGCTTAACTTTACAAAATACGGCCCCAAGACTCTACCCAAGTCTGACTAGCACGTTTCTCAGGGGCAGCCTAGAAGGGGTATTGTAATGCCTCAGGTATCTGTAAACTCTGGCTCACCACCTCAGTTTGTAAATAAGTTTTAACGGGAGCACAGCCACGCCCATCATTTACATATTCTCAATGGCTGCTTCTGCTCTCCAGCAACAGAGCAGAATAGTTGCAAGAAAGTATGGCCCATAAAGCCCCAAATATTCACTATCTGGCTTTTTACAGAAAAAGTTTGGCAATGCCTGCAATGGCTGATCGACACTTTGTGAACCAAATTTGTGAAATAGTAGTCAGGGATCTCCAAGTAGACCATCGCCCTTCAGACTGGGAGCTCACATGAAAAACGCAAAGCTTAAGACAGCCAAGGACAAGCCAGCTCGCAGAGTCGCATGTTGGCTCTAAGAGATGGAGAGCCTGATGAACCCCCTTCCATGAGCTGGCACCCACATATTTGTGGAGGTCATCAATATCACACTCAGAAGAGTATATTCCACTTAGCAGAAATACGGCCCATAGCATCAATGTGATTTCGCAACAGCACTCTGGACAGTGGATCAATTTTTCTTCCTCTGCAGCGGGAAATGACTTCCCATGAGGGACACGCTTAACTGGAATCCCTGGCACGATGGCTTCAGAAAGGATGGAAGCGACCTGGATACAGAGGCACCATTGATTACAGAAGGTGAGGGTATGATAAGACAGCTGGGTCATCAGAGGGATCAGAGAGAAGCATGGGCAGCTTCACGACAGAACACTGTGAAATAGTCTTCCCACAGACCACTGGTTTCCTCAAGGAGGAGGGAATGGGGTCCATGCCGACCAGGAGGTAGAAAGCAGTCTGATTGACCAGGCCTTGGTTAATGACACCACCCAAGTCTCACACTTCAGTGCAATGGGACACAGTGCTTTCTGAGGCTAAGAACTAGGGTATGATCAGGGCAGAAGCCAATGGGGTGGGTTCCAAGGGCTAAGCAATGAAAAAAGGACTCCTTCCCGGGCCAAGACTGGCCACCCATCATGGTGACAGGCCCCTACTCTGGGTGCTAGAAAGCTGCGGACACTTAGAGCCAGCAAGAAAATCCCCCTGTAAGAGGAGAAAAAGCAGGGAATCGCCATGTCTGTAGAGGATGGATAAAGGGATCAAGTAGGCCTTTTATTCACAAAATGTGCCCTTTGGAAAGGCTGAGAAGTTCATGGTGTTTGACCACTCTTTCCAAGTTCTCAGGAGGTCTTGCCAGGGCTTTCCTTGTGATCCCAGACTGCCTTCTAGTTTTACTTCAGGGCTCGTTGCCATGGTAGTGCATCCATGCAGACCCTGATGGAGCCTATGGATGAAATTATTGGCTTTCTCTTGCCGGGTTGAGCCATGGCATTCTGTGGCCCTAGGGAGGAGCTGGCTGCCCTGTAACTGAAGGCACTAGTAAGCCCCTGACAGCGTGAGTTCCAACCTCATTTCCTGCTGGCAGTGGCTGCTGTGAGAACAGGACAGTGGGAATCATGCCCCTTGTTTTCCCTTGAGCCTAGAGTACTCAGCCATGTGAGGAATCAACCAAGGTTGAAGGTGGACCCCAGGCAAGGAAAGCCATAGTAGCCCAGGGACAACACTCCAGCCACAGCCAAAACACAGGCAGTAAGTTATGATAAATTCACACAACTGGCAATTCAGGGATTGAATGTCTTCCAAGACAAATGAGGATCTGGGTTACCAGACACAGGCCAGGTAGGGCTAGCAGTGATTTGGTGCTGGCCCACAAATTGGGGAGCTGAGGATGATCAGGGCCGAAAAGAACACTAAGCAGACGGTCCACGAGAAACGGCAGCTGAAATAGACAAGAAGGAAATGTGACTCTTAAATATCCAAGGCCAGAGGTTAGAAAGCAGAGGGGATAGAAGGGTGCTAGAGGGCAGAGCTGGGAGAGAGCCCTGGGGCTGCAGTTAACACCCGCGGCCTTCTCTGTAGGTGAGCGGGCAGGCCGTAGGAGCAGAGCAAGCCAGATACTGGGCGAATCATGATCTGCTAACCCTACCGGACATCCTGGGTGTTAGTGAGTAGTAAAACTATTGTTTCCAGGTGAGTATGTTATGTAACCTTGGATAGAGATCTGGACTGGGTACTGGGCTACCTGAGACCTTTCTCTGCTTACCAGGGACTGTGCGTGTCTCACTGAACAATTTCTGAACCCAATCTTCATGGGCTCTGACCTAGAGATTCAGCCTCGTGCAGAAACTTCATAGGAGATGCAGCCAAGAACATCTGAAGGTCACCTGTCGTGAGCTGCTTGGAGAAATGTTTTCCATTATTGACCTGTCAGATTTTCACATCTGTATCCAAGCATGATTCTGTTCAGATTCTGTTGATGAAAGATTCCACATATGTTTAGTATAAAAGGCTTTGCCAAAGGAGTCAGAATACCTGACTCCGGCTGTGCCACTGATGAGGTCCTCCAACTTCCCATCTGTGGTTACTTCCAGAACAATACCTTACAATTATTCATAAATCAAACAGTATATTGTGATAAAGCATGCTGGCAAAAGACAGGCCCATATGGACTTGTACAACCCCCATAAAATCAATTATTAATGAAGTCCTTGGCTTGTAGATGCTGTATACAAGGATTGGTCTGGTGCCCACAATGTAATCGTCTGTTCCCATGTACAAATCAAAGCTATCGTGATCAATAAAGCCTTGTTAAACATTACTGAAGGAGTGAACAAACGGCACAGAGTTAATAACCTATTACCCATGCTATTGTTATCCCCTTGATCCAAAATGTCCCTTTTTCCCTGTGCTCTTTCACGCTTGCAGTACACACTTGCACTAAACATACTCTAATTCATTTAGCTCTAAAATCAGGCACTATTTGTTTATGTTAAAATTCAGAGAGAGAGTCATTTCACATTGATTTCCTGAACTGGCCCCAGTTCTGTAACTAGAATAAGAGTGAGAGTTTAGCCAGCATGAGTAAACTGGAAAACTCGACATTTTAGTTGAGACCTAGAAATGTTAACTAAACTGTTTATGAGCTCATTGTGCAAGCAATTATTTGAGTAAAAGCATCATGCCTTTCTGTATTTGTTTAGTCAGAAAAACCAGCATCAATTAATGGTACAAAATATTCTCTAGTTAGGTGTTCTGTATTCAGTCACAAACAGCTGAGGATTAACTTGGACCAGCCTTCCCAGTAGACTCTGATTCATCAGGACTCCACAGTATGAATATATGGTTACTTGAATTCAGTGAAGATGCTGTTAACTTAGCACCGTTGGCCCTCTGTACCTGAGGATGTGGAACCCGTGGATACGAAAGACCGGCTGTACTGCACCATTTTATACAAAGGATATGAGCATCTGTGGATATTGGTATCCTTGCAGTGTCCTAGAACCAATCCTGTGCGGATACCAAGGGATGACTGTACAACCAGGTGATGACAATAACAGCTAACCAACCTAGAGGGCTTACTTCTGTCAGGCCCTGGTCCAACGTCTGTACATATGTTACCTTGTTTAATCCTTACACCAACCCTATGAGATGCGTTCTACTACACTCTACACATATGAAAATTGAAAAGTTAAGTATGTTGGCTCATACATAGTAAACCCAGCCAGCCTAGTTCCAGAACCCCAGAATTATTCCAACTGCCTCCCTCATGTGCATCTCCACTTTGTTTTTGTAGAGAGCCCATTATAAGTGAATCTTGGCATAATTAGAGGTATAGAGAATTTTTTCGCGTTTACTACGAAAATCAGAGGATCTTGATGTTGAAAGACTCCACAGAGATGGTCCAGTCCAATCCCTACTGCATCTCCCCAGCGGAAGCAGCCACTCTTCTCTCTGCTCACCCCCAGCAGCAGGGACTCACCAAGCCCTGTAGCACTCCCCTCCCACTTCAGAGAGCCTGGACCATTGGAAGGCTTCCTTTCCTTTAAGTGAAATATACTTTTCTATAATTCCACCCGCTGGCCAGAACTCTGCTATCTGAAGCCATCGTAGAGACGTGTATCCTCTCCTTCTCCTGGTAGCCTGCAAACATCTGGAAGAGTAATTATGTACCATCCCAAACTGCATCCTCCCCGCCTCCTTGTTCAGCCCTCAAGCGCCACTATTTCAAGATCCAATCATCTCGCTCATTCTTCACTGGGCTTTCTAAGTTTGGGGTAAATCCCATTTTGAAATGTGGGACTGGAAACAAAGACAGTTGTAAGAAAGCCTGAAGATGCCACAACGATTGCCCCCATGACCTTAGGACACTTTTCTAGGTGCACCTCGAGACCACCTCTGCAGGTCGATAGCACCCCCGACAGCTCACTCACATCTGACCTGTAACCCACCACGAGTCCAGAAGGACCTTTTTTCCCTATTAAACGCATCAAACCAAACCTTCCCCATTGTATATTTTTTAAGTTACTCTTTTAAACACAAGCTTAGAATTTGTCCATGGAAAGGCAAAGACAGAGAGAAACAGAGACAGAGATTACTCTGCATTCATTCCACCCCACAAATCTTTTCTATGGACAGTGAAGGAATTCAAAAGACCTGTTAGTTAGCTCACTAGACATAATGAGTCTAGTCTAGGTGGAATTAGCACAGAGCTGAGCTGGACTCTAAAATATAAAAAATGCCAAAACAAAGAGAAAGCGTCAACAGCTTTCAGGGGCTACTCCTCCTACACTGCTCCCCTTGTTGGAAAAGTTATCAATCAGATGCTATAATTTCAAACATCTATTGAAACGAGTCAGGCCAAACGTCATAGAGGCTGTATATGGCATATGGGTCACTGTTTCTTCACACATGACACTGTTTCCATGAACAATAGGTTGAACCTGGGGAAACTCACCAATTGACTCTGCCAAGCTCAGCCAAAATTCTAACCAAAAAGCAAGTCAGGAAGCTAAGCTTAAAGAGAGTAAACGATTCCTTCAAGGTTTCTACAGCACCACTGAATTCAAGCACCAAAGGAAGAAAACGATTATTCATATTTTTAGACAATTGTTCTTTATGTTGCATAAACTTTGGTTAAATAATTCATAACTACGGAATCAAGATCCCACACACAAACTGCAATAGATTTTATCTGTGCATACCAGAGGGGTTTAAAATATTTGAAGTAGTGTATTCAGAGATGGTTTTCTTTTTCCTTCCAAATCTTTTCATATTCTTTATCACAAAACAGATTTCAAGTTTAAAAATCAACAAAGAAAAACTGGAACATAGAGTTTAAATAATAAGAAATAAATTAACATTGAGAACACCTCCTCCCCCCCCCCTTTTTTTTTTTTAACTGAAGGATGGAACTGGCTTGTTGCAAGCTAGAGAGCTAACAATTAAATCATGGTGTTAGTGGATTTTATTCCATGTTTTGAAATCCAGTGAGACAATATGAAATGTGAAAGGGACATAATAGAAAATATCTTACTATTGTGTTGACTGAGGCATCAAAGACACCTTAGATGTCCATAACACCTACTCTCCCTAAGCAAAAGGGAAACTGAGACAACACAGTAACATTTTCCAACGACATTTAAAAGGTTTGTGGAAGAACTATAATGAGAATCTATTATTTTCTGACCCCTCATTGTCTTTCTTCAAGGGCATTTTGAATAAGGAGTTACGAAAGCTTAACATTTCCTTGCTATAATAATAAAAGGAACGCGATCACAACCACTGGTGAGCTGGTAATTAGGAGTTGTGGGACAGGAGAGAGAGGCAGCTTTTCCCATGTGTCCCACAGCGATATTGACCAAGACATCAATCTCCTTGGCAAAGATGGACAACCTCTGCTTCCTGTTTCCCCAGGGCACAAAGGCATCTGTATCTATGCCATTACACTGGTCACAGGAATAAAAGAAAGGAAAATGAGTACTAACACACATGATTTATTGTAATCAACTTTAATCCCGTACCCATAAACGTAGGGAGGAAGAAGGAAAACTGTCTCGCTATTATCTAGAGAATTTAATGATCATTACGTGGGGGAAAAGGCATACTGAAAATACACGGTATTCAACAAAATGGATATAAGCAGAAGACTTTTTTTTTTTCATGAATAGTCTGTCCATGGACAATAAATATAGCTGTCAGAAAAACAGCAACGTGTATATGTGTGTACCGTCTATTTGCCCAACTTTCTGTCTTGTTCTATCCATCCTTTCCTCAACCTCTATACCTACTAATTCCACAGGGCTGTGATTTTCAATTTAGATACATTTTGAGTATCTGAATACTATTTTAAAGATGCAAATCAGAACTCGGCTACAAGTTCAGTTGGCAATGTCTTACTTTTTTAAAATGAATTTGTGATCCCAGAATTGGTAAAAATATGTATTCTATTCATCTCCTTGTTTTTAACAAACATATCTCCTTGAGATTAATGACCTATGAGAAGTTTTGTTTGCTGTCCACATGTTAGGAACCCAGGAAGGAATATCATTGGGGGAGGTTTTGGCAGGGATTTTTGAGTACAAAACACAAAAACACACAATGGGAGTTGGAAAATATTTGGAAAACTCAAAAACAACAGCTTGTGTTAATTCTCAGCTGATTTGTGGCTCGCGTTCACTTTTCACCTCATTGAGACTGATGGCAAAAGAGCAAGCCGGGCCCCGTGCAGCTCTGGCTGCAGATGTTTTATTCTAATGCCATTGTTAAGAGAAACATGGACCATTGTGGGTGCCATGTATGTTTATTGCGAAACAGAAATATGTGGCAATTAAAACAATCCTATCTGCAATTAAAAACAATCAGGCACAATATACTAGATTTATGAATATGGGTCCCCTGACATGATCTCCATTTTCCAAGATAGAAACAAACAATAAACAAGAACAAAACAGAACAAAGAAACACCTTATAACACAGAACTGCAGCCAAGCACTTACGTTTAAGAAAACACAATTGCACGAGTTACTGATATTTAGACTAGTGATTTCAGAGATAGTAAAGCTCCAGAGCTCCTTCCCCAGTGGAAGCCCAGTGTCAGAACAAATAAGGTTGCTGTTGCAGTGGGTGCAGCAGAGAGGTGGCTGGAGCTCCACCAGCTCAGCCCTTTCTTGTTCCCAGGGGAAGCCTCGGGCCATAAGATTCTGAAGAACCTGGATCAAAGAGACAGAAGCTTGGCGAGATTGACTCCATCAAAAGGATTACTGAAACATATCTCTGACACCAAAGTGTTTAAATATTTAAAAGGCAACATATGCAAAAAAAATTTAAATGAAGTTGTTTAAGGGAATGACTTTATTCAAATCAATGAGTACTTCAAAAGAAAATTCCTTTAGCCTACTATTGTATCTGGATAATTATTTCTCCAAAAGAGGTAGAACTATATACTCCAAGCTCAGTCAACGGCACCAGCCTTCACTTCTCTTCTTCCACATCTCTGTTCAGCACATGCCCTGCATGTATTCAATTATCAAGTTCTGTTTGTTCTATCCTTGAACATCTATCAGATCCATCCCGTCTTCTCCATTCACCTAGCAGCCGCCTTAACTCAGACCCTTATCAACTCTCTGCCTGGATCCTAAAGAGATCGTGCTAAAAGCCAACAATATTGATGACTTCGCTCACCTGCTCAAATCCTCTACTGGCCCAGTGTTTATGGAGTCAAATCCACACTTCTTTTTGGAGTACCCCAAATCTGTCTGGACCTGGACAGGCTGCCTCTCCAGTTCTCCCCCAAGGGGAACCCTTCCCAGCACTCCACGTACCCTTATGCCTCTGTGCTCTTTCACGTATGTGCTTGCTGCTTCAAATGCCCTTCATTCTCAACATTTGTACAACCCTGAAGTCATTCCCCATCCTACCTTTTCTGCTTGGTTTCTACTCTTCCTTCAAGACTCAGATCCTATGTCCTCTTGTAAATCCTCCCTGGTATCCTTAAATGGAGTAGAAACTCCTTTCTCTATGCTGCCTTACTCTATTACACAAAACGCTTTGACAGCGTATATCTCATTGTATTATAATCGTCTACTGACAAGTACTTGTTATTCTCCTATATTGTGAATTGTTCAAGGATAAGAATTACTTTTATTCACCTTTGCATCTGCAGAATTTAGCTGGGACTTAGTAGCAGTCAAGGCATGGTTAAAGAATGAATGAATGAGGGAATGAATGAATGCATGTGCTGGGAAACCCGAGGAGGAAGTTTACCAGATAACAGGTAAAGACTTATATCAACTCAATTTCGTGAAGCTGATGGGTCAGTTAAGCCCTGACTCTGTTCCCACACTTAATTTGTGCACTCGTGTACTCATTCATTGATTTAACAAACATTGGTTGAATGTCTGCCATGGTTCAGGTACTGGACCAGGCACTGTAGGTCACAAATAATAATATATACCCCCTGCTCTCAAAAAATGTATAGCCCAGAGGGGGCATCAGATGTGTAAAACGTGTCATCAAGAGCCGTAGGAGCCACAATAGAAAAGTGGGGCCGGATGGAAGTTGAAGAAGCGCCCGGTGTGTCCGACTGGGGCAGCCCTCCTCGTGCAAGTGCTTCCTGAGAAGTGTCCTGAGAGGCGAGCCTGAGGGCAAGGCGGAGGAAGGCATAGCCAACCAAGGAAGAGAGTTGGTGCAAATGCCAGGGAGGTGAAGGAGTATGCTGTAATTAAGTGAAATGGACAGACTCTAAGGCAAACCCAGGCTCTAGAAGGCAGCCCCGTATGGAAATTTCAATTCGCCACCTGTGTGGGCTTGGGAACACTCCACCTGCTGTCAGGTGAAGTAGTAATAGTACCTACTTGGTAGGAGAGCTGTGAAAATTAAGTCAAATCAAGCAAAAAGTAGGTGGAATAGCTGGCACAGTATGTGGAGCTTGATGACGATGATGATGATCGTTGGGGCTACAACACAGTGCAAGATGAGTCTGAACAGCTAGGCAGGGCCCAGCTGGAGGAGGGTCATCCACAACACGCCATGGAGTTTGGACTTTAATCTGTAGTAGTTGACAGAAAACCATGGAAGAATATTAAGTAATAAAGTGCTTCATTATCAGATTTGCACTTGAAGATCTCTTAGGCAGCTGTATGAAGGATGAAATGAAAAGTAGCACAAGATGATCCGTGAGGGCTGGACTGAGACAACAGTTTGGGGGGATGGTGAGGAGAGGACAGACCATGGAGATGTTAAAGTAGAGCCAACCAGACTTGGTCACAGACAGTTGATGGGGGAAAAAAGAAGGATGTAGGGTTGAAAATGACCCTTAGATTTCTGGCTGAAATGAATGAAGTGGGAGAGCCATTAGCCAAGAAAGGAAACACAGGAATCAGAACCAATTCGAGGGGAAATAGGAGTTTCATTTTAGATGTCAAGTCTGCCAGGATATGGAAGATACAAGCAGAACTGCACGATAGGCTGTTGCTAGATGAATCTGGTTCTGGCTGGACTTACAGATGTGAGAAGCAATAGCATATTATTTATTGTTACTTGGAGCTACAGAAATAGACTTATTCATCTGAAAAAACAAGTAAAAAGCCTGAAGAGAGGAGAATGTTGGTTTCCCAGTGCATATAAAAGTTAAGTTTACACTATACTGTAGTTAGTCTACTAAGTGTGCAATAGCATTATGTCTAAAACAACAATGCACAGACCTTAATTAAAAATACTTTATTGACAAAATATGTTCATCACCATCAGACCCTTCAGCAAATTGTAGCAGTAACATCAGAGACCACTGATTACAAATCACCGTACCAAATATAGTAATAATGAAAACATTTGAAATACTGTGAGAATTACCAAAATCTGACACAGAGACACAAAGTGAGCAAATGCTGTTGGGAAAATGGTGCCGATAGATTTGCTGGACACAGGGTTGCCACAAACCTTCAATTTGTTAAAAAAAAATGCAATATCTGCGAAGCACAATAAAGCAAAGTACAATAACACGAGGTATGCCTGTACTTCTATTGCCTTTTATACCTGTTAACTATTTTTTTCCATTCACCACAGGATACAGATTTCTAAAATTTCAGAGACAGGATGAGGCCCCCATGAGATCCAGTCCAACACAGTAAATCCATCAGTTCTGCTTTTACTTTAGTCATGCAAGGTCTTGTTTTGTTGAAACATTTTTTTCAGTAAGGCCTAATCCAAGAAGACTCAAGGAACAATCAATATATTAGTGGGTATTGGACCTTGCTTGTTTCTTCTCAAGTGAAGGTTGTGTCTGCACAATAATTACCTGACATGCCCGTTCTTAACCAGATCTTTCATGTCCTAGAGGTGCAAACTCCTTCAGAAAAAAATAAACATAAGTTCTGAGATAATGTTATACAGGCACTATATGGTAAACAGCTCTCTTAAGTGTCACAACACACTTATGAGGTAGGTTCTTTAGGTCCTTGTTTTTAATCCTTCATTTTACAGATGAGGAAACTGAGGCTCAGAGAAGTTAAATAACTTGCCCAAGGTCACACAGCTAGTAAATGGCAAGGTCAGGATCTGAACCCAAGCAGTCTGATGACATCAGACTTGCAAATCTTAACCATTACACTTGATATTATGTGTAACATCATTAATGCTAGTTTGTTAGCAATCATTTTGCCTTGTGCTCATAATTCCTTTGATATCTCTTATTCCTAACTGTCCCTGTGTGGATTTTATTTATTAGTGGGAATACTAGGATGATGGAAGGGAGAAGACAGCATACGAAGTAATTACATAAGTTTCCCAGCCACCAGTCCTGGATTTCCAATAAGAACTTGAACAATCCTGTATGCTTCAAAATGCAGAGTGTTTTATCTCCTGAGTTGCTGGCTCTTCACATTAGTAACTAACCTACTTTTTAAATGTGTTTGTTTTAAAGTGGCCACTAAAGATGAAATCTCCTGAATGAATCCAAGATAAAACTCAGAGTCACTCAGCTCTACAGAGACAGGAGGCGGCTGCACCCAGGAACAGGTTCAGGGTAAAGTGGTCAGATGAATTCACATACTTGGAACAGAAAACACATTTGAGTGGTGAGAGAGGAGACAGTCGGCTTGTTTCCCTGGAGAGACCTTGAACGACATTCTAGCCTCTGCCTGAACCTGCTGGCTGAAACTCAGATGCATCTGGGACCAAACGAACGTAAGTGTCACAAACTGCTGGGACTGTTGACACTGACGCACGCAGTCAGCTGGGCAGCCCCTCAATGCACCTTTCCAGGTCCCGTTCTATGCAGTCAGCACTATGCTCAGAGTTGGGAATTCCATGGTGAACAAAAACAGACAGGAACGTTCCCTTCTAGCATCACTGTTTTACGTTGGAGTCAGAAACTGAATTAAATGATCTCACACATGAATGATAAATCCGAATAAGTGCTATGAGGCAAAGAGGCAGGGCTTTGTGAGAAAAAGGAACAAAGGTCCCATGGAAGAACTGACACCTTAATAGAAACATGAACACACATCAATCAGACAAAGGGCAATGGACTTCTAGGCAGAAGGAACAGCATGTGCAAAAGCCTCATGACAGCAAGGCCTCCACTGGCCGAGAAGCATCTTTGTGCAAATTAGAAAAAAGGCACCACTTCCTCAAGATCCTTTGCTTCTGGAAACTTGTTATAATTCACTGGTTTTGTTAGAACAAGACTTTTTATTGGTCAACCTCCAAAAAACTTGTTTATACAATTCTATGTTATCTGGAATGTCAATGGCACAACACCCAATATTATAGTAACTAGTCACATTTGGCTACTGAGGACTTAAAATGTGACTAGTCTATGTCAAGATGTACTCTAAATATAAAACACACTGGGTTTTCAAGAGTCAGTATGAAAATACTTATAGAGAGTACCTCAATTATTTTTTATTGATTACATGTTGAAATGGCACTATTTAGACCTATTGTGTTAAATAAAATATCGTATTAATTTCTCTTGCTTGTCTTTATTTTTAAGGTAGCTACAAGAAAATTTAAAGTTCCATGTGTGACTCAGGTCTGTGGCTTGCGTGACATTCTTACTGGCAGCATTGGCACAGCCTTTGGTGGACTGGCCTTGTGTACTGCAAACCATACCGTGTGCCCTAAGTGGTGGGAATGGACCTGATAAGCACGGGAAATGAAAGGACAGCAGGGTCATTGTCGTCCAGAGGCCAAAGAGGAGTGCAATGCAAGATGAGACAGGGGGCCAGGTCATGCCAAACCCTGCCTCCTAAGTCTGGAAAGCTTAACAAGTTTCATCCTTTGCTTCATGTTCATGGATACCTCCCTTGCTTTGTCTCAGCAGTGATTTATTTTAAAAGCATTTACTGAGCACCTATTGTGTGCTGAGCACTGTGCTGGGAGTTACAGATGCAAAAGTGAACAAGAAAATCTCTATTGACACAGGGCCTACAGTTTGTGGGAAACATAGTCAAGCAAGAGGACCATTCAAGAGTGTGAAAGTCCTGCTGACCGTGCTGAGCCCTGAATGCTAAATAACTGTGTACTGCTGCTGATACAGCGGCTGGGCAAGTGAATGTGGAAAATTCAGCAAAGATTGAACCATCCCTCCTGAGAACAGCATATGCCTTACACTCTCCCCATTCAGAGCACAGGTCACTGAAGGGTGTGGCAAAGAGAAACAGAACCTACCCTGCCCCGGTTCCTGGAGATCTCTCAGTGTCCAAGTGGGGATGCTTCTTTTCAATAGGAGGCCTATATAACTCTTTTTAGCATTCTGGATGAGGATAATCTGGGTTTGCCCAATCTGCTAGTAGATGGCAGAAAAGATGCAGCAAAAGACCTGAATACGGCACAGAGAGGGCTTCGCTGTAATTCTGGAGAGGAGGGCTATCTGCGCACTGGCTACAAGTATATGAACCTCCACCTTTATAAAGCACTGCAGGCGGGCCCCCGGCTTCCCATGGACCCTCCACCTGGAGAGGCCCTTCCAGTGGGGCACTTAAGGAGCAGGGAGAGGAATAGGCTATTGCCTGGTCCTGATGTAGTCCTAGGAGCACTCAAAGTAAAGACGTTACCCATGAAGCAGAATGTGTTTAAATAGAAAGGTGACCGGACTTGGAACTGGACCAATATATTGGATTCTTAGGTTTCAGATTTACTTCTTCAGCGGAATTAATAAAGTCATACCAGCTCTTTGGAATGTTTCCTAATCCGTAACATGAAAGGTTAATGCTGATGAACCTTAATATCCCTATTACCACGAACAACCTATAAACCGTGAACAAACACAACAGAACAGGGGCTGGAAGCTGTGGAACTAACTAGAAGCTGGGTTCTGGTCTCAGCTTCTTCCCCTTAAATAATGCACCTTTATTATTTGATCTTTAAATATTTTTGAATCTTTAAACACATCTTCATTTTTGAAAATTTCTCACTAAAAAATCAATGATATATAGAGAGATGATTTTCAAAAACAAATAAAACTGGTTTAAGAATAAGGAAAATTGAGCTCTGGACCCAGTTAAGACATTAGTTCCTTGTGGGATCATGAACAGACAGTTTGCATTTCCCTATGTATCAAACAGGGACCATATTAGAACCTAATGAGACAGTGAAGGAAGCAGGCTCTGAAGCCTGCGAGGATTGGTACAAATATATGACTTCCTGTTGCCATCTTAATTATTAATGCGTCAGATTGAAGTAGCCAGATTTAATATAAATAGCACGCATAGCACTTGCCTTGAGTTACCTCCTCTCTCAGCGCTTTGCACTGGTTAGGCCATTGGAACCTCTCACCACCATTATGAGGTAGGTGTTATGATTGTCCCATTTTACACTCAGGAAACAGAAGTACAGAGATACTAAATATACCTGGGCACATGGCTACTACATGGCCAGGCAAGGCTTCAACCCAGACAGGGGTTCTTACCCAAGTCCACGTGGCTTAGAGCTCCAGGTGCCAAATATCTACCTATGTTTCACTTATTAGGAAAATAAAAAGACTACTTCTAAAGATAAATTAGAACACTAAACTTATAATTTTAAGTATTCAACAAAATGGAAAGTAACCGGGTCCTCATTTCTAATATATTAGTAACTTAAAACGAGGATCATTTTAAGGTATCCAAAGTGACTCACTTTTTTCTTCATTCGGAGATCAGTATGACTGATTTTAAAAGCATGAAACAGTAGGGACTTCCCTGGCGGTCCAGTGGTTAAGACTCTGAGCTTCCACTGAAGGGGGCACAGGTTTGTCCCTGGTCAGGGAACTAAGATCCTGCATGCCGCACAGTGCGGCCAAAAAAAAAAGCATAAAACAGTATGAAGAATTGCTCTCAAGGTTATTTCTTACCAAAGACCTGAATTGGATGGTACCGTGTGCACACATTAACCCTCAAGGTCACGTGCATTGAGACGGCTGCCAGTATTGCATCAGAAGTGAGCGCCAAGCTTCCTCCATCCCGCCCGTTGGGAGGTATCTGGGAGAGGATGAGGTGTGTCTGCACAGACCAATCTACAGCAAGTGACGCCTGTGTCCTTTAGGGGCCAGAGTGGGCTGACGTCAGTCACAGGGTTGGCAGACAGCCAGGTGGACTAATCTGTTTGTGCAAATAACCTTTGCTGGAGGCCCATCCTGTGCCAACATTCAGACTGGGCCACCCAGAGCTCCTGCACACACATGGCCTCTCCAATTGTTTGTTTTTCAGTACCCTGCAGTGACCTCGCTAGAATGCGAGCAGGAACACAGCACTGGGATCCAGACTCTGGATACGGAGCCTGGTAGGGAGCCTGGCTCTGTCATATCTCAGCTGTGCGACCCTGAATAAGTCCCCTGTCCTCCCTGGGCCTCAATTCCCCCTTCAGTTAAGTGTGGGTATTGATAGCACCATCTCAGGGGGCTTTTGTGAGGATTACAGGATGAGCATGTATCGAGCCCTTAGAACAGTGGATAGCACACAATAAGCATGAGACGCTGTTGTCATTCAGAGCATAGCACGACCTGCCACCCCCAATGCCACCTTCTATCAGTCCTCATCTTAAGATGACACACTATATATTTTTTAATTGAGATATAATTCACATAAAATTCACTCTTTCAAAGTATACAATTCAGTGTTTGTGGTATATTTGCTGTGTTGTACCATCATCACCACTATCTAATCCAGGATGTTTCTTGTCACCCCAAAAAGAAACCCTACCCAAGAGCAGTTCCTCCTTAATCCCCCTTCCCCACCCCCACACACCCACAAATCCACCTTCTGTCTCTGTGGATTTGCCTTTTCAGGATATTTCCTATAAATGGAATCTTAAAATACATGGCCTTTTGTGAAGATGACACACTATAAAAGAAGCCTTTACACTTCAGAAGCAAAATAACAGGATCCCACCATCCTCCCCCGGCAAACTAATAAAGTGTCAGTGCACTTGCTTCCCATAACAGCCTCTCAGTGGGCTGCCAGGAGGAGGTTCAGCTGGATTTGGGCTTTTGAAATGGTTTAAGCTCTGATGTTCTCTTTCTCTCCCACATCACACAACACAGACGCAGAGAAGTGGGCCTATAGTCCCATCCTCCTTCTTCCCTGGTTTGTCTACAAAGATCAGCAGAGTCCCACCCCCGACCATGACTAAGTCTCATTACCAACCAATTATCTCCCCTGGCAGCAGACGCACCCCTCCAGACTCAACCTATAGGAGGAGACAGATGACAAAGTTTCATAATATGCAAACTCTTCCTTAAGCTCACAGAAGCCCCAGGCTAAGAAACCCCCTGGGCTTAAGTCACACTGGCAATGGCTCCTGCTTTAAAATATACTGAGGTCATCCTTTGACCTGAGAAAACCCCGACACTGCTCTGGAGAGACACAACGCAGAACAGAGGATGCCTCATACCCATTCCCAGTTTGAGAACAAAACAAAGGTGCATTTTATTCATTCACAATGTCATATGTCAAACATATCTCAATAAAGCTGGAGGATAAAAGGTTTTTTTAAAAAGAAAGCATTGTTTGGAGAAGGGGGAAAAAAAGCTTTATTGAGGTATAATTGGTGTACAAAATTTGCACACATTCAATGTACACATCTTGATGAGGTTGTACATATACATACACCCCTGATAACTTTCAAGGTTCTAATTGTCTCCATCACCTCCAAAAATGTCCTTGTGTCCTTTTGTGTGTGGTTTTGTTTGGGTTGGGTTTTTTGTGTGGTAAGAACACTTAATATAAGATCTATCCTCTTAACATATTTTAAACTGCAAATCTTGACTCCTTCATTCAGTGCCCTCGTGACCTTAGACAACCAGCTACTCCTGTTTCTTTGTCCTGGACTCCTTCAAATGTAAAGCAGGGATGACCCCAAGACCCCTCCAGCTCTAAAGATCTGCCCAAGTTTCTCTCACTAATGCATTAATGTGAGAATGCAGCACCGACACCACCAGCATGGCTCTCAGGACTAAGTGCTTTCGCATAGTCAGACCGAGTTCAAGGAAGGAAATGTAAGTGGTAACTTTTGGCCCACTGAGCTCCTTCCTGCTCATAAGTAGGGGTATGAGGACTGAATAAAAATTCTAGAACACCACTGGTCTTCAGTCAAGCGAAGATACGATTAAAGAGGAAACTATTTTTTAAATGTTACAATGGGAATGAAGAACACAGGTGTACTTATCACTCTTACTTTTTAATTGTGGTTTGTTAAAATGTTCTAACATCTCTTTAGAAAAACCAACATCCTTCTGAAGGAGTTAAGCTCCAAGCTGGCTAACAGGCAAGCAGCAGGAAAGAGCACAGAACATTGGCTGGGCAATTAGCCCCTGAATAACAGAGAGCTAATTATATAATGAACCCAATGTTGGGCCCCATCGTTACCGGTCACTCACTGCCCTTCCCTATTGGATGACCTGGGAAAGGCTGCTTTGTCACCCGAGTGGACTTGCCTTCTGCGCCAGTGGCTGAGTGCCAGGGCCCATGTGGCTTCTCTAATTACGTGATTCCTCAGGCTGGCTGGGATTTCTTTGGTCTAGATCAGTCCTTTTTATCAAAGGACCCAGTGATGATCTCTGGACATTCATTCCTTTAAGGTACCAAAGCTATCAATGCAGTGAGATCACATTACATTCTGGCCAGTCTGAACAGAGGTAAGAGGTCTACTGTACATACCGTACCTACTTCTGTGGCTGGGGGTTGCCCTGTTTTATAACTTCTCTAGAACTGAGACTCAGAAACGCACTCTAAAAATTCAGGAACAGATTTGCAAATCACACACATGCTAAAACCACCTTCTGGAATTAAGGCAGCTTGCATTTCCAGTTTGACCTTTATCAATAGAACTCACGAATTAAAAGCAAATCCTAAGCCATTTGGACCTCTTTCCTAGCCCCAAGATTTTCATATGGTTTTGTTTCCCAATCCATTTGAGCCAAACGGGGTAGATCAGCTTTCATTGTAGTCAGAACATTTTGCAGGAGCTGACAAAAAATTCTCATCATGAGGCAGACAAGAGGGTCCTCGTGATGTGGAAACAAGGTCAAGCAAACTTCCAAGTTAAACACATATTTCTCCTGTTTTGAACATCCCTTCTCGCTAAGTTTAAGAAACACGGTTTCTAATTTTCTAAGTATCCTCTCCCTGCCAATGCTCAAAACTGAATGTCTCCGTTTCTTTGCTTATGTTTGTAAACTTCTCACTATTGGAGCAGCCCAGGTGGGAGAAAACATTAATCACAGAGTAAGAAATTAGAGAGTCAGGGAAGAAAGTCACCCCAGGCCTGAAGGCAGTCCCTCAACAATATTTATAGATCACCCACTACATGACACCCTATTTGCCATTTGCAGGGAGGCTGCTGTCGCCCCTGCTGGAAAAACACAGCACAAAGGTTCTCCTTGAACCCCCAAAGGACTTGGCTTGCGGGTGGGTGTTATTGTTTGCTCTGGAGCAGGTGGTGGAATTTTATGTAAACTGGTCTCTGCTTTTCAAAGAATCAGGGTGATCTTTTTTTTTTTTTTTTTGATGTGCACCATTTTTAAAGTCTTTATTGAATTTGTTACAATATTGCTTCTGTTTCTTTATGTTTCTGGTTGTTTTGGCCACGAGGCATGAGGGATCTTAGCTCCGCCACCAGGGATGGAACCTGTACCCTCTGCATTGGAAGGTGAAGTTTTTACCACTGGACCCCCAGGGAAGTCCCCTATTTTTCACTGTGTATCAGATGATAACCGTCAACAGTCCCACATTAAAGGTCAATAGTGGAAAAGTGTGAAGCCCCCAAACCATCTTTCATTGTGGTGTTATGACTCTGCCATTCTCACTGCTTAGAAATTCCTTAATCAGTATTTTTCCCTCTCGGGAAATGTTACTTGCAAGTACTGGAGTACTTTCGAGAGGGGCAGCATTTATCATTGGAAACAAAGCTAAATACTTGCATGCATGTTTCTCTGCTGAGGTCACGGGTGCTGCCTTTCGTTTTTAAAGCAAAGAATGCATTGAAAGATGGACAGCCCAACAGATGTCGAATACAAAATGAGACGGGATAGGTCTATTTAGAGCAGGGTTTCTCAACCCAGAACTGTTGTCATTTGGGGTCAGACAATTCTTTGTTGAAAGGAATTCCGCGTGCATTGTAGTCTATTTAGCAGCATTGCTTTCTCTCCCCTAGATGCCAGTAGCACTCCCCCAACTGTAACAAACAGAAACCTCTCCTGACATTGCCAAATAACCCCTGGGGGGCAAACACCCCTGGCTGACCACCACTGACTGATTTAGATGAAAAAAAAAAAAAAATTGGGAGTTTCCTTTGTTGTTTTATTTGGGTGTGGGAGGGGGGATGGTATGGTGATTAAGTCTGATAAAGGATCTGAAATGGATTTCTAGCAATCAAAGTAACATTCTAAAGTATACAAACAAAAGGATGGTGAGGTCTGTATAGAAAGCTAGGAGTTTTCTCTAGCCTCTGTTAACACATCGCAGTCTTGTTTGGCGAGCTCCTGAAGAAGCAATTGACTTACCAGAAAGAGTGAAATAAATTGTACTTACTCTTTAGAAGATACAGTGTTTTCTAGACTAAATTATCAACTAAATAATAATAAAAACTAAATTCTAGACTAAATAGTCAAGCTGGTCCAATTTTTGCTTTTGATGTCCTAGAATATACTACTGATAGAAATGAGAAAAATTAAACCTAATTTCTTAGGTTTCTGCTAAGCCCACAAAGTTGATGGCTAGTCTGTGACTTTCTGAGTATCTATACTATGCATACAACTGTGTTTCGTTTTGTGTATTATAAATACAATAGATAAGATTCTGTAAGCAAATATTTCAGCAAATCTCTCTCCTTCCCTTTCCCCCCACCCCCAAAACACACATTCTGAGCTTTATTAATCTAGTTACGATTTTCTCTGTAACTACTCATTTTAACCTACAGTAGTAATTTTCTTTATTAAAAACAATCAGCTTTCTTCCAACAATTTTTAGACAGAAACTGAGCTTGTGAAACAAGTCACCTCCCTTCCTCTCCCTCTGGAGCTATTCTTGAAGTGGAGTTTAAACCACTGACCTAGTGAAGAAAATTAAATTGTAAATTCTTAGTTATTATAGACAATGTGAGGCATAATGATATAGGTAAGGTTCATAAGCATTGTAAGGTTATGAACTAACTTTACATGTGGCAAATTCTCAATTAGCCTCAGGAAAAAATTAGTAGTTTCCAAAGACAGACATAGGTTAACATTATAAAGGAAGAACAATTCTCTTAATGTCTTAAACAAGCAAACAACACTGCAGTGAAAATTCTGTTTATCGTACAAAGCTCTTAGTCCGCGTATTTAATTAGAATTCCTCATTAAATATCAGTTCTCTGCTGTGAGAAGCCGCCCCTCAATTCAAAACCTTCCAAGAACTACGCTGAATTCCTATCCTGCCAATCCGCAACCCACCAACCTGTTATTCGGTAGCTCCTCCGGCCTCAACACAGCCCCATGTCTTCAAACAACCAGGCCACCACAGTGCTCTGCATGTTCCTGTTTAACAGGAAGTCCCACCTCCTGGTCTCCATCAAGTTAACTGCTTTGTTGTTTTGTTTTTTAATTTAGCTTCAAATTTCACCTGAAGTCTTTCCTAAGCATTTCTTTCTGGAAAGACCTCTGCCTAAGTTTAAGACTCCTTGGAATCTCTGCGTTGAGCTCAATCATTGCCTGGCCTTTGAATTCTCCTGGAGTTGTTTCAATGAGTAGGTTAATCACAGGGTTACACCTAAACGACAAATTCTTCAAAGACAAGTCCCTATTTTTCTCGTTCCCTCTATTCCCTACCTGTTGTCCATAGGACATACAATAGCTTTCCAATAACATGTGCTAAAATGGAATTGCATATATAGTTTAAAAGAAAATGAACTATTAAGAACCCAGGTATAAACAGTCCAGTCATGGAAATAACAGCTCAGTCAGCTGACAGAATGTGGTTAATTTCATGCCTCAACTTGACTAAGCCACAGGGTGCCCAGATATTTGGCCAAACGTTATGCTGGGGATTTCTGGGAGGATGTTTTGTGATGAGATTAACATTTAAATCAGTATATTGAGTAAAGCTGATTGCCCTCCAGAGTGTGGGTGGGCCTCATCCAATCAGGTGAAGGCCTGAATGGAACAAAAGTCATACCATTCTCCAAGTAAGAGAGAATTATCCTGTCTGACGGCTTTTAAACAGGGACATCAGCTCTGTAGGTTTTCGACTTGCTAGCCTCCATAATGATGTGAGCCAATTCTTTCTAATCAATCAATCAATTTCCTATTGGTCTGTTTTTCTGAAGAACACTGAGTGATACACAGAGGAAACTAAAGAACTGTTAATAACTATTACAGGGCTCTATCTGAGCATGAAAGGTCTAACCCAGCTCCTGAGAAAGAAGCGACAGAAACAGAATGCGTGACTGGCCTCAGCTTCCTAGGTCAGGAGAGGCTGCCAGCATTACAGGAGGAAAATGACACACAGGTCTAGGGTCACCCATTTAGCCATAGGGACAGAGACAGACTCAGGTTTTGTGGTACTTGAAATTTAGACCATTGTGCATGTTGGGGAGGAGGGAGGGAAGGATGCTTTTTAAGAAAAAGAACATGAAATTAGAAAATTTTCAGAAATATATAAATTCAGGTGAACATGTGAACATCTAATGGCCTTGGGAAGAGTCCATCTAAGTGATGGACCCTCAAGTTTATGCTTCATTCACTTCACAGTAAACCCACATCTGCACCGGAAAATACAGCAGAATGATCCAGAATCATCCTCCATCTGAAGATTCTGGTTCAGGGCTTACCCAGCTTCAAAAGTGTTGAGGAAGAAAGAAAAACAGAAGGGAGGAAGAGGGCTGCTGTCACATTTGACAACTAACTTTTGAAATTATTTCCAGATTTAAACAGGTGCCCTCCTAAAATAAAAACAAGTCACAAGTAAAAACGATACACGTAGCTTTACAAAGAAAAAAAATTCCCTCAGTAAATAAAATATGGTCAGTAGATACAAATGAAATGTCAGCTGCTTACAACCCTGGCACTGAGTCAATGTGCAGTCAAATGAATACTGAGGGTACTGAGGGTACATGGAGTGACAGCATCTCAAATCTGAGACAAGGGCACTAAAACTGGCTCACTTCAGAGTTGCTCAAAGCCAGCAGAGCCATTCATGCTGGCTGCGTGTGATAAATGCAAGCTACGGGGGGTGAGGGTGGGGGTGGTAAAGAATGCTAGTTTTTTGGTTTGTTTTCAATTCTTGCAATGAAGAGAATGAGTTGGCTTTCTAGAACGTCTTCAGGGCTAATAAATTTCATATTTATACAAATGAAAGACAGTTTTACACTGGGAGTTAATTTTGGTGAAAACTGACCATACCTCTTCAAGAAGCAGCGAGCTTCCACCCAAATTTCTTTCTAACTTAACACAGGTTACTTAACGGCGTGATGGGGAAATAGCTGTTTTGTTCTCTGCTACCGTCAGATAGATTATGTGATTATAGGCTCCATTTCTTCCTTTCAATCCTCAGAATCTTAATGTATGAATGAAAGATTCATGACTGCCAAAGCCAGTCATGGCTCTTGGCTTTATTCCTTACAAAGATGCGGTCCTCTGGGACAGATAGAAATGACAACCTGCCTAATTCCGAGGAATCTGGTTTCCCTGTCCTGGCTGCTGAGCCAGCATGGAACTGAAGACTACCGGGTCCTCGGCTCATCTGCTCTCAACCAGCACAATCACAGCTACCCAAAGAAGAGCAGGCAAGTCCTACCTTCTCCCCAGGGAAAGGCAATACCGTAGAGGAGTGATGTGTTTAGCTTTGTTATAAATCTCACTGGGACCAACCTGAACTATGGAAGGCTGGCCATGCTTCTGTATTTAGTAAGCATTACCAGGAGTACTTTCAACTTGTTCACTATCAGAGAGCCTAAGGAGAAGAACTAGTGTGCAGAGCTAGAGTCCCAGGAACAGGAAGGAAAGAGGGAAGATAGAAATGAAATTTATAGCAGTGATCACAAGGCCAATAGAAAAGGGTGCCGTGTCTTCCATGAGAATCTCCCCTCACATCAGTGTCATTACAAATCACCTACTAAAATCAGTCCTTCCCCTGCCTCAGAATCATGTGCGTGGTGGACTTGTAAAGTGATGAACTTGCTCCATGCAGCCCCCAGATTTTGTATACGCACACAGGCAGATTTTATACACACACACATACGTATATATATATACACACATATATGCAAGCATACGCCATCGATTCTCATTATTCACGGAAGTTAGATTCTATGAAGTCATCACGAACACTGAATTAGCGAATACTGAAGCATTGCTCCTAAAGAGAAATACGGAGTATCCAGGGTTGGGTTCCTACAAGCCTCGGGTCACATTTTCATTAACCAATCAATATATAACCTTGTTTTATGTGTGCATCTATTTAAAGATGCCTTTAAACGGGCATCTTTATGTTGACTCATTAACACTGAACTCACAGCCAACAGCACTATAACTCACAACTGCACAAAGTTTATCTGATGCATGTATTTTCTCTGTAAGGCACATCAGCCTTCTTGCACTTTAAAACACTGAGGACTAAACACTTCAGCACTAAGCTTGGGGGCTGTTTTAAACAGTGAAATCACCAACAAAAAGCACAAAAATGTGAAAAACACAGTACTAAATACACCAAGCAAAAGACCCTTGTATGTAGCCTGGGAGCTGAAACTAGAAGGCAGGTTTAGGCTTGTTCACTCTCAATGTGCACGATGGGCAACTCAAATTCGTCACCATTCTGTCCATGTCCGTAAATGACAGTGAAAGCACTGGGAGTGTTGATTTGGGGGCAACAAATAAACTTTAGTGAGTGGGTGAGTTTGTAAATACAGAATCTGCAAATAACGAGGATTAAGTATATGTGTGTGTGTGTTTATAAAATCGGTGGCATTACTTTATACTTAGATTATGATTCAAACAATATTTATAAATGCCTACTATTGGCTACACGTACACATATGCACACTATGGTAGATGCGTAAAGAGTGCAAAAAATATGGGTTTCCCTGGTGGTGCAGTGGTTGAGAGTCCACCTGCCGATGCAGGGGACACGGGTTCGTGCCCCGGTCTGGGAAGATCCCACATGCCGCGGAGCGGCTAGGCCCGTGGGCCATGGCTGCTGAGCCTGCGCGTCCGGAGCCTGTGCTCTGCGGCGGGAGAGGCCACAACAGTGAGAGGCCTGTGAACCCAAAAAAAAAAAAAAAAGAGTGCAAAAATATAATTCACAATAGCTTCCCTCAAGGAATGCATAGATTGTTGGGAAGTCAGAGCATTTGTATATAAAATGATAACCAGTAAAGCCAGAAGAAAGCCAGTGTTTACTAGTGATGGAGACAGTACATGTTATATAAAAGTTATGCAGATTTTATTCCTGTTACAGATATTTCATGAATTATTTTCTACATAGATTTTGGAGGAAAAATAAAGAGTTTAGACCTGCACTGTCCAACTGTGGTAGACGCTAGCCACATGTGGCTATTTAAATTAAAATTTAGTTAAATTAAAAATTCAGCCTCACTAGCCACATTTCAAGCGCTTAATAGTGACATGTGGCTAGTAGTTACTAAACTGGACAGTGTAGCTACAGAACACTTCCATCAATGCAGAAAGCGCCACTGGACAGTGCTGATTTAGATTGTTATATGTGTGGAAAACAATGAGGAAAAATCACAAAAGGCAAAAAACTTCCCATCTGGAATTATTAAAGCTATAAATTACATAGAATATTTTAGGTTTTACTCTTATACAACTTGAAAAGGAGAGTTTTAAACTTGTCATGTTTTATACACTGGCAATATTGTATGGGAACAGCCCCGAAACACTATGAACTTTCCACAAGGTCTTCAAGTAACAATGACATATCTATGATAAATACATAGCAATCTCCTGACACTGTGTGCTCAATGAGTCAAAAATAAACATATTCTATTTTTCTATTTTCTATTGCTCCATCATTTGTGCTAGTAAATTCTCTCAGAGAGGCACTAAAAGTTCACATGTACTGATAAGCCCTGGAGAATGAAGCAGAAGACAGAAGTTTGATCACAATTCTATCACTTATCACGTCAACTTTAAAATACAAGGATCAAGAACTTGGGTTAGAGCTGTGCTTTCGTTCACTTCTATGGAGCTACCCAGAAACTTCCAAATGTCTTCCCACCCACTCTGGGTCTCCAGGAACCCTGGTAGCTTCTCCAACTTAGAATCCCTCTGCCACCAGCTCTATGGATGGCAGCCACTTTGTGAGGGCAGGGGGGCAGTTCCCCAGAAGGTCTGCAGTGCCCAGGATTTAACCAGAACAGATCTGCTCGATTTTCAGAACCCCAATAGAAAAGAGTATTCCATAGTATGCCAATTCCCACCCCACCTGTTCAATTCCAAACTCTCTTCTCATTCCCACCCCAGCTTAGGATGCATTTCTACTGTCTGAGGAGACAGGGCAAAAGAAACAACTCTGGAAAGTCAACACAACAGTCTACTTCAGATATCTTTCTATATCTTGCACTTGGACCTGTAGCATTTAAGTTTAGAAGATTAAGAACTTGCTGTCTTTGTTCTCAAGTACAGTCCTGACAAATTCCCCAAGTCTCCCAGCCCAGCTGGGGTATGGTCGAAAGAAGAAGCAAAGAATATCCAGGTTGATTCTCAAGTTTATTATCCCACCACAGACACCAACCTATTCAAAAGTCAGATCAGTGATCAGTCTTACTTGAACCAGTATATCAGGTCGTTCCAATACCTGAGCAATTTCCTACCCCATTATCATCAGTAGCTATAAAAGACATAAAGGAACTAACTTGGAACCAGGAATGCATATTTGATCAGATCAACATGACAAACGTACTTGTGACCAAGTGGTTTGACGTTGGATACTTCTTTTTATACTATACTTTTAAAAAAATTACTTAGTTTAGTCCTGAACTTCCAAGTTTACATTCAGAGATTGCTTAAGAAAGAAAGTAGGGAAACGGAGATTGTATTCCCTGAAACTTGTGAGAAATGCTCCTGTCTCCCACCCCCTGCTTTAAAAGATAATCTTACACACCAAGGAGTTCATTTTTTTCATAAGCTCCATGATGCAAGAGATGTTGCCAGCCTCTGACAGGTTTAATTTTTACCAAGAAATAGCATAGATTACATGTGTGATTAAATTAAAGCATGTTAAGTTAGGGACTCAGGGGAACCTGCCTCAACTAGCACCAGGAATTCAACATACTATCCTAGAAACAAATGTCCTTCAAAAGAAAGGACACATAAAAAAATTTAGGGAATTCCCTGGAGGTCCAATGGTTAGGACTCGGCTATCTCACAGCTGGGGCTCCGGGTTCTATCCCTGGTTGGGGAACTAAAATCCCATAAATTGCGGTGCAGCCAAAAAAAAAATTTTTTTTAAACAAAAGTCTTGATCGTAAACTTTTCTGAATATGCAAATTTTTGTTACGAAAAATGCTTTTTAGCACAACTAGCAATTTTCCAGTAAGTGAACACAGTTGCACAGCTGCCTGCCCTCACCTAGAACATGAAGGGTGATTTTCATTAAAAAATATAAGATAGCAGATTGAGTAGGCCATTTAAAATATGATGATGCAATGGTTTTATTGGTTTCTGGTAAGAAATTCCGAGGATGAATTCCATCTCCAGGTATGATATTTTGCAGGAAACAATGGATTTCAGTTGAATCAGCAGTTCTGGTGATGAGACATTTTGATTCCTGATATCACTCATTTGTGAATTACAGATGGGCTGAGGTCACATTGGATGACAGTACTGTCAAAGGAGGAAAAGATGCTGTCTTACCAAAGTATGACTGTGTGTGTGCATGTGTGTATGCATGTGTACACTCATGCACACAGCAGTTGGCCTACAAGGACGTTTTCATCTGCTTCTTTTTCTCTTAGCCTCTGACTACACAGCATTGGGTTTACAATTTTCCAGGGACATTCAGCCTCTGAGTCCGTGGGGACCGCCATGTGAGGGAGCAACATGCTTGGGGCTCCTCTTTCACAGACTCCTGGGAACAGATATCGTCTCTATGCCTGTGTCACTGGAATCTATTATACCTGGCTTCCTTTAGAATAGGATCTTACTGTTTACTATGGATGATTTCCTTTAAAAGAATGTGTAAGGGCTTCCCTGGTGGAGCAGTGGTTGAGAGTCCGCCTGCCAATGCAGGGGACGTGGGTTCGAGCCCTGGTCTGGGAGTATCCCACATGCCGCGGAGCAACTAGGCCCGTGAGCCACACCTGCTGAGCCTGCGCGTCTGGAGCCTGTGCTCCGCAACAAGAGAGGCCGCGACAGCGAGAGGCACGCGCACCACAATGAAGAGCGGCCCCCGCTTGCCGCAACTAGAGAAAGCCCTCGCACAGAAACGAAGACCCGACACGGCCAAAATAAATAAATTAATTAATAAACTCCTACCCCCAACATCTTAAAAAAAAAAAAAAAGAATGTGTAAAACATTACAGCAACAAGGCAGACATGATAGAGGACAATTATATCACTTATACAAGTCTCATATTTACCTAGTGTACATACCTAGTGTATTTAACACATGGAACATAGCATTTTTCACTCTCCTTTTTGGAGATAAAACTACCTTTAGTACAAATATGAAATGAACTAAATAATAATAATAGAAAGTAAATGCAGACCCAACATTTTCTCTTATTGAATTTTATATATCATGCCAATAAAATTAATAAGCGATTTTAATAAAGCTGAAACATCCACAAAAGTTAAAATTTAGTTGACTTCTAAATCATATCATTAATGTAATGCTTTCTCTCCTTCATTTTCTTCTTTTAGTTTTAAAATAACTAACAATTTTTAAAAGAATAAAATTCAATTTTAAAGACATTAGGCAAATTCAGAAAACTCTATCCTGCAGGAATTAAATTTGTACTAATCAAGCAAAAATATTACACCCTGTAGCTGGTGTTGCTTCACTGTTTCTAATTTAAACACAAATGAAAACAAAATGAGAAAGAGGAATTGAAATAACTCACTCTGTTCTTTCCTCTTTATAATCTCTATACTATCATTGTTTATATCAAATCTACTGCTTAAATGCAGGAGTATGTAGCGTGCTAGGAACTGGGGGCTTGAACTTTGTTGGAAGCCTGCTAAAACAACTCCAAACTGTTATGAACTTACCCTAGAAACAAGCATTTGTAGCTAAATTCACATGTGTTAGAGCCAACAAGATAGCTGGGAACTCTCCACACTGACTTCTTGGTAGAATACAATGTCTATTAAAGGACAAGTGACAATACATGCAAATTTGGAGCTAATATGTATATATTATTAAAACTTAGTAGTAACTATAAAAATTGGAACTTAAACCAAAAACGGATTCTTTCGAGATTCATCACTGACATCGTTTAGAATTACTAGCACGTGGTGGTGATACAAAGCAGACTAACCTGTAGTCACTTCTCTATAGACAGTGCACTTCCGTACTGCTACACAGAGGGCTGGCTATTCCTAGAGCCCCATCCTCAGGACACCACCAACGTCTAATAAAGGATCTAAAATAGCATGTAACTGCAGAAACTCAATTTGCATACACATATCAGAATAAATTCCCAATGTTCGATCCAGTCCTTCCCTGGATTTTTGATAGTTTCACTTAATGTTATAACATACAGGGGATCATGGCTGACACTTATTTCACTTCAAGAGGTTTGGTCTTAACTTGAAATGTAATTCGTTTTCTATAATAACTTTTGGTACTCCTTTCATTCCAGAATTTTTCTGAACGCTTTTGGAACCTATTTATATTTTCATCATGGCCCATGTTAGGGGCTTATAAGCACTGTCGCTTTAATACTTGCTATTTTCTACCTCTATCTATTGCTCTCTTTAAAGCTGTTCTTTCAAGCTTTAAGGACCGTCTCCTGAGCTCTGGATTCCAAGATTTGGTTATATAACTTTGGTTACATTTCCAGTATATATTCAGAGAACATCAAATGAAACCATGTTGGTTGTTCTATCATCTTCAGATAATTTTTCACCCTCCCACCTCACGTTGCTAATTAAACATAAAACTGATTTGAGAAAGGAGAAAAGTAAACCCTCCAGCTATAACTGAAGCTTGATTTGCAATAACAAGCCAGTACATTCAATAGTTTAGAGACCGTGACAATGTACCAGGATCCTAGAATCAAGAGGCTGCCTTCGATTTATATTTGAAACCTGGAACGCTTGAATGGCATTTGTACCCTCCATTGAGAACACAGACACACCTGTGCTTCCAATTTCTGTTCACCTGCTAACTAATAAACACCCCCATTTTGACTCACAATGACTTTCGCAACAAACTACTTTAATGTAATGTTTTAACCTATTAAATTCTGGCTGTAATATAAATGTGTTCAGCCCAATCTGCCTATAGCTGGATATAAACAGGGAAGTGCTGGAGCTGGCTTCTACCAGCTTGCAAGAGCTGAAAGTTAGGTGGCATCTCCTCCCAATTTATGTTCAACAATGTCACACTGGTGGTTTGAAATTGGCCCTGGAGGAAACATTTACACAGAAAATGGCAAATGCCACAAATCCAGGCGTCAGGGTTCCCCCCACCAATAGAGCTGGTTTTTAAATGTTTACCAGCACACTTCTAGGTATATATACATCTGTTATTACTTAACACAGGGAACTTCATCCCCATTGCTTCCTAGTCTGGCCTGGTGAAAACCACAAGAATGCACATACATGAATGACTAAAAAGGAACAAGAGTTCACTTCAAGGGGGACCTATTCCCCCTCAATAAAGTGTGCAGAAGAAAAAAGGATACCAAAGCTTGCCAGCATAAACGATACTGCTTTAAATATCTAATATAAGAAAGCAAATGTCCTCTGATCCATGAGTCTGTATCAGTCAGGGTCTTAGCACTGGCATACTTAAAGGCTTAACTGAGAACAATGTAATGAAAAAACTATTTGCAGAGGGGTGGGCAGAGTTGAAGAAAGTAACAAGGAATGGTGAAGCACCCAGGGACTAGCAACTGAAGAGATGGGAGCCGTTACTAGGTCTGAAGGGAAAATGGGAGGAAATGCTCTTCCTGGAGCCAATCAACAGGAGCTCTAGCTACAGGCAGAGAAGCTTCCAGAACTATAACAAGGCATGCAGAGGCAGGGTGGATAAATACCCAGACCTCTCTCTCAGCTTCCTTCCCTCCCTGCTAGTGCCTCCCATTGGCCAGACCAACCAGAAAGCAGAGGGCAAGAGCTTAGGGGATATAGTTCATTGAGGTCAGCTCCCAAGGAACAATGTAGGGCAGAGGACGGAGCTGGAGAACAGAGGCATAGGTGAATAACCCACCCAGGCTTCTCGGCTCTCCTTTCCCTCGTTCTGCATTCCTTCTGCTACCTCCACGCAGCCCCAAGAACAAGTAGGGAACTGAATCACTTAGCTCTGCAGTCAGATGTTTTGAAAAAAATTAAAAGATTGGTTTTTAATCCTATGAAAAGAAGGGCTTTGAGAGAGAAAGAAGGGATTTGGAGGAGGTTAGCCTGCTGCAGCTATAATTTCCAACAGAATTCAAATTGTAAAGCATTTTTCATATTTTACTTAGAAGAGCCTTAAAAGTGCAGAATAAAAGGATTGTGTAAATGTACTCCAGCATCAACTTTAACAGTGAAATGAAGCTAAGACATACCCTGCTTTTGACACAGAACAGCAGTGTCACTCCAGCAATTCTGCAGAGCCTGACGAATGGACAATTAAGCCAGACGACTGAATCGCTCAGCGTGAACGAGTTCAGGATAGTTTCTTGAGTTCAGCACTCCACAGCACTTATTGAACAGACACTCCAGCTTTCACCTTCTCCCTACAGGCCTGGGTATAAAGAAAAGGCACTTTAAAGTCAGAAAAGTTCTTACAATGTCCTAGCCCTAATAACACTCAGTAAAATTATAACAACAACCGATGGCGGCCCAAAGAATCTGCATAGTAAGCAACACTTCCACTCATGCCTTTGGTCAGGGTATTTGTTAGGACCAATGTAACAAAATACTACACACTGTATGAGTTTAATAGGAATTTTTTTCCTGACAGTTCTGAAGGCTAGAAGTCTAAAATTAAGGTGTCAGCAGAGTTGCTCTCTTCTGAGGCCTCTTCCGTGGCTTGTAAAAGGCTCTTCTCCCTGTGTCTTCACAAGGTCTTCCCTTTGTACCTGTCTGTGTCCTAATCCCCCTCTTATAAAGACACCAGTCATACTGGATTAGGGCCCACCCTAATGAACGAATTTTAACTTAACTACCTCTTTAAAGACCCTATCTCCAATACAGTCACATTCTGAGAGGGTCAGGACTTCAACATATGAATTTGGGAGGGGCAGGGACACAATTCAGCTCATAACAGTGAATATTTATTTCTTTTCCCCGGTATCACCCACGCCATAGTTTCCTCAAGGAAGGACATTTTGCTCTAGTCTTCTTTTACTCAAAATGCATCATTCCTCAGTTCCTTTCTTTCAGTCCATACTTTGTACTTTCAAGTGGCCCCTCACAGAAGTTGTTTGCCAACCCCTGCCTTACAGAATCTAGGTCATCTTGCACCTTCCACTTTCCATCCTTATCTCAGATGCTCTCCCAACACTGACTATGCTTTTGGCCACAGAAACTGTTCTTCACACAAGCTGGGCACATTTGCATCCCTAGGGCCTTTGAACTTGCTGTTTCCTCTGCTTGGAATGCTCTGGCTCAGCTCTTCATTGACTGGCTTCTTTTTCTTTAGGACTCAGCAAAAATGTCATTTCTTCCAAGAAACTTTCCCTGAAGATGCTATAAAGTAACTGCCCAGACCACCTTCCATGTTCTATTTGAAATTAAATAATTTACCTCCATTTATACCAAGGCATTAAAGAAAGTTTTAAGTTGTTGAAAAAGAATATATTGTCTCTTGGGACTTCCCTGGTGGTATAGTGGTTAAGAATCCACCTGCCAATGCAGGGAACACGGGTTTGATCCCTGATCTGGGAAGATCCCACGTGCCACGGATCAACTAAGCCCGTGCACCACAACTACTGAGTCTGCGCTCTAGAGCCTGTGAGTCACAACTACTGAGCCCACACACCACAACTACTGAAGCCCATGTGCCTAGAGCCCGTGCTCCACAACAAGAGAAGCCACTGCAATGAGAAGCCCGCGTGCTGCAACGCGCACTGCAACGAAGAGTAGCCCCCACTCGCCATAACTAGAGAAAGCCTGCGCACATCAACAAAGACCCAGTACAGCCAAAATAAATAAATTAATTTTAAAAAAAAGACGTAATGGAAAACTACCAAAGAATCAGCCAATAAAATTTTAAAAAAAGAATATATTGCCTCTAATTTTGAAGCAAAAAACTTAAGCAAAATTAGAGTCACTACATTTTAATAGTTTATTTTCTAAAAGTGATATGTGTCGGAGGGGTGGGATGGGGAGGGTGGGAGGGGGGGAGACGCAACAGGGAGGACATATGGGAACATATGTTTATGTATGACTGATTCACTTTGTTGTAAAGCAGAAGCTGACGCACCATTGTAAGGCAATTATACCCCAATAAAGATGTAAAAAAAAAAAAAAAAAAAAGTGATATGTGTCTATTGAGGTGATTTTGGAAACTATAGAAGAGTATAAAGAAGTAAATAAAAAGCACTCCAAAACACTATCACCTTCAGCTTATTACTTTTAATATTTGATGTATACATCCTTCTTAGATTTTTCTATATAGCTTTGTTATTTAAACTGAAGCAACAAAACTAGTCCAAGATTAGATTGGTCTAACTCTAAAATATGCATGTTTGTTTGGTGCTATAATACATATTAGAGAATATCAATTTATTAATTCATGAATTAAGATACTATTTGTATTTTAAGTAAGGGATCATGGCTGCATACATATGTAGTACCTAATCTTAATTCTGTATTATGAAATGTAAATGTTAATGCTTCTACTATATGCTTGGGGAAGTAAAGAAAAAGAAAGGTGGAAGGGAGGGGAAAAAAGAATAAAGAGAGAAGAGGGAGGGAGGAGTTATTTTTCCTGAGTTTAATTATATCTTTACAGAAAATTGCACACCCATCTCATTTTCTGTGTATTCTCTTTAAAGTTTCATAGAAATTAGCCTTTGAGCAAACACTTTGGAAACAATCGCACACAAATTGCAAAGTGTCCTTGAGCTGACCTTTTCATAGACCTTCAGTTTTGTTTCTCACCATGTGTCACCATTCCCTTCTGCTTGGTGTGGCAAGTGTCAAACACACCTGAAAATTATTTAACAGTCCTTCCATTGGGAGGTGTGGTCCACAGCTTGTGACTGTTTCAACCAACAGAGTATGACAGAAGTGGTGGTATACGATTTCTGAGGCAAGGCCAGGAAAGGCCATGAAGCTCCTAGCTGACAACCAGCCTCAACAGCCAGCCATGTGAGTGAGACATCTTAGACATTCACCACCCCACAACTAGCTATTATGGGTTGAACTGTGTCCCCCCAAAAGGAATGTCAAGTCCTAACCTTCAGAACTTGTGAATGTGACCTTATTTGGAAAGACGGTCTTTGCAGACATAGTCAAGTTCAAACAAAGTCATACTGGACTAGAGTGGTCCCTAACCTAATGACTGGTGTCTTTACTAGAAGAGGTAAATTTGGACACAGTGACACACACAAGGGGAAGATGATCCTGTGAAGAGACAGGGAGAAGCCCACGTGACAATGATGGCAGAGACTGAGCGGATCCATCTATAAGGCAAAGATTGCTGGCAACCACCAGAAGCTAGGAAGAAGTAAGGAATGATCCACCCCTAGAGTCTTGCACGGCCCTGCTGATACCTTGATTTTGGACCTCTAGCCTCCACATCTGTGAGAAATACATCTCTGTTGTTTTAAAGCACCCAGTTTGTGATACTTTGTTACAGCAGCCCTAGAAAACTAATGCACTAGCCCTCAGATGACTGCAGCCCAGCCCACACATGAGACTCCAAGTGAGAAATGCCCAACCATGACTCTCCCTATTTCCTGACCCTCCCAGTTGTGAGCAAAATGAGATGGTTGTTTTAAGACTTTAAGTTTGGAGGTAACTTGTTACATAGCAATGATAACTGGAACGCTTGGATCACTCCCATTCACACTTCAAGTTTCAATTCAGCCATCACATCTAGGAAGCCTTCTCTGACCTCCTCATACCTGCCTTGCACGCCCTCCTCCGAAATCCCACAGCACCTCGATTTACCCCACTTTTCACTCTGCATTGTCCATGAAACCCATATGTCAGCTGTCCCCCAAAGCCAGCCTTTCCTTTTGCCACACCCCCAGCAACTCTTCACATTCACCCAAAACATGAACTCACCCTCTTCACCTCAAAGTTTTACTAAACGTTTTGTAGAGGAGATAGAAGAGAAAAATTATAAAGTGCACACACATGGCAGATAACTGAAATACTCACCATTAGACATTTTTTTGTTTGTTTGTTTAGCCTTAAGTCTTCCAGGAGTTCTTTACTGCAAAAGTTCTCAGAACCCTTCAGATGTCAATGGTGCTCCATAAGGAAAAGAAAGTATTGAGGGCTGGTTTCCCAAACTTATGAAGTCACTGAACTCTTTTCATGGAGTAGCTTGAAAGGCATGGCATGTTCCTAAACGTGATTCAACTATAAATACTCATGGTTATTATAAATTCCTTCCAAGTAATATGTTATTCCTTCTTCAAAGTTATGGACTCTGGAAATGGAGCAGGACCCTGGGCATCTTACTGTGGCTTCTTTATCATCGTTAAGAAGTCTCAGAACGAGTTTCTGGAAAGACCTTTGAAGATCCTTATCACTCTGACTCATGTTTAATGTGCTTCATATCACGAGTATTACAGAACAGCTAAAAAACTCCCACTTCTCCGGTGCCCAAAGCCAAAGAGAGAGTCATCTGGGGCACACCAAGTACTCAATTTTCCTGCTTTTTTTTTTTTTTTGAGGCATAATACTAGTAGACTATCAAAAAGTTTATGGCTTCTACATACAGGGCACAGAGAAGGTCGAATCGAGCCAGAAGGAAGTGTTGACGGTACAGCAAACATCTTTAAGTACAGTTCTCTGACCTCCCAAATGACCTTAAGTGTCTGCTAAAAAGTTTTGTTTGCAAATGTCTGTCGAGGACAAAGCAAGTGACATCATTTTGATCCCGGCACCAGTGGTGGCTGTGTCGAGGGCAGAGGAAAGCTCCCCCCATCGACCTCTTCTGTTTCCTGTTTCTCAGTGTTTGGGCTCCGCGTGTGCTCATTTGTCTCATGATCCTCCTCTGTACAGTTTTCCTTAATCGTAAGAGCTTGCAATGCAAGAACTGGGCATATTTGACCTCTTATAGGGTGAAGAGAAAACCAACCTTTTAATAAATGAAATTTTGCGACGATGATAAAGACTTCGGCGTCCAGTCAGCAGAGGCCGGCGTAGTCAGGAGACGCAGCGCGCGTCGCCGGGGGGCGGGGCGGCCGCCGCGAAGCCCAGAGTGGGCGGGGCCCAGAGTGGGCGGGGCAGCGCCCTCCTGCCGGTTAGCTCGGGCGGGAGCGCGCCGCTGGATTGCGGGGTCCCGTGGCACAGCGGACGTTGGCCTTCGTGGCCTTACCGCAAAGTCATGATTTAAAATTTTTGCTGAACTTGTAAAAGAGACACTTGGATGATGGATTAATAAGAACATTGAAATTCCGTGAAAAGTTTCAAATTGGCGAATCTTGAACGTTCATCCCGGTCCAGCAGCTCTGCTGGTCACGTAAGTACAGAGGAATGAAGACTCCATTCGGGAAGACAGCTGGCCAGCGGTCCAGACCTGATGCAGGCCATGCTGGTGTATCTGCAAGCAAGATGAAGAAAAGGACGTCCCACAAAAAACATCGGAGCAGTGTAGGGCCCAGCACACCTGTTTCCCAGCCCCCGCGGAGCATCCTAGGCCGCAGGATTCGGCATGAGTGGAAAGAGGGGAACAAGCCTGTCACCCAGTGGAAAGGAACCGTTCTGGACCAGGTGCCTGTAAATCCTTCTTTGTATCTTATAAAATACGATGGATTTGACTGTGTTTATGGACTAGAACTTAATAAAGATGAAAGAATTTGTGCACTTGAAATCCTCCCTGATAGAGCTGCAACATCCCAAATCAATGATGCACACCTAGCCGACACAATGATCGGCAAAACAGTGAAGCACATGTTTGAGACCCAGGATGGCTCTAAAGAGGAGTGGAGGGGAATGGTCCTAGCACGCGCCCCCATCATGAACACATGGTTTTACATCACCTATGAGAACAATCCTGTCTTGTACATGCACCAGCTCTTAGATGATAATAAAGAAGGTGACCTTCACATTATTCCTGATTCAATTGATTCATCTCCAGCAGAAAGGAAACCAGGAGAAGTCCTAGAGAGCCTGGTAGGCAAACAAGTGGAATATGCCAGAAAAGATGGCTCTAAAAGGACTGGCATGGTCATCCGTCAAGTGGAGACCAAACCGTCGTCTGTCTATTTCATCAAATTCGATGATGATTTCCATATTTACGTCTATGATTTGGTGAACACATTCTAGATGTCATCACGAACTTGGCCAAATTTATGGAAATGTATTAAATATGCAGTTTGTAGATGTAAAGATTTGATTGCTTTCCATTTTAATGAGAGCTTAAATGTCCCCACGAACCCACAGTTTGCCAGCAGAACTGGTTTTGTTCTGAAGAGTATAGGTATATGTGAACACAAAACATTTTGTGTAAGGAACTCCTTCCTCTTAAAAGGAGTCTGTCTGTTTGGAGGGGAGTTACAGGCAAGTTTGGCAAAAAAAAAAAAGTTAAGCTAGTATCAGAGTCATTTAAAACTGTAATAGATTTTATCAATTTTCCCCTTCACTCTTAACATTCTCTTATTCTGCTGCCGCAATGCAAGCATAGTTTGATATTTTTTTATGCCTTTTTGGATATATATATGTATATATATATAAACACATACACCTATCTATATCTGTGTGTATACATGTATTATATATATGCACACACAGATCTGTACACACACACACACACACACTTCATTGGCAGTCCTTTATTTGTGGATTGGGACAGGGGTTAAATAATTTTCTCCAGTTCAGCATGAGTGCTGACCCAAGTCAATCATATTTGGTATATTACTGCTGTTTGTCGAAAATTAAATTTGGGCACAGAAAGCACATCGGGACATTCAGCTTGTTTTGAAAGTCAGAAGTGCAAAGCACCTTTTCAGCCAGAAAGTCCAAACAAGAATCATTCATGAACCGTTAATGACCCATGTTAGAATTTTACCAAACAGTTAGAAATCTGGGCAAAAAGTTGACTTTGATCCTAAGCTTTGTAAAATTTTTGTTTACAATTTTTATCATAAATACTTTTTTTTTTTTTTTTGTCGAAGCCCAGGTACTTGGTCCACATAGTGTAATGCAGGTGTGTTTTGGGCAGTACTTTTGGTCCATTATTTGTACACACCAGTAATTTGGATTTTAGTACACGATTTAAAAGGCAACAGTATATCAGTGGTTTGTGTGTATGTAGTAAGTTCCTGGGAGAACATAAATTTTAGAAATGTAAGTTTAAGAATGGCTTTGTTGCTTTCTAACAAGTCCTCTGGGACACTTTTATTTTTATGCCGATTTTACTGATAGTATGATTATGGTCAGAAGGCTTTTTCTCCCTGGCTTTTCCCCACAAAGAATGTCTGGACAAATAACAGCTGAAATCCCCTGACACCTTTTGTGGTGCTGCGTCTTCTTGCGGTCAGTGTGCTGTTGACGTGGATTCGTTCCACTGAGTGGACCCTGCCACGTCAGGGTCAGTCACCTGCGTTGGCTTGTGAATGTGATTGATAGCAGCCCCCAGCCACAGACTCCTTTTGTGGTTTATCCCTGCAAGGTTGTTTTAACCAAAAAGAACTGCAAAAGTGGTTGGTGTAGCAGCGAAATGGCCAGCTGTCACTTTGTTTTGGATGAGCCCCTGCGTTTTGAAAGCTAGGAGAAAGGCGGTACGTGGAACCAGTCTCTTGTGGAGACTGGAAATCTGACCTGAAATTTGGGGGGAAGGTTAAATGCCTACGCTGTCAATCAAACACCAGAGGTCCCCGCAACCTCCATCGTGCCCGTACTTAACACGTTAGAGATTCTGTAGTTACGAGGCCTGGCTGTGAGTGGTTTGTGTGATGCCCATTTCCACCTTCAGGAAGGCTGTGCCTTGAGCTGTTGGCTGGTAACGCCTCACACCCCATAAATACAGCCCTCCGTTTTCTGCAGTGTGCCCAGAGCCTCCGGAGGTTCAGCCAGGGCTGAGCTTCTCCAGGAAGGGAGTACCCAGGTCTGAGACGCTCCTCCCCGGCTTGAACAAGGTCATGCTGCATATCTGTCACCTGTTTTCCTGGTTGCTCTTGTAAGAGTCCCTGCATGTGAATCTCAAGGCTGAGCCTGGCTCCCCAAGCCCAAGCAGACACGTGTGTGTCCTGCGTGCACTAGGAAAACACCGTACAGTGACTTCGGGATGAAAAATAAAGTTCTCTGGAAGTATCCAGAAGGTTGGGTCAGTTGGAACATTTCTAGCATCACTTAATGACTTGCACTGTGGTTTTTCTGTAAGTACCTTTGGCAACTTGAATACCACATGACCTGCCAGTCTCTAGACAAATGTGCCATGTGATCATTATCATCATTATTTTAATCTTTGTTCCATTTATTGCCTTTAGGGTAAAGGAAGGGGAAGGGGGGTCATTGTTTTTCCATTTTATCCCATCCTTTATTCTTTCAGTGGATTAAACCGCACTTCCTGACACGGTGACTAACTCTGCTTCCCATCTGAGTATTTGAGGCTTCGTTTAGGCTCGTGTTTCAGATCTCTGTGCATGGCTTGCCTTTTCCTGGTATCTGAATGTTGGTTCCTTGTTCTAGGACTCCAACGTGAATTTCCAACGTTATCATCGTGGGACTTAACGTGACATGAATCTGTATAAAATGTATTGGCCTTTCTCACTGACCTGCTATAGTATTATTGTGTCGTGTGTATGCATGCCTCTGTGTGATGTCTGGTGCCCAAAAATCTTCAAAGGAAAACCTTAAAAGCAGACCATCCTTTTTTGCGTGTTATTCTAGTAGAATGTTCAATGTAACTAACTAAAGTTGCATGTTAAAGATACTTAGGTTTTTTCGTGTTTTTGTTTTTCTTTGTTTTCAGTTTTCTGTATATTTGCCTACTGGTGGTTGTAGGATAAAAATGCAATGATGAAGCAAGTACAGTGCCAACAGAAGGTGGTTTCCCAGTTGTATATATCATGCAATATTTGAAGGGACTGCAAATTCTGAAAACAATCACAGTTGCTTCTAAACCAGATTTCATTTCTATTACTGTTTTACATGCCAAACCCCAAAGAGCCTTGAGCTTGGATCTCTGAATGCCGTGGACCCATTAGAAGACTGTTTTGATTGTCACAAATTGTACCACCTGAAAACATTCTTAAGCTGCTTGTCTTTTAAAAAAAAATTAAAGTTCTCCAAAGACAGGAACAATTATTATAACAGAAAATTATTGTGGCCAATATGCCTGTGGTGTTTTGGAAATACTGCATTTTTTGTGTTTTCCATCATGAGTGCAGTTTGAACGAATGTGTATGGTTCAAGAGGTCTTTGTGTTTGCATTTTAAAATTAGGCAAAATAACCTCACCTTTCAAGCTTGAATTTGTTTTTTTTTTTTGGTTTTTTTCTTTAACATCTTTATTGGAGTATAATTGCTTTACAATGGTGTGTTAGTTTCTGCTTTATAACAAAGTGAATCAGTTATACATATACATATGTCTTCATATCTCTTCCCTCTTGTGTCTCCCTCCCTCCCACCCTCCCTATCACTCCCCTCTAGGTGGTCACAAAGCACCGAGCTGATCTCCCGGTGCTATGCGGCTGCTTCCCACTAGCTATCTATTTTACATTTGGTAGCGTATATATGTCCATGCCACTCTCTCACTTTGTCCCAGTTTACCCTTCCCCCTCCCCGTATCCTCAAGTCCATTCTCTAGTAGGTCTGTGTCTTTATTCCCGTCTTGCCCCTAGGTTCTTCATGACCATTTCTTTTCTTTTTTTTAGATTCCATATATATGTGCTAGCATATGGTATTTGCTTTTCTCTTTTCGGCTTACTTCACTCTGTATGACAGACTCTAGGTCCATCCACCTCACTACAAATAACTCAATGTTGTTTCTTTTTGTGGCTGAGTAATATTCCATTGTATATATGTGCCACATCTTCTTTATCCATTCATCTGTTGATGGACACTTAGGTTGCTTCCATGTCCTGGCTATTGTAAATAGAGCTGCAATGACCATTTTGGTACATGACTCTTTTTGAATTATGGTTTTCTCAGGGTATACGCCCAGTAGTAGGATTGTTGGGTCACATGGTAGTTCTATTTTTAGTTTTTTAAGGAACCTCCATACTATTCTTCATAGTGGCTGTATCAATTTACATTCCCACCAACAGTGCAAGAGAGTTCTCTTTTCTCCACACCCTTTCCAACATTTATTGTTTGTAGATTTTTTGCTGATGGCCATTCTGACCGGTGTGAGATGATATCTCACTATAGTTTTGATTTGCATTTCTCTAATGATTAATGATGTTGAGCATTCTTTCATGTGTTTGCTGGCAATCTGTATATATTCTTTGGAGAAACGTCTATTTAGGTCTTCTGCCCATTTTTGGATTGCGTCGTTTGTTTTTTCGATATTGAGCTGCATGAGCTGCTTGTAAATTTTGAAGATTAATCCCTTGTCAGTTGCTTCATTTGCAAATAGTTTCTCCCATTCTGAGGGTTGTCTTTTTGTCTTCTTTATGGTTTCCTTTGCTGTGCAAAAGCTTTTACGTTTCATTAGGTCCCATTTGTTTGTTTGTTTGTTTTGCGGTACACGGGCCTCTCACTGTTGTGGCCTCTCCCATTGTGGAGCACAGGCTCTGGACGTGCAGGCTCAGTGGCCATGGCCCACGGGCCCAGCCGCTCCGCGGCATGTGGGATCTTCCCGGACCGGGGCACGAACCCGTGTCCCCTGCATCGGCAAGCGGACTCTCAACCACTGCGCCACCAGGGAAGCCCTGGAAGATTTTTAATCACAGTTTTAATTTCATTGCTTGTGATTGGTCTGTTCATATTTTCTCGTTCTTCCTGATTCAGTCTCAGAAGTTTGTGTATTTCTAAGAATTTGTCCATTTCTCCCAGGTTGTCCATTTTATTGGCATATAGTTGCTTGTAGTAATCCCTCATGATCCTTTGTATTTCTGCAGTGTCAGTTGTTACTTCTCCTTTATCATTTCTAATTCTATTGATTTGAGTCTTCTCCCTTTTTTTCTTGATAAGTCTAGCTAATGGTTATCAGTTTTGTTTATCTTCTCAAAAAAACAGCTTTTATTTTTAGTTTTATTGATCTTTGCTGTCGTTTCCTTCATTTCTTTTTCATTTATTTCTGATCTGATCTGTATGATTTCTTTCTTTCTGCTAACTTTGGGGTTTTTTTGTTCTTCTTTCTCTTAACTGCTTTAGGTTAGATTGTCTATTTGAGATGTTTCTTGTTTCTTTTTTTTTTTTTTTTTTGCGATACATGGACCTCTCACTGCTGTGGCCTCTCCCATTGCGGAGCACAGGCTCTGGACGCACAGGTCCAGCGGCCATGGCTCACGGGCCCAGCCGCTCCGCGGCATGTGAGATCTTCCCGGACCGGGGCACGAACCCATGTCCTCTACATCAGCAGGCGGACTCTCAACCACTGTGCCACCAGGGAAGCCCTGTTTCTTGTTTCTTGAGGTAGGATTGTATTGCTATAAACTTCCCTCTTAGAACTGCTTTTGCTGCATTCTGTAGGTTTTGGGTTGTCGTGTTTTCATTGTCATTTTTTTCTAGGTATTTTTTGATTTCCTTTTTGATTTCTTCAGTGATCTCTTGCTTACTAAGTTGAATTCATTTTTAATTTTAATTTTAGACAATGTGTAGATGGTTCCCTGTTCTCTGCATTTAGAAGTATAAACAATATAAATGTGTTAATTCTGTAAGTAATTTTTGTAATTATGGTATAACGCTATCCTTAAGACATTTAAAATAAACCCTACATGTGCCAAAAAAAAAAACAAAAAAAAAAACTTGTAACATGTTCTGTATTCCTTGGTAACAGTGAGGTCACCTGAGGCTTGCCTGTCTTTAGGCTCAAAGTCCTTCATCACCTAAACTGAAAATATACCATCCTCATCCCTCAACACACTCAGTTTTCTCATACATACACACTTTTGTGTAACTGTGGTTCCTCCTATGACTCATCCCCTAGTACACTTCATTCTACTTACCAGGTTTCTAAGATAAAACTAGAAGTCACTCTTGATTCTTTCCTCACTCTGTCCATCAGCCTTGGGCAGCTACCACTTGCTGCAGTCTATCTTTCTACCAGCCCTGAACACCATCCCCTCCCCTGCCACCTACTGTAGCTCTCTTCCCACACTCAGCCCTCTGCATGTCATCACCAGACCCCTTGCCTCTCTCTTCTCTAAAGGCACAGACACACCTTCCCATGGTCTTTGTGTCTCAGTCCCTGACAACATAGCGCCTGGCAAATCATGTTTGCCAAATGAATGCTTTCTTTTATACAACCACTTCATGCATTTGCAAGAACATATGGCTGCCCAGGTGGTATGACTGGAAGGCATCAAAATGGAATACAGGAGTGATTCAAACCCACCTCCCTCATGACATTATATAATGCCAGAAATCTCCACTGGCAGAATAGATTTAACTCCTGAGATAAGCATTTTGGTTCCAGGAGGCCTGTATTAAAAATCAAATATGGGACTTCCCTGATGGTGCAGTGGTTAAGAATCCTCCTGCCAATGTAGGGGACATGGGTTTGAGCCCTGGTCCAGGAAGATCCCACATGCCACGGAGCAACTAAGCCTGTGAGCCACAACTACTGAGCCTGCGAGCCACAACTACTGAAGCCTGCACACCTAGAGCCCACACTCCACAACATGAGAAGCCACCACAATGAGAAGCCTACGCAGCACAATGAAGAGTAGCCCCTACTCGCCACAACTAGAGAAAAGCCCGCACGCAGCAACAAAGACCCAACGCAGCCAAAAATGAATAAATAAATAAATGTATTTTTTAAAAAAATCAAATATGTCCTGCAAATCAAAACTACAATGAGAGGGGCTTCCCTTCCCTTGTGGCGCAGTGGTTGAGAGTCCGCCTGCCGATGCAGGGGACACGGGTTCGTGCCCCGGTCCGGGAAGATCCCACATGCTGCGGAGCGGCTGGGCACGTGAGCCATGGCTGCTGAGCCTGCGGGTCCGGAGCCTGTGCTCCGCAACGGGAGAGGCCACAGCAGTGGGAGGCCCACGTACCACAAAAAAAAAAAAAACTACAATGAGCTATCACCTCACACCGGACAGAATGGCCATCATCAAAAAGTCTACAAACGAGGCTTCCCTGGTGGCGCAGTGGTTGAGAGTGCGCCTGCCGATGCAGGGGATGCGGGTTTGTGCCCCGGTCCGGGAGGATTCCACGTGCCGCGGAGCGGCTGGGCCCGTGAGCCATGGCCGCTGGGCCTGCGCATCCGGAACCTGTGCTCCGCAAGTGGAGAGGCCACAGCAGTGAGAGGCCCGCATACCACACACACACACAAAAAAGTCTACAAACAGTAAAAGCTGGAGAAGGTGTGGAGAAAAGGGAACCCTCTTGCACTGTTGGTGGGAATGTAAATGGGTGCAGCCACTATGCAGAACAGTATGCAGTTTCCTTAAAAACCTAAAAATAGGGACTTCCCTGGTGGTCCAGTGGTTAAGACTCTGCGTTTCCATTTCAGGGGGCACGGGTTGGATCCCTGGTCGGGGAACTAAGATCCCTGCATGCCATGTAGTGGGGAATCCAGCAATCCCACTCCTGGGCATATATCTGGAGAAAACTATAATTTGAAAAGATACATGCACCCCAATGTTCATAGCAGCACTATTTACAGTAACCAAGACATGGAAGCAACCTAAATGTCCATCAACAGATGAATGGATAAAGAAGATGTGGTATATATACACAATGGACTATTAGTCATAAAAAAGAATGAAATAATGCCATTTGCAACAACATGGATGGACCTAGAGATTATCATATTAAGTAAAGTAAATCAGAAAGAGAAAGACAAATATCATATGATATTGCTTTTATGTGGAATCTTAAAAAATGATACAAATGACCTTATTTATAAAACAGAAATAGACTCAAAGAAATAGAAAACAAACTTATGGTTACCATAGGGGAAACAAGGAGGAGGGATAAATTAGGAGTTTGATATTAAAATATCCACACTACTATATACGGAGTAGACAACCAACAAGGACCTACTATAAAGCACAGGAAGCTATATTCAATTCTCTTGTAATAACCTATAATGGAAAAGAATCTAAAAAAGTATATATAACTGAATCACTTTGCTGTACACATGAAACTAACACAACATTGTAAATCACCTGTATTTCAATAAAAAATTTTTTAAAATCACATGTCCTCTAAGATAAGAATTATCACTTCAGATTAATTTATTTAGTCAACTAGCAAGGTTAAGAATGGGACATAGGCTAGATGACTTTTGGTGGCTGACTAGGTCAAGTGAGAACCGTGGCATAACACATGAAATCCATATGGAGGGACTGGGTCTAAAGGAAAATCACAGAAAGAAAACTCAGCATTTAGGCTTTGCCTCTAGAGTGAGATAAATCACAAGAAAGAAAAACCAGTACTTTGAGTCAGAAATAGGAGAGGCCTTACTTCCTGTCTTGGGCCACAACTTCTATGCTCTGCTTCCACTTAGAGCGATAATTCTCATTCTAGACATGTATCTGATAAAACCATGTGTTTGGATTTCCTGAAATTTCTCTGGCTCTGAATATGGACTTGTTCCCAAAAACTTCCACCCCCCATCTGCCCTCATGAATGGGCAGTTCCCATGAGGCTGGCAGAGGGGACATGGGGCGCTGCCTGATGCCTGCCCACAGCTGCCAGATGTGACACAAGTGGCAGGTGGAGATGTATCCTCACAGAGATGTACACACCACTGAATTCACCTTTTAATGTATTGCCTGTGGCAAAATAGAATGAAATAAGAGCTAATAAAATAACCCAGTTGGCCAGAAATTGTTCTCCATCTTATTTCTTCCAAGTGCTCTAAACCAAGGTGAATCACCCCAGCATCTACCAGATGTCAGAGGTGGTGAGCTATGCTGTAAGTCTCTGGGCTCCCTCCCACCCGCCCTCTTCTCCTCCCTTTCTGTTTTCTTTCCCTTCCTTCTTTTCCTTCTCTTCTTCCTTTCCTCCCATCCTTCCCTCTCCTCCTGCTTTCCTTCCTTTCTTTCATTTCCTTCCATACTTCATTCATTCAAAAAATACTTGCTGAGGGCTTACCCCGGGTCTGATGCTGCAAAGAAGAATGAGACAGATCATGGTACAGAACCCCTTTTCTTCACACACACACACACACACACACACACACACCCCTATTTGGGGATGACCCCGGCAGCTCCTCAGAATGAGATGGAGGTTGGCTTTTGTCATATTGCACTTAGGCATACCTGATGCATGCTAACGGCCGAGACAGGATGGGACAGCGAAGGCGACTGCTAGAAAATCTGTGTTTGACTCCGGGCTCTGCCTTTGACTCTGAATGACCTTGCCCAGGGATCTGGGCTGTAAGATCCTAGATGCCTTCTCAAGTCCTCTCAGTGTCCTCAACCGATTATAAGATCTGAAGTGTTCAGAGATAATAACGAGGAACCTGGTCTTTCAGGGTCAGAAATATTAAAATGAAAGCAATTTTTAAAAATCTGACTTTTTGAAACCCTTGTTTATCAGGGAACATATGATAAATGTAAGCAATTCCTATTTCCACTAATGTAAAATATTCAAATTGCTTTTCGGGGTCAGGCCTTTGTAGCAGCAATGCGAATGAGAGGGAGGCTGTTGAGCGGATCACAAAAAATTTCTGCAGAGAAGCAGCGTCACCTGCTGGCATTCCGTGGTGCTGCATGTGGTAAGTATAAACAATGAGGAACCGTCAGTCTGGTGTTTCACTGAATACAGAATCAGGAGCATTAGTCTTAATCAGAAGATGAAACTTTAAATTTTGACAAGACCATCAGACTGTGGAAAGATTTCTCTACAGGTTAATTTTAGCCATGTCTTAGATTTACTTTTGTATCAAACTGTTCATCCATGCTATACACCTTTCTTTATAAATCAGCCTCAATAATACGTACTAATAAAAGCCACTGAGTCAAAATCAGTTATTTTGAGTACATAGCTAGGTTGAAAGGTCTAAAGTGTTCTTTAGTTCAGAGTCCATTAATCTATCAACCAACTCGTCAGCTCTCCAAATCTCCCTCCAGCTCTAGAATTCAGCCACATGGAGAGTTCTATTACACACAGGACACTTTCTATATTGAGGGAAATATACAGTGTACGATGCATTCCTGGTCTCTCATTGTGGAGAATTAGCATGAAAATATACAAACATAAATTGCAACTATAAAAAGTAAATAATCAGGCTAATCAACAAATAAAGTGTGTCCCAGAGTGGAATGGCCCTCACTGCTTTGAGAACCAGGGCTCTAGGCAGGAGGCCAGAAAGGGTTTTACAGAGAAATGGTTTCTTGAGTTGCATCTGGAAAAATTACTAGGATTTGGATAATAGGGATGTTGGAAAAAATAGAGCAACACAAAAAATGGAGGCAGAAAACATGTTAAAAGTTTTTTATTAAAAAAAAAAATGAAACACAAGGCGTTTGATAAACACCAGGAAGATCAACTTAACCTGAGTAAGACTTTTTAGGAGAATAGTGTGAGATAAGGCAGGAAAGGGAAGTTGAGACATGATTAGATGATTTCGTAAATGCAAGAATAAGGAGTTTGAGCTGGTTCCTGTAAGCCATTGAAAAGCACTGAAGATTTCTGGGAAAGAAAATGATCAGGACTGGGTTTTAAGATGATTTACCTGACAACAAGATAGATACAGGATGAAATGACTCTAAGATGTGAAAAAATGCCCTGAATGTGTAAAAGACACAGAAGTGAAAAAGAAGGGTTTTTTAAGATCACAAATGTGTACACACAAGCAGAAGAGGAATCTGACTCTGCAATGCTTTTCTGAATCAATGAATATATAATAAAATAATTCTGAATATTAAACCAAGGGGAGGCCCACTATACAGGAAGAAAAAAAAAAGGACCCCCTCCACCACTGCCAAAAAGAAGCTGCTGTAGAGAGAAGAAAGTGATCCTGACCCAAAGCCTGAGGGAGGCAATAAGAGTGTTAAGGCCCCAGAGACTTCTAGATTAATAAGAACTGAGAACAGAATTCTTTAGACATTGCCTCCACATTCTAGACAATACATAATAATGAAAGAGCTGATTGGTTAATTGTTTAATACGCTTTTATTATAGAGGCTTGAACACCTCCCTCACAATGCAATTAACAATTTGAGCAACACCCACATAATTAGCTTTCCAATATCAGTGTCGTGTCCAATGACATGAGCTTTGCTATGCCAGGTGGACCATTCGGAGGTCTGTGCCCACCCAGAGGCAGGCATTGGATCTCACTCTCATACCTCCCAACACCCATTCTTTTCCCTAAGTCTGGATCAGCACAATCATTCCGGATTGTCTATTTGTCAATGTCCTGAAAACGAGGGACCAGCACGGTAAGCACATTGCTCTAGAACGGCCCTACCAATCAGAGCAGTGAACAGGAGATAATGTCTTCCTGCTTCAGTTCATAGAACAGAGTCTGCGGTTGTATTCAGCTTGGGTCTGGGCTGGACTCATGGCCGAGACTCTGCATTAGATCCTCAAGTGAGCAAGGTCACTTCCATCCTGTCTGTGCACTTGGCTGTGCTGGACCTCAGTATGGCATATTTTTTACATTACTCCCTAGAGACTTTTACCTTTTTAATAGCATTTCAGCCCCCCACCTAGCCCTGGACCTAGTACCTGGTAAATATTTCATAAATATTTAGTGGATGAATAAGTAAGTGAATAAACTTTTAAAATTTAAATTCTGTCAGCAAATATATTTACCCTTTGTCTCAATTTGCAAACATCTAAGAATCTGACAAGCCTACTCTACCAGCTAGGAATGCTTCTGGCAGCAAGTAACAGAAAAATTCATGCACAAAAAAATGTAAACAAATAAGTTTTTGTTTTTTTTGTGTTTTCTTGTGTAATGAGAATTCTGGAAGTGGGCAGTCTGGACTCATGCTGCTGTTTAGTGACATCATCGGGGACCATGTTTCCTTCCACCTTTCCAGACCTATCTTCCTCAGCTTATTTGTTTTCATCCTCGTGCTCTTTGTCTCTTGGTCTCCAATGCCTTTTGCACCTACAGACATCACATCCACATTCTAGGCAAGAACAAGGGAAAGCAAAATTTTCCCAGAAGCGTCACCTTGCAGAATTCCCTTTGCATCTTACTGGCCAAAACTGGATCACACAGTCATCCCTGGACCAAGAGGAATAATTCGTTTAGAATAATCACAATTCATTCCAAGGGATTAAGAGTAGACCCTTTCCTTTCTGAAATCAAAGGACTTCTACTACTACCCAAACAAATTTGGGTTCTGTTAATAGAGAAGGAGGGGTATGGATACTGGGTCAACAAAGAGAAGTGCCTGTCACTCGTGCCTTCCACCATGTATATTCAGATAAGCGAGTGTTTGTGCGACTTTTTCCAAGGTCATCAAAGTCATGAAAGTCATGCTATTAGTCTAGAATTTAATTGTAGACCCTGAAAATGACTTGTTTTTATGCCCAATGGGGTCGTTTATTTTCTGTCATGAATCTGGAACAGGAATTTAAAAGAACCTTAAAATGTATAAGTGTTCCAATTTAGGATTTTAAGTCTGCCTACTTTGACATCCCACCAGCACCCAAGCGTTTTCATTGCTTCCTTTTATGTTCTAGATCTGACTCCCCATAAAAATACAAGTTTGTGTAGGGCAATGATCATGTCTTATCCATGCCCGGTTCACCAAAACCTAGCACAGCAGTTGGCATGAGCTCAATGAATATTTATTTTAAAAATGAAAGTGTAGGTTGGTGATGGATTAGACAGAGTATTATAAAATGAACGTTCTATTTCCATTAGAAAATTTATCTTGGAAATACATTTTTGGTGCAACTAAAATTTCAGCAGGTTGATTTTCTTCTTGCATATATGCTTTATTGAAACAATACTTGTAGTGAGTACTTAAGAGTCAATTTACCTGTATATCCATACAATCGAATAGGATTTAGCAGTTTAAAAAAAGAAAAAAGAACAAACTACAGAAATATACTGTGGCATGGATGAATGGCAAAATCATTATGCTCAATTTAAAAAGCCAGGAACAAGAGACCACATGTTATGTGATTCTATTTGTATGAAATATCTAGAAAAGGCAAAGATATAAAGAAAAAGTAGACTCCTGGTTGCTGGGGGGAAAGTGGGGAATGGAGACGAGCAGTAAACGTGTATGTTAGAAAAATGATGAAAATGTTCTAAAAGCAGATTTTTGCTGATGGTTGCACAACTGGGTAAATTTACTTTAAAAAAAATCACCTGAAAGGGGTAAACTATATGCTATGCAAAATAAGCCCTGATCATGTATTTTAAGTCAATTTAGGTCTCTAGAAGTTTTTCAGCATTAACAAGGAGGAGCACCTTGAACATTAAGTTCAAGTAAACATGAACTTCTGCCATTGGCAGGGCAGGTTTTAAATGCAGAGAGCATAGCTGCATTTGAGAAGCACATTACCCCACAGATAAATCTTCAAATGGACCCTCCACCATACCTAGATTGAAATTTCCAGCGCCAACATTGGCAAAACTATACAGACATTGTCTCCACTAGACCCACATAAAATGCTCTCTGGGTCTCTGTGCCCTCCCTGACCACAGACCTTCCCGTGAGCACACCAACTGGATTCTGTGGTAGATTTGCTAGTTAATGCTGTGGGTCCCAAGGGAATGAGAGACACACAGTTCTAATATTGACTCAAGGTGTCTGCAACAAAAAACACAAAAAAGCAAAAAGAAACAACAAAATAAAAGACAGTAAAAACAGATCTTTTACTCTGTCCACTGTGATTACTTCTTAGCACAACTCTTACTTGCTATTTGTTAGTGTGCTTGAAAGCCTCTCTCTCTCTCTCTCTCTCTTTCATTTCCTCTCTGACTCCCCATAAAAATACAAGTTTGTGTATCTTGTAGAAGCGCTCCACCTCAAAGCGCTCTATTATAAGGACTCCATTCCGTTATGCTTTGTATGTGCCCTGCCTCTCTTGGGAGACAGAAAAGCTTCAGGAAGGGAAAACTGAGGAGGAAAACCATCAGGCCACCAAAAATGTAGACATAGTGTTGTTAAAAACACTATGCTTTTCAACAAAAGATGCTTGAAAAGCATAGGATGCTTTTCAAACGTATTTCCTTTGTAGAACATGTAGTTTATGTGCAGGTTTTCACCCTTTTAAATAAGGTTGGAGGAAGAAGCATGTAGCTAAATCATTGGGAATATTTAAAATATTTTCTGAAATAAACTCCTAAAAGTGTTATTGCTGATGGAAATTTGTGCACATATGTATACAGATTGAAAAATTACTCTCTAAAAATTTTGTTCCAATTAACCCTTAGCAGTATATGAGAGTGCTTGATTCCTTAGTCATTGGCTATTGTCCTTTTTAAAATCTCCATTAGTCTGATAGGTAGCAAATTGTATTCCTTGTTTAAATTTGCATATCTATAAGTATTCATGCAGTTGGATGATTTTTCTATCTTTATTAGCCATGGTGTTCTGCTCTCATTAGCTCTTGGTGTTTAAATTCACAGTTCAGTTAAACTGTTTGAGAAGAAAGCCTTAGCTCATCTGCAGCTTTCCCAGTGGTTAAGGCTCAAAGCAAACTATGGACCCAAGTACCAGCCGGCAAAACCAACTCCAGCGTTGGATTTCAGGCCAGGAGCCTGCAGTTCTGAATCGCTCTCCACCACTTTCAAGCACTTAACCAACTCTTGAAGCATAATAGATTTCTTGGTTACAGATTGCCCTGGGACACATAATTTAATCAAAAAACTTTGAAGAGTTCTCTGTGCTACCTCGGAGGAGATAGATAAGCTCAGGGGTCTTGGAGGATGTAATCAGATCAGTACAGCCCTATTGACCTAAGAATCAGGCTTGCAATAGAATCTTTGCAAGATAAATTTAAATAACAATATACTCTTTAGTGTAAAGTTAAAGAGAATGAGAGCCCAGCTCACCTCTGCACAGTCCTCAGGGTCCCATTGTCATTGATTAGTAATTCCCTTCCTTCCTGCCTGCCTGCCTTTAGCTCTTCCTATTTGGAAATACCTGTACAAGGTCTTTGGAATTTCAAAACAAAGAAAGTAAGTAATAGACTCTGTTCCAAAGGTATGCATAGGACACACATTCAGAAAATAATTTTTAAATTAGGGTTTTTTTTTTTTAAAGGAAAAATCTTTCACTGTTTTGACACCTTTGCTTACTACAGCCTAGTAAAAAAAAGGAAGATTCCCAAAGGTGAGCTATTCATGTTTAAATTTTTGTATAGATGAAAGTAGCAAATGTTATTTTAAAAAGTTAGGCAATATAAAATTGTGTAAAGCAAATAGTAAAAGTGGCCCCGTGCACGCATAATACCACCGAAAAGAAGCCACAGATGTTTCACTCCCCAGTGTGAATGTGCCCTTGCGGACATTTTCCCATGTCCATGCACATTTGTAACACATAAGTAGCAAAATGCTGCATAAGTCTTCTCCCTTAGTCTTGAAATTTTGGCTAAAGTTCCAAAGCTGAGGCCGGTAGTCTCAACATAGCTTCATGTTGTAAACACAGTGCCAAGGAGCTGTCCCAACTCCCTTCAGCCTTATAAAGGTTGGCCAAAGGGATCCCTTACCCTCACCGCACTGCCCCATCCATCCTCCAGAAGCAGGTCAGTCTCATGGAAAGAGAAAGGGAGTCATCCAGGTAGTGCATAAGGTTATACCCAATTAGGGTGGGTCCTTAATCCAGTATGACTGGTGTTCTTATGAGAAGAGGAGAAAAGACATAGAAACGCAGGGGAATGATGGTGTTCAGGGCAGGTCACCCCAAGAGGTGCGACTCTGGCATGCACATTTCAAGCTGAAAACAATAGAGACACAAAAGACTCAGGAAGAACCTTTGAACTTCCCCCTCACTGCCTACAAGAATGTATGACAGGAGGCCTGTCCCAGGAAGGAGCTATCACCTTGCATAACTATAGTAAAGATTAGGTGTGGTGAACAGGGAGGAACCTAGCAGAGCCCATTTGATCCAAGTCCTCTCTGTGTCCCATTGTCTTTGGATGGCCCAGCAAACATTTGTTTTGTTCTGTGAATTTGAGGTTCTTGATGTGAATTTGAGGTTCTTGATGTCTGTGAATTTGAGGTTCTTGATGTCTCATCACAGAAAGAATTCAGCGAGAGACAAAGCTACAGGTAAGAAGTGGATTTATTTAGAGAGGAACACCTACAGACAGTGTGGACAATCTCAGAAGGTGAGAAAGCCTCAAAATATGGCGTGGTTAGTTTCTATGGGCTGGGTAATTTCATAGGCTAATGAGTAGGAGGATTATTCCAATTATTTCAGGGGAGGGGCAGGGATTTCCGGAATTGGGCCACCGCCCACTTTTTGACCTTTTATGGTTGGCCTCAGAACTGTCACGGCGCTGGTGGGTGTGTCACTTAGCATGTTAGTGTATTATAACGAGCACATAAGGAGGCTCAAGGTCTACTGGAAGTTGAATTTTCCACCATCTTGGACCCAATTGGTTCTAACCTTTCTTTGCCATGTCCTATGGCTCTGTCATTCTTTTAAAGGGTATGCCCTGCCCCCTTCCTTCCTGTTTCAGTTTACCAAACATTAACTCTGCTTATCTTCCTGTGAATGACCTTACTTCCTCTTAAAGCCCCAGACCTCTGCCTCCTTCTCCTTCGTTCAGAATATGTACTTCACCTTACCTTGCTGTCTTTGGAATCTTCCTATGTATGCGAATTCCTCGTGCACACATAATCAATTCAATTTTTTCCTATTAATCTGCCTTATGTCATTTTAATTGCCAGAAAAGAACAGAGATGGGAAAGAGGAGGTTACCTCTGCCCCCATAGGAGAATGCCACATGGTAACAGAGGCAGAGATTGGAGTGATACTTCTACAAGCCAAAGAATGTCAAGATGACCAGAAACTAAGAGAAAGGCATGGAATAGATTCTTCCCTAGAGCCTTCACGGAGAGCATGCCCTGCTGACACCTTGATTTTGGACTTCTAGCCTCCAGAACTATGAGAGAATAAAGCTGTTGTTTTAAGCCACCTCGTCTGTGATGCTTTGTGAGGGCAGGCTTGGAAAACTAATACTGAGGCCAATTGATGTGTGGTCAAGAAGAGGGAGGGATCAAAGATGACCTAGAGGGCTTCCCTGGTGGCGCAGTGGTTGGGAGTCCGCCTGCCGATGCAGGGGACGCGGGTTCGTGCCCCGGTCCGGGAGGATCCCGCGTGCCGCGGAGCGGCTGGGCCCGTGAGCCTTGGCCGCTGGGCCCGCGCGTCCGGAGCCTGTGCTCCGCGGCGGGAGAGGCCACAGCAGTGAGAGGCCCGCGTACTGCAAAAACAAAAACAAAAACAAAACAAAACAAAAGATGACCTAGATATGCCTGGCGTGGGCCACTGGGTAGATGCTAGTGCCATAAGCAAATAGGTAGGGGATCCCCCGAGAAAGAAAACCAGGCATGGCTTTCTTGACATAAGAGAAGCCATTTTTGACCTAAGCCATTTTGTGATCTAAGCCTGGCCAAAATGCGTGTCCTTGAACAGGTCTCAGTAATTAATGATCTTAAGAGAACAAAAGAATGCAGGAACAAATGACTGTTATCAGGCAAGAGAAGTAACAATAGCAAAGATAATATATCATCGCAAAGACTCCCAGGTCCATTTCAACGGTAAAGATTAGCCTGAAGCGCTCAACCACCAGGTCAACTGGAACCTAACAGATGATGATGTTGACCTTTTCTGACCCTCAGTGACATCAGTCAACTAAAGCGTGGACTCTGTCAACCTTTGCTCCAATTCTATGCTGAATTCTCCTCTGCTCAAACCCTATCATGAATATGCATACACCACCCAAGCCCCTTCATGAATATGCATGTACTCTTAGCTTAAAACTTCCCCAATTTTGCTGTTTGGGGAAACACAGCTCTGGGAAAGATCTCAGTGTTCCTACTTGTTGCAAGTAATAAATCCTTCCTTCTCCCGATCTTTGGTTTGGCTGTGTCTTTTGGCTCGAAACCCACCAAAAGGTGAACCCAGTTTTCCAGTCACAGTGCCATGAACTGTAATAATGGATACAGAAGATACACAAGGAGGGGCAGTTGAGTTGGGGCAGGGCACGAGTAATGAGTTCGGTGCCTGACATGGTTAAGTCACAACTTCACGGTCCACCCATTTGGATATGTCCAGTCAGTGTTTAGAAGGCGAAGCTAAGCAGATCAAAAAGTACCTGGAGGTACAGGTGATGCCTTGGGAGATGTCATCTTCGTTTGAAAAGTGTCCATATTCAAACTGGAAAGCCTTCATTCTCTCAAATTGACAGACTCTGCTCTGTGATAGAAACATTAATTTCTTGGCAGATTTATACCCAGAACCAATCTGGTGAGTTCTGAGAACTAGATTTATTTCCCACCCACAAAGGATCCCCATCTTGAGCTGATAACTCTAGAGCTGACATGGGTCTGCTCTGGCTCCCTCCGCCCCACCCCCTACCCCCTGTGTGATGCAGGCAGCCCGGCAGCCCAGAATGTGTGAAACTCACTGCAGGAACCGTGGGAGGCGGGGAGTGGCATGGCCTGTCCCTGACTAGAGGGCAGCCCTGGCCGGGATGCTTAACTCTCAGAACCCCATTCACAGTGAGAAACCACAGTGGGACGATACATAAAGGAGAGTGAGAACTGAAGTAACCTCACAGTCAGTAAAAGCAGTTTATTTTACAGAGGAGGAAAATCAGACCCAGAAAAGTTCAGTGGTTTACTCAAGGTCACAAACAATTGGGGCTCAGGGCTGAAACTGGAAAGTGCTCTTTTCATTACAGCATTTCTAAGGTCTCTTTCAGCCTTTAAACCCTATGCTTTATAAAAAGTTTATAAATAGAATGGGGGTGCTAGAAGTTTCTAAATAGCACCACACACCAAACACTGCTATTTATAAGAAAGAACTAATTGGAATTCGTCAATCTCACAATTCAGTCTCACATTAATTTTGTGCATTGGAGCGAAACTTGTATGGCAGATCATTTGAATGCAGGTCGGTCAATCCGATTGCATCTTCAGATCTTCAAGAATGTTCAAGAGGTCTGTCAAAATCCTTTCACGGATGTGGGATTTTCACTGATGTTCCCTGCGACCCAGCAATTGGGTTGATTAAAAATTTTCCCCAACATGCCCCACTCCGACTCAAAAAGGAAAGCAAACGTGGTGACAGCAGCCTTGCCCTAATCTCAGTATCTGGAAATTGTGAAAAGTAGCAACTGATGGCTCTCCTGGGTGAGGTGTTCCCTGAAAAAGGGCTTCCCTCAGGCCAAACCAAGGCAGGCTCCTGGGGCTGAGCTGAACTTGGAGTGTGTCTGACAAATGAAGGGTGGGGTCTACAGAGGAGCAGCCTGCGGGTGCATTCACCTGCCAGCTTCCACCCCCAGAGGGAATCACAGACCAAGACTCAGCTGTTGCTGGAAGCTGCCAGCTATAGAGCAGACAGTGAATCTTCCAGAGAGCAAGAGAGAGGAAGGCAGAGAGGATGCCCCTCTCCCTGACCCCATCTCTTTTTCTCTCTTACTCTTTTCTCTGTCTTGGGCCGTCCGATTTCCCCTCCTTCCCTTTTCTTTGTCTTCATTCTTATTCTTCCTTCTCTGTTCCTCTTCTTCTTTTACATTTTCCCCCTTTACCATGTCTCTTCCCCCAAATCCTCTACTCCAACCCTGATCTATTACTGGATACATAGAAATGAAGTCACTTTCAATCAATATAAGTCAATAATTTCAATGCCTTAAAAAGATGAGTTTTATGGTAATAAATGGGGTCTGTTCTTTCCTCCAAAAAGGCTGAAGTGAGTACAAATGGTCATGGACTGGCCACCATGGAATCAGGGATCACCAGCCCAAAGAGGACACACCAAGCGCCAGAAAGGCAACACCATCTTGGTTCCCTGATTTCCTGGATGGCCAAGCATCAAAATCTTCAAAAGTTAATAATATGGATTCCTTGCTCCATTTCTTAACTGAGATGGTAAACTGGACGTACATAGGAACTACCCCTTCTACTCCCACCATATAGAACAGGTAGAAATACTGGATAAGACATATATATTCATATATACATACATATATATATATATAATTTGCTATATAACATATCTATATGCTGTATAATACAGCCAGATTCAAAAGAAAGAAATAAAATCTTGAGGATAAGACGTCTAAGGACAAAGCTGTGAGAAGGTGTTTGAGCCCCGTAGCCCTCATGTGTTTCGGGAGGAGCTATGTGTCTCAGAACTGTTGCTCTAGAGTTTTAACCTCAAGCCCCTACTCAGCAGGTAGTTGGAACTGCGTAAAGCCAAGAGTGAAAAAGCCAAGTGCCATCCCTGAATGAGTGCCCAGAAAATTCTACCCCAAAGTTATAAAGCTGGTAGCATTTCTTCCAACCACCTTTGAGGCTGATCAATCCATACCTCTAATAACCGGCCCTCCCTGAAAGTTTTAATCTATGCAAATGACAGAACCAGAAGAATCTTGCAGTGAAACCTGCTTTAATTCTGTATTTTGCATCTCATGTCAGCAAATAAGCAGTTATCACAGAAATAGGCCATTGATATCTACAGCCAAATCTTTGGAATGCCTGGAATCAATCATTCTTTTATTTGCCCAAATTCTGTACCAGACATAGGTCAGATGTATCCAACAGGCACCCATTACTGGGTTTTATGGATGTTAATTAACAGCTTCATTGTTGGCAGGCCATTTAGAGACACTCAGCTGGAAAGACGGGCTGCTCCACTGAAGCTGTGGATGTATCTGGCCTCCCATGGAGGCTGTAAGTCTTAATGGAGTAGCAGCATGGTAGGGTGATTCAGGCCCATGTCGATTTTGCAGCATGCCTGTGAACAGCTGTCTCCTGTCCTGCTCTTATTTTGATTCTAACCCTTTCCATCCGCCTGGGAGGGTCAGCTTCCAAATACTAACCTAAGGAAGTGGTGGTCGCCACTTACCCTACAGGTCACCGAAATATGAATTTACAACAGGCTTTTCCACGCCCTTGGGTAGTAATGCCTACATGTGTGTAGAATTTTATAAGTTTACAAAATACTTTCACAGGATAACCCAGTTCCTCTGAGATAGAACACAGGGTCCTGGTTTCTAACCACAAGTGAGAAAAAGAGGTCAAGGAGGCTTGGTGACCTGCTCACTGATGAGCTGGGCTTGGGTCCAGGTTTCTGGCTCACCTCACCAGTGCTCAGGTGGCTTTTCCTTCCAATGACCATGACCTTCTATTATCCCTCTCTTGACACATTGACTTTAGCTATCCCATACTTTTTTTTCTTATGGTGGTAAAATATACATGACATAAAATTTACCATTTTATCCATTTTTAAGTGTACAGTGTAGTGATATTAAGTACATTTGCCTTGTTGCGCAAACATCGGTACCATCTACCTCCAGAACTTTTTTCTCATCCCAAACGGAGACTCCATACCCATTAAACAACACCTCCCCAATTCCTGGTAACCACTGTTCTACTTTCTGTCTTTTTTTGTTTGGCCTCGCCATGCGGCACGCGGGATCTTAGTCCCCCCACCAGGGATCAAACCCGTGCCCCCTGCAATGGAAGCGTGGAGTCTTAACCGCTGGACCACCAGGGCAGTCCCACCACTGTTCTACTTTATGTCTCTATGAATTTGATGACTCTAGGTGCCTCATATAAGTGAAAGCCTACACTATGTGCCCTTTTGCATCTGACTTATTTCAATTTGCATCATGTTTTCAAGGTTCATCCATACAATTGCAACCATCAGAATTTCATCATTTTTAACACTCAATAATATTGCATTGTATGTATACACCACATTTTGTTTATTTATTTGTCTGTTGAAGGTGCCCTGAACTCTCATCTCCTTCTCTGGGAAATAACACTTCCATTATTTTTTAAGAAATTAGCTCTGCCCATTGGATAATGTCTGGTGGAAGTATTGATTACGATGTTCCGGGCTGAAAGCAACCCAAGAAGCTGCTCTCTCCTAGAATTTGAAACCCAAGCAACATGATAAAAAAGAATAAAAATGGAATAGGCTTAAAAGACACAGCCATAACCAGGTAAGACTGAGTAGTAGTTTTGGCTACATAGAGATGTGCCGGTGTTTATTAATCCCCAAGCCTGGTCTTCTAGCCTTCCCTTTGATTATGTGAATTACACCACAGCAAGTAGTAGATTCTGTTGCTGGAAACCAAAGAACTCTAACATTCTTCGAAACCGAATGAGGGGTACCTCACTTCTACAGCCTCCATTCTAGTTATGGGCATGACCTATGGTCATCTTAAAGGATGTATTCAATGTTTATTTTTATATTACTTATCTACATACATATGGGTGGACAGGGTACAGAGTGCAGGGGGTAGGGAGAAGGAAAAATAAAATTTGTTGGCCTCTATTTGCCCTATCAGTGAACTTGAATTTCCTTAAAGAAACTACTTATCTTCACTTTTGCTTATTTTTAGGTCAAACCTGGGCCTGATGTATAAGGACTTACTTAATTGTCAGTACTCAGAGTCTTTATAGCTTCCTCCAGTCTGGTCTCCCCAAATTCATTGGGAGTCTCTGAAATGTGTTTACAGAATAACCTACTTTCATAAGCTCTCTACAGTATCGAATACCAACAGTCATGCTCCTGTTTTCACCTACAAAAATAAGTCCCGTTTCTCTCAAAATACTCATGCATTCAACAAATAATTAGTAAACACCTGAAATATACCAGGAACGAGTCTAGGTTCTAGGGACCCATTAGCCAACAGGACGGACAGGCTCTCTGTCCTCATGAAGTTGTTTTCTAGTGGGAGAGACCCAAGGTAATTAAATAATCAGGCAAACTATGTAAAATTCTACCTCAACTTGGAAGGAAGATGTTGCCCAGCCAGGGATGCAGGCTTCCCTGAGAAACGGTGATGGAAATGAGTTTTAAACGCTAAGTAGAATAGGTAGGAGTGACTGAAGTGGACGGTGGGAGCCTGAGGGGGGAAGGGTTTGACAGAAGAACAGACAGTACAGGCAACTGTTCTATGGTTGAAGATGGCCTGGCACCTCTGTTAATGAAATTTCAATCCTTCCATTCTTATTTCACCTAATAGTTTTCAAGTGGATTTTCTTTTGTAAGTGCCGTATCTAATGTTGAGCTCACAATAGCTCTGTTAGACTGAGAAGGATCCGGTTTGGGCTCGGTCCCAGCTTCTGCAGCTGTTTCTCACTCCACCTCCTTCCATCTTCCACACACACCATCCACTTGAACTTCATACACAGGCTCATCAGCCCTGCCAGACTGAGCATCCCCTGGGCTGGGAAACAAGGGATCAAAGGAGCTCCAGGCTCAAGTCAATATGAAGTCTGGTCTAACCCTGACCTTGCACATTAGTTCTCATAACCAAGTCCCTAAGATAAGACTATTTTACCTGTAAGACTAGTGACAGCTCCCCCCTGGGTAACCGTCCTGTTGCTGGCATTAGTGTCTAGCACTGGGGTTCTGTCTTGCTTTTTCCTACCTCCCTTCTGGAAATCAGAACCGCACCCCTGAATTCCAGCAGAGCCTTCTGTCTACAACCACATCTCCTGAGACCAGCCCTGCTTGCCAGAGTTTGGGAACCTCTGCTGCTCTTCCTTTCTATTGTAATGTCTGCCCTTCTGCTTCCAGCTGTTTGCAGTGACTGCTCCCTGGTGGTCATTGCCTCAATGGTTCTCTCGCTTCCTGCCCCAGCTCTGCTGGGCAGGCCCTCCAGCACCTGCCCCACTTCGCTGGGGACATCCAGTGCAGGGTCCTAGCTCTTTCTAGACTTCTACAGCTAACCAGGCCATGCCCCAGCCATACCAGACCCTGTGTTGAACGATACAGCAAAACTACCTGTTCTTACCTTACTAGTCTAAGCTCTTCTCACTCCGTTCAAGTCCTATAACCAGTAAATAAAACTATGTTAACTGGGATTTGTGAACTCCAGTTCAGATGTAAAAAATAATTCATGCTCAGAGAGGCATTTTCTTTTCATTACTTGAGGAGCACTGTCGTCCTCGGCATGTACTTCCTCGGCTGGTCAAGAAACATTCATAATGAAGCCATTTTCAGCCCGACGAAACTCACACTGTCTACAGATTGACAGAGACCATGAGCCATAAACCAAGTGGCCAGGATCCATGATGCTTAGATCAGGGTATACAAATAGATCTGACGAAATCTCACTCACTTCCCCTCCCAGAGGTCCTCCAGGATTCTTGTGGGGAAAGGCTACACGTGGCTGCCGGGGTCACCTAGCTCTCCCACCCCAGGGCTCTCCCACCCCAGGGCCCTCAAGACAGCAGAGAAATGAAAAGCATCAACTCTTCCCAATACAGAGCAGCTCTGTGCAGGAAAACAGCCAGCCCCAAAGGAGCCCATATTTCCCCAGCCACCTTCCATCCCTGTACCAGGAGGGTACTTCAGTGCACATCAGCTCATGTACCAGGTCAGTGCCAAGGACGACTAGCCAGGCTGGACTTTCTTTCTGTTCCTTCTCTTTGGCACAATTTGAAGCTAGACGAGTGTCTCCTCATCTGTCCCCATTCCCTGCCACGGACCAAAACAAAACCACTCAGCCATTTCCTTAAAAACTGCACAGGTTGCAGAGAGGCTGCTCTCAAAAACTGCACCAGGGAACATTAGTTGTCATGCAAACTCACATGCTGTCTCAAGAATCTGTAACCTAATACAAATCCCCATAATCTCAATGCTTCATCTTACTTAGCAATATTCAGTGACAGAAATGCGTGTACAGGTTGCAGGGGAGCCCGTGATACAAGCTCTGAGCACAGGCTGTTCTGACCGTATCTGAGAAATACCTTAGGGTGGAGAATGTTTGATGAGGCAGATATTTAAAAAAAAAAAAAATTCCAGAGACCGGCACACAGATAAAGTTACTCTATAAAACATACCAAAAATAAAAAATGAAAAGAACAAGGTGTTCTACATCCCCACTCCCAGGTGAGGGGCCCACACAGGCATCACACACACCGAGGCAGTTGCTACTGCAGGCCCTCTGTCTGGTTCTACAGAGAAGGTTTAATAACATTTGTAAAAGGAGTCATCCCGACCTCCTCAGCTTTGGTGAGCTTATGTCACCAGGATGGGAAAACAAACAATTATTATTCTGTTGTTTTTACTGGCTGCCCGGCTTGCAGGATCTCAGTTCCTCAACCAAGGATTGAACCCGGGCCATGGCAGTGAAAGGCCGGAATCCTAACCTCTAGGCCACCAGGGAACTCCCAGATAAATTATGTCCCAACCCAGTGAAGCTCTGAAAGCAAATGAAGCTGAGTGCTGTGGTCCCAGGTCTCCCACCACAGTTAGGAAATGCAATTCATTAATGTCATTCCCACTGAGGAGGATTTGAGGTTGGGGATAACTAGTTCAACTCCGGATTCTATTTTTCCCATTACCTTGAAGTCATGTGCCAGTCACTTCAGCACTGCCCAGACCTTGGTAAATGACCCCCCTCTGAGCCCGCCATGGGTCAGGCGGCCTCTCAGTATTTTCCATCCATCGTAAGGCAGAGTGAGCCAAGTGGGACTCAATGACTGAATAAGGTCGAATAGGATTGAGGCACGGTGTGCCCTTAAATCTGGCCAGGTCCAATATGTACATCATTTCACAGCTCCAACAGAGGAGGTAGGTATAGAAATATTTGCATTTTAAAATCCCGTGCTAACATCTTTAAGGTAAACCCTGCTAGAGCAATGTAACAGTTTGCAAACTTAGCCTTCAAAGGATTTGAGAAGTTGTTAAAAGAAAGTTTTTCTTACAAAACATGTGTTTTTAGGGATGCGATTATTTAATTCAGGAAATCTCCATTCAGTTAAAAAAAATCAGGTCAAAAATAAATATCCAAATGGGGGAAATTCCACACCATAAAATAAACATCGAACAGGCCAAGGAAAGTTTAATGGGAGATTAGAAATTCCTGGAGGAAAGCAAATGAGGATGTGAAAAATCATCGTGAACCAAATAGCTCCCCAGAAGACAGTGAGTGTCCCCAGATTAAACAGAGACTCCCAGCACCAGAATGCATTGTTTCAGTTAACCTACCTCAGAGGACCTGGCTTCTTTTAAGGAAACTCACACTGAACACAATTCACGCACAGTTACCTCAGCCTGGGCAAAGGGATAAAAGAGATGTCTGTTTAGAAACACTCCTCTTTTGCAAGAGCCACTAAATTCACCAATTCCTGAAGAATGGAATCATCCTCTAGAAAAGAGTAACATGATCACAATAATGTTTTACTAAAACTGTCTCCATGCTCATAAATGCATTTCCTTTTCTAGCATTTCAGTAACCCACCCGTTAACTAAACCCTGTGCTCTTCCAGACTTTCCTGACCATTTCCTATGAGGAAAATACCACCTTGTGATAATTTCCACCTTGCTTTGTATTTTATTTACTTATATGAGTTTGCGTTTTAATTAAAAATTTTTAATTTAATTAATTGTAATTAATTATTTAATTTTGTTTTTATTCCTTAGTCATCTTTTTTCATTCTCCCTCACTTAAAATCTCTGTAAAGCAAAAGACTCAGAATCTGGTCTTCTTTTTCTGTTTCATTGTATGACCCTACAAATACAAAGGGCGTTCAAAATGTTCTCATTGAATATTGAAAATATAACATTCTAAAAATCAAACCCTTGATGAAATCTCTGTTCTAAGTTATTACTGAAAAGATTCGTTTCAGATACAAAATCTTGAGAAAACTATGAAAAATGTCCACTTCCATTTCACACTCATGACCTGGACTTCCTGTCCACTTTACCATAACAGACTAGTAGTTAGACTTGGTAAAGTCCTTATGGGTTAGTTCAACTCCTTTTTTCATAGACCTTCTTAAAATGATGATTCTACCCACTGGAACTCACCTTTTTCATTTCTGTCCTCGAATAAGCCTGGAACCCAGAAATACAGAATCCGTACTAGCCCTTGCATTTTCTCCTTGTTCGTATGCAGCTCTCTGAGTACACAGGGCCTTGCAAACCCTATGTTTAAAAATCCCAATTACTCACAGCATCCACATCACTTGCCCTCCAACTGGGCACGTTTTTCTCTCAGAATATTCTCATCCAAGTGTAACATCTAAATATTGTTTCACTTAGACTGTAATGGGCATTGTTTTCTTTAAGAGATGGGAAATATATAAAATAAAGGGGATCAGTATATGCCACCCCAAAGTATACCATTATGGTATAAGGATTATTTTGAACTGAAAGCAAAATACCTACCAAAAAACGGCATAAATTCCCCTTGTGCAGGTGTCCCCCACCCTCTCCCACACCAGAAAGAGAACAACCTTTATCACCAGAGATGGAGGTATCACCTAGGTGAGTCTGCATCAACAAATCTTACTAAATAACCCTTATCTAGCATTAGTTTCCCCCATATACTTACCTTCCCACAATTTACCATCCCTAGAAGTCCTAACTCTCTTTCCTTCACTTAGTCCCTTCTCCACGATTTATTGCCCTTTGTTAAAATGGTATATAATCCCTTCCCCCCAGGTATAACTGCCTTTTTTGGGGGGGCTTTATTTCTTTTCTCTGGAGCCCCCATACACATAAAATTAAAAATAAACTTGTTACCTTTTTTCTTGTTAATCCGTCTTTTGTTAGTTTAATTTACAGGCCCCAGGGACAAACCTAAGAAGATAGAGGAAAAGTTTTTTCTATACTACAGCAATAAGATGAATATTTTTGTTTCTCGGGCATGGATGTAATTCAGAACTTTACATATTCCATGATAACAGAACTATCACAGGAATAAAAAGGGGAAAAGGGAAGAAAATGGCTTCAGGGTTTTAGGCACTGAAAGTAGAAGTTGTGAATGACACGTCCAAGCTCTGGCCCCAGGGACTTTTCTGGCCCCTGATGTCACCTCCTCATTAAATGGCCAGATTATTCCATTCATTTTATAAGGTATGAATGCATTGCTTTAGTGAGTTTAATCTGAAACACTTAAGTCAATACATATCTGATTTCAAATTCCCACAAAAATGTTAGTTCACGCTGCCAATTTGACTTTTTTTATTAGATTTATTTGTTAGTACCTACTCTCTCTTAAGTTTTCGAGTACAAGGTGTTTCTTCCTCCTTCAGATCCCAGACATACACTTTGGAGAGCATTACAGAAATTCTGAGTCATTCTGGGAGAACTAAGGCACTGGTGACACAACCACTGCCTTTCAGCCACACAGTGGAACCAAGGCCCTTGAAGAGTGGTGGTCAAGGGGTCACTTTTAATGAACTCTCTGAATACAATGCACTTGAACAAGGCCTGGGCCAGGCCACACCTCCTGAGTGGTCTGAGGGCTCTGGCTCCACTCCCCACCACTTGGGCCACCAACCTTTTGCCAAGAACAAGCACCTGGCATCAGACTGTCTGATGGGCCAGGACGCCTGGCTTCTGTATTCTTGTTTGTGGGATGAATGCACCTACCCAGAAATAAGTAAAGACTAGCCTAATTATTACGACTTGGTTTCAGTCTCATCGTAAATAGTATGTTATTTCTCCAGAACACAAGACAGTTCATACAGTCATATAGTGATTTTTATTTTTATTAAATTTAGTACAGGAAACTTGTATTCAGTCTCCACTCTGTCAAAGGCACCAGGGACTTCCCTGGCAGTCCAGTGGTTAAGACTCCGTGCTTCCACTGCAGGGGTCTGGGAACTAAGATCCCGCATGCCCCGCGCCACAGCAAAAAAAAAAAAAAAAAAAAAAAAAAAAAAATCCTGGCATGCATCTAATATAAAAAATAATCCCTGCCTTCTGGGAGCTTGCAGTCTGTGGAGAATAGAGGAGTGTTGAAATTCATCTTCAGAGCACTGCGTGGGAAGCATAGGGATGACACTTACGTGTTTCAAAATATACAAATGATGACAAAAGGGAAAACAGGACTGAGCCACCTTTAGATCCTTCAGAGCTTGAAAATTAAATGTTGCTTTCTGTATGGTTGACCTCCAAAGCCATCAGAATAGGATATACAAATCTATCTATTGCTGCCAAGGTTTAAATCATTTTTCCAAAAGGGGTTGGTGAAGACAGAAGGAGATTTCTTCTGTGATGAAGGAGAGGTGAATGACAGGGAGAGCGTGTTGAACAGTCTGAAGTAATTACAGCATTTATTTAGGTTTCTGGAGCTATCTGGGTTCTTGTGATAGATAGCAAAGCAAAATGAACAGTCAAAAGGCAGAAATAGCAAAGCTCATGTTATCATGCCACGGGATGTCATATTCTTTCTATAAACAATATAGTGCAAAGGTTCACGGAGAGTGAGAAGTCTGGCCTGGAGCAATGTTTTCAGTACTCATCATTTTTGACAGTTACAAGAAATCAAGGGAAGGGATTTTCTTGTCTAATTATTTCTAACCTTAAAGTTCAGGGAGTTAGTCTTTCTCAAGATTAGGATGCACTATGAACATCCTGAGGAAAGGGTGCAGTACATTCCTTGTGACCACTGTCCAGGAGCTGTGAACTCTCTCCCTTTATTTAGGCTAACGGAGGAAGGGCAGGAGAGGAGAGGAGAGGGCGGTCACAACTCGGAGCAAGTGCTTCATAAGCGCTTTATGTCACTGCCACAGGGAACAGGGCAATATCCATCCTGATGATGGAACACAGTCTGACCACAGACCACTAACTCAGCCCAAGTCCCAGCCAGGGGCCATGGAATCCCAGGGAGTTATAAATAACCCCTTGGAACTGCTTTCTGGTGATTTATTACTACTTAGTAGGAGAGTGCACTTCACCCAAGATACCTGAACTGAATGCAAAAAGGACTCCAGAAGCAGGTATTCTGCTCAACTTTAAATATCAGAGAAATAGTTCAAAAATCCCCCTGAAGAGACAAATATGCTGATCTTCAGGTTTTTACCCATCCTGATGATTCTTACACGCTCTGATTTCTCAAGGATGTTGCGTGAAAATCAGATTTCTCCTGTTTAGAAATTTGTGCGCCCCTGCTGCTTATTTCCCAGAGGGAGACCTTGTGATCTGATATGTGGACCCCTTGATGAGATGCTGCATGCTACGGAGAGAACGTTTGATGCCCGTGCGGGAATCCGCTTCCACACTGGCAACCGGCACCTGGTGAGCTCGTGCTGTCACAGAAGTTACTCCCAACCCTCACCCCTGCAGCTTATCTGCCCCTGACAGGGGCACCAGCCATGCTTAGAGTCCAGAAAGGGGCTCCCACCCTCCTTCACCATTCATTATTTCTGAGATTGAAACATTCAAATGAAGTACTTCTTTTACATAAAAACTCAAACTGTAATTAAGAACCTTTCCCCCACCCCCCATATCTTATCCTCAGTGGAGATAGAGGCCAGCTGCTTACTATCTGTGGGAGGAATACCAAAATATTTACCAGAATTTGCAATTATTTCCATTGTCCTCAGAATACCTCTACCTCTTTGATACTTGTGTATTTCTGTACATCCAGTTCCAATGAGAGGCTCTATTTGCTGTAAGATCTTTGGCAAGTCAGTTAATCCCTTTGTGCTTCAGCTGTCCATTTGGGAGTGGGAGAGAGCTGTACAGGGTGATCTCAAGGTCCCTGGAGACTCTACCTGGTTATGATTCAGTGACTCCACCAGTCCTTAGTATTCCAAGGAGTATTTTTCAAAGTTTTGTTAGAAACTGTTGAGTCACACTGGAATGGCAGTTATCTGAGATTGGAGTATAATGGTATCTCCTGAAATAAAGACTGGACTAAGGATGTGGATGAGAAATGCAATGAGGTGTGGGATGTGAAAGCTTAATCAGAGCATGAAGAGGGCATATCCTGGGCCAACAGACAAGATTAGGCAAATTCCAGACGTTTGATGAATGGCCGGCTGCAATCAGAAATATGACTCTTCCCAGAAGAGCTACCTAGCATTTGTTTGGCAGAAGCCTCAGAGTAGTGACGCCAATGGTTTGCCCAGGCCCTGGGTGAGTCAGTACTGACTGCAGCGCTGACAAGTGTGGCAACAGAGACTGACAACGTGAACGCTTGGGACCGTTAGACTAATGAACACCGGGACATATTCCAGAAGGCTTGCTTTAGATACGCATGAGCAAAATGTCTTCCTAAAGGTACACCTGGAAACGCTCATCTGCAAAGCCTGAAGTGAGGGGCTCATCACTGGGACAGCTTGGGGAGGATCTACCTACTGTTAATGGTGGTGACAGGAAGCTGCAAAGAGCTCCAAGGAAAGGACACCAGAAATTGCCAGGAGCTAAGCAAATCCAAAGCAAAGAAGGACCACAGATTTTGAAGATTTCTTTTAAAAGTCTGGGCTCAGGCTTAGGGGAATATCCATTACAGACGGCCAGAAGGGCCTCTCACCCTCCCTGCGTGGGCAGGAGGGAAAGAACAGGTGAGGTGGGAGGAGGGGTCTCCTGGGTCTGCCTCTCTAGAACCTGCTGCTGGGCAGACCTGCAGCACTCAGGGCGCTGGAGGACATCTTCCAAGGTTAATTTAGGTAAGTTTCCAAAATAGTTTGACTTTAAAAACTGAAAACCAGTAACAGGTATTCAGATATTCAAAATATATAAATATTAACTGCAGCATCAAGTAGTATGTAAGGCCCATAAAGATGGGAATGTGATTTTATGCTATCAAAAATATACACCCCCCAAAAAATGATGGAAAAATGGATTCTTTTTACTTACACCCCTTCTATTTTTCCAAGTCACGTCACATTTCAGTTTGCTTTGTCTTATCATGATATCTGAATAGTTTTTGTTTCCTTTATTCTAATGGATAGAACAGCCATACATGTACCTTCTTACATATCTAAGATCTTCCAGATTATTAAACATGTTCTTCAATCACTACTTCCTGTCTTCCTTGTTCTAATTTGGGCCAGTTGCCTTCTAGGCCTGATTAACAGCTGGTAACTGGAAACATCTTTTCATTTTATTCCTCAGACAGTTCTGTTCGTTGGATTCAGTTTTCCTTTTCCTGCACTACATCCCCAAGTCATTCCAGGAAGAGTACACAGGACAAACTTTCTCAGTCATTGGATATCTTATTTTGTCTTAATTCTTGAGTAACAGTTTGCTGGCTATAATTGCTGGCAGAAGTTCAAAATAATTTTCCCTGAGAATTTTGAAGTCTTGCTCCACTGTCTTCTAGCATCAATATTATTAATCTTCTGGGTTTTTTGTTTTTTGTTTTTTTGTAGGTATCTTGGTAATTCTCTCTGAAAGCTTTATACTAGGAATTTCAAAATTTCAACAGAATAGTTCTTGGCACATGGTGGGTATTTTCCATCTGAAAGTCATTTTTTAGGTCAGGAAAGTTATCTTTTCTAATTTATTTGATTATTCATTTTTGTTCTCTAATCTTGGATTAGTTACATATGAATAGATTTCTACATCTATCCTCCATCCCAACTTTTGGATACTTTCCTTTTCTGTCATTCTCTACATTCTGAGCTATTTTCTCAACTTTATCTTCCAGATTACTGATTTAGTTTTCAGCCATACCAATGGTTCAATTCTCCTGATTTTTAAAATGTATTTGGGGAATTTTTAATTTGTCATGGCTTCTTTCATGTTCCCTGCCTGCTCTTTTTTTTTTTTTTTTTTTTTGTGGTACGCAGGCCTCTCACTGTTGTGGCCTCTCCCGTTGCGGAGCACAGGCTCCGGACGCGCAGGCTCAGCGGCCATGGCTCACGGGCCCAGCCGCTCCGCGGCATGCGGGATCCTCCCGGACCGGGGCACGAACCCGTGTCCCCTGCATCAGCAGGCAGACTCTCAACCACTGCGCCACCAGGGAAGCCCTCCCTGCTCCTTTTTCATAGTAGCCTCTTCTTTTGTGGGAACCCGCTATTGCCTCAAACCACTCTGAAGATGCTAGTTCACTTTTTCTTGTCTTCTTTCTTTTATCTGTTTCTCCTGTGGTGAGTCACTCTTTTACACATCTTGACATTTCTCTTTTACCAAATATTTGATGATCCTTGATTGGTCATTAATATTTTTTTAAATAAGAAAGTATGTTGGTTGGTTATTATAGGTAGTTGGCAAAGTTATTCTTTGCAGTTTGGAAAAGCAGTTTACTCATAAGACCCATCACTGAGTGGGGGACTAACTGTACAGTTCCATGTGTGAGAGGGTCAGCGACAGGCTTCTTTCTAGGGTGTTCAGACAGTTCAGCTTGTATCCTCATAACCTTCGAAGTGAGGCGGACTTTATCACAGATGGTGACACTCTTCGGTGGATCTCACCCTTAGGTGGAGTTGCCTTTCCTTCCGCCTCCTCTGAGTTGCATGCGAAGGGCCCGAGTTATCTCCCGCTTTGTGCCAACAGCCATACAGGAGGCCTCCCCAGGAAGCTCTTCTACCCTGGTTTTTGAGCACTTCCTTTGTCTCTAGGAGGGGCAGATGCTGCAGCCAGCTGCTCCAGGGACCTGGGGAGTGGGGAGACACCTGCACCCGTGTTTCACAAAGTGTCTTCTAAGTCCTTCCACACTGAAAGTGTAATCAGGTCCCACCCCAGACCTGCTGAATCTGAGTCTGCATTTTAACAAGAGTCCTCGGTGAATCAGAAGCACATCAAAATCTGAGAAGTGCTGCTCCGCAGGGTCCTTGTTGCTGCCCTTCAGCTCCTGCTCTCCATCCCTGCTGCCTGGGCCCAGGCCCTCGGAGGCTGGCATGGCTCCGCCTCTGCTCAGCACTCTCCTGGGCATGCTCCAGGTTGCCTTTCACATCAGCCACTCTCCCTTTGCTATATAAGTATTTCCTACTTAGGAAATAGTACAGTAAATGCCCAAGTGCCCAGTATCCAGCTTAGAAATAAAATGTTACAAATATAGTTGAAACCCTTGTGACCATCTCTCCTGATTCTCTTTACTTCAGTTCTGAGCACAGCCCCATGGCCACAGAGGTACCACTCTGGTGGGACTCTGTAGTGGGGTAGGCACAGACCCAAATGGCACCCTTAGCTGATGTGGGGCCTGAGACAGTATGAGATGGCCAGGGACGGGTAAGGTGTTAGGACTAAACTCACCCACTTGGTTGGGATAGAACAGATGAGGAAAAATCTAACTGGGGAGCTAAGACACTGTAGCCAATGGTTTGAACTGAGAATAAGGCAGTGGTGAGTTGAGGGAGAACAGCATTTGGTCAAATCTGCATCCATGAGACTGACACGTGAGCCCACAGGAGCTTCTAGAGACCCAAAGAGACACAGATACAGGGAAATGGCATCCAGAATGTGTCAGTAGGAAGCAAGCCCCTCCACAAGGTGGGATCCAGAGCCCAGGAAAGAAGTGACAAGAGCAGGGCTGACTCCAAATCCTAGAGAGAACAGTCTCCTGGACAGAAAACCAGTGTGGTGGGAGATGGGTATTCAGGCACTGGGAGCTAAGAGGTTCAGTTGTCAGAATTTGGAATCAAAATAGGGCTTAGGTCTTAGAAATAAGGATGAGCTTGGATCAGACCAACTACAAGAGTGAAGATGCAAATTCTTAGACACTGGAGCTACTGAATTTCTTTCTGCTGACACTCAGAACTGGTCCTAGACTTATCTGATCAAGGTCAAGGAACCTCAGCCGGGGAAGAGGGAAAGCAAGGAAAGGAGAGGGGAGAGGAGGCAGAAGCTAAGGACCAGGTACGATCCGACACCCATCACTTGACCTCAGAGGGACTTATATTTTTCAGCATTTGTAAACAAGCCAACATATGCCAAGTTCTACACAGAAGTATAAAGATTATTCTGCACCCCCTGACCCAAACCCCCAATCGCCACGCAACAAATACCCCAGTGCCCCAGGAAGACCTCGTTCCATCCCATAACTCATTTTGAGCATCTTCTATGTGCCAGGCACTGGGCTGTGAACCGAGTCTTCAAAGGGAATAACACCTGCCTTGACCTTCAGCAACTCCTGTCCCATCAGGAAATGAGACATGCAAACAGATCGTTTCAGTCAGCATGGAAAGGGCTGTACTGGAGGAATTCCTGGCTTCATGGAGTGGGTTGCATGACTGAGTGGAGTGAGGTAGGAGAAAAGGGGTGGGGGGGAGGAGAGGCAAAGCAGGAGGGAAACACAGAGGGGACACCCAACACGATGTGTTCCATGAACCATAAGGACTTCGCTGCTTCTGAAGCACAATCCAAGGTAAGCGCGAAATGGCCAGAGATCCTAGGGTATGGAGTCTGAGAGCCCCGGGTTCAAATCCTTCCTCTGCCCCACACCATTTGTGTGACCTTGAACATGCTACTTAATCTCTGTAAACCTCAGATTTCTCCTCTGATTATTGGGGGATTCAGGAAACAAGTGCTAGATATACCACTGTTACTTAGTAAAAGGTCCATGCTCCTAAGAGGATGAGGCTAAGGATGAATAAAAGACAATTCATAAACAAGGTGTATGCCATACTGCTTACTAAAATTGCTTAACATTTATTGCTTCCTTTAGGATTAGTAAATTTTAAGTCTCCTGAGATACATACGCTAAAAATTGGAATTGATTAGACTCCACAGTAGGAATGGATCAAACTCTCCTTGTTCTAAGTTTCCTCCAAAAGTAGTAATTTTATTCTTCTTTGTCCTTATACAGATATATTTAGTGAGACCTACCATATATGCCTGCTCTGACAAACCCCACGTAAAGCACATCATCAACATTCACGGCCCCCTTGCATAATGAGGTACAGTCAATTACCAGTGGGCCATGCCCGTGTCTGATGGATGGGGAGACAACCTCTACAATCTCCCCAAAGGTAGAAATTATGGTGATTTCTCTTGGCTTTGTAGATTATTTTTTTTATTTTTACCGTATACTTGCAAATGAAAAAAATAAATCTGGTTATCTGTGAATTTCCAAGAATTTTATCAAAATGATGAAAAAATACTATGAAGACACAAGTTAAGAGGAGCCTGATCATTGTCTGGCTTCCTTTTTGTGCCTTCCTATTCTTCAACTCTTCACTGAAAAGAAATAGCATATCTTCACCAGAGGGTAAAAATACTAAGTACAGAGGATAAGCTATAGAGATAACCTTCTGCTGAGTCAAGACGTGGCTGAAATTTATGCCAGGAATTCCGTTCATCACACTGGATGACTGATTCTCTCTGCAGCCAGGCGTCAACTGTAACAGCTTCTCCAATGGCCAAGGTCAGTGTTTAATGGTGATGGTTTTGATTTCAGTGAAGAATTCATAAGAGTCCTTGGCTCCTTCTCTACCCACACCAGAACTCTTCATCCCCCCGAAAGGCAGGTTCAGCTCTCTGATGAGCCAGCAGTTGGTCCAGACCAAGCCTGACTGTAACTTCTTGGCCACCCGGTGGACACGCCCCACGTTGCCTGACCACACCGTGGCGGCCAGTCCATATTTAACACTGTTGGCTCTTTGAATCACTTCCTCTTCACTATCAAAGGGGACGACACACGTCACCGGACCAAATATCTCTTCCTTCATGCAGCAGGACTCGTCCTTAATGTCTGTTATCACCGTGGGAAGCATGAAGTACCCTGCTTGATTCCTGGGGGGGAGGTTTAACTTATCCACTCCCTCACCGCACAGAATTTGGGCTCCTTCCATGCGAGCTTTCTTGATGTAACTTCTGACCTGGAGAGGTAAAAAATATACTAACAACTTATCGTTTGTCTTCACACAAAGCACAGAAAATTCAATATTTTTGAAGCATCAAGATGTATAAGGTCATTCCCCCCCAAAATCTAAGGTTGATTATATTTTCACTCAGCTGCTAAGTAAGCCTGAGTGCAGAAGTGCTCTAAGTATTATCTGGGCGTTCAGCCCTCATAGGTAAGAGGAGGAGAGTTTTTTATTTAATGTCTAAGTGCTAGGCATGCAGATAAATGCTTTTCTCACATTCTCAGGTAATTCTCTCAAAACCATTATAAACTACGTATTATTATCTCCTATTTGCTGATTATATAATTGAGCCTCAGAAAGGGCAGAGGGTTCAAACGGATAATAAACAGTAAAGCTAGAACTCACACTCAGGTATATTCAGTAGTTAAATACACAGACTAATATTTTCTCACTTTGGGGGAGACTATGTCCATTGCAGAAAATGGGAAGTTGAATGGTATATAAGACTTAATTAAAAGCCAGGGTGCCCTTCAATAGCTGAGCTTCCAGAACAAATAATTTCTAATGTCTCATCTCAGTACTGATTATATTGTGAAAATATATCTAGGTAATAGAGTAAAGCTCACAATAAGGGGAAATAAATTATGTAATAAGTTGACCCAGTGACTCGGAGATAATGACAGATTTTTTTTTTAATATTGGTTACAGAAATGCCTCATTATAATAATGGCATATCTATTTATATTTGAAAATGTTGTTGAAGTCACAATGATACACTCTTCTACCCTTGAGGGGCGTTATAAGCATAGGAGAAGTAGAAAAGTAATCTCCAAAAGTAAAAGTCTAAAACAACAGTCAAATAGTACATCAAAGGCAGGGTAAAGTGTGGAATGATATTTTGGAATCCTACGGATTATCATGTATCTATTTGAGCATTCTGCCCCAATATTAGATTAGTACTCCATTGTAGAACTATATTCATTGTAGAGCTATATGTTTGCCATGTAAAAATAAAAAGATAATGTCTCATTATTAATTTTGCTTCAGTTTATAGAACACTTAATAAGCCATGAAGTCAAAGACATTTGAAAAATAGAGCATTTGGTAGAGCTTTATATTCTCCACTATTCCTCCTCCCCAACATGAACAATGATCTCAAAGCTTTCCCAGAAAAGCTCTCATTGAGTTTGTGGGTAGAGTCCACAATACATCTGGACTTTTCCTTCCCCGACTCTCTTGCTCTTTTGAAGCAACCCGGTCACATTAATTAAAAGATGCCAGAGGCAGCATCCTGTGTGAACAAGGCGAGTGCAGGTGAGTCTCCAGAGGCCCCTGCTGGATGTAGAGCCAAAACTTTTATCAGTGATTCAAACAGTGCAAGGAGCGCTCTGGTTTGAGATGATTGTGTCTAAACAGAACTACATGATTCTCTCTTTGAAGCTCTTGGGATAATAAAATACCAAGAGAAGTGTCAGTTTTCAAATTGTGAACTTATCAAATTATTTAACATATAAGTTACACACTAAACTGAATTTCTTTTCTAGAGAAAGTATCACTGGATGACACAATGATATCTATACTTGCAGCTCAGAAAAACAACTTTGTAACTGTTAATGTGCTGTAAAATGCAATGAAATATTCTTATAAAACCTTTTCTTGAGAGGAGAGAGCAGAGAGTAGTTAGCACTTAATATTGAGTAGTTTTGGCCATAAAATCAAAGCATAGAGGTTAGAAGAGTGGGCTTGGGAGCACAGCAGTGCTCAAATCCCAGTTCCTCCACTTATCAGCTGAGGGATTTTAAATGCTCTACACCTGGACTTCCTTGGTGGCGCAGTGGTTAAGAATCCATCTGCCAGTGCAGGGGACACGGCTTCAAGTCCTGGTCCGAGAAGATCCCACATGCCGCAAAGCAACTAAGCCTGTGCGCCACAACTACTGAGCCTGCGCTCTAGAGCCCACGAGCCACAACTACTGAGCCTGCGAGCTACAACTACTGAAGCCCGCACGCCTAGAGCCCATGCTGCACAACAAAGAGAAGCCACCGCAATGAGAAGCCCACGCACCACAATGAAGCCACAATGAAGCCACAATGTGGCTCCCAGTCACCACAACTAGAGAAAAGCCCACACGCAGCAATGAAGACCCAATGCAGCCAAAAATAAATTAAAAAAAAAAAAAAGAAGAGCTCTACGCCTCAGTTTCCTCACTGGAAAAATGGGATTGACTGTGTCACCTGTTCATAGGGCTCTTGAGAGGACTAAATAAAATAATATACATAAAATACCTAGTGTGATACCTGACACATAGTAAGTTTTTGAAAGTCAGCTGCTGTCGTTTGCGTTGATGTTCCTGGTGATGGTGATGATGATGATGATCTAATGCACGATCTGACACTCACGAGCTAAGAGATTTCAGGGATGCTCCCCACTGTGTACATCGGGGTGCGGGGTTAACTGACAGAGGAGGACAGGAAACCGCAAGAGTGGACCTTAGTGTGGACCTTATTGGGGGATATACCCGTGAACTTCCTCTGTGCTTCCCCCCCACCCCGCCTCACTGTCAACACTCAAGGATTCTCTCTCTCTGGCTATCTGCATCTTTGGAAGTCTGGCCTAGAGCCAGATTCTCCAGACAGTCAAGCAGGGAAGGATTCTGGAGAGTCAAAAGGAAAACAAAAATGAAAACAAAAAGCAACCCTGTGAAATAGGCAAGGGAGATTTTTCTGCATTCCCTGAGGATAGAATCACCTGCCATTTCCTGTGGGGTCCGCGCCACCGTCCTGGGAACCTACGAAGTCACACTTGCACTTAGGAGCCCTTGGCCATTACAAAACAACTGTCACAGCCTCTAGCTGGATTCTTCTGTCACTGCATCACCATCTGTTGTGACAATCCCACAGGATGGAAACAAAGATCCCGTGGCTAATTTGATTTATTTATTTATTCATTCATTCATTTATTTTTGGCCGTGCACGGCACGCAGGATCTTAGTTCCTGACCAGGCGACCAGGGATCAAACCCGCGCCCCCTGCGGTGGAAGCACAGAGCTTTAACCACTGGACCGCCAGGGAAGTCAATTAATTTGATTTGGAGAAGACAGAGACCTACTGCAGAAGAGGAGGGGTGGAATGCAAGGATGGCAGCCGGCCATTCTTTGGCTCGCAGACCCCAAAGCTTCCTGGCGAAAGGAGAGGGAAGACGACTCTCAGTGGAGTGTACCTGCTGCCGCCTTGATCCCAGATCAAGGTCTGGCACACTGAACTGAAGAGTCACAGCCTGAAAAAGACACGCACACACTTCCCAAGCTGCTTCCACTGGGTCCCTCTCAAAGGGCAGAGACACCTAGCGCTTGCTCACAAGACCTGAGCTGAGAGCCCCCCATCAGGGGCCCACCTGGTGAGAGACCCAGAGGGTAAAGCTGTGACTCCTTGCATCCAGGCACGTGTTCTGGGCAGAGTAGTAGGGATGGAAGGTGTCCAGGGACCCTCTGAGCCACAGCAGGAAGGTTCTGAGACTTTATACTGGGGAGGGGTGGGGACTCTGAGCACAGCTGAGGGGAGGGATCCACCTACAAAACAAGGGGAACCCAGAGCTACCCGAAGTTTTATGTGTGATGGGATTATGGAAATACCATCTTCATTGCTCTTCCTTAAAAAATAAAAATAAATGGCTTACGATAAACACTATTTTTAAGTTTTTAACTATGAAAAACTATTTTTAACACTGTGCAAAATCTTCCCCCTTAGAAGCAATAGAACCGTGGAGCTGAGATGAGCTACCATCTTTCCGAGCTGGACTTCTTAAAAGGGCAGCGCATGAGCTCAGCACAACCAGGCTTTAAGTCACATCCTCTTGGCTGTCTCGTTATCATGGGGCATCATCTAAGGGGCACCCATGGGACCTTGATTATCATTCTCCACTGAAAGGAACCAGGGCTCAGTAGACAGAGGTCCTGTTGCCCGTGTGGGGCAGAACAACTCACATGGCCTGAGGCTGCTTGCTGTCAGAGAGCAGAAATGCTTCGGGGAGGGCCTGCGGTGGAGCTCAGGAGGGCATTGGGGGGACAGGCTAAAGAGAGGACCCCTTTGGGCCAGCAGGGATACACTGAGCATCACAAATATTGTATTAAAGCCCACAGGCGTTACAATACACTGAAACCTGGTGAGCCTGTATTTGACCCAAGTTCACTATGTGGGGAAAAAGGGACAAACACTCAGAGTACAACAGAGAAAAGCCCTAACTACCAATAGGAATCAGTGAACGGCATCAGTTTCTCTCACACACAAAAGACAGGGGGCTACAAATCTTTCAACCGCTACAGGAAAGTCAAATACTTTGATTTGTTTCACTGATACACCTCCCCTCATTGGGGAACTTAAATAGTTATTATAACAGCGCCTACGACGGAAGAACAGTTTTTCTGTTGAGTTAATAAAGAGAACTTTGAGTCTCTGGTGAATGGTGAATTGCAAAGGGGACCTTAGATGACACCATGGCCTGAGTCTACTGGAAGATGCTTCTGGGAAGTTAATTCTGTGCCACAGAAAGCATTCGGGAACATGCAGGAGGTTATTTTTCACCACTTATTTGCATGTGTGGGCAGGTAGCGTGTATCCCTTTGCCTAGAACCGCCAGATAAGGGAGGACAAGGGAGCCTCTTGTATCTGGTGATGCCTCACTCCACAAGGGTGGGAACATCCACAACTGTGGGTCCACCACAGGCACTCTGGGGACAGCTGCCCATGTGCCTGCAATCTTGTAGGTGAATGTGACTGGAGGAAAACACAGTCATGCTGGCCGGTCTCACTTTAAATAAATGACCACATATTTATTTAATGTGATCATAAATGATCACAGCTCCAGGTGAGCCCTTGGAGCTGCCCCAGCAACAATACAGTCACTTGGAAGCCCATTCTCTCTCTTGATCTCCTGCAAGACTATCTCACACCTTTTCCTCCTTCTTGAAACCTTCAACACCATCTCCCCTCCTCACCCTGCTTCCCATTTTACTGAGAAAACAAGTACGAAAAGACCAGCAAGACTGAGACTACACCTTCCCACCTACGGGCATCTGTGCTCCACACTATAGTGAAGGTAAAAGTTAAAATGTAGTAAGTCTACCAAATCTGTGCAGTGTCAGAGAGTTCTTCAAACTTAAGTGAAGGCTCTGTCCCTCACTGGTTAACTGATAGGGGTGTATTACCATTACCCTTGGTTGGCCTGAGTTACTACAGCTGGAAATGAGGTCTTTTTAGCTCTGAAATTCTATGACTTATTTTGGGAGTCCCACCAGGTAATGAATTAAAATGACCTTGAAGACCCAAATTCCATAAGCCACCCAGAGAACATCAATGGCTTCTCCCACGGAGGCTCCCACAAGTCACCCCACCAACTAAGGACCGCATCATTTGGATTGGATTCGCACTTCTAGACTCCCGTTTGCTGTAAGCCAGAGGCAGACCCTTACTGCCTGGGGACTGACTGGGAACATTTACCGGTGGAAATCCCTGCCACTCTCAGCTCACATCATTCTCATCACCTGACCTTTATGCTCTGCAACTTGCCTTCCTCACTCTACTGGTGGCATCTCTTTACTGACTTCTCAAGTTCATTTATGCCATGTAGACGCTGCTTTAACCTGGACTACATTTCTGTATTCATCTCTAACATTTTCAGACTCTGTATCCAGAGACAATTTCCCACACATCATAATTATCAAAAAATAGGGTAGTAATTAACAGTATTTCAAAGCACAGATAGTGTTATGCCTCACGCTGAGCTCCTCTCAAAATAAGAACTCTTTCTGTAACTTACACACAGGGATTTACTTACTTTCTCCAAATGAGCTTTACTGATCAGAGCTCCCATGTCGGCTGATGGGTCAGAGGGAATGCCAACTTTCCACATTCTGGTAGCTTCTACAAACCTCTTTAAAAATTCACTATAGATGCTCTTCTGGACAAAGATCCTGCTGGTGCAGAGGCAAATTTCACCCTGCCAAGAATGACACATGCGGACAGTGACAAAACAGGAGGGCCCACTCCTTCTTGGATAGATAACCCTGCACTTCTGAGTGCCTGTCACGTATCAGGCACTGGTCTGGACAATGGGAGACAGTGGTAAACAAGATGAAGTTTCACCATGTGGAATGCACTGTCTTATAGGGAAGACAGGCAAGAGCACAAGTAAAGCTCAATGAACAATATAACTTCAGGTTGTGACCAAAACAATACAAGAAAACTAAGCAGAGAATGAGAATAGAAAATAATGGGGGGGGCAGCTTTTACTCCCTTTTATTAAAGGGAGTCCTGGAAGGCACTGGTGAACAGGGGATATTTGAACTGACCCTTGATTGACGTGAAGGAGCTGGATGGATGAAGATCTGAAGGAAGAGAATTCTCAGCTGTAAATGTAAAGGACCTGCCACAGGAATGAGCTTGGAGTGTGTGAGGAAAGGCAGGAAGGTGAGTGGGGCTGAGGGTGGGGATGGAGGCAGGGACAGGGGTCAGAGGGATGTAGAAGACAAAGGCAGGGGGCGAGGAGCGAGGCAACATCACACAGGGTCTTACAGGCTCATAGACTCACAGAGAGCTTGCATTTTATCCGCAGTATCATGAAAGGACCATGGAAGGCTTTAAGCAGCAAGATGATGGGATTGGATTTACATTTTAAAATGATCATTCTGGCAGCTGTGTGGAGAATATAATTGGAGAGAAGGAGAGTGGGAACAGGGGAGTGTTAAGAGAGCTTTTCAGACATTTGGATAAGTGGAGGTAGCTTGGACAAGGCAGGATCAATGGAGATGAGAAAAGTGATAGGAGTCCACTGAGGTTAACAAATTCTTAAAGGGGCATGGGACCCCAAAAGCATAAGGAAACTGGCATAGATGCTCTGGAGAAATGATAGGATTCAGGATAGATTTTAAAGATAGAACTAACAGGACCTGTTGGTGGATTAGTGAGGTATAAGGAAAAGAGAAAGTAAGAACAAGGATGAGTCCCAGATTTGGGGCCTGAGTCTCAGAGTGGATGGTAGTCTCTTCCCTGGAGAGGCAAACACAAGGCGGGGAGAGCAGAGGTACCGCAGGGAAAGGAGAGGGAGGGGAATCAAGAGTTCTGCTCTGCACAGGTTAAGTTTCAGATGCTACTGGACATCCAAATAGAGGTACTGAGTGTTTCAGGGAGAGGTGCTAACAGATTTCTGAGTGAAAAATCATCCTTATCATCATTTGAACATAACATGTAATAGTTTACAAACCACATTCTGGACTTGTCAGTATTGTGTATGTATGATTGTACATATATGCATAAATAAATATTTTCATCACATTGATATTTCATCTTCACAACAACCCATCCAACAATCAGGAGAAACAAAGTTGCCCAAGGCTCCTCCATGACGTTAAGTTAAGAAACTTGCTTGAGACTTGTTCAGGTATTTATTTCTAAGTGTGTGAATGCATTTGGGATGCTTTGGGGAGGGATAATAAGGTTTCCAGGAGCTAGGACACCTGGACAGCAAGAAAAGACTGGGAAAACTATAAATAAAGGAATGGGGAAGCTTGGAGAAGCAAAAAAGAAGTCATCACCTGATAAAAGCCGTGTAACTCAAGAAGAGGAGTTCGCTGCACAGGAGACGCCACAAGGCTTCTGAGTGACATTATGATTGAACAGATAGTCAATGGAGTAACACAATGTAACCATTCTCCTTTCACTGAAATAGTCCTGGATTGACTTACTCACCCCAGTTTTGCACTGTGATGCAACAGATCCAGCTTGACAGGGCTACTGAGTTAAAAACAAGCAAATAAACAAAGGGGAAGAAAAAACCCAGAGGACATACCTGGTTGGCAAAGCTGGACCTGACTGTGGTCGGAACACACTCCTCCAGGTTGGCATCTTCAAAGATGATGGCAGGGTTCTTGCCCCCCAGCTCCAGCGAGAGCTTCTTGCAGTGGGGAGCACTCAGCTGTGTGATCCGCTCAGCCGTGGGCTGGCTCCCAGTGAAGGAGATGAGGGGCACCTCTGGGTGGGACACCAGTGCCTCGCCTACCCTGGGTCCCGTTCCGAACACAATATTTACAACACCTGGTGGAACACCTGGGTGGGAAGCAGTATCGGTTTCAGTGATTCTTCTCAGTATGTCGAGGACTTCAGGTTACATGGAGATTCTCCTTCAAAGTTCAACGGCGTGAATGGGGTTGGGAGGGAATGTTAACGGCTGTCTCTGGTTCAATAGCAAAACAAAGACTACAGCATCACCTCTGCCTATACTATGCCCCGGGCGGGATTTCTCCGGGGGCTTTGTCCTAGAAAAATGCAGGGTTGAACATTCTATATAATTCATTCCATAGTATTGACTGGGCCTCAGGGGCTGAAGATACAAATACATCCTCAGGCAGGTCGGGCCCCAGGAGGGAGGAGAGCCCTGCTCCAAGCTGGCATCCACGACTCACAGTTCAGTGGTCAAATGTGAAGTAGAGGGAGCATTCATGCACTAAAGAAACCAGAGAAGGGCTGGGCTTCCCTGGTGGCGCAGTGGTTGAGAGTCCGCCTGCCGATGCAGGGGACACGGGTTCATACCCCAGTCCGGGAAGATCCCACATGCCGCGGAGCGGCTGGGCCCGTGAGCCATGGCTGCTGAGCCTGCGCGTCCGGAGCCTGTTGCTCCGCAACGGGAGAGGCCACGGCAGTGCAAGAGGCCCGCGTACCGCCAAAAAAAAAAAAAAAGGAAGCCAGAGAAGAGACTGACTACCTCGGCCCAGGGGAGTGAGGGACGGCTCCCCCAGGAAGGTGAGTCTTGAGGTGAAGGTCCACCTCCCCATGATATGGACGCACCATCACCCTCTAAGACTGACTGACCAAGAACACCCCCAAGTAGGTGCCCCAATTTTTCTATCAGGAAACTCTACTGCTCTATATCTGCATGTATTCATTTATGTGTTTTATGGATTTTCCTGTTCATTACATATCGACCACTAGAAGGTACTCCAGCTAAGGGCAGACATGGGGTCTGTGTTTTGCCTTTCGTTGTATCCACTGTGCCATGGCCTACTTTGCCCTATAGAATGAATACCCATTAAAAAAAATTTTTTTTAACACATCACATTTAAAATAAATTAATGATAGCCATTATCAAAAAATCTGGAAACAATAAATGCTAGAAAGGGTGTGGTGAAAAGGGAACCCTCCTGCACTGTTGGTGGGAATGTAAATTGATACAGCCACTATGGAGAACAGTATGGATGTTCCTTAAAAAACTAAAACTGTAACTACCATGTGACCCAGCAATCCTACTACTGGGCATATACCCTGAGAAAACCATAATTCAAAAAGAGTCATGTACCAAAATGTTCATTGCAGCACTATTTACAATAGCCAGGACATGGAAGCAACCCAAGTGTCCATCAACAGATGAATGGATAAAGAAGATGTGGCACATATATACAATGGAATATTACTCAGCCATAAAAAGAAACGAAACTGAGTTATTTGTAGTGAGGTGGATGGACCTAGAGTCTGTCATACAGAGTGAAGTAAGTCAGAGAGAGAAAAACAAATACTGTATGCTAACGCATATATATGGAATCTAAAAAAAAAAAGGTACTGATGAACCTAGTTGCAGGGCAGGAATAAAAATGTAGACATAGAGAATGGACTTGAGGACACAGGGTGGGAGGGGAAAGCTGGGGCAAAGTGAGAGTAGCATCGACATACATACACTACCAAATGTAAAATAGATAGCTAGTGGGAAGCAGCAGCATAGCACAGAGAGATCATCTCAGTGCTTTGCGATGACCTAGAGGGGTGGGATAGGGAGGGTGGGAGGGAGGCTCAAGAGGGAGGGCATATGGGGACATGCGTATGCATATGGCTGATTCACTTTTGTGTACAACAGAAGCTAATGCAGTATTGTGAAGCAATTATACTCCAATAAAGATCTATTAATAAATAAATAAATGAAAAATAAGATATAATGCTACATATGTATGCTATTAAAATAATTTTAATGAGAATAAAAAATAAAAAATTTAAAGAGTACCAGTAAACGTTCACATTTATTGGGTACTTCCTGTGGGTTGGTCATTGTTGTAAGTGGGCTACACCCTATAGATCTCCCAAAGCTCTGTGAGGTTCGTCGTATTAATACATTGATTGATTACGTTTCTTTGAGCTCCGATGTTAATAAGTTAAGAGCTATCTACTGGCCAGTACTTCTCAGAACCATTTTGCCATTTGATCCAGACACTAATGAAATTTTTCTAGATAAATCTGCCTTCTACCCTTAAAAGATTCTGGTTATAAGAGAAAGAAGGCAGTTTAATTGGCAAATAACAATTCAGTAAAACTCAGAGTAGGAGGCTAAGAGACAGGAAAGGGAAGGAAGTCCCTCCAGAGCTAGGATGTGCCTGGGTCACGACAAGGAAAATTTTAAGCTTAAACAGAGCAGAACCAAAATTAATAGGAAGGGCCAGAAATCTGCCGTCAGTGGACACTTCAGGAATGAGAGCAAACGTTTGGTGCCCACAAGGGAAAAAACCAAATATTCTAGGGCTCCCAAAGAGGTATTCATGGTGTATCTATATAAATATTCGATGATTTTATTTCAAAGAAAGTTCATTTACCAAGTCTGTTTGAATGCCCCGGACTAGAGGAGCTGGCTGTTGACATATCCAGAATGCCTTAGCACGTTGTTTTAGCTTTCTTTTCTTACGCAAGTTTCTCTTAGAGTGCTCTAAAGCAGAATTAAGTGATGTCATTCACACCCTCTCCCAATCCCAGTGGAGAAACTGAGGGCTCATGTCAGGTGCAATTGGACCATCATACTCTCAGTGTTTGTTGGAGGAGGAAAGTTTGGCAAAGCCAGCCCAGGGAGGGAGGGAGGATGGGAGGGAGGGACAGACTGTCTCGGTACAATAGGTTTATTCATTCACAAGAATAAGAGCAATGCTGGGTAAATAAATGGAAACATAAAACTCTCAGGCAGACCAGGTTCTGGGTTATATGAAAGAGGAGGGTGATTAGAAAAGAGAAATCAGGGGCTTTCCTGGTGGCGTACTGGTTGAGAATCTGCCTGCAAATGCAGGGGACACGGGTTCGAGCCCTGGTCTGGGAGGATCCCACATGCCACGGAGCAACTAGGCCCGTGAGCCACAACTACTGAGCCTGAGCTTCTGGAGCCCGTGCTCCGCAACAAGAGAGGCCGCGATAGTGAGAGGCCCGCGCACCGCGATGAAGAGTGGCCCCCACTTGCCACAACTAGAGAAAGCCCTTGCACAGAAACGAAGACCCAACACAGCCAAAAATAAATTAATTAATTAATGTCAGATGTAGGCTTGTGACATCCTCTGTCACATAGGGGAGGACGTAAGTCAGCCACCAGCAGATAAACAAAGCTTTAAAAAAAAAAGAAAAGAGAAATCATCATAGATCAAGACGTAGCTGATCTTAGGAGTGAGTGGTCTCTGGAACACGGCTCTGTGGCACCCTCCCCAGCTCCCTGTGTATCCAACACAGGATCAAAGCAGAGCGGAGGCCCCACTTCTATCTCACACCAGGGAACCGGCAGTCAACAGGCAGGGAAGAAACACCTTGGACCTTTGCAGATACTAGAGATTCCATTTTGCAAAGAAAGGGATAGAATGCGGTCTCTTTTGTAAGGGAGGGATGGCACGTTCTGGGACAGGAGGGAGGTAGGGATGTTCATATCATGCACCTTCCAGAGGCCTGGGGCAGCCATCGACATCATCCCAAAGACCTAGGCTGGGTGGCCTCATTCTTCCATAGGATACAAGGGAAATGGGCAGCTAAACTAGGGTCATGAGGCCCAGTGCTCTTCCCTCAACAGGCACAATTTAACCTGTCATCTAAAACCTGGAGTAGGAACTGGCTCAACTTTCCTGGAAGCCAATGTGTATGTTTTTGCTTTGAGAGAAAAGGCATACAGGAGAGAGATGGGCTCTTACCAACCACTCCTTCTATGGATCTAAGTGAGCCCAGCAACACCTTCTTTGTGGGCTTGAAGGAAACGAGCACAGCAGAGACTGACAGAGCCTGTTCCCCACCACCTGCCCATCATTCCCACCCAGGCTGGGCAGAGACATGAGCTGAGGGCCTAACAGTGAGGGGCTTCCTGTGGGTTACAAGCTAGAGCCTCCTGCCTGCAACCTTCCAACCCCAGTGCAGTGTTGGCTGAACACTCCAGGCGAAACCAGGAACACACCTTCCACGTTTTAAACCATCGGCAAAAGGGGGACAAGGAACCATAGTATATCAGCATCTCAGCAGTGGTTCCAAATGCTGGGAAAACTGAGGGGTGTATATTCAATTCTCTTGAAAATGGGCTGTTTCTCTTAGGCATTCTATAGCTGTGCAAACCAGAGAGGTACCTAGCAATATTCTTCTTTGCATCAAAATCCACTGTTGTTTCAAACGTACTATTTAAACTGACTATTGGAGACATAGTCTGGGGCAGGCTGGTGTCTGAGTTTATCAAGCTCTTTAAGCCGTTTGCTGTACTGCTATCCTATGCTCAGGGGACTGCCTGTGGAGCCCGTGCAGGGAGGAGCTATCCTGCAGTAGCATGTTCTGGGGATGAAGAAAGGAAGCAGTGGGTACGAGCCCTGTGGATGAAGGGGATTTCTCAGAAGAGGATCAGGGAAACGAAAAATCAGAGATGTCCCTGGGATCTGTTTTGGTGCTGAGCAGATTTCTATCCAAAATAACTTTTCAAATGTCAGTGACCCTACGGTGGCCGAGGCCTACAAAACATACATCTCCAAAGCCAACCGCGTGCCCCCCCCTTAAACCCCATCTCCCAATTACCTGCTTTCTCCAGGAGTTTGCACATCATCCACGCGGTCACAGAAGTCAGCTCGCTGGGCTTGGCTATCACAGTGTTGCCAGCAGCGATCGCTGGAGCCAGCTTCCAGGTCAGCAAGTAGAGGGGCAGATTCCAGGGACTGATCAGACCAGCTAACAGAGGATAACAGAAGCATTGCCAGCAATGACATGCCCCTCAAAGCAGATGGGCCAGACAGGCTTTATGAATGCAAACTCCTTCATGCTACACCAAACTTCAGCTTACTCTTCCAAAATCCCAAACTTTTGTAGCCAACTTCAGGGAACTAATTCTAAACTGTATTACAAGCAGCTGTACCTTTTAAGACTATAATCAGGACAGTCTACTCTTTTCTTGATGATTACAATTATATTTATGAACAACAGCAATATAAGTTCTGGGGCTAAAAGACTGTCACCTGTCCCTAAACATTCTCAGAATGTGATCAGTTTTGAGATTTATAGACTGATCTCTGTACTGTTTAAACTTCTCCCTCCTCATTAATCAAACAGGCCAGCTACTATTTCTTCTAAATTTCTCCATCTCTGTTTCTAATCTCTTGTGGATTGAAACATAAAAGTTCTAGCTGTTCAGAATTATTTGTAAAATAAGAGCAATAGGTTCTGAGACTGTGAAATCCATTTTCGCTAACCCAGAGTATTTTTTAATTAAAAAAAAAAATCTTTCTAGGTTCTCACCTGTATCCTGACCAGATAGGTTTGCTGGGTAAGTAACAGAACCAACATCTGCAGTGGGTCTCCATGTAACATTCTGAAACCACCTAGGCTTCTGACCATAAAACGTGTAAAAATAAAACCTACATTATGAATCAGTAAATGGATCCACCTTATTTTATACTCTGCCCTCAAGCCTGAGCTATGAAAGTGAACATAGTTTACATTATTAAATTTCCCACTGAAAAATCTGCTCTTTAGGGGATAACAATATTTTTGCAGCATAATGTACTAGCATACTTCTTAGGAGGAGGTTTGAGCTTTCATAACGCCTTGAAAATACCATTTCCGAAGGGCTCAGGTAAAATGTTCCATTTTCTTCCCCTTTAACTTATCTTCTTTTATTCTATCATAAAATATAACTAGTAAAGTATGGACAGTAGTTGGTTTTTTCTCAGAGGAAACAGTGACATCTAGTGGAAACTTTTAGTTATTGCAGATATTTATATGTCCTCTAAAGGGCAGGAAGCAGAGAAATGAAAGAGGGAAGTAGATAATCCAGTCAAGGCTTATTTACCATGTACCTGGCACTGTTCTAAGTGCTCTACACTTACTAACTTACATAATTCACACAAAGATATATAAAGATAAAATTAAACGATCCTCCCAGTTTCCAGATCAGGATACTGAAGCACACAAAATTTAAATCACTTACCCCACACATAACCTAAAATCTATGATCTTAATCACAACGTTCTCTGGAAATAATTTGGTTTTTTTAAATTACAAGGGACAAAAAGTCCTGGATTGTGAATTTACAATCAGTATCATTCTTTTTTTCTGTGATTCCTCCAGAACAAGTTTCCAGGAATAACTAGGGAATTTGACACAAAGAAAATAAACTAGAATTGGATTTTTAAGGCCAATTAAATTTCAGATAAAGTAGAAGAAATTTCTACTTTCCTTTTTTTAAAGTCTGTTCCTTTAGATCAATTCTACAGGGCTGACTGAGCATCTCTACGTACAGCTGTGGTCCAGGCTTTCACTGCAGCACCTACCGATGCCCACGGGGGTCCGAACCGTGTAGTGGAGACAGCCCAGGTGGTCCATCTGTGTGCACTCGGACGTGTGGTGCAGGATGGAGGAAGCGAAGAACCGGAAGTTCTGTACAGACCGGGGAATGTCCATGGTTCTCGCCAGGGTTAGGGTTTTCCCTGTAAGAAGTCAACAGCAGAAGGCGCTGTCAGTGTTCTTCACCTCAGACTGGGAGGAAGCAATACCACACACGTATCCTGCTCACACTGAAGTAGCCTCTGTTTCTTCCAGCCTGGGATGGGCATTCATTGGTTACAGAGAGCGTTGATCATAGTTTGATAAAACTGTGAAACAATTAGATGTGAGGTTGTAAGATGAAGTAGAGGCGGTTAGAGTTGAGTCAAATAATCTTTGTTTTGTGGACTGAACAATTCATAGCTATCATCAGGAATTCGCCAGATGCTATCACTTCACCCACACCAGCTCTTTCAATTCAAAATCACCAAGCTTTGGACATGCTACAGAGGGGTTGGAATAATGGGTGTTAAGACAGCTGTATTTGCACATCACCAAGAAAGCACGTGATGATATTAACTGTCCCCTCAACACACAGTGGAGTCACTAAGATGGACACATGGCAGAACCGCTGGTGGGAAGCTGGCACAGGATGCTGTGTGGCCCTTGCTCACCCATCATGTGCCCCATGCACATCCTAGATATATGCTTCCCTGGATTGTTCCTCAGTTATCTATAGTGATACAGGGAGACTGCAGTGTCAGGAAGCATTTTTTTCTTAAGGGTTTGGAGTCAGGCTGCTTCTTAACTTTAGGCTGCTTTACAGCACGCATGTAAATTAAAAAGATCTTGGCCTTTCCTAACAGATATCATTACAAAGATTTACAGACATTTACTCCATTACCCTGACTTCTGGGAAGCAGTTAAAAAAATTGGGAAATTGTGTTGGGAGTGGAACAGTGACCGACATATCAGAAATCTTTCTAAAAAACTGTGTGACTGCTCTTCAAGTTATCTTTGCCTTTAGCAAACAAACTTATGTTTACCAAAGGGGAAAGGAGGGGGAGGGATAAATTAGGAGGTTGGGATTAACATATACACACTACTATATATAAAATAGATAACCAACAAGGACTTACTGTAGAGCACAGGAATTATATTCAATATCCTGTAATAACCTATAAGGAGTAAGAATCTGAAAAAGAACATATATATGTATATATACATACATATATACATATATAAGACAATTTGAAGAGCTGTCACATGTATATGTATAGATATAGATATATATCTGAATCACTGTGCTGTACACCTGAAACTAACACATTGTAAATCAACTATACTTCAATTAAAAAATAAATATCATGCCACAACTACTGAAGCCCGTGCACCTAGAGCCTGTGCTCTGCAACAAGAGAAGCCACCGCAATGAGAAGCCCGCACGCCACAACGAACAGTAGCCCCTGCTTGCCACAACTAGAGAAAGCCTGCTCGCAGCAAGGAAGACTCAATGCAGCCAAAATTAATTAATTAATTAATTAAAATTTTAAAATAATAAATGAATCACGTAGTGAAAAGAAAAGAAACAAATTTGCTTTGAAACTCTCTACTTAGAACTAGTGGAGGGCTGCACCCTCAGCCCTCGTTCTTCCTCTCTCCCCATATCCACGCCCTTTGCCATACATCTTTGCAGTTCCTTCCACCAAATATACAGTGTATTTATTTCCGTTCCTCCTGAACTGGCGTTGGGCCTTGACTTGCTTTGGCCATCAGAATGAAGCAGAAGTGGGCTAGTTGCAAGCCTCGGCCTTCAGAGGCCTTGGCTGGTTTGGCTTTCCATCCTCTACCACTGCCGTGAGAAGCACATGGGTGGGCTAGCTGATAGGTCCAAGTGGGTGGGGGTAACATGAAGAAAGTGTCCTGAGTTCCATCCACACGGTTAAGAGGCAAGAGATCAACTGACAACCTGGAAGGAGCGTGTGAACCGCCAGGAAGATAGTGCGTGCACTTCCCATAAAGAAGGAACAGCGGCGCTAAACCCCGGCTCCGCCAGAGAGAGCAAGCGCGGGAAAGAGGGAAGAGGCTGGCACAGATGCCTCTCACCTTGGTCCCTGGATTCAGCCTGGGCCAGCTCCTCCAGGGACTGTTCCAGCAAATCCGCCAGCCGCTGCAGCACCTGCGAGCGCTCCTGGGGGCTCCGGGAGGACCAGCCCGGAAAAGCTGCTCTGGCGGCCTCCACCGCGGCTTCGATCTCGGAGGGGCAAACGGCAGAGGGTCGCCTTAGACTGTTGCTCCCGAGGGTTGGATGAATCCAGAATCCACAGGTCCGTACATGGCTAACGTTTTTTCTGCCTAATTGCAAGTATTCGACACTCCCAATACTGAGTCGCCCACAAAGTGGTGTTTACCTGACCAGCAAAGTCGGGGCACCATAATAAAAGAAAAATGCTCCATTTTGACCAAGGTATCCAGAATGTGGCGATAATAGAATCTATTTGAGTAGCAGGTATACGTTTTCAATAATTTCAAAATATAGAAAATTTCTGAATATCATATGAGAGGAAACTTAATTAAGATGTATGGAATCTCTAAACTCTTAATGCAGTTTTGACATACTTGATAAGGTCTAAAAGTTTCTTTGAAATCACATCCCAGACTGTCATTTTCACTTGGAATGACTAATCATATTAGTTATTTATTGACTAATTTTTATATATAACGGAATGTGCTAAATGCTTTACACAAATTATTTCATTAAATCCCTTTTAAAATTCTGTAACATGAGTATTGCTAAGCCTGTTTTACAGATAAGGAAACTGAAACACAGAGAGCTCAAGTAATTTGCCAGAGGTCACACAGCTAATAAGTGGCAGAATCAGGATGCAAACCCAGATCTCTGTGGCTCCCAAGACCACAGCTGGCCTGCTATGGCATAACCACAGTCCCAGTCCCCTGCCTGGCTCCGCCCAATGGAAAGGTCCTCTGTTGGAGAAGAGGGCATCTGTGGTTGAACAGATAGCTTGGGGACCTGGTTTTAGAGCTAAATCCAAAAGGAAACAATGTATAGGAAGGTGTCAGCAAAGCCAGTTCATGGAGGCAGAATGAATTATCAGGGTTTCTGCTGTCTTTCTCCTCTCTTAGGCAAACGTCTAAGCAATGCCTTTTCCAGAGATGGCAAATCCAGAGCCTGTGTCTCTCCCTTCTCCTCTCTCACATGCATGACATTTATAATCACTCACAGCTTTCTTCCTCCACTGGACCCAGGCTCAGTCTCAGAATCTTTTTCCACAAGCTTCCGGCATCTTTCTTGTATTACATGATCTGACAATTCAGCTGCCCTATCACCCCAAATCGGATCTACATGCCTTCTCATTTTCTTTATGTGAACAAAGTCACCTTCAGCTGAGCTACAATAGGTATAAAAGGATTCTTGTCTTAATTATAAATGTCTGGAAAGTTGGTAGTTGACGCCCTGCTTCCAGCCAACAAGAGGACGGTTCCTACCTACAGCAGTCAACGTCAAATCTAATCTTCCTACAGTTGTTGATGCAAAACTCTGATCTTTTAAAAAAGCAGAAAACTCAAGTCCAGTCATATTTTCTAAGTTGTCCTATGTCACATGTCCTACATCCATTTAATGTAGAACACATATAATGTACTACATACAATAATATTAGCAAAAGATAATACTTATAAAGCATTTACTATATGCCAGATGCAAAGGGCTCTACATATGTCAGTCTGTTTAATCTTCAGAACAACACTCTGAAGTAGGTATTATTATTATCCCCATTTTATAGATGAGGAGACTGAGGTTCAGCTGCAGGTCAAGAACATAGGTATTAAGCGGTGCAGCTGATCTCTGAAGCCAGGCAGTCGGACCCCAATGCTACAGTGCAAATGCTACTGCGAGTGTGTGTGTGACCACTAATCTAAGCATGCTGTGATCTGTAAAATAAGGATGATGATAGAGTCTTATTTATAGGTTATGACTCAGATTTGGAACAATTTGTGTTCAATGGCTTAATGAACGCACAGCACAAAGCAAACGCTGAATGAATGGGAGTCCTGTTGACAGACTGGCAGCACTTTCTGTGAGTGACTTTTGGGGAAATTGGGCATGTGGCTTGCATGGTAACCATATTTTTCAAGCCAGAAAAACCTGGGGTTTATGGTATCAGATGGAATGTTTGCAAGCTGGATTGCTGGAAAATCCAAAATATCTATTCCTCTGCGAGCAAGTGTATCCATCCCTCATTCTCTCTTCTGCAAGGGCTGAGCCATTAGCTGCAGAAAATATTTCATCTGAATTTGGCATACTTGTCAATTTTAACTTTACTTTGGAAAGGACTCTGAGACAATGAGGGCTGGAAAAGCTGGATTTTCCACGTCTATCCCAGGTCATTTGAAGCAAACAAAATTGCAGGTTACAGCTTAACCAACAGATTAGCCAATATTTGCAAACTTTAATCCGAAAGTCTAAAGGTTTCTTTTTAATGCAAAGACAGATTTAGAATATTATTAACAGTAGAGAAAGAATAGCTTAGTTCTTTTTTTAAAAAAACCTTGCATATAATACTCATTTACATATGAAGGCTACAATTATCTTTTAAATAATCTAGTTCTTTGTGCCTTAAAAAAATAAATTAAAATCCATTTAATTTGAGCATAAATCCAGTTAGATGAGTATACATTCATCAGCCACATTTATCACCCCAAATATATTTATACTCTCAGTGCAATAACTAATCAAATATATCGCAAATATTTTACAAAACTCCTCAATAATATTAATTCTACATCACTGAAAAAAAGTTTTAATGTGTGCACCATTAAGTACTTTGAGTAAGAAAAAGTAGTGTTAAATTTAACTTCAAAAATATGCAGGAATTTGATTCTGCATTTCATCATTCAAATGATTGGTTTTACTTTACTAGATATTTTGAAGACATGAAGAATTATTACAGGATAATATAAAATAAATCCCTGGGTTTTAAGATTTTGCTAATTTTTGTGAAGTAATGCATTTTGTGGAAATCCACGAATATAATGGCAAATTTAGGCAACACTTGGTTGAGAAAAAGGATCACTTAGTAATACTGATCATTCTTACAAATAATGCTTTTTACTAGGCACCCATCAAGGAATGTCTGTGAGTTGTGGCTTTGTGTTAGGCTACCTGGATTATTATTTGTTTCTGCATATGGTAACCTGAGATTGGTGCCGTGTATCCTATATACCCAATTACAAAATAAACCTTCCTAGAACTAAAAACCTTCCTTCTGCTAATGTTTAACAATCCTACACCTTTTCTCAATCTCCTTTGCTCCTAGAAAATTAAGTTACCATAAATCACCAACAGGCAAAGTAGATTTCAGTCTTCTCTGAGTGAATATACTCACCTCTTCTTTTCCACTGTTTGGCACTCGGCAGTACACTTCCCCTGTAGAGGGATCGTAGGAATCTAGGTATGAGCTACAAGGTAAAAATTTCCCATCTATGAAATTTTCCAGCATCAAAAGGGCCCTTGTTCCAGCCATAGGAAAGGACATGCCTGCCCTTCCCCTTTGCGTTACTCACGAAGGTTATCCCCCCACCGCTCTCCCGACTCCTGACTTAAGTCTCCTCCTCACTTCCAGCCCCAGTGACCCCATCTGCCAGTCAGTGAAAGTGGGAGGTGACATGATATTCTCCGAGAGTATTTCAGTCTCTAAACTCCGAATGAAGAGTTCCCAAATATTTCACAGCTGTCCAGTACGTTGTGAGAAATGGATAATAATATGTTAAAGTAACATCAGCTTATGTGTTCATGGCCCTTTAAAATGGTCAAAAGGCATCTGTGTGTATCATTTTATTGGATTCACACTATATTCACTGCTCGAACATTGATTAAGTGCCAGGCCGTGAGGCAGGTCTTTACATGAATTTACTCGTTTATTCCGCACAACAATCCTATAGAACGTAAAGGTCATTACTTCCCTTCTTTTGTCCTCGGAGAGGTGAATTTGTCCAAAATTGCAGAGTTGGTAAGGGTCCTTTTGTCTCCAAATCATGTGCTTTTTCCTCAGTGCATCACTGCCCTCACCCTCAGAGGTGGCTGAAGGCAGACTTTCTCTTTCCATCACCCACCAGTTTCTCTCTGCCTTGTCGCTGAACTGTCCATCCTAAAACCAGGGCTGCCACCCCAGCCCACATCTTCCCAGATGTGCCATGAAGATGACGGTATCAGCCCAAACTATATACAATGTATGTAACACACCCAGGACTCATGTCCATGATGTATATAAGAAGTTCTACAAATTGGTAAGAGAAATGAACAACCTCATAGAAAGGTAAGCAAAGGATATGAAAAGCAACTCATAGCAAAGGGAACACAGTGGGCTAATGAGTGCGTGAAAGGATGTGTGTCACAGTTAATCAGGGAATGTGAGAGACAAAGAAGACTGGAAAAGTTGTTTTTTTTAAATTGAGGTATAGTTGATTTACAATGTGTTAGTTTCAGGTGTACAGCAAAATTTTATATGTATATATATATATATATATATACACACACACACACACACACACACACACACTTTTTCAGATTCTCTTCCCTTATAGGTCATTACAAGATATTGAGTAGAGTTCCCTGTGCTATAAAGTAGGACCTTGTTGATTATCTATTTTATATATAGTAGTGTGTATCTGTTAATCCAAATTCCCAATTTATCTCTCTCCCCTTCCCCTTTGGTTACCATAAGTTTCTTTGTGAGTCTGTTTCTGTTTTGTAAATAAGTTCACTTGTATCATTTTTTTAGATTCCACATATAAGCGATATCATATGATACTTGTCTTTGTCTGACTTATTTCACTCAGTATGATAATCTCTAGGTCCATCCCTGTTGCTGCAAATGGCATTATTTCATTCTTTTTGTGGCTAAGTAATATTCCATTGTGTATACATACCACATCTTCTTTATCCACTCATCTATCAATGGACATTTAGGTTGTTTCCATGTCTTGGCTATTGTAAATAGTGCTGCCACATTTATTTCATTTATTTCACCATAAATTTACCAATACATATTTAAGTGGTTTCAATGTGAGAGAGAAAAGGGATCTTCTGAAAGCTAAAAGCTGGCCTGGCACTCACAGCTGGGCCATGGTGTTCTCCTACTGAACACTGACAATTCCTAAATCTCTGACATCAGAGACATCTGTGCTCCTGATGAAGTGAGATACTGTCCTCACACCTGAGCACAGACCAAAAGGCACCGTGCAAACCATGAAAATGACTTAACATCGCCCTCTTGTGGTCAATATGCATGACTGCTGCTTTACTGCTTTCCATTTCTCCTACCTCCTATATGAAAATTGATACCCAACTGCAGAATTATTCCCACTTTCTGACCGTGCCCAGTCCAGAAGAAACCCCTGCTCACCTGAGCCCTCCCTCCTCATTACCTACATGTGCTCAATTCTTCACACCTTCTTATGAGAAGCACGTAGACTCCACCGCGGTCTCTGCCTGCAACAAGCATCAAAAAAAATAATAATAATTTTGACTACGGTTGTGTCCTGGTGGTCTTTGACTGATGACATCAACAAATGATCGGCATCAACATATGCTTGCTGAAGAATTTTCTACCATGATATCCCCAATCTTAAAGTGTTCAACTACCTCTTCATGATCTGGACATTTAAAATCCTGCCTCCCCAATCCCTTCACCCTCTCCCAGAAGGACATCTTTTGAGACTCTTACCCCGCCTATAAATAACGTCATATGAGTGATGAATTTGTGAGTTACAGTCCCTCTAACTTTGAGTTTTATATATTTAGCTCCTGTGTCCGTCTTTTGGAATTTAGCGCTGCCGAAAAGACTAAAGCTAATTTTTTGTTTCTTTGAAGATGATTTTTGGGGGAGTTTTGTTTTGTTTCCAAGATTGGCTTAATCTCATTAAAATTCCCTTGTAATGTTTTACATAAAATATGGTGCAATCTTGGGGTCTTCCTGTTCATCATTTTCACCTATCTGCATCCTAGGAGTGGTTTCCAAGGACAACCTCTATATCATCAACTCGTCTGCAATTGCTATCTATTTTACAGGCTTCACTGAATGTTTAAATTTTGCTACTATGATTTAGGCTTCCATGGAGTCTCTTCTAACCTGTTCTGATTCTTTTCTCAGCTCAGCAATATCCCCTTACATCTCACAGACACCATGCAGCAGTTATTGAAAGAAAACTTTTGTTTCCTGCAATACACCTGAAAGAAAGCTTTTTGCCTGCATGTCCTCAGGTACTACCGATTTTGCCACAAGCCTCTTATTTCTTAACCATCTTTAAATAAAAAGAAATATACCCAAGTCCAGTATTGGAAAGTACTAATGTGTCAATTACTCCCACCATCTATCTCATAGTCCACCTGAGAGCTAGGAGAATCCCTAGAAGCCAGTCGATTGCTGGGCCCCTTTCTGAAATGCAGGCACATTTGAATCTTCCGGGATCAAGAGGGTCACCCCAGCTCAAGAAAGACGCCAAATTACAGCTGAGGTTCACCAGACAAGAGGACAGACAGAAGCAGTTTTAAAGTTTGCTTCTAACAAGTTTTCTCTTTCCTTCACTTTAAAAAACAGCGCCTTCACACACAGCATTATCACAGAAATAAAAGCTTGTAATTTTCTGACAATACAGATGTAAAGAAATGAAAATCCTCCATAATGCCACCACCAGTGTTAATTCTTTCACTCATTTAACAATTGCATGTTTGAAGGACTACACCAATTGCTGAAAAAGAATCAGAAGCAAAACAGAAAAGGTCTCTTTCCTCTTGGGACTTAACATTTCAGCGGAAGGAAAACATAAATGAATCATACAAGTCAATATAAAATTGCACCCACGAAAATATTCCAAGGAGAGAGACAAGGTCCCACTGAAGCACATAGTAACCCATTTTTCTCAGGGCCGGGGGTTCCCTGAGAAAACAGCAATGAGCTGGTACACAGGAGCAGAACCCAGTGTTAGACAGTGTTCTAATTAATCATTAACACATATAGTTACATGGTTCATCTCACCCCTAGTGTGTTCATTTTTTTTTTTTCCTTTTAAAAATCTTGAATATCTTTGGCATTTTCAAAGAACCAGGTTGTAAATTACTTGATCCGTTCTACTTTTGCTCTGCTGGCAAGATTCTAAAGCTAAGAAGGACTTTAGGTGTCTTCAACTAGGGTTATTGCTGGGCTCTCCTCATCTTGCCACTTGTACCCATACCTCATGTCAATGTGTGGTTCTGCTGGCTTGTGCCCCACTGTTAAGATTCTCACTGACGTGGTTCTTCTTACTGGAGGTGGGTGGGTTCTAAAGAATGGTTTTTACTGTTGGTGGGATCTTGATGTTGCTACTTTGAAGGCTAAAAGCTGCCCTGTTGGATGATTTTGCCAATGCAAAACCTGCCCCCCCTCCCTCCACTAATCCAGAATTGGTAGGAGATTGTGGCTTACGGGTTGAATTAGTTTAACTCAAGAGACTCTTGTATAGAAGTATTACAATTTTACTTCAGTATTAATGGTCCCCCCTCACCTAGCCCCCTTCTAATGTTGTCTTTAGGGTGCATTCCTCCTGAATACTTTCACACTGTTAACTCTCATTTGTAGTTTGTAGTGCTGAGAAGGGCCCCTGGCTGAACTGTCAGCCCCATGACGACCGGTGCTCCAGAGCTCCCTCTGTGCATGGATACGGCAGACTCTTAGGGATGAAGGAAGGAATGTTTTCCTATTTACATATTCCTGTGACTATTTTAGAGGGAAGTTTGAAAATAATGGCCCAGGAGTTTTTATTGAGCCTTCTTACCTAGCAGCTTTTTAAAAAATTAGCTGTATAATCCTAATTCCAATATATCTAGGTTTCTAATTTTATATTTTTACATCATTTTTAAAAAGCTACTATTTCTATCAAAAAATCTTGATTACATTATAAAATGAAAAGAGCTTGACCAATGATCACAACTCCAAGAAAAAATATGCCCTAGAGACAGAAAAGAAATACATCAACATGTTAGCAGCAGTAATATTGATATTTAGGCAATATTACTATGGGTGAGTTTTATTCTTTACTTTTCTGTATTTTCCAAATTTTCTAGAGGGAATGATTACATTTTAACAATAGTTAAAATTATTACTGATCTGCATATTATTGGGAGAAAACAAACTATGTCCAGAAATTGTTTTCTAAACCAATATTTGAGTTTCTAAAATTCAAATATTGTCATAAATAACGAACATGTGGAAAAACACTAACAAGCCCAAACATGGATCTGAAATTTTTTTAAGCCAGGTTACCACAGAGGCAACTGATCCAGTGGAGACCCATGAAGAGTCATGGTAAGAGGACAAAGCCACTTGTGTAAAGAAACAGCGTGACCATAAATAGGAAGAAGCAGAGACAAGAAGTACCTGAAGCACAGTGACCCAATATGGATGTACTATTTAGTATGGTAAGTGTCAGGGGGAGGATTTCAGACCAAACCCAAGCTTGGGCGTGCTCGCCGGACACCTTGTCATTTAACCCCCAACCTCCCACAGTGGGTTCTCTTAATATTACCACCCCTCAACAACAATCAATTGTAAACATAATGTAAATAAAAAGATCACTCTATCACAATTTAGGAAGGAAGAAATAAACTCATTTTTACTACTGCTGCTACTATTTGTTTTATGCTAAAATTTTATCTAAAATTCTTAATGCTATCATGACCTTGTATGCTATACAGAGTGGATGTTTCTTGTTTTTGCATCCCACCCCCTCCCCCCGCCCCCAATCCATTTCCCCTTCTTCATAGCATCCTGAATTTCCTTCCAACCCTTCCATAATTCTCAGCTGTGCACTTTGGGTGATACTCACATCACATCTAAAGGATGCCCCAAGGAAAGAAATTACACTCAGTTATAGTCCATGGTGAGATGTTTCTAGGACTTCTGGAAAAGACATGTTCTTTTAGCCTGTCCTTGCCCTTGATGGAGGGTCTGAGGATCTAAGTGTGGAATCGCAGGGGGTTCCGTATGGAGTCTGAGGGCAAAACCAACACTGGAGAAGGCAGAGTACAGATTAGTCCTTGCCTGACACTGTGACTCGAGCAAGACCAGCTGAAAGTCAGGGCTACTGCAGGTCTTTCTTTTTTGCTTAAGTCACTTTAAATTAGGTTTCTGTCAGTTGTATCTGTTAAATTTCTGACTAATATAAATAAAACGCTTTTTTGCCTTAGCAAGTTTACTCTCAAATGACAGCTACACATATACTTTTTAGTAAAGAAATGTGTTCACTTTGTGATCGTCCACCAAGCAGCACATTCATGTTCTGTACACTTTACCATATGGATGTTATTCTTCAATTAAGAAGAAATGCTGTTGAATATGGTAAGCCATCAATATATAAATCACACCATTTCCCAATATAAAAAAATTGTATCGGTGCTTCCCTGGTGGCGCAGTGGTTGAGAATCTGCCTGCCATTGCAGGGGACATGGGTTCGAGCCCTGGTCTGGGAGGATCCCACATGGCACGGGGCAACTAGGCCCGTGAGCCACAACTACTGAGCCTGCGCATCTGGAGCCCGTGCTCCGCAACAAGAGAGGCCGCGATAGTGAGAGGCCTGCGCACCGCGATGAAGAGTGGCCCCCGCTTGCCACAACTAGAGAAAGCCCTCGCACAGAAACGAAGACCCAACACAGCCAAAAATAAATTAAAAAATAAACTAATTTAAAAAAAAATTGTATCATATGGTCCATCAGAACACAGTCCCAGCTGTGACAAAGCGAGACAGTGGCATGGACATATATACACTACCAAACGTAAAATAGATAGCTAGTGGGAAGCAGCTGCATAGCACAGGGAGATCAGCTCAGTGCTTTGTGACCACCTAGAGGGGTGGGATAGGGAGGGTGGGAGGGAGGGAGACGCAAGAGGGAAGAGATATGGGAACATATGTATATGTATAACTGATTCACTTTGTTATAAAGCAGAAACTAACACACCATTGTAAAGCAATTATACTCCAATAAAGATGTGGAAAAAAAAAACACAGTCCCAGCCTCAGCTGAGGACAAAATCCACTCGAAAGCAATGGTACCCAGGAGGGAGCTCAAGAAATACCTGTTAACTAAATATACCTTGGAGTTTGTTGAAACTTTAAAGAAAAACATGACTCTTACTCATAGGGGACTTACAATCTACAAGGAATACGAGATAAAGTCATCATACATGTAATTATAAAAGTGAGAATGGGAAAAATAAAATTAAGTTATGGTTAGAAATGGATGAGATTAAATTTGATCTGCTACTAGGATAAAAAGCAAGAATTCACGTGAAAGACTGGGGAAACCCTCAGGTGAAAAAGATCCCATAAAACCCAAGTCCTACTTAGAATCTCATAAACATCGAAGAAACACAACACATTTTGTTGTTATGCTCAAACAAAGGCATTTTATTAGCTGGCTTTACACCTTAAATAATATCTTGGTTACCAAAGGAACAATTTCCAATAACTGCAAACTAAGCAGTTCCAAATGGTTGTTTGTTGAAGGAAGAACACTCACTGCTCAACACAAAATACCTTTATTAACCTTCAACAAATCTTTTCTTACAGTTAACTAAAAAACTGCTCAGGTCAAATATTAACTACCTCAATAACCCATTTTAGTTATTCTTCCTTAAAAATGTGTGTTGTAAGTTGAAATCAAAAGAGAAAACTGAAAACATTTGGTGGTTTGGCTGGAAGTAGAGTTCACGTCATGATGATTCAATGTCTTCTAACACATATTTCTGATAACTTCCGTAAGTCTCAGAAAGGTAAATCCATTAGTAACATTTCAAAGGAAAAGCTAGTTTTTTAAATGAAAGTGCAATATTAGCCTTTCTTTGCCAGTTGGCAACTTAAAATTTTTGTAGGAGTGGTGAATAATACTTCTTTGCAGCTGATTATAGCTTGAATTTTCTCATTTAAAAAAATATCAATTGCACATTGTTGCTTTAACTGAATAACTGGATTCTTTCAAAACATGGAGGTTAACTATCTCACTGTCTTTAGAAACATGGTAGAAATTCTGACCCATCAGCCTTTTATCTGTAAAAGAAAAAAAAAGCATTTGCTATAATTTAACCAACCACATTATATGAACAACAACAACAAAAGGAAAAAATGGCAGTGGAGTAATCATTACATCAGGTGAAACTTTTTTGTTTTTCCTGCAACTTTTTTCCTTCCCTAGTCTTGTTATTTGAGATTTTCTATAATCTCTCCATTACTTTCCACAAGAGACTGCATCTTATTTTTAGAATGCTCTTTTATAAAGAATGTTTTGACAGTTAAATGTGATGCTGCTGCTGCTGCTATTAGGTAACATTTACTGAATGCTTTCTAAATGCAATCACTGTGCCAAGTGCTTTATGCAGACCATTTCATTTCACAACTCCAGAAGGTAGATTCTATTACCCCATTTTCATAGATGGATAAATTACAGGACAAATGTTGTTCTTCTGCAGCTAGGAATTAGTGGAGCAGTAACTCAGACTTAGACTTAAGTTTAACTCCAGAGCCTTTTTCATGGTACATGTATAACTGAATTTTGATACAACCTAAAGCCCTATGTCCAAAGTATCCATCCAGTTAAATGAACTGAGTAATTTTTATGCAGAAAACAAGCATATGAAGTAATGAATCCCCTTTTAAAAATACATGCATACCTCGCAGATATTGTGGGTTCCGTTCCAGGCCACCTCGATAAAGTGAGAATCGCAGTAAAGCAAGTCATAGGAATTTTTTGGTTTTCCAGTGCATAGAAAAGTTATGTTTACACTATGCTATAGTCTATTAAGAGTGCAATAGCATTATGTCTAAGAAAACAATGTACATACCTTAACTTAAAAATACTTTATTGCTAAAAAAGGCTAACGATCATCTGAGCCTTCAGTGAGTCATAACCTTTTTGTAGGCATAACATCAAAGATTACTGATCACAGATCACCATAACAAATATGTAATAATAATAATGTAAAAGTCTGAAATACTGCAAGAATTACCAAAGTGTGAAACAGAGACATGAAGTGAGCAAATGCTGTTGGGAAAATGGTGCCTAGAGACTTGCTCAATGCAAGGCTGCCACAAACCTTCATTTTGTAGAACACAGTATCTCTGAAGTGCAATAAAATAAGGCATGCATGTATTCATAAGATCTATATTAATCATGATAGTGTGGGAGAAAATTTAAATCACTGAAATTCTGGTTCATTTCTGGCTATTTTCTCCAAAACTCAACTGTACCTTACATTATATATTAATGTTTGAGAAACATTACTGATACATTAACTTTCTGAATGAATGAACTGAGAACCAGTTATTAAAAAAAAAATGTAATGAGGGCACTTTGTTAAACAAAACCACTACCCCCAATTCATTTGACTCTTATTAAAGTCTATTCTCATGATTTGGACTGCATACAGATGTATTTTTCAATGGATTTCCTTTAATTTTGAGCAATATTACTGGTGGAGAAGACAGTTTGGAAGTTTCGTTATGAGAAGATCTAAGATGAAACATTTTCTTCCCGTCATTCTTTTAATCTTTAATAAAAATTTAAAATGTTGTTCTAATATAACTGCACTCCCGTTAAGCCATAAAATCTCAGTAATCATTCTTAAAAAGTAGAAATGAGGGCTTCCCTGGTGGCACAGTGGTTAAGAATCCGTCTACCAATGCAGGGGACACGGGTTCGATCCCTGGTCCGGGAAGATCGCACATGCCGCGGAGCAACTAAGCCTGTGCCACAACTACTGAGCCTGCACTCTAGAGTCTGCGAGCCACAACTACTGAAGACCATGCACATACAGCCTGTGCTCCGCAAGAAGAGAAGCCACTGCGATGAGAAGCCCGCGCACCGCAACGAAGAGTAGCCCCTGCTCGCCACAACTAGAGAAAGCCCGTGCGCAGCAACGAAGACCCAACGCGGCCAAAAAATAAAAATAAATAAGTAAAATTTTAACAGGAAAGTAGAAAAAGACATAATAACCATGGATACATAATCAGTCACTTTAAAATACCTCGGTGACTACACCAGCAGCTATGGTAGAACCACTGTAGCGCAGCATGAATCTCCCCAGCTCTTTAAAGTCTTTGTACAGCTCAAGAGCCACTGGTCTTTGTGTCTGTAGCTCCACCAATGCATTCTGGCCTTTGGTCAACAATCTATCACGAAAAATAAAATGGAAATCTAATAAAGGTAAAGAAATGTAATTAAAACCTGAAAAATATTTCACATTCCATCTACACATCAACTTAGTTTTTCAAAAACTTAAAAAGTAAAAAGGGATTTTCTTAAAATGAAAATATATGCCTTTGAATTTTAGGGGGTTAGTTGAAAGAAATGAGAGGAGTAATTCTAGATTTAAGAAATATTAGCTAGTTCGTGTGTGTATGAGTATGAGTGAGTGAGTGTGTGTGTGTGTGTGTGTGTGTGTGTGTGTGTGTGTGTGTTTTAAACAATCCTCCAAATTGAACTCTATCCTTTGAAGGACACTATAATCTAAAATACTCAAGACACCTCCACCAAAGTCTTCCCTTTCATTCCCTCATGAAATTAAAGAAGAGTGATGCAGCTGCATTTAAAGAAAGGAATGCAATGTCCTATGTCTTCCATAGTGAAATCCTAATTGGTAGATTATGTGTTAAAAAGTTATCTTTAAAGAGGATAATCTCCTAGTGCCAACACACTACCCTAGATCTCTCTCTCCCTCCCTCCTCTCTCTTTTCTCACATAGGAAGAGTGGTTCTTTAACAGACGTTCAGGATAAAATCATGTAAGATTCTTTCACAGTATGATGTTTGTAGGAAATGAAGGGAGATGAGGCATGGGCCTGATTGCAAACAGCTTCACACAAATAAGCAAAACCACCAAGCATCCTTGTGCACGGGCCCCACCAGACTTACTGAAAGAGGGAGAACCCTAAGGGGACATTCTGAAATGTTCCCTAATTCAATTTTGATGTGTTCTAGAAGGATAGAGAACAGCATTCATAAACTCCCCTTCTGAAAGATTAATTCAGGGACAGACAGATACAATAAGCCAAAGTTTCTAAAAAACGTATTCCCAAAATTCTAAATATTGGCTTTGGGCAATTTCAGCTTAAGGTCCCATTCCTTAGGAAGGAGAACATCTAATATATTCATAATTTGCATTAAGTTTGGTTCTAGAAAGCTTGATTCCATCCCATATAAAGCAATCGAGTCTACAATGTGCCAGGAATGGAAACAAAGGGGAAAGGCCAAATGGTGTTGGTGCAAAATAAAAGGACAAAGCTACAAATACGGTGACAGGAAAAACTAGCATGAGAATATATGAAAACCTAGAGTTACCATCATTGAGCTAGACTCTGCAGCATGAGCAGGGAGGGTAAAATTCAGGATTACATCTGATGAGCCAATGTCAGATTGAGAATTTTCCAAGCCAAACAGCCCGCCTCCTGCCAAAAGAATTTATGTGACCCAACTAACTAGATTAGAATCCTGGGCCTGCCACTTGCTAGCTTTGTGATCTCAAACGTGTTATACAATCTCTTTAAGCCTCAGCTTCCTCATTTGAAACATGGGAAACATAATAATACCTGCTTCATACGGTTGCTGAGAATGAAAACCATGTGAAAGCACTTATGACAGAGCCTAGAAAATAGTGGTCCTCAAGAAACATCAGCCATTAGCTCTATCACACTTCTCAATACATTATGGCAGACACTCATGCTAGAAGCTAAAGACTCAGGTTAAAAATAAAGAACTATCTTTAAAAGAGAGGTGAAGTAGCCTCTTTTTTCTAACTAACGGAGAAACAGGCATGGGTTTAGAACAGTGTGAAGATTCTTTCTTCTACGTGCAGCCAATCCTAAATTAACCCTCTAACCACCTTGGCCTCTTACACAGGTGCAAATGAGGAGGAACACCCCAGGACTGAAAAAAAAGGGGATTTTGGGTGGGATTCCCCATAGGGCTGAAGTGAGGAAAACCCCAAAGCTGAAGCAGCCAAACCAAACTGTGGTCAACCTTTAGTTGAATTAGAGTAAGAAACTCAAGATTCTCAGGAAGCACCTCCTCTGAAAAATCCCGTGCCTATCCCAGCCAAGGGGGAACTGTCCACACCTAGACCTAGCTATTAATGGTAAGCAGAGGGGACCAACATGTGGTGACCACCTCAGCCTAGGCACCAGGTGGACTTCAAGCAGAAAACAAAAGTACTTTCCAGGTGGGAAAAAAACAGTGTTTAGTTCACTCTCTTCCTGAGGTATTCTTAGCATAGGGCATGATTCCCATGAGGGGGTGACAAGAAAGTTAAGAAGCACAATCAGCTGGAATTTGGGACAAGTGGCTAGGCATAAATCAAATTCATCTTCAAAAATGTAGGACTGATTTTTTAAATGCCTTCATTTTTACATCATCAGTATCTAGGGCTTGATACTTACATATAAACTTACATTTACATTTTTATTTACAACTCACACCCATCACCATCATATATAACTGAAATTATATCTAGCATTCCTACCTAAACAGGAGCTTAAATATTTGTTTTTGTGTTTTCATCTAGTCCTTTAAAAAAATGATTTCTGGAACAAGTAAAAACAGACTTCACTTATCGCAAAGAGAAATATTACACAAATGAATTAATCTGTAAGGAATGTGCTTAAATTGTGTTTATTATTTATGCATTAAAACACTTACTTAGGCTTTTTCTTTGTGACTTCACCAGTGCTTTTGTTTAAGACGCTAATCAATCGTTTAACCACGGCAGGTTCACTGACAGTTTGGTAGTGTAACAGCACCTAAAACAAAAAATTGTAACACTACAAAGTTGTTCGCTGCAGCATCTCTGGTCTTTTACTCTGGCACTCACACGGAATCACGTTAGCCTCAGCACTACTGCCTGGAGTTGCAGGATCTCCAGGTGCTTCCCCTAAGTCCCACCACTCCAATCAGGTTGTCCCTTAACTCACTAGGGGAAAAGGTCATAGGAAGCAGTTCCAATTTCTCCTCCACCACTTACTGTGTAAACTTGAGTAAATTACATAACCTTCCTTATAGGATTATGATAAGAACTAAATAACAGAAGAGACAGTGTCTGGTACAGCAGATGTTCAACAAATGTGAATTGTTTCACCATAAAAATGAGGGAAGGGGAATTGCACGATATTCAGCAGTAACGAATTGTATTCATTGCTGGATAATGAGAGTAAAATATTATATGGGAGTTTAGACAGGCTTTGAAGTCAGGCAGACCTGAGTTCAAATCCTAACTTTACACATTCTAGTTGTGTGATCTGGGGCAAATCCTGTAATAACCGTTTTCCCCCCAATATCCCCAGCATCAGGTCTCTCGTCACTAAATGAGGAAAACCCGATAATGTTATTTTAAAGTGGGGCCTAACACATGGTAAACCTGAAGTTAACTGACGGCCTTATATATTAGCTATTACTGTTCATGTTTTATATGTAAGGAAATTAATATCAAATAGGTTAAGCAGCAATAAGGGTGCCAAGACCACTCAATAGGGAGAGAACAGTCTTTTCAACAAACGGTGCTGGGAAAATTAGATATCTACATGCAAAAGAATCTTACACCATATACAAAAATTAACTCAAAATGGATCAAAGACCTAAACAAAAGGACTAAAACTATGAAACTCTTAGAAGAAAACAGAGTGGGAAATCTTCTTAATGTTCAATCTGGTAATGACTTCTTGGATATGACACCAAAGTAAAGGCAACAAAAGGAAGTGTAGATAAACTGGACTTCATCAAAATGTAAAACTCTTGTACATCAAAGGATACTTAAGAGTAAAAAGACAACCCACAGCACATGGAAGAAGATATTTGCAAATCATACACTGATAAGAAATTAAAACCCAAAATACATAAAGAAATGAAAAGATGCTCAACATTACTAGCCATTAGGGAAATGCAAATCAAAACCACGATACACCCCTTCACACTCATCAGTATGCCTATTATAAACAAACAAACTAACAAAAAAATCACCCCCCCCCAACACCCATACACACAAGAAAGGCAAATAACAAGGAAGAGGAGAAATTAGAACCCTTGTGTACTGCTGGTGGGAATGTAAAAATGGTGCAGCTGCTGTGGAAAACAGTTTAGTGGTTCCTCAAAAGTTAAACACAAAATTTCCATACAATCAAGCAATTCTATTCCGAGATATATACTCGGAAGAATTGAAAGCAGGGGTTCAAACAGATACTTGTATGCCAGTGTTCACAGAAGCATCATTTACATCTGCCAAAAGACAGAAACAACCCAAACATCCATCAACGTATGAATGGATAAATAAAATGTGGTAAATACTTACAATAGAATATTATTCAGTTTTAAAAAGAAATGAAATTCTGATACATGTTATAACATGGATGAACCTCAAAAACATTATGTTAAGTGAAAAAAGTCAGACACAAAAGGACAAATATTGTATGATTCACTTATATGAGGGATGTAGAATAGGCAAATTCATAGAGAAACAAAGTAGAACTGTGGTTACCAGAGGACAGGGGGAAAGCGTGATAGGGGGAGTTATTGTTTAATGGGTACAGAGTTTGGGATAAGGAAAAAGTTCTGGAGATGGGAGGTGGTGATGGTTGCACAAGGTGTATGTACTTAAGGCCACTGAACTGTACACTTAAAAATGGTTAAAATGGTAAATTTTCTGCTATAAATATTTTATCACAATAAATCAAAACATGAATTTAGTTAAAGTCTAACCCATTCTTTTTTTTTCTTCTTAAATATGTAGACAGTTTACCATATAAGCTAAGGGAAACAAAAATATTTATGTATTAAGGAACTAGTCCCTAAATAGTGAAATTTAATTGCTTAGGAAGCCTCTCCTTGGTTAAATTTTTAAAAATTGTTTAAGTTTCTTCCCACAGAGAGTGGATTAAATGGCAAAACGTGATGTTTTTTTTCTGAAACAAATTTCATCCTGGTATTCGTGAATCAACATAAGCAAGTAGAATCTCATAAAGCAGCACTGAAAAACTTTTAATTCATAAAAGGAACTACAGTACACAGGAAGACAGTATTACTGTTCAAAGTAACTACCAACCTCCTGACCTCTCTACCTCTCCACTGGCAAAAATTATTGCCGCATGAGTAGAAACACAGTAACCAACCTCTTCAGCTTCTCTCCATTGGACATACTGCTTTCTAAGAATGAGTGCCATTCGTTCATAGCAATTTCTTGCTTATCAACACATGAATTTTAAATATTTAAAAGAAGTATTTGCAACAACAACTGTTTTTTTGGACACAGCTTTTGCCCCTCCCCTTTTTTAGCATATGGGAGAAATGGAATATAATTATAAAACTAAAATACTTAAACACTATTTTATAAATATAATTTTATAGGATCAAGTTTACATAGAAATAATTACAAAGAATTATAAGCAAAGCACATGGTTATCTCAAATAAAGGTGCAGAGGTATAAAATAAATTTAAATGTGCTAAATAAATTTATTCCCAATCTTTAAAATACTATCACTAATTTAAATAAAGTTTAAAGGTCAATTACTATTACTCCCTTACTTTTATTTCAAAGATGCATCAAATGGAGAAAATGATCTGTTTATATTTTTAAAGGCAAGCCATTTAATTCCACCGAGAAACATTTTTGATTCTCATGCAGAACCTGTACTATATAATAAGCTGATCAAGAAAAGAAAAATAAGTCTAATGGGGAAAATGTCCATTAGTTAAATGGCAAAAGCAAGGTACCAAACTATAAACAGAGTACGGCCCCAAATAGCTGAAAAAAAATTTACACATAAAACAAAGAATTCATGCTATTCACAAGTAGTATCTTTTCTGGATAAGTAACAATATAGTATAAAATTCCCCTCTTCCCATAAATGTGCATGTTCAAATGGTGCTAGTCAATGATAACCTGCAAACCAACCTCACAGCTTCAGCGTTAATTAAAGTTTACCTAGGTCAAGCATCCCCAAAATATACCCACAGATACCAATGTACACAAAAAAATACCCTGAAATGTAAAGAACAGATAATTATAGGTTACACAATTACAGAAGATTCTGTTTTTTAATAAGATGTTAAATATGATTTTTTAAATTTATTTATTTATTTTTGGCTGTGTTGGGTCTTTTGCTGTGCGTGTGCTTTCTCTACTTGTGGAGAATGGGGGCTACTCTTCGTTGCGTTGCACGGGCTTCTCATTGCGGTGGCTTCTCTTGTTGCAGAGCACGGGCTCTAGGGTGCACGGGCTTCAGCAATTGTGGCTCGAGGGCTCTAGAGCACAGGCTCAGTAGTTGTGGCACACAGAATTAGTTGCTCCATGGCATGTGGGATCTTCCCAGACCAGGGCTTAAACCCGTGTCCCCTGCATTGGCAGGAGGATTCTTAACTGCTGTGTCCCAGAATTTTCTTATCATTTTTATTTTTTCTGTGTTTTCCAAAATTTTCCATAACAATGTATTACCTTTATAATCAGAAAAACTACAAATAAGCTTATTATAAAAAAAAAAAACCAAAACAGAAAGACCCAATCTAAGAAGTAACATTTGGAACTCAGCAAAAAAGTGTCTACGATTTTCCCTAAACGATTTTTTTATCATCAGTTTGTATCCTATTGATTATGAAATTTCTTCTCAATGCCTTTTTGAAGAAAACATCCCCAGACTTAAGGATCAAAATTTTAAAAAAAACACAATAAAGATGATTTTCAAATTCCAATTTCATGTTTTTCTGGATGAGAGTAATACAAATGTTAGTTGAAAATAACAATAGCAACATCACCTATAAAGAGAGTTACTACTTTTTAGGATAAAGTTATATTGAATTTATAAAAACAGTAACAAACATTTTGAAACTTACAGGAAATCCTTTAGTGATAGGAATTTCAATATTAAAGATGAGGATTCGGGCTCTGAAACGAGTGCAAACCTTAATGGGTTCTTTGGGGCCACAAAATATGCAGCCAACACTGTAACAACAACAAAACAAAAACAAAAAAGGAGAGCAGGTAGTTGGGGGGATAATTAAATACACATCCAATAGGAAACCTTTAAAACCATTAACAAGGTAAAACAATCCAGTAAATTAGGGACTTTTTCTAAATAGTCCCTTTTGGGTTAAAGCATGGCTTTACACCATTATTAACCTTATGTCATTTTCATACATTACTGTTTTCCCTCAAAGAACATGTCAGGTACACACGCTGACACGTATTAATTTAAATTTTAGTAGGTTCTGCTTATCATTCTTACACTTCCACAAGTGCCTATTTCTGGCCAAATGAGATTCAGAATTAACACTCAATTCTTTCATTTGAGCTGGTGAATTGCAAATTTTACGCGTTTTGAGGTCCTACATCCAAAACAATGGTCGCTTAAACTCATTTTCTCACTCACTTGATTTTGATGACATCCATCCCAACCAACGTAAGACTAACATGATCGCCTGCTGCCGCCCAGTCGACAGGTTCATCATGCAGAGTGATTCCTGGAAATGAGTAAGAACCAAAGCATACAGTGAAACATCTCAATATCAAACCATAACAACCAAGGGAGTTTGGCTGATTTGTGCCTCATCAGTCACTACTCATCATTTTCAATATGAATGGATTGAGATTGAGAAGTGTTAACTGTAAGCACTGAGGAAAACACACTTCCTCTAGACTTGACTCTTCTGGACCACCACCCTAAACATAAAGTGACTTGTATTTGTCCATAAAAGGCTGATTTCTACTTATTTAATCAAGATTTTTAAACTCATTTATACGACTGGTATATTCATTAAATAGGCCCCATTCTAATACTTCTCTTCTATTAATGGATACAGGAATAATAGTACAGTCCCAGTTATTTTCAAAACATAATAGATGAGACTGGGGAAGATGTCTAGTAGTATTTAAGCTTTGCTCTAATTAGACAACGACGTAAACAATCTCTGAGTAACCCACAGGGCATCGGTACTCAGTCAGATGGTACCCTCGGCAGGCCCCTTCATTATTCATGGCTCAAAAGAACTGCTTCCCAGAGAGACAGATGCACAATGATAAATAGTTTTATGAAAAGGAGGAGATTAATAGTGTAAGAAAATTTAATTTAAAAATGATCCCAGCTATTGCTACCTTTATTACCTAGGGAAAATCCTAGAGTATAATTGCAAAGGGCAATAAAACTCAGGTATTTGAATAAAGGCTTTTAAAAGGTTTCTCATATTTTCTGATTCTGTGGGGTAAGTTCCTTTCTATAGGAACTTGAGTCTTAACGATGAAGACAGTATGTAGACCAACCACTGGGGAACAGTTCTTGATTGACATGTTTTTAGTAAGTTACAATTCACCCATCTCCTCCTGAAAATACTTATTTTTTCCATATAGCATACTCTTAAGTGAGTTTCTTTGAGACTTTTTGGGAGTTCAAGGAGAACTTTAAGGGCTCTGAGACAACCTAAAGGTTTATTCAAAGTTTCATGTAGGTGCACATCTGCATTAATCTGAGAAGAGGGGCCATACTTTCATCAAAGTATCAAAGAGGTTCCTGACTCTAAAAACATTAACAATTATGATATTTTAAAATGTCTGTCAAATTTTCAACTAATTACATTTAGTTTTTACATGTAAATTTAAAATGACCATATCTGAGTTTTGGTATGAAATGTGGAATTCAAGTCAGGAGCTAGCTACTTACATAGACTAGAGATTGCCTTTAGCTTAGGATTTAAGAGCTTTCATACTAGAAGTTCAATTAACAATATAAAATTTTCTGAAGATAATATATAATCTGACTTCCTTCCCCCAAACATGTTACACTGTCCTACATGTGATATTTATCTTCTTAAGCACTTTCTTCACTGGAGAAAGAAGTTCTTTTTTAACACTCTATGAACTTATACGTTAATAAAGTGAAAATGTAATTTCGAATTTCCATTTGTTGGTAGCAGATTTAGTCAGTTCTCTTTTTTAGGACACTACTGGTTAGTGAGCCATAGTAGCACCTAAAGTGTTCAGACAGAAGCGTGCATTAAAAAATCAAATAAATCAATCAAAAGCATTAGGGTGAGAAATTGAGGACTGAGAATCTCCAAGTTGGGTTAGAAGGGTGGCTCTCAAGGAGTGAAGCAGTGCTTCTCATATGGCTTCCCTTTAAGAACCACTGGGTTAAAGATAAGTGGTTGGAGTTTTTCTGGTAGGGTAGGGACAGGAAAGAAAGAGGGAAAGAATGTAGAACTTTCAGAGGTGACCAAATTATGATTTTGGAGCTCACAAAGGAGCCAATCTGTAAGGTCTATGACCATGGTTTAGGATCATGGTTTTAATTCATGTCTGATTATATTAAAAAAAATTTCCTATTCTCAAAAAGGTCTTTAACATATAAAGAAATTAGTATTTCAATAGTATTGCAGCTCTTGATCACTTTAAGAAACAACAGCAGAGATAATTTAACCTAAATTTAAAGATGAATAAGGGAATGAAAGCCAAGTTATTTCCATTTAACCTTTTTCTTTCTACTTGCTTAGAGATCAAGAAAATTTTGTTTGATAAAAATAATATACACTTTTTAAAAAAGAATCATTTTCCACAGACCTTTTGTTTGCAAGTTTACTTTATAGTATAAAACAGATCTTCAGTTTTATGTTGAAGTCAGAAGTTTAGTTGGAAGCTAGAATAAGGTAAGTGCAGAATTATAAACTTTTAAGCAGAATTCAAAAAAGAAGAACATGTATACAGGTAAGGTCAAATGATCAGAAGATAGAAACAGTTATGAGCTATTATGAAAGGTCATATACATGCAAAAGCAATAACTGAGGCACTTAAAACTAGCTCAATTTCTCTTTTCAACATTAGGATTCTCTCCATTTGCATCTTATTTTCTTAAGTCTTCCTGTGAAAAATTTCTTCTGGTATAAACATGATCTAGGTTGTTAACTTATAGTAATTCTGAAATACACATTTCAAAACAACAGACTGTAGCACTCTGCTTTGCCATTGACTATTTAGTGCCAGGATGGGGTCAGACTTAATTTCTGCTACTGCATACTATTTTAAATGTATCTGACAGGTGTCTATACATCTGGGTCAATCCTAGCCAGCCTTCTTGAATCAATGTCAAAAAAAAAGAAAAAAAAATGCTACCACAGTTAGAATGTTATATGTACATTTATACACACATAGTCACAACAGAAAAAAATCGTTTAATGTTTTCACATTTTTACCTTCAACAGTTAGTATCATTTTGACAGTCAGTTACAATTTCAGTAAGAGGTTATTTACTCTGGAGTTAATAACTAAACTACTTTTAAAAATCTGCTGTCTCAACTTAAGGGTTATTTAACAAAAGAATCTTGCAGAGGAATACCTTTTGCAGTACAAGTTTCATTAGGAGGCATTGCTAGTAGTCGGTCACCAGTTTGGATATAACCAGCTTCAATTTTACCAGTTACACAAAATCCAGATCCTTGATCTACAAAACATGCCAAAATTTTATAATGGTTCACATAACAATATCATCTATGTTTAATACTGCTAGCTATACTGTTTCCTAGTAGTTATATAAAACTAGTAGTTCAATGAACATTAAGCAATGATCATTTCAGAATTTTTAATATATCTACTAAATATGACACACCACATTCTACTCTTGATTTTCTTATAAATAAAAATATTTATATTAGAAAAAGTGGGAATTCATTCCTTTTTCAATTTTATTGAAATGAAATTTATTGAATACTTACTAAGTACCAGGCACAGTGCTAAACTCTGGGAATAAAGAGATGAAAATATAAGCCCCTACCTACAAGGAGTTTACACTAGTGAAGAGAAAGGCAAAAACAATTACATTGTCCTGAGACAAATGTTATGTATAATGTGCAATGGAAAAAAAACAAGGTTCATCAAAGAATCCATGATGATGGGGAATGACTACACTTTAGCAAGGCACTTAGAAGAAGGAAAAGGAGTTTACCAGATAGTTTGTGTGCACGTGCAAAGGCACAGTCATAACCAAATGTGGGACGTGCTAAGACCCATGTGTCATTTATATGGAATTATAAATGACACATGGGTCATGTGTCATTTATGGGGACCATTTGGAATAATGAGGGAAAGGGCAAGACAGGAGGCAAAAGAGGTAGACATGGGACAAATAATAACGGGGCCTCATAAATCACACTTAGGGCTTGAATTTCATCCTCAGTTAAGTAATGGGAAACCAGAAAAGAATTGTGAATGGAAAAGTGACATGATGGTGTTTCTGTGTCAGAGAGATGGGGAGGTTGATTGAAATGCATACATGGACTACAGAAAGGGAAGAAACTCAAGAATTTGAGAATAAGGTATGACAGATTTAAGGTGATAAGGTAAATGGGGGATAATCGCAAAAACAGAAAAATCTGAGATGCGCATTAACTGTGAGATAGAAAATTAAAGAACAAGATCCATTTTAGCCTTGGTGAATTTGAAGTATCTGCAAGACATACAGATGGAGAAGATGCATTCAGGGGGGCACCAATCACACCAAACCCATGAGAATGGTACCCTGGGAGCACACTCCCTGTGGAGATGCCCAGCAGCAGTTAGCAGATGTATCTGCAGAGTGAGAACAGGTCTGGGTTGGAGATTTGGGAAGCATCAAGATGCAGGAGATAGACGAAATCATGGATGTCGGTCCAAAGGGAGCATGTAGAATAAGAAGAGGACTGAAGTGACAGAACACGAGTCAAGGGACAGGGAAAGAGGAGCCCACAGAGAGGATACAGAGAGGTGAAAGGAACAGAAGAGCAGGAGAAAGTCGGTCACAGAAACCAAGGGGGAAAAGTTTCAAGGTGGATGTGGCTACAAGCCTCAGAAGTAATGCCAAATTCAAGTATGATGGAAGTAAGATAGAACTGAAAAATGTGTACTGACGTTGGCAACCAAGAGTTCATTTGATAATCTCAGCGGGAACTGAGATTGAGGCAAGTAATGCAGGCAGAAGCCAGGAAGCTGCCTGAAGAAAGAAGAGGTAAACAAGTAGAGTCAGCAAACCCTATTAATCAAAAAGAAAATTAAGCACCTCTTATATTTTAAATAGATAATAAGCATTTTGAAAAGAATTACCGTACTTCCTCTTCTACTAGAATGCTGGAAAATGATAATAATAAATTTCCATTTCATTGAATGATTTTTGTGAAGCACCTTCATTTATTCATTTATTAAACAACATTTATTAAGTATGTTTTATACGCCAGGCACTAAGCTAGGTCTTGCAAATATGGATATAGAAGTGACAGTACTTGCCCTCAAGGAGTTCACAATCTAAGTGAAATAAACAGCACAGGAACAATTATAAAACTGCATGAAAAATGCAGTGACAGAGGATACAGAGAACACAGAGCAACACCTTAGGGTATGTGTGTGGGTGACCTCAATTATCACCCCAGAATTATCAATTTATTGCTGCTCAGTTCCAAATCTACTCTCTACTTCCTGCTCTGTGATAATGGAGACTTGGGGAGCAGCTGACATCTTTACCATACCGATTATTCCAATATATAAGTTATATATTGGAATAATAAGTTACATCCTTTTATTTATTAAGACCTTTTATTCCATTTCCATTTTATATTTTTCTGTGTAGGGCCTTGTACACATTAAACTGGATGTATTCTTAGGTATTTAATACACCTCCTACAACACCTCTTCTGAGTTTGTCCTTCCTTGGGTTCTCTTCCTCAGCCCTAGGGTACCATGTAGTGCCCTTGTATCTTATAGTCACTCTTTTTAATATATTAATAATCCTTGATATTAAACTTCCCATTTTACATATGTGTGGTGTCTATTTCCTGACCCAGACTGCTATATATGGGTAGGAAATGGACAAGTAAAGAGAGAGAAGAGCACAACATGGGTAGACATAGTGGCAATAAAAACCCTATGTGATTAGGAAATACTGAATGATCCAGTTCAGTTGAAGGATACAGAAACTAAAGGAATCTAACGGGAGAAAAAAACTATGAGGCTAGACAGATAAAGGGTCAGGGTGTTTTTATACTTGGAAGGTGAGTATGAGATGGGGAAATGGTAAGTAAATTGAAGATTCTTCTAGGCAGGGGTGTTAAGTAACTATAATTGTATACCACTGGCATAAAGAAGGAAGAATCTGAAGACAACATAATAATTTTGTCCAACAAAAGAGGTCAGGAGTGAATGGAAAGGCAGGGACCATACTGAAGTAGGCCAATAGAGGTAGCACTTACCTTTGAAAACATCAGATACACATAATCTGAAAGGCTTGTCAACAGATCTTTGAGGAGGCTTGAAGGAATCTGGAAAAAATGGTAAAATGGCAAGGTTTAATTTTAAAGTAATTTTTTTTTTTTTTTTTTTTTGCGGTACGCAGGCCTCTCACTGTTGTGGCCTTTCCCATTGCGGAGCACAGGCTCTGGACACCCAGGCTCAGCGGCCATGGCTCACAGGCCTAGCCGCTCCGCGGCATGTGGGATCTTCCCGGACTGGGGCACGAACCCGTGTCCCCTGCATCGGCAGGCGGACTCTCAACCACTGCGCCACCAGGGAAGCCCTAAAGTAATTTTTGACTCATGTCCAATGAGTCCACTATACTCCCATGTCTCTCAGAAAATAATTGTTTAATAAATACTAACAGCAAATTGACTGTGATTCATATAATACTCTAGTTTATAAAATGTTTTCACATGTGTTTTCTCATTAATGTCACAACAGTCTGTGAGGTAGGTAGGGCAGGCATTAATTAAACAAGAAAAATTTAGCATCAGTTTAAATATTGCATATAATTTCAAAATCGGTGACCTAGCTCCTCTGACTACAAATCCTATGCTTTTTCACACATATCACTGTCCCCCATAAAGAACTCTAAATAATAATTAATATCAAGTTCATAATGCATTAAAATTAATATGGCAGTATTCTTACCAATTTGTTCTAATAAACATAGTCCTTTATACCATTTTGTAAGTTCCCTTGACTGAGATCTTGTGATTAGATTTTCACCACTGAGACCACTTGTAGGGATAAAAGCTACATCACTTTCCTATAAAAAAGATTGAACATATGAAACTCAATACAACATTGTTTTTAAAAAATTAAAAGGTTCACTATTAGCATAACTGTACCAAGTTTGCAAAAGCAACAGTGTACTTTTTAAAAAGTAATAGAAATCAGAGAACTACTGCCCTGAAGTTATCTGATACAACAGTTTTCAACTTTCTTGATTTTGTGGGAGGGAAACTTACAAGCATTAAGCATTGAGTGTTTCCAAAACACTCAAGCATTTTTACCTAGTAACGTAGGCATATTTCACATTTTTGCTGGAGAAATTTCTCTCTACTAGTTTCCACATTCCTCTGTGACCTCCCTAAACCTATACATCTAATTTAATAGGTGGAGAAAAAGTCTTCTACTTATACTAGATCCAAGCCAATTTATAAAATGTATGCAATTTTCTAAAATGAAGTAATCCAGGGAATTCCCAGGCAGTCCAGCGATTAGGGCTCTGCGCTCCCACTGCAGGGATCCCTGGTTGGGGAACTAAGATCCTGCATGCCACGCATGGCATGGCAATAAACGGTCAGTCAAACAAACAAACAAACAAACAAAGTAATCCAAAGAATGTAAGACATACATAATATCAGGGAGAAATAAAAACAAAAAGAATTAAAATACTGAACAAGAATAGCAAAGTAGTTTTTTCTCTCATATCAGTAAGATGAGACTTAAGGAAAGTACCCAAATAAATTTAAAATTATCTTACCTTAAAACCTGCTTGCTTAAGAAAGTGCCCAAGTTTTCCAGTAATCTCTTGAAACCTTTCTTGTTGCCAATTAACCTGATAAAGATCCAATTTATTTTTAAAACTATGCTTCAGACCATGCTATATATAAAAAATTAAAATTTTTGCAATAAAATATAAACAGTCAAGACTATAAAATTATAAAATCTATTAAATATGAAATCTATTAAAATTAAAGCTCACAATGTCAGATCTTACTATTAATATGATCTAAAAGTAAATTTTCTTACAACAGAAAGGCTGGAAACAAACTCCAATGTTTATAGAATTTTTTGGATATGCTAAAAGTGACTTCAAATGTGGGGAGAAAAAGTGAATAACTTATTAAATTGTGCCTGGACCAACTGCTGAAATAAAATAAAATTACTGACACCCCCCCCAAGTCAAACAGACATCTTAGTGTATGTATATGTAATATGAACTCTAGATAACCATTCCCATGCTATAGTATTTAGGAGTAAATGTAACACTGTCTGTAACTTGTAACTTACATGGAAATTCATGTCAAAATAAGATAGATAAATGGATGGATACAGGGGTAGATAGACAAAAATGAGATAAAGCAAGTGGCAGAATATTATGTAGCAGGTATAATATGGGTGTTACTGTAACATTCTTTCAACTTTTCTTTATGTCTGAAAATTTACATACCAAAGTACTGGGAAAAAATAAAAGGTATATGTAATAATGATACTATAAAAGAGCAGGTAGAAAAACTTAGGTGAATATGAATTTGATCCCAGGGTAAGAAAATACCTAAGCATAATGAAAGAAATCAAAAGGAAATAGTAATATCTTTAAATTAAGCTTACAAATTGATTTTTTTAAAGTTTCAAAAATGAGCAAACTACATAAATTCCAAAAGAAAAAATACAAATGATAATATACAAGGTATATTTAAATATTATGACCATTCATAGAAGAGTAAGTTTAAAGAAGAAAAATCATGTTTTATATATCAAATTGGAATACAATCTTTTAATAACAGCAGTGTTGATAAGAATTTGGGGAAGTGAACACATCATATAGAAGTAAATAACTAGAACTTTTCTCAAAGGTATTTTCATCATGTACAGCAAGTCTTAAAATATAAATTTATATCCTTAGGCCCAGAAATTTCCATAGAATAGACTATTTCTAAACACACACATACACAAAACTGGAAATATTCAGAAGTAGGGGACTGTCTGAATAAATGTTAGTGTATCTTTAAAATACACTAGAATAAAGCTATAAAAACTACCTCTTTGCCTCTTTGCATAAAAATTATTAATTACTTGGAAACATGAACAAGAATATTGTCAATTTTTTGAAACAGTAGATAATGAAACAGACTAGAACCCAATATTATTAAAAAAAGATTTTTACGTGTAAAAATAAATTGGATGGAAGTACAAAATGAAAAGTTAAAAATTGGGCGGGGGAGTTAGAAATATAGGTTATTTCAGGTTTTCTTTATACTAAAATAAATATGCATTTTTATAACTTAAAATGACTTTAAGATTTATAAATTAATTCTGAAAGTGAGAATTTATCTTCTTGCTTAAAAATTACTAATACCTCATTTATTTACTATTAGCATCATGAATTTATTTTTTAAAATGTGACAACTGGACTAAGAAAATGTATACTAGTCACACCTGAGGTCATCAGTACGGCAGAACATCATCTTAACTACCATCGAAAACGAATTTTCAAGAAGCCTTTAAATACCTGATCCATTTTATTGACTGCAACTGCAAGCTGGGTCACTCCCAGAGAACGAACCAAGAGGCCATGTTCTCGTGTTTGTCCCCCAGTCTCAAATCCAGCTTCAAACTCTCCCCTGCTGGCATCTACAACTAAAACTGCTACATCTGCCTAAAAAAGAAAAAAATAACAATCAAAACAGCAAATAATGTCACAGCATTTTAATTCAAAGGACAGATTATTAAATTAGTTGTGTGGGTGAGATTTTAAAGGCAGACTCCAACCTGACACCAAACACAAAGCAAATCAAAGGAATTACACAAATGGATTAAAATTTTGGCACGAGCATGTGCCAAAAAAATAATGACATAAAAAAGTAAAAATTCCCATATTTGATTACATAATAATTATTATAACCAGGCAAAGGGGTTATGTTTCTGCTATCAGTTTTTAAAGATTTTCACATGTCATCATATAATCCACACCATAATAGGAAATGAAATGATCATAAAGTAAGTAAAGAATTTATCAGGTACTTTGTTCGGGATACAACAGAACTTTATAATTTAAATCAGAAGTATCATGTACATACTTTGGTGGGGGCAATTTACACTATTATTTCTATTCTTTTTCCTTTAATTCTTACCCAAATATTCCTTCTGCTTTATATCTACTCTTAAGTGCATCATTCATACCCAATCCTTCATGACTTCTAATGTTAAACTCCTAATTTCTTCAATGAGATCCAGTTCTTTTGATCAAGGATTCTTAGTTAAGAGCACAAACTAAAGCAATCAATGTGAAAATTGGCTCTTTCACTCATGTGTAGTCACTAGCAGGTCTCACACCTCAGGCAAATAGACAGCTATCTCACCTCACAGAAACACTGGGGGATAACTGTAGTTTACTTAAAGCCCTGACCATCCAAATCCTAGGCTCAATGACTGTAAATCTCCTTCTCATCAGGTTTTGCTAATAACTGTCAAATTATATTTACTTTTTTAGATTAAAAATTGAAAGTCATTGAACTGGTATTAAGATACCTAAGTCAGTAAGTATCCTTCCTGATCCTCTTTCCTATTAACATCTCAAAAAACATTACTGGGCAATTTCTCTATTCTTTCTAAGCAACAGCTTGTCTTTGGGAGCTTAAATGCCTATACATTTTCAAGGAAGCCTTTTAAGTGGTAAAAAGCGATCTCTCCTCATCCATCATGTATACTGTGTATATTCTTCTTGTAGTACATCTGTGTTAGCCTTTCATTGTTACATGTCTTACCTTTCTACACTGTGATTTCCTTGAGGAGAGGCAACATGTGCTATATGTATCTCTGTATCCAGAAAAGCCTACCACAGTACCTCATACACTGGGTACGTTACTTAATATCTTTGAGCCTATTTCTTCATTTGTCTTATAATGGAATTCAATTAAATAATCTCTAAAATCCTTTCCTACCCTAATTCCATCAGGAGTTTGGAGTAAATGTTCTTTATGATTACTCCGGACTCTAAGATTCTAGGATTAAAAAACATTTCAGTGTCATTGTATGTTCTGGTGTTTGCCTCTCCCATTAAACTATCAAAATGTGCTTTGTAGTCCATCATATCTCCACACTGCCTACCATTGTGCTTGGCACATTCAGTAAGTTTTCACTGAATGAAAACATATATACATACACACACATACACACACATACACACACACACACACATACATACATACGTACACACACATACACATAAGGAAACAAAGAAAAATATACCCTTTGGTAAATGCAATGAGAAGTATATCAATTTAAAATGGGGCTAATATGTATTTCACAGAATTGTTACAAGGATTAGATTAAACTAAATGCATGCAAAATACCTAGTACAGAGTCTGGCCTGTATTCAGTAGTCAATCAACGTGATAATTATTACTTTTCAATCTTCATTATCTCATTCAGTCCATGGACTGTAAATTAATATTCTGAAATTATATGTCAACTTCCTTAAATAGAATCAAATACTTCCTTATTTATCTTCAAATATATTCTAATTTATTCATATAACATCCTTTTTAGGTTGACATGCTGATAACATTTGTTGATAAACATTCCCTTTAAATGGGTGGAAGAACTCAGAAAATGGTCAATCATTGAACACTTTTGCCAAGTGACACAAACTTCTGAACTCTCCATATTTTCCAGTAGTCATCTATTAGAGAAGAAATCAATGTCCTATATGTGTAGTGCTATTTGCATTGTTTTAATTATTTAAAGTTATTATCTTTGGTTTTTTCAGTATCCTCATTAAGAATCATGTAAGCTTACAAATTGCAATGGTTTTTTAATCTTAAGAAAGCAAATAAACCACAGGGGGAAGACTCCCAAGCTTCACTATTTCTGCATAAATTAGCTCTTTAAAAAGATATATGACTTGAATATAAATATAGTAAAAAGGCAGATGTTGAAATATTCACTCCAACTTAGTAATAAATGAATTATAAAGCTATGCCTCATTGAGCCCTTACCATTATTTTTACTACAAAGAAATTTGTAGCTTTTATACATTTGCTTCTTTGTAATAAATTAAAAAAGGTTTTATAAAGCACCAATAGAGATCATGAAAAATACATTTCTCTATTTTTTTTCAAATTTTTTAAAAAGTTAAAATTTTAATATTTTAAAAGTTATAATCCTAGCATTATAACCTCAGCATCAGGAAATTTTATGTACAATCAGTGTACTTTGGTTAAGAAAATATCTGGTACCTGGGCTGCTCCTGTAATCATATTTGGAATGAAATCCTTATGGCCTGGAGCATCCATTAATATAATAACTTTGGTTTTGGTCTCAAACTTTGTCATACCAACATCCATTGTTACTCCCCTTAAAGAAAACATAAAATGGTTAGAATGCACCATAGAAATAATCAGTGTTATGGATTGTTTAATAATATAGGTGAAATGACAGTCTAAATTCTTAAGTAATAATGGGAATTCTATTATATAGTCTATTATTTTGAATAATTAGGCTATCTGGAATTTCTGCTGTAACAGATCACACTGGTATGGCTTTAAAACAAGGTTTGGATACAACAAGAGCTTAATCAAAATGATTGATGCTTCCCATTTCCTTTTTTTTTTCAGTAAGAAGCAGTACAGATTGTGAACAAAGAAAGATATATAGGGACATATCTGGAGTGGGAAACAATAAATATTGCAGATGAGAAAAGATAAAAATGAAGAATGACCACTATCAGGATGTACCTTTCCTCATTTTCTTACATTTATGCTTCACTAATTATAGAAATAAACTTATAAAACTTTCATTTGTAAGGCTGGTCAGTATGTTACACATTTAGCAAACAGGAAATATCAAAGGAGATGAACAATTTTTTAACAATTGAGAGACAGGGACAGTAGTGGTTTTACATCCCATGTCATCCTCTTGGAGTCCAACACAGTGCCTCTTCTTAGCCACAGAAACATAGATTCAGATATAAGGAAGCCCAGGAGGGTCTACAAAAGTAGCAAGTCTTTCTAGACTGCAGGAATTTAAAAAGGGAAATCACATGGGCAATAAACTAGGTAATTATTCATCCTGGTTTGCCCAGGATAGTCCATAGTAAGGAATGAGCACTCCCTTCTACTACCAAAGTGTCCCAACAATTATAATGGTAAATTATGTGTTCACCCTAGCAGTCAGGTAACTGTGGGTCTCCTTAGTCAAGTTATTCTAGTTTAATCCGAAACCATGGGCCATTTGAGTTTGCAAAAATGATACTTAATTCTCTTTAATAATCCCCAAGTAAGTGCCTGAGAATAGTGATGAACCAAGACTGAGTCTGAGCTCCTCCCTGGACTGCTTTGACCATACTCTTTTGACCCAGCTCTGCTCTGCATTTGTAACTGAGAGGATATGAAAATGTCACTCAGGCTACTAATTTCTGTCCAACACATGAGCAGAACAGAGGATTTATAAATATTTAACATGGTAGGATAAGCAATTCACTGTATTTTTGAAATGCTACTAAGGAATATATAGTGGTGAATTAAAACTCCCATTATGTATATGGAAGCTTCTGCTACCTACAGAATAAAGGAATATTCTAAAAATTGTAGCATGCTGAGCAACAGAAAACTACCAGCAGCAAAAATATGACAGCCAACTAGCAGATTTATTGTTAAAAAACACTAAAATTATTAATTATTCTAGGAGATAGATTATTAGCTTACTTGCCTGCTCAACTCACACATGAAGTAAATTCAAACAAAGCCATTCTAACTTAATTATACTGTCCTCAATCTCTTTACCTACTTAATAGATAGTACAAAAAAACTAAAAAGCCATGTCAATAATCTGCTTAATAAGCTGATAGGTGGAAATTTAGTCTTCTAATACTGATATCATACAAAATTCTGTTTTCCAATATTCATTTTCCCAAAATGTGTAACTGTCCAACTATTTTTTCTTACTAGGTTGTAAAACAAGCTTGTGATACTATGAAGAATAAGAAAGACACCTACAAGGAAAAAACAAAACAAAACTCAAACCTCTATGATATAAAATTCTATTTACCAGAAGAGCTAAGGAATATTGTGACCTGCTTTATTGAGAATTATCTTATATCAATACTCCAAGAAAATAAACATACTTTTAAAAAGTATGAAAATCCAAATATGTTCTCTAATCATATTCAGAATGAAGACATCAGAGAACAGAGTAACTTCTTTGTTGATTCAGGATTTTCAGAGGGCTTCAGTCTTTATTATTTTGAGACAGTAGGTATATTTGCCATTTCACTTAATTATAAGTGTCCTCTTTCTTTCCTGACAAAGGTGCCATTGGCTTCCCCATCCCTACCAGTTCTAACATGAAATATCTAAAAAGACTTCAAAAGAAATACTTTGGCCAGAGGTATATGAATATCTATATTCTCCTAAAATCTCACCAAAGTTAGCATTGAACACAGTAACACATACAGAAGTAACCAAATGGATTAGATCTACCTGGTAGGAGACAGGTTTAATTACTTGTTTGTTGACTCTGTCTCATAAAAGCATAGTACAGAAAGTATAAAGATGAATTAAGCCTGGTAATTTGAATTTACCGGTCATTTTGATTCTAGACAGAAGACAGTTTACTACAAAAAGTTACCTTTCCTTTATAACCTGATATAATAATCTTATGTATATTAACATTATATATATTAATTTTAAATTAAGAGTCTTGCTCATAATTTTCATTCAAAATCAAGACAATTTGACATATACTCAGGGAAGTGACAACCGAAACTTCTCCCACAGAATAATTAGCTAAGGGTTTTTACTGCCTTTTTCTCTGCTTTTAAAAAAAATTTTTAATAAACATTTTTTAAACTATTTTCATAGAATTTGGAAGAGTAAAAAATGTATGTAGACTACAATGAAAACTACAATAAAAACATTTCCCTGATAATTGAAAACTTTTTTCTAAAAATAGTCTCTAAAATATTTCATGCTTTGTTTCATGCATATTCAACATATTTACATACTTATTTAAAAGACTATATACCATTTCAGAATGAAAATTTTGAAATATAGTGACTACCTTTCCCTTTCTTCGCCAGTCTCATCCAAGACCCACGCATATGCAAACGAAGATTTGCCAGCCTTTTTAGACTCTTGTTCATACTTATGCATAGTTCTTTTGTTTACATTACCCAGAAGATAAAGCAAATGGCCCATCAGAGTACTTTTCCCAGCATCAACATGACCTAAGGAAAATTGATTGAGGATTAATACTAGATACATTTTCTAGATGTTGTTCACATTGAGGCATTGCAGGAATATGTAATTCAATAGTTCATGTCAGTGTTTAGAGTAATAAATACCAATTTTTATCAAATAACAGTTAAGATGTCTAAATGGAGGGAAAAAAGCATGTCTCTTTAAAGGGGGGAAATTTTCCTTTATTTCTGGAAATTAAGATTATCAATGAGACAGGCAATTTTCAAATGTTCACAAAATGAAAATGCCACAACCAAGTCTAATGACCTCTTTAGTGACTTGGCATTATTTCACCCAGAGTGACCTTGGAAACTTGACATTATGATGCAATGCCTCCTTGCTTCATGTCTATTTACACCCACAGAGAAATGCAGAGTGGAACGAGTTTCCATGCTGCCACTAGAAAGTTTCTGGGCTTAAGCAGTTGACTGACAATCCAGAGGAACAAAGGGCATTACCAATGACCACTAGGTTGAGGAGTTGCTTCCCTCCTTGCCGCTTTTCCAGCTCCGCTTTGATATCTATTTGTTGCCTCAGCTTGCTAGACTTTTTCACTGGTGTCGGTGTTGAACTCTGCTCTTCTGATGCTTGAATGGTGTGGGATGGAAGGGCTGATTTAGAAGCGGTCTCAAGTACATCAGAAGAAACAAGGCCGGTATCTTCACTAGAATGTCCTTTTTGAGGTGTGTGGAAAATATGACCATTTTCTTCAGCAGTTACTCTACAGAAAGCATAGATAGGAATAAAGTGCTTAAAACAATTCGACTGATATCCTATAATGTCAGAAGGGCAGGGAAGTTGTCTCTTCATATTCCTTACACTTGCAGACCAAAAAATGATCTTCACTAAGTGGCTAGAGTCTGTTAAGGTGGAAATGATAAGTAGCTAGACCCAAACCACACAAATACATACATGGAAGATCCCAGGAGAAAAACAGACGACCAAAAACTAAGATAAGAAGAAAATATCCCATAAAATAACTGAAATTCAATGTGTAAGCCCATAGCTTAGCCATACAATCCTATCAAAACAGATGGCATAAAGGAGATATTTTGTAAAAATTGGCATTGTGTTCCTGGAGATAAATCAGTACTAAAAAAATAGCTTTATCAGTTTTATCCCTAACTCATTCCTCCAACCAGACAGAGACTTACAATTTTTTTTGCTCAAACACTATCCGTAAGAGAGATATTGCTAAATGTGTACATTTTCTTATTACTTTTGGCAAAAGAGTTTTAATTCATTAATTCAACAAACACTTGATTCACTAAAAACTATATTAACATATACTAGCACTGATGTTGAGAAGAAAAGATAAAGAAATGAAAAAGTTATCAACTGATCCCAAAAGCTTACAATCTATTGAGGAACTCAGATATGTAAAGTAGAAGCAATACCATCTAGCTTAACTTATTTCCTCCTTGACAATGACATTGCCTCCAAAAGTAAACACTGATGTTATTTCTTCGATAGTTCTTGGACTATCCTCCATAGAAACTATAACAGTGCTATGCCATGGATAGCTATAAAGGATGTAATCTAATCAACCAGACTACGATTTGTCTTACCTTTCCTTCACAGAATTAGGACACAGAATTAGGACAAAGAACAGGTTAAATTGCAAGTTATTAAGAATGAAACCAATTACATGTGACTCAATGTGGATCTGGCAGAGAAGAATTACATACAGAAAGCAGTTTACAAAAATAACTTAAGGATTGCAGCTAATGGAAATGTATACGAACAGTGAATCTGCCAATATTTTCTTCTTGCCCACAATAACAAAAACAGATTCATTGTTCCCCCTCAGGGTGTTTTTACGTGCTCAACACTGACCCTTCCTCCTACGCCTCAGGAAAAAATCACATTCGTTATATTTGCAACTTCATTAAAAGCCTCATATTCATTCCCATTTTATTTGGTTTTGCAAATCTCCACTAACCAACTTTGGTGTTCACTTTTTAACACTGCTTAGACAGATTAGCTTCATCTCAAACTACAGGGAAAAAATATCAGTATGTGGAAAATGTTCCCATTCTTTTTTTTAAGAGTCCAACCAAGTTAAGTAAATCAAATTTAAACTATAATTTGCAAACATTTATTTGAATGACCACTGCTAGTTCTCTAAAACAAAAACATGATAACTCTGCATTTAGGGGAGTAAAAAAAAACCCTACAAATTACAATGAAAGTATTCAACCAGAATGACTAGTCACGTCACAGAACCTGGTTCTGATCAGACCTGAGAGAAATCACAATCTCTGGCTGCAAATCTTTCTGTTTTCAGTGACAGAGGCTTTTCTTCAAAGGAAAGCTCACGCTAACTCCAACATGGAAAACAGATAAAAGCAGAACAGCTATGGCTGACACAGTGGGTTGAGGCCTGAAACTCAGCTCATCCACCCATCCAGGCAGCCCTGCTCAGGATAGGAAGAGCGTCACAAAACATGGCCTGACTCGATTATTTCATTTACAATTCAGTAACATGAAAGGTTTGCTTTTCTTTCACTTTCATAATAACATTCCCTTCAAGTAAATTTTAGGCAAACTGCAAATTAGTTCACTAAACTGTACAATGTTAGAGAAAAGGGTCAAAGTAATTAGAAAAGCATCGACGAAAGTCTGTACTTAGTAAAAACTCCTGCGTAATATGAAGTAAAAGCTAATGTTTTAAGATTTTGAAAAATCTCAAAGATGAGATCTAAAAATGACCATTCTGGGTTCAGGATTATAATTACTGACTGGTACAAAAGAAAGTATAGGTTGGTTGAATATTTTTTCAGGTGCTTTCTGATATAATTTTGTAACCTTATCTACTATTTTAAAGTGACCGGTCTGTTTTTTTTAAAACCATCTTTCCAAGATTTTCCAATCTTTCCATCTTTCCAATATTTCTACATGAATCTAGAGGCTTAATCTTTCTTTGAGAGTTATTTAAATGATACTGGAAAGCTAATAATTTAGATTGAAGAGGTTAAGCACAGAGTTATTTGTTCTCTATGCAAGGTTCTAATGATTTTTACTTACTGCACTTTCTAGAGAAATATTTACTATCTTTACTATTAGTGAAGAAAAAGTTTGCTGTTTCAGTTTCTTCTAAGAAATGCATTATTCTTTCTTTATAAGCTGCCACTGGGAATCACACTATGTAGAAATCTATGATGCTGAAATCTTGACTCAAAAGTGTTTATGTTTCTCTGTGCTTTCTTGAGACCAAATCAAAACAACAGCCTAAGTATTATCCCTACTATAAATGTCTCCCCAAAATCCTATAAAAGTATTTGAAGTAAATATAGCTTGGTCCTTGAGCAACTATATGCATTCTGAGTATCTCCATTTGTACTTGCAGACCTTTCACATTCTGATGACGTCTCCCACAGGGCCACATCAAAATATTGGCTCACAGGCTGCCTTTTACCTTTATATTATTTCCAGGTTTATTTTTAAAATAAAATGTATTTCTCCAAGGACTCTGATCAATAAATATTTAAACAACTATTCTACGAAAGGAATATGATGATGAACATTAATGGTCCCTGTCCTCATGAAGCATATAGTCTTGTAAGATTTTGAAACGCTTGCATTATACTTGTAAAGCATAGAGGTGGGTTTCTAAGAATTATTTACTTATATTTACTATTTATTTTTTTCTTGATCATTTATTACCCATTATTTTTATAAATATTCACATAGATAACTATGCATTTACTTCTAATATATAGATTAATATACATAGACAAGTCTAGAATCAAGCCTATTTTCTCATTCCCTTTTCTTTGTACTATGCTCATCTGCATGTTGCTTTCTAAACCTTCTGCATAAGATTATAAAATCCTTAGAACAAGGAATTGTGTATTCTATTTATTTTTTCCTCTCTCAATGAAAATAATTCCATAATAGGATTAAATGGCACTCAAGACATGAGAATAAAAAAGGTACTTACGATTCTTACAACCCAACCTTCATTCAGAGAGAAAAGACATACATTGAGCTTTTTGTTACTGAATCAGGATTCAGAATTATTTTAACGGGCTAAAGTTACTCAAATTAAAAATTAACGTTTTCATTCATTCATTTAACTAACATATACTGAATGCCTACTATGTCCTAGATATGGACTTCTTTCCCTCACTAAATTTGAAATCTAATGAATAAAGTCTTGCTTCTATAAAATAAAACAAAAAAAATGAACTAGGTAATCATTAACATTCTTCCCAACCAAGACTCATGGATACTTCTATTAATTTACATAAAAGAATGTTGTAAGGGAGAAAAAAATGGCTGCTGAGTTTGTATTTCCTGAAATTGGGGGAAAAAAATCCTCTATTGTTTATATTTGATAATAGTGTTTCGTGTCTGATAGACAAAATATATATAATTTATAAATAATAGATATAGGAAATGATTGAAAAACCTGAAAACTTTTAAAGAAGTTTAAAGTTAATGTCTTTAGGGGAACTAAGATCCCACATGCTGCACGGTGCGGCCAAAAAAAAAAAAAAAAATAAAGTTAATGTCTTTAAACTGTGCTGTTATGTCTCAAGTAACCCACTTTCCTTGTCTATAAAAACTCCTGAGAGAATCCTAAAGACTGTGAAAAGAAAGAATAAATGAGTGCTACTAAAGTATGACTTATTATCATTTCTCACTAGATATTTGCAATTCTAGGTAAGTTTTATTTTATATTTTGTCTTTGTTATACTGATCCATTTTATTCAGTATGAAAATCTAAAAGAGTTTAAAGATAATAGTAAAAAAATTTTAATTAATGATTCCTTGATTCACCAACTACATTTAATTCCCAAACACTGCTTGCTTACACCATCTAGTGGCAAAGGATTCCCTACCTCACAGTGCTAGATTTCACAAAATCATAGGTTTTTAACGTTAAAGTAGCTATATTTAATTTGTATAAGGAAATTGACAGTGAGGTAGGTTAATATACATAGGTAAGTCTAGAATCAAGCTTAATTTCTCATCCCCTTTTCTTTGTACTATGCCATACTGAGGACCCATTATACTTCAATGATTATATTATGCAAAATTGAAATAGATTCTCTTTCTTACAGTCTAACAAGAAGACAATACTAATTTCAAAAAAGGGGGGAAGGGTTAAAAACCTTACCCAGGCACTTCAAATCCCATAGTTTGCTTCTTTCCAGATACAGTCATTTTAGCAACTTTTGGCACAATTTCAGATTCACTTCGAGATGACTGGGAATCTATTGATTTTCCTAATGAAAGAGTAAAATATAAAAGTCTAGTTAATTCAAATTGATTCCTAGAAATATTTATTACACATTAAATACATATTATGGTAATTTTCACAGAATCACATCTTTATACGTATTTTTTCTCTAAAAAATATTCAGCGAAATTTTAAAATGCTGAAAGAAATTCTTCTGTCACCCTATTCTGGGAAATCCCCCATTGTCAGGACTCTGCTGTGCTTAACCTCCACCAAATCTCTTCCTAATTTTGAACTGACTCTTAAGTTTCAGTATTAAGAGGTCACAAGGTGGTTTCTGCATTGAGCCTCATTCTGACATTATACCTAGACCCTGTATCTCCCTCTCCTACCACACCCTTTCACAATACTAAAATTGTCCAGTCAGTTAGCAGATGGCTAAACTATTTTTAATCGTGATACCTACAAACTGATGAGCAAGTTGAGAGTCTGCTGAATTGTGCTAGATACTGCATATATTTCACTTGCTCACAATACTAGACTTAGTAAGATATTTGATATCTCCACAGAATACGGGGGAAGAAGTCAACATAGAAAAAGTAAATTAAGAACATGAAGGAGAATAAATTACGAGCTAGATCAAAGTAAGACTTTTATGCATTTGATCCTTTATAAAATATATATGAAATTCTTCAGAATGTATCTTTATTATTTTCAGTAAGAGTACCATCAGGATTGGGTCCACATAAAACTATGGAAACCGCATTGCTACACTGGTAAATATATATACAGAAATTACTTTTAAAAATTAGAAAAGATAAATTAATGTACATAATTCATTCAAAATGTTTGCTATTTGCTTACTATATGCCAAGCACTACGCTGGAAATATAGTGGTGAACAAAAGCAGACATAATCCTTGTACTGAGAGAGCTTACAGTCTAGTGGAGAAAACTGATCACAAAAAATAAAATTACGACTGTTATTAGTGTTATAATCTGTATACGGTACTATCAGATTTGGTGACAGGGCACATGAATTAGAGTGCTTCCATAGGAAAATGAGAGTTAAGTGAAGACACGAAAAATGAGCAAGAATAAACTACCCAGAAAGGAAGAGCATTCCAAACAGAGAGTAGCTGTATGAGGGCCCTGCTGTAGGAGGCAGCATGGCCTTCAGAGGGAGTAAAAGCAGAGGGGAGAGGGAACATAGTTAAATGGAGCTGAAGAGGGGGGCAATGGCCAGGCAATGCAGGACCTTTAAGCCACAGCAAAGATCCTAATGCTTTTTCTAACACATCTGGAAGCCAACAAAATGATGTAAGAAAGTGGGGGGAAGGGAAAGAGAAGAGAAGATAAAACAAAGGGTCAAACTCAAAGGAGAAGTCTGGGCTGGAGCATATATTTATGATTCATCAGTACATAATTAGTTGTTGAAGGCACTGACATAAGTGAGATCACCAAGGGAGAGAATACTGAGTAAGAAAAGGAGTGGTCTCAGGACAAAGCCTTGGAAGAAATTCAACCTTTAATCACAGATAGAGGACAGCAAGAAAGAGGACAGTGAGCCTACAAAAAGGTGACAGAGGAGGGCCGGGGAGGATGGTGCCCAGGAAGCTAAGGGAAGTGGCATCACCAGAGTCTGAAGTTGCTGTTCAGTCAAGTGAGACGACTGAAAACATTCACTAGTGACACGATTCCTTTAGATAAAGGTCATTGGTAGAGTTAGCAAGAACCATCTGAGAGAAGTGAGGGAAGGCAAAGCCAGAATGGGTTAAAGAAAAGAAGGTGAGAAAACAGGCAGCAAGTACATGTCCACTATCTCTTACGCATAATTCCAAAATCCAAAAGCTCTGAAAAATTAAGGTTTTTTGTTTTAACTCATTTGGAAGCAAAACCTGACCTGGACTAAAGTGAAGCTTTTTGTAGCCCTTATTTATCCCATTTAAAGTGGAAAGCCATACATTTCAGTGCAGAAATAACAATGTGATGATTAAAGGGTGCTGCCCCAAATTCCACTGGGGTGATCATACCACAGACGTTAATGCTTTTCTCAATCCAAAAAATCTGAGTTCTGAGTCAAATCTGGTCCCAAGGGCTTTAGATAAGCAATTGTAGATATGGACTAATGACCCTCTCAAAAAAATCTGGTCGGAAAGGGAGGAATGTGGTAGAATGGTAGCAAAAGGGAAACATGGCATCATCTGATGGAGAACATAAAACTGAAAGGGCTGGCTGAAAATATCAGGAAGAAAAAAGATCATGTCAGATATTTTAGAATTTCTGAGAATGTAGAGAGGGATGGGACATAAAGCACAGGTAGAAACTGAACTAAAATAGGAGAAAGGCACTTTTACTGTAATAGAAGCCAGATCTCAACATTCTCATACAATGTTGAGAAGCTAGAAGATGAAAACCCCTGACAGTTAGCTTCTATTCTCTCCGTAACATAGCAACAAGTTACCTGGTGAGACTGAGGGTGAATGAGAAAAGTAAAAAGACTGGTGAAGCAAATACAGTTTTCAATAATCTTTGCACAAAGAATGAGTTGAATACACACAAAAACAGGGGAATCGTTGGATAGTATTGAGGGTCCATTTAAGATCTGCAATAACGAATCTGCAGTGGAATCCATCTGCCTATCCATGTGGCTTTTTCCAGCAAGGTTCAGCCATTCAGGAACATGCACAGAGAAGACACTGACTGCTTCATTCAGAGTGAAGTTTCTACCCAACAGGTACAAAAAAAGGGCAGAGTAACAAGGTGGTTGAAGGTACTGGCAACAAAAGGGGGGAAAGTTATTGAAATGATAAATAATGAGCTCTAAGCTGAATTAAACAAATAAAATGACAAAGGAAGAGTACTGATGTACTGAAAGAAAGTTGAGGGGTCCAAAGGTCAAGAAAAGGTAACAATGTAAGAAGTACAACTAGGTGGCTGTTGTCAGAATGGGACAAGCGGTTTCATGATTTCGGAAGAGGCGGAGTTACAGTGAATTGCTGACGAGAGGGGAAGGTCACTGGAAATGAGGGGGTCAAGGAACTGCAAGTCCAGGCCGCTGGACTTGTTTCTTCACATTGATGCACAAGCTATGATCATGAAGAGTTTAGGGTGTAGAAGAACACTGTCAGCCAGCTTCCAAAGTCTTGATGAATAAGGAAAAGTAACCATGAGATTGTTCAGGAGATGAGAGCAGTGAAGAGTAATAAAAGGCTGGTTCGGGCAAAAGACAGAAACTTCAAAGGAGCAGAGATGGAAGGGGAGAAAAGGAAGGAGGGTGGGTGAAGGAATAATTGTTGGAAAAGGCAGAAAAGAAAATAAAGTTGACCTTCCAGACCCTGGGGTTTGAGAGGATATACATGAAGTAAGGCAAGGAAGTAGAAAAAAACACTAGGAAAACAGATTGAGAATTGTGGAGGGGTTTGATTTCCAGGATAAAAGCAGTTCCAAAGTTCTAGCAAAGGTAAAAAAGAGTGAGAGGTGAGTGAGTGATAAGGAAGGAGGAAACTGAGAGCATGATGGTGATGGTGATGGTGATGGTGATGGTGATGGTGAGGGAGAGGAGGGGGCAGGGCAGTCGTGTGTGTAGGTGGGGAGAACACCCTGACTGATAGAGGCATGGCAGACTTTGGCCTCTGTCAAAACAGGGAAAAAGAACCGTAAAGCATAAAAACGTCTCAGTCCAGGCTATACAGGGCTAATCCCCACTTCCTATTAAGATTAATTTTAATACCTTCTATTTTGTGTGTAAAAAATCCCTTGACTCACTTATACATTTAGTACATTGAAATACTGTTAATGTTGACTTTTTTAAAAAAGTAGGTGGATCTTTAAGCAAAGAAAAGTCACAATATGAACCTGTAATATTTCTGGGGATGCAGTAAATATATTATTTTTCATTTCTGGTGATCCTATCTAGAGGATATCAAACCTCAAACCTAAGATGTAGTATTTCAAAAATTTGGTTATGTAAATGAAAGTATTTTTTAGAGGAAAAAGTACTACAGATCTGAATATAACCCATTAAAGCAATGGTTCATAAACTTTTTTATTTAGGTCAGATACCCCTTTGAAATAGCTAATGAAAACAATGGGACACTCTTGGCAGAGAAATACAACACACACAAAATTTTGCATGCTATTTCAAGGGGTTCAATAATTCCAATCCTAGAACCCTCCACTTGAGAGATAACCTTGATTCAGGCTATTTTGGAAATATGTTAATTCAATTTGATGTTCTCCATAGTCAATGAAAACATACATTTAGTAAATTTTCCATTAAGCTGTTATTAATGGCAATGTGACATACTTTGACTTATCCAACCGCATTATACAGTCCCCCTCGTAACTAGCATCATGCTGATGACAGGCAAAATCTACTGACAGGTCAGAAATGAACTAATAACTAAAATAATCAGTCATGGATCAGTAAGAGATACATATATCCATCACATAAAAGTGTAAAATGTTTACTGTATTCCTTCATCTTCCCCAACCAAATAACAAATCCATTTTCTGTATAACAACCTCAAGAAACTGAGCACTGAAAGTCCCAAAATAATGGCAGCATATGGAATGAGTACTGGATGCAAATAAGGAGCTTGGATTCTGATTCCTGCTCTGCCACTAATTAACTGTTACCTACTTTACAGCTTAAACAGTTCATTTAATTTCACTAGCTTCCGTTTTCTCGTCTACATAATGAAGTAAATTAAACGGTTTCTAGTTCTGTGGATGTATGTGTCTGTGACTCCCAAACCATTAAGGTGTCCTTTAAATCAAATAGCCTACTAGGAGGTTAAAATGTGCCATTCCAAAGAAAAGTACCAATGTCCTCCCCCAAGTCATGTAAAACCCACCCACCAAATCATAGTCACCAGAAAGAAACATGTTCTGAAGATTCATATATTAGTGATTAATATATTAGTGATTAGTGTTCAGTCTCTAGTAGGATGAAGAATTGATCATCTTTTAGATTTTTCATTTGGATGAAAATAACAGCTACCCAGTTAATCAAGTCCAACCTGCTTGTTTTGTAGACAAAAAAAACCAACAACAACAAAACCAAGGAACAAAGAAGTGACTTCACCTTAGCAGCAGGGCATGTACTTAATTAATCAGCTCACCTACCTGTCCACTTCTCCTTTCTCATACTCCATTTGTCTCTAAAGCAACGCTTCTTCTACCCCTAGTGGTTACCCCTTGCTGGACTACTTCTTCCAGAATTCTACTGTTTCCTTCCTGGGGTTAAGATCTAAGCAGCAAAATCTACTTGGCTCTGTCTCTTGAATATGAAGTTATCTAGGTCCCTTTCCTGAAGACATTTTTCAATGTATATTCCTTTGTAAAGGATTCAAAGCCAAATTTCCCTAGCACCACACGACTGTCATAGACTTGATGAATTTAATGAAACTTCCTGCTTACATATCCACAAGATTTACGCTCTTTCGACTAATTCCTTTGGTCTTTACAACACAATCAATATTAGACTAACTAGCTCTTTGAGGATAAGAAATGCCTCATACACCTGTCCACATAGTACAAAGCACACAACACAGTGCTCTACTCACAACAAGCATTCAAGAAACAGAGTTTAATGATCAACCCCTAAGGGTTTAAGTTTTGAAACCTTGAGTTGATCTCTATTGTTTTTGCAAGTTATCTTAGTTCTCTTCTTAAGGCAATAACCTCAATTTACTCTCTACCTACTTCCTGCACTTATAATCAGCCACCTTGGACTTCCCTGGTGGTACAGTGGTTAAGAGTCCGCCTGTCAATGCAGGGGACACAGGTTCTATCTCTGGTCAAGGAAGATCCCCTATGCCGCGGAGCAACTAAGCCTGTGCACCACAACTACTGAGCCTGCGCTCTAGAGCCCGCGAGCCACAACTACTGAGCCCAGGTGCTGCAACTACTGAAGCCTGCGCCCCTAGAGCCCGTGCTCCACAAGAAAAGCCACTGCAATAAGAAGCCCACGCACCGCAATGAAGAGCAGCCCCCGCTCGCGGCAACTAGAGAAAGCCCATGTGCAGCAACGAAGTCCCAACGCAGCCATAAATAAATAAGTGAATGAATGAATAAATAAATAAAATACCAGCCACCTCCTAGTGTTTAGAGCGCTGGGTTCTAGAAAGTCCACCTGGCACTTCCTATGGGCACTCTTGTACGCTTTCCTGCCAGGAGGTTTTTATATGCTCTTTTTTACCTTCACAGCAACCACGCAGAATGGGTATAATTATTCCTACTTTACTTTAGAGAAACTAAAGTTCAAAACAGTTGATTTGCCAAAGATTATGCAGCCTTGGGCAGTGACAGAGCTAGATTTAAAAAAAAGGTATGAATCATATTTTTTTCTTTGATGTGGACCATTTTTTTTTTAAATCTTTATTGAATTTGTTACAATATTGCTTCTGTTTTATGTTTTGTTTTTTTGGCCCCGAGGCATGTGGGATCTTAGCTCCCTGACCAGGGATCGAACCCGCACCCCCTACATTGGAAGGTGAAGTCTTAACCACTGGACCGCCTGGGAAGTCCCTCAAAGAGTTTATACACTATTCTGAGACAATTATAAACACTGTGGAGATTAAGGTGTAGAAAGAATAAGCAAGAGTATTCTATGTATGCACCTGAGTAATTAGGAACAACTTAACAAATGAAATGAGATTTGATCTGACCCTGAAAAATAAACAAAAAGGAGGAGAAAATAACATGGAAAAGTCATTTGTAAGGGTTAATGGGGCAAATATTCTGAAAAAGACTGGGCAGTGATCAATAAATTTTTAAAGACTATATAACTGAAGCTTTGAAGGAAAGAACTCTTTAAAACAAAAAAGATCTTTTATAGATTTATTTTCAAGGACTATTTTCTCATTCAATAAGTAGAAAGTAAAACAATATTAAATATTCTAAATTAGGGAAGATAATAATTGAGACTATTTAGAAATGGGAAAGGCTAAATTAAGAAGAGGTAAGAGAAAAAACCATAGAAACTTATATGTAATAATGATTTCTTCATAAAAGATGCTGCCATGTCTCATCAGTCTATAATTCCCTAACTTCTCCGTAGCCATTAATGAGGCATCCCCCACTCTTCAGTCCTAGGGTGCTTTAAACTCTACGGATATCTTCCACCCTGCAGTAATCAGTTCTAATCAGCATGGCTGGAAATCTAAGGCTCTGCCACCAAAACATTCACGACCTTGAGCCTTGACCTAGTCATCAAATACTCCAGAGACTGAGTTTATCCCATGTGCAAAATAAGGGTATCACCACCAATACCATCTACCTGACAAAGATTTTGTAATAAATATTATACTTGTAAAAGCACACCAACTATTTTAAAATATTCTCAACAACAACAAAAAAGACCTTATTCTATGGAATTATCTCATCATTGTTCATAGAATATCCTTGCCAGAAAACTCATAAATCAAAAATAATTACTGAAGTTTGTGGTCAATACATATTTACTGTAAGTATCTTTAGTTTGACTGGATGTTGTTGCACCCATTAACCGCCTTTATTTTTTAAATGATTTTAGGCATTTATAGGATCAAAAAGTGCTAGAATAAACATGCACCTAGTCACAGATAAGCAGTAACACAAAAAGTATACCTCACCTTGGCTTGAACCCAGTGGTTTTTTTAATTCGCTTAAGTGTCATACAAGTTAAGTTTCAAGAGTACATACAAAAAAAGAGAAGAACATGCTAAGCTGATGTTCATCTGGAAAAGTAAATGTGAGAGAATGACCAATAAAATTTTTAAGTTAAGGATAATGATAGGGGACTAGAACTACCAAGATATCAAATATCATAAAGCTGAAGTAAGTTAAAATGTGGTAATGGCACAAAAATAGCTTGATGAATTAGAACAGAGCATCTGTAAATGAACCAATTAATAGTAATATATTTATGTTTGCTATACATAAAAATAAGAACTGAATGTTCTTATAGGAATATATAGGTTACACAGTTTTAAGTAGGAATTCAACATATGCAAAGAGATGTTTCAAATCAGTGGGAAGAGAATGGGTTATATTCAATATTGTATTGGGAATACTGGCTATCCATTTGAGAAAAAGACTCTATCATACGTTTATGGTTTTTCATACATAAATTCCTTGTTGATTAAAGATATGAAGAATAATATAAAAATATATTTGATTTTCAAATAAGGAAGACTGACAAATTTTACATAAAATTTTTAAAAATTTTCCCTGATTAAAGATACCACAAGCAAACATAAAAGTATGTGAGGAAATACATACAAGGGGTTAATATATGTGTGTGTGTGTGTGTGTGTGTGTGTGTATGTGTGTGTGTGTATAAAGAGCTCCTACAAACCAATAAATAGACCAGTTCAAAATACACAAGTCAAAGAAAGGTGTGGCAGAGGAAACGGGGGTGGGGGGGGTGGGGACGGATAAGCAGGAGGAGCAAGGGGAGGACTGAAAAGAGGAGCTGGTGGAAGGGGGGGACAAACGGAAAAACGGCACAGAGGAATAAGTAAAAGGATTTCTACTTTTTTTTATTAGCATCCAGCGTTGCAAAGGGAAATGGGGAAAAGAGCACTATCTGACACCGTTGGCAAGAGTACAGCCTGGTACAACCATTGGCAGGGAGAAAATTTGATAAAGTAAAAAACTTTACTATATACACTATATTTCTGGGAATGCATTCTACAGAAATACTAACGCTACTGTGCAACAATGTATGAACAACATTGTTTACCGTGATGATGTCTGTAATGGTGAAAAAACTGTAGATGTACCTCAATAAGGGAATCGTTAAACAAATTATGATGTATCCAAACAATGAAATAATTTGCTTCAGATAACATAGTAAACCTACATGCTTGAAAAGAAAACAATAACACATTAAATGGGAAAAGCAATTGCAATATTATACAGCAAAGATGCTACATTATTATGTTATTGGCATTAAAAAGTCTACAAGAATGTAAGTGAACTTTTAAAAGAGATTACCTCTACAGAGAGAGAAAGAGAAATATCGTATGAATCCCTTATATGAAGAATCTAAAAAGAAATGATACAAATGAACTTATTTACAAAACAGAAACAGAGACTCACAGACTTAGAGAACAAACTTATGCTTACCAGCGGGGAAGGGTGGGGAGAAGGGATAGTTAGGGAGTTTGGGACTGACATGTACACACTGCTATATTTAAAATGGATAACCAACAAGGACCTACTGTATAGCACAGGGAACTCTGCTGAATGTTATGTGGCAGCCTGGATGGGAGGGGAGTTTGGGGGAGAATGGATACATGTATATGTATTGCTGAGTCTCTTTGCTGTGCACCTGAAACTATAACAACATTGTTAATCAGCTTTACTCCAATATAAAATAAAAAGTTTAAAAAAAAAGTTATTACTTCTAGAGAGTGATATTAGGAAAGAGAGGAAGTGACTTTTCATATCAAAATTTACATACTTCTATGTTACAATGACTATGTATAATTTTTATAATTAAAAACCTTTAAGTGAGAAGCATATATATTAAAACATTTCAAAACACTAAAAACTTATTTCTATACTATTCTTCAGAGATGCTCTTGATTTTTTCTTATTTCATGTTTTGAAACAAAGGTACAAAGTTCATCCAATCAATAATCCAATGACAACTTTATATTCAGAATGCTCTAGTAAGGCTGAAAGTAATGCTCTAAACAGTTTTGTCTTTTGTGTTAAGTAACCCCTTGTTAGGCTCTGAGGCTTCTTGACAGCAAGGACTGAATCTTTTGGATTTTTCTATTTCCGCAACCAAAGTATGTGATACATGGCACATCATTTATACATGTCTGTTGAATGCTGAATTGAATAAACAAAATAATTTCCTAATAGCTCTTTCAATGCTCTAATAAATTCCTAAAGGAATGAAGGTGAAAACTAAAGGGAATTATAAATGTGACGTCTTTGAACATGTCATCTCTTACGGGGAAAAAAAAACATGGTCAAATCTATCCTGCTCTTCTCAGATTTTCTAAAGCAGGATTTCTCAACCTCAGGACTACTGACATTTTGGGCAGGATATTTCTCTGATGGAGGCAAAGGGGTGTCCCAGGTATTGCCGGATGCTTAACAGCATCCCCAAAATGTCTACAGACAGAGCCAAATGTCCTTTGTGGGGCAAAATCACCTCCAGTTGAATACTGCTCTAAATAGTTATTAACAAAAGAATTAAATACATATTATACACCCAATAACCACTCCATGTCAAAATCCTCCAATTCAACTCTCACTTGAGAGTCTGGTCAAGTAGGTAAGACATAGACTCTGCTGCCACATAGCCTGGGTTGAATACAGGCCCTGCCACTTTAGTTATGTGACTTCAAGTAAGTCACTTCACTTCCCTCAGTGCCTAGTTTCCTCATCTGTAAAATGGTAACAATATTAGAACCTACCTAATAGGTATGTTAAGAGAATTTAATGAGTTAACACATGTTAAGTGTTTAGAGTAATGCCTGGCATATATTAAGTACTGAATGATTCACACCACATTGAATCTATAGACACAAATTACTCTCTGACAATCACATATTAATTCATGGTGGGGAGGGAAATTGTCAGCTGTATGACACTGTGCTAGGTATTGGAATAGAGAGATCAAAGAATAAGACATGATTCCTATCCTCAAGAAACCTTAAGTCTAATAGAGATACCACACAAACATTATTACAGTATGAACTGATATAATGCAGGTACAGTGACAGTGCATAGGAAAGGTACTAACCCACCATACTGGAAGAATTAGGCAAGGTTTCCTTCAAAAGATTCCTAATGAATCTTGGAGGGAAAAATAAGGAACAGGGGCTCAGGGAATGTGACACAATGCATACAACTGACAGTAGATCAGCATGGCTGGGATATAGGGAAAGAGATTAATTGTGTGAGACTTAAGGACAGAAAAACTGGCAACTCATTTAGGGCCACATATAACATTTAGGTACTTAACTTGATTTTGAAACATAAGAGCCACTAAAAGAATTTAAGCATTGGTATGACATACCATATTGTGCTTTAAAATGAATTGTGGAGACAAGACTGAGAGAAAGCACATAGAAAATTGTTGTACTGATATGCGTAAGGAATTCTATGAACTGACGTAAGATAAGAACGATGGCGATGGAGAAAGGGTTATTTAAAAGATACTACAAGGTAAAATTAGGAACGTTTGCTGCCGGAATGTATGTAGGAAAGTGAGAGAAAGAACAGTTCCCAAATTTTCTAGCAAGGAAAAGTGGATGCCTATGTCATTACCCAATAGAGAATACATTCCAGAGAGCTAAAGAAGTCTGCTGGTCAGGATATTGCTTCTCTTCGATAGTCTTTTATTCAAGTGCAAAATTAGAGCAGTCCATAGAGGAACTGCTTCGTCCTAAATAGATGGAGATTGCCACCAATATTTTGTGGTTTTTTAAACACTGCTTACACACTATCTCGGGTCTTTAGAGTTTTTCAAGTTAAATTATAACATTTACTTGTCATGGGGGACACAAGATGACTAATACTCTCTGTTATCAGGTAGCTTTCATTCTAGATGTGATGCACATGTAGAATGACAAGACTGAAAGAAAATATAAACAAAGAAATTAAGAGAATTTTGCATGAGACCACAAGTGCTATGACTACAGCTGAGCAAGCACTAGAGCATAGGAAATAAGTAAGAGGGGCAAGCATGAAAGACAATATAGTAACAGAATATGGTGATGAATTAAATGTTAGGGAGGCAAAAAAACAGAGATCTAAATCCCTAGGGCTCTAAATTAGATATGAATATAGAACACATTGGATCTGAGATTCTTTCAAGACAAATAGAAATTGGATAGAAACCTGGATAATTGAGTCTGCAGAACAGAAGAAATGAGAGCACCATTAAAACACAAGAAGTAACTTGAGACCTGGAAATGGATGAAATAACGTACAGAAAATGAAAGGTGAGAAGGTAGCAAATGTCCAATGAAGGAATGCTGGCTAACAGAGCCAGGCAGAAAATAAGCGTTCACATTCCTTGTACAGTCCCTACATGGAATTGAGGTTCATGCAATCATGCAAATTTGCAGGTTGCATTATTAAAGGTCATTTGGTGCAGTCCACCATTTTACAGAAGAAAATTTAAGTAGATTTCTAAAGATCACGTGCCTGGTAAATGGAGTCTTTTTCTCCAGGCTGTTTCCAAGGCACCCTCTCCGTTCTACCATGTTTCTGGTTGCACTTCCTCAGGACCTCATGGAAGGGGATTTCCCAAGATAACCAAACCAGGTTTATTTTGAAGTTAAAAGTATACTAAACTTGCTCAATCAAGTGCCTCTATAAAATGTTAATGCTCTGTCCAAATCATGATTTTCTGATTTTTAGTATCTACTCAGATACTTCTGATAATAATGTTCAAATCAGTAATGCTGACTTCATTTAACGTTTGCATTTCAAAATCTCCTAAGAATACAGTTACAGCCTAGCAGTTAAATCATTCTCAGCATAACAAAGAAGTTTCTATTTAGTACAATTTTTATTTCCAGTGGGAAATTACAAGGGTAGGCTAGTCTTCCTCTAATAACAAACATCTAGATACTATCTTCTTCACCTTTTGCTTATGCTCATTTTAGGTGGGAAACATGACATTTAGGGTCTAAAGCATACGTTATAGCATAATACTATCAATTTTAGGTCACACGTGATAATCCCAAATTCTTTTATTTATTTATTTTTTTGCGGTACACGGGCCTCTCACTGCTGTGGCCTCTCCCATTGCAGAGCACAGGCTCCGGATGCGCAGGCTCAGCGGCCATGGCTCACGGGCCCAGCCACTCCGCAGCATGTGGGATCTTCCCGGACCGAGGCACAAACCCGTGTCCCCTGCATCGGCAGGCGGACTCTCAACCACTGCGCCACCAAAGAAGCCCCCCAAATTCTTGAAAATGATAATTCCAGACCAAAATGATGTGACTTGAAATAAAAAACCTTTATTGTATATTTTGATGGAGCATATATTGTTTTCATCTGTATTGTAAAATATCAATATAAGTATGTGCCTTACCTCTCCAACTAACCTCTGAGTTCCAAGTGTATTTTTAAAACTTTTTCCACAAGATCCAGTCCAGTGGCCTAGTACATACTAGACACTCAAATATTTACTAAGATTACATAATCTGATATATGGAAAAAAGTAATATATTCTCTGAGCCAGGGATTCTCAGCTTGGGAGGAGAAGGTAGATCAAGAAAACAAGCACAGCCTTGCCCCCGCCCCCTCTGAAAATCATTGTCACTGACAGATCTGATGCTGACAAGAAAGTGGTATATCTCAGGTGTCCTGGGACAGAAAAAATTATTGAGAATGACTTATCTGGTATAAAACTAATTTTATAGATGAAGAAGTGAGGTTCATGTAAGTTAAACAATTTGTCCAGTTTAACATTCTTTGCAAATTATATCTTGTTGCCTGGTCTGAGGTTCATAACTAAAAAGATGTTTGAAGATCTGTCTCAAGTCAGGAAACTAGTTCAAATGACCTTTTAAGGTTCCTGCCCTCATACTCCTAGTTTTAAAAAATAACTACTTAGCCTATTCAGTGAGAATCTCTCCCCCACATATATATCATTAAATCTCTAAATGACATCAGCTGTAAAATGTTTGAACATTTTAATACTATTAGCCACATCAAATAGGGTATTAGTTAATTAAAACTGTTCTCTAGGAAATAACATTCTTAAATCCAATTAAAAACAACCAAGGGTTATACCCCAATAAAGATGTTAAAAAAAAAAAAAAAAACCAAGGTTTGTTTTTTGGTTTGTTTCACATAAAATCCATAACTAAACATGAGAGGATTACAAGGGACATTTTAAAAAATAAGCTTGTTTACCTGATGGCATTAAGTAATTTCAAATTTGAATAGGACCTATAAAGATGTTGAAACACTAGTTCAGAACAGTAGTTTTTGTTTAAATTTAAAATGCCCTTTATAATTTTTTAATCAATATTTTTAAAGTAGTCTGTGGATCAAACTGGGACGTAAAAATTGACTCCACGTTTAAAAATGTGTGCTGCAGTTAGAAAATGAAAAAAGGGAAAACACAGGATACAAAATTGTATGTATAACTGTATGTACAAACCTTAATAACATAAAAAATAAAAATGCATAGGAAAAAAAACTAAAAGGAAATGTGGCAAAACACAAGATTTTTGTCTTTGGGTAAGAAAATCATGAGTGGGACTTTCCTGGTGGTGCAGTGGTTAAGAATCCACCTGCCAATGCAGGGAACATGGGTTCAAGCCCTCGTCTGGGAAGATCTCACATGCCGCGAAGCAACTAAGCCCGTGCACCACAACTACTAAGCCTGTGCTCTAGAGCCTGCAAGCCACAACTACTGAGCCCGTGTGCCACAACTACTTAAGTCCGTGCGCCTAGAGCCTGTGCTCTACAACAAGAGAAGCCACCGCAGTGAGAAGCCCGCGCACCACGATGAAAAGTAGCCCCCACTCACCACAACTAGAGAAAGCCCACACGCAGCATCGAAGACCCAACGCAGCAAATAAATAAATAAATAAATGACAAAAAAAGAAAGCAAATCATGAGTGATTTTTCCCCTTTTTCTACATTAAAAATATATTACTTTGATATTTAGGAAAATAGTAAGTTAATAGGTGATTTGAAAGACTTCAAAAGGAAGAAATTCTTTTTGTATTTATATGGTTAAGATAGAAGACAAGTTTACAACTTAAAATCATTCAGATCAAAACACCCTGAGTTTAAAAAACATTTAAGGTTCTTTTTTTTTAAACTGAGGTTTTCCAGGTAAATACAATTTTTGCCATCAATCATTATAGTTCCTATAAATGTTTCAATATGGGCATACCCACAAAAATAAAGATTTTCAAAATTTCAAAGAAATGAGTGTTAAATTTTCAATGAAAAACTATTTCAAATAGAAAATCATTTCACTGAATCTGACTACACGTTTAAATTCTAGTTACCAGATGTACATTCAGAAAGCACACCAACTAGGCTACAAAGAATAAACCACTTCCTTCAATATTACAACCACACTGTGATTTCTTTAGTATGAATTATGTTTTCATTTTAAAACAACCTTCATATAGCATAAACTGCCTCATCAAATCCATTATGCAGTATCCATCTCCTATGACACAGAAGACAAAAATGTTGTATCCTAAAAAAATATTCACTGGGATCAGATTTCAATTTTCTATAAATATCATTGAGCCGGCAATCTTAAAAATTAAAAGAAACTTTTGATGAATAGATTTCAACCTTATATTGGGCTGGATTATATGCCTTGAAGTAGTATCCACAAAATTTTATAATCCATGTAATTAATTTAAATTATATTAGGACCAATAAGAGTTCTTGCTACTTCCAGAGTTAAGAAATAAAGGCAATACTATGTTACTAATAATTTTCCTTTAAAAAAGCCATTTATATTTCATTTTTAAATATTGCTGTAATAAAAATTTTGTTAGACCAGAAATAGGACAGCCTATAAAACAAAGCGTTTTATTTTACAGAATGAAACTGTATATACCAAAACCCTTTTTCAAAAAACTAGACAAATGTAGCAGTGTTCCTCACCATTCTTCCCTAGGCCTTCTGTTTTAACTTATTCTAAACTCTCCCTGAGAGCTCTAATCTATATCACCATCACTGGAATTATCTACCCTTAAGCATCTCCCTAACAAGTCCTGTTAATCCTTCATGTCTTAAGCTTCGGCATGACGTTATTAAGGGCAAAGCTAAGAATGTATATTTGAGAAATGCCTCCTCAACAACACAGAATAATCTAAATATAATGAGCTCCTACTGTCTGCCAAGAAATGCTATAATGGCTTCATTTAAGACTTCATTTAACATCAAAACTACCCTAAAAAATAAGAATTATTTTTATCCTAATTTTGCAAATGAGAAAACTGTGACACAGGATGTTAAGTAATTTGCTAAGGGCACACAGCTAACAGATAGGTGGTTCCACTATAATGTAAATCCAGTCTACACAAGCAGCTGTGCTCTTCCAAATCACTGTGGAAACTAGCAGTGAGAATCGACAACTTCTAGTCATAAGATCAGAAAAACACTAAACATTTAGGTAGAGGAAAAGGCACAGTAGAAATAAAAGGCTCATAGTATGCATATGAGCTGAAATAAGGAAAAGAGTTAATAAGAACCTTGCTGAAAATTTCAAGAAAGGAGTCCAACTAGCGAGAGATGATAAATGATAATTAAACTGGCATTAATAGTCAAATTAAAGACATGAATTTTCATTAATATTCTCATTATTTAGGTGTCATTTACACCATTTTATTTTAGTGACTGTAAAATACACACATGTGCACACATACATGGGCCTATACAGATTCAATTTAATCCTTATTTCAACTTTGTCTTCAATTTCTTTCCTAAATTCTATCTTTGAGATTTTCAAGAACATGACTGTAAGAAGGGAGAGGCTGCTGTATTTGAATAATCCTAAACAATTTAAGTTTTAAAAAGATATACACAAAATGGGAAGGGGGAGGGATAAATTAAGAGTCTGGGATTAACATATACACACTACTATATATAAAATAGATACTACTATATATAAAATAGATAACCAACAAGGACTTACTGTATAGTACAGGGAACTATACTCAATATCTTATAATAATCTATAAGGGAAAAAATCTGAAAAGGAATAGATACATATAACTGAATCTCTTTGCCATACATCTGAAACCAACACATTGTAAATCAACTAGACTTCAATTTTAAAGAAAAAGAATTAAAAAAAAGATATACGGTAGGTCACAACCATCTCCACACTTCATCTTGAATTCATAATTGGGGCAAAGAGTCATTCCTAAATAACTTAAGAAAACTTAGTAATATCCAATATTATCCAATATCCAGAAATAACTCCATAATAACAAATGTAATGAACTTTAAAGCAATTAATAAAGGGAAGGAAAGGGAAACTAATATTGTTTTAAGATACTACTATATGGTACAAGCTGGGTTAAGGATAAATCATAATACTTTGAGATAGATAATATTTTTGCCATTTTAAAGAAAAAAACCAAGTCTCAGAGAAATCCAGTAAGTTTACAGATAGCAAATGAAAGAGCTAGATTACAAACTATAATCTGAGAGCTATCATCCTTTTCTACTATACCACATGCCACTGGTCAGAGCATAAAGTTGATGCATCTTTTAAATTCTAATGAAACTCTGAAAGAAAATAAAGTTCGACCACTTTTTACACTTTACACAGAAATAAATTTTAGAGGAATTAAATGTCTTAAATGTAAAAAACTCACATAATAGTTCTCTCAAAAGAAAACTGAGAATATTTATAACCTAGAGGTTAAGGTTTTTTGGGGTTTTTTTTAATCCAAGACTGCAACCTGATAAGTTAAAAAAGACAGATATAATGGCATCCAATTTTTAAATTTTTCTGGAAAGATACCATAAATAAAGAAAATGAAAAGATTGGGAAAATTATTTACAATGCATATACTAATAAAAGATTAATATCTATAATACCAAGACTTCAATTAATAAGAAAAAGACAACCCAATTAAAAAATGGGCAAAGGATATAATTAGCAATTCACAAATTCAAATTGCAAGTGAATATATGAAAATATACTCAACTTCGTTAATGGTCATGGAAATGAAAATTAAATCAGCAATGAGACATTAACTTGTTACCTGTCAGACTGTCCAAAATGAAACATAACACCTCTCATAAAGCAAAGGCCATATCTATTTAAAGCAAACAGTATACCTTTAAAATAGCAATCCCACCACAGGGGATCTATCTGATAGAATCAAAAGCCCTAGTTTTTAAGGATATGTACACAGATGTTCTGTAAACAGAATAGTTCATAGAAGCAAAAATTGGAAATAAAATGAATATCCTTCAATATGGGAAATCTTGAATAAATTGTAGCACAGCCATACCACGGAATATTATGTAATTACCAAAAAGAATACATTGGAAAATACTCCAGTTGACAGTGTATTATAAGGAAAATGAAAATTATAGTACATCATTTTTTTACAATAGTAATAAAAAATCCCTCTATGTATATGTGTCTATTTTTATATATTAGGTGAAAATAAAGAAATACATGGAAGAATCTATATCAAGCTGTTAAAAATGGCTGAGGAGATAGGTAATCCCCTCAAAAGAGCTTACATCAAAACATCATGAATGACTTAAAAAAAAGAAAAGTGAGTGGAAGTAATATAAGCCCCTCAATGCATTCAACTTTAATATAGTCACTTTTTATAGCACTTGTTCCTTAGATGGTAGTAAAAGAACACTTTATTTCTTTGAACTAAGTTCAGCTATCACTTGTTGAGCATTCTCTATGTGCCAGACACTGTGCCAACTGCATTACATGAGTTATTTTACTTACAGAAACTTGTAAGTTAGGTACTGCTTTCTCATGAATAAATGGTATTTTAACACTGCCAACCTATAACAGCATGCACAATGCACCATGGATACAATTTTCAGGGACACAAAGGTGACTGTCATCACAACAAGCTCCCCCACCCAAAAGGCATAATCGATCTCTGACTCTTACCTACTCTGTTAATGAATGAAAACATCAATATGAATATAAAATCCTTTCATGGAATATAATTGTCCTTTATAAACTAATGCTATCAATGCTATTATGATTCACAGTTAAATACAAGAAGTAAATTAGTAAGTCTTCCCAAAGGTAACTTCACAATGTGTACTAAAAGCATTAAAAATGCCTGTACCTTTTTATCCAGCAATACTACTCTAGAAAAATCTTTTATAAAATAATTGAAAAAAATGCACAAAAAGTACAAAAATGTTTACTGAAGCATTTTTGGTAAAAATACATTGAAAAACTTAAGTTCCTATAATAGGTATTTGGTAGATAAAATAACAATACTATGAAGCCTAAATTATTGGCATACCAAAAAAGTCTGTGAGTGGTTGCTAGGGACTAAGAAAGGGGGAAATGGATAGCTGTCGAATGAGTATTGAGTTTCAGTTTTACAAGATGAAAAAGTTCTGGAGATTGGTTGCATAACAATGTGAATATACTTAACACTACTGAACTATAGGCTTAAAAATGGTTAACCCAGTAAATTTTATGCTTTCTGTATTTTACCACAATTAAAAATAAAATTTAACAAAGTTAAAAAAAATTTTTAAGTCTGCAGCATATGATTAAGTTAATGGGTTAAAAAGTGGAGTGGTTCCATTAAAAAAAAAAACTAATATTCCCTATACGTAGAAACACATACACAAATTATAAAAGATAGAACTTCAGAAGCATCTTATTCTGAATGTTGGCTCCACCATTTACTAGTTTTGTGGCCTTGGGCAAGGTGTTTAGCCATTTTTCAGCCTCAGAGCCTCCTGGTGACATGAGAATAAAAAATAAAAATCCCTATGTGATTATTGTTAATATTAAATAAAATAGCAGATATAAAGAGTTTAGTACAATATTTGGTGTGTAGTAAGTGTTCATTAATAGTGCCTACTATTATTGCTTAAATGCATCAAAATGCTAACAGTTCTGAATTCTGAATAATGGGATTAGGTATCCATTGGCTCATTTGGATTTTCTAGCTTTACTCAATAAACACTGTTATTTATTATTTAAGCATGTGCTTAAAGATGGCACCAAGCTAGCAACTATTAAAAAATTAAATTCTTCAGAATTTTAAATCAAACAGAATTGTTGCTTAAGTAAGGAATAGAAGACAACATAGTGATTTAAGATTAAATGAACTAGAAAAGGACTTCATTTCTTAGGACCACTAATTTGCAAGGATTTAGAAATTGACATCAATTCTCTTATAGGAATGCCAAAGTCTGTAAGTAATACCAGCAGAAAAAAATAGTTGAAAGTAATTTTTAAGTACCTCACTAATGATAAAACTGGTTTCCCTAACAAGGGATTTAATTTTATCCGTAAGATACTTACCAACAAATACAAAATAAGATTGAATAATTATAGTATAAAAACTTGTTGCAAGTAATATATAACAATGAAAAGGGTAATGAACTAACACAATATTGTAAATCAACTATACTTCAATTAAAAAAATTAAAATTAAAAAAAAATTTTAAAGGGGTGTTCAAGTTCAAAAGAACTCAGTTTGAGTTACAATGTGCCTCTAATAGCTGTGTGAAATAACAAACTATTTCATATAAGCCTCAGTTTCTTCCACCTACCTCACAGATTCTCATAATAATCAAATAAAATATACACAAAGCCCGACACAAAGTTTACATTCAATGTATTAATTCACTTCCCTATCTTCCCTTGAGAAATAGCAGCTCCCAAAACAGAATACTTTTACACATAGTCAATAAAAAGCAACAGGCAACTTGTTCAGAGGGAGAACATCCTGGCTATATTTGGTGCTTCTATTAAACCAGACTTAGCCCCTGAGGGGCTACTATAAAGTTCTAAGAAAGAGTCTGGGGCTTAAATCTATGTCCTCAATGGCTACCACATTTTTCTGATAAAAAGCGAACGTGCAGTAAATGTTGGCTAAACTGAATTGTATTTATCGGCTCCCATTCTAATCCTAATCCCTTACTGAATACTTAGCAATTCTTTAGCACATGCCAAGCACTCAAAAAATATTAAAAAGTATATATAATTGCCTGGGAATGAAACAAGAAAGTATATACAAATATAAGTAATCTGATTATAATTTCTATGGTTTAAAAAAAAGCAAGGTAATTAGGATTAAAAGAAAACTGCATTTAACATTCATGCAATTCTTATATGGTACTAGCTATTCGAAGAAGATAAGCTGTTTTGAGAGTCTAAAGCAAATTATTTTTAAATTAAGCAATTAATGCTTCAGTTTTTCCAGTGTAGGTGTATACACAAAGAGAATCTTAAGACATATCTGAGAACATTCTGAACTACTTTTTTTCACTGAAATAAACCACTTCCTTTCAAAAGCCCACAGAATTTTAAAGCAGAAAGCCAATTCTAAAGTTTTCTGTACAAGTATAAAATTCTTCTAACTGCTTTAATAAAATTACTCAGTGACAGAAAAATTAATGAAAATATTTTTCAAGGAAAAAATATATTTAAAAGGGGACATCAGAAAAACTGTAGTTAAATATAGCTCTATATAAAAAAGAATTAAAGCAAAATAATATATTTTAAGTACATTACTGAAAAGTTCATACATAATAGATTCAGAAGTGTTCATAACATCCTATAGTAATAATTTTTCTTTATAACGCCGACTTTTCAAATTAATCATAGTCTTTATTTCCAGGATAAGGATAAAAATCTCATAATATATTTGACCGGAGAAGGGAGAAAAAAGAGGTTACATCTCTTCTTAAAGATCTAACATCACTAGCACTCCTATTTAGTTACTCAGGTAATGTTGAAGAAAGAGACAAATACAGCACAATAACCAAGTTAAAAAAAAATGACCTTGTTCCAAGTGTTTACAACTCTGCTTTATCTTTAATTTCTTGTACCTTCTCTAGGGAACAATCTGCCATTGAGATGCAAGAATATGATAATCATCATCTGAGTATAGTCACAAATAATACTTTACAGATATTCAAATAGTACTATGCAGATAAACTGTATGACGTTTGTTTAATAGACTATTAATACTACAAAACTAGCAAAACAATGCTAGCAAATAACTATATCCTCATTATGTAAAATTAGGCTTTATTTTTTGTAAATGAAAAAACTTTGTTTGAAGGAAAAATGATGAAATTCAAAGGGAAAGGAAAATGATGCATAATAGGTTTCTAAACAGTATGAGCAAACCAATGCTACTCAAGACAAATCTTAGCAAAAATAGTACCTGAGGACTTCCCTGGTGGTGCAGTGATTAAGAATCTGCCTGCCAATGCAAGGCACACGGGTTCGAGCCCTGGTCCGGGAAGGTCACCCACACCGCGGAGCAACTAAGCCCGTGCTCCACAACAAGAGAAGCCACCACAATGAGAAGCCCACGCACCACAGGCTCTTCTACTATTCCTTTTCTACTGAGCCTGCGTTCTGGAGCCCCCATGCCACAACTCCTGAGCCCGCATGTCACAACTCCTGAAGCCCGCACGCCCAGAGCCCATGCTCCACAACAAGAGAAGCCACCACAATGAGAAGCCCACGCACCGCAACTAAGAGTAGTCCCCGCTCACCACAACTAGAGAAAGCTAGCGCGCAGCAATGAAGACTCAATGCAGCCAAAAATAAATAAATTAATTAATTAAAAAAAATAGTACCTGAATTGTCCAGTATTAAAGTATATTTCTCCAGAGACTCCAACGCTTTTAAACAATGAATTTCCTTAATGATATGATTAATATAAACATTTATTGGCTACTTTATTTGTGAGGCAAATGGAAATATCAACTTTAAGAACCATATAAAATGCTAACTTTTTTTTTTTTTTGGTCACACTGCGCAGCATGTAAGATCTTAGTTCCGTGACCAGGGATTGAACCCCCAGGAATCAAACCCATGCCCCCTGCAGTGGAAGCGCAGAGTCTTAACCACTGGACAGCCACGCAAGTCCCCAAAATGTTAAATTACGCATGATTCCTTTTCCATATTTGTGGACCAACTATTTTTTCTTTAATGTTTACTTTTATTTAGATCAACTATTTTTCTAGAAGAATCAAAGTAAACCCAACATTAGAAAAAGACTCAACAGCAATCAAAAGAGTTAAACCTCATTTCAAACAGTAATATCCATTTTGTCGAAAACTATTTCTCTTCCAAGTTTCTCTTCTAATCATAAAATTTTAAACCATAAATAGTAAGATTTTTCTGCCCAGAATTTTCCTTTCAAACAATAATACTGTGTGTATCTCAATTGCTGGATTTTTTGTGGGAAAAAACCCAAGAGTCTATGTTACTTAGTTTTACAGTTTTGGCAATGAATCCCCCTGCCCTTGGTAGGTTTAAGGTGGCAAGGAAAATACCAACAGAAAACAGATTGTCCCATGATTTTACCCCCTAAATATACACTCTTTTAGCAGTTCACCCATATGAATGTATAACAAAATTATATGATAACCCATTCTAAGGTTATTTGTATTTGCTATAATGGTTACTTTCAATATTATATATGTTAATAAAATGAACTAAAACGTTATCTAAGAAGACACATAAACACTTAATACATCATTTTAGAAATTAAAGAGTTCCAACTTATTATAAGATAAAAGGTTAATTTTCATACAGATATTAAGTTCTCATTCAAAATTCTAAAAATACTGAAAAATTTTCCAAGTAAGTATAATAAAAGAAACTTCTCCTAGACTGTTCAATGGTATGTCATTTTAAAGTCATGTTGATATGGACAGTAGAATTATTATACCTAAGCATCTAAACCTTTGGAACAAGGTCTGTCATAGCACACACCCAGAAAGAAATTATTCACAAGCCTCTCAAATTAATCTAGTTTCACAGTTGATAGGGGCATTTAATCTAATCAAGTGCTGCCGGAAAGATATATCCAGTTAAAGAGACAAAGTAAAGATGTTTCTATCCCACTTTTCCCAAAAAACATACCACACACACACACACACACACACACACACACACACACACGATAAAAGAAAAGATGATAAAAACAACAGAAGAAAAAGTTGAAAAGTAAGCCAGCAGAGCTCACAAGAAATACAGATTAAAAAAAAAAAAAAAAAAAACTACTTACAGAAATAAAAAAAGCCACACTAGAAGCAGTGGAATGGGCTAGCTAGCAACATATAATAATAGAAAATGATACAGCAATGTCTGCAAAGCCTTCCAGGAAAGAAAGAGGAACCAGGAACTATTATTTATAATGCAGATACAGGTCACAGAATCATTTTCATACATTCAATGATTTGGGAAATATTTCAAACATGTATATTTTGGGAGTAGGGGAAGGTGAGAGGTGGAAAAGATGTCAAAGTCGAACAAGAGATAAACAGAGGCCTAATCATGAGAAACCAATCAATTTTAAGATAACTATGGTTGGTTTAAAACTAAGGAAATTTTGAGTACAGAATCTAAGAAAATGCTATAAATCTTGGCACTACGTATATAATGACTAAAACTATTAGGAGATAAAGGGAGAGAAGAGGTCAAGTATGAAAAAGTATAACTCTGATAAGCTCAACTTTTAAAGCCAGGACTCATTAAAGAACTGTTTAAAGTTAATTCAGTTAATAAGAGTTTAAATATATTATAAAAGGTGTAAAGGTAAATACTTTCCCTAAGAACTTAAAATATTAACAAAAATTATGAAAAATAAAGAGGAGGTGAAGTATAAGTGTGTTAATTTCTTCATCTTTCATGATAGATCAACACATATATACTGTTTAAAGTTGGCAAAATTTTTAAATGGTAACATGTTATTACATTATAAAGATAGGGACTTCCCTGGTGGTACAGTGGTTAAGAATCTGCCTGCCAGGGGGCTTCCCTGGTGGCGCAGTGGTTGAGAGTCCACCTGCCGATGCAGGGGACACGGGTTCGTGCCCCGGTCCGGGAAGATCCCACATACCGCGGAGCGGCTAGGCCCGTGAGCCATGGCCACTGAGCCTGCGCATCCGGAGCCTGTGCTCCACAATGGGAGAGGCCACAACAGTGAGAGGCCTGCGTACCGCAAAAAAAAAAAAGAATCTGCCTGCCAATGCAGGGGACACTGGTTCAAGTCCTGGTCCAGGAAGATCCCACATGCCACGGAGCAACTAAGCCTGCACACAGCAATGAAGAGTAGCCTCCACTCGCCACAACTAGAGAAAGCCTGCGTGCAGCAACAAAGACCCAACGCAGCCAAAAGAAAAGAAATTAAAAAACAAACAAAAAGATAAACTACAATATTTCCAGTTTATCAAAGGGTATATACAAAGTCAAAACAAACACAGACCATATATTAAAATACATAAATATAAAAGACAACAACATATTTTTTAAGTGACAGAAGGTACTACATCTATCCTATCAATGCCATAAATGGGAAAAAACTATCTGTCTCTGACAAACCAAATTACACACAAATATAGAAAACGCAACTAAACCCAAGTGACTGAAAACACTGAAAGCAAAAGAATGGACAAATAAAACTTAGAGAAAGCAGCAAACATGATATTAATGTTAAACAAACTGAATTTAAGGCAAAAGGCATAAAACAAGCAAACCAGGAACTTTATATTAATGAAAATTTCAAATCCACAGAAAAATCAGGTATCTTCTATCAAAATGTACAGGGTGAAATGCTTATGCAATAAAATATATTTTAACTTACCTCTCTGCCTATAGCCAATCAAGGAAATAGAATTTAAGTAAGAATACTGAACTCTACAAAAATTTGAAAAGTAACAGAAATATATCATATCTTGGTTTCTTAAAACAGAATTCGTATACTTGACAGAGGTCTATGAAATCATTATAAAACTACATTGGACCACAAAGAAAAACTCAATAAACTTCAAAGAGTAAAAGGTACAGACCACATTCTCTGATAACAGTACAATGAAACCAGTAATCATAACAAAAATAGCAAACAAAAATCCCACCACAACCTGGGATTTAAAAAAACAAAAAAGATTCTTGGCTTAAAAAGAAGATCAAAATTAAATTCTGGATTATCCAGAAAATAATAGTTAACTCTAAAAGAACCCATATGCTACAGCAAATACAGTAAGCAACCTAAATGTCCATCAACAGATGAATGCATAAAGATGTGGTACATATATACAATGGAATATTGCTCAGCCATAAAAAGGAACGAAACTGGGTCACTTGTAGAGACGTGGATGGACTTACTTCACTCTATCATACAGAGTGAAGTAAGTCAGAAAGAGAAAAACAAATGTCGTATATTAACACATATATGTGGAACCTAGAAAAATGGTACAGATGAACCAGTTTGCAAGGCAGAAATAGAGACACAGATGTAGAGAACAAACGTATGGACACCAGGGGGGAAAGCGGGGGCAGGGGAAGGGGTGGTGGGATGAATTGGGAGATTGGGATTGACATATATACACTAATATGTATAAAATAGATAACTAATGAGAACCTGCTGTATAGCACAGGGAACTCTGCTTCGCTGTACAGTAGAAACACAACATTCCAAAACAGTGATACCCCAATAAAAATTTTAAAAAATAAAAGAATAATTAGGTTCTTGGCTTAAAAAGGAAATCAAAATTAAATTGTGGATTATCCAGAAAATAACAGTAACTCTAAAAGAACCCATATGCTACAGCAAACACAGTATTCATAAGAAAAACAATAACTACAGAGACAAAAGTTAAGCAAGAGAAAATAGAAACACGCATATCAACTTCAAGGGAGTGGGGAGGAACAAGGAAAGGGTAGAACTTGGATTCTAATCTAACAATTTATTTCTTAGAACAGAGAGAGAGATCAGAAGTATGTGTGGCAAATGTTACCTTCTGTTGAAACTAAATGGTGGGTGGGTTCATGAGTGTTTGTTATATTATTATCTGTGTTTGAAATTTCAAATATTAATATTAATTTTTATGGTAAAAAACTTTAATGTATTTAAATTAAATGTTCTACTCAGAAAGGTAGAATATTAAAAATAGAAGAGATTAGGTCATAAACTCACAAACTAATGAATTAAAAACAGCAGAACTAATTACCAATTTAGGAGCCCATCTTTGGGGAAGAAAATTAAATTACAAGGTAAAACTCAAGAGGAAAAAGAGCAGGCAGAGGGGGAAAGTAGAGGAAAGAAAACAATATTTAAAATAAGAATGGAGATTTAACCACAGTATAGAAGAATCTAAAATAATAGTAAGACAATGTTTGTTACAATGCTAAACAAATACATTTGTCAACCTGGATGAAATGGACAGCTTTCTCAGAAAACTAAAGCTTCCCAAACTAAGCTTAGAATACTGAGAAAGATAATTCCTATCATAAAACAAATAATTTTAATGCTCTTCAAATTATTATAGGATACAGGAAAACTTTCTAAGCTCTCTATAAAACCACGAGAAACCAAAACCTGACAACACACACACACACACACACACACACACACACACACACACAACTGTAAATTAATTTTATGGATAGAACAATTTTAAATAAAATATTTTCAAATAAAATCCATCCCATTAAAAGAATAAACCCATGACCAATTAGGAATGTTCCAGTGTTGACCAATACTAGAAAACCTATTTAAATAATGTAATGTTTACTGTCTATTAGTGTAATGCTAAAGCCTTTTAAATCTATGAAAATGGTTTATTTTTTTCTCCAAAAATCTTTTGATAACATTAAACATCCCAATAAAAATTAGAACTAGATTTTTTTCAGTAATTTGATAAGTTGTTTCTAAAGCTAATGTGGGAAAAAGAGCCACGTAAGGTAATTCAAGAAAACTATGAAAAAGGAGAAAAAAAATAGGACAGCCTATAAAATATTTAAAAACTAATAGTAATAAAAAGCTACAGTAATTAAAAAGCTGATACTGGCATAGAACAAGACAAAGAAATGGAATAGTACAGAGTCCCAAAACAGACAAGACAGATGGAGAGAGAAGAATTTAGCATATTTCAAAGATGGCATTTCTAAGCAGGTTAAAAAAGAAAAAGGATGTGTAACACAACAAAAGGTAACTGTGACAAATCCAGCCATCAAAAAAGAAAAGATGTTGGCAGAAAAACTCTATTTCTACCTTATCCCCTAATAGCAGCTAGACTAAACACTCAAATGTTTAAAAAAATAAATTAAAAAACAGAGAGAAACTGTCAAACATATAAGACATAATTTTTTAAAATTATCTTGTAGTAAAGTAGAACTTTCAAACAAAAGCCCATAAAAGATTAGTAAATTTGAATATAATAAAGTCAACAATTTGTCTTATAAATAATGATTTAAAAGATGACAAACTGAAAGTAAGAAAAAGTATATGCCATGCATATAACAAAAGGATTTTCTAAGAATTTAAATATAAAAATTGAATATATTAAATACACACACACACATATATAAGTCATTATGAAAGACAGCTAGCAGACAAATGGGTGAGGATTAGGAATAGGTAGTTCTAAGGAGGAGAAATACAAATAGATTTAAATATGTGAGAAAGCAGCCAGCCTCACTCATTAAAGACATATAAATAAATGAAAAAAATATTTTCCAATTATCAGGAAAAAAACACCAAAAAGAGTAATAATCCTATCTGTGAGAATCTGAACAAAAACACTCGTGAACTTGTGGGAAGGAAATTAGCACAGCCGCTATTAACAACAATTAGGCAGTATTTATCAAAAATTTTGAAGTATATACTCATTGGCATAGAAATTCAATTTCTAGAAACATAGGATGTTCATTTTGGGATCATTTAGTGATAGCAAGTTAAAATGTTTATCAACAGGGGCTGTTTAATGTACAAACATATTATGGAATTCTACACAGCTTTTAAAAAGAGTGAGATTGATCTCTATACACTGGTAAGGAAAGATCTGCAATATACTTTGCTAAGTGATATAGACACTGAAGTGTTTAATATCTTCCCATTTGTGTAATGACATATATACATTTGATATGTGTAACATGCAGATAGTTTCTAGAAGAATATAAAAGAAATTTTCTTTTCAGGTTTTACAGCTTCCTTTAGGGAACAAGATGTGGGACAGTATTTAAGAGTGGGACTTACTTTTTACTTTAAAAATCCTTTCCGACATTTATGTGCCAGACGTATTCTAAGCTGGGAATACAGCAATAAACACATAAAAACCCTACATTCATAGAAATTGCGTGGGAGGGTGGGGGGAGACTGGGGAGCAGTAGGAAGACAGATAAAAACTGTGTACACACACGCAATGTCAGATGATGTAAGGGTTGTGAGGAACAATAAAGCAGGGTTACAAAGGAAACGAACTATATGTATGGGGGGGTTATGATTTTATATGGGGTGGTAATAAAAAGGAATACAGTGAATTATGGGTACATATGAAGGTTCCCCTATCTCAGGATTAGGAGTAAAGTGAATATAAACTACAACCTCAAGAGCTAATTGCCAGGTGGAGAAATGGAGGGGGAAGGGCAAAGTACTATAGAAGCAGAGGAAACTCAGGTAGGTGTTCTTGGGTGGATTTGGGTAGTGGGTTACACAAAGTGAAACCAGTTGATAAAAGGTCTTATAAAATAAAGGGTTTATATAGGGGAACAGAAAATTAGAGCTACATTTTACAAAAGTTACTCTGGCTGTATTGCAGAAATTGTTTTGGAGAAAATTAACTGAGAAGTAAAGAAGCCAGTTTAATATTTTAGTAATTCTGCAAAGCTAATAGCCTTTAAGAGAAAAAGTAGCAGTAAGACCACAGAGTAGTGGGTCAAAAAATGTACAATCAATCCTCATTTTAGGATTCCATATTCATGAATTCAACTACTCACTAAAAATCATTACTTTGACAATTTTGTAGTCTCTTGTGGACAAGTGCAGAGCAGGACAAAATTTGAGTAGCCCAATAGGCACCTTCCCAGCTGAGGTCAAACAAGGTGACATTCTGCCTTCTTGTTTCAGCTCTCATACTATAAGCAAGTGCCCTTTTCATGGCCTCTTTATTGCCACATTTTTCACACTGAGCTGTTAGTTGGTAATTTTGCTGTTTAAAATGGTCCCCAAGAGTAGTCTGAAGCACTGTTTAGTGTTCCTAAGCACAAGGCAGCTGCAATATGCCTCACAAATAAAAGATTCATGTTAGATAACACTTTGCTTAGGCATTAAGTTATAGTGCTACTGGCTGTGAGTTCAATGTCAATTAATCAATAATATATAAATAATATATATTAAATAAAGTGTCTTTAAACATACATAAAACAAGGTTATGTATTGATTGGCTGACAAAAATGTTGTGACCAGAGGATCACAGGAACCTAACCCTGTGTTTCTTGTAGGAGCAATGGTTCAGTATTCACCAAGTCAATGTTCCCATATTTCGTTCACTAATTTATGAATTTATAAAACATAACTACCACAAATAACAACAATCAACTATATATCTACACACATATATTTACTTATTTGTAAAGCAGAAATAATAGGACTGGTAATCAGCTATAAGAAGTAAATGAGGGAGAGAAATCAAGGATGATGCTAACTAGGTTTCTGGCTTAAGCAACTGGAAGACGGTGATATTGCTTATAAAGACAGCAAGCAGAGGAGGAGGTGGCAGCTTGGATCAGGAAGACAAAGATGTCAGCTCTGGAGAGTGTAATGTCATGCATGCTACACACACTGTAACAAATATAATTATGTGTTTAAGAACCCATTTTCCCCTCCCATTTGAGAATCAGATCTTTGTTCATCTCAGGACATGTCCTATAACTAAAATGACACTTTCCTTTAGGTCATATAAACCAGGCATGTCAACATCAGAAATGTGTAGTTTTATCGATTCTTTTACTTTCCACTGCCATCTTTGCAATATTACCCATGTCACCATATTCTATACTTTAATAATGTTTCTATGTGAGTCCTAAAAAGTAAAAACATAAAATTCTACCTTTTGGAAAACAAGAATTCTAAATGACAAATATCTTCAAAGAAAGTCTTCACAACCACGTAGCTTGTTTTCCAATTTGTTTACAGAAACCTTCATCATAAATTATTAAAATACCACTCTGAAATATCAAGCCTACATAAAAAATCCTAATGGATAAATTGTGATGTTTTCACACCTGATTTTAGAAAACCTCTGAATTGTAATTTATTTCAATGTACTTTTATAAAAATGTATATATACTCTCAAAATGTAACAAGTCTTTTACACCCTAGAAATTAAAATTACAATATACAACTGCATACACTGAGCCTTATATAATTATAAAAGAAAACTACTAAAGAAATTCATATGAATCCCCCCGTCTAGTCAGCATTACCTTTGTTTATAAAAGTAATAGAAAATAATTTCTAGGTTATTACAAAACTGATTTTACAAGTAAATATACACTTGTGTGAACACAAAACAGAAACCTGATACATAGTTCTTCCTCAATATATAAACTGTGTACTTGTTTATTTGCAATGGTCCACATATAGAAAAGCACTGGACTAGTTTTATCCTTGGTATGACAATTAGTTCTATGACCTCCCACTGACTACTAGAAGTTAAATATAACACACTGGAAATGGTTATTAGTATTTACATGAGAAAAAAAAGGTGAAAGAAAAGTTTAAGAAAGAAAGATTCAAAGCTAAAGGGAGGAAAAGAGGCTAGAATACCAGTTCAGTAACTAGGAAATAGGAAAAAGATATAACAATTAAGAAAGAAAAGTTAAGCAAAATATTCTGTACAGAAGTGAAACCCTGGTTCTTGGCAATTAATGGTAAGAACCATAACCAAAAAAGTCAACTAAAGACTTTAGAATGCAAGAGGGGAAAACATCTATGAACACCAGCTCTTTTAAAAACCAAAAAAAGTGAAGAGGAAAAATGGTCATTTTAAGTCTTTTGTATTTTATATAATTTAGAAGATAATTACATTATTTCTATTCCTAAACTATCAATGCACTTGATCATAATGCAAATAAAAATGGCTTTGCACTTCAAAACTGGTATTTGAACTGGAAAATAAACCAAAAAACTTAGCATACCTGAGCTACCAAGACAGCAGTCAGTCAATAAACAGCAGCTGGTGCAGAATATGCACTTAGTGCAAACAACTGCTGTCACTAGCAATGTATCCGTGAACAAGCAGGCACTTGTCTACCTAGGGCCAATGGCCAAGGGTAGAAGGGACAGTGGGTCTTCTTGGTTCCAGTCTCTGAATCTCAGAGATCTCAGTCAACAGGACAAGAGCATGTCAGATACATGCCTGACAGACCAGTAGCCGTGAAAACGGAAATAGGGAGACATTTAAAAATTGTTACCTTCCCTATCACCCTGTAATACAGAAACTTTTTCCCCTAAAAAAATTAATCTCATAAATAGTAGTTACAATTCTGATCAGCCAACAAAAGGAGATCTAGTTCACTCTACAAGATCTGCTATATGGTTTAAAAAGTATATTTCCACTTGAAAATCAGTTTGTTATAAAAGAAGGTAATGTAACAGTAACACTATTCAACTTCAATATGGATTAAACAAGTATTTGTGGATTCATAAGTAAAGGGACCACTTGTGTAGCATTTAATCTATCGGGAATTATTGTCAGTTCCAAACAAACACTTAGAATACAATTCACTTCTAAACTGGAGACTGCCTACACTATATAAACCTAGTTGATGAGTCATAGACTAATAGTTCAAAATTACTAAAATGTTTGATTAAGGTTCAAGACTAGAAAAACAAAATCAGCAGTTGGAGTAATTCAAACTTTAAAATCAAGCATAAAATATAACTTGTGATTTATATTATCTAAGCATCAGTAATGATACATACTGAAATCTGCAATTAAAAACAAAAACTGAAGACATCACAAGAAAGTGGTCAAGAACAATGAAGACACAGGCTGGCTTAAGCTTTCCCACCAAAACACTGGATATAAAAACATCATACACAACGAAAAAGACTGGAATGTCATTCTGAAAATAAACAAGAAACAACAAAAAAAATTATCAAATGCATAGTAAAGTAGTTGTGAGAGAAAAATATTTCTTTACTGGGAAAATATAGCTATTTTATTCTCATTAAGAAATAACATTTTATATATTTTTTCCTGCAAGAAATAACTAATAATATAAAAACAGCATCTTCTTAGGCAAAAGACCCTAAATTCCTAATTAGCAATATTCCTTGGTATTCCTAATTACTGGAAAATACAAATTAAAAATTCAAGTTGGCCAATGTTATCCTTAGCATTAGTAATTTCTTTCATTCTACTGATTTCTTTAAGGCAGCGGTTCTCAAGTAGAAGTAACTCATCAGAATCAACTGGGGACAATTTTGAAAATACACATTCCCAAGTGTCATCCCTCAGAGATTGATTTCACCATAGCTGGAGTGAAACCACAGTACCTGTGTTTTGAAAAAAACTCCCCCAGTGATTCTGACTGCTAGTTGAGGATGACTGCTTTAAGGGATGAATTACGTACTTGTTCTACTGACTAGAAAAGCTCTTATTTGGCCTGCCACTGTTGAAACTTTGTCATTATAGCACATAAAGCTGTCAGTAGCAAAGAGGAAAACTCCACATTTCATTACTTATAGTAAAAAATGTGAAGGAAATCTGATAAGATTATCTATTCAAGAACATGCAACCATACTTGAAAAGACTTTATATATATTTATTTTAAAGTGTTCATTTAGCACAAATGGTTTTGAAAATGTATAAAAATAATTTATGTATTAATCCATCTTTAATATGTACATGGTCCCTTAAAAGGATTTTCATTTCATTATCATGAAAAATGTACTTCAACAACCTCCACACTATTATTAAAAGTCAGAAATTTTAAGATTTTCTAATAGAAAAGTTTTAGTACTCACCTGCAGAAAAATAATGAAACTGGGAATGATTTCACTAATATTTTAAAATATAATACGGTCTCAGCTATGCTATGCCACATATCGTAAGAAAAATCTTCATCACTAAACCGTAATAATCCCAAGTGGTGGCATTTTCATTTAAGAACAAAGCACAAAATTATTTTATAAAAGAAAATGTCTCATCGTAAAAACTTATAAAGCTGAATGCTTTAAACAAAAATAGCTGCGGTTTGATTTCACAATATCAAGTTTCCATAAGCACTTTGTAAACATACACCCATTGTAGGCTATCAACTTAAAGCCAATTATCACTAAAAGAAGACAGAGTAAAAAAAAATAGTTCAGTGCAAAAGTACATATCAACTGAAGTTATCAACTGACTTAAGACAATTTTAATACAAAAATCACAACTTAAATCCCATAATATAAAGTAATCCTATAAAGACTTTAAAAGAAAAAGCTCTACAACAGTTACTAAGTTTTCCTTTTGTTACTATTCTCTAGTAAAAGCTTTCTTTTGATTAGCTTTCACAGTGTCATCAGGAGATGCTGATTTGAAGTCAAATGGTGTTATTGCTATAAGAGGACTTATCTCTTTGTCCTTTACGTCTTGAACTTGTCTACTATACAGAAAAGTCTTATAGAGGTTAAGGGTGCGTCGCTTGCAGCTTTTCAATGGGTAACGAAGACACAGTGTTGCAGCAAAAGCTGAAGGTCTGGCAGCAAGGGCCTTGGTCCAAGAGACAGAAAAAGGTGGTTTCCTAGTCAGAGAGCCTTTACTGTTTCTCTTATTATCATCAGAAGAATTGGAACTTTTCCCTAATTTTGAACTTAGAACTTTAGTTCCTGCTATTGGAGCAACTGATTGGTCTACTACACGTTTTGGAACAAAATCTGGGGCTTTTATGAGGACACTAAGATCGATATTAGAATCTATTCCAGGTGACCTCATTTCACATAAACTGAGCATACAGGAATCTTTCTTAATCTGAGAGCTATCTATATCAATTGTTTCTGCAATCAAATCAGAAAGTGACAAATTCTCAACGTCTCTTGTTGGAGAAGCTTTACAAAACGCCAAAGATGACAGAGATCCTGTTAATTCTGATATTCCAGTTGAAGACTGATACCGATTTGCTAGTTGTGACAAGGGAAAGGATCCCAAACTTAGATCTGTGAAACTGGCAGATGGTTGGTTACAAAGATCAGATAAAGTAAAGCATTGGCTCGGATTGTTCTCTTTGTGCTCCTGAAACAGTTCAGCTAAGGATGGACTTTCACATTGGAAAAACTGCAAGTTGTCATTTTTTAATATGCAATTCTTGGTGCTTTGTTCAACTGAAGAAACACTTCCAACTTCAGTCATTTTACTAGCATTTAAATTACCAACAGCCATATTTTCCAATGAGCTAGTTAAGAGCAAAGGATTATTTAAACTTCCTAAACTGTTTTGTACTGGAATGTTTTGCAAATCAGGTACTGAATTATTGTGAATAAATAAAGAGTTATTAGGTGCTGTGCTCTTTATCATCAAGGATTTTAAATCTGGTATTCCTTTGAACGCAGAATCATCTTTGGAAATACATTCAGATGCATGAGGTCTTAACAAATCAGCATCTAGACGCTTTGAAAGTAGACTCTCCAGACTATCTGTGGATGATAATCTGACTGATGGCTGACTTTTACAAGAATCTCTTGGCATATCATCAATTAGGTCAGCTAGCGACAGCTCTTTTGTTAACTTACATGATTCTAGTTTCTTTTCACTTTTAGGTCTGTCAAGTTTCTTTTTTTTACGGAGTAAATAGTGACTTGGTACAACCGAAGAATTATGATATAATCCATATTTCGCTACTGGGCCAGAAAAATCAAAGGGTTTGCTACTGCAATCCAAATGGTTTGCAGATTGAGGACAAGAGCTTTGAACATTATCAGCTGAAACTTCAGAGGAAGATAATAAGACTCCTTACCTTACAAGAGCCATTAATTTTCAGATGAATAGGTTCACATATGCAGAAGACAGTCACAGCAACCAAAAGGAAACATGAAATGAGGCATTTAATTACTAAATGTTTCTTTTGATTATGGCATGAATAAAGTGACACTTGATCATTATTTAATAAAAAGCGAACATTCTTAAAAAAAAAAGGATTTTACCTTCCTTTAACCATCTTAAGTGACCTTCATACTTTGTTCACTGATATATACAAAGGTAATTACCAAGTTAGTCAATGTTCTAATTTTCACAAGTTTTATAAATGTGAGGTTTTAAGATACTTAAACTATAGTCAGGATTGTCTCAAATTCAAAACGTTTAAAAAACCAATGGAAAGAACTAGGTTCATCTTCTGTATTTTTAATGTATTAAAAACATGCAAACAAATAATACCCTATAATTTCTACTGTGATCTGGGATAAACTATTAATATAGATGACACATTACAGACTCATTCTCATATTACTGGTCAGTTAAAAGTGCATCCCACCCCCCACCAAAATAAAAAAATCTTAATTTACATAAAAATGACCCTTATTTCATAGTAACAGACTGTATACAATTTCGCTATGGCAAAAATCTAGTCTTTAGGTTATGAGAAATATCAACCCAGTTAACAAATCACCATGCTCCTACTGACAGGCATCATACCAATTAATATAATTGGTTCCCTTCTCTTGTGGACTAAGTTCTAAATTTAACCCCAAATACTAAAATTTAAAATTAAAGATCTGGCTATGAAATGAAAGAGTAGTAGAATTATAATACTTAGGATATTTAAATAAAACTAAATTATATTCATAAAATGTTATAACCATAAAGGGATTTTTTTGACATTGTCTGGCTATTAATTTCTATCTCCTGACCCATTAAAGTTAAAAAAAAACCCAATAATTAAAAGCAAAAAGTGTTCTGTCTTGCTGTTATCTAATTTTATTTCCCTTATATTCTGTTAGTTACAAGAACAAGCAGGGAAGTTAAAAAACAGGCTTTAACAGAGTGAAGGGAACGCAGCCATTGAGCTTAAAAATTCACAAACTGGAAAATCAATTGATAATAATTAAGAATTATTATAACATGCAAAATTTTCTGCCCATTTTTCTTAACAGCTCAATCAAATTCTTTCTTAACAGCTCAATCAAATGCCTCTTTCAAAGCATTAACTGTAAAACTAAAAGAGAACAAGTAAAAGCATACCTTTTGCTATCTTTCCTGTAGATATTGCTCCCTCACTCTTGACCTTCAAATTCTGCATTTTATCTTGCTCCAGAACCACTGACAAAGCCTTCTGCACATCAAACTTGTTCTTCAGAACTGCTTCAATCAGTATGTCATCTGGCACAGCATCTCCAAGTACCTCTCTCATGTGATCAAGGCATGAAAAAAGACGAGCTAGAACAGACAACAATAATTAAAATCTATACTACGTGGTGTCATGAAAGAACCCTCAATCTTCAAAACTGAAAAAAGGATTTGAAACTATAGTAGGATGTTCAACTCATTTTCCCTTGGCAAAAATTACAGTGATTATATTTTTATCCACAATATACCTAGCTTCCCTTATCAGAGGAACAATTTCAATAATTAAGAAATCACTACAATAAATGTCTCCAAAGTAATACTGACTAATCCTTGAAAAAAGCGTAAATTGTACACACTAAAATCTATTTCAGTCAATGAGGATGATGAGGTCTATACTGATGAGTTTTTACGTGTGTAGAAAGGGAGGGTTAATTATGAAAATATTTCTAACGAGTTAGTGAACCCAGTTAATCACTAAGTACATTTCTTAAATTTCTTGCATTACTACCTTAACTATTATTAAGTACATTCTATTTTAGGCTAACTTCAGTTTCTACTCAGCCGACTAAAATCATCCTTAGCAATGCTTTAAAAATGGGCAAGATAACTTGGCATAAAAATGCCATAAATATTAGGAAATCCAATAGGTTAAGGAAAGGATGGACATTTCTTTTCTTTTCTTTTTTTTTTTTGGCCACATCGCACAGCATGTGGGATCTTAGTTCCCCAACCAGGGATCAAACCCGCACCCCCTACAGTGGAAGCATGGATTTCCAGCCACTGGACTGCCAGGGAAGTCCCTGGACATTCATTTTAAACACAAAAATTTAAATCTGGATGTCTAAAATATTTAAGGATTTTTATTTTCTGATGACTATGTTACTATAAAAAGTAATTACTAATAACATTCAATAATGACGTAAATTCCACGACAGCAAAGGCTTTATATCCCTAGATCCTAAAATAGTACCTGGTACCTAGGGGCCACCGAATAAAAATGCATGAATATATTAATTTATATTTGTATAGCAGTTGACAATTTTCAAAATATTAATACATATATATGCACTATACATATACACATATGTATATATATCCTTTGTAATCCTCACGGTAACTCTATGACTTAGATATATCAAATTCTAAGTCATAAAGAGGACTGAAAATCATGGCACTACTAAGTTTAGCAGTAATCAAAATATAACTCAAGTTTTCAGACTCCCTAATCCAATGAAACCAGTTCACAGAATGCACTGTACATTACATTTTTACATGCTTACATACTGAACAAGGAATCTACTCGCAATATACTTTCTTTTTAAAAAAAGAAGTATTTAATACTTTTTCCATTGCTCCCTTTTTTAATTATTAAAAATAAATTCTCAAATATTTGGGTAATTCTACTTTGCTTGAGTCCAAAATTAATTATAGGCTAATAAGCTAAACTTGAAAAATTATACCTATTTCATAAATACATGAATTACTAAAACTGGAATACTTAGTATACTTAGTATATAGTATACTATTAGTATACTAATAGTATACTAATAGTATAGTATATAGTATATATATATATACTATATAGTATATACTATTAGTATAGTAATACTACTATTATTATTATTATACTATTATAATATTATACTATTATACTACTAATACTACTATTATACTACTATATTAATATAGTAATACTACTTAGTATAGTAATACTAAGAATACTTAGTATATAGTTAGCATCAGGGCCTCTTCTAATTAATTATAGTAACTGTTGTCTACACATACACAAAGAGTAGACATACAGAGTCAGGCTGTCTTGGTTCATATCCTAATGCCACTTACTAGCTGGTGCAACTTCAGCCAAGTAACTTTGCGTCTCATTTTTTTCCCCTGTAAAATGAAGACAATACCTGGCCTACCTCATAAGGTTGTTATGAAGACTAAATATGCAATTACCTGAACAGCACTTAGAACAATACCCAGAAAGCAGTTAGTAGAGGTGAGCTACAATCATTATTGTTATCATGCAGTTACTCACATATGTCAGGTGGGAATGATTAACTTTCATTCTCAAACATAACTCTGAATTTCATACCTCCTTAATCATTCTGAGGCACAGCAGAGATTCTACTTTATTCCTACCCTCTCCCCCGACAATGACAACTATAACACAGTCTTTAAAAATATAATAGAAACTATCAAGGAATTTATACAGCAGCTCCTCTACAAACTTTTATCCAGATTGACAAATGTATTTGCCGAGTTGATGAATTTTTTTATTCTCTGTTGTTTCCCTTTCCGCTTTCTAATTTTGTATATTTGTGCTTCCTCCATTTTTCTTGATTTGGCTAGCAGCTGGCATATATTTTACCAATTTATTCAAAGATCAGCTCTCAGATTCATATACTCCCCCCTTCCTGTTTTTAAATTGTTATAAATTTTCAATTTAAAAACATTTCTAGAACAAAGCCACACTCCACAGAAAGAGCAAATCAGCTCAGCCCTACTCATTACCAACGGATGGCATTACTGTTATACTTGGTGATTTTAGGTCTACTACATTGTTCATCAATCTATAGCTTGAGTAGTATGTTTGAAACAATGTCATATTTGAAATTTATTTATAGAAGGCAAAAACCAAAATATAATATATCTTTGTTAAAATGTTTAAGAGAACTAAAAAGAAGCAAACTCAGAACCAATGCCATTACCATTTACGAGTTCTACCTTGAAACTTAATTTACATGACTGTGACCAATCAGGACACTGTATAGTATTACTTCAGACTTAATTTTTTTTTTAATAAAAACCAGACTTTTGGAACCTAATATTTTGCAAGGAAATGAGCTTCTGTAATCTAACCATAAGCTCTACATAGAGCTTATGAAACAATAAATATTGCTAAAAGAAAACAAATCATTGAAGTTTCTCTCCTAAGGAGATTTCAATAAAAAATTCCAGTTATTAAATAACAGCCACACAATTTTTCAACCATACTGTTAACCATCTAGTCCTCACAAAATATAATAAAATGTAAATTTTCCTTGAAGATATAAGATATAATGGTAGTTCATACCATTACTACCCACGATCATTATTATGAAAAATAAAATTGATAATTTCCGGTAAACTGATTATTAATCATTTTCAGATAAGAAACATAGATAGACTACTTTTTACTATACCTTGATCAATTCCGCTTAGCTGATGGTTCAAAAGAGAATTGGAGGATTCTTTCAAATCTTCATAATCATATTCTTCTACAGGTTCAACAACTGAAGGTCTGTCACGTCGTGAGTAAATAAACTGAGCAGCTAGAATATACAATGATTAAAGAATGTTGTACTATAGCCATTTCCCATTAACTTTTTTCTTTAACAACAGTTAAAATAAAAATCAAAGATTCTGACCTACCACCTACAGCCATTTGCCCACATTTATAATAATGGATGAAAACAAAGACAAAACATATCACACCCAAATTCTGCTCAAATGTCCTTACTAACCTAACCATTCACTAGCCTCTTATAATTGTCTCCCTTCTTTCCTTCTATCTCATAAACACTGAGCTTACTTTCTCCACAGTTTTCAAAAATTATCTTTCCTAATCCTTGCCTGCTATTCCATCTTCTCTGAAATTGTTTCTTTGATACAAATACTTTAAACCTCATATCAAATTTGTTCATTTGCATAATTAAAAAATACCAAAAACAGACTAGATTTTCACTTTCCAAGAACTACTAATTTTGCCTGAACCCAAGAGTTGACCAAAATCATAGGCCTTAACTATTTTTTTTTTAAGATTTTTTTTTGATGTGGACCATTTTTAAAGCCTTTAGTGAATCTGTTACAACATTGCTTCTGTTCTATGTTTTGGTTTTTTGGCCACAGGGCATGTGGGATCTTAGCTCCCCAACCAGGAATCGAAACCACTGCATTGGAAGGCGAAGTCTTAACCACTGGACCGCCCAGGAAGTCCCCATAGGCCTTAACTTTTAAACAGTTTATACTTCAATCATACACTGAGACTGTATATTAATGTCATATACCTAACTTTGACTTTCAGACAGAAGTCTGTGCTACTCTGCAGTATTGGCAGTGTCATTACTCAATATATAACTGGGCATTATATTTTTCATTAATAGGTAGAAAGACAAAATATCAAAGTGCCAACATATGCTTGAGTATCATACACGAAATACGTGTGAGCAAAGGAGAGAATCATCATGAATGCCCAAAGTGTTCACTCTTCCACGTCAACTGGATGCCCACTGAACTCAAGTCCTGGAGAATGTGTTCAATTGCCAAGGAATAAAATTAAAGAATAAGTTTAAGAAGGATAAAAACATCAATACAGTATTCTAAAGGCAAGGTGTTATCAAGGATTTTATATTATTTAGCTTTCTGGAAGAGCACATAACATGTATGTCTATTGCTTAGAGTGCCCACATTTGACTTTTGTGCATGTTTTCAGGAAGGCACTATTCATGAAAGGGAATCTCTAACTGCATTCAAAATGTAAAGATAACACATATATAGACGATAGAAAATACTATGACTTAAGGGTAACACCTATACTCAGACGGTCATGGCGTAAGTGCTACTTATTTATAGTATAAATCAATGATGGCCTTACAGATTAGCAGGAAAGGCAAAAGAAGAAAAGGTAATGACATATTTTATAAAGCCAAATGAGTAGTACAGATGACAAGTGCTACAGAAGCATAGAAGATTAAGTAATCACTGAAGACTAGAGCAGTTATAATAAAGAAGGCAAGAACATCAGAAAAACTGAAGAAGAGGTGGAAGACATCCTGAACAGGAGAACAGAATAAGACAAATAAAGAGCAGTTGAGAGAATTTAATCTATTCTGCTATAATGCATGTTTCCTTAACATAAACTAGTTTATATCAAATGGTCAACAGGGGAATGATGACAGTAACATTCAAGTTGCTTTGGTTTATGAGATTTTCCCCCCAACACTTTGTAATGCAAATACAAAGTTCAGTAACACCAACCATAGAACATTATACTGTAATTGGAATTGTACTTTAATGCCAGATAGCCCCACATTCTTCCTTTTGGCTCCATTTGGCCATGTGTCCTGTTTTGTGCATGCTTACCGCTTGGCTCTCTAAGACCTGTGAGTATTTTGCCTTTGCAACATTACTCATTAGTTTCAACTCTTCCTTACACCTCTATCAAGCTTCTACCTTTTTGTTAAATGTAAAGTCCCATATATATTGGAATATATCTTTATTAGGAAGTTAATGTAACTTTCCAAATGTGCAAGCATTTTTATTAGATGATTACTGGTTTATTAGTATTGATACTTTACGGGCTGAGTGGTCTGTTATGATCCTATTTTTTCCCAGAGGTTTTGCTATTTTTTAGTATACAATTTTAAAGACCACAAGGTTTTTCAAAAATGTACATATTATGCTATATACATATCACTATTTTCCCTCCCTCTTGTGCAAGTAAAATACAATACTGCCATTATAAAGTCAACATGGTTAAACAGCAGGAAAAATATCCTGTTTCACAGATTTTCTAAGATGACCACTTTTTTCATATGTTAAAAATCTCAGAATGAGGGATGTCTTACAATCAAATGGCATCTTAGTATTATATAATACTTAGACTGACAGCTGATTATTTTTTAAGTGGTACGTAAAATAACAATATGTCTTACAATCCATGGCATTTTAGATACAATAAAATGTGGTAGCATTAAAAAATGTAAACCAGGCCATTTTGTGCCTGATGATTTTCAAACTACTTTCCTGGCTGTAATTAACTATTCAGTTTAGCCTAAAAGTAACAAATATACTTTCCCCAACTTTCTCTCATAGCTCTGAACTGTGAGGAAAAACCTAAGACAAATCAAAAATTAAGTGAGTGGGCTTCCCTGGTGGCGCAGTGGTTGAGAGTCCACCTGCCGATGCAGGGGACACGGGTTCGTGCCCCGGTCTGGGAAGATCCCACATGCCGCGGAGCGGCTGGGCCCGTGAGCCATGGCCACTGAGCCTGCGCGTCCGGAGCCTGTGCTCTGCAACAGGAGAGGCCACAACAGTGAGAGGCCCGCGTACCGCAAAAAAAAAAAAAAAAAATTAAGTGAGAGAAGAAATCAGATACGTCCGTGAACAATTTTCACTTAGGAAATACTGACAGGGAAAAAGGAAGTTATCAAAATCCAGAATTCTACTCTACCCCCAAGAAGCTATTCTTCCTGGAGGCTTCCTACCCCCTCCCACATACAAATCCAACTCAGAAACTGTGGCCATTGTTTTAGAAGTAAATGATGGTTGGATTTGCCCAGGAGTGCAGAGGGATGGTGGGTAGGAAAATTCCCCAGGGAAAATAGTTGCTGGGGAAAAAAGAAGTATCCATATCTCTGAAGTTGAAATGAGAGCCAAAAGGCAACAAATATGATAAAAAAGAGTGAGAGAAAAGCAATGGAGAGAAAAGGATAAATATAAAGTGCTCTTCTTTTCTAAAAATTTAATCACAAACTTTGACAGAAATGCTTTCTGAAAAATTGGACACCCATAGTGACTTTTACAATTTAAAGCATTTTGCTAAACATAAAAATTCAGAGAATTCAAAACCTGACTCTGCAATTGCCTAATATTGCTTCCTAAACATCTTAAAATAAAAATCATGTGAGGCACTCATTAAAGATACAGCTTTCTAGGCTTCTTCCCCTGGAGGTTCTGGTTAAGTGGTGTTGGAATGGGGCAGGGAATCTCTATTTTTACAATTACTCCCAGCTGACTGGTATCATCAGGGAAGGTAGGAAAGAGCCTACAAGTCTCCCCTTTCATCTGTCCCAGATGTAGTCCACTTTGTATACGGTCATCAGTTACTTTCCTAAAACATGACCCCCTTAACTAAAAAACCTTCAATAAGCTAAAACTACACACCTAAAATTAAAAACCATCTTCCACAATTTGGCTATTTCCTTTCTGAGCCCTCTTTGTGCTGCAACTGCATTAATCATGTGAGTCTTCCCAAACATGCCTCACTTAGAGGCCACTGCTCAAGCACTGTTGTTTCCTCTCTAGGATGCCATTCTCACTCCCAAATTTACCAGTCCCAATCCCACCTCCTTCCAGAAGCCTTTCCAGACTCCTTCAGGCAGGACTACTTCTTTACCCACCATACTGTCATTTGAAGGGAACTTTTAACAAGCTTCCTTACATGTTAATTGATGCTCAATAAATTAACATGGAATGGACTGAATAAGGTTAACTACTGTTAAATTAATCATACAAGGTGGCCATGAGACTGAAGTGGCTCTAACGCCTTGGTTGCAAAGGGAAAACCAATCCAGAGTCAATCCTGCAAAGGCCTCAGGACTAAGAACAACCAATCACAGAAAGCCAACTACTCTCCCCCAAATAATGTAATGGGTTAAGCTGCAGCCAACCAAATAATTTCCTTGCTTTGCTTCATGTCTTCTCTATAAAAACCTTGCCCCAGCTCCTGTTGGTGGAGTGCTCCTAACCACTTCCAGTTTGGAGCTACCTGATTCAAACTGATATCTGCTCAAATAAACTCTTAAAAATGTTAATATGCTTCAGTTTATCTTTTACCACTTCTAATTATATTAGTTGAAACAAGATTTGTAACTGTTCAAAGTTTTATTTATAGGCTCTTTTTGCTATCACCAGCTCCCTAATGTATGTTCAATATTCAGCATCAAAGTCAATCTTTCTAAAGAAAAAAAAAAAAGCAACAACATTTAGAAATCACCTTTCCATCAAGAAAACTGTGCTTAGCAGAGTTAAAAAAATACATAATAAAATTTAGAGAAACTCCTATTAATTGATAAAGTCATTCAATTACCAGAATTCATTAGACCATGAATTCAATCATCTCTTCGATGACATTAGCTGCTTCTTTAAGAACAGAAAGTATCCTTCTAAAACTATTCATTTTTAATTGAAAGTTGCTTGGAAAAATATACCACTAAAGAGGAAAAGTGTCTGATCTGATATTACTACTACTTTATACATGTTCTGGAAAATTTAAAAATCCAAAACTACATGCTTTTGTTAAAAATACCAGTTTGTCACAGAAGAAAGTCAAAACCATTTAACTATCTCATGCTTTGATAAAGTCGGTTGACTTCCTGGAGTATATACAAAAGTAACTCTCAAAGAGTCAGTCTGTCCTGAATATGAACCACAGACAAGACACATATCAAGGGCTGTGAGAGACAAGGGATAAACTATGACCTCAAGAAAGGTAGGCCATAAAAGCAAATCTCAGAAAAACACCTTCAGAATGCCTGACCTTGTGTAGTGTTAGCTCATTACTCAAGGTTAAGCATGATTTATTTAGACAAGCCTAGATAAATGAATGCATTAATCTGCAATATTAAGATGTCTTTCAGTAGTCCCTCTCCCTATGAAGGTTTCCTTGTGCAAGCCAAAGTCAACCAACTTCCAAGTAGACCTTAGCTCCTGCAATTATCTCTTGAATCTATCTGCAAATCCCCTGCTGTCACCCCTGTCCTAAACAAATGGTTCTCAAAGCAGTAGCTGTGTCCCACCCTCAAGAGTTTCTGACTACGGGGTGGGGCCCAGAATTACTTTTCGAACAAATCCTCAAGTAATGCAAATGATACATGGACCACATTCTGAAAACACAGTCCTGAAATATCCTCATCTCCTCTAGATTAGTATAATAGTCTCCTAACTACTCTATCTACAACCACTTATGTACCACCTTCAATCCAGTCTCTATTATATGAGATTTTTTAAAAAACTCAAATCTAATTATCACACCCACATCACCTTCTCAGTTTCATGAACATGCCATGACCTTTACTTCACTTGTAACACTAGTTAGTGCTACCAGACATTACTTTGTCACCTTGTCAACTGATGATAATGAACTGTAGGCACCCCAAAAGGTTAACCCATAGTTTTTTTAACACACTGCAAATGACAAGTGCCTGGGAGGTTCCTTGGAAAAACTGAAATTTCTTTTATCCCTAATCCCTACAAAATATGGTCTTTTTGAATCACTGAATAAGAAGCTTTAAAGGAATGCTGATTAAGCTGCCTCTCAGCTTCTAACCCAGTCTCTTTACTCTGCTCTGTGACGCTGGGGTTGAAGTCTGCAAAGCACATTTCTTCTATGACAGCTGGCTCCCTTTTAGGATGAGCCAACGGGCAGATGCTAAAGGGAGACTGGAAGGCTGGAAGAGGAACACACATGCTCCTTTCCTTTTTGTTTCTTATCTGCTCACCATCACCCCAGCAACACTTCATCTTGCAGAATCATTTGTTCCAGTAACTGCAATTTATATCAGTTTGCAGTTTTTCCAAAACTCCCAGAACCAGCTTCAACCATGATCATACAGCCCGCTAGAATTCCCTTTTCAAAAGGCTGAAGCCCAGCTTCACAGTGTCCCTTCAGAGACACCAGCCACAGAGCATCCCCTCCCCAGGTCTCAGTCCCAGCTCTACAGTCCCTCCTCTGAACTTCAATGGCAAAGCAACAAAGCAGAACCCTCTTGCTACACATCTAGGTCCCAGCTCAAAGGAGCCCCCCACCAGATTCTAAAGGTTGGCTTCAACCTTGTCCATTGGTTCCCCTAGGAACTAGAGATGATAAATGCTTCCTAAAGTTACTACCTCCTTGATATTTTGGTTTGCATTTTTTGTCTCTAATACCTAGTTAACAACTTTTTACATTAGAATCTCTGGCAAAACAACTGGTGTAATTTCTATCTTCTAATAAAATCGTGACTGATAACAGTGTAACACTAAAGGAAGAGAAGAAAGGCTCTGATTAGTTAGGCTAAATGATTAAAGTACACATAAAGAGCTAGATGCATTACAGAGTAATAAGTTAACAGGAAAAAAGATGACAGGAAGAGTAGAGGTGCTATGACAACTTCTAGAGCACCTATGCCTTTATAAAGAAAAAGAAATTCTAAAAAGTCAGAAGGGACATAGTTGGTCTTCAGAGACTAAGAGGAGGCATAAAGCAGGTTCACAAAACAGCTCAGGAGACGATAAGTTATTAAAGACAAGGCACACTGATAGAAATTTTAATTACTATATTAAACCTTCCAACTTGTGGAAAGTGAGTTTTATGAATTATATTTATGCTGTACATAGCTATATGTAACTGTACCCACTTTTATGGCATAGTAAAATTTATCAAGGCATTTTAACCAACTGTTTATGGAGTAGGCTAAAATTTGAAGACAAACGCATTTTTAGGGAAATTAGTGAGAAAAGGTCTGGATCAAAGACACTGTCTCTCATGTACCACAATGTTCACTGCAGCACTATTTACAATCGCCAGGACATGGAAGCAACCTAACTGTCCATCAACAGATGAATGGATAAAGAAGATGTGGCACATATATACAATGGAATATTACTCAGCCATAAAAAGAAATGAAATTGAGTTATTTGTAGTGAGGTGGATGGACCCAGAGTCTGTCATACAGAGTGAAGTAAGTCAGAAAGAGAAAAACACATACTGTATGCTAACACATATATATGGCATCTAAAAAAAAAAGGTTCTGAAGAACCTAGGGGCAGGACAGGAATAAAGATGCAGACGTAGAGAATGGACTTGAGGACACAGTGAGGGAGAAGGGTAAGCTGGGACAAAGTCAGAGAGTGGTGTGGACATATATACACTACCAAACGTAAGATAGATAGCTAGTGGGAAGCAGCCACATAGCAGCTGGGTGCTTTGTGACCACCTAGAGGGGTGGGACAGGGAGGGTGGGAGGGAGACACAAAAGAGGGAGGAAATATGGGGATATATGTATATGTATAGCTGATTCACTATGTTGTAAAGCAGAAACTAACACAGCACTGTAAAGCAATTATACTCCAATAAAGACATTAAAATATATATATATAAAGACACTGTCTCTGCTGTAAAGAACATAGGAAATGTTTTTGTAATATGGTCGCAAAGAAGAAATTTTTCAGCAAATGAGACAGAAGATGCAGCTCTTATTTGGAATCCTACAGGAATTTGAACTCTAAATCACTTTGCAGTTCCATCAGAAGTTTGAATTACATGTATTTGGTTTATTTACAGTAGATAAAGTACTGTATGAAGGGAAGTCTATGCATAACACTTCAGTGTTTCTAATATTCAAGATTTTCCTGGGAATATAAAATTAACTGCTGTCTTCCTTCAGAAGTTTTAGATTTGCATTATTGACTAAATTACCATTTTAGTCAATTCAGATTAATTGTATGCTGCAAAGAATATCGGAAAACCATAGTTTTCAGAATTTTCTTCAAACTGTTTAAAGTCAAATGATGGAATCAAAATTTTAAATTCCATTTGTAAGTTAAGAAATTATTTTATATACCTTTAAAGTTCACATACAATTATCTTTCTAAAGGGTACATAATATAACAGTCTCCTGGAACATGCTTGTCCTAGAATGACAATAACATTTACTTAACATTTTTAAATACCCAAATAATGAAAATCAAATTATTTTTAAAAATTCACCTGTTGATGGTGAAATACAATAATCATCCTCTACAGACTGGCCATAGAGATCATCATCTTCAAAATCTAAAATAAAAATACAAGAGATAAATTCACTTACAAGTTCTTTTTATATTCTTAGTTATTAATGAGGAAACATCTGAATTCTCTCCGAAATAAATTAAATTAAATTAATTAAATTGTTCATCTAAATTAAAGGAACTTAGAATGTCCACTTTTCAAAAAAAATTCTAAAAATTCTACCCAAAGTAGTTATTTACCGACTTTCTATATTTATAAAGACATACATGTTTTTAGATTTTTAAGCTAATTGAGTTTTAAGAAGTTTTTCCAAGTTTTCACTTCGTGTGATCAAAGAATAATCCCATACCCCATGTACTTGAATTGTCCTTCCAGTATTGACAAAAATCTGAAATAAGCCTTCCATCCATTTTTTCACCAGATGCCTGCTCTAAGCAAAACATTTATTTTCCATACAACTGACTAGCGCAGGGTATACAATCAGACCATGAAGGCAGTTTTTCTTCATGTAAAGCTAGGTAATGCACAAAACCCAGCTTATCCTAAACTCCCCTCTGCTCTAGCTAATTGGCCTTTTTTCAAACTGACTACAATATGCTCTTTGCCCAGATTTTCCTACCGCTGTTTCCTTCTCCTAGTTAAGGTTCCAGCTCAAATGTCATCTATTTCAGAAGTCTTCCCTGACCACTCCGGGTAAAGCAGCAAGCCCTGCCTGCCACTTTTATTCTCTAGCACACTCCTCTAACTGAACGTCTTCAAAGCACCATACCTGGTTCACTCCATTGACTATAAGCTCCTTCAGGGCAAGACTGTCTAGACAACTACCTGACACATGCTTGGCATAAATTAATACTTGTTTTATTATAAATTAATGAATCAATCTATAAAACCCCACAAAGAACATAAACATGTTTACATAAGTGTATTTATTCATTCAACAAATACTAACACTATGCCAGGGGCTATCAGAGACATTTGGGGTACAAGACTGAGTGGCAGGCACATTCCCAGATCTCTACAAACCTAAAATCTAACAAGGGAAGACAGACGAGAAAACGAGCAATTATAAAACGATATTACGACTGTTTGAGACATAAGAATACAGAATGATCTGGGAACACACATAGGAACAACAAAAACAGAATTGGGAGTGGGGTGGCTAGGGAAAGATCCCCAGGAATATCATATTTTAAACCAATTCTAAAGGATAGTTAGCTAATTTCTGAGGGTATTCATGTAGCAGCAGCAGGAACAGCATGTTCAAAGGCTGAGACCAAATATTTATGGCAAAGAAAAATTACATAAATGCTACTATTGGATGAAAATGTGTAAATTTTTACACATTCAATAAATTATTAGATCACAATCCCGACTTAATAAAAAATATTAGCAAATAAATGAGAAGCCATTCACAAAAAAATATATTTGGATATTAAAGACAAGAATCTTTTTATACTGGGTCAGTTTTTCACTACTGAAATGAACCCTAAAAGTGTTAGAGTATCAGAAGATAAAGAGAATTCTTTCCTGGGATTTTTGTCAAGTGGTTCTTTTCCTCAACAATATTTTGGAGTATTTGCTGCACATAAAGCATTGTACTGGCTAATGGAGTAAATATAAAAATAAAGTATGGGCTTTGCCTTCCTGGGACTTTTATTAATTAGTAGGTGAGGCAGTCTTGTAAACTACTACCCATATTACAGAGAAGAACACAATGAGAGTTAAGGAGAGGAGCCAATAGATTTTGGAGCATAAAAATCTCTGTAATGAAAAAAAAAAATCTCTCTAGTGAAGTTATATTACTTTTGAGAATTTTTAAATGATTATCTGAGAGAAGGGAAAGCTTAACTGAGAAGAGAAAAAAACTGGACACTTAAAATAAGTAGAACTTTCACAAGCAAGAAAAGGGGATGGACCTCCAATGCTATAGGAACAGCTTGGTTATGATGTCATCAACTGTTCCAAAGAAATCTGAACACCTGATGTGGGGTGGCTAAGGTGAGAAGATACTTAGCACTCACTCCCTCAAGCCAAGCACCTCTCCTTCAGGATACCTTCCTTCACATACGAGTTCTGCTTAAAGTCCTCCGACTCATTCTGAACAGTTGTTCTCACTTAAGTAGCTCCCATAGCACTTCATAATCATCCGTTACTTGTGTATCTCCCTCTTTAAACTCCCTCAAACATCTTGCTGTTGGTCCCCAAAGCTCAAACAGTACTCCAAGCACTCACTGTTGATTGAGGACATGATAAATATCTATTAAAGAAATGCGTAAGTAATAATTAGACCTATTCGTGTCTTTTACAGCATATTTGCAAAAATATCTCCCAAGCTAAAGTCATTTCTCAGGTAACAGTGGTCCACAGGCAATACTTAACATCCACCGCAATACTGAAAAAGAATTCCATTCTGAAGTGACCACCAGGAACCTAACACGTGCCAGGCTAACTGGATCACTGCCTTCAAATGCAGCAAAGGGTATTAGCTGCCCTCCGCTATGATTAGAGCATACTGATGTTCTAGAATAATCTGCTGGGAATGCTAATCACCACCACCAATATACTAAGCACACTGCATGCCCTGTACTCAACAAAGTGATAGATCTTTATTCATTTGCACTCCTTCATACTTGTTTACAGTTTTAGTTTGTGTGATGCTTGGTGATGCCTACAAGTATCCACTGTATAGAAATTAAACTTCTGGACAACATTCATATTTTTTTATTTCACTTTTAAAATCAGTAAGTCCTTTTAGAAGCCCCCTTTCTTCTAATACTACTTTTTTTTCCCAAAAAGTACATTTATATTCAGCATGACCAACCAAGAACTGAGTACACACCTCAAGATCATCTGATCAACTTACTCTTTGGGCCTTTTTAATATGTATTTTTTTCTACCATCTCCTAAGTTTCCAATTTAACTTGAAAAGCATACAAAATAAGTTAGTCAGCTAATTCAAGCCAGGTTCTGCACTAAGTGTGTAGGAACAAACACACAAGATTTACCCTTTAAATCTAACAGTTACAGCAGAACGGCTGAATGTAAGCATTAGGTCAATCCTTGTTTTACAAATAAGAAAGTTTCATGGGCCTGTTTGAAAGGAGGGTCGGGGAGAGAAGCTCGAAGTAGGAAAGTGTGTAGCCGACCTGGGGGGAAACAATGGGAGAAGTAATAATGCTTACGTGGGTAACTATCACCGGATCCCAACCTTTTCAAAAGTCCTTCCCATATGAGGCCCTGCAGCATCTCCCCTACCCTAAATAAAACCAATCCCAGAAGGAAAAAAACACTACTTAAAACAACGCCATTCGGTGGAGCTCAGGCGTCCTGTAATTTTCTCCAAATGAGCCTCCTCTGAACGCCAACCTGGCACCACTGACGAGAAACTAACATATGGAAGTGAGTGCCAACCGGCTGCTATCCCGGCTGGAACGATAAAAATGACGGCCCGGCATAACCCTGCCACCTACCTTCATCGTAGTTATAGCCTCGGACATTCCGATGCCTGGCCATGACGGCGGAGAGGGCGTTCGCCACAGCCGCTTACAAACTACCAGCTCGAATACTGACAAGGCGCCAACTGCGGCCTGCCGATTACCTATACGCCATCTTGGCTTCCGGCAGGCCTCAGCGCTGAGCGCCTGCGCACGCATGACGTCTTATCAGAGTACGGCAACCTCTCAGGGTCATTCCCCTCTCTGAGAACGCATGCGCACTCATGCTCACGGGAGGGGTGCGTTTCGGCGAGGCCGCGCCCATGGATAAATTGACTGACGGGGCTTTCGCCGGAGACGAATTACACCGCTTATAATTTGTTAGTTTGGACTTAATATTTCGAGTCGGGATCCTTGACCTACGCCGGCGTTCCAGATTATTTTCCAAATTTGGTTTCTGATAATCTAGTGAAAAAGCTGACTGTGTGCTCAGTAAGAGCACGAACCTTGTCTTACCCAGCTTTCATCTTTGCGGCCTACTTAGGCGCTAATGGGCATTAACAAACTTGTATACGTTTGGTGTAAGAATTAGTCCAAGTTTTAAAGGCGAAAAAAAGACTCTTCATAAACGGGTATATTTTCATTGAGAACCTGGCTACAATAGGTCACCATGCATTTGTGTATGCAATTCGTGGTTTCATGTATGTGCTCCATCCTGCATTAATACCTCTAGTAAAACACCTGTCTGCCCTTAGCCATGTAAATGATTATCATCAGATCATAGAGGATTCAGTGAACACTCATTCAACACAGTAACATGCTAAGATTACTAAATATAGCTTCTTAGATACTGGCCTTAAATGGTGATGAATGTTAATGAATAAATCTATACCTATTATTAAGCATCATTTCTTAGGTCACAAAGTGAATGATGCTATGTAAAAAATCAACCTCCTCATTTTACTGAAGAAACTACACTTTAGTTTTACTTTTATATTTTTGAAGTGGTGATATATCAAATTCTAGAAATAAAAGCTTACTTAGCTTTTTATTATCCATGATGGAAAAAAATAATGATACAAATTCAACTCATATTTGTAAGTGGCTTGAATGGTAACTTACACATGTGTTTGAATGTGTCTAACCACCAAATGTTTGTTTTTAACTATCATTGCTGTTCAATGTAACTCCAAGACAAAATTTTACACAAAAATAGTTGCTAATTTCATATGGCTTAAGTGTTTACACTTTTAGGTAATGTTTATGTTGTAGCCTGTTTCTTCGTCTGTAAAATGGCGATAGTAATAGTGTGTAACGTACAGAGTTGTGAATAATCATCCTTGTAGAAGGATTTCACACAGACAAGACAAAGGTTTGGGCTATGGGTTGTAAATTGTGACTAGGAAAAGTATTCTGGGGGCAAGGGAGGGGCAGCAAAACTAGTGGAAGATAAGGGATGTTTCAGTAAGTTTGTACAAACCCATTTCAGCATCAATTCCTAGTTTCTGTTGATAAGGATGGTATCTTATCTGTCTTCTGGTATAGGAAGGACAGTTTTCTCATAGGAAATTTTATGACCTGCTTTTAGGTGGAAAGGAAAAGGCCTGAGAGCCCTTCTTGATGTTTCTCAAGTTACTTCAATTCAAAATAATCAATATACCAAAGCATATTTTAGGGTGACATGCCCTGAACTCCTTCAGTACTCAGTAAATTCTAGTTCTCTACCCCACTAATTGGAAAGCTTTATGTTTGTTTCTCTAGCACCCTAATGTCTGGCACTTTGAATGTTTGCTAAATAAATTAATGAATTTGAAAAGACAGATATATAATAGATATAATATCTTGCTATGAGATATTTAACAAATACCACAAACAACTATCCAACTAATTCATCTTAATATCAATTTTTTAAAAAAATTATAAGTGAAAGTAGCATAACTACCTTATAAAGTTTTTAACACCTTTATTGAAGAATCATTGACAAGGAATAAACTGCACATATTTAAAATATACAATTTGATGAGCTTTGACATATATATTCACCAGCGAAGCCATCAACCCAACCGAGATAATGAACTTACCCAAATTTGCAAAATTTCCTCAAGTATCTTTATTATCTCTCCCTCCTGCACCTCGCTGCCTCCTCACCCTGGCCTTAGGCAAAAACTGATCACCTTTCTGTCGCTATAGATATAGGATGTATTTTATAAAATTTTATGTAGAGGAAGTCATGTAATATGTATTATTTTCTTCTCTGGCTTCATTCACTCAGCATAGTAATTTTGAGATTCATCCATGTAGGTGCTTGAATCATGTACAACTCTTTGTATGGACATAAACTTATTAATCCTGGGTCAATACCTAGGAGCAGAATGGTTGGATTATCAATATGATGTTATCTTTAGTTTTTTTTTTTTGTTTTTTTTTTTTTTTTTTTGCGGTACGCGGGCCTCTCACTGTTGTGGCCTCTCCCATTGCGGAGCACAGGCTCCGGACGCGCAGGCTCAGCGGCCATGGCTCACGGGCCCAGCCGCTCCGCGGCATGTGGGATCTTCCCGGAGCGGGGCATGAACCCGTGTTCCCTGCATTGGCAGGCGGACTCTCAACCACTGCGCCACCAGGGAAACCCCTATCTTTAGTTTTTTGAGAAACTGCCAAACTGTTTTCCAAAGTGGTTGCAATATTTTACATTCCTACCAGCAACATAGTTCCATTTTCTTCACAACCTTGCCAGCAGTTGGTATGGTCTAAAGATGTTATGTGTGTTTGACATTTCTGTATCCTCTTTGGTAAAGTGTCTGTTTGAATCTTTTTTCAATTTTTAATGTCAATATTAATTTTACTTTGGAGAGTTCTTTTTATATTCTGGATACAATTTCTTTGATATATAATTTGGACATACCTCTTTCAATGTGTAACTGGCCTTTTCATTCTCTTAATAGTGTCTTTCAAATAGGAGAAGTTAGTTTTGAGGAAGTTCAATTTATCAATTTTTTTTAATAATGGATTGTGCTATTGATTTCATACATAAGAAACCTTTGCTTAACCCAAGGTTACAAAAAATTTCTCCTATTTTTAAATAAGTGTTATAGTGTTAGGTTCTACATTTAGATTTATGATCTGTTTTCAGTTGATTTTTGTATATAATGTCAGGTTTGGATCAAAGATTGTTTTTTTGTATGTATTTTCAATGGTTCCAGCACCATTGTTGAAAAGAAGGTCCTTTCTCCACTGAATTACATCTGCATATTTATCAAAAATCTGTTATTCATATATGTGTGGTCTATTTCTGGACTCTCCATTATGTTCCATTGATCTACTGATCTTTTGATCTAGCTTGACACAAATACCATGCTGTCATGATTATTGTAGCTTCAAAAATCTTAAAATCAGGTAATGTTAATCCTCCAAATTTCATCTTCTTTTTCAAAATTCTCTTAGCTATTTTAGGTCCCTGGCATTTCCATATGAATTTTAAAATGAGGTTATCAATTACTACAGATATTCTGGCTGGGACTCTAATATTTTGTTGAATCTATAGATCAATTTGGGGAAAATTGACATTTTAAACATGCAGTCTTTCAACACATGCACATCATATGTCTAATTTCTTTCAGTAATGCTTTCTGGTTTTCAATGACTTGTTTGCACAACTTTTGAAGATTTAATTCTAATTATTCCATAATATTTTTATTCTGTTGTGAATAATACATTTTTAATATCAAGGTAAATATATATAATTAAACTATTAAAATTATTAAGTTGTTTAGCACCATCAATACCCACAAAATATATATAAGAAAAAACAGTAGGAAAATAAAAATTAAAAATAAATTAGCTATATTAGCATAAAAAATATCAAATACCTAGGATGAATATAGGAAAAATGGGTAAGCCCTAAACTGAAACTAGAAAACATTGCTGAGAAAAATAAAATAACATTAAATGGAAAAATATACAATGTCCATGGATTGGAAGAGTCACTAGTATTATGTTAAATGGAAGACAGGTCAATTCCTCCCAAGTTAATCTATATTTGATATTATCCTAGTCAAATCCTACAAGTTTTTTGATGGATATTGACATATTCTGTAATAAAAATGGAGCTGCAAAGATCCTAGAATAGCCAAGACAATCTCAGAAAAGAATCAAGTTGGAAGACTTACACTATCACTAAGACTTGCTTTAATGCCATAGTAAGTACAACAGTGTGATACTGATAAGGATAGACAAATATACTATTGAAACACTGTGAAGAAAGAAATCATCACGTGTGATCATCTAATTTACAACTGAGACACCACTGCAGTTTAGAAAGGAAGAGGATAGTCTTGTCAATAAGTTGTTTCATCACAACTGTAGAAAAAAAAAACAAACATAAGAGAATATCTTTAGAGCATGAAGGGGGGCAAAGATTTTTAATCAGGGCACAGAAAGCACTAACCATAAAAGATTCATAAAGTGAACTTTATTAAAATTAAGAACTTCTGTTCATCAAAAGACAACATTCAGAAAGTAAAAAGGCAAGTTGCAGACTAGGAGAAAATACTTGCAGCAAATATATCTCACAAAGAACTCGTATCTATAATATACAAAGAAGCATATGCACCCCCCCCAAAACCCCAACAATTTAAAAATGAGTAGGAGTCCCAAAGAGGCACTTCACAAAAAAATAATATCTGTAATGGGCATTGAGCATCCTCAACGTCATCCATCATCAAAAAATGCAAATAAAATCATAATGGGTGTACCCCTACCAGAATGACTAAAATTAGAAGCACTGACAATAGTAAGGGTTGACGAGGATGTGGAGCAGTTGGAAGTCTCATAGCTAGTGCATGTGCAAATTGGTATAACCACTTTGAAAACTTTCGGCAGCATTGCCAAATACTAAACATTTGTATGCCTTGTGACCCAGAAATGCCACATCTAAGTACAGACTCCACAAAAATCAGTGCTTGTGTACAAGAATGTTTATAACAATTTTATTCATAATAGCTCCAAAATGTAAACAAACCAAATGTTTTCAACAGTAGACTAGATTAATGAAATGTGGCATGTCCATTTAGTAGGAAAATACACAGCACTGAAAAACAGCAAGGGAGGTTTTATACATATGTAAAATTTTATTGTGCTGTATATTTAAGATATCTGCACCTTTCAGTACATAAGTTATACCTCTATAAAAAAAACTAAAGAAAAAGAAAAATGGGGGGAAAATCCTTGGTATATTCAAGCCTATCTTTGATATAGAATAAGAGACTATATATACCATACAGTTTTCAAATGTTTCCTTTATACCCTCTTAGTGTGCAATTTTTAAGATATATATAAAAACTAAGAACTTTGATATATCTGGGTTAGAATTCATTTGGTAATATATCAATATTTCCCAGAATGCAGTTTGTTTTCTGTTTTCTATTCTAAACCAATCAATTTAGACTGAAATTTAGAATTTTCTATTGTTGCTGAAACAACACTACTTTGGCACCTACTTAAATACTCATAGGAATTTTGGAAAATACATTATGGTGACTTCTGTACTCCATACTTCTTAAAAAGAAATAAAGGAATTACTCTTACTCATTAAGAAAGGAAGAGTTGGAAGAGAGGGAGAATCATTGTAATTGTGACAGTAGACACAGCATATGAGAAAAGTCTAGAGTTTTCTAATTAAATGCCTAGGAAAGTATGGCCTATAGTCCAAAATGTAAAACAACATATGTAGGTAGAGGATCCTTTTGGGGTCCTTTGCAGTTCTGTGATTATGATTACACATTAATAATGTACATCTATTCATCTTTATTATTACCAAATATCTGTAAAACTATAAACAGGTGACAATTTTCCTACTCACCTTCTAAATTAGTTACGTAACCCTCTGTCTGACCTAATGATATTCTTACCCTCGTCTATGGAACTTCCCCTATCTTCGTGTATTATTCATTTTTTCTCTTCTTTCCTTTTTTCTTTCATTTATTTTCTTTCTTACTTTCTTCCTCTCTCTCTCTCTCTCTTTTTTTTTTTTTTTTTTTTTTGCAGTACGCGGGCTCCTCACCATTGCGGCCCCTCCCGCCGCGGAGCACAGGCTCCGGACGCACAGGCTCAGAGGCCACATCCCACGGGCCCAGCTGCTCCGCGGCACGCGGGATCCTCCCGGACCGGGGCACGAACCCGCGTCCCCCGCATCGGTAGGCGGACTCCCAACCACTGCGCCACCGGGGAAGCCCCCTCTCTTTTTTTTAAACATGCACATAGATGAGTGAAAACTGGCAAGAGCCAGTGAATAGGTGCTACATCAAGATAAAGCTTTTCCCCCAAAGGGCTTGAGGCCATCCAGGGATTCCTTGTTTGACAGAAGCATTGACAGCATAACTAAACAAACAAGAAGGTGTTCAGGGAAGCTGAAAGAGATCTTCAAAGAAATTCAGTGGGTGATTTTAAAATTTCTGTGTGGTATTATAGAGCTTAATGCAGAACATATCAAAACTTTGAAAAGGCAATGGTGGGGTCCTGAACTTCATAAGGCAGAATGATTCTCTACAAGAACAAAGTAGAAGTCAAAGTGTTCTACATTTAGATGTGAACTACACTCATTGGGGAATACCAGCAAAACAATAATGCGAGGGCAAAACCTTCCTACACAGGTAAGTTCTTTCAACCACCAATCCTGGGCTGTCTAACTGTCAAGCACTTTGTCATAAAATATGACAGTAAATATGGTTCAGGAATTCTTTATAAGATTCACTTTTTCAAGTTCATGTTGTTCTAAGTGTTCTAAAAATAACTAATCCTCCAGTTTAAAATCTTTCAATGGAGCCACATTACTTACAAAGTAAGTTTAAATCCTTAGAAAGGCATTGGCATCCTTTGTAATTTCACTGCTGCCTGGTTTCACACATCACCTGCCATCACTCTGCCACCCTACCTGAGTCAATCTACACCATAGTTCTTGCTTTTAGTGTTTCATGCTCCTCCTGCCCCAGGACATTTGCAGATGCTACCCTTTCTGCCTAGAATGCCCTTCAATCTTCATGCCGTCTTATATTACTCAGGAGAACCCCAGTAGCATCACACATTCTGTGATGCCTTCCTTGACTCTCACAGAATAAGCACCCCTACTCTGGACACTCAAAGTACCTGCTGGTAGTCTCTGTTATAACACATATTAATAATATTCTAATTGTCTATGTTAGTATCTATCCATCTCCCCAGCTAGATATAAATTCCTTAAAAGCAGGACATCCTTTAGCTTATTTTGTATCTCCAGCATTCAATATAGTGACTAGTACAAAACTGGAAAAAATAAAATACATTTTGTTGAATGATTGTTGAGTAAATTTATAACTTATAAAATAAATATGTTTGTAAGGTAGAAGAATTTCATAACTTTGGAGACATCAATATCAATCGGATAAAAAGAAACTTTTTGCAAGGAATGAGAAAGAGAGAGTGAACAATACGGAAATATAGGCTGTGAGTAGAAATTTCTAGATTACAAGTCTCTTTTATATATACCCAAAAGAAACAAAACACATGTTCACACAAAATGTTGCAGACAAATGTTCACTGCAACATTATCCATGATAGTCAAAAGGCAGGATCAACTGAAATATCCATTAACTGATGAATGGATTCTTTTTTGAAGTGGTAATTCCACACAGTAGAATATTATCTGACAATAAAAAGGAATGAAATACTGATAATATGCTACAACATGGATGAATCTTGAAAACATTACATTAAGTGAAAGAAGTCAGTAAGAAAACATATATTGCATGATTGCATTTATAAGAAATGTCCCCCAAAGGCAAATTCGTAGAGAAAGAAAATAGGTTAATGACTACATAGGGCTAGGGAAGTTAGGGGCAAATGGGGAGTGACTGCTTATGGGCAGGGTGTTTCTTTTGGGAGTAATGGATTTGTTCTAAAATTGATTGTGGTGACGGCTACACATCTCTGAAAATATACATAAAAAACGCTTTAAAAATTGTACACTTTAAATGGGTGATATGTTAATTATATATCAATAAAGCTGGGTTTTTTTGAAGAGTCTCAGTGAAATTCAATCTCTTTCAGATAAATATTTAGTCAATTTGAAGATCAAATTTTCATCCTTGAAATTGAGGAACATGGGTGCAGTGAGAAGCTTCTGCAAATTCTCAGCTGAGAAGGAGAAATATCTAGCACAGTGGCAACTTACTACAGTGGTTAAGAGCTACCTGAGTGAAAAGCCTTGTTCTTCCATTTACCAACTATGCAATCTTGGGTCAATTGCTTGTCCTCTGATGCCTTATTTACCATGCTGTAAGACGGTGGATAAAAACTGAACAGCCTTAAAGGACAGTGAGGATTTAAATATAACATCTCCTGTTATATAGAAAGCATTCCAACAATTCTCCTTAGGCCCCATTGACTTCCGTTGCGTTCCGAAGCCCATCTTGTCTTTGAATGTTATGTCAGTCCCCACTGAGATGGGATTGGTCTGGTTTTGTGCCTTGGTGCTGACATCCATCACACTGACACCCTTGAACTTTACCACTACCTCCAGTGGTAATGCCCCCATGAGGCCTTCACAACATTACTTCAGGCCTCTTGGCCCATCAGAATGTTTAGTACTTTCTTGCCCCTTGGCAGGGCTGATCATTAAATGTTTTCTCAGCTCTGTGCTGTAGCAAGACAACTTCAAAACTTTTCTTTTAATATAAGTTTATTCCACAGTGATCATTCCCTTAGCACTAAAACATATTTTCTATGGAATTATTTTGTACTTATATTTGATGGTTAATATGTGTACTTTGTTGCCTTTATGATGGAATGATGCTTTGAATTATACCTGTAGAATTCTACCATGAAACATAAATGCATTTGAAAGATGCATGTTGAAAGAATGTTGAAAATGCCAACAAATCATAATTTAAAGTAAGTCATCAAGAAATCTGAACTCACCAAACTATAAACTCATATTCCTATTTCATGATGCCAAGCACATAATAGATTTTTTAAAAATATTTGTTGAAAATTTTATACAAATAGAAAGATTGAATTATCTTTCTATTCTCTCTACAGGAAATATTACAAAATTATTGTCATGGGAAGAGGTAATCAAATTATATGCAAATAAAGATATAGGAAAAAGTATTATAGAAGTGTAATAGGCAATTCATAGATGTATTGTTATTTTTAAGGATTTTATGATGGTGGTGGTATTTGCCAGCTTTTTAAATACATTTATAATCTTTTGAGATTCTTCTTTTCAATCTAAATATGTACCTACTTTTCAAAATAATTTTATAATTATTTCACGTTTCTCTTCCTAAAGAAAACTCCAAAACTGAATAAGCTACAAACCCCACCAAACCTGAATCTACTTTGATAAGCAAAGTCAAGGATAAATAAGCTGAATTAATGGGCTAACTTCCTGCATTTTACTCCTCTCCTTCAAGCATCGATCAGAAGTTGCACCTTAAAAGTCTACAGTTTCTTAGACAAGGAATAATGTAGAGCAGTGGTGAAGATACCAAATAAGAAAAGAAGGATCATGTGGTCTGATTGTTGCATTGTCTGAAAAAACATGAGCAAGGGAAACATATTAGTTCTGACGGGAAATTTGAAGAACATTGGACAAGAAAGATAGTTGGGTGGAAATACTTCAGTGAGAAGATGAAATACTTATTTGTCCATTCTGGTCTCGATTCAGGCTTGCTGGAAATACGTTGTTAGTGCACACATAACTTCTTGGATCTACAGCTTGTCCATTTCTTTGTGTCCTCTTGAATGCTGCCTGTGTTATGTTTAGTTTAGGGACGTATACGGCACCTTAGCCATGGGAAAGAGGTGTATCCACGGTACAAAATGCTGCAAGGCACCAGCAGAATATTAATAACACATCAAAGGGCAAAGCACTTTTAACTCCCAAGGGAAAATTCAAAGCAAAGAAAATTTACAAATTAAAGTTAAAGGAGAAAAAAAGCATACACATAAAAGGTAGGGTTTGAAAAGGTAAAATAGGGTCTCATTAGAAGTCATTCAGAACAGTGAACCGTTTGAGGAATTTCCCTCCCTTGCCTTGTCATGCTCTGTTTTCTTTGAAAAGGCAGAGATGAGGTATGGTGTCAATGGGTTGTCTAGGAACCTAAATCTGGAAAAACTCTGAGGAGACAAGAGTAAAATAATTTAAATCAAAACCATTTAAGCCACTTGGGATAGTTCTTAGAATTTCTTAAGAGGAAAGTTGGAAAATGGGAAAAGCAGAAGGGAAGTATTTTTTTCTTTCTCATCTCAATATGTGTATAAGTCTGGAGGTGTTGGTCATCTTGGCAAATTGGGGTATGGGACAGTCACACAACACTGTTGCCTATATATTAGACCACTGATTTTGCACACTATCCCATAAAATCTGTTAGCAGTTTTGAAAACATCACACTGAGAAGAGGCCACTTGATACCGATTAACTTTTTATGACCAAAGGTAATATAGGAGCTTGGCTCCTAATTTTTATTTGAACCAGGAAATTTTTCAATGTGATTAGTCATTTTCTGCTTAGTTTTCTTATACTGATTTGTGATTCTAGGGGTATGATTTAAATAAGCAAGAGTTTCTTTGACTATGGTTGAAATGTACATAATCACATTGATATGACTAGAAGGTTTATAGCCATGTTTGCATTTAGATAAATAATTGAATAGACATTAATCCTTTTCAAGTAGAACATTGAGCAATTACTCCTAATGGTCTCCCATCACAATTGTGGTAGATTATACTTTCCTAAAATGTTTGCACCAGTGTATTCCGTCCAACATATTTTCCTTACCGTGTGAATGCTGGCATTCTTCCATTGAGAGATGGAAGGGGGGCTATATATCCCCTCTTAAAACTGGGTAGACCAGTGCCTACAGTGGAAGCAACGTTATGCGCCTTCTACGCTGCCATAAGAGATGATGCAGCTTCCACCCAGTCCTCTTGGGATGCTCATTCTTGGAACTTAGCCACTTAGTATTGTAAAGACACCAAATAGCCACATGGGAAGACCATGTGTCAGTGTTTCAGCATCAGCCTTAGCTGAGGTCTCAGATGACAGCCAGCATCTACAACCATGAGGCTTCAGGTGATCCCAGGCCCCAGCCTTCCAGATGCCTCAGCTGATGCTGAGGGGAATAGAGAAAACCTGTCCTCACCCATCCTACTCATATTGCAGATTTATGAGCAAAAATAAATGTTGTCTTTGTTTTAAACCAATAAGTTTTGGGGTGATTTGATATGGAGCAACAGATAACCAGAATAATTATCAACCCAAAAATATTTCAGGGGGCGATAGCAATAAATACTGCCATGTTTTAATAAAGACTTCACATACCTACAGACTGATAATTCATAAAAATATTAACGTTAGTTAAAGTTAATGTTCAACACTATTGATTATGATCATTTGTATGACAAAGAATAAAAGTTTCAACAGTCTGTTTTAAGTGAGGTTTTGGTATTGTGGTAGGTTTGTTTTTTTTTTTTTTTTTTTGGTTACTAGCCACAATTCTGAAAACTGCCTCCTAGGTATTCCATGAATAATCACAAAAGATCTTTTTATTCCATTCCATTGATATTTTATACTAAAATAACTCAGGAAGGCTAGTGTAACAAGGACTTGATTTTCTAATTTAAAAATTTATGTTATGAAATTCTGTAGTCTCTACTCTTTAACATGTTACCCAACACATTAATTTCCTGAAAAGTATTAAGGAACAAATATTTTATTCAAAGGTTTATGCTTTTTTTAAAAACCACAACTCAACAAAGAAACGTTTGATACAATGCCCCCTTCCCAAGTAATTTAATATGGGTCATTTATGATTTTTTTTAAAAATATTATTACAATGTTATTACGTTTTAATTGTGCTGATAATTGATTCAAACTTATCTCAAGGACTTTTTATTCCTTAAGTCATTTTTTGAGTAGTGAAAGAGAAAGAGAGCAAGAAATTAAGCAAGTGACCACTACCCATGTCACTAAAATAGTCTTAATCAATTTCAATAAATACACAACATTCTCTATAAGAATGTTTTTAAAACTTTAATAAAATGCTTAAGAATTAATTGTTCCCTAGCAGGCATTTTATTTTATTTTTAATTAATTAATTTATTTTTGGCTGCGTTGGGTCTTCGTTGCTGTGTGGGCTTTCTCTAGTTGCGGCGAGTGGGGGCTACTCTTTGTTGCGGTGCACAGGCTTCTCATTGCGATGGCTTCTCTTGTTGCAGAGCACGGGCTCTAGGCGCGTGGGCTTCAGTGGTTGTAGCACATGGGATCAGTAGTTGTGGCTTGCAGGCTCTAGAGCGCAGGCTCAGTAGTTGTGGCACACGGGCTTAGTTGCTCCATGGCATGTGGGATCCTCCTGGACCAGGACTTGAACCCACGTCCCTTGCATTGGTAGGCAGATTCCCAACCACTGCGCCACCAGGGAAGTCCAGTCAGGTGTTTTAGACCTGGCAAAAGGTGAGACAATGCTTTTCCCACACTCAGAACATATTAATGTACATACATTTGTTTTAATGTGCTGGTAAGTATAGGTAAGTCTTAACCACTGACAGTCAATGAGGAAAAAAAAGAGAAAACAATAAAAAGTTTAAGAGGAAAATGATATTGGAAATTAGGATTCTTTTTTAAAAATCACAATTTGGCCAACAAGTCCAACAGGAAGAGCCAAACAGACTGGCCTTTATATTGGCCCCTCTTTCTTCTTCTCAGCCCTGGACCCAGGGCTGATGTAAGAAAATGAATACCACACTCTAGAAAAAAATGATTGAATAGCTTGGAACTAATTAGTCTAGAGAAGAGAAGACCAAAGGAAGTTACAACAGCTATTATGAAGTATATTAAGAACTTCCCTATAGGTAATGGAATCAATTGATTTTGTGTTGCCCTAGAAGGGTGGGCTTTACAAGGACGAAATTTCAGTTGACTACAAGGACAATTTAAACAAAGTTTTCAGCAATGGAATGGAATGTCTTAAGAGATAGTTAATTTCCCATTATGGAGAACATCCTACCGAGAAAATTCTAGGATTATTTCTTCATTTGGTTAGAGATTGCACTAGTTGTCCTTTCAAAAGCTCATGCAACTCTGGTCTATGATTCAATTTTTAATCAAATAGTAAGCTAAGTCAAGAAATTATTTTAAGCAAATAATAGACTGAAAGAAAAGCATTGGGGGAAGTAACAGAGGTATAAACGGGGAATTAGCAGAAAAAAAGAGAATGGAATAGGAAAAGACAAGATCAGTAAAGAAATTTAGACAGACATAATAAAGCATTCTAACTTCAGGACGATGGTTGGGACCTTGAACCAAAAATGCAACCAGAAGTTGACAGATTAACCAGAATAGAACGGGAACGAATCAGAAAGTCAATGTGATGCTTTAGAGGAGTTGATGACTGTTAAGACCCAGGGCCAAAGATACGTCAGGCACTCAGTGACTTTGAAAATATAGCTGTTTAGGTGGGAAAAGCCCAGGAAGTGGGCTAAACCCATGACCATATATTTTTGCATAATACGTACCAAAGGGTTACATGGGGGGGAAGGAGGGAGGAAGGTGAGAAGTTGGGAGAAATGGATGGAAAAGGAGATGAGAGAAATTTGTGTGAAGGTAAGGGAGAGAACTTTCCAAAAGGCCTGCAGAACTTACACATAATGGTTTTATTTATCCGTCAAGCAAAGGGAATTATTTTCTGGAAAATAAGTAAAATCTAAGTCATTTACACACTTGTATTTGTTAAAGATTACATACTACTTCAAGAGGAAGGTGTGCTAATATCTCCACATCCTGGTCAAATTCCAAGTCAAATAATTTTATTTTCTCTACCTAAACCCTCCGCTGCTTATTTGAGGGAAGTCATGCTTCACTTCCTTAAAAGCTAATAAAACATGTCTGGAGTTGTTCACACCATTATACTATGTGGTAGAATGTGATTCTCAGATTTCTAAAAGTCCACAGATTCTTTATATCCCTCAAAAAAGATGCTTTAAATTTAGGTTGTTAATATTTTTCCCAACCATAACATTTTGGATCTTTATTTAGTAATATATATCTTTATTATGTTAGCAATATATGTTTACGGAACATCATGGTTAGGAATATAATTTAATATGATTATTTTTATATAGCAAGATGGCATCTTTCCTAAAATTACATGATAGGAAGCAACTTCCAGCTTTTCTTATATTTTGCATGGTTCTCTTTGGAAGGCTCACCATAGAAATCCAAGAAAATATCAACTTCTGCTTGCTTCTTCACTCCACCTCTCAGTTGTCAGCCTTTCTGAATTCTCTTTTACATTAAGGCAAGACCTAACTTGGCTTGGTTATTGGAAAATCCTAGCATCATAGGAGGGTGGAAACTTGGCCCTAATCCAATCAACTTTCATGATAACACTCTTTCAGCTTCATTTTGGTTAATGAAAGATTACTCTGATAACCAGAAATAAAGGAACTACTTAACAATATGTCAGCTTACTATCTAGTTTGCTTCACATGTCTAAAGTGTAAAATTCTATCACCCATTGCTAGGATAAATGTCATATCTTGCAAAGACTAATCTTGCTCAACGGATGCACTTTTAAAATGTATGAATTTACTTGAAAACCAATCTGATAATAAAAACATGCCTGCAGAAGGATGATTCAGTTGTATCCATGCACTTGTCACTCAGAACTCACCCCCCCAAAAAATTATGTGATGGGGCTGGGTGGGTGTTAGAAGCATGCAAAGTCTTGATAATAGGAAAACATTAGCCACAAGATGAAAAGAAGAAACATTTATTTAAGTTCCAGGCAAAAAAATTGTCTAATAAGTTTTTTCAGACTTTATTACATGAGTACAAAGAGACAAACTGTCATTTTGCCTGAAAAATTAGTAAATCTTTAGAAAGGTTTTATTTACTTTGGCCATTATCTTTATTTTAAAATTGAGATTAAACATATTGCCCTGACTCATTCTCAAATGGTGTGCTTGAAATTGGGACTATAATTCTTCTTTGCTTCAAACATTGTAGTCCATTTTGCATACTAGTAAGGAGGGAGAGCTCTCTTTTTTAAAAATTAATTAATTAACTATTTTGGCTGTGTTGGGTCTTCATTGCTGTGCGCAGGCTTTCTCTAGTTGTGGCGAGCGGGGGCTGCTCTTCGTTGCAGTACGCGGGCTTCTCATTGCGGTGGCTTCTCTTGTTGCAGAGCATGGGCTCTAGGCATGCACACAGGCTCAGTAGTTGTGGCTCACAGGCTTTAGAGTGCAGGCTCAGTAGTTGTGGCACAGGGCTTAGCTACTCCACAGCATGTGAGATCTTCCCAGACTAGGGCTTGAACGTGTGTCCCCTGCATTGGCAGGCGGATTCTTAACCACGGCCACCAGGGAAGTCCAGGAGAGCTCTCTTGTAGAAAATGTGATCTATCTCCCCTCTATTTCCCAGTTTCCCCTATTTTCTTGTCCCAGAGTCTTTATTTAGTTAGTTGTAAATACACTATAATTAATTTTATTTGTAGCAACCGTGGGTCAAGTCGAATAGCCAGTAACTGAAAATGAGGGTGGTTTTCTATATATTCATTAATACTTTAATAGGGCACTTTACCTATGTCAAATTTCAAATGAGAAACTGATAGGGATAGAATAGGATAGTTATGCAGGTAGTTGTAGAAATCCCAGTAGGTGATTATACATAGGGAAACCTAGGAAACTATGGGAGACCACTGTAAGATGATGATCGCTCAAGAAAGCTATCGGAACGTTGTGGAACAAAGCAGGCTTGCTTAACTATGAAGACATAAATAAAAGCATGAGACATGCTCCAGGTCATTAGGTGAAAGAAAAATGTTACCACTCTTCTACTGATTTGAATAAGCGCTATGACAGTCTGACATCATAGGGTCAGACACGCTCCTGCCCAATACGAAGGAGCTAGTGATGTAAGCCTGACGTCTACTCAGAGAAGGTGGTCTTTTCCCCTCCCCCACTTTCCTTTGATTATAAAATTTTAGCCCACTTCATCCTCGGGGCAGAGCCTCCTCGCTTGCCCACTTGCATCTCTCACAAGCATCCTGTATTAATAAATCCACTTGCTTATCACTTTGCCTCTCGATGAATTCCTTCTGCGCTGAGACACAAAGAAACTGAGCCTCAGTAAGTCTAGTCACCAGGTGAGTGATTCTAATTAAAAGACCGTGGGTTCAAGTCCCAATGTGCGGTACACGGTCTCAAAACTGTTCCTCTAAAATCTAATTAAACAAATCTAAGATAGGAACATTTTTAAAAGTTCACAAAGTCTAGCCCTAAAAAGCCACATTTTCCTAATTATTTCAGCCAGCCCCTCCCTACCTCAGAAACAAGAGCTATGCATACATAGTCAAACAAGAGTATTATTATTGGACATATTGGTCAGGTTTCTGTACTATTCTCAGGGATTTAAAAAAAACGTTTTTTTTTGTCTGCGCCACAGGGCATGTGGAATCTCAGTTCGCCTACCAGGGATTGAACCTGTGCCCGCTGCTTTGGAAGCACGGAATCTTAACCACTGGACCGCTAGGGAAGTCCCTAAATTTTTTTTTTAATTATAGTAAATTAGGATCTCTACCCTTACTTCATGAATGGATAATTAATTGCTCTTCACCTGACTTTTTCACTTGACTTCTAACTTCAGGACGATGGTTGGGACCTTGAACCAAAAATGCAACCAGAAGTTGACAGATTAACCAGAATGGAACGGGAACGAATCAGAAAGTCAATGTGATGCTTTAGAGGAGTTGATGACTGTTAAGGCCCAGGGCCAAAGATACGTCAGGCACTCAGTGACTTTGAAAATATAGCTGTTTAGGTGGGAAAAGCCCAGGAAGTGGGCTAAACCCATGACCATATATTTTTGCATAATACATACCAAAGTGTTACGTGGGGGGAAGGAGGGAGGAAGGTGAGAAGTTGACTACTTGACTTGACTTCATTTTACCATTTTACTATGACATGAGGTAGCAGGAATAAAAATTATCCTTCCTTCCTTGCCCCTCTTCCTCACCTCCTCCCTCCCTCCCTTCCTTCTTTCCTTCCTTCCTTCATTTCTTTCTTCCTCTAGTTAAGAACTTAGGAATTTAAATAAAGTACTTGTTTTTTTTCACTTTTAAATATTTTTTGTTTGGTTGGTTATTGTGTGTTTGTGCTTATTTCTTTTTTATTTTCTTTTTTGACTGTTTTTTTTTTTTTTTTTTTTTTTTTCTGCCTGTGTCAGGTCTTAGTTGCAGCACATGGGATCTTTGTTGCAGCGTGTGGAATCTTTTGCTGCAGCGCACAGGCTTCTCTCTAGTTGTGGCGCGCAGGTTTTTCTCTCCTCTAGTTGTGGCACACAGGCTCCAGAGCACGTGGGCTCTGTAGTTTGTGGCACACAGGCTCTCTAGTTGAAGCACGCGAGCCCAGTAATTGTAGCACACGGGCTCAGTTGCGGCATGTGGGATCTTAGTTCTCCGACCAGGAATCACACCCACATCCCCTGCATTGGAAGGTGGATTCTTTACCACTGGACCACCAGGGAAGTCCCTATTTCTTTTGTCTAATTAGACATTTGATTATATAGACCTGTGGAAAAACTCATGTTATTTTTATTTTTATCTTTATAGAATAGCATCTCACCTCTCACATCTTTAAGAATTTTATTAGAAAAATTCACGTACAAATAAATAGCTTTCTATTCCTATGTCCATTTAAAGTGCAAACATAAAAGTTATTAAGTGAATTAGATGCAAGGATCTTTTAATTCCATTTTAGAGAACTGAGCAAATAATGATGATATTTTACATTTGAGTGTTTTAGGTAAAGCCAAAGCATGACAACATCTGATTTCCTCTTTGAGGTCCTGAACCTCTAGTGCTTTCGGGAACCCTCAAATGCTAGTATTGTCTCAAATTTTTCTACTATTGACTGAATATGAGTCAATGTATTATTTTCTTTTAGGGGTTGAGAACTTTGTACTTTAAACTGGGCTTCCTAAAACCAGCATGCCTAAACCTGAAACTATTAAGTGCCTAGTCGTTGGAATCTTGGTCACCAGAAAAATCAGTGAGGTTCAAGATTGGGAAAAGGGAAAACACATTCACTCAGACATTTTTCATTCATTTGTTGAACACCTACTATATGATAAGCCTTTCATTAGAAACCAGAGATACAAACTGAAAAAGAAAAGATAATATAAAACTGTAGGAGAGGGCTTCCCTGGTGGCGCAGTGGTTGAGAGTCCGCCTGCTGATGCGAGGGACGCGGGTTCGCGCCCCGGTCTGGGAGGATCCCACATGCCACAGAGCGGCTGGGCCCATGAGCCATGGCCTCTGAACGTGCACGTCTGGAGCCTGTGCTCCACGATGGGAGAGGCCACAGCAGTGAGAGGCCCGCGTACCGCAAAAAGAAAAAAAAAAAATGTAGGAGAGTCCAATCTAGAGAAAGTAATATTGTCATTGAATATGAACTATTCTCGACCTGGAATCCTCTTTCTCCATTCCCCTTTCTCTTGACTCTTCTCACTTGCTCCACATTCCTCCTTCATTCCATCCCACTTTACATCCCTTGTTCAATTCCTATTCCTCTTTCAGGGTTTCAACTTAAACCATGCTCCTTGGACACAAGGAAGACCTTCTCTAACTCCATAGACGTAGGTACACGGGCTATAAACCAACAATTTTTCCTTATAATAAAACCCAACAATTTTATTATACCACTTGCTTAATGTCTATCTTTGGACATTTAAAGCAGGAAACATCCTGATTTTTTTTTTTTTGCTACTATATCCTTAATACCCTGCACATTTCCAGGCTCATGGTAAGTGCTCAATAAATACTTTTAAATGAAAAAATGAATGAAAAGATTCAGTTGAACATTTATGAAGAAAAAAAGTATTAATTTAACAAATAAGTTGAGTAAAATAAAAAGATAGTTTTTAAAGCAAAGATTAAAACATGATAGGGGCTTCTGTTGTGGTTCAGTGTTTAAGAATCCGGCTGCCAATGCAGGGGACACGGGTTCAAGCCCTGGTCCACGAAGGTCCCATGTGCCGTGGAGCAACTAAGCCCATGCACCACAACTACTGAGCCCGAACGCCACAACTACTGAAGCCCACATGCCTAGAGCCCATGCTCCTCAGCAAAAGAAGCCACCACAATGAGAAGCCTGCGCACCAAAACGAAGAGTAGCCCCCGCTCGCCGCAACTAGAGAAAGCCCGCATGCAGCAACGAAGACCCAACACAGCCAAAAATAAAAAAGAAATAAAAATCCTTCTACTTAAAAAAAAAAAAGATTAAAACATGATAGTACTGTGACTTCAGCACTATAACTTTCTGCTGTTCAGAGTCCACATGCACTTTCAAGTCTTTCAACAGAACGTTACACTAAGCTCTACAACTCCATCTTTATTACCTTCTGATTTCTAGTTCTAAATTATAGAACCATCAAATTATCTTGGAAAGTATGCACACATATTCACTTTTTTTTTGCTAAATGAAAATTCTTAGTAATGAAATAAAAATGTACATCTCTATACGTATTCAAGACCAAAACAAAAAAAATTAGTCTTTTTTTAATGCTGTGGAATGCCCCTTTTCCTGGTGCCTAACATAATACATTGACTTCTAACGCTATCAGAAGTCCAGCTGAGGTCACTAATATTCAAGAGCAATGATCAAAACTGTGTGTGCCGATTATAAAGGGTTTCAGCCCCAAACCCACCCTTTATACTTGGGTTTGTGTTACTGGGGCTGAGACTCTGCAAAGCACATTCCTCCTTTGCCATCTGGCTCCCTGCTGGGCTCAACCAACAGAAGATGTTAGAGGAAGGCAGGAAGGCTGGGGCTGAAGAAAGGGCTTGCCCCTTCCTGTCGGCTTCCTATTTCATCGGCGTTGTCTCAGCAAAGGTCTCTCATCCTGGCAGAGGCAATGATTCATCTCCTGTCAGCCTTGTGGTGTCCCACACTGGTACAACCAGGGCCCAGTCAGGAAAACAAAAACAACACCAAGTTAATGAAATGAAAGATCAAATACGTATTAGAAAACTGAAAAAGCGAAAGGGGGACACTGAGGTAAAAGAGATAAGCAATCCCAGGGAGCAGCTCCCACCCAAAGGCTAAAAGAAAGGAGGGGTTATCAGAACCTGGAAGCCTCAGACGTCCCTGGTGGTCCAGTGGTTAAGACTCCGTGCTTCCAACGCAGGGGGCGCAGGTTCAATCCCTGCTCTGGGAACTAAGATCCCACATGTCATGTGGCACTGCCAAAAGACTTAAAAGAACCTGGAAGCCTAGAGGAAGGACCCAGCAGAGCCCCTGAGGAGGAGCCATGGCTTGTTGGTACTGAAACCCCAGGAACTCAGAGGAAGAGATTCATGGAACTGGGACTTAGCCCTGAAGTTGGAGGTGCTGCCTGGCTGGTACAACATGTAGAAGAAAAAAAAACTCAGTTTGAGCCTAGACTATGTCCATTATCGTGATTCAGGGATATCTAAGTATCTTTACTGAGCTTTTGAGATTTGCCTAAGAGAAGTTAATTTATATCAGTTGATATATTTGTTAGTTTGCTTCTTTGTCTATTTCTTTTGGCTCAAGGAGGAGGAAATAGATTTTAATGATCAAGTGCCTATAGAGAGAGATTGGAGAATAAAGAGTATGCATGGCATTCAAGTCCCAGCTTGGTCTCTTTGACAAATTTGGAATCCTATAAGGAGAGAGAGAAAATGTAAACAGGCTTAAGAGATCATATCCATGAAGTCTTCATAAAACACAAGGCACGGGCTTCCCTGGTGGCGCAGTGGTTGAGAGTCCGCCTGCCAATGCAGGGGACGCGGGTTCGTGCCCCGGTCAGGGAGGATCCCACATGCCGCGGAGCGGCTGGGCCCATGAGCCATGGCCGCTGAGCCTGCGCGTCCGGAGCCTGTGCTCCGCAATGGGAGAGGCCACAACAGTGAGAGGCCCGCGTACCGCAAAAAGAAAAAAAAAAAACCAAAAAAACCACAAGGCACTAGGGATACCTCTTAGATTTCCACATGACAAAGTGTATCACAAACTGCAGGGAATGAGTGCTCTGCACCCCAGTTTCTGGCAAAAATACAGTGCCACGCTGGCGTGATAAGAGCTAAATTACATATGGTGGTGTTCAGCACACAGTGGACCACTGCAATGCTGAAAATCAGAAAATGCATGTGTCTAATAGGGAACAGAGTTAAAGATGTAACTCAGAAGAGAAGTTCTTCCACAAATCTTAGATTCTTCCCTCATTATTCTCTACTGTACAAACAGCTTTTGAAGTAACATTTTGATATCTCAGCGAGGCATTCATTAAATAGCTATTGATATTTTCAGTTTAAAGCACAAACTCTTGTATGAGATTCAGAAACCTTTGTAGGTTCCCATTGATAATACATATCCCTGGTGTGAAATTTTGATGCAGTTAAAATGTGCCAATTAACTTAGACGTTACTAATTATGTGAAACATGGGAAACACAAATCACAAATATTTAGGCTAATTTAATATCATGCTTGTATTTAGGATATGCTTTATTTTGGGGGGCCTTTCTCTCACTTAGTCTCTCATATAAAGAACCCCAAAAGTCAGCAGCTTCTGTGCATTAAGCATATGTTTTACTATGAAAAGTAGTGTGCTAAGATGTTTGAAAAGGAACCTGGAAGCTGTGCTTCCAAATTCTAACCATGCATTTCCTTTAGAACCCTTTAATCTTTAATTAGATGAAGCAAACCTTTACAGATGCTTTTCATAGTGTTTTATTCAGAATTTTTATCAATTTAAAGAACATTAAATGTCTAATCATGCTTTGGGGTATACACAAAAAGATATCAAATGCAACAGAACATTTTAAAACATTCTGAAACATCCCCATTCCATATGCTGGAGGGCATATTGCAGAATTACAGTGAATTCTTGGGATCGTGGTTTCACTGTAACACTTTTTATACTAACAATGGTATTTAAGCAGACAATCTGTTCAAGACTTCTGCTTGCCCAATTATTTACACTCTAAGTCTAATGTAAGCCTGACACATTTATTTCTGTGAACAGCAAGTATTTTGCTATAGAAAGAAGGTGTTTGTAAGCATTGCCACATGGTTCTAGGGATGTCTGAGTACAGTAAGAAAGTCATTTTTTTAAATTAGAAAACAAAGGCAATGTATAGACTAGAAAGAAGCAGTGCTGATTTTTGCTGTTTAAAAATGTTTTAGGAAAAAAAATGTTTTAGGAATTTTTACATTGCTTTTAACTTAAGACACAGAAGATGTATAGTATAAAAAGTAATTCATTTTTTACATAATAAAAACTTTCCGCCTGAGGTTGAAAGTATACCTCAACCCATAGGCATACACACATGTGCACACACACACACACACACACACACACACACACAGCCCCTCAGCAAAGGTCAAAAGATTTACTAGTTAAAGGCATTTAAAGAAATGTCTAATTCCTAACTGACCACTAAGCTACCTGAGCAGAGACTTTATTGGCCACACCCAACAAAACATATAGACCTTATAGAATTAGTTTGGAAAGTCACTAAATAAACAGACAGCAATAGCAAAAACAACAAATCCTTGGATTTCTAGATTTCCAGAGTGGCCTTGTTATATTATTTTAAATGTCCAATTTTCAACATAAAAATTACAATACACACAAAGAAACAGGAAAGTATGGCTATTATAGGAAAAAGGTAGTAAATAAAAACTGTCCTGAAGAAACACAGACTTCGGATTGCCTAGACAAAGACTTAGATCAGCTATTACATATATGTTTAAAGAACTAAAGGAACCCATACTAAAGAATTACAGAAAAGTATGAGAATGATGTTTCATCAAATAAAGAATATCAACAAAGAAGTAGAAATTATAATATATAAACCAAATGAAAGTTCTGGAGTTGATAATTACAATAACCAAAATAAAAATTTCACCAGAAGGGCTCAATATCAAATTAGAACTGACAGAAGAAAGAATCAATGAACTTGAAGATAAATAGATTGAGATTATCCAGCCTAAAGAGCAGAGAAGTTGAGAGAATGAAAAAAAATAAACAGAAACTTAATCGAGACCTGTGTGACAACATCAGTTGTACCAAGATAAATATAGTGGAAGTCCCAGAAGGAAAGGAGACAGAGAAAGAAGCAGGAGGAATATCTGAACAAATGATTATTAAAAACTTTCCAAATTTGATGAAAAACATTAATCTGCACATTTGAAAAACTCAGTAGATCCCAAATGTGATAAACTCAAAGAGATCAAGACCTAGACAAATCATTGCCAAACTGTAGAAAAGCAAAGATAAAGAATCTTGGAAAACCAAGAGAAATGTGACTCAACATGTACAAAGGATCCTCAGTAACTGTAAGATTCTGACCTCTATAATCAGAATCTAATAAGGCCAGAAGGCAGTGTGATGACATATTCAAACACTGAAAGAAAAAGACGGTCAAACAAGAATTTTATGTCCAGCCAGAAATGAAGAGGGGGAACTTCCCTGGTGGTCCAGTGGGTATGACTCCATGGTCCCAATACAGGGGGCCTGGTTCAATCCCTGGTCAGGAAACTAGATCCTGCATGCATGTGGCAACTAAGAGTTCACATGCCACAAATAAGAGTCTGCATGCCACCACTAAAAGATCCCACATGCCACAACTAAAAGATCCTGCATGCCTCAATAAAGATCCCATGCGCGGCAACTAAGACCCAGCACAGCCAAAATAAATAAATAAATAAACAATTTTTTTTAATGAAGAGGAAATTAAGACATTAAAAAATAAACAAAATACAAAAAAATATTAAATGTAGGCCTTCAAGCTGAAATGAAAGAACACTAGATAATAATTTGAATCCACATGAAGCAGTAAAAACACCAGTAATGAAAAATATACAGGTCAATATAAAAGACTACATACATGCATTTTTTTTGGTAATTCTTTTCTTCTCCTATTTGATTTAAAAGACAACTGTATAAACAACAATCATATGACTGTATCGATGGGCTTATAATCTATAAAGATGTAATTAGTATGACAACACTAACACAATGGAGAGGGAGGAAGCAGAGCAATATTGGAGCAAAATGTTTGCATACTATTGAAATTGTCACTCAATACAAATAGATGGTCTTAAAGCTTGCATGTTAACAATAATCCCAAGGAAACCACTAAAGAAATAACAAATATTTATATATATGTATGTATATATACACAACAAGGGAATTAAAATCTTAACACAAGACTATACCAATTTAACATAAAGGCAGGTGATTATTATCAAATTTCATTCAACTCTTTGGCTTAATGTGGTAAAATTAAACCACTGAGCTCTTATTTGTCAAGATGAACATAAAATTTATCATGGAAATCAAAGCAGTTTTGAGAGTAACACAGGACATTGTTAATAATTATGTCAGGACAAAAGGCATAAATAGGAAATGTCTCTGGTTAATCGGTATGTAAGATCACCCTACTTCCCTACTTCTTTTTTTTTTTTGCGGTACGCAGGCCTCTCACTGTTGTGGCCTCTCCCGTTGCGGAGCACAGGCTCCGGACGCGCAGGCTCAGCGGCCATGGCTCACGGGCCCAGCCGCTCCGCAGCATATGGGATCTTCCCAGACCAGGGCACGAACCTGTGTCCCCTGCATCAGGCAGGTGGACTCTCAACCACTGCGCCACCAGGGAAGTCCTACAGTAATAATTGTATTGAGTATTTTCATTTAGTTGATTAGCATAGGCAGCTAATTTCAATAAGTATAATGGCTTAGAATGAATATTTCCTTCAATCTGTTGCAGGTTTTATTTACAGTTGCTCAACTCTTCATCTATTCAGAGGGAAGATGCCAAATAAATATTTACTGAAAATCAATACATTTTAACTGTGATGTAATAGCCATGAAAACTTCCGAATTAGAAGTAGTGTTTATAGTATTAGTCAAATATAGAAAACCATAATATTATGAAGAGTGGAAAAAATAAATGAATGGGGCTTCCCTGGTGGCACAGTGGTTGAGAGTCCGCCTGCCGATGCAAGGGACACGGGTTCGTGCCCCGGTCTGGGAGGATCCCGCGTTCAGAGGAGCGGCTGGGCCTGTGAGCCATGGCCGCTGGGCCTGCGCGTCCGGAGCCTGTGCTCTGCGGCGGGAGAGGCCACAGCGGTGAGAGGCCACAGCAGTGAGAGGCCCGCGTACCGCAAAAATAAAATAAAAAACAAAAAATATATATATGAATGAATAAATAAATGGATGGATAGATAGATAGACAAACAGACAGATAGTAGTTTCTGAAATTCAATCTTCACTCTAACCAACCTGCTGAGAATTGAATTCATGCTGCAAATTTAAAGCATGGACAAAAAAAAAAAAAAATCAAAATTAATGAAAAATCTTGTAAACTTGGTGGAGATGCTGCAATCATCAAAATAAGTAGCAGTAAAATCACTGTAACTTATTGCTGCCTTTTACTAATAATTATATGTAGGAAATATTTCATCAAGAAAATCCTAAGAAAGAAAAAGAATCTATGTGATAGACTTTGGGTTGTCAAAGCAAAAATTATCCATGATAAATAAGAGGTGGAGGATGATGATTACAATCCATTTTTAAAAATAAATTTATTTATTTTATTAAATTTATTTTGGCCAAAATAGTTGTGGCGAGGAGGCGCTACTCTTCGTTGTGGTGCGTGGACTTTTTATTGTGGTGGGCTCTCTTGTTGCGGAGCACGGGCTCTAGGCGCGCAGGCTTCAGTAGTTGTGGCGCGCAGGCTTAGTTGCTCCGTGGCATGTGGGATGTACCTGGACCAGGGCTCGAACCCGTGTCCCCTGCATTGGCAGGTGGATTCTTAACCACTGCACCACCAGGGAAGCCCACAACCCATTTTTTTAAAACACTGACATTGGTATACATCTTTGAGTCAAAGCTGGGACTCCTCTTCCCCTACAAATAGAGAAGGTAGGCTGTAAAATTACCTCCAGTTAAGCTCTCAGCTTAGGGCTGGGGCTTAATTTCAGAAGATTTGCTTTACACTACCTTGGGGCCTGTAGGGGAGCCCCTCAGCAGAGGGGTGTCTGGGGTGGAGCATGCTGATTTGACATCCCTGGCACATCCACGTCTACAGACAGACAAAAATCCTTCTGCGGATTGACTCTAAGGATGGCCTGCTCAAGATCACCTAATTCAGGCTGATGTTTTAATGTGTTTTGCATATGCAATTATATGGTAGAGAGACAAAGTCACCTGCTTTCACTTTGCTTTCACAGAGGTAGTTCTCTTAATGCATTTTCTCTTTTTGTTTATGTAATAATTTACTCTGGATTGGCTGGGTTCTAAATTCATTATGATTTTGGCAAAGTTTCGGAACTTTGTGTTTCTATATTACACACCTTGTGTCTGTTACTATTGTTGTGGTTCTACACTCTGGACTTTAAAGTCTCAAAGATAATCACGGTAAGTCAACACCAGTGGCTCTGTTTAAAATATTCCATCAACAGGAACTCAGCACAGAAACCTTCCCTTGAACACCCCAGGCTCTCAAAAACCCTTAAAGATTTTTATATTTCAAAGATGTGTTAAAAAAAAAACACCTATTTTTACTTAACTTCAGCAGCATTTGAAAGAAGATAAGGAAATTTACTCTGGACCCCATCACTTGAATAGTATGGTTACTTCATTGTTAAAACTAGGAAAAATTAGTCTGAGATTTAGAAAGAGCAACTAAATAATTTATTCCAAATTCTTACCCATAATGACTAGAGTATGGGGGAAAAAAAGAGAGAAACAAAATACTGTTTTAACATAGTAGAAATAGTGTAGGCTTTAGAGCCACATATAGCCACACTCCCTGCGTAAGTGCATTTTGTGAAGCTATTTAATATCATTACGCTTCAGTTTCCTTATCTATGGAATGGAGATGATACCTCCTCCGGGGCATTTCTGTGAGGATTACAGCATGATAGGTGAACTCTAATAATTGGCACTCAGTATACACGCAATATATGGATGCTGTCAGTATTAGGAGGGGCTCTTTCTGCTCATGGTATAGACAGTGGTTAAGAGCTGGATCAGGGTATTTATAATGATTCCATGGAAAAACTGTGTTCCGTGGTGATGTCATGGATATAGGAATTAAGACAGAACTTTCTAAACCTTTTATGAGACTCAATGAGAAAGAAAGAGCTGGGAGTGTTGAGGGCTCAGTGTCAGGACAGCAATGGTTAAATTAATACAGTGCCTGCTGGTTGAGCACACCTATCTTCTTCCCCTTCCCAGCCCACAACTCTTAGACTACTGTGTGAGCTTTGTACCTTCCCGCATGAGGCAACTAAGATCTCCCACCACAGGTCCCAGTTGGCATATCTACCAATGACTCTCACCAAATAATACTTGTGTCCTGCCTACCTTCCACACCTCCTAGCCCTTTCACCACAAAAAATATATATTATGATTATGTTTTCTTTTTTTCAGCAAAATATTCTGACATTCTACATACAATTGCATTCCAAACCTAAGTTCCGCTACTTTAACAATGATAGCGTGTGTGTGTGTGTGTGTGTGTGTGTGTGTGTGTGTTTCCTTGAGGAAATTTTACCTCTATAAACCATATGGCAAAGGGACAAGACAGAACATGAGTCACAGTGCACATGGGAACAAACAGCCAGACATGAAGACAGACGGCGTCACAACAACTCAAGAGGCTGGCAGTTTCTGGGCTTCTAAAGTCGAATAATTTTTTTTTTAACTAGGCAAACCACAGCTACCTGTGTGGTTGGTGTGTACCTAAAGGCCATGGCTTTCCTATCATCTGATCTCACACAGAGCTGGAGTGCTTCCAGTGAGCAGGTGCCAACGGTCCCTGAAAGCCAGTTTTTAAGAGACCAAAGAGGGGTCAGAAAGACACCTCCAGCTGTTGTCTCAGAGTGATACGCTTTTGAAATTGAAAGAAACCCAGGTTTCCCGAGAAATTGCTATCAAGGTTGAACAGAGATTCCAGTACACAAGCAGGCAATTTACCTACCATTTATCTTTATTGAGCACCTTCTTTGTACTGCACCTCCCCATCTTTGTCTGTTTAAATCCGGCTGTTTCTTTAAATCTCAAGGAATCATCATTTAGTACGGACTTTCCTTCCTTCCCTGAAGAGTTCAAATCCTCCTTTTATACACGCTGGAAATATTCTTTATCTCTCCTTCACAGCTCTTACTACAGCTGAGTTTTATACTTATATTGTTCTTGGATTAACATCAGTCTCCTCCACCAGTTGTAAGCACCTTGGGAGCAAGGGACCGTCCCTGACTCTTGTCACCTCCATGTACATCCACAGTGTGTAACAGGCACTCAGTATAAATTTGTTAACGATTGCGGATCCTTTTGTTGCCTGCAGTCTTACATACTCTTAAGGTAAGAGCTCAGCTGACCTAGCGTGGGGTCAGCTGGGATAAAGTGAGTAAATATTGAGAGACAGTGTGTATTTCTTTCTTTGGGCGACAGAAATCACCCACACCAGTGGTGAGCTGGTAGGTCAGCTCCCAATAAATAAACAAATAAATAAACAAACAAACAAATGAACCTGATTTGCACTGTTTGCCATTTTCCACGGTATAAAGACTCCTACCATATCCAATTTCAGGTTACCATCAGGAAGTCATTGAAGCTAAGTTGAGAAGAAATGTACACAGTCAGTTCTCAGGAGCCAGTCTGAACCAGCAGCAGCCTCCTGCTGCCTCGCACCCAGGGCTACTCTTGATATTCTTAAATATTGCATTGTTGCTATGGTTTATCATATCTATAGACAAAAGAGCAACCTACAGTAACTTCTGTCCTCTGGTAGCATGTAATCAGAGAGCTCATGAAACACAGTCACATGCAATTGATTCACCAGGAAAAGCCAGCGCCATTAGGAATGGCATGTTAATTTTTTAATCTGCGTAGGATTGAAAATATAGTTAAGATGCTGTGTGATGGAACATAGATTCACATTTGCACTCTGGGGAAATAGTGACTTGGGAACACGGATTCTCATTTTAGAATGTCGCTCATTTGATACTAGGAAAATAATGTTTACTCTATAAACAGGCTCTGTGGGCCTCAATAGATGGGAGCAATAGATGGAAATATTGAAAGGGGAATTGAAAATTTACATAAACAGGTTATCTGTTTCACATTTCTTATTTATTTATGCACTATCTAGCCAGTTACTTCTCTTTAGGTTGTGGTAGTGCTTAATATTTTACTTTTAAGTCACGTATTTAAGCTAACATTTATTGAGTGATCACATGTGTTGAGAAAATCTATAGGAGCTAGGGCTTTAGATCCAAAAGCTTGTTAGTTTTAACCACCTACAACCCTCACACGTATATGACTGAAAATTAACACTGATTTTTGCTAAATAAAAGTAGCAGAAACCAATTATCTAAATAACTATTATTTTCTTAAAAGCAGTTGTCTTGCCTATGTATTGTAATATTTCTAAAATCTACCAGAGTCTCTGGAGCTTTCAATAGCCTCCACCTTAGCAAATCTTTGATATTGGAGGAGGAATGATTACTGTAGTCAATAACATATGGAGCCGAGTCCAGGCTATATGTTGGTGAGTGGTAACATGGGGAACACTGTTGGGAACAAACAAGGCCCAGCTCCCAGTAATGGGCTGTATGCCTCCTGGACACACTCTGAGGATTAACTGTGATATGCTGACACATGTTGAAGCCTCTAGCACAGTTTTGGCCCAGGTACGTACTCAGAAAGCCTCCATTTAATTAACTATAAACAAATATGTGAAACAAGACCTCTGTAAAAGATCTTAAGGTTGAGAACATATTTTATAAGAGGCCCAAGATTGAAGCCGTAAATGGGGGCAGATATGACAATAGAGTCTTTGATGTTGATAGAAAGTCAAACTGGAAAATATTCATCTTTCAGAAGCTCAAATCCACCCACACTGGAAATTGTCACTAACGTACTCTTGCCCAGGAATAACACGTACTCCGACTTATAAAGCTAGTCTTGTTCTTTTACTCTTATATAGAAAGAGGTCAAGAAGCAAAGAGAGGATAATTTATAGTTCTAACAAAGCCAGTTTTATATACATTTGGAACTTAACTGGGCAAAAAATGCTGAGCTAATTTAGACACTAAAGAAGTGGGAAGTTATGTGGCTCAGATTTTTTTTTTTAATGCTGAATATTTTCTTAAAGATTTATTTATTTATTATTTATTTATTTTTGGCTGCATCAGGCCTTAGTTGTGGCACCCTGGATCTTCGCTGACGCATACAAGATCTTTCGTTGTGGCACACGGGCTCTCCGTTGCAGTATGTGGGCTTCTCTCTTATTGTGGCGTGTGGGTTTTCTCTCTCTAGTTGTGGAGCGCAGGCTCCAGGGCACGTGGGCTCTGTAGTTGTGGCACGCGAGTTCCAGAGCACGTGGGCTCTGTAGTTTGCGGCACTCAGGCTCTCTAGTTGAGGCGCGCAAGTTCAGTAGTGTGGTGCTTGGGCTTACTTGCCCCATGGCATGTGGGATCTTAGTTCCCTGACCAGGGATCGAACCCACGTCCCCTGCATTGTAAGGTGAATTCTTTACCACTGGACCACCAGGGAAGTCCCACGTGGCTCAGGTTTTGCACAGTCTAGAAAATCATTATCCTTCTGATATTCTAAATCTCTATCAGGAAAGCCTCTCGGCATTGAAATATCTTATATCCATTCTGGCAGACTGGACAATTTCCCCTTCACCTAGTTGCATTGCTTGGCTTGTGATAAAATCTTCTGCATACATCGCAATAATAAAACATAATATAGTTGCACCTGCTTTGTGATAACTTCCTTTTGGGGGTGCTATAAAGTATTTGTTGTTGCTTTGCAAGAAATATAGAGCTGTGGTCATTTCTCAAAAGACAAATTTTTGCTTTACCCAGTGTGGTAAGCAGAATAATAATTTTCATGGACATCCAAGTCCTAATTCCTGGAAGCTATGACTATGTTAGATTACACGGAAACAAAGGGGACTTTACGGATCTAAAGATTAAGAAGTGGGTTTCCCTGGTGGCGTAGTGGTTGAGAGTCCACCTGCCGATGCAGGGGACACGAGTTCATGTCCCGGTCCAGGAGGATCCCACATGCTGTGGAGCGGCTGGGCCTGTGAGCCATGGCCACTGAGCCTGTGCATCCGGAGCCTGTGCTCTGCAACAGGAGAGGCCACAACAGTGAGAATCCCATATACCGCAGGAAAAAAAAAAAAATTAAGAAGTAAAAGTGTAAAGATTAAGGTTAAGAAGTAAAAGTGTAAAGATTAAGGTTAAGGACCTTGAGATGAGGAGATTATCCCAGCCTATGTAGGTAGACCCAACCTACTCACATAAGTCTTTAAAAGCAGAGAACATTTCCCAGCTAAGGTCAGGCTCAGAGGGAGATGTGAATATAGAAGGTTAGAGAGATATGATTTGAGGAATCAACCTGCTGTTGCTGGCATTGAAGATGGAGGAAGAGGCCCAGAAGCCAAGGAATGGGAGCGGCCCCAGGAAGCTGGAAACAGCTTCTCCCCTAGAGTCTCCAGAAAGGAATTCAGCCCAACCAACATCTTAATTTCAGCCTGGTGAAACCTGTGTCAGAGTTATGATCTATAGAACCATAAGATAATAAACACATGTTGTTTTAGGCCACTAAATTTGTGTAAACTTGTTACGGAAGCAGTAGAAAACTAATACAACAAATATCAAAGGTAGGCCCCGCTGCCTTGTTTAAATGCCTTTTTTTGTAAACAGTCACTTTTAATTTCAATTCCAAATAATAGTTTCAGATTTCAATGCCAAATAATACTCTTTTAAAAGACATCTTATATGACAATTAAACTCAATATATGTAGTATCAACATGCATGTAATTAAATTGAATCGACCAGAACATAAACAGCTGTGACAAGTTCATGCACGCTCAGGCAAGGACATTACAACTGCCACCCCATTGACAAAGACTATAGCATTGTAAGATGCATCCCAATTTCAAAAATGTTGAAATGTAAACAGATAGAATCTCTACAGTATGGAAGATAGGGACCATGCTTTCGAGATCTTCACATCCCCACCACTCCCCACCGCCAGCTCCATGTGCTCAGAGGTATTACTTGCCTGGGGCCTAGGGGCCCTGGTTTAACCTCTCAGTTTCCTCTTTTGTAGACAGGAAAAATGATATCCACTCCATAGGTTCATAAGGGTGATGGGTGAAATAAATCACCCATAAGGGTGATGGGTGAAATAACATCATAAATGTGAAGAACGGTGGATATTACCGAATATCATGCAGATGACCAAGATGCTCTCAGTCTTCTTGTCACCAGACCAGACTCCTTCATTTTTCTCTTTGCCCTCTCCTCAATTCACGTCCAATAGGTCCTGAGGTCTTTCCATCTATTTTTTCCTTTTCCACTGCCCATTCCACATGTTAATGCTTAATTATTTTAATGGTCTCCTAATAGTTCTAACTCAAGCTGCTGTTTCTTTTTTCCTTTAGTAGGTTTTACAAAAACAAAGTCTTATCTCTGTCTGTCTTTCTTGACAGGCAATTGTAAACTTTCAATGGTTTGAAATTTTGACTGAAAAAGCATAAACCCTTTAGCATGGACTCCAAGGCCCATAGCAATGTTGCTCTCCACCAAAACATACCATAAACCCAGCATGTCTTTATTGAGAGCATTCTCCTGGTCTCTCTTTCCTCCTCTACGCATATCTAAATTCTAAGATTTTACGAGAATTGAGCTGAAGATCCAGCTCTGCCGTGATGCCTTTCTCAACTAACCCAGGCCTTGACTGCCCTCTCTGATCCCTCATATCACATGTCAGATTCCTCTGAATTTTCTGACATATCCAGCATCATGCCCTAAATCATGTAAGATGATAGCTGTTAGTGGTCATGAAACTCCTCCCAGGTTTTTTATTGTCCCTTGACTCTGTTATGTTCATCCCTGTCTTGATAATTTACTGATGCATTTCACTTTGTCTGAAACACCTTTCCATTACAGGTAACTAAATCCTGCCCACCTATCAAGGGTCAACTCAAGTTTTCCACCTCTCCTAAGAACTTCATCCTTCTAGCTCATGCCATATACACTATTTGAACAACTGAGTTTGTTCTGTGCTGTATCTCTACTTATTCAGTTGATGCATGTAACTCATGGTTTTTCCTCCAACCAAATTTCAAGCTCTTTAAGACAGAAAACTTCATCACTCTTTCTGGATGTTAAAATGCTACCCCTGCCATGTATTTGCCATGTGGCCTTGTGAAAGTCACTCAATCTCTAAAAACCTCAATTTCCTCATTTGTAAAATGGAGAAAATGTATGAGAAGGGACCTATCAAAGTGCCTGGCACATAGTAAGCTCTCATTAAATGTTTATTGCTTGCATAATATTAATTTATAAGCTTCTCCATTCCAATCCCTTTCACTCTGTCCACATATACATAAAGCTACTCATTAGACTAATTATTTCATCCCTAAACTGGTGTAACTCTAATCTTTGGGATGGTTTGTTGCTCACCACAATGACCACAACTAATGATATGCTATCCAGAAGATAGACACTCCCGGAGGTCGGTGCTTTGTTAGTGAGATATTGAAGAAAAACACTGTCATCTTTTGATCCTGAACCTTGTATTTTCCACCTATAATAACACTTGCCTCCTTTACAAGAGTTTTGTGAGGTTCAAATGAGATAAATTATGTGAAAGTGTTTTACATGTACTATAAAACACTATTAACATACATTATTATTCCAATGTCCTTATTCACAATTTTGTTTTATTCAAATTGCTTTCCCGAATACAATAAAAGAGGCTACAAAATGCAAACTATTATATATAGGATGAATAAACAGCAAGGTCTTACTGTATAGCACAGGGAACTGTATTTAATATCCTGTGATAAACCATAATGGAAAAGAATATGAAAAAGAATATATATGTATAACTGAGTCACTTTGCTGTACAGCAGAAATTAAACACAACATTGTAAATCGACTATACTTCAATAAAATTATAAAAATAAAAATAAAAAAAATTTTAAAAAGAGGCTACAAACAATTCTCAATGATTACTCATTTATCCATTTATTCTCTTTGTCAACAAATATTTACTGATGTTCTATTACGGGCGGAGTAACCATGCTAGTCACAAGGAGTGAATACAAAGATGTAGTATATCTACCCTCAAAAAACTTCACATTATCCTTTTTCTCTTCTCACCTTTCACCTTAAACCATCCTGTTTATCAACTGAACATTTTACTTGTCTGCACATGAGACAGAGTGGGGTGGAGAAAAAAACCTTAGCAGGTGACACTGAAGGGAACTCATCTGTATGATCAACTCTGTTGTACCATGTGAACCACAAGCACTGTATTTATAGTGTAGTGAATCTTCTAGAGATGAAAAGTCTCAACCCCAGAAAGCAATGTCAAATTATGAAAAATCCGGAGGCAGGAGAAAACCACCAAAGGGTATTCTTTAAAAAAAAAAAAAAAAAAAAAAAAAGTCTACCCACTAAAAACTCTGATCACATATCATTATGACTCATAGTAAAATGGTCCTTGGTGATTCACTGCTACTTATTCTTTTTTAAGCATGATAATTATCTTTACTGCTTAAATTGAGCTTTTCTTATTTCCAAAAACAATTTTTTAAACACTTGAGGCTTTGTTGGATTTTTATTGCATTGTTTAATGTAAATAAGATTAAATACTCTGAGCCTTTTGAGTCTAACATGAGACTTGGTTATACTTTTGTAATACAGGATGTATTTTGAGTTTCTATTCTAGAGAATTTTTTTGAAAAAATAAAAAGATTTTTCAAATTGCAAGTTAGCTATAAAGTAGAATTTTTAAAGTTATATTATAAGATGTTATTTTAATGTATTTCAAACAGTGAGCATTTCAAGATAAGCAAAGGAAGACAGAGAGCTCAGTAGGGAAGTCTATGAGATATTTCACTGGCTACACTTAAACCTATTTCAAAACCAATATCAGTTTCATAGTAAATGAGTTTTGACATGTGCATGATTATGGTTATATTTTAAGTGAAAATGGCCTGGCCCGAGGTTGAGAATCTTCTGAGATACTAACCACTTCAGATATTCTCACCACTCCATTTGTTCGTTAGTGAGTTCACTTGATAGGTAGATTGGTCACAGTTGAACTCTCCATTTAGTAATTGAGTTTTTTTTCTTAATGCCTGATAATTCATGAATAAGGAAATTACCTTAAATACTCTAAAGAATAGCAAAAGCATATTTTCCAAAGACCAGATCATCTCCTGAGTGTGGTCAGTCCTTGTTCTTTGTTATTCTTTGAATTGCAATGAAGTCATAGAAAAATAAACCAGATTAAGAAAGAAAGTGTGCATTTCTGTATATATAGTTTAACAGTCTCATCTGACTTAATGGACAGAAAACTGTTCCTTGCCAAGAGTTTCAATATTTAACTAATCAGCTCTGCTACTAATTTACATCATGTGCTTAACCAAGTCACTTACTCCCGTTTCTTCACGTTTGTTCGAATAACTCTCTTATTATTTATGAAATAGGGCTGTCTTTTCTGACTTTATCAATGTATGAATATTATATTCTTGGTACTTGCCAACTTTGGCGAGGATGCATACTCAGAACTTTGTATGATATCACAAACTCATTAAAAGACTAGTGTTCAAGCCTATTAAAGTATTAAAACAAGACTTACACCCGATACCTACTCACAGAATCCTGTGAAATTTTAGAAGAACATCTATTCACAATGTCTGGCATGTTTGGAACATATTTAAAAGAAGCAATACCTCAAACACTTAGGAACTACCTTGTTGTGAGAGTTCATTCTAGATTTGACCCTAATTATGATTTTTAGTGAAATTTTATCTTCTCTTAAACCTCTGTATTTAAAAAAAAGCTGCTGAGAAGACAACTGACTGATACATACCAATAATAAATACACATTTTGAATACAATTTTTTTCAAATATCTTGTATTATTTAACCTAGCCAATGGACTGGTGAATTTAGTAATATTACTGATCCTATTTTTCAGATACTATAGTCAAGCAGAGGACCAGGTAGTAAAAAGGCATAAATTAGTTCAATGCGTAGATATATACACACACACAGGGCCATTGCTCAAGAGAAATGTGGATGTGGCTTGAAGGAATTACAAATTCAAAGAAGTAGACCAGTAGTTCTATCAATGAACACTATCAATATTCTATAATTCACCACAATAAATACATATTAGCACCTTAATAAGTACCAAACACTATTCTAAACACATTATATATAACTCTTTTAATTCTCCTAAAGAGGTTTCAGGTAGGTATTATTATTGTTCTCATTTTATGGATAAAGAACTGGGACACAGAGAAGTCAAAGGTCCACATAGCTAGTAAGTGAAGGACCTGGAATCCAAACCCAGCACTCTGCATTTTAAACTTCTACAGAGCAAGGATCATTTTCAACAATCATGTGCTCCTGCCATAATGAATGCAGTACATTGTATTTAGAAGCATTTATTAAGTATTTGTTGAATAGAATTATGACAGTAGTGAAAGTTTTTCGGTCAGGATAATTTATTGAGCCTTTCTTTGTAAGCCACTGCATCTAAAGTAAATTAAAGCTACTGCCTTTAATAGGTGTTTATTGGGGCAATCAGGGCTTTAGTGAACGAAACAAACTGGAAATATTGTCACACCTTTTTCTGAAACTAGGAAGGTAGCTAACAGTCAGCAAGCTTTCTAAACCTCAGTTTCTTCAGCAGTAAAATTGGGATACTTAATATCCTGAGAAAGAGCTTGTGAGAATTAGTGATAATATAATAAAGTGCTGTAGAAAGTAATATATAGTAATCAAGAGGTTAATAATAATAATGCCTGTAATTATTATTCTTTTTCTCATTAGCTGCAAATCACTCTTTTAGCTGACGGACCAAATGGAACTAGAAGCTGGGTCTTCAGATTTCTCTTCCAGCCTGCCCAGACACTTTTGTTATTCTTCTCCTCTATGGTTATTAGGGGCAAATTAAATAACTTTTACATTCACCTACCACCACCACCATGGTTTCAGTGCACACCATTTTTAAGTTCTGTTTTTAAGCCTGATTGGGAAAATAATTTTGCGACATTGCAGGAGAACAAAACAATTTGGTCTTTCTGATTAAGGAGTTCTACTGACACTACATCAGGATTAAATTCACTCTAGAAAGCAGATGTTACAATATCAAAACCACAAAATGTTATCAGGGCGGTTCCCTCAGAAGACACTTACTGGCAAAAACTTCTGATACTTACTATCAAATAATTTAACATTTTTCTCTTTATAAGAGTTTATGGTAGAAAACTTAGAAAGTACAAAGGAAAAAAGAAGAGTAAAATAAAAATGTCCAGAAATGTCATCTCTGAGAAAAGCACAGGCCTGTGTGGTGTGTGTGTGTGTGTGTGTGTGTGTGTGTGTGTGTGTGTGTGTGTGTGTGTGGTATGGCGGGGTAGGGAACTGTTCTGAAGTGTATGCAATGTTTATAATTTGCATTTTACTTCTACAGTAGATATATCTTCATGTCATTAAATATTCCTGTACAGCATCACCTTAAAAGGCTATGTGGGATTCTATTGCATGGATACACAATAATTTAGTTAACTGAACATACAGTTGTTTACAATTTATTCACTACTATAAGCACTACTGCTATGAAATTCCTATGCACAGATATAGTTCAATTATTAGGATAGAATTCTGGAAGTGGAATCACCTGGTCAAAATTTTAAATACTTTGAATTCTCACCAAAGTACTTCCAGAAGTGAATAAAACTTGCCAACAACAAATATTATCACTAAAAACAATCTTTGTCTATCTGTTGTTGTTTTTCTTTAAATGATACCTTGCTAGGTTTTTAAACCCCTGTACTTCTTTGGTTACTAATAATACCCAATTTTAAAAATATATTTATCTCTCTTTTATATTCTTCTTTTGTGAAATGCTTATTCATGTTCTTTGTCACTTTCATATTGGATATTTTTATTATTTATTTCTGTGAACTCTTTATGCAGTAATCCTTTGTTACATACGTAGCAATACTTTCATCAGTCTCTTTCCTTTTGATTTTTAATCTTTGATGTTGTTATCAAAAAAACTCAAGGTTTTCACTTTTATGTAATTTAATCTGTTACCTTTGGCATCAAACTTGGAAAGTTTCACTCTACCCAGAGATTGTAAAAATATCAACAGTTATTCTCTGGAAGTTAAAGATTTGGGTTTTAACTTTTTTTTTTTGGTTTTAACATTTACAAACACAATATCTCTCGCATCTGTTTTTGGACATTACTTGAGGTAGGAATACACATATACATTAGAGACTCCTGCATAAAAAGATATGTATACTATATATTTATATTTTTTCACTCAAATGATTAGCCATTTGTTATAATACCATTTATTGAATAACTTTGTCTTTCCCCATTGATTTGAAATGCCACTTTGTTCACATGCTACACTCTTGTTTCCCTATGTGTGTGTGTGTGTGTTATATCTATCCAGTCTCTCTACAGCAGATTGCTCTACACGCCATTAGCCCCATGCTCCAGAAAGAGTACACAGTCAAAATGTGTTCTTCATTGGTCATTTCCAATCCTGTGATCCATGTTTTTTTCTTTTTAATTTCCCCAAGATTATGCTACCTATTCAATCATAATCATAACTTTATTATAGTTTCACACCAGTATTTAAGTATTATAACACTTATTTGATTTAGAATATCAAAGCTTTCAAATTTAATAACACTGATTGGCATTATGTTGGTGTAGATCATATAAGGATCTTTATTTTGGAGATATATTTTTCTAAAGATTTCTGGGGAAAAATTGTAGAATAAAGCAGAATCACAGAATCTCCCTTCCAAGCATACCAGGAAAAGTAAATAAACTTGGACTATAAAATTAGAAAAGGGGTGAATAGGAGGGAAAAATTTTTGACGGGACACAATTTAACATTGTATAGTTTCCAATTCTTTCCCCAGACATAATCAGTAAGGAGTAAAAAAAATGAGCTAAACATTTTGTAGAGTAGGCTCAAGGAGCCTACTGTTAGCGGTGGGAAAAGTCAAGAGAAATTCTTCAAGAGTAGAATCACCTAAAATTAACTTAGAAGCTTGTCTGAAGCAGTAGGCTAGCAGTACTTACCATCTTATAGGTGCGGTGGTATCTTGGGGTGGTAAGTCAAAGCCCATAGATGAGATATACCTCTGGCTAACCGGAGTGGGCCATGGGACAGGACATGTAACACCCTAGGAAGACTGCAAAATAAGATTTCCCAGCATGGACTGTACCAGCCCAAGTTAAGCTCACTCTCTTTCTCTTCCTTCCTCTCTGTTGTTAGGTTACAGAAAAAGCAAATTGAAAGAATAAAACTACCCTCAAACATTAGCCCAGAAGGGAAAGAACAAATAGGTCCCAGGGATAAGTGGGAAGAGAATTAGGGAGAACACACCCACACTTTATTATAGAAGACAGAGTGTTTGAACTAAGCCGTCCAAGTAAACCTGGATAAGAGGAAAAGAAACGTCACAGCAACTAGACAAACACACTAGAGAAGAAAGAAAGAAAGAAAAAGAAAGAAAGAAAGAGGAAAGGAGGAAGAGAAAGAGGGAGGGAGAGAGGGAGGGAGGGAGCAAGGAACAGGAAGGAAGGAAGGATGGAAGGAAGGAAGGAAGGAAAGAAGGAAGAGAGGAAGGAAAACAGAAAAGAAAAGAAAGGGGGAAGAAGGGAGGGAGGAAGAGAGAAAAAGAGTAAAAGGAGAGAAAGGAGAAAGAGGTGGGGAGAGCGGGAGGGAGGAAAATATTTTAGCATCAAAATTAGGTAAAGAACCTTGTTCGAAAGAAGAAAATGAAGCAACAGAAGCAGATTTCTCCATAGTATTTTGTATATAAAATAATCTAATATGTGTATAGATTTAATAAAAAGTACAGAAAGTCAAGCTGATAAACAACAGAATGAGATGATAAAGTGATTCTAAAGGAGGCATACACACACTACAGCTTTTGTTTTGTACAATCTGTGACTGCAACTAAATATTGGTTTTTACATTTTTAAAGGATTGTAAAACACAAAGACAAATATATGACAGAGACCATAATATGGTTGGCAAAGCCTAAAATATTTACTCTCTGACCCTTTACAAAAAAAAGCGTGCTGACCCCTGCTCTTAGTGAGCAATGAAAAAAATTGAGACACAAAATTATACTATTATAGATTTTAATATCTATAGGTCACAAGGATCTGAATGTATATATGCATATATGTAGGCACATATGAACACTGAACTGTCTGATACTCAATGAAAAAAAGCTTGAAATATCCATTGTGAATCCAAAGATAAAGATATTTGAAAAACTATGGAAATAGAGGACAAAGATAATTAGGTAATTAGAAGATAGAGATAATTTATCCAACATATTGAAAATTTGGTCCTTGAAATAGCATCTCAACAAACTTAGTGAAAAAGTTATAGATGTAATAGAAAGAAAGAAAGAAAGAAAGGGAAAGAAAGAAAGAAAAAGAAAGAGAAAGAAAGAAAGAAAGAAAAGAAAAAGAAAGAGAAAGAAAGAAAGGTGTAATTCAACAAAATTTTTCTGAAATGAAGGAAAAACTGATTCAACAGGTCAAATGGACACACTGTCTACTAGGAAAGATTGATATTGATTGCCAACATTGGGCATATACTGGTCAAGTTATTGAGCTTCAAGGTCAAAGAAAGGATTCTTCTGAAATCCAGGCAGACAGAAAAGTGAAGTTATCTACAGGTGAGGGGGTAAGGGTGTATCAGTGGTCTCACATATCTTCATAGCAATGTTCAATACCATAAGACAGTGAAGTAATTATGAGATTTGTTGCTTTACACTTGGTACTTTTCTCTTTTGCCTAAAATTCATATGCCTATCTTATCATTTTCTAAAAGCCTAATAAAGTCATTACCTTTTTCTGGTTAAATGGTTTCTTTTCTTTTTTTTTTTGTTTAAGTGTGGTAAAATATACATAACACAAAATTCGCCATTTTAACCATGACTAAGTGTACAGCTTTGTGGCATTAAGTACCTTCACAATGTTGTGCAACCATCAATATTATCCATCCCCAGAATTTTTTCGTCATTCCAAATGGAAACTTTGTACCCATTAAACAATAACTCCCCATTCCCCACTCCTCCAGCCCGTAGTAACCACTATTTTCCTTTCTGTCTCTATGAATTTGCCTATTCTAGGTCCTTTCTTTAAGGGGAATCATACAGTATTTGTCCTTTTATATCTGGCTTATTTCGATTAGCATAATATATATATATATATATATATATAATTTTTTTTTTGCAGTACGCGGGCCTCTCACTGTTGTGACCTCTCCCATTGCAAAGCACAGGCTCCGGACGCGTAGGCCCAGCGGCCATGGCTCACGGGCCCCGTCGCTCCGCGGCATGTGGGATCTTCCCGGACCGGGGCACGAACCCGTGTCCCCTGCATCGGCAGGTGGACTCTCAACCACTGCGCCACCAGGGAAGCCCTAGCATAATATTTTTAAAGTTCATCCATGTGAGGACTTCCCTGGTGGCACAGTGGTTAAGGACTTGCCTACCAATGTAGGGGACACAGATTCAAGCCCTGGTCTGGGAAGATCCCACAGGCCACAGAGCAGCATGCACCACAACTACTGAGCTCTAGAGCCTGCGAGCCACAACTACTGAGCCCTTGTGCCACAGCTATTGAAGCCTGCGTACCTAGAGCCCGTGCTCCCCAACAAGAGAAGCCACCATAATGAGAAGCCCACACACCGCAACAAAGAGTAGCCCCCGTTCATCGCAACTAGAGAAAGCCCATGCGCAGCAACGAAGACCCAACGCAGCCAAAAATAAATAAATAAAAAATAAATAGGGCTTCCCTGGTGGTGCAGTGGTTGAGAATCTGCCTGCTAATGCAGGGGACACGGGTTCGAGCCCTGGTCTGGGAAGATCCCACATGCCGCAGAGGGACTGGGCCCGTGAGCCACAACTGCTGAGCCTGCACGTCTGGAGCCTGTGCTCCGCAACAAGAGAGGCCGCGACAGTGAGAGGCCCCGCACACTGCGATGAAGAGTGCACCCCACTTGCCACAACTAAGAGAAAGCCCTCGCACAGAAACGAAGACCCAACACAGCCAAAAATAAATATAAATAAATAAATTTTAATAAATAACTAAATAAATTTTTTAAAAAGTTCATCCATGTGTAGCATATGTCAGCTTCATTCCTTTTTAAGGCTGAATATAATACTCCACTGTACATATGTATATATAGGTGAACATAGGTGTACAAATATCCATCAGAGTCCCTGTTTTCAATTCTTTTGAGCATATCCTCAGAAGTAGAACTGCTGGATTACATGATAATTTTTTGAGGAACTGCCATAATGTTTTCCACAGTTGGCTACACCATGTTACATTGCCACCAAGAATACACAACCATTCCAATTTGTCCTGTCCCTTGACAACACATGTTATTTTTTGGTTTTTTGATAACAGCCATCCCAGTGGGTATGAAGGGAGATCTCCTTGTGGTTTTGACTTGCATTTCCCTAATGATCATTATGTTGACTACCTTTCCATGTGTTTATTGGCCATTTACACATCTTCTTTGGAGAAATATCTGTTCAAGTCCTTTGCCCATTTTTTATTTCAGTTTTTGTTGTTGTTGTTGTTGCTGTTGAGTTGGAGGAGTTCTTTATATATTTTGGTTATTAATCTCTTATCAGAGATATGTAGTTTGCAAACACTTTCTCTAATTGGTGGGTTGCCTTTTCACTCTGTTGTGTGCTTTGATGGATAAAACTTTTCAATTTTGATGAAGTCCAATTTATCTAGTTTTTCCTTTGTAGCCTATGTTTTTGGTGTCTTATCTAAGAATCATTGCCAAGGCCGATGTCATGAAGTTTTTCCTCATTCTCTTCTAAAAGTTTTATAGTTTTATCTCTTACGTTTAGGTCTTTCATCTATTTTGAGCTAGTTTTTGTGTAATGTAAGAGTTCAACTTCATTCTTTTGCACTTTTAAAACAGTGCAAAAGTCATTACTTTTTAATAAATGTTATCATCCAGCAATTTAGCTTCTGACTGAAAGCTCACTCAGGAGAAAGAGAACCCAATGTGCCCTGATGTACCTTCCTGACATAGTGACCCAGAGCTGCCGCTGAGCTAGTCTTCCCATTGCTCCCACTCATCACTTCCTGAAGGCTGCTACAGACTGGTACAAGAGCTGCTTTTTCTTTTTGAAACATCTAGAGGCACCTGTTCTTTGAAGTGGGTGTCAGCTGCAAATGTAACACCCATCATCACATGACATCTGTTTTTAGTTAGTGGAAAATGCTGCAATGTATTACTTCTTGCCACCCTGCTTGAAAATCCACAAACCAAAATTTCCTATAAAGGATAATTGTTTTTTTCTCAAATTTTTTTCTTTTTTATATCAAAAGACTTTCTTAGTATTTAAATGTACCATTTAAAATCTCCACTATTTTAAATGGGAATAAACAAAATGGTATATATTTTTTAATTTTATTTAATTTTATTTATTTATTTTTTTATACAGGAGGTTCTTATTAGTTATCTATTTTATACATATTAGTGTATATATGTCAATCCCAATCTCCCAATTCATCCCACCACCACCGTTCCCCCCACCCACTTTCCCCCCTTGGTGTCCATACGTTTGTTCTCTACATCTGTGTCTCTATTCTGCCTTGCAAACAAAATGGTATATTTTTAAAAATAGTATCTTACATGCCAGTTGTCAGACTGGAAATATCAAAAATTCTTGGCAGAACTGGAAAGTCAAATGAATGATCAATTAAAAAGTCACCAGCAGCAAATAGGGCACATGCCGCAAGAACAGAATATTGCAGGTTAATGAAGATGACAAGTGTGCCTTTTTTGTAAGTGTTCCATCACAGTTTTTCTAGTTAGTATCAACTGTATTATTTTCTCTGAACAAATCAAACTATAAACTAAGAATACATATCACATCTATCCAAAAGTACCTTAATGACTTATACCAAGTAATTAATGTCATGAAATATTGCTATATCACTTATTTCTGCTTCTAAAACAATTATAACTATCTGAAATAAGAAAAAAGCACTCTGAAGTAAGTCAGAAAGAGAAAAAATACCATACGGTAACACATATACATGGAGTCTAGAAAAATGGTACTGATGAACCTAGTGGCAGGGCAGGAATAAAGATGCAGATGTAGAGAGCGGACTTGAGGACACAGTGGGGGAAGGGCAAGCTGGGACGAAGTGAGAGAGTGGCATGGACATATATACACTACCAAATGTAAAATAGATAGCTAGTGGGAAGCAGCCGCATGGCACAGGGAGATCAACTTGGTGCTTTCCGACCGCGTAGAGGGGTGGGATAGGGAGGGTGGGACCGAGGCTCAAGAGGGAGGGGATATGGGGGTATATGTATACATATAATTGATTCACTTCGTTGTACAGCAGAAACTAACACAACACTGTAAAGCAGTTATACTCTAATAGAGATGTATAAAAAATAAATAAAAATAAAAAAGAAACAAGCACTCTTCATTAAAGTAGACTATAGGAAGAACCTAAGGATTTTTAGTGACCTACCATCTAGCTCTATATAATCTATTTATTTCATTCCAAATCCTTGATATTCTATTCATCTTCCTCAACTGTAATGAGAAATTATGACGTGTCTTGGGTTGGCTACATTATTTATGGGACCCAGTACAAAATGAAAATGCAAGACTCCTTGATAAAAAAGATATTGTTAAGAATTTCAAGACGGCAACAGCAGAGCCTTAAGCCAAGTCCAGGGTCATTCTGAGCGTGGGGCTCTGTGCAACTGTCCAGGTTTCACATGAGAAGTCAGTGTTATGTGTCCCTGTTTCTCTGTTCAGCCTTATAGATTTCTGAGGACTCAATTCCAGATACTGATTCTCAGTTGCTGCCAAGAGTTCATATTCGGTTTTTTCATATTGTAACCATCTTGTCTCCTCCCTAGGATGTGGAAGCCTCTTCTCTTTGTTGCTGAACTAACTTTCCACCTTCCATGAAGCTATGCTGCACTGTCTCCTCTTCAGCCTTTTTTCTAAACATGTATCCAGAATCCACTGAACTGAGTATTTCCTTCAACAAAAGCAAGTATTTATTATCTTGGTTTGGGTTGCCCCAAACAGATCCTGAGATGAGAATTTGAGGCAAAATCTTTACTTGAGAGGTGCAAGTTGGTAGGGGGCCAGAGAATTGATACTGGGAAGGGAAGGGATGGTAGCTGAACAGGGTATGGTTAAGACAGTGACCTCAGTCTCAGAAGTACTCCCCCCATCTCCTTGCTCCCACCCCCCTCCACTCAAGGACAAGAGAGCTGTAGCATTTATGCAGCAAATGTTGAAAATCATCAACTGAAGGTGGCTCTTTGGCAGTGGAGGCGGGGGGATTTATAAATCCTCAAGTCAGATGCATAGGTGGACGAAATGGCCTAGTTTATGGAAATCATCCTCAAGTTTGGAGATGCAGATATTGGCAGCTGGAATTTGGCCAGAGCACACTCAAATGGTACAATCCAAAGGAGGAGTAGTGATGGTGGTGTCTCTTTGGTTTGAATGCCTACTTTGTCCCAGGTACCATTCTAAGTGCTAGGAATATGGGCCATAAACAAAATCCAAGCTCATGAAGTTTGTATCTGAACTGGGGAGACAGACCCATAAACAACCATGTAACAAAAGATGGTAAGTGCTATAAAAAAATAAATAAAACTGGTTATGGGAGTAGGAAAGGGGAACTAGTTTAGAAAGGATGCTTGGGGAAAGTCTCTCTGTAAAGTGATGTCTGAGCAGCGATCTGATCTTAGTAAGTGAAGTAGAAAGCCTAGTGGGTATCTAGGAGAAGGGAGATCCAGGCAGCAGGAAGCGTAAGTAGAAAGACTCTGAGATAAGCATATAACAGCATGTTCAGGAAAGAGCAAGGAGACCAATGTTGCTGGCTAGATGCTTGGGAGAATATAACATATATAACAAATAGATGGTAGCTAAAAACCCAAATATATAAATAATTATGTTAAATGTAAGTGGACTAAATATACCAATTAATGATCAAGTTAATAGATATAGAAATACACACATATGTATATGTGTACATACCCACACGAGACATACCTTAAAGAGCACAGGAAGGCTGAACATAAAGCATAAAACACTCTTTAGAATGAATCGTCCCTGGAGAATAGACACAGCCAAGGAGGGAATAAGATAGACTATATCACTGTACTGGAGGCAGAGAGAACACACCACGGAAAGAACTGTCCTGAGCCTGAGAAGAAAAGCAAATTTTAGGGAAAGGAGTAGGACTGAGGGTGGTAACGGCGGTGCGGAGAGGGTGGAAAAAAAAAAGCTAGGTTCTTGGCTACCTATAATCTAACTTCAGAAACACGACACTAAAAATAGTAAAGTAAACACATGGTCACCCATCCATTCACCCATACATTGAGGAAGCCTTTCAGACTTGAGTAGCTCCTACTCCCCGGCCCCCCCTGCCATCTGGGACGAGCTGCTGCCGAGGCGTGGCGACCAGGAGAGAGCACGTATGACGGAACATAAGGCAAAATGAGAAAGGCAAAGATGTTTTCCAACCTCATCACTGCTGCTTTCCATTTTTCTTTTCCTTTTTTCCCCTTTTTCTTTTCTTTCCTTTTCCTTATATTTTCTTTGAATATCTACCATAAAGCGTGCCAACAGAACACACCACAGTTCCTGACACATAGAATGTATTCAATAAACACTGATGGATTACAAAAATCAACGTTAATATGGGGGGTAGGGGAGGGGTGGAAGCAGTAATTACATTAAACGCACATTAGCGTAAGTACAAGTTGGCCCAAAAATCACACAAGGGATTTGCTTGTGCCCTGGGAGGCTAAGACCAGAGGCCCGGGTCACCACAGTGAGTAAGTTGATTTATCCTTTAGGCTACTGTGATTGTTGAAAATGATGGTGGGGAATCAGGAGAGAGAACGGAGGCTCCTCCTGTTGTTCCTTCCAACTGAACAAGCAGTAGATCAGAAAGAACAAGAAGCACCTGGGCCAGAAGATCCCCATCCTGGCAAGTTCGGATTTCCATGGGACAGCATGGAAGAGATGGAAAAACTGACTCCAGTCCTCTGTTCTATCTGTGAGAAGACAGCAGATAAGTTTAAAGTGCGTGCCCTTGAGACAGATTTTTTTCCTTTTCTTCGTCATTCTAGTAAAGGCAGAAAAGCAGAAGAGTCCTCTCTACATCACCGAAGGAAATCATCCATTGTGGCAATAACAAAGGGCAGTTTTGTGCATAGTAAAGATGGGCATTGAGGGCTGAATTTTTGGCAAAGGGCTGAATTTTTGGCAAAGGAGAAAGGAGATGCGCCAGAGAGCTTCGTGGCAGCGCCGTGTCTATGACGCTGGGCAGCTGCCATGGCTGGGGTCTGGAAACAGGACTGGAGGACCTCAGGTGTCCCTGTCAAGACTTAGGTTGAAGGGAGCAACGTGGGCACTTGAACAGCCAGGACAACAGCAGTGAGAGAGGAGGAGACCTTGCCTGTTGACTGTTTAGGATTCACGGAGGGAGCTATTTGGGGGATAGCACTCTCCCCAAGTAGCTTGCAAAATGTGGGCTTTAGAGAAGATTGCCCTCTGCCCGGAATAACTAAGGAGTCACAATTGAAGTGAATATCAAGCCTCAAAAGCCAGGGAAGAGAACAATTCTTTTGAATTTAGGACCCAACTTGTCACCAAATTAACAGAAGGAGCAGTGAAGCTCCCTTTGAACCTCCCTGCAATCTTCTTTCACCACTAAAAGGTGCAAAGACACAGCCTTGTCATGAAAAAATATTTAATCAATAGAATCTTCTCTTTTTTAAAAAATTTATTTCTCTCAGTCTCATTCAGAAACTGCACACTTGGTGTATTTTTCCTGGGTTGTGATCTATCTGTTTTCACTGACTTTAGCAAACTTTGCTCTACAGAAAGCAGTCCTGCGTATCTAGTCCTCAGATTGAGATGCTAATTGAAGATCAAATTGAAGATCATTCTTTGAGCAAGACTGAAAGCATAACTTCTTATTTAGAAATTGCAGTTATAGCACCAGAGATTATGAATATTCTTTACCTACACAACTATCTACCTCTATTTTCTTAGATATTAAGGTGGAGGTAGAAGTGGAGAGAGAAGTAAAATAAATATTGCTTTGACAACCTTTGTAGAGAGTAGAATTTCTACTAGTAACAATAAAATCCTGGTTAGCAATACATTTTAAAAGGTACTGATCATCATTTAATATAGGAAGATCATTTCTGGAACTGCCCTGGCTAAGCTGTGTGTATAAGTAACAACTCATTTATATCATAGACGTTTAGAATTTTCCCTTTTATTTTCATTGTTATGGATGAAAAGCTAAATTATTTTAATGCTTTAATAAAGTCCTCTGTTTCTTTCCCCCATCAAGTTCTAAAGTAAAAACAGGAACTCAACAAAGAAACATAGAGGGGAAAACCTTCAAATGCACTCTTCATATTCAAACATAATAAAACTTCCTCATAAAAGCCAACTTCCCTCTGAGTTTATATCATTATTTGTAAAGGATCTCAGATAGCTATAAAATATTTTCCTTCCATCAAATAGCAGGAACAATAAATAAGATCTTTATACAAATGCAAACAAGAAAACATAAGCAGCATTTGTTTAATAAAGGGCTGAACATTCACCTTGAATTTGTAGTCATTTTGATCATTGTCTTCACCATCTTGGAACTACTAGTTTTACTGGGAATAAGGAAAAGGGATTAGGGGAAAAATATCATTGATTCCTCTCTCAAAATAGTGTGCATGGGCACTTCCCTGGTGGCGCAGTGGTTGGGAATCCGCCTGCCAATGCGGGGGACACAAGTTCGCGCCCTGGTCCGGGAGGATCCCACATGCCGCGGAGCAACTAAGCCCGTGTGCCACAACTACTGAGCCTGCGCTCTGGAGCCCACAAGCCACAACTACTGAGCCCGTGTGCCACAACTACTGAAGCCTGCACACCCTAGAGCCCGTACTCCACAACAAGAGAAGCCACCGAAGAGTAGCCCCTGCTCCTCGCAACTAGAGAAAGTCCGCGTGCAGCAACGAAGATCCAACGCAGCCAAAAATAAATAAATTTTAAAAAAAAGAAAAGATTCTTTAAAAAAAAAATAGTGTGCATGACCTGAAAGAATAAGAAAACTAGGAAATGTTATATGTATTGACTCAATTGCATGCATCTTTAGCATAGTGATCCTGTCCTATTCGATTTGTTCTCCGTAGTTTCTTCCAGGGTAGAGGTAATGGTTTACCAAATAGCAAGTCTTCATTATCACGGGATAATCTGTCCTGGAAAAAGCTCATTTAAAGTGAATCTACATAAAATAGGAAATAAAATGTCATTTTGTCTAGAGTAAATGAAAGATTATTTATCCTATTTTGAAAAATAAAACCAAAACTTATAAAACTATTTCATCTCTATTTAGCAGTATACATGTTAAAATTGTAGCTGTGCAGTAATCAGTAGAACAAAGAATGAATTGAGTTGATTCTTTTTAAGGTAATTTTTCTGACAAAGATGCAGGCTAGCAAGGTGTACAATCTGCCATATTTGCAAAAAGATCATAGTAAGAGTCATTGAAAATTATTCGAGAGTTTTAATTTCCCAAAGTGCTCTCTTAGTACATTGACATGCAAATAAGTTTCTTTGAAATGCCTATTACGTTATCATTCTTGTCAATTATTTCTTCTTTGGCTATTAATTGATCCAATTCTACCAGGTCCTCATTTGTCAATAGCTTTGTCTATAAATCAAAAGTTTTCCATCATTGCTTTCACTGATTTTATTTACTTTATTGTATGAGTTCCAATTTCACTTCATAATCAACATGCATTTTATTTGATTTATCTTATTAGATATTTACAACATCCACATAGTGATTAAGAAACTTACCACCAAAAATGTTGATGTGATGTAGCTTTACACTGATTTAAAGGGAGCAGGTGTCCATAGAGAATATACTAGGTTTTGACAACTTCAGCATACTTAGGCAACACTCCTTGCTTTGGAGGGTCAGATACCAAAAATATGAAAAGAAAACCCCTTTTAGGGCTTCCCTGGTGGCGCAGTGGTTCAGAGTCCGCCTGCTGATGCGGGGGACGCGGGTTCGTGCCCCGGTCCGGGAGGATCCCACATGCCGCGGAGCGGCTAGGCCCGTGAGCCATGGCCGCTGAGCCTGCACGTCCGGAGCCTGTGCTCCGCAGCGGGAGAGGCCACGGCAGTGAGAGGCCCGCGTGGCGCAAAAAAAAAAAAACAAAAAAAAAAACAAAAAAACCCTTTTATGTTCTCAATAAATGTCTATTAGATTTACAAACAACAATAAACAAATATGGAATAAATAAGCACACATTGATATAGAACATGTACTAGTTTATGGGAGTTGGTGTATATGGACTGAATTGTGAAAATTTTCAAAATTTAGCCATTGAAAACTCTTTGCATTGAAACTTTATCATCAAAAAAAAATAGTTAAAATACGACACAAAACTGCTAAAATTATGTGGGCTATGGGAAGGAGCCTGTAGCATTTAGTCAAATGAATGCTTTACTTTTATTATGCCTATTTTCTCCCAATGGTTAGTCCATTTTATCTTTACTCTGAAGAAGATAGACAATCATTCTGAATATTTTAATGTCCCAGTAGGAGAGCAGTCTGGGACTGACTATTGGTTTAACTACAACAAACATTTACTCATCTCTGTTTCTCAGAAAACACTCAGGCTGTTTGGAAACGGAGCAGACCATTTGTGTGCTAGCCATGGGCACTCTAGCTATACGAGAATGCACAAAAAATTAAATTATATCTGAGGAATTAGATCCTAAAGGAGCATTCTTGATCCATGATGTGCTGTGACTCTAAGCGATTGCTATATTTTACAAGACAAACAATGTATTAGAGAACCTACCATAAGGAGATGCTCCTGCTTAGACCGAAGGCTAGAGACAGTAAAAGATGACTTAAATGATGAGCAAAGGGTATCACCTTTTCTGAACGTATTTATATAGACAATATTACCACGTGCTGGGCATTGCGAGAAGAAGAAGGTAAAGAGTCTCTATTTATTGAGGGCCTATTATGTGCCCAGTTCTTAATATATCCCATTTTAATTTATTAAGTAGGCAAGTTGGAAATCATCTAACTTTTACTTCCTAGTTTTTGTTTATGTATAGCTCCTCTTCCATCTGAAATTTGAATATGTTTTTGTATATGAATTGAGGTAGGGTGTCTAGCCTTATTTTTTCTGAATCATTTGCTAAATTTTCCAATAATGTTTATTAACCTTGCCCTTTAGATTCAAATTATCACATAATATCTATATACAAATAGAGTTGACTTCTGGGCTAGTTATTCTGTTCTATTGATCTTTAGGTCCACTTTAACACTAATATCCTACTATTTTCATTAGTAAAGCTTTAGGTTTTCATATATAGTAATAGAAGTTCCAGTGACTGTGATTTTCCCCTAATCTTTTATTAAATATTTTTGCATATTCTTCTCTTTGAATTATCTTCCAGAGAAATTTAAAAATTAAACTTCATTTAAAATTCTGGTAATATTGTATTTGGGATTACATTAAACTTACAAATTAATTGGTTTAGAATTAAAGGGATTTTTTATAATATTGTCTTCCCATTGAAGAACAAGGCTTATCTCTCCATTTTTTTCATGTCTTCTTTGACAACCTTAAGAAAAGTTTGGGGCTTCCCTGGTGGCGCAGTGGTTGAGAGTCCGCCTGCCGATGCAAGGGACGCGGGTTCGTGCCCCGGTCCGGGAAGATCCCACATGCCGTGGAGCGGCTGGGCCCGTGAGCACAGCAGTGAGAGGCCCGCGTACCACAAAAAAAAAAAAAAAAAAAAAAAAAAAAGAAAAGTTTGATTACATTCTTCATATGGATCTCACTCATTTATTATTATTATTGTTATTATTATCTTAATAATTTTTTATTATTGTTGATATTGTAAGACTTTTTTCCTTTACATTATTTTATCAGTTATTGTTATTATATAGAATACTATTTTTGTATCTTAATTTTGTATCTGGCCACTTTAATGGACTCAGATATTACAGTTTATCTATTGCTTCTTTTTTTAAATTTTTATTTATTTTATTTTATTTTATTTTATTTTTTTGCGGTACGTGGGCCTCTCACTGTTGTGGCCTCTCCCGTTGCGGAGCACAGGCTCCGGATGCACAGGCTCAGCGGCCATGGCTCACGGGCCCAGCCGCTCTGCGGCATGTGGGATCCTCCTGGACCGGGGCACGAACCTACATCCCTGCATCGGCAGGCGGACTCTCAACCACTGTGCCACCAGGGAAGCCCTATTGCTTCTTTTTAAATTTCCTGTATAGGTATCATATTTCCTGTAAGTGGCAATTTTACCTTTTCCCTTTTTATATTTTCAATTTCTTTTTCTTGGTGTATTTTAAGGGCCTTCAATACATACTAAATGGTAGTAGTTTAGCAGAAATTCTTGTCTTTGTAAGAATTCTCCTAATATTTCACCATAAGAATGTTGGCTATAAGTTCTTGGTAAAGTCCTAGTTTATTAAGATTTCTATTTTTGTGAGTTTTTCTTTACCAGCAAATTGTTTTCTACATCTGTTGAGATAATGATATGTGTTTTCTCTTTATAGGGTAGGTCTTACAGCTAAGAGGTTGTTAACATTACTACCAAAGAAATTTATAACTGATGCTTTTTCTTTTCCACAGCTCTAAGTTTAGAAAAATAATTGGAATAGGATGTGTATCTTGAAGAGGCCGAGGTGGATAAATACACTGAATAAAGCACACTGTCTTATACTGTGCCAGGTAGTCTAGTACGTATCAGGTTCCACCAAGACTGATGATATACCTGACGCTGATGACACGGTTCCTCACAAATATCCACTCTGGCCTGCAGGAAAATTGTTGCAGCCACGGGAATATGAGGCTGGACATGGAGGGTGTCAGTTGAACTTCTAGGAGTTCTCCTGGGGCTCTAACTCTTTTGGACTTACTATCTGCAATTGTACATCTGCCAGTGTCCTCTGTCTGTTATTGGAGAATGCTGCTGGCCTCTTTGCTGTGTATGCTGATTGCAATGACTTCCTTCTGTAGGTTCCAGATAACGAAATTTTCTTGATTTATCAGGAGGTGTCTCTGTCTGGTTCCTCAGTCAATTTGATCTTACTATTGACATTTATCACCATGGTGGGTGGAACATCTCCTAATCTAATAAGTTACATAAATACATTGTCTAATATTAAGTGATTCCTGCATTGCTGGAACACATCCTACTGGTTTATGAGATTTTAATTTTTTTCATATACTACTGGAACCAAATATATTCAAGAATTTATGACACGATAAATGTTACTTCTCAATTCAGTGTGGAAAAGATGGGCTTTTCCAATATATGGTGTTGTGAAAAGTGGGTAGGATATAGAAAAATATTAAATTGGGTTAATGTTTTACACTGTACACAAAGGTCCTCCACAAATGTGCCAATGATTAAATGTAAACCATGGTATAAGAAGGTAATAGTACAAGAAGAAAATTTCAGTGCATTCCTTTACAACTATGGGATAGAAAAAGCCTTTCTAAACCAATTCTCAAAATGCAAAAACCAGGATAAGAAAAAGGTTGATAAAGCAGACTACATAAAAGTGGAAAAGTTCTACATGGCAAAAGACGCCAGGAGCAAATCTAAAATCAAATGACAAATTGAGATAAAGCATTTGAAATTCACAGCAGGAACAATACTTTAAACGCCCCTATGTACTTTCTCCAATCCTCTAAAAACCCCTAGAAATTGGGAAAAGGTCAACAATCTAAAAGAAAAACTACAGTTCACAGAAAAGGAAATACAAAGGGTCCTCACATATGAAGAGATGTTCAACCTTACTCATAACAAGAGAAATGCACATTTAAACTGCTCTAGGATAATACTGCTCACCTACCAGATTAGCAAAGCTCCCAGCAATACCTTTGGGAAGAAAGTCTGTTCATGTACCTTGGGCAGGCGTGCAAAGCAGAGCAAACTCCATGAAGGGCAGACTTGACAAACTGCAACTTGCATTCCATTTCTACAATTTTCCCCTACAATTATACCTGCTTGTACATAAAACGCTGTTATTTACGAGGTAATTCATTGTTTTTGTTTATTATGGGAAAAATTTTAAATGGGGCAAAGGGAACCCAAGTGTCTATCAAAGGAGAACTACTACAATAAATTATGGTAAATCCAGACAATGGAATAGTAGGCTGCTAAAAAGCAAGTTAAGAAGCTTTCCTTGCATTGATGTGGATAGATCTTTGGTGATAGATCTTTAGAACACACTGTTAAGTGAAAAACAAGCAAGGTAAAGATGAAGTGCATAGTATGCTACCCTTAATGCTATTAATCAACTAAGGAGATAATCACTGTCAAAGAAATGATTCTCAAAGTATTATCTGGGGACCACAAGATCCTTTTGAGGGTCCACAAGATCAAACTATTTTCACGATAATACTAAGCATTTATTTGCTCAATTTTTGCTACTTTCTAAAATTTATAAAAACACATTAGTGAAAACTCCAGGAATAAAAGCAGGCTTGGACTTACTGATTCAGATTAATCTGATGGACATTTTTCTTGCTCTGTCACATATGCCTCTGCCATTATCAATGGCATTTAGGTCTGGCTATGAAGAAATGAATAGACACTGCCTGGCAAGACTACAGAAACAGACCACTAAAGCAGACCACTTGCTTCTTAAGGCCGTCCTTTCCACAAAGAAACTTACACACATGCAAAAAGAGGATCACAAAATAAATATTCCCAGAAGCCAAGTCCAAAAATGTCTGTCAATATTATACTCTTCTTTCCTCATCAGACTTGTAAGGTAAAAGTAAGGCAGATAATTGAGGTAAGTTCTAGGTCATAATAAATAAAAATTTAAACGGACAATTTATTTCTGTTTAACAAGTAAGTGTAGACCTACTAAATACAGGGTTTGTGGTCATTGTTGTATGTAGCTGGGGACCAGATGCTTGGTCACAAGGGAAACTGAATGAAAGTGGAAAGCTATCTCTACTATTAAAACAATTCAAAAGCATATGGCATTTGTTGTTTACGTTTCTCCCTTGTGTAAAATGTTTCTGAACCATGGTCTCCAGAGCACACACTTTGGGCTGTTTCTTCCTGGAATAGTGTTTCATCTGCACAAACTAACCCACATTTTCTTCTGTGATTACCCATATGACTAATGAAGCATAGCTCTGAGGTTATGATTTAGGGGAATATATGTGGCCATGGAGTGCATAGTGGTGACTGGACCTATGCCCTCATTATAAACATGCTCTCACATAACTGGCTGTCCAGCCTCCATTTTCCTCTTTTCTTTTTCATTTTGATTTTTAAAGATGATCTATTCAACTCTAAGGGTGTGGTTAAGCAAAACTGTGTTTTCTACTCTAGCTCTTAGACTTACACCTTCAATAAAAATGTATAGGCCATAAGTTCTTCAGATTCTGTGCAGACTTTTTCCCCAAGGGTTAGCTCCATGCTTCTTCACTGCATGTTGGGCCAGTTTATCAGCTACCTGCATGGCCCAGATATATGAGGCTTCAAAATTAAAGAGATACTACTGTATGCTCCTTGAGAATATTTTTTCCTGCCTTTTCACGTTCATCTAACCTAGCCATCCTTGTATAATAGTTCCTTAAGTAGATATATCTATTTACTTGCATATGCCAGTAAGATGAGTACATGTGTGTGTAAGTAATTTAGGTTCAGCATGCAGTATGTTTATCTGCAATATAGTGAAACAATTTGAAGAGTAAATGCATTTCAAACTCAGAAATTCATATATAACACTTTTTAAGGGAATATTAAAATCTTATTTGGGACTTCCCTGGTGGTGCAGTGGTTAAGAATCCGCCTGCCAATGCAGGGGACATGGGTTCAAGGTCTGGTCCGGGAAGATCCCACATGATGCGGAGAAACTAAGCCCGTGCGCCACAACTACTGAGCTTGAGCTCCAGAGCCCGCAAGCCACAACTACCGAGGCTGCATGCCACAACTACTGAAGTCTGCACGCCTAGAGCCTGTGCTCCACCACAAGAGAAGCCACCGCAATGAGAAGCCCGCACACCACAACGAAGAGTAGTTCCTGCTCGCCACAACCAGAGAAAAAGCCCACGTGCAGCAATGAAGACCCAATGGAGCCAAAATAAATAAATAAATAAAATTTAATAGGTTGTTGTATTAAAAAAATAAAAACTTATTTGTATTTCTTCATCTAAAAAATTAATAAGTGCAATAAACACCAAAGCTAATGGTTTTCTAAAATGGTAGCCTCAATTAGTTTCTTACACAAGTAGAATGATTATATTATTGCAAAGACCTAAGAATTGATTTCACCGAAGGTCACCTATCAGATTGAAATAATGTTTCAATTTCCAGAATCCTTCCATTTTTTAGCTCCTTTGTGGAGTCTAGGATTTAGTGTTCTTTGTAGAATTTCTTTTTAGGCATGGTTCTAGAAAAAGTATTCAAACTGCCAACACATCTTGAATGTTTGTCTGAATAGTTTAGTCAAGATTCAGTTTATAATCCGTGACCAAACGATGGAAGTTTCTGAATGACTCTGAAGTTTGCTGAGGGTGATCAAATTTCCAGGATGAATATGAACACCTCATTTACAAAATGTGTCATTTGATTACAGAGAATCTAAAAGACTCAAGAACAAGAAAATATAAGACAAAAATAAAATCATCAAATGTGCTAATGCTTATTTAATCTCATACAGAAATCCTGCCTCTTTACCAGAATAATATAATCCTGAAACTCTCATGTCTATAGTTTACTCCTACTATCTTTGGATGTCACCTTCTCCAGTAAGCCATCTGTAAATCCTCTAGTTGTTTTTTTTTTTTAAGTCCTTCCTTACTCATCAGTAAACTGAAGGTAGAGAGTGCTGGTAGAATGTGTGCATATCAAGATGTGAAATAAAAACAGTTGAGTTAATTCTGTGAAACCTTTCCACTGTTCTGGTAAGAATGAAAAGAGTACAGATGAACTACAAAATACGAACTATGCAATTTCAGTAGTTATGCATACACAGTCAACGCTCTTAAATTTGCATTTAAGATTGGCCATGAACAAAATGAAGATGAGCAGTAAGATTCATGCTAATAGGACTACTCCGGTGGTGTAGTGGTTGAGAATCCGCCTGCTAATGCAGGGGACACAGGTTCGAGCCCTGGTCTGGGAAGATCCCATATGCCACCGAGCAACTAAGCCCGTGTGCCACAACTACTGAACCTGCGCTTTAGAGCCCTTGAGCCACAACTACTGAAGCCCATGCACCCTAGAGCCCATGCTCCGCAACAAGAGAAGTCACCACAATGAGAAGCCCGTGCACCGCAATGAAGAGTTGGGCCTGCTCACCACAACTAGAGAAAGCCTGCGTGCAGCGACAAAGACTCAACGCAGCCAAAAAAAAAGTTTTTTTAATAAAAATAAAAGATTCATGCTAATAATTTCAATTTTTAATTTTTCTTTACTTAAAGTGACACTAAGTAGGAAATTTAAAAACACAGTAAGTGGAGACAGAGACCCCAGAAGAATGAAAGAGCCTTATATATAATACCTTTAACAGCATTTCTTCCTGAATTTTGAACAAGTTTTCTGCATTTTCATTTCGTACTGAGCCCCACAGATTATGTGGTGTTGGTTATAATGACGCATCAAACAGGATCCTTTGAAGCCTGAAAAAGTACAATATCTTCCAGAATGTCTACTTTATAGAAAGATGATAAACAGAGAGAGACAGACAAACAGATAAGATAGATATGGTTTATTCAATTTGTTAAAGCACCTACTGTGTACTTCTGAAGTATGAATAGGTGGATAGCTGGTACATCACTTCCTTAGAATCTGCTTACCACCATTCATTGCCCCCATGTTGTCACACGAGGTGTGACTTTCAATACACCACCTATGCTGGGCTTTCTCAGGGGCTTGGGAGCATTTCTTCCTGGCATGTGGTATGCTTGATGACCTTTAGGGGAAGATCAGGTGGTTCCTCTGTTTTTCACACTTGGGAAGGAAAGACCTGCTTGTAAAATGCAGTAAATGTTTCCTGGATGGAAGCCAATTTATTTTTGATCTTCATTTGATCTTTATTTTGACTAATCCTTTTCTTTGTGTGATTTCCTTTTGTTGATATGCCAAAATTCTGCCAACTTGTTTCCTTTCTCAAAAAAAACACCCTCATTTCTGTTAAGTTTAATATTCAGATATATTTGCCAAAACTAAATTAAATCCCCTCTGCTCTAGCACTAACCCCTTATCAGATCAGAAGTATATCTTATAAAATGTCTTGGCGATTGGCTCACCTATAGGCTTATTGTGACTTTATATTAAAGAACTGCCATAGATTGCTCTTTGTGGATCTGTTTAATTGGGGTGGGGGGCGGTGTGGAGGGTTTTCTTTCCAGTTATTCATTCTCATAAGTAAGAGAAGATTTTCATGTCACTGGTCAAATCTATAGTGTAGCAACTATTTAGGTAATGCTTGTAATACACTCAGATTTCACTTGAATTGCCCAGATAAACTGAGTTGCTCCCGAATGCTTTTAGTCCCAATACAGGGATGTGATATTAGGACTTGTCTGATCCAGTCGACTGTTCTTTTTAATCTAGCATTATGGCAGTTTGTGCATTCTCCTCGTTGCATATAATCTGTCAGCAAGACCAAAGTCCTCTTGCAAATCTTTACTAAACTCTAGACCTGCTAACAGAAATTTTTTTTTTTTCCAGATGAAACTCTATTCAGAGGGTTGGGTAAAGCAAACTAAAGCACCAATTAGCACTGTTAGCTCAGCATTTTCAACATGCAAGTTTGCTTCCAAAAACCTCCCTTTGAGCCTGAGTTTGCAAGAGGTTCAGATCTCCTGAGTTTCACTTTGAGTGTCAAGTTCAAGCAGAACCCCAAAGAAACTCAAAGCAAAACCCACTTTGGACCCTTTGAGTTTCACCTGGCTTCTACCTGAAAGAACTAAACAGTGTTCCCTTAAAACTTGGCCCAAGTTTGCATGCAGTTCAACTGAAATCCAATTCATCATTGCTGAAAGATTTTCAAACCTCCGTAAAATGGGCTGTGAACCTAGTATGACCTTTGGATATCTAAGGAAGTTTACCAAAGTTTCCAACAAACTTAAACAGGACTGTTAAAACCTGGTGAAGAATCTACATGTTATATTTTAAGCTATAATTCACCTCTAAGAAATCTATGAATTACATATAATTGGCCCCAAGAGATGAGTTATTTTATGCTTTGTAAAATTATTATTTTTCATCTCTGCATACTCTTTTAATTAAGAAAGATTCTGGCTAATTGATGAGAAATTAGGTGGCTACCATCACATGCTATTTTCATCTCCTCACTGCATACAGTATATACCACAAGCTTAGGCACGTTATTAAGCATTGGCTATAAAGTGGCCCCGGGAATCTACACTTTTCTAATGGCAAACAGTTGAGATAATTCAATATCTTAGCACAACACAATGGGTTGGAACAACCTGTCACCAAAGACAAATTTCCATTTTTTCTAATGGAGATAAAACTGTGCTTATTCTTTTCTTTGTTCTCTAGGCAAATTTTCTTCCCCCTCTCATCTCTGCCTTGCCCTCCACCCTCTCCTCTCACCACAAGCCCTACTTGTGTCTTCCTGATAATCTTCATTCATTCTCCCTTCTCTAACCATTTCCTCTCTTCACCTTTGAGCCACATTCTCTTTCTTTACTCTACCTACCCGTCCTCCAGCCCCATCAGTTCTTCATCTGCCTCTTTTCTTAACCTTCCTGATGGGACTTTTCTACCAGCTTTCCACTGCACCTGTTTTACAGCAGTGTTGTAAATGGGTCTCTGATATCCCCTTCCATCATTCCTGTGCCTAGGGAGGCTTTCTATTCCTAATCCTGCACCTTTTGTTCTTTGGACTACAGTAGGGTTTTAGGAACTCCTCAAGAGCGGAGGTTGTAAGGCTGTCCTCAGGCCCTGCCAGTGAGCAACACTTTGCAGCAAATATGGATGACAGAGTTACTTTATTCCTTCAACTTCACAAACAGGAGAAAAAAAAGTAATGTATAGTGGGAAAAAGCATGGATTTGGGAGTCAAACAAACCTAGGTATGAACAGCATCTCTGCCACGGTGACCTTGAACAACAAATCTACCCTTTTGGAGCTCTCACCAGTGCAATGGAAACACTAATATCTACATCAAAATGAAAAAGGAATAGATGAAATAATGCATGCCACAGAGACTCTGTTCGTATTAAGTCTTTACCATCAAGAGGTTCATTAAGAGAAGATACTGCATCTTAATCTTAGGCATAAACCAGGATGGTTTAGTGGGAAATTAGAAGACTGCTTACTTTCAGCCTTTCATATAACTTCCCTGTTTAATGTCCTAAGCAATGTGGTGTTTTTGCATTGAGGTACAAATGACACCAGACTCAAAGAAGTCTACTATTTTTTCATTTGGGTTGCATATTCCAAAATGGTCATTTTACTAGAGCCAGGGTGATTTCTCTTCCATTACTTCAACACACACAGCTTTGGAAAACTTATTTTTCTGCAAATGTGCGCACTTTGAGATAAGGCAGATTCCTTGTGGACTTAATATCTTTCATGTAGTTTTTCCACATTTTGATAAACACACACAACCACCAAATAATAATTGGGGGAAATGTACATATTACTGAATTCTTATTGCATCTATCTAAGGCTTAGGCTCTAAGCAAAACCAAAATGTCTGAACCAGAAATGAAGAACTCTGTCAATCTTTCAGGAATTTTGTTTGTTTCTTTAATCTTATAAGGACATCATATTTAGAGCCAATAAACGAGATGAATTAAGTGTTTGGTGCCACGTGGATTATACTTGAAAATGTCTGTTGGGTTAAATTTTGTGCAGAAATCAATTATTCAGTATTATTTGAAGGAGGCCAGATGAAATGTATAACAATATTTGCTTTCTTAGATTCAATAGAATTTATAGTGGGAAACTAAATAAAAAAAAAAAAACACTCAATAGGTAAAAAGAGCAAAGGCCTGTTGCTCTTAACTTTATTATTATGTATAGTGCTCAGTAAATACTTGTTGAATGAATGAATAAGGCTTCCTTAGCAAAGATCAGGGAAGGAGTGAGCTTGGGAGATGGCTGTGCCCCCCTTGAAGTAGGTTGGGCAGGCCCAGTGAAGGGCTCACCATAGGACAGCTAGGTTGATGCATGACACAGAAGGTGATACAGAGCAGAACTCAGCAGCTTACTAGTAAATAAGAGTGAGATCACATAAAGATGCAGAGTATAAATGGGTAGGGCCAGGAACAGGATTGTAAATGCAAGAGTAAACCAACAGCTGAAAGCTATGCTGTAACTGAATCCTTATGGAAGTAGGACAAGCAAGCAAGGACACAAAGATTACCTGAACAAATGTCTTAGCCTTAGTCCCTTAGTATTTTTTTTTTCTTTTTAATATTTATTTATTTATTTTGGGCTGTGTTGGGTCTTCGTTTCTGTGCAAGGGCTTTCTCTAGTTGTGGCAAACGGGGGCCACTCTTCATCGCAGTGCGCGGGTCTCTCACTATCACGGCCTCTCTTGTTGAGGAGCACAGGCTCCAGATGCCCAGGCTCAGTAGTTGTGACTCACGGGCCTAGTTGCTCCACGGCATGTGGGATCTTCCCAGACCAGGGCTCGAACCCGTGTCCTCTGCATTGGCAGGCAGATTCTCAACCACTGCGCCACCAGGGAAGCCCAGTCCCTTAGTCTTTTAAGTAGCAGTTTGCCTTTTGGATTTACAAACTGCCACAGAATTGCCTACATGGAAATAAATAATGGAGAGAAGAAGACAGGATGGAAGGGTGAAGGGAAGGGAAAAATGGATCGATGATAGAAGCCAAGAAGAAGAGAGTAAAGAAATTGACAATATCAAAGGAAAAGGAAATAGACAAGGGAGGTAAAAATGGAGGAAGGAGACAAGGGCAGGAAGTGAGAAGGAAAGAAATTCCCAAGGATTGGGAGGAATCTTGACTATTGCTCCACTGGTCTTAGAGAACACCACAGTCCATTGGCTCAGTTATTCACACCAACTTCCCAGTGTACACAGCCAGGCATCTTTGAAGCCTGTAGCTTTGGCATGGAAATGGCTTCAGTCGCAGAAGACAGCTCTGAATTAAATATGAAGGATGTTTCATTATAACCACAAATCCATAAGAGTGAAATTCAAAGAAAAAGGAAAATGAAAATATTACATTTTGTTTGAAAAACTCTGTCCTGAGTTCATTACCCAGTAATGATTCATTCTACCCAGCAAGGAAAGTTAGGGGTACCCCTTTCATGAGTCAAAATCTTTTTCTTGTAGACTTCTTTGTTTTGAATATTCTATTTCTTGATTTGTTAAATAATATTAATGTCAAGTAACATAACAGATGGAAAAGTAGTTGAAGCTATCACCACAAAATAAGGTTAACACAGAGGCATCAATCCTGTAAGGTACACTTGATAAAGACAACTAAAATTTTTATCTTCTCTAATTAATAAATTGTTAACTGGTAGTCAAGAGCAATAAAATGCTTTTTAAACTACAACTAGATCCTTATTTGCTCTACATTTGAACTTATGGTACTCAGGTTCCAGATGTCACCCAAAACATACACCTGAGGGAAAAATTTCTACGTTTATATAACAGAAAGTAAAATCAGGGACGTTATCAGTTCTAACAGGGGACTGTAATAATATAAATGGGGTCAACAAAGATATAAGAGAAAATAAGGGATGAAAGATTCCAAATGAGTTCTCAAAGATAGCTGGCTACATAGATAACCTTTTTCTCCTTGGTGCCACTCTCTAAAATGCAATACTGTCCAGAGAAGATCATTGTTAAGGGCTATTAACATTTATGTTAATAATAACAATGGTAATAGTAATAGTTTACATTTACTGAATATTGCTACGGACTAGGAGCCGTTCTAAGCATTTCACAAATTAATACAGTCAATCCTGAGAACAACGTTAAGAGATAGATACATATTATTATTTTCCCTTATTTTGGTGAATTGATGAGCCGAGACTGATTACTGGTGAATTAATTATTTAAATTCAAGTCACCAAATCACAAAAATTGATAGCAATAATAACAGCAATTCAACAAGATGGTAAAAAGTTATGGTTGGACTTCCCTGGTGGCACAGTGGTTAAGAATTCGCCTCCAAATGCAGGGGACACGGGTTCAAGCCCTCGTCCAGGAAGATCCCACATGCCGCAGAGCAACTAAGCCCGTGCGCCACAACTATTGAGCCTGCACTCTAGAGCCCGCGAGCCACAACTACTGAGCCCACGTGTCTAGAACCCGTGCTCTGCAACAACAGAAGTCCCACAGCAATGAGAAGCCCGTGCACCGCAACAAAGAGTAGCCCCTGCTCACAGCAACTAGAGAAAGCCTGCGCACAGCAACAAAGACCCAACGCAACCAAAAATTAATTAATTAATTAATTAATTTTAAAAGTTATGGTTACTAAGCTACAAAACTTTCCTCTAACTGTTAAAGAAAGACCGACCACTCCTGGAGATCAGGACATAAACAGTTAATTGTTTCAGAAATTCAAAACACAGTATAGGATTACTTTGAGACATTAGCAAGTATTCTTATAGAATTTCAATGGTTTCCACTTATACATCTGACCTAGGAAATCTCAGTCAGAAATTCAATATTTGTTATATGCATGGTAACGCTGGATTCTCTAGCTTGTTCCCTAAGATGTATGCTCTTGTTGAAAGACTTTGGGTCAGACACCCAATCACTAGTGCTATGGAAATACTGGACTAGGAACAGGAGCCCTGATCTTCATCTCTACTCTTCCAGCATTGGCTGTGTCATCTTCCTCTTAAAAATGGAGGATAGTAATGTTTACAATACACTATATGATTTGTTGTAACAAATGAGTTATAGATGCAAAAGTACTACTCAAATCTTTATTATTTTTAACAATGATAAGCATGAGCATATTAGATGATGGAAGAAATAGAAGGACATATGTTTGCACAAGAGTATTATAGATTTTGATCACCTTTAACATTTAATCATGTGTTCATCTTTGAAAAATGGGATAACTACTTATAACTATGTTAATCAATGGATCCTGAGTTATCGCTAAGGTGCCGTGTACATGGTAGTTAAGAATACATTTAAGCCAGACTTGCCTGGGTTCAAATCGAAACTCTACATTTACTAGCTGTGCAACCCTAAACAATATTCTAATCTTCACAGTGGCCTCACCTATAAAATGGGGATAATACTGGTATCTATCTTACAGGGTTGTTATAAGGATTAAATGAGGCAATAGAACGAAAGCACTTAGAATTCATGTCTATCATATAAAATATACTATGTAAGTTTTTGCTATAATTATGAATTGTAACATAGACGAGTGACATTATTGTTTTTCTAAATCACCCCATACTTATAATCATGACTTTCAAAGGCATCATTTTTCAAATCCTTTAAGCAAATTAGTATCACACACATACTACTAAGCACTGTGCTAGGAACTGTACTGTAACAGTAACAGCAACAACAACAAAAACTATGTGATATTCTCCCAGCCCTTAAGGGGATTATGGTCCGATTGGGATCAGGAAGGAGAAGGTAAAAAATTATTGAATACCAAAACAAATTATTTGGGTACTAAAATAAGAAATCAGTATCTGTTCCAAGGGTGCAGTAGAAGGTCATTATGGATTCTTGATAATGAGAATAACATGATGATAATGGTGTTTGAAGAATACAATGCTCAAAGACCTGAAGATTTTTCTCCCATATTCTCAGACTGAGTCAGTGGCAACATCATGTACCTGTACCCGGCCAGGATACTGGGAGTCCAGTCAATCTCCAAATCCTGTGAGTGTGAGAGCCTAAAGATCTTTGCAAGGCGCTCTCTACCCGGAAGGAAGTGCCCTCTCTTCTGGAAACTAGGAGCCCCCCAAGCCCCCATCACCATGCACCCCACCACCCCACCAAACTATATCATCTCTTATCTGGGTTTTTGCAATTGCTTCCTAGTCTCCCTGCTGCTTTTGAACTCCTCAGATCAAACTAACTGTAAAATGCATATCTGACCATTCACTCACTCATTCTCAAATGTTTATTTCGCGCTTACTCTATACAAACTATTGTTGAGCAAAAAGTAGACAGTCTCCAAACATCATGAAGACATCATGGTGACAGACAATAACCAAACGATCCTCACAAACTAACGTTGAGTTTAAAGTAATGTTGAACATAACTTTCTAAGCCTCAGTATCCCTATATTTGAACAGGAGTAACCGAACCTACCTCACAATATTTTTATGAAAATAACATAACTATTAGGAAAGGACCACAGAGTAGATGCTTGATAAACATTTACTTTGTTTTTGAAATCAAATGGCAGCAGTTGGCCCAGAAGATGGAGCTAGAGATAGGGATCAGGAAGTCACTGGCAGAGGATAATCAGAGGAAAAGCCATGAGGGTGAACGAATGTGCCAGAAGAAAGAGAGCTGGGCAGAGGGAGCTCAGGCGCCAGTTCAGAGAGTGGTGGGAGGAAGGGGAACCATGGGAAGGAGACTAAGGATTTGTAAGAGAGGCAGCAGAGAAACCAGGGTCTACTGTCATTAAATATTAAATGACTTAGTGGAAAAGATTTACAAATGGTCCTGCATTTGTTTTATTTTCAGAAGTTACCCGCTCTACCAGGCTATTTAGAAATAACTACCAAGTTACAATATGAAGGACAAAGATGTAAACATCTTCAGTTATATCAAGAAAATGATCAACCCTTAGCTGGTCTACCAAACAGTCAACTTTTATTCAACTCAAACAAGTAGGGGAGGAGACCAGTCTAAACTAGTGAAGTTTAGAATGAATGAATGAATGAATGAATGAATGAACTTCACTAATGAATTAGTGAAGTTTAGAATGAATGAATTAATTGAATTATATTCTTCAAATAAATGCAGTTTTGTTCTTTCATATCTATACGATGAGATTCTCTTAGGCCAAAAAGAGCATTGGCAAGTAGATACTTTTGCAGTCTTGCTTTCATAAATAAGAAAAATTACTTTAGTAATATATAAAGAATACTTAAATAGATGATATCAGACTACATGCTTGAAAAATGTGTTCTCTCAAGTAGGTTTATTATATCCTTGCAATCTTTTATACTATTTTTTGCTTACTGAACCCACTTAACATAAATAGGTCGAAGACATCTTTATCTTAACCCCGTGTCAACTACCAAAAATTCCAAATTGGCAGTCCAGAGTAATGAGCTTTTACCACACATAGTGCTCAAGTTATCATAAGAATATTCTTCTCTTTGAAAATCCAGCTATATTTAAGCTATTTCTTTCTAGATAAAAATTTCAAAGGCTAACTGATATTCTTGAACTTAATAAATGTATTTAATTTCATTAATGTTTTCTCTTACAAGAATACAGTTTCTGTGCTAAGGAACTGGTCCCTTTATTCTGCCCTACCTCCCACCACTGCAGGGCACACCTGGAGCTTTATATGCAGTTTTGAGCATCACATTTTAGGACAAACTCCATTAAAATGAAGCACACTTAAAAGAGAATGAGACTTGGAACCATTTCATATGAGAGATAATTGAAAAAACTCGGAGGCTTGGTCTGGAGAACAGATGACATGGAGAAACAGAGATAATAATACCTCTTTCCAACTATCCGAAAGGCATAAAAGACACTGATCTTGCTACTTTCTTCAGCTTCAGAGCACTGATCTTCAAACTTACGTGTGCAGGGGGAGCTTATGAAAGCATATGAAAGCAGGGATCACAGCTTCATAGCCACCAGCTGCCATTCAAATGGCCCTGGGTGGAGGAGAATCAAGGAACTACATTTCCACAAGAACCACAGGTGACTCTGATGCAGGTGATCTACAGAGCACACTTTGTGAAACACTGCTTTGTAGGGTGAACAAGAATCAGTGGGCCAATATCACAAGGAGACAGGTTGCAGCTCAATATACAAAAAAGACCTTCCTAAGGATTACAGCTTCTCTGAAATGAAAAGACTTGTCTCATATGGTTGTACATTCCCATCTCTGGTGGGTTCCAACCAGATCCTGGGTGACCGCAGTAAAGACGTCACAGAGTGCTTGCTTCGACAGCACATATACAAAAATTGGAACAATACAGAGAAGAGTAGCATGGCCCCTACACAAGGATGACACGCAGATTCGTGAAGAGTTCCATATTTTTAACCTGGGATTAGCCTGTTCATACGTGAGGAAGAAGGCCAATGATACTCTAGATTACAACCCTTCCTTTCACTATTAGTAGACAAATTAACTAGTGTTATTTTAAAAAAATAAATTTGAAAAGAATATTTTCTTTTCTACTCTGCACCTCTCACATACTCTGTATCTAACATTTAGCCACAGATGCAGACATTCTGTGGGCTCCATTTATACTTCTGTATCAAAATGCTAAGCAAAGCGAGTTATACCAAGCTCTCAGCTCACAGATTTTAAAGGAAATAATGTTCTCAAGACATAGTCAGATTTACAATTAACATTATAGTTTATTAAGATCCTATAATACATACCATATTCTAAAGTAAAATTTCAAGAAATGTATGGAAAAGTAAAACTACTAATAAATTTATTCATGATAAACTAAGACATGAAAAAATTTAGCAATATGAATTCAGTTATCCCCAAAAAAGCATGTAGAACACTGAATCCAGATATGTTTTTTGAAAGTGGCTCTTGAGCATTTGCCCCATATTTATGCAAACATATAAGCTTTTAAAGTAAATACCAAACATTTCAGTCAAATATTACTTAATGATTTTAACCTCCACTCTATCCAGTTATTTGAAGATATTTCCTAGTGCCTTCTACTACCAAAAAAAAAAAATGTTAATCTTTTTTTTTTGTTGTTACTTAAAAACTCTTGATAAATGCTTTTGGCTCTTAAAGGACAGTTATCATGAAAACATTTCATTTCCTACACTGTATACTGTCATGATGATCTATTCCTGTTTCTGTATTAAAGAGGCTGCTAAACGTTATTGAAAATACAATTTGGGTAAATAATATTGAAATGTTGATGTTCTGCAAACAAAGAATCTCCAACGCTCTGTCACTGTTAATTGCAGCTGATTTTTATTTTAACCAGTGGGTTTCCCAGTCCTATCCCAAGTCTGCCAGCAATCAAATCGATTAAAAATCTGACACCACCTGCACCTTTGTCAGCTTACCAACTATTAATAGTCAAGTACCTTTAACTGTAAGCAAATAACATCTATCTCAACACATTGTCTTGTATTATATCTAAATGAAATAAAGAGGGAGGAATAATATCCTAGAGAGGAAACATGGTATTTTGAGGGGAAATAAAGTACTATGTTCTTTAATTAAAAAAAAAAAAAAGATGTCACAGAAATGAGCATTCAACAAACAGATGGTTGTCTGCATGGAAGCAGAGAGTTTCAATTGCTGATGAGTGTGTTTAATTCTGGATTTGTTAGATAAAGATGCCAGTTCTGACTATCATCTTTTATATAGAAGTTACTTGGTAGTGGGATAAACAAGAAAGCAGAGACTAGAATGACTCCTGTTAATTTTGAAACAGGGACAGTAACTGGTCAATTAACTGTTTTTCCTTGAAGGACCCTAAATTAAACTATAATTAGAGAGGAAATGTTAGAACATTTTATTCTAGTTTTTTAATGATGCATTATCTTTGCTACAAGATGAATTCTCAAGACTTGAGAATTTAGCATTGTGTGGACCAAAGGTGGTAAGAAACCATGGGTGACACAAGTATCTGGAATAAAGAACTAGGATGTGGTAGCAGGGGGTGTATCAGACACATGTTCCATGGGGAGGGGGAAGCAAAGAGATGGAAGGGAAGGAAACAAGGTAAAAAAGTATCTTTTATATTTGTGTTTCACTGACTTTTCTTTTCAAATTTCCATTGCCAGTCTTAAATTTAGTATAAGCCAAGAGTTCAAAGTCAAAATTAATTGCTCTAAAGAGAATGAAAAAGAAACAGGAAGAGAAATGACATCTTTTCACATCCTGAACAAGCCAATTTTGATATTGATAGGGAAAGGGGACTGATTCATGTTAAGTCAGATGTGATGGGAAGCCAATAATGAGACATTAGTTCCATTTGTGGTTTGGCTGTGTGAACTGCCAAGCTACAGGGTGTGAGAGCAAGCTGAGGGCCCAGATTCACGCCCTTTTCCTTCTATGACATAAAATGTCCTTCATCTGTAGGGCAAAAGTACATCCTGTTTTACAAATAGAAATAAAAGTCTAAAAGAAGAAGGGCATCCATGTATCTCTTCATCTGAGATTGAGGAAAGCTGTGCTGGTCAACTGAAGGCCTTTCTGTGGAGGTAACATTCGAGTTGAGCTCTAAATGACCGAAAGAATCCTGATATTTGAAGACCGCAAGAACCACTTATGAGGCGCAGGGACCAGTCCATGCAAAAAACAAGGGCTTGCCTCACACATACAAAAAATTAGTTTGCTGAGGGAGCAGCAGCTGGTTTCCAGGGTTGGGAACATTGGGAAGAATCCAGATTCCAATAATATGGCTCTTATTGTCCCGGTGGCTATAAAGCGATAGCCAGAGTGGCCACTAAAGACAAAAGAGCCACCATGGTAGGTTCTGAGTGACACAGAGAGACCACTGGACCAGCACACTGACTGGAGGGGACCCATGGAGGTTCTTGCCTTCCTAACAGCTGCCTGGAGGGCCAGCTAATATAATTCAGACATGAGGTGGAGTTACAACCCCACTGGTAGACGTTGACCAGTGAAAGACAGGAGATAGGAAGGGGTCAGCAGATAAATTGCTTGTTCGTCCCTCTCTCTGAGATCCTGTTTCTAGATGCTTTCCTACAGCTCTTGGAGAGGTTCTGTGAGACCATGGTACCTGTAAACTGTGGCCCGCCCACTAGAACACTTGTATTTCTCTCCCTATTTTCCTGCCTTTTACTAAATTCCTTTTCCTCTCACCCCTTTTTCCTGGGGTTTCACTGCCTAATAGAGTTAATCCCAAAGATTTTGCCTCAGGCAGTTTCGTAGAGGATATAGTCTAAGATGCATATATTAATTCATTTAATCCTCACAGAAATCTCATGAGTCAGGTACTATCAATATCCCCACGATATAGATTTTAAAAAACTGATTGCAGAAGTTGTGTAACTTGCCCAGAGTCATGAAGCTGGTGAGTGGACCAGCTGAGCTGATCTGGCTCTACAACCCCTGTGTTCTACTGTCATGTAGATGCAGGTCACATTCAAGGGACATTCGAGATGGGTCTGCAACGGCTCATGTAGAGAAGGAGGCTGCTACTCTCACGAAGTGATGCTTGGGGCCCACATCGCTGGATTTGTTGTACTGGAAAAGATGAGGCTTGACCCATTAGCTAGTCTTCATCAGCAATATCATTAACCACTTACCAGACATCTATTCTGTGAGAGCACTGTTCCAGGTACTAAGCAACCCAAGTAATCAGAGATGACCCTGATACTCTAGAGACTGGGGAAAACGGAGCCAAAACAGAAAAGCTGGGTGCAGACCAGAATAAGGGGGGGGGTGAGGCATTTGCCTTGGGTGCAAAATTTAAGGAGGCCCCCAAAACTTAGTAATCTAGAGAAATCATGTTTTAATGAAATAATTTTTTTAAATCTTAATTAAGGTAAGAAATGTCATCATGAACAAAATATGAAAATTTTAAATGAAAACAAGATCAGTACCAGAGCCCTACCAAGCCATGTTGGAGCCTGAGGCAAAAGACATAATCAGTAATACCCATCCTTTTGCCCAGTCCAGTCCTGTAGAGAAGGATAAATTATTCAAGGAGTATATGTTCATTTCTTTGGCCCTCAGGGCCATACTCAACCCCAGAGTAGAATCAGGACTCTTTTTTAATAACTTCAGTGTACAGACCTAAGTAATACACACACTTGAATGTTTTATACAAGGGCTAAGATGAACAATAACAATCTTTGCCCAGTATTGCACTCTCCTACAGCCAACTTAGGGACATTAAATAATATTATTTAGAATTAAAATTATTTTTAATTATTCCTATCTTTGAAAATGGGAAAAAAAACACTGTTTTCTTATTGAACATTATTTTAAATCTTAGAGTTAAATAAGAAATATGATTGCAGGTGAGGGAAAATGCCCATGTTCAATAACTATTCAGTAATGTGCCGTAAATGAGGAAACTGAAAATAGATGATAAGCGCTAGTTTATTATCTTTATATTTTTATTCTATTCTATTCTAATGAATGATAATAGTTAATATGAAATCGTTTAAACTTTCAAATTACAAAACTAATTTAAATTTACAAAACTAGAAATTCCTAACTGAAAATTACAAAATTATATTCCTTTACATGTGCTAACTTTGAGATAATCAGGTGAGAAAATGTTCTTCTGTGCCTATGGTGCCTATGAAGAATTGTCTTCTGGGGTGGGAAAAAGAAGATTCTTTGAAGGATAAAATTCTACCTGAATTGTTGTACTGTATTCAAATAGATCAAAAACCTTTCTGTTTAGGCATGGATTCCCTAAAAGGGGGCAGAATGAGGAAAAGGCTTATTTGCAAGCTGCTCCACTGATGAGCTGGGGGTGGGAACACACATGGAGAAAGGGAGGGAAATTCCCAGCTCTGGAGGAGAGCAGAAGGGAATACCCGCAAAAATCAGAGATACCTTGGCATGGATTTAACTTCCTCTTCCTAAACTTGCTGAAACACTTCTTCAAATCAAAACAAAATATAACAACAACAAAAAACCCTTCTTTCTTTTACAACTGAACAACAGTGATAATTGTGAGACTGCTAACCGTACTTTCCCAGCAGGTCAGGCTGTAACTTGATTTAACTGCTTTTGCACTGGGACAAACGAAGAGAAGGCAACTCTCCTTTCCATCCCCAGCCTCAGTCTGGGATTTGCCAATTTTTATAAATATGTCACATTGTTAGTACTTTCTTATTACTCCTGTAGCCTGCAGTCATTCTGAAGTCCTTTGGCTTTTCTTCTTAACCCCTTTATTTATATGCCATGTAACTAATACAAGTCTTGAAATCACCAAAGAGATAAACTCACCTCTCATAATAAATAACGGTTGGGGGGAAAGTACTTCCTAATGATCATTCAAAATGAGTTAAGCAATAAAATTTCTCTTATGGTTCCTGTGTATACATATTATAAAGGTCTGCTAGTCAAAAACCCATAGCACAAAAAAAACAATAAAATAAAAGACCTTTCGTCTCTTTAGCTATTATGTCTTCCATTAGGAGTTTAGTCAATGTAATGATTTCCTTAGGTAATCACCAGTGTGTGATTTTACACACACACACACACACACACACACACACACACACATTTTTCAGGGTTCAAGAAAACCTCCAAATTCAATTCAGTGTAACATTCTAATATTTAGTCTAACATTATTCGTCCAAGGAGAACAAACTGGAAATTTCACAAGCATTGATTTAGTTGTAAACTTTTAGAGTTTTTCCCCTGCTCCAGTCATATAAATATAGTCCTCGAAAAACCCTGGGACACAAAATTTCAATGCTTTTGTTCCAGTACTTCTAGTGTCTTGAAACAGAATGTTACAAAAAAACAACATCATAAATCTTAATACTCTAATGAGGATATGTTAAAAGCCTAGTCTAGATATAAAGTCTAATTCTTCATACTTCTGATTTGGACACAGAGGAATTTATATTTGAGCCAAGCTTCCACGTAGAGGGCGAGGGCAGTGGTGTGTGTTCCCTCACGTGTTCAAGTTCCATGAAAGTTCTGCTCTGTTCAGTCTCAGATACAATTTAACAAAACCCCCAAAACAATAATACCTGTATAGTAAGTAGGAAATCCTGTAGATATTCCAAACTAAAAAAAAAAAAAGTGATATCATTTTTAAGATGTCAAATACCTGGCAGAAATTGACCAGTTCAGTTTTGAATACTGTCATTAGCCATTCCCCCCAGCCAGGGGAAAATTTCTTCACGCTCTAAAAACAAGAACAACAAATTGTCAGTTAATCTCATTTTAGAATCTATGAATTTTATGTCTCCAGATGTGGGATTAGATATAGAACAAATGGAGTGGATGAAGAAGGCAAAGAAACAAAATATTTTGGATAATTTACCCGCTCAGCAAAAGATGACAGTATAAATCATTGGAAAACAGACTTCTCAGCTATGAATAGGGACATTATTTGGCCTAATAAATGCTATAATCTCTGAAACTTTAAGTATATGTGGTCAGTGAATATTTCTTTTTTACTTTCATTCTCATTGGTTTGAAGGGTAAGAATTAGCTACTATAAATTTGAAGACCATTCATATACTAAATAAAGTCAATTAAGCCCAAGGGTTCATAGGATTTATAAAACATATTGAGTAAACAGCTACCCTTAAAATTATGTTTACATTTATTAACTATAACTTTACATATATATTTACTTCACAGTTATATCTCTGTGGGAAAATAGAGAATGATGTCTGTGTTCAACCAACTATTTAGACATGTCTATTATTCTAGATTGTTTGCCTGCCACAAATCATTTACATGAAATTGTGAGGTCCTCCTAGGAGAAACCCTTCCTTAAAAAAGAGAGACAGACAGACATACAGACAGACAGAGAGATTCAGACAAGCGTGGTAGTTACGATCCAGTTTTAGAAAATGAAACCTTAGTGGTCAGAGGAAAAGGGGTTCTAAGTACAGAGCAGTAATTGTCCTTCAATTTTTCTCCCCTGATCCAGACCCCAAGTGCTGTTTTCTTCTGGAAGCTGTTATTCTAAGAGGACACAGGAGGGAAAGCCATGGGGAAAGGTATAACCCAGCCAAGGTGGACAGAGCCCCTCACTCTCGTGCAGGGCACAGATTGGCTGTGCAGTTTGAAAATTCCAGAGGACTCAGTGCCCCTCAGGCTCCATGAGGAACCCAGAGCACCAGCTGCAGTGGTGGCCATGCCCAATGCATGTTTCCTGGGCTTTGTGGCAATGACTTCTCGTGGGCACCATCAGGAGGTAGGGGGACACAGAGAGGTGAGGAGAAAAGCTTGGAAACGAAGAAAACGACAGTTCCGTAGTCACTAGTAGGATTTGCTTTACCAGGAGCACAGTTGAGTCTGTCTGAGTGAGGATCATGAAATAATGGTTGGGAGAATCAAAGACACAAATTTACTGCGTTAAAATCATATAAAATCTACTGTAAATATAATGGTGGACTATTTTGATTGCATATTTTGAAATGAATCTAGATAATAAAGTTGATTGATTTATCAACTTTTGCATTTGTATTTATGAATTTCAACCTCATGGTTATAGTCTTTCCACTTTAGGATATTAATTTGATTAGATTATTTCATCACATGCCATAACTTGAAAACGCATTATTTCATCTAATCCAGCAGACTTGTGGGGAACACACTTCTAATATAACCCTGTTTTAAAGAAGAAAAACTAATTCCAGAAAGACTAATAACTTGTCCAACATCTCACATTTAGTGTGAAAGGGGCAGACTCGGGGCCTCTGACTCAGAATCCTTATCCACTGCACTCTTGTCATAGCCCTGCATGACCTGCCAGTTCCCCCAACAGCTACCTGGTGGCCCCAGAGTCAGCAGGCGACTCTGGGCCGACAATTGGGAAACCCCAAATGGAATCTTCCTGGCTCTTGTTCAATTTCTCTTTGACCTTGGGAAGGTCGCTTAACTTTCTGTTCTATTTCTCCATCTGCAGAATGGGTTGGGTAACAATAACACCTGGCCTACCCAAACTTACATGAATGTTACGAGGAAGAATTAGATAATGTCTGCACAGAGCTTTGCTCTCCTTAGAAGGAAGTCCCTGTAAAACTCAAGGCAGAAATTCGTTATGGGGGCTGATGAGATCAAAGCCTGTTGCCATGAGCTGGGGAAGCTTTCCCCTGCACAGAGAGCATTTACTGCTCTCCACTCTAATAACAGTCCTCCCTTAAGATTCTAAAATGATTTGCAGATAGTCATTAAGTAAATCTTGCTGCCCTTAAGCAAGGTGCAATTTGCACTATAAGAGCCTAAAGCTTTATGAAAACAAAATCTTAAGAGGAGCAAAGGCGGTGCTTAAAAATATAATCCAGGAATTACAATCCGTATGTCTATTTTCTAATCCCCTACTCTCTCTATCCACAAAATATAATTTTTATTTAACCCTTCAGTTTTCCTTTCATAGCAGCTAGGCAGTGCCGTTACAAGCAGACCTCGTGGTAGGAGACCTTATGCAAAAATAAAGGGAAACAACTACTCCTAAATATTAGTAACTTTAAAAACCTTGGGCAACTCTAAAACTTTATATGAATCCCTGGTTTTCATATTTGCCTGAACCAAAAGTACTGTCTTCTCTCCAGTTCGTTGTGCAGGTCCTTTCCGTCAGAAAGTGGATAAGGCACTCAAACCACGAAAGAACCCACTTGTCAGCTTTAAGGAATTCATCTTCCCAAAGTGCCAGGATCCATTAACCAAGTCTTGAGATGTTTGCATAATATTGCCTGACCTCGTTTTCTGATGTCTCAACTTGACTGCATTTCATTTTAATTTATTAAACTCTACTGGCAAAGACTCAGAGTAAAACGCTGCTATCTTATTTTTGAATCTACATGTTAATATGTCTAATTGTCCTTCATTTCCATCTGCACAGATCTCTAGTCTTCATTTCTGGAATTAGTAGATCAAATTGCCAAATCCAACCCAGTCATGACCTCGTGACGTTCATCTGACTTTGCCTCAATATGCTGTCGAAGCCTTAAAATGTGCATTACCAGCGTGAGCAAGGACCTGGCATTGAAAAAGCTTTCAGCTTTTATAATATTTCTCGTTTGGTTTAGATCTGCTGAAAGACAAGAGTTAAAAGCACAGAGAAGACCCCTTACTCTCAGTGTAAGGCTGACATAAGCTTTAAATGTTCTAGACCTATTCTACAGTTTAATGAGATGAGCACTGGGGCCAGTGTTGACGGGCAATGTGCATTTATAAGAGATTAAATAGAAGCCACTAACTCCTTTCCCTCAACCTCCCCAAGATTTTTGCCTCAAAAAAAAAAAAAAAAAAGACCTATTCAATCTAATTCTAAAAAGGGAGGACTAACTTCACATATCAGTGCTGAATTGATTATAACAGGACCTCCCTATCCAAAAAACACAAACTTTCTATTTCTCCTCACGTTGGTCTCAAGGAATAACTCTTAAACTGGGACAAATAATTTTGAAGGTGTCACAAAGGTGCCCTTTCGCAAAATAGTTTTCTCCATCCTGTAAACAGTGTGTGTCCTTTGGCTACATGTTTTTCTCCTGATGAAATGCAAATAACTCTAAAAGCAATAATATATCAAGTCTTATCAGTCATTTATACCTTAGTGTGAAGGAATTGGACAGATTCTATGTGTGTGGGAAAAGGCCTGGAAAGGAAAACTTAAAGGAAGTCTGAGGATAAGGGACAAACCTTTTTTTGTTTGTTTTTTAACAACCTTATTGGAGTATCATTGCTTTACAATGGTGTGTTAATTTCTGCCGTATAACAAAGTGAATCAGCTATACGTATACATATATCCCCATATCCCCTCCCTCTTGCGTCTCCCTCCCTCCCACCCTCCCTATCACACTCCTCCAGGTGGTCACAAAGCACCGAGCTGATCTCCCTGTGCTGTGCGGCTGCTTCCCACTAGCTATCTGTTTTACACTTGGTAGTGTATATATGTCCATGCCACTCTCTCACTTTGTCACAGCTTACCCTGCCCCCTCCCCGTGTCCTCAAGTCCATTCTCTATGTCTGCGTCTTTATTCCTGAGGGACAAAATTTGCTCAATTTTTCCTGGCCAGGTATTTTCTTAATAATAACGCAGGTTCCATTCTATTCTCCTGTGACAGCTTCTTTCTTCTCGGGCTGAAATGGCACATAGAATCTTTTCTTTAAAGTCTACCTAGGAATTCTGTGTTAGGAGAGTAAGGAGGTGAGGAAGCGGAGGAGACAGACCCTCAGGGTCACGCCCAGGAGGTCACGCCCAGGAGGGCGGCTGCTAAGAGCAGGCAGGCTGCCTGACGTGACCTTGAGGACCTGCAGCAGCAAGCTGGCGTCCAGGCTTCCAGACTGAGGGAAGAGGAGGAGGTGTGCAGACCATTTCATTCTCATCATGCCAGGGTCTGAACTGAAAAATCCCATCAAACCTCAACAACACGGGAAGATCCGGACGCGCAGCCTCAGCGGCCATGGCTCACGGGCCCAGCCGCTCCGCAGCATGTGGGATCCTCCCGGACCGGGGCACGAACCCGCGTGCCCTGCATCGGCAGGCGGACTCTCAACCACTGCGCCACCAGGGAAACCCCGGGAAGATTTTTTATTGCAGTCTAAAGTGAATTGGGGCTACTAAGATTCAAAGAGGGCATGCTGTTTCCGGCTCTCCAGCTCTAACAAATTTTCGAAGGTAAAGGAAAACTAATGTTCCTATAAAATGAAGAATAAAACCCCAAGACACTTACTTGATTGGTGGAGAAGTGAACTCTGCTTAAAAGGAAAGAAAAAAAATCGTTTCGCACGTATTGTTAGCTCTTTCTTCTACTGAGGGTGAGTCTGGTTGATTGCTCTTTGGTGTAGCAAAGAGTATGATAAGCTTTCTGGATGTGCAAAGATATTGAGCCTCGTCTGGGATAGAGATTGCAAATAAAAAATTTCCAAATAATATTACAAGAAGGAGGCAATGGGAGTGGGGGAGTGAGGAGTGAAGGAGATACAGTAGAGCTTTGGGAGCCCAGGGGGAGGCCACTCAAGGCAGGCACTTTAGGGCAGGAAGATCTAATCCTGAAGTTCAAGGGGATTTCTTTTTTGCATCTTGTGTTGGTGCTGCTTTGGGCAATGAAAGAAGATGGGTGATGGCCTTGTGATGAGTGATGACTTTGTGAAGGTAAAGCAGTACTGAGAGCCACTAGCAGACAGAGGCAGCAGGATGAAGAGAGCATATAGGGAACTCTGCAAGAGGTCAAGGTGAGAGGTGGCTGGAAGGAAGAAAGCACCCATCCTGGGAATCCTTAAGAATCTCAGGGAGAGTACTAGGCTTTCCTCAGTATTTGGCATGGATGTTTGAGCCATTTTATTTGTAAAAAAAAAAAAAAAAAAAAAAAAAGAACAGAACAGAAGAGAAAAAAGAAAAGAAAAGAACAAGGAAAGGAAAAGTTAAAGCCAGAATGCTAGAGGACATTCCTTGTACCAACTGGTCTGCTCTTGCTACATGAGGTGTGATAATCATTGGAAGTCACGATCTCTTTCTCTTTCCCAAGACATGTCTCTTGGCTACTTCAGTTCTCAGATTAAGAACCATCTGGAATGGTTGGATTCTGAATCTGGGCATAGCTCCACATAATTCAATCCAGTGGTGTGCTGGTAACCCAGCTCTCTGGGGGCAAAAAAGAGTTGGCAGTTTTTATGCGTAGATACACCCACCATGGCCAATTTCAAGCTACAAACTTTACGTCACTGAATGTGAAGTTGGGAAGAGGTGTGTGGAATCGGCTCACATTTGCTGGTGTAAACGAGCTCTAGCACACTGATAGCTCCATCAGTGTGACAGCAATTCATTCCATTGTGTCACAGGACCAGCCACCTGGCCTTCTTTCAATTCCCTTTACTTGCTCTGCTTCCTCCTGCCTCAGGACTCCTGTGCTTTCTGTTCCTCTGCCTAGGATGCACTTTCCTTCCTTTTCACCTAGTCAATGTTCACTCATCCATCTGTTCTCAGCACAACTGTGGCTTCTTCAGGCAAACTTTCTCTGACCTCCCTGCCAGGTCAAGTATCTTAAGTTTAGCCTCTCATTGCTCCATGCACCTTTCCTGCCTAAAATATATTACAGGTATAATTTTTTTTTTTTTTTGGCCGCACCGCCCAGCATGTGGGATCTTAGTTCCCCGACCAGGGATCGAACCCACGCCCCCTGCACTGGAAGCGTGGAGTTTTAACCACTGGACCGCCAGGGAAGTCCCACAGGTATAACTTTACACTTGTTCAATTGATTATTTGATTTATATTTATCGCCCCTCCTTGATGGTAAACTCCAGGAGTCAGGCCTCATCTGCTTTTGTTCACATTGCATGGCCTAGCGAGTAACAGGTGTGCGATAGCAATTTGTCAAATGACTGAGCCTCACACCTCAACCCCCAATCTTAGTAAATCAGCAGCTGGTCACTTTTCGTTTGAAGGTGGAAAGTGTAGAGCACAAAGAGGTCATCTCTCTTCTTATCAGCACCTTACCTGGCGTTGCTTCAGACCAAGAAGACCTCACTAGACCAGACTCACTTGAGCGTGCACCTACACTAACTTCTTCATCTCTGAGGAACCACACGGCAAACCAGCAGAGGTTTAGAAATCATTTTGTGTAATCTGGAGCTACACAACAATGTCTTATGTGGTTGCCTGATAGAACCTTCATCAAATAACCATATTTTTTTGTTCTTTTCTATCTATACATACTTGCTCAATACACTTGGATATATCCAATTAAAATAAATTTAATCTGGAAAATAGTAAGAAGAGAAACTGGAATGTTTAAGGGTATGTGTAATTTCCACTCCTCAGAATACTAATATTTCATCAGTGAAAAATGACATTGGCATTTAAATAATGCAAATAGTTAGCAAGTTGAAAGGGTTTACAAAATATTATTAAATAATAGTTGAAATGTATGGAGTAGCTGTGTGCTAACTCCTCATAGCAAGTCTCTGAGACTCAGAGACCTTCAAGTGCTCAATGTCATGCAGCCAGTGGTGGAGACTGGGAAGGTAAGGACTCTGACACTGGAGCCCCTACTTCTAATGACTAAGCTCTGTGGCCTGCGGGGAAAAGACCAAGTGCAAAAGTGATAGAGTAACCTTCAGTCCAGGAAGACATGATATAGGTGCAGACATGTAAATAGAAATGGAAGAAGGTAAGAAATTTAAACACCCATGCTGGGGTAATAAGAGGATAGGGTAAGAGGTAGACTTTTTTTACTTTTAAAACTTCATTTAAGATGGTTGTAACGCGTTTTTTTAAAGGCTAAAAACCCTACTTACATCTTTTGACCTATAGCGCATACCCACACACTGTCATTGGCGTCTTGCTAAGGATTCTAAGAGGAAACGTAGACTTCAGTTTATTCCTCTACAGCCATATGAGCTGTGCCCTAGCCTAGTCATTGTAGTAGGAACATATTTTGGCAGTAAAATCATAGTTAAATTTAGTTGAACTGCTTAGCTATGCATCAGAAGTCAAGAGTTGCCTATATGCAGTTTAATATTACTTTCTGTAAAGAATCCATTAGGGTCTAAAGCCAGACTTAAGCAAAAATTTAAAAGACACTTTTAGAGAACAAGATACATCGTTCACTACAAGTTGCTTCTCAGTACAATTCCCTTTACCAATAATTCTAACTTTCACTGAGAAGTTTCTATGGGCCAGGCACTAGGCTCAGTGCTAGGGTAGACCATGCATTATTCCATTTAATCTTTACAAACCCCTGTGATCTACCTACTATTACTATGCTCATCTTAGAGTTAGAAAAGTGAAGTAATTAGCTCAAGTTGACACATTCAGTGAAAGACGGAGCAGAATTTTCAACAAAGTTCTATCTTATTCACTCTACACATACTGTCAAAAAATACAAAAAGTTAAAAAGGAAATTTTCACTTGAAAGCTCTGACCGGCAATTCATAGGATTTGATCATTTGGCCATGTCAATGCATGAGCTTCTCTTTGGAAACTTTTCAGAAACATATTCCACGAGGGAGCTTCTGCTTTGTAAGAAGCCTGACGTTTTGTCACACCGTCACTTTGCTCACTGGAAAAAAAACCCAGCTCCAAGAAATAAGAAGCAACAAAATCATAGCAGTAGTTTTTAACTCTGACATATTCAAATTATCCGGGCCGTTTTGAAAAAAATACTGATATTTGGGCTCCATCCCAGACCAATTAAATCAGAATTTCTTAGGGATGGAGCCTGGGCCTTGTTGATGTTATATACTTCCTAAGCCCGTCATCTGCCTTCTCTACCTGGTCCACCCCGACCATGCAGGTGAAAAAAATGTATAACTAAGGTAACAGCAAAAAATGTCAATGTTTAAATTTTTTTTTTTTGTTAATAGGCCTAATTTGTAAATTTATGTGACTGCTTATAATTGTTGTTTATAAGATTATCTAAGCTCTGCCACTAGAATTTTCTAGTTTCAGAAGTCATACCAAAAGGCAACAGTAGATGGCTCACTCCTCTCAGAAAGATTCAAGAACCAGCACTGGATACTGAATGGAAGAACCAAAACTCGCCTTGAAATTAGCTTGAGGTAGGGGGTAGGTAAGAAGATAAAAAAGTGTTGGGGAAAATAAGAATTCAGAGTCTTTCCTAGAATAATTGAGGACTAGGTTAAAAGAGTCACCAAAAAAAAAAAAAAAAAGTACTAGGAATGGAAATGAGCAAAAAGTGATTCCAAAGTATATACTGTCTTTGAAACTGATAATGAAAGTAGTGAAAGTTTGAACGAGGAAGTTGACAAACCATAAAAGTGAGTCCCAAAGTTCCCTCTAATCATGGATATCTTTTTTTCCCCTTTTTCGGTGAAAGTGAGAATGGAAGATTTGGGTTTCATATGGACAACATCTGTGAGGAAACTTGGTCTGTCTTTCCCCTGAATGTCAATATGTACCATACAGAAGGGCCCAAAAGGCCAGGAATTTTCTCTTGCATCATCTGTTCTTAAAATTGTTTTCATTTTCACTTTTGCCAATTATACTGTACTTCAGAGACACGAAGTAATGATACCACTTGTTAGAAATTAATGAAAGTAAAAGTCTTTTACCAACCTCTATATGGTAAGACTAACCTCTATATGGCAAGTCTCCTAATATGAAGTATTTGTCACAATTAAGATAGAGTGTAAGGGAATTGTCTTTTCTTTTTTCATACAAGTGTAATTTTTAACTAAAACAATAATATATTCTTTCAAGAACTTTTGCACATCTCAATACATACTCAAGGGATACTCATTTCCATCAGGTAGGACCAATATTATTTCTATTTTACAACTGGACCAACTGAGAAATGGAGAAAACAATGATTTGACACAGACCTCCAAATGGGGCTCATTTCATCACTCCCAATCCAGAGTTCTACTCTTAAATGACTTTTCTCACTTTATTACCTCTGGGTTGATAGAGGTTTGAGGTGACATTTTCACTGTTAAGGACACTAGTGTCCTAGTTCTAGGCATGACTAAGAGCTCAAAGCCCGACTTTAGTCATGAGTTTCCGCCTGTGAGCCCATACTCACTCTGGACCCATGTAAACCCAGAGACCCTACTTAGAGCTGTAGCGGGGCAGCCAAGAGAACACATCTTTCCCACAGTGCTTATAACCCAACCCAGGACTAGATGTCAAGAACACTAACTCACAGTCACAGTCAGATTTCTATGCGACTACATCATCAGAGACCCGTTTCCGTATGCCTAAAGAAGTACTGAGCTTTAATTTAGACCTACAACCTGGCAGTGTGTTCTGGAATGGCAATGCATTGACCTTGCCCTGAAGCTCTGCTAGAAAACACAGATGTCTTTCCTTCAAGCCCATTCATTAACAGGCCTCAGTGAGCAAAGAGAGGGGAGTCGTGGAGGTGGCCTAGGGTAGACAGCTGTGGCTAAAGCAACGCTAGTAGCCATGGCCATGAGGGCAGGTGAACAGTGGAGTACAGCTTAGCCACATCCTTCTGGCATGAGGTCACCCGAACCTTGGCCCAGCTCTGCATACAAATAAGTAAATGTCTACCTGTTTATTCTACCTGTGCATGTGAAGTTATTTTTAGCAAGATGGATTCCTATTTAATGTTCAGAATGGGGGGTGCTGACAACCCTTTTAAACAGTGCAGAAAGTTCCAGCCAAGCACCCAGTTTCCACAATTGCATCTGCAAACAGAAGTGGTGGTGGTGGTAATAGAGTTGTCCTATGGTTCATTTAATTCCTGAGTACTTGATTAATCCCAGTTGGAACTACATACAAGTACTGGATCTACTACTATGCACACTACCTCTGTGAACAGACCATGTAAACCTACTTTCCAAATTTGTTTAAAAATTTTTTTAAATGTAAATTATTGTGAACATTTTCAGGAAGTTGCAATAAATTCAATTATCATGGCATTTTTCTACATAAAATTATTTTATTGTTCTCTATTACCTCTAGAATGAAGCCCAAACTGCCAAGATAAGGAATAGAAGGTCTTTGAAACACTATCTCCAACCAATCTCTCCATCTTTATCTCTTGCCACTCTTTACCATCTCTCCCATCCCCCAGAGCATATGCCCTGTTTTGACCCAGAACTAACCATTTTTGGAGTGTGTTATTGGCCAAGATTGCCAGCTAGAGGTCTGTGGACTCAATCATCCTACTGACATGTTTTGTTCGGGTCTTACAGTGTTTAAAAAGATTTTTTGTTTGAACATTTCACAGGACTTCTATCTTCTCGTGAAAAATAGAAAATTTGTCAACATTGGGCCTACATTCCTATATGGCAACCAGCCAAAGCTAAAAAAATGACTTTCTGCTTTAGATGTGGCCTGCAGTCTCGAATTCTCCACAATCCCCACCCCTTTCCATTGTATCATTCCTAGCCTAGTCACTCATTTTCTTTATCTGCCTGTCCCCTATAGGGCCATGCACCTTTCAATTCCATATTATTCCCTCATACTTGCTCCTCTTTGGGAAATGTTTTCTGAGTTTCTTTCTGGTAGACCTCTGCCAGTCCCAATTCTACATCTCCTCCACTGTGAAGTCCTTCATTTGCCTGTTTCATCTGTGATCCCTTACATATATTGTTATCATAATAATATCATAATACATTACAGTTCATTATAAGCATTAACTCCCTGACTACCTGTTCCCTCAAATTCAAGAATCTGGATCTATTTACCTCTTTGTTGCCAATATTTAGCACAGGTGCCAGTGAATGGATAAGTTTCCAAGAGAGTCATGGTATAATATAGAAAAGGGTGAACTAATTCCCACAACATTGAAGGAGGAGTGGGTTTTTTCTGAGACGAGCATTGGATGTGTTAACAGTGGTTGAAAGTGGGGCGAAAAAGTAGGGTAGTAAGAAAGTTAAGAATATAAGCAGAATTTTCACTCAAGAACAAATTCAGAAAATAGGGCACATAATTGTACATATCCTGCAGATAGGTAAAAAATAAGTACACGTGAGGAAAACTGTGAAGAAAACATATGGATACAAAAGTATTTGTATTAATATTTATAGTTTCCAGCTGAGAACATTTTCAAATGTAATCATATTGCTCTAACAATTAAGGAAGGCCAATTTCTGGGGTTGTTTATAAACCTATTCTTCTACATTATAGAGGTAAGAGGTTCAAATGCCCAAATGTGTGTTGTGGGAGAAAAAACGAAAATAAGAAGAAAGTAACTCTCATTTTTCTGAACTTTTCACCAAAGAAGGAAGGAGAAGGGGAGGAAATTACTGAATTCGTTAACATCTGAAGGTTTGATTGGTAGGTAGACCAGAGCTCAGCTGTATATTTCCAAAGCAACACTTACCACTACATGGTCTTTAGATTTTTTATGCTTGCATCTTAAATTAATTCCAGTAAACAATAAAAATATGGGAAAACAGTTGAACAGTTGTTTACTGAATGAGGTATATGAAAAGTAAAAATGACTGCACACATCATAACAACAAAACTAATACTCTGCGCTAATAAACAACAGTAGTCTGGTTTGTGTAATGGATTCTTCTTTATCACTCTAAGGGGTACGCATGTTCTCTTGTATAATTCTAGATCACTTCCTTTAAAGCTTCTAACTAAAGTACTCTGACAAATGTGTGCTTGCATACATTTAAATTTATCTTTTTTATTACCTGCTATTAATTTACTCCTACTTCTTTTCCATTAGCTGCTTAAAAAGAAGGTGCATGTAGTAATTGACTTAGAAAGACAAATTGCCGAGTTTTTAAATGAAAGAAAAGAAATGTAGTGTTTGTAAGGTGACAAGTTTATGTGGGAGTGTTGTTTTCAATGACTTCAAGGAACCCTCATATGCTTGTTGTATAACGTCAAGTTAATGCTGTGCTCTTAATTTTTTTTTAAAAGTGTTCTCTCTCTTACAAAATCCTGTTGAAGAAATAAAACATACACATCTAAGTATAAGATACTAATTTCCTCAAGTATCTTCTATGAAGTTACAAAACTCATGATGAAATAACAGCCTCTTTAAGCCCTGTGTTCAATATCTCTGACTTCAGTTTATGCCGTTAGAAGATCCCTGGCATCAGAACATTCGTTCTCAATCCCATGCCCCTTAAACGTTTGCTCTATAAGCAAATAAGAGGTAGATATGTTAAGAGGAAGAACTGAAATGTCTTATTCTGAGGGGAAGAAAGTATGTCTCCACGTTTTCATTCTAAAACATCTATTATCATGATCAAATCCTTTCCTGTCACCAGTTTTTAGAATTAAATGTTTTATTTTACTTGAATGAATAGCAAAATGTATAGGCTTCACAGTCTATAAATATATTTTAAAAACTGGTTTCTTGAATCTATTTTCTTGATCCTAGGAAGCTAAATTGCTTCCTTTGGAAAACTGACTAAAATTTCACCAGGATATTTAAGGCAAAATGACACTAGTTACAGTCTTATTTTCATCTGTTTCTGTTCTTTACCATAGGAGAAATTAACCTTTGACTTTTCAGAAGACAAAGTTCATTATCTCTTTTTAAATAAATTAGTCAGCATGAGCTCTTGTCTATCATTTTCCATTGAAATAAATGACCTCCCTAATATAGCAGTGCCTACCATAATTCGACTTACTTAACTGAGCATATGCTTTTAAAAGAATTCTTTGTTTTGTTGTTGTAGCTTTATTTTGTGTTTGGGCTCGGGACATTGCCTGTTAACATGCAGTCCAAGCCCTTTGCCACAGCCCTGTTTTTACATGTACATGTCAAATAGGCAAATATGGATCTAGGGAAATTGGGGTGGGGAGCAGTCTGAGACCTTTTGACTTTGCCACTTACTAGCTGTGTGACCTTGGGAAGATTTAAATCTTAGTCTCCTCATCTCAAAAAGGAGGACAGGGCTTCCCTGATGGCGCAGTGGTTGAGAGTCCGCCTGCCAATGCAGGGGACACGGGTTCGTGCCCCGGTCTGGGAAGATCCCACATGCCGCGGAGCGGCTGGGCCTATGAGCCATGGCCGCTGAGCCTGCACGTCCGGAGCCTGTGCTCCACAACGGGAGAGGCCACAGCAGTGAGAGGCCCGCGTACCGCAAAAAAAAAGAAGGACAATACTTAAATTCTGGTGTTGCTGTAAAGATTCTATGGGATAATGTATGTCAAGCTGTTGGTCTAGTCCCTGGAACATGAAAACATGATCAATGAATGATACTGACAGAAAAGATGATATGATGATGAGGATAGGAAAAAGAGAAGAGAATGGTTTTTGGTCATTCCCTACCCAGGCCCTTTATCCTAGACAGAATTCAGGAATTCTCCACTCAGTCCAGAAAATGTAGGGAAGAAAGTGGGGTTCATTGACAGGCTGTGTCAAAGTAACAATGTCCTTTTTTTTTAATTCCCTCATTCATTCATGAAATATTTACTGAGTGCCCAGTGTATGCTAGGCACTTTTCTAGGCAAAGAAGATACAGCTGTGAAGAAACAAGGCCTCTTTCCTTCTTGAACTTATATTCTAGTGGAGGAAAAGACAATGACAAGGGTGAGTCCAAATATATTGTACATCAGAAAGTGGTTAAGTGCTAGAGAGAAAAATTCAGCAAGAAAGGGGTATTGGGAATTTGGGGGTAGGGAGCAGAAATATTAGATAGAATACATAAGAAGATCTCCCTGAAAAGGGAAATTTGAGTGAAGACCTAAAGCAAGAGAGGAAACAAGTCATGTGGACAGAAGAAGAACATCCAGGCAGAAGAAAAGCAGGCCCTGAAGTAGGAGCATATGCCTATCATGTTCCAGGACCAGCTAAGAGGTCACGGTGACCGGAGTGGCCTGGGCAAGAACAGTAGGGTGATACAAGGTACAAAGTCAGGGCCGGAGGCAAAGCAGTGGTGAATCACACATATGTCATCACTGGGGCTTAGCTTTTTACTCTAAATTGGAAAACCATCAGGTTTTGAGCAGAAAAGTGACATGGCCTGATTCGTCTTCTGAGAGGGTCTGGCTACTGTGTTGAGAGTAGACTGAAGGCAGTTAGTTAGAAAAGTATAATTTGTAGGTAGGCAGCTACTCACAGGGTGGTAGCAATGGAGGTGGTGAGATGTGGTCATACTCTAGATATTTTTTAAAGGTAAAGCCAACAAGAGTTCTTGATGGATAATCTCCAAGTTTTATAAATGGAAGAATGAAGTTGCCCTCTACTGAGGAAGGAAAGATTTGGAAGGATCCAAAGGTGAGAACCAGGCACTTCGCTACATGAGTCTGAATATCAAGAAACAGATCCAAACTGGAGATAACATTTCAGAATCAGAGGCATGTAGGAGTACATAGAAGGTATTTAAAACCATTTGTAACAAACTCTAAAGCAACAATGGGCTAAACACCTAAAACAAACTTGGAACAAGCAGAGTAGAAGACAGCAGAGAAAAAGAACATGGAAATGGAAGGGGATGGGTTACAATAGTTTGTTGCAAGGGGCTTCAAGGTCAAGGGCACCAAGCACAGCTCACTGCAACAGGAAATTGGCCATGGGGGCAGGGCTGTGAACAAAGATGAGCAATTCTGCCTCCTTGCACACCAGTGGGCCTTGATGATCTCACCTTACTATCAGCTCTTACACCTCAACCTACTCTCCATACTCATTTGAGGGACACCTACTCCAGTGTTTAATTCTAACTTCATTTTTCTTTTGAACAGATAACAGCTCACTAAAGGACTTACTATACAAATAAATAATGTAAAAAATATTTCGAAAGGAAACGTTTATCCATTTGCTTCATGTGCAAAGAAAATATTGACATTTGAATGTGTTTATTAGGAATCATTCCTACAGATTGATTAAAGCAGGATCCTCAGTTATCATAACTTGGCATATGACACCTTGAGCTCCTGGAGCTTTTCTGCCCTGACTCTGCTCTTGGCTAGATTTTCCTCCCCATCAGGAACTCCTGGGAACTCTCTTCTTGGGCCATTCCCTTTCTCATCCTAACTCTCTCTTTGGGAGTTCAAACACCCCACACAACCACCAACCATATACTGATGAAGTTGATGCTCCTCATTTTTCCATTTCTCAGTATTAATCCAACAAAAATAATACTTCCCTGGGCATCTTCCATCTCTCATAGGCATCTCAAAGGCCACACATGTCCAAACTATTATTTTCTCTTCAAACCCTCTCCTCCTTACCCAGAATTACATTTCCTACAAGATGCATCATTATTTATGAAGTCTCTAGAGCCAGAAACCTAGGAGTGACCTTAACTCCTTTATTGACGTCTTTCTCAACTCGACATAAGTTAGTCTTGTTAATTCTACAATTAAATATGACTTCGTCCCCTATACCACTTCTATAATTCCTGCATACTTTTATCTTTACATATATCGAAAGATTTAGCAATTATGTATTTCTATGTCTGTGTTCCCTGTTAGCCTGTGAATTTCTTAAGGGAGGACACTGGATCTTCTTGTGGAAGTGAAGGGACTAATTCCAGATTTCAACAGAGTGAGACTAACTGGTAAGGGCTTGGAGCTAAAGACAGAGGTGACTGTAGCAAGTGGCACCAAGAAGAAAGGGGCTGACACCTTGTAACAGTATGATCTTGGAAGGTAACCCCTAGAGTTGTGCATACACAGCCTGTACAGCCACGTACAGAAGTCCTGATTAAATACACTTGAATCCATGAGTGAGAATTTGCTGAATGCCTGCTGTGAACCAACACCATGATAGGCGCTGGTGGGGAATAAATAGGTATCAGACACAGTCCTCTTTCCACCAAGAGCACAATACACGACAGTACAGAATTCACTGATTTACTTAATGGAGACTGTGTCCTGGAAGAGGAAATAAAGCATTGTAATGAAAACCTTCGCGCAGGAGGTGAACTTGAGAAGGGAGTAAAAATGGGTAAAATCCAGTAGAAAAGGAGACTATGAAAAGGAAATGAACACATAGGTTCTGGAATGTGTTCACAGGACAGTCAAGAGATGAGGCTTCCTGTTGTGGGACAATGAGAAGTCAGGCAGGGCAGGGGAAAGACTGAAAATCTAGGCAGAGGAAGATGGTGCAAAGCCTGCGAGAGTCATTAATTTGAGCAAATTATAATTTAAACTTGACCCTCTACTCTACTTTTTTTTTAATCTATTTATTTTATTTATTTATTTTTGGCTTCGTTGGGCCTTTGTTGCTGCACGCAGGCTTTCTCTAGTTGCGGTGAGCGGGGCTACTCTTCGTTGTGGCGTGCGGGCTTAGTTGCTCCATGGCATGTGGGATCTTCCCGGACCAGGGGTCGAACCCAGGTCCCCTGCATTGGCAGGAGGATTCTTAACCACTGCACCACCAGGGAAGTCCCCTTCTACTCTACTTAAGGTTGATATTTCTTTGGGCTCTATTGAATTTCCTGAGGTCTTCTTACATATGAAGCACGATGACATGGATCCAGCAGTCTTCGAAAGTAAAGGAAGAGAGAGGGTGTGCCTGACACCAGTCATCAGAAACACACCAGCTGGTTAAGGAGGGACATTATTTCACTTTAAAAGGAGGCTCTTGCTTCCCCTTAGGGACTCTGAGACTGACCACTTCAATAGGAAAGGCAGCATCAAAAGGAACTGAGTGATGGGCAAACCAGAGTTAGAACTTCACAGTAGAACTTCAATTATAGACTCTAGAAATGTGTGTTTAACTACAGAAAGAGGACTTGGAGTCTGATCCAAAGAAACATCTTTGTGCATGTGATAGAAACAGACTACATCAGTTAAAGAAAGGCCAAGAAAGGAAATGACAGAGAGGTGTGAGGTCTGTTTCCCTAATCACCCTCTCCAATTCTCAGTGAGTGCAATAGACTACCCAATATGACAGAAAACTCATCGTGAAACTGGAGCCAGTGGCAAAGCAGAATGAGCAATTTCATAGAACAACAACGGACATGAGGTCTTCAACAGAACTACAAAAGGAAGAAAGTTAACTGTTAAACCTCCAACAGTTACGTTCTGCCTGGTTTAGGAACAACAAAATTTAGAGGCCATAGAGTCCTAACTTTAATCCTCAGATGTAAATGTTTTCCTTTTATAAGCTTGCTTAGAAACTGAACATACTAGACGAGGAGATTTTTTTTTCTGCAATTTGTTGTGCATTATCAGCTATTTACATAATTACTCTAATTAAACTAGTTACAGCAGTTCCTGTAAATATGCAAGAGATCACTGAAACATGTAATTATGTCCTTATATCATTGATTAAATTATATCAGCTGGGAAAACTACTGTAACTATGTCTGGAGGTGTCATTAGTCTGTGTAATGGAGACATAGAATTCTTTACTGAATTACAATAAAACGCTCTGCTCTAATAATCCATTTAAAACACCACTTGTGATTTTTAAAGGTCAAGATCCCAGGCATAAAAGAAAATTTTATCTTTCATACCCATAATGGTTTGAAAAACTGATCAGGTTTTAGACTTCCTTTATTACCAACTTGGGTAGAAGGCAAATTGACAAGTGGGCCCAATGACCTAGCGGTCATTCCTAGAATTGCAGAGAAAGCAGGCAGGGCCTAAGCTCTGAGCTCTTCCCCTGGTAAAGACACAGCCAAGGCCCATCCAGGAGGACATGTCTGCCTCCCAGGCTGGACGGGCCCCCACTGTTCCCTCCTGTATTCTCGTGTACTTAACCATTAACCTCTTTTCTCAGCGTTTATGTGTAGCTGTCCCAATGGCCCTAACCAAAATATTGGATTAATAAGGAGGATTCCTAGGAAAGACTGCATTTTAAAGGATACAAACACCAGAAGAGTGAAAATCTCAAAGTACTACATTTCTAAAGATAGAATTTCAGACATTGTGAGCATGATTTGTGAGGCTAAGGATCCAGTCTCTTATCCTTTCAAATCAGACAGCTTCTGCCTTCCCCTGAGGCAGGCCCTACTGCCTGGAGGTACTTCAAGCCTTATACCAGGAAATAGTATCCTGATTGAGTCAAGAGAAAATGCAGACAGCTCGGCCTGGGGATGGCAAATGATGGCCACAAAAGCCCTTATTGGTTCCAATGATGCTTGCTGTATAGGAAGAGGTAACTAGGACTAAAAAGATGAGGGGATCCCCAGAGCTTCAGAAAGACACACAGGAAACCCCCTCCCTCAGAAAATAACAAACAGAGAAAGCTTTCAGTTCTTCAAGTGCAAAAAATAAGAGCTTATGACTAGAATTCTGATTCTCTTTAGTTTAATGTTTATTTCTGGGGAGAGGAAAAGGTTAACTTTGTTCTTATACCAAAATCTTACAAAGGTTTTCATCTTCTTTGGAAACAAACAACTACATTCTAAAAGTTCTAATTCTTTGAAGTAGAAATGTCTAAGTTTTGGAAGAAAGCACATGATTTTATCTTCAATAATTATAAAATATAATAAATACCTCCATTTGTCTCTAATCTTTGCATGTAGCAGATAACATACTTGACTAAGTTTCCATCAAATTCACATTTATGGACTAACCAGATATTTAAAAACTAGATTTGAATTATTATGATTTCTGCCTTCTTTCAACTTCATTTCCTGAGGCAGAATTAAACTCATTCCACAAAATGACACATAATAACATACCTCACTTTTTGGGTCCACCAAGGACTTCATGAATCTAATGATTACTACAAAATTCTCCCCTTTAAAAATGAAATGAATATATTCATTACAATTTACATGCAATTTAAAGTGTCCTCTAAAGTCTACTCATGGACCCAGGTGGAGAACCCAAAAAATACACTTTGAATTTTTAATATTTATTGGATGTGTGACTGTTCTCTGTTAGGACTTCTGGACTGAAGTGAAAAATCAACTGAAAGTTTCTTGCTTTTTTTTTTTAACCAGAAGTCTTTAATGAGAGAAAATCATGGCTGATGATAATGTGTAATACAGAATACTGGCAATATTTCAGTGCAAACACTGGTCAGGAACTCAGACCAACTTTTAGTACACAAATACTACAAATACTGCTTGTTCCACTCCCCCATCCTTCCTTCTTTCAATGACTTTTCATAAGGCTCAGAATAGTTTATATATAAAAACTATTTCTCAACATACTCCTGAGGTAACATTGTCTCTCTGATCTATCAGTGTTGTCCTATCTCCCCCCACTCCCCACCCTGCCCCGAGTGAGGCAGCCTCAGCAGATCTCTCCGTAGGCTCCAGGCTGTCGGCTTCTGTCTGCACATCAAGATTCACCTACCTTAGGCTTCCCTGGTGGCGCAGTGGTTGAGAGTCCGCCTGCCGATGCAGGGGACATGGGTTCGTGCCCCGGGCCAGGAGGATCCCACATGCCGCGGAGCGGCTGGGCCCGTGAGCCATGGCCGCTGAGCCTGCGCGTCCAGAGCCTGTGCTCCGCGACAGGAGAGGCCACAACAGTGAGAGGCCCGCGTATCGCAAAAAAAAAAAAAAAAAAGATTCACCTACCTTAAGAGCAATCTGGTCTTCTCAAGGCGAAGCGTGTCTCTGAAGACAGGTTCCTTTCCAAATAAACCCAGTAAAGGCTGGAGGGCCTGCCTGTGAGGAGAAAACAAAATAGGAGCGATCTTACTCATTTTCTGAAACCCTAGGAGCATCATCCCCAAAGTTGTAACTCAATAAACAGAGCATCTGGGTACAAGATATTGCACCAGCCTCGGAGAAGGGATTTGCATCTCCTGCTGCTTCTCTTCCACTTGGTGACAGCCAAGCCGTGATCTCATTTGAAAGCCCTTAGTTAAGCTGTGCAATGCTACCTTCCAAATCAAGGTTCTTTTAGATCTATCGTGAGATGAAAAAGTGATGTGAAAACTGCATTTTTCATACTGACCTGAAGTTTTATGCCTTCTGCCAAGTAATTGCAGGAGCTAATCTCTTGATCAACCACAGTAAATAAGACTTTAGGATCACATACTTGGCCACAGAGTTTATCCTAGGATATAGGACAACAAATGGAGTCTCTGATACCATCAGTGGATTAACTCACCTCACTTAGGTAGGTAGTTGTTCTCACACAGTAGTTCAAGTGGCCTCAGCATGACCCTTTACATTAAGGAAAATAAGAATCTGGGACTTCCCTGGTGGTGCAGTGGTTAAGAATCTACTTGCTAAGGCAGGGGACATGGGTTCAAGCCCTGGTCCGGGAAGATTCCCCCATGCTTTGGAGCAATTAAGCCCATGCGCCACAACTACTGAGCCTGCGCTGTAGAGCCCACAAGTCACAACTACTGAGCCTGCGTGTCTACAGCCCGTGCTCCACAAGAAGAGAAGCCACTGCAATGAGAAGCACGTGCACTGCAACGAAGAGTAGCCCCCGCTCGCCACAGCTAGAGAAAGCCATCCTGCAGCAATGAAGACCCAACGCAGCCAAAAATAAATAATTTTTTTAAAAAAGTTTCAAATACAAGTACGAATGGATTTAAATAAGGGTTGTTTAAAAAAAAAAGGAAAATAAGAATCTAATATGTAATCTTAAAGACTTCATGTCTTTGAAGGAAATGTTTTTGAAAACGCTGAATAGAATGTGCACATTAGGGGTACTGTATTTATTAGAGGCAGAGGAAGAATTAGACAAAACTAGAAAACCCAGGTTAATTCTAGGCTGCTTCTCAAGTCCACCAAATGGGGTACTCTCACTAGGATTTATCTCCTACCGAATGAGGTTTTTCACTCCAGTATCTAATCTGGGCCTATTCTCGACCAAATCCCCAACTCAAAAATGAATGCACCCTTAGAGGTAATAGTTATAAATGGTCTTTCAATTCAAAACAATCTTTGAACAGGAATCTGATCTCACCCTAGGGTGTCTAAGTGTCAGGTAGACAGGGAAAGTATCTTTGGACAGGACAGTCTACTGAGAACACATTAGACCAGGTAATACAGGCCAAGTACTCACCGACATCTTCTCCGGTTGGTGGATAATTATGGACAACCTAAGCTCTCTCCCACAGAACTTCATGCACCTTGTACGATAATTACCACATGCTAGTCTCCCTACGCTGAGCTCCTTCAAGATAGGGACTTGTCATGTTCATCTTTGTCCCCAGCGCTGAAGGACTTGCTGGCAGCTGTGCTGGCCTGCAGCTTTGTCACTCTGCTGCTGACACTGTTCCTGCTGACCCTGAGGAACGTGCTCAAGGCCTTCCATCGGAGCTGCCCTCTGGGCTGCCTGGGGAGCACACTGAAGCGGGCCGTGGTCTGCCCAGCACCCAGGAGATGGGGCTAGTGACCAGGGCAGTGGAGAGCCTCTCTTCTGAGGGGGAGATGGATGGGGTATACAGTCTACTGTGGTGATCACAGAGTGAACCCTGATGGAATGTTTGCTGGCCTCCAACGAAGTGCTAAGATGCTCTATTTATGTAAATACAGCCAACATGACACTGCTGTGAATCCTGGAAATTATTTTCTAAATCCCAGAAGCAGAAATAAAATACAAATCTTTCTTGCTATACCAAAGCAACATACATTTTGTAAGCCACTTTGCTGGAGCTGTTTTACATCCTTTTTGGTACAAATGGGGGATCAAGAGGATATCTAAATAAGTAAGTATAACTCAAGCCCTGCCTTTTTGACTTTTGGAAGTAGCTGACGTTGGTTACTTCTGATGGTTTGAGTATTTGTGGTTGATTCCCTTTCTTCTCTGAACATCAAGTCATATATTCCATAAAAGGAGCACTCTTAGATTTACATGAAACCTGATACAACTCTACTGAAGCCCAGTTGTTTTCTTTAAAGAGGGTATGCCTAATCATTGACAACTAATTCCATGGCTCCAGGCATGACTCAAAGCCAGAAATGCAAAACAATGACTGACCTCGAAGGTGACATGCTCCTTTGGAAAATTATGTGGAGTAAATCTTTATTCAAAAATCTCTGTGGAGTTATTCTCCATTCTACTTGCTGCAAATGGGTTAAACCTCTTCTAGGCCTAGAATTCCACAATCGCTCTCAAAATGAGTGATATTCTCAGCTCACTCAGTATTTCCAAAAATCATCATTAGATTATCTTACTCCAGTAACCAAAAAGAAATTGAGGAATTTTACCATTTTTTAGGGGGGATAGTTGTAAGGTTTCTAGGAAGATAGTTTATTAATAAGTATCTGATCTTGAACAATTCCATGTTTTATAGCTACACTGTCTAATATAGTAGCCACTAGCTATATATGACCATTGATTAGTTGAACTGTGGCTTGCGTGACTGAGGAACTGAATTTTAAATTTTAGTTATTTTTAAATTAATATTACATTTAAAACCTGACACTTGCTTCAGTTACTAGAAAACTTTTAAGTGTGTTTGAAACACTCTGGTTCTGTAAATTTACTTTTTCAACTGTACATTTTGTGAATTCTCATAACAGATCAAATATTTCTGATAAAAGTTTAGCATGTGAGTTGAGATGCGTTATAAGTACCAAAAAAAGAATGCAGAGTATTTTCTTAATAATTTTTAATACTGATGGTGCATTGAAGTGATAATATTTTAGATATATTAGGTTAAATAAAAATATTGTTACAATTAGGGTTGTCGGTTTCTTTTTACTTTTTTAAAACACAGCCAAAAAAAATTTTTGAGGTAGATATATGTGGCTGGCGTTAAATTTTATTTGTCAGCAGTAGTCTACAGAAAACTCAATTATCTATGTATCAGGGGAAAATTACAGGTAATATCACTTTTCATTTTATTGATAAATTTTAATTTTTGACCAGACTGAGTCTCAGATTCTTCATTACTAAGATCTTTCAGGGATGCTACTTCCTCTGAGACAGCCAGACAGAAGGCAAGAATGTGGGCTTTTTGTTTGTTTTTTGTTAGTTTGGTTTTGGGGTTTGTGTGTGTGTGTATGTGAGTGGTAGGAATGGAGAGACAGGGGAAAGGCCTAAAAAAATCCTGAAATGGACATAACTCTTGAATTAAAAGCTATGTTCAGTCTAATTCAGTGCCTCAAATATTTATGAAATATCTACAAAGTGAAAGTGACTTGTTACCTGCAGGTTAATAGAACCCAAAATGCTGGTCTCTGAGGTGCTTATCATAAACCATCGAATCAGCATCACCGAATTCTGCCTATTAAAAACGCAGATTCCTCAATTCCAGGAAGGTTTATTGAATTGGAGTCTATTGACTCTATGGAATCTAGGATCTATTGAACAGACATGGTTACTTAGGAATCTTGCATATTGAATGGTAATTCTTCTGTCAGTAAAAATGAGACCCACTGTTTCAGAGGACCAGGCAGAATGAAACAAAGGTTAAACATAAAGTAAGCACTCTGTTAGAGGCATTGATTCACAGTGTGCCCTGTGGTGACATATGAGCAGTGGACTGTTCTGAGGACATAAGAATGATATGAGGCTATTAGGAGTCTTAGATGTAATGCTAAGGATTTTGATCTCTACCCTGTAGGTAGGTCACTTTTTAGCGTGAAGGGGACATTGGTGGAGGTGGTAGGGGAGGCATGTGTAGTCTGAAAACAGTTTCCAGATGACCCTGATATTCTGGTCCAGAGCCACTGCTATAAGCAGGATTTTAAGCAAATGAAACTAAATGAGATTTAAGCCATCCTTAAATGGCTTTTAAGGATGCTAGCACAGCATCAGGGGGCTGACAAGTGTCTAAACTGAAGTGGTAGTAGAAGGGATAAAAAGGAGGGAAACTTGGATAAATGTTAAAGAAATAAGTTTAGCAGGAATTTGTGCTTGATTGAAGGTTGGGGCAGAGAGAGTCTAGGGTGACTTCCAAGTGCCTGGTTTGACTAACTGAAAGGGAGGCGATGCCTTTCACTGAGAGAGAACACCAACAACTTAGCCTATTCTGATTTCAAAACTTTGCTTGGCATGTCCTTTGGAATGAGTCATTCTATGCAAAACCTTTTGACAGTCTTCAAAAGAAACCAATAAATCCATAACATGGCACAAGACTCTATACCACTACGCTGGAAACACATCAGGTTTCGCATTGATAACATCTGTTCCCACGTTACATTTTCAAAGAAACCTATTTACTGTGAAATGCTTTTAGGATTTGAATCAACATTATCATCATGAAAATTCTGATATTTACATACTGAAAGGTATCTTTAAGTACACTGCAGTGAGTTTTTTTAAACTTTTAAACATTAATAACACCAACTTCATATATCGATATATAGCAAATTGTGAATTTTAAAAAGTAATAGTCTGAAGATAAAAAGTATCTTCTTTCGGGCTTCCCTTGTGGCGCAGTGGTTGAGAGTCCGCCTGCCAATGCAGGGGAAGCGGGTTCGTGCCCCGATCTGGGAAGATCCCACATGCCGTGGAGCTGCTGGGACCGTGAGCCATGGCCGCTGAGCCTGCGCGTCCAGAGCCTGTGCTCCACAACGGGAGAGGCCACAACAGTGAGAGGCCCGCGTACCACAAAAAAAAAAAAAAAAAAAAAAAGATTGTAAACAATTTGATATAGTTTCTTTAGAGGCTATTTTTCTTTAGAGGCTATTTTCTTTATGAAAAGTAAAATGTTTGCTTAACACAAGTATTTAAACCAAATTAAGATAATTCTGCAAACTGACATTTTACAAAAGCTAACTGACTATTTTTATTTATTTCCTTAGACCCACTACTAACACCAAAAAGTAAATTAGAATAAATAATTCCATAGATGTCACAACTTTTGTAGTATTGGTTTTACACTTCCACAGATTTTTTATATTTCTGGCAATAAAGTTAAATGGAAAAAGTAGAGAGATGGTATACTTTATCCCAACAGGGTTCATTCACATTTTAAATTATGTAACCCACTTGATTTGAAGGGCCAAAGAAAATAAAAACTACCTTAAAGCTATTCCCCTGTCCTCGTTCTGGTGGAGGAAAGAACTTCATCTTCTTAGACTGTGGGTTCAGATGGAAGGAAGGAAGGAAGGAGGGAGAAAGGAAAGGAAAGGAAAGGAAAGAAGGAAGGAGGAGGAAAGACATACTAGTGATTAGAAAAGATGCCAGTTCTTACCAAATGGTTTCCACAAAGACTAAGAAAGCTTTTCATATTTGCTGGACATAAGCACTCATTCACTCACTGAGTTTATGACTAGTTTCAAACTGGACGGCTCCTTAAGGTAAAGGAATGGAATTCAATATTACATGAAGACATATTAAAGTAAATAAATAAAGATAAATATATAATGATAGGATAGAAAGGGGAGAAATAAAATTCAGAAAAACAATATGTGAAAAAAACATGCTTTGAAAGAAGACAGCTGCAGAGTCAAGTTGCCAAAAGGACAAGGATCTATATAAATACTAGAAATAAAGCACTACTTCTAAGATTAAAACAATGGTATTGATATAATTTGTAAGGTTATCAACCTTTACCCGAGGGCAGAATTGAATCCATGTGGGGGAATCCAATTTGAGAAGAATTACAAGAGCGTAAAGGGGGAGGAATTAAAAGTTGGAGGCTACCATAGAGTAGTGAACTCAGGGTTTGGAATAAAAAACCTGGGTTTAAACAATCCCAGCTCTTCAATTTATTACCTGTGTGACCCTGGGCAAATCACTTCACCTCTCTTAACCTCAGTTACCCCCACCCAAAACTAGGGAAAATTATATATGAGAGGGGAAAAACCATAGGCAGAAAGATAAGAGCTGCTATGGGGATTAAAGATAATATATGACAAAGCCTCTTGTAAACTCTAACACCCAAATACCAGGCATTAAATGTATTTTTTAAATATTTATTTACTTTTGGCTGTGTCAGGTCTTAGTTTTGGCATGAGGGATATTTTGTTGCAGCAGGCACAAGGGCTTCTCTCTAGCTGTGGCATGGGCTCCAAAGCGCAGGCTCCAAAGTGCGCAGGCTCAGTAGTTGCGGTGCACGGCTCTCTAGTTGTGGCACTTGGGCTTAGTTGCCCCGCGGCACGTGGGATCTTTGTTCCCTGACCAGGGATCGAACTTGCATCCCCTGCAGTGGAAGGTGGATTCTTAACCACTGGACTACCAGGGAAGTCCCCATTTAATGCATTTTTTTAAAAAAGCAACACATGCACACGACAGCTCCAGCTAATTCCTCATTAATTGTCAACAGCACCACAAATATTTATGTGCGTACCTGTGCTCGAGATCCTGCTCCAGGAACTGAGTATATAGAAAGTCAGAAGATATACCCCTCTCCTCTAGTTTATAATCAAAACTCAACATGCGATAAGGCACATTATAAAAAATAAAGACAGAGAAAAGAGATAAGTAAATATCAAAGGAAGGTAACGTAGGCCATATGCTCAATAAAAGGCAGGGAATAGAGGCATGAACACAACTCACCGGTGGGCACGCTGATTGTGGATTAGGGAAGTCTAAGAGGATTTCAGAAGAAAGGTTGGGCTTCAGCGGGGCCTGAGGGATGGGGGGGGCACTTATGTAAACAGAGAGGAGGAAGGAAAGCATTGCAGGCAGGAGGCATGGTGTAAGCAAAGGCCCTGAGATTGCCAATGCTTTTTTTGGGAGGAAGCAGAGTGAACAGAGCGTGGCGGGAGATAAGGTTAGAAGGGAGGTGTGTTGTAAAGCAGAACGACACTCAGCCAGTGCGCCCAACTGGAGCTATACAGGTTGTGCTTAGCCAGGCCTTCTGATTGGTCGGTACATGAGCCATCCCAGTTATTAAATGCCATAACCCCCCGGGGGTAGGCCGAGTAGGCACAGAGGCCAGAGCAAGCTCAAGACAGGGAATGCCAAGTGGAGGAGATCAGGTCTTATCTTCTCAACATTAGGGAGTCAGTTATGGGATTTTAACATACGACTGAACTGCCAAAAGTGGTTAGAGTGAGATTGACTCGCTTGTGGTGAGTTGAGAATGGATGGGGGAGAAAGAGATCATAGGGGGGAAATTCGTTGATGCGGGGCTATTATGGTAGTTCATGGTGAAGTAATGATAATCTAGGAGAAGGTGGTGACGATAGGAGTGGAACAGAGGCCTTGAACGATCAAGAATCATCTAGCAAAATGCCCCATTCCTTCTGCAAGCTCGTGCTTCACACAGTGCAATAAAAACAAACTGTGGGGGCTTCCCTGGTGGCGCAGTGGTTGAGAGTCCGCCTGCCGATGCAGGGGTCACGGGTTCGTGCCCCGGTCCGGGAAGATCCCACATGCCGCGGAGCGGCTGGGCCCGTGAGCAATGGCCGCTGAGCCTGCGCGTCCGGAGCCTGTGCTCCGCAACGGGAGAGGCCACAGCAGTGAGAGGCCCGCGTGCCGCAAAAAAAAAAAAAAAAACCATGGAAACATTGTCAGGTATATAGAGGTAAAATGGGAGACCTAGGTATTTTGGGGGAAAACAGAATATTAAAGACTGGAAGCACCTTTCAAGCTCTCTCCTGCAGTCTCCACATTTTGAAGGTTTGGAATACGAGGCTCAGAGAAATTGCCGTCTGCTGTATGTTTGATGACCTGCCTTGCCCACCTTGTCATTTCGTTACTCCGATAAGCCCCTAAGTGTGACTGTTGTTTCTGTTACAATTTCTATTAATAACAGCTCTTGGGCTTCCCTGGTGGCACAGTGGTTAGGAATTCGCCTGCCAATGCAGGGGACACGGGTTCGAGCCCTGGTCCAGGAAGATCCCACATGCCACAGAGCAACTAAGCCTGTGCGCCACAACTACTGAGCCTGAGCTCTAGATCCCGCGAGCCACAACTACTGAAGCCCGCGCGCCTAGAGCCCATGCTCCCAACAAGAGAAACCACCGCAATGAGAAGCCCGCACACCACAACAAAGAGTAGCCCCTGCTCGCCACAACCAGAGAAAAGCCCACTTGCAGCAATGAAGACCCAATGCAGCCAAAAATAAAATAAATAAAATAAATTAATTAAAAAAAAGATTTTAAATGCCAAAAAAAAAAATCTCGTTAGTTTGTTTACTGACTCTGAAAGCTGCTAGTTTACATTTACTACACATGTGGAGGAAGTATGGAGAGGCAGGCGGAATTGGCCACGAACAGTTGTGAGAAGAGAGGGGAGAAAAATTACTTCTGTAAACTGGTTTTGAGGACTTTCTCCCAAAGCTTTGAAAAGACAGGACTGCCACTTGGGGAAAAGTTACTGTCTAAAGCAAAAAGAGGTGAGGCCTTCATCCTCTCAGAAGCGATTTTCAAACTGTCCTTCACTACCTGTAAGCAGGGCACAAAAACAACATAGGGTTCCTAACCAGGATGTATTAACAATAGAATGGAATGGGTTGGAATGGAATGGAGTAGAATAATGTGAGTCATGATCCAAAATGTTTGAAAGCCACTGCCCAATAAATAGGTTTTTTCAAAGTAAAGGAAAACCGGGACTTCCCTGGTGGTCCAGTGGGTAAGACTCCATGCTCCCAATGCACGGGACCCGGGTTCGATCCCTGGTTGGGGAACTAGATCCCGCATGCATGCCACAACTAAGAAGTCCGCATGATGCAACGAAGATCCCAAGTGCCGTAACTAAGACCTGGCACAGCCAAAATACATACATACATACACACGTACATACAATAAATATTTTTTAAAAAGCATTCTTTAAAAAAAATAAAGCGGGCTTCCCTGGTGGCGCAGTGGTTGGGAGTCCGCCTGCCAATGCAGGAGACACGGGTTCGTGCCCTGGTCTGGGAAGATCCCACATGCCGCGGAGCGGCTGGGCCCGTGAGCCATGGCCGTTGGGCCTGCGCGTCCGGAGCCTGTGCTCCGCAACGGGAGAGGCCGCAACAGTGAGAGGCCCGTGTACCGCAAAAAATAAATAAATAAATAAATAAAGGAAAACCTTTCAAAGTCAGCTGATAAAATACAGAATCCTATCAAAAGAAGGAAAGATAATAACATTTATTTATATATATCTAGAAACTTTCTTTACTTCCCAACAGGTCTCTCCACCTAGCTCCTACACTCAGTCTCAACCTTGTCTTTCAACCTCTTAAATATTCTCCAAAGACTTTCCCTTGGCCATCTCTCTGTACAATGCCTATTAGCAAAGCCAGGCTATACCACAATTACTGCCTTCGCGCAGATAACTCTTAACTGTTGTAGCATTTGCCACTTTTTATGGGGCAAATACTCCAACCAGAGCCAATTTCAAGCTACTCACACAACTTCACTGAACACAAAATTGGAAAGAAATGCACATTCGCATACATTACATCGTATTTCCATCATGCAGAGGTAATAGAGATAAACTCAAAAGCATATTTAACAGTGAAATGTAGTAAAATAATTAGGAAATGATGAGTTTTTAATATTTATTATCTTTTAAAATCTATTTAATTGTAGGTTTATGTAATTTAGCATTTAATAATGTCCGTGTCTAAGGACTGGCTCCCAAAGCTTTGCCCCAGGACACCGCTGTCCCAGCTCGACCTCTCCCACAGGCTCTGATCCCACACTCTCTACCACCTGCTCACCAGCTCTATCCGGATCTCTTCCAAAAGAAACCACAAAGTTAACATACCGAAATCTAAACTCACTTTCCTCTTTGAATCTCCTTAGCACTCACTTCTCTTCCCCTCTTGACTTCCCTATTTCTATTAATGGTGCCTCCAAATAGCCATCCAATCAGTTGTTACAGTCTTGAAGGTTCTGCCTCTGCAGTGTTCTTAGGATCTGCCCCCTCCTTTCCATTCTAAATAGGGTTACTGTCCTAGTCCAGCCCAATTAACTGACTGACCTCTTCTCCTACCCCTTTTTCTCACCCCAATCTATTTGTGACACTGTTAGATTAACCTTCCAAATGCACTGCTCTGATAATGTAGATCTTCCATTCAACACATACACTCTGACCTGGGCTTCAAAACTCTCCTTGCTCCAGGAAATCTGGCCACCTCCTTATTCCCTGTGCTTGGAATACATCTTGTGGTTCCCGATCATGTGCTTTTGCTCACAGTTTTCCCTTCCTCTGGAATGTCCTTCCCACATCACACACAAAAAACCCCTCATACCTTTTATTTAAGACAAAGTTCAAATGGCAATGAAAATATGCGGTTTGGTTGTCACAGGAATACACATATAAGTTTATGAAGATCTGGAGGTTGAAAACAAACAGGAAATGCCAAACCCAGTAATCCTTTAAGGATAAAATTTTTTTGGTCACCATCCTGTATGGAGGCTCTGTGAAACATACTGCACTAAGCACTTCCCCATTGTTACTACTAAAAGGTTTGCTGTGAGCCAACATGAGGTTTATCTCAAACCTATGGATTTCAATTATACATGCTACAGCTGTCATTCATTAACTGAAATGATCAAGAATTGTCTGTACTTTAACCATTTGGTGTTTACTGTAATTATTTCCCTCTTAATGCTCTGAACCAAATTGGCTTGAGGGGGTGGGAAATGGTGGGTGGTTAGAGACATGGGGCCCCTGCAGCCTGGTCTGTCACGACCATTGATCCTCATTCATCTTTGGGACACTGCTCACAGGTATTAAAGATCCACCATGTGCCCAGAATTTCTCAGCAGTCAGAAGCAAAATCGCTGGAATATACATCTTTCTTCTGTCAGCCCTTCCCCTCAGCGTTTAGAGTAAAATAAAATGCTTTAAGTGCTTACTTTCTGGAGGAGAAGATGATCATAATGATGACCAGCGTGTGATTAAGTGATTCCTTTTCTTTCAAGTTTCAAATATGAGGCTGAAGTTTAGTAGTAAAGGAAGAAGCAATAGGAGGCCACAGCCCAGCGGCCACTGGCATCAACTTTCCCATGGACCTAAGTTGTCTTGGGCTTCTGAGAGCTTGATTCCTTAGTCCAGGAGAGGTGAAAGAGAATGAGGTAGGGGAAGGTGGTGAGAGGCAACAGGCAGAGGGAAAAGTGTTTTGAAGCAGCCTGACTTCACTCTAATACCAAGATAGTCAATGACCGATTCAGAGACGGCTTCCACGAAAACTGTTTGGATATTTCTTAAAAATGCAGAGTTTCCTGGGCCCTGCCACAAACCTATGGAATCATCTAGTCTCTAGGGGGATGGCCTGGGACTGTGCATTTTTCATGGATACACTTAGTGATTCTTATTCTAAAGACTGAGGATCACTGGTTTAACGTTGTCCAACTATGGCCTGCAGGCTGGATATGGCCTTCAAGCTAAAAATGGTTTTTACATTTTTAAAGGGTTGTAAAGAAAAGAAAAAGAAAAGTAGAAGAAGATGCAACACAGCCCCAAAAAAGTCTAAAACACTTGTTGTCTGGCCCTTTACAGAAAAGTTTGCTGACCCCCATCTAGCACATTGCAAATAAAAGGCTATATCTGAATTTAGATCTAACCGAGGCCTGCCACACTAAAATAACTGATGCAGCAGATCTTTAAAAAAAAAAAAAGATTTTGATACTAATGAAATATATAATGTTGTCATCTAAAAATGCATTTGCAATAATTATAAGTGGAGGAAGGAAATGTATAAATATAGTTACAGTTCATATTCTGCAATGTCTTTGAAAATGCATTTTCATCCATACAAGAATTTATAATTCCATTTGATTCTATCCTTCCACATACTTATCAGGTGGCAATATATCCCAAATTAGCCTAGTAAAATCATTGCATGCATACTCTTTATCAGACTATATTTGTCCCCATCCATATTTTTGTCACACATATGAGGGAAAAAAATGTAAACCTAAACTCCAAAATGTCTGGGGAATGACAATATTATAAATTCTCAAAACAACATGTATGAAAATGATGCACAAAGGGAATAAAGGAAATAAAATTGAATTTGGTATTTTCTACTTAAAAGGAGTTTAAGAATCATAGACCACTTCCATCTCCTAAAAATCCTGGGAAAGAGGTGGTGAGCTCACTTTGGGAAGGGTTCAGACACTCTTACTGTGCCAAACAGGCTCAGCATTTGGGAATCATGCCAGTTAGATTCATAATAATCCCAAAGACAGATGCAGTTACTTTAAGGGTGGGTTCTAGATGTTTGTTCTAGGTATTTTTTTTTAAATTTGTTTATTTTTGATATGGAGAAAAAAACTTTATTATAGAAACTAGAAATAAACATTGGCTTTTAAAATATATTAACTTGCAAATGACTTGTCTTTCAAGACTGTGAACTGAATTATCTCACAATAATTTTGTTTCAGTGTTATTTTTTTTTCCTCAGGAAGAAAGGAATGTTAAAACCTAACTAGAAACTAACACTTTTTGATAAGGATTTAAACTATATTACAATGTTAAGAAACAAAGTTTAAAACACCAGATAAAATCTTGAAACCAAGCATGCTTCACCATTTAATAAAATTGTGACTCATTTCAGTAAGAAAATGCTTTTTTAGTAAGAAAAATGCTTTCTGAGCTAAGTTTGAACTGCCGGGGCACATGGGACACTCACAGACCCAGTCAGCAGAAGTCTCAAACTCCTATAAGATTAAAGGAAAAATAAATTAGTGTGTACAGAGAATGAAAAAAAAAAATCCCCAATGGTACAAGTGTATAAACGGAAGTAAAACTAAAACTCCCCTAAAATCCCCCAATCATCAATCCTTATAAATTCAGCACTTATATTCTCCCTCTGCTTCTTCGGGAGCCCCTACTTAGATGAACACGAAGGTCTTTCGTGATTTTTATCTCGTAAAACAAAGAGTCGTAAACTATGCTCAACGTGGATACCGACCTCCGTATCACAAACTGTTGAACTTTTAAAACCATGCAAGCACACGTGGGGTTTCCTGAGTTCTGCTGGGGGCGGGCTGTTTGGAACCCTGTGGATTTTGCAGGTGTGTAATCCAGGGCGCGCGCTGCATTCTGCATGGGCAGAGGTGTGTGGTGGGCGCCGCCTGGGCCGGGCAGGGTGGGTGGGGCCGGGCGTGTGCCCCGGTGAGAATGAAGGCATGTGACAATGCGAAGGTGGCGTGTTGGCTCCAGGAGCTGGGTGGAGAGTGAAAGCTCCGCCGGGGTGCGCCATGTGTGAGCGGTGATAGCTCCAGCCCCACTCGTACTTAAGTGTCTTTGGTCATCAAGTTAAATTAGACATGATCTTTATTTAAAGAAAACAAAAACAAAAACATAGCCAAACATCCTATGCAAACGTATGCTCCCATCCCCTACTACCTATCCCCCAATCCAACATTGCCCCATCGCCAGGGAGCTGAGTTTTAAACCCTGCAGAAAATCCAATCTCAAATGCCAGAGTCCCCCACCCCCACCCCCCTTGCCGCCTCTGCGACAGTGAGGCAGAGCCCGGCGAGCTCGGTTCGGGTGCCCAGGAGCAAGCCGAGTGGGGCGACGGCGGTGCGGCCACCGAAAAGGAGGGGAGGAGGCATCAGTGGGACGTGGCGCGGCCCCGCGCGGCCCATGCCGCGGAGCGGGTTTTGCTCAGGAAAGGGCGCCGCCGCGGCCGCCGGCCGCCCCTCCCTGGCCCCGGGCTATCCGCCCGCGCGCCGCCTGGGCCTCGCAGCGCGCCAGGAGCAGCTCGGCGGCGCGAGAGCCGAAGGGGAGCGGCGGCCCCGCCGGCCGGGCAGCCCGGCGGGCGGCAGACAAGGCTACCGCGGAGGCGGTGGACAGGGCGCGTGCGCACTGCAGGGGCGCCAGATTTGGCGGGAGGGGGAGTGTCCAAAGCTCTTTGTTTGATGGCATCTCTGTTTACAGAGTTTACACTTTAATATCAACCTGTTTCCTCCTCCTCCTTCTCCTCCTCCGCGACCTCCTCCTCCTCCTCCTCCTCTTTCTCCTGAGAAACTTCGCCCCGGCGGTGCGGAGCGCCACTGCGCAGCCGGGGAGGGACGCAGGCAGGCGGCGGGCAGCGGGAGGCGGCAGCCCAGTGCGGTTCCCGCGGCTCCCAGCGGAGCCCCGCGCCCGCCGCGCCATGGCCCGGAGACCCCGGCACAGGTAACGGGGATCCCGGGCGGGCGGCCGCGGGCGGGGGCGCGCTGGGCGCCAGGCGCCGGGAGAGCAGGTGGGAAATGGTTCCCGGATCTTCTGCGGGGCTGTCAGATCCTGCGAGGACCTAGAGCCCCTGCCTTGGCAGCAGGAAGCCGCTCGAGGGACTGATGAATGGAAGAGCCTATGCGAGAAATGCATTAGGACGTTGGGAAGCACGCCCTGCGGCTCATTTTGCAAGTTGCACGGGGGTACGTCCTCTCTAGGGGGAAAAAAGCACGTTCCAGCCGGGGGCAGAGCGGTGCCCACCATTCCCGGGGAGCCCACTAGGTCCCTGGCTTGATGCCGCGGATGTCGGCGAGGGAGTCGCAGCGTAATTGCTGGATGCGTTGCGATATGTTTGGACTTGGAAGTGCAGAGCATATGGCAGATATAGGGAAAATGCCGGATAGTATAGTAGCTGCAGGTAGTTCATGTAAATTTCATTCATTCTTTATGGAGGCGAAGAAGAGCGTCAGCTGACAGGCGTCTGGAAAGAAGATTGTAGGGGAGGAAAGGGTCTCTACATCTGCAAATTGTTTTAAGCCCTGGTTTTGAAGGTTCTAATCATTATTCTCTGCGAGGCTTTTACTTCTAAAGCAAACATTGCACACCCGCTCCCACGCACCCGCGACGCACATGTCAACCGCACTTGGGGAGGCTCGCCGGGTATCTTGAATGAAGTGCCCTTACATTTCGGCCGGAAGGAGGGGAATAGGGAGCGGAGGAGGAAAAGACTGGTCCGAACTGTCACTTGCTGAAGCTCCCGCTTCCACCAGTCTCTGGACTTCCCGGACTGGACGCGCCGGAGCTCCCTGCGGGTGGCCGGGTGTAGGCGCTCGCTCGGCGGCCGTCACGGTTGCCACTCAACGGAAAGGGACTGAGGCGGGCAGCACCCAAGGCCGCTGCCGCGCAACCGGGACGCAATCCCCCGGAGCTCTTCCCCTGTGCAAGAGGTCCCGGCGCGGCGCGCGCACGTGGACCCGGCCGAGGTCGCCGTTCCTCCCCGCGCCCAGCTCTGCAGCCTCAGGTCGCCCTGTCGGAGGAGGGGAGACGGGACGGACCCTCGCCAGGAGGTTTTGGGGAAAAGTCCCTGGAGGCAAAGTAAACCCACCCTCTTTTCCTCGGGTTTTTTGATTTTCTTTTACTTATTTGTTTTCGAATCAGCGATCACGGGTCCTCTTGCAGAGCTAGGAAGTTGCAAAGAGCGTGGGTGTGGGCCCCGCTGCAGCACCCTCGGCCGGGCCTGGCCGGGCGGGGAGCGGCACCAAGGCATGGCCGGGTGCCGGAGAAAAAGGGAGGCGACTTGGGGGGCCGCTGGCTCCCTAAGCTTCGTCCAGGGCCCGGCCGCGCGGCGCAGGGGTGCTGCCCCTTAAGTGGTTTCACCTTCGCCCTTGGGACTTAACAGTAGAGCAACGGAGGTCACCTATTTTTTCGAGAGCGGAAACTAGGAGGAATAGGAGAAGGAGGGAGCTGGGAAGGGGTGCTGGGAGGAGGCGCGGGGGAGGCTCCGCGCCCCAAGATCTCGACTGTCCCCGCGGGGCGGGGCCGCGCAGGTTCCCTGTGGCTCCCAGGTAGCAGAGAGGGGAGGCGGCCAGGAGGGGCGGGAGCCTTGAACCTGCTTCAGGGGGAAGAGAAACCCGGCTGCGGGCTCGAAGCCGTTTCTTGCAAGGCGAACGTCAACTCGGCAGGGATTATTAACCAGGTCAGCGAAATGAGTCTGAACCCTGTTTCTAGAATCACAGTAGCGGCCACAAGGCACTTCCTCCCGCTCCCCTCCCTTTTCCCAACCCCCAACACTTCTTTTCTTTTTCGTTTCTTTGCACGGTTTGTTTCCTTGACAGAATGTAATATTCATAGTCGTACTCTTGTAACCACACCAGGTCTAGCAGGTGGGGAGTCGGGTGCATCAAGCTTGAAATCAGCCTTTGAGAGTCTTCTGACTGTTGGGTCTGAGATCTTCTCAGAGCAGATAAAGGAAAAGTTATTTCAGGTCCTTAGTAGAAATTAATCATGCTACTTAGACGACCCGGACAATTTAGAACGAGGAAATCTTATGCAAAGCTCAAAGGCGAGACCCGCGCCTAGCCTGCTGATGGACCCAGGAGCTGACAGTGTGAGCAGCCCTGGGCTCGCCCTGCTCCCCTCATGGCCTCTTCAGGACCTGCGGAAGTTGCACACCAAGTTTTCCCCGAGACTTTGCTTTTGCACGTCTCTGATTTTGCACATTTCTGCTTAATTTTTAAGAGTCATGGAAGATGTGGAATTATCCCTTATTAGCCCTGGAAAATACCTTACAAGTAAAATCCAAGCCCTCTGTATAGGCGAGCAACTGAGGTCGTGAGAGAGAGGAAGTGATTTGTCCAAGTCACGCAGCTAGGTGGAGGCAGAACTAGCACCTTTGCCTCCAGAACCCTAGTCCTGTTTGATGTCTATTCTCTCTCACCTGGTGTAGGCTGCCCCCTATGGGCAGCTGAATTTGTTGCTTATTCCTGAGTGTTGATCTGTTGCCCAGACAGTGGTGTCCAATTACTGATTTGGAAAACCTAGTCCTCACACCAAGGGAGGGAAAGGGGGAGGTGGTGGAGGGATGAATTGGGAGATTGAGACTGACATATATACACTAGTATGTATAAAATAGATAACTAATAAAAACCTGAAAAAAATATATAGTCCTCAGTTCTGAAAACGTGATCTCCAGATCCACCCAAACCCCCAAAGTTGAATTCAGTTGAATCTATGACTCCACTTTCCGATTACTCTGGTTTTCTTGGTATCCCTGATATTTCACAAGGGTGCCACCTCATTTGGGGGGCTTTCCAAGGAGTTCCCTATGAACCTTTCAAAAGCTCTAGGATTATAACTTTTTTTTTTCCACCTTATGATGCTTGTGCTTTTTATTAAAGGGAAACTACTGTAATTTTTAATCAGAAGTTGGTTTAGAGCCCCTTGTTGACAATGTGAAACAGGATCAGGCTCTTGTTTAAAAGGATAGGTACTAAATTAAAGATGGTTATAGATTATAAACACAGTTTAGTGGTCTTTTTTGTGGTGGCGTTTTAAGTTTGGATCACATCCTACTTATCGCTATGCATCCTGGACCTTCAGATTCTTTCCCAAAATAATAGTTTTAAATTATAAGAACCTCAAATTCAGGATTTTGGGTAAGCATTTTTGCTTGCTTTTAAGGGATGGGTAATATATACTTGTAAGTTACTTTTGGAAGACAAAACCTGATATGAACATACATTTTCCTTTTAGACTAATGATCTGCATTATGATATTGCTTTATATCATTATTTTTATCGTTTTTAGTTTGATGGAATTCTCAATATTACAATGATAAATTTTAGTAAATTTTTAAAGATAGTATAATTTTTCCTCATATCTTAAGTTTTATAAGTAAAATTATAACTAAAAGTAAACTTGCTGTAAAATGACTCTCACCTATCCATTATATGATTAATAAACATTACGTATAAAGTTACTTCAAAAGTCATCATAATTTATAGTTTTGGTCAAGTAGGTAAAAGAAAAAACTCTTTTGAAAACAGTAATGGGTTCCTTTTAAACCCACCTGGGGGAATCCCTCAGTTTTGAATTAGGTACATTTTAAGATCTTTCAAAAACCATTCAGTCAGAGGTAGAAAAAACATGAGTAAGATTCTGACTATCATGTGGCCTAATTATTCACTTGGTTACTCTGGAAACTGAGGATTGTAAACATGGCCACAAGTTGGATCAACCTGGCCTGGAGTTTTGAACTGCTTGGTATTAATGTTATTTACAAAGCAGTTTGATCACTTGATCATTTATCCTTTGTCAGGTTTTTAAATCCTTTCCTTTTAGATTCTCTTAATCTTCTAATCTTTAAGGGATGACTATAATTACATTGTTGGGTGCATTACTTCTTGAATTTTTTTCTCTTAATAAAACACCAGTCCCATTAGGATAACATAATTGAGGTTTTTTTAATTGTATTTGGGAAATATTACTTAAATGATGGGACGTATACCAAAGGTTTTGCGAGTGTACTTATGTAAAGGACATGGGCTCTCGTTCCTTTTATTGTCCTTAACATTAAGTTTTAAACTTAAACCTTCATTGGTTGGAAGGTTGCCAATTGTGTAACTTGTCACTGGTCTAACATTAACAGCAGGTTTAAACATGCAGAGCAATAGAAAGTACCAGGTCCTTTGCCGTATCTGTGGATACCAATAACAGCAGAACCAGTTTACAATCCTAGAGCAACAGAGTGCCAAAAACAGTCTCGTTATGCAAGTTTTCAAAGTTTTATCTTCGTAACCTTTGAAAAGATTGTTGAGGAGTTTTGGTGTAAGTTTTGTAATCCAGTCGTTTGAATCCTCTTGTTTCAGTCCACATCTGCCCATTTTTATTTCTGCAGCATCTACAGTAGTGACGAGGATGATGAAGACATTGAGATGTGTGACCATGATTATGATGGGCTGCTTCCCAAGTCTGGAAAGCGTCACTTGGGGAAAACTAGGTGGACCAGGGAAGAGGTAACTAATCATGTAATCAAAACATGGGGAAAAACCTAGAGTGCATCCATTTATAAAAAACAAAATTCCAGCTAAACTACAGATGTTCAAACTCCTTAGCGGGCTCTCTGACTCTTATCCTAGCCTGCCTCACCACTCCCCCACATGGACACTATACCATCCTTTTCCAAACTTTTTGCAGTTGTTTGAAGGTCCCCTCCTCACTTTGTTTTATCTGCGTTTCCTTCTGCCTATTCTGTTCTTGTCCCTTTGCCCCACAAATTCTTACTACTTCTTTTTTTTTTGGGTTCGTGGGCCTCTCACTGTTGTGGCCTCTCCCGTTGCGGAGCACAGGCTCCGGACGCGCAGGCTCAGCGGCCATTGCTCACGGGCCCAGCCGCTCCGCGGCATGTGGGATCTTCCCGGACCGGGGCACAAACCCGTGTCCCCTGCATCGGCAGGCGGACTCTCAACCACTGCGCCACCAGAGAAGCCCCTTACTACTTCTTCATCACTTGTGAAGACATCACTTCTGTGAAGCCATCCTTGGCTTCCCCAGACAGGTTGGATTCGTCCTCCAACCAATGGATACATACATGTTCTTATCTATTGTTGCTGTAATGTATATGCCCCCCCGCCCAGTAGACTGTAAGTCTGCTGAGGGCAGAGCTAAACGTCTATTCATTTTTGTGTTCCCTGAACCCAGAATCGATTGCCACAAAGTGGAATATTAACAGATGTTCCCTGAACAAATGAATGAATTGCTATTTCCAAAAACAAAACAAAAGAATAAAGCAAAACACTCACAGAACTTGTCTTGTTATAATGGGTTCATTTAACATTCTTGGTATATAATATTACACAGAGGAATATATGTGGATGTCTGTTCTGAAAGCATTCAAAAATGGATGGAGGTGTGTCTCCTTCTCACCTCTCTTTGTCTGCTAGCTTATCAAATCTTGATCTCTATGGGAATGGAAAAATGCTTAGGAGGCAAAATTATTAATGTAAGAGAAAAGTTACTTTTTTCTTCCAAGTTCTTTAAAAAAATTTTGCTACCAATTGTAGAAGATTTCATGTTAGAATAAATGGTATTGACTCTTCTTCGGTTTCATCCTGTCCTCCTTCACTTAAACCAGAACTCTCATTGACAGGCAGACGGGATTTCCAGTGCGGCCCATAGGAAATCCATAATTTACCTATGGAAATTGTGCACTTGGGTGATTCTCAGCGATTTAGAAGTTCTGTTTGTAACACTGGTTTCCTAATTGCTGTGACTGTGTCATAGCGAGGACTCACATTGTGTGTGAAAGTTACCTTTGCAGAAACATGAGGATTCTCTTTTGCTTGAACATGTTTGGAAAGACACTTGTGAACTGAAAGAGTTCACCCTGACGTTTAGCGTCTTCTGTGTTCTAATAAGTTTGGTCTCATTTAAATTGTCAACACATTGATACAAAAGCTAAATGATTTTCTTACATCATACATGCCTTTAAGTGTAATTAAGAAAAGTGATCTTACATTTTTTTATATGAAAGAGGTTGAACTTACTAAATGTTAGACTAGAGCTTGAACTGTTTCTTACTGAGAGTCTATTGCCATAGTTCAATGTCTCTTACGTCAAACACTGGAGTTCATTACTTTTTTCCCACAAAGTAAAATTTTAAAAGTTACCATATGTTAAACATTCAATGCGCCAGGCATTATGCTAAAGTTTTGCGTAATTAACTCATATAATCCCCAAATAACCCTGCTGACATCATCGTTTCCATTGTACAGATGACAATACTAATGTCCAGAAAAGCAAAATGATATACCCAGGTTTATACAGCTAATCAGTAGCTGAGTTAAGATTCAAACTCTGGTCTGTCTGACTCTAAATAAATGTATGCTGTAAACCAGTATATCACCTTAATATTTGTTGAATTTGGTTATTTTTGAGAGATTTTTTTTGGTGGGGGGTTGGTTCCCCTTTAACTCTAACTTGAATAGAGTTGTACAGTAAATGACTGATATCCTAGGATTACCTTTAAATGTCTTAGGATGAAAAACTAAAGAAGCTGGTGGAACAGAATGGAACAGATGACTGGAAAGTTATTGCCAATTATCTCCCGGTGAGTTAGTAATTTTTTTCTTTCTGTAAAAGGAAATCTTCTCCCAAAGATTTAAATAAGATATTGTAGGAGATGATATTAAGACATTACGTATTTGCTTGTATATAAGAAGTAAGGGAGAAATGCCTCATCTGTAACTTATATTTCTTTTGTAATGCATATAATTAAAATTTCTAAATGTATTTTTAAAGGATTTTTACAATGTATTTTAAATGTTTGCTTCTTATTTTATCTTTTAATTTTTTAGAATAATATAAATTCGCATTTTGATGATTTGTTGTATGGTAGATGACTAAACTCATGGTACTTCCCCCAAGTCAGCTTCTTTTAAATTTCCTATTTTTTCAATAGCCATAATTTTGGTACCCTGGTTTAAAATTTTGGCGTTCTTTTAGACTTATCATACTCCCCCATCCCCTACAATCAAGCGAGGATTAAGGAATCTGGGATTCCTTTGTTTATTCTTCTCACCGTTCCGTATGTTCGGCCCCTTTCCCTCTTCTCTGGCCGATTGCATTGCCTTCATAACTGGCTTTCCTACTTGTAGCTTTCCACTTTCCCATACATTCCAGACACCACTGACAGATGGAGCTTCATAAAATGCAGCTGTACTTTACTTTTCAAAACTAGCAACAGTAACTTCGAGTCTCACACATCAGGTAAACTGCCTGGCACATGAGGGCCTTCCCATATGCCTCACCTTACAGCCCCAGTTCTGTTTCCTACTTCCCCTCCGCAAGCAGGTTTGGTTGAATTCATTTCTGCTTTCCCTCCTGAGGGCTTTTGTCCCTGGTGATGCCACCTCCTAAAATGTTCTAGCCATCCTTCAAAGTCCATGCCAAGAGCTTTTCTGTACTCCTTCTAAGGAAACATAATTTCTCCTCCTCAGAAGATGCTCCTTTTTCCACCCCAATATCATTTTACTTTGGTCTCTTCTTGCATATGAATCAAATTCTGCCCTCTGTTAGTTAATTATATATTTGTCTTTTACTTCTTACAAGACTATAAACTCTTATAAAACAGGGCCTATCTTTATTCACCTTTGTTCTTTCCACAATATTAACACTTGTGGTCCTAAATTGAAGCACATCTCTTAGTTTGAATGGGAATCAAACTTGAGTCATTTAGAGTGGGTTTCCATAGAAGTCCAACATCAATATGGAATCGCTAAGAAGTCCTAATCCATGTGGGTACTTCCAAATGCAATACACTGAGGTTAAGGTTAAGTTAAATTGACAACCAGGTATACAGTACGATGATCCTTTAGTTCACATGGCAGGACTATTTCCCTGAGGATGCAGAGCTTCTAATTTTAGATGCAACTTTGATATATTCTTTGTATGTTCTTTCGCTGTAAGTAATGGGCTCTCCAGATATGCCCTAAACTATGTTCTTGAATGTTTTCACTGCATATTGTCCGTGTGTGATTTTTATTACAGCAGTCTTCATGTGCTTATCACATCGTATCTGTATGACAGTGCACACTTTATCTTATTTGCCTAGAATCGAACAGATGTGCAGTGCCAGCACCGATGGCAGAAAGTACTAAACCCTGAGCTTATCAAGGGTCCTTGGACCAAAGAAGAAGATCAGAGAGTAAGTTCTTTCTCCGTTGGTGTGTGAATCACAATTATGAATATTCCCCAACATTGTTGACTGTTTCCCAACTTGAAGAAACAGGTAAAGTGTGCAAACAGGAAGCAGAGGACTCCATTCCCATATTTCCCATGAATGAAAGAGGATTTTTAGAAATTTTCTAAAGATCTTGTAACATGAAGAATGATTACACTGACTCATTACATAACATTAAAACATAGGTTATTTTTGTGTGTTTATCTGAAGGTGATAGAGCTTGTACAGAAATACGGTCCGAAACGTTGGTCTGTTATTGCCAAGCACTTAAAGGGGAGAATTGGAAAACAATGTAGGGAGAGGTGGCATAACCACTTGAATCCAGAAGTTAAGAAAACCTCCTGGACAGAAGAGGAAGACAGAATTATTTACCAGGCACACAAGAGACTGGGGAACAGATGGGCAGAAATCGCAAAGCTACTGCCTGGACGGTAATAATATGTCAAAAAATATATTGATTGGGAAGAATGAGGGAGTGGGTATTGAACATTCTGCTTTAAAATGTATGGTGAGTGAATTACATTTTATCGATGGTAAATGTTTCACAAGATAAACTAGATCCATAGCTTTTACAACTGGAAGAGATCTTAGAGTTTACCTGGTTGAGGACTTCCAGAATCCACCCAACAGTGAGCTTGGGCCAACTTTCCTCAGCCTCAGTTGCCCCATTTGCAAAACGGGGTATAACCTACTTCGTAGGGCCAATGCTAGTATCAAGTAAAACAAATGTCAGAGCACTTTGTAAACTACAAAACTCTAAACACATAGAAGCAAACCAAGGGTAGACAGTTTGTCTCTGGTCTGAGTTCACACAGCTGGTTAAGTGACCAGAAGGAATTTGGCTACCATTTTCCTGATACCATGTTCATTTCATTATACCACTTGGCTTAATTTTTTCTTTTGAATAAAGAAAGACTGTATTTCTAGAATTATCATAATGCTTCCAGGTTTTTAAATAATGTCATTGTTAAGCTTTCTTTTTAATGAACAAAGCACGAAAATGACCTCATTATGAGGGATATCTATGGAAGCTCATTTTTGTCCCACTTTCCCCATTTAAACAGTTTATAACGGATGTCATTTAGTTTGGAAGATACTAATTATAAATCTTACATTAAAATATTGTAGGATAGGAAACATTTTAAATATTTTTATTCTTGAGCTTCATAACCCCAAAGTGGAGAAAGGGTCATTTCAAAGAAGGCTGTGGCTCTCATGGTCTATGCAGTGTTCTCTTGTGATGTTCTGAAACATTTCCTCCCTCCTGGTTCAGTATAAGCTTAGAGAATTCAAGAGGTTGATAAAAGGAGGCCTTTTCTCCCATATGGTCTGAAAGGATATGCTGTTGATTCTTCCAAAAATTTAAGGGGCAATTGAACTTCCTCTTTCTTTAGCATACATTCCCCCACCCCCATCGAAATAGTAAAAGGGAGGCTTAAAACGGTTTTTTTGAATTGAGAAACTGTTTTCCTGAGAATTGAAAAACCTTAGTAAAAATGCTTTGCAGTTTGAAAATATATTGGGGAGTTAGCCTCTTTCCCTTCGGGATCCCATTTTGCATTTTCGCCTCTGGTTATGGTTCCATTTGCCTGGTTATGGAACCATTTGAGGTAGTTTTCAAAAGGTGGGAATTTTTTTTACTCAAAATCTCTGGCTAGTGCTATTCTAGATAAAGAGTAGACGCTGAGACGGCAGCAACGTCATTATTGCTCACCAGACTTTACTGAGTGCCTGTTGTGATGTGTAGGCCCTGCTAAGCCACACTCAAAGGAGTAATTTTCTAGAACAGCCAGAACTTTAAGTTGTATTAGAGTCTTGTATCACAATCAGAATAAACACGAAGGGTGTTTTATTGGAAATATTCTTAACAAGGAAACAAAATGGCTAAAAGGTTTCAGCATTTATAGCAAACTATATAAGTTCCATATTATGTAATTTAGAGAAACCTATCAATTTTAATTAGGTGATAGTGGAAGCATGATTTTTAGGAGGCAGAGAAGACAGAAACGATTAAAAGGAAAGAAACACTCATAGTGGACCAAAAGAAAGGGTCTCTGTTAGAAACAGTTTTCTGTCAATTAACTGTAATCTGAATTGAAATTTTTGTTTGTAAAATGTGTATGTGATATATTTCTGTGCAGAACTGATAATGCTATCAAGAACCACTGGAATTCTACCATGCGTCGCAAGGTCGAGCAGGAAGGTTATCTGCAGGAGTCTTCTAAAGCCAGCCAGCCACCAGTGGCCACAAGTTTTCAGAAGAACAGCCATTTGATGGGTTTTGCCCATGCTCTACCTTCAGCTCAACTCCCTCCAACTGGCCAGCCCTCAGTTAACAATGACTATTCCTATTACCACGTTTCTGAAGCACAAAACGTAAGCCATTCCTCAGAATTTAGTTTAATGAGAGAGATGTTATTTTAGCTCCAGGTAATAATGATACCTTTCAGGTGCATACTTCTCAGCTTTCATGAACATGACCATGATCATGATCAATCGAGAGGGGTGGGTGTTGTTAGCCCTGATACGGATCCAGAAATGAGGATGTTAAGTGATTTGTCCAGGGTTACACAGCTCATAGAGGTAGTACAGACTAAAACCCAAGTTGTTTGATTCTAACTTGCTGCTTCGAATCTAATTTGGGAAGTTAGCTTTTGGATGTAAATTTACTTATCAAGGTACTGCTGAAGAAGGATGGGGGTATGGAGGTGCAGTTGTATCTAATACTTTTCTCTGCTCAAATGAAAAGTGCATGTAATATTACATTTAAAGAGGAAATAGTTTGACCCTGAAATTTAACAGATGATTGTAAGTTCAATTCTGGTAGTGATCTAGCTGAAGTATCTTAATTTATTCATTCAGTAAGTGTTTACCTTCTTACTGTGAATCAGGAGCAGTTTTGTGACTGACATCTGACATCTTTTGTCTTCCTTTGAATCGGTGTGATTCTTTCTTCATTTCTTGATATTTATATTTATGGACAAAAATCTTCAAAATGGGTGGGAAAAGAAGAATAAAGAGAAAAAAATCAAGAAACTTGAATCTTAAAAGCAGCAATAATAAATGGTGAAACTTATCCAAGAATTCAGAGCTCATAAGCAAATTCTATGCAAAACATATTAGTAGTTTTTACTCTTCTCTGTCTGTTCCATATATTTGACTACAGACCTTCCTGACTGGTCTCAGGTGAATGAACTATCTTAAGAGGTGCTATACTCTTTCCTAAAGCTCATAATAATTCACAGAAACATATTTGTATTTATAAACAGCTAGTGCCATCCGTTTTTACCATCAAAACTTTCATACACTCGTGAATGTATTTTAGATTATATTTTTCTTTCTGTTTTACTCTAAGGAATACTTCCTATCAGGATCGATGAGCACCTTAAATTTCTTTCGCTCTGTTGCTTTAGCTCTTTAACAATTATTAAAGGCTTGGCTAAAATTTCAAATTGGAGTTGGGTTTTATTTATTTATTTTGCTTTGTGAATTTTATCAGAAAAGTGTTTGTTTGTTTTCCTTAGTCCTAGAGCAAAACTTCAGGAAGCCAACAAGTCCCCTGAAGCACGTGTAACCATGAATGTCTCGGCCTTTGTTTGTTTTGCCTTTTTTTAAAATTTAATTTTATTTATTTTTTTATACAGCAGGCTCTTATTAGTTATCTATTTTATACATATTAGTGTATATATGTTTTGCCTTTTTGATGTAGGTCTCCAGTCACGTCCCATATCCTGTAGCGTTACATGTAAATATAGTCAATGTCCCTCAGCCAGCTGCTGCAGCCATTCAGGTAAGCCCATTTTAAGATCATTTCATGAAGAAACTCATTAGCTACTCACGGCACAGTTCTGTTTCTTTCATCCCAACGATTATTTGCACCTGATCCACTGAAGTTAAAAGAAAAGGGGGCTGTGGGGAGGTGGGCAGAGCTCTGGCCAGCAAGTTACACTTCAGGTTCTCTGACGTTAGAAGTTGAAACAACCCCTCCGTCAGCATCTCCTCTAGCCTCAGGTTTCACATCCCTCCCTTATGTCTGGGATAACATTCAGAGATTTCTACAGTGGCCAGATTCCGTTGGCGTTTGTTCCACGCCAGGGCTCTTTGGGTTCTGTGTGGTCCCTCGTGAACCTCGGGCCACGATCATTGTATTTACACTTTCCCACCAGATCTTTGTCTTTTTTTCTCCCTTAACTTTTAATTTCAGAGACACTATAACGATGAAGACCCTGAGAAAGAAAAGCGAATAAAGGAGCTAGAGTTGCTTCTAATGTCAACTGAGAATGAACTCAAAGGACAGCAGGCACTTCCAGTAAGATGTCACTGCCTACTTGATCTGGGCGGGGGATAACGCTTGACCCCAGCGCTCTTCTGTACCTTTTCCCTTATCTTCTAAATATCACACTAATCAAGACTCTGTATATCCACTAACAATGTTTAAACACTAGAGGTTGCTTGTAATAAAATGCAGCTGGTATCACGATGTGTGTTGACTAAGTTGGAAGTAGTCCTTTTGTGTTGCCATAGAAACTCAATATCCATTTGTGATTCTCAGTCTTGATTTTTCTTTTCTTCAGAAGGACTGTAATCAATTCAAAGACTAGCAGAGAAAAAATGAAAATTTGCAATTTTTTTTTTTACAAATCTGTGTATCTGTCGGGTGCCTATTCATTCGATTTTTTCTATTATTCTTTTAAGCTAGATTTTCGTACTTTATAATTTCAAATATGATTTGATGTATGTCCAGTATATACATGTAAAAAAAGATATATATTAAATCTCTCCATAAGCAACATAAATGTCTCTCTTTTGTTTGCACACACAAAAGCTGTGTGGACCATTACTGAATTCTGACATCTTTTCTAGTGTTTGGGCAGCAAACTGGGAAAGCAGCTTGCACTTTGTAACGTATGTAATTAACCAACAAAGAGAATGAAAGATGGGATACCCAGTAGGTATTCTGAGGAGTAGATTTCTTTTTGGTTAAATAATAAAATGATTATGTGCATATGATAGTTCGACCACTTTTTAACTTTAGTTAATGTTTTGCAATTTCTCCTGTTGCATGGTCATGCTGAAAGGAGACTTCTGTTAATTTGCTCTTCTGCTTTCCTAACCACGTTGATTTGGCAGCCCTTCACTGCATCAGTGCAATCTGTAGCATTAAAAAAGGAGTAGAAGCCACAAGAATATATGCAAATAAAAGCAGCTCTAACTCTTGAATCCTCCAGCCTTTTTGTAGGTTAGAATGAGAATAGCCCACTTCTTAATTTGCAGCAAACCTTTATGATCCTATTGGAAATTATGTTAAAGTAGATTTTTAAGACATTCCATGTGAGAGTTGTACTTGGTAACATAATCCCTCTATTTTCAGTTTTAACAAAATGATGACAGTGAAGGTAATCCTATAGATGACAGGCTATACCATTATTAAAAAGCAGGGTCTTGCATTGATAGAAGGAAACATCTTGACAACTGTCTCATAGGCGCAAGTTTTGGATGATGCAACAACTTTTATCTTTCCTCTAACAGCATCTGATACCTTGTGCAACTTCATTGCTAAGTTCCTTCTCCCTTTTTCCTCCCCGCTTTTTCTTTATTCCCCCACCCCCTCCTTAGACACAGAACCACACATGCAGCTACCCTGGGTGGCACAGCACCACCATTGCCGACCACACCAGACCTCATGGAGACAGTGCACCTGTTTCCTGTTTGGAAGACCACCACTCCACTCCATCTCTGCCGGTGGATCCTGGTTCCCTACCTGAAGAAAGCGCCTCTCCAGCCAGGTGCATGATCGTCCACCAAGGCACCATTCTGGACAATGTTAAGAACCTCTTAGAATTTGCAGAAACACTTCAATTTATAGATTCTGTAAGTAGAATTTTTAAGGCAAGCTAATGTTTTTGGAAGGGGGATTAGGAAACTCCTCAAATTGTTGCCATTTTCTATGGCGAATATCATGTTACTAGCATATGTTAACGTAAACGTATGACTTTAGTTTCTGTGTATATATTTTTTCAATATCTGATTTCTTAGGCTACCCAGATATAAAGGTAGCTTTTCACATATTTCCTTCAAAATGCATATTTTTAAAAATAGTAAAGTTAATGACCTATAAGTAGAGCTTGGGTAATAGGAATGATATTTGGATTATTTTAAACTTGTTTTTTTGTACTTTGTTTACTCCTTTGTGTTTCCCTAAAATTGTGCTTTGCTTTTGGATAGCACATTAAGAATTATGTTCACTCGGAGCTTAAAGCCATCTTTCAATATATGTGAATTGGTAATATGTTCATTTGTTGGCGCATGGCTTTCTCCACAAAACATTGATTACCAGTCCCAACGGATTCACTGAGACAAACCATCTCTGGTGAAACAAACTTGAATTCAGTACCACAAAAGCAGGCACTCAATTCATTTCCTTTGTTTCCCGGTTGGTTAAAAAGCATTTACTGCATCCCCCATCAGACAGAGGATGAACATTGCCAAAATGTGCTATCAAAAAGTCTTCTTTTTGCTTTGAACTGCATGCAAATGATAGAGTGCCAGGAGGTCCCTGCAGCACCAGGGTAGGGCCAGCCTTGAGGCAGCATGGCAGACGCACCATGCAGTATACCAGAACAACTGTTCATCCCGAAGCTGTTTCTCAGGAGGTCAAGCAAGTGGGCCAGGTGTTTTCTTTGCGTTCAGCATCTCTTTCTCAGTGCTGTGTTTCAGGTGATGGCACACATCATGCACACACTGTCTCAAAGTTCTGTGCCTCCCACATTGTTTCAGGATCCTTCATCGTGGGGTGATCTCAGCAGTTTTGAATTCTTTGAAGAAGCAGCTTTTTCACCTAGCCAACACCACGCAGGCAAAGCCCTCCAGCTTCAGCAAAGAGAGGGCAATGTGAATAGGCCTGCAGGAGAGCCTAGCAAGAGGGCGAACAAACGCAAGTTGAGTGAGGGTTCACTTGACCTGCCCAAGCCCTTCCCTCCTGCGAGGCCCAGCACAATTCCACGGGTCATCCTTCGAAAAAAGCAGGGCCAAGCCAGCCCCATAGCCACTGGGCACTCTAGTTCCTTGATATTTGCTGACATCAGCAGTTCAACTCCCAAGCGTTCCCTTGTCAAAAGCCTACCTTTCTCCCCCTTGCAGGTAGAGCACAATTTCTGCACAGCTGTTACTAATTTTCAGCAGACACCTGACCCTTAATAATCTAGAAACTAATCCTTTGGAACAAATGACTCATTACTGTTGTCTTCACTGATTTCATTCCGTTGTTGCCTCTGGCTGTTGCTAAGTCATACTGCCTCCCAGAGTGTAGGCTATCTGTAGATGGACTGATGATTTTGTCATAATTCTCTCTCTGACTTTTTGGTGATTCTAAAGAGAGTTAGTTGCCTGGGATGTGCTTTTATTTCCTTCAACACTAGAGTTTAACGTTTCTACTCCTTCCTCTTCTCCCATCCCTTTAAAAACTTTAACAGATTTTCTGCCTCTTTGTTCACTTATTGTTATGTGATTCACTGACCCAGGGGAGGAGGGAACCAAATTATGTTTAGATAACATTTGAGCTGCAATGAGAAAATTTAAAGGTTCCAGTCCATCTTTAAGTGAAAAAGTTTTGGGAGAAAATGAGGAACAAATGCTTAAGAAAAACAACGTATGTTTTAATTTCAATTTCTCAACATTGGCTCTTCTGAGTCGTGCCATAATATTTTATTGGCAGTTTTTGCCAATGAATGTTCTTATTTCATACAGCTTTTTTAAGGCATGGAAATTATAATTTTTATCAAAGACTTGTGTTCCTTAATTATGAAAATAATTGAAGCTAAAGGATAATTTGGCACTTTAAAACATTTTTCCAATTATGCCTGTCGAGTCTGTTATAAGAACAACTTAGGTATGAGCAAATGATATGCCCACTAAAAAAAGATCTTCTTTTTTTGCTTGTATTTTCCAAACCCTGTTCTGAAGTATATTAGTTCTACAAGATTTTAATGATGTTCCAGAAAAACATCTAAATATATAGGTATATAAGTTTGGGAAACACTGAATCAAACAAAATTAAAATGGTTTGTTTAGGGCTTCCCTGGTGGCGCAGTGGTTGAGAGTCCGCCTGCCGATGCAGGGGACACGGGTTCGTGCCCCGGTCCGGGAGGATCCCACATGCCGCGGAGCGGCTGGGCCCGTGAGCCATGGCCGCTAAGCCTGCGCATCCGGAGCCTGTGCTCTGCAACGGGAGAGGCCACAACAGTGAGAGGCCCGCGTACCGCAAAAAAAAAAAAAAAAAAAAAATGGTTTGTTTACTGCAGGACCTCTCAAAGTTTTTAATATACGGATGTGCATTGTGAATTTCCAGGAGGAGATTACAATATGTGTGTTTCCCAAATTTGTTTTACCTTGGAACCATTTGAGGAACACCTATTACTTTCCCAGAACATCAGTGTTCTGAGAGATACAGCTTAAATTATTCAAGAATTTTCCACATAATGTCAACTTTATATAATAATGGTTCCTAGATCATTAAAGAGAAAAAACGAAGTATGAAAGAAAAAAATGATTACTTTCCAAAAAAATCACTTTAACACCTTTAATGTTAATAAGAAGTGCATCTCATTCTCTTTAATGACAAGTGTCCTTATTGAGAATGTTTTCTTAGGATTTTGCAAGTTTTTCAGCATTGACTCTAGATTTTATTTCTTGGAAATCATACTCCAAATCCTGGGTGCTGAATTGAAATAAAACACTATGTGCTTGTTAACATCATTGTTATCTCACATAATGGTCCAGTAAAATATACCTACTTGTTAACAACATGTCATTTTTAAATTGGGTTGAGTAAAGAATCACTGTTTAATTTAAGTATATTTTCTTTCTTCCCATATTTAGTTCTTAAACACTTCCAATAACCATGAAAACTTAGACTTGGAAATGCCTTCTTTAACTTCCACCCCTCTCAATGGTCACAAATTGACTGTTACAACACCATTTCATAGAGACCAGACTGTGAAAACTCAAAAGGAAAATACTATGTAAGTCCTTGTTTCAAGAAAAAAATTATTTATTTACTTATATTTAATTAATAGAATATAGTCCCCAAATGTCTGATCTATTTATATGTATGTAATTTTACTGATCCACTTTTATATACATAGTCATGTGTATCTCCACATTCAATATGCCTGTCCTGGGCATGTTAGAACTACCTAGAGGTAGAAGGTAGGAGAATAAACTAAATTACCTTTTGTAGTTCATTTCAAAATTTCCTATATATGGGCTTCCCTGGTGGCGCAGTGGTTGGGAGTCTGCCTGCCGATGCAGGGGACACGGGTTCGTGCCCCGGTCCGGGAAGATCCCATGTGCTGCGGAGAGGCTGGGCCCGTGAGCCATGGCCGCTGAGCCTGCGTGTCCGGAGTCTGTGCTCCGCAACGGGAGAGGCCACAACAGTGAGAGGCCCGCGTACTGCAAAAAAAAAAAAAATTTCCTATATATGCAAAGGTAATTTTAAAATAACTTTTCCATTCAGTTTTTCTGTTTGTTCAATAAGTCCTTTTCTTCTTCACCAAAAGCAAGCTTTTTCAGCCTTCTTTCCTCTTTGATTATAAACTTAAGAATGAGTATGGTTCTTTACTTAGTTCATATTTTTTTAATCTTATTTTTTCTTTTTGAAATTTATCTATAGATAGGACCTCTTTTGCCATCCCCAGGAAAATTATATGATTAGAAGCCAAGGAGTGATTAAGTAGTCATTTATAGTCAATAAAGCCTTAACCAATTCAAAGAAATGGGAGAGAACATCAATAAGAATTATAAGAAACCTTTTAAAAAAGCAATTTTATTGTTTCTAATATAAAATACACTTTAAAAGGTTAACATATGTTTTCTGTTGTGGGTAGATAAGAGATAATGAATAGATAAAATTGATTTTTAAATGACATCAGATCTTCACAATACTTATGGTCATTATAAAGGCTTAGGGGTACTACATGTGTTTTCAGAATGATTAAAGAAAGATGAGAAATATTTTAATGCTCTTAGTTTTGTGGTATGATATTTTGAAATATGTGATGTACATATTATCTTTTCCCTAACAATACATATATGATTCATCAGCATACCCTATTCCATATCAATGAGTTTATTGTATTCAGTAGAAAAATATTAAATTTAATAGGTAGAGAAATGTAAGGGACATATGTTCTTTTATATTTAACCAAAACTTGCTTTCCTCTTAAAGTTTCAGAACTCCAGCTATCAAAAGGTCAATCCTAGAAAGCTCTCCGAGAACTCCTACACCATTCAAACATGCACTCGCAGCTCAAGAAATTAAATATGGTCCCCTGAAGATGCTAGTAAGTTCTCACAAAGTTCTTGGGGTTTAGTTGGTTTATTAGCACAGACAGAAATTTTCCTCTGATACAAATGTACCCAATCATCCCTTCAGCCTCAGACACCATCTCATCTAGTAGAAGACCTACAAGATGTGATTAAACAGGAATCTGATGAGTCTGGAATTGTTGCTGAGTTTCAAGAAAATGGACCACCTTTACTGAAGAAGATCAAACAAGAGGTAAACACAAGATTCTTTGGAAGGAACAACCCTGCTGCCCTTGTGGGCAGCTTGATGTGTCTGGGGGAGGGGGGGAGGCACTGTGTAACAACACCACTTTTCATAAAAGATTTTCATATAAGATGCAGTTACGAGGTACTGCCAAGCTGTAGGCATGCAATCTTGCATTTGGGAAGCCGAGCCACTTCTATTTCCTTCCTGTTTGAACAGAAAACATGTGAGAGAGTATAAAGGAAAGAGAAGGAAGCAGTTTTGTATTGTACTTTTTAAAATCACTGATATATAGGTGGATGGATGACTGGTTGATACATAGATATTTAATTTTTGGACATCATGGAAAATTGAAACTAATTAATAGTATCTATTTTTTTGGTAAGTCTTTTTGATTTTATTCATTCTAATGAGTGTGGCATTGTACCTCATTGTAGTTTTTTTTAATAGCTCTTTATTGGAGTATAATTGCTTCACAATAATATTGCTTCACAATACTGCATTAGCTTCTGTTGTACACAACAGTGAATCAGCCATATGCATACGTATGTCCCCACATCCCCTCCCTCTTGAGCCTCCCTTCCACACTCCCTATCCCACCCCTCTAGGTCATCGCAAAGCACCGAGCTGATCTCCCTGTGCTATGCTGTTGCTTCCCACTAGCTAAATGTTTTACATTGGTGTCAAGAAGCATTTCCAACAGGTTCGATACAGTACCTCTTGAATTTATTTTCATATAAGGATAAGTGGTTGAGAGATTGGCCATAGATTTACTTTTTCTTCAGCCTTACTGAGATATAATTGACAAATAAAATTATAAAGTATTTAAAGTGTACAATGTGATGTTTTGTTACACGTGTACCTTATGAAAGGATTCTCCCCCATTGAGTTAATTAACACATCCATCTCCTCACATATTTACTTTTTTTTCCAGTGAGAACATTTAAGTTCTACTCTTTTAGCAAATTTCAGTTATACAATACAGTGTTAGCAACTATAGTCACCGTATTATACATTAGATCCCCAGACCTTATTCATCTTACAGAAGTTTACTCTTGAGTTGAACAGTTTCATGGGAAGTTCTAGCTCTAGAAACAACAAAGCACTTCCTGTTTGCTTTTAGGTGGAATCTCCAACTGATAAAGCAGGAAACTTCTTCTGCTCAGACCACTGGGAAGGGGAGAGTCTGAACACTCAGCTGTTCACACAGGCATCGCCTGTGGCAGATGTGCCCGTAAGTTATGACATGTTATGAGATGTGGGCAGCTCACAGAATTCTGTGTGTGGCGTGTGGGACCACTGTGGTTTCGGCATTTAGTGCATCATACTTCTAAATATTCTCTCACAGGCTTATTTTCTTATGATTATTAATGTTGAATATAAAGTGAGATTTTCTACATGTGTTGGAAATAGACTGTGTTCCATTGCAGACGTGTTTATTTTCTTATGATCTGAGTCCTTGCCACTTAAAAAATCTGCTGCATGTATACACACATTTCCATGAAAACAGAATATTAAGTTTTACATTTTCTTTTAATTTACTTATTTGTCTTCTAAATGTAGTATAGGGTTTCCCCTGCTATCTGAAAGTAGAGCATTCCTATGCTACCTTTAGTAGGCCAAAATGACGTAAAGCAAAGAAGCAGTTTACCTTCGGACATATCTTGCTAACAGGTGCAAAAATTAAATAAAATTAAAAAAAAAAAAGAAACAAATGTAACAAATAGAAGCAGACTCACAGATACAGAGAACAAACTAGTGGCTGCCAGAGGGGAGAGGGGTGGGGAGAGGGACGAAATAGGTGAACCGGATTAAGAGGTACGGACTCCCAGTTATAAAGTAGATGTCACAGGGATGTAATATATAGCACAGATAAGATAGTATTTTTTAATAACTGTGTATGATGTGTGATCTATAAAAATATCAACTCACCATGGTGTACACCTGAAACTAATATAACATTTTAAATCAACTATACTTCAATAAAAAGTGAATAAAAATAAGGAAATTGAGATAAAGCACAGGTGCTCACACAATTCAAAACTATGGGGTTGATGCTGAGATGCTGAGTGTAGTGCCTGGGGAAGGAGCTTGGCGGTGCCTCTCTAACTGCCCAGGGTGCGTGCTGCCTCTGTAACAGTTGCGGCTGCAAAAGAAAAGCAAAAATTCTCTTCAGGCTTCTTTTGGTAGCAGTTAGCGAAAATATTAGGTGCTAATGGAGGACTTTCATAAAAGCAAAGTGGTGTGAAGCGAACTTTTGAATAGCAGGGGATGCCTGTATTTCCTCCTTGCTAAGTTGTCTCCTGTTTGGTTTTATGTAGTATCTAGCATAGTGCTAATCACAGTGTCTATAGTAAATTCCCTTTATTGTATCCGATATTGCATTGCTTTGCTTACCACCATTTTTTTAATAGACTATTTTTTCAGAGCAGTCTTAGGTTAACAGCAAAGTTGAGCAAAAGGTACAGAGATCTCCCATATATCCCCTGGCCTCACATATGCACAGCCTCCCGATCATCAACACACCCCACCAGAGGGGTATATTTGTTACAACTAGTGAGCCTACATTGATACAGCATCACCCTAAGCCCAGAGTTTATGTTAGGGTTCACTCTTGGTGTTATTCGTTCCATGGATTTGGACAAATTTGTACTGACATTTATCCACCATTATAGTATCGTGCAGAGTAGTTTCAGTGCCCTAAAAGTCCTCTGCTACTATTCATCCCTCCAACTTCTGGCAACCGCTGATCTTTTTACTGTCTCTAGTTTTGCCTCTTCTGGAATATTATATAGTTGGAATCATACAGTGTGTAGCTTTTTCCAGCTAGCTTCTTTCACTTAGTAACATGCTCTTAAATTTCTTCTGTGTCTTTTCGTGGCTTGGTAGTCTTGTTTTCTTTTGTTTTGCCCTTGGTTAACCATGGATTTTAAAGTTTGTAACTTGTGAATGATTGCCCTTTCCTCTTATGAAGAATCAAAGCTAATAGCAATTGCTAATATTTATTCAGTGTGTTCTAAGTGGTGAGTAACAGTCTAAGAGCTTTAGATACATTAACTCATCTAATCCTCACAAGGTTGGTGACATTATCATTTCCATTACACCAGGGGGGAAACTGAGGCACAGGGCGGCTTAGTCACTTACTCAAGATTGTATAGCTTATAAGTGGCGGTTCTGGGTTAGAACTTTAGTCTAGTTCTAAATTCCATACTTTTCACCATTATATTATACTGCCATTAATCTGTAAGTCAAAAATATTTCTTTGCCAATATATGAAATAAACAGTTCTCTCACCAGAGTTTAATAAATTTTTAAAAGCACAAATTTATTAATCCATTTAGCAGATGTATTTTGAGTGCCTGCCTCATGCGTAGAACTGTGTGGGACCCTGAAGCTTTTTGCTTTAGTGATGTTTGCCACAGTGGGATTAGTGTTAGTACATAGTTGAGTTCTCAGTTTAGCTCATTGGGAAGAGAATTTCTGGCAAATACCTGCATTTTTTTCCTGCCAATGTGTGTCAACTCATAGTAATCTACTCTCTAAAGTGTTAGAATTGTGTCGGCTCTCCTATTATCCAACCTCATTTAAATTTCAAATTATTCTCTTTCCCTTTAGAATATTCTTACAAGTTCCGTTTTAATGACACCAGTATCAGAAGATGAAGACAATGTTCTCAAAGCATTTACAGTACCTAAAAACAGGTCCCTGGCGAGTCCCTTGCAGGTAATTATTATTCCAACATTGGTATCTTAAAAGTCATTCACTAAAAAAAATTTTTTTTTAAAAAAAAGAAAAACATTTTAGACATAGAGGAGTGATGCTTTTAAAGAACTCCCAATGTCTAAAAAACTCCTAAAATTCCTTGTTGCCACTCATATGAGACTCACTGGAAATTTCTTATTAGAGCAGGCTCCCAAAGCCTGATGAAGTGAAACATTTCTTACTGTGACTGAGACTAAGATTGTTAATTACACATGTGTCAATACCTCCTCCTTCTACTTTTAAAGGTTTTATAAAAAATTGGTATAGTTTAATTTTAGTTTCAAAATTTTTTATGTTTTCTGCTCCCTCACTAAGCCATCAAAGCTCAGACCCTGTTTAGATTTTCAATGAAGTTTGAAATTAGATAGCTAGAAAAGAATTACAACATATTTGACTATCAGAATGACAAACTCAACTGTCAGTGTTATGTGGCTAATCTGTAGTTGAACATCTGCTCACGGGTTTTAATATCAAAAGAGATTTCCCTTTTTTGAAGGAGGTGTATGTTGATGAAATACAACAAATTCCAAATTAATCCCCAGCCAAATGTAAATAAGAATGCAAATTTGTTCCCTTAAATTATTTAAAGCATTTCCCAACATTCAATAGCCCAATACCCAGCCACCTGCTGAGCCCTCCTCCCCTCCATCCTCCTGTGCTACACTGAGGGAAAAGCCATAGCCCCTGCAGCATGCAGAGAACCTGGATTAGGAAGTGGAAAGTCACAGTTGTCCTGTGAGGGAAAGGCACTGTTTTAGGCAGTGTGATTTGAAAGAGTGTCCTGTTCCTGGAAGGGCTTTCCCATCACTGCAGTAGGCCTTCTCTCTCCAAATTGTGAGACTCTTAAGACTACCTCCTTTAAAGCATTTGTGATATTTAGCATTATTTTTAAGAAATACAAATACAGCTGGAAGGGCTGTAGGCACACTTCGTGTCTTAATTCCATCAGATTGCTCTCCTTGTGGCTTCTATCTGATCCAACTGCTTTGATGAAAGGTGACTGTTGACTGGAGTGTGGACTAGGGAAAGTCTGTCCTTGTGGGGAATCTGGAGTCCTTCCTGAGTCAATCAGGCTTGGGTAGCCATGTGAAGAAGACTCAGAATATGGCAAAGAACTGGAAAATGAGGAAAAGAACAGAAGGGGGACATATGGGGGACAAAGAAAGGGGATTAGAAGGATTATAACCAGAGCATAGAATTTGACTAGTGCTATTAGTGCATTAATTAAACTAGGTTGAGTTTTATGTATATTTTGTAACATAGGCTAGGATCTGACCGATATTTATAATAGTATAAAAAAAGTGCATTCTAAGTGGCAAAGTGCAACATATATATATATTTAGGGACAGTTATCATTATGTAGGTTGAAAACCCCTGGTTCTTTCCCTAAAACTAAATCCTAAAGCTTTTGGCCTAACCAAATAGTGTTTAGCAAAACCTAAATCTAAACCTTTATGCAGATATAAATAAAATATATCCAGCCAAACATGGTACAGATATAAAATATATATATTACATAAAATTTGGCAAGAGTGTCAGATTTCTAAAAAATAGGTTGTCTAATTTTTACCTTGAAGATTTTAATGATACTAATTAAAAAAATAATCAGTATGGAACTTTATCATCAGCATATTTATATTTTATTTGATGGAAATATTACTTATCTTTGAAACTCAGTATTAAGTAGTAGCTCTATTTTTTTTAAATTTATTTAATTTATTTATTTTTGGCTGCACTGGGTCTTCGTTGCTGCGCGCGGGCTTTCTCTAGCTGCAGCGAGCGGGGGCTACTCTTCGTTGCGGTGTGTGGGCTTCTCATTGTGGTGGCTTCTCTTGTTGTGGAGCATGGGCTCTAGGCCCGCGGGCTTCAGTAGTTGTGGCACGCGGGCTCAATTGTTGTGGCTCGTGGGCTCTAGAGGACAGGCTTAGTAGTTGTGGCGCAAGGACCTAGTTGCTCCGCAGCATGTGGGATCTTCCCAGACCAGGACTTGAACCCGTGTCCCCTGCATTGGCAGGCAGATTCTTAACTACTGCACCACCAGGGAAGTCTAGTAGCTCTGTTTTTATTAGTCAGTATTTTCTAGTATATCGGTGAGCCATATGTGGCACTCTACAGATTCTGATATTGTATATTGAGATTAAGCCACCTACGTACATCACATGATGAAGGTAACATTTGTCGGCTCCACTAAACTAAATAATTGAGAGCTATAAGTTGATTTTGGAGTCAATGCTTCTATCTACATTATATGGTTTTAGTGATTTACACCACTCAAATATATTTTAATAACCTGCTATAATAGATAACTAATCCATTTTAAGAATGAATGAGTGAATGGCACGCACCATGTATCTCCTTCATTTTGTGTCATGGAAACATAGCGTCTCGTACCATAGAAATATATGATTTCTAAAAAGTTTCAAACTTTTGTGATAAATATCAGAAAATGCGTCAGGTGATTCTAAATATTTAAGCATATATTGCCTATATTTCATATAACCCTGACTCAACAATATTTATGTAGGTAATTTTAAGCAATTTGGTAATTTTTTATTAAAACCATTATGCTTTATCATATATTTCCATTGATAATTCAATTTGACCTAATTAGGCAGATTTCTCATGAACAGTATTGTTGAACATGTTGTGCATTTGTTAAATGATCTGGCTATTCAACTTGAGTACTTTATATAACCTAGAAATTTTGTCATTTGTACTTACAATAAATCAAATGTTAAATGGGATTTTAAGCAAACAATCTAGACATTTTTGTTAGAGTGCATTTAATTAAAACAACTAAATATGACTCCTAAAATATTTTAAATTTCCAATACTTTTAAAATGTCATTTGTATAGTACAGTTGATCGTCTATCCATCTAGTTGACTAAATAAATTTACTTAGGTACAAGAAAAGTTTATTGAAGACTACACTAATTGTGCAATTCTGTGTTCTGTCATTTCAGTGGTAATGATCCTTGGCTTAATTATAGCTGTAACACTTTAGACACAGTAGTTATTGTTTTGAGGCCCCAAATATTGGGGCTTTATAGTTCAGCTTCTAATACACATATAAATGCATGTGCTTATACATGAATACATGTAATAGTTACATGTCCTTCCTCTCTTCTTGGAACCAGCCATTTCCCTAAGGTGCTGTGATCCTTTTACTGGGAAATGGTATGTAGAGACCAAACTCAGGGTGCTAAGTATGCCCATTTTTTATGCGGGTTGTCATTGAGAAGCAAAGAATTTTAATAACTCAGAGCTTTCCAATACCCCTAGTCCATAAGCTATAATGTTTAGAGGCTATTATAAACCATTATGCACAATGTTATATTTGGTTTTGAAATTATTTATGCTTGATCTTTTTTTAAAAGGAATTTGCAGCAGCTGCATAATAGTATAATAGTTGGATTTCTTCTTTTTTTTAGTTGCCTAAACTTTAATTGTAAAAACAAACAGGGACTCTTATAATAAAAATGTCCTGAGACATTTTTGATATTTGTGTCTTTCATGTAGCTCAGAATATGTGAGATTTTCGGACCATTGTGCTGTTTTCCTCATGCTGTATGGTAGTAGAGAATGGAGTCTAGAAGCTTATACACAAATGAGGAAATAGACATTCAGCCTAGAAAGCTTGCAGTTTGGAGCAGGAAAGGCAGATTCACTGTGGAACACTACTGGATTCTGCTGTTCGAAAGTTACCCTGAAAGAGCCCAAGGCAGACACACACACATACACACACACACAGCTCCCTCAGCAAGGAGAAAAGAACTGCCTGTTTTTCTCAATGTGCTTTCAATTTGCTTTACATTTTGAAATAAATACATTATGCCAATAAACATTTCCTAAGGTAGATATTTTCATTGGTAGATCTGAAACTGTAATTAAGTTATAAGCCTCTGAACTTCTGTATTTTTCTCTTAAATTATAATTTCCTTTTATTCCTGTTTAAAACCCAAATGTAAAAGATGTGTTCATATGCTTTTTACTCACTCACTTTCCTCTTTTTTGTAACCACAGAATGACAGCCTTAAATTTTAATTTCCTGACTTGCCTTGTCCTAGCCTTACTTTTTAAAAACAGTGAGTTTAATTTAAGTAAATTTCTCAAGCCATTAACACTTAAACACATTTGCACAGCATCAAAGAATCTTACGATATTATTGCAAGCAGTTGAAGCTCACTGCTTCAGTTCCACGTGCTTTGGATTGCTTTTTGCATGATTGGCATTGCTAAGGAGTGTAATAAGCTAGCACGCAGGCAACAGGCACCTGGGTTCTAGTCTAGACATCAGCAGTTTCTAACTGCATGTTTTTAATTCATTAACTTCTTCAGATGAAAATGCTCTCATTTTAAATTGGGGACTATAGTTATTTCCTCCACTTATCATACAAGGTTTCTATGAAGATCAAATGGATATAATATTACTTTCAAAATGGCAGCACAGGGCTTCCCTGGTGGTGCAGTGGTGGAGAGTCCGCCTGCCGATGCAGGGGACACAGGTTCGTGCCCCAGTCTGGGAAGATCCCAAGTGCCGCGGAGTGGCTGGGCCCGTGAGCCATGGCCGCTGAGCCTGTGTGTCCGGAGCCTGTGCTCCACAACGGGAGAGGCCCGCGTACCGCAAAAAAAAAAAAATAAATAAAAAAAAAATGGCGGCACACTTGCCAATGTACATTGGTAGTACCTATTTTCAGACAAAGGGTATGCACTGTCCCTGTCCTTAGAAACATAGGCAAGGAGGCCTCACTTTGCACTCTGGTGTATTATTTCCTCTCACATGTTCTTTCTCATTCCTTGCTCCACTCTGGCAGAACTGTGTCAGTGGGTCACCAAAAGCGATTGCTGATTCAACTGATTCCTGAAATAAAGGTAGTCAGATCTCTTTGGTGTTATGGAGATGAGACAACTGATTTACTGGTCTTCTCTATTTTTCTGCTGCTTGTGTTGGCATGTCAACTGACACAGAAACAGTCCGTCTCCATGTGACATAGATCTTTCCAGGCATTTCTTAGTGTTAGTGTGCTGTTGTTGACCTACTCCCCTGGATACCTCTGTATCCATTTGGATCTCCCTTGGGTCACTTTTTTCCACTTGCCCTGGCAAGATTTCACATAGCTGTCAATAATATTTCAGTGACCTGCTTTCAATATATCTTATATAATAAGCAAGTTTACCGTGTAGAGTTTTTGGGGTGAACTGAGAAAGGCTAAATGAGTGGGGAAGGCAAGTTGAGCTCAAATTCAGAGTGCTCTACCCCAGAGAGTACACGACCTGGATTTTTTTTTTTGTTTGGTTGGGTTTGGTAAACACTGTGATATTGAATCTTCCTTGGGCCAACAAAGATAGAATTGCTTTAGAGCAATTTGGCACTTATCTTAATCTCAATAGTTGAAAACCAATATGTGACTAAGGAAAGAGCTATTCTTTCAAAAAATTGTGACATCTGAGGCTATGTGACTACAACTGTTGGGAAGTCTATCAACAGGTAAGATGAAAAGAACCCTAGAGACATTGGCGACAAACTCCAAATTTGGTAAAAGTCCATCCCTATTAGCGATTGTTAACTTAGACGTGGGTGGGATGTGAAGGCGCTGGTGGATGGAACACCCTCCATCACCATCTGGACCTTTGACCCACGCTAACTTTTAGGTCTCTTTTCTATGAAAAGTTAGCAACTCTGAAGTTGGGAGCATTTAATTGTTTTGTGCAGACATAGGGAAGCATTTATGCGTGGGAAAAGTTTGATAACCATTAACCTTACCTTAGCCACACTTCATCTCAGGTTTATTCTTGACTCTCAAGATACAGCTAAAGATTTCAACATTATCTCTTAGATAACTAATACATTTTAAAAGATGCCCCACTGGGAAGGAATTCTGACTTTTAGAATTTTAGTCCAGAGTAATTCTTTTCTTCAGATAGGTTAAATGGAATTATCAAATAATTCTTAGTCTTTTGGACACCATTTATATCTGCCTATTATTTTAAAAAATGAAACAGAAAAACATAACACCATCTTATAAGTTGTTTTGGTTTTGCAAAATCATTTTTTCATGACTTAACGCAAGTTTCTTATGAGGTCTGTGAACTGTAAAGCACATACCCTGCCAAGGCTATTGACGGCAGCAGCTACTGTGTGAAGCTGCTCTATGAATAGAACGACAATGGCAGTTCTTGTTCAGCATGATGAAAAAACCATTCATATTCTAAGTGAAAATGTGGAGATAATTTAATTCTGACAGAAAACCACCTGTGGACATGGTCTTGTCTCATGTTTTGTCTTCTGTTTTATATAAAGGATCTGCGTATTTATTTAAAGTGCTTCAGCAGGATATCCCAGTTAGACCTCTGACAGTCCTTTTTCAGTTCACTTCTGCCCAGGGGCAATTAAAGGTAAATTATGGGATAAGTAAGATAACTGGCCGGCAAGAGGAGGAAGATGTGCAGTAGGATTATTAATGTTGTAATGAATTAGGGTAGAGTGACATGTCTGCAACAGCACCATGGGTGAGTCATTTAACAAGAATTCATGTGCCGAAATCTGTAATTCTTTTTTTTTTTTTTTCCTTTTTTTGCGGTACGCGGACCTCTCATTGTTGTGGCCTCTCCCGTTGCGGAGCACAGGCTCCGGACGCCCAGGCTCAGCGGCCATGGCTCACGGGCCCAGCCGCTCCGCGGCATGTGGGATCTTCCCAGACCGGGGCACGAACCCGTGTCCCCTGCATCGGCAGGCGGACCCTCAACCACTGCGCCACCAGGGAAGCCCAAAATCTGTAATTCTTACTAATTCTTTAGTGTAAATGAAACTAACATTTAAGGAGAGGGAATGAAGAGGGTGCCCAAGGATCTCTATGACAGTATTAAAAAACATCCTCTAGCACGAAGACATTTAATCCTCCTTTGTCAGAACTATTCCATCAGCTTGAAAAGTTGGCCCAGGGCCCCAGGGCTTCAAGGTAAGGAGGGAGAAAGAAATAGCAGGAGGAGGCAGCTGCCCTTTTGGCTGGTGGACCTCAGCATTTCGCTTCTTGCCCGAGTATTCAAACTTCTGCTCTTCCTTTACCTTCACAAAGTAGGTATGTGTCTGCTCTGACCAGTATTTCCATTCATGGTTGTAAGAAGTGCTTGCTTTGTACTCTCACGGTGCGGAAAAGGAGCTGCCCACTCACGTTCGCCTTTTTGTTCTGCGCTCAGTGGTTCTTGCACACAGTGGCTACTGTGTCTTGGTGTCTGTCTACACTGGGAGGTTCAGGTGTTCCAAGTCGTCTTGCCCTCCCTCAACTCTGAGCTTCAGGGCTTAGGTGCCCCTCAAATGCTCTGCTTTCTGAAGTTCGGATAGGTCAGTCAATTTGATTTATTTCTTCATAAATTTCATTTTGACTTGGGGGAAGCTGACTGTTTGAAAAGTGTTTTCAAAGTACTAACTAAAAATATATGGTACCTTCTTTATATTGATCTTGTTTTAAATATCTGGTCCTGGAGGAAGAGCCAAACATGAATAAGTGATGAGCCATCTGGGAGATCCAACAAGAACACAGTTAAAGTCCAAGTTGAAAATATACTAAGCCGATAACTGTGTTAGATTCTCTTGAACAGACATTGGGAATCCCGAATTAAGTACTATGTTGTCAAGGATCAGAACTTGACTTTTACCAAGAGGCATTGTAAAAGCAAGCATGAGATTCTATTAATACAGGATTTTAGGATACTTAATTTACTTCAATATAGAAAATTAATCCTATGTTAATTGAAGCATAGCTAAGTAGAAAAATTCTTAACCAGAGAAAAACAGAAACAATCCTTTCTTCCTTGCTCCTCACTTTTATCTCCGTTTTCACCTACATCCTCCCTTCCCCTTCATTTTTTTGTATGTATTCTTTTGAAATATGTATTTTTGGGTTTTGTGTGTATCTTTGTTATGTTTTGCTTACATATAAGATATTAGCATATTAAGATATTTTATTCTGCATCTTTTTGTTTGTTTGTTTGTTTTTGCGGCACGCGGGCCTCTCACTGTTGTGGCCTCTCCCGTTGCGGAGCACAGGCTCTGGACATGCAGGCTCAGCGGCCATGGCTCATGGGCCCAGCCGCTCCGTGGCATGTGGGATCTTCCTGGACTGGGGCACGCACCCATGTCCCCTGCATCGGCAGGCGGACTCTCAACCACTGCGCCACCAGGGAAGCCCTCTGCATCTTCTTTAGTCACTTGCTTTTAAGATCCATGTACTTTGTTCTGTGTACATCACTGATTCTAAGCCCTGCATAGTACTCATCATGGACAGCCATCATCTTTAACTATTGACTCTCAAATGGTAGTTAGTATATGTCATATTGTTATTGTATGTCACATTGTCATATGTTAGGATGTCACATTGTTATTATATGTCACATTGTCATATATGTTCTATGTGTGTCACTACAAATACAAGCTCAAAATTACAATGATAACATTAAATTTTATTTTGTTAATTGGATTCCTTGTGTCAATTAGGTGTTTCAGTGCTGCACTGAAAAATGTTAGCAACAACATGTAAGCAGTCAACTAAACTAAAATATGAGACTTGGATGGGCAGATAACACACCAAAGAAATATGTATATGTAACCCACTTCCTTCAAACTAGACAAACATCATTTATTCAGAACTGTATCAAAGAATGCTTAACCTACTCTGGTGATTTTACTTAGTAAAACATTAAATGTGACTCAATGGCAGAAGTCAGCCCAGAACGCCTTGTCATCTTTGTCCTGTCATTTTTGTGATTCACAGTTCCGGGAAAATATTATGATAATCAATCTTGCCTATGTAGTATTTCAAGTTATGTATTGAGCCTCTGAGCCTTGAGAGTAAATATGTGTAAACTTGGATGGTGCCTTTACACTGGCAGTGAGATGGCACGACAGACTGGGCAGAAACTGGGTAATCTACTTTGTGTCCTGTGAAAGTTTACAAGTTAGAAACATGGCACTGTAAACCTTATGTCACTGAAAATTTATTCCAGACCCTAGGCAAGGAAGCCCCTTCACATACAAATACCACGTTCATTTGGAATTGTCTCACCTATTTGCTAAAAGTCTGATGACTTTGACACCTCATCTAAGCACTTCTTCCTGCATTCCAAGGCCCTGCTGACCGGACCCTACAATTTCCCACTGATAAGAACTCTAATGGAAGCAGCGAGTTAGAGCCCGGATTCACATTTCTACTTCATCACTTCTTAGCTGGGTGACTTTAAGGGTGTTGCCTCAGCTCTCTCTTCCTTTAAAATTGCCTGCTCTGTAAAACATGTGTAATGAGCCATATTTATGCCACTGGTGTTTTGTATGAGAATTAAATGAGATGATACATGTAAAATGCTTAGAAGCGTGAGTGGTGCGTAGTAAGCACTTGTTAAATGTTGTCATTAAATCCACTGTGTCCCTTCCTCTCTGTCTCCCAGTCCTTCCCACAAGCAGTGTGCAAACTGCAGCTTCCTGACTCTTTCATGTTATTTTCCCACCTGGGTTATCCTCTTTACCACTTGTCTATCTAAACCCTGCCTATTCATGCCCTTTGCCTAGAGCATGGCCCTGGCTGCTCGTTGGTGTCCCCTCTCCTCCTCCTCTGGCCGTGGGACCACAAACCTTTCATCTGCCTGTCGTCACTCCACCGGTTTCACATGTGTTCATTTTTTCTCTTAAAGGACAGCAGAGGCCTTTCTTTTCTTATTCTTCTTTTGTCCATGAAAAGCATCCCTCTTAGATATCAACACTAGGAATAGTTGTGCTTTTTAAAACCACTGATTTCTTTTTGAGCTTACAGACAGCAAATCTTATATCTGCTTGTGTTTCTGTTTCCTTCTTTGCATTGACTGCTAGAGAGCTCAGAGCCATGTTTGGAGTTTACATCTTGCCGGTGCATTATAGTTCATGGCAAGTGTTTTAAATACAAATCTCACCTCTTCTTCGTATTATTTATTTTTTCCACATTTCTCTGTGACCCTGCCTTGTCCACTTTTTAAACTCTCTTTGCTTATATTTACTTTGTAAGCATCTTAAATCCTCTTGGGAGCTAAGTAGGGCGCAAATAGTACATATTTTGGTTTGAAGCAACATGGAGGGAAGGCAGGAGCCAGGGCTCGCAGGAGACAGACACACGTTCAAAACCATTACTCTAGTTACCCATAGAGTGGCCTTGGGCAAGTTATCCTTACTTTCTGAGTCTCCATTTCCTGCCCAGTTTAAGAGAGAATGAACCTCCCACCCAGGGTAGTTATGCTGTGTAAATGAGATCATGTGTGTGAAGGATCCAGATGCTGCCCATGAGATATTAGTTCCATCCTGTAACTTCCAATGTATCTTTAAAAAGTAAGCTATCCAAGTAAACCGATATTTCTTAATTAGTTGGTATTTAATTGATAAATATCCATTTTAATGATAAATTTAAATTTTCATAACTCAACTTAATCAATTTCATTGTTTAAAAAGATACACTATGTTTAGTAGGTGTTGATCAATTCCAGCACCTACAGGAGCTTCCTTGCTGGGTGGCTCAAGCACTCACCAGTTTGCTTAATAAGTAAATGCCCACAGCTCACCTTAGGTATCTGGGGGATTACACTCATTCCTGTCTCCAACTCTGTAAAATCTCCTAACAGACAAAAGGCACTCAAGTGTGAAGATACAGCTATATCTTATCATACTGCTTGGAGTGGGTTTTCTCTCTTCACGATAAACAATTTCTGATAATTAATATCACTTAAGAATGCTGGATTCCTGGTTGTCAGAGGGAAGATTTTATCTGACAAAGGCTCCCTGGTGTCTACTACTTGCTGTCTGGAGGTCACCCTTTTTTTCTGCTGGCCCTGCTGGGACTGGGAATCCATTTGTGGGCTAAAGTGTGTGCTTCCCGGTCTGACCTTGCCATTGCCTTCTCTCTCCCCATTAGCCTTGTAGCGGTGCCTGGGAAACTGCATCCTGTGGGAAGACAGACGATCAGATGACGGCTTCCGGTCAGGCTCGTAAATACGTGAACGCCTTCTCAACCCGGACTCTGGTCATGTGAGACGTTTGCAGACAAGCATTATGGTTTTCAGAACACTTCAAGTTGATTTGGGATATAGCATTCCTCTACATGAAACTTTTCATGAATGGGAGAAGAGCCTATTTTTGTTGTGGTACAACAGTTGAGAACAGCACCAAGTGCATTTAGGTGGATGAAATCGTATCAGATTTCACCCAACTAAACGAATTTTTTTTAAAAAATTAATAAATAACAGTCTTACCTAAATTATTAGGTCATGAATTGTAGTCAGTTAGTATCTTACTGCAGATTTTTAAAATAAAAAAAAAACATAAAGTGATTTATCTGTATTTTAAGAGGACCAGTATTTTTTCTGTGATAGGGTTTTTGAAATTTTACACAAAAAGGTACTCCAATATTTCACTTTTCTCAATCACTAAACACAATGCATTACTATAAATGTTGGCTTAACACCATGGAATAAGTAATCAATATTGTAAATGCTCATTTATGGTTAATAACATTGGAGGTACATTTACTGTACTAAACCATTTTATGAGGGTTTTTTTGTTAGCTTGCTTTAAAAATTATTACTGTATGAAATAGTTTTATAAAAAATTATATTTTTATTCAGTAATTTAATTTTGTACATGCCAAATGAAAAAAAATGTGTTTTGCTGCTATGGTCTTAGCCTGTAGACATGCTGCTAGTATCAGAGGGGCAGTAGAGCTTGGGACGGAGAGAAAAGAAACTTGGTGTTAGGTAATTGACTATGCACTAGTATTTCAAACTTTTTTATTTTTTATATATATATACTTTTTTTCCTTTTGTAATACATTGGAAAACTTGTTTGGGAGATTTTGCATTTGTGGTTGTTTTTTGTCTTTTGTTATTGTTGGTTTATAAGAGCATGCACTGCACTTCTTTCTTGGGAGATCTGTGTTGTTGAAGTCCTATGTTTTGTTTTGAGTTCAGCCTGACTGTTCTTTAATTCAGGGGTTATGTGTTTAATCAGCATTCCCCGTGGTCTCTAAGTGTATAGTCTCAGAACTGCCACACAGAACCTGTGTTTGCAGCTGGGGTCGATAGCCAGTTGCTGCCTTAAGAACATTCGGTGCAAGATGGCCGGCACTGAACTTTTGATATGACAGTGTACTTACTGCCTTGTAGTGAAATAAAGCTGTGCCCTTATTTTACTTACTTTTGACTTCTGTCTTACTTTCGACTGTGGACAATAGTTACAATTTTAAGAAAATGGAGTGAAAGCAGAGCACTTTCCTCTGTTAATAATTTGCACACCATCTGAACTTCACTTGAAGAAGCCAAGAATTATAACTTTGGAGAAAGAAGGACAAGCAAACCAAGTTCAGTAGTTCCCAAAATAATCACGTGCAGAATGACAGCTGGGAAGAATCATCCAGAATCTGTCATTCAGGGTCCCAGCAGTGTTTGAATTAGAATAATGCAAGGAGAGGTCGTTTACAAGGGTACTGATACCACGGATGTGGGCAGGGGGTAGCAGGACCACAAAGGGTAGTGCGTGCTCATGGATGCAGGCCTGAAGGACACTGTCATGTGGAAGGGGAGAGTCATGGAAAGCAGGAGCTCTTGAGAGGAGCGGCGACCTTTGGAATTCTCACAGAAAGAGAGCCAAGGGTAACCCCTAACTTTATATTCCCTGCCCCTCCCATATCTGCCAAGGGTCCTCATTGGCAGAACCAACCGGAAGCTAGAAGGTACAGGAGTACCTGGATGCAAGGCAGCTGATCAGCCTCCTGGGGCAGAGCCAGAGGACATTTTTCCACTGGGGTAAGGACAGGGCGCCCCAGCCGAGGCATCCATCTGTCCAACTTCCACTGGCTTCCATCTCTCAGCTCAGTGTTCTCACTGTGCTACAATATCCCTTTCACATAGTTTCCTTACAATTTCCTTTAGTCACTCCTTTCCAACTCAGATTTTGAATTCTCATATGCATGATGCACTTGGTGTTCCTAGAGCCAAGGATTTGTTGCCCCTAATTATTAGTCTTTAAGATCGCTTAGTATTCTTTGATTGTCTTTCTAATAGATAATAACACATCTCAGTGTTAGGAAGCTTATTACATTCACACACCCGCAGAGTCTTTTCGAGGTGCTAATTCTGCCACTTACTAGGAGCTTGAACTTGAACAAGTCATTAACCTCTCTGAGCCTTTTTTCTCCATCTGTAAAATGAGTTCATTCCTACAATGCACTTTTGTTAAATAATGCACTATACGAATGTTCGTTATTACATAAGCTTTCCATAATTAAGTGATGCAAGCTGTGTGGTGTGTCAAATGTTCATCTCATCGATAATGTGCATTGCCAATTGCAGAGTTCAACTTAGGGGTCATTGAATATCTATTAAAATAAATTAATGGCAAGAGTGAATTCAGCATTATATAGAACCAAAATATTTACTTTTGAAATAAGCACATAACGTAATAACTAGAGACTAAGCACCTAAACTAATGAAAAGAAGTGTAAATTTAGGTTTTATGTATAAATACATTAATGTAGCACCCCTTTCACAAGCAACTCTAAAACCTTTATCTGTCCTGGACATTTTTTTAATCCTCCTGCTGTCTACCGCAGAGATTCCAGTACTAAAATAAATGGAAACAGCATTACTTACTACCCAAACAATGGTTGTCCTTTTGAGTCACTATGTGTAAAGTTTGAGTCCACATGTGCACATCCGGAGAATAGGAGAGACACAGAGAATATCCTAAACTGTCTCTCAGCCATTAATAGGGCTGATAATCCAAGGTGAATAAAATGTACAAGGAAGAACTTATTCTCTTTAGAAAGTATACAACATTAGAACTGCAAGGGACCTTTAACAACATGAGGGGCTTCCAATAAGAGGTTCTCCACACTGCTTCATTGAAAGAAAATCAGTTTTGGAGCCCAAACAGTCTTGTTTTAAGTTCAGACTCTGCCCTTTATCAGCTCTGTGACTTGGTAAGAGTTTTACTTAATCTCCCTAAACTTTACTTTACTTATATTGGAGATAAAAATACATCTCAAGGTTGTGGGGTATTGTGAAGATTATATGAAATAGTAAATGCATTCTTGCGTCTTTGTAAAATGTTGTCATGCTTATTGATGACATAAGTCACTATGATGACTATCGTCAAAGAAAAAACAGGTCTGTAACCTAGCAATGGAGAAGTAAGTACCACTGAGGCCCACATCCTTGATTGTGTGTTAAATCTACTCTTTGTATTAAAATTAACTTTAAATCTAAATTATATCTTTTCAAAATACTCCTAATCATTCAAAATATTCCTAAACATATTTAAATATATGTTTCTCCTTCTTGTACAACTGTATGTGGGAAATATGGGGTATATTTTCCTTAAACGCATGGGTTTCTAATTCGAAAAAGAAAACTATCTAGTAGATAAAATGTGACGGGCAGATCTGTTACACTGCACTTAAAATACTTACAAGTTTGGTGCTTATTTTTCTCCTTTAATCTTGCTATTATAAAATAAGGTCTTCCTTATTCATCATTTTTAGAGGGTAAAGGAAAGAAATCAGTCAAAAGGCAAAACCTCTTTTAAGAAATGAAGTGAAATTGTATACAATTATACGTAGTAACTTTGGGAATTACAGTAAGAGGAAGCTGAACTATAAATCTTAGGGAAATTAGCGTTTGGGTAACAAATAGTTTAGAATTCTTTTTAACTAGCATTTGACACAAATGTTCTTGATGCTAATGTGGAAACTGGAGAGACTGATATCTGCCTTATGGACCATGTTTCTCTTATTCAGCTAGTATATGTTCAGCACCTACTGTATGCTAAGTGCTGTGTTTGAAGTTGGGGTTAGAACTCAGAACAACATAGATTAAAAAATCCCAGGACTTTCCTGGTGGTCCAATGGTAAAGAATCTGCCTTACAATGCAGGGGACGTAGGTTCAATCCCTGGTCAGGGAACTAAGATCCCACATGCCCAGGGCAACTAAGCTCTGGAACCCGTGCACCACAACTAGAGAGAAGACCGTGCACCTCAATGAAGATCCTGCGAGCTGCAACTAAAACACGACCCAGCCAAAAATAAATTTAAAAATAAAATAAATAAAAATAAATAATAAATAAATCTAAAAAAAAAATTTCCCTGCCTTCTGTGAGCTTATGTTCTGATGGGAGAGACAGATGCATAAGTGGACAATTATGGTATGTTCGTATAGGGGTAACAGAAACCACTGGAGAGGACCAGATCTAGACTTGGGGGAGCCACACAAGTTTCCATGGAAGAATCTAGCAGGACTGACAGACAAAGCCAATCTAAAGAGGGGGGCAGCAGGGTGAGGGTAGCATCTGAAGTTTACTGGAGAAAAACACCCAAATATAATGACTTGCCTTACTTTAAATTCATGATGACAAATTGCAAAGGGACACTTAGGCAATGGTACTGCCTGGAGATATTCTCTAGTGTATTTTTCTTCCCTCCCTCTGGGCAACCATTTCACACCACTTTCTCTCAGCCCTCTCCATCCCATCTCCATCCAATTCCCAACTGATAACCTTGACTCATACACATCCATGACAAAATATAAGTATTCACCATCCCACACCAAAGCCACCCACAGACCAGCACATGTACTGACATCCTTGCCTTCCCTCTTGTTAGCATGGACAAACACTCCTGGCTGCAAACAAGGGCTGGCCCTTCCATTTGGCCTCTGCAACCTTTATATCCTCCAGGCCTCATCCTGCAGATACTATCTTTCTCCTATATGCTAGTGTCTTCCTCTCTCCCAAATCATTCTTATCACATTAACATGGTCTACATCTCCCAGCAGTAAAAAGTAACACTCTCTTTATCCCATATCACCATCATAAAGCCCCATTTATCTGCTCCTCTTTTCAGCAAAACTGCTTAAGGGATCTTCTATGGTTTTGGCCACCACTTCCTCTTGTTGCCGTCCTCCCGCAGCCCATGCCACATGAACTTTCATCGCCCCTACTCCATCATGTTCACCCTCGTCATTGTCACCAATGGCCTCCATGTTGCCCAATCCGGTGGTTACTTCTTAAGCCTCATTTTACTTCACTCATTGGCAGCCTTCAACAGAATCGACACTCCCACTTTTTTTTGTTTTTGTTTTCGGTTTTTTTTGGCCGAGCGCCACAGCATGTGGGATCTTAGTTCCTGCGCCCCCTGCGCCCCCTGCATTGGAAGCACGGAGTCTTAAACACTGGACCACCAGGGAAGTCCCACTCCCACTTTCTTGAATCACTTTTCTCTCTTGGCTCCAGGGTACCCTCTTCTGGCTTTTTTCCCTTCCTCACTGGTTTCCTCTGCTTGCTACTCCTTCTCCCTTTGGCCTTGAAGTGGTCCTTTCCACCTTCTCTCTACATCATTCTTTCCAAGAGATTTCAAGACTGCTGTTGCTTTAAGTACCATCTCTATCTTCAGCTCTAACCCTGTTCTGAAAGTCCAGACTCCTGTATCCTATTCCATGTTAACATCTCTCCCTCACCCATAGGTATCTTAAACTTAGTATGAACAAAACAAAACTTGCAATCACTCAATGCTTCTTTTTTTCTCATTTGCAGTAATTAGGCCTAATTTTTAAATTAATTTCTTCATTTCTCAAGCCAAAAATTTAAGTATCATCCTTGATGTCTCACCCCTCTTACACCCAAGGGCTCAGAAAGACCTCACTACTATTACCTTGAAAATATATCTTAATGTGTCCACTTTTCTCCATTGTCAGTAATGAAATTATTAGCAATAATACAATATGTGTTAAGTGCTGACTACATGCTGGAGAAGAAAGGAGAAAGAGGGAAGGTTCCCAGCAGAGAGAAGAAGACTGGTGAGATCTGAGAGGTCAGAATGAGGAGAAACCGAATGGGAAACCTGGGGGAAAGACATGAGGCTGGAGAAGGAAGTCATATAAATATTCTGCAAGCGTTTGGACTTAGTCCTTAGAGATATGGGGGGTCATTGAATGATTTTAGTTCAGGGAAATAAAATGATTAATTTACCCCTGATTTATAGAAATAATTCTGTTCAAATCCCTTTTTTATACATAATATAAACCTAAACCTCATATTAGCAGGACCAAATGATTGCAGTCTGAATTTTATACCCAGTTAATTGGATTCTACACAGTATATTTCCTACTGCTTCTTAATTTCAAAAGAATATGCTTTAATCCCAGAAAATCTTATTGAAAAATATCCTTTGATCTGAAGTATATCAAGGCTGTTTTCATAGTTTATCTTATATAAAGTAATTAGTTAAGGAAGAATTGTTTGGAAGAATCGTTTGCATAAAACACTTTTCCCCTTTAAGAGCAGAATATTTTCAACCAATAATTTATCTAAAATCCTCCTTGTTGTTTTCAAACACCAGATCTTCAACTGACTTTTTAAAATATGGCATAGTCCTTGATTTGCCTGGTGTTTTGCCTGTTAAGGAATCCTGCCAGTATTGCTCTCGAGGGTATCTTCAGCTTACTTTAACATTTCTTTTATTATACTCCTTAATCTAGAACATATTCTTATATTCCAGTGGTTTTCAGACTTTGGGGGCATCAGAAACACACTGAGAACTTACTTAAAATGAAGATTCTTGACCTCGCCCACAGGGATCTGATTCATGAGTCAGGTGTAGACCTAGAAATATTTCAACAAGCTTCCAGGTGATTCCAAGGCAGGTGGTCTTAGGGGATCACACTAAGGCCTTAGGAAAAGCCTTCTAGTCCCCCAACCCTGTGCTTTCATTCTAACCCTCCCCATAGCGTTCAATTCCAGTGGAGCCCATAATTCTTCATTAAAATGCCCACGCGTCTATAGAATATTTGAAAAATATTAAGCCCATAACTATAACAAGAGTTTCTTAAATCCAGAGAATTACTATGTGACAGATATTGTTAATTAACGCTAACCTTGGCCTTCAGATCCACCTTTTGTTTGATTTTTACAAGATGTGGGGAAGCATAATTTTATACACCGTGTATCTGAATCTCTTTAATAGTATGATTCTATTGCACATGATCTATCAAAATGGATTTTAAGCTCAAGAAGTTTAGCATATTAACACAACAAAACAACAACACTATTTTAATCCAGAAGCCCCTGGTTCTAAACCAGTCTCTAATCAACTTACTTTAAATCCTTGTTCAAGTCACTTTACACCTCTGTGCTTTGGGATTTCTATTTAAATGGAGGAAGTATTTAATCCTGTATATAGTTACAAAGCACACAGAGGTCCTCAGATCAAAGACAAATGAAATTCAAAGAAAGCTTTAGTAACCCAAAGACACTGGAGTACTTAAGATTGTTAGGTTTTCCTGAAGGAAAACATCCTCTGAACTGAATTTGAAAATTAATAAATCACCCTTAGCCTGTGTTTGGGAGCAGATGTTAAGGACGGAGCTACGATTTTCTTTTATTCACCTAAAGAATGTAAATTCATCCACCTATTTTTTATTGGTCCCAATTACCTAATGATGGGAAGACTCTTTCACCTTCCCTTCCTTGGTCAATTTCTGAGTCAGTGCAAGCAGTGAACAATGACCAGCCTGAAGCACACTGGAAAGATGGTTATTGCATAAGGTCATAGCCACTTGGCTTTACTCAGATCATCCCAAATCCATTTCTCTCCCCTATTTCAAATCTTCCATAATGAAAAGACATTAGAAACATGCATTCTGGTTGAACATAGTGTATTGAAGACATGAATTAATGACACTCCATCAGGAAACTCCACCAAATGACAATGAGGAGACAAATAAGGGGCATAAATATACAAGTCAGAGAACAGAAAACAACAGGTAAGAGATATTTGCCAAGAATCTAAGTCACTTATCCAACAAATGTAATATTTGTTGAATATTTATTGAGCACTTCTCATGCAAGGCAGAGTTCAAAACTATACATAATTTGATATACATAAATTTCAAATAACTGGCAGAGCAATATGGTCTTGGATACCCCCAAAGTACTAAGAAAATGGTCTATTTCACATTTTTCTCTAAATCTTCATAACCATAACCATATTTCTCTAAACCTAAAATGTCCTTTTTCATGTTTTAACATTTACATCAGGATATGTCTTTAACATGGTCTGATGTTTTTCTTTCTTTGAAAATTGCTATTAAATCTGTACAGCCATAAAATTGATGATACCATAAAATAAAGGAAGAGCATAGGATTCTTGGAAAGCAGGAATTTCAGAAAGAACTCCTCAGCTTTTTTCTTTTTTTAAAAAAATTTAATTTTACTTTTTTTTATACAGCAGGTTCTTATTAGTCATCCATTTCATACACATCAGTGTATACATGTGAATCCCAATCTCCCAATTTATCACACCACCACCACCACCACCCCGCTGCTTTCCCCCCTTGGTGTCCATACATTTGTTCTCTACATCTGTGTCTCTATTTCTGTCCTGCAAACCTGTTCATCTGTACGATTTTCCTAGGTTCCACATATATGCATTAATATACGATATTTGTTTTCCTCTTTCTGACTTACTTCACTCTGTATGACAGTCTCTAGATTAATCCACGTCTCTACAAAAAAGCCAATTTCATTCCTTTTTATGGCTGAGTAATATTCCATTGCACATATGTACCACATCTTCTTTATCCATTCGTCTGTCGATGGGCATTTAGGTTGCTTCCATGATCTGGCTATTGTAAATAGTGCTGCAATGAACATTGGGGTGCATGTGTCTTTTTGAATTATGGTTTTCTCTGGGTATATGCCCAGTAGTGGGATTGCTGGGTCATATGGTAATTCTATTTTTAGTTTTTTAAGGAACCTCTATACTGTTCTCCATAGTGGCTGTATCAGTTTACATTCCCACCAACAGTGCAAGAGGGTTCCCTTTTCTCCACACCCTCTCCAGCATTTGCTGTTTGTAGATTTTCTGATGATGGCCATTCTAACTGGTGTGAGGTGATACGTCACTGTAGTTTTGATTTGCATTTCTCTAATAATTAGTGATGTTCAGCAGCTTTTTATGTGCCTCTTGGCCATCTGTATATCTTCTTTGGAGAAATGTCAATTTAGGTCTTCTCTCCGTTTTTTGATTGAGTTGTTTGTTTTTTTAATATTGAGCTGCATGAGCTGTTCATATATTTTGGAGATAAATCCTTTGTTGATTCGTTTGGAAATATTTTCTCCCATTCTGAGGGTTTGGTCACCACTTCCTCTTGTTGTGTCCTCCCGCAGCCCATGCCACATGAACTTTCATCGCCTGTACTCCATCATGTTCTTGTTTATACTTTCCCTTGCTGTGTAAAAGCTTTTAAGTTTCATTAGGCCCCATATGTTTCCTTTTGGTTTTATTTCCATTACTCTAGGAGGTGGGTCAAAAAAGATCTTGCTGTGACTTATGTCAAAGAGTGTTATTCCTGTATTTTCCTCTAAAAGTTTTGTAGTGTCTGGTCTTACATTTAGGTCTTTAATCCATTTTGGGTTTATTTTTGTGTATGGTGTTAGGGAGTGTTCTAATTTCATTCTTTTACATGTAGCTGTCCAGTCTTCCCAGCACCACTTACTGAAGAGGCCGTCTTTTCTCCATTGTATACCTTTGCCTCCTTTGTCATAGATTAGTTGACCATAGGTGCGTGGGTTTATCTCTGGGCTTTCTACCTTGTTCCATGGATCTATATTTCTCTTTTTGTGCCAGTACCATACTGTCTTGATTACTGTAGCTTTGTAGTATAGTATGAAGTCAGGGAGTCTGATTCCTCCAGCTCCGTTTTTTTTCCCTCAAGATGCTTTGGCTATTCGGGGTCTTTTGTGTCTCCAAACAGATTTTAAGATTTTTTGTTCTAGTTCTGTAAAAAATGCCATTGGTAATTTGATAGGGATTGCACTGAATCTGTAGATTGCTTTGGGTAGTATAGTCATTTTCACAATATTGATTCTTCCAGTCCAAGAACATGGAATATCTCTCCATCTCTTGGTATTGTCTTTAATTTCTTTCAACAGTGTCTTATAGTTTTCTGCATACAGGTCTTTTGTCTCTCTAGGTAGGTTTATTCCTAGGTTTTATTCTTTTGGTTGCAATGGTAAATGGGAGTGTTTCCTTAATTTCTCTTCCAGGTTTTTCATCATTAATGTATAGGAATGCAAGAGATTTCTGTGCATTAATTTTGTATCCTGCAACTTTACCAAATTCACTGATTAGCTCTAGTAGTTTTCTGGTGGCATCTTTAGGATTCTCTATGTATAGTATCATGTCACCTGCAAACAATGACAGTTTTACTTCTTCTTTTCCATTTTGTATTCCTTTCATTTCTTTTTCTTCTCTGATTACCATGGCTAGGACTTCCAAAACTATGTTGAAAAGTAGTGGAGAGAGTGGACATCCTTTTCTTGTTCCTGATCTTAGAGGAAATGCTTTCAATTTTTCACCACTGAAAATGATGTTTGCTGTGGGTTTGTTGTATATGGCCTTTATTATGTTGAGATAGGTTCCCTCTATGCCCACTTTCTGGGGAGTTTTTATCATAAACGGGTGTTGAATTTTGTCAGAAGCTTTTTCTGCATCTATTGAGATGATCATATGGTTTTTCTTTTTCATTTGTTAATATGGTGTATCACGTTGATTGATTTGCATATATTGAATAATCCTTGCAGGCCTGGGATAAATCCATCTTGATCATGTTGTATGATCCTTTTAATGTGTTGTTGAATTCTGTTTGCTAGTATTTTGTTGAGGATTTTTGCATCTATATTCATCAGTGATATTGGTCTGTAATTGTCTTTTTTTGTAGTATCTTTGTCTGGTTTTGGTATCAGGGTGATGGTGGTCTCATAGAATGAGTTTGGGAGTGTTCCTTCCTCTGCAATTCTTTGGAAGAATTTGAGAAGGATGGGTGTTAGCTCTTCTCTAAATGTTTGATAGAATTCACCTGTGAAGCCATCTGGTCCTGGACTTCTGTTTGTTGGAAGATTTTTAATCATAGTTTCAATTTCATTACATGTGATTGGTTTGTTCATATTTCCTATTTCTTCCTGGTTCAGTCTTGGAAGGTTATACCTTTCTAAGAATCTGTCCACTTCTTCCAGGTTGTCCATTTTATTGGCATAGAGTTGCTTGTAGTAGTCTCTTAGGATGCTTTGTATTTCTGCCATCTCTGTTGTAACTTATCCTTTTTCATTTCTAATTTTATTTTATTTATTTTATTTTTTAAAATTAATTTTATTTTATTATTATTATTATTTTTTTGGCTGAGTTGGGTCTTCATTGCTGCATGCGGGCTTTCTCTAGTTGTGGTGAGCGGGGGCTACTCTTCGTTGTGGTACGCAGGCTTCTCATTGTTGTGGCTTCTCTTGTTGTGAAGCATGGGCTCTAGGCGCACGGGCTTCGGTAGTTGTGGCGCGAGGGCCCAGTATTTGTGGCTCATGGGCTCTAGAGCACAGGCTCAGTAGTTGTGGTGCACGGGCTTAGTGGCTCTGCAGCATGTGGGATCTTCCCAGACCAGAGCTCGAACCTGTGTCCCCTGCATTGGCGGGCTGATTCTTAACCACTGCGCCACCAGCGAAGTCCATCTAATTTTATTGATTTGAGTCCTCTCCCTCTTTTTCTTGATGAGTCTGGCTAGTGGTTTATCAGTTTTGTTTATCTTCTCAAAGAACCAGCTTTTAGTTTTATTGATCTTTGCTATTGTTTTCTTTGTTTCTATTTCATTTATGTCTGCTCTGATTTTTATGATTTCTTTCCTTCTGCTAACTTTGGGTTTTCCTTGTTCTTCTTTCTCTAGTTCCTTTAGGTGTAATGTTAGATTGTTTATTTGAGATTTTTCTTGAGGTAGGCTGTATAGCTATAAACTTCCCTCTTAGAACTGCTTTTGCTGCATCCCACAGGTTTTGGATCATCGTGTTTTCACTGTCATTTGTCTCTAGGTATTTCTTGATTTCCTCTTTGATTTCTTCAGTGATCTCTTGGTTATTTAGTAACGTATTGTTTAGCTTCCATGTGTTTGTGCTTTTTACGTTTTTTTCCCTGTAATTGATTTCTAATCTCATAGTGTTGTGGTCACAAAAGATGCTTGACATGACTTCAGTTTTCTTAAATTTCTTAAAGGCTTGATTTGTGACCCAAGATGTCATCTATCCTGGAGAATGTTTCATGTGCACTTGAGAAGAAAGTGTAATCTGTGGTTTTTGGATGGAATGTCCTATAAATATCAATTAAATCTATCTGGTCTATTGTGTCATTTAAAGCTTGTGTTTCCTTATTAATTTTCTGTTTGGATGATCTGTCCATTGGTGTAAGTCAGGTGTTAAAGTCCCCCACTATTATTGTGTTACCGTCGATTTCCTCTTTTAGAGCGCTTAGCAGTTGCCTTATGTATTGAGGTGCTCCTATGGTGGGTGCATATATATTTATAATTGTTATATCTTCTTCTTGGATTGATCCCTTGATCATTAGGTAGTGTCCTCCCTTTTCTCTTGTAACATTCTTTATTTTAAAGTCTATTTTACCTGATATGAGTGTTGCTACTCCAGCTTTCTTTTGATTTCCATTTGCATGGAATATATTTTTCCATCCCCTCACTTTCAGTTTGAATGTGTCCCAAGGTCTGAAGTGGTCTCTTGTAGACAGCATACATATGGGTCTTATTTCTGTATCCATTCAGCAAGCCTGTGTCTTTTGGTTGGAGCATTTAATCTATTCTCATTTAAGGTAGTCATCACTATGTATGTTCCTATTACCATTTTCTTAATTGTTTTGGGTTTGTTTTGGTAGGTCCTTTTCTTCTCTTGTGTTTCCCACTTAGAGAAGTTCCTTAGCATTTGTTGTAGAGCTGGTTTGGTAGTGCTGAATTCTCTTAGCTTTTGCTTGTCTGTAAAGCTTTTGATTTCTCCATCGGATCTGAATGAGATCCTTGCTGGGTAGAGTAATCTTGGTTGTAGGTTCTTCCCTTTCATCGCTTTAAGTATACATGCCACTCCCTTCTGGCTTGTAGAGTTTCTGCTGAGAAATCAGCTGTGAACCTTATGGGACTTCCCTTGTATGTTATTTGCCATTTTTCCCTTGCTGCTTTCAATAATTTTTCTCTGTCTTTAATTTTTTGCCTATTTGATTACTATGTGTCTCGGCGTGTTTCTCCTCGGCGTGTTTATCCTGTATGGGACTCTCTGCACTTCCTGGACTTGGGTGGCTATTTCCTTTCCCATGTTAGGGAAGTTTTCCACTGTAGTCTCTTCAAATATTTTCTCTGGTCCTTTCTCTCTCTCTCCTCCTTCTGGGACCCCTATAATGCGAATGTTGTTGTGTTTAATGTTGTCCCAGAGGTCTCTTAGGCTGTCTTCATTTCTTTCCGTTCTTTTTTCTTTATTATGTTCTGCAGCAGTGAATTCCACCATTCTGTCTTCCAGGTCACTTATCCGTTCTTCTGCCTCAGTTATTCTGCTATTGATTCCTTCTAGTGTAGTTTTCATTTGTTATTGTGTTTTTCATCTCTGTTTGTTTGTTTTTTAATTCTTCTAGGTCTTTGTTAAACATTGCTTGCATCTTCTCGATCTTTGCCTCCATTCTTTTTCCGAGGTCCTGGATCATCTTCACTATCATTATTCTGAATTCTTTTCCTGGAAGGTTGCCTATCTCCACTTCATTTAGTTGTTTTTCCGGGGTTTTATCTTGTTCCTTCATCTGGTACATAGCCCTCTGCCTTTTCATCTTGTCTATCTTTCTGTGAATGTGGTTTTTGTTCCACAGGCTGCAGGATTCTAGTTCTTGCTTCTGCTGTCTGCCCTCTGGTAGATGAGGCTATCTAAGAGGCTTGTGCAAATTTCCTGATGGGAGGGACTGGTGGTGGGTAGAGCTGGCTGTTGTTTTGGTGGGCAGAGCTCAGTAAAACTTTAATCCACTTGTCTGCTGATGGGTGGGGCTGGGTTCCCTTCCTGTTGATTGTTTGTCCTGAGGTGGCCCAACACTGGAGTCTACCCGGGCTCTTTGGTGGGGCTAATGGCAGACTCTGGGAGGGCTCACGCCAAGGAGTGCTTCCCAGAACTTCTTCTTCCGGTGTCCTTGTCCTCACGGTGACACACAGCCACCCCCCCGCCTCTGCAGGAGACCCTCCAACACTAACAGGTAGGTCTGGTTCAGTCTCCTATGGGGTCACTGCTCCTTTCCCTGGGTCCGGATGAGCACACTACTTTGTGTGTGCCCTCCAAGAGTGGAGTCTCTGTTTCCCCCAGTCCTGTCGAAGTCCTGCAATCAAATCCCACTAGCCTTCAAAGCCTGATTCTCTAGGAATTCCTCCTCCCGTTGCCAGACCCCCAGATTGGGAAGTGTGACGTGAGGCTCAGAACTTTCACTCCAGTGGGTGGACTTCTGTGGTATAAGTGTTCTCCAATTTGTGAGTCACCCACCCAGCAGTTATGGGATTTGATTTTATTGTGATTGCGCCCCTTCTGCCGTCTCATTGTGGCGTCTCCTTTGTCTTTGGATGTGGGGTATCTTTTTTGGTGAGTTCCAGTGTTTTCCTGTTGATGATTGTTCAGCAGTTAGTTGTGATTCTGGTGTTCTTGTAAGAGGGAGTGAGAGCACATCCTTCTACTCCACATTGTGAACCACTATCCTCCTCACCCTTTTATTAGTGATGAAACAACAGGTATTCAGCATCCCTACAAACTTTTTACACTTTTCCCATGCACATCAGCACCACATGCTTAACTATGGCCCATGGGTTGGTCCATGTCCAAACCACTCCAGGGCAGGAACCCCCTTTTATCTCTAGCATCTAACCCAATTCCCAACATGTGGTAGGTGCTCAATAAATACTTAGAAACTCCATAAAAGAACATGGATATCCCTGCAACATCTTACCCTTGCCCTATCGGTATGACTGTGGTCAACCACTTCATCTCTCTGGGTCTGTTTGCTCAGCTACAAAATGAGCTTTGAATGAGCTAAGCTATAGACTCCTTCCAGCTCTAACCATCTCTGAGTAGGAGAGGTCATTCATTAAGATGTTGCAAAGGGAAACTACAGTGATTTTAGAGGACTTATTTGATGTGTGCATTGTTTATGAAGGTAATGCATTTAATAACTGTTATGGGCTGAATTTATGCTCCCAACCCCATGTGTGTGTTGAAGTCCTAACTCCTAGTACCTCAGAATGTGTCTGTATTTGGAAATAAGACCTTTAAAGGGGTAATTAATGTTAAATGGGGTCATACCTGTAGATCCTAAGCCAATATGACAGGTGTCCCTACAAGAAGAAGAGATTAGGACACAGACACACACACACAGATCATGTGAAGACACAGGCAGAAGATGGCCATCTACAAGTCAAGGTCTTAGAAGGAACCAACCCTGCCAACATCTGGATCTCAGACTTCCAGCCTCCAGAATTGTGAGAAAATAAATTTCTGTTGTTTAATACAATCAGTCTGTGGTACTTTGTTATGGTAGCCCTAGCAGCCTAATACAATAATATCTGCTCAACATTAATTGTGTAAGAAGGGAAAAGGAGTTTCCACACTTTGGGACTCCTCCCATCTCTGTCCCCAAGGCTCACAATTGCTGCTTACATGGGAGTCCTTCTATTCCAAGGAACTCAACAATACTACAGCATATCACTTGAAAGCTACTTGACATATGGAAGCTCTCTTTGTGTCTTATGGCTGATTTGTATAACTTTACTTAAGTCAACTGGCAGCTGTTTCATCATGCAAAAGTCTTAGGCAACTCATATCTAGCACTCTTATGGAAAATTCATAATGTAGAACAGGGGTTGGCAAATTATGGTCCCTGGTCAAATCTGCCTGTTTTAGTAAATACAGTTTTATTGGAATACAGCCATGCCCTTTCATTTGTATATTGTTTCTGGCTGGTTTCCTACTACAATGGCAGAGTTTAGTAGTGGCAAGAGACACCATGTGGCCTGCATATCCTAAAATATTTATTATCAGGCCCTTTGCAGAAAAGTTTGTGACCCCAGCCCTTGAGGAAAAGTAACCAAAAATCACAATAGCAGCTCTTTTTTGGGGCTGTGCCACACAGCTTACGGAATTTTAGTTCCCCAGACCAGGGATCGAACCAGGACCCTGGCAGTGAAAGCACCCAGTCCTAACCACTGGGCCGCCAGGGAATTCCCAGCAGTTTCATTATTAGTGGTGAAGATAATGGATTTTGCTTCAGTTAAACAGATTGAGTTTATATAATTTCTTCATTTCTGGGCCCTTTTGTTGGCTATATGCCGTGACCGTTTTTGTTTGGGAGTTGAGAGCATCTTATATGTTAAATCATATATAACTGCCGACATTCGACAGAGTTTGATCTATAACTATGGTAACTTCATGTGACTCAATCTAATACTTCAGCCTCCTTCAGTATGCTCAGTTTCAATTCCCCTTTCCTTTTGTAGCCTTCCAACTATCTCAGTCGTTCTCAGTCTTGGCTACATATTAGAATCACCTGGAGAGCATTTAAAACATTAATGCCCAGGCCACAGCCAGAACTGATTGAAGCAGAACCTCCAGGAAAGGAACCCCACATTTGGTATTTTTAGAAAACACCCCAGGTGATTCCAATGTGCAATCGGGCTCGAGCAGTTCTGAGCTGAGCTTTTGGCAATACCCAGGTGATGTGTGTTAAGGACTCCCTCCACCTAGATAGAAGAATGAGGGCAATTGTAATGAAAGACTGAGGTCATCACTACTGCAAACCTAAATCTGAGTTAAATCACCTGGAGGGCTTGTGAAAACACAGATGCTGGGCCTTATCCTCAGAGTTCTAGATTCTGTAGGTCTGGGGCCAAGCCCAAGAATTTGTATTTCTAACAGGGTCCCAGGCAATGTTGATGCTTTTGGTTCAGGATCCACACTTTGAGAACCACTATACCATTACTATCTTCCATGGGCACAGTGCCTAGCTCAAAGTAAGTCTTTCATGAATGCTGTTGAACGAAAAATGGGAGAATTGTGACAGAAGGTACAGCTGGTGATTTTCTCTGTGCTAGGTGCTGGAGATACAGCAATGAACAAGACAAAAAGCCTCTGTCCGCATGGAGCTTATGCTCTAGGGAAAAATACAAAACTTTAAGGGTGAATATGAATACTACAAAAGGGAAACATGGACTACTGTAGCAGCACATAGAAATCCCCTGCCTAATGGTTCCTAGACCTCTGAAAAGCCCCTTTTAAATTACATGTTGCCAAGCTCTGTCATCACTAGGTCAGCTAGAATCCAAGAACACAACACTTACTTGGGAAAATGGATGGAGAGGGAGAGAGAGAAAGTCAGAGAAAGAGAGAAAAGAGAAAGAGAGAACAAGAATGAATGAGAGCGGTTGATATATTTAAAAAAGAGCAAAAATGTATTTGATCAAGAGTCAGATCTAGGTTCCTATTTTGGTCTTGTTACCACTGCGTTAGTCAGCTCAAGCTGCCATAACAAAATACCACAGACTGTATGGTTTAAATGTATTTTGTCACAGTCTGGAGGCTGAAAATCTGAGATCAGGGTGCCAGCATGGTCAGGTTCTGGTAAAGCTTCTCTTCCCAGTTTGTAGATGGCCACCTTCTCACTGGATCCTTCTATGGTCTTTCCTCAGTATGTACATGTGGAGAAAGCAAGAGATCTCTCTTTCTCTTCCTCTTCTTAAAAGGCCACCAATCCCATCAGATTAGGACCCCACTGTATGACCCCATTTAACCTTAATTACCTCCTAAAAACCCTACCTTCAAATACAGTCACATCAGGGCTTAGGGCTTCAACATATGAATTTTATATAAATTTTGAGTGGACACTCAATATTTTGTTAGTCAGTGGTTGAGTCCATAGCAACCACTGACTACAAACATAGGTTTATTTAATCAACTATAAAATTATATTGTTTCTAATATAGCTGAGATCCTAATACTTCCTAGGAGGAAAAACATGGAGGTGCGAGTAAAGATGAGATGGCTCATTTCTCTGCTTCTCTCACACACACAGAGCTTCTGGAACGCTGGCACACCTTATACGAGAGAAAGTCATCATTTTCAGTTATTTGAGCTGCTTAAGACTATAAAGACCAAAGACATACTCAGACTCAGGAATGCAGAGAGCTAGATGGTTGTCTGGGATATCAAGGCAGTTGTGATGGCCCAATTGCCCCAACTAATCTTCCATTCCCATGGGTCAGTTGCTGTTCTCTCCCAGCCACTCTGGTTCTATAGCCCTTCCCACCATGAGTGCTCTCTCCAAGTCCTGGTCCATTTCTCTCACAACAGATATAGCCTCATGTTATCTCCATAACCATAAAATGACACGATTGGTTTTGTCCTGGGCTTAATTTTTAAATTCTTTTTTGCAAACTGTTATCAGAAACTCTCATTTTTCAAGCAAAGTTCCAAGTAATCTTGTGCATAGGGAAACCCATAAGTAATGTACTACATCAATAATAGACTTAGGTCAAGTAGATTTTTTCCTTACCCTTCATACTGCAATACAGTTGTCTAAGTTCCTCCAGAATTCCCTCTTTCTATTCCTCTAAATGCTCCCCTCTGAGTGCTCTCCTGGTAAGCAGTGACGTTTTGTTTAACTGCGTATCCCTGAACAGGATGGTTGTGGTTTTAGTAGCGGGAGGACTCAACGGGCTTCACTTACTGGAGAAATTCCCAGCAGCCAGGGCACGCAGCCACAGAACTTCCCACGTGATTTACAAAAACTCTCGGCATACACTGGAATTTCTGGGGCTCCCAAAGCCATAAATTTCAAATCCATTTGTAAGACTGGTTCTCTTTGGTTCAATACTTGTGTTTAGTGAATGGAATAAAGCATGAAGTAGCATGTTCCAGGGACAAAAAATCAGTTATCAGGCTATGTGGGCATTATGGTTTTAAAACAGTAGTGGATGGAATATTTCCAGGGCCCTTCCTCCAGACCCCTGGTAGCACGTATTGACCACTTTTCCTTAACATCTAGCTGTGTCACTCTTCTGGATTTGCCTTGCCTCTTCTCTCCATCATTGTATATGTTGTTTAGCTTTTTGTGTTCAGTGAACTTTACCCCTAATCTCAGGCACCTGGCCCCTTTGGCAGAGTCATAGGGTGTTCTCCTGTCCTTCTATATCCTGTGATTCCATGATTCCTTTCCCTGTCCTTTATTTTTGTTTATATCACTATTGAGAAGAAAGTCCCAAGGGTAAGAAGAAAGAAAGACAGAAAAGAAGGACAAAAGGAAATAAAGGAAGAGAAAAGGGCCAACATATGACTCAGAATTAGAGCTGCAGTAAAGGAACATCCTCTAGGCCAGTGGGCAGGAGTTGCATTCTTGCCAACCCTTCCCATTAACAGGCAGGCAATGCCTCCATTCAGACCATGTAAGTCATTTTGAAACTGATTGCAGCTGGAGCTTTTATTGGCATCCCTCTTTTGAAGTTGACTTTAGATCATCAGTGGTTTTGTCTGCAGACCCTGGTGCCAAGGTGAGGTGACAAACCTTTGTCCACAAAGCAATGTTCTTAGCAGTGTTTTGTCCTGGGCTACGGAGCTGTCGATTAAAGGTGAATATAAAAAGATTGGTTGGTGGATGGATAGGAAAGGATAAATGAGTAGGTGATATGATACAGCAAGTATCATAAAATGTTAATTATAGAATCAAGGCAGTGGGTGGATGCGTGATTGCTTTAAAATTGTGTCAACTTTTCTGGATGTTTAAAATATTCACAAATCAAATATTGCCGGGGAGGAGGGGAGATGAGCACAAAGCTAGCAGTGAGGTTAGTAGTAGACTATAAATACTTGAAAGCTGAGCCTGCAAGTAGGACTGTAGAGGTGTTTTTTCTTAAATTAAATGATATATTGTTATAATTAATCATTTCCCTACTCAGTATTTTCCAAATTAAAGACATGGATGTTATGCAAGAAGAAAAGTTATTACCACTTTAAGGAACTTAAATGAAACATACTATCAAATTTCAAACAACTGATCATTTATTAACACAAAGAAAAAGTATGGGTTTTGGTGTCAGCTGGTAATGGGAAAATGCCATGACTCTACCATTAAGTCAAGTGACAATCTCTCTGAGCCTTGGTATTCTTGCGTATAAAATGGGCTGGGAGGGCAGGAGTGAGGGATGATGCCCACGTCTTACAGTTAAAGAGTTATAAATGTTACTTAGAAAAAGAAATCAACTATTGGAATTACAAAGACTAAAAAGACTTTTATGTTATTCAGATGTTTCAGACCGTCCCACCCCACACTGCACCCACCAATTTGCCCAACGCTATCTAATAGCATTGCTGGAGCATTTTGAAAGCTTAAAAGTTCAGGGGCTTCCCTGGTGGCGCAGTGGTTGAGAGTCCGCCTGCCGATGCAGGGGACACGGGTTCGTGCCCTGGTCCGGGAAGATCCCATATGCCGCGGAGCGGCTGGGCCCGTGAGCCATGGCCGCTGGGCCTGCGCGTCCGGAGCCTGTGCTCCGCAACCGGAGAGGCCACAACAGTGAGAGGCCCGCGTACCGCAAAAAAAAAAAAAAAAAAGTTCAAAAGACTCTCAATTAAACTTAACCTTTTTTCTTCTGAAGCACCTGGAACTCATAACACATTTAATGGTTCTTTTTCACTCAGAGAGAAAAAAATAGATGGAAATAAAATATTGTGACTTTTAACTGTAGTTCTTAAGTAATTACACAAAATCTATGTGTACCTATCACAGAAAGAAATTTTGCTGATTATTGAAACAAATGAAATACACTTGCAAAGTTCCTGTGAGAAATCTTTGTCCCAGGTCCCTATTTAATGCTGCTACTAAAGAATAGGGTGGGACTTGCCCTTTTAACCTCCCTCAGAAAAGAAATGGAACTGTGATAGTATAACAAAGCAACCCCAAACTTAGTGTCTTAAAATAACAGCCATTAACTTTTTCTTGGGAACCTACACTTCTGCTTATCTCAGCTGTGTTTCCTCAAGTACCTGAAATCCAGCTCTGCTTCTGGATTTGGCTGTATGGGGTTCTGGGTTCGTTTACCTGGTGGCTCCAGAGAGTTCCAAAAGAGCAGGCCGGCAGGCACAGTCTCTGCAGACCAGGCATGATGTCACCTCTTTTGCATTCTGTTGGTCAAAACAAGTCACAAGGTCAGTTGAGAGTCAAGGAGAGCAGAAATAGGCTCCCCCCACCTCTTGATGGGAAGAGCTATGAGGTCACATTGCAAAGGGAGGCAAATAATTGTAGCCATGTTTGCAGTCTATCAAAGCAATCACCACATTCATCACTGTTACCGGGAAAGATGCTGCTGAAAGTGTCAGCACATCCTCTTTAAAGCAATTGTGCAGTCGTGGACCAAATCCTCTGTTTCAGGACTGACCGTCAAAAGGTGAGAGGTCGGGCTTCCCTGGTGGCACAGTGGTTGAGAGTCCGCCTGCCGATGCAGGGGACACGGGTTCGTGCCCCGGTCCGGGAAGATCCCACATGCCGCGGAGCGGCTGCGCCCGTGAGCCATGGCCGCTGAGCCTGCGCGTCCGGAGCCTGTGCTCCGCAACGGGAGAGGCCACAACAGTGAGAGGCCCACGTATCGCAAAAAAAAAAAAAAAGGTGAGAGGCCTGAGCTATGAAAAACCAATGTGATTACACCTGCCAGAATGGCTATTGTCAAAAAGACAAGAAAACAAGTGTTGTCAAGAATGTGGAGAAAAGAGAACCCTCATGCACTATTAGTGGGAATGTAAATTGGTGAAGTCACTATAAACAACAGTATGGAAGTTCCTCAAAAAATTAAAAATAGAACTACCATATGATCCAACAATTCCACTCTTGGGCATAAATCCCAAGAAAATGAAAACACTGATTTGAAGATACATGAACCCCAATATTCACAACAACATTACTTGCAACAGCCAAGATATGGAAGCAGCCAAACTGTCCATGAACAGATGAATGGATAGAGAAGATGTGGTGTACATATACAATGGCGTTTTACTCAACCATAAGAAAGAATGAAATTTTGCCATTTGCGACAACGTGGATGGACCTGGAGGGTATTACGCTTAGTAAAATAAGTCAGACAGAGAGAAACAAATACTGAATCTTTCTCACTTCTATGTAGAATCTAAAAAAATAAAACAAATGAACAAATATAACAAAACAGAAACAGACACAAAAATACAGAGAATAAACTAGCAGTTACCAGGGGGTAGAGGACTAGGGGGAGGGGTAGGATAGGTGAAGGGGATTAAGAGATACAAACTACTATGTATAAAATAAATAAGATACAAGGATGTAATGTATACCACAGAGAATATAGCCACTATTTTATCATAACATTATATGGAGTATAAGCTATAAAAATATCAAATTACTCTGTTGTACACCTAAAACTAAGATAATACTGTAAGTCAACTATACTTCAATTTAAAACACCAAGGCGATAATATCTGAATCTTTTATAATATTACTTTGGACAGAGAATAAAAAGCAATTGATAACCTGATGGCTAGTCTCTGAGTCTCTTGATGTCAAGAAACTGATGTCTTGATGTTATGGTTTATCTTTAAATATCAAAATTAGACCTCACGCAGAAAACAGACTTATACCTGCATTAGACACAAAAGTATCTTTAGTAGTTTACCAGCACATTAACATGCATGGTACAGAGGGCACTCCAGCAGGATCTTGAAAAATGGTTTTTCTCTAGATGAGACTGAAAGGCCTGGGATGCCTGTTTTCCACCGGTCTCACCTCAGGGGCTGTATTCCCATAGAATATTCTGGATTTCTTAGCTGGAAATAATCTTTCTCCCCTCTTACACAAAGCATTTTATCTCTCTTTTAACGCTTAAACTTTCTCCATTATCTTTTATACACATAGCTCTTCTTCCTCCCAAGATTTGTTTGTCATATCTTCTTTTTTGTGTTCATCTTTGTGTCTCTCGTAGCACTTTATAAAGTGCCTCTTTGATATTGGAGCTAGCAGGGCCGCTCTTTAGTTGTACTGGGCATTCATGGCTGGTGTCCATTCTGATTGCTCAGTAGCCATGCTGTATCATTCGTAAGGACACACACACACACACACACACACACACACACACTCTCTCTCTCTCTCTCTCTCTCTCTCTCTCATTTAATTAAAGAATGGGTGGGCATTGAATGCATCATTGTAGGGGATTATATACTCCAAAATGCCTTCCTATTACAACATAACGAGATCCTATACAAATTTCCACAAACATACTTTCTAAAGAATATTTTTTAGCCTCACAAGAAAGTAAAAGGAATCTCTAAACCCTCCACCCAACTCAACGAAGACAAAAATAAGATGATGAAGAAGTAGCAGACAACATCCAAACAGTAAGCAGCAAATAATTCCAAAAGCTGAAGTTACCCTAGGAGAAAATACTCACCCCAGCTATGGAATGGGGAGGCTTCCACATTAATCCAAGACCCTCAAGGGGTACTAAAATGCTTCTAAGTTGGTAGCCATGGTAGACAAAATTCTAAACATGACCCCTCCCACAAGATTCCTGTGCCCTAGTTATTCAGTCAAACACTCATCTAGGTGCTGCTCTGAAAGGATTGCAGATGTAATTACAGCCCCAAGTCAGAGATTCCATTGGTGGGCCTGAGCCAGACAGGTAAGCCCTATAAAAGCAGATAATTTTCTCCAGAAAGTAGCAAAAGAGGAAGTCAGAAAGCATCATGGGGATTCACGCCCATCGTTGGCTTTGAAGATAGAGGGAGCCTTGGGCCAGGACCAGAGAGAAGTCTCTAGAAGCTGAGAGTTGCCTCCACCTGACAGCCAGCAAGGAAATGAGGACCACAGGGAAGAGAATTCTGCCAACAGCCTGGACGTGCTTGGAAGCAGGCTCTTCCCCAGAACCTCCAGATAAGAGCTGAGTTCGGCCAGCACCTTCAGCCTGTGAGGCCCTAAACAGAGAACCCAGCCAGACCTTCCGAAATTGCTCACCACATAACTGTGAGCTAATAATTAGGTGTTGCTTCAAGTTGCTAAGCCTGTGGTAATTTGTTATGCGGCAACATATGACTGCAGTTTAAAGGTGTGAAGTTTAAAGAGGAGAGGGAATATGAGTAGTCTATTCTTGAGAACTGGTCATAAGGAAAACTGTCATTAGGCAAAACCAAGTTTCAGTTAAGGCACAGAAGTGAGGGCAGCGTTAACGTTTGCCATGCGCTTGTCAAAATGAGAAGATGATGCGTTCAACAGAAAGATGCTGACAGATACCATTATCAAGTGTAGGGTCTGGCTTACTTTCTTTTCCTCTTTCTTATTTTTTCCTTTTGTCTTTCTTTCTTTTGTAAAATCAAGGGATAGCTAAATATAAAGTTACATTTTATAAAGACAGCTTTTCTTTTGTATCCTTTCAGTTTTATTGATATAATTGAAATACAGCACTAGGTTTAAGGTGTACAGTATAGTGATTTGAATTCCATACATCATGAAATGGTTACCACAATAAGTTTAGTGGATATCCATTGTCTCATATAGATACAAAAGAAAAGAAAAAGAAAAAAATATTTTTTCCTTATGATAAGAACTCTTAGGATCTACTCTCTTAATAATTTTCAACTATAACATATGGCATGTTATATTTAGCATGTTGTATGTTACATCCCTAGTACTTATTTATCTTATAACTGGAAGTTTGTACCTTTTGGCTACCTTCATCCCATTCACCCTCCCCCCACTCCCAAGATGGCTTTTCATAAAGCAGAAGATAACACAGTCAGAGGGAAATAAAGTTTCCCAGGTCTCAAAAAGTTCCCCAACGTCTGTTGACAGGGATGGAATTAACTACCTGAACCACAGCTTCTATCTCAACCACACCTTGGGGGTGTCCTGAGATGCCTCAAGGACAGCTGGAGGTGGGGACTGTAGCATTTCAGGGTTGTCTCCCCAGCTTTCTGTGGGTCAGCTTCAGACTCATCCTGACAAGCTTTCTACCTCCCAACTCCAGGAGTGAAAATCTCAGGGAGAGAAACTCATGGACCGTGCAGGAGTCAATGCTGGCTTGGGTCAGGTTTGCTAGGAGCAGAGCCTGTGAAGGGGCTATGTGTTCAAGTCATTTACAGTGAAAGTGCTCTCAGGAGAAAAGGAACGAGGGAGCAGGGACAGGCAAGGGGAAAGAAACCAAACAAGGGAGTGATTTCGAGCAAAATTCCAGCTTGAGCCTGATCCTACTGGGAGCTCTGGAATGCAAACGGCGCTCAAAGTTTGTCCAGATACAGGGCAAGTTTGTGGCACTTTTCAACTGACCAGCTGGTCATTGGCTAAAGGTCACCCCATTCCAGATGCTTCTGACTCTCTGCACTTGCTTGCAAATGTGTGAAAGCAAAGCATCTCCAGTAGCCCAAGACAGGCCTCAGAAGAGAGTCACAGATGCAAGCCCTTAGATACAAAGTACATCAAAGCCAGGACACAGGTACATAAAAATAGGTACCAGAGGGGATCGGTGCAAAACACCAAGAGTGTCTGTTACATGTGGCTTTCTCAGGATCAAGTGCTACGGTCAGTGCCTTGGAATTTGATGTAACTTCATTTGATTCAGGGACTTCCCTCTTGCACAGTCACAGTGGCCAAGTGTATGAAGTTACATAAATGATGGCTGCTGCTATATAGATCTCATGATTAGAGATGGGGAAAGGAGAAGTTCCCCCAAAAGAAATATGATAGATAAAATATAATCTTTTGCCATAGCTACTCCCCAAAGATTAAGAAGAGTGAAGCACTTTCCACCAGAATTCTGCAGATAACTTTGAAGCTTCGAAGAATTTCGGTATTGAGGTCTAACACAAGGATACAGAATTATAAAGGATGCAACATTCTGTTCTTTATAATACTTGTTCCTTTAAATAATATTTACTTATGGAGATGTCATTTAAAATGAAGAGTTTCTAATGGAAAGAAAAAGCTCTGGAAAAGGTCAAAAAGCATTCATAAATAAAATGTATTTGCACTCATAACAATGTGTGAGTAAAGATTGATTTCTGGAGAACTGATCTGGCATATTATTTTCGTTATCTTGATCTACATTTCAGGAAATAGAACATACGTGAAATTTGTTGCTGAAAGTATTTTATTTCCTAGAAAACAATGTTTATAGCTAAGAGGGTATCACATGTCTTTCTGATTTTAAAAAAGGCAATTTTGAAGTTGGAAAATAAAGACAAATATTATGACTTACAGTTGATTTCAAAAGAGTACACATTTCAAAACAAAATATTGCAGAACATCACAAAGTAAATGTTCGCTCGGCTTACTCAAAAATCTGTAATAAGGCAACTGCAAAGGATTCATTGAGAATTTATGTAAGATTCCTGCAGAACACATCAAATAGTATGGAAATCTGACAGATGCTTGGATTTTATTGAGACAGTTTTCACAAGATTATAAGAGCTTCTTTCTAGTTTATAAAATGCATGGCCAGGCTCAGGATGACACTGCTAACACAAAGGGAAATTCAATGGAATTCTAGAAAAGTACCAAGAAAAAAACCAAGAGTTTGGTTAGGTCCCCATGGTTATGTTAAGTCCGTTTTCTGATTTATTCTTGCTCTCCTGGGTTCTAGATTTCCCAGTGCCCTTTCTACTTTTCAAGGCTAACTCACTCCCTGTGGCCCTGATTCTTTACATTTCCCTCAAATATGGATCTGGAAGCCTCTCCTTAGGTATACTTTATATTGGTCTCTTAGTTCATGTCTTCTTCAGGTTGTTCTGAGTAAAAATTCACCTAACCCAGTTTGGTTCAGGTCATCTGTTGCTAAAATACCCCAGTCATGACATGCCGCCTTATCTCAAGGATTACAAGAAAGAATTTCTCAGGTGTAAAGAAATCCCAACAAGATGTTTTTAAATTCGATAATATGATTTTAAATTTTCTTTCAAAGAAGGAATAGGTAAAAATATCAAAGAATATTCTACAAAAGAAAAAGACTAAGAAGGGGAGCCAGTACTGCCTTATATTAGCCACAATAAATACATGTGTAGAGCTGGGCTGGGATAACTTCACAGTGATAAGAATTTAATATATCATAAGGCAAGCCTCATAAAATGACCAGGAAGAAAAGGGATAGTGGTTAGTGATTAATGACTGGAGCAGAAAATCCATGTATATCTGAACTGTACACTGTGTAACACAGTAAAAACCTAAATATTTTAACGTATAGAAAAAGAGTTTAATATTTATCAAATATCTAAATGCTGGATTGCTTTTGATTACCTTAGAAGTAAAAGACAGAATCTAAAAACTAGAAGTCTATAGATTTAGCTAAAGAGACTTTGCAAATCTTTACATCTCCATAAAAACATCTTCCTCAACCAAAGTAAACAGACATACAAAAGGCTGTGAAAAGATGGATAGAGCACATATGATAAAGACAGCACATTCTTTACGATTGAAAGACTTTATACAAATTGGTAAGTAAAAAAAAAATCCCAGTAGATAAATGAATGATTTGAACAAGAGGAAGCATAATTAGCAATCAAAAAGACTTAAAATTATGAACCTTGTTAAAAACTTAAAAGATACATAAAAATAACAATTAGGATTTTTGAACAACTTAAACATACTGTCAGAGGAGGCTTATGGAATTTGGTACACTCATCTACCACTGCTGGCAGTGGGAATTGCTAGAAATATTTTGGAAAACAAGTTAGCACCATATATAAAGAACCATAAAAATCATCATTTGCCTTGACACAGTAATCGTATTTCCAGAAACTTGGCATAAAAAAGACAAAATAAATAAGAAACAGTGGGACTTGTGACGGGCAGAAAGGAAAGAAGAAAAGAGGGTAGGAAGTTAAGAAGTTGGAAGGAAGAAAAGAAGGAAGAAATAAAGGAAGAAAACACTAGGGCATTAATTAAATTGTGGAACAAGGCAGTTTATGACGTACTATGTAAACTACAAAAAGCAAGTAAAATGCTTACTATGCAATGTTCAGTAGAAGAAAGCAGGGTATATTCTTTGGCAGATACTAAACTAGCTATCATGCAAAACCTGAGCATGTGTATCATTAGCATTAGAAGCGAATTTTAAAAAGTGAAAGTAGTTGAGATTTGCTCTATCTTCCAAATTTTCTTTACTGTTACTTTATATTTCCTTAATAAAAGTAATAAAGCATAGGTAATGCTGAAGAGAAAGCTGATGCAGTTACCAACTCTTCATTGTTCAAAGAACAGCTTTTAATGGACCCTAGAAATTTCTGGAATAGGGATAACAAAGAAAAAAATAGGGAAAAAAATTTTTTAGAATAGATTGATTTATTTACTTATTTTTTAAGCCAGGAGATGCGTCGACTTTCTATATATACATGAGAAAATTATTCAGGTTAATGATTGTTCTCATTTCCATGCAAGCTTCAAAAAATCTTCCAAATAGGGATTGAGTATTGAGTCACTTATTGGCACTTTGTTGTATGAATCATCACCATCAAATAATAAACTATTTATTTTTATAAATAATAGTTTATTTAAAAATAGTTTATTTATTATAATAGTTTATTTTTATAAATAATAGTTTATAATAAATAATTTATTTATTAGTCATTCCATTGTACATGCTGCTTCACTGGCCTTTATCTGATAACTGTGCACTTTACCCTAGTTACAAAGATACTTTTTTCTAAGAATATGGGAAAATCTGACCTTTTGGATACGCTTTGTCCCACCTCTCAACCATTTTACACTTGTCTGATTGCTTTAGTTCCCCAGTTTGGTCAGAGGGGAGGGAGCAAAGGGATTGACTGCCCTGCTGTAGGTTTTTCCAACTGGTATCAGGGAACAGGCTTTCCTTTTTAAAGATTAATAATAACATGGTGGGATTTTTCTTTTGTTTGGTTGACATTTCTACACTTTCCATTGTTGTCAACCTGGCAGCCCCCAAAAACCCCTCGAACAACCCCGAAACCACTGCTGCTCTGGCTTGGGATCAATAGGCAGCAGTGTTTCCAAGCTGACAACTTTAGGTGGAAGAGATGTCAGAGTCACAACCCACCTGCTTTTGCCTTCTCCACTGTGAAAACTACAAGTGCCCATCTCCGTTTAATACCAAAGTCCAAAACTACAACACAAGAAAGAGGTTTCTAGTTCCTGCCTCCTCCTCCTGTAGTGGCAAAACTGTCTTTCTGACGGGTTATTAAAATCTTTGAAGTTGAGATGTGGGGTTTTTTTTTTTGAAGTGCTCACATTCTTGGTTTTCGAATATCTTGAAAGACCAGGTACAACTGAGCTTTCTGAAGACAGCATAGCTCCAGCCCTGGTCTCCCAGAATGCCACTGAGCCCTGAGGTGGCGATTCTAGAAAGAAGCCCTGGAGAAAGCAGTGGCTGTTAGCTAGCAAGGTGTTACTGCAGTAAGAATTTCATAAAAATAACTACCTATGGCCTCAAAAATACTTTCAGTGCAGTTCTTACCCAAGACTGACAGATCATTTGCTCTTCTATATTACAGAGCTGATATGACGTGGCTCTTGGTTATTCACTCCCTTAATGAAACTGATATGGATAATAAACTTAGGGCAAGATACCTGACAGTCAATACAGTGCTGCGGCCAGGATCAATTAAAATCCATGTACACAACCGGTCAAAAAGATGCAAAATTGTGTTTCATATAAGGAATATTGGATGCAATTCCTTACCTGCCTCACCGAGGCCATTTTTTTTATACAGGTGCTTTTTTCCCATTATTTTAGTTTTTTTCCTTATCCCATTTGTAAACATATCACAACATACCAGGTACATCTAGGAAACAAGAAAAATTTCCAAATGGAATCATGACACTAAAGAGAATTAAAAGCAGTTTTAAGAAATCTTAATAAATATCGTTGCAATTTTAGAAAAAAGAAGTTCAGTTCCCTAGGACTGACCGCAGGATGTCCCTGTGACATCTTGGCAGGTTTTACTGGTGGCCTCTTCAGCAAGGGCTGGCCCATCTCATCTTCATTTGGGACCCTGAGAGTTGACACATGGGCTTTCCTGGCTCCAAACTCCCGTGCCCGGAGTCACTTCCACCAAGCTCTCCCTGAGGGAACGGCAGAGAAGAGGCCACAAAAGGCAGGAATCCCCTGGATCTTGAAATGTTAGGGCCTGTTTCATGATGGATTTATTTCTTTTCTTGTTTATGTGTTTTCCTTGATGTAGCTGGGCCTCAGTTTCCTCTTCTGTAAAACGGAGATAACAACTCTTCATGTGATGGCTTTGAGGAGTAAAGAGGTTCCGATGAATAAAGTACCTGGCACAGTTTATGGCCAATGCAAAGGACTAAACAAATGACAGATAAAAATAATGAAAAATTTAAACTATAAGCTGGTTGTGATTAAACAGTTCAGTGGGAAAATCTGCTTATTTCCTACATGTGATAGATACCATTATAGAAATCTTGACTCTTTTGCAGTAGGTTCCAATACATGAATTTATTTTTATTTCATCTACCTAAACCTAAGAGCCCTTGAATTAACATAAAGATGATGCAAAAATATCTTTTATTACCAGAGCCCAGATCTCTTTTTCTTTTTTAAAACTAGAGCTGCAGGATCCAGGAAAAGCTTAAAAAAAACACAGAAACCTATTCATTTACTCCCACATATATTCTATTTCTTCCAATTCCATCCCACAATAGTCATACAGCTTTTGTGTGAATAAAGGAATAAGGGAGCATCCTCCCTGATAATCTCCCTCATGTCTGGTCTTGGCTCTGAATTATGAGAGTTCTTTGCCAGTAAGTCTGACCTCTTTCCTCCCCTCTCATTTTTTTTTTTTTTTTTTTTTTGCGGTACGCGGGCCTCTCACTGTTGTGGCCTCTCCCGTTGTGGAGCACAGGCTCTGGATGCGCAGGCTCAGCGGCCATGGCTCACAGGCCCAGCCGCTCCACAGCATGTGGGATCTTCCTGGACCAGGGCACAAACCCGTGTCCCCTGCATCAGCAGGCGGACTCTCAACCACTGCACCACCAGGGAAGCCCCTCCCCTCTCATTTTGCTAACCAAAGCTTAGTCTCATATCCTCACTGATAATTTACAAATTTTACAGAGCCTCTGGCATTTAGAATATCTCATTCTTTGATGATCATCTTGCTATCAAAGCTAAGTTAGATTTAACATAAATAAATTTTGTAATTAGCAGTTCTGTGTTTTTAAACTCCTTTGGATATTTTATTTTCTCCAGAAAAGTATTCTTTGGTTCACTGTCATTACATCTGACTCTACATTCAAATTCTCTCAATAGTTAAAACTTAGCAGAGAGTAGGGCGAAGACTCACAGAATGTCGAGAAGTAATTTATTAAACGAATATTCTTATTTCATTGCGCTAGTTCTAGAAAGTAAAAAGGGGTTAATTTGTGTTCCCTCACATTTATGCAGGACCCACTGTAGGCAGAGTTCTATTTTGGTGACTGTGGGAAATCACCAAAAATGTGGAAAATATGAGCCCTGCGACTCATGTAAATTTTAAAAGATGGGGATTTTCAAGAGATCTATTTGTCCAGGTTCTCTGTTTCTAGGTATGTTTATGGTTGTGTCAATAAATAAGCAAATGTAGCTTAGTTTTCTCCTGTCTGTGGATTGGGGGATGCTAATATTCAATCACCACAGAGGGTTGTTCTAGAGTGAATTAAGAAGAGTAGCGTGTGTGTGTGTGTGTGTGTGTGTGTGTGTGTGTGTGTGTGTGTGTGTGTGTGTGACACTTAACCACGGGGCTACATAACTTCCAGCATCTTTCGCAAAGGAGCCTCATTCCACCTCTCTGGCCTCTGACCTTAGAATTATCTGTGTGCAGGCCTGCCTTGAATCAGGAGGTAGACACACTAGGGAATTAAACGATATGTTTGCCAATGTCTGACACATTGTGAAGAAATTTATCGGCTGGTGAAAAGGATTTGGTCTTCTAGGAGTTCCTTAGTGGGACCAGCAGGCCTATGGGGGTAGAGCCTGCATAGCCAGTTCTGGCCATCAGGCCTGAGAATGAGGAGGGGGACACTCCCAGCAAATAAGGGAAGCCTCCCATAATGAAATGTGACAGTGTTCCCACTGGTGGGAGGCCGCGGGGGGTGGGGGGGGTGGGGGGGGAGGGCCAAGGGAGTGCTGGTAGTTAGGGAGGGATTTGCATAATTACATTCACCTGAGGGACTCCATTTACCCAACAATGGGTCTCATTGTGGTAAAGCCAGCAGCTGGCCACAGGGTTAGAACAATGTGAGCTGTGGCCTTGTTCTTCCAAAACAAATGCTTGGACTCTGAAAAATGACAATTAGCATTTGGAATGATACACAGTTATTAATAGTACAGATCTTAGCATGATGTGTAACAGTCCATATTATGAGGCATGTATTTATATGTGATACATGTATTACTCCATCTTATAGCAGAAGGATTACATAGCATTAATAATATCACATTTATGCCTATACTATCTACAGCTTCCATATCCATATATATATATATGTATGTATATGTTTGAGACCTATGTGTTAAAGTACCCATGAACAGAGTGAGATGACTCTTCTAGTAGAAGTTTTCTCCTGATGTTTGTAAAAGAACGATGTATTGAAGGCTTTTCCTGTGTAAGGCAGGTACTGTTTTAAGTTCCGGTACAGTCTCTTTTGTTCTTTGACTCTGAAAGATTGCCATGGATTTGAGAGATGTTAATCAGAATTTACAGGGGAGGTGCCTGACGGTGGAAGGCTGCAGGGCTCACACACGGCTGAGCTCCGTGGCTGGGGGCATGTTTACCCAAGACTCCAAATAGAGGAGTGGAGATATGAAGACAGCAAATACTGTGCCCGGCTTGTTTCCTGGTATTGCCCACATGTACATTAAAAAGGGAGGTGCAGGGGGTGGAGGCTGGGTACATTTAGACATAATTCCTTTTATTATGCCCCGTAATTGTTCTGTCCCTCACATTTAGAGCACGGGATGCACTTCTAAGGGGAAAAGGAACCCCACAAAGGTTTGCCTTAAGACTCGGCTTTAATTAAGGACACATTTAAAATATCATTTTGTAAGAACAGCAGCATCCGCGTTTCTTTTCAGCATTTTACTAAAAAGTAGGGAAATACAGAAACCCTTTAATTAAGGAAGGAGCCAGGTTCCTCTTTTGAAACTCAAGCTGTGCCCAGCCTAATGCAAAAAGCAGGTATTTGCTTTAGCAATTTCCTGACTTTCTGATAAGATACAGAAACTAGAAGCTAGCAGGATCCCAAAGCCAGGAGTAGGTCCGTGTGGCCTTGACTCTGTCCCTGTCTTTCAGAGATGGCGTCCTGATGAAAGACAAACACGCCGCTCTTTATCTTCGTTCGACGACAGTGGGAATTCAAGTGAAGACACCTTGCTGCCAGGGAGAACGCTCACTCCCAGGGAGACGATGAGAATGCAAACCGGCAGGACGGATGGTGGGAGCACATACAGGGAGCCTCAGGAGGGCCATCACCAGGTCTCATGACCCGGCCTTCCACCCGGTCTCTGCCCCATCACTCCACCGCCACCCTGCCACCAGACTGAGCTTTCTACAACAAAAACCGCACTTCCTTGAAACGGTCCTGGTCCCCATAGTCTATGGCAGTGGTCCCCAAACCCGGTGCTCCATCAGAGCCATCTGGGCACGACCCCACCCCAAACCTTCAGAAACAGAATTCTCGGGGACAGACAGACACAGAAAGGAAATCTGTATTTATATTTTACTTTTCCTTCAGCCTTTCGGAATCAAAGAAATAATTCTAACCACCAGAAAGAACTCAATCTTCCATGATATATATTTCCATGGGAATTTCATTTTCCTTCTAAAAGCCTCTGAGGATTCCTGGGTTAAAGGGAAAGAGATTCTGAGATTTTCCTTGTTTTTTCTTTTTCCTACTACCCCAGCTCCTGCCCTTTACTTTTTCCTTGATCAGTTTGGTGGTCTTGTAACAGGGAAGAGCCAAATCTGACTACATGTTGGATCTGTTTCTTTTACTTTTTTTTTTTTTCGCGGTACACAGGCCTCTCACTGTTGTGGCCTCTCCCGTTGCGGAGCACAGGCTCCGGATGTGCAGGCTCAGCGGCCATGGCTCACGGGCCCAGCCGCTCCATGGCATGTGGGATCTTCCCGGACCGGGGCACGAACCCGTGTGCCCTGCATCGGCAGGTGGACTCTCAACCACTGTGCCACCAGGGAAGCCCCTCCCTGTCCTGTCTTTGTTTCAAATGATCCCCACCTCCCTACTTTCCCCAGGGTATCACCACCACCAGGCTGACACTAATTAGTGGATAATAAAGCTTACCTAATGACACAGGAAAGACTAAAGGCAGAATAGGAAACAAGGTATTATTCAATATGACACCACTTCTCCTTGAAGGACTTGACCCTTCCCACCATTAGAGGAGTAACAGGATGGTTATTGCTGTCTTTATGCCCTGACCTTATCTGCTCCCTGCCCCAGAGTGCCCTCTTCCCATCTTCTCTCTCCTCCCCTCCCCCAGTATCAGGTTCCTACCTGCTATCAAATGAATGCTTGTATTCCCCCCAAATTCACATGTTGACACCCTAACCTCCAAATGTGATGCATATCTATTTGGAGGTGGGACCCTTGGGAGATGATTAGGTTTAGATGAGGTCATGAGGATGGAGCCCCACGATGGGATTAGTGCCCTTATAAAAAGAGGAGAGACCAGAGTTTCTCTCTGTCTCTCTCATGTGAGAACATAGCAAGGAGGTGGCTGTCTACAAACCAGGAAGAGGGCCCTCACCAGGAACTGAATCCACTGGCACCTTCATTTTAGACTTCTCAGATTCCAGAGCTGTGAGAAATAAATGTTTGTTGTTTAAGCCACCCAGTCTACAGTACTCTTTAACAGCAGCCCAAGCTAATAAGTCACTGCCTCTCCTCTCCAACCCTCCAAAATCATCTCCTATTCTGGGTCTTCCTCTGGGAACAACCCAGAAGATGTCTGAATTGGAGGCATCTTCCTCAGCCTCTGAGAGGCCCACCTTTGGTTCACAGAGGAGGTTAGTCCTTTTTGCATCAGTCTCCCCCTCCAGCCAAGTTCCTGGGCCTTGTATTTAAAAAACAATATTAATGTGTGTCCACCCAAAAAAGAAAGAGCAGTGTTCTCCACAGATAAATTCTGTAATATTCCATACACTGTCAGATTTTTTTCATTGCAAATATCTCCTTTGCTGATACCTTAAAACTCTCCAGATGATTCTCCTGACCGTGTCTGGGAACTACGGCCTTCCCTTCTGTGGAAGATCCTTCTGGGAACCCTGTCCACCTTGGGGATTCCTGCTAACGCCAGAAGACTCTCTCTGCCTTTTGCTCCCTGAAGCTTTCTGTAAGTCTGCCCAATGTAGCTTTTCTTTTTCTCACACTGCTATACTTTGCACCTATCAGTTTGAAATCATTCATCATGTGATAGTGAGGTTTGGGGGCTGTCACTTCAGACTTGCCTACTGATCTGAGAGCAACTTGAGGGCAAGTCTTGCTCATTATGGTGTTCTTGGTGTCACAGAGTGGAGTATTGTGTGTTTACTGAATAAAGTAAGAGGTGAATTGATAAGTATCAGTTGGATTAGGCAATTAAGAGGTCACTGATGACCGTGGGCTTCTGCCTATGCTTGTGCAGATGGGGACCTGCACACAAGTGCTTGACTGGTGGGGGTGGCTCGATGGAATCTTACCCACAGTCCACTCTCCTAGCAACACCCTCTGCCATGCATGCTTCCGCCCAGTGGAAGGATGTCATTTACTTATTAATCTACACAGAGATCATGTTTTTGCAGGTTGTCACCTAGAAGAGGCACTTTGTGAGTTTACTCAGGGGCACTGAGCATGCAGTAGAGTCCCTGGGGCTGTGTGGCTCCCACCTCCTGAGATTAGAGTCCATGGTTGCAACCCCATTGAGTCATTTCATTCCTTTTTCTCTGTGAAGGGGGAAAACCTACCACAAAGTTAAATGAATACTTTACAATGGCCATCTTTGCCACATATTTGGAAAATGTTCAAAGAGCCCAAGATGTTTCCACAGGCACCTCAAACTCAACATGTACAAAACAGAAGTTATCACCTCTCCTGTGTTTCCTTCAATGGGTACATCTGATTGCCCAAGCTAAAAGCTTTCCTGCACCAACACTCTCCAGTCTACCCACAAGTCCTACTGGGTCAAACTCAAAAAGTGAATCTGATTCTCTACCCTCCCTTCTTTGGCCACTGCCCTGCCTCAGTCCCTCATCCTCTCTTGACTAGATTATGTCAGTGGCTTCTTGCCATCTCCTGTTATATCTGGTCTTTCCTCCCAAGTTCATCTGCCAGATATCTTTTTAAAACCAGGACCTTGTTCTCTTGCTAAAATCCTTGTAATGTCCTTGTTTTACTCTCAGCCCACTGGATGTGTTCAGATTCTTTAGCTTGGTATACAAGTCCATTCACTTCTGTGCCAACCTACCATTCTGCCCTTTTCCAGCTGCTCCACACTGTGCATTAGCCAGTTTCCTGAGGGCGCCATGTTCCATCACACTTCCTTGGCTTTGCACATGCTGTTCTCTAAGCCTGTGCCTTCCCACCTTGTCTGTCAAGTTTCATCCTTAGATGAATCTAAATCTCCCTCTAGTTCTCTATCTCTTCTCAGTATAACTGTACACCCCTCATTGTAGAACTTTGTGTTCACATGAAATCATTTGTTTAATCTCTTCCACAGGACCTTGACTTCATCAAAGGTGATGCATTATTAATTTTTCTCTCCCCAGCATTTATCAAAGAGTCTAGCATTTATTTTGTGCAAAGTAAATCTTTGTTGAATTGACCGTCTATCAACAGAGACATCAAGAGCTCTACCATTAAATAATATACAACTACTAAGAAGAATGAGTTATATTTATGCATACTGATTATAATTTCAGAGTGATATGTATGGAACACCCCTATTATTTGTAAAAGGTAGACAGCAAATAACTCTTTGCATTTGTTTTTGTCTATCTGAATGTAGTGAAGTGGACGAAAGAAATCCTAGGTGCAATCCTCGGTTAACCCAGCGAGAGAGGTTGGAGAAAGGAGGGGAAGGGTGATTTTCTTTATAACTCCATTGTTTGACTTGTCACAAAGAGCAGATGTTGCTTTTGTAAAAATCAATTAAGAAAAAGATAGTAAATGGTTGATAAATGAGTAAATAGGCTTCAGGAAATATGTTTTCAGAAAAGAAGGGCTAAGAAATTCTGAAGAAGAAATCAAAATCCCCAGAACAATTAGGGTATTATTTTCACTCCCTGAAGGATTTTTCTCTCCTCTGAAAGAATCTCCACAGGCTTCTTTTTTAAATGGCAACTCCATTAAAGCTCTTATGCATTTGTTAATAGATCATTAACTGCAGTGGGGGACACAGGGGTGGGGCCTAGAAGGAGAAAGTTTTAGGAGTTGGTGCCAACTGAAGATCAATCAGAAATAAAGATAAGCTCCAGCGATATTATAATGTAATTATCAGGAAAATTATTACTTCGAAAAAATTCAAAGTTCACACAGTTTTTCTAGAGAAAGGGCAACGGGTAGCTCAGGTGGAAGAGGAAGGTGCCTGGCTTCTGGGAATGGGGAATGTGCAAGGTCAAGGCTGTAGTGAAAGCACTGTACCCATCCAGCAGGTACTGTATCCAAGTTCTACTTCTCACTAAGAAAGAAAATACTTTTCAGGTGTCTGCAATTTGTCAGAGAGGAGTGGGTGGTGGTGTGCAGAGTCTAAGAAAGCTTTTTTTAAAAAATAAAGGCATAAAAATTAGATAAAGTAGACCCAGCAGTCACCATGAAAGTAGAAGAAACACCAAGAATGTTTCATCATGACAATGGTGTGGCCCTGTAACGCAGAGGATGATGAGAGCGACCGACTCATTTTTAGTATTTGATTTAAAAAAAGTCAATCAGCATGCATTATTGACTTATCCCAAACTTGTCATTAAGGAATAATTTTAAAAAGAAATTTTCTACCAAAAGAAAGAAAATCCACAGGTCTCTTGGGCTCCCACCCACAATATTTATATGATAAAAGCAAGTTAAAAATAATAAGCACATACAAATGAATCTATATACAAAACAGAAACAGTCTTACAGACATAGAAAACAAACTTATAGTTACCAAAGGGGAGAGGGGGAAGGGGGAGGAGGGGAAGGATAAATTAGGAGTATGGGATTAACAGATACAAATTACTATACATAAAATAGATAAGCAACAGGATTTACTGTATAGCACAGGGAACTATATTCAATATCTTACTATAACCTACAATAGAAAATAAACTGAAAAGAATACATATATATATAAAACTGAATCACTTTGCTGTACACCTGTAACTAAGATAATATTGTAAATCAACTATATTCCAATAAAAAAAAATAAGCACAGCCTTGAGGGTGAGAGGAAGAGAAGACACTTTGTGGCAATACACTGACTCCTCTGGATCAGGTAAAATAGGGGTGGCAGTCTTTTTCTATAAAGGGCCAGATAGTAAATATTTTAGACTTTCTGGGCCAAAAGATAAAAATCAGAATTTTTATGACAAGAGTGAAAAATAATTTTCTACAACTGTTTTTGTTGACCAAATTCAAACTGTTTATGGACAGTGAAATTTGAATTTCATATCATTTTCATGCTCTATAAAATAGTATTGTCTTTAAACATTTTTTCAACCATTCCAAAATGTAAATAGCATTCTTAGCTCATGGGTTATACAACAACTGGTGGTAGGCTGGATTTGGCCTTGGGCTATATATAGTTTGATGACCCCAGACATAGAACATTTCTGGGTCATGACAGGGGTCCTTAATCAGTCAAGGCCCTACCGGCTCAACTTGAGCTTGGGCATGACTTCAGAATCCTTCTCAACGCAGCAGTGCTGCCAGTGACAACCAGAGAAGTGGGGAAGGGCAGCCTGCCTGCCATGCAATGGCCATCTCCACAGTGAATGCTTGAAGAATAGTTATTCAAATATCAGCCGGATTCTTCCTGCCCTTTCAAGATGTGGGTACAATTGACTCAGTCCTCTATCCCCAATGTCAGGAAAGTCAAACTCCAAGATTCTGGTTATTCCCCAAGGAGCTTGCATGCTTGTGTTCAAGAGCAATTGCTTCTGCTACATTAGGTCAGTTTATGGATTTTCTTGCCCTTGTTTTCATTATTACTTCAACCAGAATTGGAAATTCAGTTATTAATATTTTAAATATTTTAATATCAAATTCATAGACTTTTAATTGAAGATTTGGGGACACAATGATGATTTACATGGCAGCAGTAACAGCACCTGTTCAGCATTGCTGCTGACATCATCATCATAGCAACATTTCCAGACAACTGGCTTGTTTTGTCAGACACTTTTCATATATTATCTTATTTAATCCTTCAGTAGTCATTGGATATAGGCTTTTAAAAAAACAATTATTATCCTATTTTACACAAAAAATTGAAGATAAAAGAGGTTAAGGAACTTGCCAGTTGCAGAGCTAGTTAGTGGTAGAGCTGAATTTTGAACAGTCAGCAACCCGCAGCCAGAGTTCCTGAACACTATGCGTTCTGTCTCCAGCGCTTTAATTTAATAGCATACATTTCTGTTCTTGAATGTCCTTCCCCTACCTCCTAAGGAGTTCTCATTGGCCAGACGACCTCATGGAGTATCCAGGCTTCCAGTCATTCTCCTGGTCCTTCTCCTCACTGGTGCCTTTCTCACCTCTTCTCCCAGACTGCTCCTGTGAACTCCCACAATCTTGATACAATTATTTAGAGTAACTTAGTTTTGCCCGCTCATCTACCCAAACTGAGCTGTAGAAGAAGTCCTCTTTGGGAAGCAATGCCATTTCATAGGAAGAAAACCATGATTGGTCAACTGGATGTGGAAACATAAGACAAGGTCTATAACGAGAGGGTGGAAGAAATGAAGTACATTAGAAAATTGAAGAATTTTCTTTCTGAGAGAGAGCAGGGCAGTGAACGGACAAGAAAGGATGAAATCAGGGAGACCTGAGCAGCATGGCAGAGAAGATACAGGATTTTTTTTTTTTTTAAGAACTTGCTTACACTCAACTGTTCAGTAAGTTCTTCTGTGCATAAAAAGGCCTTGTGAGAATATGCAGAATGTGTGAAATCAAGAAGTGAGGAATTCAGCAGAGATGGAAGGTAGAAAATAAATGTAAGCTCCTTGAGAATTTAAAGAAATTTTATAGATTTTCAATATTGGATTTTTAACATCACACTTCCCAGATGATGTGCTAATGTTACCTAAATCTTTGGGAACAGGGTCAATCTATACAGTAAAGTGTGATGTGAGCTCACAGGGAAGAGGATAATTCTATCTCGGTGAAGAATAAAGAATGTAGAAAAATAAGTGCACAAGGAGGGTGAGTTGACAGTGATCTGAAAACCATACTAGAGAAGGCGGAGGAGAGATTAAAAAGGGGGCCTGAATTAAGAACAGTATGGTAGCGCTGGAAGGGATAGGATGAATATGTGAAGGATGATGGCACTGGTCGGGGTTCAGGTGCAAGAAACAGTGACCTCTCTAGGTATTTCAACCAGAAAGGAACATAATATAGGGAATTTAGTTTTCTCCAAACTTTTTGGAAGGACAAGAGAAGCAGACTCTAGGTCAATCTCTAGGAATGAACACAATGACCCATTTGGGAATTGTACCCCTGCCTCAATAAGAGAAGTGGGGAATCAAGAGGACACCTTCAGATTTCAGGAAGAGTTTCCCCTACCTGTGGCAGGAGCTGCTGTCACTGCAAGTAGTGGCTCTAGAGCTTTGCTGTGCTCGTTCCATCTGCAACAGCAAAATGTACATGCCCCAGCCCATACTTTGTAACCCTCATTACAGCAAGAGATGGCATGCTGGAGCACAATTAGACTTGCCAGCAGAGACTAGCATAGAAAGATAACTTCCACCTCATTTCTGCCTTCCAGGTATCACATGAGTGCATCTCACTGATGAAACCTAATTACATTAAGAACCAAGTACCATGCCAAGCCACACTGGGGACAAAGGCAAAAGACAACAGTAATATTGCATTATATTTTAATTTTTAAAAATACTTCATTAAGATTATTTATCTTGATTACTAAGGTTTTCAATACCCCCTTAAATATTGTGCCTGAGCTGCCTTACCTAGCTGCAAGGGAGTCTTAGAAATATAATTTTTAGCTTTCCATCCTCTGCTGTCCTGAAAGCACCCCGGAGTAGGTTGGGATGGAGGCAGACAGTCATCTGTGACCATTCATTTTATGTGTCAACTTGACTAGGCTACGGTGCCCATTTTTTGGGTCAAAAACCAGTCTTGATGTTGCTGTGGAGGTATTTTTTAGATGTGACTAACATTTAAATCTTCGACTAAAGCAGATGACCGTCCGTAATGTAGGTAGCCTCATCCAATCAGTTGAAGGCTTTAAGAGAAAAGACTGGGGTCACCCGAAAAGGAAGGAATTCTGCCTCTACAATTTTGTGAGCCAATTCCTTAAAATAAATCTCTCTCATACATTTATAATATAAAAATATATTTATATACATACACATACACACACACAACAGCAATCTCTCTAGGTATTTCAGCCAGAAAGGGACATAGTGTAGGGAGATGGGTTCTTTCAAATGTTTCTGGAATGGCAAGAGAAGCAGACTCTTACACATATGTACAACACATCCTATTGATCCTATTAGATCTGCTTCTCTGAGAACCTTGACTAATGTACTTGGAGGAGGTGGGGATGGAGGCAGAGAGCAGGTTCACTAGCTCTACCACTATTGAAGTAGAAGAAATAATACTCAAATAATACTCAGTTGTAGTTTCACTGTAGAGGGAGGGAAAGAGAGAAGGGGGAGACTATGTTGATTCCAGGTTCCCAGTATGGGTGACCAGCTGGTGGCCCTGACCATGATAAGGAAGATAGATACACCAGATAACCCCATGAGAAAACAGAGCACATGCTCATCATCCTTAGAAGACACAGTTTAACATCTTCCAAATGTAGCCATGTTCCAGTGCATGAGATCCACCCCATGCATGTCACAGGTGGCCTGGAACAGGTAATTTGGTTGTTTGATCACTTAATTGTTTCTTATTCCTTCAATAAATATTTAAGTGTCCACCAGTGTCAGGTACTATTCTAAGCTTTGGAGGTACAATGGTGAATGAGAGATGAGTTTACTTCTTTCATGATGTATTCATTCTAATTTAGGAAGAGGTGATAAACAAATACACAAATGAACAAGGGAAACAATTCCAGATAGTGACATATGCAGTGAGGACCATGAAACAGGGAAATGTGCTGGAGAGTGACAGGAAGCGGGGGTTACCCTGGACGTGGTTATTTAACTTGAATACACCTGGAACCCTTTGAACGTAGGGACCAGACAGCCTTAGGATGAGGGGAGAGCTGAGCTGCTGTGTTCGTCTCCAAGCCAGAATGAAAGAAAAGAGCTCCAGGCCCATGTGATGAGTTATTACAAGGACCCAAACCACAACAAAAGTGTCTGTGATGCACTCTTTGGTTCCCCAATGCTGAAGAGGAGAAGATCATAACTGAATGAGCCTGTGTAATGGAGATGCCAGCTGGATGGCAAGGCCTGGGCGCAGGGCTGAGTCTAAGAAGAGCAGCATGAGGATCCCCCTTGAGACCAGAGGCTCCCTAGGGTGAGGGTGATGCCTGGAGGTAGTTGTATTCCCAGACCTAGCACAGTGCTTGGCACATGGTAGGTGCTCTATAAATATTGGCTGATGAATCAAGGAATCCCTTGGCTGAAGAGGGAGGGAGTGACTACAGCAGAACCAGGGAGCCTTAGCATTCTGCCAGTTTTGTTCCTTTTTATTTTTTCTAATATTTATTTATTTATTTGGCTGCGTTGGGTCTTAGTTGTGGCACACGAGATCACTGCGGCACGCGGGCTTCTAATTGTGGTGCGTGGGCTTTAGATCTCATGGGCTTACTTGCCCAGTGGCATGTGGGATCTTGGTTCCCCGACCAGAGATGGAACCCGCAACCTGTGTCCCCTGCATTGGAAAGCAGATTCTTAACCACTGGACCACCAGGGAAGTCCCTCTTCCAGAGTTCCTCACACGTGGGTGCAGTATTTGCCTCTCTCCATAAAACAAGTCCCAGAGTCTCCCAGGTGGGAAGTTAACTGGCCAATTGACTGCAATTTTGTCCCCTTGATGTCAGCCCTTGCTGTCCCCTAGGGGACTTGCTTTTAATGCTCCCGCCGAAGTATGGTCCCAAATCCTTTCCTTAGGTTTGTCACCTTGGCACAGCTGAGAATTCACAGGCCTGGGCATTCTTGAAGGTTCATTAAATGCTCTGGGAGTAACATGATGCATAGTTTTCTCATCTTTCTAACCTGCTGACTCTGGTGCCACATACTATGCAGAAAGGCTACTCAGTTCCAGTCCCGAAAGATGGGCACAGTCTCACAGATGACATAACCCAGCTCTAGGCCCAGCTCCCCAAACACAGATGACTGAATCTTACTTTCCTTCCACAATGAAGCTAGTATTTGCCATTAAGATAGCATTGCCAGATCTAGCAAGTAAAATACGCCCAGTTAAATCTCAATTTCAGAGAAATAACATTTTTTTAGTATGTTTCAAACATTGCATGAAACATACTTACAATTAAAATGATTTTTGTTGTTCATGTGAAATTCAGATTTGACTGGAGGGTCTTATTTTATCTGGCAAAATAAGACCTACTTAAGACCGAGAAAGAGATTTTTAACTGTCACTTGCATAAGTTTTTTCCATTAGATCCTTACTCTGGGTTCCAGCCCGAGGTCTCCACACCACCCTCAGGGGTGTGGTGGTGTTTTTACAACTGTAAGTGAGTTCTCCCTTTATCTGAGACCCTACCTACTTCCAATTCTACACACACAGGGGTCCTTGCCTGTCTGGACAGAATCACAATATCTGAACATACAATGAGTATGTCAGCCACACAACAGAAAGTATACATTCTGTCACAGTTTTCTCTAGTCAGCATAGGAGAACTTTGTACTTTTCACTGGGTTAGTAAACTCAGTCTCCCAATGACCATGTCCCCCAAAATCCCGAGAAGAGTAAAGCTTCATGGACAGTTGGCAGATACGCAGAGGAGAACGCTTCCATTTCTCGTACATATCAGGGGATTAAATAGTCAGCCAACCATATGACATGCCTAGGAGCTACTTTTAGCTCTGTTTTAACCTGTTGAACTCCAGATAGCAGCTTCTGTATTTTTATCTAATGTTATGCTTCCTTTGAGGCAACAAGTATAGGGCAGTGAGGTTAAAAAAAAAACAACAAACTAACAACGTTCAAGAAAACAATCTAAAATAAGCACCTGTGTAGTGATTATAAAAATATACAGATTTCCTTTCCTTCTACTGGTAATGTTGAAGCCCACACATCTGTGATGTGTCTGCATGTGATGCTCATCTAGGCACATGCTTCTTTTCCATTTAACCTTTTAGGTCGTATCTGTTAGATTTCTCCCCTCCCCCTGTCACGTGATCAGTGCAGGATTTGTTGCTTTCTCATGTTGAAGCACAGTGATAATTCTGTTTAACCCTTAATTCAAATATAAAGGGTAATGACCATAGGTGTCATAATGAAGTATGTCCAAAGATTAGCTGGAATTCCTGGTCCTGGTTCTCTTACTAAGTCAGGCTCGCCAGGCAATGCCTAAAAGTGCCCTTAGTCACTTTCTCCTCTGCTTAATGGGCATGACATTGTCGGTTCTTCAACTGATTGTAAGTTCAGTGAGGACTTGGACCTGGCTTTATTCACTACTGTAATCATCTGCTCGGCTGCCACAGAGTGGGTGGCTCAAGCAACAGAAATTTGTTTTCCCAGAGTCCTGGGAGGCTGGAAGTCCAAGATCAAGGTGTCGGCAGGTTGGGTTTCTTCTGAGGTCTCCCTGCTTTGCAAGCAGATGGCCATCCGCCTTCTCTCTGTCTCTTCACCTGGTCTTTCCTCGGTGTTTCCTTGTGGGTCCAAATTTCTTCTTCTTATGAAGACACCAGTCAGATTGTATTAACGCCCACCCTAATGGCCTCATTTTAATCTAATTACCTCTTTAAAGGCTCTACCTCCAAATACAGTGCTGGGGGGTTAGGACTTCAACATATGAATTTTGGGGAGACACAATTCAGCTCGTAACAACCACTGTATGTCCAATAACTAATTTAGAACCTGGCACATGGTAGCAACAGGTGTTTGTTGAATTAATACAAGAACCTTGAGAATGTCTTTGGTGAGGCACATCACTTAAGCTTCTTGTATGGGTTAGTCCAGAGCATTCAATTTTTTTTTTTTTTTTTGCGGTATATGGGCCTCTCACTGCTGTGGCCTCTCCCGTTGCGGAGCACAGGCCCCAGATGCGCAGGCTCAGCGGCCATGGCTCATGGGCCCAGCCGCTCCGCATCATGTGGGATCCTCCCAGACTGGGGCACGAACCCGTGTCCCCTGCATCAGCAGGCGGACTCTCAACCACTGCGCCACCAGAGAAGCCCATAGAGCATTGAATTTTTAAGCTTCTTTTCTACCTACACATTTTGCTTGTCATTGATTGTGCAATGGAAAGCAATCCAACCCATGTAAGATTTGTGACATCCCGCTTCCATAGAGATGAGGCTGCATGGAAGCACATCTCTCCCACTGGCAGGCGCAGAGACTGTCACTTCCATGTCGCATTTGCCCGCTCCCTGTCAGGCTCACGATGGTGGCCGACTGTAAACGTAGTGGTGGTAACGAGTCTTCCCCAGCTGTCATTCCCCAGCCCTCCTCCCAGCAGATGCTTAACCTCACCCTGTGGAGGCATGCATCTCTCTGCTTCTATTAGTTTCTTCAAATTGGGAAGAAAAAAACTATAACCCACCAAAGATCTTCTGCTACTTCTCTGGGGAGAATGGGCTTCTCAACAACATGTCCATTGTCTGATCTGAGCTTTGCTCTACTAGTCTTTCAGGGAAAGAAAAAAAAAAAGAGCCCCAAAACTTTGATCCCTGGGGAGGTGAAGCGGAAGTTGATCTTCACCATTAAATTTTTTTATAGATAGCAAAGTCCATGCTTCCACCTGCATCCAAAGCAGAGGCAGCTGGCAGAACAAAGCACCAGAGAAAAATAGCTGACCAGAATCTCTTAAATTGCCCATGTACAGGTGCAGCTTGTTTTTCATCTTGGTGGCAGTCACTAGTGATTGACAATGTTTTACCCAGAGGACTTAACCCCTTTTTCTCCTGAATGAACCAGAGTCAAGTCTTATGGTTTAGAAAACAATTCCTACCCCTACCCCTCTCTCTGTTCTAATGAAGTTCAACACAAATGAATGGCAATAGTACTTCGAACCAATGTTAACCTTCAGTGAAAGAATGAAACAGTTTCAGACAGAAGTTTTGAAAAATTATCCCTAAGCCTTTCCAGCTTGGATGCCAAGGCTGAGACACTCCTTTTGTATCGATAGACCCTCAGAGATGGCGCTCCATGGACGCTCCTCCAGAATGGGGATGATACTGTGTGTTGGATTCTCTAGGTGTTCAGTAAGTCTTAAAGTACGTGACCTAGAAAACCAATTCCTGTTTGCCCTCAGCTTTTTTTCCATCACCATCAAACAAGTTATTTTAGAGACTGTGCAGCAGAGAGAAGAGATACTGAGACGCAGCCCAATTTTAAAATTTCCAAAGATGGTGAACGGGGCAGCCTCACCTCACCAGTTCTGTGCTGTTGTGTCTGTTTCCCCCAGAATAACTCGCACTGTACCTAACATGGAGTCACTTTTCATTCTTGTGCACAAGGACATTAGCCATTTGGGGAGTCCCCCAGGAGGGTTGAATTTGTGTAGAGTCCAGACAGCCATCTGCATGGTGCTCTCTCTGTCAGTCTTTGGAACTTGCATGGTGGATGGATTGAGGGGTCACATGGGGACAAGGGAGTCTTTAACAAACAGATGAGCAAGCATCAGCAGGGCTGCATGAATAGCTCTCAGAACCTCCACAAGAAGTTCTGAACATTTGGAATGAGGCCAAGTGCCAAAGAGAAATTACCTCCTAAACATTGAGCCCTCCTAGTGAGAAGGGAAGTTTATTACTGCTGATTATAAGTTAGCACTTCAGGGGAAGGCTCCAGAGCCCGGGGGTGGACCCCTCTTGATCCTCAGCAGGGCCCTGAGCCAAGGGAAAGTGATTGTTAATAAAGTGATGGTATATGATGGATCACAGAGCTTCACGTTCTGGTAGCTGCATTATGAATCACCTCCTCTTAGCACAAGAAACCTCACAGATGAATATTCTTGATCATTTAAATGCCTGGAACACACGATAACATGAACACAGAGCATGCCCTCAATAACTCTCACAGCCATGGAGCAATAATTTGACTTCTGAATGGAAAAAATGACATGCAGACAAGGCTGACACTTCCTTGAGGGTCTTAGTAAATTTCCAGTTATCACACATGCCCAAGAGGCTTCCCACTCTGGGTCGTTCGCCTTTGAAATGAGTGAATGCTAGGTTAAGGGCATCTGTCCAGATGTTCAGGTCTCCATACTCAAGCCAGTTAATCTGGAAGTAAAATAATCAAAGGAACTCTGGGGCCCGGGAAACCAATCTATCTCATTCATAAATCAAAACTTTTGTATGAGTCTTGATATGTCGATGTGGCCAAAAGCTATTGAGTTTAAAATTTTTGAATTTTCATTAATTGTTTTGATCTTAGACATGGATAACAGCTGCTAGCGATTGTGCATGAAATAAAACACCAAGATTATGCAGAAATTATAGCCTCAGCACCATGGAGATAATCTAATGAGGCAAAAGCTTGGATGCATGCCAACTTAATCGGAACAATAGGTGCTGTCAAGCAGACAGAGATACTGCAGGAAGTAATGCCTTGGAAATGGCCCAGTCTAGAATCAGGCGGCCTAACTCCTCTCCTTGTGAGTTGATAGCGGGCACATGGAACATGCTTCTGTTTCAATCTAATTCACAGAAACTTCTGCGTCAGCAGTGAGAATAAACGCTAAATTCTACTTCATAATTTACTCCGTTCTTTTGGACTTACATCACCACTATAATCTGGAAGCAGAAGCCACACAGGCCCAGAGTGATCCACAGGGCAGCTAAGCGCTGGTGACCATCTTTTCACTTTGGACATTCATTCCACGAGGGAGAAACTCTTTCTCATTGCCATACAGATTCTAACAGATTTATGCACAAGGGGTTATATAGAATGCTCTAGGCTTTGGATATTCTTGGCCTTGGGAAAGAAAAAAAAATATTTTTTTTAAGTTTGTAAAGGTAATTACCATTATTTACAGTACTGAGGGCAAAGCCCCACCCTGGGCTTGAGGCCAAGGGATCTCAGACTAGAGTGTATTGAGGTGAGCCAACTCCAAGACAAAAGCACAATTATGCTCACATAAAAACCAACACTGGTGGTAGTGGGGTGAAGGAAACACCCACGCAAGGGGGAGGTGTGTGTAGGGAGGGGCTTGTTTTGAACTTTTGCATAAATCTTATAAATTTTTTCCTCCATGGTCCTGGGAATGAAGATTCTGCAGAGGTTTTCATCCTGGGTCTCTTGTTAAGCTGTGCCACAAGGAAAGGGACTTCCTTCTTACTTGATTTGCCAATTTATAAAACTGAACTCTAAATAAAAGCATTTCGGTAGAAAACGGGAAATGTTGTGTAAGGTGTTCTGAAGCTTTCTTCATTTCTTGGCAGAAAGGAACTCAAGCAAATCGAAAGAAGATATCTTTATTTTTTAAGCCCACCTCACTTTACCCTCCTTTCTGATTCACATCCATTTGTCCACTTAGGAAAGTGTTAAAGCAGTGGGGTTAGAAACAGCGTTGCCACAGTCTATCTGGTTCTCCAGTCAGAAAATAATTAGCGACTACCTAAACACTCACACACATTACCTTCTTGTTAAGCACGCCGTGTTATCTTCTTCTTCTTGCCAGATGATTATTTGGCTGATGTTGTAAATCAGTGACGAAGAAAGCCTGTGATGGCAGTTTAGACATGCCTCGAGGTCCACTGGCACTGCAAGGAAATGGGAAGCAGTGACGGGGAGAACTGAGACCCACCAGGCACCCACACCTGGCCTGGAATGGCTGAGCACCCTGGTCACCAGAAGGCAGGCTCCCTAGCTCGCCTGCTGCACACGCTACTTCAGGAAGCTGGATTTTCCCCTTCAGTCCGGAGGAAAATGCTCTTTGGGAAATGGATGGGGACACGTGAGGTCCTCGGGCTGTGACCTCAGTGAAGCGCAGGCTGAAGACGTTTTGGAGGATCAGCCTGCCTCTTGCCACTGCACGTGCCAGAGGCTGACACCTGATAGAACTCGAGTCACCAGTTCTGCACACCCAGCTCTTGACTGCCTGGCAGCCTTGAGGAAAGGGGAATTACAGGTGGGCTGGGCTTGAAACACTGCTATGGTCCCACCTGAGTTTCAGGTGCCCCAGGGAGTCCTTTCAACCACCTGGAATTGAGGCTGTTTCAAAGTACAGATGCAGTGTGTGTTTGTCTTGCTTTTGTTTGTGCCTGAATACAAGAACCAGCTGGAAGTCAGGTGTGGGGCACTGCAAACAATTTTGGCTGTAAATAGAGAGAAAGTAAGAATTTAAAAGCCAGGATGGGTGTGGAGGGGAGGGAGTGAGAGGGGAAAGGAAACAGATTTACTAGAGGAAATAGAAAAATACACAGAAATTTGGATTGGTGTGATACCGCTGCATAATTTCCATGATCTGTTAATATCCCTACCTACATTTCACCCCCAACTTATCGATATACAGAAAATAAGCCTTTGGACCTGTGATCTGCCTTGTTGAGTACTGAATGTGCCTATTATGCACCAGGCACTAAAGGTAACATTGGGAATAAATGATGAAAAGATATTGTCTCTCTGCAAACGGCAAGTTAACACTTATGAGATGGTTGCCATGATGATGTACACGGGCCATGATGACATAAAGGGCCAGCTATGTCTCCTGAGGGTGGTGAACGGAGACTAAAGAGGAAACACAAGAAGGAAGACCTTACACAACCCTCTTCTTCACCCCAAACGCAACCCTAATAGACACAATTCTTACAGGGATGTGAAATGCACTGGTGATGGTATTTTATTATTCATTTCTTTTAGACTAGGGTAACGTCTCCGTAGCACATAAAAATTGGAAAGAAAACATTTTTCTTAAATGCTAAAGGTTGGTGTGACTATTTCAATATGAACCTTTGAGATTCCTTTTTTCATTTTACTTAAAAAAATTTTAGTTTTATATTGGAGTACAGTTGACTTACAATGTTGTTCGTTTCAGGTGGACAGCAAAGTGAGTCAGTTATACATATATCCATTCTTTTTTAGATTCTTTTCCCATATAGGTTATTACAGAATATTGAGTAGAGTTCCCTGTGCTATACAGTAGGTCCTTGTTGATTATCTATTTTATATATAGTAGCGTGTATATGCTAATCCCAAACTCCTAATTTATTCCTCTTCCCACCTTTCCCGTTTGGTAACCCTAAGTTTGTTTTCTATGTCTGTGAGTCTGTTTCTGTTTTGTAAATAAATTCATTCGTATCATTTTTTAAGATTCTACGAATAAGTTATATCATAGGATAGTTGTCTTTGTCTGACTTACTTCACTTAGTATGATAATCTCTAGGTCCATTCGTGTTGTTGCAAATGGCATTATTTCATTCTTTATTATGGGCGACTAATATTCCATTGTGCATATGTACCACATCTTCTTTATCCATTCATCTGCTGACGGACATTTAGGCTGCTCCATGTCTTGGATATTGTAAATAGTGCTGCAATGAATATTGGGGTGCATGAGATTCATTTTTGATAAAACTATTTTGTTGAAGACTGTTCTGCAAAACACATTAGAAATTTGGAAAATATTAAATGTTTAACTTTCTTACGCATTTCTAAAATAACAGAAAGTCACTTTTTTTCAACTGTGAGGGGAAGAAGCATTTTAAAAAGAAGCCATTTCATTTTAAAAGAACATACAGTCTGTAGTTTGGCAAACTCAAGGGCAGTAATTTAGTAATTAAGAGGGGAATTTTGGAGTCAGACAAACCAGAGATATAAATCCTGACATCCCGACTTACAAGCTGTGTGATCTCCGACATACAGTGTTACCTTTCTGAACTTCAGAGTTTTTGTTTTTAAACAGGAGTAATGATAATGGTATCTACCTTGTAAGCTTATTTTGAAAATTTAATGAGATAATTATGCACATAAAGCCCCTGACAAGGAGCCTAGTACCTACCCTGTGCTCAGCAAATGGTAGCTATTATTAAAATTAGTCTATAATCATGAATAATTATAATAATAAATACTTTCCCTTTCCCTGCTAAATTATGACTATGCAGAGGACAAAGTGAATTGGAATAATGATCATTTTTTGTGAGTGAACTTAATGGCTACAGCCTACTAAAAAGGTTAAATAAGTTTTTGAGTGGAATGATCTGATAGTGCTGAAGAATGATTTATTTAAGAGGATAAATGTCAAAATCACATTTCCCTGGCTGTGTAGATGGCATGAGTGTCACAGCAGGGTTACCACAATGGCCTGCATTTCTCAAGAAGCTGACCAAATTAATGTTTATATTCAGGAGTAGTTGCACTAATCCTAAGGAGAAACAGAAGATCCAAAGTTGAAAGCACATGAGTAAAAGTTAAGGGTGTTCAATAACATCTGTAACATCAGTCCCACAGAAATCTGGATGCAAAGTGTCATGACTCTCAGCAGAACCCAAGCTGAGAACTGTCGAGCCTCATCCCTCTACACCAGGCAGCCAGGTCTATGTGTGATTCATAGACCTCTGCCTCAGGGGCTCTGGGGGGCTCCTGAAACTTTCTGTGTAAACACTGCTGGGCTGGATATTGGTCTTGCTTAAAACCAAATAAGGTCAAAGAATTGTTTGAAGCTTTTAGATATTCTTTAGGTGATAAAAATATAGGGGATGAAAATGACTAGATTCATTTACTGGCATAAACACATATAGCGTGAGGTGGTGAATTCTTACAATTAGATGCTTACACTCAGGCATTGTGATATCGTGGAATTTGTTTATGAATCTAGGAATCTTTTCTCCAGAAAATTATTGAAATTTTAAGAAAAAAGTGGTAAAGATATCAGATTCACAGGCAATGGGGTTAGATATACAAATTTTAGAAGGCTTTTGGAGGATTTTTACCCTCAGATGAATGGGAATGTAAAATATTATGCAAATCAGATAGATACTCTTCCAGATAGTTTGCCTCAATAAAAACAGTTAAAGACATGAAAGGAAGACTACACCCACATTGAAAGATTGTGTTTTTATGTAAGTAAAGTGTTGCTCAGAGGGCACTGGGGGCTTGGATAGAGGTAGCCAAAGTCACCGTCAGGATGGATCCTCCATCTTGGATTCCCAGTTTCAGGAGCAGACTGAGATGGGTCAGTGATGGTTTAATGTGGAATTCAGTGAATGCCACTGCTGATGTCAAGCAGAGAAGAAGGAAAAAGGGAGCCAGAAAAGAAGAAGAAAAGGGGAGCGTGTGAGAAAGAGAAGAGAGAATGAAAAAAGACAAAAGACAGCTGTGAAGGCGCGGTAGAATGACTACTGACATTTTCTTAGATTCCTTCCTAAATGCCCTAGTCTTACTGGGCATTTAAGATTTTTAAAAAGATTAAATTCCATTTGAGAATATCCTTTGATATTGAGCACAAGCACAGATTTATAAGAATATATATAAAACAACTATATATATATATATAAGAACTATACTTCAGTTTAAAAAAGCGTTATCTCAGGCACACAAGAAATGTTAAATAATACATTGATCAATAGACTGTCAGTTTCAATGTCATGTGCTAAGTAAGTGTCTTTATAGATATTAGGTATAGGACACTGTGAGAATACAATTATCCATGGTTAGTAATTAGGAAAGGAATCTTAGTGCATGTGTTATTTGAGATGAAACTTGAATGGAAATATACTTGGCAGAGGCTTTGGGAAAAAGGTGTCTTCAAGTCAAGAGAATAAGTCAAGGGCTTGAAGCAGCAATGGTCCCTGGAGGGCAGTAGTATGGTCTCGCTGCAGTGTGAACAGAGGACCTCCACATGCAGTCATGACATGGATGAACAGAGGGAACAGATCAGGGAGGTCTGTGCTGTGCTCTGTGGTTTGGACTTTCAGATATCAACCAAGTTTCTTACTTTTGCTGTCACTTCCAAGGTGACTGAATTTCATTTGAGAGTTTCCTGTGATATCAGAGCACAGGACTGAATTTCTAGGAATAATTGTTAAGCAAATAGGAAAAACTCACTGGATTTAGTAAGAGTGGATGGGAGTACCAGTGAAGAGTTTTAAACGGGGTGTGACGTGGTCAGGTTTGTATTTAATGAAAGGTTCTGTGGTACCTCCAAGTTAGTTGATATAATGAAGTTTTACGTGAAATGGGAATTTACTGCCCTTTAATAGAAAATGTAATTTATTTGGTAACTTGAATAAAAACTATTTGGCTTCAATATACAACGCACAAAATGATTTTGTTTTACTTGATTTGTGAAAAGGTTTTGAAAAGGGACTCTGGCATTTTCTGCACATCTCCTTCTTCCTCTGTCTACAAAATACAATAAAAAAATTTTTTACATGTTTTTATTTGGCCTCTGTTACAACTTTACATTTTAAGTTCTTGTATTTAAAAATATATTTAAATATAGGACGGCAGCAAAAACCAACACTTTATAGCTGACTACAGGAAGAGATCATAAATTGATCTGAAAAGACCCACATCCAAATTAGTGTTATTATATAATGTTGCCTCTTGTACAGGGAACATATTGGCTTTCCATATAACTTATTTCCACAGTTTTCAGATGTCAGTGATGGGTTTTCCTGGTTGGAAAGAACACAGCACTGGGAGGAGGACAGCTGGACGCTGATTAACAGTTATTGGGCAAGTCACTCAACCTCTCTGTGATTGGTTTGAAAAATGGGGGACTTTTCTGTTTAACAAAGATTGTCATGAGGCTCAAGTTTAGTAATGTATGTGGAAGTCCTCTGAAAACCACTGCGGGGTGATGGTGGCAGTAAACATGTGGCAATTTCAAGGTGAAACACAGAGTAGAAGAGTTGAGGCTCCTGGTTCAACTGTCCACTCAGCTCCTGCCCACTGCTTGACAAACAGGCTTTCAATAATCAGCTGGTGAATAAATTGAAAGCGATCATACACGCTTTGAAGAAACATGAAAAGTGTTGAAGTTATTGATGATCTTTAACTATAAGGATATATTTAGGCAAGCTGTCAGTAACTCCAGCTATTGATACGTAAATAGAATCAGTCCTTATCTGTATCCAATTGTCAACATAGTAAAAAAACCAAAAATCAAAGAAAACGACCTCTTGTGCGTGCACCGAAATGTCTCTCTCTGGACTCTCTGCTATCACCTTATACTTTTCCTACTTTCAACCCTCACTCATTCAAATTCACCACTTATAACAACCTAGTGTTAAAGGGGAATTTACCTGAATGTAGACCACGCTCTATACGGGATGTTATTCTTAGTTGTGTAGGAGGTTGAAGAAGTTTAGCATTTTTCAAGAATTAGGATTGAATAATTCAGCTTTAAGGTAACTGAGAATGTTACCTAGTAAATAGCAGTAGGAGTAGGAGGTGGGGTCCTGGCCCTGGATTCTGTGACCCTGGACAAGTACGAAAAAGAAGGGTCTTCCTTTTTATGTTTTGATCTCTCTCTTCCATTTCCAGAGTTTTACATAGATGAGCTCTGAAGGGAGCTTTTCCAGTGGAGAGGAGTGGAAGGATACAAAAGCATTCCTACATGGTCTCTTGCTCACTTTTCCCCTTGGGTTATTCAGTTTGGGGTTCTGTGGTTGCTTTTCTCTAAAACTTAAGCTCAAGCAACAAAGTTCTCTGGTCCTCTGAACAGAATACATTTTCAATAGCAAGGATAAAGGGAAAGACAATCACTGGAGAAAATACAAAGAGCATCAGGTGTTTACAGTTAGCCTTTGGCAACTGGGCTGAAACCACTGCCCCTTGCCTGCCTGGCTTCTCACCTCTGTTTCTGCTGAGCAAGACCCATCCTATTCTTTACCACCTGGAACCTTTCCCTTCTCATGAAAACTTCCAGATTCAAGGTTCCCACTCTCCCTTGTGTCCTCTTGTTTGTAGTCCGAGGAACTCCGACCTTCCAAAGGAAATGCGCCAGGCTGTGGACATTGATATGCTGATTTCATTTTTAGGGGCAGAATCTCCACTCCCCCAGCAAGGAGGCTTGCTTACTAAGGTCCATCCTTAACACCAAACACTTAACACCTGTATCAAATTACACACATCAGGTAAAGAGAGGGTCATTCTTTCACATCGATATGAACTGACAAAGAACTTACTGTTATACAGGAAAATCTATTTTGGCAAAAAAAAATTTACATTTTTTTTCTTTCTCTGTGTTGCAGCAGGGATCATTTCTGTATTTATCTGTGCTCTAAGTTTGCAAGATGGCAGGATTATGGGTTCCAGGAGAGAATGACACACAGATGGAGAAGGTGGTCTTGTGAGTCTTGCTTACAGGGAGAGGATGTGTTCGAGAGAGAACTGACCTCAAATCTCCCAGGAGAGAATCCCATCATAACTACAACAGGCATGCATGCCAACCTAACGATATCATCCCCTACCCAGGGCCGTCCCTCTTCAGGGAAAGACTGCGCAACACAGAGAATAGATTAAACACTCAGCTCAGGATCTTTCCTATATTCTAGACCTTCTTTATTTTGGCATTAAAAAGTGACAAATTTGTCCTTGGCCACGGGACACTCTAAACAGAGCTATATTCATGTTTGAAAGAAAAAAACTACCTTTACTTCATGGGACTGTAGGATTTGCAGCAACTCTAGTTTGTCTGTCGCAAGTGTATTGGATGTTTCAGTTTGCCAGACCTGTCATGAGAAATTAATTACAGGATGTTGCAGAAATGGCAAAGCTCCAGCAGCATCTTGCATAGTTTAATATAGCCCCGTTTCCCCATTTCAATGTATTTGTGGTTAGATAAATCCTCAGAAATTTACAGCTGCTATAGACTAGCTTATTATGTACTCTGCCTGCACACATGATAAGTATAAGAATTTGATGTTCGTAAAGTGCATAGATTTCACTGACATTTCTTTACCACGATGGAAATATTTAGTTGCTAAAAGTAGCATGTGCAGATACTTCTGAACATTAACTTCTTCTGTATTAACAGGCAGGGATGTTAAAAACATCACCGTGCTTAGCCATCTTCCACTTATTTTAAATCGAATAACTGTAGCTCCGGAAAAAGTTGTGTGGAGTGTTTACATAAAATGGTCCCATGAACAAATTAAACAGAAAAAAAATTAACTACTGATTCTCAGTTGAAATCACTGAAAAACTGAACCGTAGCGACCACGTTTTTCTCCAGGGAACCTTCTTCCTTTGGTCTAGTGACTGCTTTTTCACAAGCTTCAGCTGTTCATTTTTGCTCCAGCAACAAGCTATTTTCCTCGCCTTCCTTTTTCCTCCTTTTGTACTTTTTTTTTCTTAACTATAATTGTTCCCTCTTAACAGTAAATCAGCTCGTTCCAAGCAACTTTAAAGATTGGCAATATATGTTTACTTATATAATTGCTGTATAAAAAAAAATCCTACATTTTCCTCTACCAAATTCTTTCACAATTCTTCACAAGGATCCAAGTGATGAGTTAAGAAAAAGTGAACTAGAATGAGTAAAAATCAGATTGTTTAGTACTTTTAGAGGTGAATGACATTGAAGGATATATAGTTGGACCATTCTGACACAAGTAATAGAACATGTGTTATGCATGGTTATAGATGTACTTACTTATGACACCTTTCCCCTCTTTAGATTGTGAGTAGATAGTAAAACTGTAGATTCTTAGCAGCTTTATCCTCCCTAACTTTCTGAGACAATCAAAATAACCCATCCATAATCAGAATGAATTTGAGGTGTTAGAAGAGCAACTTTCGAAAACAGGGGGCTCACAACATATGCTTGATGTAGATGTGAAGAGATCATTAGAAAAAAAGCATTCTTTGTGTTTACAAAACAGATGTTTTTATGTTATCCAGTTCCCGCCTTAAGTTAAAGTATTCCCTATTCACTTTAATAATTAGAGCAGAAGGATATGATGAATGAAGTACCTCATTACCAAGTTTGCTTTCCGGGTCTCTGCAGAGAGTAGCTGTCTGCTTTTGCCTAGCTGGTCCATTGTTAACCCTAAATGATGCTGACATTCAGTTCGCCTGCAGATAATTGGGTCCATCCACAGACTGAGTTTGCCACTCAACAGAGCCTTTTGATTGACGTGACTCTTGATGTTTTTATTTTCTCTTATGTGACTGGGATACTGTTTCTTGAATAAAATGTTACTGTCCATGTGTTAGTTTGAGTCCACAGAATCGATTCCTTAAAAAAATGTAAGAATTAGAGTATGGAGTAAAGATTTTGCAAAACAAATATGGGGTAAAGACATTATCAGTTTTTTTAAAAAAAATTCACTCAGATATGGTATTTCATTTTATGTAGGTCACGGCTGCATGGAAGACATATGAGATGTTTCTAGTCTCTGAGTGTGGTTGTACGTTCATCAGGTTGCTTCCTTACTCTGTGTGGGCTGGAGACCAACTCTAGGTGCTACTGGCTCACTGCACCCAGCACCTGAGGTGGGTGGGGACCTTTGAGGTGCCCCAGTGGAGTATGACAAACCTCCATGGACAGCAAGCAACACACTGACTGACCGTGTGCACTTGGACAAGTTGCTTAACTTTCAAAGCCCCGGTTTCCTTATTTGCAGGGCAGGGAAGATTTTATCTTCCTCCTGGGTTTGAAGTGAGGACTGAATGAGGTCACGTACATAAAGTGAAGATTTGGGGAATCTCTTCTGTAGTCAAGTCCAATGAGGTAGAAATCAACAAATATAGAGCTTCAAAAGTTGGACTAGTGAAAAATGTTCCCATAATCTACTTAACAGATATGGACCTCAGATGGAAATCATTGAAATACGTATAAAAGTATAAGGTCATGAGTTTTTTATATAGTTTCTAGAACTTTCTAACCCTCTGAAAAATAGTTGTGAGTTAAATATATGACTAAAATAACATGACATATAAAGTTATAAAATGATAAGTTATTTCCCAGATAGTCTTGCTGAACTTCCTAAAGAGAAAATATCTTTCTCTAATAAAACTTTTCTGTAACTGAAAAATAAAATTAATGTCAAGTATCCATTTTTTTTGGAAAAAGGTTTCAAAAGTAGCAAGTGTTAACCATTTAAAACACTGATTTCATATTTAAAAGGTGCATCTTAAACATGAATTTGCATTCATGGTGTAAAATATTTCAAGTTTTAAATCTTTTTAAAACTTGCTTTTTATTCTAGCTTTGCAAATCCTATTCATTGTATAGTTTTGATACTGAAGAAACTCGAATCTTCAAGACAGAGTAGAATCAATAATTGGGAAATTAATTTGTAAGAATGACATTATTTATTATCTAGAAAAGATAGTGTCAAATTGCTACTTGTTTGTAGAAAAGAGACTATAAAATGGGATAGAATTCAATAATTTTAGGATAAAAATAAAACAAAGTTAATTTATTACTAAGTAAATAGTCTGATTTCTCTGCTTGATTATAATTTGGACTTATTACTTGGAGGGCACTCTTATGGTCTCCCCCACCCCATCTCATCTTAGAAGGTGGTGAAGATTATTAATTAATAATAATTAATCTATTCACAAACATAACCCAAATCTTGCTTTGTCAACAGGACAAAAAAGAAAAGAAATGGGCTTTGAGTAGAAACAACTTTTCCTGGTGTTTGCCTCAATTGTTATTTTTGCCTTCAGCAGTTACAATATAAAAATAACCCTTTATTTTTCATATGAACATTGGGATTTCAGCAAATGTTTAGCTCCTCTGACATATTATTTTATTATTGTCTTGATTTAAAATCATTTTGCAACTTGCTGAAATTCTTTGTAATTAAAACCAAAATCAGAGAATCTACACACATCTCAAAACTATGAGCTGAAACTGCAGAGAGTCACATATTTTTATTTTTTTCATTATCAAGTGCATTAACAAGAAAGAAAAAACAAGCCTGTACAAGGGTGACTCAAGCTGGCTGGGTCCAGCTGTACCTGAAGCACAGACGTGTGCATCTAGAACAGGGGAGCTTGGTACTATCGGAACACATTTCTGTGCTAATGGCTGAGGGCTTCAGCAGTCATCAATGCCACTCACCACTTTCAAAAATGCCCCCCTCCCCCCAAGTTCTACACAGCACAGGCAAGTTTACCAATTTTCATGCCTCTACAACATGTGCAGGGGTAAGAGTCAAATATATTTCTACTAGAAGATTTTTCACATCCGGTATACATCTGGGCAAAATTTACACCTCAATGCCCAACACTGTTTTTCTCACTTCTTACTTTAATGGAATCAATTGTCTAATTTGGTAAATAAGTTTTCTAATTTTATATTAGTTTTGACCTTCTTGAAGTTAAATATTTTATTGACAGACTTAAAATCACACAGTTTTAAGAAGAGTCGAGTGAAAAACAAAGAGATGAACTTTCCCATTTTATAACATCTCACTTCAAAATATATGGTCACATAGTAATGACACTGTTACTCTGGAACTAAAGAAATAAATAATTCAATGTAAAAATTTAAAAACAAATTAAAAAATTTAAAAACAAAAATTTAAAAACAAGGTAAACATTTGTTACCTTTTAATGCCTTTCTTACTTGGACCATTTTGAATACACAAAATCCTGAAGCTGCTTATCTTTATTTTAAATAAAGTTAAATTTAAATAGCAGATATTTCATATTCTGAGTATATCATCACACACAGAACCACATTACAGATATAATATTAAATGATTACTTTATGGACATCCTAACAATGCAAACACTTTTTCCTCATATTTGCTGTGTGGCAATTATGGTTTTTCTTTATTGATTTTTCCAAGAATGGTAATGTAATTTTGATGCAGTTACTAATAAATACAAGTACCAATACTTTGATCAACAGCAAACACAATGGTTTATAACAATTAAGCTTTTCAAAAGGCCACATTTATTTTTCCACCCATACCTTGCTTCTGATTTTTCTAGATTCTTTCATAAGGATAAGAAATAGTAGAGCCTTCCTTTCTTCCTGGCCATCTGAAATTTCTGAACTCTGAAGAGAAATTCCATTTGGTTTAATTTGTCATTTCATTTCTGTATATTTGGTTCCTTGCCCCTTCATTCTTCTTCAGCTCTTTACTAGAAGAAAATGACACAAAATGTACTAAATGAACTTAAACAATACCTTCTAGTTACAACAAATCTTGGCATGCCCAGGCAACAGCACAAGTAATAAAACACACACACACACACACACACACACACACACACACACACGACCAAAATACTAATTTGTCTTCTTGAACGTACTTCTAGTTTAACTTCTAGAATTAACTTCTAGCTTGCCTCTTGAACATACAGTTAAATTAACATCTTTTAGTGTCATCAGCAGTTGCTAAAGGCCTGATCCAGCACTGACTAGTTAACTTAAGCAAAAAAGAAATACATTTCTCAAATACAGACAATAAGCACTGCAAACCCTCAGTAACTTCCAGAAATTAAGTGCAGGCAATCAGAGTTTATAACATTCTTCATTCACCGGAAAAAAAATTGTCATGGAAGATGCTTCAGGTTAGTGACTGGAAAGCATATAGGCCATTTTATTAAACAGCACTCTTTCATTTAGTCTATGGCTATGTCTTCTTTTAGAAGTGAGTAAACTATTATAGCTTTTCAAATAAATCCAAAAAATGGTATGTGGCATTTTTGATTGACAAAGGTAGTGACGGTTAACTATGTATCTAGATGCAGCTTTGAAATAAAACAAATTATACCATGAATAAAAGTCAAGAACCAATAGGCAGATGAAACAAGATGTTGCTTCTTTAGAGACCATGTAGTAAGTACACCAAAACTAGAGGGTGATAAACTAGGGGTTGAGCCTGAAATTTTTTGATGCAATTATTTACATATCAGTGATGAGTATCTGGACTTACACAAAACTGTTGTTGTCCTTCTTCTGAACAGAAAGGGTTTAACATTTGGTTGCTCTTAGAAAACAACTTCAATCTAAGGATAATGGCAAGCTGATTAGGTGGTGGTCAATTCCATTGATCACTCCTGAGAAAAGTAGAGGCTAGAGCATCATGGCAAAAAAGGATGTGCTAATAACCATTCCCTAACCCTAAACCGGAAGGTTAGGGAACATCTGTGCCTTTAGGGACAGGCCCAATCTTTTACTTTTTAAATTTATTTTACTGAAGTACATTTGATTTACAATGTTGTGTTAATTTCTGCCGTACAGCAAAGTGATTCAGTTATACATATATTGTGTGTGTGTGTATACATATATATATATGGATATATATATATATATATATATTACACACACACATTCTTTTTCATATTCTTTTCTGCTATGGTTTATGGCCCAATCTTAAATAAATGGTTGTACTGCCTTTCCATATGAGGGAAAAAAAATCCTTTGTCAGTCCTTGTTTTCTGATTTTAAAATTTTTAAACCAGTATTATATAATATATAGAAGCCCCAAAATGTTTCAAGTGAACATGCTCACAAACGCAAGTAAGGTAGACCGTAAAATGGTACAGCTATGGTGAGGTAAGGTACAATCTCACCAGGGGCAAAAAAGGGCATCATACTGTCCTGGTGTGTATATAGGTACAGCATATAAAACTTGCCTCAAATTAGGGTCTGACAAAAGTGGGGAAGGAAAGGCTCAAATGGATGCTGAGCTCAAGTCACCCAGAGACCCTATAAACGTCTGCAAGGAACAGCGAGGAAGGTAAAGGACCTCAGAGGAGTAATGAGACAAACAGGGTGAGAGGAGGAGTTTATGAGAGCGGTAGGACAAAACCAAGGAAGAAAATCAGAAAAGGGAGGGAGAGGAAGAGAACAGCTGGAAACGAGTGAGATGGATCCTGCACAAGACAGTAGGACAAGTTAAATCAATCAGACTGAGGCTGCATTGTGAGAAGTAAACACAGGAGCCAGGAGGACCCTCAAGAGGGGGAACCTGAAGAGAAACTTAACTGGAAAAAGCTAAAGTAGGCAGTAAAGATAACATATTTAAGGGAAATGACTCAGACTAAGAAGAGGAAGGAACACTGAATACAGAATGACAAAGACTATCTATGAAAGGGAGAAAGGGGACAGAATAAAAGGAAAAGGAGAAGAAACTTCCAAGTGCACACCTTGGACAAGGAACAGCCCCCTTCGGACAACAGGGAACGAGCAAGAGGGACACAGCAGCACGATGATGGCTGCTGACAGCACAGGGACCGAACACCTAAGAGGCAGCAGAGACTTGCTGACAAGGGAAGAGATGTCATCTAAGTAAGACACCAGCAGGAAAACAAACCCAGGTTTTCTCTGTGGTATCTCCTCATAAAGTATCCTCGTAACATAACAGAGGGAGAGAGTAACAGAGTGAGGGCCGATAAAGGCAAATCATGTGAAAAGAGAAAGGAAAATCTCACAGCAGGATTTTGAAAATGAGTAAGAAACCAGGTTAGTGTTTGTGTGTATGGTATGTGTGAAAAATAAGACTCCTAAAAATACTGGGCCCTACTCCACAAGAAATTCAATCCAATGAGTATTCCCTGAAGTTTTACTATGTGGCCAGACACCAGGCTAAGTACTGGGGAGAGAAAATGTGAGCATGCTATAGCCCCCGCCCGGCAAGTACTTACCATTTAATCAGAGTTAAAAGGCAAAGCATGAGGGACCTTCAAGATGGCAGAGGAGTGAGACGTGGAGATCACCTTCCTCCCTACAAATATACCAGAAATACATCTACATGTGGAACAATTCCTACAGAACACCTACTGAACGCTGGCAGAAGACCTCAGACCTCCCAAAAGGCAATAAATTCCCCACGTACCTGGGTAGGGCAAAAGAAAAAAGAATAAACAGAGACAAAAGAATAGGGACGGGACCTGCCCCAGTGGGAGGGAGCTGTGAAGGAGGAAAGGTGTCCACACACCAGGAAGCCCCTTCGCGGGCGGAGACTGCGGGTGGCGGAGGGGGTACCTTCGGTGCCGCGGAGGAGAGTGCAGCCACAGGGGTGCAGAGGGCAAAGTGGACAGATTCCCACACAGAGGATCGGTGCCAACCGGCACTCACCAGCACGAGAGGCTTGTCTGCTCACCCGCTGGGGCGGGCGGGGGCTGGGAACTGACGACTGGGCTTGGGTCGGATCCCGGGGAGAAAACTGGGGTTGGCGGTGTGAACACAGCCTGAAGGGGTTAGTGCGCCACGGCTAGCCGGGAGGGAGTCGGAAAAGGTCTGGACCTGTTTAAGGGGCAAGAGACCACTGTTTCAGGGTGTGTGAGGAGAGGGGATTCAGAGAGCCACCTAAATGAGCTCCAGAGACGGGCGCGAGCCGCGGCTATCAGCGCGGGCCCCAGAGACGGGCATGAGACGCTAAGGCTGCTGCTGCCGCCACCAAGAAGCCTGTGTGCGAGCACAGGTCACTATCCACACCCCCCTTCCGGGGAGCCTGTGCAGCCCGCCACTGCCAGGGTCACTGGATCCAGGGTCAACTCCTCCGGGAGAACGCACGGCGCGCCTCAGGCTGGTGCAACGTCATGCCGGCCTCTGCCCCCGCAGGCCCGCCCCGCACTCCGTGCCCCTCCCTCCCCCCCGGCCTGAGTGAGCCAGAGCCCCCGAATCAGCGGCTCCTTTAACCCCGTCCTGTCTGAGCAAAGAACAGACGCCCTCAGGTGACCTACACGCAGAGGCGGGGCCAAACCCAAAGCTGAGCCCGAGGAGCTGTGCGAACAAAGAAGAGAAAGGGAAATTTCTCCCAGCAGCCTCAGGAGCAGCAGATTAAATCGCCACAATCAACTTGATGTACCCTGCATCTCTGGAATACCTGAATAGACAATGAATCATCCCAAAATTGAGGCGGTAGACTTTGGGAGCAACTGTAGACTTGGGGTTTGCTTTCTGCATCTAACTTGTTTCTGGTTTTATGTTTATATTAGTTTAGTATTTAGAGCTTATTATCATTGGTAGATATGTTTACTGATTTGGTTGCTCTCTTCCTTTTTTAAAATATATATAGACATATATATATATCTTTTCATTTTTCTCTTTTTGTGTGTATATGTATGCTTGTGTGATTTTTGTCTGTATAGCTTTGCTTTTACCATTTGTCCTACGGTTCTGTCTGTCCGTTTTTTTTTTCTTTTTTTTTGTATAGTTTTTGGCACTTGTTATCATTGGTGGATTTGTTTTTAGGTTTGGTGGCTCTCTTCTTTCCTTTTTTTTCTTTTGTGGTACGTGGGCCTCTCACTGTTGTGGCCTCTCCCGTTGCAGAGCACAGGCTCCGGACGCGCAGGCTCAGTGGCCATAACTCACGGGCCCAGCCGCTCCGCAGCATGTGGGATCTTCCCGGACCAGGGCACGAATCCATATACCCTGCATTGGCAGGCAGACTCTCAACCACTGTGCCACCAGGGAAGCCCCTCTTTCTTTCATTTTTTTTAAATTACATTTTATTTTTTATTTTAGTAAATTTATTTTATTATATTTTCTTTTCTTCTTTCTTTCTTCCTTTCTATCCCTTCCTTCCTTCCTTCCTTTCTTCCTTCCTCCCTCCCTCCCTCCCTTCCTTTCTTTTTTTGTCTCCCTTTTCTTCTGAGCCGTGTGGCTGACAGAGTCTTGGTGCTCTGGCTGGGAGTCAGGCCTGAGGCTCTGAGGTGGGAGAGCCGAGTTCAGGACACTGGTCCACAAGAGACCTCCTGGCTCCACGTAATATCAAACAATGAAAGCTCTCCCAGAGATCTCCATCTCAATGCTAAGACCCAGGTCTGCTCAATGACCAGCAAGCTACAGTGCTGAATACCCTATGCCAAACAACTAGCAAGACAGGAACACAACCACACCCAATAGCAGAGAGGCTGCCTAAAATCATAATAAGGCAACAGACAACCCAAAACATGCCACCAGACGTGGCCCTGCCCACCAGAAAGACAAGATCCAGCCTCATCCAGAAAAACACAGGCACTAGGCCCCTCCACCAGGAAGCCTACACAACTCACTGAACCAACCTTAGCCACTGGAGCAGAAACCAGAAACAATGGGAACTACAAACCTACAGCCTGCAGAAAGGAGACCCCAAACACAGTAAGTTAAGCAAAATGAGAAGACAGAGAAATACACAGCAGATGAAGGACCAAGGTAAAAACCCACCAAACCAAACAAATGAAGAAGAAATAGGCAGTCTACCTGAAAAAGAATTCAGAGTAATGATAGTAAAGATGATCTAAAATCTTGAAAATAGAATGGAGAAAATACAAGAAATGTTTAACAAGGACCTAGAAGAACTAAGGAGCGAACAAAGAATGATGAACAACATAATAAATGAAATTTAAAATTCTCTAGAAGGAATCAATAGCAGAACAACTGAGGCAGAAGAACAGATAAGTGACCTGGAAGATAAAGTAGTGGAAATAACTACTGCAGAGCAGAATAAAGAAGAAAGAATGGAAAGAATTGAGGACACTCTCAGAGACCTCTGGGACATTATATGTACCAACATTCAAATTACAGGGGTCCCAGAAGTAGAAGAGAAAAAGAAATGGACTGAGAAAATATTTGAAGAGATTATAGTTGTAAACTTCCCTAATATGGGAAAGGAAATAGTCAATCAAGTCCAGGAAGTGCAGAGTCCCAAAAGGATAAATCCAAGGAGAAACACGCCAAGACACATATTAATCAAACTATGAAAAATTAAATACAAAGAACAACTACTAAAAGCAGCAAGGGAAAGGCAACAAATAACATACAAGGAAACTCCCATAAGATTAACAGCTGATCTTTGACCAGAAACTCTGCCAAGCCAGAAGGGAGTGTCAGGACATATTTAAAGTGATGAAAGGCAAAAACCTATAACCAAGATTACTCTACCCAGCAAGGATCTCATTCAGATTAGACGGAGAAACTAAAACCTTTACAGATAAGCAAAAGCGAAGAGAATTCAGCACCACCAAACCAGCTTTACAACAAATGCTAAAGGAACTTCTCTAGGCAGGAAACACAAGAGAAGGAAAAGATCTACAATAACAAAGACAAAACAATTAAGAAAATGGTAACAGGAACATATAAATCGATAATTACCTTAAATGTAAATGGTTTAAATGCTCCAACCAAAAGACACAGACTGGCTGACTGGATTCAAAAACAAGACCCATATATATGCTGTCTACAAGAGAACAACTTCAGACCTAGGGATACAGACTGAAAGTGAGGGGATGAAAAAAGATATTCCTTGCAAATGGAAATCGAAAGAAAGGTAGAGTAGCAATTCTCATATCAGACAAAACAAACTTTAAAATAAAGACTATTACAAGAGACAAATGACACTACATAATGATCAAGGGATCAATCCAAGAAGATTGAACAATTGTAAATATTTATGCACCCAACATAGGAGCACCTCAATACTTATGGCAAATGCTAACAGACATAAAAGGGGAAATCGACAGTAACACAATCATAGCATGGAACTTTAACCCCTCACTTTCACCAATGGACAGATCATCCAAAATGAAAATAAATAAGGAAACACAAGCTTTAAATGACACATTAAACAAGATGGACTTAATTGATATTTATAGGACATTCCATCCAAAAACAACAGAATATACTTTCTTCTCAAGTGCTCATGGAACATTCTCCAGGATAGATCATATCTTGGGTCACAAATCAAGCCTTGGTAAACTTAAGAAAATTAAAATCGTACCAAGTATCTTTTCTGACCACAACACTATGAGACTGGATATCAATTACAGGAAAAAATCTGTAAAAAATACAAACACATGGAGGCTAAACAATACTCTACCAAATAACCAAGAGATCACTAAAGAAATCGAAGAGGAAATCAAAAAATACCTAGAAACAAATGACAATGAAAACACAACGACCCAAAACCTATGGGATGCAGCAAAAGCAGTTCTAAGAGGGACGTTTATAGCAATACAATCCTACCTCAAGAAACAAGAAACATCTCAAATAAACAACCTAACTTTACACCTAAAGCAATTAGAGAAAGAAGAAGAAAAAACCCCCAAAGTTAGCAGAAGGAAAGAAATGATAAAGACCAGATCAGAAATAAATGAAAAAGAAATGAAGGAAATGATAGCAAAGATCAATAAAACTAAAAGCTGGTTCTTTGAGAAGATAAACAAAATTGATAAACCATTAGCCAGACTCATCAAGAAAAAAAGGGACAAGACTCAAATCAACAGACTTAGAAATGAAAACAGGAGAAGTAACAACTAACACTGAAGAAATACAGAGGATCATGAAAGATTACCACAAGCAACTATATGCCAATAAAATGGACCACCTGGAAGAAATGGAGGAATTCTTAGAAAGCACAACCTCTCCAGACTGCACCAGGAAGAAACAGAAAATATAAACAGACCAATCAAAGCACTGAAGTTGAGACTGTGATTAAAAAACTTCTAACAAACAAAAGCCCAGGACCAGATGGCTTCACAGGCGAATTCTATCAAACATTTAGAGAAGACCTAACACCTATCCTTCTCAAACTCGTCCAAAATATAGCAGGGGAGGAACACTCCCAAACTCCTTCTATGAAGCCACCATCACCCTGATACAAAAACAGACAAAGATGTCACAAAAAAAGACAACTACAGGCCAATATCACTGATGAACACAGATGCAAAAATCCTCCACAAAGTACTAGCAAACAGAATCCAACAGCACATTAAAAGGATCATACACCATGATAAGTGGGGTTTATCCCAGGAATGCAAGGATTCCTCAATACACGCAAATCAATCAATATGATGCACCATATGAAAATATTGAAGGAGAAAAACTATATGATCATCTCAATAGATGCAGAAAAAGCTTTCGACAAAATTCAACACCCACTTATGATAAAAACCTTCCAGAAAGTAGGCACAGAGGGAACGTACCTCAACATAATAAAGGCCATATAAGACAAACGCACAGCCAACATTGTTCTCAATGGTGAAAAACTGAAACCATTTCCACTAAGATCAGGAAGAAGACAAGGTTGCCCACTCTCACCACCATTATTCAACATAGTTTTGGAAGTTTTAGCCACAGCAATCAGAGAAGAAAAAGAAATAACAGGAGTCCAAGTCAGAAAAAGATGAATTAAAACTGTCACTGTTTGCAGATGACATGGTACTATACACAGAGAATCCTAAAGATGCTACCAGAAAACCACTAGAGCTAATCAATGAATTTGGTAAAGCAACAGGATACAACATTAAGGCACAGAAATCTCTTGCATTCCTATACACTAATAATGAAAAATCAGAAAGAGAAAATAAGGAAACAGTCCCACTTACCACTGCAGCAAAAAGAATAAAATAACTAGGAATAAACCTACCTAAGGAGACAAAAGACCTATATGCAGAAAACTGTAAGACAATGATGAAAGAAATTAAAGATGATACAAACAGATAGATATACGATGTTCTTGGATTGGAAGAATCAACACTGTGAAAATGAGTATACTACCCAAAGCAATCTATATATTCATGCAATCTCTATCAAACTACCAATGGCATTTTTCACAGAACTAGTACAAAAAAATTTCACAATTTGTATGGAAACACAAAAAGACCCCAAAGAGCAAAAGCCATCTTGAGAAAGAAAAATGGAGCTGGAGGAATCAGGCTCCTGGACTTCAGACTATACTGCAAAGCTACAGTAATCAAGACAGTATGGTACTGGCACGAAAACAGCAATATAGATCAGTGGAACAGGATAGAAAGCCCAGAGATAATGTCACACACATATGGTCACCTTATCTTTGATAAAGGAGGCAAGAATATACTGTGGAGAAAAGAGAGCCTCTTCAATAAGTGGTGCTGGGAAAACTGGACAGCTACATGTAGAAGAATGAAATTAGAACACTCCCTAACACGATACACAAAAATAAACTCAAAATGGATTAAAGACCTAAATGTAAAGCCGGATACTATAAAACTGTTAAAGGAAAACATGGGCAGAACACTCTATGACATAAATCACAGCAAGATCCTTTTTGACCCACATCCTAGCGAAATGGAAATAAAACCAAAAATAAACAAATGGGAATTAACAAAACTTAAAAGCTTTTGCACAGCAAAGGAAACTATAAAAAAGATGAAAAGACAACCCTCAGAATAGTTGCAAATGAAGAAACTGACAAAGGATTAATCTCCAAAATATACAAGCATCTCACACAGCTCAATATCAAAAAAACAAACATCCCAATCCAAAAATGGGCAGAAGACCTAAACAGACATTTCTCCAAAGAAGATATACAGATCACCAACAAACTCATGAAAGGATGCTCAACATCACTAATCATTAGAGAAATGCAAATCAAAACTACAATGAGGTATAACTTCACACCAGTCAGAATGGCCATCGTCAAAAAATCTACAAACACTAAATGCTGGAGAGGGTGTGGAGGGAAGGGAACTCTCTTGCACTGTTGGTGGGAATGTAAATTGATACAGCCACTATGCAGAACAGTATGGAGGTTCCTTAAAAAACTAAAAGTAGAACTACCATATGACCCAGCAATCACACTACTGGGCATATACCCTGAGAAGACCATAATTCAAAAAGCGTCATGTACCAAAACGTTCATTGCAGCTCTATTTACAATAGCCAGGACATGGTAGCAACCTAAGTGTCCACTGACAGATGAATGCATAAAGATGATGTGGCACATATATACAATGGAATATTACTCAGCCATAAAAAGAAATGAAACTGAGTTACTTGTAGTGATGTGGATGGACCTAGAGTCTGTCATACAGAGTGAAGTAAGTCAGAAAGAGAAAAACAAATACCGTATGCTAACACATATATATGGAATCTAAAGGAAAAAGGAGTTTTGAAAAACCTAGGGGCAGGACAGGATAAAGACACAGACGTAGAGAATGGACTTGAGGAGATGGGGAGGGGGAAGGGTAAGCTGGGATGAAGTGAGAGAGTGGCATGGACAAATATACACTACCAGATGTAAAACAGACAGGTAATGGGAAGCAGCCACATAGCACAGGGAGATCAGCTTGGTGCTGTGTGACTACCTAGAGGGGTGGGATAGGGAGGTTGGGAGGGAGACACAAGAGGGAGGATATATGGGGATATATGTGCATGTATAGCTGATTCACTTTGTTATAAAGCAGAGACTAACACACCATGGTAAAGCAATCATACTGCAGTAAAGATGTTAAAAAAAAAAGGGAAAAAGGCAAAGCATTTGTAACAGAAATAACTCTGAACTTGGAGCCAGAAGATCAAGTCCTAGTTCAGGCATTTTTTAACTCTGACTCTCAGACCTTGATTTCTTTAAATGCATAAAGAATGGGCTGTAGTAAAAAATTTCCAAAATTACTTTTGTTTTAAAAGAAATGATCAAGTATAAACAGATAGAGAGATATACCATGTTCTTGGATTGGAAGAATCAATATTGTGAAAATGACTATACTACCCAAAGCAATCTACAGATTCAGTGCAATCCCTATCAAATTGCCAATGGCATTTTTTTACAGAGCTAGAACAAAAAATCTTAAAATTTGTAGGGAGACAGAAAAGATCCCTAATTGCCAAAGCAATCTTGAGGGAAAAAAACGGAGCTGGAGAAATCAGACTCTCTGACTTCAGATTATACTACAAAGCTACAGTAATCAAGACAGTATGGTACTGGCAAAAAAACAGAAATATACATCAATGGAACAGGATAGAAAACCCAGAGATAAACCCACACACCTATGGTCAACTAATCTATGACAAAGGAGCCAAGGATATACAATGGAGGAAAGACAGTCTCTTCAACAAGTGGTGCTGGGAAATCTGGACAGCTACATGTAAAAGAATGAAATTAGAACAATCCCTAACTGTATATACAAAAATAATCTCAAAGTGGATTAAATACCTAAATGTAAGACCAGATACTACAAAACTTTTAGAGGAAAATACAGGAATAACATTCTTTGACATAAGTCACAGCAAGATCTTTTTTGACCCACCTCCTAGAGTAATGTAAATTAAAAAAAAAAAGAAACAAATGGGGCCTAATGAAACTTAAAAGCTTTTACACAGCAAAGGAAAGTATAAACAAGACGAAAAGACAACCCTCAGAATGGGAGAAAATATTTGCAAACGAATCAACAAAGGATTAATCTCCAAAATATATGAACAGCTCATGCAGCTCAGTATTAAAAAAACAAACAACAATCAAAAAACGGAGAGAAGACTTAAATAGACATTTCTCCAAAGAAGACATACAGATGGCCAAGAGGCACATGAAAAGCTGCTCAACATCACTAATTATTAGAGAAATGCAAATCAAAACTACAGTGAAGTATCACCTCACACCGGTTAGCATGGGCATCATCAGAAAATTTACAAACAACAAATGCTGGAGAGGGTGTGGAGAAAAGGGAAGCTTCTTGCACTGTTGATGGGAATGTAAATTGATATAGCCACTATGGAGAACAGCATGCAGGTTTCTTAAAAAACTAAAAATAGAATTACCATATGATCCAGCAATCGCACTACTGGGCATATACCCAGAGAAAACCATAATTCGAAAAGACATATGCACCCCAAAGTTCATTGCAGCACTATCTACAATAGCCAAGTCATGGAAGCAACCTAAATGCCCATCGGCAGACGAATAGATAAAGAAGATGTGGTACATATATACAAAGGAATATTACTCAGCCATAAAAAAAAAAACAACGAAATTGGGTCATTTGTAGAGACGTGGATGGACCTAGAGACTGTCATACAGAGTGAAGTTAGAGAAAAACAAATACCGTATATTAACGCATATATGTGAAATCTAGAAAAATGGTACAATGAACTGGTTTGCAAGGTAGAAATAGAGACACAGATGTGGAGAACAAACGTGTGGACACCAAGGGGGGAATGCGGGGGGCAGTGGTGGGATGAATTGGGAGATTGAGATTGCCATATATACACTAATATGTATAAAATAGATACGTAATAAGAATCTGCTGTATAAAAAATAAAGAAAAAAACAAAAAGCAAAGAAAAAAAAGAAATGATCAAGTGTATATATATATATATATCAATATATGCTGAGTAGAAAAATTAGAAAATACACACAGTAAAATGAAGGAAAAAAAATCACTACAATTCCACCACTTAGTGATAACTACTGACATTTATTGATGTATATTGTTCCATATTTTATGCATATGTTATATAAAAACTATTTTATAATCATCCTCTTTTAACTTAAAAATTTTTCATCATTCCTTCCACATCTATGAACATACTCCTATAATATTTTCACTCTTTGAAATAGTCACATGGTGTTCTCACATGGTGTTCTATTACATAAATGCTTCATAATTTAATCAATCCTGGGCTTCCCTCGTGGCACAGTGGTTAAGACTCCGCCTGCCAATGCAGGGGACATGGGTTTGAGCTCTGGTTCAGGAAGATCCCACATGTCGTGGAGCAACTAAGCCCGTGCGCCACAACTACTGAACCTGCGCCCTAGAGCCCGCAAGCCACAACTACTGAGCCCTCATGCCACAACTAACGAAGCCCGGATGCCTAGAGCCCGTGCTCCGCAACAAGAGAAGCCACTGCAATGAGAAGCCCGCGTACCACAACGGAGAGTAGCCCCCGCTCGCCACAACTAGAGAAAGCCTTGCACGCAGCAACAAAGACTCAACGCAGCCAAAAAAAAAATGATAATAAATAAATTTTTAAAAAGTAAGTTAATCAATCCTTTATTCATAGAAATTGAATTTTTTTTCCTTCTATTTTTAAAACACTGCTTGAAGGAGTAGCCTTTTAACTGAATCTCCGCATGTATACTTAAACATTTTCCTACAGTAAATTCCTGGAAGTAGAATATTCAGGTCAAAAGACATGAACAATTTGAAAGCTTAAAATAAACAAGTATTACCAAGCTATACTCCACAAAGGATTGTTTTAATATATACTATTATCAGCAGCATATGAGGAAACCCACCTCCCCATACTCTCATCAACACAAGGTTGTATCAGTTTGAAGCCTGCTGCCATTTTCTGAGGGAAAAAAACCATCTCATTTATTGTTTTAATTTCTATTAATTCGATCACTGTAATTGGACATTTTTCGTATGTTCACTGTTTTATATATATATATATATATATATATATATATATACACACACACACACACACACACACACACATATATCCCTTTAAGAACGTCCTGTGCACCCCGTTTGCCAGTTCTCCTACTGATATACTTCTTTTCCCTTTTGACTTTTTAGAGCTTTTTATAAGTTAAGGGTATTAACGCTTCGTCTGTCACATGTTTTGTGAAATTCTTCCTGATCCCAGCTTATTGGTTGTTTTTAGATTCTGCTTATGGCATTTTTTTCCTCTCTGACATAAATGATTTTAAAGTTTCTATTATTTAGAGCTAAAAATCTGTTTCAAAATATGTTTTCCGATTTTGGTATCAGTGATAAAAAGTCATTCCTTAACACCCATGATTATAAAACTATTGATTTATAAACTTTCTGTATAATGAGATTTTATTTTTTGCCATCCAAATCTAAAAATACTTATGAAAAATTTGAATCTAATTCTCATTAAGTATCAATTTCATAAAAGTGTACGTGATAGAGCTTAACATTTTCACTGTCAGCAGACAAACTTCACTTCTAGTAATAGAGAAAACGGAGGCCGCCTTCTTTAGAAAGTCTTTTCCTGTCCTTCTTATCCTTTATCTCTCACCAGAAAACATCATCATTCAAACTCATTTTGTCTCACTTGCCTGTCTCAGTGGAGAAAGTAGCGCCACCTTCTTGTTTCAAATTCTACTCTTTTAATTATTCTCCTTATCCTACACCTTGACTGGCTCTTCTCAAGGGGCTCTTTGCTCTGGGGTTATAAATATTCCTGTCATTCCCTCCTGTATAAAGATCTTCCTTACATCCTGTGTTTTCCACTAGTTTCTGCACAGCTTTTTCTTTCCTTTGAAGTCCAACTTCTGGGAGAAGCAGCCTCTCCTGACGGGCCTTCTCTCTACGGGCTGGAGACAATCTGACTCATGCTTCCAGGACCCTCCATTCAAAACCATCTTCTCCCAGGTCACAAACAGCCTCTTGGTTGCAAATCCCAAAGGCATTTTTCAGCCCTTATATTACTTCTGCTGTCTTTGATACTTGTCCTTGTTGACCATGCCTTTCCTAAACCTTCCTGTTGACTCCGTGACATGACTGTCTCCTGGTTTCCTCTTACCTCTATGAGGGTGACTTTCCGGCCAGTTTGCTCGTTCTTCTTCCCCTGCACATCCATGATGTGTCTGTGGTCCTCAAGGCTCTGTTCTCTGCCCACCTCAGAACTGCAGGAGGGGAAGATTGGAGACAAGGAGCCAGTGAGAAAGCTGATGCAATAGCTCAGACGGGGCTCGGACTTAGGGAAGTGGCAGTGGGAATAAAAAGGGGAGATAAAGGGGAGGATCTGAGAGAAAAATATTCGACAGATGATATGAGCGATTATATATGTGGGTGGGCAGCAGGGAGTCACTGAAAATAACGTAGAGACAATAAACCTTAGCTGGTTTGGCTCCTTTTTACTGTATCAAGGGACAAGAATAAAATAAATTTCACTTCTTTCAGAAAAATATTAGCTGCCTGGGAAAAACCAGGAAGATTTTATCAAATTAAATAGAAGAAAGTGTGTGTGTGTGTGTGTGTGTGTGTGTGTGTGTGTGTGTGTGTGTGTGTAAAAGAGCAGGAGATTCCTTACTGACAAAGAAGGGGTGAAGGGGTGAAAGAAGGGGTGAAGTTTATGCATAAGAAAACAGTGATATCCTGACCTGTGAGATGGGGAATGCAGCTTTTCAAATGGTGTAACAGTAACATAGAAAACAAATATTTTGTGGATGAGTGTTTAGTAATTCAAGTTATGTTAGAAAAAAGAAAATACAAAAACAATGAAAAAAGGGAAATTCAGAGAATGGAAGGCAGTGTCCCCTTTCTAGGATGTCTAGGAATGGTGGGAGACATCACAACAGAGCTTGAAAAAGGTACAAGAATTTCAAAATCAGGCAATAAGAGGACTGAACAGTGACTGCTGTGGACTGAATTGTATTCTTTCACAGGCTGAAGCCCTAACCCCCAAAGTGAATATATCTAGAGATTGGGCCTTTATGGAGGTAATTAAAATTAAAGGAGGTCATAAGGGTGAGACCCTAAGCTACAGGACTGGTGTCCTTATAAGAAGAGGAAGAGACACCAGAGAGCTCTTTCTCTCCACACATGCACAGAGGAAAGGCCATGTGAGGACACAGCAAGAAGCTGGCCACCTGCAAGGCAGGAAGAGAGGCCTCACCAGAAACCAGCCCTGCTGGAACCTTGATCTTGAATTTCCAGGCTCCAGAACTATGAAAATAATATTTACATTGTTTAAGCCACCCAGTTGGTGGTACTGTTACAGCAGCCCGAGAAGACTAATATGGAGATGTCTAAGTAAGTAAAATGAAGTCAGATGACTGAGAAGGAAAAGGCTCAGAAGCCACAAAGATGAAAGAACAAATAAAGTACGTCTAGAAAGGAGGAAAATGATGAGAGAGAAAGGAAAAGTTGAGTTCTGAAGCAAAAAGCATCGATAACTTACTGCCTATCTCCAGGGAACCTACAGCTTAGCATTAAAGTAAAAATTCAAATGTCTGTGGATGCCAGGGTGACAAGGAGAGCGAGGAAAGCAAGCCAGGAATAATACAGCAGGACCCTGGTAAACTGGAGAGTGGATGACTCATCTTAGGGAGGAGACCACTAACTCAGCTCCAGTGGATGGAAGCCAGCAAAGAATGTGGAACTGTGGTCCAGAACTTCAGAAGAAATAAGAAATCTACATGTATGTGAAATCTTTGTATTTGGGCAACTGGTAAGATTACAGACACAGTGGACCTGGACTGTATCTTGCTGGCAGGCCCAATTTAAAAAATATATATATATTTTTGGTCTGTGCATTCCCCCACCCTGTAGAGTACCCTGCTAGTCTCAGGGTATTCCAGGCACTTTCATGCAATTGTGCCTTAGCTCCTGCCATACTTCTGACTTCTAGGTCCTTTTCTTTTTGTTCACACTGTCTCTACATGGTTTTTAAGACTTAAATGCTATCTTACATCTTTGGCTTTCCCTGATCACTGTGGGAAAATCAGACCGTGTGATCCTCTCCACCTTTTCTTTCTCATAATGTACATATGATCTAACAGAAAGCTACCCTGAAAAATACAACATCTGGACTTTTGCTTGCATCCAAGAATAAGTAACAGGGACCAGATTTACTGCTCACCTAAAACAACCAAAAAAATTGGGCAAAACATATGAAATAATTTTCAAGACACTGAATCCTAAGCAACAAAGGAAAGTGATACCCAAGAAATGGAAAATAAATGAGATGAGCCCTATGACTGCCCAGCTTACTGCCTTGAGAGCTTCCAGGCCACAGCACAGGGGGATGGGGACTGTGTGGAGCCTGGTGGGCTCCCTGAGTGAGTGCTAGGAGTCTGAGGAGACCAGGTAGGCTATAGTTCACAGACTACCAGAGAGGAGACAGCTTCAGAGTGAAAGAACTTGGAGACTTGCAAAGGTTCTCTTCAAGTATTCAGCAGAGTACAGGTGAGAATATACAGCGGAGGAAATCTCCCGAGGCCAGGGACAGTACCTATTCCCATCAGCCAGGATGGAAAACCTCAAAACTCAGAACGCGTTGGGTAGAATACCCAAAAGGGATTTGTATCAGTAGTGAGGAATAATTAGCCCTAGATTAAACACAGTTCGAGTCCCACCTAACAAATCTAGAAAAAGAAGCACAAATTAAACCCCAAAGAAGCAGAAATAAAGATCAGAGTGGAAATCAATGAAACAAAATAAATAAACAATAAAGAGAAATCAACAAAACAAAGCTGTTCTTTTCAATAAAATTGATAAACCATTTGCCAGGCTGACTGAGGAAAACAGAGTAAAGAAATAAATGATCAACACTAGGAATTAAAGAGGCAACATTATTACAGATTCTTTCAATATTAAAAAGATAATGGGGGAATATTATGAACAACTTTATGTCAACAAATTCAACCACTTGGATGAAATGGACAAGTTCCTTGAAAGATACAAATTATCAATGCCTATATAAGAAGAAATAACTTTAATGGCTCTACTTCTATTAAACAAATTGAACTTGTAGTTAAAAATCTTCCATAAAAGAATACTTCAGGCCCATGTAGCTTTACTGGTGAGTCTACACAACATCTGAAGAAGAAATAGAGTGACATCAGTAAAAACGGTGGTATAAGGACTTCTGAAAAATTTCTGCTCCAAACAGGCTATGAGAAAACTGGCAAGTATAGTTAGAATCAACTTTTTTAGATTCTGGAAATTAGCCAATAGCTTGTAGTAACCTGGAGAATGTTTATTCAAGAAGAATGGTTGACACTTGGTAAGAACAGTGAGCTTTGTGGCATTTTAACTTACCTTATCCCATCCCCACTGTCTGGCTCTGTGGGTACCTTGAAAAAGAAGAGCCTGCGTTTATGGTGAAAGCCAGCAACCTGGCATCCACTGGAAGGAGCAGAACAGGGCTGGAGCTCTTTCAAATCCTCATTCCCAAGGAATTGTCATTATCTGACCTGTTTGGTGGTTTCCTGGAAGATACCACTTGTAAGGCTGTCTGCATTTGACTTATCTTAGAGCTTGCCTTTTCCCTGGGAGGCAATTACAATTAACTTCAGGGCTGCATGAGTGGTGGATAACAGTAGGCAAACAACAGACTAAAAACTTCAAAGGAAAAGCTGGGGGAATAAGCTGTCCATGAGGGTTTTGAAAAGCTCAGACTTAGTCCTGGGAGTCTAGAAGGTCTTACACATGTGTAGGGCTGTGTGCATGCACAGGAAAGACCTGAGAAGGCCTTAAGCCCTCACCGCTGGCTGACCTTAACACTCTATGCTAACAGGAAGTGAAGGCTAAGACAGAGGTGTCAACTGCCTGGCTGGGTGTTGAAGGTGTGCACAGCACACACAGAGCCCCTACCTGGTAAGACTGGGGGACCTACTGGTTCCAGGTGTTTAAGGAAATCGGTTTCCAATTATTAGCTGATCACTAATCTAACTGAGCAAAGACTCCTGTGGACAAACACATTACAACTAAAGAATTAAAGAATTTGTTCAGAGACGTTAACAAGCAACGAACAACTACAATAAGTAGCAACAACAACAAACCCCGGGGAGGGGGAAAAATCTAATTTCCAGAGTTGTCACATTATAGCATTCAAAATATCCAGTTTTCAATAAAAGGTTACAAGACATGCAAAGAAACAAGAAAGTACGCACCATACAAGGGAAAAAGCAATCAACTGAAATGGTCCCTTAGGAAGCCCAGACATCGGACTTTCTAGACAAAGACTTGAAATCCACTATTATAAATACATTCAAAGAACGCAAGAAAAACATACTTAACTAACGGGAAGTATGGGAACAACAGCTCATCAAATAGAGAATATCAATAAATAAATAGAAATTACAAAAGGAAAAAGTAATATCATATCCTCACAGACTCTTCCAGAAAACTGAAGAGGAGAGAATTCTTCTTAAGAATGGCATTCCATGAAGCCAGCTTACTCTGATAGCAAAACCAGACTAAGACAGTACAAGAAAATAAAACTACAGACCCATATTTCTCTTGAACAAAATACAAACAACTCTAAATAAAATTTTAGCAAATCACGTCCACCAATTTATAAAAAGGATAACACGCCATGACAAAGTGGGGTTTATTCAAAGAATGAAAAGTTGGTTTAACATTTGAAAACCAATGTAATTTACCATATTAGCACATTTAAAAAGAAAAATCATATGATTATCTTAGTAGGTGCAGAACAAGCATTTGACAAAAATCCAACATCCATTCCTGATACAAACTCTCAGCAAACTAGGAAATGAAGGAATAAAGGGCATTTATTAAAAAACCTGTGATGATGTACTTAGTGGTGAAAGACTGAATGCTTTCCCACTCACTTCCCTTCAGGACAAAAGAAGATAAGAATATATACTCTCATCATTTCTATTCAACATTGTACTGGAGGTTCTAGCCAGTGCAGTAAGGAGGGAGGGAGGAAAGGCATCCAGATTGGAAAAGAAGAAGCTAAACTGGCTTTTATATGTATGACTGTCTATATAGAAAACCTGGTGAAGTCTACCAAAAAGTTATTAAAACTAACAAGATAGTTTAGTAAGGTAGCATGATACAAGATCAACATACAACAATCAGTAGTATTCCCATAAATTAGCAACAAACAATTGCAAATTGAAATTGAAAAATAGTACCATTTACCAATGAGATATACAGGAATAAATCAGCCAAGTATGTGCAGGACTTATACGCTGAAAACTAACAATCAGTGTTGAGAGAAATTGAAGAAGGCCTAAATAAATGGAGAAATATTTCATGTTAATGAGGCAGATGACTGAATATTGTCGACATGTCAGTTCTCCCCAAACTTATCTTTGGATTCAAGGCAATACAAGTTGGGATTCCAGAAGCCTATGTTGTGGAAACTGAAAAACTTATTCTAAGTTGATGAGGACATACAAAGGACCCTGAATAGTTAAACCGACTTTAAAAAAGGACAAGACTGGAGGACCAATAATACCTGATTCCAAGACATATTATAAAACTACAGTAATCAAGACCGTGTGTTACTGGTGTAAAGACAGAAGTAGATCAATGGATAAGAATATGTCCAGAAACAGACCTACCCTTATAATGACAATTGATTTTCAATGAAGGTGTAAAGACCATTCAGTTGAGACATGGCTATTTTTTCAACAAATGATGCTAGAACAACTGGATATCCAAATGCAAACAAAACAAAACAGAATCCTCTGATCCAAACCTCACATCATATACAAAAATGAACACAAAACAGATCAAAGACTTAAATATGAAAACAATTTGAATTATAAAACTTTTACAAGAAAACATAGGAGAAAACCTTTGTAACTTTGGCAAAGGTTTCTTAGATACTATACTAAAGCATGACATATAAAAGAAAAAAATTGACAAATTGGACTTCATCAAAATAAAAAAAAGTTTGCTTTTCAAAAGCTACTGTTAAAAGAATGAAAAGGCGTAACAGAGACCGGGAGAAAATATCCGCAAATCATGTATCTGATAAAGAACATATTTAGAATATATAAGGAACTCTGTGATGTCACACTCCTGACAATGGATAATTCTGATTTCAGAAAGGGCGGGGAATGGGAGGAGGAGAAAAAGGCTGAAAAGTGAATAATCAAAAGAAGAAATTTTAAAAAAAAGTTGCAAGTAGTAGGGTATTTTAGGGGAAAAAGGTAAACTAATTTCTTCTCATGAAAAGAAGAAGAAATTGAAGAAGTCTGGAATAGGATTATTATAAAGATGGAAAAATATATAGTGGAGGAGAGATCGGATACTTGGAGTTAACACTTATGGCTGCACTACATTAAGAAGAGATTGCATTCATTCATTCATTCAGTTCACATATGAGTGTTCACAAATAAAGGCCTTTAATATTATTGACCATCTGAACTAACTTCTCTCTGACCAAACCTGTTAATGAAATAAAACATTCTATGTTTAAAAAAAAAAAACCCAACAAACTCAAGATAAAATATATTAGTAACTAGGGAACACTAATACTAATACTAATGGATTATAACATATTTGTGGAAGCTTCGTTACAAACTCTGACTTGGGCAGCAGATCATAACATCATAGGGGCATGAGATATAAAAGGTAAAAGTTTAAGACTTTCAAGAAAATGCCTTTAAATTAACCTATAAAAGTTTCTTCTTGGTATCTTTTTAAGATAAGAGACTGCAGCTTTATTAAAATGTGTAAAAACTGTTTGCACAGAAGTGATTGACATTTCTGAAAAAAAATTAAAAAGTATAAATGAGACAAGAAATTCAAGTGGAAAGTGGTGAGAGGCAGTCCTATGTGGCTCATTTACAAAGTTTGGTCAACCAACTAATGAGCAGATGTTAGTAACTGAATGGCAAGGCTGCAAAGAAACAAAAAAATTAGCCTCTATCCATTTACTTGGGTACAATGGACTCATTTAAGTAAATTAGAGAAATAAAGAAATGACATACTGGGCTATAGTATTTCCACCTTCAACTTGCCTACAGTTCTTAAGTCATGAGAAATGTATCTTAATTCATCCTTACTTCTAAGAAATTATGAGTACAGGGAAAGCCCAAAGGCTTTAGATGAACTTGAGCATTTAGACATATCTGAACTTCTCATGAAAATTTATTTTCAGAAGTTTCTTAAGCGCTCTATGTTCAAAAAGAGAAGCCAAGCTACCCTGACAGCCTTAGAAACAAGCTGGGATGGTTTTTGAGGCTTTTTTGAATTTTAATCTGGAGAGCATTATGTGGATCTCTCTGTCACCTGAAAATACGTATCCAAAGTAGTCAGAGTGACTACAGAACCTTTCATTCACATATTAGATAAAAGTTCTAAAAAATTTTATTAAAATGTTCATAGAGAGGACTGTTCCCATAATGTATTAAAATATGGTCATTTTTGATTGTTGAAACGGAGTTTGTCCTCACTGATCCAGCGTATTTTTTTACGTGGGTGATCTGTCACTGAGTATACTCCTCAGAGCCAGTTATTATGTGATCAATTATTATGTAAAATTTCAATTGTTCAGAGATCGGAACTGAAAACATACCTGGCAGATATAACAAAAACAAAAAACTGAAAGACCTGGGATGTGTATTTGTGTCGTGTGATAGGCAGAGAGAAAGCATGGAAAGAACAGCAGATTGGGAAACACAGGATCTGTGTTCTGGCACTGGGTCTGCCTCTTACTACCTCCCTCAGATCATGGTTCTCCACGTGCAAAAGAGGGGTCAGAGCAGTGGTCTGCAGGGAAATGGGGAGACTCAAATGTGATAATGTGAGTGACTGTGCTCTGATGTAATACAGGGCTATATATAATCACATAATCATCAATATAATTTTATCTCTCAAAAAGAAAGATTTTTTAAACTTACAAAAAGATGACATCTTACCAAGGAGCCTAATAACTCTGAATATAGTATAAAAAACAAACACACACACACCCTGGTAGTCTGAGAATCAGGAAACTTAGGTCTTGCTTGGTTCAAGCGCTGACATAAATGTGCCTTGTGACATTTGCACAAGGTCTTTCCTCTTAGTTTTCCTGAATGTAAAACAGAGGGAATGTAGAATTTCTAAGGGATCTTCTAGGTCATGATTCTGTGACTCTTAAAAATACCATTTAAAAATTCTATTTGTCTTTCATCTGTAGAATGAAATATTATAAAATAATGCACGGTTCTATCTGATAATGCCTGTAAATTAGAGTGTCATGTAAATCGGAATTTCTGACCTGGAAGAGACATATTCTAAATGTCAAAGTGCATAGCAGGGTTAACGAATAAATATTGGGTTGGCCCAAAAGTTCATTCGGGTTTTTCTGTAAGACATTATGGAAACCCCTGAACTTTTTGGCCAACGCAATATTTTCCTGAAGGACATTCAGCAGGGATTCTCTGTGTGCACATGTGTGTAGGCATGCACCCAATGTGGGGACAGTGGCGGTGGGATGGGAGGGCACAGCAGACACCTGAGCTGTTCAAGGTTGTTACACTCATGTGATAGTTTGCTAGTGACGTGTGAATATGAAGTCAGGGCTTCAGATTATGTACAAACTCATCGGCAATGATAAAAATTGAGAAGTGCTTTGCAAAGGTTTTCGGTGTTTTTTTTTGAGGTTTTCTATTTATGTTATTAAGTAATATAGCAAGTATCAAAAAAATACAAAAACTTCCTAGAGATCTTTTAAAATAAATACTTCAAAACTTGCTCATCTACCTTAGGCATTTCTAAGACATATACAATGATAATGTTTTGGGTATTAGCTTTTTTTCTTTAATGCCTCGAAATAGGCATTTCATAATTTTTTTTAGTGTGGTATTATGAAGAGGGAAATGGATAAATTGTCCTTAAAAAAAAAAAACAAAAAAAACACAACTATTTATCACTGCAAATTATTTAGGAGGAAAAGCTGCTTACTGTGTCATAGACTCTGAGCCCGGTCTGAAATCCTGGGACTTGAATGACTGCTGTGAAAGAAGAACAAAGAGTAAATCACAAATCACAGAAGGCAACACAGGCAATATGCACACGCTGAAAACCCACCAACTAGATGAATGAGGAGAGAGCATGCCTGTTCTGAACACAAGTGTCTATCGGCATGTCTATCACAAGTGTCTATTCAGGCCCATGGAAAACCAAGGAAACAGCTCTCCAGATTGGTTAAGCGCTCTTCATAAAGAAAGTGAGCTTTCAGGTGTGTGGCAAAAAGAGTCAGTTGTGAGTCAGCCTAAATTAATTCGGTAATACTATGTTATATTACTTAAGTTCTAAATTTACCTTTCAACACTGCATCTTTCCTTTGTAATCCTGTCAGTACACTGTATTTTCATGGTGTTACTCACTGAACTATGTGTAAAATTTTGAATCTGCAAGCTCTTTAAATCTTCTACAAAATTTGCTTAGTATGTCTGTTTTATTAATGGCACCTCCATAAGAAAATCAAATAAGCACTTTCAGCGGTGCCAGATTATACTCTGAGTGTTAGACGGTTCCTCTGGAGTTTGAACATTAATTCCAAATGAAAGGATACTGTGGAAAATGGTGGTTGATATGAGACAGTAGTTTAGAAATCAACTTAATCTTGCTATAAGACAGACTTGCAATTTTTTTTTTTTTACAGATAATTACATGTTATGGGAAGGATCTACTTAAAATTCACATAGAAAATATAAATCACTACTATGTTAAAGTTTTGAATTACATACAAATGAAAGAGATATACCATATCTACCTAATTAAAATTTTAAAACCCCAGAAAACAAAAAGCCAAAATGAACTGAAAGACAAGGAGTACAACTATCTCTTTCAGTCTTAACTTCTTTGAGTAACTACTGCTTTCCCAGTCTTATCTCTACTGAAACTTGTTTGCCTTTTTGGATTTCCTCCTTCACAATCAGATTTCAGCAAGATTTGGCACTGAGTCCCTTTAAACAAGTATTACTTTTCTTATCATAAAGATTTCAAGAGGATTTTGTACTTTTCTGGACCATAATTATGTAATATTATTGCCGGCTATAGACCTTTAAATCAAGCATGTAATGAAAACAACAGTTAAAGGGCAAGGAGACTTAGTGGCAAAACCTGAATGTGGTAGTAAGTGAGCCTATTTCAAAGAACAACAAAAGAACCAATCTCGGATTTTTCTCAACTATTTGAAGATGATCTGACTCAGTTAAAATGTGTTTGGGGAAAAAAGTACAAACACATAGAAAATTTAAATTCAAGGACTAATGCAGACTGCAGAATAGTCTACCTGCCCTCAAACCCATAGAGCAAAAGAAAACCATCAAAACCTCTCAGAGAGCATCAACTGTAACTGAATTTCTTCAGTTTTTTCCCCAGACTTATGAAATAAATTCCAAACACAGCCAACAGATTAAAGGTCAGATGCTTCTTTTACATGGTCTAAGTATTACTTCTCTCTCTTTGCCCAAGGCAAGAGCAACATCTTACCTTAAATACATGTATGTACAGTTGGCCCTCAGTATCCAAGGGGGATTGGTTCCAGGACACTCCCACCTGCACAGATACCAAAATCTGCAGATGCTAAAGTGCCTCATATAATGGTGTAGTATTTGTATATAACCTAACAACCTCCTGTATACTTTAAATCATCTCTAGATTACTTATAATACCTAATACGAGGTAAACGCTATGCTAATAGTTGTAAATACAATGTAAATGCTATGTAAATAGTTGCCAGCATGGCAAATTCAAGCTCTGCTTTTTGAAACTTTCTGGAATTTTTTTTCCAAATAATTTCGATCCCTGTTTGGTTGACTCTTTAGATGTGTAGCCCGTGGATAAGGAAGGCCAACTGTATATGAAATGTTGTAAAACTACTGGATTAAAAAAACCCAACATAATGGCTCTAATCAGAATATAAGTCTACTCCAGAGGTTGAGGGAAGGGAAGTCAGACTGAATTATACATCACTGTTACGTCAGCGTTACTTTTCCTTTCTTGTTGTGACCCTGACTAATGAGTAACAACATATTACTACGTGCAGGTCTTACCAAACCTGCTTCTAGTAGTCTCTTCATATGAAATGGGTGCTGTGATGTCTTAAGCAGGTTAAACATGGTTCCTGCCCTGTTTCCTACTGTATTACTGCATTACTGTAGCGGGCATATCCAAGTCCTTTTTCATGATGCAAAGGTTGGCTTAACCTATGTTCAAATGCTATGAATCACAAATTAGTAGGAGATCCACATTACAAAGTCTTGACACTGATTTATAAAAGGACACCACATACTTCTTTAGGACCAATACTTCACTTCTCAACACCTTTACTCACTCATTCCTTGGTCTCAGCAGCAGCGCACCATATCGGTATGGAGGCAGAAGGAGAGGGAAGAAGGAGGTGTCTCTGTGAGCTGTTTTGTTTCACTTTATCTTTAAACAAAAAAGCCCAAGGCTATGAGACAATCAGCCCATAAGCACCCTCACCCCCCATCAAGGCCAAGGAGTATGATTGCCCTTCTTGCCCTCTTGTCCCCACACACCTCTCAGCTGTTTTGTGAACTTCATTTCCTCTTCATGGATACCCTTGATTTGGAGAGGAGGGGATAGAGAGAGGAAGATGAGCAAAGCAAAGGAGTTGAATGAAAGGATCAGAATCCGGAGACTCTTGCTTCCCAAACCCTCACAACTTCATAGTGATATTTTTAAGTTTAGATGCAGTGAGACAAACGTGAAAGGAATGATTAATGGAATGATTTTCAGTGCCTCCAGTGATTACATGGAGATTTACCAAGAAGAAACAACTCATAAATAACTTTGGAAAAGAGAAATGGGCCATGCAAACAACTCCCCCAAATATTTCTATAAACTTGAAGCATGAATGTAAAATTAAGTAAATGTTCAATCTATGTTTGTTGCAGCAGCACACCAGCTTTAAATAAGGCAAATTTATGATATACTAGAACTCTATTTTTAAAGCTATTTATATACCTCCTGATATCTACCTTTTCCAAAGAATTAATATCTGCAATTGTTTTATATCCACTTTGTAGGAATTTTTATTTAAAAGAAAAAAACCCAACAACGAGGGCCGTCAGTTAAATTCTAATCCTGGTTCTGTCATTAACTCTCTATGGCCTCAGTAAGCCACTTAACTTCTCTTGAGGTCTGTTTTTCTTACTTGAAAATGTACAGGAGGTGCTCAGAATAAAAGCATGAACTATCATAGCACCATTCTTATATTTTACAGATGAGGAAATGGAGGCCCAGAGTCAGCAAGATTACAGAAGTAGCCTGAAGGTTACAATCCTGTTTTTCAAACTGGTTTAAAAGCAAAACTAGTTTTCAATACAATTTTGTTTGAAAGCCTCACATACAAACACTGAAAAGTAGAATTTCTCTAGGTGAAGCTAGGTTTGGTGGTCTGGCAAACCTGGCCTCCCGAGACCTACCCCACAGAGCCCTGAGGAACAGGGCTCTACAGAGGAGAGAGTTTACAAACCACTCGACTAGATAAGCTCTTTCAGGTTTTCTCTGTTGCTAAAATTATGTTTCTGGGAGCATAATTTTATGACTTTAAATATTCATACAAGTTTGCTGTTGATTCTTTGATTTTAGAATTTATTGTTGATTATTGGAGTTGTATTTGACGCTAAATCCTCCAATTATGCTTTTCCTTAAGGACAAAATATTCCTCTGCATTAAGATGCAGTTTCTATAAGTATATTAAAACAAAAAGTAAAGGCCTTCATCTTGATTCATGATTTGTAGTTTGGGATACTAATTATGCCAATTAAAAACGACAACAACAATAAATACTTAATGGAAAGCCACTCTAGGGGCAAGGCACCGCGCTACGTGCCCTGGAGATACAAAGCTATAGGCTCCGAGAGCTTATACTCTAACAGGGGAAGGCATGGAGACAACCAACAAGGCAGAGGGAGATCCACATTATGATAAAGGAAAAAAATGTGCAGATATAAAGGAACAGAAGCCTTGAATTGCAACTGGAGGCTTTTGAGAAGGATTCTCAGAAGAGGGAGCATTTAGCTGTCTCCTAAGGGATAAACTGAATTTCTGATAGTTGGCGTAGCACAAAAACTATACAGCTGGAGAAAACAGGGTAAGCAGAGGTTTGAGGTTTTGTGTCTGCAGGGCAGCATACTCGGGAGGGTGATTTGGGAGATGAGGAAAAGTGGGTCAGAACTTCTGTTCAATCTCTGAGGGATGAGAGCTAGATTAAAACCTAAGAGATTTGGACTTCAAAGACAAATACAGCATCAGCTAAGATGTCTGAGCTGGTAAATCACAACTTGATTTCTATTTTAGGAAGGTACCTCTGGTAGGCAGGTAAACGGTGCAGTAAAGACTGGAGAATGGGAGCGTGGAGACCTCCACAGGTAGGGGCTGGGGGGCTGGTTCCAGCAATCTCCTTCCCAGGTTCCTCCCCCTCAGTGCACTCTTTAAAAAAGCTGGTGCTCCTTAATGTCTTCTACCCTTTAGTTCTGTACACTCCTCTGTTCCCATGGATTCGACAGGTATGTTTATGCTAAAGACTTCCAAATCAATACCCAGAGCCTGGATCTCCAGTTTTCTTCAAAATGATTTGGCAATCGTTAGTTTTCAGCAAATCTTGTAAATACGGTCGTTTTTCTGAACATACACTTGGAACCATCCATCTTCATCAGAACTACCTCGCAAGCCTGAGTTCTCAGCAAATCTCTCCCGAGCCCCCTGGCTGCTGCACAGGTGCTACACACAGCGCAACTTACGCTGAAGTGTCCTTCTGCTTTTACACACTGATGGTCACGTTAGAAACCTAGGTTGCTCCTTTTCCTTCACATGGATTTCCTCACCAAACCCTACTTTCGCATTATGGCTGGCTTGGATTGCTGCAACCGCCTCTCCTGGTCTTATTTCACTGCTTTTTTTTCCCCCCCCTTCTCAGAGCTTAGAGAATGAGCTTTTGAAACAACTGATTTGATCATGCCATCCTCCATGTTTTAAATCCTCCAATGGCTCCCCAGTATCTTCAGGATCAAATCCAGCTCCTTAACATGCCATACAAGGATCTTCTTGATCCCATCTCCTCGTTCAGGTTCAGCTTTCTCTCTTTTTAACTTTGTAGCCTAGGCTCCAGCCATGATGAAGTATTTGTGGTGGCCTGTGTGCCATGTCTTCATATCTGTTCAGTCTGCCTGGAATGCTCTTCCTCCCATAAAACTCAATTTAGAAATCAACCCCTCTGGAAAGCCTTTCCTGACCTCATTAAGCTTGGGTCAGGGGCCACTTCCATTTGCTCCCCTGCATTTCATATAGAACTCTACCAAAACAGACTTTTATGCTGTAAAACCCCCGATATTTGACTGTTCTTTCAAGAGAGAAGTCCTTAAAGGTGAAGGTAGATGATGATTCCATAACACACTGGAGTAGAGAAGAAAAAAATCGGGTTTTTAAAAATTGATTTGGTTTTGGGCACACTGGACCAGAGATTCCAGAATGACACCTTCGTGAACGTGGAAATTTCTAGTAGGCGGTTAGAAATACACTTGGGGAATTCAGAACAGGAGCCGAAGTTACGGATGTAGACTTTGATACATCTGAAATACCAAAGTAATATTTGAAATGATAGGGGTAGAGGATAATCCAGAAAAAAGTGCTAGAGAAAAATAAAAGACATACAGCATGTAGCTTGTAGAAGGCTGGTATTACAGTGGCAGGCAAAGCCAGAGAACGAGAGAGAAACAGGAGAGGTAAGCGCACTGTTACAAACATTAAGGAAACAGAAAAAAGCAGGGGTGTTAATGACCCAGAAAGCTGGCATACGGAGGATTTTTTTACACGGTCTGTAAGCTGCTGGAAACAGTCCCTCCCTCCATCGGGTGCTTTATCCCTTATCCCTTCCCCTGTGACCAGCTGGTTTTTCAGTTTCTCTGATGAGCACTTCTAGCTACTTGAGGGCTTCTGCACAAGCTGTTTCTAATGCCTCAAATGTATCCTCCTGCCCCCCACCCCCTTACAAAAACCACCCCATCCACTTCTCACCACAAGGCCTCACAGCTTCCCTTCACTGTCCTTTCACTGCTTATGTTTTAGTTTTATGACTCATTAATTACAGTTATTTTCACTCATTAGGCTGTAAGTTCTGTAAGTGGAGGGACTATTTCTGTTTAATTCACCATTACACCATCCAGACAACATTCTATCACAGTGCCTGGAAAAACAGCAGGCATTCAATATATATGTGTTAAATGAATAAACTATGAAGACACCAAAGGGGTGGAGGAGTGAGGATGCAGATCATTGGTTGAGTGAGGCTAGAAAAATGTGGGAGGGGAAAATGACCAAAAATACAAGTGGAGAGGTCGGCCATAGAAAGGAGGGCACTTCTTTCTATGATCTGAAAGCAGCTGGAGAAGGAAGGGGAAGTAACAGAAATACAGAGAAAGCAGGGAGACAAAGTCAGCCTGGAGTAAGAGGTTACGTGGACCTTACCATGACCAGGCACTGTAAAGCATGGGGTAGGGAGTCAGTCAGGAAGAACAAAAAGATGATCAAGACCACGGGCCTCACTGAGGCTGGGAACCACAAGTAAGACACAGAGACAACCACCACAATTCTGTGCTTTTCTTTAGCAATGATGAATTCCAGAGTAGAAGTGAGAGAAATGGACAACTGGTTTACCCCCAGACCTGGGGACTGGTAAGACCTGTATGCCAAGTCACACCAAGTGCCATATGTATACGACATCAAATTGCTAAATAAGTGCTGCTTCCATGCATTTATTTCCTGGTGATCTAAGTGAGCTGGTTTGGGGAGAGTGAAAACTGATGGCAGATAACCAAGAAGGCAGGAAACATCAGAATGCCACCACTCCCCCTTTTGAAAAAAGATTTCTGCAAACTAAAGAATCATTTGGGTCACCCACTGCCTCTTTTGGGACTGGACTATTCCCTAGTGATGGGCGATAAGAGAAGGAAACTGGAGAGACTGAAGGAGACGTGGCAATTTTACCAAGCCCACTGCAGCCCTCTGCACACTGTTGACCATCTGCCCGTGAGCAACACCATCACTGCTGACGTTCGACAGGGTCAGGTCTGATTTGGAAGGTTAATACACACCTTAGTACAGCTGCTCCTATTTCTTTGCCTGATCCTTCCTTCATTCAGTAAACGTTTACTGAACACCTGCTTTGTGTCTGATGCTGGGGATTCAATTTTAAACGAGACACAGTCTCTGCCTTAAAGAAGTTATGGCCCTTTTATTCCATCCAAAGACAAAGAAAGGAACTGAAGAAAAAAGTCGTGGGCTTCCCTGGTGGCGCAGTGGTTGAGAGTCCGCCTGCCGATGCAGGGGACACGGGTTCGTGCCCCGGTCCGGGAAGATTCTACGTGCCGCGGAGCGGCTGGGCCTGTGAGCCATGGCCGCTGAGCCTGTGCTCCGTAACGGGAGAGGCCACAACAGTGAGAGGCCTGCGTACCTCAAAAAAAAAAAAAAAAAAAAAAAAAAGTCGTATGCATGAGCCATGCTAGGAATATAGTAGGTTACACCTTCGATCCAATTTCCTATGCCTGACCTTTTCCTTCTTCATCTTTACTATAAAGACTTACAGGTTTTATAAAACGACTGTGTACTTTTAATAGTTTCAAAATACAGCTAATCCTCATTATTTGTGGATTTCCTATTTGCAAATTTGCCTACTCACTAAAATTTACTTGTAACCCCCAAATCAACGCGTCTGGTGCTGTCACAGTTGAATACATGCACTGGCGCAGAGTGGTGACACATCTGAGCTGCCCAATGCACATATTCCCAGCTGAGGGAGGAATGTTAGTACCTCCCAATGTCTTGCAATGTTTCTCATGCTCCGTCTTATTGTTTCAGCTCTCAAACAGTAAACAAGTGCCCTTTTTATGATCTATTTAGTGCCATGTTTTTCACATTTTTGTGCTCTTTGTTGGTGATTTTGCTGTTTAAAATGGTCCCTAAGCATAGTGTTGCAGTGTTGTCTAGTGTGACTAAGTACAAGAGGGCTGAGGTGCCTGTCCCACAGATAAAGTATGTGTACTAGTTAAGCTTTGTTTAGGTGCAAGTGACAGTACATGAGTTCAATTTTGATGACTCAACTGTATTAAATTAAGTGTCTTTAGACAGACATACACGTAAAACAAGGTTATGTATTGATTGGTTGATGAAAATCTTGTGACCAGAGGCTCTCAAGAACCTAATCCTGCATTTCCTCTAGGAGCATTGGTTTAGAATTCACTAATTCAGTGTTCATGGTGAATTTATAAACTGTAAATGACTAAAATTGCGTATTTTTAGGCATGGCTTCTGTGCATCCACCATATTACTATTTTACTGTTCTTACTTGCTACCTTTCCTAATCTTATTCCTTGACAAATCTATGAAGTTTTGGGGAGCTCTGTTTCAATCGAATTGTAATCATTCATAGAGAATATCCTACACGTCCAGTACTAAGGTGGGAACTCTGGGGGGAATATGAATGTTGGAAAGTTGATTCCTGTTGGTTTCACATGGCTGTGTGTAATGGCTTATAGACTCATATTTAGTCAGGTCAATTGGAAGTTTATAGCCTGAGATCAAAGGGCCTGAAGTAGATACGTTATTCCTTTGATGAGGCTGGAAGAACGTTCTCTAGCAAAATTCCGTAACTCTGTGTCTACAAAGGAGCTTTCACAAATATAAAGGAGTATCTCCCAAAGAGTAGCACGTTTAGGGTAGAGTCTGGGCACTGATATTTTCACACAAGTGTCCAAGGTGATTCTAAGGCCTAGCTGTTTGAGAACTCCTACTCTGGCATATAACAAACCAATAAGCTGTGGGGGTTGGAGAGCTCAGGACTGATTCCTGATCTCTGTGTGTGAAGCTGACTTTGCTTAGTAGCTGGTAAGCATGGAATGGTGTGGTCCCTGTCAACTCCTCCCATTCCTGCCTTCTCCCCTTCCTCTGGTTTGAATCTCAATTCTTACCAGCACTATCCATCAAGGATTTCAAATTCCCTCCCAACAAACAACATTAAACAGACACAGTAACTCTCAGGCTCGTAATTTATGGAGGGCAAAGATATGTATAGGAGAAGTTCAAGATGGCGGAGGAGTAAGACGTGGAGATCACCTTCCTCTCCACAAATACATCAAAAATACATCTACATGTGGAACAGCTCCTACAGAACACCTACTGAACACTGGCAGAAGACCTCAGACTTCTCAAAAGGCAAGAAACTCCCAACGTGCCTGGCCATGTGGCTGACAGAGTCTTGGTGCTCCAGCCAGGTGTCAGGCCTGAACCTCTGAGGTGGGAGAGCCAAGTTGGGACATTGGTCTACCAGAGACCACCGGGCCCCACGTAATATCACATGGCAAAAGCTCTCTCTGAGATCTCCACCTCAGTGCTAAGACCCAGCTCCACTCAACGCCCAGCAAGCTACAGTGCTGGACACCTTATGCCAAACAACTAGCAAGACAGGAACACAATGCCACCCATTAGCAGAGAGGCTGCCTAAAATCATAATAAGGCAACAGACAACCAGAAACACACCACCGGATGTGGTCCTGCACACCAGAAAGACAAGATCCAGCCTCACCCACCAGAACACAGGCACTAGTCCCCTCCACCAGGAAGCCTACACAACCCACAGAACCAACCTTAGCCCCTGGGGACAGACAGCAAAAACAATGGGAACTACGAACCTGCAGCCTGCAGAAAGGAGACCCCAAACACAGTAAGGTAAGCAAAATGAGAAGACAGAGAAATACACAGCAGGTGAAGGAACAAGGTAAAAACCCACCAAACCAAACAAATGAAGAGGAAATAGGCAGTCTACTGGAAAAAGATTTCAGAGTAATGATAGTAAAGATGATGAAAAATCTTGCAAACAGAATGGAGAAACTACAAGAAATGTTTAACAGGGACCTAGAAGAACTAAAGAGCAAATAAACAATGATGAACAACACAATAAAATTAAAAATTCTCTAGAAGGAATCCATAGCAGAATAACTGAGGCAGAAGAACAGATAAATGACCAGGTAGATAAAATAGTGGAAATAACTACCGCAGAGCAGAATAAAGAAAAAAGAATGAAAAGAACTGAGGACAGTCTCAGAGACCTCTGGGACAATATTAAACACAACAACATTTGAATTATAGGGGTTCCAGAAGAAGAAGAGAAAAAAAAAAGGGGACTGAGAAAATATTTGAAGAGATTATAGTTGATAACTTCCCTAATATGGGAAAGGAAATAGTCAATCAAGCCCAGGAAGCACAGAGAGGCCTATACAGGATAAATCCAAGGAAAATCACACCAAGACACATATTAATCAAACTATCAAAAACTTAAATACAAAGAAAAAATATTAAAAACAGCAAGGGAAAAGCAACAACTAACATACAAGGGAATCCCCATAAGGTTAACAGCTGCTCTTTCAGCAGAAACTCTGCAAGCCAGAAGGGAGTGGCAGGACATATTTAAAGTGATGAAAGGCAAAAACGTACAACCAAGATTACTCTACACAGCAAGGATCTCATTCAGATTAGACAGAGAAATTAAAACCTTTACAGGCAAGCAAAAGCGAAGAGAATTCAGCACCACCAAACCAGCTTTACAACAAATGCTAAAGGAACTTCTCTAGGCAGGAAACACAAGAGAAGGAAAAGACCTACAAAAATAAACCCCAAACAATTAAGAAAATGGTAATGGGAACAAACATATCGATAATTACCTTAACTGTAAATGGATTAAATGCTCCAACCAAAAGACATAGACTGGCTGAATGGATACAAAAACAAGACCCGTATATATGTTGTCTACAAGAGACCCACTTCAGACCTAGAGACACATACAGACTGAAAGTGAGGGCATGGAAAAAGATATTCCATGCAACTGGAAATCGAAAGAAAACTGGAGTAGCAATTCTCATATCAGACAAAATAGACTTTAAAACAAAGACTATTACAAGAGAAGGAAAGGATACTACATAATGATCAAGGGATCAATCCAAGAAGAAGATATAACAATTGTAAATATTTATGCACCCAACATAGGAGCACCTCAATACATAAGGCAAATGCTAACAGCCATAAAAGGGGAAATCGACAGTAACACAATCATAGTAGGGGACTTTAACACCCCACTTTCACCAATGGACAGATCATCCAAAATGAAAATAAATAAGGAAACACAAGCTTTAAATGATACATTAAACAAGATGGACTTAACTGATATTTATAGGACATTCCATCCAAAAACAACAGAATACACATTCTTCTCAAGTGCTCATGGAACGTTCTCCAGGATAGATCATATCTTGGGTCACAAATCAAGCTTTGGTAAATTTAAGAAAACTGAAATCATATCAAGTATCTTTTCTAACCACAACTCTATGAGACTGGATATCAATTACAGGAAAAAATCTGTAAGAAATACAAACACATGGAAGCTAAACAACACACTGCTTAATAACCAAGAGCTCACTGGAGAAATCAAAGAGGATTCAAAAAATACCTAGAAACAAATGACAATGAAAACATGACGACCCAAAACCTATGGGATGCAGCAAAAGCAGTACTAAGAGGGAAGTTTATAGCAATACAATCCTACCTTAAGAAACAAGAAACATTTCAAATAAACAACCTAACCTTACACCTAAAGCAATTACAGAAAGAACAAAAAACCCCCAAAGTTAGCAGAAGGAAAGAAATCATAAAGATCAGATCGGAAATGAAAGAAATGAAGGAAACGATAGCAAAGATCAATAAAACTAAAAGCTGGTTCTTTGAGAAGATAAACAAAATTGATAAGCCATTAGCCAGACTCATCAAGAAAAAAAGGGAGAAGATTCAAATCAACAGAATTAGAAATGAGAAAGGAGGAGTAACAGGTGAGACTGCAGAAATACAAAGGATCATGAGGGATTACTACAAGCAACTATATGCCAATAAAATGGACAACCTGGAAGAAATGGACAAACTCTTAGAAATGCACAACCTTCCGAGACTGAACCAGGAAGAAATTGAAAATATGAACAGACAAATCACAAGCACTGAAATTGAAACTGTGATTAAAAATCTTCCAACGAACAAAAGCCCAGGACCAGATGGCTTCATAGGCGAATTCTATCAAATATTTAGAGAAGACCTAACACCCATCCTTCTCAAACTCTTCCAAAATATAGCAGAGACAGGAACACTCCCAAACTCATTCTACGAGGCCACTATCACTCTGACACCAAATCCAGACAAAGATGTCACAAAGAAAGAAAACTACAGGCCAATATCACTGATGAACATAGATGCAAAAATCCTCCACAAAGTACTAGCAAACACAATCCAAAAGCACATTAAAATGATCATACATTATGATCAAGGGGGGTTTACCCCTGGAATGCAAGGATTCCTCAATATATGCAAATCAATCAACGTGATACACCATATTAACAAATTGAAGGAGAAAAAGCATATGATCATCTCAATAGATGCAGAGAAAGCTTTCGACAAAATTCAACACCCATTTATGATAAAAACCCTCCAGAAAGTAGGCATAGAGGGAACTTTCCTCAACATAATAAAGGCCATGTACGACAAACCCACATTCAACATCATTCTCAATAGTGAAAACCTGAAACTATTTCCACTAAGATCAGGAACAAGACAAGGTTGCCCACTCTCACCACTGCAATTCAACGTAGTTTTGGAAGTTTTAGCCACAGCAATTAGAGAAGAAAAAGAAATAAAAGGAATCCAAATTGGAAAAGAAGAAATAAAGCTGTCACTGTTTGCAGATGACATGATACTATATGTAGAGAATCCTAAAGATGCTACCAGAAAACTACTAGAGCTTATCAATGAATTTGGTAAAGTAGCAGGATACAAAATTAATGCACAGAAGTCTCTTGCATTCCTATAAAATAATGATGAAAAATCTGAAAGTGAAATTAAGAAAACACTCCCATTTACCATTGTAACAAAAAGAATAAAATATCTAGAAATAAACTTACCTAAGGAGACAAAAGACCAGTATGCAGAAAATTATAAGACACTGATGAAAGAATTTAAAGATGATATAAATAGATGGAGAGATATACCATGTTCTTGGATTGGAAGAATCAACATTGTAAAAATGACTCTACTACCCAAAGCAATCTACAGATTCATGCAATCCCTATCAAACTACCACTGGCATTTTTCACAGAACTAGAACAAAAAATTTCACAATTTATATGGAAACACAAAAGACCTCGAATAGCCAAAGAAATCCTGAGAAAGAAATATGGAGCTGGAGGAATCAGGCTCCCTGATTTCAGACTATACTACAAAGCTACAATAATCAAGACAGTATGGTACTGGCACACAAACAGAATTACAGATCAATGGAACAGGATAGAAAGCCCAGAGATAAACCCACGCACATATGGTCACCTTATCTTTGATAAAGGAAGCAAGAATATACAGTGGAGAAAAGACAGCCTCTTCAATAAGTGGTGCTGGGAAAACTGGACAGCTACATGTCAAAGAATGAAATTAGAACTCTCCCTAACACCATACACAAAAATAAACTTGAAACAGAATGTAAGGCCAGACACCATCAAACTCTTAGAGGAAAACATAGGCAGAACACTCTATGACATAAATCACAGCAAGATCCTTTTAGACCCGTCTCCTAGAGACATGGAAATAAAAACAAAAATAAACAAATGGGACCTAATGAAACTTAAAAGCTTTCACACAGAAAAGGAAACCATAAAGACGAAAAGACAACCCTCAGAATGGGAGAAAATATTTGCAAATGAAGCAACTGACAAAGGATTAATCTCCAAAATTTACAAGCACCTCAATATCAAAAAACAAAGAACCCAGTCCAAAAATGGGCAGAAGACCTAAATAGACATTTCTCCAAAGAAGATATACAGATTGCCAGCAAACCCATGAAAGAATGCTCAACATCATTAATCATTAGAGAAATGCAAATCAAAACTACAATGAGGTACCATCTCACACCGGTCAGAATGGCCATCATCAAAAAATCTACAAACAATAAATGTGGAGAAAAGGGAACCCTCGTGCACTGTTGGTGGGAATGTAAATTGATACAACCACTATGGAGAACAGTATGGAGGTTCCTTAAAAAACTAAAAATAGAACTACCATGAGACCCAGCAATCCCACTCCTGGGCATATACCCTGAGAAAACCATAATTCAAAAAGAGTCATGTACCAAAATGTTCATTGCAGTTCTATTTACAATAGCCAGGACATGGAAGCAACCTAAGTGTCCATCGACAGATGAATGGATAAAGAAAATGTGGCATATATATACAGTGGAATATTACTCAGCCATAAAAAGGTATGAAACCGAGTTATTTGTAGTGAGGTGGATGGACCTAGAGACTGTCATACAGAGTGAAGTAAGTCAGAAAGAGAAAAGCAAATACTGTATGCTAACGCATATATATGGAATTTAAAAGAAAAAAACAAAAAAAGGTCATGAAGAACGTAGGGGCAAGATGGGAATAAAGATGCAGACCTACTAGAGAATGGAGCTGAGGATACGGGGAGGGGGAAGGGTACGCTGGGACAAAGTTAGAGAGTGGCATGGACATATATACACTACCAAATGTAAAACAGACAGCTAGTGGGAAGCAGCCACATAGCACCGGGAGATCAGCTCGGTGCTTTGCGACCACCTAGAGGGGTGGCATAGGGAGGGTGGGTGGGACGAAGATGCAAGAGGGAAGAGATATCGGGACATATGTATATGTATAACTAATTCACTTTGTTATAAAGCAGAAACTAACACACCATTGTAAAGCAATTACACTCCAATAAAGATGTTAAAAAAAAAGGCGAACAAAATACAATAAAACATGAAATTTTATTTCATAACTTAGATATTTGGGCATATAATTACTTTCATGACCAGTTTAAGTCATATAGTCTTCCGTGTTTTATGTCTCTACAATAAAAAACTAAATCAAACTAAATCAACCAAAAAAAAAAATGTGACCCATATACTAAGATTGTTCATATGGAAAAATTCAATTTGAAATGTAATATAGACCTATGCCTGCCAGTGAGTTTAAGGACAGGGCAGTATTCAGCCTTTATGGTCCTGGCCCAGGCATGTTTTCTCCTGTGATCTTGGGAACGATATTGCTTTTCCAGTCAGTGACTATGCAAGCAGGCAGACATGGTCAAAACATTTTCTCACAAGGGAGATGCCAGCATTTGGAGGTCTATCAAACATTCTCTCTCCTTCGTGTGAGATACAGCAGTGGGTAAGAGGCTGCTGCTTAAACACACCCACAGTAACAGGGAAGCAGAAATAGGGGTAAAAGAAAGAAAAGACTCATCAAGTACGAAAAAGTTTAGTAAAAGAGTGGTAAAAACAAAGCTGTTCCAGTATGTTCAGAGATCTTGCATTGTGCACATGGTTTATGAGGATAAAAGAGACATTCAAATAAAAAAAGACTTCCTTTTTTATGTCAGCTGAAGGATAACCATGTTAAAATCAGGGACAATTATGACCACATTATTGGGATTGCTAAGTAATAATAATAATAACATTAGCATACCGTTAATTTTCCATGGTCTCTGTGAAGATTTAGCATACAGCTAAGTTTCTTAAGCAAAGGAAATAAATGGTAGTCAGGAGATATCTGAATCTGATTAAGAGACATCTTAATCATATTCATCACATTGAGCCTCACATAGCTGGATACATCTTTACATGAAGCTGTTGTTTTTAAGTAGGGTAGTCTGTAACTCCAACATCACTACTTATATATGTGCACGTAATGGGAAAATGAAAGCAAAGTTTCCTTAAAATAGAGCAGTAGTTCTCAACTGTGGGGTGTGGGTGGGGTCCGTTTGACCCCCAGGGGAAATTTGGCAATGTCTGAAAGACATTTTTGATTGTCACAACTGGAGAGGGTTAGTGCTTCTGGCATCTAGTGGGTAGAGGCCTGGGAGGCTGCTAAACATCCTACAATACACAACATATTCCCCGTCAACAAAGAATTATCAAGCCCCAAATGCCAATAGTGCCAAGGCTGAGAAACCCTGGAGTGCCTGACAAAACAAGAGGACAGCAGAGTTAGGGTATCAGAGAACTTATGAAAAAAGGTCATGCTGATTGTCAAGTCAGAAGACAGGGGGACTGATAACAATCAATTCTGCCACTATCTAAAGGGCAATTTATGACTAGGAATGACTGGTGGGAAGCTTTCCCAATAACATGGTTCACATTTTAGATTTGTAATAGCTTATAGGAGGGATATTACTGATATTTAGGTTAACTTGCAAATATCATCATGGAGAGCAAACACTGTATTATTCTATCAAACGGCCCTTAAAGTCACTGTTGGAGAGAGTATGGACCAAGGGGAATATTGGTTTAATCCAGTACAGCATCACTTATTTTATGCTTTCACGTATCTCATCGTTCAAAGATTAGAATCCAAACTTGCCTTCTCAGAGTCATGAAGGAGTCCTACAAATACTTATCAATGGTTTATTGAAACAGTTACCAAGTCTTTACTGAGAATTTATATTATTCTCTAAACTGAGTTTTCATGGAAGATTTGTGTAAGAAAATGAGACGTGATGGAGGATGGGCTCAGAGACTCAAACCAGCTGAATAATCAGTGGGTTGCTAAACTGGAAAACAACTTTGCCCTTATGTTATTCTGTACAAATCTTAAGTAATGCGAGTTAGGAAGACATCAAGAAAATGAAACATTCCCCAAACCTAGTTTTGCGGTAGAGACTATGGGGGGATTATCTCACAGTCCCTTTATTTCAGAACCACTGGCAATGATCTAGGTCCTGCTCCCAGGAGAGATAAAGTGAGAAGACAAGCAGTTTGTGGGGTCTAACTCTGTTGAGGGTGAGAGGGTCTTGGAAACATGGAGGGGCATTGCCCAAAGTAGCAAGAAAAATAGCTGCGGGGGAAGAGACAAAGCACAGGCTGAGGTACACTTGGCATGGACAATGGCTGAGGCAATGGTGTAAGAGGAGAATGAGTAGTAAAACTTTACCAGGCCTGTGATAGAGTCAAAACCTTATGGGTTCCTTGCAGGGCAGGAGAGATTCTGGAAGCTTTTAGAGTTCCTCCTTGTAGAACGTTTAGGGACTTTATTGTTGGGAGTGGAATCTGTGCGTGTGAGGTGACTCACACTGGCTTTGCTGTCGTATCATCGGGGTCCCACTCACTCTCTAGACTAAAAGATAGTTTTCAAATGTAAATAACGTTTTTTTTTTTGAAATTAACATTTTTCCTCAAAATATTTATAAATTACTGAGCCAAATTATGGAGAAAAAAGAAATATGTATCAGTGTCATCTGCACTGAGGGACACCAATAAGCACTTTAGCTTTAATTTACTTGTAAGATAAAATATTGCCTTAATTCTCTTCAGATAAAGAAAACTTCACATATTCCTGGAATTTTAAAGTGAATCTAAGCATATATTAATTTTTATCTATTTAACATAAATTAGCGATTAAATCAACTGTATTTTCTTTGATAAATGAATTACTAAAGTAAAAAATATATAAATTGATTTTATTCTTTAGCATTAGGAAGAAGGCAATAATAATTATGATTGTATTCAATGATTTAGTGCACATGAACTTTTAGGTAGTTGGAAAATCTGCTACCACTGTCTATTATAAATTTGCTGTTGGACTTTAACACAGTAATAAAATCATATAATTCCCATGGTTAGGAATAATTCAGATGCACTCCTGGTACATGGAGAAGTAAACGGGAAAAATTTTTTTCTATATGAAGTGATTTTTGAAAATAGTGATATATAGCACAATTAATCCAGGCTTCAATAAACTGTCTACTTTTGGGATGAAGAGGGTAAATAAAAATTAGATGTTTTTTAGAATAAAGCAGACACATGCACACTGAAGGCAACTTATTCATTGCCTACTGTCTTCCTGATAGGTTGACAGAATTATCAATGTAAAATTTTGTGTGCATGTGTTTGGCTGGAAGAGGAACCACAATGGAGTTATCTGATGCTTTGGGGTTCTGTGCTCTTGTTTTGGACTAAACAAGAAAACAGCTGTTTCTGAATACAACTGGAGTATGCAGTTTAGTTAGGAAGCCAGCTCTTTTGAATTAACCCAGCCTGCTCTTACTGACTTTATATGCTAAGCAAAATACTGAAAATAACAAAAACACTTTTCTCAAATGAAGAGATGAGCTATAATGGATATTTTAATAATTATCTTGGAATAGAAAAACTAATAACTATTATTCATTTAATGAGTTTTTAGAGAAAGAAAAATAAAACATCACAGTTAATCTCTTCACATTCACAGAAATAATCTAACATTCTTGTTGTAATTATTACTATACACCTGGCATTTATACAAAAACATAATTGGCTGTGTTAACACTGAAAAATTTATTGAAGGTAGAAAGTACTCTTCTATCATGGGTTTCATTTTTTAGAAATTAAAAAAAGAAGAAATCCAAGCATTTTCAGAAATTTAAAAAGAACCTGGGCATTTTAGGTATTAAGAAAAAGACAATAGGGCATCTCAGTACCTTGAAACTATGAAAAGAATAGAACTGTCTGTGCTAATAAGAACAGATATCCAACATATACAAAAATAAACTCATAATGAATTAAAGACTTAAAGGTAAGCCTTGAAACCATAAAACGCCCGGAAGAGAACACAGGCAGTAAACACTATGACATGGGTCTCAGCAATATTTTTTAGATCTGTCTTCTCAGGCAACAAAAACAATAATTAACAAATGGTACTACATCTCACTAAAAAGCTTTTGCACACTGAAGGAAACCATTAACAAAATGAAAAGGCAACCTATTGAAAGGGAGTAGATAACTTGCAAGTGATACATCTGACAGGGGTTAATATTCAAAATAATGTATGCAACTTAATATCTAACAAACAATCCAACTGAAAAATGGGCAGAGGATCTGAACAGACACATTTCCAAAGAAAACATACGGATGGCCAACAGGTACATGAAATGATACTCAACATCAGTGATCATCAGGAAAATGCAAATCAAAATCATAATGAGATATCACCTCACACCTGTCAGAATGGCTATCCTCAAAAAGACCAAAAATAACAAGCGTTGGCAAGGATGTGGAGAAAAGGGAACCTTTATGCACTGTTGGTGGGAATGTAAATTTGTACAGCCACTGTGGAAAACCAGTATGGAGGTTTTAAAAATAGAACTACCATATAATGCAGCAATTCCACTTTTGGGTATTTACCTGAAGAAAACACAAATTCAAAAAGACGTATGCACCCCTATGTTCACTGCAGCATTATTTACAATAGCTAAGATATGAAGCAAGCTAAGTGTCCATTGATAGATGAATGGTTAAAGATGATGTGGTATATATACAATGGACTATTACCCAGCCATAAAAAGAAAATGTTGCCATTTGTGAAAACATGGATGGTTCTAGAAGGTATTATGCTAAGTGAAATAAGTCAGACAGAGAAAGAGAAATATCCTATGATTTCACTTACATGTGGAATCTAAAAAACAAATGAACAAACAAAACGAACCAAAAACAGATTCATAGATACAGAGAACAAACTGGTGATTGCCAGTGGGGAGGGGAATGAGGGATTGGGTGAAATAGGTGAAGGGGATTAAGAGGTACAAACTTCCAGTTATGAAATAAATAAGTTACAGGGATGTGATATACAGCATAAGAAATACAGTCAATAACACTGTAATAATTTTGTATAGTGACAGATGGCTACTAGATTTACTGTGGTGATCATAATGTATTTATTAAATGCTGAATCACTATGTTGCACACCTGAAACTAATATTGTGTGTCAACTATACTTCAAGAGATTAAAAAAAGATGTCCAAGATATATTGGCGAAATAAAAATATTAAGTATGATCACAGTTTCATCAAAACAAAGAACAGACATGAATAGACATGTATGTATACATATGCAGAGAACATTTTTAACAGGATATGCAAGAAACAGAGTAAACATGATTAGTAGCAGGACAGAGGAGTTTTATTTTTCATTTACACTATTCTTTATTGTTTGGATTTTTAAAACTATGAGTTTTAAAATATATAAAAGTAATATAAAAGTATATAAAATATAAAAAAGTATAATATATAAAAGTAATATAAAAGTATATTACTTTTACCTAGAGAAATGGAAATAAAAATAAACAAATGGGACCTAATGAAACTTAAAAGCTTTTGCACAGCAAAGGACACCATAAACAAGAAGAAAAGACAACCCTCAGAATGGGAGAAAATACTTGCAAATGAAGCCAGTGACAAAGGATTAATCTTCAAAATTTACAAGTAGCTCATGCAGCTCAATATCAAAAACACAAACAACCCAATCCAAAAATGGGCAGAAGACCTAAACAGACATTTCTCCAAAGAAGATATACAGATTGCCAACAAACACATGAAAGGATGCTCAACATCACTAATCATTAGAGAAGTGCAAATCAAAACTACAATGAGGTATCACCTCACACCAATCAGAATGGCCATCATCAAAAAATCTACAAACACTAAATGCTGGAGAGGGTGTGGAGGGAAGGGAACCCTCTTGCAGTGTTGGTGGGAATGTAAATTGATACAGCCACTATGCAGAACAGTATGGAGGTTCCTTAAAAAACTAAAAATAGAAGTACCATATGACCCAGCAATCCCACTCCTGGGCATATACCCTGAGAAAACCATAATTCAAAAAGAGTCATGTACCACAATGTTCACTGCAGCTCTATTTACAATAGCCAGGACATGGAAGCAACCTAAGTGTCCATTGAAAGATGAATGGATAAAGAAGATGTGGCACATACATACAATGGAATATTACTCAGCCATAAAAAGAAATGAAATTGAGTGATTTGTAGTGAGGTGGATGGACCTAGAGACTGTCATACAGAGTGAAGTAAGTCAGAAAGAGAAAAACAAATACCGTATGCTAACCCATATATATGGAATCTAAAAAAAAAAAAAAAATGGTTCTGAAGAACCTAGGGGCAGGACAGGAATAAAGATGCAGATGTAGGGAATGGACTTGAGGACACGGGGAGGGGGAAGGGTAAGCTGGGACGAAGTGAGAGAGTGGCATGGACATATATACACTACCAAATGTAAAACAGATAGCTAGTGGGAAGCAGCGGCATAGCACAGGGAGATCAGCTCGGTGCTCTGTGACCACCTAGAGGGGTGGGATAGGGAGGAGATATGGGGATATATGTAAATGTATAGCTGATTCACTTTGTTACAAAGCAGAAACTAACACACCGTTGTAAAGCAATTATACTCCAATGAAGGAAAAAAAAAGTATATTACTTTTATAGTGTAAATCCTCAAATTAATTAAAATTTTTATACAAGGAACTTTAATGACAATTTTCCTCCCCCAATAAATGAATGCTACAGATTAATGCTTAGGCTATCAAAAATAAAGAGCCTAAAAAAGAAATGGTCCATGATACAAACACAAATAAACTAAGACTGTCAGCACTTCTTTTTTCCCAAACCTTCTGAGTTTCTTTCCTCCCTGATAGCAGCAATTTTCTTCCTTTTAAGAGATGCAAATTTACAGCACACTGTGATAAAAATGTTCTGGAATGAGCTTGAGGAAAACGTTCTCCTATACCCCTGTGGTACAGGTTAATTTGTCTGGGGATTCTCCAGCCAATTGTGGAGAGTAACGAACAAGGCCCGTCCCCTCCTCTTGCAGTGGAGAAGTCAAATGCTGCCATCACCCGCTAACACTTCAATGACCCAGACGAAATGTTAGAAGGTACCTGGTACATTTAGCGACAGAACAGGTGTGTTCCACTTGGAAGGACTTAGGAGATTCAGCAGCTACCAAAAGGTATAATTTTACTTCTTATTCTATAGTTTGAATAGAAATAACTTAAAAAAGAAAAAAAAAACTACTGAGGAGGTTTCTTTCCTTTTTTCCTTAAGAAGTATAGACAATACAATTCTAAAGACCTCCACATGAAGAAAGGGTACGATGAAACAAACATAAAACAGGGAGGTAAAAAAGCAAAACGTGGCTGGCTGTGCAGGTAACAGCTGTCTACCTGTGTTGCTGACTAGGTGGTAGAGGAAAAAGGGCACCAGCCTGAGAGCATGGAGGCCGAGCTCCAACCAGGAGGGTCGTTCTGAACAAACCCCTTATAACCTTCCTGGATCTACCCTGATTTCCTCATCTACAAAGTGAAGGAGTTGACTAGAATCACCAGGGTTGATCTCTAAGGTTCCTTCCATGTCATCAATTCTATAATTCTACGAACTTAGGACGCCCCAATTCTAGTCACTTATCACAGATCACTTTTCATGCCCTTCTTTTTTTTAAAAAAAAAAACCAAACCCTTATATATGATAATAAAAATAAAACTTGCACATGAAATTAAACATCTGATAGAATTTGTGGTAGGTTTATAAGGCAGGATCTTGATAAAAATCAAACCATAACATATTCTGATAAAGAAACTAAACTGAAGAAATACAACTATGCCAGGTGCTAAGGAAGCCCAGTTACACATTTCTCAAGGGCTGGCTGTTTGTGTCATGACTCAGAGTGTACCCAAGGCATTTTGGTTACCTGGGATGACATTAACGTTTCCCAGGGACTTCTTACGTACGTGTAGGTCATTCTTTACACTTTCTCCCACAGGGAAGCAAAATACTGTCTAACTATACATGTGGTACATTCCACATGTAAAGTTAAATACATATATGTAAGATTCTACTTTAACACATGGATTCAGATAAAGCAGATCAAATCATGTTCTTCAACAAAAGAAATCCTTGCATCTTAAAACTTAAAGCCTTATTCGAGCTCCATCTTCTCCATGAGAACTTTTCTACTTCCTTCCCTAAATGTATTCTTATCCTCTGCAACTTCCTTGCTTTACCTATTTTATGTTTTTAAATGTTTTACTTGCATATCTACAAGTTCTTTGAGATCTATTAGAATTAGGATTTGGGAAGCAGTGGGATAGCCTGAAGCAGACCTCAAGGGTCAAGTTGGATATCTGAAGAATTGTCTGTTGGAATATGAACATAAAGGTCTATTTCAAGCATGGAGATCAGTCTGTGAGAAGAAAAGGCACAGAGAATTAAAAAATCGATTACAGTCTAAACTAAGACTATGATGCAGTGAGTTCTGCTAAGTAGAGCGTGGCACAGGCAGTGAGAACTGGGGAGTCTTAGAAGCAGGTAAGAGGTTTCCATCCACAGGAACACAGGCACGTCAGGAAGAGGCAGCCAGAAAGACACTGACAGAGTTCCTTATATCTCCTCTGGCTGAGGCAGAATGAGCTCGAGGCTGTTGGATAGGAATATACAAAGGTGGGGGGTAGGTAACCCTAATTTCAAAGGTCAGCATGATGCAGAGTTGGGAATACCAGTAAGCCAGTAAGCCACTACAAGTAAAGGTTGTGTCTTTCCTAGCATCTCACACAGTTCCTGACATAGACTACAAGTCTTGTTAGCTGTCACAACGACTCTATGCCGATGTTATAAATGCTTTCATTGCATTATATGTCTTTAGGTTAAATTTATATTAGCATCTTCCTAAATTCTTAAATCTGGTGAATTCCAAACAATGGATACTAATATACATGCAACATTTGCTCACAGCCACATTTCATGCCAGTCCTTTCAACTGTATCCCTTGTAGTCCCATACTGTTATAGGCAGCCATCACCATAAATCCTTGCTGGATTTGAAACTGGAGTTTTACCAAGAATTGTTTTTGTTTCAGTTCTTTGCAGCATAAGCTGTTCATTCACACAGAACCCAACCGTGAACCATGGGGGCTGGAATTAATACTGGCCTCCTCTTAGCTCTTTGCTGCTGATTTTAGGCTATTACACTTTAAGAGCGCTCCTCCTTGGGTGCCTTGACATTGGCTATAACACCCTCTATTTATCTTTGCAGCTGTTACCTTTGGACCTTGTGGTCACTCTAACACAATGCTTCTCAATGCTGGCTGTACATTACAATCACCTGGAAAGCTTTTGCAATCTACCCATGCCAAGGTCCCATTCCAACCCACTTAAATCAATTTGTGGGTGTGGAGACAGACATTTATTTATTTATTTTAAAAAACTTCTCATGTGACTTCAATGTGAAGCCAAGGTTGGCACATCTGCTCTAACACAAGAATTAAGAACTTCAGCTCCAGGTTCACCTGTGTCCTCTTCATCCCAACTCTTGCAACCATCCTCGAATTTTAATGTCCAAGAGAACAACCTGCCCGATAGTCTGGGTCCTAATTCCTTGACCAGCTCAATTCTAATAACACGTCCTTTGATTTCACTCCAGCTCTTATACACAACTCTGTGGATTTACCATAACTTTGGGTTGCTTGACATCTGATACATAATATTAAATAAGTGAAAGAATTTCTGGCTTTACAGAATTTTTTTTTTTTTTGGAACCAAGCAAATAAACCACTTTATTTTCAGCTAGTGGGAGAAAAACCTGGAATTACAGGCGAGCCCCCATTGCAGCAGTTCACACTGTCGTGAAAAGTTGGCTTACGAAGTCCTTTAATGAGTTCCTGCCTTCTTGCTCTGCATAGTACATCGGTATCTTCTCCATAGATGGGAAGGTAACCATGGCTCCTGTTCTCCAAAAAATTAGGTTTAAGTTAATGGTATGACTTAAGGAGCTCAAGCCCGTCTAGCTTTATCTGGCTTTACAGGCCGTAGCTCCAGTCTGTTAACTGCTTTCCCGTTTGACACTTTCCTGCTGCCACTTGGGCGTGGGTGGCTTGCTGCAAGCTTGCAGAAAACCCTGCTTTCTAAGTCTGCTGGTCTTCTCCCGACTGCACGTCCTTTCTGGTCCGGGTGACCCTCCATGGTGTGTCACTCCAGTGACTTGTCTGACCAGTGTTACTGAGCCTCTTATCCTCTTCTTCCCCATCACCACCCCCCAACAGCTCCAGTTATGCATCCGACTAAATCTGCCTTCTCCACTGCTAGGCCCTAGATGCTAAGCGCTACTGAGAAAAAACCCAACTGCACATTCAATCCAGAATGACGTCACCTGGATTTTTATGGCATCCAAATAGCAGCTCCCAGAACTACTCAGGAATCTCCTTATATGTCCCGCATGAGCCCCTGCTCCTGCTGTCCTTACAGGTATTCTAACAGTCACTACTCTTCTTCCTATCTCACTCCTATCACATTTGAAGTGGACCTTCCTTTCAGTTTTGGAGAACATGAAGATATCCTCAATTTCGAGACTTCCACGCTATCAACTTACCTGCATCCTCTTCCACATTTACCTGTCTCGGCGGGGGGGCTGATGCTCTATGCTCAGCACAGCCAGACAATCTAATCCTTCGCTGAGGGGGCTGTCCTGGGCATTCTAGGATGTTTAGCAACATCTGTGACCTCTACCCATTAGATGCCAGTAGTACCCCTCTCCTTGCAGATATCTGCAAAAATTTCTCCAGGCATTGTCAAATGTCTCCTCGCGACAAAATCACCCTCAGTGGAGAACCACTGCTCTAGGCCAAGACTAATCTATCAACCTGTCCTCCCAATGAAAACCTCCTGCTTCCTCTAAGATCCATGTGTGCTTTCTTTATCTACCTTCAACCTGAACCTGTCCTACTGGCTTTGACTCCTTAGGGTATCATTTTATGTCATTCCAATATTTAAAAAGTCATTCCTGGAACCAGGTCTCCCTCCAGCCACTGCTTGACTTTTTTTTTTTTTTTTTTTTTTTCTTCCTTCCTTCAAGTGAAGAGGCTCTGGGAATGACTTCCACGAGTTCACTTGCTGAGGCCCATTCTACTCTTCGATCCTCCTACTAGTATGAATCCATGACACTAGTGCAAAGGTGTCAGGATCCTCCTGATGTCCACATGCTGAGACCCTAACTAACTGCCTGTTTCTGACACTCCTGTCTGTACCCTCCTGGAACCTCTATTTTCCCCTGGCTTCCAGGCCACTTCTTTCCTTCCCCTTTGATTACTCTTTTTTTTTTTTTTTTTTTTGCGGTACGCGGGCCTCTCACTGTTGTGGCCTCTCCCGTTGCGGAGCACAGGCTCCAGACGCGCAGGCTCAGCGGCCATGGCTCACGGGCCCAGCCGCTCCGCGGCATGTGGGATCTTCCCGGACCGGGGCACGAACCCGTGTCCCCTGCATCAGCAGGAGGACTCCCAACCACTGCGCCACCAGGGAAGCCCTGATTACTCTTTCTTAATCTTCTTCCCTTCACCTGACTGTCCCTTAGATATTGAATACCAGTAAGTGTTCCACTGGGATTCTGTCCTTGGCCGCCTCCTCTCAGAACTCTTTCTCCTGTGCTCTCTCCTTCATCACAAGCTTCAACTTTCCTGATATAATACAATGGATACATTAACTTCTCCCACTGTATTCTGAAGCCCTATGTTCTCTGAAATTCCAATCCTGAATTTCTGGCCTCCTAGTGAATATTTCTACCTGGGAGCCCTACAGACACCACTAACAAATCAGGATATCTAAAACAACTCATCACATCCTACTCCCACCATTCCCTGTCTCTATCTCCCCAAATCTTCCTTGCTCTTTTATTATTTCTGTGGTACCGTATCCATGCAGTTGTATAATAAAGTCAGGGCCCTTAGCACACGCCTAGATTCCAACTTCACTAACCTCATCCACTCAATCACAAAATCCTGTCAGTTTTGCCTTATGACCACAACCCTCCACATCTGCACTAGTTCAGGCTTTTGTATTTTATTTCAATGGATTCATAACCAATTTCCCTGCCCCAGGTCTCAGCTACCTCTAACTCAACCACCGTGCTACCACTAGAATGGCATTTTCATCCTGTAAATCTGTACATGTTACTCCCCGGGCGACCTTCTCCAGGAATCCCCTCTCTCTGAGGGCTACAGTCTAAGCATCTGAGCAGGGCACACTAGGCCTGGCTCCTGTATTTCTCTTATCCTTCTTTCCATCAGACCCCGTGCTCACCAAACACAACCATACTATACCACACCTTACTCAAGTTATTCCCTTTGCTAGAATGTTTTTTCCTATGATCATCTACCTAACACATACTTTTTCATCCTATAAGCCTCAGCTCAAGCCTGACCTCCTCTGGGAACTTCCTGGACTCCCCGGAGAAGATTTAGAGTGTTTCTTCCTGTGTGTGTCCAAAGCATCATGCACAGATCTTCATGACAGCTCCTACCATAGTGTGCTGGAATCACCTGCTTGTAGGAGTCTCACCTACCAGCCTGTAGGCTACTCAAGGCCAGGTGCATTGACTACTCAGTCTTTTTTCAGTGAGGACTAATAGTGTGCTTAGCATGGAAGTGAGCACTCAACAAATATAGAATGAATGGCAGGATGATACATGATAGGTTCAACTGTCAAAAAACTCTATCACGACATGGTATTTGTTAAAAAAAAATATATATATATATATATATATATATATATATATATATATATATATATATATATATATATGCCTGCTAGTTCATGGAGTCAAAAAGAACTGAAGTTATTCAGTCTAAGGCAAGAGCTAATGTCACATAATAAAATAAGTTAAATAAGGTAATATATATGGTGGTACAGTGCTTATAAACTTTTCTATCAAAGCACTACCAACATCAGAATTCTGCCTGATATCCTTGAGGGAGCTGATGGCATAGGGTGAAAAAACATGACATTTCTCTGGCTAATAACAGATCCGTATTTATTTTAACCTGAAAGCATTTAAAATTCCTAGCAAGTTAAGAGGAATGATCCGGGAAGATATGACATCTTTAGTCTATGAGCCCCAGTCATTGTTAGCATAAATGTGGACCCCTCAGGTGGGGCTGAGGACAGTGTCAGTATCACAGTTACAGAAACGTGGAGAGTGGAAATAGCGTCACACTTAAAGTCACAAGTTCTACTTTGGGTTCTCGTCCCATCACTTGGGCTGTGACTTGGGGTTTATTTTAATTTCTCTGAGCCTCCTCAGTTTCCTTATCTGGAAAATGGCTATAATAATATTTGCCTTATATATTTCAAAATGTTGATGCCAATATTAGAAGAAATAATAATGTAAACAATGAAGGATGTAAACATGAAAAATAAAGTAATATTTCATCCAGAGAGAGTGAAAATCAAAGTACGTGGAATACATAGTCTTGCAAACATTTACCTTTTGTGGAGCTGAAAAAGCTTTTTCCATTTTGGCTTTTTCCTTAGGGGTTAAAGGAGGGGATCGCTCCTTTACCTCTGGAGGCTGTTCTCGATACAGTGCTGGAATTGAACAAAGAATTCATGCAATCAAATCGATGAGCACCGTTCCACGGGGCAAAACAGCAATGGGGGGCAGACAGGAAACTAAACACACCGATATTCACACTTCCTTGGTGTAACAATAAGCTACCCAGAACTTATTGTTAAGGCGATTTGTAGTCTTACACATTCCTTATCCAAAGAACACAACTTATGATTGGCAACTTTTGATCAGCAGGATTTCAGAAATGCAGAAAGTGTCATTTTCACTTACTATGTATGTGGTCATGCAGATGCTTATTTTACCTTAATCCACATTTACCAAGAACCTGCTATATGCAGGGACATCAGCTAGGTACCACTGGAGGAGATACGAAGATGACCAAAGACAGTCTTTGCTCTCAAGGAGCTTACAATCTGGTCAGAGACAGATATGTTCACAATTAACTGTAATATAAAACTGACTGTGACATTATTCTGAAGAGAGATAATAACAAAGACAAGTTCTGATGTGGGGATAGCAAATGCTTAATGGAAAAAGTGGTAGGTGTGTCAGACTGAAAAATAGGGAGGATTTTGCCAGGCGGAGGTGTGGATAAAGGATAATTTGTGAAGATGGTATGAAACAAGTAAGCACAGGGCTGGGACTATACATGACGCAGGATCCACTCAGTGTTGGATCTAAGATTCTTATAAGATTATAATCTGTATAATCTACTTAATCTACATGTGGTGTTGAATCTAAAAAGTTATGTGGGAATTTTAAAGGGATAAAAAGGAAATCTGTTCGGTTAAATAACTTGGGCAACTCTGAATTGAGAGAAAGTGATAAAATACACCTGATCAAAATTCTAAAATTATAAGCTACATTAATGGGCTTTGTGTGTGGGCGGACTTTATCATTGGGTTTATCTCTTACTGGAAATGTTAGATGTGATTAAGGAAATTGATCAAGTTTTCCTTTCCAGTGGCTTAAGATACAAAGGGAATGTCCTTTGTGATAACAGGGTACCAATGTCTTTTATTGGGTCATTCTCTTAAAGGACATGGCTTTCAACTGAACAGTTGATAGTGATTATGTATGTATGTACAGTATGTACACACACATACACACACACACACACACACACACAGTCCCTTAGATCATTTGCTTTGCATATTTGGCTTCAGATAAAGGACAATTTCTCCTACTATTTTCAGAGCGGAATATGCTGCTGACAGTCATTTTTTCTCTAATGTTAAAACTGGGAAGGTGAGTTTTTGTTAAATTCAGGTAAAAAGTAGGATAAAAGGAGAGGAAAAGGCCTTCCCTGGTGGTGCAGTGGTTGAGAGTCCGCCTGCCAATGCAGGGGACACGGGTTCATGTCCCGGTCTGGGAAGATCCCACATGCCGTGGAGCGGCTGGGCCCGTGAGCCATGGCCGCTGAGCCTGCACGTCCAGAGCCTGTGCTCCACAACGGGAGAGGCCACAACAGTGAGAGGCCCGTGTACCGCAAAAAAAAAAAAAAAAGAAAAAAAAAAAAAAAGGAGAGGAAAAGAACCCCTGATGAACTGAGAATTCGATCGTATTCTCAGGTTTTCTGAAAAATTTTTGTTTTTTCTGGCTTTTGCAAAAGCTTTTTCAACAAGCAGCGACTGATGCCAAAAGAAACCATCAATTATTCCGGGGTACAATAAGGAGTCACGGCAACTGAAGGATGGCCACCGCCTGAGACACGGAATTGATTTCTGTACTCGGCCACCAACCATGGTCACTGCAGTATGCTTCAGAAGTCCCACTTTGGTTCTTATGGAAGAAAACCAAATTTTATTGAATCTTTAATCCCCTGTGGATCAAACATCTATAGCCTCTCAATATTTGCAAGCCTAAGAGGTAATTTCTGCAAACTAACTAGATTCTAAAGTTAGCACATAACACCATGTTGCCTGGAAATACACAATCTTTTTATACTGTCAAGTTTCCACTGGTATCTGAAAGAAACAACAGATTGTAATAGCTAGTTAAAATGACAGATATACTCCAGAGTGACTAAGACTGTGCAGGCAGCTCTTGATTTAAAAACAGAAGCTACCGCTGCAGAACTCCAGCTGCTGGTCCTGAGAGAAGCCCTCACTGGGAGGGGAGGGAAGCAGCCCGGATATCTGAGATGACCTGCAAGTGAGAAGTGCTGAGTTTACAGGAGATGACTGGGAATTAACCTGTCCCCAAATTTCTTCCTTCCACACTGCCTTAACTTTTCTCCAGTCTGCATCCTCCTTTAAACATAAAACTATACCTCAGATAGAGTTTAAGAGCTATTAGTCATTTACTGCTCAGAGAATAAAACCATGGCACAGAGGAAATTAAGAATTTTGTTATGAGAAAGAAGTGGGTAATTTTCGAGACAATTAGCGCTTTGGAGGGGAGGAGTATGCTGAAAGTGGCAGATAAGCTGGGGAAGGAGCTGCAGTGAGATCTAGAGCTCTTGGGGAGGGAGCCCTGAGAAGGGCCGGGTGCAGACCTGGAAGGTGGCCCAAGAGAAAGAATTTTATCTGGGCCTGGCCCAGCACCCAGGATTCATGGAAGAGATTCTTTCTCCTTTTCTTCATCTCTTTTCCCTTCAAAGTTCAGAACTTAGGTTAGAAATCAATCGTATTTTTGTTCAACCATAGTTCGGGTTGAATGGGGTTTCAGAGACTAGCCTGAAAACCAACTACCACTTATAATAATTACTTTGCAGAAACAAAAGACTTAACAGTAAACATTCAAAACGTAGCGTGCTCTCAAGGCTGCTTCTACTATATTTTTAAATCGGAACTATACGATTTTAGTGTTTCTGGAAGAAAGCTTAGAGACGATGGAGCTCAGCTCCCTCGTTCCATGGGAGGAAACGGAGGCATATCACTATCAGTTGTCAAGCTAGGATTCGCAGTCAGTTCTCCTGACCGCTGGGCATCGTGCTTTTCCTACCACACACCAAGTTAACGGCTGATGGGAAGTGTTCTTCTGAAGAAGCACTGCTATACTCCTCCCCTTTCTTCAGTCTTTGAACTCTTTTATTTTCAAACTCTCTGTGTTAGTTCTATTTTCTCCTCTCAAGGCCTGGAAGCAAATCTACAGCTTTCAGAAACTCAGATTTAGAATTTCTTCTCGGGCTCCTTTCTTTTACCTTTCACAAATGAGGGCTTAATTTACTTGAGAATGGAACAATCTATTGCAGTTTTCCTTGAGCAGGTACCAGCTAGGCCTGGGGATACAAGGTAAAAAGAATGGGAGTTGGGAGCTAGAGGTTCTTAGGTGTCTGTCAACTGAGGAGTCTCTGCGGCAAGAGGAGAGGTGACGTCAGTGTGTGAGCATCAGGTGGCGGGGAAAAGGGGCTGAAGAAGGGTGGTAGCTAGACGGGCAGGTCCCCTGGGATGGCAAGTCCATGAAGTAGATATTCCAATCTCAGAATGTGATAGCTTTTGAGTGTACTAGTGCCCCCCTCCCCTTTTATTCTTTTGCAACGTGAGAATGAAGAGCAATACCCATCGGTAAATGTATGCAAAAGTAACAAGACAGCAAGTTAAAGCGTAGAAAATAATAAAATCTTGGACTATCAGTTATACCATATTAGTAAACCAGGAAGGGAGCATAAAACTTACTTTCACTAGCCACATGATTAGCTGGAAAATAACCTTCCTGTCCCTTTCCTCTGCTGCCATACCACCAGTCTTCATTATCTTTGAAAAACACTCGGATAATGTCTCCGCGATGGATGGTTAGTTCATCTGATCGATTCGCTGTGTAGTCATAAAGGGCCACTACCTAAGAGAGAGATAAGACCACCACAGCTTTATCACAACTGTACCACAGAGAAAACCCCCAACATTCACTTCCTCTTGCAGAAGAGCAGCTGAAACCAAAGCAGTACTTTGGTGAGTCTGAGGCTGTCTCAAGGTTTGCTAATGGGATCAGGGGTGGTGGGAACACAGCAGGAGAAGCAAGATAAAAGACTGTGGGATTGAGAAATGGTTAAGATCATTCAATACACTAAGATTAGCTTCAAAATAGCAGATGTTAATTTTTTTTAAAGTAAATTACTTGTGAGGCAAATTAAAAAAAGCTCACACATCATTCACTTTCTTAAAATTGTTTCATTCCACCTTTGGTCCCATTCCTTGTGCTAAGCAGACGCATCTAAAAAAAAAAAAAAAAATTCTCCAGAACGTCGACACTTTTACAAAAAGGAAAAATTCAATGGAACAACCAGTTTACATAATTTCATTGTGATCACTTGGGTTTATTGTTAATGTCTCTTTTTGAGATGTATTTCTATACAAATACCATTTTTGGGGTATTTTATATGACTAATCTAAATCTTCCCATACTTTAAAAATACCTTTATAAGCTTATACAAATTTAAGAGGAAAAACCCTTCTATGAGAATCCTCTTTCTCTGTTTTGTTACAGTAGTCACTATATGTATGTTTTCTTTTGAAAAACCAAATTCAAAATGAATGGCTGCATAGGAATCTACAAATCCCTTACAGCAGTTACAAGAAGGAAGCAGACCTCAACCCATTTTAGACGTGATGCAGTGTATAAAGTAGGACATAATACATACACTAAAGAATAAACTACTTCTACTTTTTTTCCTATGTAAATGGAATTTGAAAATTTACAGGTTATACAACTACATACGCAATGGAAAATTATCATTGCAGTCCTCTGCATTTAGGCTGAGTACTGATTTATTCACTTAACAAGTATTTACTGAAATCCTAATGTACCTGGTACTGTGTTAGGGACTGAACATACAGTGTTAAACAGGATAATTTCTAGAAGGGGTACCTTGCTTAGGCTTTGCAGGTGAATGAAGGATAATCAGGAAATAGCCAGCTGAAGAGATGGAAAGTGTGTCTCAGGCAGACTGCACCCCATGTGTGAGAGTCCCGGGAAGAGAAATCCCCAATAGCTCAATATGGTGGGAGCCTGGCATTAGAGGTAAGGGTCTAGACAGAAGGTGGGAGAAGCTGAGGCTTCAAGAGTCAGTAGGCACCAGATCATACACGCTGAAAGGTTCAGACTCAGAATATGGGCAACGGGAAGCAAGGAATGCCATAACAGTTCTCAGTTCTCAAAACTCTTTGTGGTGCCTTGAAATTAATTTAAAATCTTTATTAACACATTAACCAGAAGACTTTAATGGATAAATCTGGAATTAACTGCTGTCACTATACAATATAAGGGCAGTAATGATAATTTAAGAGGTAAAAATACAATTCTTATTGCACTGCTTAGCACAGTCCCTAGTTTACAACATGCTATGCAGGACGCTGTTTAAAATTTACAGATCTTTTGTAACTCTCAGTATATTGATGCCAACTCACTTATGTAAAAGTGGAACTTTTAACTTTTCCCGTGCATTCTTCCTTCTCCAAACCTCTTCTCCTGTATTCTCCTGCATGGCACCAGCACAGAACAGGAAAGCCAATAAAAATGTGCCGAGTGCCTGCCATGTTCTGGGTCCCTTGCTAGTGGCTTATGTGAGTTATCTTACTCAACCTTTGTGACAATCCTGTGAGGGCAGAAATTCTTATTTCAATTTTACAAATGAGAAATTTGATACACAGGGAAATCTAGTAACTTGTCTAAAGTAAACTACTAAGTGGTAGAATCAGGATTTAAACTCGTGGTTTTTTTCTTTCATTTTTTTTTTAAATGAAATACATTTATAGGCCATCTTTACCTAGGATCAAACATGGGAAAGAAGCAGCAGAGAGGAAGGGAGGAGGGACAGGAGATCCTAATCACTCATGAAAGATAAGACACATTTTTGGACAGCAAAACTTGGGCAGCTGGCTGTGCTGAGAAGATTAGCTCCCCTGGGTCACCTGCAGGCCCCACTGTGCCCCTTTCCCGACACCTGAAACCCAGTCCGAGAACCTGCGTGGGGATTTGTTCCCACTGTTCTTCATCCTGGTGTTCCTATAAAAAGAGGAAGAGATACCAGGAGCATACGTGCACAGAGAAAAAGGCCGCTTGAGGACACAGCGAGAAGGAGACTGTCTGCATGGCAAGGAGAGAGGCCTCAGAAGGAACCAACCTGGCCGGATACTTGATCTTGGACTTCCAGCCTCCAGAACTGTGAGCAAATAAACTTCTGTTGTTTAAGTCACCCGGTCTATGGTATTTTGTTACAGCAGACCTGTCAGACCAATACATAATACAGCCTCCCAACCTGATGGTGTCAGGTGAATCACGTGTTCCCAGCCTCTTACGCTACTGCAAATGGGCAATGCCTCATCTGCATCCATCTTAGGTCCTTCCTGGCTTACAGTACTGTGTTCTACACTCTCATAATGCTATCTCCTGATGTAGAAATAATGTCCTTGACACCAAACTCCACAACTACGATCCTTAGGAGGGAGACTACACCCCCCAAAGCAGTCTTGCTTTGTCACCATCACACCATTACTGACATTTAGGCACAAAACAGCTTCACAATGAGGAGTCAGCGTGTTTCACGTGCCAACAGCCCACAGGTTGGCGGCAGTGGAGCTGTGACCATTCTCTCATCATACTGAAGACACGTGACAAAATCCACATGGCTCATGAGAATCTGCTGGTATTCCAGTGTGTGTTTTTATCAAAATGTTCTCATCATTTGAAGACCGTTACTCTCTTCTGAGCATCACGGTACGCACAGTAAACTCTGCTTGTTTTACTCTGGTAGTGGATTTTGCATAAGTCACGTCTTCCCTGTCTCCAGTTAGATTTCATTGTCATCTCGCTGTTTTAGGATAAAGTAAAGCTCCATTGGGAGCTTTAGTCCCCAAGTGTTGGCAGACACAGTCCCATGCAGAGGTTTGTGCTGAATTAATACCATGTCTCTTTTCCCCTTATTTTGGTAGGTTTTGTCACAGAAAATCTGTTTTGACCATTCTCTTGAGAAGTATCTTCTACAATGTACCCTTCTGTGCACACGGTGGTCTAGCACGTGGGTATGACAGAACATCCTCAGCACTATGATCCAGATCTTGAGCTGACAGGGCGGTTATGAAATCTTTCAGTAATCTTTCTTTTTAGACGTAAGTTTAAAAATAGGTGCCCATGTGCCCATGTTGGTAACGATAGGTCTGGGAAATAAAATGTTCCACAAAATCCACTTGGTCACATTTGACCACTATCCACATATTTGAAACAGAGTTCCTTCCTTTTCTCAAAGCTTGCCGAGTTGCTTGGGCACAATCACTCACGATGGAAGTGCCACTGGCAAGCTTTTTTTTTTTTTTTTTGACATAGTTTTCGGTCTTCATAGCAGTGCTTGCCAGATACTATTTCTTGGTTTAAGCAGAGTCTGCCAGGCTGTTATAAGACATTTAGGAGAATTCCTTTTTGCATTATCTTCGGAGAGATTTTTCATTATTACAGTTGTCTCTCTAGAATTCTCAGTGGTTCTTGAAACCACTGTACCTAAGGAACATTAACCACCGTACTGCTCAGCAGCAGCAGATGTTCCTTGCAATGTTATCTGTGATGCAATCCAAAAATCAATATTCATGATGACCCCAAGTCATTCAACAAGCTGTGCTGAATAAGTCATACGCTTGAGCACTTTCTCCTCCAACAGGGCTTCTGCTGGCTCCATAATCGTTGGGGAACTTCTTTGCGCCGACCTGCAGCCAATGAAGCATCTGGATCCCACCCCCTTCCCTCTGCTTCCTACTTGCTTAACTTGATTTCAGAATTCTGCCCTCCAGAACAGTGAAAGAATACTTTTCCGTTGTTTTAAGCCACACCATGTTTGTGGTAATTTGATATGACAGCCCCAGAAAACTAATACATATGACGTTTACTTTCGTGAGTACTAGATTCTTTGTATTCCTTTAAAGAGTATTGGAGGTTTTTCTGGCATGTAGTTACTTGAGATCAGTTTGACCCCTTCCAGGTTTGCTTTTAAGTTGTGTTAGAGCAGATGCAGGAAGACTTTAGGACTCAATAAACTCCACTACTAAGATATGATTCTCCTGATAATTCCCCCTGATGCCCCACATTATTAGGAGGTTTTTCCATTCTGGCTGGCAGGACTGTGAATTATTCCCATTCTGTTGTGTAGGCTACTAATTTCTGATAGTTCTTTCCTTATGGAGTTTAACCCCATGTAGGTGCAGATCAGTACTCAGCCAACGAGTTATTAAGGGTACTTCTTATGGTTACTGGCAGGATTATTACCAATTAATATGAGGTGAAACAAAAAGAAATGTCTTAGTAATTATTTTATTTTTTGTCAGAACTCTTGTTACAGGTATTTAATGCACATTAACTAAAATATATACATTTTCAGTTTTCATAATAAATGCAATTATGACTTTATTACACATCTGGTATTCTTAAAGAAAAAGCACATCAAGCTTTAATATAGAAATATTTAGGTTACACTTAACTTCTGGCTCAAGTGTAATAAAACTTTTGTTCTTTTTTGATCTTATACATGTTCCCCTCAGGGATGGCCCATCTCTTGTAGGCTTGGAGGGACCTTTGGCTACATGGTTGGCCTTGTTGTTTCAACACTCTGGATATACTAAAAGAGAAAGCAACTTACATACAAGAACAATTCATTGGAGCAAAGGGAGAAGATGCTTCTTCGTGCAGATTCCATAAGGACTATGCAGAAGTATGGATGGTCTAAGCCAGGCAGTTATATTGACAGCACTGTTTTTCACATAGTTAAACATGGTGTGGTTGTAGCTTTTTAAACTATGAAAGCCCAGAGAGATTGTACTTTCTAGTTGAAATAAAGTTATTTAGAATAGATTGTGGCTTCAGATGCATTTGCTGCTTTTTCGACCTTGGAGAAACATCCTTAATTAATTTTATAGAATTCTGATGGCAGGGTTTTTAAAAAAATCTCTTTCAAGTTTTAAACTGATTCATTATTTATAAGAGGTCTGGGTACAGCTGTAGCATTTCATATGCTTTCTGAGAGAAATGGACCGTTTTCTTGGCCACTGGAGATGCTTCTCATGTAATCAAACAACAGTTTATACATCTTGATCCTATTTTTTTTTTTAACTGTGTGTTTCTTTGGAGTTAAAATGGCTGTGATAGCCTCACCAAACACTTCAATCCCTGATGGACTAAAGGTGAACATTCCACATAGCAGCATGCTCCCATTTCTTTTTTTTTTAAATTTTTTTTTTTAAAATAAATTTATTTATTTATTTTGGGCTGCATTGGGTCTTCGTTGCTGTGCGCAGGTTTTCTCTAGTTGTGGTGAGTGGGGGCTACTCTTTGTTGTGGTGTGCAGGCTTCTCATTGCGGTGGCTTCTCTTGCTGTGGAGCATGGGCTCTAGGCGTGTGGATTTCAGTAGTTGTGGCACGTGACCTCAGTAGTTGTGGCTTGCGGGCTGTAGAGCGCAGGCCCAGTAGTTGTGGTGCTTGGGCTTAGTTGCTCTGAGGCATGTGGGGTCTTCCCGGACCAGGGCTTGAACCCGTGTCTCCTGCATTGGCAGGCAGATTCTTAACCACTGCGCCACCAGGGAAGTCCTTGCTCTCATTTCTTTTGCTAGTTTCCACCCTGGTTCCAGACACAGGTTCTTCTTTCATATCTTTCAGTCTTGCTATAGTTTTGGGGTCACCTCGGAGATCTGAGTTCCTATTAATACAACAGGTATATTTAGTGTGTATTCTTTAAGTTCTGTTACCCACTCCTCTTTCACATTTTGAAACGAGGCTACATTTACCACAGAGGAGCATACAGGGAGGACATCAGTCATTGGATAAGATAAAAACCTCAGATGATCACAGCGTTCTTGTCTGCTCTTAGTCTTCCTGTTTGGCCATGTCACAGAGAACCAGGAGGTACTAACTGTCCCCTAAGGTGACACTGACTGCGTAGCAGTTGAAGATGGCAGGCATGTAATCCTCCAGGAAGGCGTCGCTGGCATAATTCATGGGTAGGCACATCTTGCCCGCCTCCCAGTCGCCAACCACCATGTACCTGAGCATCACTGCACTGGCCCATGAGCTATGCTGGGCATGGTCTCCCCACTTCCACCAGTCCCTTCCCTGGCTGTGCCTGCTTGCTGTCCCCCAGTAATATTTAACAAGTGAAATAAAATAAGCTTTAGGAAAGTCTCATTTCTCAATTATGTCGAGCAATGTTGGGTCTTTATTACTAAAATAGAAAAAAAGAGCAGATAAAAAAGGTAGTAGAAAATCAAATTTAACAACAAATTCTAAATTGTACAGAAGTACATTACTAAACATTCAAATGACTCCTTTACTAATAGTGACACTGGGACTATATTTTATTCCATAAGAAGAATGGAAAAACATATAACCCTACTTCTAGCACCATGTGGTAGAAATATATACAGTCTCTTATAATTATTTCCATGAACACTAAGAAAGACAACTCTACAGATATTCATAAAAAAAAACTAAGGTCCTGTTATTTTTAACTGATCTTATCTGGATAATAATAGATTAAGAAAACAGAGATAAAGTAAATAATTGCACAAAGTTTATTGTCTCTGTACCAGACAAACTATCTGTTCTATCCTGCTACATAATGCTAGTATATATGAACCTTAAACACTTCATCAAACAAATATTTGAAAATATTTAATTCCAAATACCTTCTGGTAAAGTAACTACTAAGGGTAATGGAAAAAAACACGAAACGAGGAATCAAGACAGTGAGTTTCCAGTCCTGCCTGGGCCTCCAAGGCTAAAACATATCTTAAAACACTCAAGCTGGATGTCTGTAAACTAAGGAGTTTGGACCAGATGCTAGGTGGTATCCCTTCCAGCTTAAAAATTCTATCATATCAGGTATTCAAATAACTATTCCAAAAGAATGGCATTCACAAATATTAATGTAAATTCAAAATATTAATTTGTTGGATAACAGTGCCTGATTATTTGTGATCATACATGAATTAGAAAAGCTTGTTTGTTTGCTGCAGTACTATACAGGAAAAGCCTCTTAGTCATAATTAAAGAAGAACAGTGATAAAGCATTTCTTTGGAATTTACTGGTTGGAAATACTTCTTTCTTCTTTGATGAATAGAAATGATTGAACTTTTGGACTTCACAAATGAAGCTACTCATTTTATATGATGACTGGTATTAATTAAACCTCTTCTTACTGGAAATCACAATTCACATACTTTGTTACAGTGAATCATTAGTGCTTCATTGAAAAAGGCTCTAAAATGTATCTGTGTGTTGGTTATTTCCTAAAAAAACAAAAAAAATCAAGAGAATGATGAAGACCTTTATAGACTGGACTACAGATTTTTGTTCTGTTTTTTGTTACTGAAGAAAGATGACAGTGTACTTTAATTATTTTTCTTGGGAGGGATAGCAAAAGGAGAATTATGAATCATTGGTTTAGACATGGGTGCTCAAAGTGTGGTCTCTAGATTAGCAGTGGCAACATTACCTGGAAACTGGTTAGAAATGCAAATTCTTGGGCCCCATTCCAGACCAACTGAAATATTCTGGGGATGGACCCAGTAATCTGTTTTAACAAGGCTACAGGTGATTCTGATGTACCTTAAGGTTTAATTAACTTTATTTCGATGACCTACTTTATAAAACATGTACATTTATTTTCTGCACATATCAAGTATGTGACTGAATGGTTAAGAAACATAATTTAAAATATAAAACCAAATCTTATAACAAATTGTTAACAGGCAAAACTTAAAAACGTAAACCTGTTCCTCCTTTCCTATTTTACTTATGTTTCTTAGTTTCCCTCGTAGCACTGAAATGCTGACTAGGTCCAGATTTGAGTAATATAACATCTACTTCATCATTTTTTTCAACAAGCTCATGCTCAAACTGCAACTAGGAGTTATAGTAAACATTTCTTAGGTTCCCCTACCATCTCTTAAGGATTAGCAAAATTTTTAAAATAGAAAAACAAGCAAAAATTGAAAGATTAAATCTGTTTATCTAGCAATAATTATTAGATACATATTGTGTCTGAGGTACTCTTATAGGCTGAGGAGACAGAAGTGAACACAGTTCCTGTCCTTGGGATATTCCGTTTTATGTTTCATTGTTTTTGGTCTGGTGGCCCTTTTTAAAAACGGGATACCTTTAGTATTTGTACAAGTTACTCTGCTGTTTCTCTACTTTTCAGTTGCCAATAAAGAGTACTAGGGTGCGTGCTGATATTGAATATTAAAATAATAATTTATGAATTACTTCAGAAAAGTATAATAAATTTCTTTAAATTCTCTTAGCAAACCATGAGCTATGAGTAAATATAAAATCGGTAAAAAAAGAATCAGTTGAAGATAGTTTTAAACAAAAATAAATTCAAGTAATTGCAAACAACATATTATTCAGTTTATACACAGTTTTAGTAATTATAAATTTTATACTTCACAGTTCAAAGCAGTGGTTTATAGAGATTATATACAGAAATATATCCCTTATGATAAATGGAATATTCTTTTTTTTACCCTGTTGCATTTATAACTTGTTTCTATTTTCCTTAGATGCTACTTTCCTGGCCAGGTCCCTTCTGTTGCCATATTGTTATGAGAGTTAGTACAAATTTTTTAAAAAATACATAAACATACAAATTTATAAATACTAAAATAAAAATTATTGATTCAAGTTTGTTAAGGATATAAACACATGAATATATAAATGATAAAAAATTTAAAAATAAACATATAGGGACTTCCCTGGTGGTGCAGTGGTTAAGAATCTGCCTGCCAGTACAGGGGAAATGGGTTTGATTCCCTGGTCCGGGAAGATCCCACAGGCCACGGAGCAACTAAGCCCGTGAGCCACAACTACTGAGCCCGCGTGCCTAGAGCCCATACTCGGCAACAGAAGAAGCCACTGAAATGAGAAGCCCACGCACTGCAATGAAGAGTAGCCCCCGCTCGCTGCAACTAGAGAAAGCCCGTGCGCAGCAACAAAGACCCAATGCAGCCAAAAATAAATAAATAAATATATTTAAAAAAATAAACATATAGATAGATAAGTAAGTTATACAAGGGTCTTCAAATAGACTTGTATTGTTGCAAAACTAGTTTGGAAAAGCCTTTTCTAAAACTGAATAGACACCTACAGGAACTAAAAAATGTTTGTATGAGCTACATTTCCATTTTTCTTTGAGAGTGAGGTATGGGTGCATTTCTCTATGCTTAAATACACATAATAGAGATAACAGACTTATCACTTAAAAATAACGTAAGGTCTGGGGCTTCCCTGGTGGCGCAGTGGTTGACAGTCCGCCTGCTGATGGAGGGGACACGGGTTCATGCCCCGGTCCGGGAGAATCCCATATGCCGCGGAGTGGCTGGGCCCATGAGCCATGGCCGCTGAGCCTGCGCGTCCGCAGCCTGTGCTCCGCAACGGGAGAGGCCACAACAGTGAAAGGCCCGCGTACTGCAAAAATAACGTAAGGTCTGGAGACAAATCTTTTGAGAATGAAATTAAATCTTTTTAATGCTTAATGGCATCTTCAGGATTTCCTGGGCACTAACTATAAGTGCAAAGAGTTACAGTACTTGAGATTTTTGAGAACTACTTAAGAGCACCCCTAAGGACATTTATTAACAGAATTCATTAAATTTATGAATAATTTCTTTTCTTTCTTTTTTTTTTTCCTCGATGCACCATGTAGCTTGTGGGATCTTAGTTCCCTGAACAGGGATTGAACACGTGCCCTTGGCAGTGAAAGCGCAGAGTCCTAACCACTGGACTGCCAGGGAATTCCTATAATTTATAAACAATTTCTAAAAAGATGAATTAACTAGTAACTCATTTATATAATAAATACCTTAGGTGTGTGCTATATATATAGCACTGTACATAGTATGGAAAATATAAAGAAATGCAGCATAAAGTTCTTGACTTGAAGCTGCTTAAGACATAGTTAAGAAAAACATACTATTTCAAATATTATATACTTAAAAATTCTTATCCTGAAAGTTTAATTCACTCATTCTAAAACAAGTATATAAATCTCAGTTTATTTTTTTCTCAGCAACATATATCTACTGTTATTATTTAATAATCTGCTATGCTATAGATATGTCTGTTTATCTCTCTAGATGTATCTAGAAATATATGTATCTACCAATTATTTAATGCTTGTTATGTGTCAGGCATGTGCTAAGCATTTTACACTATATACGTATGCATGTGTATATGTGTACATACACACAAATATACACACACTTATATAGCACACATGTATACATTTGTGTACATACACATGTTCACACATATGTTCATAAACACCCTATTTAGTATTTATCACGCCTTTGTTTCCTTAATTATAAACTAAAAGAATTATTACTTGTCTAAATCACACAGTTTGGCAGATTCTAGATGTTAGAAGGTTTGCTTTTCTCCTAAATCTATGCTCTCAATCACTAAAACTACATATTTAAGTTTGAAGTTAGAGGCCTTCGTGGAACCAAGTAAACATTAAGTCTGCTTGGTTCACTGCTTATAACTTTTGCTAAGATTTATGCCAAAAGAAGGATCTTTAAGACTTGGTATTTCTATTACAGAAGGCACCTTTTGTTGAGCCCATCAAACTGGGAAGTTATATGGTAAACTGAAATAAGGCCAAAGTGACGGCAGACGTATGTATACTAACAGGTGTGTCCATCTGATCAGGTGTGTCCATCTGATCACTATAGTTTATATTTACACTTATACTGAAATGACTAGGCATTGTTAATTTGGAAAGGCTTTGTGAAGGAATCTTGAGTAATAAATTTAAATTTAAATGGAAAGGGAAAAGTTTTTTAGGGAAAAGTTTTTTAGGCTGCTGATAGTAAGACATCAATAATTAACTGCTCATCTTATTTAAAACACTGAGGCTTGTCTAATTCTAATATCAATCCAAATATTCTGGGAAAAGCTCATGTGCACACATGTGAGTATTTGGTTTAGTGAGGAAGAAGATAAGAATATAATAGAAGGATAATGAAGAAGCTTGATGGAAAAGGTCTCTATTTTAGTATATAAATATAATTATGATACATACAGAGATGTAGATGGTCAAGTAAGGGGCTCTAAAACCTACCAAACAGTATTTCAAATGGCAAAAGAGAAATCAGCAAATAGAATTTTAAAGAAGCAACCAGAAAACACTGACCTTAAGAACAAATGAGTAGAGGGGAAGCACTTCTGGAATGGCCGAGTAATGAAAATTAGCTCTTCCATAAAATCAAGAAAACTGGCAAAACTGTCAAAATGAACTTTTAAGAACTTGAAAAATTAGCCAAAGGACTGCAATAATCCAAAGAGCATGTATTCAAGAAAAACAGTTGGATCTTAGTAAAAAACATCAAGTTTTGTGGAATTTTAACCTGCCCTATTCCCATTACTCTCTTGCCAGCCCCATGGTAGCTTTAAAAACAGACTGACAACCATGGTTAACTGTGAAAACTATCAGGTTAGCAGTCACTGGAGAAGGCAGAACAGGTTCAGAGTGCCTATAAATCCCCACCTCCAGAGAAGTGCCACTATATGACCTAGGTGGCAGGCCCTGAAAAGCTCCATTCTCAGGGCTTGTCTTTATTTGATGTGACTCAGAGTCAGCTGTTTGAACAGCCATATCCCTCGAGCATTTGTCAGAAAAAATCAGTGGCAACTTAGGTGGTGATACATGTTATGACAAGGAACTGACCAAAAAATTAAAAGGAAAAACTGGGAAATAACATGTCTGTCTATAGGGTTTGCTGAAAAGCATCAACAGATTCCTGGAAATCTAGAAGGCCATGGGCATGTGCAAAACTCTGTGTATGCCCAGGAAAGACCAGAGAAGGCTCAAATCTTTCATCTCTGCTGACCTTGACAGTCGATGCAAGCAGAAAGTGAAGTCTAAGTATGGTAGGGTTATGAACTGCATGTTGAAGCACTAAAAACATGTCCTAACACACAAATACAGCCCTTTGGAAAAGGTCCTCGGCATTTAAGGAAATCTTAATACAATCATTAGCTGACCACTAAGCTAACCAAGCAGACACTTTAGTGGTTGTACAACACAAAAAGTACAGTCTTTAAAGAATTACTCCAGGAAAGTCCCTAATTAAACAAATAGTAAAAGTAATAATAACAAAAATGACAAATCATAGGGAAGTGGGGGTAGAAAATCTGATTTTTAAGTTTGCCACATTATATTATCTCAAGTGTCCAGTTACAAGACATGTAAAGAAAGAGTGAAGTATAACCCTAATAGGAGTCAAAGAGGTCAATAGAAATTGTCCCTGAGAAAGTCCAGATGTTGGAATTACTAGACAAAAACTTTAACTTGGTGTATATATATATATATATATATATATATATATATATATATATATTCAAAGACCTAAGGGAAACCATGTCTAAAGAATTAAGAGACTGGATATATGTATATGTATAACTGATTCACTTTGCTGTACAGCAGAAACTAACAAAACATTGTAAATCAACTATAGTCCAACAAAAATTTTAAAAAAGAATTAAGAGAAAATGAGAATGCTATCTCAGCAAATTGAAAACATCAATAAAAAAAAAGAATTAAAAAACAAACAGAAATTCTAGAGTTGAAAAGTACAATATTCACTAGAGGGGCTCAACAGTAGATCTGAACTGGCAGAGGAAAGAATCAGTGAACTTTTTCACTGATTAGTCTGAGGAACAAAAAGAAACAAGAATGAAGAAGAATGACAGAGCCTCAGACACCTATGGGCTGCCATCAAGTGTACCAAAATATGAATAATGGGAGACCCAAAAAGAGAAAAAACAGAAGAAGGGGAGAAAGAATAGTTGAAGAAATAATGACCCAAACTTCCCAAATTTGATCAAAAATATTAATCTGCACATCCAAGAGCCTAAACAAATACCAAGTAGAATAAACTCAGAAAGATCCACACCTAGACATATCATAGCCAAACTACTGAAGCCCGAGAATCTTGAAAGCAGCAAGAGAAAAACAACTCATCACATAGAAGGATTCTCAATAAGATTAACAATAAATTTCTCATCAGAAACCTTGGAGTTCAGAAGTTAGTAAGATGATGCTTTCAACAATAAGTGTGGAAAGAAGACTCAACCTACTATTCAATATCCAGCAAAACTACCATGTAAAAAAGAAGAAATTAATACATTCCCAGATAAATGACAACAGAGAGTTTGTTGCTAGTAGACCTGCCCTTCAAGAAAAACTAATGGGAGTCCTTCAGGCTGCAACAAAAGGGCACTTAACAGTAACTCAAATCCACATAAAGAAATAAAGAGCACTGATAAAGGTAATTATATAAGTAAATACAAAGGACAGTATAAATGTACTTTTTGGGAAACTCCTCATGTAAATTAAAAGACAACTTCGTAAAGAATTATAAAACTGTGTTGATGGGCTTACAATGTATAAATAAGAGAGTGTCACAGACTTATGTATACTACCAAATATAAAATAGATAGCTAGTGGGAAGCAGCCGCATAGCACCAGGAGATCAGCTTGGTGCTTTGTGACCACCTAGAGAGGGGTGGGATAGGGAGGGTGGGAGGGAGACGCAAGAGGGAGGAGATATGGGGATATATGTATATGTATAGCTGATTCACTTTGTTATAAGGCAGAAACTAACACACCATTGTAAAGCAATTATACTCCAATAAAGATGGTAAAAAAAAAAAAAAGATGTAATTTGTACAACCATAATAGCACAAAGGAGGCAGAAGGGAAAATAACTGTATTAAAGTTTTTACATACTATTAAAATTAAGTTGGTATTAATCCAAACTATATTGTTTTAAGTTAAGATGTTAATTGTAATTCTCAGGGTAACTACTAAGAAAACAACTCAAGTAAATACACAAAAAGTAAAAGGGATTTAAATTGGTATATTAAAAATATTACTTTAATCAAAAAAGTGAGTAATGAAAGAGGAAAGCAGCAAAAAAATACATCAGACATAAAGAAAACAAAACCAAACTGTAGACTTAATTCTATCTTATCAGTAATTAAGTTAAATGTAAATTGATTAAGCACTCCAAATGGAAAGCAGAGATCATCAGAATGGGAAAAAGACATGATCAAACCATCTGCTGTCTACAAGAGGAACATTTTAGATTAAAGACACAATAAAGTTGAAAAGGATGAAAAAGATATGCCATATAAACAGAAACCAAAAGAGAGCTGGAGAGGCTATTCTGATACCAGGTAAAATATAATTAAAGACAAAAACTGTCAGTAAAGATAAAGAAGGACATTTTAAATGATAAAAGGGTCAATCAATCAGGAAGCTATAAATAAGTATGAATATATATGCACCTAAAAAGCCTCAAGATACATAAGGCAAAATGGACAGAATTGAAAGATGAAATAGATGATTCAACAATAGTTGTTGAGACTTCAATACTCCACTTTCTATAATGACTAGAACTAGGCAGATCAACATGGAAACAGAAGACTTGATCAACACTAGAAACCAGCTAGATCTAACAGACATCAATAGAACACTCCACCTAATAAAAGTAGAATACATATTCTTCTTAAGTGCATGTAGAACATTCTCTAGTATAGACAATATGCTAGGCTATAAAATAAGCCTTAAAAAAAAAAAAACCCTGAATGACAGAAAGTATGTTCTCCAACCATAATGAAATGAAAATAGAAATCAGTAACAGAAAGACAATTGGGAAATTGTGTCGAAATTAAACAACACACTCCTAAATACCAATGGGTCAAAGAAGAGAACACCAGGGAAATTTAAAAAAGATAAATGAAAAGATAAACACAACATACCAAAATGTATGGGAAGCAGCAAAAGCAATGATCTGAGGAAATTTTATAGCTGTAAATGCTTTAATTGAGAAAAAACAGTCAAATCAATAAGCTAACCTTATACTTTAAAACTAGAAAAATAAAACTAAATCCAAAGCAAGTAGAAGGAAGGAAATGATAAATATTAGGATGGAAATAAAAGATAACAAATAGAAAAAGAATAGAGAAAATTAACAAAACCAATAATTGGTTCTTTGAAAGATCAAGAAAATTAACAAAACTTTAGCTATACTGACCAAGGGTGGTGGAGCAGAAGGTAACACCCAAATTAATAAAATCAGGAATGAGAGAGAAGATATCACTATTGGCCTTAGAGAAATATAAAGGATTATAATGGAGTGCTATTATCAACTGTATGTTAACAAATTAAATAGCCCAGATGAAAGGGACAAATTCCTAGAAAGAGACAACTTAAATGTGACTGAAGAAGAAGATGAAAATCTGAATAGACCTTAAGAGTAGAGACTGAATTAACAATTTAAAAAATTTCAACAAAGAAAAGCCCAGGTACAGAATGCAGCATTGGCAAACTGTACCAAATGTTTAAAGAAGAAATAATGTCAATCTTTTACAAAACTCTTCCAAAAGATAAAAGAGAAATGAACACTTTCCAACTCATTCTATGAAGTCAGTATTATCATGATCCCAAAGCTGGACAAGAAAACTACACACTTCTTATGACTACTGATGTAAAAACATCAACAAAATACTAGTGAACAGAATCTACAACATATAAAAAGGATTATACACCATGACAAGTGGGATTTATCCCAGAAATGATAGTTTGGTTTAACATATAACAATCAGTCTATGTAATAGACCATATTAATAGCATTAAGGACAAACCCCATATAATCATCTCAATAAATACAGAAAAAGCATTTAACGAAATCCAACATTCTTTCCTGATAAAAACACTCAACAAAGTAAGAATATAAGGGAACTGCTTCAACCTGATAAAGGTTATTCACAAAAGCACACAGCTAACAACATACTTAATGGTCAAAGAATGATAGCTTTTCCCCTATGATTAGGAGCAAGAGAAGACACAGACACTCACCCTTGCTATTTCAACACTGTACTGGAGATTCCAGCCAGTAAATTAGGCAAGAAAAAGAAAGGAATCAAGATGGAAACAAAGAAGTAGAACTATATTAACAGATGAAATGACCTCGTGTATAGACAATCTCAAGGAATCTACAAAAAATCCTGCAGAACATCTTATAGAAGTAGTAAACAAATTCAGTAAGGTTGCAGAATACAGGTGAATATAAAAAAATCAATTATATTTTTATACCTGAGGAATGAAAAGTCTGAATATAAAACCAATTCCATTTACAACATCAAAAAGAATAAAATACTTGAAATAAAAGTCTAAGACTTACATAATAAAAACAAAATGTCATTGAAAGAAATTAAAGTAGACCTATATAAATTGAAAGACCCATGTTACTAGATTGGAAGACTTAATATACTGTTAAGATGAAAATCCTCCATTTTGATCCACAGATTCAACATAATCCCTATTAAAAATTTTGCAGAAACTGAGAAGGTGATTTTAAGATTCATATGGAAATGCAAGGGACCTAGAACAGAAAAATAATCTGGAAAGAGAACAAAGCTGGAGGACAAGCTCTGCTTTTAAAACTTACTACAAAGCTACAGCAATTAAAACAGTGGATTACTGACATAAAGATAGGCAAATGAATCAACGCAATAGAATTGAGAGTCCAGATATAAGCCCTTACATTCATGGCCAACTGATTTTTGAAAAGGGTGCCGAGACCATTAAATGGGGAAATAATAGTCTTTTCAATAAATGGTGCTGGGAAAACTGGATAGACACATGCAAAAAAATAAAGTTACATCCCTAACTCACACCATATATAAAAATTAACTCTAAATGGATTACAGACCTAGGTAAGAGCTAAATGTATAAAACTCTCTGAGAACACATAGAAGTAAATCTTTGTGACCTTAGATCAGACAATGGTTTCTTAGATATGGTAACAAAAGCACAAGTAACAAAAGAAAAGAGTAGAGAAATTGAACTTCATAAAAATTTTTTAAAAATGTTGTGCTTCAAAGGACATGATCAAGAAAGAGAAAAAGACAACCTACAGAACAGGAGAAAATATCTGCAAATCACATATCTGATAAGAGACTTGTATCCAGAGTATATAAAGAACTCTTACAAGTCAATACTAAGACAAACCCCATTAGATATAAATAATATGAATATATCTATATTATATCTATATTTATGTATGAGTTACATAATTTATACAGTTGATTTTATATAATATATATTTATATGCTATATTCCTGGCACATGGTAGGTATACAATATGTGTCAGGTATAATTATTATTATTCAACTCCTAGAGTTCTTTGAGTTATCACAGAGGAATGGTGTTTTAAAATAAAAATATTTCTATAGGACACCCGCAACTATAAATGTGATCCTATTTTCCAAATTAAATGTAGATGTGCTAACTTCAACCCCATGTCTAAAAACAAAACTGTATTGCTACCCTTGGTATAATAAGATCTGATTCTCATATACACATACATACATAAATACATAACACAGTCATTAAAATATATCCTATTTATACAATTATATAGTAGAACATAATTTGCCCAACTAGAAAATGGGCAAAGGATTTGAATAAATTATCCAAAGAAGATATACAAATAGCACTGCAAAAGATGTTCACATCATTAATCATTAAGGAAATGCAAATCAAAATCAGGAGATATAAGAGATATAACTTTTCACTCAATAAACTGGCTATAATAAAAAAGACAGTAACAAGTGTTGGTGAGGATGTGGAGAAACTGAAACTCTCTTACTTGGCTGGTGGGATTGTAAAATGGTTCAGGCACTTTAGAGAACGTTTTGGCAGTTCCTCAAAATGTTAAATACAGAGTTACCATGTGACACAGCAATTTCACTACTAAATATACACCCAAGAGAACTGAAAACCTATGTCTGTCTACACAAAAACCTGTATGTAAATGTGTGCACAGTATTATTCATAATAGCTAAAAATGGAAGCAACCCAAATGCTCATCAATGAATTAAAGGATAAATAAAATGTGGCATATCCATATGATAGACTATTATTCAGCCATAAAAAGGAATGAGATTCTGATGCATGCTATGACATGGATGATCTCTGAAAGCATGCTAAGTGAAAGAAGCCAGATACAAAAGGTCACGTATGATATGACTGCATTTATACAAAATGTCCAGAATAGGCAAATCCACAGAGATGGGAAGTAGATTAGTATTTGCCAGGGGCTAGGGAGAGAAGGCAATGTAGGGGGGTGGGTGGCTACTACTGAGTATGGGATTTCTATTTGGGGTGAGGAATATGTTTTAAAATTAGACACTGATGATGTGTACAAAACTATGAATATACTAAAACCCAATGAATTGTAGACCTTAAAAGAGTAAACATTTTGCTATGTGAATTATATCCAAATAAAGCTGTTATAAAAAAAGAACATCATAGAAATTATGGTTATGGAAGGTGAGGTTAGTCAGAAGAAAGGAACAGATACAAGCAAAAACACAGAGGTGGAGACCATAGCGATTCACTTCAGAGAGGGGAGTCTTGATTCTGGCTATGGAAGTGGACAAAAGAGGTTAGACTGTGGAAATATAACAGAAGAGGAAAGCAATACATGTGGTACATAAGAGAAATAGATAAGCTTAATATATTACCAAGGTTTTGTCAGTAAGAACTAAGCAGTTGGTAGCACCAGTGACAGAAGATTAAAGTGGAAAGGCCCAATATAAGTCCCAGGAAAGACAGGAATTTTATTGAGCTGTACTCATTTTCAGGTTCTTTGGTTCCCAAATGGTTAACAGCCTAAGTATTTATTATGAAGATTTTTCTAGTAGAATGGAGAAAGAAAAGAATAATTAAGATTAGAAACATCAACTGAGGAGTCATTCATGCTTAGGTACCAGCTGACACTTGGGTGTGTACAGTGAGTTTTACAAGTAGGTCTCAAGGAAGAAGGGACAAAGCCCAATCACCTCATTCTTGGGTGATACAATTACCTTTTCATTCCTGTTCTTTTTAGTCCTGTTCTTCAAACAGCTGTCTGTGGCATGTGGGTAGCATAGTTTGAAGTGTAACAGGTGCTTGCAATTTCCTTTCTCAAGGTCACAGGTGACTCTGCCAGTGCACTAGAAAAACCACAGCTTCTGGGCCCCTTTCTTCCCACCAAACCCCAAGATCCCCTTCTCACATCCAGATTACTCTCTGTTACTTATGTGTCTTTAACCCACCCCACAGCTTTGAGAACTGAAGTGCCACTATTCTGAGGAAATCTAAGACTCTATCCACTAACCCCAAACCATATCTGATTAAAACTCCTTGGTGTGTGGATGGGATGTTTTCCAAGAAAAAAATTCTGCAGTTGGCTTTCTTAGAAAACATCCATGGTAGATGGTGAAGAGGGAGGAATCTGTATTTGGCCGTCCTGTCCTCAAGGTCTTCATGACCCTTCTTGGCTGTCATTCTGGTCAGCCCTACCAGTGTTGCTCAGTTGTCTACTCTCTTCATTACCACCCCTGCCTAATGCCATTACAAAATACAGTGATGATACAAAGATCAGATGAAATAATACACACCATGAAGCAGGGTTTTTAAAACTAAAAATTGTTTTTATAAGTGTTAATTGCTGTTAATACTATCTGAACTGCTCCCAGTTTCCACAGAATCTGCCTTGTGCCACTGAGTGACACTTGAGTTTAATGGTTTAATCATATAAACTTATTCTGCTCTTAATATTTTTGGCTCATCTACCATAATGCATTAACACATTTAATTTAAATGTTTCTAAAAGACTCTTAAAGACCTTTTATGTTTCAGTTTCCCTACTGGCGAATGATGATGATGATGGTGATGATGATGATACTTTTATGATACAGAATTATGATATTCATGAGATATCCTACATAAAACACTTTGCACAGTGCCTGGTACATAGTGAGTACTCAATAAATGTTAGAGGTATGATTGTTATTACTCAACTCCTAAAGTTCTTTATCAAAGAGGAATGGCGTTTTGTAGTAAAATATTTCTGCAGTACTATAAACGTAACCATATTTTCCAAAAAAAATATAGATCTACTAACTCCAACTCCATTCTGAAAAGAAAATTTATTTCTAGGTTTGGCAAAATAAGCTTTGAATCCATAAAGTGCCCTCAGAAAAGTCTGCTCATGTTGCTATATTACCAGGCAGAGATATGGTGACAAGAAAAGTTTATGAAGTTTAATTAAAAACACAGAAGTTTCGTTCCCTCTAGGGATTTATCTTACTTACTCTTTATGCATTAAACTAATCTGTGACCCAATAATGTGGTTATACCAAGACGTGTCTGCATTACTGGCTGCTGCACTATGATCTCTGCCAAAGATTGATCCCTGGGGACGCTGAGAAGATGGCAGGATAAAGGGCATCACGGGAAGAAGAGACCTGGTAAACTCGTGGATATTTATCAAGGTAAGAAAAGAATCTATGGAACATCTGGAGTGGCAGATGGCAAATGCCCATCTAGGCAGGAAGAATAGAGGACTAGTTTGATAACTTTTGATTAAATTTTCCCAAAGTGGAAAATAATATTCCATAAAATGATGAGTCTGAAAAGTTTTTCTAAATAATTGCTTCATTTTATGGCATGATCAACTCAAGTTTTGGTTTCTGTTATGTACTATATTCAATGCTTCCTTACAGGGATCAAATTTTATATTGATTAAAAGGAAAATTTCAAGTAATCACCAAATCTTATTTTTAAAGACAGGTAAGTAAATGCTTTGCTAAAGGACAATGCAATGTAACATTGAAATTGCTTTTAAACAATAACATCCCCCCCCAAAATGACTTTTATTTATAAGGCATTTTGTTGATAAATAAATACTTAAATTGACCACATGTAAAGAAATTGTTGCCTTTTTGATTTTGTTCATTGTTCAATATTTTCCTCATGTTGTGAATAAAGACAATAAATAAGGGGCATTATAAAATTTGTTCATGTTACAGAGTTCAGGAGTGAGTGACCATGGCTGAAAAAAATCAGCATTCAAAAGAAAAATGAGTCAAAAATAAACTGATGAAATTCAGCAAGGATAAATGGACCACTGCACTTAGGGTTAAACGGTAATAGTGGAAAGCTGAGAGATTACTGTGTGCTAGACACTGTACTCAGTACTGGAAACAGCACTAATGAGGAGGGTACTATTATTATCTCCATTCTAGAGATGAGGATACTGAGGCACAAGTAGGTAAATAATGGGCAGACAGGTCTTGATAGTAAATCTTTAAAATATCAAGAAGTTATGGTAGGTCATAATTCAATATCAAACACAGTATGCAGATTATAGAAACCAATAATATCACTATTTTTCGTATCACAATTAGAATATTAAACCTAGTTCTGGATGTCACTTTTCCAAAGAATATGAACAAACTGGACGGAATCAGTATAGATTAAGTAGAAGAAAATGGATAGAGTTAGTCTAAAAAAGAGAATGTCAAGATGAAACAGACACTCTCAAGCATCTCAAGAGCTGTGTTTATAGCAGAGGAAATTGATTTGTTCTATAACGATCTAGAAGCAGAGTAAAACCAAGGTACTAATCATTTGTAGGTAAAGCACAAAACTTGAGTAATTATGAAAACACAGTGTTTCTAAGGCAGAAGTAGTTTTTTGTTTTCCACAAAAGACCGTATCCACAAGCAAGGGGACTTCTTTTTGTAACCAGTGACACATCCTTCTCATACGTTGAAGCTAAATGACTAAAAATGTGTAGAGATTAGAAACGTCTCAATACACTTATCAAAATATCCCATTATTAGCAGATAATGTAGTCTTTGGCAAATATCAAGAACTCCAGAGGCTCTTAGGTAACATGTTAATTAAATAGAAAAGAATTTCCTGGCTCTGTGTGACCCTAGTGAAGACTCTTCACTTTACCATCTGTGTGACCCTAGTGAAGACTCTTCACTTTTCAGTGCCTCAGTTTCATAATTTATAAAATGGGGATAATAATACCTATCTAAGATTATACAGATGAAAAGAAAGTAGATATAAAGATACACTGGCAACATAGTAGGTATTCAATACATGTGTATCATTGATGCTCACAACAAAGTTAAATAAGTTTGATATAATTATGATTAACTTATTCTTAGAGATTCAGGATCATTATGAATATCAGTAATATAATAGCTAGTAATATTATGTGTAAGGTATTGGACAGTTCTCAGACTGCAGTGCTGAACAAGAACATGGAAAACCCCTCTGTTAGCGGTGTTCACATTTTACGAGGGGAGACAAAATTCCATAATTTTTTATAGGCCTTTCTGCTATAAAGTCTTGCATTCTGTAGAATGAGGCTTATGAAATAAAAATGCAGTTGTTGCAGACTACTTAAAATCTATGGAACTTGTAACTAGGGTGCTGAAAGAAACTAACAATCCTAATCAAAGTACTAATGTGGTATTAAATCTTTGCTGGCATCTGTACCCAGCATTACGGGTAAGTCAGGTCCATGAAAGAATTTCCTTTCAATAGAGACCAGTTTATCAAAATTAAAAACCCAATCAGGTTTTAGATTGCATCAAACAAAACAATTCTTCATTTGTATTAGCAGTTCTTGAAGCTACTAAATTAGACATTAGCAAAAGGCATTTCAGCTTTTTTCTAAAATGACTCAGTCTTTCCATTTGATTATGAGAAAGCCTGCCTCTGATGGGTTTAAACTTGTAACATGCATAAATAAATCTTCTGCAATCTTATTGACATCATTCATCTATTTATTAACTGCACGTTGCCTAATTTGCATTACAGAAACACAGACTGTACTTACAATGACAGTAAGTACTACTCCAAAGAAACAGGTTAGGGGGTGAAGTAAATGTTTTGGGTGGGGCATATCACCACCTCCCCTTATGGCATTTAACAGAGCTCCTGCTTTCTGGCTCCTGTCTTCCCAGTTTAAGCTCCTGAGGAAGCAGACTCCCTTCCAGCACTTGCTCTTTTTGCTGCTCTCAGGGGAAAAAATGACCAAAATAATTCCTCTGGAGTCAGGTCTCATGGGAACCATGTGTTCGTACTTCTAGACATCTCACTAGAGCTTGAGTAAGGAAGTACTTCAGCTAGAGTCTAAAATGGAATGATTTTAATTTCTTTAGTTTTTTTAATGCTTCAGATGTACTGTTTTAGAATATTTGTGCACTTTTGAATTGTTCTTGATTCACAGTTTTGATTAGCCGATTCCTCAAGTTCCACCAGTTTGTGTAACTGAACACGACTTTATTTGTGTTGGGAAAGATAGTGAAAGAGATTTAAATGGGCAAAAAAGATTACTGGTTTCTCTTTCAATAGAATCCTAGGCAGCCAGACCAGTGCCCTTCCTCTTCCCCACTGTACTGCACATGCTCTCTAACCCCTGCTGGCTAAATTACACCAGTTATCTGAACACCATAACCTACTGCTTGGCATCATTTCACCAAGCTCTGGGCTTATGAAGGTGGAGAGATTTGGTCTGTAGTGAAAGGACTTAGTTTTTGATCTACTGAAGACAACTAACCCACGTCTACTAATTAAGCAGCATGAAATTTCCAATAGCAATGGTGGTGATAGGCAATCTGTTAGTCAACCCAGTGGACACGACTGCCCTGTGTATAATATATGGGTGAACTCTAACTGAATCCTGAGAATAGGAAGAATGAGAGAAATGATGAGTGAGCATTCAAGAGATGACTATCAGAAATTTGCTTAGTTTTTCTTCTTTAATATGTTGTCCTGGAACAGTAAGAGCAGATGAAAAAGACCCAAAGGAGACCTAAAAGATCAACTTCTTCAACTTTCCTCATTTTACCAACTAGAAAAGTTTTAAATACTTAGTAAGGAATCTTGCTACAACTGCCTAACTCTACTCCTTTGTCTAATGCTAAAATACAGTGTGCATCCTTCTCCCCATTTATGTTCCTGAATTTTTCCTTCCATCTGAGAAATTTTTTGAAAGTAATAATGTTGCATAAATACTAAAGCTTAATTTTTCACTTTTGAAGAGCACGGAAAAAGAAACATTTACTTCATATTCTACATAGATTCCTTTCATGGCAGCCCTATTGGCAAAACATTACTTTCTTTTGTGAAATGAGTCAGCAATATACACACAAGGCTAAGTTAACTGCTATTCTATTTTCCATACTCCTCTCATGACAGGTTTCCCGAATTGCTTCCAGTTCATCATGCCTCCTAATGTTACCATCTAGCTTCCTTTCTCCCAAACTTTTCTGACTACCTATGATGGCACAAAACCTCCAGTTAGACTCCCTTGGCTTCCAAGATGCTACACTATTCCTGACTTCCTATGTCTCTCTTTTCTGTCTGTTTTCTGTGAGGGCTCTTTTTCCAACCTTCTGAATATGGACATCCCCGAAGTCCAGTCTAGCTCTGTGCTTTTTTATTTCTATAGTTTCAGCCTATATTCATTGATTCATTTAAGCTGTATCTACTGACAGTCTATAAGCAATGGTGACTCAAGCAGACATGGTCCCTACTTTCATGAAACTTACATCCATTCTATCGAGGAAGACAAGAGATAAACATGAAAATAACTGAACAAAAAAATTACAAATTGGGATAAGTATTAAGAAGGAAAAAAAAGGTGCAATAAAAAGACTAAGTGGGGAGTATCTACTTCAGATAGAATGGTGAAGGAAGATCCTCTGAAAAGCTGACATTTACTGGGATCTAAAGAAAAAGCCCATTATGCAAAAGGGGGTGTATATTCCTGGCAGAGAGACCAAATGTTCAAAGCTGATAGGTGAGTAGGAGAAAGGCTGGCTGTGTTCCAGAAACTCAGAGCAAAGAGTATCATAAGGTGATGCTGAAGAGGTAGGCAGAGACCAGATCAGGCAAGGCCTGGTAGGCCCCAGGAAAGGGTTTGGGTTTTATTCTACAAGTAAGGAGAAGTTACTGAAGAGTGTTAATGAGGAGAGGGATAACCCATTCTGACTTATATTTTAAAAAGATCACCCTGGCTGCCACGACTTACAGAATCGATGAATAAAGGGATCACACATTTAGGACTGCCCAAGACAATCCCAGTTTATATGCTTGTTGTCTTGGTGTAACTGGATTTCTGCATCGACAGCAGGAGACAGTCACAATATGCAATAAATAAATACATACATAAACACACTTTAAAAAATGAAAAGAGAAAAAGAAAGAAGGTTGGTCAAGAGACACGCAGGTCATTGCGGCAACCTTCATCAGATTCCCTTGTTCCCAGTGTCCCTGCCCTAGCTGGGACCCCGGCGTCCTCCCTTTGATTCTTGACCTCAGGCTTGGGATATGTTCTTGTCCATATTATCTGGCCATCTCTTGTGGTGAAATAATATTCAATATCTGGTATACAGAAAAATATTGAGTGGAATGTGTCTCAACTCATTTATCCCTCACAACAATCCTTGAGGTAGGTATCACTCCCACTTGCAGACAAAGAGGTAAAGAACCCTGCCTGAAGTCATATGGAGTAAAAGTGGCCAAAGCAGGACTTGAAGCCAGGACACCTGGTCTGGACTCAGTGTTCTTAAGCCCTCTTCTAAAATTACTCCTCAATGCGAGAGACTAGACATGTTTAGGGAACTACAAGTAGCTCCGAGTGGCCAGCATTGAGTATTGGGGAAAAGTTTGAAATGAGTCTACAAAGGTAGCAGAAGGCTTCCGAACACATGCTAAATAGCTTAGCTTTCAACTGGTAGGAGATGGGGTGTACCACAAGATCTTTAACATATGATCACATTTATGCCTTGGATAAATAACTCTGCGGAGAACGAATTTGGGAGGTGAGTCAGAGGAGACTGGTTCCTGACTGAGCTTTTTCTAAAGACTGGATATCTGTCCCTTTCCTGGATGGGGCCTTTGGACACCTGTTGTGAAGAGTTTGCTTGCTTTCCGCTTATAATGATACACAGGACTTCCCACAACCGAGATCTGAGGCTTCTGACCACTGGATCTCCCTTCAGGACCCCAGAGCTGTTCAGTGTGGCTCTATCAAACACAACAAATTTAGATCTTCAAACTCATCCTCTTTTCTGAGGTTCAAGCCTATATGCTCAGTTCTCTACTGAACATTTCTACTTGTTCATGGCTTCTGGTTACCTGAAATTTAACATGTCTAAAATTGAATCTATTATTCTCTAAAAATCATCCTTCGTCCCTATTTTTTTAAAAATCTGTTAAAAGAGTCATCATTTTCTCAGTAACCTATGTCTCCAGCCATCATTTACCTCTTTTTCTTTTGAATTTCTATCATCAGTTCCAATTTCCAAATCTTTCTCATAAAGATTTCTCATTGCCCCTTCCTTATCCAGACGCTTAGTACCTTGAATGTAGATTAATAGTAGCTTCACAGATCATTTACTTTCTTCTAATCTCCATCTACCTGCAATTTCATGAGCTGCTTTTATTTTAATTTTTTAAAAACATTACCCCTTGATCATCTTATTCTCATGCTCAAATGCCTTACTGTTGCTTATATTGATAAAGTCTTAATTTTTTACCTAACATCCAATGATCTTTATAAATCATGCCCAAATTACCTTTTCTTAATCTATCTCATGTTCTGAAATGCTCTGCTTCAGGCAAACTGTCTCCATCTATAAACTCTGTGTACTTTCCTTCTGTGATCTTCTGTCACACTGTTACTCTGGTCTAGAACATCCTATTCCTTTTAAAATCCCATCTGTCCTTTATGATCCAGTTTAGCACCTTCATACTCTAAACAGCCTTCCCAAATCACTACAGCCCTGGGAATTCCTAAAGCACTCAAGGCCCATCCCATATTCCTATACTTGAGTACAAGCTGCCTTGTTGACATGACATCTGTACTATATTGCTCTGAACTTTTATCCATTTCATGTATTGAGATTTAACTATTTATAGTTCACTTTTCTAATTAGACCAAGAGCTGCTCAAAGACACAAAGCATGTTTTATACTTTTTTGTATTTCTGCTTTCCCCCATACCACTCCCACACCTACCCAGCACTTGATACTGTACTGTCCTATGGGCACCGTACACCTAATGTTTGCTGATAATTTAGAAAATAAATTCCTATTATGCCACTCTTACGTTATAGTCCTCCAGTAATATGATACTTTCAGAATTTTAAAACTTTCTCAGGTAGAGAAATTTAGCAAAGTCAAGAGAACTGGTAGAAAAAAGCCTGAGAAAAACAAATGTCAGCAGAGTATGCTAATGGGAAAAATCAACATAAGCTTCATAATTTACAATATCTGGAGAAAAATCAATGTGCAAATACTTAAGAAAAATATTATATTATGGATAACTCACAAGTGGTCTTAAAAAAGAATGAATTTATTGCATTTACATTTGAATTTCAATAGAATTGCTCTGAATTGCTACTTTATTGATAAGTGAAAACAGATTCTTTTATGACAAGTTATAAAAGCTTATAGTTTATCAGTTCCCTCTCCACCCTACAATTGCCTTCAGGAAGAGATTGGCCATAGGTTCTATTTTATGAGTTTTATAGGGGCACATTCACCCTAGTTTACATACTATGAATTCCCGGAAAATTCTAGATTGGCTGTCCCCAACAGTATGTTAAAATGTGAAAGACATATTTTATGTAAACATATGTATACATTTATTAAACTAATGTGCAATATGTAGCAATCTTGTGAACCTAGAGTGGGCTAAACAATGATAATAATCTAACAGCAGAAACAAGTCAAAATGCTGTAGAATGAATATCATATAATCCATAATCATATAATCCAAAAGAGGCTCAGAATAAAGTTTAATTTGTATGTACATTTATGAATAAGTTTACTGTTAAGGGCAAGCAACACCACAAACATCTCAGATATATTTTCATAATAATAAAATACTCTAAAACACAGTAAAGTTTACCATTGACGAAAAATCATGTGACAAAAATTTATCAATCAAGCCCTTAGAAAACCTAGAAGGAGTGTAACCGCAGAATGAATGAACAGCTTGTTAAACTGGTCTTATAACAATGAAGAATAATGAACCAACATTTAAATTTCCAATCAAGCTAGGATATTTTAATTCTTAATAATTTATGCAACACTTTAACAGATGGCAAAAGTGTTCCATAACTGGTATAATTCTGATGAGACAGGCAGGAGTTTGTTTCAACCTGCTGTGGTAGATGTGTAGACCTCTACGAAAACATAAGCTGTAATTTTATAAACTGACAAAAAATCCCTTTGTTAAAAGAAAATTCGTTCTCATTAGTGGGGGTTGTGGGATCACTGAATAAAATAAGAAGAAAGAAATAGTATAAGTTAGGGTTACAGGTTTGGAATGCAGAAGCTTTACAAAAATGATTGACTACAATAGGCCATGTTGATGTTATTTGAATTTTATCATACCAGTTTTCACTGGAAGAAATTCAAAAACAGTTCTCCTCAAATCACTAAAAATACTTTATATATTCAACATGGCTTACCATGTTTTAATTCCACCAGAAAGTAGGAAAAGCTATGGGAACTGCTGTGCATATGACTGTACACTAAAAGGCAGGTATGTTTTAACTAAGTCCTTTGTGTAATAACCTAAAGTAAGAAAAGACCAGACATGTGGGTGGAAGGCTTCCTTATGCTAGCTGCTATTTCTCTTTGGTTTGCAAATAAGTCCTCCACTTAAAGTAACTGTGGGACTCAAGCCTATGCTGATTTAACTATTAACTTACTTTTACACCTGCCTTTCAGGGTTCAGACAATGACCTCTGATTAATCTGAGTCTGATATTATCCTTAACTTGCTGGAGGCTATAAGCAGGTGCAGTAACCAGCTCTTAAAGTGGCATGATCTAATTATCTTCATGTAATCTAATATTATGATTGTATGATGTCTTATTTGTTTTTCCTATAATAGTAACACGTCTGAGTGAATACCATTTAGTCCAAAAATCAGTGAAAAGAAAGCCACACGTTTATGCATCAAATCTGAGCTAAGACGTTACATATAAAGAAAATAAAAGAAAATCTGTAATACAGGAACAGGCAAAACATGCTACCTATACAAAGGAATAACTATCAGACTGATTTGAATGTCTCTCCTGAAATACTCAATGACAGAAGGCAAAATGATGATCAATTTCCACAACATTTTGAAGGGAAAAGGTTATATTCAAATAATTAAAAGCCCTGGCAAGCTGTCTTAATGCAAAGACAAATGAGAGATATTTTAAAATATGCAGATTCAGGTAATATAATTCTCAATTTATATTTCTTGAAAAAATAACTTGAAAATATACTCTTAGATATGAACAAAATTCAGAGCTCTGAATGCAAAAAAAAGTAAGTAGTGATTATAGCCAGTTAAGCAGGAAGGTTTGATTCTTTTTGGTAGAGGGGGTCATGCCATGGGGGGATATTCTGTTTTGCTTCCTATTGAAGGAACCTCAAACACAGATACGGTATTATTTATGTCAAAAAGAAAAAAAATTCCAAACAAAAAATTAAAATTCATGTAATAAATGAAAAAAAAAAGTAAATTAAAAAGAGAGTGAGAAAGAACACAGAACCAAGGGACAAAAGGGGTTTTGTTCTCAGGCTAACCTATATTCACTTAAAGAACACTACTGCATCCCACTATAACGCTATAAGATCAAACTATCATAACCATATATTTACAGAGAAGTTCATTCCAACCTGAAACGTCAAGAAACACATCTTTCCCTGTCACAGAGGCCTAAGAAAGTTTTGCTTCCCTCCCTTGCTGAATTAGTCGTAAGTAGCATCTAGCACTCTCCTAGACCCCAGCCATTCATGGTAGGACTTAGAGTCAAAGGAATTGTAGAGAGGTAGGCTGGAAACTGGTGGCTAGGTATGAGGACAAGAGTCATTCAGAGCCTCAGCCGTTGTGAAATCCTGGCCCACTCCCCTTCTACTTTTTTTCTCAGGCCCAAAGAGTCTCTCTCCTTTTTAGCCAGTATAGTACAAAGTTTGAACTCACAAACATCCCACTTTGTAAAACTTTTAGACAGACTTTTTCCTATTTCTTTTATCTCTAAATATTTTGTTCTCTTAAACCCTTTAGGGAAAATAAGGGCACACTGACACAAAGGATGAAAATTAGGTAAAATTATATTTCTGTGAAAATCAGACTTTATCTGTCCTGGGGCCCAGCAGAGATTGGGTAATGAACAGACTTGTGATTCTATTTAGAGGTTATGGAGAAAGGGCCAAGGTTAACTGTCAGCAAGCTGAGGAACTATGGGGGAGAGGAGAAAGGTTGTTGAATATGCTTAAGCTATAGTAAAGAGACAGAAGGAGAACAGCTCAGAAAAAGACATCAGAAAGGAAGATTGGCTCAAGTCAAACCTGGGGATCTAATGAGTGTTACGGGAGCATCTGTATAAACCAAGTATTTTAAAACTTATCAACTATACAGAGTAGAAATGTTATTAATATATTAGGAGCCACCATTTAATAATCCAACTGGGAGAACATAACCAAAAACCAACAATACCTAAACTATTATGCATTAGATTTTGTTCCTAATTCACAGGAGTAATGTTGAGATCAGGGCACTACTGTAAAGTTTGTTCATGCCATTATTTCTCATGATTTCATGAATATTTGGTTCTATTATTTTATGATTTAATTCACATGGGAATCTGCCATCAGCCTACAGGGTGAAACAAAAAAACCTGGCAGGTTACACTTTTCTGAGCTCCAAAATGTACAAAACACCCAGAATGCAAACAAGGTGCTGCAGGAAAGCCTACAGGAATAAAATAAATTTCAAAAGTATATAAAATAGTCAAATGAGTAGATTATTCAAATACCTTAAAATAATTAATTTTCCATAATTGCTAGCCTTCCATTTTAATATTAATGAATAAAATTTACATAATGTTACGGCTATTCTTTTAGCATACTTACTAAAGGATAACTGGAACACACACACTATATCCATGTACCTTTTTATGACTATGCTAATGATTAATTCCTCAAACATCAGTCGTTTCTGAAGCCCCACGTATTAAGTTACCAAACATGCTGAATCAATTATATAGATTTATAACAAATAGAAAAAATGGAGTCAATTTGTCCGTGAGGAAAATATTAATTATCAATAAAATTCAAATATAGTTTAATACTTTTTTATTTTCTTAAAAAAGATATTACTAAATCTTTCTCACAATAGGAAATGCTGAATTGTACGGAGTACTTGAAAGATTTATTATATAGAAAGGATAAGAAACAAGAATATGCTTAGTGAAGAGATATACTCTAGTCTATTTCTTGTGAATCTTTCAAGTGGGAACCAGCGACTGAAGTGTATTTCATACATACATATACTATATACAGAGATTAAAAGGGAAATTTATTTGTCTTCCTTTTATATTATTTTCTATAATTATTTTTAATATAGTAAATAGATACTATAATTCTTAAATGCCTTTTGTTATCTGGTAGTAATAGTAGTGGGGTAAAAGATTAGATTTCACTTTTATAATAATAAGGCATAGTAGTCTACGAGAGAAATGAAGCATAATGGCTTACTTTCACTATTACAAAACATTCACGCTAAATAATGATGCTAGTGCAGAAAATAATACTCATTTTTACAAGGGTGTAAATCAATTTGCATAAAGACTTACAGTACTTTATCAAAAGTATAAAGTATTTTAAAATTAAATACCATTCTATTCATAACATTAATATAAAACAAGTACTTGTGAAAATGATACAGCATCTTATTTTCCTATATCTCAGTAAAAATTGATAGGTTATCTTGATTAATTAGAAAACATAAGGTTAATTTTCTTAAAGGGGTATAACTCTTGGCAAAAGGTAGGTTACAAGAGTTTTCTACAATGGCATTTTGTGTCACTATAACCAGTATTATTTTGTGCCTTCTTAACAGTTTTAACAATGTAGAAATAGACTGCCTTACCGTTGGTGCTGTATCTACATGGTGGTTACAAGGCTTTCTTTCTATACTGATAATCCCTGTGAAATGAAAAGATTGTGAATATTTGCTTATTATACCTATACATTTTATTTTGAAAACATTTATGTCAGCAAGACATGACTCCTACAGCTTACAAGAAAAAAGCCTCCTTGGATGGCAGAATCCTTTAAAGTGGTATCATGAATTCTTTGGTCAGAAACAGTTGGAGAGTTTAGCTAACTAAGGGAGCTGACTCAAGGTGAGCTAAGCCAATTTCCTCATTCAAGTGGCATCCAGCAATAGCAGGAGATGTGCTCTTATTCTGTTCTCAGCTCAAAAATTATACCATTATCTCCCTCTGCTACATTTCTTCAATGAAAGTTTTGCTTCTGTCTTGAGGTCATCAAGTTTTCATAAAGAAATATCACAAAGTCTATGAAAAGAATCGCTTCCTTATTTTCTCAAAAACAAAAAGTAAATCTATTTGAATTTCTCTTTGATCATCTGATTTCCTACTATGATACAATCGGCTATCTATTCAATCACCACAGAGTACTGAAGAAAAAAAAGTTCCCTTGATTCTCTCCTTTAAAATGACAATATAGACTGCTAACCTTGAGAAAAATCATTTTATCATGTATACATTTATCTTTTTGTTCCCCATGTCCTCTACTGCATTTCTTTGTAATAAACAGCTTCTAAGGATGTAACACATTGCATCTCATCTGAAAGATACTGGTTCAAAATCAAGCGCAAGTTTAAAATGAACACAGGTGTGGCTCTCATTTACTTTTCAATCTCTGTCAATCAGCAGACCAACATGTGAATAGTTAACATGTGAGTAGTTTAACAGTTTGTTAAATAAGGCTAAAAGCTTAACCACGCAGGGGTGGTTAGAAGTGAGAATTGCAATGCACTGTTAAGAGCAAATAGCACAATTCCTAGTTGAAACAAAACACTAGTTCCTCTCATTTATAGGCATTTAACTCATTTTTTATTCTTAGATAACACTGGCCTTGGAAAGTTTTTTAAAACCCAAGAAAAATATTTTTGAAAATATTCAAATAATGCTGATTCTTACTGTAAGACTTTACACTGAAGTATACAGAACTGATGGTGAAATCCTCACCTCCTCAGCCCTCATGCTCTCACAACCCTCTCTAGCTGCAACTGCTAAGAATAGTCTGGCACGACACACTGGCTTTAAAATGAGAGTGGTCATACCACGGGGTTCAGGAATTAGCAACATCTTACATACGTGTTCTCACTACTATAATCTGACTGCCATAAAATAGGCCTAGGCTGACTACTGATTTTAAAATTCTTATCCAATTAGAAAGTAATTTCAAAATGATGAAAATAAAAAAAACTAAAAAACCCCCAAATCTACATCCTTAGCTTATGAAAGTACAAAGAAAAAAATTACATGTTTTACAGTTTCAACTTCAGGATAAGAATGTGTTGAAAACTAGAATTTTAAAATGAATTTTCTAAAGATATTGGGTTGGCCAAAAAAATTTTGTTTGGGTTTTTCCATAACATCTTATGGAAAAACCTGAACGAACTTTTTTTGGCCAACCCGATATAAGCTTAGTTTTAAATTTAGATTGCTACTGAAATAATATCATTTAGAAATACAATCATACATGTTTAAGCTTTCAGTAGAGAATATACAGAAAGGAATAAGCTTAAGGAAAAGCATCCCCAAATATTTTGCTGTTTTAAGTAAATTTTACCCAAAAAAATCTATATTTTATTTCACTTTTATCTGATCAAACATTCCAGATGTTTCTGGATGGGACTAACATTTAAGTTAGCAGACCTTGAGTAAAGTAGATTGCCTTCCATAATGTGAGTGGGCTTCATCCAACCAGATGAAGGCCTGAAAAAAGACTGACTTCCCCTGAAAGAGGGAATTGTGCCAACAGACTGCTTTCACCAGGGTATGTCCAAGTGTGTCTTTGTTATTATTAATCTTTCTTGGGACTTGATAGCCCTTTAATCTGCAGAATCTTATCATTCTCCTGCTCAGGGAAGTTTTATTCTGTTATTTGTTTAATTCTGCAGCCCATTTTATTTTTACCTTCATAATTTTTTATCTTTTGATAATTATGCCACTTAATCTTCTAGGTGAGCATCTTCTTTTTCACTTTGTCTAATGATTTTAAAATCTGAAATCATGTTTAGCTCCTTTCCAGAGGCCTACAAAGACTAAGGCAAGAGGGATGGCAAACGCTGGACAGTATCTCAGAAGATGAAGTTTTTTTTTTTCCCCTGGGATCTCAGAGCCAGTGTGTCAGGCAAGGTGTGGGAATGGGAGGGCTGTGTCTTCCTCGGTGCTGAGCAAGGAGCTGTGCATGGAAAACAGGCCTCTTCTCAAGGTGTGGGCAGAAAATGGGTTTTCCAGAGTTCACTGAGGGCTCTCAGCCAGCAGAAGCTATAAATCCTCTGGGTAACTGGCTATTATCTGTCAGTTCAATGTTTGTAGTACATTAAGGGCCTGGCAGATCCTATGGACCACAATGGTCCTTAAACAGAGGCCTTATACGCCCATCCACCTGGAGGAGTTTGCTTCTAGGACCAGTTACTGGGAGATGGCTGTAACCTGCAACTGATGAGACTTGAGAGGAGAAGCTTAATCCTGTGCCTCAGCACAGGGGTAAGAGTTGCACAGGTTTGCTTTCATTTTTTTGCTGTAGTTCAGACCTCCAGCAGAATAGTTGGGACCACAACCATGAGCATGCAAAGAAAATAAACTCTGGTAAGGAGTTTCAGTAACTTGAAGATCAGCAAATAACCTTATACGACTGGTAGTGCCACTGATAACAATGGAAAAATTAGAGAATCTCTTAAATTAAAATAAAACAAAACAAACAAAACTTGACAACTATTAAGAATTTTAAGACAGCTAATTAATAAACAACAAAGATAACACCATTTTAAAGGGAGGAAATAGCAGCTTTCAGAAAGTAAGTCAGAAGATGGGTCACACAACCAAGGAGCAGCAGTACCATTACTGAAACCCATGCATCTAAGTCACAAACCTCCAGACCCATTTGTGTGTTTGTCTAGCCCCTGTGGTCAGGATCTGATTTAATTCACTTTTGTATCCATAGTGCCTGGTCCAAATGCTCGAAACACAGAAGGCCCTCAAGAGTTAACTCAAATATTAACTGAATGAATTAATCTATGCCATAGCCGCCGGTTTCATATTCTACAATGCAGTGTTAACTGTGTGTATTAGTCATCAGAATGTTTGAATTCATGTTCTAGGACTCTTTTTAAAAACATTAATTAACTACTTCCTTTGGTAATGTTTCTAAACCTACTAAAAAATTGAAATGTATTGTTTTAAAATTTTCCTAATTTTCCAGACATTAATACACTCTGGAGAAGATAATGAAGAAATTTTATGCTTCTTGGGAGATGCTTTGGGTATTTTACTTTGTGGAAAATCAGAACATGACATTATACCCCACTTGTACCTGACTGATTGGAACAGCAGAATTATATATTTTTTAGTTTCCTTAAATTCTACCAATCTTCAGGTCAGGACCATGATCAAAGGAAAGAAAGAAAAAAGATGATCAGATTTATTGCAAAAACAAAGCAGGCCAAACAAAGTGCCAAATTCTGAAGCCAGAACATATATCCAGCAACCTTATGTATCATCATCAAATGATTATCGGCAACCCACCAAGCACAGGGCACTGTGCTAAGGACAGGAGAACTTCTCTCCTCCGTTGTATGAAACTTTCTAAAGAGTTATTTGTTTTAGGCAACACTATAACTATGCATCCTAGTTGAGTTTTGGAAATTGCCATTAATCTCTATATGGGGCACAGGGAGAATTATGCTTTGATTATCTATGGCTAAGAGAAATGAAATACAATTTATTATATTACAGTAAAATACAGTATTTTAGAAGGCAAAGATCTTTCCTGCCAAATTCAATATAAAGACGTCTGTACAAAAACTGCAAGCCCTTCTCAAGAATTGGAAAAGAAGTAAATCTGTTACTCAGATAATATAATTTATACCCAGAAAGTCCAAAAGAATCAATGCTAAAACTAACACAACCAATAAGAGAACTAAAAAATCAGAAAGTCAGCATAATATAAAATTTAATATATAAAAATCAATACCCTTTACATTTTCAAACAACCAGTTAGAAGATATAATTAAAAAGCATACCTCATTTATAAGATTATCATAAAACAGAAAATACTTGAACAAATACAAAAAATACATAAAACAGTATGAAGAAAATGTAAAAATACTTCTGAAAGACATAAAAGTAGTCTTGAACAAATGGAAAGACATCCCTTGTTCTAAGACAATGTAACATCACATAAAGACCAATTTTCTCTGAGATCATATATGAATTTAATGTGATTTCAATAAAATAGTTTTTGCCCCAGCACTAGACAAGTTGATTCTAAAATTCATATAGAAGACTATGCAAGAATAGCTAGAAAAATCCTGGGGAAAAAAAGAGTGATGACTGAAAATAAATACTAAGTATCAATATATATTGTAAAAAGTCTCTGTAATTAAAACAATGTGGGGATGACACACGAGTAGACATGTAGATCAACAGAATGTATTAAAATGCTCAGAAAAAGATCCAGGACTAAATATAGCAACACCAATAGTGGGGCAACCTGACATTATATACCACCTGATGTGATGCAAAAAAGCACACATCACTTACTGTATTATGGCCAAAAAAAGTCTGGCTTGGATCTAATCATGATAAAATAGACAAAATCAAAACAGTGGCTATTCTACAGGACAACTGGCTCAGGCAGACTCTTTAAAAAAGTTAATGTCATGAAAAACAAACAAAAAAGATTCTAGATTTTTGAAAATTGAAAAATCTTCCATATAAGCAGAGTAAACAGGTTTAAAATTCTCACTGAAAAAATTTCTCAGCATTATTTAAAACAAAGAGCCAACAGAAAATCAAAACACTCACTCTGGATTGATTAGAACACCTTCCTAAAAATGAGAGAAAACTCCACAATTAATGCATGAATGTATTTATATTTGACATGTTGATAGCACCACTCAATAAATCTACTATGTTTATTAAAAATAATTTTAAATTATAACAATAATTATATTATTATATTATACATAATATTAATATTATTATATATAATAATAAAATTACCACCCTGTTCAGAGATATGAGTTGTTTATAATCTCTACTATTAGACTTTGTTCCTTTATAATCAGGGAAAAAATCCATTCCACAGAACAATTTGTTTGTATAATATATCCTGACTCTGGAGCCGCTCTGTAATGTATTCAAAGACTGGCTCTGGCAACTATTAGATATGTGACTTGGGCAAGTTATTTATCCACTCTGTGCCTTCATTTCCTTATTCAGTACGGGGGAAGCAATATGCATCTCACTGGCTGATGGGAGGGTTAAATTAGTTAATTAACATAAAAAATACTTCAAATTATACCTGGCCTACTGAACGCTGAACATAATTGATATATATATTCAGAATGTTTATTTTGATTTTAATGTTTAAAATATCTGATCCAGAAGGAGATCAAGATGGCAGAGTAGAAAGATGCTGAGCTCACCTCTGCCAATGAACACATAAAAAAAACCATCTACACGTGGAGCAATTCTCACTGAAAACAAATGGGAGACTGGCAGAAAGACTCTCCTACAACCAAGCTTGTAAAGAAAGATCAGAGTCGAGTAGGAAGGGAGGGGAAGTGATCAGGTTGGGACCTGTGCTCCAAGGCGGGGACACAGAAGAAGAGGGGGATATCAGGGGCTCAAAGATCCTCCCTGAAGAGTGAGGGGTTTGAACCACATCTTGGACACCCTAGCCCTAAGGTTCAAAACCAGGAAGATGAGTACCCTTAGTGGGTTTGAAAACCAGTGGGACCTAAAGGAGGACTGTAAGAAATCGAGACTTCACTCATGCAGAGTGTGCACGTGCTTGCTTACTCCCTGAAAAAGGCAGAGGAAGCAGACTGAAACTGCACGGGGCTCTGGCCAGTTTCCCACAACTGGCTCAGTGCATGACCCAGCCTGCACCAGGTGCCTGCTCCAGCCCCTCTTGCTCTGGTGCAGCTCCTTCTAGGGCAGAGGTGCTGATGCTGAGGAGAGTGGGCTCTTGTAGGGGTTGGAGCCGGCTTGGACCTGGCACTGCATGTGAACAGGGTGAGGGCAGCCATGGCTGACACTCATGGAGGCAGCAGATCAGGAGTGGTCTGCAACTCTTGACTGGTGTGCCATGACCGTCCCAGCATGTGCCTAAGACTGCGTGTCTGCTCTGGCTCCTCCTGCTCCATCACTGTTCTCCTCTGGGAAGAAGGTGCCATTGCCAGGAGTGGGGAGAACACATACTTAAAGTGAATGGAATAAGCTCGGATCTGACCCTCAGGGCTTCTGCTCCACCTCCTTGGGACCCACCCCCACCCCTGATATGGTGGTGATGCCTAATGAGCACAGGAAAAGCCCAGGCTCACACCTGGCTCTAGCTCTAGCCGCTCCATCACTAGCCCCTCCATCTCTAGCCACACCTCCCACCAAGGTGATAGCTGCCAGCACACCCTCGGGGAAGGCATGACCGTTGCTCATTTCAGATCCAGCTCTAACATCAAAGCCACTGGGCACATTCAGACTACATAGGATGCTCCCACACAAGAACACCTCTTCAAGATCAAAATAGTTAACTGTTTCACCTAATTTCATAGAGACATAGAAAGGTAAACAAAATAAGAAGACCGTAGTTTTTGTTTCAAATGAAAGAACAAGGAAAAAAACCCTGAAAGAACAACCAATGAAACAGATAATTTACCAGATAAAGAGTTCAAGGTGTTAGTAATAAGAATACTAACTGAACTTGGGAAAAGAACAGATGAACAGGTGAGAATTTTAGCAAAGAACTAGAAATCATAAAAAAGAACCAGCCAGAGCTAAAGACTAAAATAATTGAAATGAAAAACATATGAGAAAGAATTAACAGCAGACTATGTAATACAGAAGAATGCATAAATGATCCAAAAGATAGAACAATGGAAATCATCCAATCAGAACAGCAAAAAGAAAAACAAATTTTAAAAAATGAGGACAGTTAAGGGACCTCCAGGACAATATCAAGCATATTAACATGCACATGGTAGGGGTCCCAGAAGGAGAAAAGAGAAAGGGTTTAAAAATATATTTGATGAAATTATGGCTGAAAACTTCCCAAAGCTGAAGAAACAGATTTCCAAGTACAGGAAGCACAGAGTCCCAAACAAGATGAACCCAAAGAGGCCAACACCAAGACATATCATAATTAAAATGGCAAGAGTTAAAGATAAAGAGAGAATTTTAAAGGCAGCAAGAGAAAAATAGTCATATACAAGGTATTAACCTTTCAGCTGACTTTTCTGCAGAAACTTTGCAGGCTGGAAGGGAGTGGTATGATATATTTAAAGCGCTGAAAGGGAAAGACCTACAGCCTAAGATACACTACCCAGTAAGGTTATCACTCAGAATTGAAGGAGAGAGAAATAACTTCTCAGACAAGCAAAAACTAAGAGTTCATCAATACTAAACTGATCCTACAAGAAGTGTTAAAAGGTCTTCTCTAAGTGGAAAAGAAAAGGCTACAACAAGAAAAGAAGTAAGAATTTATAGGAAAGGAAAAATCCCACTAGTAAAGGCAAATATATAGGAAATGCTATGGATCAACCACTTAAGCTAGTATAAAGATTAAAAGACAAAAACTGTAAAATCAACTATAACTACATTAAACAGTTAAGAGATAGACATGAAAATGTAAATATGATATCAAAAACACAGAATGTGGGGGAGGGGAGTAAAAAAGGAAGATCTTGTAGAACGTGTTAGCACTTTAAAACAAGTAGATATAGTTATAGGTCAACATATACGAACCCTGTGGTAACCACAAATCAAAAACCTACAACACATACACAAAAATCAGAAAGAAAGGAACACAGAATAACACTAAAGAAAATCATCAAACAAGAGAAGAAACTAAAAGAAGAAAAGAAGAGAGAACTACAAAAACAACCAGGAAACAACAAAAAGGCAATAAGTACATACTTACTAATAATCACTTTAAATATCAGTGGACTAATTGCTCCAATCAAAAGACATAGGGTGGCTGACTGGATATAAAAAGGTGCATCTATATGTTGCTTATAAGAGACTCAATTCACAGCTAGAGACACACACAGACTGAAAGTGAGAGGATGGAAAAAATATATATCACACAAATGAAACAAAAAGAAAACTGGGGTGGCAATACTCATATCAGGCAAAATAGACATTAAAATAGTGTCTAAAACAAAGACAAAGAAGGGCATTATATAATGATAAAGGGATCAATACAAGAAGAGAATATAACATTCATTAATATATATGCACCTATATAGGAGTATCTAAATATATAAAGCAAATACTAACAGACTTAAAGGGAGAAACTGACAATAATACAATAACAGTAGGGGCTTCAACACCCTAATGACATCAATGGACAGGTCATGCACACAGAAAATCAATAAGGGAACAGTGGTCTTAAACTACACTTAGACCAGTTGGACTTAGTAGATACCTTGCAGGGTATTCCACCGAAAAAGATGAATACACATTCTTTTCAGGTGCAAATGCAACATTCTCCAGAAGAGATCACATGCTAGACCATAAAACAAGTCTCAATAAATTTAAGAGGACAGAAATTATATCAAGTATTTTTTTCCGACCACAACGGCATGGAACTAGAAATTAGAAAGAAAAATGGAAAAAACATAAAAACATGGAGACTAAACAACTTATTACTAAAAAACCAATGGGTTAACAAAGCAATCAAAGAGGAAATCAGAAAATATTTTGATATAAATGAAAATAAAAACACAACTTTCCAAAATCCATGGGATGTAGCAAAAGCAGTTCTGAGAGAGAAGTTTACCATAATACAGGCCTACCTCAAGAACCAAGAAAAATTTCAAATAAACAACAGAACCTACTATCTAAAGGAATTAGGAAAAGAACAAAATCAAAGTCCAAATTCAGCACAAGGAAGGAAATAATAAAGATCAGAGAGCAAATAAATGAAATAGAGACCAAAAAACAATGGAAAAGATCAGTGAAAACAAGAGCTGGCTTTTTGCAAAGATAAAATTGGTAAGCCTTTAGTCAGGCCCATCAAGAATAAAAAGAGAGGACCTAAATAAACAAAATAAGAAATGAAAGAGGAGAAATTACAACCAATATCACGGAGACACAAAAAAGTCATAAGAGAATACTACTAACAGTTATATGCCAATGAATTGGACAACGTAGAAGAAATGGATAAATTCCTAGAAACATACAATCTTCCAAAACTGAATCAGGGAGAAAGAGATAATCTAAACAAACTAGTAGTGAAATTGAATCAGTAGTGAATTGAATCAGCAAACAAGTCCAGGACCAGATGACTTCACAGGGGAATTCTACCAAACATACAAAGAATATATGCATTATCCTTCTGAAACTATTTCAAAAAACTGAAGAGACAGGAACACTCCCAAATTAATTCTGTAAGGTCATCATTACTCTGATACCAAAATAAGACAAAGATACTAAAAAAGAAAATACAGGGCAATATCTCTCATGAATATAGATGCAAAAATCCTCAACAACATATTACCAAACCAAATTCAACAATAAATAAAAAAGATCATACACCATGATCAAATGGTATTTATTTCAGGCATGCAAGTATGGTTCAATATCCACAAATCAATCAATGCAATATACCACATTAACAAAGGTAAAAATCACATGAGCACCTCAATAGATACAGAAAAAGCATTTGACAAAATTCAACAACCATTCATGATAAAAATTCTCATCAAAATTAGTACAGAGGGAACATATAGCAACATAATAAAGCCCATTTATGACAAACCTACAGCTAATATCATACTCAATGGTGAAGAGCTAAAAGCTTTCCCTCTAAAATCAGAAACAAGACAAGGACGCCCACTCTCACTACTTCTATTTATTATTGTATTGGAAGTCTTACCCACAACAATCAGACAAAAGAAAAAGAAAGAAAGAAAAGAAAAGAAAGAAAAGGCATCCAAATTGGAAGGGAAGAAGTAAAACTGTCACCATTTGCAGATGACATGATACTATATACAGAAAACCCTAAAGTCTCCACCCAAAACAAAAACTATTAGAACTAATAAATGAATTCAGCAAAGTTACAGGATACAAGATTAACATACAGAAATCTGTTGATTTTCTATACACTAATAATGAACTATCAGGAAGAGAAAGCAAGAAAATAATCTCATTTAAAATTGCCTCATATAGAATAAAATACCTAGGAATAAACTTAACCAAGGAAGTAAAAGACTCTAAAAACTATAAAACACTGATGAAGGAAACTGAAGATGATACGAAGAAATGGAAAGATACTATGGATGGATTGGAAGAACTAATATTGCTAAAATGTCTATACTACCCAAAGCAATCTACAGATTTAAAGCAATCCCTATCAAAATAGCCATAACATTTTTCACAGAACTAAAACAGATAATCCTAAAATTTATATGGAACCACAAAAGACCCTGAACAGTCAAAGCAATCTTTACAAAGCTAGAGGTATCATACTCCCTGACTTCAGATTATACTACAAAGCTACAATAATCAAAACAGTATGCTACTGGCACAAAAACAGACACATAGATCAATGGAATAGAATAGAGAGCCCAGAAAAAAACCCACACACTTATGATCAATTAATCTACAACAAAGGAGGCAAGAATAAACAATGGAGAAAAGAAAGACTCTTCAATAAGTGGTACTGCGGTAACTGGATAGCTACATGTAATAAAATGAAATTACAACATTTCTTCACACCATATAGGACAAAAAAATCAAAATGGATTAAAAACCTAAATTAAAGAAGGGAAGCCATAAAACTCCTAGAAGAAAACGTAGGTAGAACACTCTTTGACATCAATTGAGCAAATTGTTTTTTGGATCTGTCTCCTAAGGCAAATGAAGCAAAAGTAAAAATAAACAAATGGAACCTAAACTTAAAGGTTTTGCACAGCCAAGGAAACCACTGACAAAATGAGAAGATTACCAACTGAATGGGAGAAAATATTTGCAAATGATATGACCAATAAAAAGTTAATATACCAAATATGTAAACAGCATATAAAACTCAATATCAAAAAAACAAATAACCCGATTAAAAAAGTGAGCAGGAAACCTGGATAGACATTTTTTCCAAAGGAGACATACAGATGGCCAACAGGCACATGAAAAGATGCTCAACCTCACTAATCATCAGAGAAATGCAAATCAAAACTGCAATGAGATATCACCTCACGCCAGTCAGAATGGCTATCACCAAAAAGACGACAAACAACAAATGTTGGCAAGGATGAGGAAAAAAGGGAAATCTAGGACATAGTTGGTAGGAATGTAAATTGGTGCAGCCACTATGGAAAACAGTAAGGAGGTTTCTCAGAAAATTAAAATTAGAACTACCATATGATCCAGCAAGTCCACTCCTGGGTATATATCTGAAGAAAACAAAAACAGTAATTCAAAAAGATACATGCACCTCCGTGTTCATTGCAATATTATTTACAATAGCTAAGGTATGGAAGCAACCCAATGTCCATCAACAGATGAATGGATAAAGAAGGTGTACTCTGTGTGTGTGTGTGTGTGTGTGTGTGTGTGTGTGTGTAATGGAATATTACTTAGCCATAAAAAAGAATCAAATTTTGCCATTTGCAACAACATGGATGGACCTGGAGGATATTATGCTTAGTAAATAAGTCAGACAGAGAAAGTCAAATACTGTATGATATCACTTATATGTGGAATCTAAAAAGTAAAACGAACTGGTGAATATAACAAAAAAGAAATAGACTCACAGATATAAAGAACAAACAAGTAGCTACCAGTGGAGAGAGGGAAGAGGGTAGGGGCAAGATACAGGTAGAGGATTAAGAGGTACAAACTATGTGTAAAATAAATAAACTACAAACATATGGTGTACAGCACAGGGAATATAGCCAATATTTTATAATAACTTTAAAAGGAGTGTAATCTATAAAAATATTGAATGACTATGTTGTACACCTGAAACACAATACTGTAAATCAACTATACTTCAATTTTAAAAAATTCTATATTTTTCATATGCTTTCAACAGCCTTTAAATACATGTAGAACTAAAGTTTAAAGGAAAAAAGAGATAGTAAGCATTATAATTAAATATTTATATGACAAAGGTTAGCTATTCTAACAATGAGTTCTTGTTAGAACTCAAGGGCTTCTCTCATACAACCTGAGGTGAAAATAATGACTTTATCATACATTTAATAAAAAAATTATAAAATATGCACACACATACATATATATGTGTGTATAGATATATGTATACACACATACATATATACATATTTATATAAAACCTGCCCCCTCCTCTCTGTCTCACTACTAAGTTTGGATGCTCTCTCATCATTTGGACTATTGAAATAGCTTCCTAATACAACTCTCTGATTTGCTCCATGAATCTTCCAATGACATCCCCACTGCCAGAGAGACTCTTCCGAAGGGAAAATTGTTACCTTGTCCTTCTACAGCTTAAGCTTCAGGATACACATCATCCTCCTCAAGTATTTAACTCAAACTGCTTAACTCAAAATGGCACGCAAAGCTATTTGGACATCACTTATAGTTCAGGTCAAACATTCTGTTCTTTAGGAAGCACTATGTGATTTTCTTCCCCTCATCCCACTTCTGATTTAGATACGCTTCCCCATCTCTCCTTCCCTTAGTATTCCTGTGCAATCCTCTATCACAGCATTTTCCTCACTATAGTTATTAAAACTTTAGTTTCTTGTCTCAAATAGTTCATCTTCAATAAATGCTTGTTGAATGACTGAATACATGAGTAGAGAAAATGAGAATTATAAAAACATCTTGCAGCAGAATAGGTTACAGAGTCTCCACAGGTACAGTCATCCCATATTCTACATATTTTTCTAAATATTCATCTAAAAGTGAATTTTTAATAAATGTGAATCTTAAAGTGGTGTATCCTTATTTAACCTGGTAAAATGTTAATATTTATTTCATATTGGATGTTTCTGGATGCTATGGAAAGTCCTCTACATATTTCAAAGATTTCAGAAAGAGAATATTCTTTGAAAACTGTACTTTTCATATATTATATGAAAAAACTTCTCCAAACTCAGAAACATCAAAGGCTAAGGGCCTTAAGTCTACAATGTCTGGGGGTCTATACAGACCACAGAGGTATAGCAGTGAATATTCAAACCACAAATTAGTAGGCTTTTCTGTGTTAGTCATGGAATCAGGTAGTGACCGGGAATATGTAAACATGAATGAGTATGTAAGACACTAGGAAGTGGGGTAAGGGGTCCCTAAATTTTGAGACTAGTAAATTAGTGCTTATGAAAAAGTATAAAGCAAGCAGGGAGAAGTGAGTAGCTACATGGTGGACAATACATCAATGAGACAATGTGACTCCTGATTTCAGCCCCACCACCAACAGTGAATACAATTCAGTCTTTCTATGCTTCAGTTACATCTCATACCTTCTGGGAAGATTTCCTGGCTATGCTAGTCTCTAATGATCTGTGCTATTTATTTCCAAATATTAGTCAAAAAATTAAATTCACTGATCCAATGAATATATAAAGTTAGCATTTCTTTAACTGGCTCATAAACTGATATCCAAATAATTTAATTGTGCTAACCAATAACTGGTCAAAATCCTAGAGTACTTATTTCTATTTAAAAACTACCAAGAACTGCATACAATTTTTAGTGTTTTATCAATTTCCTCTCACTCTAACAAGAGACTGAAGTCTGTTCAAATCACATCTTTTGTGACATGCTCTAGATATTCAATCTGAAGACAGGTATGTTTCTAACAAAATTGTGACACATATTTATTATATAGACAAGGACAAAATTATTTCAATTCTGTGTGTTCAATCCTTAAAATATAATTTAGCCTAAGTCTTTAACACTGATATTATTTGAACAATGTCACAGAACTCTGCAAATCACAAGTACAGCTACAAAAAAGATGAAGGGTATACTCATATAATTCAGGTATTTCTTTTTTATTCAGATTTGTTACTGCAGTGACGAATTAACAACAAAAAAAGACATTTAGCACCAACAGAAGCTTTCTGTATTTGCCTGTATTTTCAATTGTTTCCTTTACTGCCTTTTTTAGGTAGCAAATATCCAAGATATCAACCTCATAGTCATCCTAATGGTTCTGTCTCTTCAATAGCCTCTTCAAGCTTATCTCCCTTACTCCTGTGGATTCAAAGACTACACATATGCCACTGACTCCTTAATCTATACTTATGCTCCAAGCCTGTATTTCAAAGTATGTAGTCTAGTTCCTAGCACAGGGCTTGACTCATAGTAGGGCATTTAATAAATAAGGTTCAAATAGATGTGTAAGTTATTTGATGTCTTGCTCTAGATGTCTGCCAGGCATCTCAAACTCAATATATCCAAAACACTGTATACAATTCATTATCATTTTCCCAATATTCCTATATGCCCCTATTTTTGTTAATGGATTGCCATCCACTCCTTCACCGAAATTAGAATCCTTAGTTATCCTCAAATTCTACTTCTCTATCTCTTACCATTCACATTCCAAATTTCTAATACCTTAATAACTTAACATCTCTAGTTTCTTACTTCAGTCCAGTTCTCCCATCTCAATTATTAAAATTATATTTTAACTGGCCTTCCTAGCTGGGATGCCTTAATACTTTTTATAATTGACAGTCTTCTCATCTTGCAACAATTACTTTAAATATTGCTTTCTCTACATGGAATTATTCGTCATTACGTCGTATCTGCTCTCCTGTACACTTTGTTCATATTTTTATTTATAGCAAGTATTAAACTGTACAATCCCATCCACCTCCCCCTTTTAAAAATACATCTCTAGTGAATAACGCCAGTGTTGGGGATAGGGCGGTGCTTTGCACTCATTTATATAAGGTTCTGTATGATCTGGCCTCTCGCTACCCCTCTGACTTCTATTCTCCCCCTCATTCCTCCACACCAGACATATTAGCCTTTTTGCTGCGCAAAATGCACACTAAGCAAATTTCTGACTTGGGATCTTGGTTGGGTATGCTATTCTTCCTAACATGGCTTTCTTTCTTCTTCAAAATTTTGCTCAAGTGTCACCTTCTTTGTAAAGCTTTCCTTTACCACCCATTAAAAACAGCAACCTAACCCCATTCCCCAGTTCACCCTATCCCCTTTCCTTGTTTTGTTATTTATTCTGTATTTATTTGCTTATTGTCTGTCTCTCTCCACTGGAAGTAAGCTTAAACAAGGACATGGATTATTATCTGTTCTGTTCACTGATACATTCACATAACACTTTTAACAGTGCCTGGGACAAAGTAAGTACTCACTGGGTACTTACTGAATGTATGAATGAATCTTGCATTCCCAGAATCTGTATATGCAGGAATTAAACATCCTTTAGAATTAAAAACAAAAATAGAAGAAAGTTAACATGAGAAAGGATTGAATAAGGGAAAACTATTTTCATCTGTAGTGGTACAGTATTGAGAATATAAGAAAGTGAGAATTCATTTTCCCGGGTCCATCCATAAAAGATCCAATTTAAATTCTAGACAGAGACAATAAATTTAAATTCTGAACATAAGCATGATAATTTAGAAGACATTTTCCACAACTCAAAGCAATGAGAAGTCATTTTAAAAATATGATTATGCTATATCAACTTTTTCCCTGTTAAAGTTCACTGAATATTAAGTACATTAATTTGCCTAACTGCTATACTATGCCTTTACACTGCCTTTAACATTAGTTTTTAAAGTGTTTTGCTTTCAAACTTGAAAATATACAGATTGAAAAGACTGAGGAGACATTAAGTATCAAGCCTCATAATATTACTACAAAAATAAAAGAAAAAAGAAGAAAGAGAGGAAAATGAGACTACCCTCTCCCCAAAAAACCTCAAACTTTGTTGATTCTGAAGTGGCCAAAATAAAAAACCTGCTCACTGCCTACTTTGCTCAGAAAAATTTAATAGCTGTGAGATGTGAAAGACTGGATTCCTTTCAAAAGAAGGGCAGGTATACACAATACACACCACACACACACACACACACACACACACACACACACACACACACACACACAGTGTCACTCACACACATTAATATAAAAGAAACTGGAGTGCTTTTTATGTATTAACTCACTTATTCCCAGAATACCACTGGGAGGCGTGTTTGAAAGATGTAACATAGTAATTAAGGCTCTCACATGACTTGAGACATGTTAGTGTCCTAAAAGGCCAGCAACAAAATCCAGATTCCTCATTCTAAACTGCCATTTAGAGGAGTCTTAAATGGACAATATTGTCCTGTATTGTAAAGACAACACAGAATTAATACATTTAATCGAACGGATTCCTTTCTCTGCGCTCTCTTAGTGTTTTATGCTTATCTCCTGCTGAACTCATCCCCAACATATTATACCTATTTCTTTTCCTGCTAGACTGGGAGGACTTTGAGAGCAGTCTTTCAGCTTCCATTTCCCCAGGGCTTAGCACAGTCCCTAGTGCATAGTAAGCTTGCCATAAACATTGGTTGATAACCTGTATGAATTAATTTTAGATCAAGTATAAAAAGGTTTTTATTTTTTAAACTAACAGCTTTTTTGTAGGGTGCTTCTACTAAAATACAGTATTTCTGGTTTGATAAAAAAGAAAAAGATGGACACTAGTCAAAAATCATTCTCAATTTTACTCCTTATGAAATTATAGTTGAATGTTTTTACAGAGGAGAAAGTTGAGGAAAAAAGTAAACTGACTGAAATTAGAACATTAAAATAATGTTCTACTTTTTACTTATCAAACATTTACACTGAAAAAACTACTTAAATTATTTTTTAAAAATGACCAGTCATTCCACTTAGTCATTTCTTAGTTTCCATATTTGTCATCAACTTTGCTCTCAAGACTTGCAGAAAAACACAGAGTTATTCTTTACATTTTCATTCACTTTTCACTAAGGAAAAAGTTTCCTGAAAATACATGTTTAAAATTCTGGAAAATACAAATCAGCATTATCTAGACATCTCTATCATTACCAGAAGGTCTGGTTCCTCAACCTAATTTCCACTGTTAGTTGGCATTTCAATAAGTGATGGATATTCATTTCCAGAAAACATTACCAGTAAATTCTATGATATCATAGTCTCTTCACTATCTAGACCAAACTGACTAAACCACAAAATGCAAAAAGTATGCAGTTAGCTACTCTACACAAAACCTTAGGGCTATTCTGAGTACAGTCTTAGAAAAGTATAATCTAACTGAGTAAGAGTAATTGAAAACTTAATTTAGATAGCCCTCGTACTCTGAATTTCCAGGGCCTTCAGTAGACACAAACCAAAATGTTTAAAAACTAAAGTATTTCTTATCATAGACTTAATTCACAAAAAAAGTTAATTTGGGACATAGAAATTTACAAAGGAAATAAAAATTATTTTTATGATATAAATAGTATTTCATTTTTTTCCCCATGACCAGGGGAGTGGAAACATAAGGAGCTGCTTCCTTGGTTCTAAGCAGTGCCTACCCTAAGCAAGATTAGTAAATAAAAAATAATTACTGATTTTTTAAACTCATAACTTTTCAAAGAATAACAGAACATAAAGACTGAAATGGATTGTGATGTGAAATCTGTGAAAATGCTAATGTGTAGATATATAAAGGGAAGGAATGAGTATATGTGATTCATATGGAATAAAATTTATTCTACTTTAAACATGAATTAAAATACTTTTCATTATCATAGATGTGGTCAACATTTTGATATACAATGTATTCACTATAATACTGAAAAACTAAAAATATTCATAAGCTCTAGCAATTGAAGAAAGGCTTCAAAATTATGGAATAGTTTTTCTTTAAGACCAGGCATTAAGTTTATTATCAGAAAAAGTTACAGAAAACCAAAGAAGTACATATTTGGGAATACATTCCACATCTTTTTGTATGCCTAACTGCCTTAACAATGGAAAAACTGTCATTTCAGTTTAAAATTATAAAATAGTAAAATGTGTCTTATGGTTGATATTAAACAATGTTAAACATAGTCTTTCTCAAACTATAAAAAACAAACAATAAAGTTATGCCTGGTCAAAAATAATTTTGCCATTTTATAACCTGTCCTCTCACCTTGCCTGTTGCAGTCAATATAAAGTTGTTGTAATTCTTCCTCTAATCCTCACTTTGAGTGGATTGGTTACTGATACTAGCAATTTTCCCTGGAGGCACAGCAGTAAATTATAAAACATTCACTATCTTCACCATGATATAAATTATGTTCTGATAAGGAGGCTGAAACCTTCAAAGTCTCCTACTTCAGGATTATATAAGGAAAACTACTTTTGTCTTGGAAGTGTTTTAATCAGTATGCCTAGAAGTTGTATTTTGAAAAAATACATACTGAAAGAATATGGATTTTTAACGTAAGACATACACTAAATTTAATTCTAAGAGCATAGTGATTTCTCTTTCTAAAATTTAGTGGGAAGTTAAGTAAATTTAAAATCAAAAGGTTCAATGATTAAAATAGTTCTGGATATAGTCATAAAGATACTATCTATAACTCTTACTGCATTGTAAGTCAAACATAGGCTGGTATTTAAAAACTTTCACTTGCAGTAAACAGTTTCCTATCCTCTATTTTCAAATGACAAGTCACTAAGATGAAATCACTTGCTCCAGGTCACAGCATTAAGAAACAGAATCTGAATCTAAATTCAGGTGTCTCTGACCTCTTGGCTACGTGCTACCAGAATATGTGGTACTAATTTAAATATGAAAAATAAGAAACTTCTGGAGTCTCTATTAAAGTTAATCAACGCACAATCGTGATGATGAAATATCATGAAATCTTCAGGATAATACTTTCAGGAAAGTTTTAATATTAAAAGCATTATTTGTATTTAATTTAAAAGATGGGTAATCCATTCTTTATATTGTAACACCTGATTTGTCTGGTGTCAGATAATGAAGATTTACATCAAAGTAGGTTTTGTAGATCTGTACTGTCCAATATGATAGCTACTGACCACATGTGGTTATTTAAATTTAAATTAAAATAAAGAAAAATTAAAAATTTAGTTCCTCAGTCACACAAGACACACTTCAAGTATTCAACTGCCACATGAGGCTGAAGGTTCCCATATTGGACTGTGCTGGTCTAGAATTCAGGAAAGAGGTCTGGGCTGAAGATAGACATTTGAGAATCACTGGTGTGTGGGCTTTACTTAAAGTCATAAGTTCATCAAGGAAGTGAAGTACAGGGAATAAAAGAGGATCAGATTGCAGTGGAACAGTCTAAAAAGACATGGAAGAAAAGAGGAAGAATCAGCAAAGGAGAATGAAGAGCAGTAGCTAATGAGATAAGAGAAAAAACCAAGAACGTGGTGGCCCAGAAACCAATGTATTAAGAAGCCATCGAGTGTGTCAAATGCTGCTGATAGGTCAAGCAAGATAAGGACAAAGAATTGACCATTGGAATCAGCAATATGTATAGGTCACTGGTGAGCCTGAAAGAACAGATTAGAAATTTCAACAAATTTACGGAAGATGAAAAGAGATTAGAAACATCTGTCTGAAAACATTACGGTGGGCTGCTGTAGACACAGAATCTGACAATGAAACTCAGAGGAGCTGAGAACACAGAATCAGCATATTTGGTAGGGAGCAAAACAAAACATAATCCAGGAGAAATAATGGAAGGTTCACATATAAAACACTTGGGCCAAATAGGCTGCAGATCCCACATAAAATGGATGCTGCTGAGCATCAACCACAAGCAAAAAGAAAAAAAAAAGTCAATGGCATTGTCTCTAAAAATAATATTGAACAAACCATCTGGACAGAGTGAAGACTTCTAGAGCCGATACTGCTGTCCTACTTATTCTCTTTCTGACAGCCTGACAGGTGGGCTCATGTATCTTACCTGTTTACTGCCCTAAATATAAGCCTGCCAGTTAATATGTTTTAGCCATATATACAAAGTTCTCAATAGACTTTCTGCTCAGGTGACAAAACAGTTAGATTATAGAGTTATGTACACAACAGAAGAGGGAGGGACACCATATTTGTATCCAGTCATTCATTTAAAGAAAACCAGATACCAAGGATCATCAGATATAAAGGAAAAATCATTGGCATAAAAGAAAAACACAGGATACATTAACAGATGAAAAAACTGAACATAGAGGAAATATCAATTCAGAGAAGAGAACTTAGAGATCTAGGAAGATATAATGACATCCACAGAACTTTGATACTAGGAAAAAGGAACAAACAGGACAAGAAAGAAACCATAAAGATCAAATGGATGATTGGTGAACTAAGAAAGACTTAGAATAAAGGAATGAGAGGGCTCTGAGACTGACTAGGTAGAAAAAGGAAAGGAGAAGGAGTCCATAGTTTCTACCTGAAAAACAGTAATGCTAACATCAAGAGTAAAATACAGAAACTCCTTTCAGGAAACTCAACCTCACTCATGGCAATGATTACATTTCTGTCACATACATGACAAAAAGTGGTTAGCTTATATACCTTGCTACACAAGTTTGAGGCTGAAAATCTTTTCTGAGATTAGATTTCATATTTCAGAGCCACATATACTACAATAGCTCTGTTTAACTTTGCCTAAACTCTCAGAAATTTCATATTTGATCTTTTAAAAAAGATGCCATATGCAAATAACTTCTATAAATCTTTAAAATATAAAAAAGACAAATTAAAAAGTTGTTATTACATCAATTGGAAAGCTTTGGAAAAGGTAAACATCAGAATATCTGTAAAATATAAATTCAATGATCTGGCATGTACTCTGGCTATGTTAGAAAGAAATTATGTATTTTTCATATTCATTAAATCAGTAAGACATTTTAATTTCTCATAGTTTATGGTTTTCAGTTGTTTTCTTGTTATTTTTCACTGTTAATTATTTTACTTTAAAAATTAATACACTGGGCAAATGTCACAGTATAATTTGACAACTAAATTTAGTAGGTTCTTAAACAAAACACACACACACACAAACACACACACACACACACACACACACACACACAGAGAAATGTGACTGAAAAAGAAGAAAAACTTAAAGTAAGTTTTTTACTGTTAACAGAGGGAAAAGGTTTAAAATTGTAAGGTTAGAACCATATACACCATATAAATATTCTATAAAACAGCTTCTTACAAAATAAATGGCTAGGAAATAGTGCACAAATTTAAGTTTATTCAAATCATCAGATTCATATGAGGAGAAATGCTTGCATTTATATTCTCCCCTCAGAGGGTGTTAGGAGAAATTTCCTATCTCAATGAGGACCATGATAAGAAATTTCTTATCTCAATGGGGACCAAGTGCATACCCTTGTGCATGAAGACCATTCATTAAGTATATTAACATTTACTAGAGTTCATAAAAATGATGTTTAAATTAGGAAACAATAAATATGTAGAATACACTTTAAGTTATCGACATGGTTAGAAACACTTCACTAATTCAAGTGACATTTATTATTCAGGAAATATAGGCACTTTTATTACAAGTAAGGATAAGTTTCCACCTTCAACAAGTAGATTAACTCAGATCACTGGAGAACTAGTAAAATCCTGATATTGGTTACTAAAATAGCACCTTATATCTTTAATGTACCAATCAAACAACAATTTTAGAGACTGATAACAAAAAATATCTAACAAATAAACTCTCTTCTTTGTGGAAGGGAATATAAAATAGTGATGTGTTAAAGAAAAAAAGCCATGTGATCAAGGTCTTTTTCTCAGTGTCCAGAAAAATCCAAATATTAAAACATTCCCACCTCCAGGGGTTTTGTGTTGGCTAGTACTTACGTGGAAAGCCAAAGTTTCAAAAGTTAAGTGGGTTCTGGTGGATTATTTATATTTGAGATATTTGTTTGAAAACCTGTCTTCTAATTACTTCATCTTAATGTCTTTTTTGGCATGCTTCTCAAAATTCTCTTTTGAGAATCCGTGTTTGCCTCTCTGACATGTTCTTTTTTCTGTCATCATCACTTCTCACATTTATTAAATCATGTCTTAAAATAAGATTTCCTCCATTCCTTTGGCCACAATGCAAACTGCATGATTTCAAAGTTAAAAAAATAATAATATAAAAAGAATCTCCCCAAAATTTCATGTTGTTTATTCTCACAGTATTTATGGATTTCAAAGTATCTCATCCTCACAATTCTATGAAGTAGAAAATTCATCTGAAGTAGAAAGTAGAGACACTGTACTGGCAGAGAGAAACTACCCAAGATAACAGCTGGGAAGTGGCAGAATTAGAGCTCAGCCCCAACACTTCTGGCCTTCTGACCCCAGGTTTAGTACTTTTTTCACCAAAACACACAAGTGCTGATTTCAGAAGAGTGGTTGGTTAGCATCATTAAGCACATTTAAGGACATGTGTCTACAGATAATCAGTTAATTCTGCAGATTATCTTTGGTAGTGAATTAATTCCTTTCATCCCACACCTGAACTGAAGTCTCGTAATTCTGGAGGTTTGAAATCAGAATTCAATGAAACATTCTTTTTCAATTAATAGTTTAAAGTTCATTAAGTAATACTAACAGAAAACTCTGCCAATTCTGATAGTATGAGGAAGTCTTTGAACTCATTTTGCCTTCCTTAAAACGGAAACCCCCTTTTACCATCACCTGTGTTTGAGTTATTCTAACCTAATTTTTGCCTAAATGTTTTCTTTTTCTCCCTTTGAAATATAAGAACCATCATATTTCCAGCTTACATGTAATCTACCTTCTACAAAGGGTTTATATAAAGATATCACAGAATCTCTGGTGAAATTATGATACATAAATAATAGATTTCAGTTACATTATTTTAAAAGTTTTGCACTTCTCCATAAAAAGTTGAAACCTTAAGAAATACTAACATTGTGAAAACAATAAAACTAAAATTTGACTGGAAAAATAGCTCCTAATTTTAAGAACTGGTCAAGGGAATAAGTGTATACTTGGCAAAGACACGCAAAAGAAACGGAAAGATACAGTTTTTCAAATATTATCCAACATGTAGAAGCACAGAAGTTAACTTGACAGACCTCTCAACCAATACTGAAGTCATCTGAATTATTTTATATTTTTGTTTAAGTCAAATATCTTGACTGTTTAGGATATGGAAAAAACATTAGTATATGTTTACATGATCTAATGGAGAGTGCAAACAAAATATGGAGAAGACGGAAGCTATTGATCACTTTTAAAAACCAAGTCACAATCTGCCACCCCATCAAACTCCAAGTCTACAATTTAAAAAGAGGATATAGGACTTCCTTGGTGGCGCAGTAGTTAAGAATCCGCCTGCCAATGCAGGGGACACGGTTTTGTCCAGGAAGATCCCACATGCCGTGGAGCAACTAAGTCTGTGTGCCACAACTACTGAGCCTGCACTCTAGAGCCCGCGCGCCACAACTACCGAGCCCACGTGCCACAACTACTGAGCCCGCGCGCCTAGAGCCCGAGCTCCGCCACAACAGAAGCCACCTCAATGAGAAGCCCGCGCACCGCAATGAAGAGTAGCCCCTGCTCGCCGTAACTAGAGAAAACCCGTGCACAGCAACGAAGACCCAACGCAGCCAAAAACAAATAAATAAAAATATTTAAAAAGAGGATATAAAGATTACATTAATAGTCATATTAATAAAAATGAATCATTTTATTTTGCACGCCTCTACTTACCTATTAATATGAATTAAATTTAGTGCAATGCTGTGAAAAGATAGACTAAGTACACAAAAATGAATGATGCTGTCCTTCAAATATAGTCATACAAAGATGATAAGCACTTCCTCTAACTTCCACCCTCATAACTGTGATTGATTTTATTACTGAATAATCCACATGTTAAAATTTACTACTATTAATATAATAAGGACTCTCAAGATAGTTGAATGGGATCTGGGATTCAGACCAACTATCTCAGAACAAAATTTCTCTGCAGAGAATCTCTTGATTTCACTGGCAACTAAATACCACAATTTCACTGGAACTAGGCTTTAAGTAGTCTAATAACTGGTGAACACAGAATTATATTTAAAGATCAGATAAAAAGATAACTTCATTAATTCTTAGAAAATACCTTCGTGACACCTCAGTTTTAACAACTACACCTATTCCAAATAGTACTGTCCAGGTTATTACTTTGCAATATATCACACACCTCCAATGCTAGTAAGAAAAGTACACGCCCGAGGCCAGAGGGACCTCTGGGCAGAGTGGGAGGACAATGGGCCAGGAATGAAGGAGTGGCTCTAGGCATAGCCTCACTGAGGGTCCACCTCACTTCTGAACTAGTGCCCTCCTCCAGCCAAAGGCAGAGGCAGCGTGGGATGGTGAGGGTAAGTACTGAGCTAGGCGCGATGAGATCTTGCTCTAGATACCAATGCCACTAGCTATGTGAACTCTGACACGTCAGCCCTTTTGCTTCTCAGTTTCACGGTAAAGGGATTGACAGTCAAAGATTTAAGGTCCTAGCAGCTCTCAAGAGTTTACACTCTATGATTTTAATGTTTACCCTACTTCTCAGAGGGTTTTGTTGAGGATCAAATGAAGATGTATATAAATAGATTTTGATACGAATAGAAGTTACTGTTGTTGTTTTATAGATTTTCTTCATTATACTAAGGAAGTTTGGAAACAGTTTTGAGATGCAGTACAACATGTTCACCATATGGTGAGACATTTATGAACTATAACCTACAATTTAATCTAAAATGTTAAAATTAAAATGTCCTTTTTTCCCAGCTTTATAAAGGTATAATTGACAAATATAATTTTATAACTTTCTTTCTTATACAAATTACTCAGAAAAGATTTATGGTTTTAATTTTAATAAAATTAGCTGATTTATTATTTTGTTCATTAAGAACCTAGAGCAAAAGCCTAATGAACAGTTCCTAAAATAAGTATCTCATAAGAGTTGTATCCAGCTCTTTTCCTCTCTAACCCATCCCTCACTAAGACATGAGCTGTATTTTTTATTTTATTTTATTCTATTTATTTATTTATTTTTTGCGGTACGCGGGCCTCTCACTGTTGCAGACTCTCTCATTGTGGAGCACAGGCCCCGGACGCGCAGGCTCAGCGGCCATGGCTCACGCGCCCAGCCGCTCTGCGGCATGTGGGATCTTCCCGGACCGGGGCACGAACCCGTGTCCCCTGCATCGGCAGGCGGACTCTCAACCACTGCGCCACCAGGAAAGCCCGAGCTGTATTTTTTAGAAACATATTTTATCATTTCTCTTTCATCCTCATACCTTTGGATAGCTCTATTTTATCTAGAGAATAAAATGTGAATTCCTCAGTAGGGCACAGTTTGACCCCAATCTACTTTGCAACTCAGTTCTTCCCAAACACTTCCATCTCACCATTTCCTCCAGCTAACCTAAGATTCAAACCACTGCCTGGCCAAGTCAAGCTCGCTTCCAGTTGTTTGTTTAGCTGCCTGCCTCTCGGCTCAGCGTGCCCTCCTGCAGCCCCATCTGCTGATGAGGCCGATGACAAAGACAGAGGCGAGACCTTGGAAGGTATGGTTTTACCTTCCAATGAGTATGGAACTCATTCTGACCGCCACAGAAACCCATTTAAGAGTTTTAAGCAGGGAAGTAACAGGATCTAATTTATATTTCAGAGAATCACATTGTCTGCTGTGGGGAGAATAAGCTAAGGGACAGGAGTAAAAGCAGGGAAGTGGAGGGAGAAGAGGGATCCCGAATGGCTTCTGGTTCAACCTAAATGACTGGGTACATGTGCCGGAGTGCTGGGTGGGAAGACCTGGTGTGGGGCAGGGGAAGTGGAAGTGGAGGAACAGTTTGGGGGCAAGAGTTCTGCGTGGACATGTAAAGTACGAGAAATCGCTCAGCTGCTTTATCCCTCTATATTTCAGTGACACTTTGTTTATACTGTGATTTTAGAATTTATCACACTCTGACATAATTTGTTGCGTGCTCATTTGTCTTCCCAACCAAAGTTCCTTGAGGGCAGAGACTGCCATATTTAGTCCATATCCTTAAGAAAGGGACTTAAACAAAGTAGCCACTTAAAATGATTTTAGAATGAATAAAGATAGTATTCTAGAAACTGAAGAATACAAACCAAGGAAGAAAGTCTTACTTTTCTAGCAGTCTCCATTACCCAGAACTCACTTTGAATAAGGTCAATAGAAGTAAATGCAGACCGTAAATGCACTTCTGGGTCTTGCCTTCCAGCATATAAACTCACTTATATATATCAAATCAACCCTTCCTCTTAAGCCTCTTGCATGAAGGCCAGTGGGCCCATATTGACTAGTTCTGTGTAAATAGTCTTCCTTTACACTGTACAAAGCCAAAAGCTGATAGCTTTTCAGTAAGATTTTTATTTTTAAACATTGTTTAAAACATTTTAAACATTGTTTAACATTTAACATTTTTATTTTTAAACATTGTTTCCATAGTCCTTTATTTCAGATTCTAATAGATTATTTATACAGTCAAGAACACTTAACTATTTATCCCCTTTTAAAACTGGTTTGAATATTGAATAGACTCAGAATTTTTAAGACAGAAACTCACCAAATCCAGAGCCCTCATTAACCTGCAGGGATGAGAAAACTGAGGCCTGAAGAAATTACTAAAGATTCTATAGTCATTCAGAAGTGAAGTCAGGTGTAGAAACTAGTTCACCTGTTTCCTAGGGCAGGATTTTTTCCACAAAGATTGGCTTCTTAATGAATAAGATGGATTTGGCCATTTTGCAAAGGACTACATAGTCTGCTTTTATAACTCTTCTATACAGCAATATCTCAATAAATTTTATAGGAAGGATATGCCTTAAAATGAGGTCAGGCATATTAATAACTAAAAATCAAGCAAAGCATTCTTACCATGTATTACATGGCTTAATGGTAATGCTCTTGCGATAGTGCACACACCAAGGGACATGCATGATTTAAAAGGCCCACTCAAGGCCTATATGGCCACGGAAAGCTGAAGGTAAAAGGAGCCAATCTTACGTATAATTGTGAAGTTTGCAAGGCTTGCCTTTATCATATCGGGCTTTCCTTTTATTCTTTATCTTTAGTCTTTATCTGTCATGGTGGTAATCGCTCTTCCATTTCAAAGGCCTTCCTATCTATCCTCTCTGCTCTTTCCGTTTACAGAAAAAGAATTTTATATCTATTATCTACACCTTGTTGGTTGATAAACTTAAGACACTACTTGAATGAACTTTAATCAATCTGCTAACTCAATCAGACATTTATGTTCTATCCCCTTAATCCTGAAATGTGGAAGGAAAGATTTGTTCCTGGAAGAATTTTAGACCTCAGCAGAAGGATAGGGATCAAGTGGTGGAGACAGGTTCCCTCCCTCCTAGTCATTAAAATGATGCGGTCTGAAGGCAAACCAAGTATCGAGTTAGGTGCAGAGAATGTGTCTACAGGAGCAACCACGGTGGGCCCCCCACTGTACACAAGAACAAAGCTATTCCTCTAACTTCTAGCGGTATCTGAAACACTAGAAATTTTAAATTTCTAAGGTTTGGGATAATTGTTAATTATTATAGTGATTTAAAATTAGAACTCAAAGTATTTTCAAAGCTAATGTACACACTCATCCTGTTTACGAGATAAGTATGTTACATTCATATAGTATCTTATGCTTATAGAGTGCTTTCATATGTGCTTCGTGATTTGAACTTCAACAATATATAATGCAAACATCATTTCTAGTTTTAAAATGAAGATTCTAACATTTGCAGGTAATAAGGATAATAAAAGGCACAGCCAGACTGAACATAAGAGTTCCTGAACCAAGTATTTTCCCACTGTAATACGTAACTCAGCGATATTAAAATGTAGCAATATTAAAATAACTTGCACAACTCCAAATACCTTCAAAGTAGAAAAGTAATATTGTTCCTAAATTTCTAAATAAAGTATGTTGATCTTTTCAAGCTCAAGTTTCTTCTTCTTCTTATAACTCTCTGTCAAAGACAACTGTTTTGTTATTCTCAGCTGTCTCATCTTTCTAAAAGACTTCAATGGCAGAAAAATACCATAAAACACCTAAAGCTAATGAATAGAAATAGTCATCTTTCAATACCAAAAATACACATTTCTCACCTAGATGCTTTTTCTTCGATATCCTTTGAAAACCTTATTCAAATTAATTTAAAACATGAGCCTAAAAATTTGCAGTTGTATAGTTCAACTCTGTGATTGATATACATTTTAATAACTAGCTTCTTTGCATATTTTCTTAATTTTCTAATTTTAAAGAAACACGATAGTACTGGCAGGATGTATTCTGTTTCTGCCAAAATGCATTTTATGTAGGCTTTCCTTGAAATGAATTACAAAATGTGATTATCCATAAACTATGGTTCCTTTACCCAAGGGAAACTGAATCAGATTTCATATTATACATGTTTAAAACTCACACGTTTTGCTACCTTTAAATTATTATCTGCTCAATAGAAGAGAGGTTGGGAGTGTCTACTATTAAAATTACCAAATTCAAATTTGCTTTTGAAATAGTTTAGAAAGAAAAAATGCTGGAATATAATTCATCAGGTGTGAAAACTGACCATTACAATGCTATGAGCCAGATTTCTGAAGTGAAATAAATGATATCTATTAAAAAACAGAATCTGAACATTGAAAGAACAGTCAAAGCAAGAAAGGGGCTCACCAGTTTGAGTGAAACCAAACTGACGCAGAATCTGATGAGCGTCCAGCACGTTTGATTGTTTTGACTTCAACTGTTGTGAGGAGGCTGATACTGAAGTAAATGAGAGATTTTTGTTAACCTGTAATAGGAAAGGCAAATCAGAAACGAAAGCGTAATTTCCTGGGTTACTGATGCAAAAACTGGATGAGAAATAGTTGCTTACGATGCAAACCAGGACACTTGTCAAAAGGAGTGGCAATGATTTATATGCTTAGTTTTTAAGAGTTTACAAAACTTTAAAGATTTTACAGAATAGTTTTTATCAAAGAAGGAATACAGTGGTAGTGAAAGCGTAACTATATTAAAGTCGATCTGCCTTACTTTGAAAACAAGTTTGTTTAGCATGGAATTGACTTTATTAGTAACTCAGAGTGGTCTTAAAAGTTATGCCAAACAAAATGTGAAAAATAAAAGTGACTCCTTGACTGCTTTCAATTAAGAAAGGGTTAAAATGTTTCACACCCACATTTCTTTAGCATTTTTGAAATAGCAGGTACTTCCTTTTCAGAGACTGCACAGAGAACACCTGTAATATTCATGTTTATATACATCATGGTGACATAGATAACACAGCTGCAACCTAACTTGCCAAGTGAAATAGTTCCCACTGCATCAAAAAATCTCATTCTTAAGACAATGTCAAAGAACAACTAAAATAATGAACAAGCAAAATTTCTGTAAGTAAATACAATGTTCTACAACACAAAAATCCTACTATAGTTGTCTGAGTACAATAGTTTCACAGAAATGAAAAGAATAACAAGTGCAACATTACAACTACAGCTACTGTAGAAAAATACATGTCACAAAAAAAGTTTTAAATGTCTAGTAAATTAGTAAATTCATTTTGTAGCTCAAACAATTTCAGCAGTGATCTAGTCACTCATTATTAATAAATCATTCATTTATCTTATTATTTTTATCACTTTCAAAAAGCATGATAAAATATGATCTAATTTTGAAAAAATTTGAAACAGTTTCAAAAGTAATGTGTGAATTAACAAACTGTTAAATGATAGTTTATGGTATGTAAATATCAGTAGATGAAAACAGCTCCTTTCTCTCTCTTTTTTTGCAATAATCAAAACTACACAGAGGACTTCTACTGTATTAGTATTTAAAAATTCCCTTTTGGTGTTCTGTATACAGTAGTACTGGGTTGTGGTTACATGCCCTTTTCTGACTCAGTATTTACATAATGTTTGTAAATCCTTCCTTTCTTTCAAACAGTGATAGTAAATGGTATATCTTAGATTAAGTTTTTCTCTTGAAGGAAAGATAATTTGGTGAAAAAGTCCATTAAGACCAGAAGATAATATAGTTCTAAGGTTCCTAAACTGTTGTGGTATCATCTTATAAAAAATAAAAATATTTTTCAAAGTAGTTAGATGGGGTCAAATACTACATCAATGCTAAGAAAAATTATCCAGCTAGAAAAATTCTGTAAGGAGCCATTATTAAACATTGACCAAAATTAAAGTTGACTATATTGATACAACAGCTAAAGTAACAATGCTATCACTTAACATCATTGAACTTCATTTTCCATCTTTAAATGGAGATAATAAAAATAGTATGTATGCTTCAAAGGAAATGTACCTGAAGAGCAGTAACAATGAACTGGTATTATAAAGAGCTATTCACATAGGCTAACCATAAAGCACTAAATAACATATTAAATATGAAATAGATTAAACGAAGTACGTTGGTAAAGGGAACCTGAAGTGCTATACAAATCAAGTGCCACATAAATATTAGCTATCATTAACATCACTACAAGTAAGCGTAATTAAAAATATGTAATGCAGTACAAAGATGCAGTAGATTTTTCAGAATGCTATGCTTTTAAATGGAAGTGCTATATACAAAATGACATATTTATCACTTAACTATTTAATCCACTTCTCTTTTTAGAATCATTTTTCAGTTTTACTTCTGTGTTCTTAAAAATTTTTATCCTACGTGTCAAACAAAGCATTTTGAAATCTGGTGCAAAAGAACACACACACACACACACACACACACACACACACACACACACACACACACACACACACACACACACACACACACACACACACACACACACACACACACACACACACACACACACACACACACACACACACCATCTGCCTTAATTTACTTGTGTTAAAACAAAAATGGATACCAAGAAAGCTAGAAGAGGATACTTAAATGCCTCCACTCAAACAGAAAGACTTGCCACTCTTTTTAAGTAAAATGCTGTTAAAAAACCTCAACTATAATCTACAATTACATGTTTTTCCTAAGCATTTTTATAATTTACTCTTTCTGGACACATTTCTTTTCTTTTCTTTTCTTTTCTTTTGTGCTATGCGAGCCTTTCACTGTTGTGGCCTCTCCCGTTGCGGAGTACAGACTCCAGACGCGCAGGCTCAGCAGCCATGGCTCATGGGCCCAGCCGCTCCGCGGCATGTGGGATCTTCCTGGACCGGGGCACGAACCCGTGTGCCCTGCATAGGCAGGCGGACTCTCAACCACTGCGCCACCAGGGAAGCCCAAGGACACATTTCTTAGAGACTATTCGAATGTCCATGAAGTGATAAGTGGCAACCTAACAGAGCAGAGGAGTCAGTTTCTAAGGCTGGGATAATTGTTAATTATTACAGTGATTTGAAATTAGAACTCCAAGTATTTTCAAAGCTAGCTTACACATATTCACTACTTCATTTAAAGGAAGAAAAATAATAACAACCATTAAATACAGTGAAGCAATATCTATTTTTGAAATATATGCTGTGGAAAAGAATTGCTTAATAATTTTACAACAACAGAAAGGTTGGCTAAGATAGTCTACCCTACAACAATCTATCCTCTTTTTACAACACACTTTTCTGCTTGCTTCATGCAAAAACCACAGTCTGCCGAAGTCAGTTTAATACCTCCATACTGTGTAAAAAGAAAAGCATAAAAATTTAAGGAAATTCATAATAGAGAAAAAGAAAAAAAAAACACACCTAGAACTGCCAAGTTAATCACACAACTGTTTTGCCTACTCTTTCTGGATATAAATAGTTTTGTGTAAAATATGCAAATACTAATTCTCTAGGAGGGGGTTAATTTTCATGTTAAAAAAGTCATTGCTCTAACCTAAAATTGAATGCACAAAACTAAACAGGCCATCAATAGTTTACCTTTTAGTGACTAAATTGTAAAACCACTGGGAGATATATAACACTGATTTCCATATACACTTACAAGTCTAATCATTTCAGCTGACTTTATATGCTATATTCACCTGAAGAACTGTTTTTAAAGTTTCAACTTGTGAAGACACTTCAAATGGTTTTAAATGATAACGGAAAAGATATTAATACTGTCTGTATGCGTATGTTAACAAATTTGTCCCACGTCCTCCAGACAACTGTCTATTTTTTGAACTAAATTTGAACAATGCAGATAATACTTTAATTTGAAGACAGTTCAAAACCCTAGACAGTATGTAGGAAATGTTTTGTTGCAAGTTATATGTGTGTTGTAAAAATTAAAATCCCAATATTACAAAACAAGTTAAACAGGAAACGAGCCAAAGTGAGATTCAAGTTATCTGAAGTAGGTCTCTTAACATCTCATAATATAAGTTCTAAAAGCAGCTTACATTTCTGTGATATCTAGGTTAGTAAAACCTAAGAAATGAGTTGGCTATGGTGTCATAAAGAGAAAAACAACATGATCTCTAGGCCCCAGATAATTTCCTTGCAAGTTGGGACAATGAAGTGAGGGATTAGAAAGAAACACTGTTACTATTAAAGAGAAATTTTTACAGTGAGGTAACGTGCTAGAAAATCTCCCCCAAATCAGTTCACCAATGCTGTATTAACTAAACTAGAATTCTAATTGGGATCAGCCATAACAAAGTTTTACTTTGTAATATTTAATCAAGATTTTTTGAACCCTTGATACATATACCAAGGACTGGTGGTTCAAAAAGTACTGATATATTCCTCTGTGAGAAGCTCAAAATTAAGATCTAGTCCTGGTTCAAACCACTTATCCAGCAGTAATATGCCTTAGGGAAAGCCAATTTACCTCGATGCATCTTGCAATAACAAACGTTTACCTCCTTTCTCTCTTAGTGTATTTCCTTACTCCAGAGAGAAAATTTGGTGCTGGACCCCTCGAAATCCTCACTTCTAAGAACATACCTCTTGCACCATTCAAGATTAATCCCTCCATCTGTCCCCCTTGGGGATATCCTTAAAACTCTTCCAAATTTTACTTCCAAATTCTCTACTGGCTGTTTGTCTAAAGGCTATAAGCATAAACTTTTCTACTTTAGTATAAAAATAGAAAACAAATTCTCACTGTGATTCCATAATTTCCTTATGCTTCACTGAAAGTTAAATTTCTTGAAAAATAGCACATAACTGCTATCCATATACCTCAACCATTCACTTTCAAGCAGCTACAACAAAGCTTTTATCCATCAGAACACTAAAACTGAAGTTAAAGTCATCGTGGACTTCAAATGATCAAATTTAGCGGATTCGTTGAGGCCTCTGAGATAGCTGACATTGTCAGTAACTCTCCTGTTTCTGGGAAACCATTTTTCTGTTGGTGATCCTGCCACTGCCTATGAGTGTTGTTTGCTAGACCCCCTGGGCCCTCTTCTTCCCTCACAACACATGGTTATCCTGGGCAGTAATGTTTGTTGTCACTGCCTCATCTATCTTTTATGCTGATGATTCTTCAATATATTGGGTTGGCCAAAAAGTTCGTTCGGGGTTTTCCGCATGATCTTATGGAAAAACGCGAACTTTTGGCCAACCCAATAAGACTCTTCTGATTGGTAAGTTCAAAACCAAATTAACCTTTCCCCTGCTGTTCACTTCCTCAGGGAAAGATATCACCAGCCCCCCAGCTGCCCCAGCCAGACAGATGGGCATCACCTTGGACTGCTTCCTCTTGCTTCACACAGAGTCACTCATTAAGTCAATCAGGTGCTCTGGCATCAGATGCCCCTCCTCCAGTTAGTGTTACTGTTGCAATAGTCTCCTGATTTGTTTTCCTATCTCTTGTCTCTTCTCTAATTCTTCTTCTATACTGCTACCAGGATGATTTTTCTAAAATGTTAATTTTATTGAGCAATACTTCTGTTTAAAACCCATCATCAACTGTTCCACTGGATAAAATCCATACTTTTTAGTATGGCATACAAAGCTTTCTATATTATAACAACTACCTAGCTTTCCCACCTTACTGCTCCATCTCCTATGTTCAAGCTACAACAAATTGCATACAGCTCCCCAGACGTGCCAGGTTGTTGCATGTCTCTGTGACTTAGTTCATGCTGTTCCTGTTTCCTGGAATGGGCTTCCTTCCTGGCTCCATCTTCCTTGTGGATACCAACTCCTTCTCCAAGCTTTCCCTCAAGTATTATATCATGTACGAAAAGCCTTTCAGACTCTCCCAATAGAACTTACCTCCCCCTCCTTTGTCTCTCCACTAACCCCACATCTTCTAGTACTATGGCACTGGTAACACTTTAGTACGATTACTTACATTGTTAGTTATCATCCATCAGACTGTAATCTTCTTGAGGGTAAGGAACAGGTTTCATCTACCTTTCTTTAGTAAGTGTCTGGTGTAGCACTAATAAGAACTACACAGAAGCCAAATGCATTAATACATATGAAAACAGTGCATGTTTTAAAACCTTACCCAAATTTAAGGTGGTATTTGTATTCAAGACTTCTCAAATGTAAGTAACTTTTTGATGATAAGAATTACAGAATAATGGGCTTAAAAGTAAGAAACTCATTAATTTACATGGTTTAATACTCCTATGTAAATCTAGAAACAGGAGTGTGAAATAATAGAAAAGAATATATACATATAGGTCTCTGCCCCCGGTTCCTGGCACAGAGCTCCTGAAACCCTTGTGGTTTCCTAAGTGATAAGAGCACCGGGAGCATCTCTTGTCCTCATATTTTATCTTTGACTCTGGTTCCTGAAGCTGAGCTCCAAAATCTCTTGGAATTTCCTAGGTGATAGGAATGTCTTTTGTTCTAGGGAAGTGACTCTTGGTGGGCTTCTAGATGGGACTGATCACCAGAAAGACCAAGAAATGATGAGAAGCTTAGAATTTTCAGACCCACTCTCCATTTTCCAGGGGGGAGAGAGGGGCTGGAAATGGAGTTAATAACTGACCATGCCTACCTGAAGTCACAATAAAAATCCCGACAATATGGGGTTCACAGAGCTTCCAGGATGGTGAGCACAGGGACGTGCTGGGAGAATGTCACACCCAGAGGAGGGCAAGGAAGGACCACGCCCTCTCCCACATGCCTTGCTCTATGCATTTCTTCCACCTGGACGTCCATCCGTTATCATACCATTTTATAATAACCTGAGAGATAGCAAGTAAACTGTTTTCTTGAGTCCTGTGAGCTGCTTCAGCAAATCAATCAAACCCAAGGAGGGGGTGGGTGGAATCTCGATTTATAGCTGATTGGTCAGAAGCACAAGTAACCTGGACTTGCAACTGGCGCCTGAAGGGGGGTGAGGGGGGCAGGCTTGTGCGACTGAGCCTTTAATTTGTAGGATTTGATGCTATCTTCAGGTAGACAGTGTCAGAATTAAGTTGCAGTTCACCCAGCTGGTGTCTCAGAACTGCTTGATGAGGGAAACCCCACCACCTCTGATGTCAGAAATGTCGGAGTGTGGTAGGAGTGTGAGAGTGAGGGAGATGGGAGGAAAATTGGTTTTTCCTAAAACAAGGGTTCTTCCTGTTTTCTAAGATATCCAGTAACAAAAGTCCATAATTTCTTTTCGTGGCCTATTGTAGCTTGTACTACTCCTACAGCCAAGCCAGTCTTCCAAATACCGTCAAAATACTTTTTTTTTAAGAAGTTTTAAAAACTTATTTTCATTGGAGTCTCTAATTTTTTAAACCTTTTTATTTTTCAGTAAATACTATGGTCCAAGATAGTTTAAACTATAATACAGACTATTACTTCACCTTTATAGCATTCTTCAATAAGCTTTAGCTTGGTTACATTTACATTCATTTAGGGTAGATGATATCAATAATTGAAAAAAAAAAGATGAAGTCCCCTGGCTTCCAGAAGCTTACAGAGGCGTGTGGAAATCCAGACGTGTAAAGATTAGAGGTGGAAGCAATACCATGTAAAATTTAAAAAGAAGGAAAGATGGAAGGGAGAGAGGGGAGGAGGGGGAGGGAGAGGGAAGAAAGAAAAGCGTTGTTCCTCCCTGAGGGAATTCATAATTTAAATCTGGAAAAGACAGGCAAAATTAATTACAATTTAAGGCAGAATAAGCCCAATTATATAACATGCCAGGTATGAATAAATATGTCTGAGAACATGAGAAAAACAGACTAATTCCATTTGTGAGGAATCATACAAAGCTTAATGGAAATAGACTCATACCATTTCTGGTATGCTTCAGTCCACGCCTAAACAAAGGAAAGTGCAAGGAAATTTGTAAATTATAAATTTATGTGTGAGTAGTCCAGGGCTACTGAAATTCAGAGCAATGTAACAGACTTCTAATACCAATTACTATCTCAGAAGTAATCAGATGAGAACTCTTTTATCTTCCCGTCATCAAATCTGTATCTGAGCATCTACTCATACTTTCTACCTATTTGCCTATCAGAAAGGATGAAAACGCCCTTCTCTGAAGGCTAGTTTCTCCATTGGTATTCAGGATTACATCCCCTTTCACATTTTCTAGGACTTGAGTCCAGCAATTACCACCTCCATGGGACATTATCAACTTCTCCATCACCACTGAATTATTCCCATCAGCAAATAAATATGCTTTAATATTGTCCATCTAATGTTCCCCTCCAGCTGCTGCTTCTCTGCTCCCCCGTTAAAATGTCTTAAAAGAATGGCCTACACAGTCTCTGCTGTATATTCTCCCATTCTGTCTTCAACTCACTTCAACTGTGCTTTTGTCTCAGCCACTTACTGAAACAGCACTCATCTAGGTAACCAGAGGACACCACCGTGCCTGTTTTCTGTCCTCATTTTACTCTTTCTCTCAGTAGCATGTGACTGTTTATCACTCCTCTTTCTTAAAATACTTCCTCTGGGATTTTCTGACATACCCTCTCCTGGACCAGGACCTCAGGTATTTAGCTATAATCTCTGCCCAGGTGATCTTACCAAATCTGACAGTTTAGAACAAAAAGGACTTTAGCCCTGACTTCTCCCCTGAGCTTAAGACTCATATATCCAATTGCCTACTTCTCAGCTATAGTCATATTGAAAACTCCACTCCAGTATTCCTCACCTCATTAAAAAGACTGCTACCATCTACACAGCTGCTGAAAGCAGCAACATAGAAGTTATTTCTAATTTCTTTCTCTTACACCACATCTAATCCATCACCAAGTTTTGTTGAATCTACTTCCAAAATATACCCCAAATCTGTCCATTGCTTGTATTTCCATTATTATCATTGTTAAGCTAATTAATCAAGGGGACCATTAGACTGAGGTGGCACTAATGCCAGGGCAGCCTATGACCACAAAATCTAAGCCTGTAAATACTTCAAGGTTACAAAATTGAAACCTAAGGACAACTGATCACAACAGCCAACTAGGCTTTAAACTATAGCCTATCAATAATTTCCTTGTTTTGCTTCTGCCTTTTCTCTATAGAAGTCTTTCCCCAGCTCCTGTTGGTGAAATGCTTCTAATGATTTCTGGCTTGGCCCTGCCCAATTCGAATCATTTTTTGCTCCTAAAACCCTCTTAAAATGTTTAATATGCCTCAGTTTATCTTTTAATACCATCCTAGTCCAGGCCACAATCTCCTCTTTCTTGAACTGAGACCCTTACTCTCCTTTTAAAATCTATTCTCACATTCTCTCTAGTTTAACATCTTAATCACTTGTTTCTCTAATTAAATCAACATCCTAAACTCCTTACAGAAGGATAGTAGAATATGCCACCCCAAAATATGTCTCTTTGGTATAAGGATTACTTTGAGAAACTTTAGACACAGGAGTTCTGAAAACAGAGTGGAAGTTACCCTTTTGTAAGGGAAATTATACTGGGCTGGCCAAAAAGTTCTTTCGGGGAACTTCCCTGGTGGTGCAGTGGTTAAGAATCCGCCTGCCAATGCAGGGGACACGGGTTTGAGCCCTGGTCTGGGAAGATCCCACATGCCACGGAGCAACTAAGCTCGTGTGCCACAACTACTGAGGTTGTGCTCTAGAGCCCGTGAGCCACAACTACTGAGCCCGAATGCCACAACTACTAAAACCCGCACACCTAGAGGCCATGCTCTGCAGCAAGAGAAGCCACTGTAATGTGAAGTCCGCGTACTGCAACGAAGAGTAGCCCCTGCTCGACGCAACTAGAGAAAGCCTGTGCACAGCAACAAAGACCCAATGCAGCCAAAAATAAATAAATAAATTTAGTTAGTTGTGTTAAAAAAAAAAAAAAGGTTCACTGGTCTTTCTCAAAAAAAAGAAGTTTGTTCAGGTTTTTCCTAAGATGTTATGGAAAAATCCGAACGAACTTTTTGACCAACCCAATACATTAGAAAGGGGATCGACTATACCACGAAAAGAGCTATCATCAGGGACAACTTTTTCACCTGAGAGACTTATCTGCATGGCAGGGTAACCTTGTCTACTAATCAGTTCCTCCTCTCACCTTCCCTTGAATTGCATTCTGCCTCTGAAGCCCCGATCTCTCCATCCCTTTTCTAGGCTCAGGATGGTATATAAGCCTCAGTTACCTGGCAGCCTTTGGAATACCATAACTCCGTGGAGCTCATGTATGTATGTAATTAAAATTGTACTTTTTCTCCTGTTAATCTGTCTATGCCAACTTAATCCTTAGACTAGCCACAGAAACTAGAAGGTAAAGTTTTTCCTCCCCTACGTTACCATGCTTACAAGGCCCTTTAAAAGGCACGCCTGATCTCCTGATTTTCTCTCCAACTTGTCAGGAAACACTGATCCTCCTTGCTTGCTCACTATCCCACTTAAGCTTAGTGGTGTTCTTTCTGCTCCTCCAGCATGCCAGTTTTATTCCTAGATGGGGACTTTTGCAGGACAGGACTAGCTCCTTGTCAAGTATTTCTCTCAGAGAGGTCTTCCATGATCATCCTTTAGAGTATAACTTCCCCCAGTCATTCTTTGTCCCATGGGCCTATTTTATTTTCTTCACATCACTTCTTGCTGAAATCATCTTATTTCCTTTTTTGTTATTTGTCTCCCTACAACAGAATGTTCTTATTCTCTGTTGTATTCTCCATGTGCGCACATGGTCTCTCTCTCTCTCACACACACACACGCACACACACACACATGCGCACACACGCTTGGTATGCATTCAATAAATATTTGTTTAAAGACTGTTAATGGAAAAAAAAGGAATAAATCTTCAACAATATAAAAATCTAGATGGGATTTAGGGAAGAAAAAACTTAGGTACCTGGTAAAAATTTATTATTCTGGATGTAACAGATGAGAAATGACATAAATATATTCTGCTTTTAAGAGTAAAGTCTTTTGACAACAGCGTAAAGACCATTCAATGGGGAAAGAATACTCTTTTCAATAAATGGTGCTGGGACAACTAGACAGCCATATGCAAATGGAATAAAATTAGACCTCTACATCACATCATATTAAAAAAAAACTCAAAATAATCACAGACCTAAATATGAGTTAAAAATATAAAGATCCTAGAAAACAGAGCAGTAAATCTCTGGAACATTGGGTTAGGCAATGGTTTCTTATATATGACATCAAAAGCACAAGTGACAAATGAAAAAAATAGATTAACTTAATTTCATAAAAATTAAAGCCTTTTTGTTTTAAAGAATACCATCAAGAAATTAAAAGGGCAACCCACAAAATGGGATAAAACATTTGCAGATCATCTATCTGACAAGAGACTTGTATCCAGAATATATAAAGAACTCTTAAGGTGAACAATAAAAATAAATAATTCTTTTTTTAAAGAACAGGTAAAGGAGTTGAATAGACACTTCTCCAAGGAAGATATAAAAACAGCGCAACAAAAATACTCAACACCTTTAGTCATTAAGAAAATGCAAGTGAAAATCACAATGAGATGCCACTTCCCACCCACTAGGGTGGCTATAAAAAAAAGACAGTAAATAGTAAGTGTTGCCAAGGATGAGGAGGAACTGGAATCACTGCTAGTGGGATTCTAAAATGGTGCAGCCACTTTGGAAAACAGTTAGGTAGTTTCCCAAAATGGTAAACATAGAGTTACTATATGACCCAACAATTCCATTCTTAGATATATACCCCAGAGAAATAAAAACATATGCCCACACAAAAACTTGTACACACATGTTCATAGTAGCATTCTTCTTAATTGCTAAAATGTATAAACAACACAGATATCCGTAAACTGATGAATGGATAAACAAAATGCAATATATTTATACAATGGAATCTTATTTGACAATAAAAAGTAGTACTCATGCATGCTACAAATGGAGGACCCATGAAAAATTATTCTAATCTGCAGAAGCCAGTAACAAACAATCACATATTCTATGATTCCATTTATATAAAATGTCCAGAATAGGCAAATCTATAGAGACAGAGAGTATATTAGTGGTTAGCAGGAGTTTGAGTGGTGTGTGTGTGTGTGTGTGTGTGTGTGTGTGTGTGTGCATGTCCCTACCCAGAAATGGAGAATGATTGCTAAGAGATACGGGGCTTCTTTTTGGAGGGAATGAAAGAACTCCAGATGGTAGTGATGGTTGCACAACTCTGTGTATATAATAAAAGCCAATAAACTGTACACTTTAAAAGGGTGGATATTATGGTATGTGTATTATATCTCAATAAAACTGTCATAAAAAATAACTAAATACACTAGTAGGTTAATCTTTCTAGACCTTGATTAATTTCCAGAAATGTCATATTTTCAATGACTATTCTACTTTTGTTAAGTACTAGGAATACAAAGATGAATGACATGAACCTCCACCCTCAGGAAGTTTTCAGAATAGCAGAGGACGTTCTCCATAAAGCCTTTTGACAAACATGTGCAGAACACTTTACTCTTTGGACATTCAGACAGCATTACAAAAGAGGGGTACCTAATACATGTGTTAAAATAAAGAGAAATAGCTGTGAACTGCTAATCAAGAGGATAAACTACTTTTTTGACTCCAGTTTTATATTCTATACATACTTAAGAAGATTTAGTAATCTTAGAGCTACAATCATTACACCAATCATTGCTATCAGGAACAAGTTTCCTGAACATCTGCAGCCTAAGTCAGAATATAGCTTGTTCTCCTTTTTCCCCATCTTCCTTCCCCTTGTCTATATTCTATTTCCTGTTGACTTGTGATAATTAGGTAAAAAAGTGATGGGTCCTGACTGATACTGGACAGCTCAGTGATGGGATAAGCCCAGTTTTCTGACACATTTCCTCCATAAGATGCCCCATGTGGAACGAGACAATAGCCTACTTACTTCTGTATTGCAAGCACCTGCCACATGGTAGGAGGTGTCTACTGAGTAAAAACAGTATTTCCACTGCACTGACATTATATAAAGCAGTCTTTGAATATACTAATACCACTTTAATTCTTTCCTTTCTGGAGGTCTCACCTTTCACTTTGTGACATATATAATCATATTTGATAAATAAATGGATGTCTAATTATTCAACTGAATTTTGGGAACAGACAGAAGAAAATAAGAGGGAAGGACGAACATGTGGTGTTATTCCAGCTCTTTTAAATAAAACTTATTTTCTTGACAATTGAGTTAAAGGTTGTACATAAAATAACCTTGCTTGTAGAAGGAAGAAAGCTGTTGTGTTGATAGCATCCCAGATACAATTTAGTTGAAATTGATTAATAATCAAGGGCCTTTTGTATACCTCCATCTTCAGACCAACTTTGAGGTCTTGGGCACATCACTTAACCTCTCTCAGCCTCAGTTTCCTCTCTTCTAAAATTGGAATAACAATAATATCTAATCTGTCTCTCAGGATTGTTATACAGTTAAATGGGAAAGGAAGTATGAAACACGGTATAAATGATCCAGAGCATTATCAGCACAATATATCATTGCGGTTTACGTGTGGCTTACGTTCATTTCAAGGCTTATACACTTTACTCAGCATTCACCCATTGGAACTGTATTGCTGTCTCTTACCTATAAAGTATCATATAATATTTTTCTCAGAGAAGGAAATGATCTTGCTGGACCTTTACTGAAAGTATATCCCAATCACTTAATATTTTTAAATCTTCAGAAATACGAAGCTGCTTGCTGAATTCTCAGGTGCCAGTATTACGATTCCTTGATGAATCCGAGCTCAAATGCAGAAGATATGTATCAGATGAACTTTGTAAAAGTTCTATTACAACCATGAATGGTACATTTCAATTCTTTGGTGCATCACAATGAAAACTAAAGTTATCTTCCTGGTAATAAAAACCACTCACTCTAGAGACTGTCATACACAGTGAAGTAAGTCAGAAAGAGAAAAACAAATATCGTATATTAACGCATATATGCGGAACCTAGAAAAATGGTACAGATGAACGAGTTTGCAGGGCAGAAAGAGACGCAGATGTAGAGAACAAATATATGGACACCAAGGGGGGAGGTGGGGGAGGGGTGTGGGATGAATTGGGAGATTGGGATTGACATGTATACACTAATATGAATAAAATGGATGACTAATAAGAACTTGCTGTATAAAAAAATAAACAAAATTCTAAAACAACAACAAAAACCACTCACCTTTGCAGCACAGGCTCGTATCACCTCCTAAAAGAAATAGGATAAAATAAGTAAAGAAATACTCATAATTTCATTTAATAAAATATCAACTCTTTTTAACACATTCAGATATTAATCTCTTAATAACCAAAATCAACATTTGGGAGAGTGTTTTTTAATCTATCACCTGCAGGTGTCACTCTGCACTGTTCCAATGAGCTGGAAAGAGTATAAATTAAAGAGACTCAATGACATGATTTTGGTTTGCCAAAGCAAAACACACTGACAAACAAGACTCTGGAGGGCCCACATGTAACTGCCTCAAGAAAAATTTGCCTCCTCAGTAAACTTCGCATAAACACTAAAATTCTGTACTGGGACACTAACATATCTAAAAGACACACTCTGAACTGCAGTATATAATTATCTCTATAAATAAGAATATCCATACATATAATTCTCAAATTAATAATTTACTTCAGAGGAAATCTAATAGTAAACACTTCTGAGGAGTAAAGGATATGACTGGAGGAGCTACAGAAGGGGAATGCCTACAACTCATGGGATAAGGCCAAGAAAAAGTCACTTTTGAAAAAGAAATTAGTCAAAGGCAACACAAAATAGATGACTTGTAAATTTGCTGCTAGGGAGACACAAATAATATTCTAGTCCAATTAAGGTTGTTAACCAGCATATATCATCAGCCTAGTACAGCACTAGGAAAAAATGGTAACAATCAATGTGTAGTTTAGATAAAAAGAACTGAAAAAGAAGAGTGTCCTTTTTTTTTAATCTGAAATTTCTAAGGGACATAGACTACATCTAAAGGATATCAGTCATTTCAATCACTAAAAGGAGACAGTAAAACTGACTGTGGGCATGAGATTCTGATTGCCTGGACTGAATCTCAGCTCCAATGTTTCCATCTGTGTGACCCTGGCAATATTGCTTGATCTCTGTAAGCCTCAACATCATCTTCTGTAAAATGGGGATAATACTAGCATCCACATTATAGGATGGTTTTGAAGATTAAATACAGTGAACACGTAAAACACTTAGCACAGTACCAGGAATTCATTATGTCAGTTTCTACTCATAATTAAACAGATGTTAATCATCACCAATTATTATACGGTGAAATCTCCTGTGGGGTAGAGAAAATTAATCTTTTTTTTTTCAAAATTGGCATAAAACATTTTAAAACCCATTCAATCCCTATTCCTATGACTCTGCTTAACAATCAGCTCTGTGATCACTGACCCAGATATCACGTTAATTTTTAAAAGGGCAAGTGGTCTTGAGTGCTCAAGCAGCTGGAGAGGTATACCTTCCATTATAAGATGTTTAAGTTTATAAATCAACTTTTTGTGGAACTCTTTACTATTACCAGGTACCCCAGATTCTGAGCAGCTCTGGATACACTAATAAGACCAAATTTCTGGGTTTGAAACCTTAGAAAGAGTTGTGTCACTGCTCTCAAGATACTGTCTACCTGTGAGGTCTTATCTGGATTGCAGAGCCTTTTAGGTATTGCTGCAGTAGTAGCACAAAGTCGGCTCTGTTAAGTACGAAACAGTTAAAAGAGTTTTATTATGAGTAAATGATAAAGCTACCAAGAACAGAAAATTGTCTATTTATGGCATCCTTTTCTCATTCATGAGTAAACACCTATGAAATACCTGAGGAACTGAATTTATTATGCAATTCACACACACAAATCACACCCTAAACTTGAACTGTATTTTATCAGAAAAGCATTCCTTTTGTGGTTACAAAGAAAGGAGTATCTCCAGGGATACAGTCTTCTACAATATAGAAGTAATATAGTCTTCTCTATTAGACTTCTACATAGAAGACCAGTGACAGAGTCTTTTAGACTAAGTAACAAACCTAACAGGAAAAGGAATTTAGGGTCTACCAAAACACAGCTCAGGAAACAAGAGAAAAGGCATTGTGACAAAAGGTGAGAATCCAGTCAACCTAAATGCTTGCAAAACATAAAAAGAATGGAGCTTCCGTGGGAACAAAGATGACATTTTGTTTTGATTCCCATATATGCTACATACATTCTCAGAGAAAATACACTGCAGATAGCATTTGAAAAAAAAGTTCAGAGAATTCTCTTAACACGGGAAATATATGGTTTTTCAAAAACCACAGCAAATAGACAAAGCTTTCATTTCCAAAGGCAGCCTCAATCTACCACAATCCCAAAGCATAATTTTTAAAAGGAAAAGTTTAGTAAAAGCTAAATAAATCAATGATTCTATGAGAAACAAGTTTTTCTCTTATAATAAATTATCAATTTACTTTCCCCTTGCCTTTGGTTTCATATCTTAAAAAATATTTTTCTGATTTTATTTTTCTTTTACATCTACTTTCCTTTCATTTATCTGAGGATGACAGCTATAAAAAATGATGCAGGAGAAAAGCTACAAGCCCAAGGTGATTCCAGGATGTTAAGTTTCACAGTGTAAAGACTGACAGATTGTAGGAAACTTGTGTTTATATATCTATCTGTGAGTTGCTCTTTAGTCTGTAGATGAAATCATCTTGCAATGCAAGGCTTTAGACATGGGCCATTTTTTTTTCCTAGCGAATAAATATTTTTCTCTAATTTTTAGAACTCCATTTATCTATTCATACTTCCTTTTAAAATCTGGAACACATTCATTATTCAATTATTTTAAAATGTTAAAATATAAAGTCTTACAACACTGAAATATTAATTTATAGTCATATTATTCTAAAATTTATACTGATAAATATAAAAAAATTTCCCCCATATTCCAACTAAAGCTGAACCCGTTGTCTGAGTGATCTGCACTCTTGTATACCCCACACTCTCTAACTTTCTGAAGAAAGGAAAGGAGAGAGGAAGAAAGTACAGTCAGAACTAAAAGATGTCTCACTGTAGTTCCTCCTATATTGGGTTTAAAACTGGTCAATATCCCTATCAAAGGAGGAGGGGAAAGGATGATATTTATTAAATGCCAGGCACTGTGCCACAAGGTGGAACACAACAAGCCCGCAAAGTCTCTCTCTTCAAGGTGCTCAGGCTAATTCTCACTAAAAGAACTATTAGGGTCAAAGAGCCTAAGTATTTTTTGTTTGTTTGTTTGTTTGTTTTTTTGCGGTACGCGGGCCTCTCACTGTTGTGGCCTCTCCCGTTGCGGAGCACAGGTTCCGGACGCGCAGGCTCAGCGGCCATGGCTCACGGGCCCAGCCGCTCCGGGGCATGTGGGACCTTCCCGGACCAGGGCATGAACCCGTGTCCCCTGCATCGGCAGGCGGACTCTCAACCACTGCGCCACCAGGGAAGCCCAAGCCTAAGTATTTTTAAGGATGTTCAAGCTTCTCAATACATTTTACCACTTATCTTTGAGAAACACTGTATAGTAATTTACCACCAACAGAATACCACACGACTTTTAACCAAGCATCCTCCTCCTGATTTTCATCATCTCTTTTCCAGTTTTACAGGCAATATCTGGTTTCTGTGGCACTACTTTTCTCTGAAGTGAGACAGAACTTTAAAATACGCTTATGAGACATTTGTACCTACTCTTTTTGAAAGTACATGTTTATTTCTTTTATCCATTTCTTTGTTGAAGTCTCACTATTTTCTTTATTTTTTAGTTCTTGCATATTAAGAAGGCTGTTCCATTTATATATTTTGTGTAGACATTTTCCCAGGTTGGTATTTGCTGTGTGTGCGTGTCTGCATGTTGTATATATGCATATACACACATATACACACATATATTTTAAAATAGAGAAACAAGTCCTGGGCTGATCTTTACAGAGATATCAAGTCAGAAAAGCCTAATAGATTATCCTAAGTTCAGTTTGTTTACTGCAGTTAAGTGATTTTAGAACAAGTACCAGAAAGGAACTATAAATGTATAAGAAAGTCTAGATTTAAGTAACTACTTCGTTCAGTTAATATTTATTGGCATGGCAATGGAAAACAGAACTGAAATGGTTTTAAAGTTTCCAACTTCTCAACTGCATAAAATAAGTAAACATACTGTGACAGAATCGATCCTCTGTTTCACTTGCTGCATCTTCATTGAAGAATTTTCAGTGTGGACATAGTCATCAATCTGAAAAGAGCCCTGATGAGGCAGTCTAGGGCAGATGCATAAAGCATCTTGATTTTGGTGTATTCCAGGTAATGGAAAGGTTCCATTGTAGCGTTTGAACATTTCAGCCTCCTGCTGGGCAACTGGAAAAATTAGTCCATAATTAGTTCAAATCATCACAGCAAAAGCATAATGAAATAATTAAGCTATGAAATTGTAGCATTAAAGGAATGATCAGAAAGTACATAATACATTTTAAATACTGGGTAATAATAATACAACATGATGAACAAAATGTGAAATTATTAAATACTGTAAACCATAAAAAAGGAAATATAATAATTTCATAGATAACTTCATGTCAGGTAGTATAATTGAGCCTTGAAGGCCATGCAGTATCTTGGTCTGGTAAACATAACAAATTGGAAGGGGATTCTAACTTTGAAGAGATGCATACAGAAAACACAATATAAAAAAATCAAAGTCATAATATAATAAAGAAAACACAAAAACAATAATTATTCACAAACCCATTTCCTTAAAACAACTGTTTTTGTACCTTCATACCTCTATCTTTATTCATATATACATTTTATGTAAGATATCATAGTGTAAACACAATTGAACAGTTTTTCAATTTAAATGTAAGTTTTTGCATATTTCTACAACTATGTAATTACCATTTATAAATGCTTTACAATGTCTCATCTAAGGAAGCGCCATAGTTTATTTATGTATTCTCCTATTGCTAAATATTTACAATGCTTTCTGTTTTCCCTCATTATAGGCTATGCGTAAGTACTTTCATAATTTATTTTTTAAAAGAATCCTTTCTTTGGATTTAATACCCCAGAGTGGAATAGATGGCTCAAAGGGTGAATGTTTTTGATGATGATGATGACGACGACAACAAGGGTATTAGCACCTGTATTGTACTTTATGATGTTTAGGATGCTTTCACATACATTATCTCATTTGATCATTTAAATAAATGAATTTGAAAATTTTTAAATGCCTGTAAGTACAAAGGAGAACAAATAAAAAGTAATCATTTAAAATAGTATTTTCTTGATTATACAATTATATAATTTAAAAATCCATAAAAGAAAAAATTGACAATTTTGGACTTCAAAAAAATTTCAAACGTCTGTTCTTTCAAACTCTTAAGACAATTAGAAGAAAAGCCAAAGGCTGGGAGAAATATTTGCAAATCATATACCTAATAGAGCATCACTTGTATATAAGAAACCTAACTCTCAAAATTCAATAATCAGAAAGCAAACAAGCCAGTTTTACAAATGGGCAAGAGATCTGAACACATGATTCAGTGAAGAAGATACATGGATGGTAAATAAGCACATGAAAAGGTGCTTAACATCATTAGTCATTAACGATAAGCAAATTAAAACCACAATGAAATAGCACAGCATACCTATTACAAGGGCTAAAATTTAAAAGACTGGCCATTTCAAATTTAGCAAGGATACGGAGATACTGAAATACAGACTAGTGGTGGGAAGGTTAAGCAGCACAACCACTTGAGAAAACAGTCTGGAAGCTTCTTAAACATATGTCTGCGCTGGGATCCAGCTCTTCTATTTTTAGGTATTTATTCAAGAGAAATAAAAGCATATGTTTATACAAACACTTGTAAATGAATATTCACAGCATCTTTATTTGTAATAGCTAAAAACTGGATAAAATCCAAATGCCCATCAACAGGTGAATGGAAAAACAAACTGTGATATATCAATACAATAAAATAATACTCAGAAATAAAAAGGAACTATTGATAAACTTGAAAACACAGATTAACTTCAAAGTAATTATGAGTGAAAGAAGACAGATCAAAAAAAGTACGTGGTATATACTGTTGCACTCATATACAATTCTAGGGAATGAAAATTAATTAATTCATAGTGTTTGTCTGGCAGGAGGGGGAGGTAGGGACAGATGACCAAGGAGTACAAAGTAACTCTGGGGGATGATGGATGTGTTCATTATCTTGACTGAGGTGATAGTCTCACAAGTATATAAATATGTCTTATCAGGGTGTACAGTTAAAATATATGCAGTTTATTATATGTCAATTATACCTCAATAAAACTGCTCACAAAAAAGTGATAGGAGTTAATATTCAAAGAGTCCCCATAAAATCAATTAAAAATGAATAATCCAACAGAAAAATGGGCAAATGACCATTACAGAAAATTCACAAAAAGGAGAACTATATATTCAACTTCACTACTAATTAAGGAAGAAATGAGGAAAAAGGCAAATTAGAAAGTGATGTTTCTTTTATTGCTTGTTCAACTATCCCACTGTACCTCAAGATATTTGTTCCCACGGAACAAACTGAGTAAGTGTAGCCAGATGTGTACTGAAGTGTTCCTTAAAATACTGAAAAACATTTAATAGTGGAATTATGCAACAAGTCATTTAAATTATGGTGTATTCATTTAAAGAAAGAGAATTCAGCCACTAAAATTATGTACAGATGTATAATTATCATGTTAGAAAATTGTTTATAATATATTATTAATTGGAAGAAAAACATTTATAAAGCAATAAAATGAATATACAAAATGATGATCACTTTCTTTTTTAGTTACCAACCTTGGTTTCATGAAGCATGAATTTGAAAGAGCGCCTACAAAAAAATTTAGGTCTCTGATCTTTATATTCATGTACTACTTCATTCACATGTTCTAAGTGAAGAACAGCTCAATGATAACTGGGGCTCTCTCCCTGCAGACCTTGATGGTGGTAAGAACCAGGGGATGTAATTGAGGGAGAAGACCTGCTTACAGCCCACCCTTGCTGTGATGCAGGTTCCTTAGTACCAATTACTGTTTTCAGATGGAAGTGTAGCTGTGTCTACACTTAGATTTTTGTGGGTTTGACTACTATTTTTCAGTATATAGTTTGGACTTTTCATAGCACTCAGAACATTTATTTACCTCAAATAAAAGATTGTTTAAAGAACAAAGAGAAACTTTGAAGCTGTAAAAGAAGAGTGCTCAATGGACTGGAGGTTTAACTTTAGTAGATGGGTCAGCGATGAATGAATCAACACATAAAAATCCCGTTCCATGATCTTTGCCTGATTTGCTTTTCAAAATTGTCCTCTTAACATTTCATTGGTTTTTGCTACTATGAATGGAAAGTAAAACTGGGTTTAATTATTAAATGGCATTTTCTGACTCCCTATGTTTTTGTACTTGCCAGATACACAACTACAATTTCACCTCAAGCCCTGAGTGGGTGAGTATGCGTTAGAAGCACAGAGGCTGATATAAGCAACAGTTATAAGGGACAGTAGGATTTGGGTATTTACCTTACTCTTTTTGCCAAACTGTATTTTCTAAGTTTTATGCTGTGCTAAACATGTATTATTTTCCTTTTTTAAAAAAGGAATTTATTTAACTAGTAAAAAATAACCAAAGGCAATTGCCTGCATATTTATCTGTTTATTTTTTCAGGCATTAAGGATGCCTTTCAGAAAAGATTAAAATGGCCTAAACGGATGCAGATGACAAAAACAAACCCCAAACAATTATGAATACTTGTTTCTGTTGTCTAAAGGGAATTTTCTATACGAAAGCCATCTGACTGGATTTCAAGGAGGCAAATTAACACCCTACTTTACCTTTAGCACCTCTAGTTCTGTGAAGACAGCCATAAAAAAAATCTGCAGAAATATTCATAAAGACCTAGCTTCTCAGATACCACAAACTACAAACAAGCTGCGATCAAGGTCTTGCATTCTTTCCCTTCCCCAGCCCTCCACAAATACCTATTTGTGTAAGACTATACAGATTATTTCCCTGTAAAATAGGTTAAAATAGATGATTTCTGAAACTCCTTCAAGCTCTATGCTTCTAACAGTTCAAAGGTTTCTAAATCATTTTCATAGAGGCCATGGTTAGAGAATGATGTTGCAATTAGGTAACTGTATTTCTTCACTTAGTCATTTTCTCTTCCTTGTACTAATTTAACTTTGTATGTTTAAAACTTAGCTCTAATCTAACTAATACGTTTAAAACTCACAATTTTAAGTCTCATCCCTATCCTTTCATGACTCTTAGAGGAGTGCACTAGAGCAGCCTCTGGGAATACAAAAACACTGCCCCGCTCTTGGGGGGTCTGAATTTTTGGAGGTCAACAAGAAGTTACTGCTATGTGCTAAGTGGTACAGCAGAGCAATGGACACGGTGCTGAGAACACAGAGGTGGCAACTACATTTGCTTAAAGGAAATGCAATTTCCTTTCCTTCCTATATCCATCAAAATACTTCTAAATTTACCTACTATCACCTGTAATTTGGGATTCTAGACTTTACACAATTAAAAAAATTCTTAAAGTGTTTTCATAACTGACCCTCTTTCTTGATTTATATAGTAAGTTCAGTGCTTCTGTGTATGTTCTGGCCTTAAACAATTATAAAAAAATAATGTGGTTTTCCTCAGGAGATCTTTATCTTTATAGGAGGAAGAATGGAGGAAATAAGATATTTCAATTCTGTGCCCTTTGCATTTGAAAATAATACAAGGTTTGTTATTATTAAAACCTATGTGTACTTATATTATTGACTTTATAATAAAGTACAACTAAAAAATAGCATGGTCTTTTTCTTACACTATATTAACAGTAATATTTCTTTGTGGTTCAACATTTAATACCTTTGGTCAAGATCTGCTATTACACATACCCCTGTTACTGTGTATAGTCACCTTACTGGATACCTACTTTACTTATCAACATTTCTATTTCTAATTATAATATGATTACTGTAAGCTGGTAGGTCTACTGCTCTAGTTTCCTAGCATTCAGCAGTTCTGCAGCATCCTCCTTCTCTTCCTCTCACACTTGCGGTGTGAAGAGAATCTCTGTGGTCTGAATGTTGTGTTCCCCTAAAATTCCTATGTTGGAGTTCTAACCCCCACGGTGATGGTATTAGGAGGTGGGGCCTTTGGGAGGTGATTAGGTCATGAGAGCAGAGTCCTCATGAAAGGGATTAGTGCTCTTATAAAAAAGACCCCAATAAGGTCTTTGGCTGTACCATGTGAGGGTACAGCTAAAGGTGCTGTTTATGAACCAGAAAGTGACCTTTCATTGGACAAAGAGTCAGTGCTTTGATTTTGGACTTCCCAGACTTCAAAACTGTGAGAAAGAAATTTCTGTTGTTTATGAGCCATCTAGTCTCTGGTATTCTGTTATAGCAGTCCAAACTGACTAAGACAAGAATGTTCAAGGGCTTATAATTTTTTACTGTATTTCACTGGGCCTGACTTGTTCCTGCTTCAGCGGATCTTAAGAAACTGCGTCAATGGATCAAAGAAGTTCTACTGAGTAATACTTCAATTCTAGTAGCCTGAGTGTATTTCAGGGCCTGTTCATAATCTTGTATTTCTTGAAATATTTTATGTCATGTAGAACTTATAAAGTGTCACTAATAAAACTTCAAAAAGCTATACAAGAAAGTGTAAAAGACTCATGTCTCATAGCCAACCAAATGCAAGAGGGTCTACCATCATTCAGCAAATCTGTTAGTTGAACATCAAAAATATAATAAACTATCTCCAAATCCCCTGGAGCACATGCATTGTAGTTTTGTTGGTTTCCTATTCCATTATCAACCATCACACATCACGCTATTCAACTGAAAGTGTGGGACATATATACTGCTACAGAAAATAGCTAGCATTTCCCTACTGCAGCCTGCTTCATATATCTATGCTCCATGCCTTGCTTTCTAGTTTCATTTTATCCTTTGATAAAACACTGAGGTAAAATAGAACAGGTATTATTTTAATTTTTCAGGTGAAAGAACAGATCCAGAAAAGATAAATTTTTTGACCAGGGTCAAATAGAAGGTGATGGCATTTTGTCTAGGACCAAAATGCTCTAATTCCTACTTCAGTCTTTCCCTCCACACTGTTGTCTATTTGGAACTGTACCATTTTTTCTTTTTGGGGGCACTGTATTTTTTTTAAATTAATTAATTAATTTTTGGCTGTGTTGGGTCTTTGTTGCTGCGCGCAGGCTTTCCCCAGTTGCAGTGAGCGGGGGCCACTCTTCATTGCGGTGCACATGCTCCAGGTGTGTGTGCTTCAGCAGCTGTGGCACGTAGGCTCAGCAGTTGTGGCTCACAGGCTTCAGAGAGCAGCCTCAGTAGTTGTGGCGCACGGGCTTAGTTGCTCCACTGCACGTGGGATCCTCCCGGACCAGGGCTCAAACCTGTGTCCCCTGCATTGGCAGGCAGATTCCCAACCACTGTGCCACCAGGTAAGTCCCCTGGGGGCACTTTAAAAAGCACCAATGTAAGCATAAGAAAATGCCTGGATGAGGAATTCAGGGCTCTGGTTTGTGCTCAAAGGCATTAAGTTGACTATGTTTTCCATACGTCCTGAATCCTTAAATGACATAAGCTTTCAATGAGAGTATCCCTCATGTGTGGAATATTAAAACAGATGCTTCAGGATATAACCAAGAAATAGGTAGCTTCAGTATGTCTTAAAATTTGGCATTTCTATCTCAATTTCTCCTACTAAGCTAATAATAGATATCTAAAACTCTAACCTACAATCAGTTATATATGTTACTGCTTAGTCTTATCCAAGTATAAGGATTACAACATCTGAGTTTGCTTTTGAATCAGTCACAATTAGTACTTCAAGAACACCATTAAATTATAGAGACAACTACAGATGTTAAATTTATTTCAACTAGACATTACCTTATTGCAAAAATATTGTAAAAGTAGTTACATTAAAATTTGATATTACATAAAGAAAAATCATATTTTGGACTATATTGAGAATATAATGGCTTAATGCATTATAATTACCGCCAACATTTGTAAAGGAGTGAACAATTAATAATGATACTAGACAACCAAAGCTCCTTTTACTCTTAAGGGGTCTTCCTAAATATTAAAATTGAAAACAAACACTACATTTCACCACAGGTATATTTGGCTACCTTCTTAAGTTACTTCATGAAATAGGAAATGCAAAGACTAAATAAGTAGCTGTGGCAGATAGCTTAATGTTTTAAGAGCATGGGCTCTGGAGTCAGACAGCCTGGCAAGTGTTGTCATTTTACCAATTGTGTGACCTCAGGCAAATTACTTCATGCTCCCTGTGCCTCAGTTTCATCTGCAAAATGGGGATAATAATGGCAACTGTCTTGTGGGGATTTGGGAGAACTGTATGAGAAAATGCATGTAAAATACTCATGAGAGTACGGGATACTTAATAAATAAATAAATAAATGCTTGATAGCATAAATACTTGATAAATATTACCTACTACTACTACCACTATCATTATTAGCCCCAAATTTACTAACTGATCATGCCTTTCATTCTATATTTTTATAAAATGTAAGGGGAAAATGCTATTCTATGGGATTTTAAATTCTTATTTCAAGTATCTATTGCACATCAGTAATATAACAGGTAGGATGTTAGACATAGGGCCTTGTAAACACCATGGGCTTTTTGTTACTGAGCAAGTTATATAGGAATGTAAAGGTATATATTGCCCTGAATTCTGGTAAAACATGTCACAATGTGAAAAATAAACCTATCAACAATGACGATGCAGCTGATCATTAATAAATATGAGTTCTATAAATAAAATCATGTTTAGTGTCAATGGTAGACAGCTTTTCAGTTTAACTAAAATTCTCCCAGAGGTTTAATTAACTACTTAGGAAGCACAAAAGATTGGAAAAGAGCATGGTTCTGATTCCTGGGTTTCCCAGCACTGTTCAACTAGGCACACAATAAATGCTCAATGAAGATTTGTTTTACCTAAAACACTATGACTGAAAAGCACTCCAGAGTTAATACTGATTCACAGGAGATACTGCCACCTAGTGAAAAATTAGGCTCATTACCTGGGATTACCATATAATGCTGAGAACTTCCCAAATTAAGACTTGATCCTGCTTAAAATACTACATGTATATTCAATATGTGCCAGTATTCAGACTAGGTACCAGTAATAAAAAGACAAATAAGCCTCCAACTCTGCTTCCCACAAAGTACAGACAATATAAAGAAACTGCATACTCCACAGAGAGGCATAAAATAAATAGTTTTGTAGAAAAAAAAAGTTTGCATATTAGACAATCAAAAGCTAATATTTCAGGAAATCTGCTAAAAAGGCAGTTTAGTGTAGCAAATGAGAGCATGGACTCCAAGTCCAGCCTGTATGGATCCAAGTCCTGGCTCCCATAATGGGAATAATTATAATACCTATCTCATAAGATTATTGTGAAAACTTTAAAAAATATGGGTAAAGTGCTTAAATTAGTACCAGGAACATGGAAAATGCTTTGTAAGTATTAGACATAATTATCATTACATGTAGAACAGGATCCTAGAGATTGATTAATAACAGAACATTAATTGCTGAAGTCTAGCTTCATACATTTAATTCATTAGAAGCCGTTTCTCTGACTAGTACTCTGTTATTATGGGAATCCTAAAAGTACATTATTTGTGGTACACTGTGACTAAATTTTGTATTACTAGATGATTAACCCTTTCAACATCAGGCAAATAAAACTGCCTTCTGAAAGTAAAAATCATATTTCTTACCAAAAAAAGCAAAAAGTCAGTAGAATGAAAGACCCAAAAGACCACAACCTGAACACATGCTTAACAGGGAAAGATGCTTGCTGACTCTTCACAGATTTTGCTAGAACTGAAAGATGGATGATACATTTAGCTACCACTGTGGTCTCATTCACAGCTTATTTAACTGATAAAAAAAAATGAGCTTGCTCCATTTTCCTTAAAAATTGCCTAAATGTATCAGCTGCTCTGATAAATACTATCTAAAAAATCATGTAACTGTTTTGTATCTTTCAAATTTTTTACCATTAAAACATTTATGTAAAACTACTTATAAACTTTATTTTCAGACAAGAAAGTGTGAGCAAAATAGTCCTGTGTTAAAAGATAAATAAAATATAAGGCAAAGGTATAATAGGTCAGTAATAAATGTTATAATTTTCATTGAAAAAATTTAAAGCCTTCATGATTCTGCCCTGTATTTAATGAGCAAAATATTTTAGAGTCTGAAACAACTTTTCATTTTTTCATGGTTATATACCATTCACAAGAACTGTGCTAAATCTTGGACTGCTTGAGATCACATAACTTTTTCCTAAACTGCTTCTTTTTAAAAATAGGCAGCAAAGAGTTGGGAAAATGTGTTGAAACATTTTGAGTTTTGTTTGTAAAGGTGTGTTAGTATATCAAAAATCGTGTTCGAAATACACTGCACAAAATATTTTTATTTAATATGTGTATTAACTGAACGTTTAAATTTCTAAAACACTCATGGAAATCCCTCATTTACATTAAGATACTGTGGACATAACATAATGTTCTTAACTTTATGCATTTATTTTCTAATACAACTGACCTAGAAAGGTACACACTCTAATAAATAAAAGGAAAAGGCTGACCAACAGAAAGAGTGAAAGAAAGGGAAAAAACCCTTTTTTTCCATTTCATTCCACACAGAGAGGCTTATCAGCATATTAAAACATAAGTTCCCATAGAGTCAAGTGTATACAGGTTGGATGAGCACGGTAACAACCCACTTTATCTTTTTTGTTTGTTTTAGTATAGTGCGTATCAACTTACAAAGTACTTTCACAGTCTCTGTCTCATAGCACCCTCGCAAAAAAATCTCTTAGGTACGACAGATATTAGTAGTTGTAGGACCATTTACTAGATAGGGAAATGGAGCTTCAGGAAGGCAAGAGGCTTGTGCAAGGCCACTAAAGAAACAGAACTGAGCCTAAAACTAAATGTTTTTGAACTCCTGAACACTTGGCTCTTTCTACTTATGCTTCTAGAATGGACTTCTTAGTCTAAATGTCTATTGTCACAAAACCAAATGGACAAACCTAACTGGTCTAATCTACTGATGAACTTCTATCAAAGACAAAAAAATAAACTAAAGAAAAAAGATGAGACTGGAGCTTTCAACTGCAGTTTGTAGTGAAAATTTCAAAAGCCTAAAAAGCAAAATAGAAATTCAATGAAAACTGTGGTGAAACTTCTGAAGAGTTTGAGGAAATTAACTGAGTGCCTATTTCCTATATAACAGTTCCCATTACAAAGTATATAGGTATAACTCTACTTTCTGTGAAGATTTAAAGTGTATAAAAGAGAGACCTGTTTCAGGACATATGTTTGAACTAGACAACAAACTTGGACACTGGATGATTTGAGAAATCCACTTGTCTTTTCCCATAGTCAGGCAGTGTTTACTTTTGCTAAATTTGTTTGTAATAGTAAGTGGTATTGTGTTGTTTAACAATTCAACCATCAGTAATACTGTTCTGTAAATCTGAATATGTGTCAGAGAAATTTATTATTTATTCTTTGTAAAATTCTTTAAAACAGGATAAATCTCAATTTTACACATTATTTTCTTATATAATTCACCTGTAAAGGCATAATAAAATCCATACTATGATCAAGAACGTCAGGTTTAGAGCTTAACTCAATTGTCCAACACTTAGCACTTATCACAAACATTAACCAATTCACACTGTATTAATGCAGTAAGCTTAACCACTTGCATTTCATTAACTTAAAACACTCTGTCTAGATAGTTCCACAGCAATGTTACCTGTATACATATTTGCATATTTATGCATTTATGACGTTGTGTGGAAGCCATCTTAGCTTAGCAAAAACAGTGAATGATATCATAAACAAAGCAGAGAGTAATAAAAACCGTTTATTTTTGTACAATAATTAATATATGAAAAAATGGAACTGCAATTTTGAGAGTGTCAGCACTATCAATACCATGCAGAACACTGAAATCCTAATTTCAGGACAAAAATTAAAGAAATATATGAAAAATAGCATAAATCCAGATAATTCTAATAATGCCATACTATTTCTGAAAAATGTGTCCAAAGTCTTTATTTCCTTATTATTTTCCAAATTTATAGAACAGTGTAATTTTACTGTAGAAAAAGACGTTAGATTTCTAATTCCAGATCTCATTTTCATTGACGCTTGATTTTTTTGCCTTCTTTTATGTTAAGAAACTCTCAAAATTACAACTTATTTAAACTATATGCTTTAGTAAAAAAGAAAAACAAATAGGAAATTAACTCAATATTCAACTAAAAACATTACAAATCCATATTTCCTAAATGTTATTTATCTTTTAATTTAGACATATTCCCAAATAATTTTTAGGTGAATTTTATTTATTTAAATTGATTTACAAAGGAAGTGATGACTACCTTTCTGTGATTACAACGTAACAGCACAACCATTATGTGTTCTTTTGATATTTAAACTCCATAATAATAGTGCTCATGGAAAAATAAAATGTTATAATAATAATATGATCTTTTTAAGTTGCTTGGCTTTCATAGTATATTCAAGAGAGCTTTGTTAGTACAAAGGATGACAGTTTTCAGAGTTCATAATTTCCGGTTCAGTCTAAATGTAAAGGTTACTCTAAATATTCTCCTCTTATCAAGTGGTGGACTTACCATGGAAATCATAAATATATAGAAGAATTGGCTCATTCTGCCCAAACGCACAAAATGCAACCATATTTTCAAGTGGATGATAAGCAATATCTCGAATGGGTGACTTGAATGGCAGGTCAGAATACATTGCTACTTGTTCTCCTAAATAAGAAAAGACATTCAATAATTTGTACCATCTCAGATACTTCTCATTAGAAGATTATTCTGTAGCTTATTAAAAAAGATTTATAGTAAGTAATGATAAAGCTCACGTTATTTATATGAACACCTTAAAAACTTATAAATATTTGAGTACCACTATATTAAATAATTATCTTTATTTTTCATTCTGTTGGCCCTCCTTTTTCTACTTCTCAGTCCAACCTCTTCACGGAGGTATTCAAGGCACGAAATAAAGACAAAGAGCTTGGAAGCAGAGAGACCTGACTCTGAGATCTGACAGAGCTGAGCAAATGACAACTAACAAAGAACTCCAGGGAGAACTAGGGGAGGAATGTCAGGATTAAAACTAAAGAAACTCTGGTTGGGAGAGGTTTAGTGAGGAATTAATTTTTTCTATATTTCTTCCAGAGGCTGTTTGACGTACCATCTGCTTTAAAGATGCATATGATTATTAATGACTAAAAGAGGCCTACAGCAGAAGTTTGAAAATCAGAACTCAAAAAGCAAAGAATCCAGTTCCACGGATTGCTGGGGAAAAGAGATTTATGAACACTTATGAACTGATGCTGAAGTATCAAAATATAGAAAGAAAAAAAAAAACTATAAGTGAACTGACTAGTCAAAAATGCCTAAAGGGAAAGATGAAGAAAATAAAAAGCTGAAGTCAAATACTGCTCCTTAAAGAAATTTTAAAGTAACTTTTATAAAATTCTTTCTACTGCTAAAAAAAAATGTTTATGTAGTTTTGGCTTTTCTTTTAAAAAGCAAGGTGAAGCACAAATGAATTGCCCAATATAATAGCTTATGTTATTCAAAAAAAAACTGAATTACAGGGCTTCCCTGGTGGCGCAGTGGTTGAGAGTCCGCCTGCCGATGCAGGGGACGTGGGTTCGTGCCCTAGTCCGGAAGGATCCCACATGCCGTGGAGCGGCTGGGCTCATGAGCCATGGCCGCTGAACCTGCGCGTCCGGAGCCCGTGCTCCGCAACGGGAGAGGCTACAACAGTGAGAGGCCCACGTACCACAAAAAAAAAAAACAAAAACAAACAAACCTGAATTACAGTAAAATTGCTATTAAGTTTCAGACATCCAAAACTGACAGAAGTATGTTTGTTTCTAATAAAAATGTAGATGGTTAACCATTTGTATACCTAGTTGTACTCTAAATTCAGTTTATAATACTGTGTTTTGTATTACAGTCATCATTAAACACTTCTCTAAGTTCAACAATATCTCATTACACCTTGAATTACAATGTGAAATTATAAATCCATGAAGGTATCAAAACCATAAAGAACAGAATTTAATATAAATTTAGACTGCAGCTGAATTCCATTATCAGCTTTCCAATTTTGAAAAACATAACTGAGAACCTGAAATCAGAATTTCCTCGAAAATTACACCATAAAATTGTAGTTTTTATACTTCATCAAAAACAAAACAAATGTTTAAGTTCGATGAAATATTATTTACCTGTTTCTGGGTTCCAAACATATACTATACCATCCTCACTTCCAGCAAAGAGAAAAGTCCCACATGGTGTCAAAGTACTGTGAATCTTCTCTCGATAATTTGCTGCACCTACAAATTTCCTTGCTGCTAATCTAGGAACCAAAAAGATTTTACAAATGAAACCTGTCTTACCCATTTAAAAGACTGGTGGTAGGAAAACTTTTAAATACTTCATTTGCATTTAACAAACAACTTGTGAGAATCTGTTATGCAGGATACATTCTATGATGGATGCAGAATAAAGAAGAGATAATCCCAGAGCTCAGGGAGCTTATAATTTAGCAGGAGAGAGAAGAAATGCATTAAAGTAAAATAGAAAGTGGATGTAGAAAGTGCCACAAAAGAACAGAAGGAGTACTTTTCAGATTTGGATAGGAGAGATGATTTCTAGCTATGGAGCAAAAGACTACTTTGGAAGTAGCATTTGTATTGGTTACTAAAAAATGAACAGACTTTTTATATTCTTATATTTTCTCCATGTGATAAAGTTTTAAAATCAAACAATGAATACTTGATCATTGCAGAAGTATTAGACAAAACATTATTGAATCATCTATTAAATATGGTATATAACCTTCCAGGCTTTTTAACTTATGAATAATAACAGCTAACACTGTTTTAGTGCTTATTATGTGCCAGGTAGGTACTATTATCATCCCTGGTTTACAGAGAAGATATTACATATACTGCTCTGTTATCTGCTTTTTTCAGTCAACAATGAGTCATGAATAATGGCCACCATGTCAGAAAATAAAGATTACACGTTATCATTTTAATAGGCATATACTGTATCATTGTCTAAATGTATCTTAAGAAATTTTCTATTGTTGGATAACACTTAGGATGTTTCCAGCTTTCCCCTACCATGAATATGATTTCTGTGAACAACCTTGTGTATATATATATATTTTTGCACTGCCTCATAATTATTTTCTTAACATAAATAACTAACCCTAAGGTTACTGGGTCAAACACTTCTGCTATGTCTGTTAATGTTTTAAGTACTTTAAATGTATAAACTAGTTTATCCCTCACAAAACACTTATGAGGATGGCATATTATTTCTTCCCTTTGAGTGATGAGGAAAGAGAGACACAGGGAGATTAATCAGCTAATAAGGGGTGGAACAGGCAGTATTTGACTGTAAGCAGTTTTCTTCTAGAGCCCAAGCATGATCATAGGCTGAATACTATACTGCTTAAAAAGAGAACAACCAAACTCTGCAGGCCTGGTCTTCTAAAGTCTGGCTCTAATTTCTGTTGGATTCTCTCTCAGCATTCCTTAGCAAGAAACCCATGCTCATACAGACTAACTCACTCTGCCCTGAATACAGCTTCTATTATTCTACCTCCAAACTTTATTCCAGGCTTTTCATGTTTTCCACCCTAGTGAGGACGCTGCCATCTTGTCTAAATTCTACCCATCCTTCAAGATTGAGCTCAAAGACCAGTCTTGCCACAGAGCCTTTAACAGAAGACTATATTATAGCTATCAGCTTTACCGTTGCCATGAAAAATACAATCCTTTTATTATGTATTTATACTCATTAAAAATACTTATTGAGTACTTGCTATCTGTTAGGTATGACGTGGGTACGATGTATAGAAAAGAAGAATAAGCAGATTCCAGTCCTTGAAGATCTCACAATGTAGCCTAAGTGTTTCGTATGTTATTTTGGAGGTAGTACAACTAGACTATAAATTCCTGATGAACAAATTCTGCTTATCATTCTCCTACAGCACCCATGCCAGTGTCTCAAACAGTTCTACATAAATACTGAAGGGCTTAATGGTTAGCCCTAAAGTGATGATTGCAGAATAAACTAACCTGGATTACCACATTTGCCTTCCTAAATACAATAATGAAATTTAATAAAATAGCTTTCTCTCATTTGTTTTACAGGAACTTTTAACAGCAAAACCAAAGCACACCAGAAGTCCATGCTGGTTTTCTTAGAACTCTGCTTCTGCCTTTTACATTAAGAATATCTCTTTTCATTTGCCTCTTTTAGAAACAAAACAAAAAGGAAAAACAAGGATGTATGAATCAAAAGCCCTCTCATTCAGGCGTGATAGTAGATCATAATACTATGTTAAACCAATATCATAAAGATAAAAGATATGTGATGGCAGTAGTTTCTTTTTTTTTATTGTGAAAATAAAAAACAATAGACTACATCTCAGCCTAAGAACTATTCACATTTTGGGTCAGATAATTGTTGCAGAGGCCTGTCTCATGCGCTGCAGGATGCTCAGTGATATCTCTGGTCTCTATCCACCAGATACCAGAATAAACATTCAAAAGTGTTTCTAGACACTGCCAGAGGTCCCCTGAGGGACAAAATTCTCTAGTTGAGAACCACAGCTGCACTTTATAAATATGAATTAAATCATTACTTATTCTATGAGCACTTAACCTGCAAATACTGAAATATACTTACATTCGGAGATCCATAATTCTCAAAGTACTGTCTTTGGTATGAATTAACAAACGTTTTCCATTGGGATGAACCTCCAAGTAACTTATTGGAATCCCCTTAAACTCACTCTCTTTAATTTCCTAAAATGATTTTAAAAAAGATTATAAAATATTACCACTGTAAAGTTTGTCTAAAGTTAACCCCTTTTAAGTGTACAAATTTAATTTTAAGATGTCATTTTCAATTGCACAATACAGGATGTTTAAAAATTGTTAGCAAAATTATTCCAAGTAACTTCAGGTTAAGGATGAAAATAAAGCTGCTAAAATGTATTTTTTGGTTGTTATGTAACACCATATTTAATTAGTGTTTTTGTAGTATATTCCCAAACAAGAAGCACTTTCTACAAACACATCTTCTAACACTACACTGTCTGTTTATCATCAGATAAGAAACTTTCCAATTTTTATAAATTCAAAATTAAGTATAGAATTAGCTCTCAAGTTCTATTTCAGTCTCAGATTATTTCTTCATACATCTATTTCCACTTGTCCTGAAAAAGGTAAATTATCAGCATCTTATTCTGAAATAATTTAGTTTAGATTGTAATTTTTTTTTTGATACTAAGGCAGCTAAATCTTCTACTTATAGAAGAAGACTATAAATAGACCTGATTAATGATGTCAAGAAAGACACAAACACTGAAGGAGAATCTGCCTGAACAAGCCGTGTATAAGGACAATTTACAAAGGTTCTTGTTTCGATTACCAGGAGAAAGAAAAAAACTGCAAATGCAAAACTGCTTAAACTAAAGTCTAAAGAGTCAAGAGAGGGTCTGCTTTAACCTGTAGGCAGAATTCTGAATTAGCCTTCTTCTCCCTCGAGGACGCCTTATTATTCTTGCTCGCTTCTCTTAGAGGGTCTCCTCTTCAGAGGTGGGTTGGCACCAGCTGAGGTGGGGTACAAACTGCTACAATCCTAGTATTAGCAGCTGAGCCCCTCCTACTGCTATTTGGTGCTAAAACCTGCTGTCAGCTTTTTACAAGTTACAGAATAAAGTCAAATACTGATACCATAGATGGGGATTTTACTGAGCCCAACTACAACGATTTGGAGGTGGAGATGCACTGCTGAAGGTGTGAGCAACTGGAGCAACACTTACACAGATGCAAATGTGCAAAATCAAAACCAAGGCTGCATAACAAGTTAAGTGTTAGGTACGGGTTTGAGAAAGCTGCTGGTAGCTTCAGTGTTTGTAGTATCTGTTAATGAGTTCCTTCATATTTTTATCATATTCATGCTCAAGCCCTAGTTCTAAAGACCACGCCCTATACCAAGGAGTGTGTGCAACAGCACATGGACACCTCATCTTAAGGGACAGATGTGTATAACCCAGCATCCTTCCCCCCACTGTTGGTTGAAGAGAACCACGTAAGAAATCGCAGTCTCCCATCTGTCCTAGGACATAAGCTACTAAAAAGACATCCCAGCTCATTTCCTAACTTTCTATTTTCAACTGTCTCAAGTAACCACCAGGAGGCAGATTTCCAAGGTATATTTATTTGCCTTTTGGTTACTATATTGAGGTAAAGAAACACATGATTTTTAATACAAATAATAGACTCTGCATTGTAGACTCAAATGATTAGAAATGGTGCCTTTGGAGCCTTGCCAATCCTTTAGGTATCAATATATAAGTAATTAGAAAGTTCTTTTCGAAGTGTGTGAAATTAGGCTACAACATGAATCCCAAGCCATCATTCATTAATCTGACAGACTAGATGAGAATGACTAAAATAGAATAGACTGGTTTTTAAACAGATCTGACAGACTCAACAGATTTAACTAAAGTTCCTGGAAATTCTTTTCCATGTAGAATGTCTTTTTCAAACAGGGACAATTATAATCTATTATGAAGAAGAACAAAACCGAAGAACACAGGTATAGCATGTAAGACAAAAATTATATCAATACATATAAAAACAACTCAGGTTTAATGACTCATTTTGTATTTTTAACTTAAACATGCTAAATATGCACCAACAAAGTTGCTTGGTATACAAGCCATCTTTAAAACACTCTGCTTCAAAAATGAAATCATTCATTTGTTTCTGCCAATTTAGTATATTTCAAATGAAACAATTACTGTGATTAAATGATAGGCCCTCTCATACTTATATAATCTTGATCACACAATTTTGAGGGATAGCACTGTTAACAAAACCTTGAGCACAGTGTTTTTAGTGATGTTATTAGACCAAGAAAAAAATAATATGAATAGCAGAAAATATAAGTTATTATGTACAGACGGTGATATAACATATACCTCATTTTGCATAAATTTCAGTAATGGATCCCTGAATACCATAGGGCAAATTAGGGCTCAAAATAAGAAACAAAAGCCTGGCCAAAATGAAGAAAATTTCACTAAGTCACTATATTATCAATTAGCCATCGGGAAGACATGATAATTGACTTCTCAGGGACTGAGAAAACTTAATTTCTTTGAAAAGAACGAATGGAATGTCCTGACATCTTTTTTTTTTTTTAACATCTTTATTGGAGTATAATTGCTTTACAATGGTGTGTTAGTTTCTGCTTTATAACAAAGTGAATCTGTCCTGACATCTTAAAGTCATGTGGTTCAATTTTTTTCCCCCATTTCTTTAATTATATCCCCAAATATGAAATGGTTCTATACCTTATTCATACTCCAGTGACGCACTGAGTGTTGCACATCATTAACTTTGACATACGTACTCCAAACAACAATCACCCCTGTGCAGTCTCCTGAATACATGTGATGACCTATTTAAAAAAATAAAATTACTTACATATAAATGTCACACAGAGGTTGAAACAAATATTATGAAATTGGGAAAACACATCACAATAAAACAAAGAATTGAAGGGCTAGTAAAAGGCACTACAGTTTTTAAAAAGTCCAAAAGGCAGTCAGATCCCAACTATCTTTAAATGAATTCTTCACCCTTTTGAATTATTTTTGATGATTTATTTCCCTTTGTCACCTACCTGAATTTGAATACAAAAAGAAATGAGCATCTCAGTTTATGTGTACGTGGCTCAAATTCCAAAGCGAAACAAATTATTTGAAATATCCAATATGATCTGTATTGCTCACCTTTATTAACCTATATAATCTATTTTATATTCCTGGAAAAACACCTATATTCTAATATATACTGTTAGCATAATACCTGAGACCTGGTAGGAACTCAATAAATGACCAGGGAATGAATAAAATAATAAATAACAGGTGCTTCAGTGCAGCATCAATTTCTTAGAGTCAAACCATCTTACAGTTGAATGGGACCTCAGAGATCATCAGATTCAACTTCATAACCCGTCAGGAATATCTTACAAACCATTATGAACAGCTGGTTGTTCAGCAACTGTGAATGTAATATTTTACACAAAAGTAGCTTATTCAACTGATGAAATGCTCTGTATATTAGAATGTTCTTTCTAATTTTGAGCAAAGAAAATCTGTTTCTTGTAGCTTTGGCCCTACTTCTACCTACAGAGCGACGTAGAAGGACTTCTCCTTTTTCCACATCTTAACCAAATATTTGAAGAAATTCTTCATCTCTCTTTTATGAGCTACTTCTATTATGACAGAATTTTCAGACGCCTTTCTATCCTTGGTTGACCTTTCCTGAATGTGTTCCTACTTATAAACATCCTTATGGTTGAACTGAGTACATTAGCAGTATTATCATCTTGATCTGGATCCCATACCGATTTATTATAGCTATACACACCTAGTATCTGAAATAACAGAAAAGGTGACTATTTAATAATGAATTTCTTTATTATTCCAGCTGACAAAATAACCTATATTTTATGTCCTTTAAACACTATCCTTAATACTCACATTCTAAGATTAAACCTTTAAATAATTGCAAATCTCCCTTCTATATGTTTCTGTACTTAAAAAAATATCCTGTTGCTACATTTAAAATATATATTTTCAATATTCCTCTGGGATTTCCACCCCCCATCTTCCTCATTTTTACCCTTTACATAAAACGGCCCTTTAAAAAACCTACTAAGGGAATAATCACCAATCCAATGAAATATATTTTGCAATTTGGAACAGGACTGGTTGTTACAGCAAAGATTAGTTGAATCAAAATGTTTAGAAATTTATTGACTTCAAAATTAACTAACAATTCCCTCAGTGCCAAATTTATACCAAGGTCTATCATATGATCTTCAAAATATGCATAAATCTAAATATGCACAAACATATTTAATTTTATCTGATACATAAAGTCACCCTCAAGCTTAAATAATTATTATCCTAGTGAAACAGAAAATTTTTCAAAATTCTTCATGTAACTAGCCTTCAACTGGCATATATTCTTGGACATACCTTCAATATCAAAACAGAGAGAGTTGATAAAACTCTTGTGAGCGTCAAACTGTCGGATTAATATGGCAGGATCCTCTCTCATATCAACTTTCCATATACGTATCACAGAATCATAGCATCCTGTAACCACCAGCTCTTTTACAGCTGGGTGGAATTTAGCCGTGTAAACAAAAGAAGGATGAGGTAAAACTCTGAAAGTATTTGTATTGTTTATTTCATTTTTCCATATCCTGGAAAAGGATAAAAAAGTTACATATTGCTTCTGAAAGGCAGGCATTTCTCTAAGAACCAATATGAGCAATGGACTTTATAAAAGTAAGCAAGTGACAACACCAATGGTAAATTTTATAACAGTAAAAATAATGTGATGACATTATATGATAGCCAGAGTTCTTTCAGTTTGACAAAGCTATTTCTTATAGTTATTTTCAAGCATAATGGTTAATTCCTCTACTAATTGTAATCTATACTGTAAAATGAAAAAACTGTACTTGTATATGTCTGTACTTTTTAAACCTACCTATTTTTGGCATTGAGTAAACACATTGGATAGTTGGTAAAATACTGCATTTAATACAATATAAGTAAAAAACAAAACAGAGGGAGAAATTTCAATGATTTCCCATTTAGGCTGTGTATATTGTTTTTCCAAAGTGCTTACAGTTGAGGGTTTAGAGAATAGGGTACTCTATTAACTTTATATTTGTAATTTCAAAGCATAGATAATGAACATAAACATCTCAAAGACTTAGAAGGCACACTGAAATTACTATATAAATACTTGAGTAAAATAACATTAAAATCATTACAATATTTTATAGAAAACAGGCTATCATCGAGCACTCACTTTATGTTTAATACTCTTGTTATCTCTTCCTTTATATAATAGGTGATTTGAAAGAAATTAATATTGTTATTGCTACAGTCTTGACAAGAGTAAACTCTAAGAGTTAAACTATCATGTTAGATACTCTGCAAGTCAATATGCAAAAATAGGCAAAATCTAGGAACAGACAGGTGCTTTGTGAGTGTGAAGCACTCGATTTTTCAAAATTTAAGTTATCAGAATTAGAAGAATTTATTAATTTTTTAAAATGGGGATTTATAGTTCATCCTTTTAATTACTGTCTAAGAACTGAAGCAAATTAAGTCTTTTTCAAAATTATCTATAAAAAAAATACAGTTGTTATTCAAGAATAACATTCTATAAGTTTTCTAAGCAGCTGCTTAAAATACAGGATATGATCTTTAATTACTAAGAATCCAACCTAATAAATGAAGGAAGTGAAAGAACATGTTTTCAAGTAAAAGTAAAGCATGTGTGTCACTGCATAAACATTTTTACCACAGTGATACTTTCAATGAACATATGTAACATGAAATATAGTACGTATAGAACGAACAAAATCACTAATTTGGAGGGAATATTAAGGAGAATGCTAAAAGATAAAAACTTCAGTGGCCTGCTAATAAATCTTAGCAGCATTATCTGAAATACTATATAACAAGAAGAAATGAAGCAACTGTACCTTAAAAACAGCTCAATATAATTAGAACAGACACAATATCTTAAAATAAAAATGAAGCATTTTACATAAAAGCGGAATTGGTACCAATGATGGCTTTCATCACCCAAGCAATGGTAGAATCCAAGATCAAAAGAAATGTATTAATGGGTTTGTGAAAAAAAATCAGATTGACCGTAGACAGAGAAGAACAGTGATATACAAATCTGTAAAGACCAGATGAACACAAACAAAAATTATCAGAATTAGGAAAGAAAAAAGACATTCCAAAGTTAAAACAGTATGTGTGAAGAGAGGGCAGAGTGGGGCCTTATGAGTCTATCTGGGAGCCATTACACATGGATAAGTCTTTCTGATTATATTAGGAGCTGAACTGTAGTGTTCTCAAATTATACTGAAGATAACTAAAGACGGAGATTTAGGTTAAGCCCATCTGGCAGAGAGCTAACCAGTGGAAAACAGTTACTCAGGAGACACTAACAATAAAAGGTGACGGTGACCCCAGAGGATAACAGAAGACCTGGGCAGAAACCCGAACTCCTGCCACTTCTGAGCATTAGCAACTCTGGTTCTCTTCCTTTTGACTTTAGCTCATTCAGTGTAAGTATTCTTCACCTCTTTCAAAACCCCACTGTCTTTTTTGTTCTAGCCACAGTGTTTCTCTCTTCATTCAGTTAATTCTTCACAACAGTATTTTTAGGATGTAAAGAGTCCTAAATTAGTATCAACTTCCAAGCTACATCAAGAAAAAAATATCCTTTACTACAATATATGCTGTGTGAGGAAACCCAAGTTGACTGCAAGAAATGGTAAAATCTGAGCTGGGTTTTAAATGATGACTAGGAGCCCACCCTGGCTTACAAAAGGCATTTAGACGTGCGTTGAGTGAATGAGTTGGGCAGGAAGGGGAGGAGAAGGGCATGTCAGCATAGGAAGAGCCCACAGGTAACATGGAGATGCCAAAGAAGATAAGATGCTAAAGGTATTTCAAAAGATTGTGTGGGTGAGGCGGAGGGTACATGGGAAGTGCACAAGGGACGACAGAAGGTCAATGAGGGTCATGCCTGTCATGCCACGCTAAGGAACTGGAATATTTTCCAAAGCGCAAAGATTTTTAAAGTCAAGACATTATGAAAGATGGTTTTGGAAAGAATTTTAGCATAGCAGGGATGGAGGAGCTAGAGGGTGAACACTGGGAAAGCTTAGCAGCAACAGTTTAAGCAAAAGATAACAAGGACTTGAATTAAGGCAACAGCAGTGAGGATAGAAAGAATGTGACAGAATGTGAGACTTTTAGGTGGCAGAATTAATATACTTGAGAACTACCTGTATGTAGAAAAGAAACGTGAGTACTACTCTGAGTTCCCAGCTTGGGAGACAGGGTGGATAAGGATGCCATTAAAAACTATATGAGGGCTAAAAAAGGAAAACAAAATTTGGTGATTTCCGTTATGGATCTGAGGTGCCACTGGGCAATCCAGACACAAGTGTGTAATACAAAGTTGAATTCGGAAAAAGAGAAGGAGCTCCAAGTCATTAGCATGTAAGTGAGATTCAAAGTCAAGGAGATGAGAGAGACCAGGATAAGCAAACGAAACCACAGAAGACATCGAATAAAGGATCTTGGGGATAAGCATGTACAGAGAACAGGCAGAAGAAAAGGAACAAGAGAATGAGAATTGGTCAGACTGATAAAAAGAAAACAGAAGAGGTTGTCAATGAAAACCATGACTTGAAAATATTTTAAAACTGGTCAATAATGAATTATTGCAGTGAAGGCAAACAGGGTAAGGACTAAAACTAGCCAGTGGATCCGAAAATTAGTAAGAAACTGCAGCTCTCTCAAAGGAAGTTTATATAGCACGCTTGAAGTGAAAGCCAGACTAACTGGGGGAAAGTAAAGACAGTGTGTATGGGATGCTTCTTGATGGTGTAGAAAGAAAAATAATGTGGTAGCCTGAAAGGCAGGAGGAGTTTAGAAAAAGATTTCCTTAAGATAAGGAGATTTAAACATACTTCTAAGATGAGAGGAAAAAATCAATAGAGAAAGATACTAAAGAGACAACAGAGGTAGGAAATAAATGTAACAGATTAAAAAAGTAACTTTTAAAATATTTTATTGTGATACTTATAAATTGGAAGGGGCTAAATTATTTTCAAAACTGACATTTTGAACAGTGCAAATAGTTGACAATCTATTAAGCTCTTAAAACATAAGGTGCATATTCGTTTACTGACCCTACACTGTGCATTGAGCAGCACCATGTCCTGGCCTCTGCATCCAGCTAACAGTGGAGGCGGAATCCCTGCCATCAAGAGTTTATATTCCAGGAAAAATCTCAGTTGTTTAAGAACTTCATCTCAAAATATTAATCAAAGAGTGTACAAAATGACCATTTAAAGACAGTGAGGACTAGAAACATTATATATTACCTAAACGAAATATACTTAACAGAATGCCTTTAGAAAAAACGTTTTCATTACTTCTTATTTAATCAGTGAGTCTGTATGATGCATCTTTATGACGGTTCCTTGATAAGCAAAACATCACTGAAGCATAAGAGTAGTTATATCACTTTATATTCATTTGCTCTGCTTTCTTTGAGGGCAAGCAGCATACACAGCGAGTACTTCTCAAGGATACTAACCTGGCAGTGCCATCAGATGATGCAGTAAGAATATAGCGATCATCTTTTGACCAGCAAAGATCATAAATGATATTGAGGTGGCCACACAATTCTCTCATGAAACGTCCAGAAGGAATTTCATATACTAATGAAAATATTCAAAAGTTAGTATGTTTCCAGATAGAGGATTCTTAACCAAATAACATAAAAATTCATAATTTATAATAATTTGTATACCAGGTAAGCACTGTCTATAAGAATATTATCACCAAAGACATTTTCAGTATTAAAAAATTTCCAAGTCTAGGGCTTCCCTGGTGGCGCAGTGGTTGAGAATCTGCCTGCTAATGTACGGGACACGGGTTTGAGCCCTGGTCAGGGAGAATCTCACATGCCGTGGAGCAACTAGGCCCATGAGCCACAACTACTGAGCCTGCGCGTCTGGAGCCTGTGCTCCGCAACAAGAGACGCCACGATAGTGAGAGGCCCGCGCACAGCAATGAAGAGTGGCCCCCGCTTGCCACAACTAGAGAAAGCCCTCGCACAGAAACGAAGACCCAACACAGCAAAAATAAATTAATTAATTAATAAACTCCTACCCCCAACATCTTGTTAAAAAAAAAAAAAGTCGGGCTTCCCTGGTGGTGCAGTGGTTGAGAGTCCGCCTGCCGATGCAGGGGACACGGGTTCGTGCCCCGGTCCGGGAAGATCCCACATGCCGCGGAGCGGCTGGGCCCCGTGAGCCATGGCCGCTGAGCCTGCGCGTCCGGAGCCTGTGCTCCGCAACGGGAGAGGCCCGCGTACCACCAAAAAAAAAAAAAAAAAAAAAAAAAAAGTCAAAATCTATTTAAAAGTAAGTTTTCACTTGCTTTAGACACAAGAATTTACATACCGAAAATTTTATAATGGGCTACAATTAACAATTATTCTTATCTCTTCAAAGCAATCCTAATAATCTTTGATAATTTATTAATCTAATAACTTTAAAAAAGTATTTATTTATTTAGGCTGTGCCGGGTCTTAGCTGCGGCATGCGAATTCTTAGTTGTGGCATGCATGCGGGATCTAGCTCCCCGACCAGGGATGGAGCCCAGGCCCGCTGCATTCGGAGTGTGGAGTCTTACCCACTGGACCACCAGGGAAGTCCCTCAAATAACTTTTAAATTGCAATTCACTTCAAAGATTCTGTAATTTGGTCTTTCATGAATAAGGTATTATTTTATCTGAAAATCAATCAAATTCCAACCAAAATTTAACTATTCGAAGCAATGAGAAGCAATGAGAAATTTAAACTGTGCTATTGTGAGAAAAAAATTCTAATACTAAAAATGATAGACAATGATAGAGAATGAACAGAGATTTAATCTGATAAACAAGGCATTGTGGTATGGCTATGTTACATATATATATATATATATATATATATATATACACACACACACACACAATGAAATCTAAGATAACAACTTAACACAGAAAATACTTTCCAAGTTTCCAAGTCTGTACTTCCACCTAGTGGTAAAACCAACTGCTCTTTAAACTATCAAGCAGTACACAAGAACTTCTGTAATAGCAAAATAAAGACCTCGGAAAATCTGCTTCCCCATAAAAGCAACGAGAACGCTGGCAAAAATTGTCAAAATTAACTTTTTCAGAACCCTGGAAATGAAAGGATTGCAAAAATCTGAGGAGCATTTATTAAAGAAAACAGCTGAATCTTGATAAGAACACTGAGCTCTGCGGTGTTTTAACTTGTCCTGTTCCCATTCCCCTCTCCCAAGCTCCAAAGTGGACTTAAAAACCAACAGCCTTGAAACTACGAAGAAAACCAGCAGCCTAGCAGCTATGGGATGGGGCAGAAGAGGCCTGAAGATCTCCAAAGCCCCACCTCCAAGATTTATCACTGCTGGACAGCTTGGCAGCTCCCGGAAAGGCTCCATTTTCAGGGCTTGGCTTTATCTGACCTGGCTCTGAGCATGATCTGTGTGAAGAGCTGAAACTCTAGGGTACATGAAATAATCAGTGGTGTGGCTATCTGACACAGTGATACCAGGTGGGCCTAAGAAGAGGCTGACCAAAAAATTCAAAAGGAAAAACTGGGAATGAGATGTTCATAGGGCACTTTTGAAAAGCTCCAATACATTCTGGGGAATCTAGAAGGACACTTACACATGAAAGGCTGTGTATATACTATGCAAGAAAGACCTGAAAGGCCCTATCTCTTACTGTGACTGCCCTGAGGGCTGTGCAAGTAAAGGCTAAGGCAAAGTTGTAAACTCCCTACTTTAGAATTGAAAACATATCCCAACACACACACACACACACACACACACACACACACACACACACACGCACGCACAGCACTTCGGCACAGGCTGGGACACCCGTTCACTCAGGCATTTAAAAATCCCTCTCTAACCACTAGCGGACCACTAAGCTAACCAAGCAACGACTCCAGGGGTAAAACCTGACAAAGGATAAAGACCACAGAATTAGTCCAGGAACATCACTAAACAAACAACAACAAATCCCAGGTGGACAGATGGAGGGGGGTAAAGAGGGGAATCTGATTTCCAGAGTTGCCACATTGTAATATTTAAAATATCCAATTTTCTAGGGAGACACACCCTTAAAAAAACCCCAAAATAGTAAAGTATGGCCACACACAGGAAAAAAAGCAGTCAACAGAAACTGTCTATGACACTGGTTTCCTAGATAAAGACTTTAAATTCACTTGTATAAATATGTTCAAAGATATAAAGAAAACCACATCTAAAGAACGAAGGTGTGAGAATTATTTCTTACCAATTAATAGAGAATATAAAAAAAGACCAAGCAGAAATTCTAGAGTTGAAAAGTACAATAACTGAAATAAACAATTCACTAGAGGGGCTCAACAGCAGATATGAACTGTCAGAAAAGTCAGTAAACTTGAAGACAGGTCAATTGAGATTATGCAGTCAGAGGGGCAGAAAGAAAAAAAAAATGAAGGAAAATGAATAAAGGTGCAGAAACCTGTAGGACGCCATCACGTGTACCAATATAGAAATGATGGGAGTTCCAGAAGAAGAGAAGAAATAGAAAGGGGTAGAAAGAACATTCAAAGACATAAAGATGAAAAACTTCCCAAACTTGTGAAAAACATCAATCTGCACATCCTAGAAGCTAAATGAATTCCTAGTAGACACACCATAATCAAAAAACGACAAAGATTCTTCTTTTGTTTTTTGAGATTTAAGCAGTAAGTATATCTAAATTCAAGTTTTTCTTTCTTTTTAAAAAATATTTATTTATTTATTTATTTGGCTGTGCCAGGTCTTAGTTGCACATAACAAATTTGAGGGCTTTCATAATCAAATTATCACTACTATCAACTGACTAAAATTGGATTAAAATTCGTCAAGAGATTTATTAATCCTTCATGTTGCAAAATTTCTATATTTAAAGTAGAAAATGCTTTAAAAATACCTCCTGAATGTTTTAAAAATAAATTTATCTTCCTTCATTTGATCATTTTCATTCTATTTCTGGACCGACATTGTATAGCAAAGTGCAAAATTATTATATAAGAATTGTTACTTTACTTGAGGAAATCTATTTTAATTTAGTAGTACTGGTGGATGACTCAAATGAAGATTTCAATGAATTTTAAAAACCAAAAAACATCCTGCGTATAGACTACAATCAGCTTAAACAGAAGGATCATTACTCACAAATAACTGGATACCCATCCCGGCTGGCACAGGCTGCTGCTAATATTCTTCCATTGTGGGAGAAAGCAAGACAAAAACATCCTCGCTCTCCTGCATTTAGTGAGAAGAGGTGCTTGTTTGGGATACGGCAAGCCTGAAAAACATACATTTTACCAATATAGAAGAAGAAACATGAAAATATGAAAGCTAGCTGTTAACTTCAATTATTGTAGCTGTTGCAGTTTCTGGTTTTTTAAAAAGTCCCTCTACTGTGATGCAGAGGAAGAAGAAAGCAAGTAAGCAAATGATGGAAAACCACAGTAAATTACTTTCAAAGCAGAGAATCACTTTCAATTCTCCAGAAAATTAAATGAATTTATACTCCATGCCTAACTAGCACTATTCACCCAAAATATGAATAGAAAATTTCAATATCTGATACTCCAAAGCTGTCACTACCACATTATTTTTATACAGCCACAAAAACGAATGTATGTTACACCCTTATTTCATGACAGCAACTAATAAGTGATTTTTGCTGAACCATAAACTTGTTCTGAGTCTATAAATGTCATATAGGCCTAGCTGAAGTCCATGATGTATGAATATTCATTCTCTTTCTTTTTTTCTCTCTTAAAATAACCACTATTTGTACTGCCTTCCAAAATGTATTTTCAAAGTAAATCAATCACCTCCTATTGATTTCTCATTCACTAATTTTATTAAAATTCCTTCATAATTTTTATGTTTCATTCCTTATTATCAGATGAAACCAAAACTTTCTGTGCATTATTATCTGCTGTAGAAAATACTACTTTTTTTTTTTTTTTTTTTTTTTGCGGTACGTGGGCCTCTCAGTGTTGTGGCCTCTCCCATTGCGGAGCACAGGCTCTGGACGCGCAGGCTCAGCAGTCATGGCTCACGGGCCCAGCCGCTCCGCAGCATGTGGGATCTCCCCGGACCGGGGCACGAACCCGTGCCCCCTGCATCGGCAGGCAGACTCTCAACCACTGTGCCACAAGGGAAGCCCACTACTTACTTTTATTTGTCCTAATTCTCTCTTTCAAACTTTTGTGAGCCTTAGTTCCTGTGTTTCTTATTATTCAAAAAGTTCAACTGAACATATATTGAGCCCTTACTATATGCCAAGAATGTGGCACTTTATTACAAATGTCTTTTTATATATTCATCACAGTAAACCTGTAATTATTATTACTATATATAGCTAATAAGGATTATTCAGAGGGTTAAGCCCAGCTTAACGGGCCGAGTCAAAGACTACTGGTTCAAGGGCCCGCTTTCTAGATTGGTATCAGCTTTTTCATAAGTAGCATCAAGATTTGGCAGCATTATGAGCAGCTACTAGAAAGGCAAAAAATTCAACAGACATTTATTAGGTGCCAATAATGTACCAGACACCATTTTCCCTCCATTCTCTATTGGGATGATATAGAAAAGGGAAAGGGGGATAAAAAGAAGACAAAAATTGAAGGAAAAGTTAGGAAGTTTTATAACCACTTGCTGCTGCTCTTAGAGGAGGAGATGTAGTTAAGGAAAACTCTGTGCCTCATCACTTAAGCCAAAATACTAACGGCACCATCATTTTCTTTGTATTCCCAGAGTTTGACACTGTACGCAGAAGAGGCACTTGATGATCGTTTAATAACAGCAATAAAGATCCTCAACATTTTCAACTCTTTCCCCTTCTTCACTACCTTGTCAGTCACTAACTCACACTAGGTCTTTCCTTTTGTATTTACCTCTTACTTCTCATTTTTGCCACCAATACCCCAAGGTATTGGGGTATTGGACCCTTCTCAAGGTTGGACCCTTCTCACCTCACACATCAATGACTGCAACGGCTACCTTTCTCTCATTCTGATGTATCCTACCTCAAGATCTACCTGCCATCGCCAGTGTTAATCTGTCCTAAAATACAACTGTTATCGTGCTTCCTCCCTACCTGAAACCTCCCATTATCTCTCAATCCCACACAATCAAATATTAGGCTACCTACCATTAGAGCCACTCCACAATGTGGGCCTAATCTATCACACCACTTTTACCTCTTATACAAACTTGGGTTTCCAGCCAGCCAAGTTTTCAGTGCCTGAGGAATACAGCAGGTGCTTTCCCATTTATTTACAACATTGCCACAATATGAAATACTCCTCCCTGTCCTCTTCACCCACTCCTAACTTTGTCATGCTTTAAAGTCTACCTCTAGTTCCACCAACATGTTGAATGAACCCTTCTTCCACCACTCCAGATCACCTTCTACATAGCTGCAATTCTCAAACTGTTTTAGTTTCAGGGTGCTTTACAGTCTTAAAAAAATTTTGAGGACTCCAAAAAGCTTTTGTTTATGTGGCTATATAAACAGATATTTATTATATTAGAAATTAAAATTGAGAAATTTTTAAAATATTTGTTAATCATTTAAAAAACAACAGAGCAAACCTATTAAATGTTAACATAAATAATTTCTTTTTATGAAAAATAACTACATAAAGTGGAATTGTTCTATATTTTTGAAAATCTTTTTAACATCTGGCTTAATAAAAGATAGCTGGAATTTCATAACTGCTTCTGCATTCACCCTCTTGTGATATCATGTATCATTTAGTCTCTGGAAAACTCCAGTGTATACTTGTGAGAGAATGAAAGTCAAAAAGAAAAACTAAATCCTTATGGAATCATTAGAATCATCATGATCTTATTATGAAAACAGACTGACTTCAACAGACCCCTTGAAAGTATCTCAGGACTCCCAGCAGTCCCCAAATCACACTTTGAGAACTACTGATCTAAACAATTATTTTTATAGCTATATTTCCTCAAGACTTCTTTGCAGCAAACCTGACAGTGAACAACACTGTAACCACTTCCCGTGTCCCCAACTGACGTGAAAGGTCCCCAAGGCCACAGTCTAAGTATTATTCTCTCCATATTATTATGTCTGAAGTATTTAAAATTGATTTTAAGATGTATCTGTAAAATTAGCCTCAGAAAGAAAGTCAGATATCATGCAAAACAAAATGTGAACAAGTCTAGGAAAATAGTCATTCTTTGTATATACTGAGTATATAAAATGAACCACTCCACTCTTTATGGAAATAAGAGATTTGCAAAACTTTATCAGTAATGCTTCTTGCCACTACAAAATATGCTAACCAAGTAAGAGAACTTTAGAAAAAGCTTAAATACAGCTCAACTTGTGGTAAAGATATATACATATACCTATCTCTATCAAAATGTGACTCAGGAAGAAGCCAGGAGCTATAAAAAAGTTCACGAATCCATAAATTGTAGATTTACGGGCTGAACTGTGTCCCTCCAAATTCATATGTTGAAACCCTAACCCCAGTACCTCAGAATGTAACAGTATTTGGATATAAGGTCTGTAAAGAGCTGATTAAGTTAAAATAAGGTTGCTAGGGTACAGCCCTAATCTGATAATAAGAAGAAGAGACACCAGTGATGCACGCACACAGAGAAAAGACCATGAAGACGCAGCAAGATGGCAGCTACCTGCCAGCCAATGAGAAAGGCCTCAGAGTAAATCAACGCTGCCAACCCTTAATCTTGGGACTTCCAGCCTCCAGAATTATGAGAAAGTACATTTCTGTTGTTTAAAAGGCCCAGTCTGTGATGTATTTTTATGGCAGCTCTGACAAACTAATAAAACTCCCCCGGTCACTAAAGAACTTAAGATAGTGTCTTTATGCACATGATAGGCACTCTATTATTATTTACCAAATGAATTAATAGAAAGACAAGATCATGGTTAAAAACAAGGATAATCTGGGAGTTTTAAGTAGGAAGCCAGTTACCATAGGAGCTGTTGGCGTTTTTAAGGTAAATGAGTAAATATCTAAATGAATCCAGTGTCAGAAACCACTTCACCTGCCCAGGCAGTCGTTTCCACTTCACCACTTCCTTTGAATCTTCTAATCCAGGTTCTGTGTCTACTGAACGTGCCTCATGGTGTTGTTCACAATACAATGGTTTACCCTTTTCTTCCTGAAGAGCCATCATAGAACGATAAGATGGCTTTATCTAAATATGTATAGAAAGTGAGAAAATGTATATATCACGTTAATCTTTTTCTCTTTTCTAGCATATATGGTTTCTAAAATATTGAAACAAACATTATAATATGAAAATGTTTTCAAAATGTAATCCAGAAAAAAATTCTACTTTTATTTGTACACTATTCTAAATAAAATAAAGGTTGCTTGAAATTACAGTCCTAAACCCAAAAGCCTTAAAAGTGGGAAGGAATAAAACAGAACTCCAATGGTTACATAAAATAGTTTTAGTAACTCTGTCTCTTTGTTTCTGCCTCTTCACCAATACCTACCAGATGTTATATTATGGCTCTGACATTGTACTATGGTATCTCTGGCTTTAGGATCATGAAACTGATAACATAAAGATCTAAAGATTTTTAAATCCTCCATTTCTTAAAATAGGTTTAACTACACTCAAACCAATGAAACCAACCCTATGGCCACATTTTATAATATCAACTACAGAATATGCAACTGGCCTGAAATGTCTTATAGCAATGAGACAAAAGCAAAAGTTTCACCTCATTTTAGGACAAATGCTTCGCTAAGATATTCATAATTTTAACCTATGTGAAACAGAAGTAGAAATATTACTTATTGATTATTTGAATAATATTGTAAAAAAATGTGCCTGTAATTCATGGGTCTGCAAGCTATAGTCTGGGCCAAATGTAGCCTGATGATGTTTTTGTAAATAAAGTTTTATTTGAACACATCCAAACCCATTTGTTTAGTTATCACCTACATATGTCTATGTAGCTACTTTCACGTTATAAAGGCAAGGTTGAGTGGCTGCAACAGAGACTGTATAGCCTACAAAGCCTAAACTATTTACTGTCTGGTCCTTTATGGAAAATATTTGTCAACTCCCACTTTAAATCATTCTCTTATCTTTAATTTTTAAGGATCAGTATTATTAAAAAAATATATTTTTTTCCTAAAACTGAAATCTATACTTAGTACTTAAAATTCATTTAAGTATCTTTTAAGTATCAGCTATTACAGGCTTAATATATAATCTCTGAAGGTCCCTTTCTATTTCAGAAGTCTATTAAAATAATTCTAAAGACTCTACCTTTTTAGAAATAGAAACATGTCACCATTTAATCTCAACAATGGAAGATATATTTTTTGCATGTGCTATTAACTTACACATTCTGGAACTTTTAATCCTCTTACAGTTACATACAACGTTGATGGATAACGATTTCTTGGACATTTTAACCACCACTCAAAAACCTCAACGACATTTGATTGGGATCGAGGCTTTGTGGGTGGGTAATACAGCTGCAAGCGAAGTTTCGAATTGATGTTTACATTTCCATTGGCTCCTAGAAGCTTAAAATAAGAATTCAAATAAAATGTTACCTTCATTGAAAATACAACCAATAAAGCAATAGTATATAGTCAAAAACTCATTTTAAAAAGATTAACATGGCATGCTGAAATTCTTTAGATTTGTAAAGCAGAGGAAAGAACACTGACACAGTTGGTCAAGCACAGTTCCAGGTCATTTTGACAAGACAGCCCAAATGACTTAAAATATCTTCCCAATGGCTGTCTTTTCCCCTATACAACTTCAGACTGTTGGTAAAGCATTTACATTACTGTGCTGGGTGTTACTTTGTTCAAAGGAGGTGATCAATACACATTTGTTTGTAATAATACTGTTTGTAATAAAGATTAAAATGCATATTATTTAAACACAAAAACAAATTTCCCATTTGTTCAGCATCAGTATTTTTAGTGGTAAAATTTCATGATGTTTAAAATTTTTAAAAAGTCAAAATTATTTTAAAAAAGTAATTAAGATACTTAAACTTGTTTGAGCCCCTTATTACATTTTTAAAATATTTTAGTTTACCCTCTTAAAAAGGTCTATTCAATCAAGAGAAACTATTAAACAAAACAACGTATGTTTCAGCTACATAAATGGAGATTCTTATGAGAAAAATAATGTCACCAACTCAAAATAGGTCCTCTTTCACTAGACTATGACTCAAGTAGAAAATACCTTTGCTAACTTTTGTGTCCTTTACAAATTAGTAGAGACAGCTGGGAGCTTTTGCAGCAGTTTAGGCAGGTGGAGCTGACAAACTCCAAGAGTAGGAAGGGACCGAGTACAGGGAATATTTAATAACTGTTACTGACTCATGCAACTTGGAAAGTAAAAACGAGAAGAATCAAGAAAGACTCTAAGGTAGCGCTATCCAACAGAACTTTCTGTGGTGATGGGCATGCTCTCTATTTGTGCCATGCAAAACAGTATCCATTAGTCATACATGGCTATCAAGCATTTGAAGTGTGGCTAGTGCAGCTGTGGAAATTAATCTTTAATTATATTTAATTTTAGCTAATTAATCTGAATTCAAATGGTCACTTATGACCTGTGGCTACCAAAACAGATAGGGCAGCTCTAAGGTTGTAAACTTGGGAGACTGGACAGATGGTGGTGCTACCAACTGAAGCAGCAGATGTGGAAAAGTTAAGAGATCTAGGGAAGATGTTCAGCTTGGGGGGGTCAGATATCTATGGGTCACCCAAGTTGAAATGTCTGAATTCTGAGGCACACACAAGAAAAGTGGGTCTAAGAAAAGTAGATTAAAGATGGAATCATGAGTAGGATTGATATTAAAGAGATAGGTGGTAGACCAGGAAGGAAACTGAAGGAACTGAAGGAATGGGATAAGGAAAATCAGGAAAGGATGGTGTCGAGAAAACCAAGGTAACAAGAGTTTCAAGAGAGTGATATCATGCACATAGGTGTGATAAAAGAAGAACTAGAAAATGTTCAATAATTTGGTAAATAGAAGTCATAGTGATATGTTTGGAGAAGCTTTAGTAGCTGAGGCAAAATCCAGATTGCAGTGTGTTCAGGAATGAGGCATCAATAAAGAAACAGAGTTGCCAAAAAATATAGCTCATCGTTTCCCTACCCCTCTCAGGGGAAGATGTAAAGTCAATGGAGGTCGTAAGCTGAGAGGTGATGTTATGATATAGAGGGGTAAAAAACCAGTTTCAAATTGAGCAATTGAGATGTTCAGTTGTTAAATATTAAACAGTCGAGATTCCCTTCATAAATTGTACTACTATCTGCCTGAAGTTTATTATAAGGGAATAATATCATTTTTAGAAGATATTTATTCCCCAGATTCTAAATCATACTTTCCATAAGTTGTATTAATATTCCCCAGGCAATTTAGTTTATACTAGTATGCTACTTAGTATGAGTAAACAACTAAGATTCAGCCAAGATCCTGCCATTATGATTACAAAACTACAAAGTGGAACTTGAATAAATAAGGCTTTATTATTTTTTAGTTTAAAAGATTAGTCATATATATGTGCTAAAAGAATCAAAAGCGCCTCTATCTGAGAATTAGGATAAAGTCTCATTTAAATCTGGACAAAGGTCCTTTGGGGTTCATTTGGACCACTATGATAACTTTACAGTTATCTAGGACAGTCCTGGAACCAATGGTATAGGTTTTAAAACATTCACTTTTTAATTTGATTCATGCCACTTTCTCAATAGATATTCACGGAGCACTTTCTATGTGCCATTAATATGCGGAGAGTGATGATATTATAAAATAGAGAGTTTGAAGAGTGATATATTAAATGCAAAGAGATCTGGTAAAATAAGGACTAAAATATGTTCAACAAATTGGCCAAAAAGAATCACCAGTGACTTGAAAAGCTTACAGTCTAATGAAAGAGATATGTGTTCTAATAGAGGATGCACACAGAATAATGTACACTTTATTCCTGACTGCCATTTATATCAATGGCATAAAGTGGATAAATAAATAAAACTTAATATGACACAAAGGTAAAAATGCTGTGAAATACATTGTTTCCCAAGTGCAGTTTACAGTAAATACTGCAGTTTTGCACAAACCATAGCATAAAAGGAATGAAAAGTTTCTAATAAGACCACAAGATGGCAATGTTTACTATGTGAAAGTGACCTTCTTTGCAGTTTTTTTGTTTGTTTTTATTTTTGCCTTTTTCTTTTTTATTTGGTATGAGAGGGGGTCTAGAAAAAGGTATAACAGGTTATAGAAGGGAGATTTTAGAAGGTACAATGGACTAAGTGATTCTTCAGCCTATCAGACTGCCATTCAGCAAGCAGACTGCACCTCTCCTCAAGCCTCTAACCCACAACATGGATTAAGTGCCCCATCTGGGTCTTCGCAGCATCTACTCCATAGCACATAATCACATAGGTAATACGTTTATACTGAACTGGAGGGCAAGAACAATGTCTAATTTATCTATGAATGCCCTATATTTAGCAGAGCACCTGGCATTTCATAGACTATTTTCATAGACTATTTACCATATACATTTCAAATAGTAAATACTTGTTGAATGGATGGATGCACAAATGGAAAAGTTTTATAAGACAATACAAAACAGGTTAATTACTCAAGACATTTTAAAACTCAAATTTACGTTTAAAGTCAGAAATAAAAGAATTATGTAAGTAAAATGCCTTTTTAAACATTAATCTATCCACGTCTTTCATCTCTGCTGAAACATCCTAGTCAAGACACCATCATTTTATACCTAGACTACAGCAAGAATTTTCTACCTTGATTTCCAGTACATACCTTTGTACCCTCTCTAATCCATTCTCCACTCAGTAAAGTAATCTTTCTAACAAATAAATCAGATTATTTCATCCTTTTGTTTAAAATTCTTAAATGGCTTCCCATTACTTTTTTTTTTTTTTTTTTTTTTTTGCGGTATGCAGACCTCTCACTGTTGTGGCCTCTCCCATTGCGGAACACAGGCTCCGGACACGCAGGCTCAGCGGCCATGGCCCACGGGCCCAGCCGCTCTGCGGCATGTGGGATCTTCCCCGACTGGGGCACAAACCCGTGTCCCCTGCATCAGCAGGCGGACTCTCAACCACTGCGCCACCAGGGAAGCCCCCCATTACTCTTTAAAGTTTATAATGGTGCCCTGTTGCTATAATGGCTCAAAGACCTTGTATTATCAAGGCCCTGTCTACCTCAGCAAGCTCTTCAGGCACCATTTCCCCTTCAGTCTCTGTCCTCCAATCTTAGTGGCCTTCTTGTGGTTATCTAGGTATTCCTTGTTCCTTCCAACATCAGGGTCTTTGCATAGCCTGTAGCCTCTACCTAGAACTCTCTCTTTCCCACTACTGCCATCCAGCTCATGCTCAGGTTCAATGTCTCTTCTGCAGGAGACCTTTTCCTGACCCTGCAGGATGTTTTCATCATCTACCCCATCCAACTTGAGAGTATTTATAAAAATTGTAATAAATGCTAAGTTGTATAATCAATGGTTTTATGTCTGTTTTTCTTGCTAGAATATGAAGGCCATGAGGTCAAGGAGTTTATCTTCTTTGTTCACTGACTAGAACAGTGGCTGGCACATAAATAATAAATAATTTGTTGAGTTGAATAAATGAGGTCAGGGCTGTGTGTGTCTTTCTCTGTGCTGGATCCTTAGAGCCAAATAGTGTACCTGGCACACACTAAGCATTCAATAAATATTTAAGAATCTGAATGAGCATCACCTGAGCTTGAATTAATAACTCTTTACCATGGCAATCTTACCTCCTTATCGTAACTCCTTATATGAAACCAAACTGACTTGGAAAAAAGTAGCGCATCAGATTTGAAGATTATTTTAAACATTCTTTAAAATGGATGAAAAACATACCTTGAGAAATGCCCAGGCGATTTTCCGGAAGCCACATTCTTGGTTTCGAATTTCAGAGCTGTTCTTAATTTCTTCCATGCTTAAGAAATCAAGAATCTGTAAATAAGCATAACAAATTACTTCACAGTATACTAAGCTATCTAAAATTTAATATTTCCTAATAATGTATTATTAAATTTTTAAAAATCCTCCCTTAGAGAAGAAAAACATTTTTATTTCATCTCACTCACTTTTGAGTTAACTCATCCAGTTAGTAAGGTCCATTTTTTGACCACTTTATCTTTTATCAATAAATCTTTAAGATTTATTTAAAATTCAAGACAAAGCATTAATTACCTCAAATATAGTCCTGGCAAAAATACACCAGGCACAAAATTCTTAAGCTTTGCTCTTTTTTTAATGTATGAGCGCAGACTTCAAAGAATTGTTTGTTTAAAAAACTCATGGCCTTAATCTGTGGGTTTTTCCTTGGATCAGCTTCCTGAAATTGGGTATTTTCTCTTTGGATATATGTTGTCATTAGGCTTCTCAAGAGAACTTCTTTCATATCTCTACCCTGACTGGATATTAAAGCTCATGGATTTGCAACCAACCTGCCCCAGAGACTACATGTATTCTAGGTACATGTCAGAGACTACCACTTACTGGTGCTTATCAAAAGCTCAGCTGAGATAACAAATCTTTACAGAGGACTGCTTAAAACATAATATGCACTCCATTTATTCCTCTTCTTTATATACTTAAACTTGTCTTCAATGTAATACATTCTCAGTGAAAAAAATAATGACAGTATAAGAAAAATATATAATAAAGTAAAAACTTGTAATCCAGACCCATAGCTGATCAACATTAACATCTAGTTTATAGGTATCTAAACCCTTTTGTGTGTTCCAATGCTATCTGCAAACTATTTTCATGTAATATATAGTGGATAGCTCGAGTCAATACATACATATGTATACCATCATGTTAATGGCTGCCTAGTATTCTTCTGTATTAGAAATATCATAAATTTAATAAAAAAACATAATTTATTTAACCAAACCTCTTGCTAATTGAAGAGATCTGTTTCCTTAAAATTTCTGCTATTATAAACATTGCTTAAATAAATATCCTTACACACACATCTTTGTGCATTTGTCATTTTTCCCTTAGGTGAAATACCTGAAAATGGAATAATAGCTTTAAGAACTTCTGATAGATATTATCGAGTGGTCCTCAATACACCATTAAAAAGTTGAAATCAAAAATTAGTTTTGTAGACAATAACATTTTATGTCAAACCTTAAGAATCATCCGGGCTTCCCTGGTGGCGCAGTGGTTGAGAATCTGCCTGCTAATGCAGGGACACGGGTTCGAGCCCTGGTTTGGAAGATCCCACATGCCGTGGAGCAACTGGGCCCGTGAGCCACAACTACTGAGCCTGCGCGTCTGGAGCCTGTGCTCCGCAACAAGAGAGGCCCCGATAGCGAGAGGCCCACGCACTACAATGAAGAGTGGCCCCCGCTTGCCACAACTAGTAAAAGCCCTCACACAGAAACGAAGACCCAACACAGCCCAAAATAAATAAATAAATTTAAAAATAAATTAATTTTAAAAAAAAGACTTGGGTTTAACACCCAAAAAAAAATTAAAAAAAAAAAGAATCAACCAAAAGTGTTTATAATTCAACAACCTAACTTTCTTAAATCTCATAATATTATTAAAATGAGTATAAAATAATATTATGATAATGGAGGACAAATTTCTATGACAAAGAAACAGTACCTTTATATACAAATTATATCATTTTTTTAAAAAGCATGGCTTTGTACAAATCATACAACATAATCACAATTGTAAATGGTGGATTCATACCATAAGTACACTAGATCATCTGAAAGTTAAGGATCATAAAAACAAGTGACTCTACAAAATAAGTTATTGGCCCTGGTCATGCCTTGCTTTTCCCATGCTAAAATTCCCCATCTTGCTTAAACTGGAGGAGAGGCTTTCTCTCCTTTCCTTTGCTTATGGAGAGATAACATGAAGTAGGGAAAAGAAATGTGGTATTTTAGATTCAAATTATCTTTAAATACTAATTACCTTCATCTAAAACTGGAGTAACTCTGGAATAATCACTTTATACTTTGAGCCTTCATTTCCTTTGCAGTAAAAAATTAGAAATAATAAGTCAGCTAATATCCAAACTATGTAAAAAACTCTTACAACTCAATAGTAAAAAAATAATCGGATTAAAAAGTGGGCAGAAGATACGAAGAGACATTTTTCTAAAGAAGACATCTGGCCAACAGGTATATGAAAAGATGCTCTACATCAAACATCATCAGAAAGATGCAAGTCAAAACCACAGTGGGATGCCACCTCACTCCTGTTAGAATGGCTATCATCAAAAAGATTAGAACGAGTGTTGGTAAGGATGTAGAGAAAAGAGAACCCTCGTGCACTGCTGGTAGGCATGTAAACTGGTGAGGCTACTGTGGAAAACAATACGGAGGTTCCTCAAAAAATCAAAAGTAGAACTACCATATGATCCAGCAATTTCACTTCTAGGCATTTATCCAAAAAACCCACAAAAACCCTAATGCAAAATTGTTCATTGCAGCATTATTTACAGTACAGATGTGGAAACAACTTACATGTCCACTGATGAATGAATGCATGAAGAAATTGTGGTATACACACACACAGACACACACACATACACACACACACACACACACACAAAATGGAATATTATTAAGCCATAAAAAACAATGAAATTTTGCCATTTGTGACAACATGGATGGATCCCAAGGGCATTATGCTAAGTAAAATACGTCAGAGAAAGACAAATACTGTATGATCTCTCTAATATGTGGAATCTAAACAAATAAACTAACCAAGATAATAGATACAAGAACAGACTGATGGTTGCTAGGGGCGGGGGGTGGGGGTTAAGAGAATAGGCGAACTGGTTTGGGTTTTTTTTAGTTTAAATAAATTTAATTCTTTAAAAAAGGTCAGCTCACAGGCGCTCTACTCCATAAAGCTTTCCCTGACTGCTATGACCCTCCACTAACCCTTGACATCTAAGAAGTTCTACTTCATTTTGGTTATATGATACATTGTATTAGTCAAGCGATCTGTGTATTTTCTTCTTTATTTCTCCTAGTAGTATACAAAATCTTAGGAAGTCTGATACAGTTAAATGAGTTTATTCTTTGTGAAGAGGGTTAAAAATGGAAGGCTGCTTAGACATAGATTAGATTCATCACTTCAGTGAATAGTCATGGCATTGTTGTAAGGATTAAATAATACAGAGTAAATCAAATGGCTAACTACTTGTACTAGTAAAGGCTCAGCAAAGACACGATTACTTGTATCTCCATAGCACATTACAAATACATTATTCCTAGAGGTCAAATTCTCACACTACTTTGTTGTATTATTGATCTACTAAAATAATAGCTTATATTTGTGCTATTAAAATATTAACTAAAATTTAGTTTAAACTGCTCTATTCAATTCATACCTCAAAGAACAGGATGACTTTAGGACTCTCATCAAAATCTCGAAGCAAATAGGGAAAGTTTTCATTAAATATAATTTGTTCTTCCCACTCTGGAAGTCTTGATTTTAACTGTTTAAAGTCATAAGGCTGGGTCATAATAGGAAGAATATAATCCACATTCTCTTTTTCATAGTAAGATGAAACAGGCCGTTCACTGTTCAAAAAAGATACTTCCATTAACACAGTTCTTTACAATTTTAAGGCAAGAAAAAAATAGAGTGATAGAGTGTTCAAGATAATAAATAGCCATGTGTTCAAGATGATAAACAGCCATGATACATAAGGAAAAAAATTTTATCTATCTAGAAAACTACAAATTTTATGCGACGTAAAAGTAGTAATATCTTAGTTTCATCTTGTATTTACATACTATCAGTCAGTTTCATAGAATTACTTTATTATTTACACACAAATTGAGAGGTGTGATTACACCTTTGGCATACAAAGCTGGAATTAAGTAACACCTTCAGAATCTTAATGAGTTTGTGATAAATTAGTACATTAGATTTAAATAACAAAATGATCACAATAGGATTGTAAGTACTTTGAGGTGTGTCATATTTTCTTTGTATGCTCCAAGACAAATGAATAAATGAATAACATTTCTGATAATTTTCAAGTTTCCCAGGCCTGCCATTTTTCCAAACAAATAATTTTTTTTGAATTCTAGTACTGTCATTTATTTTATCAATATTATACTTCCTATTTGGGCCTTCCAACACGTATTAGCTATAGAATTAATATTAGGAAAAATTAAATTCAAGACATTTGTCTCATCTGAGGCACAGATAACATATTAACTTCAAAAGAAAAAAATGAGGTTAGAGACAATTAAAGCAGTGCCACATCAGATGACTTACAATGCAAGTTAAATGCCACACAATGAAAGTTAAGCTTGGGAGAAACTCTCTCAACTCCCCTTCACTTAAAATGAATTACTGAATTAACACATGTTCTCCATTTCTTCTATAAAACATACTGATCAATATCAATGGTTGATGAACACCTACAATTAGTATACCATTCTCTAATACAAATCTATATATAGCTCTATTCCCATTGACTGTCAATGGCAGAAAAGAGACTTCTATGGTAGACAGTTTCAATTTCAAGGGTTGGCTGCACAATTTAAAAAATTACCTGTCATCTTTCTTGACATATTGACCAGTATTCTCATCAACCACATGAATTTTCACCATCGGGTGAGAAATCATAAAATCTGACTTAAGCCGATCAGTTCGGTGAATGTAAACTCCCAGGACAAGGTCATCATCAAGCAAACATTTGGGATAAACTGGACTATCTCGGCTTGTTATTTCATGAACACCGTCACCATCAGTGTCTTCATTATCATCTGAAACTACATGCATGGAAGAAAATCAATGTTATAATTAATTGTTCCCATAACAATATACTCAACAATAAACACTGAATTTACAGATTATCTAATCCTAGTGATCCATGATTATTTGTCTTTGTTAACAAAGGCACTTCAAGGAAAAAGAAAGAAAAAGCCAGATAATAGCAGACTACACTCTGAGAGTAAATATTGCATTTACTAATGCACTAAAATAGGGTGAGGTATCTTTCTTTTTTTCCCTAACAAGGACTAACAACACAGAAAGAAAACAATGAGAGCCAAAGACAAAAAAGTAATTTCATTTAGAAATTTTCTAAGTGGAATATGTATCACTCAAATTTCTGCTTCTGGGTAGGATGCAGTAGGATGTTGCAGGTCAATGTTTCTGGTAACAACAACTTGAAAAAGCCAAATAAAATTTGAAAACCTTATTTTTAAAGGCATCAGAAAAGTAGAGAAACAATGTATAGTAGATGGACTAAAATTCCAGAGAGGGAGAATCAATCGGGGGTAAGCTGATGGACTGGCAACTGTTTCAGTGTCTGGGGACATTTGCTGATTAGCATATGAGCAGAGGACCCAAGAAGAAGGTCACTACTGGGAGAAAGAGTAACCAGCAAAATTTTTAGTGGGTGCATGGGGTTAAGTGATAAAATCAGCCTCAAACACAAGGCCAATGTGAGAGGCTAAAGCGGTAGTAAAATCTCCCAGTCTTGTGGTACTAGGAAACAACGACCCACCAGAGGGAGGGGCCTGAAACGAAACAGGCAAGGAGGAAGCCCTGGAGGGCATGGTCATTTTATGCCTACAGCCACTTTTCACCTGGGGTCACTTACCAATTCTGGGCGCATCTAGAGGTTGAGAATCCAGGCGTACCCCCTGGCAGAAGGCCCCTACTGGGGGACAGAGAAACCAGCAGAGATTTTGGCATTCACGCAGGGCTGGAGTGACAAAATTGGAGACTTCAGGGGCCTCAAACACACGGCCAGTCTCTCCCTCAAGACATTTGCCAAAATTTGAAGTTGCATGGGGCAGAAGGCTAAAGGACTAAGCTGAGACCTCTGAAAGGCAAAACTGAATCTCCCAAAGTCTTTTAGGGTGGACAAGACAAATACCTGCCAGGCTCTCAATCTGAAACACCTGGAAGGGCACATCCTAGGAACAGGGCAAATCAGAGATAGAGTCTTACCAAAACTGCAACCCAGATCTGACTTAGCTCAGATTAGTTGAAATCAGTTGCCCACCCTGTCTGCCTAAAAGTGGAAAGAGGAAACCCTCTCTAGTGGAAGATAAAATCATCTGGAGCCTCTGGGATTCTATACACCATGTCCAGCATATAATACAAAAGTTACTAGACATAAAAGAGGCAAGACCGTATGACCAATAACCAGGAGAAAACACAGAAAACAGAAGCAGACCCACAGATGATTCAGCCTGGAGTTAGCACAGGAAAGACAGACAAAATTATTTTTAAAAATAGAGACTTTCTACAGAGAATTAAAACTCATAAAAATAACAGGCATTATGGAACTGAAAAATGTCTGAAATTAAGAATTCAATGGATGTGTCTAAAAGCATACTGGACACAAAGGAAGACATTATTAGTGAACTAGAAGAAAAATCAATATAAATATCCAAACCAAAGCATAATGGAAAAAAAAACAAAAGAATATGGGGGAAAAAGAAACATAAGAAACATGTGGACAATCTCAAAAGAGTTTGTGAAATTATAATCTAGAAAAACAGGAGAGGATGATGAAGAAGCCATATTTAAAGAAATAATGACTAAGAATTTTCCACAACTGATAAACGATATCAATCAGTAAACTCTAAGCAGGGTGAATTCCATCAAAGCTATATTTAGGCATAGCATGATAAAACGTTGAAACCAAAGACAAAAGGGAAATCTAAAGAGCAGCCAGAGGGAAAAAAAAGACAACAGTCCCCTCAAAGGGACAGAAATAAGACTGCAGTTGGGAACAAAAATGATGGAAGCCAGAAGACAACTGTATGATTTCCTGTAACCTAAAATTATATATTAGTAAATATGCTTCAAAAATGAAGGTAAAGGCATTTTAACACAACAAAATCTGAGTGAATTAGCAGGCCTGCACTAAGAGAGAGAATAAACTGAATTCTTCAAGCAGATGAAAAATGGAAATAAAGGAAAAAGTAAATTTGGGGGTGAATATAAATTAATATCAACTGTACAAAATGGTAACTGTAACATCTGTGAAATTTAAAATATATATAGGCCTAAAATACAGGATAAGAACCTAGAAGGCAGGAGGGGGGATAGATGAAGAGAAAGAAAGCACCTGACAAAATCCAAATGGAGTCAAACTATTCTCATGTTTTAGTAGTGTCGGGGAAGTGTATTCTGTTAGGGAGTTAGTTTGTATTAGACTATAATAAGTCAAGAATAAACTTAATGTTCTTCAGGGTATCAGACAGTAGAAATATGTGTAATTAATAAGTTAATAAGTTAATAGAAGGAACAAAATTTTTAAAGTGACCTGAATAATTCAAAAGAAGGCAAGCAGAATAAGGAACATAAAACACTTAGGTCAGGGCTTCCCTGGTGGCACAGTGGTTGAGAGTCCGCCTGCCGATGCAGGGGACACGGGTTCGAGCCCTGGTCTGGGAAGATCCCACATGCCGCGGAGCAACTGGACCCATGAGCCACAACTACTGAGCCTGCGCGTCTGGAGCCTGTGCTCTGCAACAAGAGAGGCCCACGCACCGCGATGAAGAGTGGCCCCCGCTCGCCACAACTAGAGAAAGCCCTCGCACAGAAACAAAGACCCAACACAGCCAAAAATAATAAATAAATAAATAAAAATTAAAAAAAAAAACACTTAGGTCATATGGAAAAACTAACAGTGAGGTGATAAATATAAGGACACAGAAAGGTCGCAAACAAGAGGATATTGGGGGAGGCACAAGAGCACTTCACATTTATTGGGCACCTGTCCCCAAGGAGTTCACAGCCTGGGGGCTGAGACCCCACATGTGCTGGAGTAGGAGAAGAAAAGAGGTGAAGTCAAAAAGGAAAGGAATACAGACATACTGTGGCCCAAACAAAGGAAGTACAAAGAAGGCACAAACAGGGAGCCTAGGGGCTAGTAGAGGAATGAAGTACTGGCAAGCCCTGCCTAGACCTGGAGACCATGAACCAAGCACAGATTTGAAGGCTGTCCTTTCTCAACCAGGTTGGCACCACCTAGGGGTACACTGTGGATGATGCTGGAGAAATGAGGAAGGGAAAAATGTACTATGCAAACTCAGACCATAAGTAGACTTTAAGGGAGAATGGTTACCAGAGATAAAGAAGGACACTGCATAATGACTGCTATAGACTGAATGCCTATGACTCCCCAAAATTCATATGTTGAACTCCTAACCTTCAATGAAATAGTATTAAGAGGTTGGGCCTTCAGAAAGTGATTAGGTCATGAGGGTAGAGCCTTCATGAATGGGATTACTGCCCTTATAAAAGAGAACCCAGAGAGCTCTCTTGCGCCTTCCACATTGAATCTGCAGGCATCTTGATCTTGGATTTCACAGCCTCCAGAACCATGAAGAATAAATGTTTATAGTTTAAGCCATTCAGTCATGGTATTTTGTTATAGCAGCCTGAATGAACTAAAACAATAATAAAAGTGTCAATTTGACAGCAAGATATAACAATCCTAAGCACGTATATATATTCAATAACATAGCTCCAAAATATATAAAGAAAAAAATGACAGAAATAAAAACAGAAATGCAAAATAATAGTGGGAATTTTAATACTCATCTCAGTAGCTAATACAATAAGCAGACAAAAACAAAAAATCAGTAAGATGAGAACACAATAAACTTGATGTGATATACACAGGACACCACCGCACCCAATAACATCAGAATCCATGTTCTTTTCAAAGTGCACGTGGCATATTTACCAAATCGATCATAAGGTGGTCATAAAGAAAGCTGTGATAAATTCTAAAGATTGAAATCATTCACAATATGTTCTTTGACAACCATGGAAGATAAAAACCAAAAAAAAAAAAAGATAACTAGAAAATCACCTGCTGCCTGAAACTAAACAATATGCTTCTAAATAATGAATGATCGAAGGAAAAATTTAAATAGAAATTAGGAAATATTTTTATGGAATGATAATGAATACAGAACATATCAAAAATTTGTGGGATGCAGATAAAGTAGTGCTTAGATGGTAACTTAATGTGTTAGATGCATACAAAGGAAGACTGAAATCTTAAAAAATCCACCTGTAAAGCTAGAAATCAACAGCAACTCAAACCCAAAGAAAGTAGAAAAAAGGAAATAATATAGATAGAAGAAATTACCAAAATCATACACAAATGTATAACAGAAATAAAAGCTAGAGGTTGGTCCTTTAAAAGTATTTATAAATTGAAAATCCTGAGACTAATGAAGAAATAGAAGGAATCTAATTACCAATATCAAGGGGTACCCTTTCAGATACTATAGACATACAAAATTTGAAAATCCATATTAAATGGACAAATTCCTCAAAAAATACAGTCTATCAAAGCTGACAGAAGAAATGGAAAATATGAAGAGTCTGGTATTTATGAAAGAAACTAAATCTGATTTAAAATTCTTTCCACAAAGAAAACCTTGGCCTAAGAGGCTTTATTAGTAAATTCTTCAAACATTTAAGGAAGACGTAACACCAATTTATACAAATACTTACAGAGAATTGAAAAGGAAAGTATTTCCCAATTCCTTTTGAGACCACCAAAACCCTGATATTAAAAACTCTGTGTATTTTAAGAAAGAGTAGTACAAACCAATCTCTCTCATGACTACAGTTACAAAAATCCTTAACAAAGTATCAGCAAATCAAATCCAGTAATAGATTTTTAAAAAGAGAGCTACTACACCACAACAAAGTGGGTGCCCCCCACTTCTGCCAGAAACATAAAGATGGCTTAATAATCAAATAACGATTAACCACATTAATAGAAAAAAGGGTGAAAATTAATATGATTATGTTGATAGATGCAGAAAAAGCACCTGATAAAATTCAGTATCTAGTCATAATAATAATAAACTATTAGCCAATTAGGAATAGCCAGTAATTAATCCAATAAGAGGTATTTACAAAAAAACCTACAGCAAACATCACAGTCAGTGGTGAAATAATGGAAGCTTTCCCCAAGGCTGAGAGCTAGAGAAGGATACTTGTTATTGTCACTTCTATCTAACACTGTAATCAAAGTCCTAGCCAGTGTTATCAAGGTAAGAATAAGGAGTAAGACATAAGAACTAAAAAAGAAGCAATAAAACTATCATTATTAACAGAAAGACCTATTATAAAGCTATAGAACTAAGACATGGTGGTGGTGGTGGTGCAAACCATCTAAGGATAGAGACTAGTGAAAACTGACCCACTTACACAGTCATGTTATTTATGATAAAAGTGACACTGAAATGCAGAGGAAAAGCTCTCTTCAGTAAATGGTACTAGGTCAATTATATATTCATACGAGAAAAAAATGGGTCTGGACCACTACCACTATTAAAAATCAATACCAGATAAACCGGAAATCTAAATGTGAAAAGTGAAACAAAAAAACTTTTAGAAAATAATATACAGAGAAACATCTTCAGGACTTGGGAAAGATCTCTAAAATCACAGAAAGCACTTAACATCGAAGGGAAAAATGGATACACTGGGCTATATAAAATTTTTAAATTCCGTTTTTCAAAAGATACCAGTAGGAGAAAAATTATAAAACCCAGAGTGGGAAGATATTTGCAATATATATATGTATTTATATCTGAGAAAAGACTGCTATCTAGTTATATAAAATATTCTTACAAATTAATTATAAAAAGGCAGACAATTCCATTTCTTAAAAAAATACACAGAAGATGTGAACAAATTTACACTGAAGGAATCCAAGTAGTCAATTAACATGAATAAGATGCTCAACTTCACTAGTTACCATGGAAATCAAATCAAAGTCAACAGGGAATAATCACTAAACACTCCTAAGAATCACTAAAATTTTAAAACACTGACAATATAAATATTGGTGAAGATGTAGAGTAATGGAAGCTCTCAAATACTGCTAGTATCAATTGGTAACCCAAGTCTGGAAAGGGAGAAGTGCCTGTTAAAGTGAAAAATATACATACTCTATGGCATAACAAGAATGCCAAGAATGTGCCCAAGGAAAATGTATACACGTGCTCACCAAAGATGTGAACAGAATGTTCATTATAGCTTTATTTATAATCGCTTAATACTAGAAACACCTCAAATGTCCATCAACAGAATAGGTAATTAATTGTGGTATATTCACACAACGGGTATCTATACAGTACAAATACAGGACTGATGAGGCATAAGCTCAAGTGCATGCAACAACAGTATAAATTTCACAAAAATAATTTTGAGCAAAAAAAGCCAGACACAAAGAGCACAGTATTTATTGTTCTATTTATATTAAAGCAGAAAAACCAGGAAAAATTGGCTATGTGTTCGATGAAAAGGCAGCGTTTACTCCTGTAGGATAATGAACAGGAAGGGAACTTGTGGGGGCTTCTGGGTGCTAATGATGCTCTGGCTCTTAATTTGGATGATGACTTTACAGACACGTTCAGTTTGTGAAAATCCACTAAGTAGTATACTTGTAACATGTACATTTTACTTTTTAAAAAATTAATTATGGAACCACAAAACACCATAAATTGCATCATCCAATGAATAAGTACCATAAAGTCTAAAATTGCCTATTTTAGTCCCAATTTTTGGCCAGTTAAATGGGAATTGAAAAGGAAAAAAAAAAAAAGAAACGTAACAAGCAGAAGAAAGGCAAGAATAAGTAAAGAAAAATAAGAAAAATGAAATGAGTAAAGAGGACGGTAGAAAGCAAGAGGTAAAATGAAAAGTGGGCAGGAAGGAGAGAAGCTGAATTAGGAGAAATTGTGAAGATACCATGTTTGACAGTGGGATGCAGCTTTAACATCTGAAATGTTTATCGGTTGTTGACCATTTTATAGCTTTCAGTGCTGTAAGTCTTAATTATTTAGGGGCAATAACATAAAGAAGAAATCTTCTATGCCACAATAGCAACAACAAAGTCAATGTCATTCTAGAGGTGAATCAAGTCGTTAATTAGAGATGACTCAAGTAAGACTAACTCATCACAGAGGTCCACAGTTAAAAATAAATGTTATAATCTGGACGAATCCAAGAATAAGTACCAACTATTCTATATTGGATTTTTTTCAATTATATCCTTTGGAACTAGATTTTCTTTAGTCTTAAGGACTAACAGTCCTAGAATCAAGTTATTCTTACCAAGGCACACGTTTTTCATTTAATTTGGGTAACAAACCTGGTTTAGTCGTCTTCTTTTTTTTCGGTTTGGATTTTGCATCATCTTGCACATTGTCTTCTACATTTTGTTCCTTTGAGCTTATTTCATCATCTTGATGAGAATCTGAAGTAACTGCTCCAACTGGAGATTCCTTCTTTTGTTCACCTTCAACTGGGTCATCAGAGATGATCAATGTACTGCAAATATAATCCAAGTTCAAGCCATTGGAAATGTACCATTATTATTATTACTGTGCAGCAAACTAAACAGTGAACAGAGGCAAAGATAATCCTAAAATCAATATTATTTCCTGCTGGGAGATACATATATTTTCTTACACACAAAAATGGTTGGCTGCCAAACTAGGTATTATGTGTACTCAGTTACGCTTGGTGATACATTATATACCCCATGAGCCACATTAAACTCATCTCTAAACTCCAGGGAAAAGTGAAATTGTATTTTACGATTGATGGATCTGTTTTTTGTTTGTTTGTTTTTGCGGTACGCGGGCCTCTCACTGTTGTGGCCTCTCCCTTTGCGGAGCACAGGCTCCGGACGCCCAGGCTCAGCAGCCATGGCACATGGGCCCAGCCGCTCAGCGGCCATGGCGCACGGGCCCAGCCACTCCGCGGCATGTGGGATCTTCCCAGGCCGAGGCACGAACCTGTGTCCCCTGCATCGGCAGGCGGACTCTCAACCACTGCGCCACCAGGGAAGCCCGATGGATCTGTTTTTACATAGGATTGTCAAATCATCCTCACTCTACTGCCAAGTAAATAAACAATGAACAAATTTCTAAATTACTTTATTTAAAAGCAAAAAAAGTGTTCTAATTTTGTTTGTTCTGTTTTCAAGAGGCTTCAGATAGTTAACTTTTGATTTCTATGTAAAAATTAATTTGTGTTTTCCAATGTTTGGTGTGTCACTACATTTTCAGAAGGCTATTATTAAAATTAAAATATGTATCACATGAACTACTAAATGGCAAGGGGTGGCAGCCTAGAAGCATACTGAGTTGTAAAGAGAAACCAGCCTATTAAAGTTTGTGATTTATCAAGTAAAAAAGAAATCTGCATTTAATAATCAAAAATTGACTTCCAATATATTTAGTCATATTTCAAAACAAAGAGGTTGAGAAATAAAGAGTAATGTCTCAAACTAGTCATTCCAGAAAGCATGTTATTTTATCACATCATCAAATACTATTATTTAAAGAGAACAATTACCCTTTGTATGCTGTTGTCAGGTAAAGCATGGTTTTATTTAAAACTCATGAACTGATCTTACTGAGTATGACTTACACTTCATAATAGATATGGCAGTTATGAGAAGAAATAGGATTTATGGTATACTGTAGCAAGCAGCCTTTAAGGTGGTCCCCAATGATCCCTGCCTCTTGATAGTCATATCTTTGTGTAATCTCCTTCCTTGATCGTGGGCTGGACCTAGCGACTTACTTCTAATAGACAGAATACAGGAAAAGTAATTGGTGCTACTTCTAAGATTAGGTTCCAAAAAGACTGTGACTTTGGTCTTGCTTTTTCCCTCTCAGAGCCCTTGCTTGGGGGAAGCAAGTGGCCCTGCTGTGAGTAGCCCACATGAAAAGGTCCATGTGGCAAGGACCTGATGTCTCTGGTCAAAAGCCAGTCAGGACCTGAGACCTGCTAATGGCCATATGAGTGAGTTTAGCAGTGGATCATCCAAGTCTTCCAACAGCTGCATCATTTGGCAGATCTTCCCCAGCCAAGCCTTGAGATGACTGCAGCTCCAGCTGACATCCTGACTGTAGCCTGTGAGACCCTGAGTCAGAGGCACCCAGCTAAGCCATGTGCAGATTCCTGAGCCACAGAAACTGTGAGACAATATGTGTTTGTTGTTTTGAGCTGTTAAATTCTGGGGTAACCTGTTAATGCAGCAACCGATAACTAATTCACATACTAACGTGTCCCTGTTAGCAACTCTATTTGCCCTCTCTTTGCTACAACTGGTTGTCTAGCTTTTGATAAGAAGGGAATTATTTTTAGATGAGGACATTAAGGGAAACTGACACTGAATGCCAGAGAATAGTCAAATACAGACTGTTCCCACCTCAAGCTGTTTATCCAGATGTAGATTATGAAAAACAAATTTAATCAGAGTAGTTAAAAGATTTTTTTTGTCTTGTTTTCCCCAAGGAGGGACATATAAATATGAATATACTCACAGATGCTCACATTGTATATGTAAGCATATATGTATAAGCATTGTATATAAAAAAAGACTAAAGGAGGGCTCCCCTGGTGGCGCAGTGGTTGAGAGTCCACCTGCCAACGCAGGGGACACGGGTTCGTGCCCCGGTCCGGGAAGATCCCACATGCCGCAGAGCGGCTGGGCCTGTAAGCCATGGCCGCTGAGCCTGCGCGTCCGGAGCCTGTGCTCGGCAACGAAAGAGGCCACAACAGTGAGAGGCCCGCGTACCGCAAAACAAAAAACAAAAAACAAAAAAAAAGACTAAAGGAATACAAAATTGCTAATAGTGATTATCTTTGTACGGTTGGATTACTTTTGTTTTCCTCTCTGTGTCTGTGTGCTCTACAGTGAGTCAACATTATTTGTAAACTAAGGGGAAAATGTTATTTTCATATATGCAAACAGGCATTTGTAGCTTAATAAAGGGGCTACTTAGGTTTCAATTATTTAATAAGCAGATGTGAATAGTTAGGGTAAAGACTCTTAAGGCAAAACTGCCAAGGTTACTCAGCTTCTTACTGGTTCTGTGACTTAAACCCTTCAGTTTCCTCACCTGCAAAACAGGATGATAATATTATTCCTTATAGGGTTGTTATAAGGGAAAAAGCATGTATTCCTTGTAAAGCATTAAGCACACAGGAAGGGGCCACATAAAGGTTAGCCGTTAGTATTGTACTGGCTATGTGTCCAAAAGGAGGACTAAACATTTTCTTTGTGAAAATATAATAGGGAAGAACGTTTTGTATTCTATTACAAGTTAATCACTAAAGAGATGTTGCCTATAAGCTTAAATTATACATAATGGCCCATCTCTGGGAGCCCTGCTTCCCAGGTAATGAGCATTAAGCTAAAATACCTTTGTTTAGCTCACAGGAAACATCCTGACCAGGCCCACCTGTGAATGACTGCAGGGAGGAAGAAATCAACACATCCCCTCTGGAGGCTGATGGGAACCAGGAAGTATTTGACTTTACTCCTTCCCCTTCTAGTATGAAAGGAGCCTGAATTCTAACTCAGGCAAGATGGTTCTTTGGGGGCACGATCCCACCATCTTCTCGGTTTGCCAGCTTTCCAAATAAAGCCGTCATTCCTTGCCCCAGCAACTCATCTCTCGATTATTGGCCTGTCATGTGGCGAGCAGTATGATCTTAGACTCAGTAACAAAACTACAGGTATCACTCAAAAGCTGAAAATAATAGTGTTTTTTTAAGAGGACATTTTATATTTATCAATGTACCATACCTTGTTTCAGATTTAGACAGGACTGGAACTTTCTTTTTTTTCTTTTTTCTTTTTTCACCGTTCAATTTGTCATCATACAATGAAGTATCTGAAGGAAAGGAAGTCTCTGAGGGAAAGTAAGCCAACTGCTCCTTGAGTTTCTTTCGGATTTTCTTCTTAATCTCCTTTGCCATTTCTTCAGCTACTTGGAGCTGGTATACTTGCATCAGTTCTTCCTCATCTAAACTATTTTCTCCTTCCTCGGCCTTCTCACTTTTCTCATGAGTGACACCTGGCAGTGGCTTGGTCCGTGCTTTCTGGGGTGTTGCATCCACCTTCTTCTCAGGAGTTTCCGGCTCCACTTCTTGTGTTGTCACCTGGAGTGCTGTTTTTATAACCTTTTTATTTGCCTTTTCTTGCTTGTCGTCCTCCACAGTAACATCATTATCTGGATCTTCAGTTGCTGGCTGCGGATCTCTTGGTTTGTTTTTAGTGACTCGCATGTTCTTCCCTGGGTTCTTAGTGTTAGCAGCACTTATATCATCACTTTTAGTTTCTCTGATTTTCTGAAGATTGCTTCTGACTGCATCAAGCTAGGAGAAGACGATACAATAACAAAGTTTCAGCTAAGCACAGTTTAGTTACGTGAAGATAAAAATAATGACAAGTGTTCCACAATGTGTAATACTGGGAGGATTATTTCACTTTTTACTTGAGCACTGTGACACCATTCTACGGCATCTGATGAGCGTTTTCCTAGTTATTCTCCCAGCGATAGATTAGCAATCTTGAGAGTAACTTCAGGTCAAAGGAAAAAGTACTTAATGACTTTTCAGAAGTGAATTAACTGCTCAAATCTCAAATGCTAGTTTCCTCTTTGGCAGAATGATCCATACGCTAATCTAGATATTTGTGAAAATGCTAAAAGAGCCATGGTTAAACCATTTCATGTTTCCCAACAGAAAACACACACGGGTCATTTATCTTGCTTCATAATTACATTCAAAAACCAAAGGTTTATAGCTCTAGGATTACTCTGCAATTAGTCCAAATGTATCACTGAAAATGCTGCTAAGTATTAAATATTATCAAGTTAGATCAAATGACAGACTAAGCTCGCACCTGTACCTCTTTCTACAAACAAAATTATTTAAAATGAGAGATATTTTTAATAGACAATCAGGCTAGAAATCAAAACCGAATGTTACTAGTAATGAAATAAACATTTTGAGAAATTCCCCAAGGATTAAAAAAACCAGGCAGGATTAGATTTAGTAAACTACCAGAGAAAACCACAGCACATAGGAAAAGACTTCTCCAGAGAAAAGGCTGGTTCTGGAGAAGCTGAATCAAGTAATTCAGGAAGAGGGACAAGCCTGAGGATGACCAATTGAGGAGCTGGGAGGGACAGCTCTGTCTTCCTCCTCCGTTCGTGTTACATGGTGACTTTCACCCAGAGACCAAAGCAGCTGAATACAGATATGGCTTCATGTTTTAGATAGGTACAACCCTCACCAACAGCAGAAGCAGACTATGTTGAAAACAACCAACAGGCAGGAGAAAAATTTTCAAATACAAAGATGACTAACAACTAACAAACACGGAAGGAAAGCAGCACAATGAAGGAAAAGCCACCAAATCCAATAAAACAGAAAAATTAACAAGAAAGAAAAATAAATAGCATAAATAAAATAATTTAAAAGAAGTGGAATATAATGAAGAAATTCAAAAGTATGAGATTAAAAAAAAATGTAGATGTTAGAATTAAAATTTCGAACGACAGAAATAAAAGCTTAAGAGATGTGTTCAAAAACAGAAAGGGCGGGCTTCCCTGGTGGTGCAGTGGTTGGGAGTCTGCCTGCCGATGCGGGGGACACGGGTTTGTGCCCCGGTCCGGGAGGGTCCCGCATGCCATGGAGCGGCTGGGCCCGTGAGCCATGGCCGCTGGGCCTGAGCGTCCGGAGCCTGTGCTCCGCAGCCGGAGAGGCAACAGCGGTGAGAGGCGTGCGTGCCGCAAAAGGAAAAAACAAACAAACAAACAAACAAACAAAACAGAAAGGGCAAAACCGAAGCGCTATAAGATGGAAGCCAATACCAAAATGAAGAATTCTCCCAGAAATGGACGAGCTTACCAGTGAAGTCTGAAGTTCAATTTTCGAAAATCCTCATGTTTAAAAGTGGTTAGAAAATATCTAATATATGTGAAAAGGTGGGAAAATGCTAGAAGAACTAGTAACCCATTATACATCCAATATTTTACCATCTCTAAGACTCTTCTGCTTACTTAAAATGTATTTCCAAATTCTATCTATTCTTCAAGGATAAATTCTGAAACCATATCCTCAAAAAAATCTTTCCTAATCAAATCTAATAAAAATATTTTCTCTCTTAAAAAAAGTTTATTTTCACATGTTATTTTTCTAGAAGCAATAGATGCTTAACTTAAAACAGTAAGAAAACAAAAAATTAAAAATAGTAAAAAAATTCAGAAATTACTTAGAAAAAGAAGGCCCAAAGTTCAATCCTGGGTTCCCTCACACAAGGAAAGTCATTGCTAATCTCTTCAGAAACTTATTTTTGTTGTTTTTCTATGAACACAGTCATACCTAATAACCTTGAATTTCCATTATGTCAAAATGGGGCAAATGCAAATTTCTCTATTTTCTTGGAACCAGAAACGTAGTGGCAATCGATAAAATCTGTGAGGACACTCCAATAACTGGAAAAAGATAACCAAGAATTAGAAATAGAAAAAAGAATTATGGTTTTGAAAACAAAACCCTGGGGAAGCTAAATAGATGAGGCTCAGTTTATTTATTTATTTACTCTCTTCCACTGATCTGTCAACCTTTGTACTAATAACATCAATTTAAATACAATTCCCAGAGCATCTGTGGTAGCATCCCAAAATTCCATTGCACTGAATTGATAGTTTCATTACTTTTTAAATTCCTGTTTTTGTGGTTTGGATTTCCTTTGTCTTGCTAACAACTTCATGAGATAGTGTTTACATTTTCGAGTAGTTTATAAATTTTAAACTTTTGTTACTGATTTCTAGTCTTGTCGTACTATAATTTAAAAAGGTCTACTTCATGGTATTTCATATTTCATGGATTATCACTGAATTCTAAAGTGTCCGAAATACGTTTGTTCATGTTCTATTATATCTTTGCCCATCCTTTTATCTTTACCGTCCGTGCCTCATTTAGGATTTTTGCTTTAGTTTGTTTTTTAAATCCACTTTTTGAGACATAACAATAAATTATGTGAAGTACAGTAATATTCACCAGTTTTACGTGTATACTTAAATGAATTTTGGCAATGTATACAGCTGTGACACCACCGCAATCATGATGTTAAACATCCATCACCCCACATGTTCTTTTACAAAGTAAACTCCTACCCCTCCATGTCCTGGCCCCGCTCAACCATTGATCTGTTTTCTATCACTGTAATTTTGACTTGCCTGGAATTTCATATAAATGGAATCATATAGTATATAGCTTTTTGCGTCTGGTTTCCTTCACTCAGCCTAAAGCTTTGGGATTTATACATGTTGTTGAGATTATAGTAATTTATTCCCTTGCATTACTGAGCAGTATGCCATTGTGTGGAGAGACACTACATTTTATTTCTCCATATACCAATTAATGGACATTTGAGTTATTTCCAGTTTTGCATATTATATGTCTTCCTTTCTCTTGAGTGAATACCCACTAGTGGAACTGATATACTATATGGTCAGTACACAGTTAAGTTCTTAAACAACTGTCAAACTGCTTCCTAAAGTGGCTGTACCAGTTCACACTCCCAAATGTATGAGTTCTAGTTACTTAACACACTTGTCAGCACTCCACATTGTTAATTTTCATCTTTTTGTGTTGTAACAGGTGTATAATGGTATCTCATTTTTTTAAATTGCATTTTCCTAAATACTAATGACCCTGAGAATCTTTACATGTGCTTATTTGCTATCTGTATCTCTTCTTTGCTTAAATGTTCAAATCTTTTGCCCATTTTTGTAAGGTTGTTTCACATCATTGAGTTCTGACAGTCCTTAAAATGTCCTAAATACACTTTATCAGACAGTGTGTTGCAAATACTTTCTCTCAATTTATAATTTACTTTTTCATTTTCTTGGCAACGTTTTGAATTTTCACAAAACCCAGTTTATCCCTTTTTTCTTTTATGGTTCATGCTTTTGTATCCTGAGAAATCTATTTATAACTCAAGGTTACCAAGGTTTTATTCTGTTTCTTCTACAAGTTATATAGTTTAGCTCTTATGTTTTTCAGGTCATTGGTCCATTTCTATTTGATTTCTGAACATGATATAGTCAGTTTGTAATACTGTATACGTATATCTGATTGTCCCAGCACCATTTGTTGAAAAGATTGTCCTTTTCCTCATTTTGATGTACCTTGGTAATTTTGTCAACAATCAATTGACCATACACATTTGGGTCGATTTCTAGAGTCTCTTCTGATCTATGACTTACATATCCACCTTTATGAGAATACCAGGTTGTCTTGGTTACTAAAACTTTACAAAGAGTTTTGAATCAGATGACAAAATTCCTTTGACTTTGTTCTTCCTTTGCAAAATTGTTTTGGCTATTCTAGGTCTGTTGTTTAAATTTTCAAATAAATTTTATAATTATATTTTCAATTCTTAAAAGTCTGCTGGCATTTTGAATTGAATCAATAGATCAACTTTCAGAGAATGGATAATAATAATCTGTCAATAATTATTTGACAATAATGATTCTTTCAATCCATGAATACGGATATCTCTTTATTTATTTGGTTTTTACTTTCAGCAGTTGGGGGATTTTCAGTATACAGGTCTCACATATTTTTTTTTTTTTTTTTGCGGTACGCTGGCCTCTCATCATTGTGGCCTCTCCCGTTGCAGAGCACAGGCTCCGGACGCGCAGGCTCAGCGGCCATGGCTCACGGGCCCAGCCGCTCCGCGGCATGTGGGATCTTCCCGGACCGGGGCACGAACCCGTGTCCCCTGCATCGGCAGGCGGACTCTCAACCACTGCGCCACCAGGGAAGCCCTCACATATTTTTTGATAAATTCTTCCTTGATTGCTACATATTTTTGTTACTACTATAAATGATATTTTAAATTTTAATTAAGTTATTCATTACTGGTATAGAAATACAATTGGTTTATACTTGGACTTTATATTCTGCTAAACTCATTTAATAGTTCTAACAGCACTTTTTAGAGTTTGTCAACTGCAGATGAGATTCTTTTACTTCTTCACTTATGATCTTTATGCTCTTTTTAAAAAGTTGCATTATTGCATTAGTCAGGGTCACCTGCACAATTATGAATATGCACGGTGATGTGCTCAAGCTTAGGGCAAAAGCTCTCAGTTTTTTACTTTTAAGTACAATTTTACCTGTAGGTTTTTGTAGATGCCCTTTATCAAGTTGAGGACGTTTCCTTCTATTCTTTTTGTTTGTTTAAGAGTTATCAGAATGGGTGACGAATTTTGTCATCTTTTTATTGCATTTGTTGAGATGATCATATGGTTTTATTTAATCTTATGATATGGCAAATTACACTGACTACTTTTTTCAAATGTTGTGATATATTCCTGAGATAAACCCCACTGGTCACAGCGTATTATCCTTTTTATATAATGTAAGACTGATTTCCTAACATTCTGTGGAAGATATTTGCTCTAGATTCAAAAGGGATACTGGTGTAGGTTTCCTGTAATGTCTTCATCTGGTTTTTGTTTTAGGGTACTTAATAATTGCCCCCAAAAAGAGTGGAGAAGTAGTCACTCTTTTTGCATAGCCTGAGTTTATACAGAATTATTATGATTTCTTAAATAATTTGGTAAAATTTATCAGTGAAGCCAGCTGAGAAATCTAGCCACCTGGTTTTCTTTGTGGGCAGGTTTTTAACCACAGACACATTTTTTTAAAAGATATACAATATTCAAGTTATCTGTCTCTTTTTGAGTGAGCTTTGGTAGTTTGTGTCCTTCAAGTAATTTAGGCATTTCTTCTAAGCTGCTAAATTTATTGAAATGAAGTTATTTCATACTACTCCCTTATTACCATTTTAAGCTCTTTAACACATCTGCAGTGAACCCCTCTTATATTCCTAATATTGGTAATTTGTGCTCATTTCCTTTTTTTTCTAATCAGTCTGGTTAAAGGTTGTGCAGAAAAGGGTTAACTCAGCAGCCCTGGTTGCTCAAATCATTCAGATCCCAAAACAGGCCTGTCTTCAGGACCAGCCCGTGGCCGGCTCCTGGGAACTGAGCTCTGAGCTCTTGGAATGTTGTGCTTGATAAAGGCGAATAAATACATAAATCAACTAAAGGATATTATTAACAGCTAGAGAATCTAGAATATTTTCCACCCTTTAAAATTAATTTAACACATTTTCACAAGCTGTCATTCATAAAAGAAGTTATTGCCTCTATTAAATACCAGTTATTAGGATTAAATGAGATAGGAAAAAATAAAGGAATGAAATCAAGGTGATATAAAACTGACAATGATAATGAACAGAGCATGATTTAAATTTCCCCCTTTAAAAGGCAAAAATTCAGATGCATCTTCAAAATTAATAATAGCTACAGTTTGAGTGTTTATTCTCTACTTAGCAATTTATATTTACAGTAAGTCCCCTACATAAGAACGAGTTCCATTCTGAGAGCACGTCCAATTTGTCTCTTAAGTCCAACAAAGTTAGCCTAGGTACCCAACTAACACAATCGGCTATATACCGCTGCTTTTACGCTTACTTCTAGACATCCTGGGCTTGAAATAAAGATACTGTACTACTGTACCCTATACAGTACTGTAAAGTACATAAAAGCACAACCACTTGTAGAGGATGCACACACGTGACAATATATGCCAGACACGTGAATTAACTAACGTGACTGGACATGAACGCACGTTTGCATCTTTGAAAGTTTGCAACTTGAAGGTTCGTATGTCAGGGACTTACTGTATTTGTTCTACCTATTACTGCTGAGTATCAAACCACTCCAGACTTAGTGGTATAAAATAATAAATCATTCATTATGCTCTGAACCCAATATATTCTCCTTATTCATCATTCCTCTCATCTTTAGTTCCTGATGCTTTGATTCCATAATCCATCACTTCATTCATCACTCACCATTATCATGTACTTTCCATCCATCACACCTGTCTGGAAAAACTCCAGGTACTATTCAAATTAAGTGACTTTCATCTCTATAACTATAACCAGGCTGTTGAATACTGCTGGAAGAACCACTTCAAAACTTGGCACTACTGTAAACATTTAGTCTACAAATTCAACTGAGGCCTCAAAGCTATGGACAATTCTTCGATGCTGCATAATCTGTTCATATGCACTCTTCTGTGGCTATTTCAAACTTCCTTCACTCACCTCTGATGTCCAGTACTCTCACTTATTGACTCACTTTCACAGATAAAAGCCATTAAAAGGGAAGCTGTGGGCTTCCCTGGTGGTGCAGTGGTTGAGAATCTGCCTGCTAATGCAGGAGACACGGGTTCGAGCCCTGGTCTGGGAAGATCCCACGTGCCGTGGAGCAACAGGGCCCGTGAGCCACAACTACTGAGCCTGCGCGTCTGGAGCCTGTGCTCCGCAACAAGAGAGGCCGCGATAGTGAGAGGCCCACGCACCGCGATGAGGAGCGGCCCCTGCTTGCCACAACTAGAGAAAGCCCTCGCACAGAAACGAAGACCCAACAGAGCCAAAAATTTAAAAATAAGTAAATAAATAATATTTTTTTAAAAAAAGGGAAGCTGCTTGGTAGCAACTTTCTGCTACCAAGTCTACAAATTTTCATGCACCCCAAATGACCTTTTTCTTTTCCTTCTCATTATAAAGAGGTGGGTTGAATTATGGTTTTCTCCAGATATATAAACCATAATTTGAAAAGATAAATGCATCCCAATGTTCATTGCAGCACTATTTACAATAGCCAGGACATGGAAGCAACCTAAATGTCCATCAACGGAGGAATGGATAAAGATGTGATACATATATACAATGGAATATTACTCAGCCATAAAAACGAATGAAATAATGCAATTTGCAGCAACATGGATAGACCTAGAGATTGTCACAGTGAGTGAAGTCAGACAGAGAAAGACAAATATCATGATATTGCTTATATGTGGAATGTAAAAAAAGGCTACAAATGAACGTATCTACAAAACAGAAATAGAATTACAGATGTAGAAAATAAACTTATGGTTACCAAGGGGTAAGGGGAGGGGGAAGGATAAATTGGAAGATTGGGACTGACATATACACACTACTATATATAAAATAGATAACTAATAAGGACCAACTGTATAGCACAGGGAACTATAATGGCCTATAGTAATGGCCTATATGGGAAAAGAATCTAAAAACAAGTGGATATATGTATATGTATAACAGATTCACTTTGCTGTACACCTGAAACTAACACAACATTGTAAATCAACTATACCCCAATAAAAATAAAAATAAATAAATAAAGAGGTGGGTCTTCTTGTGTTCTAGAAAACTTTCCTCTCCCGCATCATCAATTTCTCCATTATCTTCCAGCTATCAGCGTTTAAATACCTGAATGCAATCAATATCATCTTCACAATATCCCTTTTTACAGCCAAACTTCCTGAAAAGGTTGTCTATACTTGTTGTACTGCTTCACCTTTCTATGAACCTTATATTAAAGAGCTTTGCTCTCTACCCTGCTAATAAACTTTCGAATACTTATTTGGTAAGCAAAAATACCACCTCTGGTTTCCAATCTGAATAGCTTTTAAAGTGTTTCTATATTTTATTAGTCAATGTTATTTTCTCTTGTAATTAGTTTTATTTTTCATGCCTTTTGCTCACTTAGAGATTTAGTATCTTACTATTTATGGCATTTATTTGTGGCATTTCTTTACATGTTAACAATAGGAATGGAACTTACTCATAAGGTTGCTCTGAAGATTGATAGGGTAATAACTATAAAACACTGAAAAGATCCAATTCCAGAATATAGATGTTCAATAAATGTTAACAATTATTATATATTATTGGCTATATAAAAGAGTATTAGATCTGTGGCTATTAAAAAAAAATCACATATTTTCCTCAGTGAATTGGCTTTTAGTTGCATTTGTTTCTGGCTCAAAAAAGTATTTTCTACATCAGATTTATTCATTCAACAAATATTTAGTGAGTCTTCTGTGTGCAGACAGGGAATATTCTCGTTACTTGGGATGTCTCTCATTCCTTTTAAGATCAGAGTATCTTTCTACACTGGAAAACTGAACCAGTCCATTTCTATTTTCTTATTTAGGTATTTGTCTACTAATTTAGATTTTTACATTTACTTTTTTAAGATGTCTGAAGTGTAATTTAATGTGAGATAAAATGAGACTGTAACTGACCTTTTCCCCCAGAAGCTAAAGCAACTCTATCAATACTAGTTCTTGTGTCATAGCGTCTTGAAACACCTGGCCTAAGAAACTTCTACATATTTAACTGGTTTCAAGGCTCAACCAGATATATATATTTTAAATCCTTCATTTTGATTCATGTCTCTGGAAATGGTACTACACATTCAACTAATCCATCTTCAGTAGTTTTCTTGTTTTCTTCAGGGAGGGAACACTAGAGAAATTCTTTGCTAATTCACATGCTCGCTATTGCCCTCACAACTGACTGACAATTTAGGCAAGTAGATTCCTTGGAACACAATTTTCCCCTAAATATTGTAGAGATATTGCTCCATTGTCTTTGGCCTTAGTGTTTTTAGAGAGAAGTCTGAAATGCACTAGATGTTTCTTCTTCTGTTTAGATGTTCGCAAAATTTATCTTTTTTTTATTACAGTTTTCAGATATAGTTCTCATCTCATAAAATTTATCTGAAATGCAAGATGTAGTCATCTCTTCCTAGATGTTTTTTTAACCTCAGGAAGGTTTCCTCTTCGTGCTCTTTTTACTGTTTCTGCTCCACTAGTGCTGTCTGGGAACACTTACTTGTAGGTCAAGTATTTCTATACGTCCTTGTTATTTCTTACAGCTTTCATTTTAGTTTCAGCCATTTCTTCTCATGAACAATGCTTCATATTTGTCTGACACATTACTAATTAAATTCTTCCATGGTGTCAATTCTATTACTTAGGCCTGAGATATAGTTTTAAGGAAGCAATGAAGAGAGAACGTGGAGCCTGTGGTTTTAAATCCTTATTCTACAATTCTTACACGATATTAAAAAATATGGCACAAAATTCGTATATGTAGGTTATCCCTAAACAGAAGGACTGCAGGTTGTTTTGATTTTACTCCAGTGTAAGAAAGTCTTTGAAATCTAATGAGTGAAAGTTAGCTCATCCATTCTGGTTATTTCTGCTTCACTGTCTTTGACTATTTTACAACTCAGTAGAGAAAGAGGGTTAACATGTAGAAAATTGATAGTAATACAGATGTTTCCTGTCCATAGCTATGTAAATGATTTCTATTAATACAATGCAACTGAATTTTGTCTGTTAGATAAATCTCTGTAAATTAAACCCATCTGAACTGGTTATAACATCTTACTGGTTCCCTCATTAATTAATGATTTAAATAAAATCTTTGTTATATGTTAAAAAAATTATATATATATATATATATATAAAAATATATATAAAATAACTCCTACTTACTCTATTTCTGCCTATACAGCCCTGGCAAAGATGGTAAGTCGTTTTCTGTTCAGATGTTCATAAAATTTCTCATATGCAAAATAAGAGCTCTAATATCTATTTTCATGATTAACATAAAAATCAGAAATAATATTTGTAAAACTCTTATCAGAGTGCCTGATAGGCAGCTGAAAAACAGTAAAATGAACCTGCCATTATTACGAATTTTATGGCTTTCTCTCTGCCTAGTTTTCTTATTTCAGCTTGCTTCCTTTTCAGTGTCAGCCTGTTCTGCACATGGGAGTCCTTGTTCTTGTTCTGAAGAGATCCCATCACTTCATGCCTTATTAAAAGGGGTCCTATTGGGTTGTGGTTAAGAGAATGGATTCTGCAGTCAGACTGTCAGAGTTTGAATCCTGGTTCTACCACTAACTATGCCACTAACTTTGGGTAAGTTACTCAACCTCTCTGTGATCTAGTTTCCCCATCTATAAATGGATATAAAACTTCGTAATTTTATTGTTTGTATTGAAAATGAGTGAATATACATAAAATGTTTAGAAGAGTGCTTGAAAGATAGAGAGCACCGTTATCTAGTAAATAAAAGCAGGTATTCCTCCTCTGTTTGCTAAAGTAAATCATTTCAAAAATAGTTTGTTTTCTAGGAATAATCCTCTTCCGTTGAGCTGAAAAATCTCTTCCTAAATATTTTTTTTAAGAATACTTATCTCTGAATTAAGAGAGACCTTGAATGGCCTGGTATGTGCCAAAAGAGGCTGAGTAGATTACATTTAATCACCTCCCACTTGTGTGTCCCCAACATCTAAACTGGACCTTGGATAAATTAACATATCTTTTGCCCATTTTCTAGTTATCCATTTAATTTAGCATTCCTGGCCTAAACTGCACCTTGTTCATGCACAAAAGGCCCAGTTCTGACAGTGAGAAAAGTATGAGTTTCTACTTTGACTGAGTCCATAAAAATATTCTGCAGACAGTTCTGTCCAGGGTTCTTTCTGCTTTTGCCAAATGTACACCACCTTACTCAAGGGGAGGGCATATCCCAGTAAGCAATGCTGCATTGTCCGTATGCCACTCTTCCCTACCATGTTGCACACTGGTACACCAGAAGTGGCATATTCTATTTTAGAGCAGCATCCACTATGGGAGACCTAATCTGATCCATTCTGTCAGCAGTTCTTAATTAGTATGCAGTAGTACTGGTATACTATGAACCCCTCACATGTGTGCAGCTGCATTCTAGCCAATGCTATAACTTTTTTTTTTTTTTTTTGGCCTCACTTGAGAATATAACTATTACACTGATGGCTGCCAGACTATTAAAATGAACAGGTCTCATGACAAAATACAGACTAGGGTAAAATATGCTACAAGTAAAATGTAGGATGCATATAACTCATAAAACTCCTGCCAAAGAAATGTATGTATTCTTTGTATCAATTACCAGGACATGCATGAAGTTATTTATTTGTGTGGAGATTATGGTCAAAGAGGTAAAAGGTGCAATGGAAATAGCGAGATAGGTTTGAAGAGTGAACAGTGCATTAACTGGGATACTATTACAGACTCTATAATACCTTGGGAATCAGGTTGTAGTTAATTGCTGATTTGTTTAGTATTGCTTTGAGTTCTGTATTTTCAATCCCTTCAAGGGTGCTACCAAAAATTCTATCATTTGAAAGTATACCTCAAGTAGAAAAGGATAAGTATTTCTTTAAGGTTCCACTGATTTCTCCTGGCTCTGCTGGGTAGAATCAGATGAATAAGTCTAAATAAAGATAAGCCATTAACTATCCAAAGTAAGATATTATTTCTTAAGTTCTTCACAATTCTGGGTTAAAAATCTTGGTTTTCTTCAAGAACGTGTAATATGGCTAGTTTTGCGTTTCCCTGTTATCCCTAATCACTTTAACCAGTTGGTCTGTTATTCTTGTAGGACAGCACTCAAGAACTCAATACTCAAAGAGTGAAGAGTGAGGCTGATTCTAATGCAAGCTTAGCTTTACCACGTTATTGACCACAACACAGATTCACTGTTTTTAATTTCCAAAGTTCCTTGGAGTTTTCATATGAAAGTCATAATTTTATGCAGATATACAAGACACCATTACCAAATGATCAGTTACTCACTGAGATTTTTTCTCCAGATTTGCCAATTTTTTTCTTCAGTTTTCTTCTTTCACGTATTAGATCATTGTGGGCCTTAAGCAATTCCTCAAAGCGAACTTTGGTCTTCACCTTTGCTTCACTCTCAACTACAAATGATAATGACTCATGTCATTTTCTATGCAACTCTATTATCACACATATTATGTTAAAAAATAAAACCCCCACAGCCTTGTAAATACCCGAATGAGTTAAAAGGATTAGTCCTTCTTTCTTAAAAACTTTTCTTTTGGCTTTGGTGACACTACACTCACCTATATCCATCTTACCTTTCGGGCTACTCCCTCTAAACGTTTCCTTTGCTAAGTTAACTCTTTACTTATGATGCACAGTAGCACCTACGACTGTTACGTGGCCTTAAACAAGTCACTTAACATCTCTAAACTTCATTTTCCTTATGTGTAAAATCGGAATAATCCTATGTCGAAGATCATTTTTTCATGAAAAATGACTAGTGCTTTCCTGGCCAACAATCAGCCTTCAACAAATATTAAAAGCTGAAAGTTGTTTTCCCCTTTAAAACATAAATCAGATCATGCTAGTACCTTGCTTAAGACCCTGTAAGTTTCCCAGTTCACTTAGGACAAAATAAAGCAAGTCCTTCACATGCCCTACATGGTTCTTACTTCCTGGTCTGTCTACCTCTACAGCTTCAATTAAAACAAATATCCCTATAGGGAGGATGGGAGGGAGGCTCAAGAGGGAGGGGATATGGGGACATATGTATGCATATGGCTGATTCACTTTGGTGTACAACAGAAACTAACACAGTATCATGAAGCAATTATATTCCAATAAAGATCTATTTAAAAAAAACAAAAAATAAATATCCCCTTAGATCCCTACATTCTAGCCAGACATCCTTGTTTTTAGCTCTTCTGCCAGAACAAGCAATCTCCCATGTGAAGCTGCTTCCACCTGGTGCAAACTTCCTCTAACTCCTCACAGCTGGCTGGTGTTAAGATACCTGTTTAGTAAGGTAGATAGCTAGTGGGAAGCAGCCGCATAGCACAGGGATATCAGCTCAGTGCTTTGTGACCGCCTGGAGGGGTGGGATAGGGAGGGTGGGAGGGAGGGAGACGCAAGAGGGAAGAGATATGGGAACGTATGTATATGTATAACTGATTCATTTTGTTATAAAGCAGCAACTAACATACCATTGTAAAGCAATTATACCCCAATAAAGATGTTAAAAAAAAAAAAGATACCTGTTTAAATGTTGCCTCTAAAGCGGAACATTTCCTGACAACCTCATCTAAATTTCTGTTTCTCACAAGACAGACTGTTCTTTTCCTTCACAGCACTTAACCCAACTTGAATTTGTGTAATTATTTGTATATCTATATACATAAATATACTGTGTCTCTCCCATTATATGAGGTAGTTCATAACTACATCCCTAGCTACTATCATGGGGTCTAGCACAGAGTAAGTACTCAATAAACATGTTTCAAATAAATAAATGCTCAATGAATGAATGCCCAAGAGCAGGTATTGGCAAACTACTACCTGCAGGCCAGTCACCTGTTTTAATAAATAAAGTTTTATTGAAACACAGCCAGGCCCATTCTGTTAAGAACTGTTATGGCTGCTTTTGTGCCTCAATGGAAGAGCTGAGGAGTTGTAGCAGAGACCAAACCTAAAATATTTACTAGCTTGCCTTTTAGGAAAAAGTTTGCCACAGTCTACTCTAAAGTGAAAAATCCATTTTGACAATACAAAATAAAAACTAACCATATGTTGTTATCATTTACCTTGCCCAGCTGAGTCCCAAATTGCCAGCCAATGAATACATATTAACTTTAATCACCAACATTACATAGAAAGCTAAATAACAAACTATGAAATATCTCTAAATGTAATTTTCGGTTGATGACATCTACTTCATTCCTTAATTGAAGAATCCCTTAAAATAATCCAAACTTTAAAATAAATAATATGTACTGCATAGATAAATTTCATAGAAATCTTACCAGTGGGCATATCTCAGCTTCATGGAGAGCATTGAGTTATAGTGTAAAGCACTGATTCAATAAGGATCCTATTAAAACAAAGAGGATTTATTTGTAATACGGAATTTCCAAATAAAAATTATAAAATACTCTTCACACAAGATTATGTGATTGTCTACTACCTCATCAGGTTTATACCAATAAAACTAAGTTCTCTTATTACAACCTTATGTAAATGACTTAAATACATCTGAATCAGTTTAGAGTCTTAAAGTAAAGCAAACTGGATCATAATTGAGTAAAATATTTATATATCTGAAACAAAAAATTTTTTAAATTTTTGAAAGGCAATAAACATCTAACTTAGTATATTAATACATCTTTTAAAGTATTTTAAGTAAAAAAAAATGAACACTTCTATGTACTTTTGAGAAACCAAACTCCACATCAGAAGTGACTTTCCCAAGCACATACACTATTACACTAGTAAAGTATGCTTCTGGGTAGCACATTCACAGATAATTTAAATATTTCTGTACCTGCCACTGAAAATGCTGCAACAGAGAAGGTTAAGCACAAGCATTCATTCCATCTTCTCAAATAAATACCTGGGTGTGTTTCACTGTGTATCAAAACCATGGATAAACTCAGTATATATATTCTTAAATTTCCAGTTTTTGTAAAAGATGAGGGTGTGTGTCCAAAACAGACATTAATTCTCACATTAGAACACAATATGCATACATTTTTAAGAATAAAAATGAAGACTGTTAAAAAAAAATTGATTTGACTCAACAATTATCAGTTAAGGTTGCAGATCCCTGGGGATCCACATTCGTGTTCCTTTAGTATTAGGAGTAATTTGGACAGAAAAGTCTGATGACAAATGCTAGAAAGAAAATAATGATTATACAAATACACTAATTATGTGAGTTAACTTCTGTAACAACTATCCGGTATACAGACAAAATAGACAACATTAAATACACAGAGTAAAACCTCCTATTCTTTATTGATAGGAAACAGCATTAACTCTTTCTAGAAGATAATAGATCCAATAAGCCTGATCATCTTTCCAATCTACCCCAAATTAGAAAAGAGAGAGGCTGCAAAGACAACTGTTTCAGTAATTGAAACCTGACAGCACATAAGTAGAAAAAAAAAAAATAAGGCAAATAAGGATTTAATATTTATAGTATTCCATGGTGATTCAATATATAGGAAAATAGCTGAACTATATTATGACTGAGTCATCAAGAAAAGGTTTACTTATATTCTTCTGTTTTATCTTGAGCAGAAAATGTATGACATTTTAGACAGATTAAATAAAAACTACTGAAGAGATAGAACAAAGAGTCAAGGATGATTCTCATCTTTTTCAAAAGGAAATAATTAGACCAGTAGTATCATTAATTGGAATATAGTGCAGTATAGCACAAGTGTAGTGAAGTAGTTTAAAACACAAGTCCTGGAATTACTGTAATCTCCCACGGTTACTTGTATGGGCTGGGCCATGTTTCCTCATCTGTAAAATCAGTCTAACAGTGACTATTCAAAGGGCTGTTATAAGAGTTAAATGATTAAAAGGTTAAAACAGTGCCTTAGAACAAGCATCAATAACATTAGCTACAATTATAATAGATACTTCTTATGGGTCGCTCAGTGAGCTTTAGCGGGGCATGTTGAGCTGGATATCTGACGGGTATTAAGCAGCTATAAGCATTGGCTCTATTGTCAGATTCCTGGATTCAAATCTCAGTTCTACCTGTCAGTAGATTAATCTCAATTTCCTACTCTTTCAAAAGACAATGATAACAGTAAATCACTTACAGTGTTTTTGTAAAGATGAAATAAGAATATGCAGGTAAAACACTAGGCACAATGCCTAGAGCATGGCAAGCTCTTCAAAAATGATAGCTATTATTACTGTATACACATATAGAGTGTGTGTGTGTGTGTGCATGTGTATGGAGATTCATATAAATATATATATATATATAAAATCAGTTTATGTTTGGTAGGTGATATAGTAATCCAGCAAGGAGATAAGAGTCTAAAGATTTGGGCATCATTTATTTATATTTGTGATGGTTGCAAGAAAAAAAAGGGCCAAACACAGAATTCTGGGAGCCCACAAAATACACTAAAAAGACATCAGGGAGATAGATGAAAAACTGGGAGAAGTAACCAAAGGAAAAAGAGTTTCAAGAAAGAAGTGGTCTACACTGTGTGGTACCAAGAGTTCTTGCAAGATTTGAAGAGTGTCCACTGGATCTGCAGTCAGGAAGTCACATGTGCAAAGCTTTTTGTGGAGGGACAGAAACCTGGCAGCCACAGGTGGAGGAATGAATGGAAGGTAAGACCTGTAGAAGAAATGTGTAGATAATTCTTTCTACAATTCTGCTTCCAACTGTCTCCCTCCACCCTGCACAGGCAGTGACATGAGGCAGTAGCTATGAGGTACAGAAAGACTATGGAAGGATTTTGCTGTTTGTTTTAAGACTATTTCCATGCCTCCATCACAGTACCCTTAAAAAATAAACCACCTGAGGAATTTTCTAAAATACAAATGTGATGGAATCATTTCTTTGTTTAGAACTCCTCAGTAGCTCCCAATACTGGAAAACATGAGGTCCTTCCCATTGGGGTCCAAAGCTACTAGTGAAATGACCCCTTGCCTTTCTCCACCTCCCCTTCTCTAGCCACACTTCCACACTGTGGGCTCCAGCCCTGTGAAACCACTTGCAGGCCCTCAAATGTGCCGAACTCTTTCTTGCCTTTGTACCATTACACATACACCTCTCTCTCCTGAAAAATGCCCTTCCTCTCTTGTCTAACTCCTAACTATCCTTTGACACAGGCTAAGACCTGGGACCTGGGTCCCTTTACTGGTGTGTCTGCACCTGGACAAACATAAACTATAAGGGACTAAAAACAACTGCATGCATGCACAGTTGGGGCAAAATCATGAACAGTAAGATACAAAAGGGCCAAAACCCAACTTCTGAGGTGCTGGGAACAAAAGCAGCAGCATACTGTGCAGGATCCCTGCACACAGCACCACCAATGGGGTGGGCAGAACACCTAAGCCACGCCTCCAGCCCAGCCCACAAATCTGGCCCCAACCTCTCCCCATTTAAGGAACCAGCTCTGCCCCACATCCCGACCCACCACCCCGCTTCCCGTTTTCACTCCCTCGTGAAACAACGGAAGTCCCAATAAAGCCTCGCCTAAACTTCTTGTCTGCCCTCGAATCAATTTCTATTGATTAAAGAGTCCAAGGACCCAGGTCAGTATCAGTATCTTCTCTAGGGAGCTCGCTAACTTTGAGGGGTTAGAGACAGTCTCCATAAATAAACAAGATTCTTAAGATGGTTTTGAAAACTTTTGGTATTTGAATTTCTTTCAAATGTATATTTTTTAAATTTCCCAGAGTCCTCATAACAAGCAATTTTCTTCCTGAAAGCCCAAGTAGTAACAGCAATCGTTAAATATGCCTCCTCTGTGCTCCGACAGCACCTTGATCTTCATACGTCCTACCTAGGCCTTGAATTTTCACTCTGGTAAAACCTTCTGTGACCATCCCCCACCAAACTGCTAGCTTGTGGAGCGCTAGGCCTGTGCTCTCTTCATCTATGTATCCCATTTTAAAAGTGGGGGGGGGCAGTAATAATGGTTCTAGGGTCAAAATGAGTCAGGCTTAAGCTTTTTTTTTTTTTGGCCTGGGAAATTAAAACGGCACCTACTTTATTGTAAGGAGAAAAGGAAATACTGAAAAGCAAAGTTATCAGCACAGTGGCTGGCCCATTACTTTATGTCCATTATTATAGTATTAAAAATAAACAATTATGCGATAGACAAAAAATATTAAATAAATTATGTATTTACATTGTTTACTACTATTTAGTAGTCTAATGTACAATCCAATTAGTAAACACTAATATTAATTTAATGATAAACATAGCAAATACATTACAGAAATGATCATCTCTAAATGGTAATGTGTACTATGGCAAATACATTATAGAATGACTAATATTTGATAAGATCATCAGCAAAAATTAAGGTCAAACTTAAAATGACATCTGTGAATCTCATATATGTCATTATATTTAAAAGTTTCTCCCTCACAAACCCTTTTACAGGACCTGCTAAGAGATACAAAATAGGGAAATTAACTGCATTACATTTCATCTCATTTTATGTTTTCTCTAAACGCCTGATTATCAGCCAATAAATGACTAAAGATCAAGGGAAGAAAAAGCAGAGGCTTGGATGATTCGCTCCTTGACCGAATTTTACAGCACGGGATAAAAGGAAACAAACAAAACCCGTATACATAATTAAACTAATATATCAGAATAGTCTCCATAAATATATAAGGTTCTAAATACGATTAAAAAAACTTTTGGTATTTGAACTTCTTTCAAATATATATATATATATTTAATTTCTCAGAGTGCTCATGATAAGCAATCTTCTTCCGGAACGCCCAAGCAGTAACAGCAATCATAAACGCAACAGGTGGAAAAACTGTTAGCATCCTTTTCTCAAAAGAAGGAGAAGCCATATGCTCCAGTCAGTAGATGTTTTCACAGTAATGCGGAAATGTAGCACAGCCATTTGGCAGGGATCCCTAAATAGTATACGTTTTCTTCTATTTGTATACATATCGAAACGACCCTGTTAATGTAACTATACTCTTAGAAACGTAACACATCTATCACCTTTTCTCAGATGTAATTAAGAAGGTATTTCACGGGTTCAAGATTCAGCACCAGGTGACACCCTAAAAGGAAATAAACGTACGTACTTAGTGCGCATCTGATTTAAACGCTGTTAAACCAGAACCGGGAATAGGAAAGGCAAAGATTGCATTCACTCTTTCACGACACCACGCTCAGCGTTCCGGAGAAAAGGAGCCCAGGAATGGGAGGTGAAAAGTTAAGTACGAAGAGGTAACTCTCGGAAACCCCATCCCTCCACTCTGCCGCGCTCGGCGGGTCAGACTGCAGTGGTGCAGGGAAGCCCCCGCCCGGCCTCCCCGGCCCGCCGCCCCCGCGCCTTAGGACCCGAGCAGCCCTCCACGCCACTGTCCCCGAAGAGGGCCAGGGCAGGCCGAGCGCCCGAGCCCGGGCTCCCGCCACCAGCAGGCCTGCAGGGTACTCACGAAGAGGGCGCAGACCTGCCCAGGGTCCCTCCGGAGCCGACGCCGGGACCGTGCGGAGTGGGCTGAGACCTAGACGGCCGCACCGCCTCCCCCGCCGCCAGACACTCCGGCTCTGAGCGCCCGCTGGATGCCGCAGTGCGGGCAGCGCGCCGCCAGTTGACGTCAGCGCCTGCCTACGCCGCCGTTCCCATGACAACCGATACGGCGTCGACTCACCGCCGGGACCTCTGCCTGACCTCGGCGCCTCTCCGCGGCCCCGCCCCCTCCCGCGGCCCCGCCCCCGCGCTACCTAAGCCTGGGATCAGAGGCGCTGCGTCGCGGCGTCTGCGGAACGGAGGCCGGGCGCGCACGCGCGCGCGCGCACGCCCGCGGGCCCTCAGGCTGCGGCCGGGCACGCGCTCAGGGGCCGAGCGCCGGACTCCTCGCGCCCGCGCGGGAAGCTCCAGGCCGCCGCCCTCCAAAGAGAAAGAATACGTTCCCTCTGGAGCGGGAAGGGACCATGGAAATGTTCAGGTGCTTCTCGGAGCCTGCTCGTGTCCCCACTGTCGCCCCGAAGAAGCGCTCTGCTCCTCAGAACTATAGCCAGCGCTGGGAAAAACGGGAGGTGGCAAAGCGAGATGGAGGCTGTTATGGAACCCGCCAAGGCTAGGAAATATGAATGAGGTAAAGAAACACTCTCGTCACCCCCCAGGCGATCGCGCCCACGAAATGAAACCTCCTTTTAAGCGTGGAGAATGCAGAGTTGTACTACAGACCAAATCTTAAGGAAAAAATTGTCCACGATTCATCTGGTGCTGAGTTATCTCACTATGTGTTTAAAGCAGAACAGCAACCCCCCAAAAGTCATCTTTTGCTACACCCAGTGCCCCCTCCCACCTTCTAATTTTTGCCACAGCGCCATCTTTAGCTCTGAGTCACCAGGGATGGAAAAATACTAGTCAAGTCACTCCCGGACTCTTGAATTTTCTGCAGTTGTAGTCACACACTAAAACCTGTTGCTTCGTTTGTACGGTAAGAGCATTATGCATATTTCTTTGGTGGCCTGCTTTTCCGTTGCTATTAGCATCACCACACCCTACAAAGCATATCTCATTTGTTTCTCTAAATCCTGTGAGAAATTTCTCAAGTCAGTGAGAAATATTACCAATCCAATGGATGTTCATCTTTCCACTCAAAATCTAATTCTCTTTCTGGATCTCTGTATTGGTTTTATCCTCCCAGTGTTCTAGTTAAATGCCTGTAGACCAACCTAAATGCCTCTTAACCTCAAATCAGGTCCATTCTACCTTTTTAACACCCCCCCAGGGTATAGTCTGTCCATCTTGACTCTACTGCCTCCTGCCAAGTTTCAACACTTCTCACAGGGATTATTGGGAGCTGGCCTCTTTACCAGTCTCTTGACTCCAGTTTTGATCACTGAATTCCATTCTGCACACTGCTACCAGAATGACCTCACTAAAAATGTAAATCTGATAATACCACTCTCCTGAAAATTATTCAAAGATGATCTGTAGGAGAAAGTCAAGTTACTTTGCCTAGGATACAAGACACTGCATCTCCCTGACTAGTTTCATCTCTCATTGCATTGTTTCAATTTTATGCTTTAGCAATATTGAATTACGTTTACCATGCAAAACAATCCATACCCTTTCATGCCCCAGTTCTTGCATATTGTCCCCTCTCCCTGAAGAATCCTTCCTTGTAAACTCCTACTTCTCCATGTCTCAGCCCAAATGTTGTCCATCCTTTGAATCTTAACCAGGTTGACTGATTTCACCAAACATTCCTGCTATATATCTTGTTATGCATTGGATACTGATTCTGTAAGTTATATTTTAATTGTTTGCATTATACCTTAACTTTCCAAGCCCCACTATCTACCACAGAACATATCAAGTAGTTGGTACTTCATAAACATTTGTTGAATGAATAATAGATGACATATATTGGCTTTGCATTGTAGGTGTTTTATGTACTTTTCATCTGTCCTCACAACTGTGACGTAAGGACCCACTTTACAAAGAGAGGTTATAACTCTAGCTGCTCGTTATTAGGCATTTTAATAACACATTCCCCAGTCTATCAGACTGGATGAGATGTACACCTGCTATCATCTCTTGCCTGGACCTCACAATAGCTTACAGAGGTATGCGTGTATGTGTGTGTGTGTGTGTGTGTGTGTGTGTGTGTGTGTGTGTGTGGTCAGGGAATGTTTCATGGCAGAAGTGACATTTAAGTAAAGACCTAAACAATGTGTAGAGTTGTCCAGGTTGGGAAGGGTTTCTGGGTAGAAAAAAATGGAGTATAATCCTCACTAAAAGAAAGCTTGGCATAATCCAAGAACCAGCATGGCTTACTGAAATGTTGAGAATGAGACTGGGGGCTTTTGGAGGAAGTAAGACAAGAGAGATAAGCAAGTTATGAAGAAACCCAGACAATATGTTGTGAGGTCAATGGGGTACCATTGAAGAGTTTTAACCATGGAGTAAATGGTCAACTTTTCATTTCAGAAAGATAACTCTGACTGTAGTGTAGAAACATGGATGGGAAGAAAGCAAATATAGATCCAGGAATATCAGTTAGGATGCTGTTGTTTTAGACCAGACCATGTAAGAGATGATGGTGGTATGGGCAAGGCTAGGAGCGGTCAGAACGGACAGAAGTGTATCAGTTCAAGAGATTTGGGGTGGTAGAAAATGTTAGGACTTGGTGATTGATTGGATGGAGGAATGAGTGATAGGAATGAATAGAAAATGATAAACAGCTTCTTCCCTTGCCAGGTGAAGAGGTGGCAAGCACGTCAGGGCTACAATGGTTACATGAAATGGGAGTGAGGAAATAAGTATATATATTGAGGCTAATGGGAGCCAAGTGTTTCTGACAGAGAAGGGAGTTACAAATAGGAAAAAAAGGAATTCCAGAATGACTTTTGTGGTAGTAGTGGATTGGAATTGGTTAAGTCAGTGTGAACTCACAGTTTTCAATATATACATAAACACATACAGAAATAAGTGTAGATAAAAGTATTTGCATACTTGTGTGTATGTGTGTCTCCTGTCTATCTATCTATCTATCTATCTATCTATCTATATTTTTCTATCTCTCCCCTTGCTCTCTGTTCAAAAGGTCTAGGAGCATGATATCCTAGAAGCAGTGAGCACATAGAACCTAGATCTTGGTTTCTAAACACCATTCTCCACTAAAAGGGACTAGAGATGCTGGAGAAATGGCTGATTAAGAGCAGGAGTATGGCAAGTATAACATGACCCTGGAAAACCTTTTGGCACCAGAAGTTAAAGAAGCTCTCACAGAATGATGGAACATATCAAGGGGACAAAGAAGTCAGCTTGAAGGGGCCCCCATTAGCCACATCTGGGTCAATCTGAGCATCACTATAATAATGTTAATAAATTATGATCCGCTGAAGAAAATAAGAATACTTGAGTCCATGCTGACATAAATACATGAATTTTAAAAAATGGGGATAAAGAAAAGCTATTCCTTACATTAGACTGCCAACTAATAAATGTAGAGAGAATGATATAGGTAGAAACATCACCGTTTGGCAACCATTATAGTAAAAACTGATTCAGGCAAGAATCATCAATGTATGCTAAAACTAGAGGGTGAGAGTTTTAAGAGATTATACACACACATATATATGTGTATGTATATGGTAAGAAACCTTAGAACACACTTTTTTGATATTCCTGCTAAAAAATGCATAGCCTGAATCTAATCATGAAGAAAGATAAGACAACCCCGAACTGAGGGACATTCTACAATATCATAGACCTGTACTCTTCAAAAGTGTCAAGGTCATGAAAGACAAAGGAATGTCTAAAGAACATTTTCGGTTTGTAACAGACTAAAGAGACATGACAATTAAATGGACCATATGATTCTGAATTGGATCTTTTTGCTATAAAGGATATTACTGGGACAGTTGACAAAGTGTGTATGGGGGTCTGTGGACTAGATGGTAGTATTTTAACAATATCAGTTTCCTGATTTTGATGGCTGTATTCTGGTAATGTAGGAGATACCTTCACTTCTAGAAAATACACACTGAAGAGTTTAAAGATCATGAAGCTTCATGTTTACAGTTTACTTAAATGGTTCAGAAAAAAAGCATATATAAAAATATAAGTCAATAAAAATATAAATAATATACATACAGAGAGAGAACAATGAAGCAAATGTAATATATCAACAATTGGAGAATTTGGGCAAAGATGTTTATACTATTCTTGCAATTTTATTTTTTCTGTAAGTTTAACAGTATTTTAAAATTATAGAAAATGGTTTTAATGTACTGAGGTTTCTGGCTTAGGTACCTGGATGGAGAATGGCTAATTAATTAACAATGAAAGGCAGGAAGAGCAGGTATGGAGGAAAAGATGTTTGTTTTCAGTAGGATAATATATCCAGTAGGCATCTGAGTATGTAATTAACATATTCATGAGCCCCATTCACACTGGAGAAAGCTAATATGCTGCTTTCACTTCCATTAACCAAGAGTGCAAGACTGAGGACACTACTACTCGTACTAGGAGAGGCAAACAATTGAGTAGTAGTGGTGGTAATTATCATAAAATTGGCTAATCATTCATGAAAATAGATTTAGGGTATTCAAAACATTAAATAAATATAAATAGTGAATTTATTGAATAAAACAAAAATATGGTTGATATACAAAATATTTATCCCCAGTACAGGACTGCATTAAACCAGTTAGAACAGATGGTGGCCTTACTGCTTACATTAGCTTGCTAGGGCTGCCATGCAAAGTACCACAGACGGGGTGGCTTAAACAACAGGAATTTATTTTCTCACAGCTCTGGAGGTTAGAAGTCCAAGATTAAGGTGTTAGCAAGGTGTTGGTTTCTTCTGAGGCCTCTCTCCTTGGTGTGTAGATGGCTGCCTTCTCCCTGAGGCTTCACATAGTCTTCCCTCTGTACCTGTGTGTGTCCTAATCTCCTCTTCTTAGGACGTCAGTCATACTGGATTAGGACCCACCCTAATGACCTAATTTTAACTTACTTATTTCTTTAAAGACTTTATCTCCAAAAATAGTCACATTCTGAGGTTCTAGGGGTTGGGATTTTAACATATGAATTTTGGAGGGTTAACTTAGCCCATAACACTGCTGGAGAAGGATTCTGGAAGCTTAACAGAATGCAGTGATGGGACCTTGTTTGGATTCTCATTCAAAACTAACTTTATAAAGACATGTCTTAGGCAATCCCAGATTTTTCAGTATGGGCTAAGTATTATACAATATTAAGAAATTTTTGTTTTAGATGAAAAAATGGTATTGTGATAATATAAGAATGTGATCATTTTAAGTCTATACAGTAAAATGACAAGATGTTTGAGATTTGCTTTAAAATATTCCAGAAAAAAAAAAACAAACAAACAGGTGAGGGAAAGATGACACATATCTATCTAAATTTTGATAGCTGTTGAAGCTGGCTGATAAGTACCTGGTATTTTATTATACTTTTTCTTTGTGTGTTTGGAAATCTTCATAGTAAACAGGAAAAACAAAAGTAAGAAAACTCACGTTACAGAGAGTTTAAAAGACATAGAATCAAGGAGAAAGGAAAAAATAAGCAGTACCATTCCCAAAGAGACTCTCAGTTAACTTTTTTGGATTTTTTTTTTTTTTGCAGTCTGTTTTCCATGCATACTCTAATTTTGGTCATATCTTATGTAAGCTGTTTGTTTCTGCTTTCTTGAACTAACATTATGTTATACCTTTCCATGCAATTAGACATGCCATATAAATATCATTTAAATTCTAACTTTGTTAATAACGTTCATATGTGCTTACAGTAAAAATTCAAACAATCATCCAGATGTTTATAATGTGGAAAGTGAAAGTCTGCCATATGTAAATCACTGGCAATAGTCTTTTATACATTCTTCCAGACTTTCTTTCACATATATACTAAATATGCTAAACTATAAAGACAACTTCATACTATAGATTTTGTCCTGCCACATCCTTTTTGTGTTTATCATGTATTATTATTCCAGAGGGCTTCTTATGTCAGTAATATACATCTATTTCATTCATTTTAATGATTCATACTATGTTATTTTGACTCCAAAGTTTCTTTATCAATTATAATAAAAGTGCCAAATATGGTGGGTTTTTTAAATTAAGAGAACTTTTATTTAAGTCTTTCATATTATTATTAGGTTTATTCCTCAGTATTTTATATAATTTTAGTGCTATTTTTAATGCAGTCAATTCTCTTAGTGTATTTTCTGACTGGTGATTGCACATTTTCCTGCTTTTCCTCCTCCTAAGTTACCTTTGCTAGTTTTTGCTTATCTTCTTTACCTCTTGATATTGGAACATCCGGAGCTAACCTCTTGGACCTCTTCTCTGTACTTACTCCTTTGGTGATTTCTTCTAGTTTGTAAAACCCCATGGTCATACAGACTACTCCGAAAGATATCTCCCCAGCCCATGCTTCTCTCCTGAACTTCAGACTCATTTATCCAAATTCATGCTAGATATCGCTATTTAGATGTCTAATAGTATCTGAAACTTATCTTTTCTGACACTGAACTCCTAATCTTCCACCTCCTCAGACAAACCCCACTTGAAGCTTTCTCCATCTCACATAATGGCAACTCCATTTTTTTCCAGTTACTCAAGCCAAACACCAAGCACCTTGGAGTAATCTTTGACCTTTCTCCTTTTCTTATAACCCATATGCAACCTATCAGGTTAGTATAGATTTAAATCCGAATCCCATGTAAGAAAGGCCACATTTATAATTCAAAGGGGAGGGTTTTTTTTTCTCTACCCAAATTTTAGCCTAGACATTCAAGCCTCCTTGTCTCCCTTTGCTAGTGTAGTCTTTTGAGGATTCCAGTTTTATGCAAAGATCTCAGTTCCTATGCTGAGCAAGGCCTCATCTCCTGTGTCTTGGGAGGCCATTACATTCTCAGACTACATTCAGGGTATCAGCAAATGCCTCGAGGTTAGACACATCTTCAGTGCCTGCTTACCACAGTTGTTTCAGTTCTCTCTTCTCTTTGGCCCTTGAGAATTTCATTTGCTTTTCAATGAGTTCAATGATGCAATTTAGTCAGCATTTCTAGCTGATTTTCAGAAGTTTTTTGTTTTTTTTTTTCACAGAATATCTCTTTGACATATTGGGTAAAAAGGAATTCCTTCTCTCTCAACTCTTAACACATGTTGCAGGGAATTTTATGAGTGAATAGTAATTATCTTGTAATAGTGATTGTCATTCAAGCTTAGCTGATGACTTGATGAAGGAATTGAGCCTCCTTTATAAACTTTCTGTAGGGTGGCATGCTAAGAAAACTTGATGAACCTGTAGATATGGGTTAGGTCAGAATTCACTGAGCTTCCCACAGTGTATAAAGCTATTTATAGATTTGTTGTCTACATATGAATACCATTTTATTAGGAGAATGTTTCGATTTGGGTCTCAGGGGGCCCCATGAAAAACAAACTGCTGCAGAGACTAAGGAAAGAAAAAGAAAAAAAAAAAATTCAGCGTAAACTGAATCCAGGTCTCTACAGCGGTGAGCACTAGATGGCAACAAATCGATATGTATCATTATTTGTGCCTAAAAGATCCCAGTTTAAAGATATGTAAGGCCTTAGGCACCCATTTCTTATCCAAACCACTTAATTTACTAATGTTTAATCTACTACTAGTTTGAATTTGTAAGAGTTGGTGAGATGCATTTAACACTAGGGCTGAAAATATAGTCTCTAGATCAATAAATACAGTAGAGAATGGTGCTTATACTACCAGAGTCTTTTTATCAACACTTACAAGAGTCCAGAGCTCTTTCCTGTCATTAAAGATCACTCTCTAAGCTTATCTTTCGTCTGTGACCAGAGACCCTCTGGTTGGACAAAAGGCACCTTTTGGACACTCATTCCTCTTCCTGAGTTATAAGACCTCTTGTGACTGCTAATGCTTAAAATTTCATCTTATTGTTCAAATGGTATCTATTTAGTAGATTGAAAACTAGCTTCATTTCTCTTATGAAGTGTGAAAAGAGGGGCTTCCCAAGCCCTGCTATGACTAATTACCAGGCCTCCTCTGAGGGACTCAGGTCAGATATCTCTACCGCAAGTGAGGAGGGACTTTCCTTGTTTGCAGATGTAAGATTATCTTGGTATACTTAGTATGTAAAATTTTTAAATACATAATTTAGCTTCATGATCCTATTCTTCTCTCCTTATCTAAGATAATTTATAACTTTATGTGTAGGGGAGCAAAATTTGCCATCCCAAAATGTCTTTTTGGCTTGGGGATTATTTCAAGCTGAAAATAATCAAGGCCCTAAAGACTCAGGAAGAACCTTTAACTTTCCCCCAACAGCCTAAAAAAATTTAGATGGAGGGCCTGTCCCAGCGTTCACCAGACACGTCTGCCAAGAGTGTGGACTAGGCGTGGTGAGGGAGACTCAGGCTGGGCTTAGAGATCAGAGTTCACTCTGGGTCCCACGTTTGCCAAACATTTGCTTTTCCATCTCCATGTCAATTGCCTTCCTCCCCTTTGAGGTCCCAAGACACTATCCCCAACATCCTGTTTTGTCTTAAGCGGAAGATTGTATTTAAAGTGAGGGCTTTAGCCATTTTGGTAAGTTACTCGGTTCTCCTGGGTCTCTCTCGTGTATACATGTTATTAAACTTTTGTTTGATTTCATCCTGGCAATCTATGTGAATTTAATTCTTGGACCAGCCAGCAGAACCTAGAAGGGTAGAGGAAAATTTCTTCCTCCCCAACATATGTCTTTTAAAATGCTTAGAGCAAATTATTATTAATGTGCTAATAGTACATAAAGACTTGTAAGGGAAAATGACAAATCCCTGGTTCACCACTTCCTTCCCAAAGTGCTGCCCTTGAGAGTAAACTGCTTTAAACATTTTCTGTATTCTTTTTCTTCCAGTGATTACCTCTCTCTTATCACCATTTCTTATTTTGTGAGTTTTAAATATTACCTTAATCTACTGCTAAGAGACAATTTAACTCATTTGCTTCACCTTCTACCTTCCTTAACCATCTCTTCCCAATAAGTCATATAAGGAGGCAGTAGAGTATAATAGATAAGAGCACACACTCTGGAATCCCACTTCTGCCATTTACCAGCTGTGTGACCTTAGGCAAGTTACTCAATCTCTCTGCACCTTTTTCCTCTTCTGTAAAATGGGGAAAATAATAGTCCATTCCTCAGAATAACTATTTATTATGAGAATAAATGGATCAATACATCTAAAGCAGTAAGCAAGTGTTACTGTTATTTAATTACTTTTTTGGTTATCTTTGTAAGTTTAAATAATATACATATTCCTTTTTGGTCACTCCGCAGCTTTTGGGATCTTAGTTCCCTGACCAGGGATCGAATCCAGGTGAAAGCATGGAGTCCTAACCACTGGACCGCCAGGGAATTCCCCATATCCCTTTATTTTTGATCAACTATGTATTGTATCTCTTGTTACCACATCTTTTAAGATGAAGATACTGGCAGCCTTACACTTCCTTTTCACTGCCTTCCCCCTTCCACACCTCAATCTCACCTCCCATATTTTCCATCTTTTAACTGGATGTTCTGTTTTCTGGGACATTTACTCAGTTTTATTTTCTAACCATCTATTGAAAATTTTACTTTAATTTTACTCTAAAATCTGAGAGTTTTACGTGATCTCTAGTGTTTATTTTTATTTGATTTTAAATATTAAAAAGCTTACTGACTGGGCTTCCCTGGTGGCGCAGTGGTTGAGAGTCCGCCTGCCGATGCAGGGGTCACGGGTTCGTGCCCCAGTCCGGGAAGATCCCACATGCCGCGGAGCGGCTGGGCCCGCGAGCCATGGCCGCTGAGCCTGCGCGTCCGGAGCCTGTGCTCCGCAACGGGAGAGGCCACAACAGTAAGAGGCCCACGTACCGCAAAACAAAAACAAAAACAAAAAAAACAACCTTACTGACTATTGTGTTAGTTAGGGTCTGGGCAGGGGACAAAAATTACCACAGCAGTAATTTGAATTGAGAAACTAATTGTGAACTAAGTAAATTGTGAACTCAGTAAAAGATGTATTCACCACTAAAAGGGGTAAAAGAGAACTCTAAGGTATACAGAGGTAGTACCTGCAAAGAGCTACTACTACTCCCAAAGTTGAGGGAATAGTGAATAAGGAAGGAACTTGGAACCTCCAGAGGATGAGGTCCAGAGGCGGAGTTTCAACTTCTGAGGAGGGGGCGTGGTTGCCACAGGGGCACACAGCAGGACCCCTGCAGGACCTTAAGAGAAAAAGAACATCAGAACAGAAAGCACCTTCCCCTCCGTCCTTACAGTGCACTCACAGAGCCCTCTATCGGCAGAGCCTACATCTAGCAGCGAGCCAAGCCCAAACGTTGACAGCAGAGTCCACTTTGAGTATCACAAGCAGGGAAAAGAAGGATGAGTTTGGAGTGAGAGGTGATAAATTAGTAACTGGCATAATTATCTCTGAATATACTCGATAAACAGACTGCCTTCCTTTTTTTCGTTCTCTCCTGTTCCTTGAATTATTTCAGCTTTCTTTGTGGACTTTTTTCCCTTGTTTATTTCTGGCCTCTCTTTAATTCCAGAACCTTTAAAAACGGCTACAGTATATTCATTCTTGGTTATCTGTTAAAATAAGGCAATGAGTGCTCTATGGTTGTGGGCTGGGCTTACCAACTGATCAACCTTGCTTTAGGGTGTTTGGCTGGGGAATGGCCACATCAGCTGCCCTGCTTCTCTCGACAGTGCAATTTCTATAGAGAAGAATGCCTGGCTGCTGGGCATTCCCCCTGTTGGAATGAAGGAGTGGTGGGAGGGACAATTATAATTTATACTCACTTTATATTAATTCCCCCATTTTAACTCCACATTCCACTCCTTGCTTCCAATTGCTGTTTTCTAATCTCCTCTGTATTTCTGCAAGGCCAATTTTCTCAGCTTCCTTAGAAACCATTTGCACTGATTTTTTGTGGCTGCCATGATAAATTAACACCAACTTGGTTGTTTAAAACAACAGAACTTTATTTAAAGTCCAAAATCAAGGTGTCAGCAGGGCCCCACTCCCTCAGAGACTCTGAGGAGAATATGTTCCTGGCCTTATGCAGTTTCTGGTGGCTGTTGGCATTCCTTGGCTTGTAGCCACATCACTGCAGTCTCTGCTCCTGTCTTCACATGGCCTTCTTCTCTCTGTTTGTGTAATCTCCCTTTGCTGCATGCTTATAAGGATGCTTGTCCTTGGATTTAGGGCCCACCAAGAACATCCAGGATGATCTCCTCATCACAAGATCATTAACTTAATTACATCTCAAAGACCCCTTTTCCAAATAAGGTAACATTCACAAGTTCTGGAGATTAAGACATAGACATATCTTTTGAGGGACCACCATTCAACTCACTATACCACTCTTCTACCTGGTACTCTCTTTAAGAAATTTGATGACATTTCTTGTCTGCTGATGACCTACTCTCTGTCTTCTTTATTGATTTTGAGTACCTATTCATATATGGTACATATCAATATACGTGTTTGTGTGGTATGGGTGTTTTCTTTGTTACCACGTCCTGGATTATTAGGAAGAAGAGGTGATAAATGTGTGTGGTCAGTTCATAATGTTGACTTTGGCATATATAATTTATTTCAGAAAAATTTTTATTAGGTAGTCTCTGTATAAAATCAAATTAAGCTAAAGTCTGGGACACGCTGAACAAATAAGCCTGTTTATGTAAAAAAGTTCAATCAATAGTTTGTTTCTCTCTCTCTGTCTCAATCTTTTTCAGCCTCTTCCATCATGACTCCCCAAATATTCAAATCCTTCATGTTTCCAATAAGCATTCGGCAGTTTATCCAACACCTCCCATTTAAGATAGGAACCAAATAATAAAAAGGAAATGTTATTACCTTATGCAAAGCTAATCATTATTAGCTAGATATTTTTCTAGCTGTTTTTTTTTTTGGAGCGGGGGCACACTGTGCAGCATATGGGATCCTAATTCCCTGACCAGGGATCAAACCCATGTCCGCCTGCAGTGCAAGCACAGAGTCTTAACCACTGGACCACCAGGGAAGTCCTTAGCTGTTATTTTTTTAAAAATATTTTCAGGGCTTCCCTGGTGGCGCTGTGGTTGGGAGTCCGCCTGCCGATGCAGGGGACGTGGGTTCGTGCCCCGGTCTGGGAGGATCCCACGTGCCGCGGAGCGGCTGGGCCCGTGAGCCATGGCCGCTGGGCCTGTGCGTCCGGAGCCTGTGCTCTGCAACGGGAGAGGCCACAACAGTGAGAGGCCCGCGTAACGCAAAAAAAAAAAAAAAAAAAAAAAAAAAAAAAAAAAAAAAAAAAAAAAATATTTTCAGTTCTTTCTCATGATTATGACTTTAGTTTTCTTTCTGACTACTGATAGCAATAGGTGGCATACATGCTGCCCACATCAACTTTGCTGTTGGCCAGGATCACTAATAGTCATATCATTTGTTCTCAATAAGCCTGGACACAGATTCAGAATTGGTTTCAATGCAGTATTCCTGCAGTCATTACTTATTTATTGGAGCTGGCATGTAAGTTGAAAATTGTTTGCCATCTCTGCTCTAAGCTCTCTACAGATCTCATGACTTTTATAATTTATCACTGTAGATCACTCCCAGTGTTATAATTTTGATGTATCTTCTGCTCTCACCAATCAGCTAGAGAAGGCAGTGCAATGTAGTCAGAGGAGCACTGGATTGGGAGTCAGAAGGCTTGGGTTCTAGTTCTGCTTCTGTATTAATTACTTGTGTTGTATCGGATAAATTATCCTTCTAGATCTCAGTTTTCTCACTTGAGCGATAAAGCAATTGGACTATGATAATTTCTAAGGTACTTTCCAGCCCTGAAATCTTTGGGGTTTTTTTGTTTTTTTTTTGTTTTTTTTGCTGTACGCGGTCCTCTCACTGTTGTGGCCTCTCCTGTTGCGGAGCACAGGCTCTGGACGCGCAGGCTCAGCGGCTATGGCTCATGGACCTAGCCGCTCTGCGGTATGTGGGATCTTCCCGGACCGGGGCACGAACCCGTGTCCCCTGCATTGGCAGGTGGACTCTCAACCACTGCGCCACCAGGGAAGGCCCCCTGAAATCTTTTAATGTCAAGCACCCCACTAGATATTTGCACTTAAATGTTCTATCATTACTGGAAACTCAACCTGTCAAAAAACCCAATGCCCTAAAAGCATGTTTGCTTCTTAGATTCTGTATTTCTAGTAATTTGCATTCTAAACTTAAATCTTTTAGTTACTCTTTGTTCCTTTTTAAAATTATCTTTAATATTTTATCTATCACCAAGTCCTGTAAATTCTCCCTTGGAAAGGCTTTTGCAGCTCTCTCTCTTATTTTGCATATCAGATCACTGTTTTGATCCAAGAATTTATGTTCCCAATAAACTTGACCTCTTTGGCCTTCAATTCACCTTACGACCTCATAAATTCAATATCCTTATTTATGTTCACAGTGTGACTTTCCTACTCAGAATCTTTGGTGACTTTTCCCTTGCTAATATAAAATCAGAGCTTTTAGTCTACAATTCAAAGCCTTCCATAGTCTGCCTATGATTTAATCTTGTTAACCTCAAACACAATATTGCTTCCCCTGAATGGTCTGTTCTATTCACTGTCAATCTCGTCATCTACTAACTTTCTCAGTGCAAATATTCAAATAAAAGAATTTGACTGGTCCAGCCCAGCCTCTAGGTCTGTTTTCCACCCCCGGTTTAATTAGTGGTAACTGGGGACAGCAAACACTATTAGAGAAGAGGGACCTTTCTCTTGGAAGAGAGTATGGTAGGAGGGTAAAATCAGTATCTTAACAAATTCTTACAATTAAAGATTATGTAAGGCCCAAACCTGAAACTATAGGAAATCCAAAGTGTAAATAAAACTTTTAAATCATATATAGATCATCAATCATCTGAAATATTTTCTCCTTTCTCTCAGGCTTCTATCACTGAACACAGTCTTTTAGATGACTTGGGGTCATGCTAGAAGCTACATGCTCATGCTCTAGAGTTAAGCAAACATAAGTTTGAAAAACATTTAATATATTTAGTATCTATCCTTGGGAATAGACTTAATCTAAGTGTATTAAAGTTTACTCATCTATACAATGAGATAACCATGATTGCTAACTTTTTAAGGCGCTATTCTAAGTGCCTTTCATATAGTGACCAGTTAATCCTCACAGTCCCGTGAAGTAGGTCCTAGTTTACAAATAAGGAAACTAAGGAGCAGGGAAGCTGAGCAATTTTCTGTGGTGGCAAATACTGGATGGAGAATGTTTGAACTTAGGAAGTCAGATTCCAGGACCTGGATTCTTAGTTTTTGCACTGTGTCAGTGCCCAACAAATAGAGTTTTATAAATGTTAAATGTTATTATATTAATTGTTGTCCATTTTACCTACTAAATATTTATTCCATTCTCTCTATATCTACTCATTATGTCTTACCTGGATGGTAAGAAGCCCCTGGGAGCAGAAGGTCTCATTCTTCTTTAATCAACATCCTCCGTATGATTTTCCAAGGCACTTTGTTTTTTCTTTTGGCCACACCTTGCGGCACGCGGGATCTCAGTTCTCTGACCAGGGATCGAACCCGTGCCCCCTGCAGTGGAAGCTCAGAGTCTTAACCACTGGACCACCAGGGAAGTCCCTCCAAGGCACTTTAATGTGTCACTTACCTGTTCAGAATTTTCCAGTGGTATGCCTACAACGAGCCTTCCCAGCCACATTATTCCTCTCTCATACCCTTCCCAGAAACACTATATGTAGTTCCTGGATGATGTCAGTTTCTCTTATATTTAAAGGAGGAACATACAATATGCTTTCATAATTTTGCATACTATTTTCTCTGGCTGGAATGCTATCACCTACCTTGTCCATCTGTCAAAAGGGAGTCAAAAGGTACAAAATTCCAGTTATAAATTAAGTAAGTCCCAGGGATGTTAATGTACAGCATAGTGACTATAGTTAATAATAATATATTGCATATTTAAAAGTTTCTAAGCGAGTCGATCTTTTTATTAATTTTTATTGGAGTATAGTTGCTTTATAGTGTTGTGTTAGTTTCTGCTGTACGGCAAAGTGAATCAGTTATACGTATACATATATCCACTCCTTTTTAGATTTCCTTCCCATTTCAGTCACCACAGATCATTGAGTAGGGTTCCCTGTGCTAAACAGTAGGTTCTCATTAGTTACCTATTTTATACATAGTAGTATATATATGTCAATCCCAATCTCCCAATTTGTCCCACCTCCCCTTTCCCCCCTTGGTAACCATAAGTTTGTTCTCTACATCTGTGACTCTATTCCTGCTTTGCCAGTATGTTCATCTGTACATTTTTCTAGATTCCACATATAAGCGATATTATATAATATTTGTTTTTCTCTTTCTAACTTATTTCACTCTGTATGATAATATCTAGGTCCATACACATCTCTGCAAATGGCACTATTTCATTCCTCTTTATGGCTGAGCAATATTCCATTGTATATATGTACCATATCTTCTTTATCCATTCCCCTGTAGATGGACACTTAGGTTGCTTCCATGTCCTGGCTATTGTAAAGAGTGCTGCAATGAATATTGGAGTGCACACATCCTTTCGAATTATGGTTTTCTCTGGATATATGCCTACGAGTGGGATTGCTGGGTCATATGGTAGCTCTATTTTTAGTTTTTTAAGGAACCTCTATACTGTTCTCCATAGTGGCTGTACCAATTTACATTCCTAGCAACAGTGTAGGAGGGCTCCCTTTTCTCTACACCCTCTCCAGCATTTATTGTTTATAGATTTTTTTGATGATGGCTATTCTGACTGGTATGAGGTAGTAGTAGTTTTGATTTGCATTTCTCTAATAATTAGTGATGTTGAGCATCTTTTCATGTGTTTGGTGGCCATCTGTATGCCTTCTGTGGCGAAATGTCTATTTAGATCTTCCTCCTCCCACCCATTTTTTGATTGGGTTATTTGTTTTTTGATATTGAGCTGCATGAGCTGTTTGTATATTTTGGAGATTAATCCTTTGTCAGTTGTTTCGTTTGCAATTATTTTCTCCCACTCTGAGAGTTGTCTTTTTGTTTTGTTTATGGTTTCCTTTGCTGTGCAAAAGCTTTTAAGTTTAATTAGATCCCATTTGTTTATTTTTGTTTTCATTTTCATTACTCTAGGAGGTGGATCAAAAAGACCTTGCTGCAATTCATGTCAAAGTGTGTTCTGCCTATGTTTTTCTCTAAGAGTTTTATAGTGTCTGGCCTTACATTTAGGTCTTTAATCTATTTTGAGTTTATTTTTGTGTATGGTGTTAGGGAGTGTTCTAATTTCATTCTTTTATGCTGGTCCAATTTTCCCAGCACCACTTATTGAAGAGGCTGTCTTTTCTCCATTGTATATTCTTGCCTTATATGTCATAGATTAGGTGACCATAGGAGAGTAGATCTTAAAAAGCCCTCATCACAAGAAAAAAATTTTTTTTCTTGTAACTACGTATGGTAACAGACGTTAACTAGACATTGTGGTGATCATTTCACATATATAAATATCTAATCATTATATATCAAATGTGTTTATATATATGTATATGTGCATATGTATAATATATATGTAATATGTATATGTATATAAATATCAAATCATTATCACCTAAAATGAATATAATGTTATACGTCAATTTTACCTCAATAAAAAAAGTCCTGTTTCTCTTTCACATCTCCCTGTCACCTCTTCTTTGACATGGTGTCCAATTCCTCAGAGCAGACTTGAGTATTTATTCTATGCTCTAATGCCTTTGAGCACTCATACCACATTACATTTATATATACAATGAGTGCTGGTATTTCTCTACCCTTACTGTATAAGTACTGTCTTATTAGTCTGTTTGGGATGCTATAACAAAAATACCCAGAGACTGAGCAGTTTATAAACAAGGAAATTTATGTTTCACAATTTTGGAGGCTGGAAAGTCCAAGATCAAGGTGCTGGCAGATTTGATGGTCTGGTGAGGTTCCATTTCCTCGTTGCCATCTTCCTGTTGTGTCCACACATGACAGAGAGGGCAAGGGAGCTCTTGGAGCCTCCATAAAAAGGGCACTAACCCGTTCATCACTGCTCCACCCTCATGATCTAATCACCTCTCAAAGGCCCAACCTCCAAATACTGTCACCTTGGGCATTAGGATTTAACACATGAATTTTGGAGGAGGACACAGACATTCAGTCTATAACAAGTACCTTGAGGGTAATGATGATGGCTGTTCATCTTTCTATTTCCAGTATCTATCACAGTGCTCTATAGACAACAGGCACTAATTCTATCTTGACTGAATTTCGTTCTCTCCATATCACTCAGAAAACGTCAAAGACTGTAAAAATTCACAAGACTCAAAACCTCCTTCCCACTAGTTTTTATTTTAATCTGTACTTCTTAGAAATTCAAGAACTTTAATTTCTTGAACACATTGAAAATATCTTGGAAAAAACACATCTGTATTTACTAATAAATGCTGATCCCTAATTACTAAGCTAATTCTAACAAAGAAAGGCTTGATTACACTGAGTGAAAGCCACTGAGGCCATGGCTGGGAGTAACAGGGGAGGACAGATGAGGGGGCTCCAGGCTGACTACTGGTCAATGTGAGCTGAGCGCTCTTGCTGCCCCGGAACGATCACCACCTTCTGTCTTTGCTCTCTGAGTCGTAGCTACTCCTTTCTTTTCTCTTGGGAGAAAGCTACTCCTTTCTCTTTTCTCCTACATCTGAATCTTCCTCTTGTGACCCTTGTTCAGCCTGTTGATAAAGCTAAACTGCTTTATCCCCAATCTCTAGTTTTTCTTGTAGTAACTCCAGTACTCTTACAGAATTGAGTCCCTGTTGTGTTCTCTCTAGCCTCTTTTCTGAGAAACTACAGCAATTTTTCTAATCTCATACTAGTTGCAAAAGCCCTGCCTTTAATTGTCAGACTATCTAGAAAAGAGACTTCTAATTTCATGCGTTGATAAATCTTAGCATAGTGGACACGCGCGTGCGTGTGTTTGTGCTTGTGTGTGTGTTTTCTGCGCAGCACCTCTTCCTTCTTGTTTTGGTGAAAATACATTGATTTTCATATGGAAAATAATGCCTCTCTCATCGCATGTGGTCTTGGAGGAGATATCAATGAATGAACCTCACCCTTTTAAGGCCAAGACATGGACACTTGAAATAAGCAAGGACAGTCAGATCTCTCTCTGGAAATTAAATCTTGAATAAAGTAACACAGTTGCTCATGATTAGTCTGATGGCTGCTCTCCAAAGAGACAATTCATTAATTCTGACTACTGGATTATTGGAATTGTCCTGGTTCCTGTAGTGTTCTACCCAGTGCTTGATTGTTCAGCTTTTTATTCCATTCTATGAGTGACTTCATACCTTTGCAATAAATCATTTTTGTGTGTCCTTAAACTAGACAGAGTTGGTTTACATCCCAAAGCTCAAACTGACAGATGCAAATTCTTGTTGCAATGTTCTTCCCAGCAACTGGGACCTAGTGTTGGAATCCCAATTTCAACTATACTGAATGAGCAACACCAAAAATAATTGAGTTTTTAATAGTTTGCCAATCTTCCCATGACTGGGAACTGATGTAGCTAACACATCCCATGCTTTGCTCCAATGAGCTAGATTTCTGTGTGGTCAGCTCTTGTCATGATGAAAGACCCCCCTAAATTGACTTATTCTTCAGATGAATTCAGTATCAGTCCAATCTTGTCCCACCTAACTTCTATTATCTGGCCAAATTTTTTCTTCTAAGCTTTACTGAGGTATGATTTATGAATCATAAGATTCACCCCTTCTAAGTGTATGGTTCAATGGTTTTTAATAAATTTATGCATTGTGTAACCATCACTACAATCCAGTTTTAGATCGTATGCCAAGTTTTGATGTATTTTCCATGGCTCACTCATGGATCCTAACGTCGTGTACTGCACAGACCATAGCAACACCAGACCTGGGCACACAGCAGTCTATCCTGGCAATCTGCTGGTTCCCTCAAATTTAATGTAAGGAGAAAGTGGCTGTGTGGTAGATTCAGAGGCAATTATTCTGTTATTGAGGTATGCCAAGAGTCAAATAGAAAAAACACTAGAAACCCAAAATGAGATCCAAATAATAGGAATCAGCAAGAAAGATAACGCAATAGGAAATAGGGCATATGGAAGAAATGCCATGTGCGTGGTCCAGTTTACTGCTGCTGGACAGACCTGTCTGCTTTTAATGGATGTGGCCTACATCTGCTTGATGATGCCACCTGATGCCTTATACCCCCGATGTTTCAACCTCACTTAACATGAATTTTTAATAAATGGGATTGAAACTATTAACATATATAAGATTAGCCTTGGGACTAAGGTTGAAGAGTTTTTATTCTTCCTCCTTCCCCGTTCATTTTAATGCGAACCTATTTGTGAGAAAAGTCAGTAATTTATATGAATAAAGTAATGATGATACTTTTTTCTAGCTCATATTATGTCAGTTAAAAAATCATTGTCTCCTGGCCCCATCCTGAACTTATTGATCAATAGCCCTATGTAGGAGTATCAATAAATTAAGTTTGCAGATTTCTGAAATTGGCTATAGAGGGCTGATATTGATCATAAGATCTAATACTGGAGCAGAACAACTGAAATGAACTTGGGAGAGAATAAAACTTTTAATTTTTCCCTTCCCCAGTTGTCTTTGCTATCAGAGATCATCACTTCAAGGTGGCATAATGTTGGGTGTCCAGCCTCCCTTCCTGTTGCTTTTGTATATCCCAGCCTGCCATTCTTAGGGACATTATTAAGGTCTGTAAGTATCTCTGTTTGGGTCCAACTACAGCTTCCTTTGAAGAAGAATATAGATTGGAAAAGGTACAGAAAAAATTTTTCCCCATTGGTAATATTTAGTTAACATGTTATTTCTTCAGAATAAGTTAAATTTGGTGTTAAGGACCAAAGAATGAAGGAAGAGCCCCGAAAATATAAACTCCAGAAACTTTTCTTTCTTTTGCCTTGATTATGTGGGTTACCATGGAAATGGAAGGACTTGCCACTGGTAGGAAACCAGAAAAGACATGGTACGATTGGGGATTATAATAACCTTGTGAAAGTTTCCATTTCGGAGACAGCCTCAACTAGGACAACTGACTAATTCACACTGTATTGTGGACATAAAATGGCCAATAAAATTCCTAAGATTTTTCAAAGTAAATGGTGTCCGTCTCTCACCAAGGACCCACACCCAAAAGATTTTTCCCAAGTCTTGTTCATAGTACTTCCTAAATATCTCCATAATTGATTGATCTGTATTATTTCCCCATTTCTGCTTTCTTTTCTCAAACCCTCATTATTTCTGGATTACTGTGATGCCCTCCTTACTAGACTCCTTGCCTTCAGTTGTGCCTCTAAATCTATTCTGTGCATAACTGTCAGCAACTCTGATCACGGCATCATGCTTAGATTTTAAAAATTTCCCGTATCTTTCAGAAGACATTTTGAAATCTTTACCTTGACACATTAGGAAGACTCTTCATGAGCTGACACCTGTGTGCCTTTCCAACATCATATCTTACCACTCTCCTTCCCTATACTTGATGTGTCAACTGAGTGCAACTACTTCATTCATTCATTCATTCATTCATTCATCGGCTGAGCAAATATTGATTGAGCATTCAGTGTTTATCAGGCACTGTTCCAGTGCTGGGAATATAGTGGTAATACTTTCAGTTTCTAGAATGATTCCTGTTTGCTCTTCTTTGGGCCTATGCATATGTTCCTCTCTCCCATTCATTGGGAATGGAGAGGTTGCTCCCACTGGCAAAGAAGACTCATCAGAATTTTGGAGCACAGTGTCCCCAACATCATCAGAGTCTTCCCACATATCCTCATTGCAACTTTTAGGATCACATCCCTTCCCAATCAATGCCCCCGCTTTTTTTTTTTTTTTAATTTTTATTTATTTATTTTTTTAACATCTTTATTGGGGTATAATTGCTTTACAATGGTGTGTTAGTTTCTGCTTTATAACAAAGTTTATCAGTCATACATAAACATATGTTCCCATATGTCTTCCCTCTTGGGTCTCCCTCCCTCCCACCCTCCCTATCCCACCCCTCCAGGCTGTCACAAAGCACCGAGCCAATATCCCTGTGCCATGCGGCTGCTTCCCACTAGCTATCTACCTTACTACGTTTGTTAGTGTGTATATGCCCATGACTCTCTCTCGCCCTGTCACAGCTCACCCTTCCCCCTCCCCATAACCTCAAGTCCATTCTCTAGGTCTGCATCTTTATTCCTGCTTTACCCCTAGGTTCTTCATGACATTTTTTTTCTTAAATTCCATATATATGTGTTAGCATACGGTATTTGTCTTTTTCTTTCTGACTTACTTCACTCTGTATGACAGACTCTAGGTCTATCCACCTCATTACAAATAGCTCAATTTCGTTTCTTTTTATGGCTGAGTAATATTCCATTGTATATATGTGCCACATCTTCTTTATCCATTCATCCGATGATGGGCACTTAGGTTGTTTCCATCTCCGGGCTATTGTAAATAGAGCTGCAATGAACATTTTGGTACATGACTCTTTTTGAATTTTGGTTTTCTCAGGGTATATGCCCAGTAGTGGGATTGCTGGGTCATATGGTAGTTCTATTTGTAGTTTTTTAAGGAACCTCCATACTGTTCTCCATAGTGGCTGAACCAATTCACATTCCCACCAGCAGTGCAAGAGTGTTCCCTTTTCTCCACACCCTCTCCAGCATTTATTGTTTCTAGATTTTTTGATGATGGCCATTCTGACTGGTGTGAGATGATATCTCATTGTAGTTTTGATTTGTCAATGCCCCCACTTTAACATTAGACACCCTGCAAGGCTGGGAGTTTAGCTTGCATCGTAATTCAGCCAGTTGTAGAATGGAATTCTGAGTGTGATTTTCAGCAATTTCAGCCCTGTGGCTGGCTATAGGAGGTAAGTGTCGCCTTCAGGGCACGCTTTCATGTCATTTGTGTGGCACTTAATATTTGTCTAATTTATTCTTTAACTTGACAAATACCTGTTGATTGCTAACCACTTTCCATCTAGGCACATGGCATACTTTAGTGAACAAAAAGACAAAGGTACCTTTTGTGGAGCTGACATTCTAGTATATAAGTGAGTTGCCAATTTTATTATAGCTTTGGATTTATTTAAGTTTATTCCAAAATAAAAAAATTAATGACAGCCCTTGCATGGCTATGCCCAACAAGGAGATACTGCATGAAATCAACCTATAGACACAACACCATCAAGTTGTTACTCAAATGAGACTCAAGCTTGGCAGGATGTCAGGAGTTCCATTCCTGTCAGTAAACAGTGTCTGGAGCTCATCTATTGCCCTAAGCCTGCTGTTGAGTGAGCCTGTGTAAACATCTCTGTGGCCACCAATATTGAGCTCCTTGGTCCTGACTCCAGCCCTACTGTGTACCTAGACTCTTGCCTCTGTTCTGCATTTGCACTTCATTTTTTGCTGCTAATGGATTACAGCCCTGAACCCCAGCCAAATTGCCTGGGCCTAGGAACCTCACTAGTCTTGCCAGCCCCTTCTCTCTGGGGGATCTGGATCATATCCCAATGTTCTCCTCTCTGCAGCCCACTGACTGAGGCCCTCTTATGACCCAGACATCCCCTTCCACTCCACAAAGAAAACTGTCATCCATCGGATAAGAACATTTCCCACATAACTAATTTCTGGTGCCATGCTCCCACCTGACACATCTGAGATGATGACTATCAACATTAAGCTGGACTGGATTGAAGTTTGGTGGGTCCCCTTAGAAGCTGAAATTGGGGGATTTCTATCCATCAGGCCGGCCCTGTCCCCACAGTCTTGGCTTACTTCCCTCTCTCCTACAGGTCTACAGCTGAGGTTCTCTTCTGGATCTGCTGCTAAGGCCAATCAGCTCACAACACAAAAGAGTAAGAATTCTCAGCATTCTGTAGAGTCTGCTTTTCTAAACAGTTCTTTGTATCTTAATGCATCTTAATTATAGTTATCAGTAACGTTTTATCCTTTCTGCAGCAGATTAGGCCTCCTGCAAAATAATGATTTAAAAAAAAATTGTCTGAGACTCAGATGCTGCACCAACTGTTTATACTTTTGTGCAAGCAATATGGTCCTATTCCAACATAATCGTGCAGAGTGCAGATCAGTGTTTCTTCTAACTTCAACAGTGATAAATATTTATTAATTCTCCACTATGTTTATGGCACCATACCAGGTACTGCTAGAACTATTTTTCCTTCCCAGGAAAAATAAGTTCAAATATGGAATGAGAAGCCCAAACTCATGAAACTGGACTGACTTTGCTTCTTAAAAATTCAACATGCTACAGCTGTGTGCTTAAATCTGATGACGAAATAAAACATTTATTTCAGGAGTATATTACTATCTGAATAAATTGCTGAAGTGAAAACTGTCTCTAAAAACCATAGCATATGTATGTGAAGACTGTAATTCAGTTACACATTCCTCTGCTATTTTGTGACGAGGTCAATTCAGAGTATCTTACCATTAATCTTGAAGACATTTAAAGATGCTCGCTTTTCCTATTCTTTTCCTTTGAAAGTATACGTGAGCCCTACTTGCAACAAAAATCTCATAATATTTTACTTCTTTTTGATGTACCATTTCTGTCAAATGATGTCAAATAAATCAGCTCTGACTTTTTAGATTAAAAATGTCGTTCCAGAGTTTTAGCAGTTTTAACACATATTTACATTTTGTAATACTCTTGCTGTAATAAAGGTAAATGGAGAGACAAAATTTTCATGTGTGTATAGGATGAAAAACAGGCTAATTGTGTTACTATCAGACTTCTTTCAGAAAGCCTCTAATGTTGAATTTAATTGCTCGAATAATTAGGACTTTTTGGGTTTTGTTTCTCAAATATTTATTAGTGGAAAACAGATTGAAATATGGGATGCACCAGGTAAGTCTCTTTAATGATTTTACATATCTATGTGACAATACCTGAATTAGAAATATCAAACTTTTGATTTTGTACTTGAAATGTTATATCTGTGAACATAAAAACCTACATGACTGTTACTTTCCAGGAAAAAAATTTTGCTCAAGTACTAATAAATGATCCAAGTTGTATATAATTCTTACACCAGTCCAACATATTTCCTACAGTATTTTGCTCTATAAGGCTTTCTGACCTAGACATTTATGGTTAAAGACAATATTTTATAGATTGAAGCATAGTTACCTTGCAGAGGAAGGCATTTGGTCTTGAATAGTGCCAGAAGCAAGTAAGTGGAATATAGTATTACAAAATAGACGTTTATGCAGATTAATGAGCTAAACTCTCATGGTTAAAGATAATTTCCACAGATTAGCAAAAGTTCCTAGTTTTATGAACAATTCTCCATTTTTAATAAAAGCCTTGCTTTCCCCATAATTCAGTGGATGAGAAGTTACTTGAGAAAGCTACCCATTCCCACATAATCACTTTTTACTCAATAATGTTAATTAATGAGTAATAATTTTCTTCTTTGTTGAGGCATGCCGTGAAGTTCAGATGCAGGTTACATTTGGTCCAATCAAACTAATTCGTTAAATAAGAATGGATTGTAATTATCAATTATCAGAAGTAATACCAGCAAATGTTTTATCGACTTTACATAAAATAAACTTCATAAAAGTTAATTAAGTCAAAGAATACTTTGATAGGAACTGAAGCACTAACAATTGGCATTTAGTGAGTCCTCCCTATATGTTTGCTATTTTGCTAAAAAGCACATTATATACCTTATTTCATTTAATTTGCACAAGAGCCCTATGAGGTATGTGCTATTGTTATCCTCATTCTAATGTTGCTGAAGCTGTTGCTGCAAAGAGGAGTAGCACAACGCCTGAGGACAAACAGCTGGGGATCCTGAGCTGGGCAATCTCACTCAGCTTCCTCTGTTCCAATAGCATCTTGCTTGTGTCTCTCTTATACAAGTATGTCTCATCTTTGTTAACTCATAAGCTCATTGAAGGGAAAGACCACCTCTTGTTAAACCTTTATGTTCATCACTTGCCTTGGGCACAGTAGGGATCTACACATGTTTGGTAGAAGGAATGTCAATAAAAATGTAGTGAGAATAATACTCATATATAGTAATAGTTATTATTTTTTTACTTTTTAAGGGTTAAACGGGGTCACCAATGTGATTGGCTCATTCGATTATTGCCTAATGTATTTTATTTTATTTTATTTTTTTAACATCTTTATTAGAGTATAATTGCTTTACAATCGTGTGTTAGTTTCTGCTTTGTTATACAAAATGAATCAGTTATACATATACATATGTCCCCATATCTCTTCCCTCTTGCAACTCCCTCCCTCCCACCCTCCTTATCCCACCCCTCTAGGTGGTCACAAAGCACCGAGCTGATCTCCCTGTGCTATGCGGCTGCTTCCCACTAGCTATCTATTTTATGTTTGGTAGTGTATATATGTCCATTCCACTCTCTCACTTTGTCCAATATATTAGACTGACTATATTATTATTGATTTAATCAGAAAGTCATTTGCTATTCTGATATAAACAAAATAGCCTATAAATTCCCTGATATAGTTTTGCTGCCAAGGAGTGCAAACTTTCATCAAACAAACAGTTATTGAGCACCTACCGTGTGACATGTGCTACGGAAGCAGCTGGCGATACAATGGTGAACAAGAAAGATAAGGTCTCCGTTTTTATGGAGCTTAAATTCTAGTGTCTGGGGGTGAGGTGGAGGTGAGGGTGAAATGGGAAACACATTAGTTAATATCAGTCTGCCACAATTTGTATGTGATGCTTCTGCTACAGTGTTTGGCACATATTAGGGACTGGATATGCATTAAACATCTGCTTTACGCTGGGACCATTAGTCTCTCAAAACTTTAACCTTAAATGAAGAACACAGGTAAACAAGATCTAAGCTTACACAGAAAAGCAATAGCATTAAAAATGTGATTCATGTGTCTTAATTTTCAGTTCAGAGATATGCCATTCTATAGGACAATCAACTCGCATAAAGCATTTATTTATCTTAATGTTAATTATTTTTGGCACTACATTATATTAATGGCATTAGTTTTAAATACGAAAGCACTCTGTTCGTTTTACTAATGCATATTAGTAAATATGCATTGTTAGAAATATTTTTACATGTTATGTTAAATTTGAGTGCATTTATTTATTGTGAATATTATAGAATATTTGAAAAGGGCTTAAATACAAGGGCTTTACTTTGAAAAAAACATATTATAACTTTTAAAATTCAGAGTGAGTCTCTTACCTTTACAGTTATCTATATTTTTAAAGAATTCTATATGAAGATTTCTTCTTTGGTTCACTAGGCATCCTTAATATACTCATTCATTCAAATGCATATTAAGGTCACAGCAGTGGAGAAAAAACAAAATTCTGCCTTCAAAGAGCTTACTTTCTTATGAGAGAGTTAGAAAAAAAAAGTAATACATTATAAAATATGTTAAAGCATGACAAGTGCTATGGAGTAAAATAAAGCAGAAAAGGGGGCAGAAGGTGCTGAGAAACTTTTGAAATTTTAAATATGTAGATATTGTTCTGATTCAATTTTTGAATTAATAAAATATGGGCCTTCTGTACTAGTGTTTTCTGTCTATAATCCCACCTCCTCATGCAGATACATTCTCTGTGACCCAGGAAGCTGACCTCTATAGGCTGCATCACCAGGCACCCTCTCTTCCCACCCACCCCCCCACCTTCCTGGGTTCTAGTTGAGTTCATCTGGTAGATGGCAAGGCAGGAGATGGGAAAGCAGAAGGAGAGAGAGGGAGCAGTGTTTATCCCTCCTTTCCCACCTTCACCACAGTTCTAGTAATGGCTGTGTTCCATAGCTGTCTTTGGGCATCCCTTTGTCTACAGTTCCACCTCTTACCAGACTCCCTATCTTTGCACTTCAGTTTTAATGGGTTTGTAATGGTGTCTCGCTTTTGCTGGCTTCCATGTACTTCACCTTCTCTTTTTGGTACACTTAATCCTGCCCACACGCTGGTAAATAGTCCTTTCATTAAACTCTCTTGAGTAAAAACCTTTGGAGTATGCCATCACCTTTTTTTGCTATGACACTGACAGCTCCTAAACAATTTCAGAAGAGATATAGCACGAACAATTGGTAATAGTAAAGCCCTCCAAAAACTATAAAGACGCTCATAGCAGCCTCGTATTCAATAGAAAATAAATTACAAGCAGCTTATATAACCATAAAGCAAATGATTAATAAATGATGTTATATCTACATGATAAAATACTATTTGTCTCTACAGTGAGACTTAAGACTGTAGAAAATATGGAAATAAAAAATTATTCTAAGTGGGATGTGTCTATGCTAGCATTGCAACTATGGAGGAGGACAGTCTTTGGATAAGAACTAAAAGGTAATATGCAAGTATGAAGATAATTATATTTAGGTGGTGGAATATGCTGATTATTTTTTTAATTTTGGAAGTTTAGATCATTAAAAATTAAAATTATTTTAAATGGTTTATGAATATTAATATTAGGATATAAAAATTATTATGCTTATGTAAACCAAGATAAGTGCTCCAAGCAAAGGAAAAGCAATTACTAACTTCTTAAATTATTCTTCTTACATCTTAATTATAAAATCTAGCTATAAATTATTAACATACCCTGACTTCCAAGATTGAAATAAGTTTTTTTAAAATAGAAAATATTGTTTTATGGGTAGTTTCTGATGGCTTGTGTTCAAGGCACAATCTCTTAAACAAACAGCTTTAGAATTAAGTATAAACAGAGGAAAACTTGTTAATATACTTTAGGTATATTTTAGATTCCTCAATCAAGAATTTACAAAAAAATCTGATTCTTAAGGAAACACTCTCGAGAGAGAATTCTGAAAAGTGATATTCCAGAGTATATGGAAAATTGAGATATTCTGATGAAATGCCAGTGAGAAAAGTCCAAGTGGCCCTGCTTAAGCCATCACAACCCTAGATCTGGTTGCCTGATGTGTTAATTTAATTCACTTTTAATTATTTTACTTTTCAGGTAATATTCTAATATTTTTCTAAGTGTAGGACAATGACTTAATCTTCTCCATCAATTGTCACACTTGAGGTGTCCAGAATCATCAGATAGCAAATTGTCATACCCTTGATGTAGAAGGAATACTGATTTACTTTAGTAGGGATTGGATCAGATGATGTAATCAATATTATCCAACTCTAATTTCAATGAACCACAGAAATCTATTTTTGCTTCTGACAATGGTCTCTATGAATGAAGTAATTTATCATACAAGTGATGAAGACGAGTGAAAGGACCAAAATGTACTAAAAGAGATATAACATACATGTTTCATTTTAATGCTACTGTACTAAACAGGGAGTTATTTTTCTTACTTACTATTTGTAGATGTTTTTAGCAAGCTTACTTGTTCTCCTGTCCACTCTTTATATGGGTACAAATTCTCTTATTTAAAAAACTCTCACCAAACAATCAAGATGCATTTTTTTCACTGCAACTATATTTTCTGCCAAAATGACCAATTGAGACAAATTTCTCTTAGTGCAAATCCAGTTAAAATTTTAAAATATAAAATTATTAATTCATACTGTCAATATTTACTATGTATTTCTCTGTATTTTTTACCAGGTACCATATTACCACATGCAAATCTGTACAAGTGATGCAGAATATGTAGACTAGGACTACGAAATAACAATAATGCTTCTTGCTCCTAGCATGTGGTTATATTACATTAAAATCTCTAAGTATGAAAAACAAGGAAAAGACTTTAATAATAGGAAACTGAAAAATAAACTCAGAAGAAAAGCAGAATTTTGAAATTCTGAAAACCAATTTCTTTAACAGCAATTGTTTTTCTAACTTAACCAACCTCATAAAGTTAACAAATAGGTTAAATATTAATTGGAATTAATAAAGCAAATTTGAAAAACTAAATTAAGAAAAACCAAATTTGACTTATTCTTCAAATTTTGCATGTATTTGCTAATCACAAAAGGCAGAAGAATTACCATAGTGATTATGTTTCTGGTTAGGACCCTGGTTCATTGAGCCTTGAATCCTGTCCTCATATATGATACCAATGGATAATATGTTCTACTTTCCAACAACCATAAATATATCAGGAATAAGCCAGAAGATGTCCCAAGTCATTTTCATTGTAGACCTAATGATATTAATGTTAACTATTAAGTAATGAAGCTGATTTGTTTTATTTATTTTTTTAATGAATTCATTTATTGAGCACTTATACTATGCCTGATAGTTTAGCTTTAATTTATTCATAATCTCTTCCCAAACTCCCTTGTGACTGGATCTCTTGCAGAAGAATGTCAAATATTTGATAGGTGGTTGGAAGTTTCCTTCCTATCCTATGGATAGAAGTTTCAAAGATGTCTTAATACATTTAATACTTTTTAAAAATCACCCCCGATGTGTATATACAGATAAGCTCTCTTGAACATACAACCTAATGCAATTATTAACACTTTATTGATAATTATATGTATGTATAGGCAGTTCTAGGTTGTAACAGGCCCACTGGGTCTCAGCAGGCCCATCATTGTACTAGACCTACAGAGAAAACTTGTCTCAGATTCCATTCTGGAACTGTTTTATTATAGACTACTAATAAATTATCCCACAAGAGGTCACCAAAGCTCCATTTTTTTTTTTTTTTGGAGTGTGATTTTTCTACTTTTTGTCCTTCCTGCAAAGGAATTGAAAAATATTTTGTTTCCTGGCTTGCTGCCTATTCAGTAGGCAGATCTGCCAGTCTGCTCCAGCTATACATGAAGGTAAGTAACTGAGAAGCAGGGTTTAGTTAGGGGCAAGGCACCTAACGGAGGTTTGTAGCCAGCTGTTGCCATTGCATGGGCTGTCCATTGTGTGGAGATCCACAGGAGGGACTAACATGGAAAGAAAGGGAAACACAACCATGCACCTTCTGACCTCAATAACTAAGCTCCCTTACCGTAAATTAGACCCTTTTAAAGTCCCTGGGTTGACATTGCAGATTCTTGCACATACCAGAATGATAGAACGGAGATCTAACAGAAGCCTGAACTCAAGAAATATTTGCTTGGGGAAGATTGAATAAAGAAATACTAAAATTACTCTCAGTGATGGAAAGTTGCTGCTAGATCTAACTACTTCTTGGGAGGATTTTTAGACAAGCAGTCAGATTCCTGTAAAGAAATTGGTTTAAAACAAAGCGTTCTTTTAGGAACAACCTCTATTTTCTTCATAGCAAACATGAATATTAAAAAAGACACTTAAAATTATGTTTTAGAGAAAAGTAACCTTAACTTTTGAGGCTATTTTCCCCCCACCCTTACAAGCATATAACCCTAATATAAAAATGAGATCTTTCTTTGATTTCCCCATTCCCCAGATCTTAGAAGAAATAATGTTTGTCTTAGGACTTTCGAATAGTAACATTATTGGCTGTATATCTTCTTAGCTAGGGTCACTGGTTGCATTTTTTAATGGGTTATATTATACAGGTGTTATACCAGGCTGGGGATACAGGCAGAACCCTCTCTAACAATCTTTTCAGTTCCCTTCTCTAAATGGGGAATATTTAACTTAAAGTAATGTGATTTAAATGTATATGAAAAGAAAAGTTTTGTTGTTGTGAATCAAGTGTTTGAACACTCTCATGTTTTCATATGAATAAAGAGTGTTAAAATTATAAAGAAAATTAGAATTGTAAGGATGAAAAGACCTGTAAAGATGCCAACCCTATGAACATAAAGGGCTTTAGACAAGATGATTTCTCTGGTCCTTTCCAGCTGGGAAATATAATGACTCTATTTAAATTCCGTATTTTGGAATATAAAATGACCATTTCCATTTCAGTGAGATTGCTTTGGGTGAAGGGCTTTTCTTATTTGAATAGCTGTCTTGTTATGCAACCTGGCTTGGGAGTTACAATTCAGATCATGAAATTCTTCACTTACTGGGATTTTTTTAATGATTTCCTTGGCAGTTTTTGTTTAATATATGTTTCAAACTTCTGTGTTAATGAACACACTGTTTCATGAAATGCTTTTGTAATATGCTTAACATAAATTCTTCCCTCATTTCCTTTTGGAATATGCAAAGCTCATATACTTGTATCAAGATGCTCATGAACTAAAAGTCTCCAAGTAAATAATAATACAGGGATAAGAATTTCTATTTGACTTGAGCCATCACCTAGAAGAAAAGGATAGATGAAACACAGGCTAGGCAGGAGAGCGAGAGTGAACCAGTCATAATGTACAGAAAAGCAAATCATAGTTCTAGTATCTCAAAGAATCACACAGTTAGTCTTTTTAAACACCACTCCCATCTACTCCACCAACAGTTAGTCTTTTTAAATACCACTCCCATCTACTCCACCACCCTGGGCTAGTCTTAGCTCACAAGGCACGTTAATTGTCCCAGTTTACTCACAGTAAGCCCTGGGTAGGCACAGCCAGACAAGATTTCAAATATGTATGTTACAAATAAGTATGAATCACTGATTCTTAGCCCAGACAAACATTGCTAGGAGAGTATTAGGACTGCATGAATGCCTCATGCACTTATCTCCTGCCTGGCACTGAGTTCTGTGCCTTAGGACAAAGGTTTTCCTAGTCCTTGCATTCAAGTAGCTCACAGTATAGTTGGGGAAAGGAGGCAAGAGAAAACTTGGTCACAGCTGTTCACGTTGTCTTTCCTTCATTGATATGTACATTGTTGATACTGCATGAGCTGAGCTAATTGCCATTTAAAGTGCTTTAAAAGATTACATTATAATGCAGCATTAGAATGAAAAGTTATTGTGTGTGTAGAAAGGCTAGAAACTGTGCAGTGGATGTCTATTTGATACCAGTGAGGTAATTATCATTGGAGCGATGATCCCCATTTCTTATTTCCTTGCAAATTAATGAAATGCTTGATGGATCCTAAAAATGGAAAATACAAGTTAAATTAGGTGTGTAAGGTGTTGTGACTGAGATATGTGCAAAGAATTGCCCATCAGCTTGCTACCTCACCAAGAGCATCAGCATTACCAGGGAACTTAAGAAAAATGCAGAATCTCAGGCTGCATCCCAGACTTACAAAATCAGAAACTGCATTTTAAGAAGATTCCCAGGTGATTTATATGCACATTAAATTCTGAGAAATACTGGTATTACATGCCAAGCCCTTCAACTAAAGGCAGGAAGAATTGCCTAATCCATTTGAAGAGATGGAATAAATTTCAAAACCAGGAGTTGATGTGATCAATTCATTCATCACGCAGGACTATCATTCAGGGGTCAAACGCCAATATCAGAAGCTTCCTGCTGAGTTTGAACAGCAACTGCTTAACTTTCTATGACATGTGATTCTACTAAAGAAAAACTGAGACTATGAGTTGGTTAAATAAGAAAGACTAACAAACCCCGGGCTATTTGATATATCTCAAAATTGCACTAAAAGAATTCTTTCAATATGTATGAAATGAAAATTCTAAGCTATAAGAAAACATTGTCGTAATTTTATTGACAGCTGTTTTGGTTCCTTAGCATTCCTTAAAATCATAGTGTATCTCATAATTGATGGTGTCTTAGACTTGATGAAAAGCAGCCCAACACAGTGCGCTAAGTACTATATTGCAAGAAGCAGGGACTGCTCTGGAGCAAATAGGAGACCGTCTGTCATCATCGGGAAAGGTTTATTGCCTTGAGCAGAAGTTAGGCAGGTGAAGAAGGGAGTGGAGTGAAATGAGGCGCAGAGAGGGGAGCATTCCGAGAAGAGGGAATTAGAAGTGTGAAGGCAGCGAGACTGCTGGTCAAGAAGCAGATGGAGAAATGGAAGCAAGTTTTTTCTTGGGGAGGGGGTAGAAATGCAGGCAGAGGATGCTGGATTAACAGCTTTGCCTTCGCGGCAATGTTACAGAGCAAAGGCGGAGGGAAGTGTCTCCATACCTCCAAGGGGGCTTTGGTAGCTAACAGCTCCCAAGCCCACAGGGAGAACTGACCTTGCCTGGGACCAGTTTTCTGTTGAATTGTGTTCAGGGACAAAGTTTACTCTCTTATTGGATTTTTCTTGAGTGAGTTTGGTCCCACTTAAGGAATGGAAGCATTAGTTTTGATAGCTACCCTATCTGCACATTGTTATCATCCCCAGTGATGCCTGGGTCACACTCACAGAAATTCTGAGTTAACTGCCTGCGGAGAAGCATGGCCATTGGAATTCTTTACCCTCTCCCCCTGTGATACTACTGTGCAGCTTATTCTAAAAACACAGGCTTAGGGTCAGAGTGAGTTAGGGTAGATGAGCAGCTGGTCAGCCGTAAATGTGAACTTCAGTGCCCATGAGGCCACAGAGGAAGTAAAGCATTATTCAAACCTTTGCCCTTTTAGATAAAGGCAGTTATTATTTGGGCAGATATTGTGGGGAAATGGGGGATGAATTTCTGCCATTATCTTGTGAGTCTTAGGATTCACCAAACATCTTTGATCATCTTGAAACCCTCTCACACTAAGATAACAAATCTGGTTTTGGGGTGTTTTGGACGTAAAAAACTTTCACATTCAGGCCCTTAGATATGCACTTCCCATGGCAGCCCCAAGGTGGTGCTGCTGAACTGGTTGTCGTGTCGTGGTTTGAAAATGGTAGAGGCAGTGGCGCTATTTCCTCCCTTTCATAGAGTAAGGGGCTCTTCAAGGTGAGGGAAATAGCCTAAGGTTAGTGTCAGGGTATTTGTGCAGAGTCCTTAAGCTCAAAGAGAGCATATGCATGCTGGGTAAGAAAGTGGACACTCATCTGTAATGAGATGAGTGGTGGCATCTCTGCTACCTCTTGACACAAATATGATTCTGGTTGGTTAACCTTGCCCAGTCCCAGCAGTAAGAAACACAGCTCAGTGAGGAACTTGAGTGAGTGTACACAACGCTGGCCATAGACATTCGAGCCAAAGTGTGAGGTGGACATATTCTAGAATGAAAAGAGGAGTGGGTTTGCAAAGGCTGAGGATAATAGTAGACAACAGGTTCTCTAGCACTGTTCTCTCAGCTCCTTGTGTGCAGTGCCAGGGGTGTCCAGTGGGGCTCCTCTGATAATGTCTGCTCACATGGGATCCAGCTTGGGGTAGTGGATATCTGGGCTAACTGTGCTTGCATCTGTTCTTCAAAGCTATGTTATGCCTTAGTCTATTTTTTTTTTTTTTTTTTTTTTGCGGTACGCGGGCCTCTCACTGTTGCGGCCTCTCCTGTTGCGCAGCACAGGCTCCGGACGCGCAGGCTCAGCGGCCATGGCTCATGGGCCCAGCCGCTCCGCGGCATGGGGGATCTTCCCGGACCGGGGCACGAACCCGTGTCCCCTGCATCGGCAGGCGGACTCTCAACCACTGCGCCACCAGGGAAGCCCGCCTTAGTCTATTATAGGTTGCACATGGAGGCTTATTATTTCGAAGACAGATCTGTAGTTCAACTGGTGGAATATTCTCTCCTTGAGAGTGGGGCACTTAGGTTATTACAGTAGTCTCCTAGCTGGTCTCCCTGCTTCCAACCCTTCCCCCCATAACTCTATTCTCAACACAGCACTCAAAATGATCTCTTAAGAGAGTGAGTCAGATCATGTCTTCTCTACTCAAAACCCTTCCATGCCACCTCTACTCAGAGTAAAAATCAAAGTTGGTACAGTGGCCTCCAAGGCTCTCTGTGACTTGTGGCCCCTCCCCTTCTACTTCTCTGACTTCATCTTCTCTTGCTTATCCCCTCACTCACTCTGCTCCTGCCATCCTTGCCTCCTTAAATGCCAGTCATATTCCTGCTCCAGGGCCTTTGCACTTGCTAGTCTTGTTACTTAAAATACTCTGCCCCCAGATATTTGGGAAGTTCTTCTCCTTCAATTCTTTGCTTGAATGTTGTCTTTGCAGTAAGGCTTTCCTTGGCCACCTATTTAAAATGACACCCAACATTCCCGAACTCCTTTTCTTGCTTTATTTTTCTGTTTTCCCCTATTTACTTTTAATTAATCAATAAACTCAAGGAGAGCAGGGATTTTTCCTCTTTTGTTCTCTGGTGTATCCCCGGAGCCTAGAACAATGGGTGGAGATAAATAACTAGCTCTTTGTTGAATAAAATGAAAGGATACGCGGATTAGCTCCAAACCATATGATTTCCTGGTGTCAGAACCGGGCACTGACCATGTCGCCCACATCCAGAACGTGCAGAGCTATCCTGATTGGCGACTTATTTGTTTTGCTGATGCCACAGAAAATAGACAATTAGATGGGCTCTGCTTCCTGGACAACTCCAGTGGTGAGTGATAGGGGTTTAGGAGCAGCAGTGAGGAACTGGAGGTGGGCCATTCATTACGCTTCCAGCTTTTGGATGAATTCTAAGAGTTCACTGGGCAACAACTTCTCAAGCTCTCCTGGCTTAAAATTGTGAAACATAATGGTGCTCTGGTGAAGATATATTATGTTTGTTGCTCAACACTCATTACCCTAATTTGCTTAGAGGGACCCAGTTTTTCATTCTCAGTCTGCACGCTTCAAGTGAAGTGGGTTCCCCGGAGCAGAAGTTGGCAAACTACTGCCCATGGGCCAAGTTCTGCATGCTGCCTGTTTTATAAAAACCTGTGAGCAAAGAATTGTTTTTACATCACTAAATGGTTGCAAAAAAAAAAAAAAATCAAAAGAAGAATAGTATCTCCAGATATGTGAAAATTATATAAAATTCTCATTTTGGTGTCTGTAAATAAAGTTGTATGGTATCACAGCCATGATCCTTCATTTATGCATGGACAAGGGCAGAGTTGAGTGGTTGTGACAGAGACCATATGACCTGCTAAGTCAAAAATATTTACTCTCTGGCTCTTGACAGAAAACATTTGCTATCCCCTACCCTAGACTATCAGTATATGATTGTAGTCCCATGATTCAGTGCGTGGGTTAACATAAGACCCAGGATTACACATCTAGAACTTTGTATGGGCTATTGAGGAAGCTGGCTATCTCCTCTGCTGCCTCAGGTGAGCAGCTGTGGGTGTCGAGAGCCATCAGGCAGCCCCTAAGGATGGGGTCCTAATCAAGTTTGTCTGAAACGATTCCAGCTCTGGAATTTTCAGCTATGCGAGTCAATACCTTCTTTTAAATCTTAAATTAGCTAGAATTGGTTTTTGTTGCTTGTAGCCAAAGAAACTTAAGTGATAAAGTCGCTTGGAAGAAATCTTACCTTAGGTGTGTAGGGAACAGGATAAATTAGTTCCCAGGATCTTTGCCTTACAGTGAAAATACCAGACACCTGGCAGAAGATGGGAACTCTGTCTTAATAGCGCCCTCTATGACCTGAATTTGTCCTGTTGTAGGAGAAATCCTAGAAGCTTGAGAAAGGCAATTAGAGTCTAAAACTTTCACTTTGCAGCAGGTCTGTGTCTTCCCTAGGTATAAATACCAGGGGACTTCAGGACTTAGGATTTTTATATCCTCTTATTGGAATTACCCATATAATATATGAGTTATCTCATGTAGACTCTTCAATTTTTATTTACACAGTAGCAGCACTACTGTACTTTTTAATTCAAATGAAATGCATGAAGGTGTTCAAGAGAGAAAACCTTTGTAATATGTTCCATTATTCTGTTTGAGTTGAATGTTCAAAATATCAGACATTATCAAATACAGACTCATAATCAAATAAAAATATAAATACATGTAATATTTTGACTTTCTAATATTTCTAGAAATGTAAATAGATTTTTCCCTCTTATTAATCCACACCCTGCCATTTAAACTGCAAAGTTACTTTCCTCTCTCTATCTTAGGGAAAGGTTGAACACAGTAGAAAATAAAACAAAACAGAGAAACCAAAAAACCCCACAAATCCAGGAAACTTCTGGCAAAAAGATCACATCTTTAAGATGATGGTGGGTCTCTGGGTATAGGAAAATTATTTGAGTGAAATATCGTGGATAAGTGTTGCTTTTTCTTTCTGGAGAGGAAAAGATTCTCCAGGGTATATATAGTAAAGGAAGGGAAAATGCAAACAGAGAGGATGTGATAGCAATACATATGGGTGGGCTCCAGACAGAGGGCTTCTGAACCCCTGGAGGCCTGGCTAGGGCATCTCTCTTGGGTTCTGTGGCTGGACCCAAGAAGCTTCCTGCACCTGCCCTGGCCTGGGATGTGCAGGATGTGATGTATGGGCTGCACAGCCATGTGCAGGCCTGGGTGGATCCCAGGGAAGCTGGCAAGAGTGTCTGGTATGGGGGTGCTGGGAGGGGAGACCAACTGTAGCCCTCGGGCCTCCATTTGTACTCCTCATCTCCCTCCATGGTACAGGCAGGTCCACGAGCTCTGCTTTGGCAGAAACCCAGGGAAGTGGCAAAGTTCCAGGGTAGAGTTGTGAGATAGGAGAGTCCTAAATTTATTGAATAGAATTTTCACAACCTTCTACCCCTGCTGCAGCATCAGAGTTTGACGTCAAAATTAGGTTGAGTCAAATAAAACAATTTCTCATGCACCTGAGTTTATGGATGAAGATTGATGACCTTCTAGGTCAGATACATTCGTCTCCATTAGTGTGGAAAATCCAGAGCTGACTTCACTTCTCAGTCATCCCAAGTATGACAGTTACATTTTGCCAATGGTAGACAAGTGTTATAACGGGTTATTTGTATTCCGTGTTGTAGATTTTGCTTCATTGCAATGTACTGTTGTTCATTTTGAAGAACTGCTTTTTCTTCATTTGATTGTGGCGTCTATTCTTAATTGAGAAAGGGTGAATCACTGGGTTTCATTAGGAAGCTCTTGAGAGAGATTTTCATTTTCTTTAACATAGAACTAGTGAAATAATGGAGCAATAACACATTTATCTTATATAATTGTATCCCTCCTCTAATACATAGCAGGTTTTGTGGAAATATTAATATAACAGCTGTGCTGAATAATTCTCCTTCAACCAAACAAGAACAATGCAATGATTCTATTTCTAAAATCTCTTCCATTTTCTAATATTGTTCTTCTCATCCTTCACCTGAGAAAAAAGCGAGGTGAGGAAATAGATAAAGTGAGCTATGGTAAAAGCTTTTCCCTGGCAAAGCAGAAGGAGGGCCTTGATGTTATCCTGACCCAAGGGAAAGTGTGTGTGTTATGGGTTAGCAGTTCTCAACCAGGGGCTATTTTGCACACGAGGGTATTTGACAGTTTCCAGAGACATTTTTGGCTGTCTCTACAGGTGGGGTGGAGAAAGGGGGAAGGGGTGCTATTAGAATCCAGTGGGAAGAGGCTAGAGATGCTGCTAAACATCCTACAGTGCAGAGGAGTGTCCTGCCTCCAACAGAGAATTCTCTAGCCCCAAATGTCAACAATCACGCCAAGGTTGAGAAACCCTGCTATTGAGGTAATCAGGAAAGGACATAAGATTTGAGCAAGTTAGTGGGATGGCAGGGTGTTTACAGATTGAGAAGAAGCACTTGGACATTTTGAAAAAGGAGGAAAGAAGAGGGGAGTACCTGAAGAGTTGGATGATTCTTTTCTATTTGAGGCAAATTTTAAAGGGAGACTGTCTTAACAGAGTGTGTCGTTACTGACTTTTTAAGGAAAGAATAAAATTCCATGAAATCAATATTATGGTTGTTAAAAGCACAAAATCAAGACCACAATTATATTTCACAATTTGTCATGCTCATTTCACATACTATCATTTTTTTGTACTGAGTGGAAATAATGTGCAAATAAAAATATGGAAGTGGGAAAGCAGGGGCTATTTCTACCTGGCTAGATTGTATAGACCAATGAATGCCTGGGGAAAGGTCTTCAATGGCAATTATGGAGTTTGAGTCCACTCAGCAGAAGTGGGGTGACGGGAGGGAAGAGGCTATACTAGGCTTCTCTAGAGAAACAGGAAGACTAAGATATGTATTTTATCTATGTATCTATCATCTATCTATATCTATCTATTGAGAGAGGGAGAGAGTTTAAGGAATTGGGTCATATGATTTTGGGGGCTGGCAAATCCCAAATCTGTAGAGTAAATTGTCAAGCTGGAGATTCAGTAAGAATTAATGCTTTGACATATATACAATGGAATATTATTCAGCCATAAAAAGAAACGAAATTGAGTTATTTGTGGTGAGGTGGATGGACCTAGAGTCTGTCATAAAGAGTGAAGTAAGTCAGAAAGAGAAAAACAAATACCATATGCTAACACATATACATGGAATCTAAAAAAAAAAATGGTTCTGAAGAACCTAGGGGCAAGACAGGAATAAAGACGCAGACGTAGAGAATGGACTTGTGGACATGGGGAGTGGGAAGGGTAAGCTGGGATGAAGTGAGAGAGTGGCATTGACATGTATACACTACCAAACATAAAATAGATAGCTAGTGGGAAGCAGCTGCATAGCACAGGGAGATCAGCTCGGTGCTTTGTGACCACCTAGAAGGGTGGGATAGGGAGGGTCGGAGGGAGACACAAGAGGGAGGAGATATGGGGATATATATATATATATATATATATATATATATATATATATATGTATAGCTGATTCACTTTGTTATAAAGCAGAAACTAACACACCATTGTAAAGTAATTATACTCCAATAAAGATGTTAAAAAAAAAAGAATTAATGCTTTGGTCTTGAGTCCAAAGTCTTGAAACTCACACAGAATTTCTACATCTGGAGGCAGAATTTCTTCTGAGGGCTTTGACAGACAATCTGTTCCAAGCATCCCACCCAGATCCTGGTGGTTTGTCGGCAATCTTTGGCATTCCTTGGCTTGTAGAAGCATCACCCTAATCTCTTTCTTCATCTTCACATGACATTCTCCCTGTGCGTGTGTCTGTGTCCAAATTTCCCCTTTTTCATAGAGACACCAATCGTATTTGATTGGGTCCCAGCTTAATGACCTCATATTAACTTAACTAATTAAGTTAATTACACTTGCAATGACCCTGTTTCCGAATCAGTTCACATTCCGAGGTACTAGGGGTTAAGACTTCAACATATGAAGTTTTGGAGGACACAATTCAACCCATAACAGGGAGTTTGAATAGAGGAGTGACATTTTCTGAATTGTTCTTGCATTGGCAGCATCTCACAGGTGTCTTCTTTTTTAGGGACCTCAGTTATAAGAAAATGCTGCAGTAAAGGCATGTGGAACAGACTCTTAAAATACTTATGACTCTTCCTTTTAATTGTTGTGATAATATAATGTAAAAAACTACATTATAAAACACAGGAAACAAAATTATTATTATATCGCTCCACAGAAAGAACCAGTTTTAGCAGTAATAGATAAATATCTAAATATCTATATAGGAATATGTATTTTTAATAAAAATGGGAATCAGACTGTATATACTCTTCTGCAGTTAGCCATCCTTTTCTTTTACTTTGAAGTGCATTTTGGACATCTTTTTATATTAGTACATAAAGAGCTACTAATTCTCTTTTACTGACTGCCTAGTATTCATTGAATGAGTGTACCATACTTGTTTAACCAATCCCTTACTGAGGACCATTTGGGTTTTTTCCAAATTTTTGTTTTATAAGAAATGCTACAGTGAATGTCATTGAACATACATCTTTGTACACTTACTCAAGTATTTTCTGCTGGATATATTTCTAGAGATAGAATTATCGAGTCAAAGGGTGTGGCCATTTAAAATTGTAATAGACATTTCTAAATATCATGCAAAAAATTGCATCAAATTTTTTCCCATTAAAAATGTAGAAATCATATTGGCAATCCCTACATAGAAAAAAGTAAATAGGTCATATTGATACTGTTTTTAATGATTCCTATATTAATCAAACAATAGTTACCATTGCTTTATTAACATGCGCTTATTAGCCTTTATAGAGCTCTTGTCAACAAATCTTAGCTTACTGCTAAGGTTTGGGCCTCCTTCCAGGATGGAGTTTGTTTGTAATTAAACGCTAATCATATTGCTACCAAAGTGTTCAATTTTATTCATCCATTTATTTGTTTGCCATCAAAATTACAGCTCCTGTAGCCCACTTTTAGTTTCAACTTCTCAAAATGAATAAAAATGTATATTAAAACTATAACATTTGATTACTATTTAAAATACTCAAAATATGGACCCTAAGTACCAGTGTATAGCCCTAGAAAAATCAAATCGTTTTAATACTTTTTTTCTGGACCTTCCTCTCAGCCCCCTGATGTGTGGGTGTCATGCCAAGTGTGAACTCCTTCCTACTGTTTTGTTTGGCTGGAGCCAAGAGTCATGTCTTGCCAAAGGATTTCTAGTGAATTGGGTCTTGTGTAATATGGAGGAGTTCAGATCATGGAGGAGGTTTGGCTAGGACTGGTACTCCAAGGATACCGTCATCTCCAGTCATAATTCTAGAAAACAGTTTGATATATTGACATCAAAGTCGCATCGGGCTATTCCACCAGCAGAATGGAATTCAGCCTTGGAGACACAGGACTGGTGTGACTTGGAAATCCTGAGATCTGGCAGTCGGTTTCAAGGGTCCATTCAGAGGATACAGAGAGCCAGGCACAGGTCTGAGTCTTAGAGCTTGGCTGTAGAATTGGAGTCAGAGGAATGGAAGAGACAGTTTGGGTTCTTGTCCTAGGAGGCATGTTATGTTACCATACCAGGAACTTTACAACAGGGATCAAACAAAGTGGAGATGGAATGGACTTAGGTTCTAGAGACAGTTACTGAAACTTCACATCCAATGTCTGACTTTTTCTGATTTACTTTTTGAGGCAAAGTCACTGATGTCATGTTTTTCCCCACAACACTGTATTCTGTGCCAACTGAGAGATGAAGATAGAGCACCTCCTAAAACAAAACTCTACTATTGCCTCTGGGAGTTTCTTCCAAGTTGTATCTGGTACCCATGCTGCACGTTTTGATGATGGTACTGTATTTATCTTACTAGAAGGTGACCGTCAAAGGTGCTCAACCAATGAGTAGAACTTGTATTTCTTCCAAAGTGGTTCTGAAATGGTCGTTGTTGAGGGAGATTTGTAGGGATTGTAGTTATCCCATCGTGCCACCAGAAATAACAACCAAATTCACCCACAGCTATTGTGAGATATCATCACAGCAAGTAAATTCTCAACTTCAAAGATGTTAAAATGTGCATCTGAGAACTGAATGAAATACAATAATTAAAAAATGTTTGCCTGAGGTAGTTTCACTAGTTGATTCCTTTAATCATTCAGCAAATGTTTACTCAGCACTTTTATGTGCAAGACCCTATGCTAAACGCTGCCATCCATTTTATTTGTTGTTTATGTATTTGCACCTTCTCTCAGATTTCTTTATTAGCTTAGCTAATAATTTATGAAATTTATTTTTTCTTCCAAAGACTGACCTCTTCTATTTATTTGTTAATTCTATTTTCCATTTCATTATTTTGTTTTCATTCTTATTGTTTCCTTTTGCTTATTTTATTTTCCCCAACTTTCTTATTTGAATTCCTTATGAATTTATTTCAATTCTTTATAATTTAGATGTATGTTTTTAAGTACATAAATTTATTTCTGCTCATGCTGTATCCTATTGTCTCTGATATGTGGTATTTGGACTATTGCTGTTTCTTAGTTGGTGATTTCAATTTAAAATTTTTTCTTTGTAAAAAAATTATATTAGAAAAAAATTTTAATTTACATGTAGTAGGTTAGTTAATATTTCTAATTTTGTGATTAATTTCCATGCTTGTTGTAGTAGAAAACATCATCTATATTATTTTTACTTTTAGGAACTTAGTTTTTTGTTGCCTAATATATAGTCAATTTCAAAAAAAAGTGTTTTTTGTGCACTTGAGAAGTGCATTGAGTTTGATTTAAATTAACGTGTCTACCTTATTGGTTAGGTCATTTGGTTCATCATTATTTTTTCTTCCAGCTGATTCGTTATCACTGAGAGAGATGAATTAGTCTCCCATATCTATTTGTGTCTCTGTGTGTTTCTTTTTGTATTTTTTGCTTTTGTTTTAAGGATATTTTGTTATTATTTGGTGCATAAATACTCATGAATATCAGATCTATATTGTGGGTTGTAGTTATTGTTCTAAAATGCCCCTCTTTGTCATATCTGGTGCTTTTTGACTTGTGTTCAACATCATCTGATATACTCTCATGATCCTGCTTTCTTTCAGTTTTTCTGATAGGTCTTTGCTGATTTTTTTAATTTTCAGTTTTACTGTGTCACTTTGTTTTAAACTTAGCTTTTCAGTACATCATGTTTTATTATGTAACCCATCTGCTTACTTTTATTACCTTTTCATTTATTTTTTCTAAAGGATGTATATTCTTAGGTTTCTAATGGGTCTTTTTATATCATAAAATAGTATTCACAGATTATTATTTAGACTATACATAAATTGTTTACTGTAAACAACATTTATCAGTTTGTCCCCCTGACTCCTCACCCTCTCTCACAGTAACCTACCTACTTGGATGGATTGTGGTCCCTTGTATATCGCATGGTCAATAAAGTCCACAGGCTGACCTTGACTACCATTGCCATAGCAGTTCAATCTCTGTTCTACATTCAAAAGGATTCATTGCTCACTGCTGTCACTTTTGCCACAACTTTTTCCTTTTATTGATTGGCTAAAGTTTGTTTCTTTAAGAAGTTTTCATGAGACTATATTTCCTAAGCTCATCCATGTTTGAAATGTCTGATGTTGGTCTATTTGTGCCTAGACAATACTTTGACTAAAAATCTCTGGAGTCCATGATCTTTTCCCTGAAGACTTGACATTTCTCCATCATCTTTCAACATTATATCATGTCTGTGGGAAAGTCGAAGCTTACCTGACTTTTACCTCTCATAGATGACTAGATTCTTTCTTTATCTTTGAAGTCTAGTATCATTACCAGGAAAGAGACTGTACCATTTTGATCAGTTGCATGCATTTTTACTGAAACATAATGTAACCTTCAAATTGATAGATTCAAATATTTATTTTAAAAATGACTTTTGAATATATTTTTGAATACTTTTTTGTGCCATATTGTTTTCTTTTTCAGAAATACCAGATAAGTGTAAATTTGATTTCCTTTGTCTTCTATAGCTTTTATTTGCTCCCTAGTCTTTTTAAACTCTTTTGGTTTGGCTCAGTATTCTCAGGCTTGCCCTTCATGACTCTGATTTTGTTTTACTTATTCTCCTTTCTGTTGCTTCTCAAATGTGACTTCATTTTTATGATGCTCTTATTTACGCCACCCCCCCCCAAGTTCTTCCAGCATTTATAGATGCCACTGTTTCATTAAGTTCTCTGATTTCCAGGAGGACAGTTCAAAGCCTTCACCAGCTTCATGGCAATATATTTGAGATGTGTGTTGTGGGTTTATGTCTATTTTTTTTATTATATGCCTTTGCTGTCTTAAAGTGTTTTTGCTTTAATCCCATGTTTTTTCCTTTTTAAAAAATTATGACTGATTTATGCGTGAGGGAGGTTCTTCTCCTCAGCTCTTGGTTGAACTATAGAGTGGCTCTACTTTTATCCCAATCTATCTCTAATGTGATGATTATTTATAATGGTTCAAATCTATTCTCAGCAAGAATATCCTTTTGTTGAGTAAGTTCTAATCTCGCTTTCCTCATTAAGGGAAGAAGCTGGGTGAAACTTGGGTCTATGTTTTTAGTTTTTGGTTTAATTTCTTTTTTCAGAATGGAGCTTTATTGTCTTCACTGGTTATAAAATAGAACTTCATAGGAAGTATAAAACAACATTGAAAGCATAAAGAAAAAGGTAAGAATCACCTAGAGATAAACATCAGCACTTAGAGATAAACATCATTTTGATGTATATTAGTCCATAATTTTTAAAGCACATATATGTTGTTGTATATATAGTATATACACAGACATACACAGAAAAAATGGCATACATTTGTGTCTGTGTGCATTTATAGGTGTGTATGTGTATATACATGCACATTATGTGTATATTTAGTGTGCATATATATATGTATATACACATATTATGTGTATGTCTAGTGTCTATACACACAAAGAAAAAAATGTATTCATACTATACATGCATACTAAAAGGCACCCAACTTAATTTTTTCCCTATCAGCTAGCCCAGAGGTTCCCAAGCCATACACTGACACACCCTAGGGCACTACAGCAAACTCACAGGGCGTCATTGTAATTTTTAAAACCTTGAAGGAAATGCAGTAATAATGATATCTCTTGGATACCCTGTGAACTACTAGACTGAGGTGGTTCACAGTCGACTTTGGATTTCAGTGATGTCAACTTAACAAAGCTGGGTTGATGCAATTAAAAGCAGTACTCTGTGAAAGTCAACGCAGGACAGGAAATGAGGGTGATCGTGTCCACTCTGATTCCAGGGTTTGAGAAGTATGCAGTGACCAATACCAAACACATCCCATTAATAAGTAATTGTGGCTAATCAAGAATGAAATAAAAATATTCATTTCAATTTATGTGTATTATTTTTCAAGCATAGAGGTCTATGCATCAGTCAATTGTATGATAGAATATTTTCAGACCTTCACAGTCTCAAAATATTTACCTCTCTTGCAACCTTTCTCAGGAAGCTCTTGGAGGATACACTCCTTGAAAGTGAGGGAATAGATCAAGAAAGAGGATCCAGGAAATAGGAGATTTATCACAGCAGAGTAGCAAAGGGAATTCCCTGAATCATGACAAGTTACTAAATTAAATCTTTTGCCAGTTTTTCTACTAGGCTGTTGATCTTTTTCTTATTGACTTGAAGATCTATTTTTTAAGAAGATAAGCCTTTGTCATGTTGCAAATTATTTCTCTAAGTTTCTTTTTCCTTTTGATTTTGTCTATGTTTTTTTTTCTTTGCTACATAGAAATTTTTAAATTGTATATGATCAGATTTTTTAATCTAAATATAATTTTAACTCTCAAATCCTGTGATTCGACTCAGTTCGGAAAGGAACTAAAGTGGAGTGAGAATAGGGTACTGGTGGCCAAGATGAAAGAATACTGTATTGCAGGCCAGAACAAATGGATTACAGTTACAGTAATGTTATAGTTACAGAAACTAAGCCAGTTGCTTGATTTCTTTGGATTTTACATTTGTTAGCTATAAAATGATGAGGCTGTTACTAGATACCTGCTAAGCTCCTTCCAACCCTGTGTGTTGATCAATTTTCAGTTGATGTAATGGGATGGGAGCCTTTTGACAACAAATTTAAATTGACTCTTGGAAAAATGCTAGATATCATTAAGAACAAAAATTTAAGAGAAAACCATGAGACTAAGTACCACAAAACCATAAAAAATACAGATTTAAGTAGTACAAAAATTCAAATTGACTGCTGCTCAGAAGACATTGAGGAGAGAAAGGACATGTCCTTTGTGGTGGTGGTCTGGTTTTCCAGTGATTGTGTGAATGGCATCTAGGACATCAAGAAGCCTGGAAAGGTCAAACTGATTTCAACTGAGCTTTTCATTGGCAAAGAGGAAACAGATGGCAACTTGCTGAAACTCCACCTGCAATGTGTTTTGAACACAAACAGTTGAACACAAACATTTTCTTCTTCTTCTTTTTCTTTTTTTTTTTCTTGAGAGTGACAACTCATTTACAAAAGATAGAAGAGATGGGAGAGTTCTGAAACTCACTAACAGTCTGTGAAGAACTTTCCTCATTCTTTAGCTCAGGCAAGAGATGAGGAAGGAGTGGTTGATAAAAGGTAGTTTATATATTCCCTTGCTTTTGCAACTCTTTCTCCTTCTCCCCAAATTGCCACCTTGTATAACTTATTCATCTTTATCTATGTGGCCTCTATGTTGTGCTATGATCTGCATGCATCTTTCATTAGCATTACATGCAAACAGGATGAGATGTTGCACGATTTGTTCTGATATGATACTAACATTTTTATTATCTTTAAATAAACAAAAATGTTTCTCAGCCAGTTTGCATCTTTCCCATTTCTTTGTCCAGAATATAATCAGCGGAACAAAATCTCTCACCTCTGCTCCTTTTATTTTTTATATTTTCTACTGTTACTTGATACTTATGTTCACATATGCATAGTGATAAAAGCATCACAGCTGTATAATTTGTGCAGATTTCATTTGGTCTTGTTGAAAATTACACAGTCAGAACCATTTCATTAGTATCTGAGATAAAATAATATAAACTTCAAGCCTCAGTCAGGCTATATGGTTAGGAATTGAATAAGCTTGAAAACCCATTGTATTTGCACATATCTGAGACATCCATTTGGGCAATAGACTATAAAATAGCTTGTTTAGCAGACTAAATGGAGTAAATGCATTAGGTTTTTAGATTGTTGGAATCATCTTAGATGAATTCCAAATGAGAAAAATAATCCATATACATTAAAAAGAAACTAAAATTACTCCGTATTAGAGAATGTGTGTTCATAATCATTGTAAAGCTGTTTTAATAATGATTTTATACAGCTGTATAATGCTAACCATTTAAAAATGCCAGATGCTTGTTATTATAAAAATAATGCAAAAATGTTACAAATTATTCCAACACAGGGAAGAGCACAGTGCCACTACCTTAACACGCTGTGTGTAAATTTTGCTATCCGTTTTCAAAAGCTTTTGTCTTGGGCAGATTTTTACATAGTTGTAGTTGTATTATCTGTATTCAGTAGCCTATAAAATGCATTTTTGCATTTACTATATTTTTCAACCTTATTTGTAATGGTAAACAGAGCAATAGTCCAAGTTTTTGTTCTATAACTTGCTTAAACATTGCTCATTTGTTGGATAGTCTGCCATTTTTCTACTGAAAGATCACTACAATAAATATGTATTAATCTATATGTAGACATACATAATCATTTTTACCCATTTTGGATTATATTATTAGGAAGCATAATTACTAAGTTAAAAGGTGTAGTATTTTTTATGGTTTTTGACACATGCAGCCAAATTGCTTTAGAAAACTATTAAACAATTTTAGAGTGCAATTAGCAATGTATGAATCTGCCAGTTTCAGTGTACAACCATCAAAATATAATTTATTAAAGAAGCTAATTGAATAGGCTCAATATACTTTTCTGAATTTTGTTTTAAATTCTTGGCAGAATAGGTCCAGTGCTGCTGTGGAAGTACAGTTGTGGTTAGAGATGATGGAGCAAGAGACTCAAGGTAGTTTTGGTGGAGTTTATCAGTAAGGCAAGGTGAGGGTGAGAAATTGCGGATGGAGTATAGAAGGGTTTCCATTCAAAACCCCAGGGTTTACCTCCTACTTTTTGGATTTAGGCTTTAAAATTTTTCCTCTTCTCCTATTCTCTTATGAATTTGTTGGAAGTAAAGAAACAATCTCTACCACCTGCCACTTTAATAAGAGATTTATTACTTTCATCCCTCAAACATTGTGTTGTGTGTGTTAGCTGAAGATAGGGTCTCATTTGAAATTTAACCTGGACCCTCCTGTACACTCCCACTGTCACAGCTCTACTGTCATAGAGTTCTGCAGATGCTTTCTGAGTCCTGGCTGATGAGGAGGCAACTTTTGAATGGAAAGTCTGACTTTGGAGACTCCAGTAGATTTTTTTTTGAAGTATGTTTTATGAGTTCTGGTACTTGGAAGCCCTGAGACCTCAAACAGCCTTAGGCCATTTGGCCATTGGTCAATTAGAGCAAGTGATTCAATTGCTTTTGCAACTGGCAGCAAGCAGGACAAAGGGACCTGGCAGGGACTTACTGTATCTCAGGCATGAGGGAAAGTCTGTGAGAGGCTGCCACCTTGACGAGTATGTGTGTGTGTGCGCACGTGTGCCCACACACTATTTGAAGTAGGTGTGGTAACCCACTAAACTGAACATGACTTGAGTGTTTTTGTTTTTAAAGAAAGAAAAGGAATTTCTGTTTTTAAGTAGAGTTATATAGCCTATGGGAAAAGAGCTGGTAGAACAAGAGAGTTTGAAGATCCAGGAGAGAGAAGGAATGGCTAATAGAACAATGCTCCTGGGAGATAGCTTATTCATTCATAAAAGTATGGCTGGTTGGACAACAGAAACTGGAGGAGACATTCCAGGGCTTGATGGTGAATCTGGAAACTATGAGCGAGAGAAAATAACTGAAGTCATGGGAGTGGTGAACTTGTCATGGGAGATCATGCTGAAGATGGAAAAACTAAAAATAAACTTAGATGTGGAGGCCTGAAAAGAAGGAGCAAGTGGAGAGAAAACTTATGAATGTGAGTTCAGTCTTTTGTCTACATGGTTGCTTTAGTCTACAAAAGTCTACATTTGTCACTTTAGAAAATCAGAATTAAATTATGTACTAAGAATTTTAGGATAAAATACATGCTAGAATTCCTCTATCTTATTAAGAGTATTATAAGAATTAAAGCAATTCCACTTCTGGGTTTATATTCAGAAAAATTGAAAGCAAGGATTTGAGTAGATATTTATATACTCACATTCATAGCAGCATTATTCATGAGAGACAAAAGGTGGATGCAACCTAAGGGTCCTTCAGGAATGGATAAACAAAATATGATATATACATGCAATGGAATATTATCCAATTTTAAAAAAGAAGGAAATCCTGACACATGCTACAACATGGATAAACCTTGAAGACATTATGCTAAATGAAATAGGCCAGTCACAGAAGGACAAATACTGTTATGATTCCACTTATAAGAGGTACCTCGAATAGTCAAATTTATAGAGACAAAGTAGAATGGTGGTTGCCAGGGGTTGCGGGGCCAGGGAATGGGGTGTTAGTGTCTTATGGGTACTGAGTTTTAGTTGGGGAAGATGCGAAGTTCTGGAGATGGTTGGTGGTGATGGCTGCATAACTATGTGAATGTACTTAATGCCACTGAACTGTATACTTTTAAAAGTGGTTAAAATGGTAAATTTTATGTTATGTATATTTTGCCACAATAATAAAAAGCAGAGGGCCATATATATGAAGTTGTATCTCACAATATTATAGTAAACTCTTGCCAAATACAGTTTTTGGAACTCTAGGGTCCATTTACAGTGATTTAAATTTTCATAAAAAATTTTAAAAGTCTGAGATCTTTTACATATATAAGGTTTAGTTCAGTTCTTTAGACGTGTTTCTAAATCTGGCTATCAAAATCACTTACTAAACTTTATAAATAAACAAAATACAAATTTCTGGGCCTTGCTCCAGACCTTTAAAATCATAATCTCCAGGGATGGCAGCCAAAAATTAGTCTTTTAACAGTTTTTTCAATGATCCTTATTCAGCAAAAGAATACTAAAGCCTCAGATTTATTTTTGCTCTTTCAGATCTGGGTGTAGGTCTTTGGGGGGGGAGTCACACAAAGAAAAAAGATCTTTTATATTTTATCCTTTTAACAAATGTGTAGTAGACTAATTTGGGGAAATAATACTTCGTAATCGTCTTGATTACTTAAAAAAGGCGTAAGCATTTTGTGAAAGGGAATAGGGAAACACCAATAATAACTAATATAGAATTTATTGCCATCCTTGGTGAGTGGATATTCATAGTCAGGTATTAGTTGATATAGAAAAATAAAGAAATTTGACAGTTTTACAGTTCTAATGCCTCAAATGTTGTGGAGCACTATATATAGTGCTTTTTTTCATGAGAGCTGTGTAGGGCAGGGCTTTTGAGATTTATATACAGGAAGAATGCAAATGCAAGATATTAAATTTCAAGCTAGTAGGTGATGATTCTTGATTTTTTTTAACTGGATGGTCAGGCTTATGAGTACGTACACATCAACAGATCACAGGAAAGCAGCAGTGGTTCTAGAATAATTGAAGGAGGAACTCATGGAAGATTTCGTACCAGGGCAGGTTTTTAACAACAAATGTGATTTGTTTTGGACAAGATGTCTTCCAGACTTTTACTTACTCTGCTTTAAAATATTATATATATATATTTAGCTAATTAAACTTTTTCCCCTGTTCAACCTTTTATTTTCTATGAAAAAATACTGCCATCCATTTTGCCAGCCCCAGAAATTTTCAAGAGCAGTGTTGGCAAATGATTACCGTAATTATTTCAGGAATGAAAATAAGCATTTATACACTCACTCTTCATTACCTTAAGGAAAATTGGACAAGTAACTGAAAACATTTTAATATGGGTAGCAGGACAAGGCATTAATAATTTAATGGAGCAGTTTCCCCTATGCCCCACCTCTTCCCTGCCCTATTGGAGCATACTTACCAGAAAAAAGAAAGGAAAAAAGAAAAAAAAAAAAAAAAGGAGCTGACAGCTCCCAGGGAGGATTGTCATGAAAGCATTTGTGAAAGTGAAATCCTAGAAGCTACAGCCCTTGGGCAGCCATCAGAGCCTCTGTGGTTAAGATGATGCCCATTGCGGGGATAGGTAAGATACATCTTTGTAATCTGCAGGCTACTCCGTCAGCAGTCGTTGATGATGGGGAAGGATAAGTGTGCCATGGCAGATCACTGTGCTCAAAAGAGGAACAGTAAAATGGCAATCAAAATGGAATAAGAACCTGGTCCCTCCCCATTTCCTCTGGACCTTATCAACAGTCCCTTGAGCAGAATGGGAGTAAATACCAAAGGCTGATTTTGAGCACCTAGGTGGTTGGGGACTTAGATCTAGGTATAATTTGGTATAGAAGATAAAAAATTCTCATACCTCATATTATGGAGCAAATTATGAATGGTACATATGATGATGGGTGATGTTGTATATTGCTTACCATATTTTGCAAAATTGATTTTCACAAGACCTATTTTGATTTTACCTGCTAGCAGAAAAAGCTTTCCCTGAATCAGATGTGAGAGAAAGAGGGGAAGATTGGGGAAACATCTCTGAGCACAAGTATAAATGACAATACTGGGGAGAAGGTCGGTGCAAATCCGGGGACTAGAAGGTTTCCCAGAATTATTGACTTTATACAAAATTTTTTAAAGACTGAATTAGCAGCTATCAGAATTCGTATACAGTTTTTTGTTTTGCATTTCTAAAATTGCTGTTATGCAATAGACTTGCTGTTGAAAGTATGTGTGAGAATACCAGTGGGGGAGCAGATTTTTCTTTTAACTGATTAAAATGTGTGGAGCTGCTGTGATGATTTCCTCTGTGTTTCCTTTGGCTGCAGATAATACCACAAAGCGAACTCAGTGACGCACACAGGCAGCTGATAACAGCTGACACATGTGGATCTTAAGCCAAGTGTGTATTATCAGAAAATGAGCTAAAAACCCCATAAAACTCCCCGCTGCCTAACTTGAAAACATTCCTTTTAAAATCGCTTAATGACTGATGATATTTTATTTTTAACATCTTTATTGGAGTATAACTGCTTTACAATGGTGTGTTAGTTTCTGCTGTATAACAAAGTGCATCAGCTATACATATACATATATCCCCATATCTCCTCCCTCTTGCGTCTCCCTCTCTCCCACCCTCCCTATCCCACCCCTCTAGGTGGTCACAAAGCACCCAGCTGATCTCCCTGTGCTATGTGGCTGCTTCCCACTAGCTATCTATTTTACATTTGGTAGTATATATGTCCATGCCACTCTCATGATATTTTAAATTTTTCATGCTAAAACACTTCCAGTGAAATATGAAATGAGAGTAAAGTAATGTCCCTTTAATGAATATGAGCTAGGTTCACAGTGATGTATTTCAATAGCAGAATATCTGAGAATTGCATAAATCATTCAATAGAATTTACAACAAAGTACTGGACAGTCTTTATTTGCCTTTTAAAATTTAATTTTAATATTTTAATCAAAGTTAAACATTGATAAGAGTTTAAAAAGTCAAATAATACCACAGGCTTCAAAAGGAAAACAGGAGTTCTCTGCTAAACCTCTTTCCACCACAGATTCCTCCTCCTGAGAGACACCACTTTCAATCATTTTAGTCGTAGCTTTTATTATTTACTTTAATATTTTAAAAATAAACTGCTTACATTGCTATTTCTTAATTCTTCACTGTTAGAAATTATCTAGTGACTTCCTGTTATAGAAGATATGAATTTTGGTGTCTTCTACCCCCAGTTTCTCTGTTTACTCTTTCCTTTTCCCATCCTTCCAATAATAGTTTTTGATTAAATCATTTGGTACATTTTTCCTGGTCAAATTCCATGCCTATTATGATTAGTCAAATACAATTCACCACTGAACCATAGGGAATTATATTTCTTTCTTGTACAACTTTTCATTTTCCCTATTAATTGACTTTTGTCAATTTAGTTTTCTATGCACTCGTCATTCATTTATTCCCAAGCTCCACAACAGGACTGCAGATCTCCTCTCACCACTCAGTATGTTCAAACACACCAAGTGCAGTGGCCACAGACAGGCACTGCTCAGATCTCTTTTGAGAGGGCCAGCTACAGGGTGCATGGGGAGCACCTTTAGTTACTGCTTCCATGAACGATTAGGCTACTCTTTCCCTGAGTTGCTCCCAGCCAATGACCGAGCATGGCAGGGGTATTAGGGCCGCTTTTTGCCCGAATAGCAATGAGCAGTCTTTGCCTGGGGACTCCATCCCCACTGGCTTAGCTGAAGCTTTCTCACGACTGTGCTGTTTGGGGATTTCTTACCAAATCCTTCCTTCCCTTTCTCCTTTCACAGGTGTCAAATCAGCATCCCAGTCTGAAGGTCTCCATGCCTAATCCTGCTCCATCCCCCTTTATTCATCACAGACATTTCTCCCAATAAATATCTTGCATGTCTAATCTCATCTTGACACCTGCTTCCTAGAGGTCGTAAATTGTCACAGGGGTGCTGGGAGGGGTCTGAGAAGCAGGCACTAAGATGGGATCTGGAGACTGGCTTGTTCTTTGCCAGGTGAGGAATACCTCATCCTGAGAGGAATGTGAGGCCTGGTACAGTTGGAGGCACAGTTAAGATTTCACTTGTGATTTGGGAAACCAGACAGCCAGAGGGCTGATTATTGCAAAATTGTATTGATGTCCTACAAGGGGTAATGAGAAACTGAGGGGTGATTAGCACATAGCTAAGAGATAACTGTGAACATCAGAGGGACTTTTTCACAGGTTACAAATAAGTCCTTGTCTTCTACAGTGGAGGAATATACCCAACGGATGTGTAGACATAAGGTTTTGTAGTTAAAGTTCCAGAGCCTCAGAGACAAATGTGTCTGACAAAATGCTAGGCCAAAGCAGGTCCTAAGACCCAGACACATGGGATGGAGACAGCTGGGAGAACGTCCCCAGGGACTTTTGACTCTACAGATCCAATAAAGCCTCAGAAATTATAGATGCTGCCCCCTTTCTCCCTAGCAAGGACTATTACTTCTCTTTGTTGGAAGATGCTACAAAAACCTCTCCTCAACAAGGCAGCAAGTGTCCCTTTTGGGAATGCCCCTACCCTTTCTCCTGGTTGTCAAGCTGGTAACTAAGGTTAAATCCTAACACACCCACATTAGGAATGTGGTGGGCCTGATAAGAGAAGAAAGAAATAGCACAGCAAAGGAGTGGCCAGAATTAGTTAGCATGTAGTGGCAGGAGCCAGGGGAGTGCGCTTGTGTTGGGATTTGGATGGGTTGATCAAGGGTCCCAGAAGTAAGACTGTCTAAACAAATTTTATTGACTTGGGGGTACTTTCTCGGGACATAGGATTTAACACTCTGGCAAGGACCCCAGGCAATGGAACAAACTTGCTGCTCGGGTGGATCTTAGAAACCTGAAGAAAGCAATTGTCTTAAGTGAAGCGGAAATAGCAGACAGTAGAAGAAAGAATACAAAAGCTAAGGGAAGTGGGCAAAGAGTGAAGATATTTATCAGAGGTTAATGTCTGCCAGAAAGCACATATCACAGAAGAGATCCTAAATCAAAAAGAAGACAAAATGACTTGGCCACTTGACATTAGTCAGTCTTCATGATTAGTTACCCTGGGTCTGACAGGATGGGGACATGAACAGAGTGGCCATGGTGGCAGAGATAGGCCTCACAGCAGGGACTCCATTTACCAAGGCTGATCTATCGACTGCTGCCTCTGAACATCAAATTTGTCAGCAATCAAGACCAATGTTGAGCCCTTGATATGGCATTATTTCTCTAGGAGACCAAATAGCCACTTGGTGGCAAGTCAACAATTTTGGGCCTCTTGCCTCCTAGAGAGGCCAGATAGATGCCTATTATGAGTGTCAGTTTGTTTTTCCTGTCTACAGAGACTCAGACAACACTGCTTTCCAGGGGCATATAGAACATTTGATCTATGGGCATGGCATCCTATACAGCATAGCATCAGATATGGGACCCACTTCACAGTGATGGAGTTGTGGGGGTGAGACTATGACCATGAGATCCACTGATTATATCACTTCCTTTACCATCTAGAAGCATAGAGTTTTGGAATGGCCTTCTAAAGGTACAGTGGTAGTGCCAGTTTGAAAATACTCTGTGAGAATGGGATGCCATCCTTCTGGATGTCGTATACGCATTAATTCAGAGACTTCCTTATGGCGCTGTGACCCTAATAGGAAGAATACATGGTCCTGGCTACCAAAGGTCGAACCAGGTATAGCCCGACTCCTAGTGATCCACTGGGGCCTTTGTGCTTTCCATTCTGCAACCTTGGGGTCTGCAGGGTTGTAAACTTGTATTGGTCTGGTTCTCCAGAGAAACAGAAACAAATATATGTATATTTGCCAACCTGTAGTTGGCAAGCTGGAGACCCAGGTGAGCAATGGTATAGTTTCAGTCTAAGTCTGAAGGCCTGAAACCAGGAGAGCCGATGGTGTAAGTTCCAATCTGCGTTCAAATCTGAAGACAGAAGGAGACTGATGTCCCAGCTTGAAGACAGTCAAGCAGAGAGAGCAGATTCTCCTATACTCTGCCTTTTTGTTCTATTCAGGCCTTAATGGATTGGATGAGGCTCACCCACATTGGGGAAGGGCAATCTGCTTTACTCAGTCTTCCAATTCAAACGTTAATCTCATCCAAAAACACTCGCAGATACACACAGATTAATGTTTAACCAAATATCTGGACACCCTATAGCCCAGTCAAGTTGACATAAAATTAATCACCACAAAGTCTGAGTTCCCAAAGAGGGTAGACCAGGAAAGTTCCCACTGAATTATAAGCTATGGCTACTGTCAGAATACTTTGAAGTCTCTGTATCAAGGGAGCAGACAGTGAGAAGAGGAGTCACCACCTTGGCAGGGCAATCAGCAGGAGAAGGTAGGCCTGCTCTTCCACAGTAGGAGCAGAGAGGGACCCATATGGAACAAGGAGATCCTCTGGGCAATCCATTACCCAACTGTAACTCTGAATGGACACATTCAGCATCCATAAACTGAGGAGGCTATAATTAGAAAGAGCTCAGGATCCTCTAGAATGAAAAGTTGGGTCAGTTTACCAGGTTAGCCTCAACGCTTTCTGAGGTAACAGCTGAAGATGAAAGGAATCTTGAATGGAGAATCAAGAAGGGAGAGATGGGTACCCATAGCACCTCTGAGGCCAAGGACAGGAACTGTGGTTTATCCCACAGATCTGTCTCTTCTAAGTTTCCTTTCAGGAAGAGAGGCCCATGGGAACCATTGAAGAATTGTTTCCAGAACATGCATGGAGAAGTGGATCTTTCAAGAAGTGTAGCTATACTGGAAACAAGAGAGAAGAGAGCGACCAAAGAGGAAAGTTGTGTCAAGGAACAGTTGTTTCTTATTTCACAGGAGAGAGTCCATTTGAAAGAACATAGAGTGGAAGTGAAGTGTTGAAGACATGGAAAAGAGGAAGGAGGTAAGGGATTGACAAAATAAGACCCTTGAGAAGATAGGAGGAACTGAGAATGCACTGGAGGAATGGTCAGGAGAAAGGAGAGACACTTCTCTTGAGACTGGAGGGAAGAGTCAAAGGATGGATGCACCTGTGCTTAACGTTTATCGTTTCGGATGCAGATGGTGAGAGCATTCCATAATGACCCCTATTTTCTATTTGAAGTTTGAAGCAAGTCTGTCTGCTTAGAATGAGGGGACTTGGTAACAAGAGTGGTGAGAAAAGAGAAAGGTAATTATGGGATGATAGTAAGTGCTAGTTAGATATTTGTTCAAGAGTAAGTGTGTTTTTAAAAGCCATTTTTTGAGTACTAACAGTGTCAGGCATTGTATTGAAGTCTTTTCAGGAATTTTTTCTAATATTTATAACCTACTATGTTTACCTTGAGAATAACTTAATATTGCCTCCATTTTATGGGAAAGAGGTGGTGTGTTAATTGCCCAGTTCATTCCTTTACTCATTTTACATATATTTACTGATCCCTAACTATGTGCCAAGCATCATTCTTGGCACAGGAAGTAAATGTATCTGTAATCAGTAATGCAAACCAAGGATTGTCTGATTTCTTTCTTTCTTTCTTTCTTTTTGGCCGTGCCATGCAGCTTGTGGGATCTTAGTTCCCAAACCAGGGATTGAACCCGGACCTTTGGCAGTGAAAGTGCAGAGTCCTAACCACTGGACTGCCAGGGAATTCCCAAGACTGTCTGATTTCAAAATCCAGTCACTTTGAAGTAGGTTGATAAAAATGGCCCAACAATGCAAGCATGCTTGCCCTTTGAGCCCTCTACTGGATTCACCTATGCAGATGAGACAGAGAGCTTCTGCTTTATACAACCCTGGCAAATAAATTAGTATTTCACAGCCATTTAAATTATTTCAAGTGCGTTCAAGTTATCAAGGATAAGTCTGGAAGTTGAACTCCAACATAATTTCTCTATTGTAATTAGGAAGATGGATTAATAGCTTGTCTTTTTATGTAACTTCCTTCTTGTATATTTAAAAAGCAACATCTTCAAAGATTTTACAACTCATAGTAAGATTACCACTACTTCATAATTTAGGATATCTCACTTCAGTCAAAGTTTACATTGGTACTCACTTTGAAGAAATAATTTTATAATCAGTGTAATAATTACACAACATTACAGGCAAGCTTGAGAGTTTGAGAGTGATGGTGGTTGTATTTAACTCATCTTTTAAAGCAAGCTATTTTATTGATGGCAAATTTGTTAATAATTCAGTCATTTACTGAAGCACACTCAAATGATGTTTGTACAAAACGATTAGGGCTACAGTACTCAATTACTTTTTAAAAAATTCTGTGATTTAGGATTTCCATTATGCTGGGCTTTTTTTAATTCCTAGGATTTTTCTGTGTTCACAAGTTCACATTTAATTTTTACTTTTGAGAGGCAAGATTCCTTTTGTTTTTATTTTTCTATTGGTTCCCACTGGAGAGGAACAAACATTATTGGCCACCTTGTGCATGTGGGACTTTTGTGGGAAAAGTGAAATGCTATGGCACATTTAAAACCATACTAAAAAGCAACAATACGGTCATGAGGGTAAGTGTCATCCCACAGTGCTTACTACTACGACATCAGTCGTGGCACTATTTTGGTGAACAGACTTAGAAGACTGAGCACCTCTCAAAGTAATTTTTATCTTTGAACAAATATAGAGATGGATCAGCAGGGTGAATTACTCATCAAGGGCTTGGCAAGAGGGAGTTACTATGAACAAATGCTGGTGAGTTTAGTGACTCTTCAGGAACATGTAGGCACTTAAGAGTCTCTGGGGTCTACATTTGGTAATTCATAAGTGTGAAATTGCCAGTCTGGTTAAAAGAGGCAGAAATTATGCAATGCTTTCAGGAAGCAATTTTAATATGAAAGGAACACTGGAAACCAGACAGGACATAACAATATTATGTTACTAACTTTCAGTTTGTCATCATGAAACAGTTCGTTGATTCCATGAAGAAGATGGAACAAAAGTAACTTCTAGAAATCTCTTTCTCCTTCTATGAGTAGAAGAGAAAATCAGGGCAAGATATTTTATTTTCAATCTCTTTGAATTAGTTGTTATTACTGATTCAAAAAGAATGTTCCCTAATAAGTAGGCATTCAGAGTTTGGAAAAATGTCATATGACTGAAGAGAAAAGCAATACTGTAAAATATCCTCATTCCCTTGAACAACTAAAATTAGATTGAACACACCCATGAATGTTTTTGTAGATGCTGGGATGTTTGAAGAGATGATTTACCAAGTATAACATGTTCTCTTGTAGTAAAAAGGACTTCCCAATTGAACAAATAGAAAACTAGGTAATATATTTAGAAAGACATAGAACAGAAGATAACACAGGATTGTGATTCCTCAAAGAAAAGAAATAAAGTGAGATCTACAATTGTGTCAGTTTACTGCTTAGCTTACTTAGGGAGGGTGCAGAGACCACGGGGCTTGCTAAGTTGAGGAGAAAGAGGTTTGAGTCCATAAAGGCCAAGTCAGCTAAAATTTGCAAGACAGTGTACCAGTGAGAAGGGAGAACAGGGAAAGAGCTCTGGAGATCTGCACAGACCTCCCATAAGTCTTTGGTTGAATACTGACCCTCTTAATGCATGGGAAGAAATTACCTGAGATGGGAATGGAGGAGTGGGAACACATCACAAAGAGAGTAGGCAGAACAATTCCCAGAGCTCAGACTGGCTTGTAACAGTTCATGTTTCCACTATCCAAGTGGAGATAATTTGTCATACAAAGGGCAGCAGGTAGAATGCTCAGAAGAGTTTCACCTTAGCTGTGGGAATAAATTGGCTTTATGCTAAAGGTTGCTCTTGACACACCCATTAAAACTTAAAATGAAGCTTAAAATTAAATCTTCAAAATGATTTACTTGACTCCAAGGAACTTAACTGCATGCCAGAACAAAATCCAATGTTTTTTAAAGGAATATAACAAAACCTAGCAAAGAACAACATAAAATTCACAATGAATGGCATCAAACACAAAATAACCAGGCATCAAAGAAGCAAAAAATATGATTATAATCAGATGAAAATAGAAACAGTTTGGGAAAATAGACCCAGAATTTTAAAAGATGATGAAAACTAACATACAAGGATGTTAAAACAGTAATTATAAATGTGCTCCATATGTTTAAGTAGGTAGAGGAAAACACGATAAGAGAGAAATAACCCAAATGGAACCTCTAAAGCTGGAAAATACAATATCTGAAATGGAAAATATTTTATGGGGTCAACAGCTGATTAAGCAGTGTAGAAGAAAAGATCAGCTAAATTTTGGACATAGAAACTGTCCAAAATGAAGTACACAGAGAAAAAAAAAGACTGAGGCAACATCAAGCAGTACGACATACATGTAATTAGAGTCCTAGATGAAGGTGGGTGGGGTAGCAGAAAAATATACAACAAAAAAGGGCCAAATATGTTTCCAAATTTGATTATAAACAGAAATTTTAAAAAGTAACCAGAGGAAAAAGGACTCAGTATGTAGAGTGACAAAGAGAAGAATTATCACAGATTTCTTATCAGAAATTATGCAAACTAACTATATGCCAAGCATCATTCTCGGCATAGGAAGTAAATATATCAGTAATCAGTAATGCAAACCAAGGATTGTCTGATTTCTTTCTTTTTTTTGGCTGTGCCATGCAGCATGTGGGATCTTAGTTCCCCAACCAGGGATTGAACTCGGGCCTTTGGCGGTGAAATGAGAATATGTTTCAAAACTAGGGCAGATGAAGACTTTTCACACACACACACACACACACACACACAGAGCTGAGAAAATCTGTCACCAGTAGGCCTAACAAGAAATGTTTTAAGAAAATTCTTCAGGCTGAACATTCATAACTGTTATATTTTTCTTATTGATTATAACTCTTTATAAATGTTGACATTCTTCCTTTAATCTAATGTATTTTACCATGAAATTTACTTTATCTGAAATCAATATTGCCATTTTTACTTATTTTACTTTATTTTTGCCAAAATTAGCTGCTTCTCATCTTTTCATTGGTAATATTTCCAATAGATTTGTTTAGGCACACATTTTCCAAGGAGGATAGTTTGAATGCTGCTTTATAAATTATTCTGGAGTGTTTGCCCTTTTTTGAGTTGAATTTCAGGCAATTTGAATTTATTGATGCAATAAATATATTGAGTTTTCCTGTTTTATAGTTTCTGAAGCTCCATTTTCTATGCCAGTACTTTCGTATTCTGAGTTTTAGGGAATATCACTTGGTTTATGTACATGCATGTGTGTTCCTGTTGCTAAGTGGACCACGTTTTTTTGCTTTTGTATTGTCTACAGAATTGGAAGGCATCTGTAGCTCTATGTCTAATTCTAGTAGTGATCTCTTTCACACTCAAAAATACATTTGAATCTTTTTTCTATTTCTCTACCTCTCAATTTCAAGAATGAAAAAAAAAAAGAGAGAATTTGCTACCTCTAATGTAATGTGGGGAATTCAGTGTATTTTACTATTCTTTTAGAGCGTATACTTATAGTTGCTATTTCATTATGCTATTAACTTTTTAGGAGACTACCAAATTGTAAGATACACTTGCTATTGCCACTTCTTAAAAATTTTAGCCATGTAAAAAGTCTTATAGTTTTCACATTTATGGTAATATCTGTGATCCATTTTGAGTTAATTCTGTAAAAGGTGCAAGGATTGAACTCCGTTTTTTCCCATATGAATATCCAATTGTTCTAGCATATCTTTTGCCCCTATTGAATAATCTTGACATTTTCGTTCAAAATCAATTGACTATGTGTATGTGTGGACATTATTTCTGGATTCTCAGTTTGGTTCCATTGAGCTATGTATCCATTCTTGTCATATTTTATATTACACTTGCTTGATTACTGTAGCTTTGTAGTAAGTCTTGACATCAGCTAGTGAAAGTCCTCCATTTTTTTCTGGCATTCTCCATATTTCTTGCATTTCTTCATATAAGAATCAGCTTGAAAATTTATACCAAAAAAGCCAGTTAGAATATCGATTGAAATTGTACTGAATCTGTAGACCAATTTGGGTAGGATTGAAATTTAAACAATTTAAATTTGGGGAGTCATAAACATGTATATCTTATCCATTTATGTATATCATTTTTCTCAAGGACGTTTGTCATTTTTAGTGTACATCTTACACAAAATTTGTTGTTTATCCTTCTCAAAACAGAAAATAATTAATAATCACAGAGACTGGTGCCATCATGAAAGATATAAGAATAGAGATTCTTTTCATATGTCCATTTAACTCTGTAGTTTGGCCAGAATCAAAGATGACAATTTTGGAGAATGATGTTGGATTAATCAAGTAGTCACTCTACAGCAACGGTTCCATTTATGGTCTCCATTTCTGGATCTTACAAATATTCTCTTTTTTCTATGTCAAAATACAGAAGATACCCAAAGAATTAGTTTTTCACTACCTCAGTCAATTAGTTCCTGGGCATTGGCCATTTCTTACGACATCATACTCGTTTGTTCCATTGATGATATCATGCTGACAGGACAAGAAAATTTGCTTGTATGCTGGGTGTGTTGGAGTACCTGTGCTCCTAAAAATACAGGGGTCTGACACCTCAGTAAATTTTTTGGAATCCAAGAATCCTGGGCATGAAATATAGATATCTTCACAAACGAGTTGTTGAATTCTTCAACATTTAATAGGACTGTTTAAATTTTGGAAGCAGTTTATTCCACATATTGAAGTACTGCTTAATTTATTAACTGGATGACCTAAAAAGCTGCCAGCTTTGAGTAATGCCCAGGGCAAGAGAAGGCTCTCCAACTGGCCCAGGCTGCAGTGTAAGCAGCCCAACCACTTGGCTCTTGTGTCCAAGGGAATCACATGTTATTTAAAGTGTCTGTAGAAGATCAGAATGCTATGGTAAGAGCTGATAAGAGAATTGTGGAGGAGACTCATACCTCTGACTCAAGAGGTAGCTGGGATTGAAATTTGGCTCTTCACTTTCTGCCTCATGGCTCCTCCATGACCAAGGAAGCTGGCAGGAACTGGCTTGGCTGGAGTCCATGCACGCTACTTTTGCCTCCTTCTTTCACGGGCAAGTCTGGGAGGCATTCTGTAAACTCATCAGGAGGTCTCAGCAGCACAGCATGTCAATACCCTACAGCCAAAGACCACCAGGAACACGTCTGTAGTTGAACAAGTTGGGTTTCATACTTGTTGCAGACAGAGAGAATATACCACACGGGGAACTGTGCGACAGCTCTGTAAGAGGCAATTAGGAAGGACTTAGAGAATTTTTAGTTGTGTTAGGTATTTTGAGGAGAGTTCAGGACAGGAGCTTGGCTCTGTATCCAGTGCTGTCAGGAAGTGAGGAAAATTCTATGATTAGGTATCTTAAATCTTCTCTATAAGGTGGGAGGAATAAAGTGAGGCTATATCAATAACTGGTAAAGAAGTTGCAGTCACTTATATTAGCGAGGTTAGAGAGATGCTTTGTGAGTTTTATGGCTTGGACAATGTTCGTGTTTTTGTTTTGAGATATAATTATGAAGTAGTTTTTTTTGTCCTAATCTATTATACTTGCAGAGTAGCCTTTTCTGATGTTGATGCTCTGTGAAATTTTTTGTGTCTAGGAGGAGAACACCAAGACCTAGCTTTGAGTTCCAAGCCAGGTATCAGTCTAGCTGATAGTTCTAGGCCAATCCTGTCAGAGGCTGTTTTTCTCTCTCTTTAAAACCACTGTTCATAGCACTGATCTCAGTAACAACCCTTTATATTGGCTTTTTATCCTTCCCTGTTTCAATCTTCACTTGTACTTCTTGGGATGGAAATTTGACTCACTTCACTTTATCCCCGTCCACACCCTCATCCTTCTTCAGGCCTGGTAATTCAAGCTAAGATAGTCTTTTAGGGAAAAAATAATATTCTAAATAGTATGGTTCTTTTGGATGGGGGCAGTTTAGGGTTGGTTCCTGGCAGCAGTTTTCTGTGGTGGCCATGAACGTGGTGCCATGGTGACATCAGCAATAGCATCATTCAGACTTGGCCTGGGGCATGGTGACTAAGGACCAGATACCCACCACATTCACATCCTTCCAGATGCCTTGGTCCTACATAAGCCTCTGAAATGAAACTATAATCCTGACAAAAAAGAAGGTAGGTAGGGAAATTCTGATTTTACTTTGGAAAAAATTAGAGTAACTAAGTGTATCACGTATTGGCAAATTATGTCTCTACCACCAAAAAGGCTTGAAACAGAAAATAGTTTCAGTGATCAAGAAAAGAAAGAAAATGTCTGCTTCCAAATTTATGGCTTGAAAATTCAGCCTTATAATTAGAAGTATTGACAATGGCCAGATGGGAGCATGGTCTAAGAGCAAGCAAAGAGGAAGACCAGGTTATTTAAATATTATCTGTACATCTTTGTATGTTAAAAAATATACAACAAATATGTATTACTTTTGTAATCAGTAAAATATAGGCATTACTTTAGAGGAATGTCATCAAGGCAAATATAGTACTGAAAGGTCAAAACTGAGTAACAATGACTGGCATTAACTTGTACCAAACAGTTATTATTATTAAATGAATCCTAATAGAAATGGTAACTGATTAACATACTTAAATTAGTCTTGTTAATATTTTCTCAGCTAATATCAATTTATACCATAAAACTGACAACTCTTTTTTTTTTAACAAACTCCTGAAAATTAAAAACAAAATTCCTGCTTCTTGGCATATATATATCACTAGTAAGTAGTTGGAGAATGAGCTCCTACTAAGGAGCTCATGCTTATTTGTTAGCAAATCTATGATCAGATGACATTAACAAGTAGAAATTCAGTGGTAATATCCTAAGTTATTGGGGGCAGGTAGATAGATACTTAAATAAGTCATACAGGAAATGTCATGGCATTCACTTTTGTGAGCAGTGGAGGCAGGAAGAATCTGTTCTCAGCTCTAACTTCAACAAGGAAACATCTCTTTCTACCAAAAGAAGGCTTATTCTACCAAACCCCCTTCCTTTCTTTTTTCTTTCAATTAATGTTAGCATGGTATATTTTTCTCCATTCACTGACTTAAAAAAATATTTATTGGAGTGTAGTTGATTTACAATGTTAGTTTCAGATGTACAGCAAAGTGATTCAGTTATACATATACATATATTCATTCTTTTTCAGATTCTTTTCTCATATAGGTTATCACAGAATACTGAGTAGTGTACTATACAGTAGGTCCTTGTTGGTTTTCTATCTTATATATAATAGTGTGTGTATGTTAATCCCAAACCCCCTTTCCATATGGAAAACGTACGGAAAGCCAGGTTCCTGCCACAGAGAGAATGCAGTGGCTGGAGCAGAGGGACCTGTCCAATGTGAGAGGACAGACTGATCACAGGGAGATATTGAGTGTCACTGTTGGGCAGAGATCATTTAGGCAGGATTCAGAGCCTTCCACAGTAATCAGCCAATACTATCTAATGATTCAGAAAGTGAACAATCAAGGAATAAAATGGAAAGAAAAAACACGAAGATGCTGAAACAATGCATCAGAGTGAGACAAGATTAAGAAAGTGTAGTACACAGTGAAAGGACCCAAATGACATCAGTACTAAGCCCTCAGCTGGTACTAATAGTTAGCTGGAAGCCACCTGCAACTGAGAAATTGTGACATGTATAGTACAGTATATTACTAATATAATCAATATGATTAAAAGATACACTACAAATTGGGGAAATAGTTTCTGAACTTGCATTCAGTATTGTGCTGAGCAGTTTATATGCCTTGGTACATTTAATTTCTCACAACACTTTGAAGTAGGTACTATTATTTCCCTCATTTGGAAAGCTGATGTTCAGAAAGACCAAGCATCTTTCTTAAGGTCCCACAGCAGACCGTTGGCAGGACTGGGTCAGACCCAGTGGTGTGACTCCAGAGTCAGCATTCTTACATGACATAGACTGCCTTTCCAAACAGACTGTACGCCATCTTTAAATCTTATGTGAGGAGCAGTTGTAAATTCATCAGAACCTACTGCATATTCCTTAGAGTTTGGAAAGTACAGGTAGAGAAAACTTTATTTAGAGTGTAGATTCAGCATCTTGCAACAGATTTTATGTGAGTGTCATTTGCAAGTAATCCAGGTATAGTACAGTTTCAGGTACTGATATTTGTGGATACCTGGATCATATGAACCACACCAAGTGTTAAATAAGAGTTTCTGGTGCCTCGGCCCAGCAGGAAAGGTAATTGATTCAGAATTCTGTCTTGGCAAAGTTCATTTCTCCCTGGGGAGGCTACGTTTCAAAACTTACCTAGCATAAAATGCTACCACAGAAATTCCTGAGAGTTGACAGTTGTAAACCTCCTAGATTGAAAGGTTGTGCAGTGAATAAATTTGTTTGGAATCAAATAAATATCACTCAAATTTGGAAATAGATGTATTTGTAGAGGGTTACAAGCAATAAAGTAAGCACCCAAAATATGACAATTCTTTTTAAATTTCAGTTGAAAACCCATTTGTTTGGAAGTGCTTTGCAAGAATAGGAACATCTCCAGCATTTTAAAATAAGTATATTCCTCCCTGGTTTGGCCTAAGCCATAAGAACCACAGGGTCAAGTTTTAATGGTTGGGGCCAAGGCAATTCCTTCTTTCTGTGAGGAACAAATGAAAAGGAGCAATTCAAGTTAAATAAACCTGTTCTAATCTAAATAGATGTAACACGGCAGAGTTTATAAATGCCCAGGTTTTAATTTTAAGCAAATTATTCTAACTGACCACAGCTTTCTCATTGCAGATTAATATTGATTTTGACACATCAGATTATTAGATATTCCTAACAGTTGATGCATTTGGCTATCATGGCTCATTCTTTTATTCAATGACTATTCATTTAAAGACTTTGATGGACCCAGCTCTCTTCTGGTTCTGGGGATATAGTTGGTCATAAGACAGACAGGCGCCTGCCCTTTTAGAGCAAACACTCTGATGGGGAAAGGTAGACAGTATTCAAAATTTAAAATATATGTATATATCAGATAGAGATGAGTGCTTTGAAGGATATAAGGCAGAGTCCTATGATGTGGAGGGAGCTGGGGCTGCTTTGGAGGAGGCGGTCAGGGAAGACCTGAACGGCCGCAGGAACCACTTGTTCAGAATCAATGAAAAAGCATTCCAGGCAGGGGAACTGATAGAGCTGCCAGCCAAGCATAAAGAACCAGGCTGTTCAAGACAGAGATTGCACAAATCACAGATTGCTTTATCAAAGCAAAATAATCAAGAGACTACCTAGCATTCCCCCATCTGTTGGTTAGGCCCCAATTCCATTGTCACAAATGGGTCAAATACACACTGTTTGGTAACACTGGTTTTTATTAACTACTCACAATGATGGCAGGAACAGCAGAATTGGCATTCTTGCATAGTAAACATGAGACTAGTCTGTGGGTTACCTGGAGAAGCTTAGTAAAATAGCTGTGGCCAGTTTGATAGTTAATAGGTTAATTCTATTAATTATCCATTGAGTTAATAGTTAACCCTCTATTAAAACCCTGAAGGAGAAGGAATACAATAAAGATGATAAGGAGCCATTTCCTTTTAGCACTTGTTGCTGAGAAAACATGCGACAAAACACACAGGTTAAATACCGTTTGCTGTTCATGGGACTTCATTTGGAGGGTCAGTTCTGAATGTTTCTGTCACAAGTGCATTCCAACGGCACTGGCCCAAGCCTGTTATTTCCACCTTGTAGCTCACATGGTTTTGCTACGGTGTTGATGTGCATAATTGTGCCTGTTTCTGTGGTTTTCTTACAGGTCTGGAGAGTTACAGATTGTGCAAAAGATCGTAGATCAGTTTATCTTCCCAGACATAGAACAAAGTAAAACTTTTCTAAAATGCTGGTGCTTAGTAATCTTGTAAATATAGTTGGCTTTTCCATGATTAAGAACCAAAAAAACCCAGAAATTTAAAAATAAAATGAGAAATTATTAGTGCAGGATAATGCTCTTGAGAGTATGAAGAAAACAAACAACACACAACACACAAAAATCCCTCAATTATGCCTGCTGCTCTTATCTCTCTTTTTATAGTATTGTTCAGCTGCACTTTTTCTAAAGCCTGAGAACATTTTGTGGTATTTTTGATGTAAGAAAGCACAATATAATACACTATATATCTTTAATTCATAGTAATTGGTGGAAAAAGAGAAAGATGATTGAGACCTTACAACTCAGCAAGGATAAGTGATCCAGACTGTAAATCTATTGGTAGTTCAAGAATACTTAGAAATATCTCCTGATAAGGTTAATTAAATGAGTATCCTAGTAAATTTAATAAATTAGTTGTTCCCAACATCAAAATCTCCTTTTAATATTCTAAGAGAATTTTAAGATGTTAGTGAGAGATGTTTCCCCCTTACAGGACTTCCTCTTTCTCATTTTATCTCCTTATGGCAAATTCTATCTTAGAGAGCCAGGTGAATTTTTCTTGTTCTCTTTAAGTGCAAACTATTTGTTTTTAAAGAGGAAAAAAGTTAGAAACAATAATTTGTTATTAAATTGTAGAATGGGAAGATGTGTTGCTTACTTGTAGTCATCCTCAACACTGGCTGCACTTTAGAATCTCCTAGACTCTTGCTTCTCAAACTTTAATGTGCATATGAATCTGGGGATCTTATTAAAATGCAGATTTTGATTCAGAAGTTCTGGGATTGGCCTGAGGGTCTGCATTTATAATAAGCTCTCACGTGATATTGATGCTGCTTGTCTGTGGACCACAATTTGAGTAGCAATGAGAGAGAGCTTTAAAAAATTATTAGTACAGATGCCACAACTCACCACAGATTTGAATTCATCGTGTCTAATGTGGGGTCTAGGAAACTGCATGTTACAGAAGCAACCTCAAACCAGAGTTTGGTCCAGCTAGAAGGCAGTTTTAGTCCCGATTATGTGTTAGAATCCCTTGCAACTCATTAAGGGTGCAATTTCTGTGCATCTGTAGTCTTAAAATCTTTAGAGCTGATACTGATGTAAAGGACCACTCTTCCAGGGGTTCAGGAAAGAACTCTTTCATTGTATGAATTTAGTGAAATTGTGTGGGAATTTTGTGTGTGTGCACAATCTTGGGGCGATGGTTCATAGCTATCAATTACTTTGTAAAAGAGCTGATAATTCCTGGGAGTTCCCTGGTGGCCTAGTGGTTAGGATTCTGCGCTTTCCCTGCTGCGGCCCGGTTCAATCCCTGGTCAGGGAACTGAGATCCCACAAGACTTGTGGCCAAAAAAAAAAAAACAAAAGAGCTGATAACTCCTAAAATATTACAATCCATTGATTTAAAAAGTCTAGATTAGAGAAATAATACTTTTTACAAAAGGATCCTTAATAAAATGTTGCATAATCACCTTTAAACTACTGAACTCCTCTATTATGTTTAATATGTAATAGCACATCCAATCTTAAATACCATTGATTATAAGGTACCATTATTTAGTGTATTACTAAGAAATAAGGAATGCTGCCACTTAAATAATGACATACCACTTATTATAAGATGCATTCTAATTTCAAAGGTGTTAAAAATTTTTTATAAAATTTCTTAAAGTATGCCCTGGAATCAATGGACTATACTATTCAATTATGGAAATTCTCTGTACAAAGCAAATGTGCAAAGTATAAACCAGGCTAATGTAGTTCCAGTTAGTTGCAAATATAAAGCTATACTTTTTCTTTTCTGAAGCTGGCATCAGTTTTAATTGTTTGATTGATGCTTGGGCCTGTTTATATATTTTGAATATATATATTCAAGAGTGCAAGCATATTAATCACTGAAGTTTTTATAATAGTAAATCCTTGGAAATATTGTAACTTCTATTAGTATAAAATTGGTAAAAATATATGTTGGTATGTCCACACAGTGGGTTACTAGAGAACTGTTAAGATAAGATGCTTATATTTATTGTCATAAAATAAACTCATGCTATATTGATTATGTGAAAATAGGTCCTGTTTCAATAATACACACAGTTATATGTGCATTAAACTATGAAAAGGTATTTATCAAGGTATTTCTAAGTAGAGGATTATGGGTAATTTTATTTTCTTACTTTTTTTAATACATTTTATTTGTAGTTTCATGCACTTAACAGGCATTTTTTTTATAACCACAAAAAGACTGAAAATCTATTTCTATTTTTAAAAAGTGATATTGAGGATTTCATTATAATTAGCTTGGGGGAAAATATATGGGTATGATACTCTATGTTATGGAGTCAAAACATTTCATGGAAAATATTTAGCTACAGTTCTTAAAGAAAAGACTTGTCCAGTCACATCACAAATGATAGGCTGTTCTCTTTGGGGCAGAGGGACATGACTCTTAATAAAATTAATAGGAGAAAGTCAAATGTGTAAAAAGTAGAGTATTAGTAAGAAAGGCATGGATGCTTTATACTGTTATATACACATACACACCAGCCATGGATGTCATGAAAATAGTGCTTGCTTGGTTCTGTAAAAGGAGGAAATATTTCAACGTTTATGGTAAAGTCATTTTGGAAGTACAGAAGGCTGCTTTAGAAAGGATTCCACATTTGTCATGCTTTCTTTCATGCTTCATAAAAAAGTGAGTCTGATCTGATGAATGGAACATTGTTAGAAGTCAGAAAATATTCCTGTTTCTTATTATGCTTTTCATTTGTCATATGACTTTGATGAAGGATCCTCCTCTTAGCATGAGTCATTAACCAACCAAAGGTACGTAGACCATTTTCTTTTTAATGTAGACATTTAATAAATAAATGAATACTAGTTAAAAATAAAACTCTCTAAAAATCATTTTGTTTTATTATACACCTTGAAGATCCACTAAATCTTTTCTGCTTTTGAGAACAAAGTAAGAAAATTAATTTAGAGCTTAACAAGCCATTATATACATATATTATATATATATATATTTAAAGAAAAGCAGCAGTAGGTTGTTTTGTTTTATGTTTTAAGGTAATGAGAGACTACTGGGACAGGGGCAGGCATGCAGGTGATGATTTTTACTGAAAGAACCATAATTTCAGTGACAGATTTTGCAGGTTTGGGACTCGTGTTCCATAGGTTCTGTATTTCAAAGTTCTATATGAGATTTGGGTTGAAAACTGAGTCTATTGCAAAAACAATTTTGAAAAACCTTTGTTTCATCCCCAAAGTGTATTGATGAAGAAACCAAGGTTCTGGGTAGCGTCCCACTCTAGCTCAGTGTTTATTAATACCTGATAGGTTTGTAATTCCATGTGCTTTCATGACATATTTGGTCATCACAGCAATCCTGTCACCTAGGCTGGGTAGATATCATTACCACCATTTGCCAGATGAGGAAATTAACACTCAGAGGGGTTCAACAACCTACCCAAGCGATAGTAGACCTGTTTCCACTCCCATCCTGCTTCTCCTCCTCCCATTCCTTCTCCAAAGCACTTTCTACCTGAGCAGGCTGCCTCTTCTCCATTGTGGTTCTCGATGTTTGTACATGCTCCAAAGCAGGGAAGTCATAGCATATAATTCATACTATTTTAAAAGACTTCCATTGAAACTGCTATTATTAGAAATGATTGATCTCAAAACAGTAGTCCTGTGTATGAATATGTCCAGCAATGACAAACTCTAACCAGTAAATACTCAGAATTGTATGAAAGTTTTACTTGGTAATTTTACAAGATTGGAGAGTGTGTCTGTGCAAACTGCTTTATGTGTTTTTCTTCTGTAGTGGGTAAATGGTATATTTGTAACTTTAGAAGTTATATTAAATACCTATAATTTTGCACTGTAGGCATAAAGTTTCTTTAGTTTCACAGCAAATATTAATGATATTCTTGATTTTGAATTCCTCTTTGTATAGTGTATTGTATTCAAGAGAACTAAATTCCTATGATTCTGTAGGTTCATTAAAAACATTTGCTTAACTCAATTACAACTTTTAGGGGTACGGTTGCAGGGTGGTAAAATGTGTGTCTATGCCTTCCCTACGCTGCGTGTCCTCCCTGTAGGTTGAACCACGCCTGAAAACCTGCAATAGATCCCCAAAGGTTTATTAGCTGAGAAGTCAGGGAGTCTATGGAAAAGCACACATTTTAAGAAGAGAGCCCTGGGGCACAGCTTCAAGACGGTGGAAGAGAAAGACGTGGAGATCACCTTCCTCCCCACAGATACATCAGAAATACACCTACATGTGGAACAACTCCGACAGAACACCTACTGAACGCTGGCAGAAGACCTCAGACCTCCCAAAAGGCAGGAAACTCCCCACGTACCTGGATAGGGCAAAAGAAAAAAGAAAAAAACAGAGACAAAAGAATAGGGACGGGAGCTGCACCAGTGGGAGGGAGCTGTGAATGAAGAAAGGTTTCCACACACTAGGAAGCCCCTTCACGGGCGGAGACTGCGGGTGGCGGAGGGGGGATGCTTCGGAGCCATGGAGGAGAGCGCAGCAACAGGGGTGCAGAGGGCAAAGTGGAGAGATTCCCGCACAGAGGATCGGTGCCACCCAGCACTCACCAGCCCGAGAGGCTTGTCTGCTCACCCGCCGGGGAGGGTGTGGACTGGAAGCTGAGGCTCGGGCTTCAGAGGTCGGATCCCAGGGAGAGCACTGGGGTTGGCTGTGTGAACACAGCCTGAAGGGGGCTAGTGCGCCACAGCCAGCTGGGAGGGAGTCCAGGAAAACTCTGGAGCTGCCTAAGAGGCAAGAGACCATTGTTTTGGGGTGCGCGAGGAGAGGCAATTCAGAGTGCCGCCTAAACAAGCTCCAGAGACAGGCATGAGCCACGGCTATCAGTGTGGACCCCAGAGACGGGCATGAGACGCTAAGGCTGCTGCTGCCGCCACCAAGAAGCCTGTGTGTGAGCACAGGTCACTCTCCACACCTCCCCTCCCGGGAGCCTGTGCAGCCCGCCACTGCCAGGGTCCCATGATACAGGGACGACTTCCCCAGGAGAACACATGGTGCGCCTCAGGCTGGTGCAACGTCACGCCGACCTCTACAGCCACAGGCTCGCCCCGCATCCGTACCCCTCCCTCCCCCTGGCCTGAGTGAGCCAGAGTCCCCGAAGCAGCTGCTCCTTTAACCCCGTCTGGTCTGAGCGAAGAACAGACACCCTCAGGTGACCTACACGCAGAGGCGGGGCCAAATCCGAATCTGAACCCCAGGAGTGTGCAAACAAAGGAGAGAAAGGGAAATCTCTCCCAGCAGCCTCAGGAGCAGCGGATTAAATCTCCACAATCAACTTGATGTACCCTGCATCTGTGGAACACCTGAATAGACAACGAATCATCCCAAATTGAGGCAGTGGACTTTGGCAGGAGATAGATATAGATATAGATATAGATATTTTTTTCCCTTTTTCTCTTTTTGTGAGTGTGTATGTGCATGCTTCTGTGTGTGATTTTGTCTGTATAGCTTTGCTTTTACCATTTGTCCTAGGGTTCTGTCTGTCCGTTTTTTGGTTTGCTTTTGTTTTTTTTTAGTATAGTTTTTAGCACTTGTTATTGGTGGATTTGTTTTTTGGTTTGGTTGCTCTCTTCTTTCCTTCTTTCTTTCTGTTTTTTATTACTTAAAAATTATTTTAATTATTATTTATTTTTTATTTTAATTATTTTATTTTACTTTATTTTATTTTATCTTCTTCTTTCTTTCTTTTATCCCTTTTCTTCTGAGCCATGTGTATGACAGGCTCTTGGTGCTCCAGCTAGGTGTCAGGGCTGTGCCTCTGAGGTGGGAGAGCCAAGTTCAGGACAGTGGTCCACAAGAGACCTCCCAGCTCCATGTAATATCAAACAGTGAAAATCTCCCAGAGATCTCCATCTCAATGCCAAAACCCAGCTCCACTCAATGACAGCAAGCTACAGTGCTGGACACCCTATGCCAAACAACTAGCGAGACAGGAGCACAACCTAATCCATTAGCAGAGAGGCTGCCTAAAATCATAATAAGGTCACAGACACCCCAAAACACACCACCAGACGTTAACCTGCCCACCAGAAAGACAAGATCCAGCCTCATCCACCAGAACACAGGCACTAGTCCCCTCCACCAGGAAGCCTACACAACCCACTGAATCAACCTTAGCCACTGGGGGCAGACACCAAAAACAACGGGAACTACGAAACTGCAGCCTGCGGAAAGGAGACCCCAAACACAGTAAATTAAGCAAAATGAGAAGACAGAGAAACACACAGCAGATGAAGGAGCAAGGAAAAACCCACCAGACCTAACAAATGAAGAGGAAATAGGCAGTCTACCTGAGGAAGAATTCAGAATAATGATTGTAAAGATGATCCAAAATTTGGAACTAGAATGGAGAAAATACAAGAAACGTTTAACAAGGACCTAGAAGAACTACAGAGCAAACAAACCTAGAAGAACTACAGAGCAAACAACACAATAAATGAAATTATATATTTTCTAGAAGGAATCAATAGCAGAATAACCGAGGCAGAAGAACAGATAAGTGACCTGGAAGATAAAATAGTGGAAATAACTACTGCAAAGCAGAATAAAGAAAAAAGAATGAAAAAAATTGAGGACAGTCTCAGAGACCTCTGGGACAACAGTGCTTCAAATTTGTTCTTTTAAAAAATTTTAGTCTGGGCTATTTTAAGGCTTCAGCATTACTATTTAAATCTCAAAACCAGCTTGCCTATTTTTATTGTAAAGCTGTCTGAAAATTTACTGGGATTTCACTGAAACTATTGAAAATATATACCTCTTGGAAAAGAATTGACCTCTTAACATTTAGTCGTCTAATCTATGAACATAGTATATGTCTCCATTTAGTTAATTTTTCATTAATTTTTTGCAGCAATGTTTTAGTTTTGCTTGTACAGCTCTGACACATATTTTATTAAATTTATCTCTAAGAATTTAATGGTTATTGATGCTACTAGAAATGGCATTTGAAAATTTTTATTTTACACTTGTTTCTTGCTAGTAAGTAGAAACAAGTAATTCTTATATATCAATTTTATATCCTGCTGCCTTTATAAATGTACTTATTAATTCTAGTAAGCTTTTTGTAGATTCCTTAGGATTTTCTGTTTTTATGACCATGTCACCTGCAAACAAAGACATTTAAATTTACTTCTTTCTTTCCAATATTCATGCTTTTCATTTCTTTTTCTCCCCTTATTGGTCTAGTTTGGACCTCCAGTACAACACTGAATAGAAATGGTGAAAGCAGACATTATTTCTTGTGCTCATTATGGGTTAGGGTGGGGGGAGTATTTAATATTTTAACATTAAGTATGATGTTAGCTGTAAGATTTTCACAAATACCCTTTATCAAGTTGAGTAAGTTCTTTTCTATTCCTAGTTCACTGAGAAATTTTATCGTGAAGGAGTGTTGGTTTTTGAATCAATTGAGACGACCTTATGAATTTTCTCATTTATTCTTTTTATGTGTTGAATTACATTTATTGATTTTTCAGATGTTATCCAATCTTGAAATCCTGCAATAAACTATTTATTCACGATATATTATCCTTTCTATATAATGCTGCATTCAATTTGGTAATATTCTGTTATGAATATTTGCAACTACATTTATGAGAATATTGATCTGTAGTTTTTTTAAAAAATGCTTTTAGTAATGCCTCTGTCTGGTTTTGGTGTCAGAAAAATGCTAACCTTCTAAAATGCATTGAGAAATTTTCTGAGCGAATTTGTATAGTATTGGTATAATTTATTTCTTAAACATTTATAATTCATCAGTGAAGCCACCTGCACCTAAAGTTTCCTTTGTGAGCATAATATAATCACAATTTCAGTAAATTTAATAGATTAAGGACTATTCAAATCATGTAGTTCTTGTTTTGTCAATTTTTAAAATTAATTAATTAATTAATTTGGCTGCGTTGGGTCTTCGTTGCTGCGCATGGACTTTCTCTAGTTGTGGCGAGCAGGAGCTACTCTTCACTGCGACATGTGGGCTTCTCATTTGGTGGCTTCTCTCGTTGTGGAGCACGGGCTCTAGGAGCATGGGCTCAGTAGTTGCAGCACCCTGGACCTAGAGCATGCGGGCTTCAGTAGTTGCGGCACGTGGGCTCTAGAGTGCAGGCTCAGTAGTTGTGGCGCACAGGCTTAGTTGCTCTGTGGGATCTTCCCGGACCAGGGATCGAACCCATATCCCCTGCATTGGTAGGTGGACTCTCAACCACTGTGCCACCAGGGAAGTCCTTGTTTTGTCAATTTTCATAGTTTCTGTTTTAGAAAATTTTCTATTTCATCTAAATAAGCAAATGCATAATATTACATTATTATCCTTTTAATAGCTGTTAATCATATAGTGATGCTCCTCTTTTATTCATGGTATTGACAATATGTTTTTCTTTTCTTTTTTCTTGATAAGTCTAGCTATATGCTTATTAACTATATTGATTTTTTTTTTAAAAACTAACTTTTTATGTCATTGACTGTTCTGTTATCTGTTTCCTACTTCATTGATTGTTTTGCTTATGTATTTATTCTTTTCTTTTTTTCTACTTATTTTAGTTTTAACTGGCTTAAACTTGATATGGGGGAAGCTTAGATTGTGAATTTTAGAACTTTTTTTCTTTTCTTATGTAAACACTTGAAGCTATACATCTTGATTTAACTGAATCAGATAAATATTGACATGCTGTGCTTTCATTACCACTTAGTTAAAAATATTTTCTAATTTTCTTTGTGATTGCTCCTTGACCATGGGTAATTCAAAACCTTGTTTAATTTCTAAGTACCTGGGGGTTTTCCACAGATTTCCTTCTTTTGATATGTAACTTAATTCCAGTTTGGTCAGAGAACATAAATCTTTTTCTATTTCATTCAATTCTTTAAAATTATACTTAATGACCCAACTTTTATTCATATGGCCCAACAATGGTAGAAAACACAGTCTTTCAAATGGTCATGGAACGTTCTCTAAAAATGTGTTGACTGCCATTGTTCGATAAATGTTCTCTTAGTGTCACTTAGGTTTTCGTGCTGTGCCCTGGAGAAACTGCAGGAGTGCCTCAGGGTTCTTTAGGTGAAAGGTTGATAGGCGACTGTGTTAGAGGATGGTAGTTGTCCCCCCAGAATCTGTTTCTTCCTATTTCTATAGAATCTTTATTTTGACCTGTGGCTGCCTGGCTAAATATTACATTTCTCATTTTTCTCTGCAGTGACATATGGCCGTGTGACCACGCTCTGTACAACAAGTTGTGAATTGTGAATTCCCCAAAGGGAAGGGTATGTTTGTCCATTCTGCTGCCTAGAATGTGGATATGGTGGTAAGCCATCTTATACCATGTGGGTGTGGGCAGAGCCTTAGGGATGGCAGGTCAATAAGACAGAAAGAACTTGGGTCCCTGATCATAAGAGACCGGGACTGCTTACAACAAGGAGAAATAAAATTCTTCTAGCTTAACCTATTGTTATTTCAGCTGCTGATCCTTAATCACAATTAAGAGAGTAGAGTTCTGTTCACTCCACCAAGTTCAACCAAAAATGTTCCACATCAATCTTATTTCTGTCCTGAGCTTACAGATAAGAGTGTTTTTTTCTTTTGTCTTTTTTTTGGCCGCTCTGTGGAGTCCTAACCACCACTGGACCGCCAGGGAATTCCCAAGAGTGTTTTTTTTTAAGAAATGGTTTTGTTGCTTAAAAACAAGTTTGAAAATGAGCTACACTCACTATTTCTCCGTCTTTATTCCCTGTGGGTACACAGAAGTGTGCATAAATGGGCGTGTGCACACACACACGCACACATATATACACACATGTTTTACTACTCGAACTCATTCTAGGAAGAACTTGTGGTGGTTTGAATGTATGAGACTGTAGCACAGATGACTACTGGCTCGGTGGTCTCTTGCCCACCTGTTAGTAGCCCAGGCCCATGCTTACTAGTAGAACTTCAGCACCTAAAAAATATTGGTTAGTTCTAGATTCATGTAGGTGTGGTTCTGTTTTCACTAAATCCATCTAAAATACAATGCGTACTCTCAGTTTTTAGACTAAAGACTTTTTTTGTTATATCAGAAGATACTTTTCCTAATATTTCTTTGAATATTGATGCTTGTCCTGCTCTCATTCTGGAATTCCCATTATACATTGATTGGTTTTTTGGATCTATACATTTACATACACACACACACACACACACACACACACACACACATTTTTTCAATCTCTTTACCCTTGTGGTCTGAGTTGTAGAAGAATTTTTCTAGTTTGTCTTTTACCTCCCAAATTCAGGTTTTGTTTTTTTGGTTTTTGGTTTTTTTTGCTGTGTCTAATTTGCTTTTCAGTGCCTCCTTTGTGATAAATTTGGGAATAAAAAAGTTGAGGATTAAATGAATTCATATATATTAAGCAACTACCCTAATAAGCATTAGCTTGCTTTTCCTATATGGCATTTTACTTTCTAGCTTTTCTGTCTTCTTCCTCAGTGTCCATTAGTTTTCATGTTTAGCATTCTTTTTGTCTGTCAGTTTTACTCAAATAATAGATTTTTTAAAAGCTTTCTAAGAATTATATGTTAAAAACAATAAAGATCTGAATGGAGCGCTAAGATGAGATCTATGGTAACTTGCTGGATTTTTTTCTTACTTCTTTTAGATATGGGCTTATCTGGTTCATAACATTCTATACAACAATGCTATTACTACTACTATTTAAATAGTAACTAAAATTACTTATTATGTGTCAGGCATTGACATTTTCTATATATTAATTTATATAACCCTTACAATAACATATAAGGTAGGTACCATTATTATTCTCATTTTATGGAATATATAACTAAGGCACCATTTTATTTTCCTATTCTTTTTATTAATATTATTTTTAAAAACCCAACAATTGAGTACTGGTCTTTTTCTTTTAATTTACTTTATTGAAGTATAGGTGATTTACAATGCTCTGTTAGTTTCTGGTGTATATAGCAAAGTGATTCAGTTATACACATATGTATATTCTTTTTCATATTCTTTAAACTTCACTATGAGCAATGCTTTTTTCCTTTCTCCACATAATATAGACAAACCTTCCTTACAGGCCGGAATCTAACAACAACTAGTGTATTGAAATTGCATTAAGATTTTTGCATTTTACTAAGTTCCTTACATTGCCTTAATTCGAGTCCTAAGCTTCTCTAGCTTGAATTATTACAGTTGATTTCTAACTGAGCACTAGGCTTCAATCCCTTCTTCATCTGTGTCATCCTCTACACTCACTGCTAGAATGATTTTGATCACTTACTTGCTTGATTAAAAAAAATTAATGGGAGGCTTCCCTGGTGGTGCAGTGGTTAAGAATCCACTTGCCAATGCAGGGGACATGGGTTCGAGCCCTGGTCCAGAAGATCCCACATGCCCCGAAGCAACTAAGCCCGTGTGCCACAACTACTGAGCCTGCGCTCTGGAGCCCATGAGCCACAGCTACTGAGCCCGCATGCCATAACTACTGAAGCCCGTGCACCTAGAGCCCGTGCTCCGCAGCAAGAGAAGCCACTGCAATGAGAGGCCCGCGCGCCGCAACAAGAGCAGCCCCGCTCGCCACAACTGGAGAAAGCCTGTGCACAGCAATGAAGACCCAATGCAGCCAAAAATAAAAAAAATAATAATTAATGGCTGCTCAGTAACAATAGGTCTTATTCAATCCTCCTAAAAATTGAATCCTAGCCTTGCTTACCTGTCTACTGCTGTCCCTTCCAACTAACTGAAAGTAACTAACCAAAGGCTCTTATCCACTCACACAGATATATTCACTGTGCCTTTGATACTGAATAAATGTACCACTCTTGACTATGTGCAACTGATAAGGCTATACTTCTTTTACTTGGGGGAAAATAGGTTGTAATAGTAATTTTACTGTTTACTACTTACTGAGGGTTTCTTTTATACCAGGGTGTGTGCTAAACCCTTTACATGCACCTACTTTACAGAGGAAAGCTGAGGTTTAGAAAAGTGACTTGCCCAGTATCAAACATTTAGTAAGTAGGGCTGCTGGGATTTGAATATAAGGGCATTCTAACTGCGAGCCTGAGTTCTTAGAATTCTTACTGATTCCTGCTAATTCCCTGCATTGAAGAACAAGAGAGAAGGAACTGACACTGCAAACCAAACATATGCACCCAGTTTCCAGGAGGTAATGAGATAAATTGCATCTGGGTAGCTCTGTTGGGAGGAATTTGAATGTCGTTACTGTCCCTTAGTCTGCAGGTAATGGTAAGGTCTCTTGAGTCTAGAGCTTGGCAATATGTTTACCAATATTGATAAGCAAAACGTGGAGCATTTTCCGTTTTTCTTTGATTAAAGATCAATTCACTTCTTTCATGTTTTCTTTTTATTTTCTGATAAAGGAGAAGAATAAGAAGATAACAGATGTGAACACTTAATCATGTTCCTTAATATTATGAAGTGAAATTAAAAACATGGTTGGCTTTATCTAGACAGATGTGGTTTTATAAAATAATCATGAATGGTCTTTTTGTTTGATTTACAGAATCATTTTACACAAAACTTAAGTATACTTTCTGGAAAGGTCACTTGGACTTCCAATGGATCTCTTTAGGCATTCATGACTGTTACTTTCTCATCAGTGTGAGATCAGGTTGAGATCCATTTAACAGGTTGAGATACATTTAACTATATTTTGCTTTAAAGGAGAATGTTTAAGGCAATAAAGTAGTTGCCTAGAAAGTAGAATTGTGGTTTCTTACAATAATTCACTCTTCAGCCTTCTGAATGCTGTTTTTAAAATCTGTAGCTCATTCTTCCTTATTTTTTTTTTCTGATATCAAGAAATAGGGATTTCCAGTGCACTTAGCTATTCCCAATAGTGGGTGAAGGAATTAATTCATTTAGCATGTCTATGTTGATGCTAAATTAATAATTCAGGGTAGTTAAAATTTCCACAGATGCTGTATTGATCCAAAAAATAGTCTTAGTTTAGTGAGTTGTTTGGAATGACTGGTCCATCATTAAATAGTAATTTGGTAATTACCAAAGACTTGAAAAGGCCCATGACAAGCAATGGAAAATATGTGTATTAGAATGATAATATAAAATACTTGAATTAGTATACATTTTCTATTTTATATAGTAATTATGTGGTATAAATAGTGTAACGTTTTATTACGTATGAACTCATTATCTACATTTTATATTTATACAGTAGGTATACAATAACTGTCTACCATGTGATGATAAACAGCAGAACACTTTGCATTATTTTAAAATGCATTATCCAAGAAGATAACACAAAGTTGGTTCATTTTCTTTTAAATACCTATACAGGAGGAACTTTCAACATGGGTTTTGGTTCTGTAACACATATTTGAAAATGTCACTTTAAAATCACACTCGCATTGAAGGTCTTTGAGTTTTTAAACCCAAAAAGGAATTCGTTTTAAGAAATTTGTTACCAGTCATCTGAAGCCATAATACTTGGTCCCTAGAGCCCTTTCACTGTATAATTTGAATATGCATGGTTAACACAAGGAGTAATAATATTTCAAATTGCATGCAAAATTGTTAAATCTTATATCTTTGGGATGTGGCAGGTGAGGCAAAGTGGAAAATTAATTAGTCTTATTAGAGTAGATGTACATCATGGTGTGTGAATCAACCATTGCAAGATACAGGGAAGTTGTATAGCATTTGATCCATTATGTATGTCACCAGTAAATCTCAGCCCAGATCAAATAGAAATAACCTAAGAATTAAGATGGCTAACATTTATCCATAACTAATTATATACCAGGCACAGTCCTACGTGTTTAAGGTATAGAAATCATTAATCCTAACAAAAACCTTTTGAAATAGGTATTGGCATTAATTAGATACCAGTAGGTCCGAGTATTTCACAAATAAAGCAAATTGAAGCATGGAGTGGTTACGTAACTTGTTATAAAGCTCGAAAGCGATGGGCCTGGGATTGAATGCTGGCGGTATGGCAGTCAGCACTCTTAACTACTTTATTAAATAAATGTCTCCCTTAGGATTTAGACTTAGATCTAAGTCATAGAAATAATGTTTTCCTGGGTTTTTTTTTTTTTTTTTTTTTTTGGTTAGGATGGAAGCCTCCTGCCAGTAAATGTCTCATTTATCTGGAATTTATATCTTAAGGACATTCAAGCCCTAGAGAATGTTTTATTACCCAGTGGTCAGTCTAATGTTGAGCTTAAGTCATTTCTGAATTCAGCCCTTCTGTTTGTTTGTATAAAGATACAGAGAATATTCTGTGACTTTCTTATGGTTTACTCCTGAGTCCTCCACGATATTTCTGCTATCTTTCTCCTCTTTTCCATGCTTATAGGCACCAATCTAGTTTAGGCTCTCTTCTGCTTCCTCAGTTATAGTCCTAACTCTAGACTCCTTACAATTTATTTTCTAGATTAACTTACACAATGCTCTGACAGCAAAACCTACCAGTGGCTCTCCATTTTTCTATGTACACTCAAACCCCTTTGTCTGACAGTCAAGGCCTTGGTGGTTTGGATATAACTACCTTTCTAGTTTTACCTAAAAATTCATAACAATCATGGCAGCTAACATTTATTGAGCACTTACTACATTTGAAGCACTGTGCTTCACATAAAGATTAATATAACATACTGTATGCATTTATGAGCATCACAGTGATTCTCTCATTTAATTTCCACAGAAATCATATGCAGTATGTACTATTAATTACTCCACTTTACCAAAGAGGAAACTGAGGCTTGAGAGTTTGTATAACTTATTCAATGTCACAAGATTACTAAGTGATAGAGGTGGAATTCACATCCTCCCTTTCAAGTCCAATAATATACTCCTTGTCATCATTCTGACCCTACCCCATCTTTAACTATACTGTGCCACTCACTGACCCTTTTTTCCCCCGATTTATTGAGACATAATTAGCATATAACATTGTGTAGCTCACTGCTCCCTTTATATGCCATACTTTTTCCACTTCATGGTCTTATTGTCATACCATTCTCCTTGAAAGTTCTTTCAAATTCTCTTTCCCATCTCTGTTGAAAAATGATTGCCCTTCAAGGCTGTGGATATAATCAACTTCTCCCACCACAGAACCAAAGTTGTTTTTTTGTGTGTGGTAAACTCACGTAGCGCTATGTCTTTGTTTTCTGATTATACAGAGTATATCTCTCTACTATATCTTAAGGATTTCTTGAATTGTGAGATTTAACTTTATATTCCTCAAAGTGCCTAGCAAAAATCTGGGATCAATCAGTATGTTCCCCTAAATTCATGCTGTTAAATTATTACTTTCCCTTCTTATCAGAAAGAAACAAGAATGGGTTCTAATTCATTATTCTACTTGGCATTTTCAGGAGTTAAAGAACTGTCATTAACAGCCTTTTATATCATACTAGTGATTTATTTGGCTCCTTAGGTATCAAGCTGAGCTTTATGAAGTGTGCTAATTTTTTTTAAACAATGAAAGCTTCTAATAATGCCATGTAATTAAAAAAGTTCTCAGAGAAGCTGATTCAGACTTTCCGCCAAAGGATTGTGTTGGGCATAGAAGACGTAAACTTCAACCACATTTTAGCACAACTTTCATCATTCTCCTGTGGTTTGACTTTCTGATGATGCCTAAACTTAAACATAAAAGGAAACCCCACCTTATATGGATGACTTGGAATGGAAAAGAAGCTCCACAGCTTTCCTGTTTGGCTGGTGGGTTTAACCTTTTCCACACGTGCATTTGCTTTGAACTCCTCCTAAGTTAGGTGCTGTGTAAATACAAGTTATAATTAACATGCTTTTCTTTGGGTTTCCCTGAACAAAACACTTTCTCTCATGATGTGCTGTGCATATTTACTTTGAATGAATATGAATTTTGAATTTAGATTTAGAAAGTAGATAACGTGACTGAAACTCATGTCTTTTCTTTGCCTTTAATCTAGGGCTGTAGGATTGGATCCAAATGTGAAGGGAATAAAACAGGGGAGAACCTTCCTGTTTAGCCACAGAATAACCAGGGATAAGAAGTTGAGCTTATAGGTTCTAACTGAGAGTGTTATTTTTCTTTTTTATGAAAACTGACCTTTGGTATTATTGTGCAGCTGCTAACCAGCTGTTTCCTTTCTATTGTGGTTCTTGTGAGCTCTCTGCTTTAAGTTTATACATCACTTGGGATTCTGAAGGATAATTAACTATTGCTTGTAGGTTCAAGGTAGTGGTTGGGATTTTGTTTATTTTAGGTTTTTAGTTTAATCCAACATGTTTTAAATGGTTTCTCTTAATTGCTGTTAGGAGTATGTGAATGTTTGTCGAAGCTTGCCCAGAATGGTCTCCATGTTCAAGTGAGGGAAAACGTTGAAAGTATTAATAGGCTAATTAAAACTCACCTCTCTCATCTGCCCTTCACTATTCTGCGAAACTTATATGATTGCCTCAGTTCCCCACTTACCACTGAAGTTGGAGACTTCAACCCTGAAAGAAGAGACATTTATATGCCTACAAGTTTATACACAATAATAAACACTGTGTTCAGGTAACAGCAGCTTCAGTTATTTAGTGCCTTCACTGGCCTGATGGCAGAGTTTCACCAACAGGAGAAAATCCTTTGGTTTGTCACATTGAGTATGGCCTGGGGTCAGATAGATCAAGGAATTATAAACCAGAAACATATGGATAGTATATCAGTATTATTATTCAGGATTCACTAGCTACAGTGTTGAAACGTAATGGAGTATGTTGATATTTTTATTTTTATGATTAGCAGATTTAAATTATAATAATCAACACATAATATTTACCAAATGCTATTTAAGTTTTCTGCATGTATCAACTTATTAATCTTCTTGATAATTATCATAATAATCCTCTTGATAATAATTATTATTATTACCATCCTTGTCTTAGAGAAACTGAGAGAGAGAAACGTTAAGAACTTTGTACATGATCCTACAGCACATAAGTGGAAGAGCTAGGATTTGAATGCAGGCAGTGTAGCTCTTTGCCCTGCACTAGACTCCCTTGAGTTGTTGCAAAAGTAAGTGTGTAATTAACCAGTAATAATTAACTAGATTCATGATTTCAGAATTCATCTAGTCGCAAGTGCCTCTGTAATTCTTGTGTTTAGTATGTTTGATTGACTTCCCCCAAACCAGTTGAACACTTTTTCATGATGCCTAGGGACCGCTAGTGTGGGGTAGAAAAGCTTCTATCTAGAGGATCAGCCAAGTCAAAATGAGGGCATATCAGGGTGTACCAGGCAATGTCAACCAAATGCAGAGTGCATTGAGCTGAGATTACTAACTACATCAGGCTCCAGTAATTCAAAGGTTTCATAGGAACCACCTTTTCTAAAACCAAGGGCAAAACTCTCATTTATATGCCTATATATTTGCTAAATTTTTGCTAAATTTTTTGAATTTTTGCTAAATTTCAGAGCCTTTAAAGGTTATATCACCCTGATATTCCCTTAAATTAACTAGGTCAAAGAGCTGAGACCACAGAAGGGGCTCCCAAAATGTTTTTGCGTGTTAGCTTTTCGATGGATAAATGGATGAATGGAAAAATGAAAGAAAGAGAACCGAAGTACATGCCATGGTTCATTGTGGCTGCCAGGCAATCTTTAAATGATTTTCTTTTTTTCATAGTTTTGTCCTCTCCTAATCCTTGATAGACAGGCAGGGAAGAGGGGCTGTAGAGAGAGGTAGTGCTATCCAGGTAGTTTTCTTTCTTCTTCTCAATCATAGTTGTCACAAAATATTGAAAAAATAATCTCCTTATTATTCTTGGTAAGGGGCTAGGAATAGATATAAGGAGGAATAGAAACTAGAATAACAATAACAATCACACAGTAGGTAAAATGAAATCACTGAGTTAACAACTGAGAACTAGGTACTGACAGCTTAATTTATGGGCTCTGCAGGCCATATTACTATAGGGTGGGTCCAGTCAGTATCTTAGAGCAAGGAACTCTGGCCAGAGTACTATGAAATACTTTACAAATCAATACTTACAGTTGAATGCAAAAGATTGATTATTTATACCTTTAAGATGTATACATAGTACATTGGTTTTCTTTGATTTAATATATATTTCTATATTACTTGGAAGAAATTGGTAGCTTTGACAATAGTTTTAAATAACCAAAACAGGTACTAAATCAATAAGATGACAGCTAATATGTGCTTTACATAGTAGACATGCTATAAGTAATTGAGAAAATGTAGATGGACATGAATAGGTGGAGATGAACAGATGAACTCAGGGTGCCAAACTCTGAGATTCTACTGGGGAAGATTGAGGCTCAGCGCTCTGGGAAGGTGTAGTGAACTAATAAAACGTCATGCTGGGCTTCCCTGGTGGCGCAGTGGTTGGGAGTCCGCCTGCCGATGCGGGGGACGCGGGTTCGTGCCCCGGTCCGGGAGGATCCCGCGTGCCGTGGAGCGGCTGGGCCTGTGAGCCGTGGCTGCTGGGCCTGCGCGTCCGGAGCCTGTGCTCCGCAACGGGAGAGGCTACAACGGTGAGAGGCCCGCGTACTGCAAAAACAAAAACAAAAACAAAAAAACGTCATGCTCAGTCATTGCTGAGATCCCAACTGAATGAAGTGAGTAGGTGAGGTTATTAAGGACTCAAAGATGAACAGAAACAGAGTCCTTTCTAAGGTGGCATACGTGCCTTGGATAAGACAAGGATGGTCAGTGTTTAACAAGTGAGCGAGAAGTGTTATCTAATATTAGGTGTTTTGCTGTCAGATCAAGAAATTAGGCAAGACCAAGGGACTGGCCCAGGCAGAGTAGTACACAGGGCTGCCCTTAAGAGGTGATTGGAACTAAACAGCATTTCCCACCAGAAAAGCCAGAAAACCATTTTAATACAAAGATTCAGGGCTTTTCACTACCTTTTCTCCAATTTTCTTCACTTAATCTTTTTTTTTTTTTTTGCGATACTTGGGGCTCTCACTCTTGTGGCCTCTCCTGTTGCAGAGCACAGGCTCCAGACGCACAGGCTCAGCGGCCATGGCTCACGGGCCTAGCCGCTCTGCGGCATGTGGGATCTTCCCGGACCCCTGCGCCACCAGGGAAGCCCAGATGATTTTGTTTTTTTTGGTTTTTTTTTGCATTCACTTAATCTTTAAAAAGGTGCCAGTGACTGGAGATTTCATGGAGTCCATAAAGCCATAAATATCACATGCAACAGGATAAGTGTAAAATTTTGCACTTTAGCACTTTGCATGAAAATACAATTTTAAAAAGTGAAATGAAGCATTACGTTAGGACTTTTTAGATCTAATTTTGATTCTGCCACAAATTAACTGTGTGACTCTTGGCACAAAATCTTTTAGATTCTTAATTTCCCTATCTGAGAAAGAGGATGTGGGATAAGACCATCTTTGGGATTCTATCTGGATTTAATTTTATAGTTTTACAGTTTAGAGGCTTTCACTAAGTACAAATTCAACATGCAGCAATGCTGTGACATATGATGCCCAAAATCTAATTCATTAGGAGAAATACAGAGACTAGATCATCCCACAGTATTCAACACTAGTCACTTCATTTGGCTGGACAATCAAGTTCTGGCTGCCATATATTTGGAAGGATATGGGAAAATTAATAGCGCATCTGGAGGAGGGTGACTGAAGTGGTTATGATTCTGGAAACAGTATTATGGAAAAAAATTGTAAGATGAGCTAGGGCTTATTATCCCAGGCCAGAGAAGAAGGAGGCTCCCAGTAACTTTCTTCTAATATCTCTTCTTGAAGCTCTAGGGGGAAGGTTATAAGATTTTCCTAAAGGCTACATAAAAATAAATAAAAGAGGGCTTTCTAATGATTAAAGTTCTCTAGTAATAAATTGGATTGCTTTGTGATGAAGCTATCTCCCTCACAAGGGTAGTGTTTAGGGAAAACTTGAACGACCATGTCTGTCTGGGTGGAAAGCTGGATCTGATGACCTTGAGGGTCCCAGGCACTCAAACTTACTTCCATCCTATGATTTTCTGAGTACTGATGTTAGTTTTGAAATTACAATAAAAAATTCACATGCTAGTGTCAGCCATGACTAATTTTTAAGGCATGCTAACTAGCTATTTTTTGATTAATCAGAAATAAAATAAAATAACCAGAAATAAGTTAAAAGTTGTCAAAACTCAGACAATTCCATTCAGGTCTAAATAAGAAAAGTATAAGAAGCTGCAACACAACCTAGAACCTCTAGGTTCTCACCAGCTCCTCTGCTTCTTTCTTTTACAAGCGTTTCCCTAAGCACATCCCTTTCCCATTTTATCCTGTCTTGGAGTCTGCTTCTTAGATGGTCTGAACTGACACAGGAAAAAACACACAATAAATATTAGCTATTTTATTTAAATTTTAGCTATTTTACTCTTCCCTCTATGACTCCAAATTAATTTGCTTTCTTTCTGTGAACAGTTTCCTTCTATTGATGGATATAGAGTTAAAGTGAGTTGGAATTTTATGTTATTTTCTAATGGAAAAGTGGAAGTGATCTTCCGGTTGGTTATAAAACAATTCGTTATTTTAGGAAGAAGATAATTTAGAATTGAAGAATTTTAAGAAGAAATGAACGTTTTAAGTGGAAGTATTTCATATCACTTAATCTTAGACCTCACATCTAACTGGACTAGTAAAATCTACACTGGTGTGTACAAGATCACTATTTAGCTGTAGACATGACTTTCAGGAGGGCCAGCCGAAGGGAAGTAGAGAAAGTCAAACACCTGGCCAGGCAAAAGTCCCTCCACTGTCTAGATTTGCTGTCAGCTCCTCCTCTGTCTCTTCTGCTAGCATGTCCAGCCAATGTATGCCAGATGACCCAAAGCCAGGAATTTCCTGCAAGGTAGCATGAGGGACAGGAAAAACCATGTGCTTCCTGGTTTTGGAGGTGGCACAGGGCTGTGGAGCAGCCAGTAAAAGCAAACAGCCAAAGTGGGAAGGGATTTGGTAACCTTGTCAACAGAGTTTTGCTTTTCAGCAGAATGACACAATCACTTGTCAAATTTCAGTCTGAACTCAATTAAGAACTACTGGGAACACACTGCAGAATATTTACTTTCAAGGATACAGTTTAATAGAGAAGACAACTACAGACTCAGTCAGGGGAGACAAACAGAAATAGACCCAGCCTTTGCTGCCTTAGAGTGTGGTAGGCTCAGTAGTGCCCTGGACTCAGGTAAGGCTATTCAGGAATCTCTTCACTGAGGAGAGTCTTGAGAAGAGTTGAGGAGAAACAGAATGACATTATGTTTTAGGTGGAGAGAAGGGTGCAGTCATTCTAGTTAAAGGGAACTGCTGTAGACCATAGCTGTGAGGCAGAGAGAATGATTTGTGAATAGGGCTCAGGAACTTGGGTAAACCTTTGAGGTTCTTAAACATGGTATAAAACACCATATAGCAATAAGTAGAGTGAGCCTATAGGAAAAAAATATATATTTCAATTATTTAAACAATAATTATAATTATTTCAATTATTTAAACATCTCTCTCTTTTATCCTAGTAAGAGGTCATATAATATAAAGATTAAAGGGAGGAATTGGGATGCAGTGTGGATATGAGTTACAGTTCTGTCACCTATTAGTCATGTCACCTTAGGAAAGTTACTTAATCTTTCTGAGCTTCAATTTCCTCATGAGCTAAATGAGGGTAAATAATAGTCCCTATTACAAGGATTCTTGTGAGGATTACATGAGATAAGGTATGTACGATGTTTAGCACGGTGCCCATAATATTTTGTGGAGGCCCAGATTCAAAAGTGACCAACTAGAGGAGTTACTGAGGCATTTCGGTACAGTCTTGCTTACAAAGATGGACACACATGACTTTTAGAAATTTTTATTGAAATTAGTAATTCATGATGGCTTCATCAAAATATAGCATTAATATAATCAGCTTTTATTACATAATGCAGTTTATATTTTCAACACAAGGATATCAAAAGGACAAAAAGATTTTCTGCATTCTGAATTAGAGCTTTCATCTGCTAAAAACATTTTATGACTAAGAAACAGAGATGATTATTTTCACATGAGAGGGGCTCAATAAATAACTTTTAAAATGAATAAATCCACCCATTTAGTCAACAAATTTTTTTTAGTGATACATCTATAAAAAACTAATGTAGGGTTATGTGAGAGTGAGTGGGTTGTGTGTGTGTGTTGGAGGGGTGGTGCTCTGCAATTTAGATTGGGAGCTAGTCCTAAAGCTTAAGTTCTCAAATTGCTTGAAAACTGCAATTCCTATTAAGTATGTTTAAATTAAAGGCTGTTATTAGATGTATAATAATATTTCAAATTTAAATTAAACATTTCCTTCTGGAAAGTTAAATTTTGTTTATTTTAGGGTTCATAGACTTCTGCTGTTTTATTTTCCTTTCATTTGAAAATGAAATTGGGGGAAAAAACAAAGTTACTTTCAGTAATTGAAGGTAAATCCTTAAGCATGGATTTTTCTCCCTTTGGCTAATGTTTCATTGACCTCTACAATAATGGCATTTCTAGAGTGTCAACCAAGTGATTACTCTGGACTCTCCCCAGCTGATTTTCATTGACACTATCAGAAACTGTCAAGAGCTCTTTGGATTATTGTAAGTTTTTGTGTTTGCATAGTAGTTAATTTGCAATAATACACTGTTTTGTTGAATATTTGATGTTGACTTGCTGATGATGTCCTTTTCTATAAAGCATTTCCCACATGGAGTAGAATACATGCCTGAATTCTCAGACTCATCCATTCATTTACGAATTTATCATGTGACTATCATGTGCCAAGTGCTTTTGATATTAGGTTGAATCCTATGCAACTGTTGATACTTCAGCTTTTATTGCCTAAAAAATAAAAAATTTAATATGGTTCAGTTTATTAAAAAACAAGTTCTGCTTTAAAGAGCTTTCAATAGAATATAAGGTTTTAGATGTATAAAAAAATGAATGCCTTTAAAAATTTTATTTACATCTGATTAGAAATTTTGTGGCCATGAAAATGTAAAATTCTATAGGTCAAAAGTATTTCTGTGTAATGACACTATTTCTCTGGTACCCAGTCTCATTTAGAGGAACTTGTTTTCTATGTTAAGCATCCGAGAGTAACAAATGATTTCTTAATCCCTGTGCTGTACCATAAAAAATCACTTATTTATCCACTTTGTTGAAATCTTAAAAGCTAATTTAGAATCAGAATTAAAGTGAGAAGTTGAATAGTAGCCCAGGTTTTGTCCTGCTTGGAAGAAGTAATTAATCTTTAACTTTCCATATCCCTACTTACCCTCTTTCAAAAGGACAAATAATTTCCCTTACCAGATACCTTCTAAATGCCAGAGCTTTCATAATACACACTGACATGGTTCAGGAAATTAGAATGGTGCTAGAATGGGGAGCTACATGTACGTGCTTCAATTCAGAGCATTTTTACCCCCCCCCCTTTTTAATTGAAGGGCTGATAAGAGCAGTGGCATATAGATTCTGTTCTTATTCAAAGCCTGATTGTGGTTATGATTCCTGGCAAATATGTCCATCACTACAGAAATCCACAAAGGGCTTTGACTTGTTGACCTTATTTAACAACCTTAAGAGACTTCAGAGTGCTTTGTGCCTTGGGGACAGGGGGAGCAGAGAAGGATAGTGGGAGGGGGTAAGGAGGGAAAGGAAGGCGAGGGATATGAATGTTGTAAAATGCAGTTATTTCAAACCTGAACGTTTCATTTTTAATTTACACTTAGGCGTTGTTATGTAATGGAGAGAGCACAAATTAAAAGTTAAAAAGATGGGGTTCCAGTCTGCTAACCCTAACCCTCCTTCCCCATTACAAGCCTATCTTCCTCTGTACCCACTGTTCCCTCCTTCTCCCACTGCAGTGGAGGAGGTGACCCTCCTTGCCACAGGGCCAGTTTTCCTACCGTGCTCAGAATTCCATCCTCTTCTTATCCTCTATAGTCCTTTTTCTCTTCTATCTCTTCACTTTCTCTTTTTCTAATGGATCCTTCCTGTCAGCACTTAAACTTGTACAAGTCTTTTGGTTTTAAAAAGTCTCTTCATTCCCTCCAGTTATGACCCCAGCTTTCTTTACCTTTACCTGCACACAACAAATAGCATAGAAAGAAAACAGTTGTCTTTACTCAATGGTTCCATTTCCTTAGCTCACATTTGTTAATTAACCTTCCTCTGAAAGGGTAAAGGTTTTTTTTTTAACATCTTTATTGGAGTATAATTGCTTTACAATGTTGTATTAGTTTCTGCTGTATAACAAAGTGAATCAGCTATACGTATACATATAGCCCCATATCCCCTCCCTCTCACGTCTTCCTCCCACCCCCTCATCCCACCCCTCTAGGTGGTCACAAAGCACCGAGCTGATCTCCCTGTGCTATGCGGCTGCTTCCCACTAGGTATCTATTTTACATTTGGTAGTATATATATCAATGCTACTCTCTCATTTCGTCCCAGCTTACCCTTCCCCCTCCCCGTGTCCTCAAGTCCATTCTCTACATCTTTATTCCTGTCCTGCCCCTAGGTTCTTCAGAACCATTTTTTTTTTTAGATTCCATATATATGTGTTAGCCTACGGTATTTCTTTTTCTCTTTCTGACTTACTTCACTCTGTATGACAGACTCTAGGTCCATCCACCACACTACAAATAACTCAATTTCGTTTCTTTTTATGGCTGAGTAATATTCCATTGTATATATGTGCCACATCTTCTTTATCCATTCATCTGTCGATGGACACTCAGGTTGCTTCCATGTCCTGGCTATTGTAAATAGTGCTGCAATGTACATTGTGGCACATGACTCTTTTTGAATTATGGTTTTCTCAAGGTATATGCCCAGGAGTGGGATTGCTGGGTCATATGGTAGTTCTACTTTTAGTTTTTTAAGGAACCTCCATACTGTTCTCCATAGTGGCTGTATCAATTTACATTCCCACCAACAGTGCAAGAGGGTTTGAAAGGGTAAAGTTGTTAATCACTTCTCTGATCAATGCTAAGTTCAGCACACATTATTAACATTTCATATCACTTGACCTCCTACCGAAGTATACTAATCATTCCATCCTGGTGGAAACCTCTAGTGCCTTGGTTCCCATGACACTAGAGCCTCAGATTTTCAGCTAACTTTCTACTTGCTCCTCATTTTCCTTTAACCATGAATCCTCATCCATCTGATCTGTAAACACTGAACTTCAAGCTTCAATTCTAGACCTCTTCTCTTTTCCCAATACCAACCTTATTCAATAGTTTTCTGGTCTGAGGGAATCCCAACATAAAAATTATTATTCCTACATGTCCTGGTAAATTAGCATGATCAGTAAGTTGTAGATATAATAAACCAATAATAATGTTAATTCTCTTTGAGGAGAGAATGATAGTTTTCTATGGATATGTTTATTTTGGCCAACTTATTATCAGCCTATTCATTTTGTGCAGTTGCCCTTCTCACTGACGATATCAACTTGAAGGGTCATAGAGGAAACTTTAGTTTTTTCTTTTTATATTTTTTTTTGTTTCCAGCCTGATTTTTTTAAACCTCCTCCAATAAGACCTAAAAGATTTTTCACAAATATCTACTATACAAGATTTGAATTAGATGTGCTATATGATGTATAGCATATGGCAAGAGTGTTTTTTCCCTAGTTATGGCCAGAAATGATTTTTCAGTTTATCTTTATTGCAGTTTTTTTTAAATTTTTCAGTTTACCTTTATTGAAAAAAGAAAGTGTAATTAAGCTTAGTTTACCTTTACAATATTAATTGCTTTATTTTACTTTCATAAATTTTTAAAACTCATAAGGGAAACAGAATAAATGTCTATGAAATAACTGATTTAACTCAAAACGAAACTTACTTTTTTGCCGTACACGGGCCTCTCACTGTTGCGGCCTCTCCCGTTGCGGAGCACAGGCTTCGGACGCGCAGGCCCAGCGGCCATGGCTCACGGGCCCAGCCACTCCGCGGCATGTGGGATCCTCCCGGACCGGGGCACGAACCGCACCGCTGCATCGGCAGGCGGACTCTCAACCACTGCGCCACCAAGGAAGCCCGAAACTTACTTTTTTAAAGGTAGACTTGATCAATTTAATTCAAATGAAATTTTTAAATTGATTTTAATTGTTATTTACAACACGAAGATTTATTGTCAGTGCTGAATAGTAAACTTCCTAAAATCATAAGCCAAAGCAATATAAATAAAATGTAGCTTAGGATATATATATGAAACCCAAAATATTTTATATAAGACTTTGACAAAATATTTTCTTTCTGAGTGACATGATTAGGTTCAAATATAAGCCTAGCAGTTACAATATTATTATGCGATGTGTTGGTTTCTTGATCTCTTTAAAAGCCTGTATTTGGATTAAAAAATTATTTAAACAGAAAAGAATGAAATTTACATATGTAATGTGAAATTGTGCTTGTTTTCTGCCTCAAAAATACACAATTCTGGGTCAAATTTTTGAGACAAGCATACATGTATTTCATTATTGACTGTAATTAGGCAACTGCTGTCTTTGTTTTAGATGCTGATTAAATAAACACTCATAAATGAAAGAAGTTGAAACCACGGCAAAATGTTCATTGCTTCTCTCTAAGTGGCAGGATACTCCGCGGCCATTGGAAATCCAGGACTCATCTAGAGGCAGAGCATTAATATCATCCTGAGTATATAAGCAAATTTCAGCTCAAGTTATTCCTCTTTCTCAAACTCAAATTCTCATACTGAGAAGGAAATCTAAAGAAAGGGTCCCTAATACAGCCATCTGCTTGGATTAAAAGGGAAAACACTTGCAGTGATATTCCAAAGTTCTCTAGATGGTTTTCAATATGTCTTGAGACTTGTTCGTATCACCCTCTGCCTCAAACCCAAGTAGCAGTTAAATTATTTCAAAATTTCCTTTTGCAATATACATTTTTTCTAGAGACTTGGTTTCTTTTAAATTCAGGAATCTTTTCACTTGCAATAAAAAAAAATCCTGGGTCTTACAAAGATTTGTTCAAATGGATAACGTGATGAAAAATGTCTGCTAAGTAGGCTAGTTTCTGCAGCCGTTCTTTGTCTTCAAAACAGTCAGCAAAATCTGGCCTTGTATCAATATCTGGAAAGTGCTCCAATAATTCCCTTTCAGCTAAGACACCCTGCTGAGAACTGTTTCTCTGTTAACCGCCTGGATTTCTGTATGTAGGTGTTGATTCTCCCTTTCCAGGTTTTCAGATTGTCTTAAAACTAACTTAAGTGAACCTGTCTTTGTTGAATAACCATTTTTGTAGTATCACCCAGAAATTTTTTTCATTTTATTCAAGAGTTTTTGACATTAGTAGCTCTCTGGAAAGAAATCAGGGTACTGTGATGTCAGTGTGAATGTGAATTTTCTGGGGAGCACCACCAATACAGATGCCAGTGCAATTCTTGTGAAATAGAACTTCTGTTTTCAGTTATGAACATAAACATCAACTATATCTTGTCCTTGTTTTGGGCAGCATTTTGTAGGAGAAAAAAATTTCTGGAATTTCACTATCATTTACAAATCTTACAAATTCTACGACGTGACATTTGCTGGTGAGATTTGTTTCTTCATCAAGATAATAGATGGATGGAGAGCCTCTTGTTACCAGCTTTCCAGTTATACAAAACCTCTTTAACATCGAGTAGCGTATCATCAGCGTGTCAACATATCCTACTAGATGAGAGTGAAACTTGGTCAATTTCTTGTATGGAATCCCATCCTCGTATTTTACTAACTATACCTTTACCTGCTATTGATATTAAGTTCCCACCAACTATGCAACTTTTCCTTTTTTAGGTTATAAATTATGCTCCTCATAACTCCTAAATAATTTGCTTCCAGAGCCTTTTCACTGGATGTGACTTTTTTTCAACCAAACTCTTTATCCTGTTTCAGATTCAAACTGCATCTTTCCTTGTCAAATGGCTGTGATTTGTGCCTGTATTTTCAATTTTGCCAGAGTTATTGCTGCCTTTTTAGTTGTTTGCCACAGATTGTATACAATGGATAGGACAGCTGGGATGTATAAAACTCATTAAGTGGCTTTTGTTGTGAAGGTGATCTTCCTTTGGGTCCCTTGCTGCACTCATGCGGTGAATTGACCCAGAAGATTGTAACTCCTCATCATTAACTTTATCAAAACTGTCCATAGGCCTAAGCCTAGAAGCCTCTTTTTCCGTCTCATACCTCATCTTCAGAAATCACCCTTCCTAACCATCAGGCATATTTGTGAAACACAAATGCAAATAAAATATGAAACAGAAAGGCACGATAACTACTAAGTGAGAAAATCTCGAGAAATGGGAAAACCTCACAATACAATTTACTTTTAACCAACATAACCCACATTTTGCAGCCTTTAGTATGAGAGCAAGCAGGAGGCGCACATTACTGTTGGTGTGTAGAACTGTGCTCTTTAGAATGAGAATTTCCCTCTGATTTTCTGTTACATCAGTAAAGCTTATTTGCTTTAAGTTCGTTGGCTGTGCATAAAGGGAGTTGCAGAAGATAATTTGAGAAGGAGAGGTTGACATCATTCTCCTACCTTCCTCTACTTTGTGTAACAACAGCACCTATCAGACTTCAAAAGCCTCCCCAACTTGGCATCAAAATCGGAGCATGGACGCATCCCGATGAACACTGTCCCACTGCCGACTGCTGTATGGGGCCAAAAATTTGCTAACAAAATTGCTAATAGGAATGCTCAGTCACAGCCCATCACATCATGCAACACATGAAGCTCAAAAACTGACTTAGTATTTTTACAGTCATTCTTTCACATAGGATGTCTCACAGACCCTAGGATTCTGCAGATCTATTGAGAAACCCTGCTGAGACAATCTCACCTGCTCACAGGCTTCACTTCTCATGCCTCTTCTTACTTCTGGGTGTATAAATTGCTTACTCACTGTCTGCACTTGAACATTTCATAGGTACATCAGACTCAATGTGCCAAAACCCAAATTCCCAATTATGTCTCTTCTCTTTCCCCCACCACTCAAAAAAGCAAACTGTGAGCCGCTCCTACTGTTGTGGGAAATACACCACTATCCGCTAACTGCATACATCAACAACCTGAGCATCTTTCTTTTCTCAATCTCCTTGACCTCCATATTTAGCCAATCTCCAATTCTTGTTGATTCTACTTCCTAAATATCACTAAGTTGGACAAATATCACTAAAAGTTATCCTAAGTTCCTTAGGACTGTGTACTTCTGCCTGATTTCACTCACAACAATTGCACGATTTGTTGGTTATTCTCTATCACCGAGGCAACTCTGAATTCTCCTGGAAGGCAGAGAATGTATTGGATGTGTTTACCACCTTATCTCCAACATTAAACCATGCTAAAAACAATTGGTGGGATAAATGAGTAAATGAATGAATATTTAAGTTCACTACTTTGCTACAGCTCTCATCTTTAGGAATAGAACTACCATAACCATTACTTAAAAGAAACCTGAATTTTTATTTTGGTTTTGTAAATTAATTAGACTTTTTATAGTAAGCAAGTTGCTTAACATTTGAAACTTTTTTAAAAGTGATGTCTACCTTACAATCTCATGTGCGTTACAAGTTTTATGTGATAAAATACATTTCGATATGCAGCAAATTAAAAAACAACATGAAATTTTAAGTTATAAAAATAATTATCTGTGGCTTCAATTTATTGGCATGAAAAATCATTTCATTTATTTGTAAGAGCAAATATAAATATTGATTTGAGATTAGCATTGCAGCTGTTCAGTATTTCAGTATACCCATTAATTATTGCAGGGCATAATTTTGAAAAGTTCAAGGAAAATAGAAAGATCATTTTTACAGTTTTATTTCTCTTACTACTATCTAGAAAATGACATTTTGAAATCAGTATTTCCTATAAAGAAAAATACCCAAATGTATAATTTTAATAAATTTATATGCCAAAATTAATATTTATTTTCTTTTCTGTTTGGATACAAACCAGCATAGACATGAACTTAGCTCTTTTCTCCTGGGATACAAGAACACACTATTCAAATTCAATCAGAACATCCAGATGTAAACGAACTGTTCATCCAGGGTTCAAAGGATGTTCACTTTGGCTTTAGTTCTTGCAGACTGGATTTATGTCAAGACTTAAGAAAAAATTAATTAGTAGTTCTGGACAAATTAACGAATATTGTTATTTCAGCTTGAAATCACTTAGGTTGACTAGTTATCGCAAAAGAAAAGTTGTCAAGATGTGATCAATTATTGCTTAAGTATAAAGATTAAAAATTAATCTCCTGATGTGAATTATGAGGGCTTTTTTCCCCCACCATATTTTTGAAAAGCAGGATAGGTATTTATCAGAGAGGAATCCAAAATCAGAAGTAGGAAAGAATGTGCTTTTAAGGTCTTCAAAGTTTTTATCCCTATTTAGTCTTCTCTTTCTTTCAACACACCACACCAGGCTGATGCACTACTGTGGCTGATGGCTAACTAACTCCCTGCTGGTTGCCTGAACATGACTGCATCAGTTGAAGGATATTTTGACTAGAACAACCTACTATGGTTATAGAAAGTGTAATGCTTTGTTCTCACCAGCTCCAAAGAATGAACATATGACAACCAAAGCAAAATCCCCCAAAGAATGTCAGATATGCAAATTATTGATTTGAATTACTTGTCTGACCTCACGTTTTCCTAATGGTAATATAAGAGATTAACATATTTTAAAAGTTTGTCTTATCTTTTCCAAAACGGCGTTTTGTTTTCCAGAAGTTTCTGGCCAGCATGATTTAAGAGTGTTATAACCTGGGACTCTCAGAGACCTATTGAGCATAGGAGTCTTACCCTCTAGTAAAATAAACCTGGATTTGTAGAATGTCTGGGACAGAAAATCTTCCTCGCTATGTTCTATTTAATGTATTTGGATTTGTGCAATACATTTCCTAGAAAAATTCTTCCTCTTACTCATACATACCCAAGGTAGGACAAATATAAAGGAAACCACTTATTGGTATATCACACTTAAATGGCAGAAAACCAAGAATAAAGAACAAATTTTTAAAGTAAGCAGAGAAAAAGACACATTACATATGGAAACAATGAATGACGGCCAACTTTACAGGCCAGAAAATTATAAAATACTATCTTTAAAGTACTGAAAGAAAAAAACCAATCTAGAATTCTATGTTCAACAAAAATATCCTAAAAATTGAAAAAAAAAAAAAAAGAAGCCAAAAGCATTTCCAATAGACAAAAGGTGAGAGCATCTCTTCAGTAAACTTGCACTACACAAAATTCTGAGAGGTTTTCAGACTGAAGAAAAATAATACCAGATGGAACTCTAGACTTACAGAAAGTAATGAAGAGAACCAGAAAGGGTAAATATTTGGTTAATGTATGTATTAAAAATAAGAATACTAAAACAATCTTTTAATAAAAAATTAAAATACTAAAACAGTATTTTAATTTCTTCAAAAATATATTGACTATATGAAAAAAGTAATAACAATCTGTTGGGTCTATTACATGTGTAGAATAAAATAGAGCACAAAGGTCAGAAAAGGGGAACATTTTTACAATTATAAACTTGAAGTTATAAGGTTCTCATATTGTTTGCCAAGTACCATAGTATTATTTGAGGGTAAACTTTGAAGACATATGTTATTATTTCTAGACTGAGCAATCTGTAAAAAACAAAAAAGCATATCAATAGAGTCAACAGATAGGAATAGAGTAAATACTAAAAACTACTTTATTCAAAAATAAGGCAAGAAGAGAAATGGAATAAAGGTCAAATGGTATAAGACAACAAGATGGGAGATTAAAACGCAACCATATTAGTAATTACATTAAATATAAACAGATTCCTGCTAAACACTCCAACTAAAAGGCAGAGATGTTCAGGCTGTATAAAAATTTCCATCTATATATTCTTTTAGAAAAAACACATTTAAATAAAAAGACACAGACATTGAAAGCAACAGGTGGAAAAAAGTATACCATGAAAAAAAACCTAAGCTTTTCAAAGCTGATGTGGTTATACAAAAATAAGACAAAGGAGACTTCAAGACGAGTATTACCAGAGACAAAGAAAGGTATTTCATAATGATATATGGATTAGTTAATCAAGAAGACATAGCAGTCATCAATCGTAAGCATGCGTTTACCTAATAACAGAGCTTCAAAGTGAATGAAGCAAAAATTGATAGGACGAAGAGAGAAAAAAACAAATTTTCATTCACAGTTGATATAATGTTTAGTTTTGTGTCAACTCAGTCAAGCTGCAGTATTCAGTTATCTAATCAAACACTAATTTAGGTGTTGCTGTGAAAGTATTTGGTAGGTGTAGTTAACATCTACAATTCATTGTCTTTAAATAAAGGAGATTACTCTTGATAATGTGGGTGGGCCCTCATCCAATGGCTGAAGGCTTTTAAAAAACTTGAGTTTTCCAGAGAACAATAAATTCTGCCTCAAGACTGCAGCATTAACTCCTTCCTGAGTTTCCAACCTGCTGGCTTGCCCTAAAATTCACACTTGCCAGCCCCTACAATTGCATAAGCCAAATCCTTAAAATAACTCCTGTATATATATATATATATATATATATATATATATACACGAGTTATTTATATATATCTCCTAGTGGCTCTGTTTCTCTGGAGAACCTGAGTGATACAGTTTCTTAGTAGTAGTGGTAGACAAAATAATCTGTAAGAATATAGAAGATTTGAAAAACACTGTCAGCCAACTTGATCTAATCAACAAAAGCAGAACATTCTTTCAAGTACGTATGGAACATTCATCAAGATAAACATATGCTGGGTCATAATATAAACCTCAATATCAAAGATTGAAGTCATACAGAGTGGTTTTTCTGACCACACCTATATTAAAATAAAAATCAATAATAGAAATATAACTAGAAATTATCCAATATTTGGAAATTAGGCAACACACTTCTAAATAACCCATGGGTCATAAAAGAAATTATGATGGTAATTTTCTCCTGAATGATAATGAAAAAACGTTATAAATTTGTGAGATGTAGCTAAAGCAGTGCTTAGATGGAAATTTATAGCTTTACATGCTTATGTTAGCCAAGGAGAAAGGTTTAAAATCAGTGCTCTATACTTCCACCTTAAAAAGTTAGACAAAGATAAATTATACTGAAATTAAGTACGAGAAAGGAAAGAATAAAAATGATAGAAATCATGACATATATAATTAATTTTAAAAATATTTGTCAGATTTTCCAACACAGACCACTACTCAGGAATAATTATTTCCACGTGTGAAATCAATCATATCATCTTGCTTAAATTCTTTCACTGCCTCCCAACTTCAAACTCCTCAGAGTAACAAATAGTACAGTACCTGGTTAGGGAGTCAGAACTATGTCTTTCTTGCCTCCTAAGTAATGGGTGTCATTCCTGATATATAGAAGACATTGAATAAATATTTATTAATTATATTAAATAAATAATTAATTTAAAATGATGAAGAACTTTTGAGGTCAGATGCTGCTTACGTGCCCATTTCTTGGGTCAGTGTCATACATACTTTCCACTTGAGTAATGAGACAACTGCTATTTCTCTTACAGTCCAGGTTATCTTCTTACATGTGTTTCTACTGCTTAGCATCCTCCACACCAAATGTGGATGGCGGGGCTGTTTTACCTCATTCTCTACCTATTACAGTACTTAAACGTCATCTCTCCTGTAAAGTATTTCGGTGCTGCTGCAGGAAAAGAGCTATTCTCTCACCTACTCCAACAGCATTTATTAGCCTGTATCTTTTCCAGCTCCACCGAGAGCTTCTTGATCAGAGAGGGTATCTTTTGCTTCTGTATCCACAAAACCTAGCGTTCCTGATGCACGGTAGGGGATAAAAGTGCAAATAAACACAGACACAAATACATTAATTTCTTGGCAATATATTACACATAATGAATTGTATCAATAAGAGTAATATCAGTGACTGGATAGTTTAAGATACATTCTTAAAATAGGTTGTCCCTAACTGAGTATTAAGTAAGTAGTAGGCACTGGATTCAGACCAGCTCGATTCAAGTCTCTGTGCTGCCCCTCATCAGCACTGTAGACTTAGACAAGCTATTTAACTTCTCTATACCAAATCCACAAAATTGAGATTTAAAATGAATCTACCTAATACTGCTGTTGTGAGGATTTGATATAATCTTGGGACATGCTTATTAGTAAAGTAGCTGGCAGGTAGTTACTCAGTAATTTATTAGTTGGTTTTGTTGTCGTTATTATTATTGATACTTACAGTTTGGAGTCAGATATGAGCCTAACTTGCTGCATCATTTACTGTGAGATTTTGGATAAAGTGGCTAACTTCTCTGAGTTGCAGTTTATTTATACGTACAACGGTGAAAACCAGGTATAGAGCTGCTGTGTGGTGTTTTCACTAAGATATTGCAAGTCTGTATATAGTAAATGCTTAAAAGATTGGGAATTTTTGTTATTTTGATTCCTTCAATATCTATGGTTTTCTCTAGGATGAAGAATGGAAGATGCTGGCAGAGCAAGACCAAGTAGAAGAAGTGAAGAGTGGTAACTTCCACCATGAAAATTTGTTTACATTATGGTAGGCAGACGTTTCAGGGCAAATACTTCAAAAGCCATAAGAATATTTTCAAATGTCCAAAAGCTTCCAATCTAACTATAATAACAAACTAAAACTAAATATTAACAAGAAAAACAAGTGACTTCAAAGACAATCTTAGAGTGGGTTCTTTTCATCCTAAATATGCCTTCTAATTATTTTATAATTATGGATAAAATTACACAGTAGGTAAACTTACTCAGTTTTGATGAGTGAGCAGTATGCCTTATCAATCTGTCTTCATTCATTCACATATTGAGAGCCGTTATAGCTGTATAAAGCTTGGCTCTTGCACAAAGTAAGTTTAATATTAGCTTTAGTTTAAAAATAAGCTGATGGGCTTCCCTGGTGGCACAGTGGTTGAGAGTCCGCCTGCAGATGCAGGGGACACGGGTTCGTGCCCCGGTCCGGGAAGATCCCACATGCCGCAGAGCGGCTGGGCCCATGAGCCATGGCCGCTGAGCCTGCGCGTCTGGAGCCTGTGCTCCACAATGGGAGAGGCCACAACAGTGAGAGGCCCGCGTACCGCAAAAAAAAAAAAAAAAAAAAGCTGAAGTTAAATGAGATTGTATGACTCATGTTTTGACTAATAGGGAAAAACCTTATGTATAGCATTTTGTATTTTAAGGGTGAAAATATAATTTTTTGACCCTGAAGTTTTAAAATTTTTAATATGTGTGTAAAAATGATTAGCTCTATCGAGAAAAGGTATCTCTTTATAACTGCAGACATTATTTTATTTTATGAGCAAGGTTCAATAGTTTTATTCAACTAAGTTACAGTGGCTTTGTTCTATATAATAAATATAGGTGTAAAGCATGTCATCCGAAATGTAAAAGGAAGATACATCTATTGGCCTAAAGTTAGCTGCTTGTCTGATTTTACCCAGGTAAGAAATGTACAAATGTGTTGGCCATTGATGAAGGGGAATGTTGTTTCATAATGAATGATTTCTCTCTGCTAGTTTAGAGAACATGTTAGCCAAAGTCTATGCAACTAGTTTCAATCTGGGTTTATGCTTGGCATTCAATATATATTTCTTGTTTCCTAAGAGTCACTCAATCATAAAAATTTGGGAAGTATTTGGTAAATAAGATTTCTACTTTCTGAGAGAGTTAACAAAGTAAAAGAAGACCTCCCCCCATGTAAGAAATGATCTAGTGGTGGAGTCAAGAGAAACACAACTGAAAACATATAAGAAAAGATGCAGAATGAGAGCTGAGGGTGAACCACGGATAACAGACTATTCGATGTGGTCTGTTCTGATCAGACCTTGACCCTACTTATGAAGGTGGACCAGATGCCAAGTATTAAAGGATACTGCGGCTGGTGAAATAAAGAGAGACATTACCAAAGAAGTTCATTAATTCACTGGAAAAATGAAGAAGTAAAACTATTGTCATGGGTGACTGGGGTCATGAGCATATTAAAGGATACTGTGGCTGGTGAAATAAAGAGAGACATTACCAAAGAAGTTCATTAATTCACTGGAAAAATGAAGAAGTAAAACTATTGTCATGGGTGACTGGGGTCATGAGCAGAAGAGGTAGAATGTGCTCTAAGGGTAAGGATAAAAACTTAATTGTGATGGGGGGAAAAGTCAGGCCTGAAGCCAGGGGATGAAAAAAATAAATGAGGGGAAAGGTAATAAAAGAGTTGGGTGATTTAGGAAGCTGAGTCTGTGAACAAAGGGAATGCACCAATGCTCTTCCTTCATGCATGGCCCAGGGAAAGCGTTACAGGGTTTAATGGCCTCTAAAGGCACCACTCTGCCAGGCTAGATGCTGAGCTAAATTATAATTGTGCTGCTCTCTCTCATTTGAGTGGGTGCCTTTGTTTATTATCCATAAGTGACTGCTTCTCAAGAGATCAATATTCTTGGTTCCATTCTTGATATTTCAGTATTCTTATCAATAAGAACATGGCTTTTTACCCCCAGCATCTTAGCATGATGTCCCAGACATTTTTTGCTGATTTTTAATACTTCGTTTACAAACATAATACCCTTCCTAAGCCCCCGTTTCAGCACTCACCAAATCAAAATGCTAAGATATAGCATTCTCGAGTCCAAGGAATGTTACAGTTGTCACCCCAAAAATTAGAACAACAATCACACGAATTACAACTCCTTTATTCAGAACACAAGTCTGCTATTCTTGAGCTCATTCAACAAATATTTATCAAGTATCCTCATATGGTTTCTGTTTTTTGTACAAGTGCTTTGTATAACATCTTTAAGCCTTTCAGGGTGTGTGTCCTCATTCGGTGACCTTTGGTTGGGAAAAGAGCACCTAGCTTTTGATTACCACCTCATGCCAGCTCCCTAAAGGATGGGCTGCAGGTGTAGGGCATAGTTTTACTGATTACTCACTACTTGTGATCCTGCCAATTTTCATTAATGGGAATATTTCTATCGAAACTTAGCATTCTTGAAATGATTTTCTTATGGCTCTACTATGTAGTTCTTTTTGCCAATCCCTGATATCAGAAGTTTTTATAACTGACCTCTGAGCCCTTGGTCTGTATTCCCTTTTGTCTCCTGGATATAAATGTGGTTTCATTAGATGTTAGACCAGGGTTACCTCATAAATCATTTCTGGACTTTTCAAGGTGAAGCAATGCTCCCTTAACAGAGTCTTAGAAGCGAAGAATATTCTTCTTTTCTTTATTCCTTACTTATTCAAAGATACTCAAACTATATTTCACTACTGGTGGAGATTATTTAGTACAGCTGGACTGACTTTACAATGCACTAAGAATGTGTTCATGGAAATTGGCTCTAGAGCAGTGCTTCTCTGACTTGAATATTCATATAAATTGCCCGGGGATCTTGTGAACATGCAAATTCTTCCCATCAGTAGGTCATTGAGTTTCACTGAATTTGTGCAATGAAATTAATCCCTTCCTGAACTCTGACCCCAAGGATCTCCAGTGTTTCCTGGAGTTTGTTAGAAATGTACATACATGGGTACCACCCAGATTTACTAAATCAGAATATGCATTTTAACAAGAGCCCATGTAATTTGTTTGTACATTGAAGTTTGGGAAATATTGTCCTAAAAATCACACAGAATCAGGCAAAAGCACAATTATTATACCCTCTTTCATTATATCTTTACTGTGTCCTCTGATTATTCCATAAGGATGCAGCTGTGTGTAGTATCATTCAAGCTACAAGATAAGTAGCTTGCCTGAACTACCTTCCCTTGTGTACTGAATCTTGAAATATTGAAGTCATTTCCACTACCAATATACCAATGGTTCCAAACTGGTGCCTCAGGGCTGTGTAAAGATATGTTTTGTTGGTCATTTTGTTTGTCTTGCACATGATCAAAAGGCAATGTTAATGAGCAGGTGTGAAAAGATTAATACCTATCTTCTTACACAGAACCTGTATCATACATAGGTATCACACAACCTATCTATAGGCATTTGAGTTTGGGATCCTTTAGAGCAGTAATTCCCAATGTAAATTCTATGGAACAGTATTTTGAGAGCACTAAACAAGTATTATTTGAAAAAATGTTTCTGTCATCCACTAGGTTTGAGTGAAACAAAAAAGTTTTTTGAAGGGTATTTCAGAGGCTTTAAAATACAGCATATTGTTTGAATCTCCACTGCAACATTTTCCAAAGTCATTTAGTCATGGAACCCTTTGTCACGGAGGATCTCAAAGGATTAAAGTTCTGTAGAACATACTTCAGACCAGCGGTTGGCAAACTACAGCCTGCAGACCAAATTCAATCCACTACTTGTTTTTGTACTGCTCATGAGTTAAGGAAAGTTTTTCGATGTTTAAGTGATTACAAACTAAAGAAGAATAACACTTCATGATATGAATAAAAACAAAAAAGAATAAAAAACAAAGGAGAATAATATTTCATAAAAATTATATGAAATTCAAATTTCAGTGTTCATAAGTAAAGTTTTGCTGGAATATGGCCACACTCATTTAGATGTATTGCCTATGGTTTCTTTCATGCTACAGTGGCAGAGTTGAGCAGTTGAGGAAGAAATCACATGTCCTGTAAAGATGAAAATATTTATAACCTGGCCCTTTATACAAAAAAGTTGCCAGCACCTACTTTAGATGACACTGGTAAAAAGGCCTAGCCTCTGAATCTGCAAGATGACAATAACAGTAATATCTTTTTTGGATGAGTACATGTGTGTTAAAGATAACAACATGCCATAGCAAATCAATGTTTTCTCATAGAGACACTTTAAAGTCAATATAGACATGTAAAATACCCATTTTAATAAATTACAATAAGAATTTCTTTCTGAGAATCACCACAAGTAACTTTCAGACTTTTAAAAATATAGAGAGTTTATATTTGGTAGCTAAATTGTGCAATATTCGGTTATTACAAATTTTACCTGAATCTATTTTCAATGTCTCAAACTTTTTGATCTCAGGAGCCCTCTGCAATCTTAAAAATTATTGAGGACCTCAAAGCTCTTTTATTAATGTGGGCTGTACCCATCAATATTTATCAGATTAGAACTAAAAACTGAGAAATTAAAAAATATGTATTTATTACGCAATGACAATAAACCATTTCATGTTAATATAAATAACAGATATTTTGTTTAAAATAACTATAATTTTCAAAGAGGGTCATTATTTGACATTATTTTGCAAATCTCTTTAGTTCAACAGGCTAGTTCAGTTCGGTGGGAAACAGTAGATTTTCATCTATTTTGCCATTTAATCTAATATGATATCACACATCATTAGGTCTCTGGAAAACTCCACTGTGCACTTGTAAAAGAATGAGAGTGAAAAAGGTAAATAATGTTTTGGAATTATTATGGAAGTATGTTTTACTTTATGTACTCTCTGAAGGGGTCTCAGAGGCACTTTGAAAATTGCTACTTTTTTGTAACTGAGAATGAACGATTAACCTTATATATCACATAGACATACACAAACACACACATTTACAGTGGTAAAAATTACTGATGGTCCCCAATTTAGAAGGTAGTATGTTTCACACATTTGTTTGTAAACTACCTGATTACTTGCTAGACCCATTGACTTGCACTAATAATATTTCAGAATCAATCTATTTGTTGTGTTAATGATTGCATGTAAAAATGTATTCAGAGTCCAAGCCTAGAAGACAGGAATGTGACTCCCTTCTTGCTGACTAGCAGTGGTGTTGGAACCTCTATCTCTGCATCACTCCTCAACGGCCAGTGAAATTTGGAATTTCTTCAGCTCCAAGCAGCTAGAAGCAAGAACATGATGCCAATAGGGACTTAGAGTGTGTGGGAGGTAAAGTGACTTTGTTTTATGAAGTGCAGGAATTAGTTAAACCTTTTTCCACCTTATTGCTTTTGGGCTTTGGATCACATCTTATTTTCGTGTTTTCTTCAGAGCAAACTCAATCTCACTGTTTTCTCCATATGCTCCTGTATTTCTTAAGCTTCTAATAACTCAAATTGGTTTAAAGAAAAGATAATCTTTTTGGCTCACATAAGATCTGGGTATAAAAGGTGGAATTGGCCTTAGACATGTTTAGATGTCTCAAGACTTTCTTTCTCTTTTCGCAACTCTACCTTCTCTGTGTTGACATCATCCCTACTTAAACTAGTCCTTCCCATGTGGTGAAAAATATGGCAACCAGAATGCAGTCTTTCCAGAAGGAAAGAGGAGAGAGATTTGCTTTTTGTCAATGCTAATGTCAGTCTCAGATTAAAGGATGCTAACTTTCCAGCCCAGGTCACATGCCCATGCCTTAGTGGAAAAGGTCGGGGTGGGGGGGACGGTCCCTGACTGGAAGCACCTGAAGAATCTCATGGAATGCAATAGAGGAGTTGTTAGAGACACACAGGGGAGACAACAAGGAAAAAACTTTGTCCTGCGCTTCTTGAAATCAAGGACATTCTGAGGTTTTCTAAATGCCTTTGCAATTTTTAAACTGTAATTATTAAATAGCGTTAATTTGGTATAATAATCGCTTTGAAGAAAACTGAGAAATAAGATTCGAAATGATAGATAAAATACAGAGTTTTAGAAATCTCACTCTGCTCCTAACTTAGCATTCCTCACCTCCAGATATTCACGGCTTCATGCTCTGGAATACATGTCTGTATCTATCTCGATCCTTCCTGAAACCACTGTTCTCTTATGTTCTCTCAATGCAGGAACTATTATACCTTTTTTATTGAGAGGAAAGTTGAGACTCAGTGAGGTTAAATAACTTGTCCAAGGTCTCGGTCAGTAAATGGTAGAATTGAATCCTTCTCACCACAAACTAGTTTTCTTTCCACCATAGGTGCTACCTCTTTATTAAACATCTTGCTAAGTGAACAAGACCTAAATTTATTTATTCTTTCACCAAGTATTTATTGACAGGCGCTGTTTTGGACACAGAGGATGTACTGTGAGTAAGATAGTTAAGTTTCTGCTTTCATGGAGTTAATGTCCTAGTGGGCGAAACAGAAAATAAACAAATAAATATATATGATGTTACTTGACAACAAGTACTATAGAGAAAGTGATGGGAATAGTGTGCTTTTTAATTAGGATTATTAGCCACAACATCTCTGATGTTCACTCAAGCAGAGACCTGAATGAAGCCAGGAAGCATGCCAGGGAGATACTGGAGGGAGCAGTGCCCCAGACAGGAGAATGGGAAAAACAAAGGCTCTGGAGTGTCAATGTTCTTGGCATGTTTTCAGGGAACAGCAAAGAGGCTAGGGGCCTGGAACTAATTTTGAGTAGGGGTGGGAGCAGTAGGGAATTAGGTCAGAGAGGTAGCCAAAGGACACTTTATCCAGAAAGATCAGAGAGATGGAAACTATTCAATTATGTATTCTTATTTTCTGAAAGAAAAAAAAAACTTTTATCATATTAAGGTGTTTGCCTTGAGAAGATGAAAAAAAAGTCTTTCGTCATTTTTGCCATCCATAAATGCCTATTCAAGTTTATTGTGTTCCATCATTTACTTACTCATTCTTTCAGTCAACGTTTATCAGGCACCCACTGTGCTCTAGACCTGAGACAGATGTTAGGGCTGTGGAAAAGGAAAAAGGTAATTTCCTGTCCTCTGGGAACCATCATATGTCATATACAAGAGGATGATCAGGTTGACAAGAGTGTTGTAATGACTGTGACAGTGACAGTCATTACTGTCCACGCATTTCTTTCCAGACGGTGGTTTCCACAAGCACTAGCTGGAAGCCTGCCACTTACTGACATGTTGCTACAAATTTTTAAATTAAATGTTCTACAAGAAATGGAATCATTGTGGTAATGGATCCATCTTACTACTGTTTCAGAAGGGTTTAAAAGCATTTAATTTCCATGTCACATCCATTAAAAATGCATGATGTCATATACTCTGGGGAGCAATCCATTTCATAATTTGAAGTAGAACCAACAAAACATGATTCAAAAAGGAAATGAAGGTGACAAGGTTCAGAATAACATGAAGCAGTACGCATACACCTATCATGAACCTTCCTGGGGTTAAGTGACCTGACAGAGAACAGAGAGTTTAATGGATGCAAATCAGAGATCCAGACCACATTCCGTTTTCCTCAGAGAGAGAGAGAAGTGTAAATCAGGATAAAATAAAGTTAATGTGATATGCAGACAACATTTTTAACGTTGGCTTCCTCTGTACTGAAGTGAGGAAAACAGAGCATAAGGAAGGCCAAGTGAGGGGACTGTGTAATGAGCCGTGGGATTAGAGAGGATGCAGATCTGTGGAGTGGCCTCTGCCTCCGCAGTCAGACGTGCTCCTGGCCAGCTGGCACCCACCCTGCCCAAGGCTCTTTCATGTGCCCGGACTTCAGAATGAGAGAGGAGAGCCGTGGATATGCTCTCTCTCTCTCCAGTTCCACTCCCCTGCCCTTCCATCTTCTTCCAACGTGTTTACATTTGTACTTACATATTTCACATGGATCATGAGAGTTGGTTATGTATTATGGCTACAGAGTACTACGTTACATTTTCAAGGGCAGAAAAAGCCTACACGTTAAGCTGCCACATCAAATCCTTGCCAAAATGGTCCAAGCTAATGAGAAGGTTTGTAAATTATAGGTAAATGGATGAGATGTGGAGAACGAGGAATTCCCTGGAGAGCTGGCAAAGAGAATCACTGGGGGTCACTGGCATTTCCTTTGCATGATCTTAGTTGAAGTATTTGAGAATTTCAGTCTTTCTGTGTTAATGTATTAAAAATTCCTATAAATTTCAAGCTAGAACTAGGTCAGGTGTTATTTAAGCTAAGGGATCTATTACAATGTTTTGTCCAATACAGTTGGTCAATAGTCACTTAATGAAAGAAAGAATGTGTATCTACAAAAATAAATAGACAGATTTCAGAAGTACGAAGGACAGTTTTACCATTTGAGTCTGCTTCTGGCCCTGCCTCATCCCCACAAAGGGGAAATTCTATTAAATTTAGAATTTTCCACACATTCTGATGTGATTTAATTTTAACTAGTCCTACCACTATGTCAGGTGATTCCTTGACCAATTATTAGACACCAACTGATTTTAATTTCTAAATTGGTTTTTTCCCTCTCTCTGCAGTTTTTTGAAGGTTTGTTTTGTATGCATTTGCTTTAGAGTCAAACAACATAAAGAATTTTTAAACTCCTTGATCTTTGAGTCTTTATTAAAGCCATAAAGCCTTTAGTTTCAGAGGTTTTCCCATTTTGCTGCTGAAAGCAAGTGACTTTCAGGATCCCGAGATAAGAAATCCTTAGCAGTGCCTGCTCAGAAAATTAAAGCAGAAGAAGAATCAATTTAATAGTTATAGTTCCACTAATTGGTTAGTCAGAAATAAGGCAAAAGTTAATCAATTTCTTATAATTTTCCCAAGACATATTTTCTATGCATGTTTATTACAAAGCATAAACTATTTTTGTGATGGATCAAAGTTTGATGAAATTTATGTGTTTTTAAAACTAAGTTATTTTTAAATTTCTTACTGACTAAGAGAATAGAAAACATTCAAGTTTTTAAAAAGCAAATGCTCCTCATTACCAAGCCAAAAGCATTGTTGTGAGAGTTAAATTTTAGATGTTGGTAGTGGTAATTGCTTGAGCTTTGCTTGCACATCAGTAGCAAATTGTAGTCAGATAGATAAAACTAGACAACAACTTAGTGCCTTTTCCTTCAAGTTCCCTTCTGTATAATTCTGCTCATCATTAAGAGGAAGTGAACCAAATATCTAAATGTATATGAAATTATCCTGTGGTATCTATATTCCCTATTCTCAATAAATTGAGTTGAAAAGAAAGGAAAGCAACCTGTTACATTTTTGAAAAATGCAGTCAGTGAAAACTTTAGTATTGGTTTTTGTGTTTAATTCATTTTTGGTAGGTTGTTTTCATGGCCCTCATTATGAGAAATTTTGTGTGACTGGGAATTTGTGTTAAGAATGGAAGAGCCCAAAAAAACAGAGGGACAGGGAATAAAGGGAATAAGAAAGAAAAGAAAGGACGATGCTTCTGTATGATGGATTGTGGAGCTCAGAACAGAATATTGTGGGGTTTACCTCAGCCCCTTGGAGTCAGAATGGCATCCTTAGGGAAAATGTATCTGAAATGAGTCCTGAATAAGGGATAGGAGTTTGCCAGGCAGACTAGGGAGAGGATGGGGAGAATGTTACATGCAGGCAGCAGCCCTCTTCAAGGCCCGGAAGTGAATGAACTAGCCCACTTGAGGATATGCAGGTAGTTGGACTCTGAGAATGTCCACGGCCATTGGGAAGTGAGGCTGTAAGGCAAGCTGTGGCAGACCATGGCCCTTCACAGACCATGCCAGGGGCTTTGGAATACGTGGTATATGTGTTATGAGTCGCCGAGCAGGACAAGGGGGCGAAGTGTTTGTGACATGATAATATATTCATTTTAGAAAGATCATTTCTGAGGGTGTGTAGAATATTGAAGCAGGACTGTCCCAAAGATGAGGAGACCAATTGGTAAGTGTTAGCATAAGCTGAGTTATGATGTGGTAACAAACGATGCTTAAATCTCAGTGGCTCAGTGAAACCAAAGGGTATTACCCACTCGTTCTGTACGCCCTACACAGGTCTCAGGGTCTCTGTTCCACAACGTCAGTCAGGGACTCAGGCTCCACCATGCTTTGGCTGCACCACCTGGAACACACGGCTTTTTCAATCACTGCAGTGAGGAAACAGGCGACCAAGCGTCATGCAATGGCTCTCTTATGCTTCAGGATGAAAGTGACACATGTCATTTTCCTACAATCACAACCAGTTACATGGCTCTGCCCGGCCACAGGAGGCTGGGAAATGAAGGAGAGCAGATGGAATGCTCGCCGAGCACCACAGTCTTTGCCACAGTAAGTTCCGATAACAACATGAAGGCTGCTATGGGACCGGAGAAAAGGCAATCAGCTGTGGGTGGTGTTAAGGTGGTAGAAGCAACAACCATGGTAATTTGGTGCAGAGGGAGAGAGGAATGGCACAGGGTGATTATTGGGTAAGTAATAAGGGGTGCCAGTGTACTCAGCTTCGTGAGTAAAACTGGCAGAGGCCCAGATGTGGAGTAGAGGGTGATAAGGTTCATTTTGGCCCGTACTGGTGTCTGTGCAGCCTAATTAAACATGTCTGGTAGTAACTGCAAGTCTGGAGCTCAAAATAGAGTCAGGGCTAGCTCTTGATATTTGTACACAATCAGCAGTTACAGCTAGAGATTGGAAAGAAGCAGGCCGATGATTCTTCTAAAGGAGAGGATATAGAATGAGAATAAATGAGATCTAAAAATGTTGCATCATTTATGCAATCTGGATCCAGAGTCATCACTCTCAGATTGATTCAGAAAGTAGAGGGTCAGAATGTCTGCTTAAACAAGGCTATCATTAACTATGTTTTGATGTATGGTTACAGAGGCCAGAGATACACTGAGAGATTTATTGAGTGCAATATTTATTTGATACATAAAGAAATAAAGTGAGGCTTCTTATGAACTCTTGTAGAGATTTAGTTTAGATAGTGAAGAGCAACTTGACACTACAGATTATTAGACACTAGAAGAGTTTATTAAATAAAATGGGTCAAAACACTGATGCTCCTTCTCTGTGCATGTACATTTTCACACTGTGTTTCTCAGAGGGTCTTCAGGAGATGCTGCAGGATGCAGGGGAGGGTGGAGCAGAGCAACTCACGACTTCCACCTCAGCCTCTACCAGCTCAGCAGTGACTTGTTTCATATCGTAAGATATCATTTGCTAGAGAGTTCCACACTACAAACAAAACAAACAAAAACAAAAACATTTGCCTCTCCAGCTACAATGTTAAGACAGTTGAGGCTTTCATCATTTCTCGTTTGGATTATTTTATTCTTCTTCCCATTGGTCTCCCTATCTCATCTTCCCTTTGTAATCCACCCTCCATACTGCTCCATTGTGATCATTCTCCAATACAAATTCAGTCCTAGCATCTGCTTCTTTCTATATACATGTCATTTATTGCCTTCCTATCACCTTTAGTATAAAGTGAAACTTTACAGAATGGCACTTAGAAAGCACTTCATGACCAACCTCTACTTCCCTCCCTCCAGCTCCATTTTCAGGATGTCTTTCTTTGTTACCTGTACCTCAACCATAACAAATGATTTGCACTTGCAATGCCCCGAAGGTGTAGAATGCTGTCTGCTTAGCTAATTCAACTTTTCTGATGCAGCTTCAGCATAACCTACTCTTAGAAGTCTCCCTCACCTCCACTAGTTTCGTTGGGAGTCCTCCTCCCAAGCTCCCATAGCAGCGAAATGCATACTTCTCTGACAGCAAATGTCCCGCACTTTGTGTTACTGGATGTTTTGGTTGTCTCCTCACTGGACCTGAGCAGTCACCTTGGGGAAGGGGCTGGCTCATCACCTCAGTTCCCTCAGACCTTGGCCCTGCACTTGGCCCTCAACCTTGTTTTTAACAAGTACATGAATGAATGTTTCCCTTTGTGGAAATTATTAAAAAGCAATAGACTTTTATCTGCTTGACTCATTTGAAAAGGTTTGGTCAATAAATACAGACCAAATGGCTTCTTCAGGTTTTGTTTATATTGTTTCGATTTTTTGTTTTTTAGAATTTAATAGCCCATGTAAACATAATATTTGAAAATAACATTTCAGAATATTAGGAGAGACTTTTTGACCCTTTAAAATATAAATAAAAATACAAAATATAAAAAAGTTATAAAACAAGAATTTGGATAGAAAGGTCTTCTTTAATGGAAAATATCACTGCAGCCTACCTGTTTCAAATGTCCTAAAGCATTACTTCTTTTTGTAGTGACCCAGCCACAAATTTAATAGCACCCATTATCTACAAGATAAAGTTGACATTCCTTAGCCTGGTTCCCAAATCCTCTGTAATTTGACCCCAAGTGACTTTTTCAACCACATTACTCACTAATTGTGTCAATAATTTGACACAATTATTTTTGCCTTACTTAGATCTTTCCCCCTCATATTTCTATTTATTCTACTTGATTCTTGCTGGATATTTTCAATCTGATGATTTATATTTTCTTATTTCTGGAAAATTCTCCATCATTACATCTTAGATATTATCTATCTACTCTTTGTTCATGCCTGTGGAATTTCTGCGAGGGAATTATGAGACTTTCAATGATTCCTGACTTCTTTTTTATATCCTTCATTTTTTATCTTTCTCCAACATGCTAGAGAGATGTTCTGTTCTATCTTTGAATTCATCTTTAAGTATGACTTGTCTTCTGTATAATCAATTTGCTGAAATTTAAAACAAATTTAATGATTATACTTTTACTTGACTTTTTAGAGCTTCTTTCATAACTTCCTGTTTTTAATTTATAGATGCAATTCTTCCTTTATAGCTTAAACATTGTAAGCATACTTATTGTAAACTCCCTTTCATATTATTCTATTGTTACTAGTTCCTCATGTTCTATGAACTGTCTTTCATGTTGAGTGTCCTATTTTGTTCTAGGGTTACCGTTTGTGAATTTTTTTCAGAGGAAATTATCTTTTCTGGAGATCCAGATAACTACCTTGGGGTGATTTCCACTGGTATATCTATCAGTACTTTCAAGACATTTGTTCTGAATTATTTTGTGTATTAGGTTTTCAGAGTGCATCCATAATAAGAATCCAGTTCCCACTCCCATAAGCAGCTCAGGCTTGGGGGTCTAATAGCCTTAGAAGACTCCTTTTTCACCCACAGGGTGGGGCAGCTGGCTCATTTCCAGTAGCTACTTTGGGTCTGCAGGCAGAGATGTTCTGGGGTCTTCAAGGTTTGTGCATTGCTTTCTGGGGTTCTGCCAGTTTTGCACAGGGACCAGTTCTGATTCCAGCCATGCACACGTTTTCCTGGGCCAGATTCTGGTCTTGAATGGCCATGAAAACATCACCAGGCTTTGTGGCCTGTAATCTGTCTTGTTCCTGATTCATTGTTCTATTCCCTGTTTCTAGCATGTGGAGATTTCCTATTTTGCTTTTGGGTTCTGCTATATATTTAACATCTAAAAATACCCATTGTCCCTCTTTCTATGTATTTGGAAATGTTGTGTTCAATCGATCTTAGCTGGAAAACTGCCTACTATTTTTTGACTGTTTAAATATGTAGTCCTTTTTTTCTACTGTTACCTCCATTTTGAATAATCTCTCCAGGTATCTCTGCCTGTTGCAAATTTATTCTAACCTTCCAGGATTTGAGACTTGCTGAAGGTAAACTCTTCAATGCTTTTTTTTCCCTCCATGGACCAAATTAACCCCTAATCAGTTCCTTATTTGTACTCCTTTGACATCCATTTGATATTTAATCATATTTTATTATAATTGTTTTCTGACTATTTGTCTTCTAGTGAGATTATAAAATCTTTGAGATTTGGGGCCATTTCTTAAACTTCTTGAATTTCTCCATAGTGATATATATAGAACTGGGCACTCAAATAAATACTTTCTAGTGGTAGAATGACTGAAATAAAAGACACACTAGAATAAAAATAATTTCACATAAATTTTTTTTAAAGTTTCATGCATGCAACATATTTTGACTTCTGTCTCCACTGTTTACACAAGATTCACCACCAAAAGTTTAGTTTCCATCTGTCATCATGCATCTGAGCTCCTTTACGCATTTTGCCCTCTCTCAACCCCGCTTCCACTCTGGTAACCACTAATCTGTTCTCTGTATCTATATATTTATTTTTGTTTGGTTTGGTCATTTATATTTTGGGAGTATTTTTATTCCGCATATGAGTAAAATCATACAGTATTTATCTTTATCCACCTGACATTTCACTTAGCCTGATACCTTCAAGGTCCACCCATGTTGCAGAAAATTGCAAGATTTTATCTTTTTTATTGCTGAGTAGTGTTCCATTGTGTGTGTGTGTGTGTGTGTGTGTATATATATATATATATATATATACACCACATCCTCTTTATTAATTCATCCACTGTAGGCACTTAGGTTGTTTCTATACCTTGGCTATTGTAAGTAATTCTGTGATGAACATAGGGGTGCATATATCTTTTCTAATTAGTGTTTTCATATGCATAGGATAAATACCCAGAAGTAGAATAGCTGGATCATATGGTAGTTCTATTCTTAATTTTTTGAGGAATCTCCATACTGTTTTCCATAATGGCTGCACCAATTTACATCACCCCCACGACAGTATATGAAGGTTCCCTTTTCTCCAACATTTGTTATTTCTTGCCCTTTTTATAATAGCCGTTCTAAAGGGTGTGAGGTGATATCTCATTGTGGTAATGAAGAAGATACTTGAAAATCATATATCCAGTCATATCCAAAATATGTAAAGAACTCATATAACTCAGCAACAACAGCAAAAAAACAAAGAACCTGATTAAAAAATGTGCAGAGCATCTGAATAGATGTTCTTCTGAAGAAGACACACAGATGGCCAACATACACATGAAAAGATGTTTAACATCACTAATTATTAGGGAAATTTACAGTATTTTAGATTTAATTTAAATGGATCCAAGCATCCAGAAAAACAAGATTTTTTTTGAATTTTGTTTTCCTTTGTTTTCTGCTTAATCATTTTATTCTGAATTCATGAATTTATATGGCCAGAGAGATTTCATACAAGTCCTAGGTTACTGAAGGAGAACAGAAAGAATTTATTTCAAGCAGTATAGAATTAATATAATAGATAAAATCTGAAGGGAATGCATTTGTGCCAACAAAAGAAGCTTCCTTAAACCAGTGGGGAAATTTAGCTACTTTTATGGATGTCTGCTTAGAATCTGGTCCTGAGTAAATGAACTAACAACCAGCTGATTCTCAGAGTTACTTTCGCAGAAAACTATTTCTGAGTTCCAGTTCATGGGAAATCAGGAAGTTACGGGATGCAAATTACATTCCAACATGAACCGGCCAATCAAGCCTTGAACACTTTTGAGGTCTTTGGCTTTGCCTGTGAACATGGAAACACCCAAGGGCACCTTCAAATTAAAAATAAACACACTGTTCTAAAGAGTCCTAGATGTTTAATTTGGTAGAAATTTAAAGGATGTCTTTTTATAGTAACAGTCTATAAAGAAAATAAAATTCAGGTAAGGTTAAGACCTTTCCAGTCATAAGTGTATGTAAATGACCTTTAACTCCAAATTCAAACACTCTGGCCATTTCCCAACCCCTACTCTCCCATACTTTATGAGTAAAACACATGGCACATTAATAAAAACAATAGCTAACATTTATTATTTAATTTCCTATGAGAAGTTATGTTCTTATACTTCATGAATGTCTCATTTAATACCTAAATAACTCTATGATGTCACTACAATTGTTATTTCCCATGTGCAGGTGGGGAAAACTGAGATTCAGAAAGGTTAATTATCTTACCCAAGTCATAAAGTAGCCTTAAACTACTTTATAAAATTCTTACTGGCCTCCTATTCATGACCCTACATTAGAACATATATTTGTCCAGGGTTCTCTGGGAGAATTTATATTTTATTGAGATTAGAAGGGAAAACAGCAGTGCTGGTTAACCTGTTGGCATTCTAAACTCAATCCCTTCCTATTGAGTTTGATTATAACATTCCTCTAACCCTCTCTTTCTGGAAACTCCATTATCACCATTAAATTAAACTAAATTATTTACCATAATCATTTAATCACCATTATCATTTAATCTTAGATGTAAAAGGATGGGTGCCAACTACTGTCTGAACGTGGGCACATCTGATATGGATTAAATGTAAATTAAAAAACAATGACTCCCAAACCCATTGTTAGCTGTCCCATCATACCTGTATACTTTATGCTTTCTTCATCCCACAACCCAATCCAGCTTGTCTTTTTGCAAGTCTGGATCCTGGTGCTGGCTATCTGGGGGCATGTTACAAATTATCCTGTGTGTCTGGAACCCCTGCTTGCAATATTTTTTCTTGGATAGCTATATGCTAAATATTGACTGGCAAAGAAATAAAGTTTGGAAACGATAACTTCTGAAAAGCTTATATTATAATATTTAGAGCAGATTTATTTAAGGGAAGGATATGGTCACTGCTTTTTTTCCCCTGTTTTAATAAAGGACTAGATACTAGATTTCATATTTGTTTAAAACAATATTTAAACTCAGAGAATTTTGAATAAGAAAAGAAAAAAAAATAAGGCTAATATAAATAAACTGCGTTCAACTGAATTATTTTAACTACAGAATATATTACTGGGAAAGGTTTTGAAAACTTCTCTAGAGGTCCTTAAAATTTTTTCACCTGTACTCCTTAAGATGGAATAGTGGGGGATGAACTCACTGCATTTTAAGCTTCCTTCCAACTTTCTGTTGCTGTTATTTATGATTCTACTCCAAATGAAAAATATAGGCCTTTATAATGTGCATTAAGAAAAGAAGCAACCTTCTGATCCCTGTAAATACAAATATGCCATGCTGTTGGGAAAATTAAGGATGTTGGGGTCACCAATAAAATAAGCAGCACACTAAATTACAACAAAGTTTCTCAACTTTGGATAAAGTAGACTCATCTTGGGGAGCTTATAAAAGTGAAGATTTCTGGATCTTCCCCTTCTACCCTCCTTTCCTGCCCCAAGATTCTGAATTTAATTGCTTTGGGTGAGCCTGATGCATTACATTTTAAAGAATATATAATATATGTTTATTATACAGCCACTTTAGCAGACAGTTTAATGGTTTCTTACAAAATGAACATAATCTTATAATAACATCTAGCAAACACTCTCTCTGGTATTTACCCAAAGGTATTGAAAACTCAATGTCCACACAAAAACCTGCATATAGATGTTTTCATCATAATTGCCCAAACTTGGAAGCAACCATGATATTCTTCAGTAGGTGAATGGATAAACTGTGGTACAACCAGACAATGGAATATTATTCAGCTAAAAACCAATGAGCTATTAAGCCCTAAAAAAACATGGAGGAAACTTAAATGCATATTACTAAGTGAAAGAAAAGAACCGAAAAGGTTCCAACTATATCACATTCTGGAAAAGACAAAAATACTATGGAGACAGTAAAAAGATCAGTGGTTGGGGGAGTGGGGGAAGTATGAATAGGCAGAGGATTTTTAGGGCAGTGAAAATACTATATGATACTGTAATGGTGGATACTTATTGTACATTTGTCCAAACTCATAGAATATACAACACTAAGAATGGACTTTGGGTGATAATGATATGTCAGTGTGGATTCATTAGTTGTAACTAATGTACCCCTTTGGTGGGGGGGGTGTTAATTATGGGGGAGACTTTGCATGTGTGGGGGGAGATGGGAAATCTCGGTACCTTCCTCTTAACTTTACTATAGACCTAAAACTGCTCTTAAAAAATAGTCTTAAGAAAAGAGGTCAACAGCACTCCCAACCAGCCCCGCTATGACTGGGCAGTTGAGTTGTGTCTTTCTCCATTTTTACCCACAAGATAGTGAGGAACAGCCCAGTGCTAATTTATTCCTGCCCTGAGCCAGGTTCCCAAGTGGGACTAGAGGAAGGAGTCACATTCAGGACCCTCCATATATAGAGGTCTGACTCACCTGGTAACTGCTTCATCTGCTCGAACCAGAGCCGCAGCTCATTCCACCACTCCACTGACCCCAGAGCCCCCCTCCCCTGCATAGAGCAGCCACCTGCTCACCTCCTTCCTGTTCACGTTGTCCACAGCCTGTGGAGAGAAGGGGGAGAAAGTGCTTGGTAACCACCCTGGATGTGGCCCTGACCTTAGCCCTGGCCTCTAGTCTCATCTTCTGGGCCAACAGAAGGCCACCTGCAAACCAGGTCAGCCTCGTTAGCTGAGAATAATTAGCACCAGGATAAAGGCCCTTAAAAGTGAATCCACTTTTTAAAAACATGGGACAAAATTTCAGAGTAAACTGTAGATTTAAAAAATTTGATTGAGGGTGTACTTTAAAATATGAAATTGAAATGTGCAAAGTTTCTCATATTTAATATTTACGCGCTGATGACTTGAACAAAGCAGCACGCATATTTCTTTCAAAATGGTACGACAGCATAATCGGCATCCTTCACCTCATGTTGAATTACACGGCGCGAAGAATTCTTTTTGCTAACTGTGAGGGCTTTAATCCATTTCTAAAGAAACGTTTGCATCTTAATCCTTGTTGGTTTTTCTTTTTTACAGTTAACTGGCTTCAGCCTGCCAGATCCTAAGTTGCCAGTGGCTTTGAGTACGTGACGTCCTGGATCCTCCTCAAGACACTACACATCTCTCTGCAGTCCATTTATACTGGACGGAATTTGCCTTGACTTATCTGCAAAAATCAGCAAAAGGCATATCTTTTGTGTATAATGACTCAATGGTTAGGATTAGATACTGATGTTAGTGAGGAAAAATTTTTGAAGGGGAACCTGATTTTTTTTAAGTGGTCAGTTCATAGTCACTATTTTCACATAATGATGACTTTTGCTTCCCTGCCTAAATATTCAATATGGATGTTGGGATTTCACAGGCACTATGTGGGCCCAGGGACTGCCTGTGTTACATCATTCTTACAGGTCTTTACCAAAGGCTCTAAGACCTTGGGGAGCCTATGGACCCCTGCAGTTTTGCCCATCTACTCCAACTTGTCATTTTACAGCTGGGGAAACTGAACCTGAAGAGAGGGTGGAACTTGTCCAAGGACACACATAAAAAGTTATCTTTCAAAGGAGCTGTTTATTTAAGAACAACGCTTTAGAGTCGGAAAGACGTGGTTCTAATCTCAGCAATCTCTCTGACAAGCTACAACCTGTGGAAGCTCAGTTTTATCTGCAAGGTAGGACTAATAACAGTAGAGCCTGCATGGTGGGAGTAGAGATGAGAATGTACGCAAAACGCTTACCACAGTGCCCGCCCATGGTAAGGGCTCACTGAAGAGTGGCTGCTATAAAGATGGACCCGGGATCCAGCTCTCCAGCCAGAATCCACCATGAGTTGAGATCTTCTGTGACCAATGATCTTAATGGGGTGGCAACCATGGAAATAGCTCTGTGGTGGGAGACCACACATGACATTATTCAAGTTTTGCAACTAACTGTGTGACCTAGGACCATTCACTTGTTCAACAAATATGTACCTGCTACCTACTGGCAGGTGCAGTAGTAAAGATTTAAGGGTGGAAGGAGACACAGCCCCTCCCCTCATTTCTGTACACAGAGATCTGCACTGATGAGAGAGAGAGAGAGAGAGAGAAGGGGCATCTTAACAGCAGCATGTGAAGACAGGAAGAGATTACTTCCTGGAGGAGGGAGAGAATAAGCTGAGACCCAAAAGATGGGCACTGAATAGCCTAAAACTAAACTACCCATATAGTAGTCACTAGCTACATGTAGCCACTGAGCACGTGAAAAATGGCTGGTCTGAATTGATATGTGCTGTAAATACCAGATTTCAAAGAATTAGTAACAAAAAAATGTAAAATATCTCAATTTTTATATTGAGTACATGTTAAACTGATAATATTTTGGATATGTTAAGTTGAATAAAATGTTATTAAAATTTTTAAATATATATATTTTTAGAAAATATAAGATAAATAGAATAGAATAGACTATAATAAATACAACATAAATAAAATATATTTATTGTATTAATTAGCTATTTATTTGAGTTTGAAAATCAGTGCTCATGAAGGCCATTTATTTTGTTGTTTGATAATGCCAGACAAGAAAATTCATGAGAAAGAAATGATTGAGTAAGAAGGATGGAAAAATGAGAACTGATCATCCTCTTCATATGTTCCATCATTGCATGTATGAATTTTCACAAAAATCATAAATAGCTAAAGGTAGTCATTTGCCTCAAATTCCCAATCAGGTTTAAGAAATTTTTTGACTGAATTTTGTAATTCTAATTGGGAGACTGAATATGCAAATGGAAAATGACCAGGCCCTTATGACGATGGAACTCTGATTGCAGTGACCTTCAGCATTTGCCTGAAATCCCTTGAACCAAGGAATCTGTAGTGGGAAGACTAGAGCAAGAAAGGGAGGAGCCAGGTAGGAGATGGTGACCTTAGGAAGGCTGTGTTTCTGAGAATTTAACTAACAATTTTGAAGTTGAGAAGAGGAAATGCTTTTCTGTGAACAGTATAGAGTGCTCAACTTGATTCCAAGTGCTCATTCGTGACATCACTCAAATAATGTGTGCATGTAACATCCACAGTATACTCAAGAAGCAAAGCCCGAGTCTTCACAACAATAGACCTGCTTTATTGATTTTGCTTTAGTCTTAAAAGAAAGGGATTTAAGGTAATTTAATTCTAAAAACATTACTGAGTACCTATTATTTGCAATTCGCTGCACTTGGTAATGAACATGAGAGAGATGCAGAAGCTCTTTTCTCAGCCAGTTCTTCAAAGGAAAGAGCATTTCTGTTATAATCAGGTGACAAGATGCCCTGCTAATTGTTCATGCCAATTCACGATCATTTGTAGTTACAATACAGTGTCATAAAAGGAGTCACAAAACCTTGTGACTTAGTTCACTTTTTCTCTGTAGTTTTATGATATATACTGTAAATGCAAATTAAGTTCAAATGAGTAAGTTCGTCTTCTAAAGATCAGGCATAAACAAATACTTCCCATAACTGATATTTGGAATACTTCCACAGTTAATGGACTATGAATTCAATAATTAATTATAGTCTCATTATCTAGAAGAATCTGTATCAAAAAAGAAGCTTGTAGATATTTAGGGGGTGGGGGATTAGAGCATATTAACACATTTCCTATATCATTCAAGTACTTTTAATGTAAATTTAAGCATTATCAGATGAACTGAAGCATTGAAAAGAGGAATTTGGGAGCACAAGGGAAGAAGAATAATCTCCTTGGTTCTCAAACTTGGATGTCCTTTGGGATCATTTGAAAAGTTTTTTTTTTGTTTTTTTTTTTTTCCCCCGGTACGCGGGCCTCTCACTGTTGTGGCCTCCCACCTTGCAGAGCACAGGCTCTGGACGCGCAGGCTCAGCGGCCATGGCTCACGGGCCTAACCGCTCCGCGGCATGTGGGATCTTCCCGGACCGGGGCACGAACCCGTGTCCCCTCCATCGGCAGGCGGACTCTCAACCACTGCGACACCAGGGAAGACCTGGAAAGTTTTTTTTTTAAGTACTGATGCCTGACTTCAACCCTTCAGGATTCCGATTCAGTTGGTCTGCAGTATGGCCCAGGCCAGGTGATGCTAACACGTAGCAGAGTTTGAGAACATCAATCTAGAATGTAGAATCTAGTTTATTTCATGCCTCCTCCAGACTATGAACCCTTTCCTGATTTCATAGGTTTGTCAAATGGTTTTGTGATGTTAACTTGGTTTCCCAAGTAGGTATTCCTTCTGGAAAGAGATAGTCCTCATTGTAAATGATTAATTGACTTTCAAGACAAATTAGTCTTTGGTTAGTCGACCCGTGAGAGGTAGTGTCCTTCTCCTTTTGCACCCCTCAAGCTGATCCGCATTGGGTAAGCTTATCCTCATCAAGATTCCAGACTTACAGTGCTAGCAGGCTAACCCTTGCAGCAAAAATAGATAACAATCACATCGAGACCATTACAGTTTTTCAACATACTTCCCCCAAATTATTACCTGCTTGTTTCTTACATCTGCTTAATCATGCCCTTGGACCAGTGGTTCTCAATCCTGGCTGCACATTGAAATCACCTGGGATATTTTAGGACTCCTGACGCCTGGGCCACACCACAGACCACAAGCGTGGGCTTGGGTATTACAACCATCACATGCAATGAGGTAGGTAATTCTTACACTTCCATATCACAGGTAAGGAACTGAGATCCAGAGTAATTTCCTGGGATCACACAGCTAATAATAAGTGGCAGAGCTGGAATTTGAACTCAAGCAGCTTGACTTGAGGTTCATTCTTTGCCAATAATCGAGACTTTTTTTTCACAAATATTCATCTGATGAAGCTTTTCAGAAATTTCTACTATGGGCAGACTGGAGTTTGATGTTGCAAGTTTCATGTGTGCTTCTAGGCTTATTCTTCATATTTTACTCAGGGTATTTGCTCTATTTCTACTGCACTGAAGAAGCCATTAATAAGAGATGCTACAGCTGCTTTCTTAATAACAGCCCACGGTTTCAAAATTTCTTTGATTTGTGCATATGTTAGGTACCTTAAGTTCAACAAAGTTGCATGTAAAAAACAAGAAAAGAGTCTCCATGCCCCTTCCCAAATCTTTGTCAGTGTCATGTGTGAAAATCCTTTTAATTTCCTTTATTAGTTTAGTGTGTCCTTAATTTAGTATTAAAAATCCAGATTTCTTCCAGCTATTGGACATTGTCCCATTTCAAACTTTTAAAAGCAAATTACTCAGAGTTTTACAGCAGTAACTATGTGAATAGGACAAATACATCTCAGCCTTTGGCAAGCAGCCTTGAGAATTGCAATAGTTTCATATTGTGGATTTCAATCAATGTAACAAACTTATGGGACACCATCTATGTATAGTGAATCAATTTTAGATTTTAAGAGTTCCTTGTTTCACATTTTGTGGCAAACAAATCCCTCTAGACTCTTGTTAAAAAATGCAAAAATGTGATTTAGGAGGTGGGAGGTGAGATGCTGGACATCGTATTTCTAACAAGATCCCGTGATGTAGGCTGCTGGCCTGTGAACTACATTTTGAGTAGCAAGGATACTGTGCTGGTAAACTGGCTGTTCAAAGGAGGAAAACAAGCCTTGATTTGTAGCATTTGCTAATTTCCATGCTATAAATCCTCCCACAATGGCCAAGTTCAAGCTACCAACATGATGTCACTGAAAACCGAGCTGGGAAGAGACTGTGCGGCATAACGCACACAATGGGCTCTCCCAAGCAGACATAACTTGGCTTCAGCACACCATTGGATCTACGCGATTTTAAGCACACCCTATTTCAAGATTCAAAATAGCAAATGATGCTGTTCCACTCTGCAAAGAATTTTAATAAGGCTAGAGAAACAAAGAACGTTATAGGGAAAATGATCAGAGAGTAGTTAAAAAGGGTTGAGAATCAATTCAAAGTAATGTAGTTCCAAGATTATATAGACTGAATATACATCTATTCAGGGTACGTTTAAAAAGTTAAGATCCTCTTGGGGCCAATAATAGAAACTTTGAGGGAGATTTGAACCAGGTTTTGATGGTGGCAGTTTCCGATGAATGGGAAAGAAGAACATTCACAGCAAAGGAAGTAGGGTAAGAACCAGCAAAATGTCTGAATCAAACGAGATGGAGGAAAACCTTGGCATTACTAAAGAGTTGGGAGCAGGGTGGTGGTTGTTCCAGGAGCAGAACAAAGGCATCCTGCTTTCACAGATGTTTTATTCTTTGGCATGATTGGGGAATAAAATATTCAGATTAATTAAACATTCAAGTTAACAGAGTTGACATAGGTACCAGAAAGAGATACCAATATTTAAATTAATAAAATACACTGAAGTATGCAGAGCCTAATTTCTTTGTTCTTTGATGGAGAAAAGACTTCTAGAGCTGTCATTTCTCAGAGCCATCGCTTTGAGCACCTTTGGTACCTATTCTGGTAGAGTCAGGGATGGAGCCTGGAAGTTCCGTTCCCAGGGTGCTGTAAGAAGAGTGTGCTCTCAAGCCTTTTCCCAAGGCTGTGGTGTGAGAGCATCCTAGGCAACCCTATCCCATGAAGAGAATTGCTAGTTGGGAGAAACACTCTCCCTTAAAGTGTATTGAGTCTTTAGGAGTTCAACCTCAGTTTCTTCATCTGTAAAATGGGTCTAATAATACCTATCTTATATGGCCTTCGTAAGGATTAAGTGGAACCTGGTCAAGACATGTTAGTGCTCAGTAAATACAGGTTTCTACATTCCCAGTTCAACTTTGAGAGAACCTATGTCCAACTGTGATCTATGTTGGAATGTCTAGGGACCTTCTTAGAGGGCTGAGTCCTTCTTAGAGGGCTATCCCTACACCTTCTGACTCCTGCTTTATCAGCCAACCAAATGTGAAAATGCCTTTTTACTTTTCTGAGAGCTTAACACAGATTTATTTTGAAAATAATTATCCTTTTCTTTTCTGTGTCTTGGAATAAATGTGCTATTTCATTTTCTTAATTTGTGCTATGTTAAGAACCAGAAGAGGGAACTTAAGGTCAGTCAGCCTCTCAGGTTGAGAAACTCTTAAGCTATAAGCTCCAGAATCTTCTCTTTGTCTGTGATTCCAAACGGGCTTGTGGGGAAAAGTGATATAACCATGAGATCACTGTGTTCTTTTAGATGATTTCCTGTTTCCTGTGTATTTAAATACACAGGGAATAATCCCACTATTAAAATGAGACCCTGTATGTGTGTATGGGCAGAAGTTCAATGAAAAAGAAAGAAAAATATGCTTGCTGAATACCAGATGTAGACTGCATAAATCCTGTCAGAACAAGTGGGGAATAGCTTTATGGCTGACTTGCAAGAAACCTAAGGGAACTGGGAAGTCAGATAGGCATATGTCAAACAGACTTATTTAAATCATCCGCTTCCTCAGCAAAATAAAAGTTTGAAAGGGTTCTGTTTTCTTTTGTGGTTTGAAATTACAGTTGTACGCCTCAGAGGTCCCGCTTGATGGAGGGCTTTCAAGCAAAGAAGTTACACTACCAAGTTCAGGCTCTTGGCAACACTGGGATCACCCAGGGCCTCTGACCGAAGTCTCCAACCTTGCCCTGTTTGTACTTTCTGCTCTTTGTCATCTTAGGAACAAATTGCAGTGCAGCTGACCACTGCTTCAGGGCCCTCCAGCTTGTCATATAGCTAAAAGACCTTTGCATCTGGAAGAGAATGGTGCCCACTGGCTTACTTTGCAGACGAGGCTTCAGCTGGTGTACTGTCGATCAAGTCCTTAGCCCTACACACTTGCAAACTAGGCAACTCTGTTGCCTAGCCTCTTCCTGTCCACAGTTCATATACTGATGACCCTATAGACCATCAGTTTGTGTTAAGACAGACAAATCTGATTTAAAAACTAGTAACCTATGTATGCTTGGTGACAAGATTCATCCTACTCTGTAGTGAGAGAGAAAACTGGACACCAGTCATTTTCAGGTATGACCTCCTGACAGGTAAGTCCTTCAGGAGGCTACCTTATAGTTTGGTAAGTTATTGGTGTGAATAGATGCAAAGCAAAGGTACCTAGGTATTAACCATTTCCTTTAAGCTAAGGTAGCTCCCTAAATTCTTTTTCTCAGGATATTTCTGTTTTGAAATACCCTGTTAAATATATTATTTCTGTCATGGCTATACTCAGTAGAATACAAAATTATGGTGCTGTGAAAAGACCATGGGCTTTGTAGTCAAACAGACCTACTCTACTATTTAGTATTGTTACCATTACCTTTCTAACTCCACTGTTTACTAATGTGTGAACATAACATGTGATTGTACCTCTCTGAGCCTCAGTTTCCTTTTTGCTGAGATTATATATGTAAAAAGCATTTCTCTAAAACCTAGTACAGTATCTCAGTGTCTGCTACTTTGGGAAACAGATTCTTACTCTTCACCATCCATCCATGCATCCTTTTACTAAATGCCTACTGAACACTTCAAGTGCCAGCCACTGTTTCTGTCAGAAGCACTGTTACCAAACCAGGTTTGTTTTGCCCAGCAAACCAAAATGCTAACATGCCGAGGTTTGCAGCAAAGAGAGGGTTTATTTGCAAGGCAGCCAAGTGAGGACAGGGGAGAACAAGTCTCATATCTGCCCCCAGAGGCAAGTGGCTCAGGGTTTACAGGAGATAAAAAATAAAGAAGCAGGGCAGTCTGAGGGGGTAGAAGCATAGTGGTGTGGGGGGCACGGGGAGCGTCTGGGGCGTGGTCATGGTAAAGGGCGTGTGGGGCGTGGGCACGGTGCAGGGTGTGTGGGGCGTGGGCACGGTGCAGGGCTGGGGGCGTGTGGGGTGTGTGGGCGTGGGGGTCGTGGTCATGGTGCAGGGTGTGTGGGGCGTGGGCACGGTGCAGGGCTGGGGGCGTGGGAGGCGTGGGGGCGTGGGGGTCGTGGTCATGGTGCAAGGCGTGTGGGGCGTGGGCACGGTGCAGGGCGTGGGGGGCGTGGGGGCGTGGGGGGCGTGGGGGGCGTGGGGGCGTGGGGGTCGTGGTCACGGTGCAGGGCGTGTGGGGCGTGTGGGGCGTGGTCACGGTGCAAGGCGTAGGGGCGTGTGGGGCGTGGTCACGGTGCGGGGCGTGCGGGGCGTGTGGGGCGCGGTCATGGTGCAGGCGTGGGGCGTGTGGGGCGTGGGTATGGTGCAGGGCTGGGGGCGTGTGAGGCGTGGTCACGGTGCAGGGCGTGGGGGGCGTGGGGGCGTGGGGGGCGTGGTCACGGTGCAAGGCGTGGGGGCGTGTGGGGCGTGGTCACGGTGCGGGGCGTGCGGGGCGTGTGGGGCGCGGTCATGGTGCAGGCGTGGGGCGTGTGGGGCGTGGGTATGGTGCAGGGCGTGTGGCGTGTGGGGCGTGGTCACGTTGCAGGGCGTGGGGGCGTGTGGGGCGTGGTCACAGTGCAGGGTCCGGGAGCGGCAACAGGAGAAAGCTGTGAAAGCGTCCTGCACAGTTGTAACAAAACCAAAGGCCTCTGCAAAGACAGTGCCAGCGGTGAGCACCGTCTGAGGGTGGAGTTTTCAGTCCTCTGACGTCAGAAGTCACTGAGCCGAAGCTCAAGCTCACGTGTGTCCAGGTGGAGGAGGGTCGGTGGTCCTTGACAGTTTTAACCAGCTCAGCTGAAACTAGACACGGCTGACTCCCAAGTTCCTGGAAGACAACTCGGGCAAACGTCTTACTGTTTAGGCTTCGCGCCAGTTGAAGGACATGCAAGTTTTGTAGAGCTCCTTGATTACCGAAGGCGAGTGAAATGGATTTGACTAAGACTTACCCTCCATTTCAGAGCTATGAACAAAAGTAAGATGTGAGCTTTGACCTTAGGAAGCCGTCTCAGTGTCTAACATGGAGGCAGGTATGTATTTGAAGGTATGCACCAGGCACAAAGCCCATAATGTTCGGCCCTTTCAGGCCAGAGTGTGAAGTGTCAGGAAAGCCTTAGCTGAGGACACGACTTGGAAGCTGAGCCTTGAGGAGTAAGCGAGAGTTCCCCAGCTAAACGAAGTGGGGGATGGGAGGGGTGGCGATGATGGCAGGGGTGAACATTTCAGAAAGTCCTGAGCGTGCAAAGGCCGAGAGACAGAAGAACATGGCGCTCCTCGAGCATTGCAAACCGTTCTGTGTGTAAGAGCATAGGGCCTGGTGGGAAAGCGAGGGCGTGAATGTCAAGGAGATGAGTCAGAAGCTGTCAGAGGCCTGAGGAGACACGCAGAGGCTAAGACTTTTTGGCTCGTGAGCAATGGTGAGCTCTGGAAACTTTGTGAACAGATGCATGCAGATCACTCTCCTGATAGGACCTTATTACCGCAGTAGTGCTTATTAACTAGCTAGGCAGAGTTATTTTTTATTCCTCTTGGTGATATTTGGAAATATGCCTAATGTGAAAAAATCATTGAAATAATCAACCAACATGTAGACACACTTTGGCTTCTCCCTAACACTTTTTCCTGGGAGTGGGAGTAATAGCTTACATAATTCCGTGCACTTGTTTTGCTGTTCAACCGTTTTGTTAAAAGAGAATGTGTACTCTTCATATTCACTTTTATTCTCCTTCCCCTCTTCTTCCTCTTTTTCAAAAATACCTTTTTTTTCCAAACAAAACTGAAGCACTGGTGCATTTTTTCCTGTTGCCTCAATAGGGGAAAATGACTAAGTTTTGATCCTTCCAGTCTCTGTGTGGAGGGATCACTAGATTCAGTTTCAGTTTGGGGGGGATTGATGTAATGGGAGTGATGTCGAGTACAAAACATGCTGGGAACTCAGTCACAAGACTGTTGTAGATGGGGAGGGGGGTGGGGAGAAACCCAGATTTGAGGGTTCAAGAGCTGGGGTCCCTGGATTACCCTTAGAGTCTGGGCCTCTGCTACTTTGCAGCTCAAAGCAGGATGTCCCAAGAGCATAATAAGCATGGACATTAGAAGCAGCCTGTTAGGAGGGAGAAATATCCAGGAGAGGGATGCCAGATATATAAATGTAGGCATGATCTTCTTGGTTTATTAAATCAGTTCCCAACCATGCAGGTAAGGGTTTGAAGCAAGATTGGTGGTCTTGGTAGTGAAGCGTCAATAGTATATGTTAGACCCAGAAACTAGGTGAGAGCCCTGTAAGCATGGTGGCAGTTTGGTAGCTACATGGGTACAGCCTCATCTCTGGCATTCTAGATATGGGATCTATTGGCAGAACAGTGTGATTTCAAACTTCACTGCATGGTAGGAACGAGGGTGCTGGTTTCCTTCCCCTGTCAGGTAAAGTAGCAGCTGGGCTAAAGGACAAACTATGATGTGTGAGTCTCAGCAGAAATAATGCCTAGACAGTGTTGTTTTTCTGGTAGTAAGCAAACTGAAAAAATAGAAGTGTGCATGCAAAGGGAATGAATGTACAGTTCCATGCTTTCCTGTGTGTTTAGGAATTGCCCTTAGTAGTGTGAAATGCATTTCTTTCAGTTTTGAACTTCCAAAAGACTTCTACTATAACCTTTTAAAAGTGCAGTCCACTGAGAGACAAAGAAATTTTTGGAGTTACTATAACCAAATCATGGGGAGAGGGAGAGAGGGAGAGTGAGGAGAAGAGGGGAAGGGGAGGGGGAGAATATAAAGGCATTATAAGGCACAGTATTGACTGCTACATACTCTATTGACTGTGAATCCCAGAATGTGTACAGGGAAATTTAATGGAACAAAATTTACATATTTGTAACAAAATGCAGTTTAGAAAAAAATAGCTAAATAGGCTAGCATCTGTTTTCTTTGTTGATGTTGTAATATTATATAAGCCCTGAATTTTCCCACATTTCTAGCTCTTATCTAAGAGTGCATACCACCTGGGTTGGGAGGAGGAAGATGAAATGAAATTAGAGAAGTAAATGATTGGAAGTATCCTGAAAGAAACCACCTAGATTTGTTCAAGTCAGCAGGTTCCAAGACAAGTTATTATGTAGTAATTTGAGGATCGTGTAAGGAATGTTCTGACATGTTTTTTCCCTCTTCTGCCAGAACCTATAGTGATTATGTCACCTCTCTTGACCTCTTCTTTTTCTCCCACTTGTTGCTCTAGAGGCTACCTGAGTTCATTGTCCCTGGAGATGGACCAAACAGAAGGGCAAGCAGTGTGGTGAGTTTAAAGACACATCTATTCTCTGGGGAGTGGAAGGGAGGGCAGAAGATATGTATATTAGCTATCCATTGCAGCATAACAATCGTGCCAACATTCAGCAGCTTCAACCAACAAGCATTTATTATCTCACACAGTCCCTGAGAATCAGGAATCCAAGAATGGCTTAGTTGGCTGGCTCTGACTCAGGGTCCCTTACGGAATTGAAGTTAAGTTGTCTACTGAGGCCACAGTCATTTGAAGCTGGGACTGACGAATCCACTTCTAAAGTGGCTTACTTAATACAGCTATCGGCTGGAGGCCTCAGTTCCTCACCCGTGAAACTCTCCTCAAGCCATGGAACTGGCTTCCCCAGAGCAAGTGACTTACGAGAGAGAGACTGAGACAGAAGCTGCACTGTTTGTTGTGACCTAGCTTTGGAAGTGATGCAGCATCACTTCCACCATATTCTGAAAGTCACCAGCAAGTCACTAAGTCCATCCCCACTCAGAGTGAGGGGAATTAAGCTCCCCCTCTTGAAAGGATATCGAAGACTTTATGGGCAAGTTTTAAAACTAGTATGTACTAGTTAGTATAAAATGGATAAACAACAAGGTACTACTATATAGCACAGGGAACTATATTCAATATCCTGTGATAATGGAAAAGAATATGGAAAAGAATATATATGTGTATAACTGAATCACTTTGCTGTATAGCAGAAATTAGCACAACATTGTAAATCAACTATACTTCACTAAAATAAATTTAAAAAATAAAACTAGTACAATATGTATAGTCCAACTTCACAAGGTATAGACCTGGGGCTGGGACGGACTTATACATAATGTCTCATTCTGCGAACAGCAGCCTCATCTGTAAGAAAAGACTAGACTTCATGGGTCATCACAGCCAAATAGGAAAATAGCTTGTTGAAGAAAACTTACCAAGGATGTTACTTCACTTGTCCATTTATTCTAGGCTCCAGGATTATAGTTAAACATTATATGTCTTACATGATTCAGGTATCTCTGTTCAATAACAAGTGAACAGATTTTATCCAATTTTTGGAATAGGTAATACACACATGGTGCAAAATATGAAAGATACAAAAGTATGTGGTTGAAAAGTAAGATTCACTCTTTTTCCTGGAAGCCAGTTTGCTCCCACTATGAAAGTATGAGTACCTGTTTCTCCAAACCCTTTGCAATACAATAGATTATCCACTCTGATGTTTGCCAATTTTGTATGTACAAAATGGTCTGCAGGTATACTATTTGTCTTATTGTAAATGAGGTTGGGCCTCTTTATACATGCTTAAAATCATCTGCATTTACTTTACTATGGACTACTTATTCTTAATTTTTGCCCACTTTTATATTGGGCTTGTCTTTTTTTCTCTTTATTAATTATTGGAAGTTCTTTAGAGATTAAAGAAATTAGCTCTTTCCTGGAAAGTGTTTTTTGCTAATCATGTGTTTTTTGACTTTTTAATGTTTTCTCTCTTTGTTTTTGGCCATGTAGTAGTTTAAAAACTGTTTTTTTTTTTTTTTATATCGTCACATTCATCATTTTTTTTTTCACTTACAGCTTCTGGGTTTGTGTCATTCTTAGATAGTCTTTCCACTTTAAGGTTATTAAGAATTCTGTGGTTTCCTTGAGTACTATTATGGCTTAATTTTTTGCATTTTAATTTTGGTTGAATTGGTTCTTTTAATGCTTTACACTCTACTAACATGTAAATGCTGTGTGAAACACTAAATTTGTGTCCATTTCATTTCTGGTTCAGATAGTTCTGTTTTATTCTTAGTTTTCTTATTTGTAAAATAGGGATAGCAAGAATTACTGAGTACCATCTATGGCTTTTGGTGGGAAGAGACCACCATCTGGACTGAAAACTAAACCAGAATTTTCTTCCTCATTACTTAGAAGCCTTCATTCCATGATTATGTTTTCTGTCCCCATGGGAGAATTAAGACTAACATGGATTACAAGATAGTTTGCCTTAGTAAGACAAACCCAAATTCAAATTAACCGTTTCATATGTGCTTACACTGGGGCCCCTGCTTTCATTTATAATGTTTACTTGAATTATTTTCAATAATACACATCCACAGCTATCACTGTGGAAATAATTTTGGCGACCTATAAAACAGAATTGGAAAGTGTCTTATATTATGAATGTTAGAGACAAAATGTTAGTTTTGAGTTGGTTATTTGGAAATCAAAATGATATTTCACGGAAACAATATTTTAAACCTTGGTTAGGTTCTTGGGACTTATCACAAGTTACAGATTTATGTTTTACATGATTCTGGGTAGGAGGAACTTTGCTATCGATTACACATAATGATATTTTATAATAGTGTTTCTCTGGCAAAGTACCTCTGAGGGTGACCTCAGGAAACTCAAAATACATCTTCCCCAGCCCTAGCAGCAGAAGTGAGGCTCCTTGGTGGAGGTGAGAGCTATTGGGAAATAATTATAGATTCCAGAAAGGACATTCTGGTCGGGAGAATACATCTTTATATTTGTATTAGAAAAAGTAATTTTATAATATTTGACAGTTGTCCTGAATGGGATACCCAGAGAAATTATGTCTTCAGTGTAGAATTTCAGAGATGTACCATTTTTTTTCTCTCAGCACATGGCCATAAGGAGCCTTCTTGAGTACAGCCTGCGGGGCTGGGATCTGGAACTTGGTCAGCCATATAAGGCAAGGAGGTAGAGGGAAGGTGGTGGAGAGGGTGGACCTAGCTTTGGAATTTGGAAACTGGACGTTGCTTAGCAGAATACAGTGTGGTAAAGGGTACAGAGAAGTAATACGTGTTGAGAGTGAAATATGAAGTGAAAGGGTCACCTTTCTAAAAAACTGAATTGCACAGAAAGGGGGCTAAGAAATTTACATAGGCAAGCTATTAGTGTTAGGGATGTTTGCAAGCCTGAAGCAGGGTCTCAGCCACCAAGGTAGATTTCAAGGGAAGGAAGGTCCTAGGAAAGATAAGGCAGGAGGCAGATCTCCAAGATAGGACTGTCATGCACAGAAATAAGATAGCAATGTATCTTATTGCTATCTAAGCTTATCCTGTTTTGCTAAACAGGAAAAATCTGTTTATCCGTACTAAAGCCTAAGACCAGCTAGAAGAGTGAAAGGATGTTGGGCCCTATGCTGCTGATTTGGAGGTAGTTAATCCCCAAAGTCTAAGGTTGGGACCTGTCCTGGGAACTGGGATGAAGCAGAAGTGGAAGGTAAGAACGAAGGAGGTCTAACTGTTGGGCAAGGAGGGAACAGAGGCCGGCGGTAAAAAAGACAGTTTTCTACCACTGAGAAAGTGGTATTCCCAGAACTCAGTGGTATTTCTACCACTGAGAAAGTGTTATTCCCAGAACTGTCTATACAGATGCCTTTTGTTTAGTATCAAATATATATTTATTATATAGTATCACTTCTAATACAGCAGATAGGATGGAGAGCCCTCACTGATCACTTGGGGAATGCTCCGGAAGGGCTACACTTTACTAGTAGGCTAAATTATTTCTGCAGTAAATGTTCCTTTACAGCTGCCCAAACAAAACTTAAAAACAAGCCTCAAAAAGATCTAAATACATATATTGGAAAAGAGTAAATATCAGCAAAAAATGATATAAATTTATTAGGGTCTAAGTTTATTAGAGTCTCTATCATAAGAAACTAGAAAAAGAAGAAAAATTAAACCTAAATTAAGTAGAAGGGAAAGAATTTAAAAAGGTAAAAGCAGAAATCAAACTACAAATAACAAATATTGAGAAAACTCAAGCAACCCAAAGCCCGGTCTTTGACAACGTGTCTAACTAAGTTGAAGAAGGAAAAAGAGGGAAGACACAAATTATCAATATCAGGAATTAAAGAAGGAACAAAACTATAGACCCTACAGACTTTAACTGGATAATAAGGGAATATTATTAAAAATTTTATGACAGTAAAGTTGGATCATTGTTGAAAGCATCCTGTAGTGGCGGTGGCCGACCAAGAAAAAACAAAATAACAACAACAAAGCATTTATTGAGTAATTTTATGTGGCAGGTCCTGGCTAGGCAAGGTAGAAGCAAAGACCAACCAAATGAGGAAAGCAAAGGTTATTATATTCAAAGCCTGCTATACCAAGAGAGTTAGTCACTGTCAATTGCACTTTGACAGACACTTTAAGACAAGCAGAAGAGTGGGAAAGCTTTATATTGGGAAAAAAAAGAGGAAGTCTTCAGGTGTATCCTAATTGGAGGCTGTTGGCATGGGGAAGCTACAGGCTGACCAGCTAGAAGCAAAGCATTCTATGTGATTAATTAGGGTTGAAAGTTTGACTTACCCTGGTTTATCCTAAGTTGGAAGCGGGGACAGAAATTAAGGAAACTGTCAGTTATTAATCAAGTCCTGGACATCTGGGGCTGGTTGCTAGAGAAGTAATTGTTTAGCTTCCTGGATTGTTACTAGAGATAGCTGTCTGATGTCCTAAGTCCGATGTATAGTAAGCTGGCTTTCTGGACTACTTATTGTGAATAAGGGGGTTGATTTTCTGGCCAGGTTGCAAGTCAAAGTTCTGTTTTCACATACGGTCTGGCCATCATCGGTTTGTATATTCAGTCCTTTAGTAATAAATGATATAGTGATACACTCTTCATTTTGATAGTATAATGAAAAGAGTGATTCAGTCCTCCTGGGAACATCTGAGAAGGTTTCACAGTGAAGGCAATATTTGAGATGAATCTTGAAGTCTAAGGCAAAGGGAATATGAAAAGAAATTGCTACCAGAGATACAACATTTGCAAAGAAACAAGCAGGCGAGTTTGTGTTGTGTTCAGGAAGCAGTGACCTTCTAGAGAAGCTTGAGCATAGGCGGGTGTGGGAGCAGAAGAGGAGCCAGGAAAGAAAGGTTGGAACCAAAATGTAATGGACTTTGAATGCCGTGCTAAGACATAACCTTATGGACTCCAGGGGAGGGAGGAATGATTTCTAGCCCAAACTTATTAGATTTGTGTTTTAGGAAGATAATTTTTGTGACAGTAGAAAATATGCATTGGGTGTGTCAGGAAACTGGAAGCTTGCATGCAAGCTAGGACAGTATTTTCTAAATTTAAGTAAGTGGTGGTGAAGGCCTTGATCCGGGCCGGGACAGTAGGGATGCAGCAGAGGGCAGATGGAGATGACCAGGGCAGCATCTTGGACACAGAGCGAGGGCTCCATAAATGTTATATTTCTGAATGAATAAATGGAATATCTAGGAAGTGGAATGAATTGGGCTTGATGGCTGATGGGATATTATAACTTAAGGATAGAAAAGACTCAAGAACTATTAAAGTTTTCAGCTTCATGACTGATTGTACAGCAACGCGTAGGCCGAAGCATGAAAAATAGGGAGTGTGGCACTTTATGGGTGAGGATGTCAGGTTCAACTCTGGGCATGTCTCTGGGGCTTATAAAGTTGGAGTGGTACCTAGTGTTATGGAGGTTCCTTAAAAAACTAAAAATAGAACTACCATATGAGCCAGCAATCCCATTGCTGGGCATACATCCTGAGAAAACCATAATTCAGAAAGATACATGCACCCCAATGTTCATAGCAGCACTGTTTACAATAGCCAGGATATGGAAGTAACCTAAATGCCCATCGACAGACGAATGGATAAAGAAGATGTGGCATACATATACAATGGAATATTACTCAGCCATAAAAAGGAACAAAATTGAGTTATTTGCAATGAGGTGGATGGACCTAGAGTCAGAGTGAAGTAAGTCAGAAAGAGAAAAACAAATACCGTATGCTAATGCATATATGGAATCTGAAAAAACGGTACTGATGAACCGAATGGCAGGGAAGGAGTAAAGACGCAGATGTAGAGAATGGACTTGAGGACACAGGGGTGGAAAGGGAAGCTGGGATGAAGTGAGAGAGTAGCATTGACATATATACACTACCAAATGTCAAATGGATGGCCAGTGGGAAGCTGCTGCATAGCACAGGGAGATCAGCTTGGTGCTTTGTGACCACCTAGAGGGGTAGGATAAGGAGGGTGGGAGGGAGGCTCAAGAGGGAGGGGATATGGGGATATATGTATACATACAGCTGATTCACTTTGTTGTACAGCAGAAACTAACACAACATTGTAAAGCAATTATACTCCAATAAAGATATAAAAAAAATAAATTTGTAGTGCTTTTGGCAATGTGGTGTGAAGGCAGGGTCTGGGGGTCACTGGTAGCACTTAAGGAGTTGTTGGAATCATGTGAAGGGATATGATTGGTCAGAAAGAACTTTTAAAGCCAGGAATGGAGTCCAGTCCTTGAATACACTGATTTTTAAACAGTAGATAGAAGAGAAGAGGAAGCAGCAGTGTTTGTCAACTAAAAACTGTTCCTGTTTTAAAACTGTTAAAAATTTACCCTTCTTTGGAATGTCCCCTTTAGAGTTCTCAATTCCCAGTTTAGCCATTCATCTACTTGGAGGGTAGGGAGATGAACAGAGCACTTTTGAGAAAAACTGCAGAAAGCAGGTTGTGTGGAATGTACAGAATTCTGTGGGTCTGACTCTTTGAAACATGGACTACATGTAGGTGAATGACCTTGTGGCATGAGGGGACCTGAGTTGGAACCTAGACCCACCTAATTTCTGTGACCTTGACCATGCAACTTCTTTGAGGTACATATTGAGGTTAATTATTTCCACCTTAAAGAATTTTTGTGATTAGATGAGATAATTCTGTATTATATATATATCGTATCATATATATGTCTATGTGCATATATATATATATATATGGCACTCAGTGGTCTCTAGCACACAGTTTGTGCTCAGTAAATAGAAGTTGTTATCATGAAAAGATCCAGAAGAGTGACACGCAATTTTACCAGATACAAATGGTTTATATTGCAAAGATAATCATGTGGACTTAATTTTTTCCCCTTAGTTCTTCTGCACTTAAGAAAAAAGTATTTTGCTTCAGTAAAATCAGTTTCGGTTTTTGTAGAGAAGAAGTTTTTAAAACTTTCAAAATGACATTTTATTATTTCTCTGCTTCAACATACATGCTTATCATTATTCAAAATTATTCTTAGAACTACCTCCTATTATGGCACCTCTAGGTAACAAGCATTTATAGGGTGCCTACCACATGTCAGTTACTGTGCTTGGCATGAGGATCCAAAGATAAATAAGGCTGCTTCTCTTGAGAAATTCATTCATTCGATAAAATATTTATTTAGCACCTATCAAAGGGCAGAGGCTTGTCTTAGTGGTGGAAACGTGGCAGAGAATAAAAGCACTGAGACTCTGAGCTTTGCCAGGCTATGTTTAAATGAAGGGAAAGGCCAGGAAATAATAAACAGATAAAGAAGGTAAATGTAGATGGTATTTAATGAAGAAAAGAATAAAGAAATAATAGGTAGAGATCTTATTTGTAAAGCAGAAATAGAGACACAGACATAGAGAACAAACTGATGGATTCCAAGGGGGAAAGGTGGAGGTGGGATGATTTAGGAGATTGGGATTGACATATATACACTACTATGTATAAAGTAGATAACTAATGAGAAGCTACTGTATAGCACAGGGAACTCTACTCGGCGCTCTGTGGTGACCTGCATGGGAAGGAAATTCAAAAAAGAGGGGATAGGGCTTCCCTGGTGGCGCAGTGGTTGAGAGTCCGCCTGCCGATGCAGGGGACACGGGTTCGTGCCCTGGTGCGGGAAGATCCCACATGCCGCGGAGCGGCTGGGCCCGTGAGTCATGGCCGCTGAGCCTGCGCGTCCGGAGCCTGTGCTCCGCGGTGGGAGAGGCCACAGCAGTGAGAGGCCCGCGTACCGGGAAAAAAAAAAAAAAAAAAAAAGAGGGGATATATGTTTACATATGGCTGATTCACTTTGCTGTACAGCAGAAACTGACACAGCAGTGTAAAGCAACTATACTTCAATAAAAAAAGAAAAGAAAAGAAAAAAAGTAATAGGGAGTGACTGGACAAGACCAGCACGTGTGGCCAGGTGAGCCCTCTGGGCGTGGGGTGACGTGGAGGAGCATGACAGTAATGAGTCCGACAACTATTATGAACACAACTATTGCATAGTTGGGGGCAAAGGAAATTATAGACATCATAAAAACAGCCCAGGGGGAGGAAAAGCTATCAATGCTTTAGAAATAAATTACTTTTGAAAAAAATTTTAGTCATTTTATAGGTTTTATATGTTCATGCCTTTCAGTTTACCCTCATTCTTGAACTAGGGGTAAAACTTAATATAGGGAAAAACATCAGCTTTCTTAGGTTCTCCCAAATATGCACTTTGGGTAAACATTCTGATTGTAGATTAACCTCAGGAATGTTGGATATAATTTTTGTTATAAGTGAGGTTTTTGTGTCAGTAAATCCCCAACCAAATAAATCTTCATCTTCTAGACCTTTAAAGTCTAGGCTGAGTGTCTTTAAGATTCTTAATTATCCAACCAGCATGTAGAATCTAAGGTGATACTTAAAGTCATAGGACTTTAGCACTGGAAAGGACCATCTTGTCTAAGTCATCCTTATTTTGCAGAAGGTGGAACGGAAAGAAATAACAGAAAACAAAATAACAGAAGTTAAAAAAAAAACACACACAAAACAAAACAAACAAACAAACAAACCAACAACAACCATGATTGGCAGAACAAGAACAAAAACCTTGGTTTCGTTATCACCAAATCCAGTGATTGGTATCTTTCCAGTTTTCTCATCCATTCAGTGAACTGGTGCTTCCTATGTTCCAGGCACTGTATTAGGCTCTGGGTGCCTAGATGAGTAAGGAGTTCTTTGCAGGAAATCACTCTCTCATGCCCTAGAACTTTGTAGATTGGCAAAAGATGTCTTAATTAAGCAAATTATAGTTAACAACCTCTCCAATACAATAGGCATTATAGAAAATGTCAAACTGACACATAAGAACAAGTCCTTGAACAGACTTGTTCTTTTTCCTTCTGCATTAAGATTTTTAAAAATGGTATTTTAAGGGAGAAGGCTTTCGTATTATAGATTTTGAGTTATAACGCAGACTCGGAGACTTACTAATTTCTGACCTATGCAGAGTTGCTGAGCTTCAGTTTCTAGAGACAAATTGTAAGTCACCAGCCCAATGCCAGGAACATATAGTAGACACTCAATGAATGCTTACCTTTTATTTTCCTTTGTAATTTTATGATTCTGACAAGAAGAAAATGTGCTTGTAGAAGTGTTTGCAAGATGGAGCAGTAGTATCTGATCTATTAATGCAGGCAATGATTTTTACTGAATATAGGACTTAATCTGACATTTAATTTTTTGCCAATATTATTACTCAGTTATTTGGGTTAATACAGTGATAATTATGCTTCTGTGATTGAAAATTGATTGGATTTGATTGATTTGTCTGAATTACTAAACTTCTTTTAACCTTGCTATACCAAACACAGATCCATTTTGTTTGTATTTCATTACTATTATGCTTGTTTTATTCATTGCTAAGTCCCTGACACCCAGTAAGTGTTCCATAAATATTTATGTGATGAATGAATGGTATTATCTATAGAGGTTATAAAATATATATGTATATATTTTAATTGTTTTGTTTCATTCTAAGCTTTTTAAACCCATTTTAAATCTGTAGATAATAAGTGGCTTTTAGGTCAAGAAGGGAGTGGGAAGATATATTAAAACCACCTGCCATGCTCTGAAACGAACAAAAAAAATCACAGACCATTATTTCTACAAACGTTAAATGCAAGCCATTCTGCTCAAAAGAAAAGAGAAAAATTGTTAGTGGTTAGAAAAGAGGAAGTCTCAGAGTGGGGACTAAAGCTGTGTGCCTGACAGCAAGCCAGGACCAAATTAGGACAGAAGGGCCTGGGGTTTCAGTGTCTGCTCAGGAGGTGGAGCTGACTGTGTGCTGGCCACAGCGTGGGGCCGGGGGGGACCACCAGGGGAAAGCTGCGGGGGACCTTATAGGGAGTGGGGGCCTGAATTAGTTCCACTCGGTGAGAAGGAAGAGTCACCATGAAGGATTGGCTCCTGGCCCACATCCCTTACATGGGGTTCCAAATGACACAATTTGTGTAGAGCAGGATCCCCAAGGCTCTAATTTAAGCCCAAGTTTGGAGCCATGAAACCCAGAGGGCCAGACTGTGGCCCATCAAACTCATGCTAGTGGTTCCTCTCGGGAGAGGGAGGGGGAAAGGGCGGTGGTCAAAGAGGACTTCAACTTTATCTGCAGTATTTGTTGGGGAAAAAAACGAATATGAGAAGATGTTACCAATTTTCAATTATTGGTGAAAACATGGGTGTTTTTCTGTTATTCTATGTATTTTTCAGTCATTTTAATATGATAATTATTTTAAGAAGGAAATATTTTTTAAAGAAATAAGATAGCTTCCCAATCTTGTATAATAATTCTAGCAGCTTAGGTCTGTTTCCTATAGACTTCATTTGGTAGCATCATTAAAAAAAGAATAAATGCCAGTTAATAAATATAAATATATATTTCCTGTTTTTTGTAAGTATAATGAGTTACAGTCTGTTAAAAAGTACTCTCTTAGGATAAAAGTTTTAAAAAGTATGAAATCTAATCATTTTCTTTGCCTCGATCAATAGTGATAGCAAACTTGGAAGGTATTCAAACCCACAGGACTTCCTAAGCAATTCACATCATATGGCGTTTATAGTGAATGAGAATTGAAGCCAAAAGAAGCACTTAAATATTCTTGGACATTTACATGTGATTGTCAAGTAGACCTTATGTTGGCTGTGTGGTTTTGTGTCCGTGTGTGTGTTGCTTTAGATAAAAACTTTGAACTCTGTTCAAAAAGCAATCCAAATTTTTTCTTACTCAGTGATAATTGCTCAAGTGTAAATCTGGAACATTTATTTGCTGTAGATCTTCCTGAGAATTTCTATTGGGTGCAAGAATCAATATGCTGTTAATCTGTTAATATTCTATACAAAGAGCAATGTGTTTCTAATAGCAAGTGGTCACTTATGCTAATACTTCGGGATTAAAAAAGCTCTTACATCTTCTTGAATGCTAATTTGGAATAAGAGCAGCTTTATTATTCTGTCTCATATATTGTGCTTTCAGATGTGTTTTGTCTCTTAAAATATTACCTTAAAAGAACATTCTCTGTGAGAAAATATTCTTAAAAGAGTATTCCCGTGTGAGAAATAATCTCCCCTCAAAATGTCATTTTAAAAAATATGCTTTGAATCATCCTATTGCATCCCTGTTCATTTTTTGCTTTGGCTCACTGTATATTTGAAAGCAGCTAAATAGACCTTACTCAGATTTTCCAAAACAATTCTTTATTGGAAAAAGACCAGGAAGCAGAAACATAAATGTTTGGACCCAAAAATGTTCTTCCAAATTTTAAGAATTTGATAAAACTGGATGTTTAAAATAAACTTTTTTTCTTTTATACATTGAACTGGTTTTTCCATTGTAATTACTTGACATCTCATGTAAATGTATGTAGAGTCAAATTTTATAATTTTTATAAATTTGACTTGCTTGGATATTATATCCAGTCTTGGAACTTGTGATCTGGGATGACAGCCCAAGCTTGCTTCTAAGAGAGTGATTATCTATTCCTCTGTCACATACTACATTTAGGGTATGTGGATATGTTAATGTCTGCAGAGCATTTTGAGATATTCGGAGTAAAAGTTTATTAATTCCAGACTTGTGACCAAAGATGGAGATCGTATAAAATGGCCGTTGGGAAAACCAGAAGATAGAATTAGAAGAAGCATTTTAACCAAGGAGTGATGAGGAAAGTTGTGAGAAGTAGAAACAGAGAAGGGAATATAAACAGAGAGCTGGATCTGACATAATCCCAGGAATAGCATGTCTAGGAGTTCTAACGATAGCTAATAATGTTTTTAAATTTGTGTTATCAGTCATAATTGTGTTTGAAAAATTATACAAAGCACTGATAATACTAGTATTAGTGATGGGCTTGGGGTACATGCCGTTCTCCTAGAAATTTTAAAGCATGAGTATAGTTTTCGTGAAATAAGTGTGAGACATGGAGGCTTCTCTTCAGGCCATCACAACTGATAAAGGTGATTGTGTTAATAAACAGGAACGTAATTAGAAATGAGTCCTTTGAGATGAATTAAGTCACTTTGATTAATACAATTATTTTACTTACTGGATGCCTCAAGGTTAAACTCTAATGTACATCCCCAGATCACTTGCTAGAATTCTTGTCTGTCTGAAAACCAAATTTTGGAACTTAGTTCTCACATGGATTCATTATCCTGGTGTCCCGAAACCTAGCTAATCATCAGGAACAGCTGTGGAACTTAATGAAGGGTCCAGATTCATGGCCTCCACCCCAAACCGCTAACTCAGCATCTCTAAGATGGACATTGGGAATCTGGCTTGCTTTTATAAATTCTCCAGGTGTTTGAGAACCCTTGCATAACAGAGATGTGCATCAAATATTTAAAAAATTCATAACTTTGAGTAATTTATTAACATTTGGTATATGAATAAAACCTATCACTTAACTGTGTGTGTACTGTATACCAGATGTCGACATGGGTTTTCTTTATCTGCAGAGTAATGCTTCTAGGAACTAGAATAGAAGCATTACTATTCCCATTTTAAAAATTATAAGTTAATAAGCAGAGCAGGTCTGTAGCTTGTCTTACAGTTAGTAAAAGGCAGAGCTAGGATTCCAGCACAGTTCTGCATAACTCCAGAGCTTGTGAGCCTCTCAGAATAGCACAGATATAATGTTCTGCTTCCTTACAAATGTCCTGACCATGTGTATTAACTTTTGGTTCTGGCATATTTAGTAAGAAGAGCTTTATATTCTAAAAAGTCCCAACAGTGGGGGCTTCCCAGGTGGCGCAGTGGTTGAGAGTCCGCCTACCGATGCAGGGCACATGGGTTCGTGCCCTGGTCCGGGAAGTTCCCACATGCCGCGGAGCGGCTGGGCCCGTGAGCCATGGCCGCTGAGCCTGCGCATCCGGAGCCTGTGCTCCAAAAAAAAAGTCCCAACAATGTTTAGTGTGCCATTTAAGTATCATCACTGTTCTCTTGTGCTGTTGAGGATTTTGAATTGTGACATGGTACTAGAATTTTGTGCCTGTTTCTCATGATCTTTTAGCTGGTAGATTCTTTGAGATTTGTACTTTGATATTGACAGGGAGAAAAATTTGGAAAATATGCAATGTACTTTCTCTTTGCATATGAAAGAGAGAAGAAATATTGTATATTTTTAGGAGCCTAACATTCAATAAAGTATCCCAGTGGTAACCTCCTCTCTCTTTGCCCATTTCCTACTCTTCTTCCCGTGGTGGCTAGGTTTGGGTCCATTCCTCACAGTGCTAGGTTTGGGTCCATTCCTCACAGTGTAGGAGGTATACTTCGACTATGGGGAAGAAAGCTCACTTAGTAATGTTCTCTCATCCTTCTATGAGTAAAGACCACTCAGGCTTTTCTACAGCTAGGCAGAACTTTGAAGATTGGCAGAAGGGTTGAGACCTCCCTCATTTCTGGGTAATACCTTTAGGTTTCCAGCAGCTCATTTCAATTTTTGTTCCCATGGTCCATTCTGTGTAAGGTTATTTGCAAATTTGATGTAATCTCTTTTGTATTGTAACAAACCACAAACCAAGAATTTCCTAATGTGCATTCCTTACAGAAAGGCAATGCTGTGAATAAAAATCCTGTCAGAAATAAGTCATCATGATCAGGCTTCATAAAAGCAATCAAATCTACTCATCCTTTAACATCAGTGTCCTGAAATGTGAAATCAGAAGGGGTGATAAGAAGATGCAGGAAAATTGAAATGAAGAAATTATGCTTGCTCATGAAGGAAAGGCACTCTTTAGATCTTTAGATAGATCATCCTGCATCTATGTCCAGGATTGCGTCGTTTAGATTTTTATCTCTCTGCTTCATGCTGTGCACCAAGTAGACATGGACAATTCTGTGTATTAGAGGAATGAAAATGCTTTCTGGCAATCGGGCAGCCGTGCTGGGGAAGTGCATTTCGCATTCACTTATTCACTCTCCCAAAGTCATTGTCAGGCTAATTTCATACAAGCTGATGTTTACAGTTTGGGGAGGAGGGGAAAATATTTTGGCTAATGTGTGCTGGCATCAGTGGCTTAAATCCCAGTCAGTTGAGGTACTCTTCTTGCTTAGCAAATGCCTGCTTATTTTCTGGTCCAGCTGAAAAAATGCTGAAGGTTGTCTTGCAGATTGGATTGGGAAAAAAGTCTCCATCTTTGAAGCGAAAACCCTTCTGAGAACTAGCACAGTATATGTGTGGTTAAATTACATGTGTCTCTCATATAAATATATAAACTTAATGGAATAACAGTCAGATTTCTGTGTGAAAGAGGAACAGAAATAGCATTTATTTATTTATTTATTTTTTGATGTGGACCATTTTTAAAGTCTTTTATTGAATTTGTTACAATATTGCTTCTGTTTTATGTTTTGGTTTTTTGGCCGCAAGGCATGTGGGATCTTAGCTCCCTGACCAGGGATCGAACCCGCACCCCCTGCATTGGAAGGCTACGGCTTAACCACTGGACCGCCAGGGAAGTCCCAGAAATAGCATTTAGATTGCAGCCTGGTTGTGTGGCATATATAATAGAGCTTCACCCCACCCACCTCCAGGCTATCAGTATAGACTTTTCTTTTCTTGGTCAAATTTTTGTATCACATGAAAGTTCAATATTTTGAAAGAATAAAGGACTTCCCCTTCTCTGGCCTTCTTCCATGTCCTGATCTAACCTTTGGTAATATTTCTTCTTTAAGGATCTGTACTCTGGCATCGTTTGAATTACAGAGCAGAACAGTTCAGCTTAAAATGCTCAAGAATAGAAAGAATAGAATAATAAAGTGTGAAAATGTCAACTTTTCAGAAATAGATGCAAACGTTCACTTCTCCATGATCACAGTTGAAATTAGCAAAATAAATGGAAAGTATTGCTCTTTATTTTGTTCCTTTTCAAGAAACCTAACCACTGCATAGAGATAAAAAGATGTATAAAGATATAGTTATATTACAAGCCAGAATATGATGAAGAAAAACTATAAAAATGTTCAAGAATATAGGAGATTACAGAAGGTAAATATTCATCTTAGGGGGCCTCCTTTCCAGAATCAGGGTGGATAATATACAATAAAAATTTTCCACACAATGTAGTAGAAAGCTGGATAAAGTATAACAAATATGTTTTAAAATACATAGTTGATCATGCAAGAAAGTAAGGTAAATTTACGAATAGCAGAGGATTAAACAGGAAGTTTGAAACCAGAATGAACTGACACTCAGCATAAAGCTATCTTGGGGAAATAAACTGCTCTCAGTAACTGAGAGTGTTGAATTCTAATGGGTGCACTTGTCAAAGCTTTGGGCCAGTGCAAGGTGGAGAAATGTATCCCTATATAAAGCCAGAATCCTTCGAAAGCTACATATTCAGTAAGTGAAGGGGTGGATTACAAAAACAAACACAAAAGAACTTTCAATTACCAATAAAGGAAGAAGACAAGGAAATTCACTGAGTCTCAGTGGGTGAAAATCCCCTTGTAAAAGCTGGTGACTGCAGGCGTGTCCTTATAGCGCAATTTGGAGACCCCCAAGTGAAGATACTGACTTTAAGTGGTGCTGAATTGGTAGTTCCCCAGAGTTCCCAGTAGAAAAAAAAAATCTTACTAGGTCCAGGAGGAATGCACTACTACATATGACTTGCAGGATTCACACAGAAAAAGCTCAGAAAAACATGAACTAGCAATACAAGAGCAAGCTTACACGGAAAAACAAGCAACCTTGCTCTTGTTTGCGCAAGAACAATTTGACTCCAAAGACTTCAGATACTGGATTTGCTATAGCCAAGATAAAAATTTTAAAATATTTAAGTAAATTATATAGAAATTTAATAACCGTAGCAAGGAAAAGGGTATTATAAAAAAAGACTGACAAATGTAAGAACCAAATACAACTTCTAGAAATTAAAAACAACTTATTAAAATGAATTTTCCATTGAGTGGGTTACACAGGTAAGATATAGCTGAAGAGAATTAATTAGATATAAGATAAATCTAAATATATTTCCCAACGTGCACCAGAGAGAAATGGAAACATGGAAACTATGAAAGAGAGATTAAGGAACATGAAGAATAAAATGATTTAGTGCAATAAACATCTCAGTATTTTAGAAGGTGAGAATTTAGGAAAGGCAATGAAAGACTTTAATCCTCAATTCAGAAAACAGAACAAATCCCAAAGAGGACAAACTAAAAGAAATGCACACCATGAATAATTATAATTAAAATATGCAGAATATCAGAGGCAAAAATAAAATCTTAGAAAGACAAGATGGATTATCTACAAAGGAGTGACAATTAGACCAAGAGCTGACTTCTCAATAACAATAATGGAAGCCAGAAGACAGTGTAATAGTGGCTTTCAAATTTTGAGAGGAAAAAACTGTCAACTTATATTAGCATACTCAGAAAACTAACCTTCAAGACTAAAGGGGAATCTATGACATTTTCAAGCAAACCAAAACTTGAAAGAGTTTATCACTAACAGTCTCTTGTAATTAATATTTTTCTGAAAGAGGAAAAATAATCCCAGAGCAAAAGTCTGAGATGCAGGAATAGGGAACAAAGAAATCTGTAAACTTGTAGGCAAAGCTAAACAAGCATGTTATAAAGTGTATAATTTTCGAAGTTTAAAAAAGACAAACTATCGTGGTAGTCAGAATAATGAACTCCTAAAGATGTCCATGTCCCAATCCTTGGAATCTGTAAACATTAAGTTATATGGCAAAGGGAAATTTAGGTTGCAAATGGAACTAAGGTTTCTGATCAGCTGACTTCAAAATAAGGAGGTTATCCTGGATTATCTCCAGGACCCAATATAATCAAAAAGGTCCTTGAAAGTGGAAGAGGGAGACAGAAAAGAGAGTCAGTAAGAGGGAGATGTGACTATAGGTAAAGTAAGAGTGAATGTAATGTGAGAAGGACTTGACCAGCCATTGCTGGCTTTGAAGACAGAGGAAAGAAAGGGCCATGGACCAAGGAATATGGGTGGCCTCTACGAGCTGACAAAAGCAAAGAAAAAGATCCTACTCAGAGCCTGTAGGAGGGGATGCAGATCTGGCAGCACCTTGATTTTAGCCTGATGGGATCTGTGTTGGACTTAAGCTCCCCAGAACTCTAAGATGATAAAATTTTTATTAAGCTCCTAAGTTTGTGAAAATTTGGTATAGCAGCAATAGAAAACTAATACAGATACCAATAATATAAAGGAAAGGAGGAAGGCATTTGAAACAAAAGCATTTTAAGATGTGCTTTTTTGCAGAAAGGTAGAAACCCTGATTAATTTGTTAAATGAAGTATGCATATTAAACTTCTATGAGCAACCACTGAAAGAATAGATAAGCTATATAATTTCCTAACCATAGAAGGAAAATATATATAAAAGATTCTAAAAGTGATCATGGATGGAGAAAATAAGAAACAATGAAAGCAGAATGAAGTGGAAATTACAAAATAAGATGGTAGAAATAATTACAAATACATCAGTAGTGATCATAAAAATATAAATATATTAAATTCACCAGTTAAAAGAGATGATCAAACTAAGTGAAAAATCAGAGTCCAGCTATTGCTGTTTACAGGTGACATGCCTAAAGTGTTTGATCATTTCAAACTTTTATATACCTGATGGCATACCTTTGAAACACCCAAAGCAAGCCTTGACAAATTGCAAAGAAAACTTAACAAGTTTACCAACATAGTAGGAGGTTATAACATACTTCTTAATGACTAACAATTCAAGCAGAAAAATTCAGTAAATTGAACAACATAGTTAACAAGCTAGATCTAATAAACGTATAAAAAAGCCAGCAACCGAAAATAAAAGAACACATGTTGTATTCTCAACCACACATTAAACATTTTATAAAATGTTACCATTTATATTCATACATAGATCATAATAAATATAAAATATTATAGTATGCAGAATTGATTACCTGATCAACTGAAATTAGTAATCAACAAGACAATTTGAATAAACTTATTCATTTGGAAGCTAGAATTTAAAAATTCATAATTAGTTTATGAGTTAAGGAAGAAATTATAAAGAAATTTAGGAAGCGCTAAGAACTGTACAGTGTTATAGACACTCGGTATTGAAATTTCAGAGACAGAGCTAGACCATTAAATGCTTGCATTAGGAAAGAGGAAAGCCTGGATAGTAATGAGATAGACATTCAGATTAAGAAATTTCAAAACGAACAATGGAAATTGCCCAGGGGAAGTTGAAAGAATTAATAAAGGTAAGAACAGAAATTAATTGAATCTGTGACAAAGGAGAGGAGAACAAAGCCAAAGCTGTTTTATTAAAAGAAATACTGATAAGTAGATAAAGCTGTAATAAATTTGAGCCAAGGAAAAATAGGAAATAAAAAACACAAATAATATTAAAAATAAAAAGTGCAACATAGCTACAGAAACAGCAGAGATTTACTGTTTCATAATGTAATCCTAAAAAACAACTTTATGGCACTATATTTTAAAAATTAGGGGGAAAAATCCCTAGAAAGATATAGCTTATAAAACTGACTCAGAAAGAAGTAGAAGGCCTAAATAGAATTATAAGTAATAGGGAAACTGAAATCAGTCATATGACAGAGATTGGCTGGATGCTCAGCAAGGCCATTTCCTTTCCCTAGAAATACATCTGCCTTTGAGTTAGGTTGAATCCATAAGTCTGGTGCTAGCTGGTAGAATGAGTACAAAAATGAGTATAACACAGGACTGTCACCCAAAATCTTTCTTAGGGTTCTTGGCTTGCTTTCACTTGCAGCTGAAGGCAAAAAAAATTTTAGATGGTAGAGCCATGCAATAGAAAAAGCTGAAAGAGAGCTACCCAGGAGAGGCACTAGACCAACATCCAACTGCTACACGAGTGAGGAAAGACAAAGAAACCTTCTGTGTGGGAAGCAACTGATATTTAGGGAGTGTTGACAGTAGCTGCTGTTATAATCCTCCCCACCGAAAAACACACAAACACATCTCAGATAATTACACAGACAACTTTGACCAATGTTCAAGGATCACCTAATTCCAATCTTACATAAATTATTCCAGAGAATAAGAGAGTGATGAGGCTAAAATAACCTTAATACCAACACCAGAAGAAAACTGTATGAGAAAAGAATAATATGATTTGTGAAATAGATGGAGAAATTCTAAACAACATAATAGCAGATTGAATCCAAACAAAATATATTTGTGTTTATACACATGAACAAAATCATTCATCATTTAACAAATATTTTTGAGCCAGTATGTGCCAAGCAGCAACATAACAACTTTAGACACATCAGAGAACAGGTACACAAAGATCTCTTACAGTCTAGCAGAAAGAAAGAAATGAGAATCTGTAAATAACAGAGTTCCTAGTATCAGCCTTGACTGAGACAGTGTTTTCCTTACTGCTGCCCAAGATTGCCTTAGTTCTCTAAAACCACATCTTACTGATGACTCATGCTGAGTTTATAGTTAAAAGGAATTCCCCAAATTTTGTTTCACATGAGCTGTTACCAGGTCTCTTTCCAATGAAGTTATTATGACATATATCAGATATACAAAACATCAAAAAAAGGATAAAATAATGATACCCAGATATCCACCTCCAGCTTAAAAAAACGAAACTTTAAACTTCCAGTTGGACCCCCTGTGTACTGCTCTCTGCTTCTGTTTCCTTCTCTCCACGCAGAGCTACCTCTAACCTAAATTTATTTCCATTTTTACTACGTATTTATGTGTATTTTCAAGCAATAGAAAGTATTATTCGCATATTTTAAAGCCTTATATAAGTATGTTTGGGGCATGTAACAAATGCTATTTGTCTAGAGGGTTTTTAGCGTGAGATAAACACTATCTACCAAGGTAAGCCAGGAAAGGTAATTCGCAAATTTGGTAAAACCAAAATGCAAAAGGATAACAATTATTTGTTCCTTACAAGAGCACCTGAATAAAAGGACTTTAAATGTTTAATCACAACTATAAAAATATAAACTATATAAAAATATAATAAACATAATAGCCACAATTTACGGAGTGCCCGTAAGGGCCTGCATCCTCTCTAAACTCCGTGTGGATTATTTTATTTAATCTTCACAAAGACAGCTATGTTTTAGGCCTTCTTAATGACCTTCAAAAATGTTTCATAATTATATCTGTAAAGACCATGCTCATTTTTTAGATTCCTAAGTACTTTCTGATTCATTATGATAAATGATTATCACAGTATATTGTCATTTCGTTTTCTATTGTTGTTGTTGATTTCTGTTGATGTAATGGATCCCTACACTGATATATATACTGATATATATCCAGCCACCTTGTTGAACTCTAAAATTCACTGTATTGATTCTAACGATTCTTTGGTAGATCCTCTTGGGTTTTCTATAGATACAATTATATTTTCTGCAACAAGTGACAGTAATGTTTCTTTACGATCTTTGTATTTTGTACTTCTTATTCTATTCCTACTGAGATGAATAGTACCTCCAGTTAAATGTTAATTGAAGTAGCAGGTGTATAGAGGGTGTATTAGTTTGCTAGGGCTGCCGTAACAAAGTACCACAAACTGAATGGCTTAAATAACAGAAATTTATTATCTTACACTTTTGGTTGTTAGAACTCAAGGTGTTGACAGCGATGGCTGTGAGGACAGGTTTTCTTCCAGGATTCTTTCCTTGGCTTGTAGATGGCTGTCTTCATATTAACACTCTCCTTGTAAAAGTGTCTGTCCCCAAATTTCCCCTTTTTAATAAAGATACCAGTCATGTTAGATTAGAGTCCACCCTAATGACCTCATTTTAAGTTGAGTGCTTCTGTATAGACCCTATCTCCAAATAAAGTCACGTTCTGAGGTCCTGGGAGTTAGGACTTCAATTAACTTGGGGGCACGGACACACAATTCAACCCATAACAGAGAGCATCCTTGTCTTATTCCTGATTTTAAAAGGAATACTGCTAACATTCACTTTTAATTGCATTTGTTATAGACTTTATCAGCTAAGAAAGTTCCCTTTAGTCTTTTATTTGTCAAGACTATTCCTCATACACAGTCTTTTAATTTCTGCTGCGGAGCCAGGACATCAAGTAAGCCATGTGACTCCAGCACTCTTGCTGTGAATGCTGTCCTAGCCTGGCTCTCCACATTAAGCCCCCACTTGGCTAAAAATGAAGGCACAAGAGATGTTTACTTGGGAAATATCAATAGGAAGCAGTGGTTAAAAAAATAAAAATTAAAAAAAAAAGCAACAGGTAAAAGAAAAAAAAAGGAAGCAGTGGTAGCAATATGAATTTCAGACAAAATAAAATTGAAGCAAACAGCTTCATATTATCCTATGACTAAACAGGGTCTTCCCAGACCAGGGCTCTAACCCATGTTGCCTGTATCGGCAGGAGGATTCTTAACCACTGCACCACCAGGAAAACCCAGCATTGCCCTTTATTAATGGTAGGCATCTGGGCAAGTCATTTAGCCTTCCTACGCCTCAATTTACTCTTGAAAGGGGGGATGATAGTATTATCTACCTTCTAGGGGTACTACTTGTAATTATTAAGAGGGTCCACTACGTGAAGTGCTTAGAGCAGCCTGTTAGGTAATGTGGGAAAAATTTTACCTGTTATCAATTTTATTACCAATGATTACTCTCAAGGTTTATGACAGCAACTCTGAAATACGTAACTAATTCCACACCCTAGGAAGATATGTGGAGTGTCCAGTTCATTCGCAGAAGCTGTTAAGATCTTTGTTCTATGTAGTTTTTTTTTCTTCAAGGAAGAGAGAATCAATAATGTTATGTCACAAAAATGTGGACTTCCTGTTAAGTACATTTGCACCAGCCCTGGGACTGGGTATTCCTTCTTGGGCGGCATCATTCCTCTCCTAAAATTGCTGCTCCACTCTGTAAATTTCTCTACTAGTCAGTTTCCTCTCCTCCCTCTGAGGTTCTGCTTTCTCAGAACTTGGCTTATGGATACAGCTTCATTGATCCCCCTCCCTACCCCACCACTCTTTTTCTTCCACAGTATCCTTCATCATCTGTTTGAGCCTTCTTTTAGTTCATATTCCTAAGAAGGGAATATGATTGGCTCAGGTCATCATATTCTGCCCTTCTTCAGGTATTTCGGAGAAAGAGTCACAGTTACCAAGTATGATCACCTAAATCCCAGGAGCTGTGGCTGGGACAGTTCCCTAAGAGTGTGCTGTGATGAGCGGGCAGTAATTTATGTCTGTATGAAAATATGTATGTCAAAAAAGCGACAGAAGTAGCACATAAAACATCAGATTCATTTTGCTTAAGGATATGAGTGGAATATTCCTCAGTAGAATCATGATCTATGTGAACGTTGTCCCTGCGGTTGTGCAGTGCACAGCAGCTTCACGTGGCAGTCCTGCCCACAAGCCAAGACCCAACATCGTATTTACTGGGTGGGCCAAAAAGTGCCTTCGGTTTTTTAAGTAAAGATAAAACACACGTTTTTCATTTTCATCAAGAACTTTATTGAACAGTGTATTCACCCTTCTGTTCCACTACCTTCTGCCATTTTTCAGACAACTTCATAATTCTGTCTTCCCAAAACTTTTTATCTTTTTGAGCAAAGAACTGTTCCAGGTGCCTTTTACAGTCTTCCAGGGAATTGAAAATTTTTCCATTAAGAGAATTTGTAAAGACCAAAATAAATGGAAATCCGAAGATGCCATGTCTGGTGAATACGGCGGATGAATCAGAACTTCCCAGCCTAGCTGAAATGGTTTTTGCCTGGTTGTCAAAGAAACATGCGGTCTTGTGTTATCCTGATGGAAGATTATGCATTTTCTGTTGAGTAATTCTGGATGCTTTTCACCAAGTGCCACTTTCAGTTGGTCTAATTGGGAGCAGTACTTGTTGGAATTAATTGTTTGGTTTTCTAGAAGGAGCTCATAATAGAGGACTCCCTTCCAATCCCACCATATACATAACATCACCTTCTTTGGATGAAGACTGGCCTTTGGTGTAGTTGGTGGTGGTTCATTTCACTTGCCCCACGATCTCTTCCATTCCACATTGTTGTACAGTATCCGATTTTCATCACCCATCACAATTTCCTTTAAAAACAGAACGTTTTCATTATATTTCAGTAGAGAATCACATGCAGAAATACAGTCAGGAAGGTTTTTTGACTGGGAGAGGCCACAACGGTGAGAGGCCCGCGTATCCCCCCCCCCCCACACACACACAAAAGAAAATCATACATTTGAACCACTATGAATCTAGCCTAAAAAAAACCAAAGAAGTATATCAAGACTTGTATATATGATCCTATTTTTATTTATGAATTAAATCAGGAATAAATCATTATGTTCAGTGATAGAATAATCGAGAAATAAATTATAATGCCATGTGATAGAAGTTTTAGAATACTATTTAGTGACAGAGAAATAGTATTTACTGAAAGAAAAAGCAGGATACATTTGCTTTATACGGTGTATACTGTAGACTTTTTTGGCATTTGAAAGTGTAACAACTGATTATTTAACATTTGACTTATTTGTGAGGGACTTCTATGGTCCATGATTTAGAGTATGTTTTCATTTGGGGAAACTACATGTGAAAGATTTCAGCTTCTTTTCTCGTCTGTGATTGTTTTTATGTCTCTTTAACTGTCCATCAACTCATTTGTTTTTATGTCTCTACAAAAAGAGTCCTAAATTCTTTGATATCAAATACTCAACAGATGTGAATATTTAACATATTTTGCTTTTTCTCTAGTATATCATCATCCGCAACCACCATCTCCCTTGCAGGTTAGGGTTAGAGGTGCTGGCTTGGAGAGAGAGCATTAGGCTGACAGAATTTGACTGTTATGAATGCAAGAGACCACTGATGGCGCAGCGCCCCAGACCAAGTCACTGAGGGTGTGACTGCTTGGGATATGGGCAAACAACTGTCCCTGCAGAGTGCTCTATTTTAGCTTTTTTTTTTTTTCTTTCCAGTACGCGGGCCTCTCACTGCCGTGGCCTCTCCCGCCGCGGATTACAGGCTCCAGATGCGCAGGCCCAGCGGCCATGGCTCACGGACCCAGCCACTCCGTGGCACGTGGGATCCTCCCGGACCGGGGCACGAACCCGTGTCCCCTGCATCGGCAGGCGGACTCTCAACCACTGCGCCACCAGGGAAGCCCTGGAGTGCTCTATTTTAAAGCACAGCAACAAAAGGAATAAAAGAAGTCTCCAGGACTTCCCTGATGGCACAGTGGTTAAGAATCTGCTTGCCAATGCAGGGGACACAGGTTTGAGCCCCAGTCCGGGAGGATCCCACATGCTGCGGAGCAACTACGCCTGTGCGCCACAACTACTGAGCCTGTGCTCTAGACCCTGTGAGCCACGACTGCTGAGCCTGCGTGCCACAACTACTGAAGCCTGTGCACCTAGAGCCCATGCTCCACAACAAGAGAAGCCACTGCAATGAGAAGCCCACGCACTACAATGAAGAGTAGCCCCCACTCGCCACAACTACAGAAAGCCCGTACGCAGCAAGAAAGACCCAATGCAGCCATAAATAAATAAGTAAATAAATAATTAATTTAGAAAAAAAAGAAAAAGAAGTCTCCAAAGCCAAGGTCTCTTACTCATTATTCCAAATCCATTATAGTTATATAATGGATATAGCCAATCCATTATAATCTCAGGGCTATATTAGGAAGCAAATCAGTTTTTTATGAATAATTAATTTGGGTGAAATTGAGGTCAGAAACACTTTGAAATCTACATGAAAGCTAAACATTCCTTACCAGCTAGTTAGCCTCCCTAATTCCACCTCAGACTTGCGGTCTCAGTTGAATGCCATTTCTTCTAAAAAGCCACCTTTTACCCCCAAGGGAAATTATTTTCCCTTCTCACACTCTCTAGTAGCACCCTACTTTTCTTCTGTCACAGCACTGGTTTGGAGATCAAATAGCCTGCATTCAAACCCTGTGCCCCTGTATACCCCTGTATGGGCAAAGTTGTTGACTCTCTAAGTCTCAGCTTTCTCATCTATGATACCTACCTCATATGGAAATTGGGAAGAATACATGAAATCATTTATTTAAAGCACTCGATGTATTACATGGTACCTGGTAAGCATTTAGGCAATGTAAGCCATTTCTGTGATAGGAATATATCTGTTCATATGCACGTTTATTTGTTTAATATTTTATCTCCGTGAAGGCAGGCAGGGGCCATGTCAGCTTTGTGCTCTAGTTTATACCTTGCACCTAGCACACCGCCTGCCACCTAGAAAACACAAACAAATGTTTGATGAATGAAGAATGAATGAGCCAAGATTGGAATGAACCTACCTTAAATTTTAGGATCAGCCATTTGTGTAAGATGAAATCTTTCATCTTCTTGGTCATAAGCTTTCAGTTTTATTACTTACACCTCCTATCTTCATTGAGACCCAAAATGTGCATAGAATGAAGAAAGGGTGGACATAATGCTGTTATTTAATGGCTCCCAGTTTCTGCCATGGTATCTTGGACAGACCTATTCTCGGAATTTGAAGCTGGGGTAGGTGTTTGGTCTCATAAATTCTGTTCATTTATAAGAGCGTAAAACTTTGGTTTTAATGGGAGATGACCTTATTATTTGGAGTGACAAATGACTAGGAGGCATTAGGACTGAAAAACCAACTGAAGATGAAATTAGTATTGTTCAAGTAGGATCATAGAACGCACTTAAATATTTTGCTTGTGTTTTTCTGATGATCAACCTCATATGAGCTCATTTAGAAAGAATATAACATGTAAAGAGGAAGAAAAAACTATACATACTCCCTTATCCAGAACCAACCAGTGTTCAGCTTTTGGTGTATTAATTTCCTTTCAGTCTAGAATAAAATATTTTTAGCACTAAGAGAGCCCTGAGAATGCATCTAAGGCTCATTCTAAGTTAAGTCTCCTATCTCCCTGTCTGTTGTCCTTTCTAGTATTTCGTGCTGCCTTATGAAAAGAATGAAGGAAAGAACAAGTTGGGGAAGATAAATCAGGCTGGAAATATGGAAAGCATAAAATGATAAGAAAGAAAACACAACCTTCCAACATTTTAGTGTCACAGGAACTTGAATTTGTATAGAGTTTGAACTCCCCTCAATTAGAACCCACTGGTAAATGATTATAGAATTAAAAATCCGAACTATGTCACAGCAATCAAACCAACCAAATATCCTGCCCATTCCCCTCATTCCCACCAAAGTGATCTATGAGAATGACCTGCTCAATTTATACTACATCTTGATTGGTAAGTTCTTAGGTGAAAAACACTGGAGACAAATTTAGTTATCTTGCTTTTTTATATTTACATGATATTTCATGAGCAAGTAACAAAGCCTTTGATTCAGACTTAAATGTTCAATTGGTTGGCCATTTGAGATGAAGTGATTTTAGAAGATGTAAGATAAAGTGATTGTGGTAAATAAGCATGGATCATACAAACAATTATTTCCATAACAGCAGTGACTGGAGAAGTAAAAGATCAGAAAAAACAAAAATGTTTTATAATAAAACTTAGTTAAATAAATTATTGAATTTTGATAAAATACAGTGATATCACTGAATGTTTAATAGCATAGGAATATCACAATATTTGAATTAAAAAGCTATAATAAATTACTATGTGCAATATGATTCTATTTGTGGAAAAATGTATTGTTACTTGGAAAAGAGACTGGGAGAATACACATCCAAATGATAAGCAGAGTAATGGAATCATGGTGATTTTCATTACTTACATGGGATCACATGGGATCATTTGTGCTTTTTAGTATTTGCCAGATTTTCTACAATGAGTATATATTTCAGTAGATTGTCCTATTCAGACAGGCTGACATTCTGAACTCAGTTGAGCCATCAGGCATTCTTCACCCAGAGTGCTTGGGCTCCAAGAAGGTCCATGGATAGGTGTCAAAGAATTTGTGAATCCCATGACTTGCTGTGCACGATGTTGTGTGTGTGTTTGTGTATATATTGTTCTTAGAAGAGGATCCGTATTTCACCAAATTGTCAAAGTGGTCTGTGACCCTCCAGGCCTAAGGAAAAAACTGCTTTCCAACAACCTGTTCTAAATCCTGTCATAATGACATTTCAAAGTAGGTGTCTCCACACTTCTTATTTCAAAGACCGTGTTTATAAACTCTTTGGCCAAGTAGGCCTTTCTCATTAAATTTTAGTGTTCTCTGTGTATTTGGAGCAAAGCCAGAATATTCATGGGTGTAAATAAAATTAGCATTTACTGGAAACTATAACAGAAAATGTAAGTTATCTACTGTGTGATAACTATATCTTTAATCAGAATTCTAATATTCAATATAGCTTGACTCCTATAAGAATCAAAATTTCATGTTACCACTTAAAAGCATAATGACTTAATTATTAATCTTTCTTATTAAATACGTTTTGAACCATTACTACTGAGGAAGCATTCAACTTTGCTCCCTCTTGATTTTTATTTAAATAACCATATGACGATGACTTTACAAGACTTCAAATGATCTTCGGCTGATAGTGATAAAATCCTAAACTGATCTTTATAAACTTAGTTGTATTTCCCTCTTGTGAATGGAGATAGAGAGGTACTCAGAGCTGCCCTGTGCTTCTTGTTCGAGGAGGCTAAAATCTTATGGGGGCAGTGCCAGCACCACCAGCATATATGAAACCCTGAAGGACATTAGTTTGTTTTTTGTTCAAAATTTAAGTTTCTTGAAATATTTTTTCACTTTGTTCTTACACTTTCATTTTGGATAATTATACACACAGACTCACAAAATACTTCTTTCATTCATTAACTGATGAGTTGCACTCTGGCTACAAAGACCACATCATAAGTACTTACTAAAGTTATAAGGAAAAAGAAGTGGATTCATTTTTAATTTATTATTCAATAAAATTATTATTTCCCATTTGGGACAGATACAGAATTTGTGGCCTTTTTGAAATACCAACCTGCGGCCTCATTTCTGTCCAGAGAACAGTACAGCCTTTTTGAGTCTGACCCTACAAAGTGTTTTGTTTTATTTGCTTTTTAATTCCAGGGTTGATCTTGCAGTCTTTACACACACTGTTTCATGGTGAACATTGGAAACTTGCCTCCATAGTCTTTGGGGGAAGAAGGTGTGTGGTGGTTCTCCTTTTTTAAAAAAAAGTTCTTCCCAATACAAAGCAGCCAGTTTGGATTTTGAAGAATTTTGTCTAAAACTTTGACATTTTGTGGATTTTTGCACATTGCAATGTCCCCTTCACTAACCCGTTGATGAGGAAGGATGGTGCTGCCTTGCTGTGACACACTCACTTCCTGTTTCTATTTGGTGACTGGCCAGGCCCTACAGTAGACAGCACTAAAGTTTTTGGTATAAATCTTTAACTCTTAAAGATTAAAAATGCTGTTCTAATTGACATCGATCTAAGAATTAGTCCCCCAGGTCTATAATAAGGATTATGATCAGAGGATTCTGATTAGGCCACTAGGAATAGCAAGGCAGAAAGGCAGAAACCAAGGATCTGAGAACATATGGAAGAAGAAGTTTCTTTAAAGATACTGCTTGTAATTTTGCTGTGTTTGGCAGGATAAGTTTTAAGAGTAGAAATAGTTCAACTTTTCAACTTTAAAGAAACCTTTTAAACTTTTTCCTAAGCTTTAAACTTTTGAAAATCTGAGACACAGGGAATCAGAAGCAATGTATGGAAAAGGCATACATTTGGTTAATATATTCCATTATATGTTAAATGTAGTTTCCAACTACTGATTTCAATAGATAGAAAATTACTATAGTGTTCAAAATAAAATGGGATCAATATCATGTTATAATCATAACAAACAATAGCATATAAATTAATATCAGTTAATTAATATCAGTAATTAATCAAAATTATTATAATTTTCGCTGTCATGGAATATTGCAAAAATCTTTTCAATGGAAATATGTCTCTTTCCTATAGACTCATGAACCATGGAGATGAGGTTCTAATGCCCTTCATACTTTGCCCAACCGTATCACTAAACATCCCAGACTCTTCTAAGTGAATTCCACCTAACAAGAGAGTACTCATCTTTCATTGTCACAGTCAGCTGACATCCAGGAAACACTCCAGCATTTCTCTATAGCTTCTGTATGGAAGCACACATCTGCTCTTCATTCTTCCTGACAGTACAATGACTTCAACACTACTCTTTGTTTTTCTTCCAACTCTCTGACCTTACCTCTATCTTTACAAAAAGCACGATTTCCATCTCCATTCTGTTTAGCCACTCTCTCATCATAACTCTCATCATCATTTAGAACTATTTTATTGCTAATACCCCAAACTCTAACATTCCCCCCCCCCCACAGAGGTTTTTTTTTTTTTTACTCTACTTATTTTCTTACCTCTGCTGATCAATTGGTTATCCCTCTTTTCTACTTCAGTTCCTTAATGATCCTTCAATCTTCTAGTTCAGTGGCTCTCAAACCCTAGTGTATATCAGAATTGCTTGTTGAAACATAGGCTGTGAGCCTCACCTCCAGAGTTTCTGATTCCATGGATCTGAGATGGGGCCTGAGAATTTGCAGTTCTAGCAAGTTTCAAGTGATGCTGATGCTGCTGGTCTGGGAACCACCCTCTGAGTCACTGTTCTTGTTCGGTAACCAAACTCTTATTCTATCAGAGAAATAAGTGGTTAAGAGCAGGATCTTTGTAATCAAAGAGACCCAAGCTCAAATTCTACCTCATCCATTTTCAATATTTTAAATTCTTTAAAATTTTAGGTAATCTCTTGGGTAAAAAATTTGGTATCTCACTTAGTCAATTGGAATATTATTTTATTCCATCATTACCAGTATGGCTGAGCATGTTTTTTAATATTATCATTTGTTTGCCTTTCGTTTGTGTGAGCTGACAATCAGTCTCACATCTGTTTGTCTCTTTCTCAGTGATTGATAGGAATTTTTATACATTCTGGGTGCCAATCCTTCATTTGTTACTATACAATAATTTTATTTTATTGCAGTCTGTTACTTGTGTTTCAACTATGTATATGGTATCTTTTTAATATAATCAAGGTCATCAGTCTTTTACACTATCATTTTTTGGCTTTTGTTTACTATTTAATAAGGCCTTTTCTACCCTGAGGTCATGAACTGATACTACTGTCTTCTTTTGATGCTTTTCAGGTGTAAACACTTTTTATTCTTTATTTATACTTGCTGAAATTAATTTTTCCATATATTGTAATGTAGGTATCTAATTTTTATTTTATCCTTATTAATGGTCCATCTTTTACCATTTTTTGAAACGCTGCCCCTTTCATTTATCAATACCATTATATGAATGAGTCTGTTTTCTTGGGCCATTTTATCTAATATTGCACCAATGCCACACTGTTGCGTATATGTTTTGCTACCTAGTAGAACAAGTCTGCCCTGCCCCACCCTACCCCCACTTACTTTATTCAAGAAAAATTCCAAGAAAAATCTTGTTGGGATTTTTGTTTAGTATTGTGTTGACTTCGTGTATTAGTTTGGAGAAAACTGATATCTTTTACATGGTGGGTCTTCTCATCTGTGCACGTGATAACCTCTCCACTTATTCAGGTCTTCTTTTATCCCTATCAGGGAGGTTGTAAAATTGACTCCACAAAAATTGCACACACTTCTTTGTTGTTTGTATTATTAAATTCATTCCTAGATACTTAGTATTTAATTTGAAAAAAACCCCTTCCTTCAACGTAGTCTCCTACTCTCATTCTGCTACTGTAATTCCCTAAACTGTCCATTTTTTGAATGACCAGCTTGGAGATTCTGTTTCCCCCATTTCCACACTATTTACTTTATTCCCATGCAGTGTGGCTTCCCTTTCCATCATTGTAAAAAGCTACTCTATATTATTACTGATGATCCCTGAATTTCCAAATCCAATCATTTTTTTCTCAGTCTGTGTCTTCCTCAGTTTCTCTACATTGACTCCTACGTCCATCTCAACATTCCTCCATTTGTGTCTGTGGCATTTCAGTCTCCTGGCTTTCCTTTTTATTATCCTCTCTGCCTCTTATTTGGCTTGCTATTCTCCCAATTTGCAAGCATAATGTTCTTTTTGTGACCTCCTTCTCTTTCTGTGTGCTTTCTTCCTGTGTGCTGCAGAATGGTAGGAATTTCCATGTGCTTTCATCAATGATATAAGCACTTGGCATATTGTAGGTGACGAATAAAGGCTTCTTAAACAAATTAATGACTCTAATGACAATTTCCAAACTGTTGTCAACACCAGTGTCAGGCAATTATTGTTGTTCAGATTTAACTCTACTTGCCATTTGCTTTGTTAGGGTCTCATTCTACTTTTAGTCTTATTTCACTGTTATATTCTAATCAAACAAGGTATTCACTATTTCCCTAATGTTGTCTTTGTTCCTGATGTTTTCTCTATCTGGGATCCCTTCCATTTTTATTTGTTGAAATTCTCTTACTTAAGGTCTTCTCTTCTTGGCAGTCTTTTCTCATTCTCCTTGATTTGATGTAATCTCTTCCACTTTTGAATCTTCATAGATACTGTTTGATTTCTGCTACTCTTATTGCATTTATATTCATTAATAATAAAAATCTATCTTTAAAGCAGGGACAGATTAAAAAAATGATAATTCCAAATCTTGGCAAGGGGAAGTCTCAAGCCTTGTTGGTAAGAATTTCTAGAGGATAATTTAGCAACATATATCAAAACCTTAAAAATGTAAATAGTTTTTGGTGTAACAATTTCCATTTCTGCGAATTTTTCCTAAGGAAAGTTTTAGTTTGGCAAATTTTGGAATATAGTATAATAGAAGACAGTAAAACCAAAATAATCACATAAAAGAATATTTCCTTACCTCAGAAAATATTCACGGTATAAAAAAACAGGACGTGAAATAATTTTTCCCAGTATAATGCCCTTATTTCAGAGGAAGATAAATATGCTTAAAAATACTAGAAAGACATACAGCAAAATGTTAGCAATGGTGTTATAGATTGTTGATATAAATTTTTAAAATGTTGTGCTTTTCTGTATTTTCCAAATTGTCCTGTGCGTGTATTTTGTTTAAAAATTTTTTTAAAGTGGCAGGAAAATTGATGCTAACATTTAAAATGGACCATGTGGTATGCTGCCCAGATTGCTTCTCCTCTCCCCCCACTACTTCATCGTTTAGGACCAAAGTGCTCATTCCCCTGCTGCTAGAGGTACTGAAGGCTGGCCACTACCAGCTGGGACCCCCTGCCCTCGACTCCAGCAATTGCCCTTTACCAAAACTAAGCTGCAGCTGAAAAGAGTTGCCTCTTCCAAGGTTAGGTCCCTGGCCCTTGGGTAGTTTGCCTCCAATGGCTGCAGTTGTAGAGTTCTAAAGGCCTCACTCCCCTCCCTCAATTTGAGAGATCGCTGCAGGGCCATCCAGCTCCAGAGGTCCCTGTGCTGAAGTCTTTGTTGGAACTGCTTCATATCCAATCTTCTTCCCCTGTCCAGTCCTGCTTCCTTCACTCCCCAACAGGTGTCAATTCTGAGAGCACATCGTAATCAACTTCCTAGGTGGACATTTCCATTTCAGAGTCTCTTTCCAGGGAAACTAACATGGAACATCTACTGTTGGCTGGGCACTTTACATCTGTGGCTCCCCAAAAGTCTTGCAATAAGATTTTAAGGCAATCATTGATATCCCTGTCTTGCAAAAGAGGAAAATTATGTTCAAAAAAGACACACTATTACCAAATGTCACAGCCAAGTTTGAAAGCAGTGTGTTTGGGTCTAAAGACTGTGCTTTTTGCATTAAGCCAAATAGCTCTCTCTAGTCAACCTTGTGTTTTACTATTTTTGTGCTTTTCTTGTTCTCTCGGGTAGATGGTGAATTCTTTGGCTGCGGGGATTTTGTCTTATTTATATTTGAATCCCCTACAGAGTATTTCATGGTACCTTGCGCATAATAAGTGCTCCACGTTTGTGGAATTGACTTGAACTAGTCAAGGTTTAAAATGTAGTCAATTCTACTTCTGTTCCACAAGAAATGGATTTCCTAGCAGGAAAAGAAAATCATAATGGTAAGATGTAGCAACTGTAATTCAATTTATGTTTCATGAAATAATTTTCTATAAAAAAGCAAAACTAATTTTCTTCTCCTCCTTCCTCAATATTAGACAACAAAATACTATTTTCCAAAACTTTGCCTTTAATTACTAAAGTAAGCAAACCAGTGAGGTGTAATAAACTTATATTGAACTTTGATGACAAATATCATAGTTAATGCCTTACATGTTTGATTCAGACTTCTGCGAAATCTAATTTACTTGAGAAAAGAATCTACTGAGTAGAGAAATGTAACAAGGAGAGGGTAGTTTCTAACACAAAAATTGAGAGTACGTATACTAACAGAATTGAAGTTTTTGTGGCAGCAGATGGAAACTCCTGAATGAGGTTTCCAGCACCCATTAGAATTTACAATTGCAAGTTGAATTTTTCTTAAAAAGAAATCTGCCAGATTTATTACTTTAAAAATATAAAAAATTAATATATCAGTGATGGGTTGTGTTTTTAGGAATAAAATAGCATTAGATCCAGCTCTATGTTTAGGGAAGGGAAGTTTAAAAATAAACTACAAAAGGAGAAAAGTGGAGAAAGTTTTCCTATTTGAATAAGTTTTCTTATTCTTGCACTGCCAGAGAATCAGTGTGAAAGGATATTTCTAACACTTTAAGGGTCAGTAAAGTTAAAAATTGTTAACGCTGTAATGCTCCAGCAGAGAACATAATGAGACCATATAGTGCATTACTGGTAACTGACCCAAAATATGTTACAAAAGTGATCAGTATAATAACCTGGATGTTCTCCTAGTAGGTGAGTATACAGCCATGTAGGGGCGATGCTTTCAGGTGCCACCACCCCCATGAGGGGGTCCAAACACTTGAATTCTAAAATGCCAGTTGGGAATTTATCACTTCGATTGATTACTATTTGCTGTTAAAATACACATCTCCCTAAGAAGTTAATACTCATCAATTCTTTAAAGTAAATGTGTCTTTTATTGGAGTAAAGCACAGGAACAGAGGCTTGAAGGCATAAAATACAGCTTTGAAAATTGAATAAAATAGACCATAGTTATAGTTACATATAGTTTTGATCAGTGTTGAACCTTAAATTCTGAAGCCTAAAATCAGTCTAGCCTTCAAATAACTTACTTTCATCTGTCTCATATACCTTCCTTTTTTATTTCGCCTTATTCTAGATGTTCTCTGAAAGTTTCCCTGTAAAATATAAGCAACCATCCCTAATTCTAGAAGATCAATTGTGTGACAGTATTTTCCCCTGGACTCTTAATTCTTCCTTCTGAAGAATATTATGGTCTTTGTAAAAAGCACCATACCCTCTTCCTTTGCCCATTATTATAAAATTCTAATAACAGGGACCTCCTGAGTACATAGGTATTTATGTTAAAGTGATAGCAAGCTGTTATTTACTTACAAATTCCATATACTTTCTTTTTTTTTTTTTAACATCTTTATTGGGGTATAATTGCTTTACAATGGTGTGTTAGTTTCTGCTTTATAACAAAGTGAATCAGTTATACATATACATATGTTCCCATATCTCTTCCCTCTTGCGTCTCCCTCCCTCCCACCCTCCCTATCCCACCCCTCCAGGCGGTCACAAAGCACCGAGCTGATCTCCCTGTGCTATGCGGCTGCTTCCCACTAGCTATCTACCTTACGTTTGGTAGTGTATATATGTCCATGCCTCTCAAAGGACCACTATTGGGTTGCCTCCATTCTGTTCCCAGCTTCACCCTATCAGGCTGAGATTGATGAGATTAATGTCTTCCAGAAAAAGCTTAGAAATTTGAAATTTCTATTTTATTGCACAAGTTGAAATATCTCAAATTCATGAACCATTTAGACTCACAGGCCTCTTATTTTAAAATTGCAAATATCAGTCAAATATAATTTTATAATTATTTTAACTTGGCATAAAGTATTTTAAGCAATCGATTGATCCGAATTCCTACCTGAGATCACCCACTGAAAGAATAAGATTTTTACTTTGAGAGAAAGAGAGAACATGGAAGATGGGATGGTAAAAAGATGTTTGTGTGTGAAGTTCTTAGGGTAGCACACACACACACACAAAATAAGACTGGAGTATAGAAAAAGGCATGAGGTAGTTAGTGCCAGACCAACTTCTTATTTCCAAATTTTGTCTTAAATGGGTTTTGATTCAGATGAGAGAAATTCCAACTTTTATCTCTTCCTGCTCATTGATTTCTACTCCATCTCCACCCCTTTATATCCTCACCTGGGGCAAGTGTCCCTCTACCAACGGGAGACAGACTAAGCCTAGTTTTTCTAGAAATAAATTTAAACTACTTTATGGGTTCATTGGTTTTTGCAGTCTGGGTAGCCTTCATGGTGCCCACTTTTTACAAAAGATGTCTTTACAAATCTGAACAATGAACGCACAGGAAGCATTTACAACCAATTGATTTCTAAATCAGGCACACAGTTACAGACACCATTTTAAGCAGAGGAAGCACCTACAAAAGAAAGATGATTTAAACAACGGTCTCTACTGAGCAAGTAGAAAAGAGGGGTGAGCTCATTGATTTGACAGAGCATCCCCATATGGCAGGGCAGGCCAATTAAAGAGGGAAACGTGGGCTGGCAGAATTTCGTAACTATTTAGTGTGTATAAACTTTAGCTATGGAGATATTTTATCAGTTTAAAATTATAAATGAATTTTATTGGAGTTCCAATGATGTGTATGCATTTGGGGATAAAAAGTACAAAATGTACATACAGCAAATAAAATGAAACAGTGAAAACATTGCTCCACACACTCAGAAAAGCTACTTGGCCATATTCTGTGAACTTTCAAATATATGTTATGTTCATTGAGCCTTTGGCTTCTGTACCTTGTTCCCTTGTTGATTATACCCCTTCCTCCCCCAAAAGAGCCCCCTCCTCTTTCCCTTTTCTTAGAGGGCTATTTTCCCTAAGATAATTCTGCAGTTTATTGCTTCATCCTTGCACCTTTCTAGGGAGGATGATATATGAGAATGGTGGTTTTTTCCTGCTCAATACATTAACTTCATAAGAAACACACCAGGTAAAATCAGTGGGAGTCTGCCCTTCCCAGCATGACAGCTGTCAAGGTTATGTTTTCAGGCAGAGTTTATGGTTGGTACAGAGAGGTTCAGAGTCTTAACCATGACATTATGGAGCATATGGAAACTGAAACTTCCGAAGGAAACTTTCCACTCCAGTTTTTGGCAAAGAAAATAAGACTGAGAGAAGAGAGAGAATTAGATCATGACACATGTTACTTGGCAAAAGAGAAAGTTAAGGAAAATAGGATGAAAAAAAGCCTAGGAGACAAAATGCTGGCGTCACTTTTGTACCTACGACTCTCCTCTTTCTTTTAGCTGGCTTCTAAGGTAATTTTTTTATTATTCTTACTGTCTTTATGTTCTTCAATACTTCATACTTAATGAAACACATGTTGAAAGCCATTTAGTTATTTATTTTTCTAGGGAGTTCTTCCTCCAGTTTTGGAGCTCTCTCTGATATTTGTGGTTATTCAATCTACTTTGATTTTTAAGAATTTGACTAGGTTCCCAAAGGCAATAGATTGTCTTATTTCCACTTTTCAGCTGTGCTCAATTTTTGGATTGTTCAGAAGGCGGAATATTTTGTTTCCTTTTTGGTGCTTTCAAATTGTATATAATACCTTAAAAACACAAAAACTAATATTGTAACGTATTGGCTAAGTAAATCTGGCAACAAGAAGAAAAACATAAGAACCTGGCACTCCAAACAGTAATAAATTATTTCTGAATGAAGTTACATTTTCAAGAGGGTGAAATTATATCCCAACTATAGGACCAAGAGAAAAAGAGAGTTGGTGTGTGCTAGTATTTTCGGGGATATGAGGAACAGGGATTTGAGTAAGCTTTTTTGTTTTCTCTTTATTATAGAAGAAAATAGTTCTGTACATGCATTGAAAATTTTCCATTGGAACACATATTTTACATAATAGTGTATAAAATGTGTATGATGCTGATAAAGATTAGTCTGTTAACATTTAATGAATAGAACTTTCATAGAATTACAGAATGAAATACTTTTGCCAGTAAAAATACAGAATTCACTAAAGTCAGAAAAAGTACATAAAGAGTCTCAAGATTCAGAAACTTTTATGTAAAATATTGGAAAAATAGAGCTGCATGTTGGGAAGAAATTCTGTGATTAAAACTATAGAATAAGGAAGATTATCCTGATAATCTTGGGTTAAAAATTATATATTTATAAAATATTTGGCTTTTTCATATGATGAAGGTATCTACTTTCGTCTAATGAGGGTGTGTGCTTTAGCCTGAAAAACACATTTTTCTGTTACTATATTCTCCCTTTACTATGACTGTTATTACTTAGATCACCATTTCTCTTTTTATCATGATTTTATTTTCAAAATTTAGGTAGAGAGAGTATTAATTCATTATTATGGTATGATATTTTAAGGACAAGTATATTTTTATAGGAACGAAATCTGTGAATATAGCAAATGCCTAAAACTATGGAAGGGAATGTCAGCAGTTGACCAAAATATATCTCCTCTTCTTCATGAGCACGGAGTTATACTACATTTCCCAGCTTCCCTTGCAGTTGGGTGCAGCCATGTGACTGATAGAGATGCCATCTCTTATGCCAGTGCTGAATGTAAAAAGCATCTCTCTTGGAAAGATAGACTCAGCTGATTGAAATACACTGAGTTATGAATAAAACTGTCTTCAGAGGATTCTCAGAACTCCTTCTTGATCTATTCCATTTTACCCTTCATGCTATCAACTAAGAACAATAGTACTTCCTTGACTATATGATAATATTAGTTAAGTGAGCCATTTACCTTTAGTGCTCCAGTTCTGTCCAGCCAAAAATGATTTTCTGCACATCAGTAAGCATGTGCTGGTTGTCTTCCCTGCTACCAGCCTCCCTCCCTGGGGAGGCTGGATTAAGTTGGCCCATGCAACGGGGTACCCTTGACCAGAAACAGAGGCAGAATTGCCTCTTTCCTGGGGGCTGTGGATGTTAGGATCAGGGGAGAGGAGGATTCCAACTGAATCCCAGACAGGGAGCCAAAAGAAGCCAAGGAAGCATGCTCAAATCATCATTACATCTGCAAAGGCTTGGAGTTGGCAAGCCGGGTGAAAGGAGCACCAGCAAGGAAGGATTGAAAGAGAGGAGAAGGTAGATATCTAGAGAAGTGCCACTTGGTCAAATGGAGTCCAATCAAAGGCCAATCAAAGGCCAGGAGGACAGTTTCAAACTAACTCAGTAAGCTTTCTGTGATTCCAAGTTTACACGTACCTCAGGTATAATCAATAGTCACAATTTGGGCTTCCCTGGTGGTGCAGTGGTTGAGAGTCCGCCTGCCGATGCAGGGGACACGGGTTCGTGCCCCGGTCCGGGAAGATCCCACGTGCCGCGGAGCGGCTGGGCCCGTGAGCCATGGCCGCTGAGCCTGCGCTCCGCAACGTGCGAGGCCACAACAGTGAGAGGCCCGCGTACCGCAAAAAAAACCAAAAAACAAAAACACAATTCATTGGTCATCCATATTAAAATACTACAGGGACTATGAGTGAACACCAGAAAAGGTAATTAAAGAAATACTTCAGCTACTCTGATGGACAATTTGAAAGCAGGAAGAAAAATATGCACTACTAATCAGCATTTTCAGAAGTATTTTACTTAGTCTGCCAATGGAAAGATAAAGACTTCAAAGGAAATATGGGATGTTGTTTGATGGGTCAAAGTAGTAATATTTTCTTAAATGTTACTTCTAAGCAGAGAAATGTTAAACCTGGTATTGTCATACAAATAACTTTGGCCTCAAGAAGCCAGAGACCTTGAGGATTGGAAGAAATTTTGACTAGTACTATAAGATTCCGTCATCACCTATATGTAGATCTTAGCACCAAATCACAAGGTGGAATGCCCAGTAGGGAATTTCTGGGACATGTGTCCATTGGTGCTGCAGTGACATGTTCTATCATGTAACACTGCTGGCAGGAGCGAGCACAGAGCATGGAGGATTGCAGAGCCACAGTTCTATGCTGTGAACACTCTCATCGTTCAACCAATCAATCCACAGAGATAGATATGAAGCACCAAACATATAGACGGGGACCAGAATCACACTGGTTTGCCTAGCAAAGTGTTTAAAAGAAAAAAATAAATAACTTTATGTTTTGAGATTGGACAGCAGATGGTGAGAAAAAGAAAATTGTGGGAAGAGACAAGTAGAAATAATTACTCCAACCTTTAAAGAATAATCTTCATGTGCAACTAATGTAGGAAGTAATTTGGATTCAATATTGTAGATAGAAATTATCATATAAGTTCAAATAAAAAGAGAAATGCTATACTTCATTTTATTATATAACCAAGTGTCATTCTACATTTGCAAGACACAAAGCAATTTTATACTCTACATGAATACTTTTAAGACCTTGAATTTGGCCTGACTCTCTGTGTAATATATTTTACAGCTCTATCTTTGAATGGAACTAACTTCTTACACGGGATGCTTGACTTAACTGTGAGCAGATTTGTTATGTCTCAGTATCTCTTCCAGCCAATTTTTCTTTGCTTCATGTGTCTAAGTTTCTGTAGACTCAAAGGCCTAAGCTCAATTCAACTGAGTCAAGGGAAATCTTGCCACTAATAACATAGTAAACACAGGGCACCTACAGGGATTCTGGCTGAAAATGTTCCTCCCTCGAGGAAGGACAGAGTCTGTGTCACTTATGATGGCACTGTTTGTGAAAAGGCAACACTTTTATAACATTAACCTTTTTTTTAAAAAAAAAGTCAAAGTTCATAGCTTCCCACACATTCTGAATTTATAGGACCTGGGAATATATAGTAAACAGCCATCTAATCCCAAAATAGCCCTAAGTGTGTGTCAAATAATTCTCCAAATTTCCTACCTGGCTTCTGCAGGTTTTTCTGATTTGTCTTTGAATTTTCTGGAAACTCAATATGAAAAAAAACTCTTTATTTTTCAGCCATATCTTTATTTTTCCTGCCCTAGAATTTTAAGACTCAGCAAGGAAAAGGTACCTGCCTACCACATTAAACTTGCATTTGAACATCACACCAACGAATATACTGAGAAGCCACCCGTCACTAAGGATGTCTTCTGTTCTCTTTTGCTTTATGTTTTAGAACGTACCCAGGATTTTGTTTTCATTCAGGTATGATGAGGCCAACAGATCAGGAGATGATTGCCATTGAAAAGATGGTTTGTTTCTCACAGTACCCAAGAGGAGTGGGCCCACGCACCATGCAGAGACACATGGGGAAGCACCAGGGTCTGTCAGGAGGCAGAAGGAGTGAAGGGAAAGCATGCGGGTTTTGCAGAACGAAATGGGCGAGGCATGGTAGGCAAGCTAAGCAGGTTTAGGGTTGACTGGTTTGAATGATTTTGGCTAGATCTGAGCTATAGTGGTGGTCCCTACTTGTCTAGTGCCTGGGCCATGGGTGATTTAGAGCCCCAAAGTGCAATATCCTGATAAAAGAAAGCAGGTACAGGTATGGACTCCAGATTGGTTGGTTTGTATATCAGAAATATGCTCACATGTGTTATCTCTGGGTAGAGGCAATCCCTCCCCAGTCAGCAAGGCCCCAGATATGAGAGCATCAAGAATACAGAAAATAAGGGGGCTTCCCTGGTGGCGCAGTAGTTGAGAGTCCGCCTGCCGATGCAGGGGACACGGGTTCGTGCCCCGGTCCGGGAAGATCCCACATGCCGCGGAGCAGCTGGGCCCGTGAGCCATGGCCGCTGAGCCTGCACGCCCGGAGCCTGTGCACCGCAACGGGAGAGGCCACAACAGTGAGAGGCCCGCGTACCCAAAAAAAAAAAAAAAAAAAAAAAAATATATATATATATATATAGTTAATATACGTCATTATCAGAGAACTAAGCAACATATTAGAAGCTTCAATCCTTGAAAAATTCATTGATTAATACATAGAAAGTAGTTGCTAATTCCACAAACTTAATGCGTTTTGTCCTGTATATTTAAATTTCCACTCACTATGCTCAGTATATGTAAAAAGTAAAAACTCAGTCTATCAGTTGGCCTTACCTGTCTAACAGATAGTCTCATTAAGTCACCATATCTCTGATCTTTCCCATAGTTAGAGTTCCTCCCTCTACAAACCATCTTTCTGATGACATTTATTCAAATATGGGCTAGGAAGGTTAGTTTAAGATTTTACTTCATCTCTTGATACATAATAGATTAGGAAGCCTGAAAAAGTTTTGAGAAAACAAAAAGTAGTGGTGAACAACTTTAGATAGCAAAAGTTTAGTAATAAAGTTTGAGAATCTCTTAGCTTGTCTCTAAGTTTTTAATCTTATAGTTTCACTGGTCCCCTTATGGGTACAGCAGGTTTAGAGGAAATTATGTGCAGGACCAGGAAGAAGGAATTCATTTCCTCAAAGCCTATTTTTCACTTACGCACAAGTATTATGTTTAAATGTTAAATAGGTCTCCTTGGACCTAATCATATTTCTGTTTCTGTTCTACAAATTTGTCTTTCATTTTTAGTTGTCTTAAATTATTTTTGGACAAGAAAGAAATATAAATAAACATGTAAATATGTATCTTTGTATCCAAGAAAAAAGTGCCTTTTGAGAAAGAAGATGTTTTGGTAAATGAATAAGTCAGTGATGGAGTGAGAAGTAGAACTATTGATTTTTAAAGAGTTTATACTAAATAGGAGCTGATTTGTAAGCTAGAAAAGGAGCCACAATCAAGGATGTGGAATTGGGTTCCATTGGGGTTCTGGAACTTTCCCATGTTTTCCTTAGAGTTACTACAGCAAACCATAGGGGCCTCATATGGGGCCTGGCACATCAGATCAACATGTCTTGGGCCTGTTTCACATAGAGGTTTGGTCTAATCACCAATAATTTCCCAAGAAGACCCCTCCGTACCCAGCTCTATGGCCCAGGTGCCCTAGTAACTTTTATTCAAACATTATTTCAAGAGGAGAGTTTGGCAGTGCCTGTCAAATTTGAATGTGTGTATATGTGACCCAGCAACTCAATGTTTAGGAATTTAATCTAAAAAAATACTTTTAGGGCTTCCCTGGTGGCGCAGTGGTTGAGAGTCCGCCTGCCGATGCAGGGGACACGGGTTCGTGCTGCGATCTGGGAAGATCCCACATGCCGCGGAGCGACTGGGCCCGTGAGCCATGGCCGCTGAGCCTGCGTGTCCGGAGCCTGTGCTCCACAACAGGAGAGGCCACAGCAGTGAGAGGCCCGCGTAACACACACAAAAAAAAAATTAAAAAGAAAAGAAAAATAAAAAAATAATAATTTTAAAGTTGTAAAGATACATGTATATTAATGTTCGTTCCAGCACATTGCCTTGTAACAATAAATTGAAAACATCTTTCATTATTTAAATATATTTTACTGTATCTCATTAAAAGCAAAGAGAGGTTAGAATGAACTGGCATAGAAGCAAGCCCACGATATATTGTTGAATAAAAAAGGATATTTTAGGTTAAAATACATCATATGAGCTATAAAAATACATTTAGATGTACTGAAAGAATTTTCTCAGGAACATAATTACTTTAAAAATAGATTTTAAAGACATTAGTATATATTGCTAGTGTCAAGAGCAGAGTAAAAGAAATCTGAAAGTAAATGGATTTAAATTTCTGTTTCCAAAGTTAAAGTCACAGAAATACTGTTGTCTATTTTTTTTTTTTTTTAAAGAGAGCAAGACATAGATTTACACTGTGGAGTTTGGGAAAATGTTAAGTCTCTGAGTAACACTTTGAACATTTTAGTCTCTTGCTCTCACCAAGAGTCGTAAAATAATATGTTTATTTCTCAAAAAAATAACTTTTTGTTCTTTATTTCTAAGTTGAAAATTTAAGAACAAAATCAAATTAATTTTGGGAGAAGGGTTTGAGAGGCAATGCTTTACAAAGATATACTAAACAGGTGGATGTACAGTTTCTTTTTCCATTAACTTTTTTTTAACATCTTTATTGGAGTATAAGTGCTTTACAATAGTGTGTTAGTTTCTGCTTTATAACAAAGTGAATCACATATACATATGCATATATCCCCATATCTCTTCCCTCTTGCCTCTCCCTCCCACCCTCCCTATCCCACCCCTCTAGGTGGTCACAAAGCACTGAGCTGATCTCCCTGTGCTATGCGGCTGCTTCCCACTAGCTATCTGTTTTACATTTGGTAGTGTGTATGTGTCCACGCCACTCTCTCACTTCATCCCAGCGTACCCCTTCCCCTGTCCGCAAGTCCATTCTCTACGTCTGCATCTTTATTCCTATCCTGCCCCTAGGTTCTTCAGAACCATTTCTTTTTTCTTTTTTAGATTCCATATATATGTGTTTGCATATGGTACTTGTTTTTCTCTTTCTGACTTCACTCTGTATGACAGAGTCTAGGTCCATCCACCTCACTACAAATAACTCAATTTCCTTTCCTTTTATGGCTGAGTAATAATACTCCATTGTATATATGTGCCACATCTTCCTTATCCATTCATCTGTCATTGGACACTTAGGTTGCTTCCGTGTCCCGGCTATTGTAAATAGAGCTTCAATGAACATTGTAGTATGTGACTCTTTTTTTTTTTTTTTCCTGGTATGCGGGCCTCTCACTGTTGTGGCCTCTCCCGTTGTGGAGCACAGGCTCCGGATGCGCAGGCTCAGCGGCCATGGCTCACGGGCCCAGCCGCTCCGCGACATGTGGGATCTTCCCGGACCGGGGCACGAATCCGCATCCCCTGCATCAGCAGGCGGACTCTCAACCACTGCGTCACCAGGGAAGCCCCATGACGCTATTTGAATTACGGTTTTCCCAGGGTGTATGCAGTAGTGGGATTGCTGGGTCGTATGGTGGTTCTATTTTTAGTTTTTTAAGGAACCGCCATACTGTTCTTCATAGTGGCTGTATAAATTAACACTCACACCAACAGTGCAAGAGGGTTCCCTTTTCTCCACACTCTCTACAGCATTTATTGTTTGTAGATTTTTTGATGATGGCCATTCTGACGGGTGTGAGGTGATACCTCATTTTAGTTTTGATTTGCATTGCTCTAATGATTAGTGATGTTGAGCATCCTTTCATGTGTTTCTTGGAGATCTGTATGTCTTCTTTGGAGAAATGTCTATTTAGGTCTTCTGCCCATTTTTGGACTGGGTTGTTTGTTTTTTTGATATTGAGCTGCATGAGCTGTTTATATATTTTGGAGATTAATCCTTTGTCAGTTACTTCATTTGAAACTATTTTCTCCCATTCTAAGGGTTGTCTTTTCGTCTTGTTTTCCTTTGCTGTGCAAAAGCTTTTAAGTTTCATTAGGTCCCATTTGTTTATTTTTGTTTTTATTTCCATTTCTCTAAGAGCTGAGTCAAAAAGGATCTTGCTGTGATTTATGTCATAGAGCGTTCTGCCTATGTTTTCCTTTAAGTGTTTTAGTGTCGGGCCTTACATTTAGATCTTCAATCCATTTTCAGTTTATTCTTGTGTATGGTGTTAGGGAGTATTCTAATTTCATTCTTTTACATGTAGCTGTCTAGTTTTCCCAGCACCAATTACTGAAGAGGCTGTCTTTTCTCCATTGTATATTCTTGCCTCCTTTATCAAAATTAAGCTGACCATATGTGTGTGGGTTTGTCTCTGGGCTTTCTATCCTGTTCCATTGATCTATATTTCTGTTTTTGTGCCAGTATCATACTGTCTTGATTACTGTAGTTTTGAAGTATAGTCTGAAGTCTGGGAGCCTGACTCCTCTCAGGAATCTTTCTCAAGATTGCTTTGGCTATTCAGGGTCTTTTGTGTTTCCACACAAATTGTGAAATTTTTTATTCTCGTTCTGTGAAAAATGCCATTGGTAGTTTGATAGGGATTGCACTGAATCTGTAGATTGCTTTGGGTAGTGTATTCATTTTCACAATATTGATTCTTCTAATCCAGAAACATGGTATATCTCTCCATCTGTTTGTATCTTTAATTTCTTTCATCAATGTCTTGTACTTTTCTGCATGCAGGTCTTTCGTCTTCTTAGGTAGATTTATTCCTATGTATTTTATTCTTGTTGTTGCAGTGGTAAATAGGAGTGTTTCCTTAGTTTTTCTTTTAGATTTTTCATCATTAGTGTATAGGAATGCAAGAGATTTCTGTGCATTAATTTTGTATCCTGCTACTTTATCAATTCATTGATTAGCTCTAGTAGTTTTCTGGTAGCACCTTTAGGATTCTCTATGTATAGTATCATGTCATCTGCAAACAGTGACAGCTTTACTTCTTCTTTCCCGATTTGGATTCATTTTATTTATTTTTCTTCTCTGATTGCTGTGGCTAAAACTTCCAAAACTATGTTGAATAGTAGTGGTGAGAGTGGGCAACCTTGTCTTGTTCCTGATCTTAGTGGAAATGGTTTCAGTTTTTCACCATTGAGAACAATGTTGGCTGTGCGTTTGTCTTATATGGCCTTTATTATGTTGAGGTACGTTCCCTCTGTGCCTACTTTCTGGAGGGTTTTTTTTTTTTTTTTGGTGGTACATGGGCCTCTCACTGTCGTGGCCTCTCCTGTTGTGGAGCACAGGCTGTGGACGCGTGGGCTCAGCGGCCATGGCTCACGGGCCCAGCCGCTCTGCGGCATGTGGGATCTTCCCGGACCGGGGCACGAACCTGTGTCCGCTGCATCGGCAGGTGGGCTCTCAACCACTGCGCCACCAGGGAAGCCCTCTGGAGGGTTTTTATCATAAATGGGTGTTGAATTTTGTCGAAAGCTTTTTCTGCATCTATTGAGATGATCATATGGTTTTACTCCTTCAGTTTGTTACTGTGGTTTATCACATTGGCTGATTTGCGTATATTGAAGAATCCTTGCATTCCTGGAATAAACCCCACTTGATCGTGGTGTATGATCCTTTTAATGTGCTGCTGGATTCTGTTTGCTAGTATCTTGTTGAGGATTTTTGCCTCTATGTTCATCAGTGATATTGGCCTGAGTTTTCTTTCTTTGTGACATCTTTGTCTGGTTTTGGTATCAGGGTGATGGTGGCCTCGTAGAATGAGTTTGGGAGTGTTCCTCCCTCTGCTATATTTTGGAAGAGTTTGAGAAGGATAAATGTTAGCTCTTCTCTAAATGTTTGATAGAATTCACCTGTGAAGCCATCTGCTACTGGGCTTTTGTTTGTTGGAAGATTTTTAATCACAGTCTCAATTTCAGTGCTTGTGATTGCTCTGTTTATATTTTCTGTTTCTTCCAGGTTCAATCTCAGAAGGTTTTGCTTTTCTAAGAATTTGTCCATTTCTTCCAGGTTGTCCATTTTATTGGCATATAGTTGCTTATAGTAATCTCTCATGATCCTTTGTATTTCTGCAGTGTCGGTTGTTACTTCTTTTTCATTTCTATTGATTTGAGTCTTCTCCCTTTTTCTCTTGATGAGTCTGGCTAATGGCTTATCAATTTTGTTTATCTTTTCATGAACCAGCTTTTAGTTTTATTGATCTTTGCTATTGTTTCCTTCATTTCTTTTTCATTTATTTCTGATCTGATCTTTATGATTTCTTTCCTTCTGCTAACTTTGGGGTTTTTTGTTCTTCTTTCACTAACTGCTTTAGGTTTAAGTTTAGGTTGTTTATTTGAGATGTTTCTTGTTTCTTGCGGTAGGATTGTGTTGCTGTAAGCTTCCCACTTAGAACTTCTTTTGCTGTATCCCATAGCTTTTGGGTTGTCATGTTTTCATTGTCATTTGTTTCTAGGTAGTTTTTGATTTCCTCTTTGATTTCTTCAATGATCTCTTGGTTATTTAGTAGTGTATTGTTTAGCCTCCATGTGTCTGTATTTTTCACAGATTTTTTCCTGTAATTGATACCTAGTCTCATAGTGTTGTGGTCAGAAAAGATACTTGATACAATTTCAATTTTCTTAAATTTACCAAGGCTTGATTTGTGACCCAAAATATGATCTATCCTGAAGAATGTTCCATGAGCACTTGAGAAGAAAGTGTATTCTGTTGTTTTTGGATGGAATGTCCTATAAATATCACTTAATTCCATCTTGTTTAATGTATCATTTAAAGCTGTGTGTCCTTATTTATTTTCATTTTGGATGATCTGTCTATTGATGAAAGTGAGGTGTTGAAGTCCCCTACTGTGATTGTGTTACTGTCGATTTCCCCTTTTATGGCTGTTAGCATTTGCTTATGTATTGAGGTGCTCCTATGTTGGGTGCATAAATATTTGCAATTGTTATATCTTCTTCTTGGATTGATCCCTTGATTATTATGTAGTGTCCTTCTTTCTCTCTTGTAATAGTCTATTTTAAAGTCTATTTTGTCTGATATGAGAATTATTACTCCGGCTTTCTTTTGATTTCCATTTGCATGGAATATCTTTTCGATCCACTCATTTTCAGTCTGTATGTGTCCCTAGGTCTGAAATGGGTGTGTTGTAGACAGCATATATATGGGTCTTGTTTTTGTATCCATTCAGCCAGTATGTGTCTTTTGCTTGGAGCATTTAATCCATTTACATTTAAGGTAGTTATCGATATGTATGTTCCTGTTACCATTCTCTTAAGTGTTTTGAGTTTGTTATTGTAGGTCTTTTCCTTCTGTTGTGTTTCCTGCCTAGAGAAGTTCCTTTAGCATTTGTTGTAAAGCTGGTTTGGTGGTGCTGAATTCTCTTCGCTTTTGCTTGTCTGTAAAGGTTTTAATTTCTCCGTCGAATCTGAATGAGATCCTTGTGGGGGAGAGTAATCTTGGTTGTAGGTTTTTCCCTTTCATCACTTTAAATATGTCCTGCCACTCCCTTTTGGCTTGCAGAGTTTCTGTTGAAAGATCAGCTGTTAACCTTATGGGGATTCCCTTATATGTTATTTGTTGTTTTTCCCTTGCTGCTTGTAATATTTTTTCTTTGTATTTAATTTTTGATAGTTTGATTAATATGTGTCTTGGTGTTTTTCTCCTTGGATTTATCCTGTATGGGACTCTCTGTGCTTCCTGGACTTGATTGACTATTTCGATTCCCATATTAGGGAAGTTTTCAATTATAATCTCTTGAAATATTTTCTCAGTCCCTTTCTTTTTCTCTTCTTCTTCTGGGACCCCTGTAATTCGAACATTGGTGTGTTTCATGTTGTCCCAGAGGTCTCTCAGACTGTCCTCAATTCTTTTCATTCTTTTTTCTTTATTCGCTCTGCAGTAGTTATTTCCAATATTTTATCTTCCAGGTCACTTATCCGTTCTTCTGCCTCAGTTATTCTGCTATTGATTCCTTCTAAAGAATATATAATTTCATTTATTGTGTTGTTCATCAGTGTTTGTTTGCTGTTTAGTTATCCTATTTCCTTGTTAAATGTTTCTTGTTTTTTCTCCATTCAGTTTCCAAGATTTTGGATCATGGTTACTATCATTACTCTGAATTCTTCCTCAGGTAGACTGCCTATTTCCTCTTCATTTGTTAGGTCTGGTGGGTTTTTGCCTTGCTCCTTCATCTGCTGTGTGTTTCTCTGTCTTCTCATTTTACTTAACTTACTGTGTTTGGGGTCTCCTTTTCACAGGCTGCATGTTCGTAGTTCCCGTTGTTTTTGGTGTCTGCCCCCAGTGGCTAAGGTTGGTTCAGTGGGTTGTGTAGGCTTCCTGGTGGAGGGGACTGGTGCCTGTGTTCTGCTGGATGGGGCTGGATCTTGTCTTTCTGGTGGGCAGGACCGTGTCCGGTGGTGTGTTTTGGGGTGTATGTGACCTTATTATGATTTTAGACAGCCCCTCTGCTAATGGGTGGGGTTGTGTTCCTGTCTTCCTAGTTGTTTGGCATGGGGTGTCCAGCACTAAGCTTGCTGGTCATTGAGTGGAACTGAGTCTGACCCTTCAGATGGAGATCTCTCGGAGAGTTTTCGCCATTTGATATTATGCGGAGCTGGGAGGTCTCTGGTGGAGCAATGTCCTGAACTTGGCTCTCCCACCTCCGAGGCACAGGCCTGACACCCCACTGGAGCACCAGGACCATGTCAGCCACACAACTCAGAAGAAAAGCAAAAAAAAAAAAAGAAAGAAGGAAAGAAAAAAATAAAATAAAGTTTATTTAAAAATTATTAAAAATAAAAAAAATTTTAATTAAAAAAAGAAAAAAACAAAAGAAAGAAGAGAGCAACCAAACCAAAAAACAAATCCACCAATGATAAGAAGCGCTAAAATCTCTACTAAAAAAAAACAGGACAGAGAGAACCCTAGGACAAATGGTAAAAGAAAGCTGTACAGGCAAAATCACACGAAGAAGCATACAAACACACACTCACAAAAAGAGAAAATGAAAAATATATATATACCTATATATATTGAAAAAAAAGGAAAAGAGCATTGAAATCAATAAACAAATCTACCAATGCTAATAAACTCTAAATACTAAACTAAGATAAACATAAAACCAGAAACAAATTAGATGCAGAAAGCAAACCCCAAGTCTGCAGTTGCTCCCAAAGTCCAACGCCTCAATTTTGGGTTGATTCGTTGTCTATTTAGGTGTTCCAGAGATGCAGGGTACATCAAGTTGATTGTGGAGATTTAATCCGCTGCTCCTGAGGCTGCTGGGAGAGATTTCCCTTTCTCTTCTTTGTTCGCACAGCTCCTGGGGTTCAGCTTTGGATTTGGCCCCGCCTCTGCGTGTAGGTCACCGGAGGGCGTCTGTTCTTCACTCAGACAGGACGGGGTTAAAGGAGCAGCTGATTAGGGGGCTCTGGCTCACTCAGGCCGGGGGGGAGGGAGGGGTACGGGGTGCGGGGCGAGCCTGCAGCGGCAGAGGCCAGCATGATGTTGCAACAGCCTGAGGGGCGCCATGTGTTCTCCCGGGGAACTTGTCCCTGGATCACGGGACCCTGGCAGTGGGAGGCTTCACAGGCTCCCAGGAGGGGAGGTGTGGAGAGTGACCTGTGCTCGCATACAGGCTTCTTGGTGGCTGCAGTAGCAGCCTTAGCGTCTCATGCCCGTCTCTGGGGTCCGTGCTGTTAGCCGCAGCTCGCACCCGTCTCTGTAGCTTGTTTAGGTGGTGCTGTGAATCCCCTCTCCTCGCACACCCCAAAACAATGGTCTCTTGCCTCTTCGGCAGGCCCAGAGTTTTTCCTGGACTCCCTCCCAGCTGGCTGTGGCGCACTAGCCCGCTTCAGGCTGTGTTCACACCGCCAACCCCAGTTCTCTCCCTGGGATCCGACCTCTGAAGCCCGAGCCTCAGCTCCCAGCCCCGCCTGCCCCGGCGGGTGAGCAGACAAGCCTCTCGGGCTGGTGAGTGCTGGGTGGCACCGGTCCTCTGTGCGGGAATCTCTCCAGTTTGCCCTCCGCACCCCTGTGGCTGTGCTCTCCTCCGTGGCTCCGAAGCTTCCCCCGTCTGCCACCCCGCATCTCCACCCGCGAAGGGGCTTCCTAATGTGTGGAAACCTTTCTTCCTTCACAGCTCCTTCCCACTGGTGCAGGTCCCGTCCCTATTCTTTTGTCTCTGTTTTTTCTTTTGCCCTACCCAGGTACGTGGGGAGTTTCTTGCCTTTTGGGAGGTCTGAGGTCTTCTTCCAACGTTCAGTAGGTGTTCTGTAGGAGTTGTTCCACGTGTAGATGTATTTCTGATGTATTTGTGGGGAGGAAGGTGATCTCCACGTCTTAATCCTCTGCCATCTTGAAAGTCTCCCTCCTCATCTTTAAAATGAGACTAATAATACCTTTGAGGTCCAGAGCTAATGGTCTGGGGTTCACCCACAGTGGCCAGCAAGGGATCTGAGAATTGCTCCCTCTTTCCATCTCTGGAATGATAAAATGGAGCCCAGGAGAAGTGATGTTGCCAGGCCAGGTTTATTCCATCCGCCCAGTTTAAAGACCACTGCTCCAGGAATTCCAAATATTTCTCAATTTATCTCTCTCAGTCTCCTCTCTCGGCTTCCATTCTTCTTTTTCCAAATATATGAATTTGTACACCACAATTAAAGGCCTATTCTTTTTTCCTCTCTTAATTTTTTTTTGTTTCTTTCCAATATTTTATACCTGGTAGTGGGAGCCGGCTCTGCGTGTCGGACATGGGGGGCCGGTGGGGTGCCCCAGCTGGAGGGCTGCTGGCTGAGGGGAGGTGTTGGGGGCGGCCCACTGGGTGGGGGTGGGCAACAGCCCCCTCCGTGCTGTGCAGCCTCCGGCCAGGTGTGTGCATGTTCTCCATTAACTTTTTACGTGAGTTACTCTCGCATTTCAAGACAGCTTCTAAGAATGCTGTTTAAAGGAAAGGAGAAATATAAATTTGGAATGTTTTTCTTAGAAAGGAAGGAGTAAACATAAGTGGAGTGATGCTATATGCCTGGCAATTTTAAAACATTACTGTATTTCATGTTTATGAATGCCTATTGATCATTAGTCACATTTTTCTGAGGAGGTGCAATTGTCCAGGAAGCACAGGGTCACCTTGTCAAATGTTCAGACATAAAGCTCACTATTCTTTCCCTGTAACACAGGACAGAAAAATATTCTATGGTTTTATGCAAACTACTAGTGGAATTATTTTTCTGAAACATATATTTGTTAAAGCTGAGCCTTATCTTGGGCAAGTCCTGTTAGGAATGTACAAAGTGGTATAGCCATTTAAAATGTCTAAGTTGATAGCTTGTGCTTGTGAAATTTTCTTGCTCTAAAAAGAAGAGTTCAACTTAAAGTGTGTACCTTGAGCATTTTTCTCTTAAAGACTATCATTAGATATTTTATCTTACCTGTTTGCAAAATCTACATCTATCAAAATCTGAATTTAGGCCTATATCATGGGCATAAAATAGGCATTTTTAGACAAAGCTCACATTATTTTCTAATGCTAACCACCCTATGTTTCTGTTGTGTAGTTTGGATCTTATATTTGTGTTGTAGTCGGATATACACTTACCTGAAATGTAGCCAGGAATATGTAAACAATTGAGGATGTTATTGATATGAATAATACCACAGCTCCTTCTATAAGAACTGAACATTCCCACTTATGGAAGAAGAGTAGTTGTCTAATATGGGCTAGAATCTCCTTAAAGAGTGCTGTCAGCACAAACAAAAATAAATCCTGCTGCTGTCAAGGATTTCACGGTTTAGTGAGAGAAAACCCTTTCCATTAAGGCAGCACACTTATTGCTGAATATACGCTAGGCATCATCATGAGTACCTCTGAATTCGCTCATTTGCTCACAATAACGTGATTTGGACAGGACTTGTCCTCTCCTTAGAATGAGTGTGCTCTTTTAGCTCTTGGAAACTCCCATTCACCCTCCAGAATCTTACTGAGATGGTTACTCTTGAACCTCTATGTATTTCTATGACATAAATCACATCGAACTGGAGTTTCTTGTTTATCTCTCTCCGATACAACAGTGAGACTCTTAGAGGGAAAGGATTTTGTCCTGTTTTGTTCATTCAAGTTATCCCCTCACACTACTCCACTTGAATAATTACTCAAATCTTCAAAGGCTGACCAGCTGACATCACTCATATCTCTTCTCATCCTCACTGCCAGTACCTGAGTTCAACATATAAAAATCCATTTCCTTGGGCTTCCCTGGTGGTGCAGTGGTTGAGAGTCCGCCTGCCGATGCAGGGGACGCGGGTTCGTGCCCCCATCTGGGAAGATCCCACATGCCGCGGAGCGGCTGGGTCCGTGAGCCATGGCCGCTGAGCCTGTGCGTCCGGAGCCTGTGCTCCGCAACGGGAGAGGTCAGAACAGTGAGAGGCCTGCGTACCGGAAAAAAAAAAAAATCCATTTCCTTTTAGGAAGCTTCTGTGATTCCCCAGGCTGACCAATGTCCATCACAATCTTCTGAAGTCATCCATTTGCTCCCTTGCATCCTCCAGTAGACAATAGGGTAAGAGCCAAATCTCATTTGACTCTTTCTCTGTCTGAATAGTTAACTGAAGCCTAAGCATTTATCAGACTAAACACTTCTCCTTAACCTATTCTATTTTTGAAAAGTAAATTTTATTGAGGTATAATTTGCATCTGATAAAATTCACATACTTTACATGAACAGGTAGATGACTTTTGACAAATAGATACCTCTGTGTACCCATCACCCAAATCAAAATATAGACTATTTAAATTTCTCCAGAAAGTTTCCGCATGCCCTTTTATAGTCAATCCCCTACCTCTTGCTCCAGAAATAAGAATCTCCTTTCTATTACTATAGGATAGTTCTGGCTATTCTAGAAAATCATATAAATAGAATCACACTATGTATACTCCTTCATGTCTGGCTTCTTTGACTCAGTGTAATGTTTATGAGGTTCATCCAGGTTGCCACATGTGGAAATAGTCCCTTTTTCTTGCTGAGTAGTATTTCACTGTGTAAATATAGCACAATTTCTTTAGCCATCCACTTGCTGGTGATACTTGATTCATTTTTATAGTTTGCATTTCTCTGCTGAAATTCCCCATCAATTCATTCATTAAGATCATATTTTTCTTTAATTATTTAACATGTTTTCCTTTAAATTTTGAACATGTGTATAAAAGCAGCTTTAACCTCTTTATCTATTAAGCCCATTGTCTTGTCCATCTTGGTTTTGGTTTCTATTGTTCCCTTTATTTTTCCCTTGACTGCTTCTTTGTATGTCTAAGGAACTGTTTACTGAACACTGGCTATTGGAAATAATACATTTTAGGGATTCTGGATTCCATTATATTTCCACAAAGGATGCTGATATTGTTATTTTAACAAGGAATTCAGTCATTTTGAATTCGTGTAGGGTTTGGTTTAATTGTAAGTCTTGGATGGTGCCGCCTGATGCAGGTACAGCCCAGCCTCTGCTAGGTACCTGCAGAGAACCCACTCATAGAATTTTAAGATTCCTTCTATTCCAATGCCATGCTTCTCAGATTTCAGCTGCTTAAGCTACTCCACCCTCTTAACTCAACTTCGTTGGTTCAGTGGGACTGATGGGCTAGAGTGGCACCCTGCTGTCTGTGTAGCAATCAGGAAATTGTCTTTAAGCAGAGATTCAAGGAAGTAATGGGACTAACCTCATGAGCTATTCTTCTCCAGAAGTCACAGTACTCTCTTGGCCCTTTGTCCACTCCCTGAAAACAATTAACTCATATACATTGTCTAAGTTTATAGATGTTTATCGCAGTAGGGCTAGTCTGGTACTAGTTACTCCATTCATAGCTGGAAATGAAAGTTCCCCTACTCTATTATTTTTCCTTTTTTTTAAACATGCACCTATTACCTTCTAACATATTAAATAATTATTTATCAGATATTCATGGATTGTTGTCTGCCTCTTTCCACCATCCTGCCAGAATATAAGCACGATACAGTAGGGGATTTGCCTGTTTTGTTCACCAGTGTATTTCAAGCATCCAGAACAGTACTTGGCATATAGTTGGCGCTTCATCAATATTTGATAAATGAATGAATATATTATCTTAGCCATTTTACAGATAAGGAGACTTAGACTCAAAGGTCATATATATATATAATATATATAATGTATATTATATATATTTATATACATATGAATACATATATGGTATATACATGTATTTAACTGTCACAGAGCTAGCAGGTGATAAGACTTGTTTCTGTGCTTGTTCTCAAACTTGTGACTCAAAAGCCTATGCTCTTCCTATGGCACTACTCTTCTGCTTCTTCTAGTTTCTAGCATACAACCAAGAAAGGGAAGAGATTGAAGCAGAAAATGAGTAGGAGGCAAAATACACCACTGTGTATCTATTAACTTAAGATGCTGATTATTGGTTATTTACTCATTTAATAACATACATTCTGTATTCTATATGTAAAGCTTTGTACACACTGATGAAATCTTACTCCTGGCTTAGGATATTGTGGTTTTATAATATCATTTGCTTGTGATTTCATTTATTTTAGTTTTTAATTTTTTTACCAAATGATGCTTCTTTGAATGAGAAATTGAGTTCTAGTCATGATTCTGCTATCTACCAGCTCTGAAACTTTGGAGAAATTGTATCTTTTGTAGATCTCAGTTCCTTCCTCCCTGCCTTCCTCCCTCCCTTCCTCCCTTCCTTCCTCCCTCCCTTCCGTCCTTATTGCTCTGGTAATACTTTTTCCCACAGCTCATTTAAAATGTGGGCCAAACAAGATAATGATTTTTAAGTTATAAACTCTTATATAAATATTAAGTATTATTTAGCTATTTAGAATTTGAAGTTAGTAAGCGTATATAATGAGTTATAGACTACAACTATAGTGATATGTAAATAGCAGCAGCAATATCAAAGAACATATATCTATTTTTGTGTTAAATTGTACTTTGTAGCATGCCGTAATAAATCAAACCAAAAGAAACATTTCTCTGACTTATTAACTTAAAAAGAATATTATAATACAGATTTACTTCAAATCTCTTCAGATCCTGCCACTGAGCTTTTCTTTTCTTGGTATAATTGGGGATTCTTGTACTAGTATAAAAATAATTACAAAAAAATGAAAACCTAATTTAGAAAATAAGGACTTGGATCGTGTTTTTATTTGAGAAGCTTATTCAAGAGATTGGAGGGAAATATAGTTTTGCTTCCAGTTACAAACTAGTATGTTATAAAGTAAAAGTTACATGAAAGTGAAACTCTTTCAGTTGTCCAAGAGGAAATGCTTTTCTTTCACATATAAACACACTTTAATAATTTTCTTTATTGATATAAATACTTGGTCTGCCTGCTTTAGAAAGTCTTAGGTGGTTAATTGTAGTCCTCTTCTCTTCCTTTGGAAATGCAATGAGGAGCTGGTTATATGTACAGTTTGTAAGCAAAATGTAGTATCTTAAGCTGAAACTATATTAGCAACCAGTAGTTGTTGAGTTAGCACTACCCATTCCAGAGACATCAATTACATAATTCTGGATTTAGTAAATACTTCTTCAAGATCACATATTAAAGTGTTAAAATCAAGTTGCGTCTTGGGGATGTTGAGGAAGGGATAATTTTTTTTTTTAAGAGAAAGAAAACAGAGGAAGGACAGGCAAAGTAAAATCTAAATATCTTGACAAAAGTCCTTTGGGAGCAGGAATAATTAACATTTTCAAACTAGTGCAGTAACTGAGAACTAGGTAAATCTGTTGAATAGGAGATACATGCACCAGGGCTGGTAAAAGTGATTTATAATTAGTATATAAATTATGTGTAAGTAAATATATGTTTTTAAATTACTTGAAAGTACCTTAAATAGTTTCTTTTAAATAATTTTGAAAATCCATTTAAATATTCTCAAATATTATTTTCCTCACTGCGTGGTGTGTTTGTGTTTGTGTGTGTGTGGAAAGCCCTTATTCCACAAAGAATGACACAAAGGTATATGTATCATATCTGTTCTGGTCCTTTGAAGTTAAGTATCAATGGAACTGTGATAAATAATATTCCTCTAAGGAGTCTAAATCAGCATTAACACCTTCTCCAGGATAAGAGTAAAGGAATCACTGATTATAATCTCAAGATTTTAAAAAGTCATCATGGGTGTAGTCAAAAGAGTTGTAAGTCACAGTAGTCCACTGCAAGGTGTGGTGGTTCAGTTCAGAATGTAGAATGTCATAGCACATCTGTAGCAGATACTGCTCACTCTATACTCACTTGCCACAGAATCTCAGTTTTCTACCGGTGTACACCCATGCTTCGTGTTATTTGGGAAGCGCTGATCCCATCCTTGCCTTGGGTAAAAATTAATTTGGTCAAGCCAGTTATGGTAGTTAATCTCATTCCCCTTGCCACTGACCAGTTGGATGATGGACATGGGACTCATTTCTGGTCAGTGTGAACATGGGGGACTAGGTTTTGTTGTTTTTGGAAAAATATCCTTCTTTTTCAGTTGAAGATACCAGAAGATACAGTATAGCTCCCGTACGGATGTGATGCATAGAACTGTGGCAGTATCTTGCAGCTCTGAAGAAAACCACCTGTATTCATTCGTTAGGGCTACCATAACAAAATCCCACAGACCGGGTGGCTTAAACAACAGAAATTTATTTTTTCACAGTTCTAGAGGCTGGAAGTCCAAGATTAAGGTGTTGGCAGGTTTGATTTCTTCTGAGGCTTTTCTCCTTGTCTTGCAGATAGCTGCCATCTCACACATCCTCACGTGGTCTTTTCTCTAAGCACACACAGCTGGTGTCTCTTCTTGTGCATTCAAATTTTCTCTTATATCAGTCAGATTGAATTAGGACCCACCCTGAAGACCTCATTTTAACTTAATCACCTCTTTAAAGGCCCTGTGTCCAAATGCAGTCACATTCTGGGGTATGGAAGGTTAAGGTTTTAACATGAATTTGGGGAACCACAGTACAACTCATAACACCATCCTGTGGGCAAACCAGCTCACTGACAATAGTAGAGAAGATCAATGAAAATAACCTGGGTCTTGGATATGAGATAATAAATATTTTTATACTGTGTAAGCAAGTTGAGTTGGTATTTTCTTTTACTTGAAATTGAAGACATCTACTAGAATCTAAGAGCCATGGATTAACTGTAAAACCCATTAATGTCACCCTTTTTCTTAGACCATAGAATCTCACTAGTTATTCTATAATACTAAAATATAATGTGGAATCTCTTTAATTGAAGAAAACACCTACAAGAGTCTTCTGAAGCAGCAAGACATCTTCCTCTTACAGCATTCTCTAAGAAAGGTTTTGTATTCTTTGGACCTAAGGACAATTCTTCAAATTTTCCACAACACATCAAGACTCAAGATAGGTACATATAGATTTACACTATGCCAATGGAAGTAATTTGATATTTGGAAAATGTTATTTAGTCCTTTTATGTGTTTTTTTCCCCATGGCAATACAATAAAGTGAATATTAATAGTCAAACAGTTCTTTAATGGTTGGATAGCTAGCAACCAGGCTCTGAATGTTCCAAGTAAACAAAATTCTACATAGTTATTTCTTGTAAATATTTTATTAAATAGTTTAATGAAAAATTAATAGCTTGCATCTTTTAGTTCTTGCACAAAACATTTTCTCACACGTTATTCTATTGAGTCAGGACACCAGAATGAGATTTGTAGACTTATTTTGCATACCAAGACTTAAGTTAAATTGTTCATGATCAGTGAGTAGTAAGGATTGGAGCCAGGAACCGCAGGCAGATTTTCTGACTCCAGTAGGTAGGAGTTCCAATTTGTAGTACAAACATACAAACAAAAACATAATTCTGACCATAAGCATGCTATTTAGGATTCTTCTATGAAGTGGCAGACATTTGGCCAAGTTGGAAAAAAAAATGAATATACAGACATTTTATTTGGCTATAAGAGAAATGAAAGTTATTTTTAAAAGAATCAGATGGAATTTCTACAGTTAAAAAAAATCTGAGATGAAAAAATTTCTGAATGGGCTACATACAAGGCATATTTCATCATTTTTTGTAAAACCAGTAATATAGAAACTATCTTTTAAAAAATGAAAAAAAAAGACATATTACATACAGGGGAACAAAAATAAGAATGATCACTGAACTGAATTATAAGCTAGAAGGCTACAGAGTGACCACTTTATTTATTTTTTAATTTTATTATTATTTTTTAATTTATTTTAAAAAATTTATTTATTTTTGTCTGTGTTGGGTCTTTGTTGCTGTGTGCAGGCTTTCTCTAGTTGTGGCGAGCGGGAGCTACTCTTTGTTGTGGTGCACAGGATTCTCATTGCGGTGGCTTCTCTTGTTGCAGAGCATGGGCTCTAGGCATGCCGGCTTCAGTAGTTGCAGCACGCAGGCTCAGTAGTTGCAGCACGCAGGCCCTAGAGTGTGCGGGCTTCAGTAGTTGTGGCAGGTGGGCTCAGTAGTTGTGGCGCACAGGCCCTAGGGTGCGCAGGCTTCAGTAGTTGTGGTGCACGGGCTCAGTAGCTGTGGCTCGCAGGCTCTAGAGCACAGGCTCAGTAGTTGTGGCGCACGGGCTTGGTTGCTCCGAGACATGTGGGACCTTCCAGGGATTGAACCTGTGTCCCCTGCATTGGCAGGCGGATTCTTAACCACTGCGCCACCAGGGAAGTCCCTGGAATGACCACTTACATGCAATAAAAGAAAAAAGAAATTTGTCATCCTAGAATTCTATATCCAGTGAAAATATCCTTTTTAAGATAACATAAAGGCATTTTAACACAAACAAAAGCAGAGAGAATTTGTTACTCTTCTTCAAGCTGAAGAAAATGATACCAGATGGAAATTTGAATCTACAGAAAGACATAAAGAACCCCAGAAATGTAAATATGTGGGTAAATAATAATTTTTTCTCTTTCTATGGTGTCTTTAAAATAAAATTGACTGGTGCATAAAGAATAATAAGACTGTATTATAGGTTAAAATATATGAAAATAATACTACAAAGAGCAAGCGTAGAGAAACAAATATAGTATTTTTTATCACATTGTCTCAAATATTGCTATAATATTTGATGGTAGATTGTAAAAAGGTAAAGGTTGAAAATTGTAATCTCTTGAGTAGCCACCTAAAAATAAAGCAGTGAGGTATAGCTAATAATCTATAATAGAGGATAAAATAGAATACTAAAAATAATTCATTGAAAATAGGAAAGGAGGAAAGAAGGAACGAAAAACAAATGAGACCAATGGGCAAAAAGGACACTATAAGATATTCTGTATCCTTTGTAATCAGGAGAATGCAAATGAATGCCACAATGACATACCATTACATACCCACAAGAATGGCTGAAACTTGTTTTTTGAAAATGCTGGCACAAATGTTGAAGACATGGAACAATTGGAACTCTCACTCATGGCTGATGGAAGTGTAAACGTTTACAGCCGCTTTGGAGAACTCTTCAGCAGTCTCTTATAAAGCCAAATATGTACCTACTTTTTGACCATTTCTAAGTATTTACCCCAAACATATGTCTATTAAAAGATTTATTCAACAATATTCGTAGCAGATTTATTCACAGTAGCCTAACTGGGAACAACTCAAATGTCCATCAGTAGGGGAATGGATAAAGATTTTTGGTATATTCATTCAATGAAATAATACTCAGCAATAAAAACAACAAACTATTGATACACGCAGTAACATGGATACATCTCAAGGATATTACAGTGAGCCCAAGAAGCCAGCCTTAAAAGAGTCCATCTTCCATGATTCCACTTAAATATAATTCTACAGCAAGAAAATTAATCTGGAGTGACAGAAATCGTATCAGTGGTGGCCTGGGGCTGAGAAGGGAATGGTATGGAATTGACTTGAAAGGGATGGGTGAGAACCTGGTGATGTGATGGATGTTCTGTAACTTGATTGGAGTAGTGTTACACAAATGCTTACATTTGTCAGAATTCACACTGTACATATAAAGTGGGTACAGTTTGGATTTTTTACATCGTTTTATTGATGTAAATTATACCTCCATAAAGTTGATTTTAAAATCATAATGAATCACAATAATTAAGGTATATATAAACTAATATTCTATATTAATATTACCCACTTGTTATTTGAATCAGAAACTGCCAATCTGGAAGAATTCCATGTTTACCTGAGGTAGTCCCTTTAACTTCCTCCTGCCCCAGTAGTCCTTCACTAAACTACCGATTAATATCTTTCAAACCTTCGTGTTAGTTAGAAATAAAGTCACAAATTTATAGAAGATTTTTATGAAGTCACACATTTCCCAAAGTGTCTCACATAGTAAGAGTTACATATGTGTGTGGTATGAAGAAGTTGTAGTTACAGCTGCTCAGCTTGCAGTGAACTAAGCTTTTTTTGACTGTTTACAATGCATAGAGAGATGAGAAGGAAATTAGCTGAAATTTTACTTCTCAAGATAAGTTTGATCGGCCTCATGGCATATAATAAGTATTATAGTTGTTTGGCAGCTGAGTCTGAAGTAAGACAAATGTCATGAATCAGTCAGATAGCAAGAGGGTTTCCCACATTTAGTTTGAAAGTAAATTTTTTAAAAAAACACACATCATTTGGTTTGCATGTGACTCTAGAATTAAAGTTTGTCATTGTTGGCAATAAAAAAATACCAGGGGACTTGTTTGTCTGCAAGAATTACTTATTTCTGCCCCCTGGTTCTGATTACTTATTATGAGCCAGAGTCTCCTCATTCCGCTTCATTCCTATCGTCTGTATCAACAGGAAACGTGGAAAGTAAAGAAGTTATTGAATTCATGCTTGACAACAGTAAAGTTTAACCGATCATTGAAATTTCTCTCATCACTGCCAAACAAGCTATTAGACTTGTGATCAAAGATGAAAACTTAATAATTAGAATTTTATTTTGTTCCCTTTCACAGGTACTAAATAATAGGTACCAAAGAACCAGAAATCAGACTGCTAAAATCTGCTTTTTCCTTTCTCAGTTAACTGTCTGTCAGATCTCTAAAATTAGGTAGTTGAATTTAATCTTGAAAGACGTTTTTACTTTAAAAATTCTCTCACTAACTGAAATTGTGATGTAGAGTCGAAGAAAAGTAATATCAAAAGTAACTGCTTCTTACTGAGCCTTCAAAAATATTTTCTAACATGCACATCTGATGAAAATTTACTTAGAGAATTTATTAAATTATCTAAACAAGTTATATTCAGACACTTTATAATATATACAGATGGATAACAATTTTAACAGTCAAAATGTGATCCATGATATTGAAATAATTTTTTTATATTGAAGTAGATGTTAAATTGATACTGATTATATTTTAGGAAAAAACATATAGTTAAGTTATAGTAATTTCCATTAATACCATTGAATTATGTAAGATTGTAAAAAGTATAGGCATGTCACTTTTGTTTTTATTTCAGAACATACTTCTATGCAGATGAGTAAATATTTCTTTGTGGTAATCAGAAAAAATGCAGACTACTCTTATTTATGCTGATTTAATTGTCATATTTACATATTTTCTGCCTTTTGATTGGCTCATACATCTGTTCTTAATGTTTCTATGAAAATTATATTAAAACCACAAAGTCAAGGTTTTGATGAGTAGCTGAGAAGCAACCCAAATACAATATAAACACTAGAACATAATGCTTCTCATGGCTAGTAATGGGACAGGGCCATTTTTCATGGAGCCTGCAGAGCCAAAGAAGCCAAAAATTAGAAATAAGTCAGCCTCCAAGTTTAAGATTTTTTTAAATAGTTAAATGCTTCCAAATGTGCAAGTTTACTCAAAGCTACTTTGATTTTATTCTGTTCCTATAGCAGGAATAAAACTTTCCAAGGTAGATTAACACTTTCTTATAAAAATTCTAAATCATCATAAGAAATGTCAGGTCAAAAATTCTCTTTAAAGATAACTTGGTGGTAGCTATGTTCTTGCATGTGAGGAAGGTGAAAGTATAAAGAGAGATCTCATGAGCCATTCAGTGAACACATAATGAACAATGTGCTGGAAATTGAGAAAAGATACTTCACCATATTTTGAATCTAGACTGATTCAAATGGTAACAAATAAATTTAAGAACCATTGAATAAGAGAATTAAGTAACATATAAATCAGAAATTATAGATAGTGCTGATTGTTTAATGTAGACTCAGGAATAAGCATTTATCATTTGTCTTTTTGCAATGGCTCAAGTGCTTGTCCCAAATAGACATTAAAGTGCTGGCCTGTAACCTCTTTGTTCCTTTGTCTTCACATCACTAATAGGTGGCGACTCAACTAGTTAGGTTCAGCGAACTCAAATATATCATTATTCTATTATCCTAAAATATGTAGTCTAAAAATGGAATAATGAACCAGAAGACATGTCCATGTCACTTTCAATTATGAGATTCTTGGTCATTATCATTGTTTGATTTTGTTTTGTTTCAATATTGAGACCAAACCATAAAGAATATAAGCACCAAATTGACAGAAAATTTAGTATTTAATGGTATCACTTTCTAGTCACCTTTCTTCCATTCTCCACCCTCCAATAAGATAGGTCAAGTAAGAGAAGATAAAAAGGAAAGAAAATTCATTATTTTTTGCTTCTGATTCCCTCCCTTTTTGTATTTAATATAAATAGCATAAATCATGACGTTTTTAAAAATACATAAAGAAAGGTGTAGTGGTATAAATCGGTTCCACCAATTTGGATAGTAATTTGGTTCAAAACAAGTATCTCCAAAACATTACATTGGAAAAACAAAGTTGCGTGGAGATACACTTGGTATGATACTATTTTTATGGTTGAAAACATTGAAAACTATATCTTTTTTTTACTAGGTACATACACATGTAAGGATAAAAACATGCATGTAAACAACAAACATGTTATCAGAATCGTGTTTATATTGGGGGAGAGAAAAGAGAATTGTATCTAGAGAGAAAGACAGAAATATTCAATTATATTGATAACGTTTAACATTTTTATAGCAAGTGGTAGATTTGGGGGTGTTTATTACAGTAAACATTTTATAACTTTTTGCATTTCTGAAATATTCCATAATAAGAAAGTTTAAAGAAAGCGAGATTATTTAGCTTGAAGCTAGAAAAGTGATTTAATTTTTATATGAAACATGAGAATCAGCTGTTTTCTGCCTTCATAACAGAATTAGAAATTTAGTTAGGGCTTCCCTGGTGGCGCAGTGGTTGCGAATCTGCCTGCCAATGCAGGGGACATGGGTTCGAGCCCTGGTCTGGGAAGATCCCACATGCCGCGGAGCGGCTGGGACCGTGAGCCACAGCTACTGAGCCTGCGCATCTGGAGCCTTTGCTCCACAACAAGAGAGGCCGCGACAGTTGAGAGGCCCGCGCACCGCGATGAAGAGTGGCCCTCGCTCGCCACAACTAGAGAAAGCCCTCACACAGAAATGAAGACCCAACGCAACCAAAATAAATAAATTAATTAAAAAAAAAAGAAATTTAGTTAAATATGTCTCACTTCCCAAGTTTTATGAGTTCTCAAATATTACCACAGGTTGCAAAGACAAGTTTCTGTGGCTCTTCCTGTGCATATTGAAAATGAGGCTGGATTCTTATCTTTCTCAGCAGCTTGGATGGCCCTAGCTAATATGGACTACGTTACTTCCCTACTTCCTCTAACTTTTCAGTTCTTACTGTAAGATGATAGTAGCTCAAGATGAAAAAAGAGAGGAGGGAAGAAGGAACATTTGTGAGTACAAATTATCAGAGAGCAAAGCCCATAAGGGAGGTCAAATAAGAAACATCATTGGAAATAGTCTTCTTTCATTTTTGTCCTTTATCATTAGAAATGATTTCTGAGCAAACCATCTATATCTTCAGTGTGTTTTCAATGTTTTAAATCAAAGTTTTTATTTGTATAGGAAGTCTCCTGGGAAAGGACATTTCAAATATCCCCAAATAATCAGCCAAATGATAGACTCAGTTGGAAAGATCTTGATCTTTCACTTTGCCATTTTTGTGTCCAACTGAGATTGTTGCAGACTGTCCATGTTCGTTACCTCTTTTACTGAGACAAGATTTAACCTGATCCTACATCTCAAAATGGGATGTAGATTAGACCTAACACTCTAGTATTTCTGGATGAGGTATGACATTTTCAGGGTCCATTTTCTAAGTATAGAAAGAACAGACATTTCTTCCGTATCGTTTATCAGTTATTAGTGTGTAAATTTATGTTTTGGTGTGACAGATATACTGAAATACTGCCACTTCTGTTACAAATTTAGGAATCAGCCTGCATGTTTGCATAGATGGGGTGAAATTTGGTTTCTTTCCTCCTGAAAATTTACTTCCTAGGGCTGCTAGGAGACCTGCCAGTTAGGAAAAGTAGGAATCGTGATCCTAAGGTTTTTTACATTGATCCCTTATATAGACACACTTCCCAGAAAATCACTTTTGCCAACTTCGATCAGAAAACAATGCAAGCTCTGTGACTACCAGGATTTTTGTCCGTTTTGTTCACTGCTACGTGCCTGATACCTAGAACACTGACGGCACACAGTTCGTGTTCAAAACGTATTTGTTGACTAAGTGAATGGATTACAGTCGTGTTTCCTTGCAGGAAACCTTCCTAAAGATTCCAAAAGATTTCCTTATTTCTATAAATGTTAGGATTTTGGTGGATCTCTTTTTGTTCCCACAAGATGTAAGCAAAAGTGCTTTTGACCTCTCAATAATAAATGTTTATAGAATAAAATTTTAACCTAAGTGTTATGTGGTGAAATCATTTTTTTAATGTTAATGGAATTTGGAGCTTTTCATATAATTTCAGTAATTTCTACAATAGTACAAACATTGTCATTTACATGTGTATTGTACACACACACACACAGACACATCTGCTAGGGAAGAAAATAACATATACCCCTAGAATAATATACTCATCTATAAAACCTGGCTAACAGTATCTATCCTGTTTTACTCCAAAGTCTATGGTAAGAATCAAATGTAATTATTTTAAAACTCTTTGAAAAATGTAAAATATCAAACAAATGCTAGGCACAACATATGTTCTTTACACAATATCATGAGGAAAAGAGTTGCAAATAATGAGTATATTCCATAAAGCTCTTTATTTTAAAAATGAAACAGATAAATTTAATCCCAGATTTTTTTTTGTTTTTTTTGGTCATATGTTTTAAAAAGTTAACCTATTTCAACTATAATTAAGGAAATAAGAAGCTTCATTTTTTGAACACACCCATTTTGAAACTAGTAAAAACCAGAGCTTTTACATATTATCAAACCAGTTCCACAAGTTGAAATAATGATCTCCATTAATGAGTAATGCCAACTTTGAAAGTCTGTATGCTCTAAGCCAACATATTCAAGGAGTATTATCTATTTTACTGACAAATAGGGATTTCCCCACAATGCAGTGCCATTGCAGGGAAATTAGATTTATGGTTAGTATACTTCTCAATTGTGAACATTTTGCCTGGCTCATTAGGTTATATGTCATAATATTGGTTTCTATTTCTGACTAAAAAATATGGATCTAATACTTCTATTCAAAAAGACTGGGATTTAATCCAACCTATGATAATTTTTTTTTCAAAACACACACAAAAAATATATTTACTAGAGAGTTATTTAAATAACAAGTTTTTAAAATCAGTATTTTATTATTTCAATATCAGATTTATAGCCAGAAAGTTGGATTTTAGTTAGCTGTGCTTATCTGTGCAGGATTATAGCAAATAGAATCATAATAAAATATTAGCATGTTTTTATCTATTCATTTATTTACGCAAAATCATTTATTTTGAAGAATACCTATCACCCTGCTAGCTAATGCTCAATTATTCGTTAATGGAAAATTCTGTATAACTTGAATTTTTTTATTTGCATTTTAAGGCAACAAAACTTTATTGCATAATAACTCAGACTGTGAAACGCCACTAAATATTCTCATTAATAAATCCTCATATTTTGGATGTAATAAGAATAGTGAATTCTAAAATTATCTCAGGTGCTGTAACCATTTGTTGAGCACGCAGAACAGGCTTGGGAGCTACAGGTTTCTGTAAGCACAAAGACAAGAGAAATTTGCTTTAGAAAATTTGTCTTCTGTTGTCAGTTCAACCGGAACCCATGAGTGTGTTAGCAAGACAAAGACATTTTTTTCTGTGTCTAGTGATTTAACTGCATTTTTAAGGTTTCAGAACCATATGGGACAATTTCCCTTTGAATTAATATAAATTAGCAAATCTCTCTACATGCTTTGTTTTTTCCCTTCCATAGCACAGAATCTCACAGCAGTTGAGTTCTTGGAATTGTAAAAAGTATGTAATTCTTTTTAAAACAGTTTAAATAAAAAGATTGTATGTGCAAAAATGATTCTACTAAACCCATTAAAAAATAACATTACCTTTTCGCAGAAAAAGCAAATAAAACTGGCTGAGATTACAATTACTGGATGTAAAAGAATCTAATCTTGGAGGATTTGAAGACAAATATTTTCCCAGACACATAGGAATAAGCATATCCAAATGTTCTCTTTCTAGCGAAGAATGAAGTAAAGCTACATCCTACAAACCTAAGTATGTAATGTGTCAACAAAAGGACTAATGTGTATTTCAGAAAATAATCTTGAAATAGTTTAAAAAATTATTTAGAAAAATTCACTTCCATAAAATTTATTTATATATTTTATTTGTTTATTAAACTAAAAGGCTTCACATTAACATTACCACAAATATTTAGCAAGAATGCCAGCTGCTGATTATAGGCCTATGACAGAAAATTTGGCATATTTCCAATCAGATGCCTCTACTGTATCCAAAACAAAGCATTTAAAAATACAGTGCTTCTCTACTGAAGATGTTAAATCCACAAATGAGCATATTTGAGAGAATGCAATCTAAGCATTGCTGCTAAACGATTAGACCAGGATGTTTATATAAAGCTGAAAAGCAGGGACATCTCTGCATGATGTGGCACCATTAAAGACCAGAGAGATTATAGCTGCACACATACAAAGTCACATATACACACATACAGAACAATAATAGCTAACATTTTTGAATGCTTACTCTGTCTAGGCTAAGTGATTTACATAGACTAACTCATTTAATCTTCACAGCCCATTCTTCTCACCATTTAAGAGATAAAAAACTATGTGGCACACTGGATGTCACATTATATGTCCAAGGTCTCAAAGGCATTTTGACTTCTGAGCCCATACTTTAAATCACTGTATTATGCCATGCTATCTCACATACATGCACATACAGATGCAGAGAATAAAGATACCAACCAGACAATCCTACCATCAGATTACGCATATATTACTCAGGAAGGGGCCTCTCCGGCATGATGTCACAAACTGGACTGTATAGGTTTTATCACACAAAGCCTTTTGTCTTTCGTTTAATCATCACTGTGCCTAGGATTGGCATTTATCATATGGCTACCTTTAACTGCTATAAACAAACACCCATAACTTCAAAGTTGACTCCTGCAAGGGAATACCTAAGCAGGAACAGAAAGGCTGCACATGGGACTGTTCTGCCTCCCTGAGGTTGCTTTCTCCTTAAGGTTTCTGGCTGTCAGATGCTGCTTCCTCCACTGTGGCCTCAAGTTTTCACACTACTTTTCACACCATGGTCCAAGTGTGCACAGTAGACTCCTAACAAATATAATAACAGCCACCACTTATGGAGCACTGTTCAAATTATCTACATTTATACTGACCATTTGTCATACACTGATTCATTTAATCCCAAATGAGGCATGATTTTCACTTTTCCAGATAAGAAAAAAAGAGGTCCAGATGGCTTCACAGGCAAATTCTATCAAACATTTAGAGAAGAGCTAACACCTATCCTTCTCAGACTCTTCCAAAATGTAGCAGATGGAGGAACACTCCCAAACTCATTCTATGAAGCCACCATCACCCTGATACCAAAACTAGACAAAGATGTCACAAAGAAAGAAAACTACAGGCCAATATCACTGATGAACATAGATGCAAAAATCCTCAACAGAATACTAGCAAACTAAAAGGATCATACACCATGATCAAGTGGGGTTTGTCTCAGGAATGCAAGGATTCTTCAATATACGCAAATCAATCAATGGAATAAACCATATTAACAAATTGAAGGAGAAAACCCATATGATCATCTCAATAGATGCAGAAAAAGCTTTCGACAAAATTCAACACCGATTTCTGATAAAAACCCTCAAGAAAGTAGGCATAGAGGGAACTTACCCCAACATAATAAAGGCCATATATGACAAACCCACAGCCAACATCATCCTCAATGGTAAAAAACTGAAACCGTATCCACTAAGATCATGAACAAGACAGGGTTGCCCAATCTCACCACTACTATTCAACATAGTTTTAGAAGTTTTAGCCACAGCAATCAGAGAAGAAAAAGAAATACAAGGAATCCAAATCGGAGAAGAAGAAGTAAAGCTGTCACTGTTTGCAGATGACATGATACTATACATAGAGAATCCTGAAGATGCTACCAGAAAACTACTAGGGCTAATCAATAAATTTGGTAAAGTAGCAGGATACAAAATTAATACACAGAAATCTCTTGCATTCCTATACACTAATGCTGAAAACGCTGAAAGGGAAATTAAGGAAACACTCCCATTTACCATTGCAACAAAAAGAATAAAATCTGTAGGAATCAACGTATCTAAGGAGACAAAAGACCTGTATGCAGAAAACTATAAGACACTGCAGAAAGAAATTAAAGATGATACAAACAGATGGAGAGATATACCATGTTCTTGGAATGGAAGAATCAACATTGTGAAAATGAATATACTACCCAAAGCAATCTACAGATTCAATGCAATCCCTATCAAACTACTAATGGCATTTTTTACAGAACTAAAACAAAAAAATTCACAATTTGTATTGAAACACAAAAGACCCCGAATAGCCAAAGCAATCTTGAGAAAGAAAAACGGAGTTGGAGGAATCAGGCTCCTGGACTTCAGACTATACTACAAAGCTACAGTAATCAACACAGTATGGTACTGGCACACAAACAGAAATATAGTTCAGTGGAACAGGATAGAAAGCCCAGAGATAAACCCACACACATATGGTCACCTTATCTTTGATAAAGGAGGCAAGAATATACAGTGGAGAAAAGACAGCCTCTTCAATAAGTAGTGCTGGGAAAACTGGACAGCTACATGTAAAAGAATGAAATTCAAACACTCTCTAACACCATACCCAAAAATAAACTCGAAATGGATTAAAGACCTAAATGTAGGCCAGACACTATCCAACTCTTGGAGGAAAACATAGGTACAACACTTTATGACATAAATCACAGCAAGATCCTTTTTGACCCACCTCCTAGAGAAATGGAAATAAAACCAAAAGTAAACAAATGGGACCTAATGAAACTTAAAAGCTTTTGCACAGCAAAGGAAACCATAAACAAGACGAAAAGACGGCCCTCAGAATGGGAGAAAATAGTTGCAAATGAAACAACTGACAAAGGATTAATCTCCAAAATTTACAAAGAGCTCATGCAACTCAATATCAAAAGAACAAACAACCCAATCCAAAAATGGGCAGAAGACCTAAATAGACATTTCTCCAAAGAAGACATACAGATTGCCAACAAACACATGAAAGGATGCTCAACATCACTAATTATTAGAGAAATGCAAATCAGAACTGCAGTGAGGTATCACCTCACACCAGTCAGAATGTAGATTAAAAAATCTACAAACAATAAATTCTGGAGAGGGTGTGGAGAAAAGGGAACCCTCTTGCACTGCTGGTGGGAATGTAAATTGATACAGCCACTCTGCAGAACAGTATGGAGCTTCCTTAAAAAACTAAAAATAGAGCTACCATATGACCCAGCAATCCCACTACTGGGCATATACCCTGAGAAAACCATAATTCAAAAAGAGTCATGTACCACAATGTTCATTGCGGCACTATTTACAATAGTGAGGACATGGAAGCAACCTAAGTGTCCATCGACAGAGGAATGGATAAAGAAGATGTGGCACATATATACAATGGAATATTATTCAGCCATAAAAGGAAACGAAATTGAGTTATTTGTAGTGAGGTGGATGGACCTAGAGTCTGTTATACAGAGTGAAGTAAGTCAGAAAGTGAAAAACAAATGCCGTATGCTAACACATATGTATATGGAATCTAAAAAAAAATGGTTCTGAAGAACCTAGGCACAGGACAGGAGTAAAGACGCAGACATAGAGAATGAACTTGAGGACACAGGGAGGGGGAAGGGTAAGCTGGGACAAAGTGAGAGAGTGGCGTGGACATATATACACTACCAAACGTAAAACAGATACCTAGTGGGAAGCAGCCGCATAGCACAGGGAGATCAGCTCGGTGCTTTGTGACCACCTAGAGGGGTGGGATAGGGAGGGTGGGAGGGAGACGCAAGAGGGAGGAGTTATGGGGATATATGTATATGTATAACTGATTCACTTTGTTATAAAGCAGAAACTAACAAGCCATTGTACAGCAGCCATACTCCAATACACATGTTAAAAAAAAGAAGAAGAAAAAAGGCCCATGAAGTTTAATGAACTTGCCCAAGGTTACTGAACTAAGAAGTGGTAGAACTGGGTACAAATTCAGCTTTATTTTATTTCAGTGCCTGCATCCTTCATTTTTACACTTGAACTTCTTCTTCCCAAACTTCCCAAGGGATTACACCGTAAAAGAAACTTACGCAAATTTATATTTTAAAATGTTCTAGGTGCCAAATACTGCTCTAGGAGTTTAGGCGCTAAGAATATATCAATATCACTCTTTTTAAGTTTAGAGTCTACCAGGGATGAAACACATAAAACAAGTACTTAATAATGTCAAATGATTTGATAGGGTTAGGGCTGCTAGTGGAGCAAAAACAGGAAAACTATTCCAGGGTAGGAAGAGCTGACAAATGACATAATCAGCCAGGTAAAATGGAGGGGGCTGAAAGGAGGGAGGAGTGAAGTATAGGTACGAAGGCCATAGGTACGAAGGACCTTAGAGAACATGATATTTTGAAGGAACTTTTATTTTTTAGCATTTTCCACCACTTATTCATGTTTTCAAAAACAGTTCAACTCTTCTTACAAAACAAAGATAAAATAGTACATACTAGACACACGTATCACATTTTTCCTCTTATGGCTTTAGCCTACTCCTGCCCCGTCAGAAGAGACCAAAAATAAAAGAAAGTCCCCAAACAACTCTATCTGACCACATTCACAGAAAACGATGTCAGAATATATTGCAGAACAGAAGGATGTGTCATCTGTTTTGTATCCAAAGGTTTCTTCTCCATTTCTCGTACTAGGCGAGTAACCATCATTGAACATGCTGTGTGCCAAATTAAAACATAACTTCAACATATGTCAGATCTCACTAGAGATAGTAACTATAGTAGAAATTGGCATTTTTTCAGCAATATTTTTCTTTAAGTAACAGGTATGTCCAGTGCCGGATCATAGAATGAAAGGAGATAGCACAGTGAGTGAAGTTTCATAGTGAGCAGAGGCCAAATCATGTGGTACCTTGTAAATAGTAAAAAGGATTTTCTTTTTAAAAAACTAAGTGAAGCTGGTCACCATACGGCAATGTCCTGATGTGTTGCATCTAGAAGGTTATTTTTGTGATATTCCTGCCAAAAATGTATAACCTGAATCTAATGAGGAAATGTTAGACAAAGCCAAATTGGGAGATATCCTTGAAAATAAATGACCTATGTTCTTCAAAAATACCAAGATCATGTGAGTCAAATAAAGACTAAAGAACTGTATTAAATTAAAGAAGATAAAGACATAGGTTAAAGATTAAAGACACATGCAAATTGTGACTCTGGATTGCATCCTGGATCAGATATGGTGGTTATATACAAGAGTATTCTTGTTTTTAAGAAATAGCGTGGAAGCATTTAGGGATAAAGTGTTATTATGTCTATAACTTATTCTCAAAAAATCAGAAAAATTACACATATATACACAGAAAGCAAATATGATAAAATATTAATTGGGAGAATCTGAGTGAAAGTATAGGAGAAATCTTTGCACTATTGTATTCTTTCTGTAAGTCTAAAATTATGTCAAACTAAAGTTTTTTCAAAAGGTAAGAAATTATTTGAAAGCACTGCTTGGAAGCTGAAATAATCAAGAAGGCTTTATTAAGAAACAGCATCAGGGAAACAAATACTAAGGTTACAGATATAGTCAGAGTGGCATATACTGATAAGATAAAACAACTTCATTGATTTTCCTCCATGTGTAGGAGACTGTCTTTAACTCTACTTTTCTAGAGCATTTCTTAGACATATATAATCTTCAATCTAAATTGGAAGAGAAGTTTAGACATAGATTATATTTTTCTTTCTAAGGTCTGGTGTCTCAGTTCTAGGTTCTTCTTTGTGGGTTTTTTCCCCTCTGTGTACTCCACACACAAAATCTCCTTTCCACAGGATTGAGTTGTCCTTGAAAGTTTTCTTAGGAAAAGCAAATCAGAATGCAGTCCACCCCGGTATCTACAAAAGACATACAAGAGACTCACATTTTACATTGGGGCTAAAATTGAATGCATTGTAGTCAAAACTACCCTAGAACAACCTTTAAATATCCCATTAAGTAGGGGATCATTGATTTGTATAGTCATTTTTATGCACTGTAAATTTTGACAACCACTGAGCGAACAAAAGGAACAAAATAAAAACTTACATGCAAATATCTGAGCATTCAAATGATTCTGCTTTTAAGATGATCAAACCCTCAGCAGTTTGGGGTGAAGAGGGGGATGAGAGACAAATTTTAAGTGATTCTGCTTGCTGTGGAGTTTATTCCATTTGGTTTAATATTAAGTCTCTAAAAACATAATATATGTAAATAGATTTGTTTGTTTTAAGGATTAAACAAGAGTAGAGCAAATAAATTTTACTTCTAGCCATGATGAAGGGACTGGTATCACAGTAGGCCTCCTGCCATAAGCAACTATAAAACTGGAAAAATACATGTGAAATCACTTCTTTTAGATGTTGAACAAAAGGCAGCACAAGACTGTGACCCCTGAAAGAAGGGCAAAAAAATGAGATGAGCCCTGCAATTTTACTGGCTTTCTGCCTGGCATCACTTTCTAGACTGTGGCTCAGGAAAGAGGGAACCCCAGTCTCCCTGAGCTGAGGAGACAGAGGTCAGAACTCACAGCCAGTGAGGTGGCTGGAATGTGTATGGCAAGGTTCTTGAGGGAAGTGAGCTGTGCAGAGAAGCAGTTCCAGAAATCTGCATAGGGGACCCCTTGAATCTTTGGCTGAATAGTAAGCAGTGTATACGCAGGTTGAAACTCCCTGAGGTGGGACAAAGTATAATGCTAGAAAAGAACAAATACTGAAGGGCAGAGAATTGATCTCCCAGAGCTAGACAGAGCAGGTAGATATTTGTGTGCTGACCTGCCAAGATGAAAGGACTTTATGAACAGTGCAGATGCAGTAGAAACTCCAAAAAGCCTAATCTAGTCCTAGAAAAAATGTTACTCTTGACCTATTTATCAACAAAACTTGAAAGAATCAGATTCTACTGCAAGTAAATTAACTGCATAGAGGAACAAAACTCAACACTCTATTAAGGAAAACAATAAAATTCAGTCAACAGTAAAGCATCTATAATGTCCAGTGTATAATTAAAAATTACTAGACATGCAAAGAAGTAGGAAAATGTGACCCATAGCCATTATAAGAAATTATTCAATAAAAACAGACCCAGGAATGACACAGATGATGAAGTTAGTAGACCATGTCTTTACAAGCGCCATTATAAAAATACTCAAGAATTTAAAGGGAAAAAAAGATTTTAAAAAGAGAAATATGAAATCTCAACAGAGAAATGATAACTATAAAAAAGGGGATACTAGAGGTAAAAAATACAATATCAAAAATTAAAAACTCACTGAATGGGCCTAACCTCATGTTAAATACTGCAGAAGAAGCTATCAGTAAACTTGAAGACAGAGCAATGGAAATTATCAAAACTAAAGCATGGGAAAGCAGCTGAAAAATAATAATGGAGTTTCCATAACTTATGGTATAATTTCAAGCAGATCAAGAAGCTCAACAAATTCCAAGCAGAATAAACGCAAAGAAGTCCATACCGGGGCATAGCAGGATCCAATCAAGTAAAAGAACTACTATAAGTGATATACATAAGAAATTTATTTTGAGGATTAGACCTTGTGCATTGTGGGAGCTCGTTAGCAGTCTCCATAAGGCTATTGCCTCTGTGCTGGTACTGGGCCTGAAGTCAGCAAGGAAATAATAGACATGAAGTAGAAGAAAGCAAGGATGAACCTTGAAGGAACCTGTGGCAGAAAATTGAAATCTATGAGGAAAAACTAGAACCCACTAGAACAAATAAAACGTGTGTTTATCTCATCCCCTTCAGTTTTGATGATGTGAGTGAATTAAACGCTAAGTTGTCAACTTTTTAAATGAAGATTTACATGACCCGGCCTGGGATTCACAGGATCTGAAAGAGCGGCTCTGGTTAGAACTCTAAGCCCTCCTGTTGTTCCCCAACACCAGTAAGGTGGACCAGCAGATCAGTAACTGCACACATGAGCTGCAACATGCCTTGCCCTATGCCAGCCTTCAGTGTGTGAAAACTGGCTGTTGCCTCTTTTCCACCTTCCTAACCTCACGCATATCTCTGTTGTGGCCAATGATACAGTGAATGTAATTCTGAGAAATGGTTCCAGTTTAGCTAAATTGACACAAAACAAAACTACCACAGTCCATCCCTTCACAACTTGGCACCCATATATACCTCTTTTAACCATACTTAATTTCCAAAAAAATGTAATAGTAAAAACATCTTTCTCCATAACATAAAAATATCTGATACACAAATAAAATCATGCTAACACTCTCCCAAAAAGAAGATATAAAATCCCTTTACTCAATTTTTGTTAATGTTCATTTCTCTTCTAGCTGAATCGCATTCCCTCTTTGATTTACTCTAACTTAAATCCTGAGATATAAGTTTAGCTACTCTTAACACATCTTATATGTTGGAGGGTGAGGGGAGAAAAAATATAACTGGTTAATAAAAATACAAATTATTCATATAAAAATAACGAAGAAATACTCAAACACTACAGTCTTCATTTCTGCTACTGGTCACATGTTTTCACTTAGTATTTGTAAGCTTCATTTTGCCACCCATATCCTCTTTGCGCCTTGCCTGGTCATAATTCTTCGCCTAGTGGGATAAACCAATTCTTCACCCCTGAAGGGTATAAACCATTAGCAGTTTTGCTATAGTTTTTCACTAACTTTTACCACAGGGCATGGAAGTACTAAGATGTGTCCTGAGAGATTTTATGAATTACGGACACACTCTTCCTTACCCTCCTAATGCAGTGGAAAATTCACATCCTGTTGATAGAATCAATCAGTCCAGCCAGATTAAAATCCTTCTCTACTCACTGGTTCACTACCATGAGTATTTTTACATGGCTAAATGACAGTGTCAAATTCCCATTTAATGGAACCATTTCTGTGTCCCCCAGTGGAATCATACTTTTCTTGAGAACTAAGACCTTTAAACCAGAAGAACCAAGTTTGTGGAGATGAGAAGCAATATTTTTGTTGGTGACTCTTTAGCAGTTAATAGTGACATGAACCACTCCTACTTCTCTTCTGATTCCCAGACCTGTGAGTCCTGGCTATGAGCACCATAAACTGAACACTGACCCAGACTGTATACCCCATCCTGGATGACGTTACTCCAGCCCTTCAAGGTGTTGTCATCCATCTGGCATGGATGCCAGTCTTCAAAAGGCCATTCTGTCAGGTCAGCTGCTTCAGAGTGATGGACAAGATAATAATACAAATGAATTCCATGCACACCAACCTAGTGCTGCCCTTCCTTAGCTGTAGAATGATTTCCTTGGTCAGAAGCTATGCTGTGTGGAACGTCACGGTGGGAATAAGGCATTCCGTAAATCCACAGAGGGTGATTTGGCAGAAGTGTTGCAGGAAGGGAAGGCAAATCTGTACCCATAGTAAATTCCTCTTCCAGTGAGAACAAAGTATCCACCTTCTAGGATGGAAATAATATAATCTACTTACTACCCTGTAGCTGGACTGATCCTCCTGGAAATGGTATCCTATCGGGGCTCAGTGTTAATCTCTGACAGCAGATTGGGCACTCAGCGGTAGCTGTTGTCAAATCACCCTTGATGCATGGAAGTGTACGTAGCTTAGCCTGTGCAAAACCTCTTTCCCTGCTGCCCACCGCCACTTTGTTTATGAGCCCACTGGACAAAGACGGGGAGCTGCAAAAACAGGTTCACTCATGCCCACAGAGTGGATTAGCGTGTCCTCCTCTGCTGCTCAGGTGGCTCTTGTGGGAGGAGGTCATGAGAGGTTGTGACCACCAGTTGACCTGCTGCAAGCTGGACCCAGACAATCTGCAGCTCCTCGCTCCTTCCCCGTCCTTGGAATGTGCATTCTGCTTGCCTTCCCTGCGCTAGAAGCTGTCCCAAGGACACAGTCTTGAGAGAGAAACGTGTCATTGAGCCCATCTGGACAGTTTACATGACTGAACCTGGGTAAGGCCTCTAGGTAAACTTTTAAGGTTATGGCAGGTGGATGCAGAGACAAATCTCCTAAGTAAGTTCCCTTGTTGATTAAAACTACCACCTCCCAACCTGGAGGGGTCTGCTTCTTTCTTTGGTCTCTCCTTGCTCTCTGTGTCCAGGGGCCGGTTTACAAATCAACAGCTCTTTTGTGAGCATTGATGTGGGGTTGAACTATCCTCATGATCTACGCCCAAAGTCTATCCACATACCTCTTCCCAGACCTCACTGTTACCAATTTTCCAATCACATTCCTTTTCACTGATGATCATCCAACCAAGCCATTAGCCACAGCCCATGTATCAATATATATCTAGCCATCTCTTTCACACAGAACTTTCCCTAAGGATTAGGAAGTAGGCAAGAATGTGTTCTTTGTTCAGTAAATTCAGCATTCTACTAAAAGTTTCAGTCAGTTCTATAAGATGAGCAAAAAAGAAAAGACAGAAAAGAAGTATTCTAATTTCTAATGTTAAAAAGAAAGAAGTAAAGGTATCTTTATTCACAGGTAGCATGATCAAGTGTGTAGAAAACACTAAATAATCTAAAAAAATACAACTGACACAAGTGATTTAAGCAATGTTGCAGATACAAGGTCAATATAAATATATCAATTTTATTTCTATATACTAGCAAAGAACAATTGGAAAATAAAAAACATAATACTATTTATAATAGCATCAAATAAAATAACATGCTTAAGAATAATAGGTGCAAGATCTGTTACACTGAAACTAAAAATATTGCTGGAAAAATAAAAAATACCTAAATAAATAGAAATATATATCATGTTCATGAAGAGAAAGACTCAATATTTTTAAGATGTGAATTGTGTCTAAATTTATCTATAAATTCTAAGTTCCCAAACTAAATCTCAGCAGGGTTCTTTTTTTTTTTTTTTTGATAGAGGTTGACAACATAATTCTAAATTTTATGTGGAAATATAAACTACTCAGAATACCCAAAACAATCTTGAAATAAAATAGTACTTTGGAGTATTTACACAATTTGGTTTCAAAAGTTACTATAATCAAGATTGTGTTATATTGCATAAACAGAGACTTATAGATAGGTGAAAGCAAATATTGAATCCAGAAGCAGATCCACATTTACATAGTCACTTGATTTTTCTTTTTTAAACCAAAGTACCAACATTACTTAATAGGGTAAAGCAAGTCTTTTTAACAAATGGTTTTGCAAAAGATAACAACTTATATGAAAACAAAAATACCTCAAACCATACCGAAAATTAATTCAAGATAGATCATAGTCCAAAATGTAAAGGATAAAATTCTAAAACTTCTTGAAGAAACAGAGGATTTTTTCTGCAACCCTTGGAGAGAGAAAAATTTCTTAGAGCACAAAGTGTTCTAATCATAAGGGGAAAATTTGGTAGAGTGGACTTGATCAAAATTTAAAACTTCTGCTTATCAAAGCTAACATTTAGAAAATAAATATGAAAGCCACAGATTGGGGGAAATATTTGCAACCCAACGGACTTTTATTAAAAACCTACAAACACTCCTACAACTCAATAATAAGACAACGCAATAAAAATAAGTAAATGACTTGAATGGATACTTCATAAAGAAAGATATGCACAACAATTTATAAGCACATTAAAAAGTGATCAGTCCTATTAATCATCAGTGAAGTGTAAATTAAAATGATCATGATATAGGACTACAAATCCACTAAAATGGCAAAATTAAAAAGACTGACAATACCAAATGTTGGAGGAGATATGAAGCAACTGAAATTGTCATACATTGCTGATAGGACTTGTAAAATGGTATATAACAACTTTGCAAATCTGTCTAGCAGTTTCTCATATACCCTACCATAGGACCAGCAGTCCTATACTTAGGCATTTATCCAAGAGAAATATTTTTCTCATATACATAAAATGACTCGTACAAAAATGTTCCAAGCAAATTTATTGATAAATAAACAGAAACTAGAAACAACTCAAATATCCATGTACAGGAGAATGGATAAAGGAACTGTGGTGTATTCATACAATATATTCATGTAACTCATCAATTACAAGAACTAGCTCCTGATACTAACAACAACACGAATAAACTTCAAAAAATTATGCTGAGTCAAAGAAGCCAGAGCAAAAGAGTACATACTGTGTGATTCTGCTACTCTATGATTGAAGATATCAGAATAGTGGTACCTGTGGGTAGAGGGCATAGAGGTTGATTGGGAAAAGGCATGAGAGAACATTCTGGGATTATAGATAGGATTATAGACTCAATAGAAATTTGAGTTTCATGGTTATATACAGTTGTCAAAACTTATCACAATGCATAGGCCTTTCATTTAATCTTTGTCATTTTACTGTATGTGACTATATTTCTGTGAGGTTCATCATATAATAAGTGCTCAAATATTTGCTTAATTTGAGACTAAATTATTTTTTATTATGCTCCCATACACAGTTGTTCTTTTTTTTAAGTCGTGAACTATCTTCAGCATCTGTTTCCTGCCTTTCTAAGTCAAAATTTCCTGTCCAGGCCCTGCTAAGCAGTTACTATTCTCATGCCCTTGTTTGTTTCAGGACCTCTTAACAACTCTCACTGAGTTCTTGTGATTGACTAAGTATTCCAGAATAAGGGAAGTTACTAAGATCAGAAAAGTCAAAATGATGCAGAGAATGCATCTGCACAATAGCTGTTCAAGTTCACCTGTGCACCAGGTTAAACTGAAATTCTAATTTAGGAAATATGTCCATCATTTGCAAACAAGCTAAGCAAACCTGGCGGGATTATCTAGCATGAATACTCATTAGTTAGGCAGCTTTATGCATACTAAGGTTCCTCTTGCCATGGTTACGTTTGACACCCAGAAGCAGACTCAGAGCCCATCTTCACGAGCTGCTTCCCTGGGCTACAATTTCAGTGACCACTAGTTTATGAGGGGCTGTTAATCTGTCGAACCTGATAATCACTAATACTGCCCATAACATCTGCTGGATGACCTTACCATTCTTAGTCAATCAATGAATGAAATCAACTCCTAGGACAATAAACAAAAACTGCAATACTTCAATAGAAGATAGTGAGAGAAAATCTGAATTTTTAAAAGAACGGAACAAAATAAAAACCAAAAAGCAAATTTAAGAAACAAAAAGGGAAACAGGATGAGAAGGAAAACACACGCATATTTATTATGAAGCACATAATGTCCCCTCAATCTCTGTTCTTACAAGTTGCCTTTGAATAGTTGCATTGAATTTTTCTTTAAAACACATAACTCTATTATCCACACCGAGAAATAATTTAGGCCTTTAGAACACACTTCCATGATTTGACTGCTTTCATTCAGAAAATTCTCTCAATAACGAAGAATAACATCTTTCACAAAGAATCAAGTTCACTAATAATCTAGTGAGTAAGAAACTATTTAAATCCTGGCTTTATGTTCTCTCATAAGCCTTTCAGTATGCCATGATTTTTCATGCTACAGTTTGGAGTTTTCAAAAATTCCTGATTCATTCATTTAAATTAGTTGGAAATATTTGTAAACCCTGGAGCCACTCCATACAGTAATATGGAGAATATTCTTACAGATTGCCTCCTGACCAAACTTAGTATGAACTAGGTATTTGCTATTTTAAAAAAATCGATTGAATTTACTAGGTGGGAGATTTCCATTAGGAAATAGAATGCATCATTTTCCGAAGGTCCTCACGGTTTTCTTCACTTTCTGATGTACAAATGACCTTGAAGTGTAGTCTTCTTTCTGTTGTGTCTGTCATTTTGACAACTTTATCTGGCAGTATTGCATTCATCTATAGATCCACTAAGCTATAGATACTCCTATCTTCTCCCTTCCATTTGTTCATCAATCTGACAAATAGTTACTGAGAGCTCACTGCTGCAAGCACTGGCGACACAGCTGTGAACAAGACAGATGTAGCCCCACCCCAGTGGAGCTTAGAGCCTCTTGTCACACAAGGCATTATACAAATGATTCTTTAATTGTAAATATGACAAATATCATGAAGAAAAAGCAAAGGTATGCCTGAGAGTGTATTATTACGAGAGTACAAATTAACCTGGTTGGAGGTGGAAATGGCACTTTATCAAGGTCCCTTCTAGTACCGGCAATTAGTTTGAATTTGGCAGTATACTATTTCCAGGTATAGTTACTTTGTGACAGCATTGTCAGTTTTTGGTCACATTGGCTCCAGTCCATCTGCTGGTGTTGAACAAATACCATATTGACTTGATACTTTTGCTCAGTATGGCAATGAACTAGTTTTTATTGGTTGGATTACAATTATTTACAATATTTTTTAACATCTTTATTGGGGTATAATTGCTTTACAGTGGTGTGTTAGTTTCTGCTTTATAACAAAGTGAATCAGTTATACATATACATATGTTCCCATATCTCTTCCCTCTTATTTACAATTTGATTGAAAATTTCATCTACCATTTATTTAAAACTTATTTATTTTTCGCTGCGTTGGGTCTTTGTTGCTGTGTGCCGGCTTTCTCTAGTTGCGGTGCGCGGGGCTACTCTACGTTGCGGTGCGCGGGCTTCTCATTGCGGTGGCTTCTCTTTGTTGCGGAGCATGGGCTCTAGGCGCGTGGGCTTCGGTAGTTGTGGCACGTGGGCTCAGTAGTTGTGGCCCACGGGCTCTAGAGAGCAGGTTCAGTAGTGTGGTGCGTGGGCTTAGTTGCTCCGCGGCATGTGGGATCTTCCTGGACCAGGGCTCGAACCCGTGTCCCCTACATTGGCAGGAGGATTCTTAACCACTGTGCCACCATGGAAGTCCCTCATCTACAATTTTTTAGGCTTGTTTCTCCACTAATTAAGTACAAAATTAATCCTTATTTTCTGACTCAAGAAAAAGTCCAGAGATAAAATACATAATTATTAAATGTTATTTCCTCAAAGACAGTATTTTGTGACCTTAGGAAAATTATATTTCTTCATTCTTTGGTGGAAAACAGTGGGAAAAAATTAGTTTTTTATAGCATAAGATGCTAAAGATTGATACAGTTCTGAGTTTTATAACAACCAAATAATTTATATGTTTTCTTATCAAACAAAAAAATCATTACTCTTGCAAGTTTTGTTTGATGTCTCTTAGGTACAAATGATACTGCAAGTGCAATTGTTACTTAATTTGCTCAATTTTATTGACCTAATCATATAACTATATTGCTTAACTATGGAACTATATAGTTAATATTGCTTAACTATAAATAATTTAATAAACATCAGAAAGCAAGATTCTTGTTTATAAACTGTCTAGAACTCATGAACGTTTTTTCTTTACTTTCAATTTCTTGTCAATTTCTACAGATCTATATATGATAATGAACAGTCTTGCTACACCTTATCTGGAAGTTAAAAACTATGCCAGAACTTGAATGTCGTTGCTGAGATAGTCCTAGATAAGTTTTAAGTTGGTTTTAATGAGATTTCAACTGTCATGTTCATTTTACAGTGGTATTTCACAGGTAAAAACCCAAAGCAAAAGGTGATCACAGTTTCGAATACCCCAATATAGAAATTTATTTTGGAAAACTTAAAGTTGTATTATCTTTATTTTGTGCATTGCCCAATTTACGAATAACTAGCTAAACATTTTTCAAGAAAATAGGTTCGTCACTGTATTAGTTTTCTTGGACTACAATAACAAAACATCATAGACCAAGTGTTTTAAACAACAAAAATTTATTTTTTCCTAGTTCTGGAGAGTGGAAGTCCAAGATCAAGGTGCCAGCAGGATTGGTGTCAGGTAAGGCCTCTCCCCTTGGGATGCCAGATGGCAGCCTTCTCACACGTGCTCACATGGCCTTCCTTTGTTGCATGCATCTGGGGAGAGAGCAAAGAGTGTGAGCTCTCTGGTGGCTCTTCTTATAAAACCCTAGTCCTATTGGATCAAGGCCCCAGTCTTACAACCTCATTTAACCTTAATTCCTTCCTTATGAGTCTCCATCTCCAAATACTCCCAAACTGGGGGTTAAGGCTTCAATATATGAACTGAGGTGGGGGAACACAAGCATTCGGTCAATAATGGTCATGAAAATGTCAGTTTGGTTTAACTCCAAAATCAATAATGCATGGCTTTACGTAACAGGAATGGACCAACCTCTGATTCTCAACGCTCAGGTTCTCATTAGGTCATTGGATCGAACAGAAATAATTTCATGTTCAAGATATTATATAAAAATGATATAAACTGAATATCCTAGTAAGCTGTTGATAAGCTTACCTTATTAACAGTACTCATAAAAAGATATTTTATTAACTTTTGTGTAATGTTCAATGTATTAGGGATTGCTATTAATGAAAGTATAATGACGTGCTATCAATAAGCCATATTGTTTTAGAACTATATCACTCACTTTTCTGGAGGAAGAGCAAAAAGAAGCAGCACTGTATAAAAAATTAGTATGTCCTAAATGAAGTAGTGATTGAAGCCATTTTATAGGTATCACAAAAGAAAAGTTGTTAAATGAGGAAAATAGATTTGGGTGTGAATTAACTTCCCTTTCAGCTTTTGCTTTCATTATAGAGTGCTAGCATAACTGCCATAGGATAGAGTACTGAGGAAGCAGAAGCCTCAAAAAGTGAGAACTTAGATGTCCAAACATGAAAGACAAAAACAAGCCTGAAAAATAGTGCCCTCGAAGAAATTAGAACTACACAGAGATGCTTTCCAAAGTTAAAATTTCTGCGGTGGAATAAGCACCTCATTCTCATGAAAATGATAACTTCTTAGAATGGATACCCAAAAAAAATAGCAACCGGGTATAGCTGGATTGCTGCCTTGTTTTCAGTGCAAGAGTTCTGATGTTTTTCAACTGAGAGGCCAGTTGTCCTTAAATTTTACAGAGAAAGACCCCTCAGCTCTGGTGGACCCCTCACCCACTTGTCTGTGTGTACATTCTTGGTGTAGCTCTGTTCCGTAACTGAGTGCTTCACACAAAGTCATATAACTCCCCTAGGAAAGGGGGCATGAGAAAAGATAAAAGGGGAGCCAAGCAGAAGGCCACCTGACAAGTAGAACATCAGTTAGGGCCCCGCTCAGTGGGATTTCACAGTGTGTGTTGACACAGGACCAAATTAGCTAAGCCGATAATTTAGGCATCAACGGGACATAAATCAAGAGGATAAAGTGGTTAAAGTCGAGCTTTAAAAAAAATGAGACATTTCCTTGCTAATGAAATATTTTCTAACAGGTAAAGGATATTATTATTATATATATATTTTAATGATACTCATTATGAGGTGTTTCTATGACCTGGATTGCCAGTCTGATAAAACTTTAGTGACGGAGCCAGTGTTGGTGTTTTTGGTTTGTTTCTTAAATAGAGAGTCAGTTAAGTAGATCTGGAGAAAAGAGAGCTGCAGAAAAGTCATTAGCGATTTGATCCAGCCTTCAAATATCAGCTCTTGAAGTAAAAAATAAATTTCTAAACTGTAGTTATTAACCAACTTACAAGTTATAAGAGTGTCATTGCATATGAAAAAGTGTTTCATCTTTCCTGCAAAAGAGTCATGAAAATGAATAGAATGAATAAAACACAGTCTTATAAAAGTAGTCACTAGTATGCTAGTATGTCATTTAACATAATTTATTCAAAATTTTAGCATCTTTAACCTGAATATAGGAATATTGAAAAGTTTATGAGAAACTCAGTAGGAAAGATGAAACTCATAAATCAAGGCAGACGTATTGCAGCCTCCTGCACCGCGCTTGTCCCATAATAGCTTCCCTGTAAAGATTTGTTGACACGCCGACTGCTTGGCTTGAAGACCATAATAGTACAGCATACATTTTTTATGAGGTGCTTTCTAAATATCTTGCATTTATCTTCTAAATGTAGCTTTAGCTGTATGGTAGGACTGACTCTGCCCTTTATCGTGTTGTAACCACCAGACACAACCTGGAGTTATTAGCTTTGCTTTACTTTGCTTTCTGTATTTTCTTTTAAATCTTTATGAGGAATAGCACAGGAACTGTAACGTTTACATTTCACATTCTCTCAGCCCATCGTATGTGAAAAGAGGGTGGAGAAGGAGCTGTAGGAAGTTACATGAAGTGTGCCTCAGCTCAGAGCCAGAATTCGTGTTCAGACTTGGCTGGGGATGAGAGGCAGGTCAGAGCTGTGGGAAACAAATGAGAAAGTAAGAGATCAAGAGATCCGTGTGAGGAAGGCTGCAAGGCTTCTTGCTCTGGAGGCAGAAAGGTGTGGGTTAGGATCCTGGTTCTGCCACTTAAGCTAAACGCGTCTCCGTTTCTTCACTGATGAAGAGGAGCTGCTACTGAGTGTGAAGGTTAGAGGCGATATGGTTGGGTTCTAAATATAGTAGGAGCTCAAAAATGTTATTTTTATTATTTCAAAGAATGTTTGATATAAAAATGTAATAATAGGGCTTCCCTGGTGGCGCAGTGGTTGAGAGTCCGCCTGCCGATGCAGGGGACACGGGTTCGTGCCCCGGTCTGGGAAGATCCCACATGCCGCGGAGCGGCTGGGCCCGTGAGCCATGGCCGCTGAGCCTGCGCGTCCGGAGCCTGTGCTCCGCAACGTGCGAGGCCACAACAGTGAGAGGCCCGCATACCGCAAAAAAAAAAAAAAAAAGTAATAATAGATGTCATCTAGGAAATATAGGGGATTCTGGCCAGGTTATGGTCTAAACACCACTCCCAAAGCCCATTCGTGAGCAAATCACGGTGGGGCTGAAGAAAGCTGGGAACTGTTGAGGTCTTGGGCTTCAAGGGAGTCGTGGAGAGCTGTTCTCCCACAGGTTCTAAGAAACTGGCCAGGGAGCTGTTGCCCTCAGTGTCTGCTGAGTAAGGTCCAGACCCAAATGCGATGGCTCTCTGTGACCTGTGACAGCAACACCTACTGGATGGTTCTTAGCGCTTCAGGCGCCTGAGTTGGTAGCAGTCCAGACCCCTGGGACACTGTAGTTTTCATTTCTGTCTGGGAGTGGGGAGAAAAGAGTACAGAAGGGACAGGCAGACTCTACGCCCTCTAGCGAGCTTACTCTCCCAGCCCTGCCATCTCTAGCTTCCTCCATCCCAGCATCCCACCCCCTCCTCCACTGACTCTGCAGACCTCCTGCATCTGGCAAAGGGACTCATGAAAGATTCTCATTGCTGATGCCCTAAATCCCACCTCTGGCTGCCAGCCATCCTCTGTCTCTCTAGAATTGGAACTTTTGCAATCTCCATCTAGAGGATTACTTTAAACATGGAAATTAGGTTAGTTGCCCATTTGGCATGTTTAAGTAGGACACTTACCAATGGATAAAGCCCTCATTTCCACCTGCAGCAGGTACATGTGTTGCTTGTTCCACAATTCAGAATATCTGAACTTGTAGTTTAAAACTGTTTGGTGGTGGAGCTGGAGTTCACTCATAGGTAGCGTGCTCTGGAGTCTACGTTTTCATTTTCATACTGTACCACTTCCCTCTTACTCGGGTGGATTAGAGGGGATGGGGGGATGGGGCGAAAGAAGCTAAAAAGGTGGGTTAAAGTTGTATAGCGTCTTGAAAGCTAAAACAAGGAATTCCAATCTTACCATGTAGGCAGTCTGAAGTCAGAGAGATGAAACAAAGTGGTATTTGAGGAAAATTAATCTGATAGCAGAACGTAGGATTTAATAGAAGGAGGAAGATGTTTAAAGCCTGAGAGAATGTCTAAGAGGGTATTACATTAATCTAGGGGTGACAGGATGGAAACTCAGCCTGGAAGGTAAGATGGGAATTAAAAGGAACCAATGGATGTGAACAAGGAAACATTGACTGATTGGAGTGGGAAGTAAAAATAATGACTCTGATTTTATGGCTAGATAATAAGGAGAACTACTAAAAGAAAAACAAATAAATCAACAAACAGCAACAACAACAAAAATAGGTAACTGAGAAGCTGTGGTTAATGAATTATTTAATCTGAACCTAAATTTTATATTCCTCAGTTTAAACTTCCTCTTGTGCTATCGTCAGTGTAAACATTGCTGTTTAAATTCCCATTAACTGCTTACCCTTTCAGCTAAATGATCCTGATATTATCATTTTTCTCATTCCCCATTTCCCAAATACATATTCATATATAGGCTTATTATGGGGCAGAATTAACATGCTGTACTCTCTGCCACCTCTCTGTGAGGGGAAGCACAAAAAGGGATTCTGGAGAGAAAAATGGTAGCTCTCCCTTACTGAACTCTTATTATGTACCTACCTCTGTGCTGAACTTCTTATATATATCATCTATTTAATGCCCATAGCAACGTTATGAGATAGGCACTACTATTATTGCATTTTACAAGTGAGAAGCCTGAGGCTTAGAGGAGTATAGGAACTTCCTCAAGGTCAAAGGAGCCCAAAGTGACAAGCCAATAGTGTATCCCTTGTCTGTCTCCTCAGAGCCCATACTCTTAGCCACTATTAATAACGGAATATGATCGTTGGTTCTAAATTCATTTGGAAAAAAATCTTCTAACTGAAAGGAAAAGTCTGACATTCTTTTTTATATAATGGCTTATTTATTGCTATAGTTTACCTGTCAAATAAGAATGTTGCAGTGGTTTTATTTCAGACTTGTGTGTGAGGAAGACTGTCACCACACATTAACGTACTAGAACGTAGGTGTAACATATTTCCTATGAAAGAGAATTTGATATGATTTAGAAAATCTTGCACCCCATCCAATAATTTATCTTTTTAGCCCAGATGTAAACATAAAGTAGTTTCAAGGTGTGCACTTACGAACAGAATGTCAGTGTGTGACCTACCCCATGAAGAGGTCTGACTATATAAAACAATTACTATATGCCCAATTAAAGAAGTTTTTAAAAGACCATGTGAATCAGAAATCAGAGTGTATAGAGGTCGGTAACTTAAAGACAGCATCTTCAAAGTATGGGGATGGCTTCGGTTGATGATTTTCATGTTATCATTAATCAACTCGTCATTTGAAAAACCCTCACAAGGGAATTGTTGGAAGAGTAGGTATTCACATTTAATTTCTTCTAAAATGTCTTCCCTAGTTTCAAACACATTTTTCAAACCTGGCGTTCAAAGTTGCTACTACTTTGGAATAGCAGTAACAACGGGCTTACGAGGCTCCTAAGTGGCACTTATTCGGCGGAGTAACTGGAAGCAGCAACGGTTATGCAAATAAATGTCCCTCCGAGGGAAGAATGAGAGATCTGCCCTGAAACTGCAGCTGTGAAAAGCTGGTGCTAAATGGAGAAGAGACTAGAAGATAGAGAATGGGAAATAAGGTAGAAATAACTAACGAAGATGACTGTGTACAGCTGTAAGGTAACGGTGTTCAGGGTGGATAGTCAAGTCTTTATGTGTGGAGCAAGTACCCATCTCAACCTGTAAAACAAAGTGAAGATGAAATGTATTTTTGTTTTTCTATAAAGTACCTTTTAATTTAATTTATTGTGAACCCTCATTCTACCGAGACAGAGCATGGTCATATTCCTCAGCAAAAAAAGCACTCCAGATGCCATGTCTGCAAGTCCTCACACTCACCGGGCCATCAGTTTTTCACTTCCTACCTCATCAATGACTTTGAACTTTCTTTTATGCATATTTTGTTATTTGTTAACACTCTCTTACAAGTGATTTTCAGATAATCAAAAATACATTCAAGGAAAAGTTTATTTGATTCATTTGCAAGGCAGAGTCCGTGGATTTCTTTCTGCTGGTCCCCTTTGCACTTTCAGTGGAACAAACAGTGCAATTTTTATCCTTTCCATTTTTAGAGCTGCAGCTGTAAAAGTAATTAATGGCTAAAGAAACTCTAGCACATCCTGCAGAAGGCCATTCTGCATTCAGCACGAGCTGTGAAACCAAAGCCGCTGCCTCTACATGCTAGTAGACCTCAAGAGAGCATCCTGGCGAATGCCAGAGGACTCCTATCTTAATCGTGGAACCTCCGAAGCACCCTGATTTATTTTGGCCACTGACACCCATAAAGGAAAACTTGTATCAACAGGTATTTTCATTACTATTTCAAATGATTACTTCGGTGCATGTAAAAAATTTGTTTTAATCTCTGGAAGTTGACAGCGATGACCTCAGACTTCCTTTGCATTATTAAGAAATGAGGATAGTCACAAATTTTATAAAAGGATGTGCATTTCCCTGTGATTATTTTTTCTTTTCCTTTTCAATCTCCACTTTTTTCTTTTTGTCTCTCTACCTTCTTTCCAAGTACACTTGTGCCAAAACATGCCTGCGGTTAGGTAATTTCAGATATAATGAGGAAACCAGCAAGGTGTACTATCTGCATAGTCAGTGGACCTGATGTGGGATTGAAATCAGATGAGCTGGCTTCCAGGTGTGGCAAAGCTCTTACTACCTGTGACCTTGGGTAAATTGCTCGACACTCTGGATTCTCAGTTTTCTGATCCATAAAAAAGGATAGCAATACTTGCTCGGTTTACTTCACAGTGTCCTTGAGAGATAATGAATGTGAAAGTGCTCTATAAACTGTGACATTCTATACAAACACAAGGAGCGATGGTGTTGTCGATGGTTTTTTTTTTTTTTTTTGGCCGCACAGGGCGACATGTGGAATCTTAGTTTCCCAACCAGGGATGGAACCAGGCTCCCTGCAGTGGAAGTGTGGAGTGCTAAGCACCGGATTTTGACAGAACAAGACTCTCCACAAACAGTGGTGAGAGAAAGGAGTCAGTCGAGATTCCTTTGTTCCATCTCATTGACTCATCTAATAACACTGAGGCAAGGACTCTACGCTGCATTTTCCCTGGTGTACGGGAGAGCACACATTTATCAAATATAGAGAAGGAAGATGAGCCTTCTGAACTCCTTCTTGTTTCTGCCTCTGGAGCCGAGCCAAGCTGCATCTCCAGGGGAGGTCACCGGTCTAAGAACACTCTGCCTCAGCTTTGCTGCTGCTCCTCTGCAATGCTCAGCAAAGTGATGTTCAGTTGTTATGGCTGTTGCTCCACCCTTGGGAGAATACCCAGGGGATATGGACGCCCCCAAGGCAGCCCACAGGAGGCTGGACCAGAAAGTGCAGGGTCACCATGCACCCAAGTGCCAGCATGCAGATCTCTTCTCCACCACCTACACCTTCAGTGGCCTCTCCTGCTAATGTCCGCTATTTGACGTTTGAGAAAGATGGGGCTATGTTTTGTTAGTCTTTTATTCACCATTGTAAAAAGATAAGCTAACATATACCCAATGGGAATTGGGTAAAATTGGAAAAATTATGACTGAACTATAGACCCGGGGCCTAAAATTATTCTGACTGTGGCCAAGTAAAAACATTAAAAATTGAAAATAGCATTGAAGATATTTGTGAAGATTCATTTTTGGTTTATTTTTTCCTTCTCTTGCTCAGATTTGACTGTAAGAAGAATTGAAGAACCCTGTAAAAACTGTAAAAATGCCTCTGCCAAACTGTAAATAACAGTATTCACTTAACAAAAGTGTCTTACTTTTTGTAATGTCTCTAAAATAGCAGTTCTCAAACTTCTTGGCCTTGGCATCTCTTTTAAATTCATTAATTATTTAGTACACCAAAGGGCTTTTGTTTATGAGGATTATATCAATAAGTATTTACTAAATTAAAAGTTAAACTTGAGAAGTTTCTAAATATTTGTTTATTTACTCAAAATTAGCAAAAATAAACATACTACTTGTTAACATCAGAGCACTGACATCATATGTCATGTAGCTACTGAAAACCTCAACTGTACATTCATGAGGGAATGAGAGTGAGAAAGGCAAATAATTTATTTGTATTTGCTTTTTGATAACCACTTTAAGAACTTACCTTCTGAAGTATTTTGATTTTCCTAAAAAGGTATCAAACCCAAATAAGGAACTACAATGTATTATTTTGTTTTTAAAGAAACAAAATAATTTTTACAAATTCTATTTTAGTATAGTTGATTTACAATATTATATTAGTTTCAGGTATATAACATAAATTTTTATAGATTATACTCCATTTAGAGTTATTACAAAATAATGGCTATATTTCCCTGTGCTGTATAATATATCCTTTTTGCTTATTTTTTTTTTACAAATATAGTTTGCATCTGTTAATCCCATACCCCTTTCTTGCCCACCCCTTCCCTCTCCCCGCTGGCAACCACTAGTTTGTTCTCAATATCTGTGAGTCTGTTTCTGTTTTGATATATACATTCGTTTGTGTTATTTTTTTAGATCCCACATATAGGTGATAACATAGACTATTTTTTTCTCTGTCTAACTTATTTCACTAAGGGTAATATCCTCTAGGTCCATCCACATTGTTGCAAATGGCAAAATTTCATTCTTTTTTATGGCTGAGTAATAATCCTATGTATGTATATCACATCTTTTTTATCATCTGTTGATGGACACTTAGATAGCTTTCAGATCTTGGCTATTATAAATAATGCTGCTATGAACATTGGGGTGCAGGTATCTTTTCGAGCTAGTGTTTTTGTTTTCTTCGGAAATATACTCAGCAGTGGAATTGCTGGATCATATGGCAGTTCTATTTTTAGTTTTTTGAGGAACCTTCATACTGTTTTCCATAGTGGCTGCACCAATTTACATTCCCACCAATAGAGTATTAGGGTTCCCTTTTCTCCATCTTTGCCAACATTTGTTATTTGCAGACTTTTTTATGATAGCTATTTTGACAGGTGTGAGGTAATATCTCATTGTGGTTTTGATATGCATTTCTATGATGATAAGCAACATTGAGCATCTTTTCATGTATGTGCCTGTTGGCCATCTGTATGTCTTCTTTGGAAAAATGTCTGTTCAGGTCTTCTGCCCATTTCTAAATTGGATTGTTTGGGGGTTTTTTACATTGACTTGTATGAGATGTTTATGTGTTTTGGATATTAACCCCTTATTAGTCAATATCATTTGCAAATATTTTCTCCCACTCAGTATGTTGTCTTCTCACTTTGTTGATTATTTCCTTTGCTGTGCAAAAGATTTTAACTTTATTAGGTCCTATGTGTTTATTTTTGCTTTTGTTTCTTTTGCCTTAGGAGACATATCCTAAAAACTATTGCCATGATTTATGTCAAAGACTCTACCACCTATAGTCTCTTTTGGGAGCTTTATTGTATCTGGTCTTACACTTAGGTGTTTAATCCATTTTGAGTTTATTTCTGTATATGCTGTGAGAAAATGTTCTAATTTCATTCTTTCACATATACCTGTCCAGTTTTCCCAGCACCACTTATTGAATAGACTGTCTTTTCTCCATTGTATATTCTTGCTTCTATTGTCATAGATTAATTGACCATGGGTGTATGGGCTTATTTCTGGGCTTTCTATTCTGTTCCTCTGATCTATAGTTTGTTTTTATGGCAGTACCATACAGTTTTGACTACTGTAGCTTTGTAGTATAGTCTGAAGTCAGAAAGCATGACATCTCTAGCTTTGTTCTTTTTTCTCAAGCGAGAAATAAAATAATTTTTAAGTTAGTTTCATTGATCTTAAAAAGTAGTTTCCATTTTTATAACTGTGGACAATGATGTTTGAAGCCCCATCCTACCACCAACTGATTGAGTGATGTTGGGCAAGATATTTAAGCTTCCCAGACACCGTGTCCTTATCTGTAAAATGAAAATGGTAAAAATATACCTACCCGTTGGGATTGTTGTCATGAAAAAAGTGACGCTATACATATATGTACATCACAGTTCCCCAGACATACAGAAAGAGAGAGACAGAGGAGAAATATATTTTACTTTAAGGAATTGGCTCATGTGATTATAGAGGCTGGCAACTCCAACATCTGTAGGGTGGGCCATCTGGCTGGATATCCAGGGAAAAGTCAGTGCCACAGACCTGTCCAAAAACCATCATGATGGAGACCAAAGGAAGAGCCAGTGTTACAGTTCAAGTCCAAAGGCCATCTGCTGACTGAATTCCCTCTTGCTCTGGGGAGGTCAGTCTTTTGTTGTAATCAGATGTTCAGCTGGTTGGATGAGATCCACCCACATTAATGGAGGGAAACCTGCTTTACTCAAAGTCCAGCAATTTAAGTGTTCATCTTATCCTAAAACATCCTCACAGAAACATCCAGAATAATGTTTGATCACATACGTAGGCACTGTGGCCCAACCAAGTTGACATGTAAAATTGACCGCTGCAATATACAAAGCACTTTGAATCATTTCTAGCATATGCAGACTCTCAACAAATGTTAGTTATTATGTATGTTAGTATTGAATTATCATTTTTCTTTTTATTTTTTTAACATGTTTATTGGAGTATAATTGATATACAATGGTGTGTTAGCTTCTGCTTTATAACAAAGTAAATCAGCTATACATATACATATATCCCCATACTCTTTCCTCTTATATCTCACTCCCTCCCACCCTTCCTATCCCACCGCTCTAGGTGGTCACAAAGCATCAAGCTAATCTCCCTGTGCTATGTGGCTGCTTCCCACTAGCTACCTATTTTACGTTTAGTAATGTATGTAGTATATGTACATGCCACTCTCTCACTTTGTCCCAGATTACCCTTCCCCCTCCCTGTATCGTCAAGTCCATTTTTTTGTTTTGTTTTTTTAGATTCCATATATATGTGTTAGCATATGGTATTTGTTTTTCTCTTTCTGACTTACTTCACTCTGTATGAAGGTCTCTAGGTCCGTCCACTTCATTACAAACGAAACTCAGTTTTATTCCTTTTTATGGCTGAGTAATATTCCATTGTATATATGTGCCACATCTTTATCCATTCATCTGTTGATGGACACTTAGGTTAATTCCATGTCCTGGCTATTGTAAATAGAGCTGCAATGAACATTTTGGTATATGACTCTTTTTGAATTATGGTTTTCTCAAGGTATATGCCCAGTAGTAGGATTGCTGGGTTGTATAGTAGTTCTATTTTTAGTTTTTTAAGGAACATCCATACTGTTCTCCATAGTGGCTGTATCAATTTATATTCCCACCAACAGTGCAAGAGGGTTCCCTTTTCTCCACACCCTCTTTGCATTTATTGTTTGTAGATATTTTGATGATGGCCATTCTCACTGGTGTGAGATGAGATTTCATTGTACTTTTCATTTGCATTTCTCTAATGATTAATGGTGTTGAGCATGCTTTCATGTGTCTGTTGGCAATCTGTATATTTTCTTTGTAGAAATGTCTATTTAGGTCTTCTGCCCATTTTTGGAATGAGTTGTTTGTTTTTTTTGATATTGAGCTGCATGAGCTGCTTGTAAATTTTGGAGATTAATCCTTTGTCAGTTGTTTCATTTGCAGATATTTTCTCCATTCTGAGGGTTGTCTTTTCATCTTCTTTATGGTTTCCTTTGCTGTGCAAAAGCTTTTAAGTTTCATTAGGTCCCATTTGTTTATTTTTTGTTTATTTTTCCATTTCTCTACGAGGTGAGTCAAAAAGGATCTTGCAGTAATTTATGTCATAGAGTGTTCTGCCTATGTTTTCCTCTAAGAGATTGATGGTGTCTGGCCTTACATTTAGGTCTTTAATCCATTTTGAATTTATTTTTGTGTATGGTGTTAAAGAGTGTTCTAATTTCATTCTTTTACATGTAGCAGTCCAGTTTTCCCAACACCACTTATTGAGGAGGCTGGCTTTCTCCATTGTATATTCTTGCCTCCTTTATCAAAGATAAGGTGACCATATGTGTGTGGGTTTATCTCTGGGCTTTCTGTCATGTTCCATTGATCTATATTTCTGTTTTTATGCCAGTACTATACTGTCTTGATTACTGTAGCTTTGTAGTATTGTCTGAAGTCAGGGAGCCTGATTCCTCCAGCTCCGTTTTTCTTTTTCAAGATTGCTTTGGCTATTCGGGGTCTTTTGTGTTTCCATACAAATTGTGAAATTTTTTGTTCTAGTTCTGTGAAAAATGCCATTAGTAGTTTGATAGGGATTGCATTGAATCTGTAGATTGCTTTGGGTAGTACAGTCATTTTCACAATGTTGATTCTTCCAATCCAAGAGCATGGTATATCTCTGCATCTATTTGTATCACCTTTAATTTCTTTCATCAGTGTCTTATAATTTTCTGCATACAGGTCATTTGTCTCCATAGGTAGGTTTTTTCCTACATATTTTATTCTTTTTGTTGCAATCGTAAATGGGACTGTTTTCTTAATTTCACTTTCAGATTTTTCATCATTAGTGTATAGGAATGCAGGAGTTTTCTGTGCATTAATTTTGTATCCTGCTACTTTACCCAATTCATTGATTAGCTCTGGTTGGTTTCTGGTAGCATCTTTAGGATTGTCTATGTATAGTATCATGTCATCTGCAAACAGTGACAGCTTTACTTCTTCTTTTCTGATTTGGATTCCTTGTATTTCTTTTTCTTCTCTGATTGCTGTGGCTAAAACTTCCAAAACTATGTTGAATAATAGCGGTGAGAGTGGGCAACCCTTGTCTTGTTCCTGATCTTAGTGGAAACGGTTTCAGTTTTACACCAATATGGATGATGTTGGCTGTGAGTTTGTCATATATGGCCTTTATCATGTTGAGGAAAATTCTCTCTATGACTACTTTCTGGAGTGTTTTTATCATAAATGGGTGTTGAATTTTGTCGAAAGCTTTTTCTGCATCTATTGAGGTGATCATATGGTTTTTCTCCTTCAATTTTTTAATATGGTGTATCACCTTGGTCGATTTGCGTATACTGAAGAATCCTTGCATTCCTGGGATAAACCCCACCTGATCATAGTGTATGATCCTTTTAATGTGCCATTGTATTCTGTTTGCTAGTATTTTGTTGAGGATTTTTGCATCTATGTTAATCAGTGATATTGGCCTGTAGTTTTCTTTCTTTGTGACATCGTTGTCTGGTTTTGGTATCAGAGTGATGGTGCCTTGTAGAATGAGTTTGGGAGTGGTCCTCCCTCTGCTATATTTTGGAAGAGTTTGAGAAGGATAGGTGTTATTCCTTCTCTAAATGTTTGATAGAATTCGCCTGTGAAGCCATCTGGTCCTGGTCTTTTGGTTTTTGGAAGATTTTTTATTTTTTTTTTATTTACTTTTTTTTTTGCGGTACACGGCCCTCTCACTGTTGTGCCCTCTCCTGTTGCAGAGCACAGGCTCTGAATGTGCGGGCTCAGCAGCCATGGCTCACGGGCCCAGCCGCTCCTCGGCATGTGGGATCTTCCCGGACCGGGGCACGAACCTGTGTCCCATGCATCGGCAGGCGGACTCTCAACCACTGCGCCACCAGGGAAGCCCCTGGAAGATTATTAATCACAGTTTCAATTTCAGTGCTTGTGATTGGTCTGTTTATATTTTCTATTTCTTCCTGATTCTGTCTCAGAAGGTTGTGCTTTTCTAAGAATTTGTCCATTTCTTCCAGGTTGTCCATTTTATTGGCATACAGTTGCTTGTAGTAATCTCTCATGATCCTTTGTATTTCTGCAGTGTCAGTTGTTACTTCTCCTTTTTCATTTCCAATTCTATCAATCTGAGTCTTCTCCCTTTTTTTCTTGATAAGTCTGGCTAATGGTTTATCAATTTTGTTCATCTTCTCAAAGAACCAGCTTTTAGTTTTATTGATCTGTGCTATTATTTCCTTTATTTCTTTTTCATTTATTTCTTATCTGATCTTTATGATTTCTTTCCTTCTGCTAACTTTGGGGGGTTTTTGTTCTTCTTCTCTAATTGCTTTAGGTGTAAGGTTAGGTTGTTTACTTGAGATGTTTCTTGTTTCTTAAGGTAGGATTGTATTGCTATATAATTCCCTCTTAGTACTGCTTTTGCTGCATCCCAGAGGTTTTGGGTTGTTGTGTTTTCATTGTCATTTGTTTCATTGTCATTTTGTTTCAAAATCTATTTTTTGATTTCCTGTTTGATTTCTTCAGTGATCTCTTATTAAGTAGTGTATTATTTAGCCTCCATGTGTTTGTATTTCTTACAGATTTTTTCCTGTAATTGATATCTAGTCTCATAGCGTTGTGTTCAGAAAATATACTTGATACTAATTTTCCTAAATTTACCAAGGCTTGATTTGTGACCCAAGATATGATGTATCCTGGAGAATGTTCCATGAGCACTTCAGAAGAATGTGTATTCTGTTGTTTTTGGATAGAATGTCCTATAAATATCAATTAAGTCCATCTTGTTTAATGTATCATTTAAAGCTTGTGTCTCCTTATTTATTTTCATTATGGATGATCTGTCCATTGGTGAAAGTGGGGTGTTAAATCCCCTACTATGATTGTGTTACTGTCGATTTCCCCTTTTATGGCTGTTAGTATTTGTCTTATGTATTGAGGTGCTCCTATGTTGGGTGCATAAATACTTACAATTCTTATATCTTCTTCTTGGATTGATCCTTTGATCACTATGTTGTGTACTTTTTTGTCTCTTGTAATAGTCTGTTTTAAAGTCTGTTTTGTCTGAGATGAGAATTGCTACTCCAGCGTTCTTTTGATTTCCATTTGCATGGAATATCTTTTTCCATCCCCTCACTTTCTGTCTGCATGTGTCCCTAGGTCTGAAGTGGGTCTCTTGTAGACAGCATATATATGGGTCTTGTTTTTTAATCCATTCAGCCAGTCTGAGTCTTTTGGTTGGAGCATTTAATCCATTTACATTTAAGGTAATTATCGATATGTATGTTCCCATTACCATTTTCTTAATTGTTTTGGGTTTATTATTGTAGGTCTTTTCCTTCTGTTGTGTTTCCTGCCTAGAGAAGTTCTTTTAGCATTTGTTGTGAAGCTGGTTTGCTGGTGCTGAATTCTCTTAGCTTTTGCTTGTCTGTAAAGTTTTTAATTTCTCCGTCAAATCTGAATGAGATCCTTGCTGGGTACAGTAATCTCGGTTTTAGGTTTTTCTACTTCATCACTTTAAATATGTCCTGCCACTCCCTTCTGGCTTGCAGAGTTTCTGCTGAAAGATCAGCTGTTAACCTTATGGGGATTCCCTTATGTGTTATTTGTTGTTTTTCCCTTGCTGCTTTTAATATTTGTTCTTTATATTTAATTTTTGATCATTTGATTAATGTGTCTTGGCGTGTTTCTCCTTGGATTTATCCTGTATGGGACTCTCTGTGCTTCCTAGACTTGATTAACTATTCCCTTTCCCATATTAGGGAAGTTTTCAACTATAATCTCTTCAAATATTTTCTCAGTCCCTTTCTTTTTCTCTTCTTCCTCTGGGACCCCTATAATTCAAATGTTAGTGTGTTTAATGTTGTCCCATAGGTCTCTGAGACTGTCCTCAATTCTTTTCATTCTTTTCTCTTTATTCTGCTCTGCAGTAGTTATTGCCACTATTTTATCTTCCAGGTCACTTATCCGTCCTTCTGCCTCAGTTATTCTGCTATTGATTCCTTCTAGAGAATTTTTAATTTCGTTTATTGTGTTGTTCATCACTGTTTGTTAGGTGTTTAGTTCTTATAGATCCCTGTTCTTTCATTTTCTCCATTCTATTTCCAAGATTTTGGATCATCTTTACTATCATTATTCTGAATTCTTTTTCAGGTAGACTGCCTATTTCCTCTTCATTTGTTGGGTCTGGTGGTTTTTGCCTTTCTCCTTCAGCTGCTGTGTGTTTCTCTGTCTTCTCATTTTGCTTAACTTACTGTGTTTGGGGTCTCCTTTTTCGCAGGCTGCAGGTTTGTAGTTTCTGTTGTTTTTGGTGTCTGGCTAAGGTTGGTTCAGTGGGTTGTATAGGCTTCCAGCTGGAGGGGACTAGTGCCTGTGTTCTGGTGGATGAGGCTGGATCTTGTCTTTCTGGTGGGCATGTCCATGTCTGGTGGTGTGTTATGGGGTGTCTGTGGCCTTATTCTGATTTTAGGCAGCCTCTGTGCTAATGGATGGGGTTGTGTTCCTCTCTTGCTAGTTGTTTGCATAGGGTGTCCAGCCCTGTAGCTTGCTGGTCGTTGAGTGGAGCTGGGTCTTGGCATTGAGATGGAGATCTCTGGGAGATTTTTGCCGTTTGATATTACGTGGAGCTGGGTGGTCTCTTGTGGACCAGTGTTCTGAACGTGGCTCTCCCACCTCAGTGGCACAGCCCTGACACCTAGCTGGAGCGTCAAGAGCCTGTCCTCCACACAGCTCAGAATAAAGGGAGAAAATAAAAGAAAGAAAGAAAGAAGATAAAATAAAATAAAGTGATTAAAATAAAAAATTATTAAGAAAAAAATTGTGAGTAATAAAAAAAACAAAGGAAAAAAACGGAGAGACAGAACCCTAGGACAAATGGTAAAAGCAAAGCTATACAGAGAAAATAACACACCGAAGCATACACACACACACACTCACAAAAAGAGAAAAAGGGAAAAAATATATATATATCGTTGTTCCCAAAATCCACCGCTTCAATTTGGGATGATTCGTTGTCTATTCAGGTATTCCACAGATGCAGGGTACATCAAGTTGATAGTGGAGATTTAATCCACTGCTCCTGAGGCTGCTGGGAGAGATTTCTCTTTCTCTTTTTTGTTCGCACAGCTCCCGGGGTTCAGCGTTGGATTTGGACCCGCCTCTGCATGTAGGTCGCCGGAGGGCGTCTGTTCTTCGCTCAGACAGGACGGGGTTAAAGGAGCCGCTGATTCGGGGGCTCTGGCTCACTCAGGCCGGGGAGAGGGAGGGGTACGGATGCGGGGAGAGCCTGCGGTGCCAGAGGCTGGCGTGACGTTGCACCAGCCTGAGGCGCGCCTTGCATTATCCTGGGGAAGTTGTCCCTGGATCACGGGACCCTGGCAGTGGCGGGCTGCACAGGCTCCCGGGAGGGGAGGTGTGGTGAGTGACCTGTGCTCGCACACAGGCTTCTTGGTGGCGGCAGCAGCAGCCTTAGCGTCTCATGCCCGTCTCTGGGGTCCGCGCTTTTAGCCGCGGCTTGCGCCCGTCTCTGGAGCTCCTTTAAGCAGCGCTCTTAATCCCCTCTCCTCGTGCACCAGGAAACAAAGAGGCAAGAAAAAGTCTGTTGTCTCTTCGGCAGTTCCAGACTTTTCCCAGACTCCCTCCCCGGCTAGCCGTGGTGCACTAACCCCCTGCAGGCTGTGTTAACGCTGCCAACCCCAGTCCTCTCCCTGGAATCCAACCGAAGCCTGAGCCTCAGCTCCCAGCCCTCGCCTGCCCCAGCGGGTGAGCAGACAAGCCTCTCGGGCTGGTGAGTTCTGGTCTGCACCGATCTTCTGTGCGGGAATCTCTCCGCTTTGCCCCCCGCACCCCTGTTGCTGTGCTCTCCTCCGTGGCTCCGAAGCTTCCCCCTCAGCCACCCGCGGTCTCTGCCCGCGAAGGGCTTCCTAGTGTGTGGAAACCTTTCCTCCTTCACAGCTCCCTCCCACTGGTGCAGGTACTGTCCCTATCCTTTTGTCTCTGTTTTTTCTTTTTTCTTTTGCCCTACCCAGGTACGTGGGGGAGTTTCTTGCCTTTTGGGAGGTCTGAGGTCTTCTGCCAGCCTTCAGTAAGTGTTCTGTAGGAGTTGTTCCACATGTAGATGTATTTCTGATGTATTTGTGGGGAGGAAGGTGATCTCCGCGTCTTACTCTTCCACTATCTTGAAGCTCCCCCTCTATTGTACGTTTTTAGATATTGTTGCATGAAAAATCAAGTAATCCAAAAAAAAGAAAAAACAAACCCCATATGAGAATGTAGCATGAGAATATGTATACATGTGGTTTTTCAGGCATAAAATAGTTCATATTTTTGTGTCAGCTTACAAGAGAATTCAGACAAACCAATGGAAAAAATATATGTAGCCCAAAGTACATCTTAATATATATAGTGATATGATGCAATAAAAATCACAAATCATTATGGAAGTTGAATCAATTATTCAGTAGACAGCATTAATAAAAATTGTTTAATTATTTGTCTAAAAATCACTTTACATCATCACTTTATTCCAAATGCAGAATTAATTCCAATAGGATTTAAGAATGAATTGCTAAAAAAATTACACTAAAAATACAAAAGATAATCTATAGATTTATCTGTAAAGTCTATAGATAAATATTTAGCTTATCTCTGGGTAGGAAGGAGTTTCTTAGCTTAGAAATCATTGGAGAAATTACAAAACATCAATATATTGATTATATTAAAATTACCAAAGTTAAAATAACTAATTGAGAAGGAATATCCACACAAATATAACATACAATGGTTGGTGTATGTAAAACACAATGAGTTTGTACAAATTGATAAGAGTGATCTAAAGCCCCAGGAGAAAACGTGGCAAAGGTATCATACTGGTCTCTCAGCTTCCTTTCATTCCACGAGGATGAAAGAAGTACAGGTTATTTATTATACCGGAAATTTCTGTAGGATTCACAAGAATGTGAAGTTAAAGAAAATATTACAGTCAGCTTGGATCTCACAATCACCTGAACTAGAATAGAGGGTTGGTTGTACAGATAATTATGAAAATTGTTCAGTTGGAGAAGAAAATCTTTTTGTTTACCTGCATTTGTACTTTATAAACATCAAACTTGATTAGGTGGTTCAGTAACACTGGATGGATGAAGGAAGTTGATTTATGGGAGTGCATTCTGGAGAAGATTTGTAACATCAATAGATAAAAAAGTGGATGTTCTCCTAGACTTTCTACTGTTCTAACTCAAATGAAATAACTTGTTTAATTTAATTTAATTCTCCCTCCCCCTGCTTTTGGTGAGATCTTATAGTCTCATCAGCTATGGTTCTTTTCAGGACGGTGACCCCATGACTGATGAGGACTCACTCTCTATGCCTTGCCTCTGTCAAGTGCAACACACACCCCTATGTCTCAGCACCACATATAAGAACAATTGTCTTGAAGGATAATTGATACTTTTCCAGAGGCGTTTGAAGAGAAAGCCAAATTCCTGTTGCTCCCTTCCCCTTGCATTTCCAGAAGAGGCATTGCACAGGTTGACTCTCACCTCCAGTTGCCCCATACCAGTATAAAAGGTCTGGCTTGACTCATAGAGATTGGCTTTGGCTGCTGGGCAAGGGAGCCAAGCCCTAATCCTGATGATTGCATAAGAGACTTCTGTGTGGTCTCGTGGAAGGAATACTCAGCCAGGAGTCAGGAAATCAGAGATCTGTTCCTGGTCCAGTTTTGAGGGCGAATGGCAGGGTCAACTTTGCTGGACTCTAGTGGGGCTTGTGGGCCTCGAGCCTTCGGATTTCAGTGCTCCTTGAAAAAGGAAGGCCTTTGAATTCACACATCTTTTCGTTTGAATCTCTGTCACTCATGAGCTTCTGCTTTCAGGTTTACCTCTCTGAATCTCAGTGTTCTCATTTATAAAATGGAGAAGCTACCTACATCATGCCATTTAAGTGAAAACTAAGTGAAATAATATACATAGCCTTGTACCACATTGATACAGCATTATGCTTGGTGTATAACGATCTCAATAAGTGAACTTCTCTGTTTTTCCTCTTAGAGCTGATCTCACCATCTTGTTCCCTAACAAATCCACTTTTGATTAATTTTCAGAGAAAAGATCATATAAATTCAGCTTGTGTATTATTGGCTAATAAGGCATAATAACGGTTTCTTCCCAAGTATATTAGCATTTTAATAAGGAAAAATGAGAAATTATAGCTATAATGGTCATATTGAGGCAGGAAGGAGAAACCAATAGGGACTGTGTGTGGAGATACAGGAGAAATTATCCAGGAATTCTTTACATTATAGCATTTTTGATTCAGTCTTTTGAGTTAAGCCTTCTAAAACTTAAATGGCCAATGTTTTGAAACAGGTAGGATATCAAGATCATTATCAGTTACACCTTAGTATGGTTTAGCTTTTAAGATCCTTCTTCAGAAGGGAAATTTTAATCTGTGTGTGTTGAGGGGAGTAGGATGCAGTTCATATAACCTGAATATTTGAGGAGTTAGGCAGAGCAAGAAGATGGGAAATGTGAAAGATAACTTGCACATAATTACACTTGAACCCAGAATTGTTAGAACAAAATAAAATTACTGGTATAAATCATTTTGTATGAAACGGTTTAAAATGTTAATGCATAGTATTTTTATTTATTATTCTTTATTTTGAAATTTTCTCCTCAAAAGCACATTTCAAATACCCATAATCATCATTATGCTTCCCCACTTACCGTAAATGCCCACAGAAAGTCACACATTTCCTTCCTGTTGAACTATTGCTCTACAAATCATAGTATTTTACTAGGATTTTACCATTTAAAGTTTCATTGCAGTATTTGTGGTAAACTCTATTGTGTATGGTATTACATGACAACGATGCATAGTGCCTAGATGCTATAATGACCAGCTATTCTGTGGTCAGTAAAAGGAAATTATATAACATTAGTTGCCAATGTGCTCTTAAGGGAAAAGTCTTCACATTGCTCCAGCCCACCCCCTGCTCCGTCACTTGCCACTAATAGTAGGTTTTACAAATAGGTTGAGGGTAAGTGGACCCTGGAGTACCATTCACTGTACCCCAAAACCATGCCCAACCCTTCCGCCTGGTTACTTCAAATCAGTGGTGGGCAACTTTTGGTGTATTTAACTCCCACACAACTTTACTCTGTTCCGTCACTGTGTGTGTCTAGTACTCTCAATCTAGGCATTTTCATTATTACTCTATTTACATAAGACATTTTTTAAAAGAATAGTTTGACCCAAGATACAGGTCTTCTCGAACTTTCCCATCGCGTTCGTTCTGGTGGTGGTTGTTTTTGTTTGTTTGTTTTTCAGTTTTTGGAGCATTTACTATTTAAGAGGAATGAGAGCAACGGTTACTGTTTCCACGTCCCTTTGAGATTTACCCTTTACATCCGCTTCTCTTTCACAAGTAATTGACTTTCAAATAAAATCTCTACCACTCTCCCCTGTAGAAGGAGCCACTCCTCCAGGAAGGCAAGGCCCAGCCCTCCATCAGCCAGCGCTGGCCACATGCTCGCCCTGACCCTGTGTCTGGCTTGTGTTGCCCATGATTATGGCTCTTGCTGGCAGCTCAGTGGCACACGGCTCAGAAAGCAGAAAAAGAATTTTGAATTACAGGGGAAATGATGCTTAAAAAGGCAACAGTTTACTGATGTCTATTTTTTTTCACTGTAAGATATTTTCATACAGTTTGTCCTTCAGTTCAATCAAGTATGGTTGGTCACCTTTCTTAAGGAAATTTATTTCATTACATAGTGAGTCTCGGTGAAATAATACAAGAAGACTATACTGAAAAAAAATTATATCTCCACAGCTTTCTTCATAGAACATGTGACAGAATAGATACTGAGGATGTTAATATTAAAAACTTTTTTAAACATAAGGAATAATATATTTTGCTTAGTTAAAATGTATTGATTGGGCTTCCCTGGTGGCTCAGTGGTTGAGAGTCCGCCTGCCGATGCAGGGGACGCGGGTTCCTGCCCCGGTCCGGGAGGATCCCGCCTGCCGCGGAGCGGCTGGGCCCGTGGGCCGTGGCTGCTGGGCCTGCGCGTCCGGAGCCTGTGCTCCGCAACGGGAGAGGCCACAGCAGTGAGAGGCCCGCATACCGCAAAAAAAAAAAAAAAAAAGTATTGATCACATGCTGTAGTTTTTGTTCATATTAATCAGTCATTTCTATCCATTTTATGTGCTCCTCCGTGCAGTGAATCTCTTTACGCATTTGATTCAGTGCTTGAAAGGATATGGATGCCTTAAAAAGAAAGTCAATAGAGATTAAATAGTTATGCCCATTATTTTTATCACTGCTTGATTTTTTGAAAACTGCTAATAATTTCTTTGTTTATAGAATACTAAATGTAATTATTGGACCAATATTTCCAGTGATAAAAAGTTTAAAACAGAAATTCTCTCATTTACATTCCTCAAAGTTAATTATTCATTACCTTCCTTCTCCTCAAATATCAAGTATTATCAGTAGTGATGCATTTCCTTGTGTGTTTCTTATCCTACCGGGCATGAATCAATTAGATTCACACACCTGAGATGAACCCCAGGCCCCGGGGCAGCTAGGAAATCGTTCAGGAATGCAGACTTATAAGTAAGCAATTAAAGCAGGCTCTGGAGCTCTGTAAGGCATGTGGCATTCATACTAGGCAACAGGTGATATATTTTCCATCACTCCTTCCTCTTGTCCCAGATATCTTCTCTCAAAATAGATGTTCTATTCTTTTATTCTCCCAAGTGTGTGTGTGTGTGTGTGTGTGTGTATAAAACCTTTTCCTTCCTAGACATTTTAATGGAAGTAGGCAGAGAGTAAACAATAACTAAATAAGAAGTCATGATTGCTCATTATAATTCCTCACTGATTGTGTGATTTTGTAATATAATTCCTATTCGGGCTCCTGATGACTGGATCTTGTGCTTTTCCTGTCCTTCTTCCTTTTAGATTTTGTGTGGACTGTTTTCTCTACTGTTTTTTTCCTGAGACTTTCAAAGTATTTCTGAAACGTGCATCAAAGCCGCTTGTGTACTTGCCCAAAATGTTTCTAGTCCCCACTTCTAACCCACTGCCAACAGAATCAGGTTCTCTGGAAGAGGGACCTGGAAATGTGCATTTCCAACAACTACCCATCTCCTCCCCAGGTAGTTATCCTTCCACAGTTATCCTTCCAGTTTAGTCTTTTTTCTGCACTTTCTCCTTATTTGTATATCGATTCCTCCATTTTCAAGGGGATTTGTGAGCCAGTGCAAAACAGTATTGCTCGGTCTTGCCCACTAAGTCTATATCCAGCCTTACACTTTATCAGTATTAGCAATCATCTAACCAAAAGATCCAGCCCCAATCTTAGTCATTTAACACAATCTTAGAGAGGGCCTCAGGGATACCATGGAGAGAATCACACCATTGAGTAGATCACCGCTTAGCATCACAAAAGTCAAATTGTGTTGTGAGACTGAGTTGCACATGCCTGAAATAACAAAAACAAACAGCAACAAAATTTCATACTTGCTGAGTTTCTTCTTTTCATACCTATTTTCAAAATTCCACATCCCCCCAAATTCCAGGTTCTGTGCTATGCCTCCTTCCCACTGAAGCTGTCTCACACCACCCTCATTCTCATATTATTTACATGGGAAACACTTAGAACAGGGTCTCTCACAAGTGACTCATCTATAAATTTTAGTTGTTACTGTTATTAATATTTTTCAAAACTACACTGAAGTAACATCTCGGCTCGTAGAGCAATCACAGAAGAACTGTGAAAGCCCCAGGCCTGTTTGATTTCTCAACAGGCTGGTCCCACTTTCTGAAGCATTCTGGGGACTTTCCTCAGTCTTCACAGCTTTAGGAGGATTCCCCTGACCTTGTTCTGACCTCTTTACCCAAACCCTAAGGGCCCCTTAAGAGAGGACCAAACACCATATGTCCTTGTGAGTGTTTTCTGTCTGTCGTTCTAACCTTCTTGAGGTCGTGACAACACACTTTTTTTCTCTGATTTATTTTATCTAAGTGTCTTGGACAGTTCCATAAATGGGTTTGTTGATAATAACTATGAACGTGTTTTCTTTTAAACTATCTCTCTGATGAGTCTTTGGTGGCTTTAGAAAGAGAAGTTTTTGCATATTAGCATAGAGTATTAAAACCTGAAGGTTAAATGTATGAGGCTGACTTTGCATGACCTCGCTGAAGCAACACTGTGCAGAAAAAAAGTCTTAAGGTTTAAATGTCTTAATAAAATAAAATACAAAACAAAAAAAGTTTAAATGTCTTGTATTTGATAGGGCCACAGAAAGGCTTTTCCACCCAGTGCTAGGCACAAGCTTATGGTTCCATATTGTCAATCCCAAGTCCATAAACTTTCCAGATTTTCCAAAGGGATAGATCTGTCGTTTAGGCTTGTTGGGTAGGTGGAGCAGAAAGGTCAGGTTTATCATTTGACTGGGTGATAAACCTATTTTGTATCTGGCCTGACCAAGAACATTTTTGGAAAGGGACTTCTCTTTTATCATGTTTTTTCTCAGTTTTCTCTCAAACTGTCTTTAAAGACTGCACTTGGTTGGCATCAAGGTGGGCTGCCACTGAGACCCCCGACTTTAAGCAAACTTCTGGGCAGAAGACCCCAGAAGAAGATCACGATGAGCCCTTAATCTGAAAGAATTGGTGAAAGAATCCAGAGTGACAGGAAGAGCTACTTCCACCCAAGAGGGCTGGCCCAAGTGCAGTGAGTAAGCCCTCCTGGAACTCATCTGGGAGCACAGTGCAAAGTACTTGGTATGCATTCAGTCTTTTTCGTTTTTCTGAATAACTTAATGACTGAATGAGCAAGTTCATTCATGTTCATCTCTGATCAGGATGTCGGGCTCTGTTGCTGAGCCAGACCTGGAGATGAGTTTCTGGATCTGGCCGTCAGCACTCTCACACTGTTCAGTCTTCAGATATCTCCTTGAGTTAGACCAGTAACTCCAGGAAGTGACAACAAATGTCCCTCTGCCTAGCACGTTAACCACGCCGAGGCCAGTTTTGTGAAGCAGTGTATTACAACTCCCACCTGCAGGCGGGCAGTGAAGAAGCCTGCAGCTGAAGCCCTAGGTGCGGCTGAATGGGAGCTAAGATACTGGGCAGGGCCTTGTCTGTCTGGCCCTTGAAAGTATACCCGAGAGATAACTTGGTGAGGAGTGCTGCCGTTTGGGGGGCCTGGTCCCAGGCTGCACGTGAAGCCTTTCTTTCATGAGTCGAAGGGCCCAGGTCTTAAAGATGAGTGTCTTCTTTTCTGACTGATGGGCGGCAATTTCAAAGCAATGTCCTTACTGCACAATTGCTATAGATTTGTCAGGGCTGTTTGTGTTATTGAGGAAAGACCTGGCTCGGCTGTGGGTAAGTAAAGAGGACTTGCATGATCTCTAAGTCTCTAAGAGGCAGTTCCTCTGAGGACAAGACAAAGAAAATTGGAGAGCAAGACCCACGGCTCCTGACTCCTTTCTTTTTGTCTTTTTTTTTGGCCACACCATGAGCATGTGGGATCTTAGTTCCCCCACCAGGGATCAAACCCATACATGCCCCCTGCATTGGAAGCGCAGGGTCTTAACCACTGGACTGCCAGGGAAGTCCCTGACTCCATTCTTTTTTTTTTTTTTTTTTTTTTTTTGCGGTACGCGGGCCTCTCACTGCTGTGGCCTCTCCTGTTGCGGAGTACAGGCTCCGGACGCGCAGGCTCAGCGGCCATGGCTCATGGGCCCAGCCGCTCCGCGGCACGTGGGATCTTCCCGGAGCGGGTCACGAACCCGTGTCCCCTGCATCAGCAGGCAGACTCTCAACCACTGCCCTACCAGGGAAGCCCCCTGACTCCATTCTTAAAGTGGACTTGCTCCACTTAGGCCAAGGACTAAAATGTTAACACTGTGTAGTCCAATGACTAACAGTCAACTTTCTTAGGAGTTTGGGGGCATTCATCAGGCTTACAAGTTAATGTTCTTCCTCTTCTAGTCTATTATTTCAGGCTTACATATCAATGAATGGCTTTACTGTTTAAGATTTTAGTTGAAGGGAGGAAGGTAGGAATGTAAACTGGTGGGGGTGAGGGAAGAGCAATCAGCATCTATAAGGTACCCTGGGGGTTGGCAGGAGCTTGGACCACAGAGTGGAATGAGAAGTGCTGAATGAAGCTCTGTACATATCAGTTACTCTGAGGAGGGAGCCAAGAAGTAGGTAGCTGGCATGTGGGCTGTCATAGTATCTAGGCTGCTGGGAGACATGTTTAAAGAAGAGCTATTGCTTTACTAGAAGCATTGACCAGAAATGGCTGATGAAATAGAATGAACCCAGGGTAGCATTTGTATGTATGTGGAATCTTTGAAGAACCTATGGAGAGGTCAGAACGAAAGAGGAGATGTTAGGAAGTTCATTTGAGAGCTAGGAGTGGGAAAGGTCGATTGCTATGATGATTCGAAAAAAAGGGAGATCTTTAAAAACAGCTACAGCCCCTTTTAAGTGTGACTAATAACTATCGTAGAGAGGTGATACTTGCGAACCAGGCCATAGCAAGAGCTGAAGAAATTGCCTGCCCAAAAGTCAAACGTCTAAAGTAAATATAATTTTATAAAGAGAGTGCATATATATGTGTATTTTATAAAGTATAAAGAATGTGGTGTGTGTTTCTTTGAAAACTTTTATTTATGCAGCTAAACTGTCTGACTCATCATATTTGGACTAGTTAAAATTCAAAAATACATAGGTATATTGGTGTGTGTACAGCTTCCTAAAGTTGCATCTCTAAGTATTTCCCTATCTCCCCTTCACCCATACACACACTCAACTGATAGCAGAATTGCTGTCTTGTGAAAGTCTGGTGATTTTCACTTCTTGGAAGTTGGGTGTTACCGGTTGCTCATTGCCCTTCTGGGAAATGTGGTCTACCTGTCATAAATGAAAATACTGTCAAAGTGGCTCCTACATTGCTAAAAAGCCAAAGGGGAGGAAATGTATTTTATAATTGACAAAAGAATAGAACCAGTTCTTACATCCTTGCCGGGGGGTTCAAATCCAGACTTAACAACATACCCACTGACCATGCTGTTCTAATTAAGATGTATTATTAACATTAATGCCAACTGTGACTGTGAATATCCATACAAATGAGGTTCATCAAAACAAAGAGCGTGTGGATTCCACATAAATGTTTGTCACTATTTTTTTTCTGTCACTATTTTGATTTTAAATGAGATATGCAGAATACACATAAAAATGCTATTTCTACTTTCAGTATTAATATCAATACTTATCAATATCAGTACTTTTTCTGGAGAACTTTAAAGGACTCTTGTGTTTGTCTCTCCATCACTCTTCCCCCTAGTCCCACCCCACTCCTCCAGGGCACCCTTTTCTTTTGAAAGCTGACCATTCGTTCCTCCATGGTCACCTTGTGGTAACTGCAGGAGCTACCATGTTACAGGGTCCTGCCCCTCGTTTGGCCCCAACATGAGCCACCCAGGCTCTTCTTTGGTGTAACTTGGAATCAAACAGGGTATGAGGAAGACCCTCCCCCATGGCAGAAGCTGTGGAATGTAAAATTTAGAAGGTATAGGTAGCCATTGTTCCTGCCGTGTATGGAAAACTGCTCCAAAGTGAGAGAGATTGACACTCCAGGAGAAACCAAGGCAGGACATGGAGGATAGTCCTGTTGGTATTCAAGGCCCTGGTTCCACTTATTTCTCTGGATCACTGCCGATCCTGGTATTTGGTTAGTTCAACACGTCCTTGGGTCACCTGAGCCAATAAGTGCCCACTTGTCCTAAGTGGGTATTGCTTGGGTTATTAGTCATTTAAATAAAGATTCCCATTCAGAGGATTTGGCAAAGTCCTAGGTGTGAAAATGGAAAGAAATTCTGGGACAGATTATTTCAAGGAACAGTAATCAGAAATATTAATCCATAGCCAGACCTACCCATGGCATGAAGTATAGATAGGATATGCGTCCTTGGCCCCAACCCACATAGGGTAATTTTAAAATATGTTGCAAATTCTTTGACATTCCACACCCCTTCGTAAAGTGGGATATAATTTCCCCTCCATTTGACTATGGACCCAACTTAGTGACTCGCTTCTAACAAAAAAAAGTATGGCAGAAATGATTATGCGTCTTCTGACACTAGGTCTTAAAATAGTTTCCACCTAGCTTCCTCTCTCACGAGCCACTTTATCTGGGAGAATCTAGCCTCCATGTCTTGCAAACACTCAAGCAGCCCTGGGAGAGGCCCCACAGAGAGCAACTGAGTTCTTCTGCCACCTGCCAGCACCAACTTGCCAGCCCTGTAAGTGAGCCATCTCGAAAGTAGACCCTCCAGTTCCGGATAACTGAGCTCTGGTCAGTACCTTGACTGCAACCTCATGAGACACCCTGAGCGAGAACCACCTCGCCAAGCCCTTCCTGAATTCCAGACAAACGGAAATAATCAAATGTTTGTCATTAGTTTAGGTCACTACATTTACGGAATATTTATTAGACGGTAATAGATAATTAATCCTATATCCAAGACTAAAAGGGATTATTTTGAAGAGGTTAGTAAATCATGTTCAGTAGTAAGTGATGGCAGGAGATCCCCAAATAAGCCACCCAGTCATAGAAATAACTGGAGCTCGTGATTTAGAAATTTGGGCCCCTCTAGCTAAGGTTAAAGGTACAAAACACAGTTACTGAAGAACAAGTAGGAATAGAATCATCTAGTGTAATGAAAGGGAAATAGAATAATACAGTGGTCAAAATGCAGAGTTTTGTGGCCAAATATATTTAGGTTTGAATCTTGGCTCTGCTAGTTTCTGTTTGAACTTATTACTTGTCCATATTTTTTAGGGTTTTATTTCAGGGTAATTTTAGGTTTATAAAAATGTTGTAAGAATTACTGAAAGAGTTCTGGAGCATCCTTAGCGTAGCTTCCTCAGATGTTAACATTTTAGCAGTAGAAAATATAGCATAAGAACATAAGAAAAAAACCAAAAAATGAGTTCTAATACCATATCTCTGAATAATTTTTCTCATCAATGGCTGGAATCTCAGTTTGTATTCATACAAAAGTATATTGTGTTAACTTATCCTGTTCCCTCTTTCTCTTTTCCTTGGTCCTGCTTTTTACAAGGCACTTGGGTTGTTGTTTTCTCCCGGCTGTGTCAAATTGTTCTCTTCCAATGAAAATTAATGGGTCCAAGCTAATTTCTTTCTTCAGAAGATGCAGCCGTGAGCTAAGAAGTCAGCCTAAAGTTTCTCAACCTTAGCTTCTCAGTATTTTAGCAAACACAATTTCCATAATGAATGATCCCTTTCCACCATGCCTCACACCAAAAAAATTTGAGTAATTGACCATAAACTTCTCAGAAAAATGATAATTCAAGATATGTACAAAATATAATAAATTTTCAATATGTGTATCTTTTAAAGAGAACATTCTTTTTTGTCTCATGACATAAAGGAATTTGTTTTCAAAACTTGAACTTAAGAACTATTCAGGCAGAAAAATGAACATATCAGAGTTAAGTCATAGATAACACCAGCCATATATACGTGTCAGCTGTTCACCTGTCTTCCCCACCCTGAATGTCAGCTCCTTGCGGGCAGGAAACATACACATTATTCAGTTCTGGGTCCTCTGTATCTAACATGGTACCTGGTACATAAAGGATGTGCTGATTGACCTCAATATGATAGAGAAATTTTCTCTTAAACATTCCATTTCTCAACAATTGATTCAAAAGTTTAATACACATTCTCTAAGATATCTAGCTCAAAAAGGGAAAAATTCTTTTGAAAGGATCATTTCAGATATTCATAAGTGAAGTTCAGCTGTCAGCTCCATGAACAGACCGGTCCACCAGTGTGCCTACAGGATCAGTTCATGGTGCAGGTCAGCCCCGCAGAAGCTCCATCCTTCAGTGCTCTCCTCAGAGTTTCCTCCATAGAGTTCATCCCTTGCTAGCTTGTCTTCACATCTGGCTGCAGAGTAGAACTCAGTCCAGAAGGCAAGTCAATGGCTCTCTTTTTACTTCATTTTAATGTTTTTTTAAAATATTACTGAGGAGAAATAAAAAGCAAACAACAGAAATACAAACATGGTGAAATGACAGTTATGGTCCACATGCAGTTTCCCTAACTTGTGGCTGAGAAAGAGCTCTCTGTCGTTGGCCGGGCCTCCCTTCCTGCACGCACCATGCTCTGCCTGGTTCCTTTCTTCTTAGGTTTGCAAGGTATCAAAGCACCTTCATGCAGGACAGGGTCTTATCCTTAGTGAACATAGCACTAGGCAGTATCCACAAGTAGCAATGATGCAATAAATAGTTGTTAAATGGCAAGAGAATGAACCATGTGGCTAATTTTTCATCGATCTGACTGGGTTAAGGGTGTGGGGGGCGCTGGGAGAATAAACGTAGTTCGGAGGAGAGACACAAGGCCAATCACTGACATTATAAATGCAAAACATTTGCAGCAGGAGTTTGACTTCCTCACATAGTAATTCTGTGTCATATTGTGTACATACTCTATAGCTTACTTCTCAAAACATATTTGTGGGTACATTTTTGCCAATGCTACTTTCGTAAGACATGTTCCACACAAATAACCCAGAGCCGTCGGAAGCAAAACCCACCACGTCCTGATTTGTTTCTTTCTCCCTCTGTTAACACAGGTAAGACTCCAGATAACTAAGCTAATACTTGTCCCACCTCAAATAGAATTCTCGTATAAATTCCTCAGCTAGGCTACAAGAAATTTGCCTTCATGTCTATGGAGCAGAAAGCCAGTAGGACGGTCCTATTTTGTATGTGTGTGGTTACCGCTTTCTTGGCACCCAGTTAAGGATATTTTTGACTCTCTGCTGACATGAGCTATAGAGCCCAGTTGAGAAAACCCTCCAAGTGAAAACAAACAAAAACTCACCAGAACAAATTAGGGACAGGGGAACTTGGAAGCAGTGTTAAGAGTTGTGAAGCCATCAGAACGTGAGGATTTAGGATGCTCCTTTAAAGTTCTTGAGAATTTCTGAGAACACTCCTCGGGAAGTGTTTTGTTTTCGTGGAAAAGTTGTTCTGTGCCTGACAGCATGGAGAAGCACATGAAGACCAGAGGCTGTGAAAACATTTTCAGCAAAAGCCAATCTAGTAGCAAATGTCTAAAAATTGCACTTTCACAGCTCTGTCATAATGTGCAAACATTTCTTGTCCTTATCTATTTTATGAAATTAAAAATGATATAAGGCAACTGACACCTCTGTTTCCTCCAAGGCAAAACTAGATTTTGCAGAGTTCTGGCATATATCAGTGCATGATTTCTTCAGATCATCACTTCAGCTGGAATATACTGTTGTAGCAAAGCTTACCTGATAGGCTTTTGTGCATTCATTCAGCAAATCTTCATTAAAGTCTCATCAGAGAGGATAGCCATGGCCAATAAAGAGGTAGATTTAAAAGTTTTTAACTTGAGATATAATTGGCAGGTAACATTGTGCTGGTTTTAGGTATACAACATAATCATTTGATGTATGCATATATTGGGGAATGATTACCACAAATTTAGTGAACATCCATCAGCACACATAGTTACAGACTTTTTGTATGTGATGAAAACTTTTAAGATCTACTTTCTTAGCAACTTTCAAATACACAATACAGTATTGTTATAGTCTATAGACTATAGTCACCATACTGTACATTACATGCCCAGATTTTAAATTTTTAGCAAGTCACCATAGTGTAGAAGCATGATAAAGCCTATTCAATTCTGATTCCACCATTAACCTGTATCTGAAAGAACAGGCAGGATACATTTTAGTATATCAGTTAGGTAACCTGGATATTAGCCATTTAGGATATGAAACAGGACAAAGAAGATCGCAAAGATTTTGAAATTATAGACGGAAACAGTCAGATATGGGAAATAGCACAGATCTCATCTTTCTGGATTAGCTGCATTTTGATGCATGTGAAGTGAAACTAATTTAGAGAAAAGGAGAATTTCAGCAATCAGGTTACATGAGGAGCAGGTTGCAGCAGATCTGAGTAGTGCCAGGCTGGGCCAGATGTCCTTAGATAATCAAGTGCGGCTTTACTGGTACAGTTATTATCCCAGAAGGGACCTGCTCGAACAAGCCCATCTCTGCTGTTGTACAGTGTGACCTTTGGTGCTTTCATTTTCCCTTTCTTCCTTGAGAAGGCGAGAGCTCCAGCATAATGGGAAAGGGCATATGCTTTGTGGCCAGCCCTCCCTGGATTTGAGTCCTGCTCTGACACTTACCAGCCAGCCATGTGATTTGTGTGAGCTTTGTAGCCTTTATGCCTCCAATTTCTGCTTCATAAAATGGGCCTGGCGATGCTCACTTCACAGACCAGAATGTATTTGATTCCTACTGGCTAATATCTCTTGCAGGGACATCAAGGACACCACCTGGCATCATAGGTCAAAAATCCCTCAGCAACTGGTTAGCACTAATTATAAGAAATCTTAAAATTAGTACTATCAACACAACATTGTAAATCCACTATACTTCAATAAAAAATAAATTAAAAAAAAATTAGTACTATCAGCATATATTTAGGCAGTTACCAGCCACTAATTCTTCCACGTTTAAGCATTTCATAGTGGTGGTCTGTCTACAGCAGAGTTTGAAAAACAAAAATAACTTCAGCTGTTATAAAGAAGCTGTAGATTGCTTTATTTATTTCAGAAAAGACCACTATCTGAATAGTGTTCTAAGAAAAATACAGGCATCTTTTGAAAGTACCTTACATGCACTGAATAGTGAAAGGGGAAAAAAGTACATTATTATTTTAAAATACAGTAAAATCATATTAAAAGCCACACGGTAAGTTCTGTGATGATTTCGCCACTGGGTGACTGCCAGGGTTTGTCTTCTTTTTTGACCCCCAGAGACCCCGGCACCTGCAATTTAGGTAGTGAGGTGCGTGGAGGATTTATTCTCTCACTTAAAAGAGATTTCCGTTTCTTAAAATAAACAATTAACAGATCAAATATTTTGCAATCTGAAGTAACTCACTGGAAATTTGGGATGAACATAAAACTAGAGGTCCCCATCTTCCCTGGCTGTTTCCCTCAGGTTATAAACAGACTAAATTCATCCGAACCTAAAGTAACTTGATTATGACCTGGCAGCCTCCTCAAGCTGCGGCTGCCCTCACCCTCTCCTCTGCAGCCAAGGGAACTTAGTCCTCCTTGACTGTATCCATCTCGTCCGCTCCCATTCACTGCTCGACCTTTTGAGCTTCCTGCCACCCTCTTAAAATTGCTCCCCGCGGCCCCTGTAGGGCTCCACGTTCTCCTGAGCTGATATTCCAGGAACAGCCCTCTGTGAGCCCAGCCAGTGGTCACACCATCACCCCATCACCGACCCCTGCCCTCTGAGGTAGGAAGAGGGTGAGTTGGGCTTAACTATGGGATGCGAGCAGGCATCCGTGGAAAGACAAAGGACACATGCCCGGGAGTCACACAGTTATGCCCCAAAGGGCACATGGGTCATTTGTCATCAAAGCCTGTGTTCATTCTCTAAGAATTCATCTGTATTTTGAATGATCTGAATCTCAAATTATGTGAGTTCCTTAAAGTTACCACAATCATATTCGTTTAATTTCAATCAATAGATTAATCTCTTGATAATGGTGCTTGGGTTTTCATTTGAAAAATTTACAGGAAGAGCCTCTCTGTCTTTAGTCGACTTCCTAATTACACTAATTTTCTGTGATTGATATATTAGGCTCTGGGGGAAAGGGAAAACGGGCAGGGAGGCCACAATACAATCCCTTATTCTCAGCTCCAGACAGCACAGGAAATCCTCAATCAAATTGTACCACTTCCCTCAGCACTCAATAACATACACGCATTAGATTTAATATCTTTAAACCCATTCGTAATAGTGATTTTTGTGAAATGGGTGAAGTGAATTCTTTCCTTCTAGACCTTCTTTTTATTATTATTACAAAGTAATGCATGCTTCCTGTGAAAAATCAAAATTTGAGAAGAATAAATCATGAAAAATGAAAGTTTCCTTCTGTCTCCCTGAGGTTTTCATTAGAAAACTTCCTGAAACATTTTCTCTCAGTTCAGGAAGGTAGATAAGAGGACCTCTACTCACTCACAGCCAGAAAACTATGCATTTAATATTGTGCTGGGACTTTTTCTTGACAGGTTTGAGAGGGATATAAGATTCCCCAGACCCAGGGAGGACACGAATGCAGCAGTATAGCATCTCAGACAAGGGAGAGAATCTGGCCATGCTTACGCTGTAGAGTTTTTTCTCGTGATGTGAGGTCTGACTGAGAACAGTGTTTGCCTGGTGCGTGCCCTGTCAGGAAGGGTTGGCTGGACCCTGACACTTAGTAGCTTGGCATGTAGCCTTCTGAGTCGGTGGCCCAATAAGGGTCTGGAATGGATTTTCTTCCCACTTCTGCTCCCCAGTTTGGCCTGGGCCACCGCCCAGGTGAATGTTAGCTGAGGAAGAGCTGTTTGCTTTGGGAAGCGTTCCCTTCGCCCACCATCCATGGCTGAACAGCACAGGACCTAGAGGCCTCGGTGGATCACAGCTGCGGGCAGCACATTTACTTTGTGGTGAGCATCTGAGAAATGCCAGCCCCACCTCCAGGACTGGCTCAGTCTACCGAGAGGGGATGCACCAACCCTGTCTAGTTCCACTGTTCTCTACCCTGACCTGTATCCGGGTGTTGCTTCCCCCAGAACTGTGTCTGTGACCCTCTGTGTGCTCCTGGGTACCCCACTGAGGTGAGAATTAAGGCCTCTTGGTCCTGACATCAACTGGCTCGCAGTCTTAGCTGCCAAACAGCATTAAGCCTATACCCATCCTGGTAGAGAAAGGAGAACTTTAGGTTAGACTAAAGACAAAAAGGAGGCAAGAAAGGCAGAGATTCAGGGCAAAGTGCTTTCCAGAAGTGCTATTTATTTAGACAAGTATTTTATCTCTCAGAATGGCACTGAGTTTTGGAAGGGTAGAACCCCTGGCAAACATACCCCCTTCACACATTGTCAAAACATTCTCAGAGACTGTTCTAAGAAACCACCCTGATTCTGTGATAGTCCAAGTTTCCATAGCTTCTCTGTGGTAGAACTGGAACAAATGGCAAAAAGGACAGCATTTCTCAAAATTCTGTAATCCTGATTGTCTCTGATTGGATTCTGAGGAAGCAGAAAGGAAGGTGGTAACCATCAGGATCCGGGTAGCTCTAGTGGTCCAGCAAGAATTTTAGATGTCCAGAAAACTCTTTAAAAATCTTCTCCAAGGGCTTCCCTGGTGGCTCAGTGGTTGAGAGTCCGCCTGCCGATGCAGGGGACATGGGTTCGTGCCCCGGTCCGGGAAGATCCCACGTGCCGCGGAGCGGCTGGGCCCATGAGCCATGGCCGCTGAGCCTGCGCGTCCGGAGCCTGTGCTCCACGACGGGAGAGGCCACAACAGTGAGAGGCCCACATAGTGCAAAAAAAAAAAAAAAAAAAGAAAAAAAGAAAAAAGAAAAAAAAACTTCTCCAAAAAGTTCATCCATTTTAATGACATTTTTAGCCTCAGAAGTTTATTTGGATACAAAATTAGCCTAATGTTTATTACACGTATGAAGATAATATTTTAGCACTAAATCTGATTTATACTAATGAGAGAAAATTGCTGTTAGTCTCAGGATAGATTATTTTGACTACTTTAAAAGATGTTTGAAGTTCTTTAATCATCTTGATAGCATCTCGTTCACTCAGAATGTTGTGTTATCCGGATCATGGACACTGGGACTCAACTGCCCCTAGGAAAAGGGAGTAGACATTTACCTTCTTGTGCCCCATTGCATTGCAAATGCACTTTGTACACAGTGAGTGCTCAATAAATAAATTAATTGGTAGGGGCCACTTAAAGTGCCAAGAGTTTTAACAGTCTCACAACCTGAGTTCTTAGTGATTTAATCTTTATACTTTGCTCTTCTGTTTAGAGAGGAAATAGAGGGAAAGGTGTGCTGCTTGAAGAAGCACTCGAGTTTAAAATCCTAGTTCCTAGCCATGTGCATTTGGACAGGTTAGCATTCTCTCTGGGACCCTATCTGCTTATCTGTAAAAGGTAGATAATGATACTTTCTCACAGAGCCACCATGGTGATTGACTATGGTCACATGTGAAAACACCAGCACAGGACATGTTCTGAGTGTGTAGCAAATGCCATTCCCTTCCTTCTACCTCTACATGGTCCATCGACCCATCCTCTATGGTGTTAACAAAAGAGTTGTAATAAACAGTCAGGCAACGTGTTTTTTTTTTTCCCTAAGTTACAGTAGAAGGATAAAATACATATATTTATGCATTCACGTATTCCTCAGCTCATCCACTGAACCTCTTAAACAACGCTCTCTGGGTCCCTAAATCTGCCAAGCATGGTATGAAGCAATGCAAAGAAATATAAGACAAAGAAATATAAGACATGATTCCTCCTTTGAGGAACTTACCGATTCTCCTCACTGTGGTCCATCTGCTTTCCAGCTTTGGAGAGAAAGGAGAAGTAGACCAAAGAGTTGGGGGAAAAAAAAAAAAGTAAAAACAAAAAGAAAAATTTGCTTTTGTTACATTCTTGAAAGTTGATTGATATAAAAAAATGAATTTGTAAAAAATAATTATAATAGAGCTAGTTATGCTGTATATAATGAAACAGAGAAAACTGTGGCATTCACTTCTGTTTGGGAGTCAAGGCAAAGTTAAACTCACCTTTGATTTGTGGAATGTACTCTGCAGTTTTCAGTGAAGTGAATAATATACTGCTGTTTAGCCCACTCTATTTTCCTAGCATTTGTTTGAATTGTTCTTGTCTGAGTTGACAGACATTTTCCAGGATGTAATTAGTTGATGTCATCCAATTCATAAACTCTTCCTTTTCAAGAAATGTTCCTATCATTGTGGTGAGTACTAGTATGTTCCTTTATACTCACTGGGTGTGTTGATATTGAAGTCAGGATGTGCCCAGAGTGATGGCTTCTGAAGTTCCCTTTACACATTTTTGCTCTCTTTTGAGACTATCTTTTTCCCAGCTTTAAATTTTATACAGATCAGGAACGAAGCCCATGTCTCTCTCAGGCGTATCTGATAGTGACCTGCTACTGAATAAGAAATATGTGGGGCTTCCCTGGTGGCGCAGTGGTTGGGAGTCCGCCTGCCGATGCAGGGGACACGGGTTTGTGCCCCAGTCCGGGAAGATCCCACATGCCGCGGAGCGGCTGGGCCCATGAGCCATGGCCGCTGAGCCTACGCGTCCGGAGCCTGTGCTCCGCGGTGGGAGAGGCCACAGCAGTGAGAGGCCCGCGTACCGCAAAAAAAAAAAGAAAGAAATATGTGGGCTTCTGTATTTGCCTGACTTGGGAGAAAAGGAGAAGAGATACTCCTTCGATTTGCTTCAAAATGTTGAAACGATGGCAGAGGCAAGAATGTTTCCCAGAACTCCCTTCTGCTCTGTCTACCATCCCTACAGTGTGGGAGGGAGCTTGACTCTGACAGATGTATGCAGGGAGGAATTTTTAGCCATTCTCACCTGTAGTTATCTGTCACTGTTGGTAGCATGATTTTTTTTTTTAACATCTTTATTGGGTTATAATTGCTTTACAATGGTGTGTTAGTTTCTGCTGTATAACAAAGTGAATCAGCCATACATATATATATATCCCCATATCCCCTCCCTCTTGCATCTCCCTCCCACCCTCCCTATCCCACCCCTCTAGGTGGTCACAAAGCACCGAGCTGATCTCCCTGTGGGTAGCATGATTTTTGAATATGGAGATGGGTTCTTTTTCATTGGGAAAGCCTCTTTATATCCCAAGCTTAGCATATATTTTTGTGAGAAAAAAGAAGACAGTCTGATAATTAAAACTATTTTTGGTGTTGAACCCTATTCTTGACCCCAGCATAATCCAAACTGATCCCTAAAGAACATTCATTCCCTAACAGGTTGCCCTTCCTTCCTTCCTTCCATTAGAGTCCTTCCAGGAAGTCTCAACTGGCTGTACCCTGAGAGCCATGGGGGCTGAGGTATACACTTGGCACCATGCCATGCTCAAGGTCACAACTGCCTGCAGTCCCAGTGGCATCTGTGGGGCACTCATCTCCTTGCCTTTTTCAGCTTTAGTCTCTTAGGCACCCATGCTCAGGCCCCTCAGTGCCTTGCCATGGGGTCTTTGAGCAAGGGCCGTCATATCTGATTCCTCACCTAACGGTCAGAGATCTACCTTCCCTTCTTCAGTTCAAAATAAACAAACAGCCAAGATGACAACATGTCAGAAATTACCTTTAGTGTCTCTGCTGCTCTTAAGTAAGTATAGGCATTAAAATAGAACATACCAACCAACAAAGCATTGGGTAAAAACAGTTATCCTCAAAGAAAATTTTTGATCATCAAGGACCCTTTTCTGTTTGTTAATGGATACTACAGTTTTGAAAGATTTCATCTGTAAAGAAAACTGCATACTACCTTAATTAAGTTTGACATCCTCCTTAGGTTTCTCTTCATATCACATAAATATATCCCCTTTTGCGATAGTAATAGACATGTTTTCTGTTTTTATTATTTAAGGATAAAAGTAACAATCTATCACAGCTTTAAGCAGCACAAGATGGTAAACAGGGATTTGCTAACTAAGTTAATAATGTTCCAGCCAAATATGAAGAACTTTGACAATTTTGGGGGGCTGTGATGGCTTATTTTTGCAATTTAGCTTTTTTAAAGATATAAAAACTGCTCTAGGATTCCTTTCCTCCTCTGCAATTACTGTTCTTACTAAACCCCAGGTTTCTGAGCTTCTCAAGGTGGGGATCCCTGGTTAGAGTTTGTCAAAAATAGACTTAGACTTTTACTGTCCCATTTCTGGCAGCAGCTTCAGTTTCCAAGGGTTGATGCTCACAGCGGGGTCAAAAAGATACAAACATGATTCCCTGTGATCCTAATACAAGGGTTATCTATTGCATGAAGTGTGCCAGGATCCTTGCCCTACATAGACTGGGATGTAAATGTAGGAGGAAAAAAAGGGTTAGGAAGAGAAGGACCTGAATTGGAAAAATGAGCAAAATTCAGCCTCCCCCCTATAGATTTTTTCACTCGAAGAGCCATTCACAGAAATTTGGTATCCATGGAGATGAGTGCTGTACATGCTAAGGTTATGTATTCTCTGCAGATACAACAGGCTGGCTATCCAATCTGATGCGACATTTAGGAGTAGCAGAGGGAAAGTGTTTGAGAAAAGTGTTGAATAATTAACTGAGTACCTATTACATGCAGGGAACCAGGATTTGCACAATGAAGGATACAAACTATACAACAAATGATGATAAATATGGACCATTTGTTTCTGTGTAGGAGTCTTGGCTATCTTTAGCATTCTAGCTTTTCTTAAAGCCATAATACTACCTATGAAAACATGTGAAAATGTTCCTATCATAAATTTGCGTTTTATCTCCTGCTTTGGGAGAAAACAAAATGTTGTCATACGTAAGATGGAATGTCCCTGAGATTTATTTTATAATTGAGTGATAAACACGAAAGCAAGGATTCCCAGAAATTGAATAAGAAGATCATAACAGCCTTGCAGGCTGGTGACCAGAAATGGGGCAGAAGCGGGGGCAACGGGAAATAACTGAGAGAAGCAAGTGTTCTACAGCCTGACACTTTAATCAGGGTGAGAGAGCTGTCATGGCAAGAAGAAAAGCGTGTGTTCAGGGGAAGAGAGGGTAAGGAATAGTTTGGAAACAAGAACCCATTCAAGGAAGTCAATGTAGGTTATGACCAGGAATGGGAAGTTCACGGAGATTTCAGTGGGAGTCAGGGGAGGAGGACCCCTGGGGATGATAGGAATTCCCTGGGCTGCAGTTCGGCCTGAACTCAATAGTAAATCAGCTAGAAAGTTTCCGTTAACTCTCAGTGCAACTGGGTGAGAGAGTTCTGGCATAGCCTTGGGGAATAAGCCTGGGAAAGAATGGAAAGCTTACCATTGTTCAAATTAGACTCAGAGAATGATATATATAGGATCAATTTTATAGCTTCTTAAGAAATGAGAAAGTTACAGGCCCCCCCCTGCTTATTCATTGGTCAGCCATGTGTATGATAGGGAGAAGGTGCGAAAATCAGTATTGATTTGAGATTATGCAGCATAGAAAATGTGCGGATGGCTTGTGTCATGGCAGCCAGCAGACATGGGAGATAACGGGAAAAAAATGGACCACTCTAGAGAACAATTCACCCATATTTTCAATCTCTTGCTGAAACATGTCCCTAGCTATTTTTTAACCTGAGAATCAAGAATATTTTCCTGTTGACAGATGTCTACCTCAATCAGTAAGGTGAAAGAGCCATTCTAGGCATTGAAAATGTTGTATGCATGTGTCTGTATGTTCACATAGTAAACACTGGAAATAGCTTTCATGTCACAAAATTAATTTTAATGTGATTTACTTGATGTAAACATTTTAAAATAAATTTTACATAATACATGAGTTATAGCCAACATGGCAGGATCCACACTGTACCCGGGCATCTCCACTTGCCACTCTCTTCAGATAAATGTTCAAAATCACCACAGTGTGATTGTAAATCTAAAGAGGGAAGTCATCACACACCCCTGGGGTTTTTAACAGAGGGATTCAGTAGTATATGTGGTAGGGACTTAGCCATATCTAGGTAGATCTGATAATATTAAAAGTTAGTCATCTCCTCGGTCATGAAGCTGCAAGATGTACACACTTGTTCTATTTCTTAAGTGATTGGTTAAAGCCAGTTAGTGACACTGAGTTAAGAGACCCGAGATGAATAAATTGGCCCCTCTAATACAAGGATCTATTCCTCAGGAAATATCTGGCTTGCTATCATTAGAATTATCTACTTCTCATTTTACTGTCTACACCCACATTATGCCAGTTCTGCATGTATTTCCATTGTTCTTCTGAGGTCCCCAAAATAAATGTAAAGGTGGAGTTTCCGGCTGCTAGCAACACTCCCTGAGACGTAATTTCTTATAGCTTTAGTTTAATGCTCAGTGGAATATTTGTTCCACTGCCCCTCCCCATCAAAACCTTTGTCCTCCTGTAAAATAAGAGCCCCATGCCTTGGCCACTCAATAAAGTATCCAGTTTCTTTTCCCTGGGTTCACATAATCTGGACTCCCAGCAGAGTTTAACCGCTCCTGCGTTACTGGATATGCTGTCGTAAGGACCTCCTTGTAGTCTCTTTGAATTACATCCTTTGACACACATTAATTCTCCACCTACTCTCGCTTGTTCATCAATTCAGTCATCAAAGAGAGCTACTTATTGATGGCATCAGGTTCTGTACTAGGTGCCGGGAACATATAACATATCTAGTTAGACTTGGTTCAATGACCTCATAAAGCTTACTACCTAATGGCGGTATATTACTGAATACTTAAGAAAGATGTGTATGTGCTTTCCTAAAATACAGATAAAGTGTTTTCCTGCTCACTAGAAGACTACTAAAAAACAATATGTGAGTTGAACTTTTCTTAAATGGAATTCAGATTTTAAATGCCCTTGTGCAAGCTTGCTATTTTAGAGAATCCTATAAGGTTAATAATCAAACTTTAGTTTTAAAATTTTTATTATGAATCTGAACTTTTGCAGTAATAATCATTCTTAATGTTGGTCACTTTTATAAATAGCTCAAAAAATTCCAGCATTTAAAAAAATGCATAAAAGTAAACCTTTATAAATGGAATCTCTATTTTAAATGTTCCCAGGGTAATTGCGATTTAAAGGAATCCTGATATGACAATGCAAAGAAAGTAATTAACCATTAACTTATTTCTAATGTTAGGACTTTAAAATTATAATTTCTGTATTACAGAAAGCAAAAATTTTAGCAATATAAAAATTTAATCAATAGGAAAAACAAAATGTAAATTATACATTTGCAAAAATATACATTGATACAATGAAAAGAAACACACAAGCTGCCCAATACAAAGGACCTTTACCTCTTGTGTTTGAGGAAACAACTTTCCTCAAAGTCTTCGCCATAGGACCTATGTTCTGCCATGTATCAGTTTGCTAGGGCTGCCATGACAAAATACCACGGACTGGGTGGCTTAAACAACAGCAATGTATTTCCTCACAGTTCTGGAGACTAGAAGTTCAAAATCAAGATGTCAGCAGGGTTGGTTTTATTCTGAGGCGGCTTTTTTTGGCTGGTAGATGGATGTCTTTTCACGTTGTCCCCTTTATACCTGTAAGTATCCTAATCTCCTCTGCTAATAAAGACACCTGATTTTAGATTGGGGCCCCATTTTTATGACCTCACTTTAACTTAATTACCTCTTTAAAGGCCCTAGCTCCAAATGCAGTCACATTCTGAGGTGCTGGGGGTAGGACTTCAACATCTGGATTTGGGGCCACAATTCAGCCCATAACATGTCTCTAGATTAGACAATTCCATTTCAAAAATAAATAGCCATAGAAGTCATGATGCAGCCTTTCTTTTCTCCTATAAAAACTTCAGTGTTGAGTAGGTTATCAGGTAACTGCTACATTCACAATAGACACTTTCTGAAAATTGGTTGATGATGTGGTAACAGCTCCCACTATGGACAGCAGAGATAAGAGGAACGGAAAATGGACCCAAAATGGGTGGAAGATGAGTGGAAGAATTGGGCTCGAAAATGCTGCCAAGGAGCTGCCTTCAAGAAGGTGTGCTCACGGGCGGCTGGATGAAGGCGAGGACGGCAGAGCTGCAGATAATGTCTCCTGATGCCTGCAGGCTGAGAAAGAGTCCAATTACACAGGAGGAAGTGTGTAATTGAAGCTAAATTGTAATTTACAAATTTGCCCTGGTGGGGAATGGTTAATGTTAAACATTAAATGGTAGAGTTTAGAAGTTCTTTGTTTTCCAGTCTTTCTATTTGATGTTTTTGCCATGGTTCTGAGCTGAATTAGCACTTTGGAGGCACGATCTCCAAAAACTGATTTAGGAAACAGTTTTGGTGAAAGGAGAGTAGTGGTAGAAGGAAAAGAGAAGATGATTTTAAATGCATAGGAGGAAATCTGGTAGTGGGGCAATATTTCTCTCTCGTCAAAATTTAAGTAATTCATTCTTAATGTATTTTGTTGTCGATGATATAAGCCCTGGCTCACAGTAGACGCCTAACTCAATAAATATTTGTAAATATTATTTACTTTATGCTTACCAATAGCTTTCCTGTAAAGAAGTAAAAATTCTATTTTCAAAGGCATTAAGATGTGCTCTTACTGCCCCACTATTGTATCACCAACAAGGAGAAGGATTCAGATTGGCACATAGGATTATAATGAAACAGAAAGGAGAGGTTGGTATGGAATATAGGTTCAGTTGACCGAAATGGCGAGTTGATAGATTTGGAAGGGTGGCGTGTGCCCAAAGGGTCAGGTCCAGGACACGAGGGTGAGGACCAGAGCCTGGGGGCTTTGTACCAGGAGAGATGGGCTGAGAGGCTGAGGGGCTGCCCTGGACCCCCTGAGGGTGTTAGGGGTTATACCCATCTTACCTTTCTAAAGTCTTAAAACATCTGAATTTTGAAACCCTGGCTGTTTTACCTTTCTCAAAGCACACATTTGGGGGTTCTGTGATACAGCTTTCTTTCTTCCCATCTTAAATTGCTACCTTTTACAGGCTTCTCTTCCTTTGCCTACCCCTTAAATATTGGTGCTCCTTTTTTCTCCCAGACCTTCTTTTCTGGTTTATAAATCTGAGAGTGATATATTAATCTATAATATTATATATTATATGTTTATTACAATGCATATTATATATGTTATATGTAGGTTGAAAATACCTTTAAATCTATCCCTTGTCTTTTAACTTTATTTTAATGTCTTGGATCATGCAGAAGACTTTAACTTTGCTGTAAGATACTTTATCAACTTTCTTTGTGGTCTTTGCTTTTTTGTCTTTTTGAAGAAGGTTTTCTCTACTTTGAGATCACATATATCCAGTCATATATTTTCCAACAACTTTATCATTTTGGTTTCTCAAGTCTTTACTAACTGTAGCTTATATATGTAAATGGATTTTAGAATAAATCTAAGTTTAACTTGTTTGGATGTTGTATTTTGCAAATGGCTGGCCTTGTCCCAACATCATTTACTAAGTAAATTCTTTCTCCACTCATTTAAAACACCATCTTTGTCATGTACTAAGTTTTGGTGTATACACTGATTCTCTTTCAGACTTTATTCTGTTCCATTGGTTTATTTTTCTATTTCTTTATGTCTACAGCAATGCCATAATGTTATAATTTTTATAGCCACTTAGTAGATATAAAAGGTGTTCTTCTGTTTCCCTCTTAGCAGATTAACATTTTTACACCTTGAAACACATTTTTCCTTAGATTCTGTAACATCACATTCTCTTCCTTTTTTTCTCATGTTGCCACTTTGTCCATATTTTTATAGGCCTCTCTTCCTTTGTCTACCCTTTAAATATTGGGGTTCCTTTTCAGTTTTTCCCCAGACTCACACTAGGCACACTTGCTGAATGATCCCATTGACTCATATGCCTTCTCTCACCAATATCATGGTATGAAAGCTTCTAGCCTAGTTTTTCTGCTGAGTTTTATAACAACATATCCATCTTCACTTTGATGTTAAGTTTGAAACTGAACTTATTATCTTCCCTGCCAGCAAGTGGCACCCATTTGTCACTCCTGGAACTTGCCATCCTTGACAGTCTCATTCCTTATTCTCATCTCACAGTAAATCTTTCATCTTTTTACCTTCAATCCATCACCAAATCTTATTGATGACATTTCCTAACCAACTGTTAAATCTGCTCTTATCTCTCCTTCCACATCACTACCACCCTATTCCAAGCCACCATACTTTCTCTTCTGGTCTTCCTGTCTCCAGACTTCCTTTTTCCGGTCTCCACACAACTGTCAAACTAATATTTCAATAAACTAATACTTCAATACAGATTTGGTCATGTTCTTTGTTGTTTAAAACCCTTCCCTATATCCCCATTTCTCTTGGAACAAAGTCCAAATTTCTTAACACGATTAAAAGTCCCCATAGTGTCTTCACTACACTACAGCCAAACTGAGCTCGCTTTGGTCCCTAGAATGAACCATGCTCATCTTCACCTGTCTGTCTTTGTGTTATCGTCTCAGCGTGCAATATTTTTGCATCCCTGGTACCCCCTCTTTTTATTGGCATTTCTCCTACTCATCTCAAGTATCCCTCCTTTTTACCAGAGTACCTTTTGCTTATCCTTTAGACCTCATCTCAGATGTCACTTTCCTCAGGGAGAAGTCTTTTTGATTTAAAAATCTGGTGTTGATTTCTCTCCTACATACTCTCAAATCACCCTGAACTTCCCCTCTCGCATTACATATTCCACCATATTGTAATCACCATGTCTGTATCCAGCATGAGGCCATTTTGCTAATAGTATTGATAATACACTAGTGCTATTTTAATTCCCTATTCACAAACCTTTAGTAATCCCTCATTCCTTAATCAGTAAAAGTCAGATTCCAGATTTAACTTTCTGTAATTCTTCACTAATCTACCATGTTGGGGTTACAATGTATTATTCTTTTCATATTCCCATTATATTTAACCTACAGGTCAATCCCTCAACGTAATGTGTGTCTTCTTATCCGGGACACACATTATGTTGAGGGATGAAATCTCCAACATTATGCAAAGTCTTCCCATATTCCCCCATGTAAAAGTAATCTCCCTTTTCTCTTTGTATTGTATTGTATTGTACTGAATTTCCATTGTATCTTTTCTACTTTAAGAGCACTTGTTGCATCTTTCCTCTTATCACTATGACATCACTATGAAAAAATGTGTGTCTTCTTTTTGAAGCCAAGTATATACCTTTTAAAGTTAGAGATCACATCCTGTTGATCCCTGTTGACCCCAATAGTATCTTGAACATATAGCACTGGATTTTGCCAGTAATATATACTCAGTATTTCTAGAACAAATTTAACATCTATAGGGTCACTGAGAAATTTATCTTCCTAGAGATGCAGCAAGAGAAAGATCATATTTTCTATTCTATTAATAGAGAAAATAGAGAGTTGAATTGTAAAGCAGAGAAAATGACTAAGAGTGGTCATTTCTATGAGTCATAGGCTATTTAAGAAGGGGATTTGGGAAGAAAATGAAGAGGCTGAAATTAGGTGGGTCCTTTAAGATTATTTTTAAAACTAATAAATTGGGGCCTTCCCTGGTGGTGCAGTGGTTGAGAGTCCTCCTGCCGATTCAGGGGACACGGGTTCATGCCCCTGTCCGGGAGGATCCCACATGCCGTGGAGTGGCTGGGTCCATGAGCCATGGCCGCTGAGCTTGCGTGTCCGGAGCCTGTGCTCCGCAGCGGGAGAGGCCACAACAGTGAGAGGCCCGTGTACCGCAAAAAAAGAAAGAAACAAAGAAACAAACAAAAAACCTAATAAATTGTAGAAAATGTGGTCACTCCAAATCGTGTTTCAAAGAACATTCCAAAGTATGCATTAAATATTGATGCCTGAGAAAACCAGTTAGTATTTTAAACACAGTAGTCTCAGATGGATATTACTGTGTTTGGTAAAAATGGTTAGATAGATATAGATATATCCTTAAAGTTTTCTTGAGCTGCAAGTGCTGTAGTATTTATATCAGGGAGAGAAGAGTCACCTCCAGGAAACATTGACACTGTATATTGAATTTGTTAGGACTCTTCCTGTTGTAAGTAACAGAAAGCCAACTGAAATGGCTGCAGGCAAGAAAGAGAATTCATTGACTCCCATGATTGACTGGGTTAGTCCACTCGGGTTGTATAACAAAGTATCATAGTCTAGGTATTTAACCATTGAAATTTATTCTCTCACACTTCTGGAGACTGGAAGTCCAAGACCAAAGTGCCGGCAGAGTTGATGTCTGGTGGAAGCTCTCTTCCTGGCTTGTAAACAGCTGCCTTTTGGCTATATCCTCACATGGTAGAGAGAGATGGAGTGCCGGTGTCTCTTCCTTTTCTTAAAAGGCACCAGACCTATTGGATTTAGGGTCCACCCTTACGACCTCATTTAACCTTAATTACCTCCTGATAGACCCTAACTCCAAATACTGTCACATTGGAGGTTAGGGCATAACTATATGTTTTGGGTGGAGTGGGGACAGGGGAGACACAATTCAGTCCATAGCACTGACTGTTGGAACTTAAATTCTGAGAGACCGCTATCTTGGCTGTGCATCTACCTCTGTGGATACTCCTTGGTGGTTTCCGATCATCCTCAATTGCACAATATCTAAACATTGGGAGATCCCAGAGTTTAGACCTTGAATCTCTTCTCATTCCCTAAGTGATTTCATGCTCACCCATGGCATTCAATACATTTTATCTGCCCTTGGCTCTCCAGAATTATATCTAAATTGCCCACGTGGTCTTTCCATTGCAATGTCTCATGCATATTGTAAAGGTCACATGCTGTGTGGTATCATTTTAAGTCATGACAACTGAACTCAAATATGCCCTTACTGCTCTTGATCATTATATTACACTTCTTTGATAATTCCTGCACTTTACTCTCTGGATGACTACTTCACATATTGTCTCCTCAAACCTCCACCACTTCTCCTATCCTTTCTCTTAGTCAATGCTCCTAACTCTCATTCCACTGAGAAATTAGAAGTTACAGAGAACTTCTGTTCACAATCTTGTGATACCACCACAATGCACCCAGCACTAGCTCTGTCATTTACTCTGCCTTCTCTTCTGTTTCTATGGATGAATCATCCATGCTGCTTTCTAAAGCCAGTCACTTTTAATTAGGGTTTCATCACTGCTGTAATAAATTAACACAAACTTAGTTCATGGATCTGTAGGTGGACCTGGCTAGGTCCTCTGCTTAGAGTCTCACAAGGCTGAAAACAAGGTATCAGCTGGGCTGTGTTCCTTTCTCAAGGCTCTGGGGGAAAATCCATTTCCAAGTTCATTCACGTTGTTAGAAGAATGCGATTCCTTGCAGCTATAGGACTAAGGTGACTGTTTCCTTGCTGGCTATCAGTGGGATGGCCTTTAGATTCTAGAGGCCTCTCTCTGGTCCTTGCACATGGGTCCTACATCTCAGAGACAGTTGTGGTGTGCTGAATATTTCTGATACTTGGAATTTCTCTAACTTACTCTGCTGCATCAATCTTCTGCTTCCAGCCAGAGTGAGTTCTCTGCTTTTAATGGTTCATGTGAAAGCAACTATACTCCAATAAAAATGATTCATGTGATGAGATTGAGCACACCCAGATAATCCAGAACAGTCTCCTTCTCTTAAGATCCATAACCTCAATTGTATCTTCAATTGTATCTTCAATTGTACCTCAATTGTATCTTCAAATTCCCTTTTGCCATGTAATATAATATATTCAACTGATTCCAGGGACTAGAGTGTGGACATCTTTGGAGGGCCATTCTGCCTATCCCACACTCCATTTGTGCTCCAACAATTTCCCCCTCTCTTCTCTTCAACATTGTTTCTCTCACCTGGATTTTTTTGAACAGCACACAAAATGCTGATGTTTCTCCTATATTAACAATGCTTCCTTAACTTCACTTTCCCTTCCAATTACTGCCCCATTTCTCTGTTCTCTTTGGAGAAAACCACCTTGAAAGAATAGTTTTCTATCTCCAATTGTTCTTCCATTCTCTCTTGATCTTTCACCCTTTCTAGCATACTGAACCTGATTTTGTCATGCGCACAAATGATTTTACACATTTTAAATTCAAGGGTCAATTTTCACTCTTCATCTGACTTTCATTTTGCAAAACTCATCATTGAAAGTTTCATTTGGCTTCCAAGACATTACCCTTTTAGGTTTTTTCTTAACTCTTGGAGACTCCTTCTCAGTCTCCTTTACTGGGTCTTCCTCATGTTCCTGACTACTTAGACTACCTGAGGCTTTTCTATCTGTGCTCATTTCCTTGGTAATCATATCCAATCTCATGGCGTCAAATACCGTGAATATACAGCGACTTCCAAATTTATATCTGTAGTCTAAAACTGTCCCCTGAACTCTAAGCTTGTATATTCAACTACCTTTTCAATATATTCATGTAGCTATCTTATAGGCAAAGGTAACATGTTCACTGTCAGACGCCTCGTCTTCCCTACAAAGGCTGTTCTTCCCGCTGTCTCTTGGTCAATGCCAGCTCCATTCTTCCATTTAATGGAACCCAACATTTTGAAAATGTTACTGGCTCCTCTCACTAGTCTACCTCCCTTAATACCTAGTGTCCAAGCCATTTAAAAAACCCTACTGTTTCTAACACCAAGATATAATCAGAAGCCAAACCCTTCTAGCCACTTCCACCAAAGCCATCCTGGTTGACACCACCATGATGTCTGGCTTGTTTTATTGCATTAAAGCCTCCGTCAGTTCCCCTTCCTCCAGTCTGACCTCCACACAGCTGCCACAGTGAGCCTGTTAAAATGCGAGTCAGATCACCTCCGTCCTCTGCTCAAAACCCTGCTTCTTTCAGAGGAAAAGCCAGTCTTCAGGATGACCAAGAAAGCCCTACATGATCTGCGCCCACTAGGCCTATTGCCATCTCCTGCTCACCTGCGACACCCCCCACCCCCGACTCAGAACACTTCCCTACATCTTTCCTCATCAACTTCAAGTCTTGTTCAAACATCACCTTTGCAGTGAGACCTTCCCTAGATATTCAATTTAAAATTGCAAGCCCCCTTCTGACCAGTAACCCTTCCTTATCATAATTTTTTTCTCCACGATATTATCACTATTCAATATCCTATTATAGTCTGTCTCCCCTCAGAAGAATCTAGGGAATCTAGTTTCATGAGGCCAAGAGCTTTTTGGTTAATTTGTTTGTATTTTTCACTGCTTTATCCCCAGCACTTAGAACAGTGCCTGATACGGAGTAGGCAATCAATAAATATTTGCCGCTGTTGAACGAAGGTCCAAAACCACTCTTTTTTTTTTTTTTTTTTCTAGTACTTGGGCCTCTCACTGTTGTGGCCTCTCCTGTTGCAGAGCGCAGGCTCCGGACGCGCAGGCTCAGCGGCCACGGCTCATGGGCCCAGCCGCTCCGCGGCATGTGGGATCTTCCCAGACCGGGGCACAAACCCGTGTCCCCTGCATCGGCAGGCGGACTCTCAACCACTGCACCACCAGGGAAGCCCCAAAACCACTCTTTAGTTCACCTCAAAACCAGATTCTTCCCCTAGTCTCCCCCATGTCAGTAAGTGGCAACTCTATTCCAGTTTGCTCAAGCCAGGATCCTGGGAATTATCCTTGATGCCTCTCTTTCTCTCACACCCCACATCTTGAAATCCTGCCAATTCTATGTGCACATACAGGCAACACACACACACACACACACACACACACACACACACATCCTCCAGAATCTGGCCCTCTTACCTTCACTGCTTTCACCCAAATTCAAGCCATTATTGCAAATGGCCTCATTACTGGTCTCCCTGCCTCTACCCTGACTCCCCTAGAGCCGTTTTCCACTCAGAAGAGAGAGGAAATCCCATAGAATTTATGTCAGATCCTAGGCTTTCCATAGCTCAACGCACTCTGATAGGTTTTCCATCTTGGAATAAATCCTAGTCCTTTACATGGCCTGTAAGATACTTCCTGATCTTGTCCCAGACACATCTCCCTGAACTCATTTCTTCCCTTTGCTCATTGTCTTCCAGCCGTTCTAGTTCCCCTTTTGTTTCTTGAATATGCCAAGCGTTCACCTGTCTCAGGCCTTTACACTGCTTCCCTACCTGGCGTGCAGCCCCACAGGTGACCTGCTTCTTCACTGCATTCAGCCCTCTGCTCCCAGTTGCTTTAAAGGTGTGCTTCCTTGATCGTCATTCCTGAAACAGCACACACACACCTCCGTGCCCTTACTTTCCTTTATTTCAAAGCCCTTATGATCAACTGACATTATATATTTACTTCTTTTTATTGCCTGTCTTCCCTCTGCCCCAAAATGTAAACTCCTGTTTCATTCACTGCTGTATCTTCAACGTCAAAGGGGAACCCCAAGCACTACGGCTTGCTTAACCCTAGCATGTAGGATCGCAGGGGGGTATAAATACTTTCTTTCTCAAAGAATCAGCATTCATATTTGGAAAAGGACTCACCTTTCTCGAATGTTGGGCTTACCCCAAAACATTTTCCGTGTCGAAAGCAACGGAAAAATTGGATTGATCAGTCTGGTTCACGTGCCCCTTATGGTTCTTTTGGAGGGGAGGGTCTTAGGGTGAAGGCTATGCAATCTCTAGATAGAGGAGGGAACGGTTCCGGAAGAAAAAAAAAGAGGTTCTGTTAGCAGAATGGGGCGGGGGGAGAAGGGAGAGGATATGGAGAAGGCAGAAACAACAGATGGCCACCGCCGAGATTTTCCAGAGTGGGAAGAGAAATACAGAGATGAGCTGGGGGCCCTGGTAGGGGAAATAGCCCTGAACAACTGTACCTTCGCACACTTTGGGAGAGAACGCGCTGAAGCCCCAGGCACGCTTGTGTGGCCCTGCTTCTTGAATGACTCTCTGTGGGGAGTTGCAGGCGGGATCTCCCTGGCATGAATAATCCTGACGCTTCACCACAGAAGCTGGAGGAAAGAGAGGAAAGCAGGACCAGCAGCATCAACATGATTTCTGTTTTTCACTGCACGTAATATTGTTCACCAGCTCGTTTGCGCAGGTCTCCCTCCACAGCTCTCAAGATTAACAACTCATTTTTAGGTAAGGGTAAAAGCGAATTAGTTCAAACACAGGCAACAGCTGGGAAGTGGGCAAAAGTACATACACTCACATTGGAGAAAAATATAAATCTTGCTGCTATCTTTTAGCTCAGTGTTTCTCGTCTATTTTGTTTTTTTGATACACCTCACCACAAGGTAGTTTCAATTGTTAAAATTTTTTCCTGAAAACAGAAAATGTCTCTTGGCTTCTCCCGAGAGCGGGGTGCCCAGGCACACACACATTCTTCCCATAGCACAGCACTTTAAAATTAATAGCACATGCAGAGGAAAACTAAACCCTTTGACGTCACTCCTGAAATGAGGAAACAGACACAGAAAAGGCTCCACTCCAGTAAGCTGCCAGAGTTGAAGCCGATTGGTCTCCGCTTTTCCTTGCCTGTGGCAACTGACAGCACCTCCCAGCCTAGCAGGCCGGCTGCCTGCTCCCCCAGCCAGTCGGTGGGTCTGGGCACTGCAGCAGGCTCGGCTCCATCCCAGCACTTACTTGCCTGGGAGAAAGAAACGTGTTATACTCACCCAGAGAGAATTTCTTTCTACCTTCCTTCCTCCCCGATCTCTCTGTGTGCTTTTGTGTTACTTTTTTTTTTTTTTTTTAATTATATTCCTAATCCTGGATGAAGTTGCTGGATTCCGCAGCACAAGTCTTCATGAACAAGCAGCACCGCTCAGAGATTTCACGGCATTCAAAGGTCACAGAACTGCCACTATGGTTAAATGTCTTGTTTAATGGTTGAGGTAGGTACAAGAGATTTCAGCGGCAACTCATTTTTCTTGAGAGAACAGAGTCACAGAGCGATGGCAGGAGTTTTATTTTAAATGAACCTGTATGTATATATTTTTTGGTCTGTGATTGTTACTACAGCAACCAGCTTTTGAATTTCCTTCCTTTTTCTAGGCGAACTGACTAAACATTATCACTTACCCTGAATTAACTGTTTCATTCCAAGCAGCCTAATGAGATACTCTGGCCTTTTCGCTGCACTTTGAGCCCCTCCTGAGGAGGGTTGCTTTTTTTCCTTTGGCTTCTTTTTTAATGAATGCAATATTTCTTCTCCAATGTAAATCTTAGAGTTGAGTCAATTTTTCTTTTTGGTGGGACAGGACAGGAAAACATTGGTAAAGAGATTAGTGAGGGTTGCAGAACAGAGAAAAAGAAAATCCTTTTTTCTCTTGAGTTTGTCATGTTGGTTGATAGAAGATGAAGAAATTAGTAGGAAGAGAGGAGGAAGCTAATAATGAGATTGAAGGTAGAAAAACCTATACGAGGTGTGTCAGAAAAATGAACTCTTGAGGAAAATGCACTTTATCATTTTGTTGCATTTTTTTTTAATGTTCTGGATTTAGAAGTCAACAGGGGAGATGCAGGCACTGAGTTACATGACCAATGATTTAGATCTCATTATTTATAAAGGAGAATAAAACTTCTTTATTAGCACTGCAAATTTGCTAATTATCTTTTCCTACAATAGTTGAAAGCAGAGTGAGATATTTAATTAGGCACTTGAGTGACTGAGCCTGGGGACTAATTAATCTTCTATAGATTCTGTTCTTCATGTGTTCAGCCAGCATGACTATTAAAATGTTACAGTAAACCTCTTTGCCCCTGAAGGCAGGCATATGCATTTATATACACTAAACCACTAAACGTTGCCAGGGTGGGAAGCAGGGCAATTAAACCCAGGGCTAATATTGTTTTCAGTGACACATTATTATTATGGGTTGAGGGGGACCCCTGCTAAAAATCATTCCTATCTAGAGTCAGTTATTGTAAGAGCAATTCAAGTAATATATGGTTCACATGGATTTCCTTATTACCCTTCTCAAAGTTATAAAATAGCAAGTAAGACAGGATTGTTTGAAACCATTACTGTTTCCAGAATTGCTTGATTTTTTTCCCAAAGGTTTCTGTTCTCAACGTTAAGAGAAATTTTAAAAACTGGGTCATGTTAGCAGTAAGATTAATAAGCAAGGTGTAAAACACATAGTGAATTTCAAAGAATTAATGAAATTAACTTCATAAGAGTGTAATGTACCAAGTTAAGAACTGCAAAAATATTAGGTCTGAAATGCAGAGGATGTGCTGTGAATGGACAATTGCTTTTCTGCAGCGCCTAGTGGGAAAACAAGGACTTTGTGTGTTGCAAATGCCTAACTGCAGCTCCTCCATTTCCTCTGCTTTATCTTTTATTACTGGCTGGTGAAACAAAGACGGGTGTCAGTAGTAACGTCTTGATTGACATTTTCTCTAATAAAATGAAGTCGCTTTTTGTCTGAAGTAGAAGCCCAGAGTTGACGAGTTGCAACTCCAAAGTCTGTATCCTCTTTATAAGGGTTTTTACCTGACACTGTAAGCTGTATGATTTCAGAGTGTACTCAGTTGACCATGAGACAAAATCAGTGGTGACTATATGTCAGCCAGTTAGCTGGGAGAAACTCTGTTTTGAATCAAGTTACTTAGGGCAAGGGTGGAAAAATCCAAGATGTGTCAGGAGCAGACACCAACTTTGGGAAATTAATTGCACCAGTACATCTTGTAAGGCCTTTCACGATGTTCAGCACAAAGTTACTCATTGTCAGTTCTCAATAAATACCTAGTTAAAATGTTCGCTGAGAATTTACTACCCTTCATATATTGTAAATTATTTAAATAAATTTCAAATATGGCATTTTCAACTGTCTTTGAAAAAAGCTTTTGTGTTAGTCCAACCTAAAGTATAATCTATGTAGGAGGGCATTGCAAACATTGACTGGTGTTCTTTTCAGCCAGAGAACCTTGTTACCCCAAACAGATGCAAAAGTAAAATGACCAAGTTTCCTCAAAGTGAGCATGTACCACATGGAAATGCCTCTGCCTAGTAATTAATCTTCCAAAGTTGAATTTGTTGTTAAGCAGGCTCAAATCACAGGGGAAGCTGCTTGTTGACTGACAGAACATAGTGCTGGAAGGAATTTATTAAGCAGTAAACTAATCCCAAGCAAGACTAAAAGGGCCTCATTATATTAAAATGAAGTGTCAAAATTAAGAATCAGAATAGACTTTAGAACATCTAAATGTAGAAGCTAACAGGTATTCTAAGTGGTTCAACTTACCTTGACTTTTGGGGGGTAACTCTTTGAAGGACCCTCAATGTTCAGAACTTTTTACCCAAAGACTCCATCATGCCATGGATTCAGCTTATATATCCCAGAGAATTCACAGACAAGTAGGAATCTCTCTTCTAGGAGGCAAGTCTAGCTAAAGAAGAAGAGATTTGGCATTTGGAAACGAGATGAGACCCTCTCTCTCAGCGCCGCCCCGTGGTGGCATCCCCATTCCTCCTCAGAGCTTCCCCTTGGGCATCCTCACTTCTCCTGAGAATGTGTCTTGGGGAGCACGCCCATCCCTCTTGTGGGAGGAAGCCTTGAGGTGCTTTACAGGCATCAGCACCATCGGCTTTACAAGCATCCTAGGTGGCTTTGTCAACATGCTAACTTTGATTCCTGAGGTGATGCATACTTGGTATATTAGCAATCTTTAAAGTGGTCAATATGGAAATTTGGGGGATAGAAGGGATAAAGGGATGTAGAAACCCAAACTGACAATATCTACTACGTTCCAGGCATTGTTAGAGATTTGAACAAAGAGTACAACAAAATGCGTCAAAGTTCTAGTGTATAATCAATGTAGTTATACTTTCCCAAGAATCGCTTAGGTATCTACATGATTTAATTTGTACGTAGAAAGTGATTGCATGGAGCACACTAAAAAGAGCAGTAGATAGAGGCAGGGGACCAGTGGGCACCCTTATTCAGGATCTAACTAGTGGGATGACTCTGAGCCACTTGCTCACTCTTGATCTCAGTTTCATCACCTGTAAATGAAACTGGTTGTATTGGGTTATTTCTAACAATCCTTTTTTAGATGAAACTTTTTACAGTATTCTTATTTGGAGTTTTTTTTTTTAATTCCATTTGTATATAAAAATGTAAGTGTTAAACCTTTATTAAAAAAAAATTACTGTGTGCTTTCAACATGTCAAGGGCTATGTCTACTGAGGCAAAGTGAATAAAAAGACAGATAAGCAATGATTCCCACCTTCAGGAAACTTACATTCTGGTTGAACTTAAACAAATAGTGGAGCCTGGGCAGAGAAATGGAGGAACAGAGAGAATTTGGAAGGGAGGTGGTGATGAAGAAAAACAAAAGAGGTGGCTTTATGCAACTGAATTCAAGAAAAAAATCTACATTTTCCATCTATATAGATATTTACGCCTATTATTGTAGTCTTTAATATGACCAACGGAAGCATTGTCATTCTTTTGAAATGATATATTTGTAATGGTGTCCTTAAAAAATATAATGTGAAAGGAAGCCAAAGTTTTCCCTTTTGTTGATTAAGCTACTGTATAGGTTTGAAATGGTGAATTAAATCAGTGCACTGATATCTTCTCCATCATCACTTGGACTTGGAACCCCTAGGAGTTCCAGAAAGCAGGAGTCCTTTGAGAACTTCGACAACAGCCCCAGGTTCCAGTAGCCATTTGGTGCAAGCAAGGAGGGTTCCCAGGCTGTGATGGGCTTGACCACTGATGCCTTGTAGTGTCGCAGGAATGTTCTTGGTGGCAGGAAACCTCCCAAAGTGGCTCAGAACTTTCAGAGAAGACCTGTGTGAGTTAAGGCAAATTTCTTAAACTTTGGAGGCCCTAACTGCCTCCTCTTTAAAATGAGGCTTTTGGAATACTTCTGGGATGCCTTTTTCCTTTCCAGATTCTGAACTTCACCCTGACAAGATTAATGTTGACTAGTTAGCATTAATTTCTTTTTATTCTCCCACCTCTCCCATCCTTTATTTCTACCATTTCCCTTAAAAGTTTGCCTTTACTCAGTTATCCAAATTTATGCAATTTCACCTCCAAAATACCCTCATTGCTAAGGAAAAACAAAAACAAGTCCCTGGGTTTTGGAGAATTTCTCCGCAGGAGGACTATTGCTCCCCAGGGAAGACCACCTGTCCTCGCCCCCTTTCTCTCCTCTGAGGCTGATGTGCTGCTCTGTGGCTGTAGCTCCCCTTCAGACAGTAAAGGGATGTGCTTTGTGTTCACTGTAGCTGGAGACTTTAATGTGACAAGTGTCTTTTTCCTAAGTGCCAATCATTGTCCTAGATTTTCTGTGCTATCTCACTTTAATATCTCTTCCGCTCCAATTCTGGTTTCTTTAGGGAATAACTGAAAACTTGATAATAACTAACTTGGAGGAATCCTCAGAAGAAAGATGTTTTTGGTTTGGTTGTCCATTGAGTATCTGCTCTGAGACCTGGGGCCTGTGGTACAAGGTGGCTGCCTCATCCTGCTGGTGGAATTTGATGCAATTGAGTTACTCTAATCCAGGCACTGGTTGGATCCTACTTGGGTCAGAGCATTCCTCTGGCATCTCCTCTGGGTATGGTTTACAGATAACGTCTCAAGCTTGGAGAATAGGGGACAGGGTTTGTAGTTTTGGATAAACCTAAAAATAACATGACACAAAACACACATAAGTCTATTAAGCAATATATAATTCTTAATATATTAGTGTATAAATACCCCAGTACTGAAAATCAAAACCCTTTCATGAATGCTTTATACATTTATTTGCATACAGTATAGAAGTATGAAAATAATAGCCTTAGTCAATATACCAGTAAAGAAAGTTTATTTCATACATACCCCCTCCATCCTTCACACTCCCTTCACCCTTCCTTTCTTCCTTCCTTCCTGCCTCCCTTTCTTCCCTTTCTTGCATTTGTAAGGAGAAGATGGAAAAAATTAAGATTGGTAATGAGATTTTGATGGAGTTTCCTTTTGTAAAATTTGAAGTAATGTTTGTTTTAGTTTTTCTTTTCTAATTGTTGGTGAATATGTGCAAAATTTTTCATTAAAATTCCTGCTCAGATTCTTGTCTTATTAATACCTTTTGTGTTTTACATTCGTATTTAACATGTAAATAAATATATAAGGTATCCTTTCTACATGATGAAAATCATCATTACCTTCTCACTGCTTCAGACACACAAAAAAGGATTCGGTTCAAAACAGGAGTTTGTACATAATTTAAATATACTGAAGGATATTTAAGAGTTTTGAGTTTTAAAAAACATTCTTCTTTTCCCCTGGGATGGGAGGTCGGGTCCAGGGTTAGTCTGGGGTGAGAGGTATTTCCATGGGTTCAGGTGTAGACATAAGGAAGTTAACATATACCTGAATTGGTCAAAATTTGATATCTAAAATAAAGATACTAAATTTTCAATGTTTTACATATTCTTTGACCCTAGTAAATCTTAGTCTAAGAACATATCAAATTATGTTTATTTTTGCCTTTTTTGTAATATAAAAACTCAGAAACTACCTAAACTAATAATAGGCGAGTTGTTGAGTACATTATTTTGAATCCATACAATAAAATGCTATATAGTTACTTAAAAGAATAAGCTAGATCTACATGCACAGTCTGGAATGATTTTCAAGATGTGTTAAGTGAAAAAAAGCTGCATTAACATTTGTATAACTACATATACACATTCACACACACTGATGGAAGATTTCTAGAAATTCAAATAAAAAACTTAGCAGTGGAAGCCTCTGGCAGGAGAACTTTGAGCATGGGATGGGAACGACTGTCTGTTCAGGTATATACTTTAGAATTGTTCAGCTTTTCTCCTCATAAGTTTATTACATACACAGTGGAAAAATTATGTATATTTATTTACTACTGCGTGATATTTAAATTAAAGTTGAGAGGAAAATTAGAAAGTAACAGAAGAAAGAGTTCTGTTTTTTAATTGCTTCATTAGCTTCTTCCTTCAATCATATTGAATTTCTCCCGTGTGCCTTTAACACAGGTAGGGAGGCCAACATGACCCGGAAGAAAGTGTCCAGGAAGTGAGGAGATAGATAGCCCAGCTCTCCTGCTTGAGTAACTTTGGGCCAATCATCTCTCAGGGCACCAGTTTCCTCATGTACAAAAGGAGAGGCTTAGTCAAGCTCAAAGTTCCTTCCAGCTTTCATATACGTTTCAAAGTTTTCATAAGAAAACTTTTTGGCCTGTTGCCTGCCCAACTATTTGAGACCTTTCTCCATAAACTAAATGTACATATTTGACTATGTATTTTATTGCTTTGAACACTTTAACTAAATTTTCTCTTTTAGAATTGGTCAATTTGGTTTAATTTTTCAAATCAATTAAATATGCACAATTTATATTTATTCAAATAGTGTTTAAGGAAACCACACATCATGGACTTTTAAAATTAAAGTATGCTATAATACCATTTATTCATAAAACAGTAGAAAACACTGTTTGTATTAAGATGTGTAGTTTGTGCAGTCATACAAGCAACTAATGCTTCAGTTTCAATATGATTTATACCTTTCTTGGTTTTTCAGGAGAAACAAAAAAAAGACTTTCATTTCCCTTTCCCATTATGCCACTTGCCAACTGTGTCCAGCCAGATGAAAGAACTCAGTCATTCACAAAAGTGTAGATGTATTCTTGTAAAAGGAGATGCTGTAGTAATACAGTGGTCTAAAGAATGCCTTGATTTAGAAAAGGTCATTAAATTTAAGGAAAAAGTTGTTTTCCATGTCATAGAAATATAGTATATTTCCATGTCTTTCAGACTAGTCTTCTTGCTTTTTCAATGAAATGAAAACAATTTTAATTTGGTTTTTAGTTTGATTTGGAAAATATAAGTATTAGTTATTTTAATTATTTAGTAATTTTTATTTTCTATTTTTCTAGACTTTTATTGTGTTTGGAGTAAAGAACAATCTTTAAGTTAAAACAAAAGGGATAAACACAAAACAGATCGGAATTTGTATGATAGGAGTTTTTTTTTTAAGCAATCTTATTGAGGCATAATTGACACACAGTTGACTGCACATATTTGAAGTGTACAATTAGATAAGTTTGATACTCTTGTGAAACCATCACCACATTCAAGATAATTAACATATCCATCATCCCCCAATTTTTTCCTGTGCCTTTGTAGTCCCTCCCTCTACCCCTCTCTCCATTCTGAAACAACCACTTATCTGCTTTTAATGTATGATAGGAGTTTTGAATGACATTCTAAATTTTTCTCTACAAATTCTTTTTAATTTTTTTAAAAAATTATTAATCATTTAAAAATAATCCAATGGCTAATAATAAAGTAATTGAAAAATACTACCTTCTTTTTCATTAATATGTTGCCCCTGAGTGTCTCTGTGAGCGCATGAGAGAGACAGAGGGCAAACCCTTCTCAAACTTGAAGACAAATACATATAAAAACTATATACTGCTGTGGCCTCTCCCGCCGCGGAGCACAGGCTCCGGCCGCGCAGGCCCAGCAGCCATGGCTCACAGGACCAGCCTCTCCGTGGCATGTGGGATCCTCCCGCACCGGGGCACAATCCCGTGTCCCCTGCATCGGCAGGCGGACTCTCAACCACTGCGCCACCAGGGAAGCCTTATAAAAACTTTTAATGGTATTTGTGTCAAAAACAGTCAGTTGGAGAATATAGCCTACTTAAAATATGTCTCCTTTAACGTAAATCTTTTTAAAAATAGGTCAGATACATTTATTGAATTAATTGGCAACAATATGTAATTTATAAAAACGTGTATTTTATGTGGAGAGAGAAGGGAAAGCAGGAAGAAAAAAATGAGAATCAAACTTTTTTCAAGGAACACTGATCTTGTAACCTAAATCCCTGCGTTCAAGTTCCGGATGCTAGCCTTACTAAGTGTAATACTTTGGGCAAGTTATTTAGCATTTCTGACTTTTTAAGTCTCTTAAATGTGAACTTAAAATGAGGTGCCTTTATGTTCTAAGCTTTCGAAGGTTTACTCACTACACACGCAGATGGATTAGCTTTCATATGTAATTAGTCGCTTAGTTCAGGGCACAAATGTCAAGTCACTTCTTTCTTACAACATTCCTATTAGGAGAGGATTCATTATGCCCACTTTTTTTTTTTTTTGCGGTACGCGGGCCTCTCACTGTTGTGGCCTCTTCCGTTGCGGAGCACAGGCTCCGGACGCGCTGGCTCAGCGGCCATGGCTCACGGGCCCAGCCGCTCCGCGGCATGTGCGATCTTCCCGGACCGGGGCACGAACCCGTGTCCCCTGCATCGGCAGGCGGACTCTCAACCACTGCGCCAACAGGGAAACCCCATTATGCCCACTTTAATGGCAAGGAAATTGAGGTTTACAGAAGTTAAAACTAATAGAGTTGAAATTCAACCCTAGCTTTTTTAATGACAGTTTTTTATTGTTTTTATACGTTTCAAATGCACTGTGTTTAAATCCATCTTCGATCATTCTAAGCATGAGTTAGGAAAAGTCTTTTTAAATTATTATACAAAACATAAAAATATCTATTTCAAAATGTTAAAGCAATCTACACAATATATTTATTTATATGAGGTTCCAGTGTATAGAGGAAACATTATTTCATTTTAAGTTCATCCGCAGTGGGTGAATCTGACACTTTAAACTTCAGAAGTTTTGTTCTGAAAGGCAGTGTAACCATAATGATGAACAGTGCAGAATCTGGCACCATTCATTAGCTCTGGGATCCTAAGCCAGTTAATCTCTCCGGCCCGCACTGTACTTATTTATAAGATGAAGGTGTTTAAAATATCTGCCTCGTAAGGTTGTTGAGAAGATCAAATGAGTTTTGTTTGTAAAATGCTTAGAACGGTTCATGAAAGGTAGTAAGCATCATGTGTGTATCAACTGGTATTATTTGCTTACAGTTATAAAAATTATTTCATGGAGTTGTAACTATTTTGGGCGTAGTCCTGTTGGATGTTTTAAACATTTAAGAGAAATATAGTTTTTTATTTTATTTTTAAACTATAACACACATACAGAGAAATACCCAACATATAAATGTACAGAATGGTTCACTAATTTTAAGTGAACAAATATATAACAATTACCCAAGCCAAGAAATAGAACATTATTACATTATTGCCACCTCAGAAATCCCATCAAGCCTCCTCCATTCTTTCATTCACCATTATACAGTGAGACTTACTACGTTGTTGCATACGGCTCTAATTTAATTTCATTATTGCATAGTGTCTAATTATTTGAATATGCAACAATTTATTCACCCATTCTACTGTGGAAAAACATTTCAGTTTTATCTAGTTGTTAATATTATGAATAATACTGGCCTGAGCATTCTTTTGATACACCTGTACATGTATTTCTGCTGAGCATACACCTAGGAATTAGTTGCTGGGCCACAGAGAGTGTTTCTGTTCTACCTCAGTAGAAAATTCAAAACTGCTCAAGGTGGTTAAAATAATTTACACTCCCACCAACAATGTATGTATGATAATTCCCTTCCTCACTAACCTTACATATTAGCATTTAGGAGGTGTGTAGTGATAGCTTATGGTGGTTTTAATTTGCATTTTCCTGATTATTGACAAGTTTGAGCACTTTTGCACATATATATTGGCCATGTAAATATCCTCTTTGTGACGTGTCTAAACAAGTCATTTATATATTAATTTATAGGAATTTTTGATATATTTTAATATCTTTGATTGCTATATATGTTATCTCCCATTCATAAAATCTCTTGTTCTCTTCTTCAAGATTATTTTGTTCATTCTTCATTCTCTACATTGCCATATAAATTTTAGAATTAACTTAAGATTCTTACCTAAAAATGAAATTTTGGTTATTGATCAATTTGGGAAGATTTGACATCTTTCCTGAGTCTTTCAATTCATGAACATAGTATATCCCTCTATTTATTTAGGTCTTTGTTACTTTCTCTCAATAATATCTTCTAGCTTGCTTTGTGGTCATTTTACACATTCCTTGCTAGATATATTACTAAACACTTAGTATTTTGATGCTATTCTAAATATTATCTCTTCAATTTCAATTTTTACTTTTTGTTACTAATATATAGAAAACCAATTAATTGTTGGTGTGTCAATTTGTTATCAGCAGCCTTACTAAACTCACTTGGGAATTCTCAAATATTTTATCTGTAGATTCTTTTTATATTCTATGTAGGCAATCATGCTATCCAAGAATAATGGTAGGCATATATATTCTTTTTTAACACTGACAGTTTTGTCTTATTGTACTGGCTAGGATTTTCAGTAAATTGTTGAAGAGGTAACAGTGGGTAATGTATTATTTTCAGTCTTAGAAGGAGAGCTTCCAACATTCTGTCATTCAGTATTATAGTCTCTATAATATTGAGAAGTTTTCTTCTATTTCTAGTTTGCTAAGAGTTATCATGAATAAATATTTGATTTATCAAATGTTCTTTCTGATATCTACCATGTGATTTTTCTCTATTTTTCTGTTGTGGTGGTGACTGATTTTACAATGTCAAATCAAACTTGAAGTCCTGGAGTAATCCCAATTTGGTCATGATGTGTTATGCTTTTTTTTTAATCCATTATTACCTTGTTTCTGGATTGCTAATAATTTTTAGGATTTTGCAACTATGTTCATAAAAAAATTAGCCTAAAATTATTCTTTCTGGTAACAACCAGGTTCCATTGACCTCATAAAAGTAGTTAGAAAATATTACCCTTTAAAAATTTGGAGGAGGTAGATTTATATAGATTCATGTTATTCCTTAAATATTTGTTAGAAATTGTAAACAAATCCATCTGGTCCTGGAATATTTTGTGGGCAAGATTTTAATTACGGTTTTAATTTCACTCATTTTTATGGGTTATTCAGGTTTTCTACTTTTATTTTCAGTTTCGGTAAGTTGTATATTTCTAGGTCAACTATCTTATCAAAATTTTGTAATTAGCATGAAGTTGTTCATAATTCCCTGCTTTAATATTAGTCTAACTTTCTATTTTTACTATTAGTTTACTGTGCCATTTCTGTTTTTATTGTTTTTCTCCAACAGTTTTGACAGGATTATCAACTTTATTAGATATTTCAAGTAAACAACTTTCGACTTTTTAAATCCTCTTTTTTTTGTGTGGTACGTGGGCCTCTCGCTGTTGTGGCCTCTCCTGTTGCAGAGCACAGGCTCCGGACGCGCAGGCTCAGCGGCCATGGCTCATGGGCCTAGTCGCTCCGCGGCATGTGGGATCTTCCCAGACCGGGGCACGAACCCATGTCCCCTGCATCGGCAGGCGGACTCTCAACCACTGCGCCACCAGGGAAGCCCTAAATCCTATTTATTTATGTGTATTTATTGTCTATAGGTATTAATTTTAGTCTTTTATTATTTCCTTTTTTCTTCTCTGCTGAGCTTTTTTTTTCTATTTTCTCAGGTTTTTTTTTTTTTTTGGCTCATAACATTTCAGTTTTTCTTCTTTTTGAATAAATACATTTAAACCAATAAATTTTTTTCTAACAGAGTTGCATCCCCAAATTTAGAGTTTCCATCATCAGGTAGCTCAAAACAATTTCAATTGTAATTTCTTTTTGGACTTAGATTATTTAGAAATGCATTTATTAATTTTCAAACATATTGAGGTTTTCTAGTTATCTTTTTGTCATTGTTTCCTAGTATAATTCTACCATGGTCATAGATCATAATTGATCATACATGATTTAGATCTTTGAAATTTGTTGTATCTTATTTGTATGACTCAACATATTGCCAACTTCTATAAATGTTTCATATACATTTGAAATGAGTTTGGATTCTGTGGTTGTTAGGTACAGTGCTCTATACAAGTCAATTAGAAAATTATTAATTCAATAATTCAAATCTAATAATTGGTTCTCAGGAAGCAAAAAAATCAATACATATCACAATGGTCTATGGCCTTCCAAAGAGGGCCATATGTATATAATCTGTACATAAACAGATATACAGTGTATATGGTATTAAACTCTTTTGGAAGGAAGTGATTAGGAGAAACAAATCTAAAAAGTCTGCTTAAGGAAATGGGATGATAATGGAAAAAAGGTTGACAAATACTTACTTAGATACAAATTTAGAACTGTTATATCATCCTGTTGAATTGAAACTTTTCTCATAATAAAATATCCCTTTTTTTCTCTATTAATGATTTTGCCTTCAAGTCTACTTTGACTAATACTAAAATCTGTACCACTAGCTTTCTGTTAGTTAGTGTCTGTGTGACTTATCTCTCATTCTCTTAGTCTTTAATTTTCTATATGTTTATGGTTTAGATGTCTCTCTTTACAAGCATCAGATAAGTAAATATTGTTTTATCATTCAGTCTGATATTTGTCTTGTCAGTGGAGTATTTAGTCTTTTTACATTTAATGTCATAATGATATATTTGAGTTTAAATATGCTGATTTACTATGCTATTGGATTGGCCAAAACGTTTGTTCGGGATTTTCTGTAACATCTTACAAAAAACCTGGATGAAATTTTTGGTCAACCCAATATTTGCCCTTCCTGTTCTATATTTCTTTTTATCTCTTTGCTTGCTGTCTTTGGATTGAGTATATTTATAATTACATTGCCCCTTTCCTATTAGCTTGTTATTTTTACATTCTTTTACATTGTTTTACTGGTTACTATTGAGGTTACAGGATTCATCTTTGACCTAATGAAAGTACAATGCAAATTAGTACTTTTATCACTTTGTGGGAAATTTGAAAACCTTAGATGAATACCTTAACTACTTTTGTGCCTCTTCAGAATTATATTCTGTTTTTAGGTATTTAATTTTATTTAATTTAAGCTCCATAATGATTATTGTTATTATGGTCTCATACAGTCATGTATACTCTTCTTCCTTCCTGCATCTCTGAGATTACATATAGGATTTCCTTTAGTATAGTGACAATTTGGTTCAGTTTTGTTTTTTCTATCTGAAATATATTTATCTTTTTTTTTTATTACATGCACTTTTCCTGGGAAGAAAATTCTAGATTGGTAATTTTCTTTCCCCACTTTATAACATTATTACATTGTCTTATAACTCACTCTTTTTGTTATTGTCAGAAAATACTCTTTTAAAAGCAGTCTGTCCTTTTTTTTGACTGTTTGTAATTCTTTCTTTATATCTTTGATTTCCAGTATTTTTACCATGATTGCTTAGGTGTGGTTTTCATTGTATTTATTATTATATATATACATATATATATATATATATATTTAGGTATTATTTTATTTTATTTTTTAACATCTTTATTGGAGTATAATTGCTTTACATTGTTGTGTTAGTTTCTGCTGTATAACAAAGTGAATCAGCTATATATATATACATATATCACCATATCCCCTCCCTCTTGCGTCTCCCTCCGACCCTCCCTATCACACCCCTCTAGCTGGTCACAAAGTACCGAGCTGACCTCCCTGTGCTATGCAGCTGCTTCCCACTAGCTATCTATTTTACATTTGGTAGTGTGTATATGTCAATGCTACTCTCTCACTTCGTCCCAGTTTATCCTTCCCCCTCCCCATGTCCTCAAGTCTATTCTCTACATCTCCGTCTTTATTCCTTGTCCTGCCGCTAGGTTCATCAGAACCATTTTTTTTTAGATTCCATATATATGTGTTAGCATACGGTATTTGTTTTCCTCTTTCTAACTTACTTCACTCTGCATGACAGACTCTAGGTCCATCCACCTCACTACAAATAACTCAATTTCCTTTCCTTTTATGGCTGAGTAATAATATTCCATTGTATATATGTGCCACATCTTCTTTATCCATTCATCTCTCAGTGGACACTTAGGTTGCTTCCGTGTCCTGGCTATTGTAAATAGAGCTGCATGAGCACTGTGGTACATGACTCTTTTTGAATTATGGTTTTCTCAGGGTGTATGCCCAGTAGTGGGATTGCTGGGTCATATGATTGTTCTACTTTTAGTTTCTTAAGGAACCTCCATACTGTTCTTCACAGTGGCTGTGTCAATTTACATTCCCACCAACAGTGCAAGAGGGTTCCCTTTTCTCCACACCCTCTCCAGCATTTATTGTTTGTAGATTTTTTGATCATGGCCATTCTGACCAGTGTGAGGTGATACCTCATTGTAGTTTTGATTTGCATTTCTCTAATGATTAGTGATGTTGAGCATCCTTTCATGTGTTTGTTGGCCATCTGTATGTCTTCTTTGGAGAAATGTCTATTTAGGTCTTCTGTATTATTATACTTTTTTATTATATTATATATCCTTATGATGATGATAATGATGGTAATTTTCAGTCCTAGAATCTGGGTTTTTTTTGGTAGTTTCTAGATCTCTGGAAAAATTCTCAATCTTGTCTATCGTATCCTTGTATATATTATATGTATTATTTTAAAGTCTTTGTTTTATTTATATCTTATAAGTGTCTGTTTCTGTTGTCTGCTAGTGCTCCTGGTTGGTTCACATTTCTTGCCTTTCTTATGCTTGGTTATTTTCGATGGGGCACTGGACATTATAAATAAAAAATATGGAGATAAATTGAGGCCTAGTGTTATATTATCTTTCTCCAGATAGGATTTACATTTGTTTCTGCCAAGTAACTGGTGGCACTAATGGTCCTGATTGTCTTAATAGTCCTGAGTTTGTGTTGAATGAATGTATATGACATGCTTAAAACAGTGGTTGGCACATACTAAGTACTGTGCAACTGTCTCTTTTTTCCTTTCATTCCTTCCTTTAAAGGATGTGGAAAGAGAGAAAGGGAAGAAAGAACTAAGGATAACATACATGGCATTAAAAAACTCCAGTATGCACCAGAAGTAATTCTCATTTTTTTTCATTTTATTGTCTTATTCTTATATCTGAAATAAATTTAAAAATGAGAAGTTGTATTCATCAAAATCATGAACTAAGTAGATAAAGATAAGTATGTGTTTACCTCCCATATTTCACTATGGGCATATATCCATTACGTAAAATTTTAAAACAGAATTACGATTGCATCAGTATAATTACCTTATTTTATAATTATTATTCTCCAGTAGTACTTTGAGAAACATTATCATTTTGGAGATGGCTCATATCCTAAAGAGATCTTGGGTCAAATAACTATTTGTTAATAGACAGTTCTTCATCTGCACCTCACATTTCCAATCAAGGATACCTACCAAAATGTATCATTTAAGTCTTGATTTATGGCTTTTTTGCATGGAAGCTAATGTTATCTTATATAGTAGCTGATATAAATTAGGTACGATGAGCTATTAGCAACTTTCTTCATTATCCAAATTGTTTCACAGTTTATAGCTCCATGCAAGCAAAATCTAATGTCTCTGAATGAGACGTTATGTGTTAGTCCACATGTGTTGTAAACACTCAAAAAATTTTATTTTCAGTACACTAGCTATGTCCTGTGGAATGAGCAAATTATTATTTAAATAGTTGCAAGAAAAATACTCTACCCAGGATTAAACTTAGCTACGCTAGAGTCAAATCCTCGTCTAGTTATGTAAAACCAGGTTTTTGGTGTTCTGTATTTATCTATTGCCTCTGCCAGTTTGCTGGCTTTTCTTGGGCATTTGTGTTTTCCTAGTACTACTTTATGCAGGTTTTCCAGTGCTGGGTTATCTTTGGAGCACAGGTGAACTTGAAATTATAGCTAATAAATGCAAAATATGCTACGTCCTTAACCTAGAGTCCAATCATTAATTATTTACAAGCAATTTAAAAATAGTTAGAAAATATATATTTTTAGAGAAAAAACAGTAAACAGTTAAGAAAAATATGCTTGAAATATCCTGCTTTATTGAGTTTCTTTTTAAATAGGTGTGTTTCTAGTTTTCATGTCATTTTTTTCTTTTTAAAATAGAAATTTAAAAAAATGGGATTTAAAAAGAATCAGTGTTTAGCCTACTATATGTATGCTAAAGCATATTAAATTAAAAACATATTAAGTGGTATGTTTTTATAAAATATGCTGTTTTGAATTGATAATATCATACATTACAGGTAACAGAAAAGAAGGAGAATTGACTTAATATTTAAGCCAAAAGACTAAGTTTTATGTGTTACTCCATGAATTTTTAAACTGAGAAGACATTTACGTTATAGAGTAACAACAAGGAGTTATTACAAACTGTTGAGTAACTAAATAGCACTTTTGCACAGTTTTTAATTGCAAATTCTTGTGAAAAGGTACATGAGTAATTTATTCTGTTTCTAACACAGGTATTTAGTTTCTTCCTTAAGGAAATCAAAAAGGAAGTCATAAATAATTTTTAAGCTAATTTAATGTGTTGAATTTAAATTTAAAAAAAATTTATAAACCTGGTAATTTTGACCTGCATTTAAGTTATTCATGCAATCTTGAGCACACAAGATGACTTCAATTATTTTCTAGCTGTGAAACAGTCCTAAAATTATGTCACTATTTCCAAACCAGAATCTGATATCATAGCTTTTTTTTTTTTTAATTATAGTTTCAGGCTAGGAGAAGTTTTCCTGTATGGCTGAGATGAGTTTCATGTTCCACATAGTGAGGGTTCTCTGCATCCTTGCCCTTGTCCTGAGCCAGTGTTCTACTGCTTGATGCCAGGATGGTCATACCCATCTTTTGCCTCTGGTCAAACTACTGGTTAAATATTTTGACTATCATTCCTTTTAGTGCCTATATTTTATCAAGAAGCAGGCTTGACAAATCAGCATGTGGAAACGATTTAAGAAGAATATTGGTTGAGAGGCTTGCATGAACACCCAGAGCTGTAATATGGTGGGTCTCTTCTGACTTTCCCATCATGCACAGGCAGCATCAGAACCGTGCCCAGTATTCAATCCAAGTGAATTTTTACACAGGCTTAACTGAAATTGAATTTTAGGCCAAATATTTTACATTTTCTCTTGTTTAGTTTGGCCTAGATGCCTTAAGTATGTTGGCTCAATTATTTTTTTTTTCTATGAGTGCCTCAGATAATCATATGCTACAAGTTTATGTACATGTGTGTGTGTCCATGTGAATATATATAGGTAGACAGGTATAGATATATAAATATAGATACAGATATAGTTAGAAATATCTATATATGTGTGTATATACATGTACACATATGAAAGTATATAGCCCGATGATGATTGGCACATAATATTAGTACTTTAATTAAGATAATCTAGAACTACAAGTAATTGTGTTAGGTCTTAGAAGTGGGATAGGTATAGACTTCTTTTAATTGATGTGAAACATAGGCTGTGCACATATAACAAACTATTAACCAGCCCAAAACTTTCGTATATTATATTCACGAGCACTAAGGTCTTGAGAAAAATCCTAATTTCTGCTTAAATCTCTAAATATCCTCATAAAATCTTCAATACATAGGTATAATTGTTCCCTTTTAATGTGCAAACTGTGACTCCCATTGATTAAATAATTAGCCTAAGGTCACTGCTTTTAAATGACAGAGTCAGGATTCATTTATTCAACCAACAAGTATTTGGGGACCTAATGTGGTATAGGGACTGGGGATATAAAAGTAGAAAAGACAAAGTCCCTGTCTCCATGGAACTTGCATTCTAGTGAGAGAAGCCTGACAGTTAAGATGTAAACAAGTAGATAAGACAGATCATTTCAGATATTGCTAAATGCTGTGAAGAAAATAAAGCAGGGTAGTGTGATGGCTAGCTGCTGGCAGTAGAGATGTGGGCGTGTAACTGGGAGGTCAGTGGAGTCTTGTCTGTGTCTGAAATAATTAAATGTATGCAGCCATGCAAAGACCTGGATCCAGGTGGAGGAAGGAGCAAGAGCAAAGCCCTGAAAAGAAAACAAATTTCATTGTTTGAAAGACAGAAAGGCCAGGGCTGCTGGAGCAGAATGAGATGCTAGGATGGAGGGAGATGTGTGAGCCTAAGAAGGCAGGGCCCAGACCGTGTGCACCTTCACCAGGCATGGTCTGAATGCTACTCTTCTCACAGGGAATGGGAAGCCACTGAAACCAAGGCGACAGGGAAGAGATTCAACTGATTTGTGCTTTGAAGTGATGACTCTGGCTCCCGTGCAGAGAATGGATTGTGCAGGCTGGGGTATAGAAGCCGTCATGGGCAGCTGTCGGCTATTGCAGGAGAGGAGAGGTGAAGGCAGCCTGGATTGAGGCGGAGACAGTGGAGTGATGGTTAGTGTTCAGATGTGAGTATCTGGCAGTATAATGGATAGGAACGGATGGCGGATTGGCTGTAAAGGAAGGACAGCATTACACAGTGCTTATGAGCCCAGATTCTGGAGCCAAGCTCCCTGGCTTTATATCCCGACTCAGCCTCCTGCCAGCTTTGTAACCTTGGACAAGTAGCCTTGTTTGAATAATCTATTCTCCAACTTGTAAAATTGGAGGAAGAAGCTAACCACGCCTACCTTATAGGATTGCTATACAGATTGAGTGTGTGTCTGCGTGTGCATCTGTGTGTGTGTGCACTTAGGACTCGGTTCAGTAGTCAGTGCTACTTATATTGCGTACATGTCAATTAAATAAAGAACAGTTGATGAATTCTAGATTTTTGGCTTGCATCACTGCAGGTACCGTTGACGAGATGGGGAAGATTGAGGGACGATGAGGTTGGAGAAGGGAGATGCAGGAAGAAAGTAGGAGTCCTATTTGGGACGCATTAAGTTTGAGGTGCACTGTTCAGGGGAGAGATCAGAACTGTACTTAGATCTATCAATACATTTGCTATTTAAAGCCTTGGCACTGAATGAGATCACCTAGGAAGACAATGTAAATAAATAGGAAGAGGTTGGAGGACTGAGCCTTCCATCAACATCAAAAGGTGGGGAGAGGGGGAGGAGCCAGGAAATGATTCAAATATATACGCATCTGGGTTTTACATGGTGCTGCCTATATTATTGGAGCCTTGCCAGAGCTTGTGCTTCAGAAGACTCTGTAGACATGAAAGCCTCTTTATAAATTCCTAGCATGAAGGGGCTGAGGCTTCCAGCTTGGACCCCGACGACAGGAATTTTCCATACATACTTGAGAGTAGCATAAAGAAACTGTGGTATAAATATGCCGCTCCATGTTTACTCGTAGATGTTTTTAGGTACAATCACAGTTACACGTGGCCCCTAATGAGAGCTCAGCTGCTTTAAATTGTGCCATTATTATATATTTTCCTTCGCATGAAAGTATGGCGCCTCCAGTTTACAAAGACTTTTGATACAAAAGTCTAGAACTGGCAAAGAATCATTCCCTAGACACTATATTATATTATTGATTTCCAGTCAGCCCACCAAAGCCTATGTAACCCACAAGGATGTGAAATTCAAGTGCAAAGAATACGTAGACCCTAAACAACACAAGGAACAACATTTATGGAAATATTTGCTTTGGTTTCTTAAGATACCAGGCGTACGTTGTTCTTCTCCTCCAAGTAAGGATAGAGAGTTGCCTATTGGATGGAGATGTCGGGGGCAGAGAACGGCGCTCCCGTGACCACGGTCACTTACATAAAAGATAGTCGGTGATTGTAAAAAACACAGGTATATGAATTGAGGAGAAGAATCCAGGGGAAAGATAGGAAGCTCAAAATCTAGTCTTGGCTTTGACATTCACCAAAGCTATGACTCCAAGGAAGTCACTAAGTGTTCTGTGGCTCAGTTTCCATTTGTTTTATATTGGCTATAATTATCCCTCAAAGTGTTATTTTAAAAATAGATTTATTATATGTATGTGTATTAATTATCTGTATGTATATATAAACATATGTTGAGATACATATATATGTAAAATATGTATTTGTGTGTGACTGTGAATGGTAGAAAAATCTAAGTAACTATTAATTACTGTTTATCATTATTGTTATCTCATATCCTCATACCATCTCTTTGGTTTTTATTTTAATTCATGACATTTAGGAAAATATGAATGGCTGGATTTTAATAATGTGGAACAATAATAACAGAAATGAAATTTGAAACAACTAATTCCAACAATACAGAATAAGTTTTATTCATAATAACATTTTTTAACATCTTTATTGGAGTATAATTGCTTTACAATGGTGTGTTAGTTTCTGCTGTATAACAAAGTGAATCAGCTATACATATACATATATCCCCATATCTCCTAGGTCACCTCATTAGCTCTTCCAGTCTTTCCTAACAGATGGCTCAGTGAGTTGTCAAAAATGATCTAATTCCAGCTTTCTTAAGGGTTTGAGTGCTTGCAGAGAAGAGTTCAGTTGCCTTAGCAAGTTTTGTCTTATGTAAATATAATCAGTAGCAGCCTTATAATTTACCTCAGGAAAGCAATCTAGAATTGCATTACAAATCATTATTTAGCATTTTAGTGCTGCCCTGTGTACTCAGCCAGGGAGAATTACTGTTTAAGATTTCATAATTTTATCAATGACTTTCCAACATGGACACTACTTGAACTTTTCTCATACAGTATTGTCCACATCACACTAACTCTGCTGTTGTCTTTTTAGGATACTTTCGATTTCATTTAAGGTACTGTCAGACATCAAGCACAGGTGTTCATAGAATATTTTAAAATGGTTAGAAATCAGATGTTTCCTTTTTATTCTGTCTAATTAATGCCCTTTGCTTCAAGACAACACAAGGAAGGAAACGCAACTTTGTGGAGTCTCCGTAATTAAAGAAGTCTCATAGAGCAAATTCATTCTATGTTTGAAGTGGGTCTGTTAGATAAAGACTACCAAGAACTGTGTGAACTTGTTAATTGAAGTCTACCACAGTAGTTTCACCTGGAATCTCGCTTTTCTGCCCACTTACTCGACTTTTTGGTTAGTTCATATGTAATAAATTGTACTCACTGTGCGTGTGAACTTTGGAAAACATAACCTGAGTTAACACCACCATTTACATATCACTATAGAGTGAACATGCAGTATTTCTCATTTCTTCATATCCAGATCTTTCACTTATATTGTTTTTAAAAACCTCACAATCAGCAGATTACAATTATCTTGGACTAATGAGGATTTTTCTCAGTTTATATTTTATTCTATGAATAAAAAGGGTTCTGTGTAACAGAACCATTTTTGTGTCTTGGTGTATTGTCTAACGCATTAGTATTTTGATCATCTGATTTTAATTAATTTTCTGTCATTCTTCCTGTATTAATGAAAAAATTTTTCAAGCATGAAAAATTTACTCTGATAACAGTTCATGTACACAATCACTCCCTACAATAAAGGTATCAGATTATTGTACTTACACCGAAGATGGAAGGACAGAGCAGAGAGCAAAACTGATCCAGTGATCTAGCAATAAGTGGCAACTATTGTTTCATTTCCTTCCCTCTTCTCTACCACAAGCTTCTAAATTTCCCTGTCAGAAAACATATCTGAATTCCTGAACCATCAGCAAACACAAAATGACATGATAGATGAAAATATCTAAGAATGGGGGTAAAGATATTTTCCCTATACTTTCAAGTGACCCTTAGTTTCTAGGTTTTTTGGAGTCAACATTTGAGTCCACGAATATTCTCAAAAATTTTTTCACTGAAATAATACAGTATCCTGTGAATATTTTGATTATGGCGTTTTTTGCCTAAAGTGTTTTTAAAGGATTCTTAAATGTTCTTTTATTGTAATCTTTAATATAGTATGATATAGTTCTGGAAATTTCACTAATTCTGGAGAAGAACAGGTGCTTTAACACAATAACAAAATTTATTGAATATATGAACTAGGCATATATGATTTGTTTTGGTGGCATTACTTTCATTTTGTTGTGATTATAGAAGCAATATAAACGTAATTGGAAAAATATGAAAGTGTGAATATTGGTAATCATTGTTAATACTTCATAGACCTAGATATTTTTCTTTTATTAAAAAAGCTTACATTTTTAACTACAAATATTACAAATGTACAGAAAAGTATAGAAAATGATGTGACAGACATCTGTATATGCACCGCCTAGATAGCTATAAAATCATTTATTTAACAAACATTTATTGAAAACTGCTAAGCTAGACTGTTCTAGGCACCTGTAGACTCAGCAGTGAGCAAAACAGATAATGGGGGAACACAGACAATAAGTAAAATGCATGTGTAAAAGATGATAGCTAGTGAAAATTGCTGTCCAAAAAGGAGAGCAGGGAAGATGGTTAGGGGATATTGGGGAGCTGGGCATGAAATATTAAACAGGTTGCTTGAGAAATCCCACTAAGTGACTTTAGAAAAGACATGGGAAAGTGTTGGGAGACTGAACCATGCAGATACCTGGGGAAAGAAAGTTCTAGACAGAGGACACAGCAAGGCCAATGCCCGGAGATGGGTGTGTGGCTGATGTGTGGAACTTCTCCTTTATCTCTTTTATTCTGCCTCATTAATTTCTGTCTTTAATCCAGTGGTTTTCTTTCTTCTACTGACTTTTGGTTTACTCTATTGCTCAGTTTCAATCTTTCTTCCTTTCTAATTCATACATTTCAAACTATAAATTTCCCTCCAAGTATATTTTTAGCTGGACATTGTAATCTTTGAAATATGATATATTCATTGTGGTTTCTTTCTAAATATTTTGTAAATTCCATGATTTTTATTCTATTCAATAATGATTTAGAAGTGGTTATTTTAAATTTCTAAGTGTGGGGAGTGAAAAGGAGATTGCTGTCCTTTATTGTTGATTTCTAAAATTGATGCACTGTGTTCAGGGAATCCTGCTTATGTAAAATGATTCTTAGATTATTTTTAGAGAGTTTTGAGACTTCCTTTGTAGCTTAAGTTGCTAATTTTTGTGAAGAAAATCAATATGAGACAGAAAAGAATATATTTCCTGTAATTGTTTATATAAAGTCGTCAGCTCCAGCCTATTAACTGTGTTGTCCAAGTGGTCTATTCCCTTGACTAGTTTTCTGACTCTGATCAGTGATGGCAGTAAGCATGCTAATATCTCCTGCTGTAATTGTGGATTTGTGAATTTCTCCTTGTATTTCTGTCAATTTTTGCCTTGTGCACTTCGAGCTTTGCCTGGTAAGTGAATGAATGTTCAGAATGATTATCTTCCTGGTAATCGTTATTCTTATTTCTGCTATGAAGTCTATCCCATCTAGTATTAAAATAGTAATAATATTTTGAAAATATTCTAATATTAAAAGCTGCTATTCCAGTTCTTTGGGGTTACTATTTCCCTGACATATCTTTTTTTCATCCTCTTGCTTTCAACATTTCTGTGAGTGCATATTTTTGGTGTGTCTTTTTAGATAACATATAGCTGAATTTTATTTTTTTATTTAAAAATAAAAAATAATTTAATTTTTAAAATTTTAGTTATTTTTAAACTAATTTTATTTTTAATGTATAATTTTAATATATATTTTAATATACATTAAAATTTATTTATTCAATTTAAACTTTGGTTTTCTATTCATCACATTTTTCTGTTACTTCTTATTTACTCTTTCTGCTTTCTACTGGATGGATTTGAGGATTTTTTTTTAGTTGTGGTATAGGTGATTTACAATGTTGTGTTAGCTTCAGGTGTACAACAAAATGATTGTTATATATTTTTTTTCTGAATATTTTTCATTATAAGTTATTACAAGATATTGAATATAGCTCCCTGTGCTATACAGTAAATCCTTGTTGCTTACCTATATTTTATGTATAGTAGTTTGTATCTGTTAATTCCATACTCCTAATTTATCCCACCCCACCCCCTGGATTTGAGTTTGTTAATTCATTTTCTCTCCACTGATTTGGAGATTAGACATTTCATTTTTTTATGGTTTCAGTGATTACCCTTAAATTTTTAACATTCACAGTAGAGTTAAAATATAAGTAAATTTATATGTATTCTCTATTAACATCACACCCCAGAGTAATATAAGGAACTTACTTAAATCATCTTAGATTATGTCCACACACACCCCAACTATGTTATTTTATCTGTATTTGAGTTCTACCTCATTTTTAAACCCTGAGCTATCATCTTTTAAAATTTTTATAGTGAATGCTTATTTAAATTTACCTATGGTTTCCAACATTGCTCAGTATTGTTTCCTACATCTCATTCTTTCTTTTTAGGTTCACATTCTTTCTTTGAGGATCCGAAAGTGGTAAATACTTTCAGTGTTTAGGCTGTCAGTATTCTTTTTAATCCTCATTCATGAATGATGATTTAACAGGATATAGAATTCTCCAAGTATGAGTCATTTTCTCTCAACACTTTGAGGGTAATATTCCCTTGCATTCTAGTCTCTATTGTTGCTGATAAATTTTTTCTGTGAGTCTAATTGTTGTTTCTTTGTAGTGCACTGTCTTTTCTGGTTGCTTTTAAGGTTTTTCCCTCTGTGTCTGCTCAGGCCCTCTGCAAAGTACATTCCAAGACAGAAATACAAAGGATTTCTTGGGGAAAATGGATAAAGGGCCAAGGGAGCAGGAGTAGATGGTGAGAGCCTTCAAACCACAATACAGATCTGACTCTGCGAAAGGCGTTTGGTGTAGGAAGAGACTTAGCCTGCAGGGCAGCTCTGAGATCCTTGGCCAGGCTCGTGGGGATCTCCTAAGTTGGAAGAGTTTGGCATGGACCAGAAGGGTTCGGCTATGGTAGCCCATCATGCCCCACATTGGCTGGGAGCCATCTGGAGAGAGTGGCCTCCGTGAGACCACTGTTGTAGAGCCTGAAGGTGCAGCCACTGGAGGCTGTCAGTTGACTGCCCTGCTGGTGGCAGGTCCTCTCTTGGGATGAGAGCTGAGGGTTGCCACCCTCTGTCTTTCACATTCTGCAGGCTCACTAAAACATCTAGATTTATTTATCTTGCTTTATACTCTTATTTCTCCTATCCTACGTTTCACATATGTCATCAAATATGGTACAATTTTAGCCACAGTTTCTTTGAAAATTGTATCTACTACCCTTTCTCAGTTTCTTGAATGTCTGTTACAGATATATGTGCTGCATTCCCATTCCATTATCCATTTTTCTCAAACACTCCTTCATATTTACCATATCTTTATTTCACTAGACTTTATTGTGAAAATTTTCCTTAAATTTCTCTTCCAGCTCCATAATCTTTTGAGCTAGGTCTAAAAGGCTTCTGACCCATATTTGAGTTTTCTCTTCAATTATCTTATTTCTCATGTCTTATTTGGAAAAGTTACCCATTCTTATGTCAGTGTTCATGTTCCTTCCCTATAATTTTGATCCTTTCATTAATCTCCAATAATGTTTAGCCTACTTCTTTTATGGATTCTTTCAAAACGTTCCAGTTCTCCTGTCTGCTGACTCTTTCTTGATGAATTTTCTTTCCTTTTTATTATATTTTTCATTGCTTAGCTTATATTCAGCAGAGAGTTACTTTTTTCATGTCTTACGTGTTTTGTGTTTTCTTCCAAACAGTGTCCTAGGAATTTTGCCATTGTAGAGCCAGTCCACACATTCATTTTTTACACTTTACGATCCTATACCATTCAAATGCCAGGCTCAGGTCTTGGTTTTCCATTTCTCATGTGAGTTTTTCTATATTCCCTTTATAACAGAAAGAGAAACTGGCTTGTCATTTCCCTGGAATGATGAGCCAAGACCTTTATTTCTCCTTTCCCTGAGGGACAGCCCAGCGTCATGCTACTATAAGCCTCTCGGTTCCAGTTTTCTTCTGAATAGACAGTAAAACCACAGTCCTATACCCTAGCTCTTATAAGTCATTAACATCTTTCTTAGTTTTGGTTCCCTCAGAAGCAGGTCCTGAGACAAGGACTCAAGGACATATAGACCCTTTGGGGGGTACACAGAACCCCAGTAAGACAGAGGGAAAGTGAGTGGAAGAAAGGTGAAGGAAACCAATAGGCTGTGTCCACCAGCCATGTCAGTGGACAATTAAAGTGTTAAACTCTGGGAAATGGTTCAAAACACATGCCCACAATTAACCCACCACAAAGGGTGAGGGAGCTGCTATATTTATATGTCGTATCTGAGGAATCACTGGGTGAGGGTTACTAGGGCTGGGGGAGAAGGAGATATCTTTGACATTTCCAAAATGCCATGTGCATTTAATCAGAGCAGCTTCCAGAGTTCTAGGGAAAGAAATCCCGAAGTCAGAGATGTGGATCCTGGCCACTGAAAAGCAGCAGGAGCACCCTAAGAGGCCCGAGGGATGTGGCCTGGGAGCTCACAGCATCTGCTACAGCATCCCGCTGGTTGCCACAGTTCTCTCATGACTGGAACACCTGGATTCAGGTTCCCTCTTCACTCTGGTTCTTAGGGACTTTCATTTATTTATTTGTTTGTTTATTGATTGATTGATTGATGGCTAGCTGGCTGGCTGCATTGGGTCTCCGTTGCTGTGCACGGGCTTCCTCTACTTGTGGCGAGTGGGGGTCTACTTTTCATTGTGGTGTGCGGGCTTCTCATTGCAATGGCTTCTTTTGTTGTGGAGCACGGGATCTAGGCACGTGGGCTCAGTAGTTGTGACTCACGGGCTCTAGAGCTCAGGCTCAGTAGTTGCGGTGCACAGGCTTAGTTGTTCCATGGCATGTGGGATCTTCCCGGACCAGGGCTCAAACCCGTTTCCCCTGCATTGGCAGGCGGATTCTTACCCACTGCACCACCAGGGAAGTCCTGGGACTTTCTTTTCTTTTATATTTCACAAGATATTTACAACTTTTGTTACATATTTAATCAAACTTTTATTTTTATATGTGTTTATAATTGGAAAGAGGTCTGTCTAGGTCAGATTTCATGTTGCTGAAACAAATATTCTAAGATACTTAAATGTACACTTTAATTTTATAAAATAAGGTCATACTAAATATGCCATCATAACTTGCTCTTATACTCAAAACAACTTTGACACTTTTTCCATAACCAGACATATAGGTAGGTCTACTCATTCTTTTAAATTTATTTCTCCAAATTCTTACAGTTAGATAATTTTTTACAGATGTCACTATTACAAAGTATGCAATAAACATTATTTCACCTATATTCTTACATATTTATTGATAGTATATCTCTGGAATAAATTCCTAGTACTGGAATTTATGAGTCAAACTTTTAGCACAGTTAAATTTTAAAAGATATTACCAAATCCACCTAAATTTTTTTAACCATTTTTATTCTCACCCATAGCAAATGAAGGTTTTTCCCTTATCTTTGCCAAAAATGTGTAATATCAATCATTTGACTGTTTGATGATCTTAAGAGTGAAAGTAATAGGTTACTTAATTTGTTTTATTTTAATTGTTAGTGAAGACAAGTAATTTTATATGCTTCTGTTCATTGGTATTCACTTGTATGACTTTTGCTAATATTTTTATAGGTCTTCTCATTTTTAAATTTGATTCATAAGAGCTTTTTTATATTATGAACACTACACCTTTGTTATATATCTCAAATATATTTTTGAAGTTTATATTTCATTTTTGAATTTGTTTATTGTGTTTTATTACCCATGTAAAATTTTATGTAACCAATTTCATCCAGTTTTGATTTTGTGGTTTCTCATTTTCATATCATGCTTTTAAAAAACCCTTCTATAATTATTAATTATAAAAAGAATGTAAGCAGTTATTGAATACTCACTATGAACTGTATATACCGTGGCATGAAGGAAAAGGACAAAGATGAATGAGAAGCCTTTTATTGCTTCAAAAAGTATCATATTAAATATAAAATATTTTGTTCTGTAGAAGGAATGAAGTAAATAGACCTTTTCCCCTCTACAAACAAACAAGGGAACAGATAACAATTCTCCAAACTTGTGTATCTTTTTTTAAGGAAAATCGTAAACCAGTCAAAACATCAACACTTACAGTAAATAATAATATTTAGAAGTCATCAGCAAGAAAACCCAGGCCTAGAACTCAAGGTCTGTTTACATACTGATACTTTAAGACTGTCAAACAGTGCCACTTCTTTATGAGCTGAGGTAAATCCTGAAAGACCTACAAAAAGAGGGGTTTTTTCAAAATGTATTTTTTTGTATGTTTAACCAAGACTTATCTCAGTAGCATTTTTATACACCTACTGTAATGATCAGATTTCACTAAATGTTGATGAAAGGGAATACTGTTTAAGACACAATCCCTTCCCTTAAGGAAATATATAACAGGGGAGGCAAAATATCCATAAATGAAACAAAGAATAATTTGAAGACAAATAGTGTGGGACAGACCCTGTGTATATACACATACTGACAGCTTAGGAAAACAGTACTCAGTGGCCCTGTAGCGATCGACAGTATTATACTAGTTCAATGCAGAGAATCCTTTAGTTGTAATCTTGTAGACCATGTTGACATTTGCTGACATAAAGAACTTTTGGACAGTGGGAAAGATATAAATATAACTAAGTTTTTATATGTATAAAATTATGTAAAAATATAAATATCTACCAAAAAATTAAAGAAATAAGAACAACCCCCAAATCTTGATTTTTTTATGTCAGTGTAGTAGAACAGAACAGTGAGTAAGCCATGAAGGCAGATGCCCTAGAAAAATCACTTATCTTTGTTTTTGCATATGTAGTAAAACTCCATCCCACAAATCACATGGTGATGTTGCTGACAGTCACTCCTCCTACACTTGCCCAGCCTGACCCTCTTTGGCTTGAGTTGCCTGTCAACATAAGGGGATTCAGAGGGAAGATCAGAAGGAGAAAACAGTGGACTACAGATAATCCACCAAACAAAGTCCAATTGGGGAATTCTCTGCTCTGGGCCACATACTTTGGAAGCAGAAATGTTGGTGTATAACTGAGGGAGTCATGAGTTTATTCATCTAATAATCACTTACCAAATGCATAGTGCAAGCACCATATGTTTAGATGGGTGGGATCAAGAGTCACTTTTTAAGTTAAGAAGTGATTTGTCAGGCAAGAGTAGGATAAATTGGAATGGTAAATTGGATGTGTGGATCTAAGGAAAACACCACAGACATAGTCTGATGGCGGGGAAGAGGTTTCAGATTGACAATGGGAAAACTGAAAGTAAAACAGTGTTGAAAGCAATGCTTGGAAGCTCCATCATGAATATGAAGAAGTGAATTTTTATTTTTCTGTCCTGGAGCTTCAGAAAAAGAGAATTTGGAGCTGATCTTCCACTGGCCCTGAAGTTGAGGAAGGCAGAGGGAGTTAACGCCAAGTTTCCAACATAAAAGAAATCCTTCAGCAAAGGGGATTTCAAAGAACTTAGTTGAATAATTTCCATTTGGGGCTGGTAAAGAGAGGGAGAGTTGCATTCAGGGGGTGAAACAAGCAGGAAGAAGGCAGTTGTCTGGATATTTTCTTTGCAATCTAGATAATACTAGAGCTCAGCAAATGAATAAACAAAATTATAAGTTTGCTAATAGTTCCAATCCCAGAGATGCTGAAGAGGATTTTTTTTTCTTTTCCAAGCAAGAGTCATCTCAGGGTAAATCTCAGACCAGGTTTGGTGTTTGCACATTTTCCTCAGCGTATTTCAGAGGCCCCACAGAGAGGTTGTGCATCATTTCCTTTCATGACATTTCAGTTTTGAATCATGCAAGTGGCATGTGCTGTTTCATCATGTTACATGGGGGGGGGCATATCTTTGAGAGAGTTTGTGTTAGAAACACAATATATAAAAAAAAATAGTAAGTCCAGTGCTGGAGGCTGCATGCTAATATCCAGGTCCTGCAATATGTTTTTAATAACAAATACCTACTGGAGTGACCTGTAAATCTAGAGCGGCCATTGGCCTAAAGACCAAAGGGGCTATACACTAATAAAGCCAAAGTTTAATGTAAATAAAGCAACGTGCTGACCCCAGGACCCAATTTGTTAGCAAGTCGCTAGCACCTCTGGACTTTTCCCTTCTCTTTCTGTATGCTATATGGGATTTTACTTTAGAGGGACTCAAAATATTCTAGAAGAATGCAGTTGAAACAATTGTATTGTGTAATTGAAGTCATTACACAATTATTTCATGACACATTGTTTAAAAATGTTTGAAAATTTTTCTAAAATAAAATTGAGAAAAACTTGTTTACCTTAACCTCCTCTATCCTCCCACTTGCTTTAATTTGTGGAACAGGGTTAGAATAAGCGTACAGTTGACCCTCTATAACCGCGGGTTCCACATTACCAGATTCAGCCAACTGTGGATCAGAAATATTCCAAAAAAAAAAAAAGAAAAATCAGAAAGTTCCATAAAAGCAAAACCTTAATTTACCTCTAATAACTATTTACATAGCATTTTCATTGTATTAGGTGTTATAAGTAATCTAGAGGTGATTTAAAGTTTAGGGGAGGATGTTCATAGGTTATATGCAAATACTATGCCATTGTATATAAGGGACTTGAGAATTTATGGATTTTGGTATCCGTGGAGGGTCCTGGAACCAATCCCCCACAGATAAGGAGGGATGGCTGTACTCTTTATTATGTAGAGCTAAAATTCTTTTACTATATTTTTAATAATATGCTTTGGAACCATTCCTTAAGTCAGATTGAAATTTGCAAGTGATTAGATTTGGGATGGGAAGTAAGGCCAGCAGGAGCAGCTGGCCTGATTCGTCTAGAGGAATCTCTCAAAGCCCGTTAAGTGTAAGATTTGCAGTTAATTCTCCTATTGGATATCCACAGCACACCAAGTTCTTGTTTGTTAGCATGCAGTGTGACCACCTCGGAACAAAGACTTTTGTTAAATTGTCTCCTGCTTCCCTGAGTTCCTCATAGTGCTGACTAAAATGTTCTATGTAATTCATGTTAAAAAAAAAGTCTTCAACTGAGAAAAGGTTGTTTTCAACTTTCTTTGCCTCTGTGTTTCTCCTGCTTCCTGCCCAATTTTTGTTTGTTTCCCTTCAATATCAAATCAGAAGTCACTGTTTCTTTCAGTTTGAACATTCTCAATTTCTCCCTTGCCATTCATCAATTTTTCTGCCACTTTCCCTTAAGAATTTCCCCAATTTAAACCTTATTCAATAACAAACATACTTCACAGACTGAACAAATGGATTACAGGACTTTTTCCCTTAAGATTTCCATGTATAGCAATTTTCACTTCTCAAACAAAATAATGGTGATGATGATAAAGTATTCAACCCTTGCAGAGTGTCTACGCAGGTTTTTAAAGCAGTTTTTGCCCTGTGTGTGCCATGCAATTTCAGAAGGCAAGATCTTTACCATCCTTGATTTGTAATTTTTATTTTGTTACCTAGATCTATTTTATAGTGAGAATGAAGATTTTCACTTTTCCCTATTAGAAACTTCCAGTGACCAGTGGGGACCCCGGTATTTCACTAGAAGGCCAGTAGTTTGACATTTCCAGTTATTATAAAGTATCCGTTAGACTGAGCTGAAATCCATGTCTATGTTTCTCTGTTACTACAACAGAGAACAAATGTCCTCTCCCTTTCATAAGGCAGAGGTTGAAACTGGAAGATACATCTCCCACTCTTCAGACTAAGCATCCTTAATGACTCCAGGCCAAGGGATCTCAAATGCCAAAGGATCCAGGTCCTTCATGTTCATGGTTTCCTTTTACTGATACACTGAAATTTGTCAAGTTTCCTATTTCAATCTTGTCTTTGATCTGGGGGAATGGATTGGTCATACACAACTTATGACCGCCATTAAAATATTAATGTGTATCCTAAAAGTGGGACATTCTTCCCAAAGACCTGTTAAACACATAGCCCAAGAACGTGGGTCACTGTCAGCTAAAGAAGCTGCTGCATCAATTGGACATATACTAGGTGTCCTAACAGCTCTGTTGAAGGTGGTGACATTAAGCCCTCAATGGGAGACCCTGAAGGCTGCCCAGCCCACATAGGCTTATGTTTTCTATCGATCAAATAATTCAGCAAAGCTAAGTGAGACAGAGCATCTTTTGATGTCTAATCTTTATTAATAAGCTATATTAATTCTCCTGGGCCATCAAGTCATTGGAAAGTAAAATAAATTTCTCAGAAAAGTGCTTTCTAATTGTGTCTGCAAAATCTGATGATGTTTATTGCTTGAAATACGGGCCTGGAATAGACAATGCTTTAGTCAACAGGGCAATTATAGTGAAGAAGCTTTGTCAATGAGATTAAGGAGAAACCTGCTTTATTCAAAGAACTTTCATCAAGTGCTCACATGGGCCAGCCACTGAGCTAAGCTGTGTTCTCAGCCCTAAGTGCAGACTCTTATAGGGATTTAAATATGGGTCAAAGTAAACAAGGAAAATTCACATAGTCTCAGGTCACAAAATGTCCTCCACTGAGACCTACAGCATTTGTTTCAGGGCCTCCCTGGCAGTGCTGAGCCCCTACCCTCTGGGGCCCTGCACTATGATATACTCAGATCACCAGTGAAGGGAGTTGGTTTCTCATCAGATTCTGCCCAGCCTCACCAGGTTGAATGGACATGATTAAATCTGCATGATTGACTTCTATATCAGCAAAGTCTTTCAGGTTTCAGCTTTGCTTTGTATTCGTTAGGAAGAACTCATTTGATACACAGAATATGACTTTATTTTATAAATGTTTTATGTAAAATAATCTCTGAATCTTAGTATATAGAGATAAATTCTTGCCCATTCTGAATCTTAGCAGCTCACATCCCACACATTCATAGAATTTGGGTGCCAATACTGTCCATGTGGAATAAATATAGAAAAACCTCTCTATATTTTATAGATTCACACTAGCCTCATATTTCCCTTAGACAACAGAGGTGATTTACACTAGATAAATTGGATCTACCTAGTAACCATTTAGTATGTATTGATTTTTCATAATTTTCATAATTTTTCTGATTCTACAACACAGAAATGCTTCCCGAGATCCCTGGACCCTCCACACTCAAACTGGACCCTTTTTGTACCCTTTCTTAATCATGGCTCTTGGGTTTCATGCCAGAATATGTACGCTGGTCCCAATGCTTCCTTAAGGTCACTGGCATCCTACACACCAAATCCCAGAGCCCTTTTTGGGTTTTATTCTCTTTTAGTAACTGTAGCATTTCATATTGTTGGCAACGAGCAGTATTTCTGGAACCCTCCCTTCCCTGTTCGTGGGGACATTCTCTATTTCTGATCTTACTGATTAGTCAACAGGTATTTACTGAACACTAAGGTCCTACTTGTGTATATCTTTCCTATTGTCTTTTCCATAGTTCTTCATCATCCCTGAACTCGTATCCATTGTTTGTTTTTCATGCTCTTCGTCTGAGCTGTCTTCCTAAGAGTCAAATTAGTAAAATTATAGAAACTTGGAGTTAGAAGGAACAATAGTACCAGTTAACCCAAGTAGCATTCTACAGATGAGGAGATTACACCCAGTCAATTAGGTGTCTTCCCTAAGATCTTGCAGCTGGTCCGTGGCAGAGCCCACATCAACTTACGTAAAAGCCAGAGAGTTTACACGCTGTCTCCTCAACTTGTGCAGAACGTCATTCAGGATCTTCTAAAGCCCACACCCAACTCTCCTCTTGATTTTCTTGTTCTGTCACCACATTTCTATTCTTCTCGATTTCAGAGCCTAGATTTTAGTCACGTTCAGCATCTCCCAATTTCTTGCTTCCCTCCGACCCTTGGAGCCAAATATTTACAATGTCCAGTAGAGCCTTTCTTCACGATGCCTTGAGAATCTGCTTTTTTTTTTTTTTTTTAATTCACTGCCACCACCTTGGCCTAGGCTGCATCTTGATGAACCTGTACATGTAACGGTAAACACCTTTTCAATGATCTTCCAGGCTTTGGTCTCTCCATCATCAGCCCATTCTATGCTTCAATATTTGAAATATCACTTTTCCTATATCAGCCTGTCAGAAAACCAGTGTTTATCTCCATTTATAAACAGTTCTCTTTAAATGTTTGTAAACGTTCAGGAAAATAAAAGACAGCCCTTTGGGGAGGCAACATCTGTGACAAATAGACCTCTCTGCGAGAGTAACAATATTTTAAGGGATATTTCCTTCCTTTTCCTTCTTTGCTTCCTTTCTGTCTTCTTTCCCTAGTCAAATATTTGCATGTATCTGCTGAGCATTTGTACTGTACAAGGCCGTGTACTAGGGACTATATATATAAAACAATATCTCGCTTTTGAGTATCTTACAGGTTCTCTGCAGATTAATTGCATAGGCCTAAGAGAAAAGAATTTTTCCCTAAACTCTAATCCTACCAGGAAAAATAAGAGAACATGAAAGGATCTGTTTAGTATATATTAAATACACACTGAGGTGTTGGTATGTATTTAAATGTTTGTACTATATTCTGCGTTCAAAATTGTTAAGCAAAAGCTTCTACTTAGTAATTAACCTGTATTTATGAAGAATATTTTAATTAAGGGCTTTTCTTGAAAACGCTTGATTGGTTATGTTAATCTATATCCTCTCAGTTATCCACATTTGGGAAAAGTGTAGTTAGTTGCTCTAAATGAGCATAAGTTATGGCAGTAGTCAAGTCTAAACCTATAAACTTGCTGTAGTCAGGTCTAAACCTATAAACTAAAAAATCTCACATAGTCCTCTCTCAATGGATTCTCATTGTTTTTAGCACCAAATTCAGCCTTTCAGCCTGTTTCAATTTCTCCATAATCTGGTCACAACCTGTCTTTTGATAATTTATCTCCCACCACTCTCTAACGCTTTATTCCACCATGCTTATGATTTCCCTGGATATATCTTTTTGTTTACTTACATCATTTCTTCTTTTGGAATGTCATCTCTTAATTCTCTCCACTATAGTACTACTGACCTTATGTAATTCTTACTATATGTCAACTGCTGCATTGGGTGCTTTCACCTGTATTATCTCATGTAATTGTTATGGTAGCCTATGAACCCAGTGAACCTCATTATAAAGAATAAAAATATTAAGGCTTAGGGAGACTAAGTAATCTGCCCAAGGTCACACAATCAGTAAATGACAAAACAAAATGAATCAAATCTGTCTAACTGCAAAGTCTAGGTGTCTAACCATTATGTTCTGCTGCTTCCAAGGACTTACAGCTCTGGGTAGTTATCTTTGTACCTCAGAAAAATCATCCAACATCTCTGAGCCCCAGTAAACCCTTAAAATAGGTTCTTGATATTTTCATTTATGGTTCTTACAGGTATAAAACAAATGTCACTATCCTGGATTATTTAGAAACATAGATCAAAGAAGTAAAACTAGTGTCAACAGTGAAGTATGGTAGCTTTGTTTTTGTTTTTCTGTGTTTGTAAATCTGTTTCCATCTATGTAATTCTGGGTACCCAGAAGATAAAAGTGATTGATATGATCTACCCCAAAGAATATACACTTAAGGAAAACAAACATAGATGCTATAAATATATCTAAAGTTTGTGATTTCTGAAAGTTAGAAGTAAACTTTTTAAAATATCCAGCCCAGATGCTTTTTCCAATTATTTATCCCTCTTGGTTAGAGAAAATGTTTCTGAGAATAGTCTTGGTACTCTTGAAGAGAACTTAAAAGCATTAATTCACTTATAACTTCATTTAGGTGAAAAATATTCATTGTCACCTATTTTGAGCTAGCTTTTCTGCTAGGCTCAGGAGACATAGTGGTGAAAAGACAGAGTTCTTGTTTTCATGGAGTTGAGGATCTGAGGAATAAGCATTAGATCGATAATCACACAAATAGCTATTTGCTTACAACTGGGCTAAGTGTTTTAAAGAGACGTGTATGTTATAACTGGAGTGTTTAAGTGGGGGAATAAATAATGGGTAAATCAAGAAGTTTTTCTTGATGAGGAGACATTTATGCAAGGAGGGATGCAAGAGATGTGTAGGAGCTGATCAGCTGAATCAAGTCGGAGAGAGACATGGCTGACAGAGGGAATAGTACCTACCCAATTTCATAAGAGAAAGAGAAGGACTTCCGAAGAAAGAAGGGAGAGGGTTCTCAAGTGGCTCTAGACAAGACTTGAGTGCTAACCTTCTAGGTTATGTTATGTTTTCCAGATTTTAGTCTAAGAGAAATGGGAGGCAGTTAAAGGATTTTAAGAATGTGTGTAAAAGGAGGCAACATGATCATATTTTAAAATGTATGTATCTTTCTCTGACTGGTATGTAGAGAATGAATTTGTAGGGAGCTTCTTGCAGTCAACCTTGGAAAGGATGGCTGTACTAGGGTGGGGGGAAAGGAGATGGAAAGTAATTGACAGATTGATGCATACCTTGAAGATAGAATTAGCAGGAATTGGTGAATGTGGAATGTGGAATGTGACAAAGAAAAGGTATCAAGTATGACTCCCAGGTTTCTGGCCGGAGCAGCTGAGCATATGGTATCATTTACTTTGATGGAAAGACTGGAGGAGGATGAGAAGGTGGAAGCATAAAGAAAGGGAGGGAGGGGTAGGGAGAGGGAGGGAGAGAAGGAGGGAGGAAGGAGGGAAGGAAAGGCGAAAGGAAGGGAGGTAGGGGGAAGGAAGGGGGGCAAGAGATCTTACAGGGAAGATTATTGTTCCATTTGGAGCATGTTTTGGAATGTAAGATCTCTATGAGATATCCAAGTGAAGTATTCACGGAGGCAGTCAGTATACTGACTATACCTCTCAAGAGAAGACAATGTTACAGTTATAAATTTGGAAATTAACATCATGACTATGGCATTTGAAGTAAAACAACATGAATGAGAAAACAATAAAGTTAGAAGTGAAGAGAATTTAAAAACTGAACCCTGAGAAACACACCTTTTTTTTTAACATATTTATTGGAGTATGATTGCTTGACAATGGTGTGTTAGTTTCTGCATTTCAAAAAAGTGAATCAGCTATACATATGCATTTATACCCATATCTCCTCCCTCTGCGTCTCCCTCCCACCCTCCCTGTCCCACCTTTCTAGGTGATCACAAACACCGAGCTGTTCTCCCTGTGCTGTGTGGCTGCTTCCCACTAGCTATCTATTTTACATTTGGTAGTGTATATATGTCCATGCCACTCTCTCACTTCATCCCAGCTTACCCTTCCCACTCCCTGTGTCCTCAAGTCCATTCTCTATGTCTGCATCTTTATTCCTGTCCTGCCCCTAGGTTCTTCAGAACCATTTTTTTTAGAATCCATATATATGTGTTAGCATACGGTATTTGTTTATCTTTTTCTGACTTACTTCACTCTGTATGACAGACTCTAGGTCCATCCACCTCACTACAAATAACTCAATTTCGTTTCTTTTTATGGCTGAATAACATTCCATTGTATATATGTGCCACATCCTCTTTATCCATTCATCTGTCGATGGACACTTAGGTTGCTTCCATGACCTGCCTATTGTAAGTAGTGCTGCAATGAACATTGTGGTACATGACTCTTTGAATTATGGTTTTCTCAGGGTATATGCCCAGTAGTGGGATTCCTGGATCATATGGTAATTCTATGTTTAGTTTTTTAAGGATCCTCCATACTGTTCTCCATAGTGGCTGTATTAATTTATATTCCCACCAACAGTGCAAGAGTGTTCCCTTTTCACCACACCCTCTCCAGCACTTACTATTTGTAGATTTTTTGATGATGGCCATTCTGACTGGTGTGAGGTGATACCCCATTGTAGTTTGGATTTGCATTTCTCTAATGATTAGTGACGTTGTGCATCCTTTCATGGGTTTGTTGGCAATCTGTATATCTTCTTTGGAAAATGTCTATTTAGGTCTTCTGCCCATTTTTGGATTGGGTGGTTTGTCTTTTTGATATTGAGCTGCATGAGCTGCTTGTAAATTTTGGAGATTAATCCTTAGTCAGTTGCTTCATTTGCAAATATTTTCTTCCATTCTGAGGGTTGTCTATTTGTCTTGTTTATAGTTTCCTTTGCCATGCAAAAGCATTTAAGTTTCATTAGGTCCCATTTGTTTATTTTTGTTTTTATTTCCATTTCTCTAGGAGGTGGGTCATAAAGGATCTTGCTGTGATTTATGTCATAGAGTGTTCTGCCTATATTTTCCTGTAAGAGTTTTATAGTGTCTGGCCTTACATTTAGGTCTTTAATCCATTTTGGGTTTATTCTTGTTTATGGTGTTAGGAAGTGTTCTAATTTCATTCTTTTGCATGTAGCTGTCCAGTTTTCCTGGCACCACCTATTGAAGAGGTTGTCTTTTCTCCATTGTATATTCTTGCCTCCTTTATCAAAGATAAGGTGACCATATGTGTGTGGGTTTATCTCTGGGCTTTCTATCCTGTTCCATTGATCTATACTTCTGTTTTAGTGCCAGTACCATACTGTCTTGATTGCTGTAGCTTTGTAGTATAGTCTGAAGTCCACGAGCCTGATTCCTCCAGCTCCATTTTTCTTCCTCAAGATTGCTTTGGCTGTTCGGGGTCTTTTGTGTTTCCATGCAAATTGTGAAATTTTTTGTTCTGGTTCTGTAAAAAATGCCATTGGTAGTTTGATAGGGATTGCACTGAATCTGTAGATTGCTTTGGGTAGTAGTGTCATTTTCACAATGTGGATACTTCCAATCCAAGAACATGGTATATCTCTCCATCTGTTTGTATCATCTTTAATTTCTTTCATCAGTGTCTTATAGTTTTCTGCATACAGGTCTTTTGTCTCTTTAGGTGGTTTATTCCTAGGTATTTTATTCTTTTTGTTGCAATGGTAAATGGGAGTGTTTCCTTAATTTCTCTTTCAGAGTTTTCAGCATTAGTGTATAGGACTGCAAGAGATTTCTGTGCATTAATTTTGTATCCTCCTACTTTACCAAATTCATTGATTAGCACTAGCAGTGTTCTGATAGCATCTTTAGGATTCTCTATGTATAGTATCATGTCATCTGCAAACAGTGACAGCTTTATTTCTTCTTTTCCGATTTGGATTCCTTTTATTTCTTTTTCTTCTCTGATTACTGTGGCTAAAACTTCCAAAACTATGTTGAATAATAGTGATGAGAGTGGACAACCTTTTCTTCTTCCTGATCTTAGTGGAAATGGTTTCAGTTTTTCACCATTGACGACGATGTTCCATCTATGCCTACTTTCTGGAGGGTTTTTATCATAAATGTGTGTTGAATTTTGTCGAAAGCTTTTTCTGCATCTATTGAGATGATCATATGGTTTTTCTCCTTCAATTTGTTAATTTGGTTTATCATGTTGATTGATTTGTGTATATTGAAGAATCCTTGCATTCCTGGAATAAACCCCACTTGATCATGGTGTATGATCCTTTTAATGTGCTGTTGGATTCTGTTTGCTAGTATTTTGTTGAGGATTTTTGCGTCTATGTTCATCAGTGATATTGGCCTGTAGTTTTCTGTTTTAGTGACATCTTTGTCTGGTTTTAGGATCAGGGTGATGGTTGCCTTGTAGAATGAGTTTGGGAGTGTTCCTCCCTCTGCTATATTTTGGCAGAGTTTGAGAAGGATAGGTGTTAGTCCTTCTCTAAATGTTTGATAGAATTCGCCTGTGAAGCCATCTGGTCCTGGGCTTTTTGTTTGTTGGAAGATTTTTCATCACAGTCTCAATTTCAGTGCATGTTATTGGTCTGTTTATGTTTTCTATTTTTTCCTGGTTCAGTCTCGAAAGGTTGTGCTTTTCTCAGAATTTGTCCATTTCTTCCAGGTTGTCCATTTTACTGACATATAGTTGCTTATAGTAATCTCTCATGATCCTTTGTATTTGTACAGTGTCACTTGTTACTTTTCCTGTTTTCATTTCAAATTCTATTGATTTGAGTCTTCTGCCTTTTTTTTTTTTTGATGAGTCTAGCTAATGGTTTATCCGTTTTGCTTATCTTCTCAAAGAACCAGCTTTTAGTTTTATTGATCTTTGCTGTTGTGAGAAACACAACTTTTAAAATTCAAGTGGAGGAAGAGTTGTGAACAAAGAAGAATGACCAGTGGCCAGAGAGAGAGGATGAGAAACATAAGTATATGGTGCCCCAGAAGACAAAGAGAGGGAACATTTCAAGAAGCAGGAAATGAGTGGCACTTCTGGCTAAAGTGACATGAAGTGGTCGGTAAATTCTGTCTCCAAAATGCAAGATATTCAGATAGCCAACAGGCACATGAAAAGATGCTCAACATCATTAGTGATTAGAGAACTGAAAATTAAAATCACAGTGAGAGACCATTATATACCCACTGGAAATGGCTAATTCCAAAAAATGTGACAATACCAAATGTGGGTGAAGGTATAGAGAAACTGGAACTCTCATACCTTTCTGATTGAAATGTAAAATGGTACAAGCACTTTAGAAAACCAGTTTGACAGTTTCTTAAACAGATAAATCATGTTTGCTTACCATATGACCCAGCAATTCTACTTCTTGTTATCCACACATGAAAAATTCACACAGATGTCCACACAAAGACTTGTATGTAAATGTTCATATAAGTTGTTGGCTATCCACAATAGCCAGTAACTAGAAACAATACAAATGTTTATTAACTGACGAATGGATAAACAAAATGTGGAATATCGATACAACAGAATACTATTCATCAATTGGATAACCTCCAAAACATCATGCTAAGTGAAATAAACCAGACAGAAGACCAGATATTGATTTTATTTATGGAAAATGTCTTTTAAAAGGCAAGCGTATAGAGACGGAGAGCAAATGAGTGATGAGTGACTGTGGAAGCTGGGTGTGGGGACTCACTGCAATCTTGACAACAGGTAATTTAGGGGATGATAGAAGGTTTCTAAAACTGGATTGTGGAGATAGTCGAACAACTGGATAAACTAACTATCATAGAACTTTAGACTTACAGTGGGTGAATTTTATGGTAAATAAATTATACCTCAGTAAAGCTTTAAAAAAGAAAGATGACTAACCTATACTGACTAGCCTACAGTGAGGGAGTCCCTATATCTCTTGTCTTTCTTCTACCCCACTTAATTTTAATATTTGTTTCTAATCTTCCTTTACTATGATAGCAACATATTCTACAATACTTGTTTTTGAGCTGAACTTGTTTGGAGCAGAACAAACTATCTGGAGTTTGCCTGAGAATATAAATGGAATCTCTTCTCTCAACAGTCTGATCTTCCATGGGTCAAGCCAATTTGCAGATTCTCAAGAACATCTTTAAGTTCTCTTCAGGAAACTGGCTCATTCTAGAGAAGTCCTGAGGTTTGGATAATATGATCCACCAACAGAGGCCCCAGGCTTACATCAGAGTGTAGATCTAAATGCAATCAGGCTGTTGCTGAAGTGGGAGGACCCTGGCTTGGCCCATCCCATCCAGCTTGCTCCAGCTGGAGGATCTCACTTCTTTGTCATACCAGCCTCACAGTGTGACTAGATCAGGGACATGAGGGTACCAGTTATATTCCTTTTTTACTCTGTATTACACATGATTCATAAGAATTTATAAACTTGCTGTGATAAACCAATGACATTTTCAAAAAAGAAGTTCTATTATCAGAGATTTCTGAAGAAGCATAATGTTGGGATGTGGTGAACAAGTCCAGAGTTTCCTGACAAAACTGGTTTTTACTCTCTGATTTATTAACATAGTATGTTTATTAGACAGATTCTAGGCATTCCCTGTGGTGTTTGGAGCTGCGGGTCTTCTGTGCATTCAAACTGGCCAAAGAAGCAGACCAGGGCACTGCTATTGATTTGTTTCACTCTGGTGAGTGTAAATGATTCATGGTCAGCAGGATATGTCCTACCAGAGATAAAACAGAAGGAAGAAAATGTGCATAGCTTCAAAGGTGCAGCTTGATTCCACCGGTAACCCAGCATGGCAATCAGTATACCTGGCATTTTAAAGTATGCATCATAAACTCTCCAAGGAATCAGCACTATCTTCCCTAAAATTGCTATAAATCGACAAAAATGAGTAGGAGGAGAATGTGGAGAAGGGTCAAATGAAGAAGGCTCCCCTTTTTTGTTGGTGTGAGATAAGTTGCATTAAGTCCAGGAAAGCAAATATGCACTTTTTAAGGTCCATGGAGGAAAATGCAAATTGCTAACGTGAAAATGAGTCTGGTAGACTTAGTACTATGATATTTTGGGTGCCCCTGCTCTACTCGTGCCTCTCTACTCATGAGCAACCCGTCCTTCAAGAAACGACTAAAAGTTGAAGTGTTTATTCGCATGTTATTGTTAAAAGTCAATAGTATAAAAGAAAGGCATATTTTCCTTTTCTGTAATCAGAAGCCACATGGCAGAAAAGCTGTTTCACCTGCTCCCAGGATTCAGAGGATTTCTACTGCAAATAGGCTAGGGATGTATACCCTCCCACAGTACCATGTGCCTTGGCTTTACTGGGACACATTCCACAGGTAATGCTGCATTTACAGGTACAATATATTTTCTCCCAGCCCAAGCCAAAGAGTGGAGACAGTCTTAATCTTTCTGATTAACTTAACTATAATATCATGCTGAGTTAGGGAAAACTAGATTTCAAAGTGGAAGCAACAGTTATAAAGAATAATAAAAATGGTGGATGAAGAGAATCTGAAACAGTGAGGCTCATTAAAATGAACATCTTTGTGGAGATGAGTGCACGTAAAGTCATAGGTCATTAGGACCAAAGGAAGAATGTATGTGCCTGATATTGAAATGGCCAGTGAGTTGTATCTTTTCTTACCACGGGTTAAGAATTCTATCTACATGTCTCAATAATGCTGGGAAAAACAAGGCAACCTTCTGAGCATTATAAAGTTATGAACGCATTGTAATGAAGTCAGCAAACCAAGACAAGCAATTCGAACGACTTCTAGACTAGGAGTTCTTAACCAGAGGTCCAAGACAGAATCATCTGGAGAGAGCCTTTCAAAATGTTCAATCCAGGGTTCCACTGTCAGTCGTTTTCATTCACTTAGATCTGGAATGAAACTCAGGCATATGAATTTTGAAAACTTTTCCCCAGGTGATTTTTATGATAACTCTAGTTAAGAAAAGAAAGCATTTTCTACCTTGTAGTTACATATCTACCATCTTCACTAGATCACAAACTCCTTTGAAAGGAGCCTGCCATTTTTATCTTGTGTCTTTTGCTGTCATTAGCCCACCAAGACTATGAGCCTCAGAAAAGAAGAGTGTGTGCTAGTTTTATTCATTACTGTAATTTCTCATGCTCTCCCCCACCCCCCAGATAGAAGAGCATGAGGTCTGTGGTTGGTGCCCAAGAAATTGAATTTTAAAAGTGAATACTAGGGGGAATTGACTGGTGGTCCAGTGGTTAGGACTTGTGCTCTCACTGCTGAGAGCCCAGGTTCGATCCCTGGTCGGGGAACTAAGATCCCACATGCCATGGGGCCAAAAAAAAAGTGAACAGTAGACTTTAATTATCTATATACAGACTTAATTTTTTCTTTTCTCTTGTTATTATTACTCATTATATACTTAATGGGTCTCAAATGTTTGTTGACTGAACATCCTGAGTTTTGAAAATTAGACAGAAGTTTAAGGGGTTTTTGAGTGGTATTTGTAGAAATCAACCTTATTACTTTATATTCATGTTCTCTCTTTGGGCTATTGTAAAATACATCTTTGGTTTACCAGCCTTGGTGAGAATAACTCAATTGTACCTCCTTTCAGAAACTTGGGAATCAAACAACTAACCTGAAGCAACAAAACACACAGATACAGTTGATGCTATTACTTCAGGTACCTTCCTAAATAGCATTAGTAATCAATCTTGCCTCCCAGGACTAGCATACTGCTTTATTTTTATAACACATGCATCAAAAACTATTTGAACCATGACTTCTAAGATCCTGTAAACCTTCTTCTGTTATGAGGAGATACTTCTTATATGTTCTAGTGAAGTACATGAAAGGAAATAAGAGCCGTTCTAGTCATTGAATAATTACTGCAATCAACAGTGGCATAGTGTTGGGTAAGGTAACACAATAGCCCATCTTTTCCATGTTATTTGAATACATTCACTGATAACTGAAAATAGCCAGGAATGATAAAATTGATCAAATGTGGGTTGTTATTATAATCCATCATCCAAGCTCATATATAGAAGATATGAATTGAAATGCTCAGCTAGTTAACATCACGGAATTATAATAAGATATTGAGACTATTTCTCAATGTCTTTATTAAAGATGCTTATGCTTTAGGTGCAGTATATTTGCAGTCGACCAAGTAGAAGATGTATAAGCGAGATGTGTGTTTTGTTTCCACCTTCACTATTGAACTTATGTGCCATAAAGTCTTTCCTATTCTCCCTCTACCTATGATCTTGCCTCTCTTTGAACCCACATACACTGATTCTGTAGCTCATTTATGCACTTACCTTGTTCTGTCTTCTTTTAGACTTTCTACCAAATTGCAAACACCTGTAGAAATAGGAGTCACTCTTATTCATCCTGGGTCTCCTGCTATGACAAGTGCATAGCAGGTACGCAATTATAGAATCTTTGACTTGATAATCTGTTATCCAGAAATTAATAATGACAATATGTACTTAATCCCAAGAATAATTACACCATTGTCAGTGAAGTAAAAAGAGAACATTTAACTTTGAATTTGGAAGCCTTTTAAAATTAGATGCTATAAGCTGATTTAAAGTGGCTCTTTTAAGCTGTCACCAAAGGCAGTTATTCTAGTTAAAAACCTGATCCACTTATATATTCATGCATAATTTATATCCCACCTACTTCCAGAAATTAATTGAAGGAGCCATTAAGGTGATGCCAATTATGAAAACTACTGAAATACAGTAACAAAACCAATCACAAAATAGTTCTATTCCCAAACTTACCTTGATATTGGTATTTTTAAATGTTTAAATTAGGTCAAAACATTGACCATACCTATATGCATTATTTCTACATCAAATAGAGTTTGGGGAGGTGTATTTGTTAAATATTGTAAGCTAGTTATTATGATTCTATTTCAAATATAGCATTTTATATTATTTTTTAATCCATACCATTAATTTACACTATTTTAAATGCTATGAACTGTACAGTGAATTTAAATACCTTGACTCCTGGCTTCAAATGAGTTTAAATATGGAGAATTCCAATGGGTTGGGAAGTCAAACACTTTAAGGTCTCAGCAGAGCTACATAACAGGAATTATAACTTGTTCCCATTTTTCTTGAAAGGTGATTTAAGGTGAGGACTCCAAGGAAACAAGAGAATTCTATTCTAAGAACGACATGAGGCAAATGGAGACACAGGGAGAGAGGAGACCCCCAACAAAAGGCTCCCATCTTCCCTCCATCCAAAGTGCACTTACCAAATTGCATGATTCCAGTGAGCTTTGCACAATTAACCTATCCAAAGGGTGTGGCAGAGATTTAACTTTCCGCCTAGCTATGTTGAAATGTACAGTACATATTGAACGTGTAGTTTAAATTGAAAATGAAACATTTAGACACCTCAGTACAAGATGGATACTGCTAAATGTGGGAACATTTTTACCCAGGTGGGTTCAATCAAAATTTCTACACTATGAAATAAAATTCCAATCTAGCTTACAAAATTACAAATTGATTTTAGAGTTTTTTAAGGAAAATTTTCACAGAAAAAGAATTGTAGATGGCCTTTAAATATTGGATCATTTGATTTAATGCCTTTTTATTTTAGATGAGATTACAATAAAATTTTATTAATGAATTCTCATTAAAAATATGGTTAAGCAGTCAGATCAGATAAAGCAGACAAATCCTGTTTGTTCAATAAAGACAGTCACGTCATTTTTAAAAAATTAAGGAATTAGATGAACGTATATTTGAGATTTAGGCTCTGAATTGACAATAACATGAAGGTTGCCCCTCAGCTTTTAGAAGGCCCACATGCAAGAAGAAAAAAAACTTTATATCATCCAGAAAGAAACCAACAAATGATTGGAAATCTACTCATAATTATAATGAGCAGGAAAAGCTAAGGATTTCACGTCCAAAGTCAATGCTGTTTCATCAGGCCCTGGAAAACAAACTCAGGTTTACTTCTGCCACACCAGATGAGGTTGCTACCAAACGTGAGGTGCCATGATAACTGGATCAGGGAGAGAAAGATCTGCCTTTGGACTAGAAAGAGACCCAGTGCCCCGTGACCTCTCTTCGATAGCTGCCAACATTGCCGGGCCCGTGGGTGATTCAGTTACACTAGCATGCCCATTCTTAACCCAGAAAGAAGTCCTTTATCCAATGTTCTTTAAGTTCAGTGCTGGCCTGCCAGTAAGAGTTTTAACAAAGATCAGAATTAAATGTGGTTGTACGTTTCTTCAGGGCTGCTATGGGCAAGAACGGTTTGGGAATATTGGCTAAAAGGTACACTCATTGTAGCCTGGGAATGGAAATAAGGCCTCATGAAAACATGTAAAGCATTAGGACCAGGCAGAGCTTTCTACCTGTAAATAAAATCTTCTGCTGCTTACTGAGAGCGCTTGCTAAGTCACTAGCTTTAGTGTTCTTGAACGGGCCAAGAGAAGAAGGTAGAAAGCGAAAAGAATACAAGGGAGATTTTGACAGAAAAAAACATAGCCTTGTATTTCGTACTTCTCCTTCAACCACTCTCTTCTACTAGCCCACGCTCCATCACCTTCCATATCTCTGCCCCAAGTGTTCCTTCCTGTTCAGCTGTACCAATCTTCTTACGTCCTGTGAAACAGACATCTTGAGAATGTCTCACCCTTTTCCACGCATCTTTCTCTGCTTCTGATATATTTCTTTGAAACTAGATTTAAAACTTAGAGCCACTTATGAGAAGTTTAACTGTTGAGCAAATAGAGGACAATTTCTAGAGGTTGGACCTAGAATGTGCCAAGGGACAATATATGTGAGCAAGTGGGCAGAGGACAGCTCCTTATCCTTGCTTTGGTGAATTCACGATTGCGGAGGATTGGAGCCAGAGATAGAACTAACGTTTATGAGCCTTAGTTCACATGAACCTATTCATACAGAATAGGTTGACTCAGTCCTTTGGGTCACTGCCAGAAACATCTTCCTTGGGTCCCAAGATAGCTACTCTAAGCCACTGCTCCCTAGAATTGGCCCAACGAATGCCACTGTAAGCACCTTGTTAGGCCTTGTGACTTTAGCACTAACATTCACAGCCCAAATTCTTATTGTACCCCTGTTCCCATCTGGCCAAGTCAATCTTCTGCTTTAAAAACTTTCAGTTATAATCATCGCTACCACTTATTGAGTATCGACTCTGTGTCTGGAATATGTTAGATGCTTTACATGTATCTACTATAATGCTTGAAACATCTACTAAGATCATTGCTACTTAAAGTATATATTGTTATCATCATTTTATAGATGAAGAAAAGGAGACATGCATGGAGTGATGAAAGAATTTGCCTAAGAGTGCAAAAATGGTGATATAGCTGAGAATTAAGCCAAAATAAGCCTGGCTCCAAAGTCGAGGCTCACTGCTGTCAAACTCATACCATGTAACAGTTCCTCAGCATGCTTCCCAAAGCCCCCCACAACTCTGCTGCTGCCTGAATGCCAGCACCATCTCCGGCCCTCCCTGCCTTTCACTTAATGCTACAGTGATAGTTAAACACTTGTAGTCCACCAACTCCCTCCTCTTCAGCGTGTATTCATGCTCTTTCCTCTGCTTGAAATACTGTCACCAATGTAGCTTAGCACCCTTCGCTTTTCTAGACGTGGGTTCCCTCAAGAAGGACTTCCTGGTACCCCCTTTATATACAGCAGCTGATGCGCATCCCCTCCCAGAGCACTCGCAATAGTATCGTGTCACAGTGCCCGCTTTCAGGTGAGTTCCCACCTAGGCAATAAGCCTCAGGAGGTAAGAAGGTATTTCTCACCTTCACATTTGCAACCCAGCACAGAGCTTGGCACAGGCAGAGACTGCGAGTGCTTGCTGAATGCAGCTTATTTGAAGCTTTAAAAGGGTTTTCCCATTGGTGTGTGTGTGTGTCTGTGTGTGTGTAAGAGAGAGAAAGAGACAGATACAGAGGACAAAAGTGTGTGCTTTCATCTTCCCAACTTGATTTCATGTCTTGTGAGAATAGGAACAGTGTCTTCCAGTTTTATATCGTTCTCTTTCAAAGCCCCTTGCCTGCTGAAGGCACCAGAATAAATGGCCCTATTTTCAAGTCAGCATTGAATACACCCATGAGCGTGAACTGTACAGAAGAGAAAGGCAGTGAGGGGGTAGATGGCAACGGAGAAAAGTGCACATTTATTTAGTATTTGGATTTCACCAACTTGCTAAAGGATTTGAGATTCTAACACAATTAAACAATGTAAAGCTAGGCAATTAAGAATAATATTGGACTGAGACAACATAAAGGGAAGAGTTCACTTGAAATGAACTACTTACTTCAATTTGGGCACTTGATTTAGTAATGCTCCCTAGCAACTAAAACAAAATCAGAAACCATTCAGTACCATGGCTTATCAGTATTCATTTGCCTGCAAACAGTAGGAAACCTGGCTCACAGTGGTTTAAACATATAAGAGTTTATTCCTCTCACGGAGGTCTGAAGTGGCTGCCAACCTTGACTCAATGGCTGAATTGTGCCAGGGCCAGCCAGCATCTCTGCAAGACTCTTGGTCTTTTCCTCAGGCTTCTCACCTGTAATGGTTTCAGGATTGCTGCTGCTGTTCCAGACATCACATCCAGGTTTAAGGCATGAAGAAAGGGACACTTTAAAAACCATGTTTGCTGCTTATATCAGGAAAAGGAAAAGCCTTTATAGACTCCTTCCTACGTTTTATTGATTAGAACTATGGCAAACTGTCACTTCTAGCTGGAAGACAGTCTTAAAAGCATATGTCCTCCAAAAGTTTAGTTTGTTGTACACATGAAATTTATATTATGTTATAAACCAATGTTACCATAATGAAAAAAATAAAATAATAAAATTTTTAAAAATTTTATTGGGGTATTGTTGCTTTACAATATTGTGTTACTTTTTGCTATACAGCAAAGTGAATCAGCTATATGTATACATTTATCCCCTGCCTTTTTGGATTTCCTTCCCATTTAGGTCACCACAGAGCACTGAGTAGAGTTCCCTGTGCTATACAGTAGGTTCTCTTTAGTTATCTATTTTATACGTAGTAGTGTATATATGTCAATCCCAAGCTCCCAATTTATCCCACCCCTCTTTCCCCCCTTGGTGTCCATACGTTTGTTCTCTACGTCCATGTCCCTATTTCTGCTTCGCAGACCGGTTCATCTGTACCATTTTTCTAGATTCCACATATATGCATTAATATACGATATTTGTTTTTCTCTTTCTGACTTACTTCACTCTGTATGACAGTCTCTAGGTCCATCCAACCTCTCTGCAAATGGCACAATTTTGTTCCTTCTTATGGCTGAGTATTATTCCATTGTATATATGTACCACATCTTCTTTATCCATTCCTCTGTTGATGGACATTTACATTGCTTCCATGTCCTGCCTATTGTAAATAGTGCTGCAGTGAACATTGGGGTACATGTATCTTTGGGAATTATGGTTTTCTCTGGGTATATGCCCAGTAGTGGGATTGCTGGGTCATATGGTAGTTCTATTAGTTTTTTAAGGAACCGCTATACTATTCTCCATAGTGGCTGTATCAATTTACATTCCCACCAACAGTGTAGGAGTGTTCCCTTTTCTCCACACCCTCTCCACATTTATTGTTTGTATATTTTTTGAGGATGGCCATTCTGACCGGTGTGAGGTGATACCTCATTGTAGTTTTGATTTGCATTTCTCTAATAATTAGTGATGTTGAGCATCTTTTCATGTGCCTTTGGCCATCTGTAAGTCTTCTTTGGATAAATGTCTGTTTAGGTCTTCTGCGCATTTTTGGATTGGGTTGTTTGTTTCTTTAATTTTGAGCTGCATAAGCTTTTGGAGATTAATCTCTTGTCAGTTGCTTCATTTGCAAACATTTTCTCCCATTCTGAGGGTTTTCTTTTCATCTTGTCTATGGTTTCCTTTGCTGTGCAAAAGCTTTTAAGTTTAATTAGGTCCCGTTTGTTTATTTCTGTTTTTATTTTCATTATTCTAGGAGGTTGGTCAAAAAAAGCCCAGAGATAAACCCATACACCTGTGGTCACCTAATCAATGACAAAGGAGGCAAGACTATACAATGGAGAAAAGACAGCCTCTTCAATAAGTGGTGCTGAGAAAACTGGACAGCTACATGTAAAAGAATGAAATTAGAGCACTCCCTAATACCATACACAAAAATAAACTCAAAATGGATTAAAAACCTAAATGTAAGGCCGGACACTATAAAACTCTTAGAGGAAAACATAGGCAGAACACTCTTTGACAAAAATAATAAATTTTTTAGAGCACATCTGTCCTACTATGGCAGGACTCATTGCTATCCAGGTCAAAACTGGCATTCGTTTTGCAAGGAAGAAAAAAGCAGTATGTATTGGATAGGAAACTGACACTCGTAGTTTGTAGTTTTCATTGTCTGCCAGTAAATGTATAAACTCCAGCAGAAATTTGTCACACACTTCAATAATTATTTGTTGAATTAATAAACACATATTTGGTCCCCTAACTAAACTCTTCGGAAAAAACACAAACTTTATTTTTCTGCTTATAAAAGTAACTGAAAATTTTGGAAAATAAATTTATAAAATGTAAGGCAATAAGGATCTATAATCATGCCCTCTGGTGATGAGTATTTTATTTAAAATATTATTTTCCTGATCTTGAAGAAGGCAGTTATATATATTATTGTAGAATACTTAGAAATTACTCAGCACATAGCATATAATTATCTCCTACAGTTCTACCATCCATGAAACATAGATAAATTTTAGCCATTTTGATGAGAGAGAAAGAATAACATTTTCACAAAATTGAGATCATACTTAAAAAACAGGAAAAAATCGTAGCCATTTATCTTGACTAGAAATTCCTACACAGCATCATCTGTCATGGTTAGAAATTTGTGTACAAAATTTATTTAATCTCCTATTATTAGACATTAAGGTTGTTTATGTTCCATTATAAAGCACCCTAGGATTAATAATATTATAGTTACATTTGGGAGTATATTATCATTATTTCCTAGGGAAAAAAATCCTAGAAGTAGAATTCTGATGACAAATGTTGTAAACATTTTCAAGATTTTTGACACATACTGCCAAATTATGCTTCGTAATTTAGTAAATAAGAATCCCATTTTCCCTGCACCCTTGCCAACACCATATGTATAATCTACCTTGCAGTTGAAATCTACCTTGCAATTGAATAAGTTAAAAACTAATAAATTTATAGTTTTGCTTTTATTAGTTTTACTTTTATATACGTGATATACTTGTATGACTAAACATAGTCTAAAATGGCTTATTAAAATTATATGTGTTTTTGTCCATATTGCCTGTTTATATCCTTCATCTATTTTCCACTGACATATTTATATTTTTTGTATTGATTTATAAACGCTCTTTATTATGAATAGTAATTTTAATTATGAAATAAGAACAAGGATATAACTATTTGGTTTGGGACTCAATTTCGTTTATAGTAGTGTTTGATTCCTCCCTCTTTCATTTGCAACAAAGGCCGTTTGCAAACTTTTAAAGAAATATCCATGGGCAGTATATTTTCAAAGCCATTTCACATACCACAAAATCCTTCTGTTGGTTTCACGTATGTCCATGGATGACAACTCTCTGCATCTGTGATTCTTTATTAGCCTTCATTTCATCTCAAAACTCTTGGTTATTTCCTTACATGACTTCTGGAATTTCATGTTGTATACAATTCTTTGTTAACACCCTTTTAAACCTCCAATTCTAGCTGTTTTCTATTTGACTTCAAGAATTTGATGTTGTCCACAAGTGATCTAAAATTAGTCTAAGATTGTTCCTTTGTTACTAACTTTTCCCTCTTGTCTCCTGTTTTTCATTTAAAAATTTTTTTCATAAAGGAAAAACCTCTGGCCAGGTCATTTGTTAGCACTAACACTTCTCTTTCTTACTTTTTAAATTTAACTTCTTAGGGCATAGCGAGCATGTTCAATCTGAGTCTATGTATCTTTTTAGCACAAAAAATATTTCTTTAGCTGTGTCTTCATTACTCCATGTTTTATTCTTTAGGAGCATCAGTTGTTCTTTCAGGAACAACTTTTGGTTGGATTTTTACCATATTGTCCTCCATATCTATCATATTTGCCATCATTGTTTTCAGGTCTTTTTTTAAGCTGCATTCTTAGTTTCTTGTTTATTCTATCTCTGATTCAATTTTCTACAGTATTAATTCTGATCTTTATTCTTCCCAATGAGAATTCAGATATTTCTATTGCACTTACAGCTTTCTTTCAATTCTACCCTATTTCACCCAGTTATCTTTATTCTTTTTTTTTTTTTTTTTTTTTTTTTGCGGCACGCAGGCCTCTCACCGCTGCGGCCTATCGCGCTGCGGAGCACAGGCCCCGGACGCGCAGGCTCAGCGGCCATGGCCCACGGGCCCAGCCGCTCCGCGCGGCATGTGGGATCCTCCCAGACCGGGGCACGAACCCATGTCCCCTGCATCGGCAGGCAGACCCCCAACCACTGCGCCACCAGGGAAGCCCTCACCCAGTTATCTTTAATTCAGCTTGTTGTCTTTGGTTTTCATCCTGATTTTCTTTTTTTTGCCTTTTCTGCATCCTTATGTCTTTCTGTTCCTATTTCATGAAAGGCATGCCTACTTGCTGCCTGTTTTAGGAGCCAAATTCTTAAATATTTTTTCTTAGTTGTGACAATAATTATTTTTCTTATGTATTTTTAGATAATTACCTTATTCTGTAATATTTTTCAAAATCCTCATATATAGAATAGCTTTGCATACTCAGTTTTTCCAAACTGATAGAATATTTGATTGTACTTGGACCTTCTCACATTTCAGTGTTGATGATCGGTGGCAGATCCTCTTAGCTCCATTTCTAGTGTCTAGGTAATATTCAACTGGATTACTTCTGTTAGATTGATGCAATATCTTCTATTCTCAATATCTGGCTCTTTGACACCATGAATCTGAATGCCCTTGGGCCTTCAAAAGCCTTGCCCAGCCTTTTTCCCCAAAGATTTTTGGATGCCACAGTCCATGTAGCACCAATGGCTAGAGTGGGGAAAATTAGATGTTGAACCACCACTTACAGGACTGCTATGTATTTGACCATCACAGACATTTATCAAAGAAACTAAAGTGACAACCACTACTAGGGTCTTCAAACCAGATGGCCACAGAGGAGGTGACCTACTGCCAATGACGAATGCTTCATTTTAGGAAGAAATGGAATGGAGCTAAGCAGCAATGAGAGCTTCTCCTATGGATTTAAGTTTACAAGGCTAGTTAAATAATAGGTAATAATTTATACTCAGGAGCCAAATAAACCTGTATATTATCCTATGTATGTGAGATGGACGATTGCTGAAATTGACTGTGGTTTATATGGGATCTTTATTTGGTGGGAGAAATAGTAATTATATAACCTTGTTAAGTGATTCTTTAAGCTGAATTTGAATATGTTTACAATTGCTGGAAGTTCACAGCCTGGTTCATAGTAGATGTTCAATAACTATTTTTCAATGAGTGCCTGAATGAGTAGAGACCGTAACTTTGGAAAAATAAACCTAAAAGAGGTAGAGAGCTGAGGTGAGGTTGGGGCTACTCCCTTCTTCCTGTCCCCACAAGGTAGCATCTCTGAGCCATGGGGAGTAGGACACATGGCGCTGAGAAGGGCCCAGGTGAAAGGTGCAAGCTCCATGTTTATCTGCAGCATCATCTCCAGGGAGCAACTGTACCCAGCAGCCTCCAGTTGTCTCCACAATCTATTCAGTTCCTACAGACCATGTTCAGTTTGTTGTATCGCAGCAATTGATAAATTTTGCAGTAAACAAAGCCCCTAGTTTTCAAGGACAGTCACTTCAGTGCTTGGGATTTATATAATGAGAGATAAGTGTAGAGAAACTTTGATTATTATATGCCCAATTGCAAGGAACTGGAAAGCAGAATGCCTGGGTTCTAACCCTGCCTCAGACCCTGTCAGACCTTGAGAATATTTCTGAATCTTTCTGAGCTTCAGTTTCCATATCTGAAAAATGGAGAAATTGAACACGATCATCTCTAAAGGTGCTTTGGCTGTAACACCCTACAGTTCTCTTTTCAGAAAACACAGTTTCCTTTACTGGACACTAAGAAGGTTTGTTCTGTGAATGTGTCTCTCAGAACTTTATAGGTGTTTGTTTAGATGTAAACAGGAAAATTGCTTAGAATGCTCCTCTCCCCACTGTAGTTTGAGATTCAAAGGGTGCATTTTTTTCAGTATGTTCAGTTTTCAAAAGACACGCTGGAGGAAGGCAGCCAATTTCTGCCCACACAACCTCCAAGTGACGTCAATGGAAGCAGAGCACACAGATCTCTAGGCAAGCTTTGGCTCATTCTGTGAGGGTTTTTTTCTTTTTCTAAAGAACAACTGCAAAAATGATTTCTCTCAACTTAAATTACACAATTTGTTCTTCTTTGTGCCCTGAGTCAGCAATAGACATAATGTGGAAAATAAAGCAAGATCTCCTTTTTTACACATCAAGTAAAACAGGACTTAGTTGTGTGAAACACAGGATGTCTGAGACTCTTATATTCCTCTTGCCATACCTCCTCCTAAGTTTAATATAAAAGGCTGATAAATAATCATTAGATGGACAACTGGAAAAACACACCTAATTATTCTTATTTTGATCCTAGTTGTGATCACCAATCGTGCTATTGATTTTATTATACATCTTGGGTTTATGGCTTAGCTCTTGAAAATATTTTAAAGGACTTTCCTGGCAAGAAATTATAACTTGTGTTTTGTCCTCAGCTCAGCTTCACACAGTAAAGTCAAATAGATCTGGTAATTGCATTCTACGTAATACAAATAAGGCTATAAGAAAAAGAATAGTTAACACTCACGTGGCTCTTAACATGTTATAGGCACAGCCTGGCTCAATTCTCACAGTAACCCCGTAAGGTTGGTGGTGTTAGTCTCCTGATTTTTCTGACTAGGAAACTGAGGATCTGAGAAGTGAGGTCATTTGTCCACAGTCACACTGCTGAGCAAGTAGCATTCGGATTCCAAACCAGGCAGTCTGGCTTCAGAATCTAACCACTGTGCTATCCAGAGAGTAATTTGTTTATTTTTCCATTCAAAAATCATTTAATGGTACCTGACCATTCCAGATTCTGAGAACAGTCAGTTACTAGGTGATGTGGAATAGAGACATGGAAACAAAGTGAATAGATAGGGAAGGGAATTCAGATTTTGTTTGCATCTATACTGGACCAGACACTGTGCTAGACGACTCACATCTCTTTAATTTATATAAAAGCTGTATGAGCAAAGTTGTATTGGTGACATTTTATTGATAAAGAAACTGAGTTTTAGGGAGGTTGTCACTTGCTGAAGATCACAGAGCTGATAAAGGCTTGAATTTTAACCCAAGTGTGTGTTTCTACAACCTGCACTTTCTTCTCTACACACACTGCCCCCATGAGCATGAGTGAACAAAATACTTAGGAGTTCACTGTCTTGGCTAAAGCAGGGGGGCACGCACAAGTGCCTCCAATAGTTGGGAAGGTCTTAGAATTGTTTTAGAGATGCTGCTACCAAAAGGTATTTCTGTGTTTGAGAATGTCTGTTATTATATTCCACTGTAGTCTGCATGGCCCAAACAGTATTGGGAGGATTGCATACAAGTCTAGGTCCAAAGTGGTCCACGGACAAATTTTAACATAATTTTGATTAATAGTATCTATTTGATCTAAAAAAAGCATCATAACATTAAATTCCCTTTCAAAGCAATTGTGAGTGCATTCAGTATTTTGTATATATGCTCTGGTATTTTTAGATGAATTAATAGAAATTTTGAGTTAAATTGCAGTTTTCCATGAGTATGTGCAGAAATGGAAATCAGCATCCAGTATATGATGTCCTAGAACAACCATTCTATAAATATTAAAAGGTGAAATATATGAGAAATATTTAAGTACTTTAAGTTTTTCAAAATCAAAATGTAATATACATTTAAAGTTATTCTATTTTTCCTCTATTTGAATAGAACACTTTTCCTCAAAAATATTACCAATTAAATAAAAGGCAGTTTGGGTTTAAATTGTTCTCCTTTCAGAGTTGGTTCACATCACACCAAATGTCTTATTTATATTTAAATACCACAGGGAATGGGCAAGAAATTGTATGTTTAAACTGGACTTTTTCAAGACTTTTAAGGCCAGAATATCTGCTTTGCCAAAGACCAAATTATTGCAAAGTGGAGCAAGCACCTGATCTTGTGGTGAATTAGAATAAGTAAATACCTCCACCTGGAAATGGAAACAAATGTCCCTGAGACCCCAGACACCATCTATTAGCCTAGGGACAGCTGTTCCCTTGTTAGTGGTGGGGCTGGATTATACATATTGAGAGTGAGGGTCTCCCGGAGAACCTCTTTCCCTAATTCATAGCCCACATCCATTATGCATTTGATCTTGCAAATTTCATCACCTTCCAGGCCACCACAAGCTCTTGAAAACCCAGAAATACTTATAGACACCAAGTCACCTCGGTCAATACTTTACCCATGTTTGAATGGACATTCTGCTAAGAAATAACATTTCTAAACAACTTTTACCCAAAATGGGCTCAATAAACAGTCTTCCCAACTATATCATGGCCTTCCAACAATATATTAGCTGAGTGTAATATTACATCGAATGTTATGATGTAAAGTACCTTTGACATGTGAAGGAACATAGTATTCCCTTTAATCACAGCATCAGCACAACTTGAATGCAGTTTTTAACTTCTCTGTCCTTCCTGGGATATACAGGGATCTCTGAACAGGTCTGCATACACCCAAGATCAGAGATAAGCTGTTCCCGTTCATCTCGCATGAGTAACGCAATATATGACCCACTGCTGTTCATTAACCTCACAGAGTTCATTTACCTTCTGTGGATGCAAAGTTTATTTATCCTTTGTAAACCTGGGTTCTAGAACTTTCAGCTTCCTGCAAGTCCCATTCAGGGCTAGATTACGGGAACACGACCTGAGTAGTTTGCACAGGCCCCATACATGGTTTAACACTCAGAAGGGTTTAGCGCTCAGAAGGGCCCATACTTGGTTTAACAGTCTGTTGTGGGATCTAGAAATCCTTGAAGCCCCTTAATGAACAAGGGGGCTTTGCATTTTCATTTTGCTGTATTATCTGCAAATTATGTAGCTAGTCCTGGTCACATTGTAATGTTAATGTAGCAAGTACAAAAAGTTGATTTAAAGTATAAGAACTAAAATGAAAAGCTAACTGAAGTACCACTAACATATTTGAGAGTTTCCCCAAGTAGGATGGGCCCCATTTAGTAAATATACTTGGATTTTTTTTTCTATTTTTTAAACTGATCTAATTCTCTAATGTATTATGTGATACATGCACACATGTATATTGATGTATATATACAAGCTTTGTAAATTGAGCGGGAGGGAAGTGAGAAAAGAGAAAGACCAACCAGATTCCAAAATCTTTTAACTTACCTAAACTCTTAAAACATTCAGTACTGTCTCCTTTCAGGATAATCATTACATGACTTCTTCTCTTTCAGAGAATTTATAATCCTCTCTTATTTAGTTTTGGACTATTGTTGTTTATAAAAATATTGGAAATGTGCAATGTCACCAAAGTTGAGATTGCATATGGCCAGACAAACAGGGGCCTAAAGGCCTTCTTAGCCATCAGCGAGCACAGTCTTACCATGTTTCTCTTTCTTTCTCTGTGTGGGTGCAAGGGCGTGGGGAGTGGGCCGACATGACACTCAATGCACTGTGCAAAAGCCAGCATGAATCCCAGGCCTTCATGTGCAGAGAAAGGACTGATTGTGTGCCGAGCCGCTGGAATGCACGCCGGTCCCTTTCTGGAGCGGTGTTAGCGGACATCGTTTTGCTGGATCGTGCAAGGAGTGGCAGAACAAGGACAGAAAGCAAGCCTCCCTCTCTGTACTTCTGCGGCCCTGTAATTCTCCTCCTCTTCTTTGTTCAGATTATAAACAGGAATCCCATACATTCAGAATTCTTCAACCCAGTTTTCTCAATTGGATGCTGTTATTTCGAAAGTGCAGCCCTCCCTTTCTGGCTGCTTGGACGTAGACAGTTCAGTAAGTGTGCTCAGAATGACATGACAGAGGACCCAGCAGAACAGGGTCCTGTAGAGACTCAGGGGGCATTTCAGTCAGTCGTATGACGAAGCCTGAGGTGGGAGAGTAAAAAGCCCTGTAACAAATAACATTTTAGAGGACTTCTTGTACAGGATCGCAAGAGAAAAATTCAGAATTTTTTTCAAGGTATCTTAAAGTTTATCAAAAATATTCAAAATTCTTTACAAAACAGTAATCAAAATTTTTACTGTTGGTCTGCTTATAGATCCACTGGCTACAGTGTTACACTGTTGGAGAAATGCCAAGTTCTGCTTTTATCCTGATGCTTGGTATTTGGCCAACACTTGGTCAGTCTGGGTCTCAGTCCTCTGAACATTCAGCATGCTACACTCCCCCATCCTGCCACCAAAACTCAACTCCTGCCCACACAGTCTCCTCTGCTGAGAACTGACCTTATATATAAAACATTCCCTGAGAAAGAGGTTCCTTATATCTTCCCTATTTTGCTAGTTTTTGTTGGATTTTATTCTTCGGTTTAAGAGGGAGTTGAAGTTCTGGAGTATGTATCATTTTCTCTGTAAGCATATACTGCAAAAAACAGTATGAACATACTTACACAGTGTCCTCACATAATGAATCACACAAATATTTTCAATGACATGAATATTTACATTTCTTATTTTAACTTGGATTTTAACGAGGCTTTGTTTTGAATCCTCTAGGCTTTTCTCAGGATGTCATTTTGCCAATGTGGTTAATGAGGTGTCTCTAGAGCCCATGTGCGTTTTTAACTTCCACATTACAGTTGGTAGGGTAACCCAACTGAACCAGCTAAAATGACTCCTAATTGCCCATCCCACCTGCTCTTGCCAGCTCATGAAAAGCTTGGTAAGAGAAGAATGACTTGGTAAGTCAAGAGGCAAGTAACTGATGTAGCCTCACAGTTGGTGAACTTCTCATACCAGGAAATCTCTGCTGAAATCTTTGCCTAGTTTTGGTTTAACTCCTGCCTACAGCTTTGTGCTGCTTCCTGTGGGATTCTTGGAGACGCTGCCTGCACGTGCACAATTTAAGAGTCAGCCAATAACTTAAGAGGAATTTGTGCAGAGTTTTTAGGGTTCCTCCCATATGGCTTTTTCTTTTTTGGAGTTCCCTTCTATTTCCATCTCTTCTTGAAGCCCTAAACTCTGACCTCTTGTTTCCTTAAACCAGGAAAATTGTGCCTTTCCACTTGAACTTCTTCCCTGGCACCCCAAAGAAATATGGAGCCCCCTTCCTTCAAGGATCATTCTCATTCCATTTGCTGCTTGCTCTCATTGCTGTGCAGTGCCTTCAGTCAATCGTTTGCATTTTAACTAGGATTATCTAGCTATTATCAGAAGGAAGTTTTGTCCAATACGAGCTACTCTACCATGCTCAGGCCTGGAATTCCTGAATTACTATAATTAACAAGAGAGTATTCACAATATGCTGGCTAAAAAATTGAATATACAACATCAACTCCATTTCTATATACCCGGAAAAAAGCAGTTAGACAATGTAATTTAATTTACATTTATAATTTAATAGAAGGGTATAAAGCACCTAACAACACTACAGAAGATGTATAAGAATTTTACAGAGAAAATGATGAAATTTATTGAATAAACAGTTTTGGAAGGATTTAACTAAAAAGGTATGTGTCATGTTCTTAGATGAAAAAAATTAATTCCCCCATAGGGGAAACATGGGCAAAAGATTGAAAAGGCGTGTGACAGCAAAGGAAATAGAAAATGGCCCATAAACATTTGCAAAGATGCTCAATTGCACCAGAAATCAGGAAATGTAAAGTTAAGTTCATAGGAGATATTATTTTACACTTACCAAATCAGCAAAAATTTAAAAATCAGATAACGTCAAGTATTGTGGAGAAGCAAAAAGGCTCATCAGCTGCTCATAGGAATATATATTAGTTCAGTTTCCTTAGAAAATATTAAGTCATCATCTAGTTTACAAGCCAGCAATTTTATTCCTAAGTATTTACCTGGAGAAACTGTTACACATATGTGGGTGAAAATGTTCATAAGACTATCATTGCTAATAGTTAAAAAAAAAAAAAAAAAACTAGAAGCAACCCAAATGTCTATCAACAGCAGAAAGGATAAATATGTTGTAGCATGTTCACGCATTAGAGTACCATACCACAGTAAAAATGCAAAAAAATACAGCTGCAGCCATGGAGGAAGCTTGGAAATGTATATGTTTGGAAGAAGGAAGCACAAGTATTCAAACTGTTTGTTTCTGTTTGCATAAAGTTCAAGACCAAGCACCATGAAGTAACAGATTATTTGGGGGATATCTATATGGATGGGTCTAGTGCAGAAGAAAAGGGAGATAATTATAATACAGATTTTATAATGGGTGTTTCCTCTGGATGGATGGAAGGGAATGAGGGGGATATGAGTGTAGAAGAAAACAGAAGGGATCTCAAAAATGTGGTGCTGTGATGTTCTGTTTTCTGTGTTTACAGAGGGTACCTGGGTGCTTTATTACCATAGTCTTTAAATTGTGCATAAATATATAGACCCTCTTCTCTGCGTATATATATACAGATTTCACAATAATAGATGTTATTTTCCATATTTCTATTTTTATTTTATCTATATAATTTTTTTAAGTGCTCTCTGGAGTTGCTATGGAAAATGAAGTGTCTGGGCAACAAGGGCCAGTGGTAAGGTAGGGTACAGAGCCCAGGGCTGCTGGGGAGAACAATGTAAGGGTCAGCATCTAAAAGCCTGCAGCTGCAGCATTGGAATCCTCAACAAACATGCAGATGTGATCTTGGGAGTGGTTCTAGGATGAGTAGACCACATCTAGCACTCTGTCCTACTTACATATACCAGAAGCTACCAGTTACCACAGTAGTAACATACTTAACTGCTTACATAAGCCAGAGTGAGTTCCTGTTGCTTGCGACCGGAATCCCTGATTGACGTATTGCTTTTGAGGTGTCTGTGAAACGGGTGAGGATGTTCAATATCGCCATTAGAAATACAAGCTTGAAATTTAGGAATGATGTCTGAGCTTGACACATAGATGTTATCAATATGCAGTCGAAACTAAGACTACAGATGAGTTCACACCAGGGAGTGTGAAGCATAAATTCCAAAGAGGACTCACTGCAACATCCAGCATGCGTCCAACTTCTCATCTGCCAGTACCTTGTGCTGAGATGACATTGGGGCAGTCTTGGTATCCACGTGTCCCACTCCTCTACAAACCAAGATCACAGTCACTACTTTAGGAATATAGGTACCACCTATGGATACACTCAAATCCTCACTAACTGTATTTTTAATCTTTCTTTGATTACATGATTGCTACACAGCCAAGGATATTATTTTATGATCTAAAGAAAATTTCTCTAAGAGTGACCACATAGTGTTAAAACATATCAGAGTATTACGCTGCGTAATTAACCTACATTCTTGTGTCAGAAGCATGACTAAGAAAGAGTTAAAAAATAAGTTACTAACTAATAAGTTAGTATATAATTACATAATAGTAATTATATAGTTGATAGCACAAGGTTCTACCAGGCCTATAGTTGATAGCACAAGGTTCTACACCCCTTATGTAACCCACACCAGATCAAGGTATAAACCACGGCCAACCCACCAGAAATCCCTCGTACCCTTGTCAGTCTCCCACCACCACACAAACCACTGTTGTGAATTGTTTCCACCATAGATTATTTTTGCCTATTGTAGAACTTCATATATATGGAATTAGGCAGAGTATACTTTTTTATGGCCAGCTCCTTTTTTTCTTTACACACACACACACACACTGTATTTTATTTTTACAAGAGATAAATAGACTGACACCAAGCATTGTAAATGGATGACCACAACAAAATAAAGAGTACAGAAGGAAAAATATTTGAAATGTTAGAATAATAGAAAAAAGCAAAAACGTTTGACTATGAAAAAGGATTCAGTAATTACAGTGAACACCTCATTAAACATAGTCTTTATTTGCAAGAAGGCTGGAGAGCTCTAATTAAGTCGTAAGTTGTCCCTATGAGTAATTGACTGTGGCAGGAAAATTCCAGGTGGTCTATTAAATCTCCATACCCACAGCTGTTCAGGGGAAAATATAAGCAAACCCAACATGTGCTCTGATTTTAGATGGGTAGTGAATTTTTCTCCTATTGGATGGTCTCGTCCACCACAGGTCATACACATCGAGTTGGAATTAAGAAAAGGAAAATATTTCATGAATAATTTTATATTAATTCTATGTTGAAATGATAATTTTTTGACTGCTAGAAAAATTTGGCTACTAGAAAATTTTAAATTTCATATGTGGCTTATATTTGTAGTTTGCATATATTTATGTTAAACGGCCTTTTGGATTTGTGGGCTGAAAGCACACGTGGAAGTATTTTTAAAAAGAAGTCAGAGTCTTAGAGCTATAGAATTTCCAACTAGAAGAGACTTTCAAAAGTGAATGATGTAAAAGTTCTTATATGTTCTCACCTTAGCCCCCATTTTCCACCATACACACTCACACAAATTTCCACGCATCTATGAGCAGTCCCAATGAAGAACTGATATAAAAGAGTTTGACATTATTGGGAAGAATCTCCTACCTAGTGTTTCTAAGTGTTCTATGAGACATAAGTTGGAGACTTAGAAGAAGAGCATAACTGAAAGAAGAAATTGAGAGGACAGGCAAGCGAGATCATTGAGGGAAAATAGGAGGGAAGGTAGAAGGGCATTCTGGATGAGAAAAATAAATTGAGCAAAAGCTGAAAGAAAAACATAATCTTGGGTCTTTAGGAGGAATAGTGACAAATGTGCTATTGATAACAACAATTAATATTTTTAAATAGCTTTTAGATTACAAAGATTTCGTCTCAGGCATTGTTTTATTTCATCATCATAGAAATCTGTTTTTATTATTCCCATTTTACAGATAAGAAATTGAGGCCCAAATTTAAGAGTTACCTAAGATCAAAGTCAGTTAATGGTGGGTCCAGAACTTGGGAGACCAATGGTCCAATTTGCCCAGGACTGGGTTTTCCCAGCACACCAGAGCTTCAGTGCTAGAAGAAGGAATGTTCAAGGCAAACCAGGGCGGCTGGTCACCCTCCATTGAACCTATATCTTCTGACTCTTAAGTCCCATTCTCTTTGCATTACTAATAATTACAAATATTTATTGAATATTTTCTGTGTGCCACAAACTCTATAGTAAGGACCTCACATAATTATCTTTTAAATCTGCAAAACAATCTCATAAGTTTACCTAATTTTTCTCTCCAAAAAACCTGGACAAAAAAATAATCAAGTCTCCCAGGTCATTGGCAACTTACCCAGTCACACAGCTGATAAGTGCCTGGATTCACACTTGATTCAAACTCAGGCCATCCCAGTGCAGGGCCAGCACTGCTACCCACCACGCAAGCTGCCGTCTCATACACTGGTACAGGACCACAGTCCCCACTGGGCCTTCTGCCTCATCCATTTATTGTTCTGTCATGTTAGTATGAAAACCCAGCTTAACTGGAATTCATAGGTTTCATCTCCAGCACCCAGCTTCTACTGCAGCTACTCTTTACTGCATGAAACATTCCCCCTGGCTTTTATCCTGCCGGTCTCCATTTGAAATAACCTCTCTTATTGAAATCCTGCCGATGCCTGTCCTACCTTCTAGTAGGTGTTCTGATTCAAAAGGAGTTCTTCGAAGGTACATAAAAAAAAAAGTACCCTTTCTCATTTGACATGTACCAGAAAGAGTCGCCACACAACTTGTTTTTAAAATTATAAGCAATTATGCTTGCTTTAATAAAAGCCTACTTTTTGTTATCCTCTCTGATATAGTTTGCTTTTTAAAATAAATGTGCCTTGAAGGAATATGCATTATTCACAGAACAGAACTTCTTGGTACCATTTGAGGTATGAAAACAGATATGTAAGCTTACTCCATGTTCCTGTTATCATTATGTGAATGACAAGGTTTCTTAAAACTATAAATTCCCGGATGACAGTGTCTGTGTCACTTTCTTTTCTCTGTAACCCATTCATCACTGGCACAGTGATTAACATAAAGTTTTCCAGAAATGCAGAATTGAGTGGACAATAGTGTTCACCAGAGATCTTGCTGGCCCATGGCTGAGGCCAGAGGATTTATTTGATTCCCTTATTACCTATGGCTTTAAGCCCTGTCGCTTCTTTCTCCTCACACCTCAGTCTTCCATAGTTGCATATTCTAAGCAGTGTTGCCATGTAGTTGCCACTTCAGAGGGAAAAAATACTTACGTTGAATATTCAAATTGTTCACCTTTTTATTGAGGTATAATTACATCCACTAAAATTCACCCTTTTGAATTCATTGAGTTTGAAAACTGTACACAACTGCATATAGAACACAATCAAAATATACATTTCCATCACTCCAAAAAATTCCCTGTGCTCCCTTATTGTCAATCCCATTCATCACTCTGAGCCCCTGGTACCAGCGATCTGCTTTCTGTCCCTATCGATCTGCTTTTCTGAGACATGGAATCATGCAGTGGGTAGCCTTTTGAACTGATTTCTTTCATTCTGTATAATGTTTTTAAGATCCATCCCTATTGTTGCGTCTCTCAGCATTTACTTCTTTTTAGTGCTGGATGTGTATGGATATACCAAAATTTAATCATCCATTCCCCAGGTGATGGACATTTGGAATTTTGTCTGTTATAAATAAAACTGCAGTGAACAGGTCTTGGCGTCGATGTATGTTTTCCCTTCTCTTGAAAAAATACCTAGGAATGGTCCTAGGGTGGGTGTATGTTTACCTTTATAAGAAGCGGCCAAACCATCTTCCAAAGTCGCTATAACACTTTGCATTCCCAGCAGCAGTATGGGCAAATTCCAGGTTCTCCACATCCTTGCCAATACTCGGCATCTGTCTTTTGAATTTTAACCATTGTTGTAGACGTGTCTGGTAGGTGTATTTCATTGTGGTTTTAATTTGCATTCCCTTGGAAATGTCACTAATAGGTCTCTTTTTTGGGCATAATTTGTATACAGTACAATGGTCTCACATGATACAGTTGGGTGAGTTGACAAATGCACACCCCTTATGTAACCCACACCAGATCAAGGTATAAACCACGGCCAACCCACCAGAAATCCCTCGTACCCTTGTCAGTCTCCCACCACCACACAAACCACTGTTGTGAATTGTTTCCACCATAGATTATTTTTGCCTATTGTAGAACTTCATATATATGGAATTAGGCAGAGTATACTTTTTTATGGCCAGCTCCTTTTTTTCTTTTCACACACACACACACACACACACACACACACACACACACACACACTGTATTTTATTTTTACAAGAGATAAATAGACTGACACCAAGCATTGTAAATGGATGACCACAACAAAAGCAACAATGATTGCAATTACCAAACACGAAACACACTCATACTAGGTCATAATATTGATACATTATGTTGTGTTTCCCACTTAGTCAGTCCAGTAATGCTCCACTGTAACAGCTCCTTTACTTTGCCGTGAAAATTGATTTGTATATTTTTTGCCTCTGAGTCCTTGTGGGATTTTTATTATTATTACTCAAACAGAAAGTCACAAAAATTATAATCATCCTCATCAGTTCACTCAGTGCCATGTAATTAATTTTTTTTCATCTTGATCTTTTGTTAGCACTTTTATGAGTTCATCAGTTTTCCATTAGAGTTCTGAAAAGGCTTATTCATTCAGTTCAGCAGTATAGTCAGTTACCAGAAACCTATACTTGTCAGTCTTTTCCATGAATTCCTTGAAGATGAAACCCTTTTATAGGAACATATTTGCAAGAGCATCAGAGTATACCCAGAACTATCTGTAAATGACAAAAGACTTAAAAATGACCACGGTTAAAGATTTGATGAAAGTTCATAATAATGCAATTGACAAGGAAATTTAGTTATTTCTGAGATATAAATTTTAAAGTAATAACTAGAATTATGACATAACATTATACCAGAACATATAAGATTTTTAGAAATTTCATGTAATGTCTAAAACATTTATATTAACATATTTCCATACAAATAACCCAAAGAAAGTTTAGTATTAGTTGTTTTTTCTGTTTGTTTGTTTGTTTATACAGCAGGTTCTTATTAGTCATCAATTTTATACACATCAGTGTATACATGTCAATCTCAGTCTCCCAATTCAGCACAGCACCATCCCCACCCCACCGTGGTTTTCCCCCCTTAGTGTCCATATGTTTGTTCTCTACATCTGTGTCTGAAATTCTGCCCTGCAAACTGGCTCATCTGTACCATTTTGCTAGGTTCCACATACATGCGTTAATATAAGATATTTGTTTTTCTCTTTCTGACTTACTTCACTCTGTATGACAGTCTCTAGATCCGTCCATGTCTCAACAAATGACTCACTTTTGTTCCTTTTTATGGCTGAGTAATATTCCATTGTATATATATACCACAACATCTTTATCCATTCATCCGTCGATGGGCATTTAGGTTGCTTCCGTGACCTGGCTATTGTAAATAGTGCTGCAATGAACATTGGGGTGCATGTGTCTTTTTGAATTATGGTTTTCTCTGGGTATATGCCCAGTAGTGGGATTGCTGGATCATATGGTAATTCTATTTTTAGTTTTTTAAGGAACTTCCATACTGTTCTCCATAGTGGCTGTATCAATTTACATTCCCACCAACAGTGCAAGAGGGTTCCTTTTCTCCACACACTCTCCAGCATTTGTTGTTTGTAGATTTTCTGATGATGCCCATTCTAACTGGTGTGAGATGATACCTCATTGTAGTTTTGATTTACATTTCTCTAATAATTAGTGATGTTCAGCAGCTTTTCATGTGCTTCTTGGCCATCTGTATGTCTTCTTTGGAGAAATGTCTATTTAGGTCTTCTGCCCATTTTTGGATTGGGTTGTTTGTTTCTTTAATATTGAGCTGCATGAGCTGTTTATTTTATTTTGTTTGTTTATTTTTTGAGCTGTTTATATATTTTGGACATTAATCCTTTGTCCATTGATTCGTTTGCAAATATTTTCTCCCATTCTGAGGGTTGTCTTTTCATCTTGTTTGTGGTTTCCTTTGCTGTGCAAAAGCTTTGAACTTTCATTAGGTCCCATTTGTTTATTTTTGTTTTTATTTCCATGTCTCTAGGAGACGGGTCAAAAAGGATCTTGCTGTGATTTATGTCATAAAGTGTTCTGCCTATGTTTTCCTCTAAGAGTTTGATGGTGTCTGGCCTTACATTCTGTTTCGAGTTTATTTTTGTGTATGGTGTTAGGGAGAGTTCTAATTTCATTCTTTGACATGTAGCTGTCCAGTTTTCCCAGCATCACTTATTGAAGAGACTGTCTTTTCTCCATTGTATATCTTTGCCTCCTTTGTCATAGATTACTTGACCAGATGTGCATGGGTTTATCTCTGGGCTTTATATCTTGTTCCATTGATCTGTGTTTCTGTTTTTGTGCCAGTACCATATTGTCTTGATTACTGTAGCTTTGTAGTATAGTCTGAAGTCAGGGAGTCTGATTCCTCCAGCTCCTTTTTTTTTCCCTCAAGACTGCTTTGGCTGTTCGGGGTCTTTTGTGTCTCCATACAAATTTTAAGATGATTTGTTCTAGTTCTGTAAAAAATGCCATTGGTAATTTGATAGGGATTGCATTGAATCTGTAGATTACTTTGGGTCGTATAGTCATTTTCACAATATTGAGTCTTCCAATCCAAGAACATGGTATATCTCTCCATCTGTTGGTATCATCTTTAATTTCTTTCATCAGTGTCTTATAGTTTTCTGCATACAGGTCTTTTGTCTCCTTAGGTAGGTTTATTCCTAGGTATTTTATTCTTTTTGTTGCAATGGTAAATGGGAGTGTTTCCATAATTTCTCTTTCAGATTTTTCATCATTAGTGTATAGGAATGCAAGAGATTTCTATGCATTAATTTGGTATCCTGCAACTTTTCCCAATTCATTGATTAGCTCTAGTAGTTTTCTGCTGGCATTTTTAGGATTCTCTATGTATAGTATCATGTCATCTGCAAACAGTGGCAGTTTTACTTCTTCTTTTCCAATTTGTATTCCTTTTATTTCTTTTTCTTCTCTGCCATGGCTAGGACTTCCAAAACTATGTTAAATAATAGGGGTAGGAGTGGACATCCTTGTCTCCTTCCTGATCTTAGAGGAAATGGTTTCAGTTTTTCACCATTGAGAATGATGTTTGCTGTGGGTTTGTCATATATGGCCTTTATTATGTTGAAGTAGGTTCCCTCTGTGCCCACTTTCTGGAGAGTTTTTATCATAAATGGGTGTTGAATTTTATCAAAACCTTTTTCTGCATCTATTGAGATGATCATATGTTTTTTCTCCTTCAGTTTGTTAATATGGTGTATCACATTTATTGATTTGTGTATAATGAAGAATCCTTGCATCCCAGGGATAAATCCCACTTGATTGTGGTGTATGATCCTTTCAAGGTGCTGTTGGATTCTGTTTGCTAGTATTTTGTTGAGGATTTTTGCATCTATATTCATCAGTGGTATTGGTCTGTAATTTTCCTTTTTTGTAGTATCTTTGTCTGGTTTTGGTATCAGGGTGATGGTGGCCTCAAAGAATGAATTTGGGAGTGTTCCTCCCTCTGCAGTTTTTTGAAAGAGTTTGAGAAGGATGTGTGTTAGCTCTTCTCTGAATTTTTGATATAATTCACCTGTGAAGCCATCTGGTCCTGCACTTTTGTTTGTTGGAAGATTTTTAATCACAGGTTCAATTTCATTACTTGTGATTGGTCTGTTCATATTTTCTGTTTCTTCCTGGTTCAGTCTTGGAAGGTTATACCTTTCTAAGAATTTGTCCATTTCTTCCAGGTTGTCCATTTTATTAGCATAGAGTTGCTTGTAGTAGTCTCTTAGGATGCTTTGTATTTCTGTGGTGTCTGTTGTAACTTCTCCTTTTTCATTTCTAATTTTATTGATTTGAGTCCTCTCCCTCTTTTTCTTGATGACTCTTGCTAATGGTTTATCAATTTTGTTTATCTTCTCAAACAACCAGCTTTTAATTTCATTGATCTTTGCTATTGTTTTCTTTGTTTCTATTTCATTTATTTCTGCTCTGACCTTTATGATTTCTTTCCTTCTGCTAACTTTGGGTTTTGTTTGTTCTTCTTTCTTTAGTTCCTTTAGGTGAAAGGTTAGATTGTTTACTTGCGATTTTTCTTGTTTCTTGAGGTAGGCTTGTATAGCTATAAACTTCCCTCTTAGAACTGCTTTTGCTGTATCCCATAGGTTTTGGATTGTCGTGTTTTCATTGTCATTTGTCTGTAGGTATTTTTTGATTTCCTCTTTGATTTCTTCAGTGATCTCTTGGTTATTTAGTAACGTATTGTTTAGCTTCCATGTGTTTGTGTTTTACGTTTTTCTCCCTGTAATTGATTTCTAATCTCATAGTGTTGTGGTCAGAAAAGATGCTTGATATGATTCCAATTTTCTTAAATTTACTGAGCTTGATTTGTGACCCAAGATGTGATCTATCCTGGAGAATGTTCCGTGCGCACTTGAGAAGAGAGTGTAATCTGCTGTTTTTGGATGGAATGTCCTAAAATATCAATTAAATCTCTCTGGTCTATGTGTCATTTAAATCTTCTGTTTCCTTATTTATTTTCATTTTGGATGATCTGTCCATTGGTGTAAGTGAGGTGTTAAAGTGCCCCACTATCATTGTGTTACTGTCAGTTTCCTCTTTTAGAGCTGTTAGCCGTTGCCTTATATATTGAGGTGCTCCTATGTTGGGTGCATATATATTTATAATTGTTATATCTTCTTGGATTGATCCCTTGATCATTATGTAGTGTCCTTTCTTGTCTCTTGTAACATTCTTTATTTTAAAGTCTATTTTATCTGATATGAGTATAGCTACTCCAGCTTTCTTTTGATTTCCATTTGCATGGAATATCTTTTTCCATCCCCTCACTTTCAGTCTGTATGTGTCCCTAGGTCTGAAGTGAGTCTCTTGCAGACAGCATATATATGGGTCTGGTTTTTTTAATCCATTCAGCAAGCCTGTGTCTTTTGGTTGGAGCATTTAATCCATTCACGTTTAAGGTAATTATCAATATGTATGTTCCTATGACCATTATCTTAATTGTTTTGGGTTTGTTTTTGTAGGTCCTTTTCTCCTCTTGTGTTTCCCACTTAGAGAAGTTCCTTTAGCATTCGTTGTAGAGCTGGTTTGGTGGTGCTGAATTCTCTTAGCTTTTGCTTGTCTGTAAAGCTTTTGCTTTCTCCATCAAATTTGAATGAGATCCTTGCCTGGTAGAGTAATCTTGGTTGTAGGTTCTTCCCTTTCATCACTTTAAGTATATCATGCCACTCCCTTCTGGCTTGTAGAGTTTCTGCTGAGAAATCAGCTGTTAACCTTATGGGAGTTCCCTTGTATGCTATTTGTCGTTTTTCCCTTTCTGCTTTCAATAATATTTCTTTGTCTTTAATTTTTGCCAATTTGATTACTGTGTGTCTCGGCGTGTTTCTCCTTGGGTTTATCATGTATGGGACTCGCTGCTCTCCCTGGACTTGGGTGGCTATTTCCTTTCCCATGTTAGGGAAGTTTTCCACTGTAGTCTCTTCAAATATTTTCTCTGGTCCTTTCTCTCTCTCTTCTCCTTCTGGGACCCATATAATGTGAATGTTGTTGCATTTAATGTTGTCCCAGAGGTCTCTTAGGCTGTCTTCATTTCTTTTCATTCTTTTTTCTTTATTCTGTTCTGCAGCAGTGAATTCCACCATTCTGTCTTCCAGGTCACTTATCCATTCTTCTGCCTCAGTTATTCTGCTATTGATTCCTTCTAGTGTAGTTATCATTTCAGTTATTGTATTGTTCATCTCTGTTTGTTTGTTCTTTAATTTTTTAGGTCTTTGTTAAACGTTTCTTGCGTCTTCTCGATCTTTGCCTCCATTCTTTTTCCGAGGTCCTGGATCATCTTCACTACCATTTTTCTGAATTCTTTTTCTGGAAGGTTGCCTATCTCCACTTCATTTAGTTGTTTTTTCTGGGGTTTTGTCTTGTTCCTTCATCTGGTATATAGCCCTCTGCCTTTTCATCTTGTCTGTCTTTCTGTGAATGTCGTTTTTGTTCCACAGACTGCAGAATTGTAGTTCTTCTTGCTTCTGCTGTCTGACCTCTGGTGGATGAGGCTATCTAAGAGGCTTGATGGGAGGGACTGGTGGTGGGTAGAGCTGACTGTTGCTCTTGTGGGCAGAGCTCAGTAACATTTTAATCCACTTGACTGTTGATGGGTGTTGCTGGGTTCCCTCCCTGTTGGTTGTTTGGCCTGAGGCAACGCAACACTGGAGCCTACCTGGGCTCTTTGGTGGGGCTAATGACAGACTCTGGGAGGGTTCACACCAAGGAGTACTTCCCAGAACTTCTGCTTCCAGTGTCCTTGTCCCCACGGTATAATAGAGCCACCCCCCGCCTCTGCAGGAGACTCTCCAACACTAGCAGGTAGTTCTGGTTCCGTCTACCCTGGGGTCACTGCTCCTTCCCCTGGGTCCCGATGCTCACACTATTTTGTGTGTGCCCTCCAAGAGTGGAGTCTCTGTTTCCCCCAGTCCTGTCAAAGTCCTGCAGTCAATTCCCACTAGCTTTCAAAGTCTGATTCTCTAGGAGTTCCTCCTCGCATTGCCGGACCCCCAGGCTGGGAAGCCTGACGTGGGGCTCAGAACCTTCACTCCAGTGGGTGGACTTCTGGGGTATAAGTGTTCGCCAGTCTGTGAGTCACCCACCCACCACTTACGGGATTTGATTTTACTGTGATTGCGCCCCTCGTACCTTCTCATTGTGGCTTCTCCTTTGTTTTTGGATGTGGGGTGTCTTTTTTGGTGAGTTCCAGTGTCTTCCTGTTGATGATTGTTCAGCAGCTAGTTGTGATTCTGGTGTTCTCGCAAGAGGGAGTGAGAGCACGTCCTTCTACTCTGCCATCTTGGTTCCTCCTCCAGAGGCCATCAATGGCCAGCTTCTTTCACCCAGCCTGATGTGTTCAGAAGGTCATCCAAGTTGCAACGAGTATCTGTTGGACATTTCCTCTTATTGCTGACTAGCATTCCTTCATACAGATAAATTACAATTTGTTTATCCATTCTCTTGTTGGTAGACATTTTAGTTGTTCCCTGGTTTTGTCTACTATGACTAAAACGCTTACAGAAATTTTTGTTCAAGCATTTTTGTGAAGACACATTTTTATTTCTCTTGAACAAATAGCTAGCAGTGGAATTACTGGGTCATAGAGTAGGTACGTGTTTACCTTTAGAAGACATTGCCAATCTGTTTTCCAAAGTGGCTTTCCCACTTTGCATTTCCACCCACAAAGTATAAGTTTCAGTTGTTCCACATCCTTGCCAAATTGTTTTCCTTTTTTTTTTTTTTAAAGTTTAGCCCTTCTAATGGGTGTGTGGTGATATCTCGTTGTGGTGGTACTGCATTTCCCTGATGACTAATCCTGTGCTATTTGCCCGTTTGTATATTCTCCTTGATGAAGTATCTGCTCAGGTATTTTGTCTTTTTTTATTGGGTTATCTGTTTATTGCTGAACTGTAATTCATTGACTGAGTTGTAGTTGTTTTTTTTACATATTTTTGTATAGAATTCCTTTGTCAGATATATGTTTCTCTCTGTGTGTGTGGCTTGGAAAAGCATAATAAAATATAAGTAAATATAATGTAATGTAATATATGATATATTAATAATATAATATATATTACTTGTATATCTACATAATGTATTTATAAGATATAAATGTAATTTATAATATACATTAATAGATATATTTTATAAAATACAAATATATGTTTCATGAGCAAATGTTTCAATTTGATGAAGTCTAATTTATCAAAAATGTTTTTAAGTTAGTCTTTTCAATATTCTATGTAAGAAATCTTTGCCTACGCCAAGGTTGCAAAGATATTCTATGTTTTCTTCCAGAAACTTTGTAGTTTTCACTTTTACATTAGGTCTGAGATACATAAAATTATTTTGTGTGTATGTATGGTAGAGCAATACTACACTATCGTGATTATTGAAGCTTTATAGTAAAAGTTAAAATCAAATATCCCCCAACATTTTTCTTTTTCAAGATTGTTTTTGCAATTCTAGAACCTTTGCATTTTCTTTTTTATTTTTAAATATGATTTTATTTAATTTAATCCTTTACATACTGTTTGGGCCTTGCTATTTCCTCTTACCAAGTGTCATAGCTATCTTTCATGTCATCTTTTTTTTTTAACATCTTTATTGGAGTATAATTGCTCTACAATGGTGTGTTACTTTCTGCTTTATAACAAAGTGAATCAGCCACACATATACATATATCCCCATATCCCCTCCCTCATGCGTCTCCCTTCCACCCTCCCTATCCCACCCCTCTAAGTGGTCACAAAGCACTGAGCTGATCTTCCTGTTCTATGTGGCTGCTTCCGACTAGCTATCTGTTTTACAGATATATATGTCCATGCCACTCTGTCACTTCGTCCCAGCTTACCCTTCCCCCTTCTCCTGTCCTCAAGTCCATTTTCTACGTCTGCATCTTTATTCCTGTCCTGCTCCTAGGTTCTTCAGAACCATTTTTTTAAATTTTATTTTTAGATTTCATATATATGTGTTAGCATACAGTATTTGTTTTACTCCTTCTAATTTACTTCACTCTGTATGACAGACTCTAGGTCAATCCACCTCACTACAAATAACTCAATTTCGTTTCTTTTTATGGCTGAGTAATATTCCATTGTATATATGTGCCACATCTTCTTTATCCATTCATCTATCAATGGACACTTAGGTTGCTTCCATGTTCTGGCTATTGTAAATAAAGCTGCAATGAACGTTGTGGTACATGATTCTTTTTGAATTATGGTTTTCGCAAGGTATATGCCCAGCAGTGGGATTGCTGGGTCATATGGTACTTCTATTTTTAGTTTTTTAAGGAACCTCCATACTGTTCTCCATAGTGGCTGTATCAATTTACATTCCCACCAACAGGGCAAGAGGGTTCCCTTTTCTCCACACCCTCTCCACATTTATTGTTTGTAGATTTTTTGATGAGGGCCATTTTGACTGGTGTGAAGTGATACCTCCTTGTAGTTTTGATTTGCATTTCTCTAATGATTAGTGATATTGACCATCCTTTCACGTGTTTCTTGGTGATCTGTACATGTTCTTTGGAGAAATGTCTATTTAGGTCTTTGCCCATTTTGGGATTGGGTTGTTCGTTTTTTTTGAAATTGAGCTGCATGAGCTGCTTGTAAATTTGGAGATTAATCCTTTGCCAGTTTATTCGTTTGCAAATATTTTCTCCCATTCTGAGGGTTGTCTTTTCATCTTGTTTATGGTTTCCTTTGCTGTGCAAAAGCTTTTAAGTTTCATTAGGTCCCATTTGTTTATTTTTCTTTTTATTTCCTGTTCTCTAGGAAGTGGGTCAAAAAGGATCTTGCTGTGATTTCTATCATAGAGCATTCTGCCTATGTTTTCCTCTAAGAGTTTTATAGTGTCTGCCCTTCCATTAGGTCTTTAATCCATTTTGAGTTTATTTTTGTGTATGGTGTTAGGTAGTGTTCTAATTTCATTCTTTTACATGTAGCTGTCCAGTTTTTCCTCTTGTTGAAGAGGCTGTCTTTTCTACATTGTATATTCTTGCCTCTTTTATCAAAGATAAGGTGACCATATGTGCATGGGTTTATCTCTGGGCTTTCTATCCTGTTCCATTGATCTATATTTCTGTTTTTCTGCCAGTACCATATTGTCTTGATTACTGTAGCTTTGTAGTATAGTCTGAAGTCTGGGAGCCTATTCCTCCAGCTCCGTTTTTCTTTGTCAAGATTGCTTTGGCTCTTCGGGGTCTTTTGTGTTTCAATACAAACTGCGAAATTTTTTGTTCTAGTTCTGTAAAAAATGCCACTGGTAGTTTGATAGGGATTGCATTGAATCTGTAGATTGCTTTGGGTATTATAGTCATTTCACAATGTTGTTTCTTCCAATCAAAGAACATGGTTTATCTCTCCGTCTGTTTTGTAACATCATTAATTTCTTTCATTAGTGTCTTATAGTTTTCTGCATACAGGTGTTTTGTCTCCTTAGGTAGGTTTATTCCTAGGTATTTTATTCTTTTTGTTGCAATGGTAAATGGCAGTGTTTCCTTAATTTCCCTTTCAGAGTTTTCAGCATTAGTGTATAGGAATGCAAGCGATTTCTGTGCATTAATTTTGTATCCTGCTACTTTACCCAATTCATTGATTAGCTCAAGTAGTTTTCTGGTAGCATCTTTAGGATTGTCTATGTATAGTATCATGTCATCTGCAAACAGTGACAGCTTTACTTCTTCTTTTCCAATTTAGATTCCTTTTATTTCTTTTTCTACTCTGATTGCTGTGGCTAGGACTTCCAAAACTATGTTGAGTAATAGTGATGAGTGTGGACAACCTGATCTTGGTCCTGATCTTAGAGGAAATGTTTTCAGTTTTTCACCATTGAGAATGATGTTGGCTGTGGGTTTGTCATATGTGGCCTTTATTTTGTTGAGGTAAGTTCCCTCTATGCCTACATTCTGCAGGGTTTTTATCATAAATAGGTGTTGAATTTTGTCAAAAACCTTTTCTGCATCTATTGAGATGATCATATGGTTTTTCTCCTTCAATTTGTTAATACGGTGTATCACATTGATTTGCATATAGTGAAGAATCCGTGCATCCCTGGGATAAACCCCACTTGATCATGGTGTGTGATCCTTTTAATGTGCTGTTGGATTCTATTTGCTAGTATTTTGTTGAGGATTTTTGCATCTATGTTCCTCAGTGATGTTGGCCTGTAGTTTTCTTTGTTTGTGACATCTTTGTCTGTTTTTGGTATCAGGGTGATGGGCCGCGTAGAATGAGTTTGGGAGTGTTCCTCCCTCTGCTATATTTTGGAAGAGTTTGAGAAGGATAGGTGTTAGTCCTTCTCTAAATGTTTGATAGAATTCGCCTGGGAAGCCATCTGGTCCTGGGCTTTTGTTTGTTGGAAGATTTTTAATCACAGTCTCAATTTCAGTGCTTGTGGTTGGTCTGATCCTTTGCATTTTCATATATGTTTTAGAATTAACTTTTAAAGTTTACAAAAGTCTGCAGGGAATTTTTGAACTTTTTTTTCTTTTTGTGCTTCAATTTTGTGTAGTTTTAATTTTCCAGTTTTCACTGTCACTTGTTTTTTTCTTTTGCTATATCGAATCTGTTGCCAAGCTCCACCAAGCAAGTGTTTAATTTAGGATATTGAATTTTTCAGTTCTAAACATTTCATTTAGTAGTCTTTTTCAGTTTTCCACTGAGATTTGTCATCTATTTATTCATTATATTTATCTTTTTCCTTTGAATCCTTTAGCATGTTGATATTAGTTATTATATTTTTTTTTCTTTTTTTTTTTTAACACGGTAAACTCTTATGCTAGGCTTCTAATGGCTTTTGCTGGAAGTAGACTGGCTTTTCTGCTAGAGACAGTTATGGCCCCTGCCTTCAAAAACTTACTGTTCATTTAAGTGAATAATACTGTTTTGCCCAATGTGGAAGGTTTATTGTGCAAACCATCTCGTCAAGGCCAGAGCCTTGAAGGCTGAGTAAGATTTAGGTATAAAAAAGAGGCGTCTTGGAGTGTTAGCTTTTCTGCTGATTCCAGCATCTTTGTTATTTCAGGTTTGCCTCTGTTGACATTTTTTCTGGTTGCAGGTTAAATTTTTCTATTCCTTTGTACATTTAGTGTTTTGGGGGTTTTTTTGTTTGTTTTGTTGGGGGGGTATGCTGGATTTTTTGAATTCTAACTTGCTGTGAATCTGAATTTTGTTCTCTTCCTTTAATAATTATCGAATTCTGTTCTCTAGAAGGTTAAGTTATTTATGAATCGGTTAACTCTATTAAGGCTTGTTATTAAGATTCATTAGGGTAGGTTTTGTATAACCCTTACTCTAGGAAAAGAATGGCCTTCCTCCTAAAGTGTGGTGATTTTCAGATCTCAACTGCTCATCAAGAGTGTCAGTGAGGCCTCTCTACTCTAGCTGGTGAAACCTCCTACAACTCCCAGCCCAAGGTACCCCTGGCATCTTCCTTCTGCTCCCAGCTCCCTAGTAGCTCCACCCTGCTGTACCTCACAGGTCTTGCCCTGGGCATGAGCAGATTCGTATTTTTCCGAAGCCTTAAAGCGACCTTCCTGGATGTTTCTGTTGTTTCTTCTTTATGCACTTCCCAGTTCTCTTCTCTCCAGGAGCCTCCTCCAGAATTCTAGCCACTCCATCAGCCCCAAGGTGTATCTGCCTCCTTAGCTTGGCAAGACCACTGTGTGCTGCTTTGGCTCCACGTCCCTGTGTCTGTGCATATATCTGGGATAATCAAGGAGCTCTCATCATGTGATTCCTCCCTCTCAGCGACCATGGTTCTGTGCTAAGTATCTTCCAATATCCAAGAGCAGTTGCTTCACATATTTTGCCATCTTTCCATTGTTTATGGCCAGATGAGCTCATCACTATTGGTTCCTTCATTGTGGCTGGGAAGGGAAGCTACCCATTGTCATTTTTTATGAATATGAAAAAAAAGCATATGAAGCCTTAGGCCTCAGACATTTTCTCCATCTTTCACGTTTGATGTCATCTCTGAAACCAGAATTCCGATTTTGTTTCTTTACTGCTACTTATATATGTGCAACTATAAAGCAGAGTGAAAGTATTTTCTAGGATAGCATATGTCCTGCTAAAGTTTATATTCCTGTAGGATGCGATTCTATGTTAGAATGTATTTTATGAGGGAACTTTGAAAAATATTTGAAATTTCAATTTTATTTGAAGCAAATTTACTTTTTTATCATAGACAGTTCTTACGTATGATTAATAGAGATGTCACAAAGGTGTTTATTTAAAGTAGACATACAATATCTATGGCTTTTAAGGCATTCCATTTCTGCTTGGGCAGAGAGTAAGTACAGAGTCCTATCATGTTTGAAATAAAGCATCTAACGTTTTATAAAGAATGAAACATTCCCAATCAGATTATCGCTATAAGTCTGCTGTTATGTTTTAACATGGGGTATGTTTTGGTTGTGTTTATTTCCTCTGTGGTCTTATGGGAACTTTTTAAAGCTAACTGCCTTGTGTACTAATCTAAAACACTCCCCAAATTATTACTCCTAATAGGGGGAAATATGAAAGCATCAAGATATCACACCACGTTCTCAGGTCAACCACATGTGGGAGTCATTCTCCAGGGTAAATGTGTGTTCAGCTTGTAGAAAGAATCACAAATGTCTTCTCAAAATAAAAGAACTCCTCCGGCTATAATATGAGAGGATAACAATCCAAGCCAATCTTTCCACCTGTGCTACCGTACGCCTCCTTTTTTGAAAGCCTCTTACTTCAGTTTCAATTGAAAATTAAGGGCAGCAGATAATGAACATTCCATGCCTTTTGATCTAACAAGGAGCCTTTCAGGAGGCTCACCTAAGGATCCAGTCTTCCGGATGTTACATCTGTAACTTTGTCTTGTTATGACTTCCTGAATCTTGCTAAGAGAAAAAAGTCTAAGATACAGCCACCTAATAAAATGTTATTACAGATTATGTAAATTATACACTTAAGTAATTAATTTGCTGCAAATTGCTCTCTCTCTCCCTAGAACCACTTTTAGATATATTCTTTTCTCAACATGACAATAGTACATTCCTGCTGTGATTGCACAAGCCCCATTAGAGCACTTGTGATTACTACGCAGGCGGTCTTTAGGCAAAACACGCTGTATTTTGTTTTTCTTAATATTTCAGTATGAACTTTACAGTGGGAAGTAACTCCAGAAACACAAGACCCAAGTTTAAATTCAGACTCTGCCATTTAATAGCTAAATGACCTTGAGCAAACTATTTAACCTTTCTTTGACTCACTTTATATGTTAAATGGTTATTAGGATAGTACATGCTTCACAAGAGAGTTGTGAAAATTAAAGGAACTAATTCAGGTGGCAATACTGCCTGGCATTACTGCAAGCACTCAGTAAAACTTAACCTATTGCTTTTATCATCATCATTACTATTACCATTTACAAAACTCTTTAAAATTAGATTATTTTGTCCTTACAATAGATTTTTCAAGTAGATATTGTTATCCTTATTTTATAATAAGAAAACCAAACTTAGCTGTAGGTCTTCTAACTCTAAAAGGCTGTATTTTTGTCTCAGCTTTCCTCTGAATATTAAAACACTCAGACATTTTTCATGCTGGTGACGAGCCTTTGCTAAGTGTAGCTTGGTCATCTACTTAACTTAAATAATAATTTAATAAGGATATTTTTAGTGTCAACCAAAAATTTCCTTCATAGAAGAGAGTTCAAGATTATGATGTATTTCTACTAATAGACAATGTGGCTGTATCTGTTTAGTCCCCTATAACATCCTTTACAATTAGAATATAGAACAGCTTACCATAATAGATGAAAAACAAGTTAAAGGTGTAGCACCTCAGCTGGCATATAGCATGTCAATTCCTCTCCATGCACCTTCTTCCTTCTAAATAAATATATGCAAATTTTTGATTTCTTAATCTTCTGAAAAGTTATTTCTTTGATCCTAGGTTTCAGCTCCCAGCTACACATGGTCCCCTCTACCAGTGTGGATAATTTTCCTTTCAAACCATTTATGGCTTGACCTCTGGCAAGATAAGTCTCTCTCTAGGACTGATTTTGTGTGTTATCCATGTATGTCTTCTTAAGCATTTTTCCATTCCCATAGCAAGGCTCTACTAGTTTAACGATGTTTCAGAAGGAGATTCACCTAAATATCAGTAATTATAGTTAACTTATTGACCCATGGAAAAATAATCCCAGCACATGAAATTTCTTGGAATCCTTCTAATACCGATTTAGACTGAGTCTATGATTTAGGTTACTTTCCACTGCTTTTATGAGTAACCTAGTAAAGGAAAGGCCTTTGAAGTGTGAGCTGGTTGACCATTTCCTGCAAAGAGTGTCCAATCCAGTTGAAAATGTCTTGGAAACGTCTCCAGCCTCATCAGCAAGTGCTGGGGGATGACATCACTGTGGGATTTCTACCGAACTTTATGTTCTGATAAACAATGTGGTGCTGGTAGTTGCCACTGGTGAATTCTTTTTCTCTTAGGAGGACCCAGCAAAGTTCCTAATTCATTTTTAAGCTTTGTTTAAAGAGCAACAGAGAGTAAGACAGAAAGAGCTTGGGAGTGGTCAGACGCCACCTATTAAATCACCTATTAAAATCAGGGAGCGCTGAGGACAATATTTTGGTTTGGTTTCACTCCTCTTTGAGTACAACATCAGTAAAGAAATGGAGTTTCTTGGAAAATAAGCTATTTCCAACTAACCACCGCTTGTCTCCTGTTTCAGTCTCCATCCTAACACTCTGTGGTAGAATCCAGATGGCAAAGGTTATCTTGGAATGAACGCTTTTCTTAGATGAATGGGAGTATTCAGGAGGCTGATGGGGTGACATGGTGGTGGTGAAAGCTCCCCCAGTGGCAACAATAACAATGAAAGAAACCAACAGGCGGTTTTGCAAGCTTTATCCCTGAACAAAAGCCAAGAGAACATATTGCTTGTCACCAAACTAGGAAGAAAAATAATAGTAGAGTTTTTACAGAAATGAGCACATGAAAATTCCCTGCTTATTAAACTGTTTCCATTATGATAGTTTCCCTTATATTAAAATTTTCATAACAGAATACATACTGGATACTCCAAGTGTTGGTATTTTTATTTTTTCAAGGAAGACTACCTGAGGAATTGTTGTTTGTAGGAAGAGATTTTCATTTTCTTCAAGAAACAAGGCTGATATGCTAATAAAGATGAATAAAATATAGCTCATACTTTTATTCAGTGCCTTCAGAGAATGTTAAACTAGGTTCCAAAAGCTGCACTTACTTGTAGGTTGTGAGGGCTTTAGAATTTGGAGGAATATTATCAAACCCCAGATAACAAAAAACTAGAGTCTCTTTCTAACCTGTTCTCCATTTCCCTTCCAACTACCAAAGAAAGCTTCAACTCTCCCTTGTATTCTCATGCCAACCTCTAATTTCAATACTCATTCCCTCTCCTATCCTTCCCAAGATCATCCCTAAAACAATGAAAAATAAAATGTACGGAGTCAGACTCAGCAGAATAGGCAGCTGACTGACTCTGCCTCCTGCAGTTCAACATCCACGAAATGAGCATTGGCATTAGAACTCAGTTCACGAGGGTTATTTTCACCACATGAGGTAAATCTTTCCACTGTGTAAGGTAAAATTTGAATCCAAGTTCTTCTTAGCTAACATTGTTCATTCTAATTCCTATGTCCATTTCTTCTGCAGACTGCCACTCTCAAGACCTCTCACATCAAAGTCTTTATTTCCTCGTGTACAATTCTGGATACTGTAAGAGAAAACACAGGCCCAGAGTGGTGTTTTTTATGGGTCAGTGAGTTGCTTCTGGGTCCCAAATGGCACGGGAACCAGGGAATCATTTTGAGTTGCAGGGTTCAATAGTGAAACTCTATAGCTTTCTTGGCCCTTACAAAAGCAGGTCACAGCTGCCTGGCTTCCTAATTTGGTTTGATGCGCTGTGAATTCCCAAGGGGATAAGTCACTCTCTTCTTCATATGTAAGTACAGGAACCATTCCAGAATAAATAAATAAATAAATCGGTCGGAGTTCAGCTATGATTTTAAATGCTGTCTACCACCCTGCTATACAGATCATCTAGGGTTGACTCTCAGTGATTATTTATCGTATTGGAGAGGAAGTATATGGCATTTTCATCTTCTGAGATATATAACTTCATTGCTGTGCCTATTCACTAAGATGATATTCGCAGAGGATTTCTTTTCATGCTTTAAGAGTGTTTCACGGAAAATGCATATCTATTATAAAACACCGAATATGAAACCAAACATAGAGAGAGAAAATGAAAGTAGAAAAATTAATTACAAAATACCGTAAGAGTCTTATGCCAAGTCTACAAAACAGCATTATTATATATTTTTCTTGTTACCTGCTAGGCTCACAAGGACATCATAAATCACCTTGCTTTATAAGATTTGATGAGGCAGAAAGATCTTTCCTCTTGGTCATCAATTTAAGATGCAGTATGATTTTACATGTTGTTCCGTCTCAGAATTTGGCTGTGTTCTATCTCTGTGATTTCCCAGAGCCAGCCACTTCAGGTTGTTTGGGTCTATGCCAGGGGCTGTGACACAGATGCTTTCAATAAAAGGATGAAACCACCTTCTGGAAAATCTCCTTGCTTTACTAGAACGCTCAAGAGATATCAATCCTGTTTTATTAGTGTTTATTTAAAAATGAAAGAAGGAAAAGAAACTAAAGTAGCTAACACAGTCTGTGTAGCCTGCTTTGTGCTCCTCCTTTTGTTGCACAGAACAGAACATTTCTCATGAAAAAAGTTCATGCAATTCCACAACTGTATGTTGAGTGCCTACTATGAGCCAAACTCTGCACTAGGTATGGCAGACACCAAGAAGATGTCTGACCTGTTTTGGAGGAGCTCCACAGAAAAAACTGAATCAAATAATCAAAAGTAATTTATGAGATGTGTGGAGATATCTGTATAACGTCATATTTGGTAGAGTATTTAAAGGTGTATAAAATTGAGGCTAGATGACTTTATTACATGGGAAATTACCTAATATGTGGTGAGCAAAGCTTCACAAGCAATGAGAACGTGGTGGATCATTCGATAAATGGTACAGCAAAAACTGACTATTTAGAACAAAACGTAAATTATACCAGCCTCAAGCAGAACACCAAAAAAAGTAGATTAATAGTTGATTGTACATATTAAGAACCATATAAAGTAGAAGAAAATATTGTATATATGAAATGGTCTTAGAATAGGGAAGGAATTTCTAGGTATAAAAGTCATGGAGGAGAGACCAAATGTTAAACTTGATAGTATAAAAATGTAGAAGTTGTATGTAGAAATTTTATAAAATTAAAACAGAAATGCAAACTTGATAAAATACTTACAAAATATGACAACAAATTAATATCCTTAATAAGTGAAGATTTGATATGAATCAACTAATACTACTAACCATGTAGTAGAGAAAAATAGCAGTTAGAAATACATGGTGAATGCATTAAACTTCACTAGTAATCAAAGAAATCTAATTAAGGCAACAATAATAATTTTTTGCTTATCAAATTGACAGTTTTTTAAGATACGTAGTGATTAATATTACAAAGGTACACAGTCAACCTCATTCAATTCTAGTTGACACTAAAATACATTTTTTGGAAATCTGTTCGACAGTAAGTATTAAGAAAAATTTTAAATTATAATATTATTTGATCCAGTAATGCCAGTTCTAGAAAAGTGTGTTGAACAAATAATAAGACATTTATGTAAAAATACAGGGCGCACGGCGCTGGGAGGAGGCGGGCAGGCTGGTGGGCTGGGGGCTATGGGCGGCCAGGAGCGCGCGGTGGACTTGGTGGCGGCGAGTAGTTAGCTGTTGTTAGTCAGTGTCAGTTCCTTGGTGGCGGCGGCTGTGATCACCAGGAAGGGTACGGAACGGCTGGCGAAGGTAGTCACTGCAGCGGCGTGTGAGCCCCTCAGGTATCTGATTAAACTGGAACTTACACTGTAGACATTTCTTTGTGGATTTGTCTGAAAACCTAAGACTCTACTGTCCTAGGTTAAGAACTCTTGGATTAATATAATGGTATTAGCAGAAGTCATATTGCTGTGGACTGGGGAGTGAATTTGTGTGAGGGCAAAGACGAAAGGGAGGACACCATAGGGATCTCACCAGTTCATCATTGTACCTGACCTGGTAAAAGATTCCCTAGGAAGTGGTGTTATTTGTGTGGCATTTGTATCCTGAAGTGTGATGATTGGGGTGTGAGGGATGGCATATTGTAAACATTGCTATCTTCAGAAAATAAGTTAAGGAATGAGAGGCAAGGAAGAAAGGACATTCATCTTGGAAGGACCCAAAGCACTTTGAAGTTTAAAGGAATGTAATGATAGCTGCTAAACCACATTTGTCACCGAAATGGATGAAGTACTTGAAATTTAAATGCCGTGTGGCTGACAGGGTCTTGGTGCTCTGACCTGGTGTCAAGCCTGAGCCTCTGAGGTGGGAGAGCCAAGTTCAGGACATTGGACCACAAGAGACCTTCTGACCCCATATAATAATCGACAAGAGCTCTCCTAGAGATCTCATTTCAGCACAAAGATGCAGATCCACCCAACGGGCAGCAAACTCCAGTGCTAGATGCCCCATGCCAAGCAACTAGCAAGACAGGAACACAACCACACCCATTAGCAGAGAGGCTGCCTAAAATCATACTAAGTTCACAGACACTCCAAAACACACCACCAGACGCATGCCTGCCCACCAGAAAGACAAGATCCAGCCTCACCCACCAGAACACAGGCACCAGTCCCCTCCACCAGGAAGCCTGCACAACCCACTGAACCAACTTACCCAGTGGGGGCAGACACCAAAAACAATGGGAACTACGAACCTGCAGCCTGCGGAAAGGAGACCCCAAACACAGTAAGTTAAGTAAAATGAGAAGACAGAGAAACACACAGCAGATGAAGGAGCAAGGCAAAAACCCACCAGACCAAACAAATGAAGAGGAAATAGGCAGTCTACATGAAAAAGAATTCAGAGTTATGATAGTAAAGATGATCCAAAATCTTGTAAATAGAATGGAGAAAATAAAAGAAATGTTTCACAAGGACCTAGAAGAACTAAAGAGCAAACAAACAATGATGAACAACACAATCAATGAAATTAAAAATTCTCTATAAGGAATCAATAGCAGAAGAATAAATAACTGACCTGGAAGATAAAATAGTGGAAATAACTACCACAGAGCATAATAAAGAAAAAATAATGAAAAGAATTGAGGACAATCTCAGAGACCTCTGGGACAATATTAACTGTACCAACATTCGAATTATAGGGGTCCCAGAAGAAGATGAGATAAAGAAGGGGTCTGAGGAAATATTTGAAGAGATTATGGTTGAAAACTTTCCTAACATGGGAAAGGAAATAGTCAATCAACTCCAGGAAGGGCAGAGAGTCCCATACAGGATAAATCCAAGGAGAAAAACACCAAGACACATACTATGCAAACTATCAAAAATTAAATACAAAGAAAAAATATGAAAAGCAGCAAGGGAAAAACAACAAATAACATATAAGGGAATCCCCATAAGGTTAACAGCTGATCTTTTAGGAGAAGCTCTGCAAGCCAGAAGGGAGTGGCAAGACATATTTAAAGTGATGAAAGGGAAAAACCTACAACCAAGATTGCTCTGCACAACAAGGATCTCATTCAGATTTGACGGAAAAATTAAAACCTTTAAGACAACCAAAAGCTAAGAGAATTCAGCACCACCAAACCAGCTATACAACAAATGCTACAGAAACTTCTCTAGGCAGGAAACACAAGAGAAGGAAAAGACCTACAATAACAAATCCAAAACAATTAAGAAAACGGTAATAGGAACATATATATCGATAATTACCTTAAATATAAATGGATTAAATGCTCCAATCACAAGACACAGACTGGCTGAATGGATGCAAAAACAAGACCCATATATATGCTGTCTACAAAAGACCCACTTCACACCTAGGGACACATACAGACTGAAAGGGGATGGAAAAAGATATTCCATGCAAATGGAAATCAAAAGAAAACTGGAGTAGCGATTCTCATCAGTCAAAATAGACTTTAAAATAAATACTATTATAAGAGACAAAGAAGGACACTACATAATGATCAAAGGATCGATCCAAGAAGAAGATATAACAATTGTAAATATTTATGCACCCCACATAGGAGCACCTCAATACATAAGGCAAATGCTAACAGCCATAAAAGGGGAAATGACAGTAACACAGTAATAGTAGGGGACTTTAACACTACACTTTCACCAATGAACAGATCATCCAAAATGAAAATAAATAAGGAAACACAAACTTTAAATGACACATTAAACAAGGTGAACTTAATTGATATTTATAGGACATTCCATCCAAAAACAGAATACACTTTCTTCTCAAGTGCTCATGGAACATTCTCCAGGATAGATCATATCTTGGGTCACAAATCAAGCCATGGTAAATTTAAGAAAATTGAAATTGTATCAAGTATCTTTTCCAACTACAATGCTATGAGACTAGATATCAATTACAGGAAAAAAACCTGTAAAATATACAAACACATGGAGGCTAAACAATACACTACTAAATAACCAAGAGATCACTAAAGAAATCAAAGAGGAAATAAAAAAATACCTAGAAACAAATGACAATAAAATCATGATGACTCAAAACCTATGGGATGCAGGAAAAGCAGTTCTAAGCAGGAAGTTTATAGAAATAAAATCCTACCTCAAGAAACAAGAAACATCACAAATAAACAACCTAACCTTACACCTAAAGCAATTAGAGAAAGAAGAACAAACAAAACCCAAAGTTAGCAGAAGGAAAGAAATCATACAGATCAGATCAGAAAAAAATAAAAAAGAAACGAAGGAAACAATAGCAAAGGTCAATAAAATTAAAAACTGGTTCTTTTAGAAGAAAAACAAAATTGATAAACCACTAGACAGACTCAGCAAGAAAAAAAGTGAGAAGACTCAAATCAACAGAATTAGAAATGAAAATGGAGAAGTAACAACTGAAACTGCAGAAATACAAAGGATCTTGAGAGGTTACTACAAGCAACTATATGCCAATAAAATGGACAACCTGGAAGAAATGGACAAATTCTTAGAAAGCACAACCTCCTGAGACTGAACCCGAAAGAAATAGAAAATATAAACAGACCAATCACAAGCACTGAAATTGAAACTGTGATTAAAATCTTACAACAAACAAAAGCCCAGAACCAGGCGGCTTCACAGGCAAATTCTATCAAACATTTAGAGAAGAGCTAACAGCTATCCTTCTTAAACTCTTCCAAAATATAGCAGCAGGAGGGACACTCCCAAACTCATTCTACAAGGCCACCATCACCCTGATGCCAGAACCAGACAAAGATACTACAAAAAAAGAAAATGACAGGCCAATATCACTGATGAACATTGATGCAAAAATCCTCAACAAAATACTAGCAAACAGAATCCAACAGAACATTAAAAGGATCACCCGCCATGATAAAGTGGGGGTTATCCCAGGAATGCAAGGATTCTTCAGTACATGCATATCAATCAATGTGATACACCATATTAACAAATTGAAGGAGAATAAACATATGATCATCTCAATAGATGCAGAAGAAGCTTTTGACAAAATTCAACACCCATTTACGATAAAAACTCTCCAGAAAATAGGCATAGAGGGAACTTACCTCAACATAATAAAGGCCACATATGACAAACCCACAGCGAATATCATTCTCAATGGTGAAAAAATGAAGTCATTTCCTCGAAAATCAGGAACAAGACAAGGGTAACCACTCTCAGCACTCTCATTCAACATAGCACTGGATGTTTTAGACACAGCAATAAGAGAAGAAAAAGAAATAACAGCAATCCAAATTGGAAAAGAAGAAGTGAAACTGTCACTGTTTGCAGATGACATAGTACTATATAAAGAGAATCCTAAAGATGCTACCAGAAAAGTACTAGAGCTAATCAATGAATTGGGTAAAGTAGTAGGATACAAAATTAATGCACAGAAATCTCTTGCATTCCTATACACTGATGATGAAAACTCTGAAAGAGAAATTAAGGAAACACTGCCATTTACCATTGCAACAAAAAGAATAAAATACCTAGGAATAAACCTACCTAAGGAGGTAGAAAACTATAAGACACTGATGAAAGAAATTAAAGATGATACAAACAGATGGAGAGATACACCATGTTCTTGGATTGGAAGAATCAACATTGTGAAATGACTCTACTACCCAAAGGAATCTACAGATTCAATGCAATCCCTATCAAACTACCAGTGGCATTTTTCACAGAACTAGAACAAAAAATTTCGCAGTTTGTATTGAAACACAAAAGACCCTGAATAGCCAAAGCAATCTTGAGAAAGAAAAACGGAACTGGAGGAATCATTTCCCTGGCTTCAGACTATACTACAAAGCTACAGTAATCAAGACAGTATGGTACTGGCACAAACACAGAAATATAGATCAATGGAGCAGGATGAAAGCCCAGAGATAAACCCACGCACATATGGTCACCTTATCTTTTATAAAGGAGGCAAGAATATACAATGGAGAAAAGACAGTCTCCTCAATAAGTGGTGCTGCGAAAACTGGACAGCTACATTTAAAAGGATGAAAGTAGAACACTCCCTAACACCATACATAAAAATAAACTCAAAATGGATTACAGACCTAAATGTAAGGCCAGACACTATCAAACTCATAGAGAAAAATATAGGCACAACACTCTATGACATAAATCACAGCAAGATCCTTTTAGACCCACCTCCTAGAGAAATGGAAATAAAAACAAAAATAAACAAATGGGACCTAATGAAACTTAAAAGCTTTTGCACAGCAAAGGAAACCATAAACAAGACCAAAAGACAACCCTCAGAATGGGTGAAAATAGTTTACAATGAAGCAAATGACAAAGGATTAATCTCCAAAATTTACAAGCAGTTCATGCAGCTCAGTATCAAAAAAAAAAAAACAACCCAATCCAAAAATGGGCAGAAAACCTAAATAGACATTTCTCCAAAGAAGATATTCAGATTGCCAACAAACATGTGAAAGGATGCTCAACATCACTAATCATTAGAGAAAAGCAAATCTAAACTACAATGAGGTATCACCTCACACCAGTCAGAATGACCATCATCAAAAAATCTACAAACAGTAGATGGTAGAGAGGGTGTGAAGAAAAGGGAACCCTCTTGCCCTGTTGGTGGGAATGTAAATTGATACAGCCACTATGGAGAACAGTATGGAGGTTCCTTAAAAAACTAAAAATAGAAGTACCATATGACCCAGCAATCCCACTACTGGGCATATACCTTGAGAAAACCATAATTCGAAAAGAGTCTTGGGCTTCCCTGGTGGCGCAGTGGTTGAGAGTCCGCCTGCCGATGCAGGGGATGCGGGTTCGTGCCCCGGTCCGGGAAGATCCCACATGCCGCGGAGCAGCTGGGCCCGTGAGCCATGGCCGCTGAGCCTGCGCGTCCGGAGCCTGTGCTCCGCAATGGGAGAGGCCACAACAGTGAGAGGCCCACGTACAGCAAAAAAAAAAAAAAAAAAGAGTCTTGTACCAAAATGTTCATTGCAGCTCTATTTACAATGGCCAGGACATGGAAGCAACCTAAGTGTCCAGGGACAGATGAATGGATAAAGAAGATGTGGCACGTATATACAATGGAATATTACTCAGCTATAAAAAGAAATGAAATTGAGTTATTTGTAGTGAGGTGGATGGACCTAGAGTCTGTCATACAGAGTGAAGTAAGTCAGAAAGAGAAAAACAAATACTGTATGCTAACACATATATATGGAATGTAATAAAAATTTTTTTAATGGTCCTGATGAACCTATGGGCAGGACAGGAATAAAGACACAGATGTAGAGAATGGACTTGAGGACATGGGGAGGGGGAAGGGTAAGGTGGAACAAAGTGAGAGAGTAGCTTTGACATATCTACCCTACCAAATGTAAAATAGCTAGCTAGTGGGAAGCAGCTGCATCTCACGGGGAGATCAGCTCAGTGCTTTGTGACCACCTAGAGGTGTGGGATGGGAGGGTGGGAGGGAGATGCACGAGGGAGGGGATATTGGGGGTATATGTATACATATAGCTGATTCTCTTTGTTATACAGCAGAAACTAACACAACATTGTAAAGCAATTATACTCCAATAAAGATGTTAAAAAAATAAGTAAATAAATATATAATGAGCAAAAGATTAAAAGTTCAAGAAAATACATTAATCACAGTGCTCTTTATTATTTAAAAAACTGGGAACAGCTTAATTGTTGTGTTATACGGAAATATAGATATTAAAGTCTATCCATCGGATGAAATATTTTTAATAACGATAAGAGAGAAGGCTCTTGAGATATTAAAAAGTGCATAAGTCTCAGAAACACTAAAATAATTTTTTAAATGCATGTATTCATTCAGTAATTAAAATTCATTATACATTTACTATGTGACAGGCAAATTTTCTAAGTGTTTTATAGACTTTGTTTTTCTTCACTGTAGTTTTTTTCTAAATAAATTATTTATCTATTTTTAAATTATAGTTGGTTTACAATATTATATTAGTTTCAGGCGTATAGCATAGTGATTCAATATTGTATAGATTACACTCCATTTAAAGTTATTATAAAATATTAGCTATATTCTCTGTGTTGTGCAATATATCCTTGTAGCTTATTTTACACATAGTAATTTGTACCTCTTATCCCCTACCCCTATCTTGCCACTCCTCCCTTCCTCTCCCCACAGTAATATCTAGTTTTTTCTTTATATCTGTGAGTCTGTTTCTGTTTTGTTACATTCTTTTTTTTTTTAGATTCCACATATAAGTGAAAATATATAGTGTTTATATTTCTCTGTCTAACTTATTTCACTAACTATCATACCCTCCACGTCCACCCATATTGTTGCAAATGGCAACACTTTATTCTTTTTTATAGCCTAGTAATATTCCATTTTAGATACGTATCACATCTTCTTTATCCATTCATATGTTGATGGACACTTAGGCTGCTTCCATATCTTGGCTATTGTAAATAATTCTGCCATGAACATTGGGGTCCTGTATCATTCTGAATTACTGTTTTCCTTTTTCTTTGGATATATACCCAGGAGTGGAATTGCTGGATCATATGGTAGTTCTATTTTTAGTTTTTGAAGATCCTCCATACTGTTTTCCCATAGTGGTTGCACTAATTTACATTCCCACCAACAGTGTACCGGGTTTCCCTTTTCTCCACATTCTTGCCAACATTTGTTATTTTTTAGAATTTTTGATTATAGCCATTCTGACAGGTGTGAGGTAGTATCTCATTGTGGTTTTGATGTGCATTTCTCTGATGTATAGATATGTATAGAAACTAAGAAGTTGTTTAATCATGAACACAGGTTATGGTTATTTAAATGTGACTATCAAAACAGTCTTTGTCTTTCTGGGGTTTCTAAATCCTGTTGCTACATGCCATTTAACTTCTGTCAATGACTAAAAACAAAATTGCCAAAAGAAGAAAATTTCTATTTGCAAGAAGCAAGCTATTAGTAAGATGTTTTCTGAAATAGTGAATTGAATGTCAACACTAGGTGTTTCTTAATAGACTAACAGAAGAGTTCCCATAAGGCAGTGAAATATCACATAAAACACAAAAAAAATATAAACCAAAACCAATATTTTGTTATCATTCCACTGGATTATATTCCATCCAGATGGAAAAACAGGCCTTTCTTAGACTTTTCTTGACTTCAGTGATTTGTGTGTATCCATCAATTTTAAATAGAGTATGTTTTTAATAGCTCCTATCTTGCTAAGGTAGAATGAAATTTCAGTTCTAGACTATTTCTCTAGGCTGCAGTCTACAATACAGAGTGCTACAAAGAGTCACATTATATTTTTAAACCACTCTTTTCAGCATATTTATAAAAGTACAGTAATTCCTGTAGTTCATAAGGTTAGTTATGTTTGTTAATACTGATCTTGGGAGGAGAAAATTTAGTTGATAGTGTATTTTGAATATTTTTCTGAGGTGTAAAAGTTGGCAAGATGAGTGATGTTTTACAGAATTACTGGGAAATTCCCTTTTTGTTAAAAATATATGAACTCTGCTAATTTTAAATCTGGTCATTGCAATATAATATTCAAATTCATTTTCCTAGCTAATTTCAAGCATTTTCCTTGAATTAAAAATGATTCTTTTGGAAAAAAAATCAGAATATGTAGTTACTAAAGGGCTTACTGCTTACAAAACAGTATACTTCTAGTCAGACTGCTTTTCTATGTACTAGATGTACCTTGCTTGTACCATGTACCATGAGTGGTAAGAAACCTGCCTAAGGTCACAGAGCTGGACCTGGGACTCAGGATTTCTATATTCCTGGGACTTGGGGGCAGTTTGAAGGTCTGCTCCTTGCTTATTACTAGACTATGTTTGGAAGAAAATCACGAAAGAAAAAAAAATTAGGATCAGAAGGAGTTGAGAAACATCTAGCCTAACTCTCCTGTTTTCCCAATGAGGAAGCTAAGGCTCACAAAAGCCATGGAATTTGCCCAGGATCAGAGCTGGCTCTAGAACCCAGATCTCCTCACTCTTAGAAATGTGTTCTGCTTTGCCAGCATCTCCCAAGGTAACATCAAAGGATACTATCATCAGCATCACCAGGAGTGCTTCTCAGATGTTTAAATTCCTGGGTCCTCTTCTTTTTCTCTCTCATGGTACAGCCCAGGACCACCCATTTTAGCAAACACATCAGATAACTTTTATGCCAAATAGAGTTTGAGAATCAACACATCTTATATCACGCAGAATATTTTCTTTAAATACAAGAAGTATATTAAATAAAATATATATTGAAATAGGCAATTTGGAAAACTGATCCAAATTAAGAGAGATTAATTATAAGAGCCTTCTTGGAGGAAGGTATGTGAGCCAGTGAACTGTGCCATGGTCCCACATTATTGAGGTCAGATGAGGTAAGAGTTCATCTTGGATGAATGCACAGAAGTGGTTATGAATAAGTCATATATATATATATATACATATATATATGGAGAATATTGTATCAGTAGGATCCAGGAATCATTCTGGGAAGCAAGGAAAAAAAAAAGAGATTACATAGAAAGGGATTCTCAAGAGATAAGCGTTACTCTGTAACCGCCGAGTTTTCATGCTACTAGAAGCCTTGGAATTTTATGAGTGTTATTAGTAATGAAATGAGAAACACAATAGCAAAACCAAATAAATGTTTGTTATTTTTATTTGTCAGAGATTTAATTCAACAATTAATTGTGTTATCTAGGTCATGTTGTGGATCCAAAGAGAAGTATTTCCACCCTTTAATGAGCTTAAAATCTAAATAGCAGTAATGAATCCTAGCATAAAGATGTTGCTTATAATGCAGACAGTGCAGCTTAGAGAAAAATGAAAGTTGGCCTGAAGATCTGGAGAAAAGAGAAATCACATATGGCTAATACAGCAGTGTGACGTGAGGGGTGGGGTGATAGACCAGGAAGGTGGTCTTTAAGCTGGATCTTGTGGACAGGTGAAATTTATTCACATGCAATGATATATCGGTATGGGTCACCTAAAAGGGCCATTGTCTCTGCTTAATATTGAATTTGTGTTTTAAATTTCAGCCATTTTAAATGAAGTCGCCGCAAATAGAAAGTGTGTCTTTTTCTTAATTGAATTTATTTTTCAAAAACATATAAAATTTCCTTATCTCTTTTGGGTGGAGAGTAAGCAAAAAGACAGAGTCTAGTTCACAAACGAAAAGTGGCAAGACCATAAAATTAACATGATAATTATACGTATTTTAAAACTTGCAAGTGATTAGATATTTGCCTCATAAAAATTTGTAACTGCTTGTATAATTTTTTAGCTCTATGTTTAGTCATATATAAGATTGGTCCCAAAATATATCAGTGTGTGCTGATATGGAGAAAGGAGGTACTTAGTCTTGAAATTTCTGATCTTGACAGTTTTTCTTTAATAAATCTAAACTTTAAAATGCCAACAGATCATGCAAGTTATGTCTCTGTATTTACACAATGAGCAGAGGTCCAAAACTAAAACCAATCCCCCTACACTGGATTCTGCTCTTTTTTAATGATATTTTTGGGTGCTTTTAACAAATAAGAAGTATGTGATGCACCTAGCCTACGTTACTCTCAGTCCCAAAAGTCTTTGTTCTTCAGCAAGACAAAAACTCTGGTATCAAAAAAGTGTCAAGGGTTTTTATTGTTTATTTGGCTGTTGTTTTGAATTCAAATTTTCTCATACTTTGGACATACTCTTGGATTACTAGGTAGACTTCTGTTTGTATTCCCTTTTCTTCTATTAGTATCATATGTCCTTCTACCCCTGCTTCCTTCCTTCCTTCTTTCATTCAGCAAACATTTAAGTAGGAGGCACTGCATAAGGCACAAAGAAAGTAACTGGAGAAAAGCTAGGAGCCTTACCCGACTTTTGCTCTAGGAAATGACATCAGTGTGATTAATGGGTCCGTAGATGTCTATCCTGGGTGCTACCAGGACACTAGGAAGAGACACTCAGTAGAACCTTGAGGTTGAAGAAGGCCCGTAGGAGGAGCAGGTGATGTCAAAGCTGTAACCTGAAAGATAGATAAGGAGGAGCTTCACCTTGGTGAAGGTGCAGGTGAGGCAAAACAGTAAGGCTTTGGAAAAGTAGCTTAGGAAGCCTAGAGCAAGTGTACAATTGGGAAGCAAGAGCCTGTGGATGAAGGGCCTTGTGTGCCAGACTAAGAATTCTAGGTTATGATGATAAGAAAAGTAGCCATGGAAGACTTTTAAGCAGAGAGGTGACGGAATCAGACTCAGAGACCATTGTAGCTGCTATGTGACAATTAGAATGGAGGGAGGTGACACGAAGAAGAGATTTATGAGGCAGCTGTGCAGAAATCTAAGCACAGGCTGAGAGTGCTATGGGAACTGAAGTGCTGGAGGTGGGACAGGGAAAAGTAGATGGATTTGAGAAGTAGAAACAAAAGCACTTGAAAATTCACTAAATTGTTTTGAGGCTGAAGGAGATAAGAGTGGGAAGCAGCAGGAGAAGGAAGAAATCAAGGAAGACACCTAGGACGCTGGCTTGTGCAACTGAGCTAGCAAATAAGGGAGAAATCAAAAATGTTATAAAATTATTGCCCAGATTCCAAATATTTTAGTGGTGTATTCATGACAAAAAGTTTAATATACATTTACTTTATTACTCACCATAAGATTTCTGGGCTACTTGGAGTTATATGGGCAATTGAAAGTCTGTTATAGTTCATTTTTTCAAAGTATCATTTGCCAGAACTCTTTGGCTTTATTATTCTAACCATCGAAATAGTTTCCTTATGAGGAATCATTCTTGCCAACTCACCTAACCACTTATTTGAAACATCAGTTGTTAATAGGTTGGCTGATACTTTGTCTTCCTTAAAAGTTGCCTTACATTAAAGGTTTTGCACATTAAAGGTCAGAAAAGATGTTAATTTTCCTTTTTAGGGAGTAGAAGCCACATAAAGGTCTAAAATTTGAAAATAAAATAAAGACTAGTAATTATTTCATGAAACTAACACGTATACCCAATGAGTCGTTAACTTAAAAATACTCAAAATCACATCTTGATTTTAGAACTTTATTTTTAACCAAATTTCATAATTTTATTCCTTTGTTCATCAATTTCAACTAAGTGCTCTCTTTCAAAGAATATTCTTTATCTGATGTAGAGAATAGCATATGAAGTACTGATGACCTGTTTGTAGAGATGACATTGAAAGTGTTATCCAACATCAAGATCATTCATTTTGAAAATAAAAAGAATTACGCTTGGGGTTTAGATGAAGAAATGTTTCGGGAACAAAGGGCTCTAAAAGAATGTTGGCAGCGGTAAAAGTGAAAGGTATGAACGGTGGCAGGCCAAGAAAGCAACTGACTATTACTTCCTTGATTCCAAAAGTTTAGTATTTTCATTTGTAATAAGTGAGTAACAGTGATCGAAAATTTTCCTGGAATAATAACAAAATATATTACAGGAAGTGTTACAAGAGAATGTGTCCTCTCTTAATCACTTCAAAATAAATAGGAGATTTCAACATGAAGAACAGAATTCCACAATGAGTTTAACACTGTGTACTACATATTCTTTTTTGGAACATTTTGAGGTTTTAATTCCAGACTTTAAGCCCATTGAAATATATATGCGTGTAGGTGTGTGTATGGGGGTGATGATCGGTGTATAAACACGCACATATGCGCACAAAGAGAAACAAACATCTACCTCAACATCTTTGTAGACTAAGGCAGAGTAGTAACAAGATTTTAAAGACAGATGCTTGTTAAATATTTTTCATTACCATATACATAAACACATACACACACGCGCACGCACACGCACGGAGAGAGATATATACACTATTCCAGAGGCTGAATGGGAAATAAATGGAATAAGTAAATAAAGTAGATCTGGATTTAGGTCTTAATCCAGATGGCCTAATAGACAAAGTAACGAAAATGTCAAGTAGAAAGTGGAAGGTGGCGCCCTGTGATGACCTAGATAGGTGGGATGTGCAGGGGGTGGGAGGGAAGTCCAAGAGGGAGGGGATATATGTATACATATAGCTGATTCACTTCATTGTACAGCAGAAACTAACACAACACTGTAAAGCAATTTTACTCCAATAAAAAAAAAAGTGGAAGGTAGCTACAAGAATTACAGGAAATTCAGAAGAGAAAAAGGTTAACTTAGGCTCCAAAGAAATCTAGAAAGCTTCATAAAGGATCACCATTTTATTCGGACCATGAAAAATAGGGATAATTTGAACATATGGAGAAGGAAATATACTGAAGTTAAAAAACTAGAGCAGAGGTAGATAACTACATAGATGTGTTCATATAGGCCATAATACTGTGGATCCAAGAATTTTACTGATAAAACGTCTAATGCTCGGGACAACCCTGTGAGGTAGATTTTATCACATTAACTTAGAGAGAATGAAGCAAGTTCAGAGGGTTTCTTGAGGTCACATGGCTGGTAGACATCACCCACCAGCCGCTGGACTCCAAAGCCCAAGCTCTCTGTTGCCACTTCTTTACACTTCCTCAAAGATTTGCAGACATGAACTTGCAAGACAAACTCAGGAAACAGCAAATATGCACTTTGATTGGAGGGCAAGGTGAATTTCACAATATCCAGAGTGAAAAGGAAGCCTTTTCCTTCTTTGTTTATTTGACCTGATGAAGGCCAGAGGGTAAGGGTATCATAGTCATAGATGGCATATGTTGTCCACTTCCTGTGTACCGGGCACTGCGCTAAGAATATTATGTGTGTTATCCCATTTAATCTCCTAACAATTCTGTATTGTCTCAGTTTTTTAGGTAAGGAAACAGGCTTAGAGAGAAAGAGTAAGCCAATTTCCAAGGTCAAAGTGCTAGGAAATGGTGAAGCTAGGGTTCAAACTCACTGTCATGAGACTCCAGACAAGAGTCTGGACTCTTAACTGCTAAACTACAGTGCCCTAGAAAGCAGAGTTATGTGATATACATCATGTATGTGTATGAATATGATATATATAGTATATGTGTGTATACATATGTGTACACACACACACACACACACACACACACACACTCACACACACAAACACGTGTTTCATACCTAACAGTGATATCCAGAAATGCTTGTGTTGATATGTCTTGAGTTTAGTAGAACGTTAGTAGAACCACATTCCTTGGTTTGTGTTATTTTCTGCATTCTGCCATGCATTAAAGAGCATTTATTGGACACTAGTTTTATGCCAAACATTCTGCTGGATACCAGAATTCAAAGCTAAGACACAGCCTCTATAATTAAATAGCCTACCCTTTCGAAATTCAAGGTTGCTAAATTAATACAATGGGTCTATAAGCATTACTTTATTTCTAAGATTATTTGCTATTATTGTTTCAAGTTCTCTCTTGCTTTGCTAAAAATACATAGAGAAAACAGTTTTACGTCATTAGGTTAAAAAGATTCAGTATAAGCCGAAACCTACTAATTTGCCGAGCATTAGTTAATTAATGAGCATTATTATTTGATGAATGTATGTCATACTGCAATGTCAGTTTCACAGGGAGATTTGCTGGGAAACTAACAAAGCATGATCGTCAGTATTCCTCGAGTTCACTGACACCATTAAGAATTAAATCTTAAATCAGTGATCATCTCTACTTGTAAGAAGGCTGCAGAGGATCTTGAGGCAATAAAGTGATTAAAATGAGAGCCATAACCTATCAACAATACAGCCCGTCCACATAATCCCCAAGTGACTTTTATACAATTCTTCTTGTCAGACATTGGAAGCATTTTGCTGGTTTAACCCTTCAGCATATACTAAGGAGATAAAATATAGGTATTACCTCTATTTTCCTGACATGGACTCTGACAAGGAGAGTTAAGAGAAATTTTGTTTCATTGTTTAATTTTAGTAATATTTGTCAGTGGAAAGGGCGGCTGGTTAAAGAATAGAAGCATTTATGATTCTTGCTTTCCCCAGGGACAATTATCTTTCAAAGCTATAATACTTGGAGAAATCTTTGCCTTCGGGTTGGACTCCACTTAAACGAATTCATAGTATATAGATTCACTGCACAACCCCAGATGCCAACTTCTTAATGGAGTAATGGCATCAAAACTTGCAAATGAGCTTATTTAAATTTTAAGTATAACTTTAGTCCTTTATTCTTGTCTTTCAATTTAAATTTACACCATCTCACAGATTTTTAACTTGACTGCTATATAGTAATGAAGGGATTGGGTATATTTGTGTCCCAACTCATTTGTTCATTCTTTTTTCAAGCAATATTTATTGAGAGCCTAGGATGTAACAGACCTTGATCTAGCTGGGGGACAGCAGTGATCTAGACCAAAAGTCTTGACCTTCATGAAGTGAGAGAGACCCAAGAGGAGGTGACTAATATTGCTCTTTTCAAAGTAGGTTGTGAGAATGAGTAAGCGATACCAAAGCAGAATATAACTGTTAGCAAAATAAACACTTATTTTCATGGATTTTCATTTTCACTTGCAGCTTATAAAACCCGTCAGGTTACTTCTCCAAGATATTGGATTTTCCAGCTCTAGCCTGGGGTTGCCACTGATTGATTGCCAGTAGAATTTACAGAAATCTCCTTTCTGAGGCCAGAGCCACGTCTCAGAGCCGTCCACATGGAGATGGTCAATACAGTTTGACCAGCAATAGTTTTTTGATTGTCTACGGGAACATCTGGATCTTTGACCTCACAAGTCGTTATACAACAGGCCCTTATCCCTGTGGAAAAGTGTTTGTTCCTTTGTGGCTCAGAGGCCCTGTGTTTGCATGTTAGGCTTGATGTTCTGGAAGTCATTTTCTCTAGCACTGGGGTTATTTAATTCCAAGGACTGGTTTGAATTTCTTTTAAAACTATAAGTGTATAGGATTACATTTAATTGTTGGTTTATGTACAGGAGCATTACTGCCCTGAGCTGCAGGGAGCACATTATAAGTACTCCTTTGTCCTGAGTAAATATTCATTCAGTTACAGGCTGGATGAGGTCCCATGAATCTCTGAATCATGACGTCTGTGCGAGGATTTGGAGATACTGTTGATATTATCTATTAAGGTTTTGCTGTCTATAGGGTCATATAAAGTAGCTTGGAAATTGCAGTGTAAATCAAGAAAAACAATGTCTAAAGCTTGGACCCTTCGACCAGATGGCTGGAGTTGAGCCATTGTGAGTACATATTGTTGGCAGCACACAGGTCAGACAAAAAGGCTGTTGTTCCAGGCGCTCAGCATCAGCCTTCCAGGGGCAGCGGGAGGACAGAGCGGGGCATTGCTGCACGTTGCGTCGGCCTGAAGGGCAGGAACGTGGAGTCCTGTTCTGGTTCAGTTTCACTCTGGAGGTGACAGTCCAATAAAGGAACGATTTTCTTGAAGTACAGCATGCTTTCCCAGTCGTTTCTGAGGAGATTTCTTTTCAAGTGTTAGGGAAGGACTTTCGCTCCAGGCGCCTAGTTCCTCTACCTCCTGGCATCCAGGGTCTTGACTGCTAATCACCCCTTTCCATGCCTTCCCAGCCCTCACCATACTCAGGAGTTGAAAGGCCCTGGTCTCCATAATATATTCTTGCGAGACTCGGAAATATAGCAAGTCACGGTCTCATTTCCATGATCTGCCCCTCGTAAGGGTCATATGGAATGCACTAAATCTAGAGAAATCTATCTGATTGCAAACACCCTGTGTGAGGTAATACTGCAGAGTGCGAATGGGTGAGCAGTTCTGTGGAATTCCCTGCCTTCGTTGAGTGCCAGAAGTATTAGGGATAATTGGGATAATGTCATTAAACACTCAATTATAAGATGGTGCTTCCCTCACGTAGCAGAACTCTCTCGCCACCGAAGGGTACTGCCAAGAGTTGTGAAGAACAACACGGGTCAGCAAACGTGTATTCCTGTTACAAAAGCTTTCTAAACACTGTTGGGATTTCTCTACTGCCTTGAACAGATGGCTCATGACCTGCAGTGACTTCTTTCAGATCCAGGGTCTACAGAATCCAGGCTGCTGTCCAATCACTAAATGGAGTCCCACAGGGCCGTGCATGATGTAGTCCCTGCCAACTTCCCCAGCCTCCTGTCTCTCCACTCCCCAGTTCTCCGCATTCTCTGAACCTCATCTCCTTCTAGCCATTCTTTTTTTTTTTTAATTTATTTATTTTTTTGTTTATTTATTTTTGGCTGTGTTGGGTCTTCGTTTCTGTGCGAGGGCTTTCTCTAGTTGCGGCGAGTGGGGGCCACTCTTCATCGCGGTGCACGGGCCTCTCACTGTAGCCGCCTCTCTTGTTGCGGAGCACAGGCTCCAGATGCGCAGTCTCAGTAGTTGTGGCTCACGGGTCCAGTTGCCCCGTGGCATGTGGGATCTTCCCAGACCAGGGCTCGAACCCGTGTCCCCTTCATTGGCAGGCAGATTCTCAACCACTGTGCCACCAGGGAAGCCCCCTTCTAGTCATTCTTAACTTCCTTCAATTCTTCAATCGCCTTTAGGCTTTTGCACCTACAGTTTATGGTACCTGGAAGAGACACCCTTCCAACTTATCTCATGATCTTCAACACCTCCCCCCGCCCACTGAGGACTTGATTAATAACAAGTTCCTCTCTCCCCTATCCAGTCGGAATACGCTATTCAGAAGCTTTTCCACACCCATCAGGATGTAGCCAGTGTACCTGATCACCTATGAGAAATCTCCACTTCCCCAAACTTATTTGGGTTCTTCCTTCTTCCTTGATGCCAAGGATAAGGGTGCATCGGGCAGGGCTAGATAGTCCCTGGGCATTAGTCCAGTAACCAAATGGTCTATAGGAACCTCCTACAGTCAGCAGCTCCACTACACAAAAAGTCTGCTTACTCCTCCTTAATTAGGACTTCAGACACACACAAGAATTATTTGAAAATACTGTAATCAAAATGGAGATAGGTTCTACTGAACTTAATAAATAAGTTCAGCATAAGCAGCTGATTACAGATATGTCAGCATCTTTACTGAATTGGAAAGCCCCCAATGAAGTTTTGCTGAATGGATATTTTGAATGAAATATTCAGTAAAAAAAATGAGACCTGACTTTAGAGCTTCAAACACTTCCCTTGCAGGAACTGGAGATAGTTGTCTAGTAAGGATTGGTCCAGTTTTCAATCTGCTCTTTGCCCTCTGATTTCCCATTCATTCATTAAATAAATATTTGTTGGGCACTCCCGTCTAACAGGTACCGCTGGCTTCTGTCCCTTTATGCATGCTTCAGAGCGCCTGAGCCCAGGGCAATGGCTCAATGTCCAAAATAAGGAGGTAACATGGAACATCACTGAATGGCAGTTGAAAAAGCTATGGTTTTCATGGCTTCTCTGCTTCTAAATAATTGTATACTCTTAAAAATAATAATTTATTGGGTACTTATTTCTACCAGACACTATTCTAGGTGTTTATATTAATCCTCATTTGATCCTCGTGAGGAACCCAGGATGTAGGCAGTAGTGTTATCTCCATCTTACATATGAGGAAATTGAGGCAAAGAATTACTGAGTAACTTGCCCAAGGTGATGCATCTAGTAAATACTGAAGTCTTGATTTGAACTCAAGAGCCCATACTCTGATCATCATAACACCTTGGAATGGAAAGTCACCTGACCCCACAGGGACTTGTTTGTTTGCTGCATCTGTAAAGTGACTTAGTTGGCCACAGTGGTCTCCCAGATCCCTCCCAGATTAACAGTGCTTGTTTATGGTACTGGAGCTGCCCTGTCCAATGTGCAAATCCTCACACAGGCCCTCTTCCTTTTCCTGCGTTCTTTCAGATCTGCACCTCACACTAGACTTTGCTTTTTCTCAAATACTTTCTCAAAGGCTGCTGCTCGTACCCAGCCCGAGCTTACTACTTCTGTCCTGCCCCACGGACCTCTGTTCTCTAGACCTCTGGTTTTGCAGGTTACCCTCTGAAGGACCAGTGCTCTCCATTGTGGGAGGAGCAAACGTTTTCTCCTCATAAAATCTCTCTCTTGTACACAGTACCACCAAACGGCCCTCTCCTACTTCCACCTGTTTTGTGGAAGAAATTCCACAAAACACCGAACACACCAGGCCCCATGATGGGTTTCAGAGTACGCAAGGTGCTTTCACACATATTACATTATTTCAGTAGAAGGGTGAGCATTGTTACTCTCTCTTTTCTACAAGGAGGTTCAAAAAGATAAGACATGCCTAAGATCACACAGCTAGTGAGGGATAGGGTTGGGATTTGAATCCAGATATTCTAAGTTCTTTCCACTATATGTACCAATCTGTCCTCTCTCTGTACTGCTTTCTGTTTGCTCTAACACAAAGCGTCCATGGACTTCACCGTTCAGAAGTCCCTGTGTAGAGCGAAATGGTTATGGCTTTAGTTGTTTGCTTTCACAGAAGTGTCTATCTTTCTCACTGAAAACTAGCCATAGCTTGTTATCAACGCTTGGGGCTCTGAGAGGATGGAAGATGAAATTATATTGCAAAATTCTGACACAATTTTTGCTCTGTTTATCAAGATTTGTGGCATAGTTATTTGTGTCTGATGGAGGAGAATTCTCAGAGTTCATACCAGAAACCCAAAGTGCGTTGGACCAAGATCCCCACTCAGTTCCTATAACTGGGTGCGTTAGAGAGATACCCCAGTTATATTCCACATGCCATCAGCCCTCACAGGTACAGGTTCTGCTAAAATTGGGCTTACCCAGAGGCTATTGCCACTGTTTTGCATGATGAAAAATGTGGTTTTCAATGTGCATTTTGATGTGTGCAGTGGAGTTCAAGACTAAAAGTGGTACGAGGAGAAGGTCTGCAGGAACCGAAGGGCGTAAAATAACCTAACACAGTGATGCTGAACCTGTGAGCCATCTAATCCCAGGATCTCCCTTGAGGGGGGTCCAACTGCATGTTAGAGATACAGCATTCCTGGTGCCCTCTACTGTCCAGGGCCGACAGGAAACACAGTTCTGTATTCTGGATGTTAGTTTAATAACTTAAAAAAAAAAAATTTACTCTTGGGCTGAAATTGGGTTTTCCAAGTTTTGGTTTATAATAAGTAGTTTTTAAACATTTAAAAACAGGGGTGTGTAATAAAATGCTGATAGAAAGCATACGCATTGAGCTAACATTTGACTGAAGAAAAAAACAAAGCTGTTAAAAGCTGGTAGGCTCCTTTTCCAACAGCAATAGCATTAATATCTTTCAAGTCACTCCTAACCATAGCTAATTAGAGGTTTATGAGGGATGGCCCTTCCTGATGGGTCACCTCAGGTTAGGCAGCCCACAGATTTGCTATTGACTGTTGGCAACAATGGCTTTGTGAAGAATTTCTGCTCAGCTCGAGGTGATTATCTTTTTTCTTTCTTCTGCTGGTGCGTCTCTTATTTTGACTGGCTGAGGTTGGGTTGGACGATGAGGCCCCGATTCACAGACAGTGCCAGGTCGTTGCTGGAGATCTGCACTGACAGATTGTTGAAAACTTGTTAGTCTGACGTTTTAACAGCCTGCAATGGGGTGGAAATCTGCTCTTTCACTGGAAAAACTTAGAAAGGAAAACATGAGCTTGAGCTGAAATCATCCCCAGGTCCAAATCCGCCGTCCTCTGGCACCAGGGTGCCGAGGGCTGCACAGTCGTTAGAGATCAAGGCCTGACTATGCCACCCACAGGGTAGAAGGGACTCGGCCACTGGGAAGTTGGAGCCTCTGAAGATGCACCTCTGGGAGCTGGGGATCAACACTAGGTGCTAATGGCTCCATCGGTAGCAGAAGTCGGCCTCTCGTGAGGTTTCAGCTGGGTAGTTAGCGGTTGTTCTTTTGGCCGTAGGCATATGATCCAAGAAAAAGGACTTAAAAAACACCTCAGGCTCGGTACCTTTTTTGAGGTAGAAATGGACAGAAAGATTGCAGCCAACACTGTTGGTGAGTGATGTCTGGTACCACAGTATTGTAATTATTTGTCACCTTGCTAAAAGAATTCATTGAGCATCTTGGCTCTTCTAAAGCAAACCCAGCCTCACTATCCCAGCCAAGAAATATATATGTATTTATATACATATATTTTAGAATCACTGTTATCCTCTACTTTCCTCCCATCTACCAGTGATGGCCACTTTGATTAAGCCCTTCGCCCTGACCCATCACAGTTTTGCTCCCATCCTGGGAGGCCACTGAAGGATTCTAACAGGGCTTCTGGGCTTTGCACAGCCAGCTGTCTCTGCCAGGAGGAGCCCTCTCTTTTGCCAGCCAACTTCTTCCTGTTGTCATCTCTTTTTAGAAGCTTTCTGGTAGCCCCAGGCAGTGTTGGGTGCCCACCATCGAGGGTGCCCATAGCCTTTCATGTTCTGACTTCAGACCAGGCTCTAAACTTCCTGAGGACAGGATCTAGCCTAAATCTCATTTGATTTTTTTTTTTTTTTTTGGCCATCCTCACAATATAATGCCTACATAGAGTAGGCACTTGATAATGGTGTCTTTTTGAATATTCATTCATTAATTTGACAGATAGTAATGTAGTCCCAGGCTTCCAGGCCCTGTTAGACTTTAGGGAGTGCAGTCCCTTAACAGAACCTATCTTTTTATGATCTGCAGACCTCAGCCATGTTCTCTCCAGGCTGATCTTCCAGGAGTCTGTCTTTAATTAGTACCATTCAGTTCTTTGTTGGGGAAAATGTGAGATGGGAAGTGACCCAGATGTTTTGAGATGTCTTCTCAATGTCAAGTTTCCCCTTCACCACCCCTTTGCAGCTCCACATCACATGGCTGCATCTAATGGCAGCACTCACTGGTGTGTATACATAAATAACCAGAAAAACTCTCCTCTCATGCTACCCCAGATAATCCCAAATCTCAACTATATCCCACAAAATTGCAGTAAAAATTTATTTATTCACTTATTTAATTAGCATCGAGAGTGCCGTTATGCATTAGTCATAACGTAAGGGATGATCAAAGAAAACAGATGCATCAGCATACAGGCATTTGCCTTATTTACTAAAAACCTCACTAGAGAAATTGTTATATTGAATGGCAAACTTGCAGAATCCAAGTACTTAAAGATGGGGTGAGGGTGGAATGAAGGTAACTTGTGCTGAGGACGTGCCTCTTCCAGGTTGTCTCGGTTGCCTCTGGGGGCAGATGAGATAGGCTTCCCTTTCCACCAGTGACCATGATTAGCACTTTTCAGATCAGGAAACTCAGTTTTCTTTTTATTTTTTTTCTTAAAAAAGGTCTAATCATATGTCAGAGGCTCTTTTTGCTCTGTTTGGTTGAATGCTCCATCAAGTACAGTCATGGAGATGTTGGGTTTTCTGAAATCTACAGTAGCCTCCAACATTCAGTCACTAGCTCCGTGGGTGTCAAGAGGCAATTGTGCCCAGAGCTATCTAATCCCTGGATCACTGCCATGGTGATGTGACCTTGGACCAACAATTCCAGCGATGCCTTCTGTTTGTCCACTTTCCCAGTTGTGGCCCACCATCAGCTCCCCTCACGAATCAATTCTGCATTTTTGTCTGAGTCATTCCTGGAGGCCCAGCCTATAGCCTGCTCGTCCAATGATTTTATAAACACCTAATTTCCTTTACTAATTTCCTTTCTGCTTAAAAAAAAAAAAAAGGCTATAAGTGTGGGAAGGAAATAATCAAAGAATCACAGCCTATTAATTATTTGCTGATAACATTTAACATTACCTGCTTGTGGAAAACAGTTATTGCTTCAGCTGATACTGGAGAAAACCTCCAAGCCAAAAAGATTTCTGTCTTGGATTTTATTTGTTTGCTAATGTTTCCTCCCATCCAAAAATATCAGGATACCTGACCTGAAAAGACTAGTTGCTGCAGGCCTGCTGAGAGAACAACATGGGCATACCTCAGAGATATCAGGGGTTCAGTTCTAGACCACTGCAATAAAGTGAATATCGCCATAGAGCGAGTCATGAATTTTTTGGTTTCCCAGTGCATATAAAAGTTAGGTTTACACTATACTATCATTTATTAAGTGTGCAACAGCATTATGTCTTTAAAAACAATGTACATACCTTAATTTTACAATACTTTATTGTAAAAATGCTAACCATCATCTGAGCCTTCAGTGAGTTGTAATCTTTTTGCTGGTGGAGGGTTTGAAATATTGTGAGAATTACAGAGACACAAAGTGAGCAAATGCTGTTGGGAAATGGCATCAATAAATTTGCCTGACACAGGGTTGCCACAGACCTTCAATTTGTGAAACACACAATATTGTGTGTAAAACACACAATAAAGCGATGCACAGTAAAATGAGGTATGCCTGTACATTCAAGTGCTAACAAATATTCAGAAAAAAAAGAGTATGAAATCTTATGTGAAGCAAAAAAAAAAACATTAACTGATTTAAGAAAGTTAGGAGTGCTGCCAATTGAACAATGTGTAAACTTTTCACTATCTTTAACTTTTTTTCTTTAGAGTATAATCTGGTAGTATTATTAATATTTGAATATTATTTTCACTTCAGATATGACTTTCCCTTAAGAAAACAGGTTTGCCGAGTCCTTAAATGTGATTTTTTTGAATCACACTTAATTTTTCACAACTAATTTTATGATGAAAGTAATGGAAAATATACAGTCTACTTAAGAGAAATATACTTTATTGTACATTTTGCTGGAACACATAATTAAACTAATGAAAATTAAGTGTTTTTGATATAAATTTTTAATGTATTAGAATAGATGCAGTATTTTATAACATCCATCTTGTTCTTCCTGACTAAAAGGTAAATTTAAGATTTAATATAGAAAATTCTTAGTAAATAAAATTAGCAACTAACTTGTGAAATAGTCTGACTTTTAAAATTAGAAGTATTTCTTCATTTTTAATCTTAAATAATAATATGGGTATTAAAATCAAATTATAATGAATGAGTTCAATTTATTAATTCATATTTTTGTATTATTATGTCATCTACAGTAATTTAAATTGGTACATTCTTGCTTATAATTAAAAACTAAACTTGCAATGATACTATGATGTAGATAATATTACCCTACTTCACAGATGAGAGAGCAAGTTTAGCAAACTCAATAAATTGCCCATGATGATATAGTCAGTACGTGCATGAAGCAACAGGATTTGAACTTGGGTCAGTCTAATCCAAAGCCTATATTCTAATAGCTGGCAACTTGTGCAAACAGCAGTGACTAATGAGTGAGAGGAGGGGCTGTAAATAGACCTGGTGTACTTGGCCAAGGCAATATCGAAGCCTGCAGTAGCCAGTATTTGGGAATCTAGTCAAGCATTAAGTAAGCTGTCAGCTTTCATTCTCTCACTCGTTGGCGGGGCTGCGGGGGGGGGGGGGGGCGGGGTGTATTCTATAGTGAGTAGTACTCTCTGTGCCTCAATTTTCTACTCTCTTAAAAGGGTATGATCAGAGAACAAGATGGTAGATGCATAGCTTAGCCCATAGAACAGTGCTTAGCCCACAGTATGGGCTAAAGAAATTTTAGCTAGTTCACAAATATTTATTAAGGGTCTGGTATATATAAGGCACAAAGGTTATAATAATGAGACATGTTAAAAATGCTAACAATGAAAGTGGTTTGATTCGTCATGGTCTATGAGGAAAATAGGCATACGGACACCTGAGCTCATATGTAGCATAGCCTCTGTGCTATGGGAGGAGAGCGTGTACCAGGAGACTCCCTGTTGCTAGCAGGGCTCCAGCCCCTTGGATAGGAATTTCAGTAACCATGTCGTTATTTAGGGGCGTTGCTAGCTGGGAGTGATGGAAACAAGCAAGGCAAGGTGGTCTCATTATTTTAGGCACAGAAGACAAAACAAAGATGGAGATTCTTTGGAGAGATGGGATTCTGAGAATCAGGCAGAAGCTTGGTAATCAGAACCGGATCAAAGTCAGGGTCATCCAGCAGCAAGGTGCTGGGTTGGGGAGTCCCAGCATGCATGACCAGGAAGAGCCGCAAGCGAGGAGGGCTGCAGCCCTGAGAACCCAGGGAGGCATGGGACCTTCCCCCACGGCAGATCCTGTGGTCTTCTGAGACTTGAAGCCTGTGGCTTAGCCCAATTAATCTCCTAAACTGGGTCATCACCCTGGGTTGCACAGCAAGCAGGAACCTGGCAGCAAAGGCCCTGTAAACACTGGTATCAATGAGTAAAAGCACTGGAAAAAATCTGGTTTCTTTCAAGTCCTGAGAACTGAGAACAATCAGATTCCCTTCTGGGCGTTGCTTTAAAATCTGGTACCATCATCAGGTAACTTTACAAAGCAGGGCAATTACAGAATTAGTTAGAGGTGCCTCAGCCATTTCCCAGATAGCCAGGGAGATGAAGATAAGGAAAAGGACTGTCTTGTGATCATTGGAAGGGCCACTGCACCCACTGTTGCTGCTTGGTCATTAGCTTGCGTGGTCACTGAACCCAGGCAGGCCATGGCTTTTAATGAATGCAAGTTTCACGGGAATTTTACAAACTTCTCCTGGATTTGTTAGCATCCAGGAAAGGGAGCAAGACCCCCATGGAACACCCACACCCACACCACCTGCATCTAGAAGGGGTATATGTAAGGCTGCCCTTGGACTTGGGTAGCTGTGGGAAGTTAGCCACCATCCACTGCAAGCCCCTGCAATTAAAGAAGGAAAGCTCTTCCATCCTAGCACATGCGTGGGCTTTCATCCTTAACAAAGGGCAAGCAATCACTCCAGAGTTATTTCCCTGTAGGACCCAGAACATGGACTGATAGAGCTTCCTAGCACTTTGTTTCACCAAGAGGCTGAAAACACTTTAGAAACATCTGATCTTTCAATTAAAAATAATGATTAACTCAGGTCATAAAAAAAATACCACTTTAAAAAGCAGGTAATACAGGAAATGGATCTTAGCAACTCGAAAGGGTTTAAACTCTGCCAAAACACAAACAAAACAGCAACAGTCAGATCAGACTCCACGGATCATTAATCCTCACATTTGCTCTCTGATCTGACTTTGTGGCATCTATTAGCCTCCCCATGTTATTTACAGAGAAATGAAGTCTGAAGAGATTAAATACGTGATAAATATCACATGATATTTAGTTCAGCAGAGTAGCCAGGGAAAAAGTTCATGCTATGTACTTTGTTTAGTATTCAGTGCACTTTTGCAACCTTCGGGTGCACCCAGCCTTCCTCCTCCACAGTCCATTCGCTTGACCTGCCAAAGGGAGTCTAACGAGCCAGCAGCTTCCTTCCTTTTCGTGGTCCTGAACCAACTGTCCATCTCTGTGCACAGTGTAGGTCATCCCAGAAAATGGGTTGATTTGAATGTAGTTGGGTCATCCTTTCTCCTCTCAACCTGTGCCTCTGTGTACCAGGAGGTTGCATCATTAGGTGTGAAGAATATGAATTCTTTCATCTGGGAATCGTTTTGCCCAGAAATTACTTTGTCTTATAATATTTTAAGTGTAAGTACAATAAAGATTGACGGGAGTGGAATTAACCAAGTTGTGAACAGTGAAAGAAAGAGGAAAATGGACCAAAATAGATGCCCTCAGTCTTTCTAAGGACAAGGAAATAAATGGTAAAAACAAGTCCAACAACAACAACAAGAAAACAAAAGTCCAGCCTGGTACTAAATGACATCCATAAGCCCATGGGAGACGTGTGTAGAGAGGCAGAATATGAAGGGCCATTTTTATATTCACAGTGTTGCAAATGGGGACAATTCTTTCCTATTATGAAATATTTCAAGCACAGAAAACAGAGAATAAGGAACAAATCATTATAGAAAAAGTTGATAACCCCTGTATGCCCTCCAACATTTCATTACTCTGTATATCTTCCCCCTACCCTGAATTTGATGTTCCTTATTCATTGCCTGTTTTTATGCTTTTTCTGTAAATTAATGTATCCATAAACAACATGTGCTATTTTTAGATATTTTTAACTTTATTAAAACATGGAGACAGTTTTTTTTACCTAGCATGATACTTTTACATGATATAAACATTATATATGTTTGGGTTTTTTTATTAATTTATCTTACTTCTGGCTGCGTTGGATCTTCATTGCTGTGCACGGGCTTCTCATTGCAGTGGCTTTTCTTGTTGCGGAGCACGGGCTCTAGGCACATGGGCTTCAGTAGTTGTGGTACACGGATACAGTAGTTGTGGCTCCCGGGCTCTAGAGCACAGGCTCAGTAGTTGTGGCACACAGGCTTAGTTGCTCCGCGTCATGTGGGGTCTTCCCGGACCAGGGATCGAACCCGTGTCCCCTGCATTGGCAGGTGGATTCTTAAACACTGCGCCAACAGGGAAGTCCCTAAACATTATATATGTTTTATATGATTTGAATATTATATATTTTACATGATTTGAACATTATATATTTTATAAGATTTAAATATTATACAATTTGAATATTATATATTTATATGTGTATATTATACATATAACATGTTTTTACACTATATGTAGCCCTAATTCATTTTCACTTTTATTTTTATTTTTTTTAACTTTTTTATTGCAGTATAATTGCTTTACAATGGTGTGTTAGTTTCAGCTCTATAACGAAGTTCATCAGTTATACACATACATGTATCCCCATATCTCTTCCCTCTTGCATCTCCCTCCCTATCCCACCCTTCCAGCTGGTCACAAAGCACCGAGCTGATCTCCCTGTGCTATGCAACTGCTTCCCACTAGCTATCTGTTTTACTTTGGTAGTGTATATATGTCCATATATACACTACCACTCTCTCACTTTGTCCCAGCTTACCCTTCCCCCTTCCCGTGTCCTCAAGTCCATTTTCTAGTAGGTCTGTGTCTTTATTCCTCTCTTGCCCCTAGGTTCTTCATGACCATTTTTTTATTTTTTAGATTCCATATATATATGTTAGCATACGGCATTTGTTTTTCTCTTTCTGACTTACTTCACTCTGTATGAGACTCTAGGCCCGTCCACCTCACTGCAAATAACTCAATTTCGTTCCTTTTTATGGCGAGTAATATTCCATTGTACATATGTGCCATGTCTTCTTTATCCATTCATCTATTGATGGACACTTAGGTTGCTTCCATGTCCTGCCTATTGTAAATAGAGCTGCAATGAACATTGTGGTACATGACTCTTTTTGAATTATGGTTTTCTCAGGGTATATGCCCAGTAGTGGGATTGCTGGGTCGTATGGTAGTTCTATTTTTAGTTTTTTAAGGAACCTCCATACTGTTCTCCATAGTGGCTGCACCAATTTACATTCCCACCAACAGTGCAAGAGTGTTCCCTTTTCTCCACACCCTCTCCAGCATTTCTTGTTTGTAGATTTTTTGATGATGGCCATTCTGACCAGTGTGAAATGTTATTGCATTGTAGTTTTGATTTGCATTTCTCTAATGATTAATGATGTTGAGCATTCTTTCATGTGTTTGTTGGCAATCTGTGTATCTTCTTTGGAGAAATATCTATTTAGGTCTTCTGCCCATTTCTGGATTGGGTTGTTTGTTTTTTTGATATTGAGCTGCATGAGCTGCTTGTAAATTTTGGAGATTAATCCTTTGTCAGTTGCTTCATTTGCAAATATTTTCTCCCATTCTGAGGGTTGTATTTTCATCTTGTTTATGGTTTCCTTTGCTGTGCAAAAGCTTTTAGGTTTCATTAGGTCCCATTTATTTATTTTTATTTCCATTTCTCTAGGAGGTGGGTCAAAAAGGATCTTGCTGTGATTTATAGAGTGTTCTTGCTGTGTTCTTGCTGTGAGTGTTGTGTTCTTGCTGTGATTTATAGAGTGTTCTGCCTATGTTTTCCTCTAAGAGTTTGATAGTGTCTGGCCTTACAGTTAGGTCGTTAATCCATTTTGAGTTTATTTTTGTGTATGGTTAGGGAGTGTTCTAATTTCATTCTTTTACATGTACCTGTCCCATTTTCCCAGCATCACTTATTGAAGGGGCTGTCTTTTCTCCATTGTATATTCTTGCCTCCTTTATCAAAGATAAGGTTACCATATGTACATGGGTTTATCTCTGGGCTTTCTATCCTGTTCCATTGATCTATATTTCTGTTTTTGTGCCAGTACCATACTGTCTTGATTACTGTAGCTTTGTAGTATAGCCTGAAGTCTGGGAGCCTGATTCCTCCAGCTCCATTTTTCTTTTTCAAGATTGTTTTTGTATTCGGGGTCTTTTGTGTTTCCATACAAATTGTGAAATTTTTTGTTCTAGTTTTGTGAAAAATGCCATTGGTAGTTTGATAGGGATTGCATTAAATCTGTAGATTGCTTTGGGCAGTAGAGTCATTTTCACAATATTGATTCTTGCAATCCAAGAACATGGTGTACCTCTCCATCTATTTGTATCATCTTTAATTTCTTTCATCAGTGTCTTATAATTTTCTGCATACAGGTGTTTTGTCTCCTTAGGTAGGTTTAATCCTAGGTATTTTATTCTTTTTGTTGCAATGGTAAATGGGAGTGTTTTCTTAATTTCACTTTCAGATTTTTCATCATTAGTGTATAGGAATGCAAGAGATTTCTGTGCATTAATTTTGTATCCTGCTACTTTACCCAATTCATTGATTAGCTCTAGTAGTTTTCTGGTGGCATCTTTAGGATTGTCTATGTGTAGTATCATGTCATCTGCAAACAGTGACAGCTTTACTTCTTCTTTTCCGATTTGGATTCCTTTTATTTCTTTTTCTTCTCTGATTGCTGTGGCTAAAACTTCCAAAACTATGTTGAATAATAGCGGTGAGAGTGGGCAACCTTGTCTTGTTCCTGATCTTAGTGGAAATGCTTTCAGTTTTCCACCATGTTGGCTGTGGGTTTGTCATATATGGCCTTTATTATGTTGAGGTAAGTTCCCTCTATGCCTGCTTTCTGGAGTGTTTTTATCATAAATGGGTGTTGAATTTTGTCAAAAGCTTTTTCTGCATCTATTGAGATGATGTTATGGTTTTTCTCCTTCAATTTGTTAATATGGTATATCACATTGATTGATTTGCATGTATTGAAGAATCCTTGCATTCCTGGGGTAAACCCCACTTGGTCATGGTGTATGATCCTTTTAATATGCTGTTGGATTCTGTTTGCTAGTATTTTGTTGAGGATTTTTGCATCTATGTTCATCAGTGATATTGGTCTGTAGTTTCCTTTTTTTGTGACATCTTTGTATTGGTATCAGCATGATGGTGGCCTCTTAGAATGAGTTTGGGAGTGTTCCTCCCATTTTCACTTTTAACTGCCATATAGCACTCCAATGTATGACTAACATTTATCTGTTTTGTAGCTGAACAGTAAAGTTTCTGTAGTTATCATTCTAGAAGATGACCTGCTATGTCATAGTGTATGCACATTTCAACTTAGTAAGAATGAAATCTAGTAAGTAATAAGTAGAAATCTAGTAAGATTTTGCCAGTTTTTCTCCAAAATGGTTCCATCATTTTATACTGCAACCCACAGTGTGTGAGAAGATCCATTTCTTTACATTTTTGATAAACTTGTTTTTGCCAGATTTCTAAGTTTTGCCAAATCAATGGGCTCAAAATAGGCTTCGTTTTATCTTTTATTTGCTGGTTCCTGATTATTAGTATGGTTGAATATATCCTCTCTGTTAGTGACCATTCAGATTTCCTCTTCCATGAATTGCTTATGTCCTTTATCCACTTTTCCATTGGATTATTTGTTATTTTCTTATTGATTTGGAGGATTTATTTATACATTCAGGTACTAACCATTTGTCAGTCATATACATAAATGTGGTCTATTCTTAAATAACTGATTGTATCTCTGGAGTTTGCCCTGTACAGAAATGTTAAGATACAAGTTAAAACTGAGATGTAGATAAGAGAGTTGATATTTCCATGAGTCGATGCTTCTGGAAAAGGATTATGAATGCCACTTTTTCATCATTTCCTTATTTGTGCAGAGAGTTCAGAGTTCCCAAGTTCAGAGTTAAGTGTAGGCCACCTAGGTTTGTACTTGAAAATGTCTGATTGCAGAGTAGGTAGCTTAGGATAATTTCAGTACTGAATAAGAGCCAATTTTGAGAGTCATTCACCTCAGATTACTAGATCTAACAGACTGTGTATCTTCCATTGAAATAGAAACTGTTGGACACTGGGTGCGTCTCTGGCCATGACCCCTCATAGGAACACACAGATCAGCTTGAGGCAGGGGCATGAGGCATGCAGGAACAGTCTGTCCCCAATTTACCTCTCAAATATTTTGCTACGAGGAAAGTCTCTGCTCATGACATAAGTCCCGAGACTCAGGCAACTAAAGAAAACATGAAGGACAGAATAATGTCATGGTGATGTCAGGTTGCATGGACATGTTGCTTTGGGAACCCTGATAGGAAATCTTAAAATAATGATGGCTTTCTTTCTATTTCAGAGGTGTGGCGAAATCTTGTTTGAAAACCCTGATCAGAATGTCAAATGTGTTTGCATGCTAGGTAAGAAGGCTTCTCATTTAAAATCTATTAAGCATGCTGATGTCACGTGAGCTTACTGTTGTTCTGTTGCCTTACTGATTGTCTCTTGTTCCATATTGCAGAGGCTAATAGGCTATTTTATAGGTTTATAGACAGCTATAACACATTTGTATGTGGAACACTTGATGATAAAGAAAGGGTTTGATTTTAATAACTGTCAGTAAGTCAGGAACCATGCTTCTGAGTCTTTCAAATTTTTTCTTGGATCAACATAACATAGTATTGGGTGCTTTGTATTCAGGCAACTGTGATGAGAAAGTAAGAAGAATCACATTGTAATTCCTAAACTAGAGATCATATGCTAGGCAAGTAAACTATTAAGTATTTACACCACAGCACAAAGCCCTTACTTACAGTGCCTGGGAGGAATATGCATTTGAACTAAACTGAAGTCAGCACCGCAGTTACCCACACTGCATTTGTAATAAAAATTGCAGCATCATAATGAATAATCATTTGTTCTTGTGGGATGATGTATCATCAGTGCCTTTCACAAACTCTTTAATATATAATATTCCGTTAAAAGATGAAGTTGATATTATTTTCCTCATTTTATAGAGTAGAAAACTAGTACAGAGAATATAAGTGATGCACTTAACCTCAAAATGAGAAATGAGCCAACTCATGATATGAAAGTTTCTAATCTGTAAAAATTTAGGTCTAGTGTTTAGATCTTATTTGAGCCACTAAACTATGTTCAATGAACTTTTAATTAAGTAATTATAGTAATAGAACAAAGCAGTAGCATGAATAAATAAAAATAATCCTTAAATTTGACTTTCACCAAAATTTCACCCTAATCCATTCCAACTTTGAACCATACTCATAAGCAAAGAAAAAAATTATTCATTTTAGCTCCTTCTGTTTTCTCTGGCTACCTCATATGTTGGCAGCCTAGGTTATTGGTAAGATGGCTCAAAAGCAGACAGCAAGATAGAGGCAGGGGAACATCCTGGTAATTTATAATTCAAGATAATCAGGTAATAAATAATCAAAAGTTGCTCATTACCTAAAAACAAACCAAAAACAGAAACCAGACACAAACACTGTATTTTCCTGGTCTTCTGATCTTTCTTATTTTCTTGTGCTAGTATTTTAAACCTTTCTGATGCAGTTCTTATATGTTTTTATTTTAATTAGGATGGGGTTATGTAGTAACATAGCCACTGGAAAATGAACATTCTATTGGAAGCACATGAACAGTGAATATAGCATAGCATCCATAAATCCATTTCAAATGTCCAGTATTCCTTTCCCTTAACCATGAAAATGCCTCAGAATGCTAAGTGCAGGGTACAAACCACAGAGAGAGAGACAGAGAGAGATGGAAGCAGAAAAACTTCCTTTGTCCAGCCATATATCCCAGCTTTGGATGTGGGAGACCATCTCATCACCGCATCAGATCTATTCATCAACTCACTCATTTAACTTTCACAATAGCAGTATGGTTTGGTGCTATTATAATCCTCATTTTACAGAAGGAAATTTGTGACATATGATCGAATACTATAGGACCTTAATCCCACTAAAATATTATTTGTTTATAGCTTCTACATGATCTGCTAACATGAATCAGTTTTAATTCATGATGACTTTAAGCACATGAACACATAACTTATTTTGATGAATTTTTCCTTGTACGAGCTCTCATGTGAGTTGCTTGATTAGTTTATAGCTAGGACAAGGACAGCAATAGACTGTCTACTACTGCCTATAGACTTGAATTCACGTAAAGTCAATCGTCTTTCCATCTCTTCTGGATAATATGGTGTGGTTTATAACCCTAACCAGAAGACACTCCTGGCCACCAAATGCATTCCCCCAGTGAATCTGCCAAATTACACAAATTCCCCAAATTAGAAGAATATTTATATAAATCAGCTTTCTATTACTACCACTGTCATAAGATTTACAATTAACTGAGTACTTAAATATGTCACAGATGAAGTCCATCCAGAGTACCTTACATAGTTAGATCATTTATTCTAAGTAAATTAAGACATAGCCTCTCCTTCAAAATATAGATATCTTTGGCAATAGCAGTATATTATTAAGCTTGTAGGTTTCGTTAGCTTATTAGATTTCTATTTTCTTAGGGACATAGAACTAAATAATATAAAGGAACCATGAAAATGGAAGTTTTTATTAGTTTAAGGGCGTGGGATAATTAAAGATGGAATAGGAAGAACACTTGTACATTTTACCTTTAAAGTAGATGGTAAATATTTATTGAATGTTGAAGATACTACTATGTCTAGTGAGCTGGAGTTACTCCGATAATGAAAATTATGTCCTCAAGGAGCTTACACATAAGAAGGCTTAGACTTTTTCCTACTTCTCTTTTTAAGAGGTTTGCTACAAAATTTAACTGAAACATTTACAGAGTCCTTTGAAATCTTAGATGAAAGAGAATACCAAAATAAAACTATTATGGGTATCAATACAAATGGATCAATCCGCCATTAGCATGTGTCCACCTGAAGCCAAAGGCTACCATTTCACAGCAATAGTGGGCAAGATAATGAAAAAGTTGAATGATTTATTCCCTTAAAAGAAACAAGAGAAACTCAAGGCATGAACTTGTAACTCACTAAAACTGAGACCACATCTTAGACCACATATTTTATCAAGAAGGGGCATCTACATAACACGAAAATAACAACAAACCTCCGCTTCACCACTGTCTGAGGTCTTATCTGAGTTAGTTTGTTGCTTCCTTTGAGAGGAACCTGTGATCGTGCCCTTATGACTTCCCGAAGCATTTCTTGAGAAAACTTTATATCTTCAACAGTAAAGGATAAGGAGTCTCTGCTGCTTAAAGGGACTGTTAAGTTTTCTAAGTGTTTCTAAGTCATGAATGTAGTTTGTGTTTTTGCAGATCACATTATAACCTTTTTATGAATAAATCAAAATTTTGAAACAAGAAAACCAAATATATAAAGTCTGCATTTCCAAAACTTCACTCTGATCTTTATGCCACCCCAATATTGAGATCCCTAATGGAGGCCAACCTAAAACATTCAGAGCTTTGAAGTGTCAAGTTCTTGGCTCACCCCCTCCGGCATTCCCTCTCTACCCACTCACACACCAGGTTTGGGGCCCCTGCCTTGGCCCCAGCTGTGCTTCAGCACACTTGAGATGGAACAGGGAAGACGGTCACTAGCCAGGCACGCCATTTGCACTTTCCTTCTGTCCCACCGGTGTCTCCCCAGACCTTTCTGAAAAATACAATTTTTATGCTTCGAGTCGTTTACCTCATGACCTCCATGAACAAGTCATCCTCATTAAACTCATACTTCTGGCTCATTACATTCAATGAGACGTAAGTGTAAAATTCATCTGAAGTTACTCTGAAGTACTGAATTCAAAGCAATTTTAAGTGAGAGCAAACTCTTGTCATATGTGGGCCTTACAGGCAATCATTTCTATGTTCAGGGGAATAGTTCGTGTTGGATATGAAGGTAAATAAAGATGTAGTGCAGAGCTGGCTACACTGAGTATTTACTATTTATTCCTTAAAATTCTGTCAGAGGGGTAAAATGTAGACAATGTTAAGTACCAGATTGTAATAAATGCGGCTTTGTTCTTTCCTTCGCCCTTAAGGAGTTCAAAACTGCTAACTCCCAGCCCCCTCCTTTTTCTCAATTTAGCCATAAGATTTCTCTCAAATCAAGATAGACCTCAAAGTTTACAGAACTATATCAAAGGGTACTCGACTGTATAGTAAGATGTGTACCTTAATTAGGTATGATGAATTGATAACCAAGGGAAGAAGGAAGTGAAAGAGAAATGATCTCTCATTACACAATTGACGTATGAGGTGTGGCCGGTTCCTAAAAGGATTTTATTTTTCAAAGTATAATGAAACTGCTAGGGTACAAAGAGCCAAGAGTATTTAAAGAAACTACATAAAATGATCGATGTTAATTCACTTAGTTCATTTGCTAACTTCTGTCTGGGAAATGCTAAATCCTGGGAAAAGAACCTTTCTAAAAAGAGTTCCAGATCAGACTTGGTGCCCTTCTTTCCCTTGTAATTTTACAATTTGAAATTTTCAGTGGCCCTGCTTTTGTTTCATGTGTGATTCCTTTCATGCTGATTGGTGTCATATCATTAGAATGTAAGGTCGTACTTTCTTATCTGCCATGGCTTAGAAAGGGGTGTTCGTATTGTCAGGTTTCTGTTTGAAATATTTTATAAATCATTTCAAGAGATCGTCAGTTTTCAAAGAAATAGAATACCATAAGATCAATATTTTATTAACATTTAACATGAGCACAGAGTGACTTGCTTTGTAGTCCAACCTCTGAAAAATTATCTGTGTACTTTGGGAAGTTGCTTCATCTTTCAGACTTCAATTTATAGTTTTTCTGCAAAGTGGTAATAAAAATGTCTGTCCCTTCCAGCCCAGGGGTTGTCCTGGTAATACAGAATGTGACGTTCTGTGAGGAGATGTTGCCTGCTATGATGCCCTAGATATGGTTTATGCATCAATAAATTAATAAATAAATAATAACACTGAAAATAAGCAAATTGATGATAAACAATAATAAACAAACAGTAAATTATTTATTTATGACATTAACAGTGTTTAGAAAAGCAGTTGAAAAGACAAATCTATGCAAATGTGAGATCAATTTTAAAAAATATTAAATATGTTCTTCAAAATTTTGTCATACCTCAAAGGCATCATCTAATATTCATTCAAAGGATATTCATTGAGCATTTACTATATGCAAGGTACTATGCTAGGCACTGGGAATGCAAAGACCAGTGGAGCACAGGCCCTGCACTCAGAGGGTTTACATTCCAGGCAGAGATTCAAGCCCCAAACCCCAAAATCTGCAATGCTAGCTTGAGAGTGACAAATGATAGAAAAGAAATAAAGTGTGTTGGAACTTCAGAAGATGAAAAGAGTGCATACAATTGGGATATGAAGACACGTGGATTGATATGCAAAGACCAAGAAAGAGGCAGCATTCTAGGTAGATACATGACCATTTTTAAAAGCCCAAATACAAGAAAACTGAGGAGTGGAGAAGGAAGTAAGTGTTTCAGGCCACAAGCAGTATAAAAGGATAAATTGGAAAGGAATTTGAGGCCTTATTATAGACAGTTTGACTGTTACCACTGGCTATAAAAAGGACAGAAGTACCAAACGAAAGAGCATTCTGGTCTCTTTTATTTAGTCAGTTAGAGAGCATTTTTTAATTTACATAGAGGGTATTATAGAATATTCTATAAACTAGTTTCTGCGGGGCAGTATTGAGTACAGCTGTTCACCAAATACTTGTGAAATTAAATAATTTTAACCCAATGTATATTTGAAACTGATGGCCTGAATTCTAGGCTTGATTATTTTAATGAATATTACTTTTATCTTTTCTCTTTGATATCAGATATAGTATTTTATTTAAGAAGTACAATATTGTCATCTTTTATACTGGAAAAAAATTGATATTTTTTCACTTTTTCATCTAATAAAATTGGGAGATTTTTTAATTTTAAAATTTTGCTCTTATCACTGGCATCTGCCTGTGATTTTTGTATGTGGACAATTTTGAGGTCTATACATTTTTTCTTAGAAATTAATACACAATCTGTTTGAAGGCAACATAATATCTGTTATCAAAGTAGGTCACTACTTTGGTGGCATAGTGGAAAGAACAGGGCATTTAAATATCTGGACCAGCTAAAAACTGTGTGGTCATAGGAAAGTCACTTAAGAGTTATAGATCTCAGTTTATTCCTCCCTAGAATGGAATAAGAAGTAATAATAACAATATTATTATCTACCTTATTAGGTTTGTTGAGGATCAAATAACACAACAAATATTAAAGCATTCAGTAAACTGTTAGAAGTCCTAGAGATATAAATATTATTTTATTTATACTAATAACTAAAATGTTCTAAGTTCTTGCATTTAATTTAATATTAGTAGTATTTTTTATGCAAACTGACAGCTTTGATATACTTTCAATATTAAACTGTTTCAGTTTGCTTCAAGTGAATAGATATTTTCAAGTACATGTTTGCAACCTAGAAATAAGCATATTATCATCATAGGTTATTAAAGAAAGATTATTGTAAGGACTATTTTATGTGCACTTAACTTTATAAAAGTGAAGGTCTATGTTCAAAGACAAAAGCTTTCAAGTTGCTTAACTTTGATTTACTGAGATTAAAATGCCTTGGGAATTTGAATTAATTTTTTAAAATTTTTATTGGAGCATAGTTGCTTTACGATGTTGTGTTAGTTTCTGCTGTACAGCAAAGTGAATCAGCTATATGTACACATATATCCCCTCCTTCCCATTTAGATCACCACAGAGCATTGAGTAGAGTTCCCTGTGCTGTACAGTAGGTTCTCATTAGTTATCTATTTTATACATAGTAGTGTATATATTGTCAATCCGAATCTCCCAATTCATCCCATCGCCCCCTTTCCCCCCTTGGTGTCCATACGTTTGCTCCCTATGTCCGTGTCTTTATTTCTGCTTTGCAGATAGGTTCATCTGTACCATTTTTCTAGATTCCAGATATATGTGTTAATATACGATATTTGTTTTCCTTTTTCTGACTACTTCACTCTGTGTGACAGTCTCTAGTTCCATCCACATCTCTGCAAATGGCACAGTTTCATTCCTTCTTATGGCTGAGTAATACTCCATTGTATATATGTACCACATCTTCTTTATCCATTCGTCTGTTGATGGACATTTAGTTTGCTTCCATGTCCTGGCTATTGTAAATAGTGCTGCAATGAACATTGGGGTGCATGTATCTTTTGGAATTATGGTTTTCTCCAGGTATATGCCCAGGAATGGGATTGCTAGGTCACATGATAGTTCTGTTTTTAGTTTTTTAAGGAACCTCCATACTGTTCTCCATAGTGGCTGTATCAATTTACATTCCCACTAATTAATTTCGTCTTACACTTACGAAGCACTTCATTCTTATCATGTGAGTACATCATTTCACTCCTATATGCATGTCCAAGGATGATATTTTCTAACTCTAAAAGAGAACAAATTGAAACCTGGACATTCCCAAGGGAGGACAGACACGGCATTATCCTCATCTCTCACCCAGGGCCTGGCCTTGTTTTACTTTTCAATGTACTCATCACCAAATGATGTTTGTTTGTTTGTTTGGTTTGGTTTTTTTGCGGTACGCGGGCCTCTCACTGCTGTGGCCTCTCCCGCTGCGGAGCCCAGGCTCCAGACGCGCAGGCCCAGAGGCCACGGCCCACGGGCCCAATCGCTCCGCGGCACGTGGGATCCTCCCAGACCGGGACACGAACCCGCGTCCCCTGCATCGGCAGGCGGACTCTCAACCACTGCGCCACCAGAGAAGCCCCAAATGATGTATTTTATATTCGTTTGGTTTGTTCATCGCTCTCTCCCAGTCTCACTGCCCCACACACCCATATATACAGAATGTAAATATCATGGAAACAAGGAATTAGTTTATTTACTGCTAAGAGTCCAGCATCTGGAAGACGGTCCAGCCACCTAGCCCCTCACTGGAGCTTAATATTTGCTGAAGAGATACATGCTGATGCATTTGTCAAAACAGCACAATTGTCTGTAAAGCATGGCCCAGATGTGCCAAAGACTGATGGGTATAGCATTTAAAACCCTCTGCTAACTCAGCCAAGGAATGGGTCATCTCCTAATTGAACTAAGTGAGAGTTTCCCAAGCATACTACTCTGGGTTACAGGATGAGAAAGACATAGTTCTCTACAAATAGACAATTAGAACATATCCTAAGAATATAGGTGATTATCAATTATTTCTTGAGCACTATCTATGCCCACCCCCCTACTAGTGTTACTCTGAAAGTTGATGTAATAGTGAGCTAGGTAGAATCCCTGTCACCACCCTTTATTCTGCAGCTGGAACACTGGGTTAAGAAAACAGGAGGAGGATTATTATTTCGTCTTCTCTATATTTACAAGAGCATACAAAGTATTATTTCACCCTGAGGTTTATCATTTAAAAGGCTTTTACATTCTCTTGCTGCCTTTCAAAAATTTTTATTTGGAAATCAATATTGTCCTGCATAAGGAAAATAAGTTTGCTAGTTTCACAGTTGTTTTCCGAGGAATGTGGCAGCATTTCCACAGCAACCAAACACCACACTTCTGTTTGCAGCTGAAAACCAGAACTCAGATAAGAGCTAGCTGCAGAACAACACCACAAGCAAAGGTCAAACTATCAGAACTGAAGTTATCAAACCCCCAAAATATAAACGTGCCAGTCTTGCATTAGCTTCATTTTCGGTCTGAAGGACCCTATCATCCTTCGCACAAAGCTACACTTCAAAGAAAGTATTCAATCAACCAACCTTTATAGGTACATACTGTGTCCCAGTGTAGGGATACGAAGACATTGAAGTTCTGGTTCCTACCCTCAAGAAGCTCCCGATCCAGTGGGGCATGGACAACGACACAGGCAATGACAACATAGCATGAGAAACCATAATAAGGATGGGCCAGGGTGTTATGGGAGGGAGAAGGGTGTCAGGACAGGTCTGTGCAAGTGCTGATAAGGAGCTGAGTGTCAAAGAGAAGCAACTCACAGCCCTGTGAGGCTGGAAAAGGGCAGCCTGCTGTGAGAGGCATTGGCAATTCTAGGTAACAGGAGCAGCGGGTACAGGATGCTTAATGTGACCAGTTAGAGAAGCTGGAAGTCATTATACCTGGAGAAGAGAATAAGAGGAAAGAAATGATAAGATAATTAGCATGGAGAGGAAGGTGGGGCAGATTATAAGGAATCTTATAACAGGGTAAAGACCATTTAGGGATGTTTAAGCAGGGGAGCTACAATGTGAAATACAGTTTTTAGAGGGATCCCCTGGTCAGAATAGAGAATGCACTGGAGGAGGACAAGACTGAAGAAAGAAAGCAGCTTAAGGAACTGCAGCAATAATTAGGAAAGAAATGATGAGTCTGTGCCTGAACTAAGACAGTGTCAGGGAGGACAGAAGGTATGAGATTCAGCGGACTTTGAGAGAGGATGATAGGACTTTACAATGGAGTGGATGTAGGAAATATAGCTAAGTAGATAGAGAACAGATAGAGATGTGTTTCCCCCCACCTACTCCCAGTGGAGAGTATTCGAGAATCAGATTTGCAATTGGGGGAAATGATGAGTTAACTTTGGGCATAATACACTGAGATGCCCAAGGACTTCTCAGGTGAAGAAGAGAGTCTGGAGCTCGGAGAGTGATCTGCTGGTAGGCAGTGGTGACTACCTACCAACGATGATGACACCCCGGGGAAGGCGAGGAGTGAGATGGAGATGCACCTTAGAACACTTGGAAACATCACTGGAGAGTTGGGCAGGTTCAAGAGGAGTCTAAAGAAGCCTAAGTAGGTAGGAGATTAAGTAGGTAGGAGATTAAGATTAAGAGAAACAGAAGGAAAAACAGAATGCTATCATCTTGATCAAGAGGAAAGACTTCCAAAGGAAGGTCATGCTAAAAATGTGAAACACCATAGAGGTCAAATGAGATCAAGCCTAAAAGGTGTTCTTGGACTGAGCAACCTGAAGGTAATATAGTATCAGCAAGAGCATAGCTAGTGGAAGGGCAAAGGGTCAGGAGGGTAGCATGGAGCTAAATAAAGAGAACCGAGGAGGGGTGCTACTCTCTCAGGAAATTTGTCTTAGAAAGGAAGGTGGGTAATCTGACAGTGCCTGGAAGGAGTTCTCAAGATGGGAAAGGTTTGAGGATATTTCGATGCAGAGAGGAAAGAGCGAGTAGAGGAAGTGGTTGGATATTTCTGAAGAGAAAGAGAGTAATTGTGAGCCTTAAACCCCCCTCACACTGTGACTGGGAAAAGGTGGTGATGGTGGACAAGGAAGTGTAAGGATAGAGACACATCTCTCGGAGTGACACATATCTGAGGGCAGAAACTGAGACTAATCCATCTAATTGTTTCCCTTCTTTCTAAGAAGAAAGCATGATATTCTGATGAGAGTAAGGAGAGTAGCGGAGGCAAGCAGAAAGTGGTAGGTGAAAGTCTGAAATTAATGAAGGAAATGAGAAAGAACCAACTAAAGAGGGGTAAATAGGTAATTATTTGAAGCAGTTCTAAGGTTAGAATTTATGAACTAATGTTCAGTCACTAAACATAAAATGTAAAACGCAAGCTATGTGTTCCAACACGCGTTTCAGATGCTCCCTGTTCATGGACACCCTACCCTTTTCTCCTTTTGATGCCTGCTCCTACTGCAATGGTCAGGGGGCTGCCTTCCTTGACCCTAATTCACAAGCGCCTCTCTCTCATACTGCAAATATTGAATTATTTCTCCATTCCTCCATCTAGCCTGCATATTTCAAGGGAGCAGGTGTCCATTTTATTTAAATATCTTTGTATCCCTAGCACCCAGAATTGGCCTAAAACTCCAAAGAAGCACCAAAAAAATTCAGAATGAAGATAGAAGAAAAGCGTAAGGTTACGTATTCTCCTCTTAAGTCCTCCTCTGACCTCATGGTGCGTCAAGAACTCTCTTTTCTGACTTACCTTTCATAAAGGGGATGCCTCCACCTGTACTTCCCAGTTGTCAAGGAGACCAAAGGTGCTAAGCCATTTGAGCTCTGACAGTACCAATGTCTCCTGAGCTGCGCCCACCGCTGGCCAATCACATCCAAACTCCCTCTTCCTCCTCAGCTACTCCTTCTCCGGTTCACTTGCCCCTCTCACAAATTTCATTCAAAGACTTTTTGATCTCAGGATGAGTCCCCCTAGGAATCCTGTATACATCAAACTGCATTTTTTATAATGTTCCAGAGACAATGTTATCTCTGTTTTGACCCCAAAACAATGTTGGGCTTTTTACTGGAAGGAATACAGATTATAATTGTATTTCCCTGTAACAGTTAAATCTTTTTAACAGACAAATTATACATGATAGCTAGCTATTCAGCATGGCTTAAGAGGTCCCAACTTGTCAATCTCAAACCACCTGCCTTGCCAGCTGTAAGTATATAATATTTTCTAATGTGTCTAGATAATAAACATTCACAAATATAGAAATTTTCAAAGAATGAGACAATGTAATGTATATTATCAAAGATACACCAAAAGATAATTTTAGATGAAATAAATATTTGCTCCCATTATATCAATTGCTGTCTTTGAGCTATAAGATTTTATCATATCTAAATGTCGAAAGATATTTTATTAACTTGCCAGGATATCAGTTCCAACGAGACAGCTAACTGGTGATAAAGAAAAGCTCAGTTTCCATAAGCCCAAAGCTTTTACACTGACAGATTAATGCAAGTTTTCAACTTTTGTGAGGCTAGCTTGGACACTATCAAAATTAATTACTGAGTTTTTACTGCAAAAATCTTAAAAGCAAATGTAAAGGTATGTTATATATAACAATAAGCAAATGCAAAGAATTTGCTTTTGCCTACGTTTGGGTAGTCAACCACATATGAGTTTACTACATTTGGTGTCTAGTCAACATTTAAAAGGTTTTATGGCGTGTAACCTAATGAGGTAGTTAACATTATGAAATCTTGTATATTTGTCATTTTATCTTTAATTAAATTCTGGACTCTGAGGGTTCTAATTCTATTTGGCACAGCAGAAAACTTCATTCCGAAAGAGACCCTCACATTCATAAGTGTAAGAAAATAATGCCAGAAATGTTAATAGGATATAGAATTCCATAAGATTGGAGAACATGAATATCTTCATTGTTCAGTGATCATCATAAACTACAAATCTGAGAGTTTCTGCAATATGTATAGTAAGTTTATAAAAATATTTCCCATACCAAGCTTCTTTCTAAAATCATATTGCACAGATTCAAGAAGTACTTGAATTGTGTTCTGCTAGACTACAAAATGCGGGGGAGATTATAAAGGTAAAACCCACAAAATTATATAAGTCATTTGTCAAGAATTAGGATTGGAGCTGGCGAGAAGTAAGAGTGTTTATTAAGCAAGGATTGGGGTTGGAAATGATTGCATAGTTACAAGGGTAGACCTTGAGACTCTGAGTTTGCAGCTGGCATCTGCTAGCAGATATTGTTTTGAGAACAGCTGGTGATGTCCTTGAGTCTGATACAGTTCAAAATATTCAAGTTCTCAGTAATACAGGAACGTGTCTGAAACCACATCCACCATGGCCACTTACTTCCATTTTGGGTGCCTGAACCACAGTTACTCCATGTTGATTTTTAAATGCATTATTTTCTTTAATGGTTCAAACAGATGCACAATGCATGTTTAATAGGCCACAGACAGGCTGTTTTGGTTAGCCAAAAGTTCAAGTTAAATCATGTATAAGCCAGAATGACTTCCCCATACCTCAATATGTGAAAATTTCTTCCATCAATACAAACTTCCAGTTATGAGATGAATAAGTTACAGTGTTCTAATGTACAGCATAGTGAGTATAGTTAATAAGACTACTGTGTACTTGAAATTTCCTAAGACAGTAAATCTTGTATTCTTACCACAAAAGAAAAATGGTAACTATGTGAAGTGATGGATGTGCTAATTAACTTCACTGTAGTAATCATTTTGCTATATATGTATATGTTAAACCATCAGGTCATAAATCTTTAACAGATTACATTGTGCAACCTAAATATATACATTCTTTAAATTGTACCTTAGTAGAGCTGGAAAAAATTTTTTAAACCATAAAATTATATTGCAATGTCAAGAGAATGCATTTCAATATTTTGTCTTCTTTTAGAAAATCAAATACTTGGGAAAATGTAGTTGAACGTTTTGGAAGTAGATATTGAATTCAGAAATACATTTTCCACATTTCTCGGGAAAAGTACAACATCTTATTCCTGAATTACTACTTTCTTTATAGAACAGGTTTGTTAATAATTGATTCTACCAAGCAGTCAGTGGGAAAAGGTATTGTCCTCTGTCTGCTGTCTCACTTTTTGTGTCAAGGAGTCTTCTTTCATGGATCATGCATACAACATGGTCGATAATGAAATGCCAAGATGATTCTGGGAAGCAGTATATGAATGACTATGATCACGTTGTGGGTAATTTAGCAAAGACATTTGGAACTTGGTCATCACAGAGGCTAAAGCAAATCTCTCAATATTTGAAGGAGCTTAGTTTTTTCAGATGTTGCTTTCATAGGCGTTTAAGGTTGAAAGCAGCTTTGAGAGTCAAGTAGGAGAAGGAGCCAGTCATTTCTCTCAACCTAATCCACCTGCCTGGACTCCAGAAGTTCAGGGTCAGGGCTCAGACTTGGAACCACACAGAGTTGTGTAAATTTTAGGCCATTACAATAAATAAAGAATTTTTTCCCTGTAGCAATTGTACTGTTGGAAATGGAGAAGTGTCTGATTTTTTTTAAAAAAAGAAAGTTTGACTATGCGTGTCAATTTTCTTTACTTTCTTTTAGGGAAAACTTCTTGGAAGATGTATTTCAAATGTTAGCATCTTTTTTTTTTTTTTTTTGCGGTACGCGGGCCTCTCACTCTCGTGGCCTCTCCCGTCGCGGAGCACAGGCTCCAGATGCACAGGCTCAGCGGCCATGGCTCACGGGCCCAGCCGCTCCGCGGCATGTGGGATCTTCCCGGACCGGGGCATGAACCCGTGTCCCCTGCATCGGCAGGCAGACTCTCAACGACTGCGCCACCAGGGAAGCCCTGAAAAGTAACTTTTTTTTTTTTTTTTTGGCTGTGTTGGGTCTTTGTTGCTGAGTGCGGGCTTTCTCTAGTTGCAGCGAGCCGGGCTACGCTTCGTTGCGGTGCGTGGGCTTCTCATTGCGGAGCACGGGCTGTAGGCGCGTGGGCTCAGTAGTTGTGGCTTGCAGGCTCTAGAGCGCAAGCTCATTAGTTGTGGCGCATGGGCTTAGTTGCTCCGCGGCATGTGGGATCTTCCAGGTCTGAGGATCGAACCCGTGTCCCCTGCATTGGCAGGCGGATTCTTAACCACTGCGTCACCAGGGAAGTCCCTAGCTCTTTAAAAGAGCAAGTTTTCAATTAATGTACTTAACATTGGTATATATGAACTAATATGTGTACATGTGTCCAAGCTTATATTTATCAATAGCCTGATATCCCTCAACAATTGAAATTATAGTTTGCATATTTATTGGCACTTCTAACTCCCCTGCTATTAGTTTGTTTAGCTACTGATATATTTAGATAGAAAATTTTTTCTTACGTTTTATTGCAATATAGCTTAAATTATGATAAATATCCAATTTTTAGGTGTACACCTCATTAATTCTTGCAAAGTTAACACATGCATGTAAAACCACACAGACCAGTGTAGACAGCTTCACACACACCTCCTCCCAGACATCAGCTCCCAAAGATCCATACTAATTCACTGGCTTCTATCACTATCCCCTAACTTTGAAATTTTTATAAATGGAATCAAAAAGTATATATATTTTTCTGTCTACCTTCTTTAACTCAACATTGTCTATGAGATTCATCCATGCTGTTGCACATAGTTATAGTTCATTCTTTCTCTGTTTTCTTTTGTTACAGAATAGAGATCAGCAAATAATGACCTATGGGCTAAAATTGGCCTGTCGCTTGTTTCTGTAAATAAAGTTTTATTAGAATATTGCCATTCATTTATATATTGTCTAAGGCACTGCATTGGTAGAGTTGAGTAGCTGTGTTAGAGACCACATGATTTCCGAAGTCTAACATATTACAGAAAAAGATTTCTGACCACAGCTGTAGACTGTTCCAGTGTATGTGTATGTGCATGTGACTATTTATTAATGCTAGTGGTAATGAACATTTGGCTCTCCCTAGTTTGGGACTGTTACAAATAATATTGCTGTGAACATTCTTGTACAAGTCTTTTTGTGCACAAAATTACACATTGTCTCTTGAGTACTTACCTGGAATTGCAACTGTTGGGTCATAGGGCATGTCCATATTCAACTTAGACTGATTCTGCCAAACAGTTTTGCAAAGTGGCTGTACCCACTTACCCTCCCACCAGCTGTGTATGAAAGTCCCATAAACAATTTAACACTCGATAATTATCATTGAGTTAAAGTTAGAATACATAAATCTTCGTTCAACTCAACACAAACAACATTTCATGTAATAGCCTTTAATGAAGATCACGATTAGCATTTATGTAAACAGATCATCACGTTGATAATAGTAGTAATAAAATAGGTACATTTAATTTTTTGATTATCAGTGAACATTAATGAGATGATGGAGTTTGTTGCTTAAACCAAACGAACAGTTATTCTTTGTTGACCACTTGGAATTAAATATCCCACAAATGATCCTAATTAGTCCTTCCCCGCCCACAGCAAAACCCCAGTTCATAAATAAAAACTCTTTTTTGTTGAGATAAATCATTTCCTTTTTTTTCTTTTGCTAAAAAATACACAACTATCATTTTTACGGATCTAAAGTTATAAAATAGAAGTTATACTAGAAAATTATAATTACAGCATCTAATTCTGAAAAATCAAGAGGCTAGTCCCTCACTATGAAATCACATGGCCATAGTGATTCGAAGTTTAACCCTCATATGTTGTTTTCGTGGGTTTTATTCACACTTGCTTTAGGAATGAAGCAACAAATCATTTTCATTTTGCTCTTTTTGTTTGTTTGTTTTTTTGCGGTACGCGGGCCTCTCACTGTTGTGGCCTCTCCCGTTGCGGAGCACAGGCTCCGGACGTGCCGACTCAGCGGCCATGGCTCACGGGCCCAGCCGCTCCGCGGCATGTGGGATCTTCCGGGACTGGGGCACGAACCTGTGTCCCCTGCATCGGCAGGCAGACTCTCAACCACTGCACCACCAGGGAAGCCCCATTTTGCTCTTTTTATGAGTTTCTCTCAGTATTGGGCATGTCCAGGTGGAGATAGGAAGATCACCATTGGTCAATATCAGAATTGAGTCGAATGAGAGAATTATAATTTCCCAATACTCAAGAAGTGTTTTTGGCTACCTGGATGTTGGGATAATGGATGATTTTTATTTCCTTCTTTTTGTCTCTCTATATTTTTCAAGTGTTCAACAAAAATTAAGCATTCATTTTGTACTAAGAGAGATTTTAGGCAGTTTTTCTGATTTCTAAGGATACAAAGATTGTTTCTTATTGTTGTTTCCTTTACTAAAACCTACACCTGACAAGTGCCAAACTTATTCTGGTGGCGAACTAGACATAGATGAAGAGGCGTTTGTAACATGAACTGTGCCTTGGGGGAACCACTACTCCATTTGCTACATCTTGGAGATGAGTTGGGCTCTTACTGAATTCTCTCTCACAGAGTCACCTTCTCCCAAACAAATGGACTTTCTGAGATCAGCCATTCCCTTTGCAGAATGCATGTCATCCCAGCAATCCTGTGCCTTGTGTCACAGATTAAAGTCCCATCCAACCTACTGTACAGCACAGGGAACTCTGCTCAATACTCTGTAATGGCGTATATGGGAAAAGGATCTAAAAAAGAGTGGATATAGGTATATGTATAACTGAATCACTTTGCTGTCCACCTGAAACTAACGCAACATTGTAAATCAAGTATACTCCAATAAAAAAATTTTAACTAATAATAAAAAATAAAGTACCATCCCTTGAAACACAGCCCATGAAATAGCACAGAAGTCGCCAAACAATATGAAAGTCAAGCAACTGAGGTTTGTGGTTCTGTGGCAAATGGAAGCCTTCCAGAACAAACACACTAAAGAGCCCATTGTATCAGGGATGGGAGAGAGCTCATTGCACAGATGCTATAGACCAATGCAGAACAAAACATTGTGGAACTTCCTTAGGTTCTCAGAATTATAAGATGTAACATACACACAGATACACATGCATGCAGGAACACACACACACGCACACACGTAGTCTGCCTTCACCCCAGAGATCCCCTCGAGGTGGTACCTAGAAGTGTTTCAGTTATTTCAAGAGAGTGCAGCTTTCATTAGGCTAAAAACGCACAAAGGCAATTGCCCATTTCCAAGCTCAAGATCTCTATTTTGTTCCTTTCTTCTCAGCTGGGACCCAAAAACCACAAGGATTTTGTCTAAGGGAATAAAGGTATGTAGGTAGTTATTTTGCACCACCAGTTAGTTTACTTGCAGTATTTGGAGAAAAGACAAGGAGAAATGTTTAATGGCTCTGAGTGTCCTAAAGTCTGTCTCAAATAAAGGAAGATTCTGCTGATGTAAAGCTATTTAAAGAACTACATATATACTGTGGTTTTCCAAATGTGAAAGGTTGCATACGTGCGTGTATAATTTTTAGTGGTAGGGACAAAGTTTACTTGGTTCATCATATTTTTCTGTATTTCACAGCTTTCCTACCATCAGCATGTGTTACTTTTATTTATTTGTATTTTTTTGGAAGTGTGTGTGTGTGCGTGTGTATGTCAAGTGTGTATTACTCTTATAATAGAAAAACATAAACATAAAAGAAGGACCTTAGGGCAGTGAAGATACTCTGTATAATGGTGGATACATGTCATTATAAATTTGTCCAAAGTCAGAATGTGCCACACTAGGAGTGAATCTCATGTAAACTTGGAACTTTGGGTGATGATGGTGTGTCAGTGTTGGTTCATTGATTGTAACAAATGTACCCCTCTATGGGGGATATTGATTATGGCAGAAGTTATGTATATCCGGGGGGGGGGGAGGGGGGCTGCTGGTAACTTTAAAAACATTAAAGAGGGGTAAAAATACATGGGGGGAGGCTGAAAGCAGTGTGTAGTGGTGCTTCGGCGAGCTCCGCAGAGGCTCTCAGAGACTGTCCAGGGACAGGACCTTGGTGTCAAGCTTTTCTGAGAACTAAGAGACAGGCGAGCCTTTGTTCAGGCTCTATCATTTACTGTCTTCTCACAGGCAGCTTAAAATGTGTTGTGACCCCTTTAGCAATCCATCTGTTTTTCAAATAAAAAGGGTTTTCTGGGTTCATTTTTAAAGTAAACCGTGCACTGGAAGGAAATTTAGTGACTTCCCTAAAAATACACAGCTTCTAAATCGCACCCATAACCGTTGTCTTGACAAAGGGCAGAGTTAAACAGTAGCACTATACTGAGATTTCTAATCTACATTTATAAGCTAATGATTAGGGAAGAAAAAATTGTGTGACATTTTGCTTATAATATGAACCTGGTTAATCCAGAGTTTATAAAACATAATATTGTATAACTATATGATCCGATAATGCTATTTGTCCAACAAAAATAGGTATTGAGTACCTAGCAAGTGTGTACACTCTGCTGTGCACTAGAAAAACAGCAGTGAGTGAAACAGACAAAACTCCTTACCTAACAGAACTTAGATTCTAGGGGCATATGAGGGTGAGGGATGGACTGTAAGTAATACAAATCTTATATTGAATTTCAAAGATGACAATGGAAGAAATTCTACTAAGGAAGAAATAAGGCAGGGTGCCTATGAAGGGTAGGGTAAAGATGGTTAGGGTGGAAGCGGTGGTGCAGATTTTAACTAGAGCTGACAAAGCTTTCCCCAAGGTGAGCATAGCCAGGCTCTGCAGAAGAGTGTCCTGAAGCAGCAGGCAGCCTGGACAACCCAAGGGGCAGAGGGAGAGGAGTGCGCAGAGGCCCAGGGACGAGGAAGAGAGCTGAGAGGTCCTGGGAGCCAGGTCCTTGTGAGTCATTGTGAGGCTCTGGATTTATTCAGCCGGAGAGGAGGGACCATCAGAAATTTTTGAGCACTGGTGTCACATGAGCTGACTTCCGTTTTAAAGTACTGGATATATTATGTTCGTTTTAAAAAATAACAAAGTAAGGAAAGAGTGCTTGCATTATGGTTTTGGAGAAGTATATTCCCATTGTCCTGAAATGGGTACTTGAAAGGATGTATTTAGGAAAATAACGGTGAACAGATTTAACACCGTATGTTATATACATGCGCCAGATATGTGAAATGGTTAATGTTCATCTAACGTAGAAAGTTCAACTAGAGGAACTATCACTTTAAAGTGATTAGGATTTAGAAAAGAAAGGTGATTGGCAATCTCACCTCTAGAAAATTTTCCCTCCTTAAGGGAGTTATTTCTTTATTTAACTTGTCTTTAGAGTGGCTTTTGTTTGTTTGTTTGTTTGTTTTAATGGAAGGACCCATCTCTGTTTTATTTCCCTCTTAGACTCTTTACTTTCCTAAATAGTAGCTTGGAATCATAGTTAATGGTCTACTCAGGAAACCAGTTTCATTAAAAACCAAAGGAAAGGGAAAACTCCTTTTTCTATGATCTTTAAAAGTAAGTGTTTTCATAATTCAAAAAGAGTCATGTACCACAATGTTCATTGCAGCACTATTTACAATAGCCAGGACACGGAAGCAACCTGAGTGTCCATCGACAGATGAATGGATAAAGAAGATGTGGCACATATATACAATGGAATATTACTCAGCCATAAAAAGAAACGAAATTGAGTTATTTGTAGTGAGGTGGATGGACCTAGAGTCTGTCACACAGAGTGAAGTAAGTCAGAGAGAGAGAAACAAATACCGCATGCTAACACATATGTATGGAATCTAAAAAAAAAAAAAAAGGTTCTGAAGAACCTAGGGGCAGGACAGGAATAAAGACGCAGACGTAGAGAATGGACTTGAGGACACGGGGAGGGGGAAGGGTAAGCTGGGACGAAGTGAGAGAGTGGCATGGACATATACACACTACCAAATGTAAAATAGATAGCTAGTGGGAAGCAGCCGCATAGCACAGGGAGATCAGCTCGGTGCTTGTGACCACCTAGAGAGGTGGGATAGGGAGGGTGGGAGAGAGGGAGACACAAGAGGGAGGAGATATGGGGATATATGTATACATATAGCTGATTCACTTTGTGGTACAGCAGAAAATAACACAGCATTGTAAAGCAATTATACTCCAGTCAAGATGTTAAAAAAATAAATTAAAAAAGCTAAAAAAATAAAATAAGTGTCTACAAATACTAACAGAGTTAAGCAAGGCCCGAGAGTCTTATGGCAAAGAGCGGAGACACTGGGTTCTTGGAAGGCGGCACACCCACAAGCCCCACCGTGCCCTTGACCTAGACTGGAATGTGAATGGCGCCCCCTGGAGTTGCAACATGGGCCCTGAGAAGGAGGATGAAGTACATCGTTATGGACTTGGCTTCTCTGAAGCCCACTTTGTCTGAGAGCCATGGACAGATGCCAGCGTGTTCTTTGACTTATTCAGTTAGAAAATGAGAATACCATCATTCTTCCGCTCCCATTCACTTGAATTTTACCTCAAAAGAAAGATGTGTGAGAATTTCTTAAGACAAAACAATATAACGTAACTCAGAGAAAGAGTCCCGAAACACAATATACAGTTGTCCGTTCAGTTTAGCCAACAATAATTGAGCATCTACTGTAATCCTAGAACTAATGCTTCATAGCAGAGATAGGAAGAAATAGTGATGTCCCCCTTCCCCAACCTTCTTATTTTCTAGCATTATACCATCCGCCCCTTCGGCTCTAAGGATAAAGGCTGTAGTAGCAGAGAATGGGGCATGATTGGTCCCTTCCCTGCAGATTGGTCCCTTCCCTGCACTGCCCTTCCCATTTTTCTTAAAAACATGTGGATATTCATGGACACACATCAGCCCAGGACCTGGTCATCCCCTCTGAGTTGTTTCATGCTAATCCTGGTGAAGCACTGATGGCCCCAGAAAACTCTAATGGATGTGTTAAATTGAGAGTCCAGAGACCTGATTTCATGTCCTGCCTCTTCCCCTAAGAACTATGTCACAATGTCTCTCTGTCTCAAATGCCTTGTCCTTCAAATGTTCTGAACAACCCCCTAACCAACTCCTACTTTAACTACATTGCTTATGAGTTTGAAGATAAAGTGGTATGAGTAAAGCACATGGGAAAAAACAATTGTCTAGACCCAGGTAAGGTAGTTGAGTGAACTAGCTTTTGCTGTAGTTTACCTTCAGTGCAAGATAACTAATTGAACAGACTTGCCATCACCAATATTTCAACTTTCAAAAAGCTGAGACAGTGATCTGAAGGAGGCAGTCTTGAATCTGGGATCAGAAGTGACAACATTTCTGCCATCGGGCACTGCCACTAGCAGACTTGGCCAGCAAATATCCCTGGAATAAATTTCCTGATTAACTTTTTAGGGTCTATGTCCATATTTGTCCTTTTTAAAAATCACCGATGCTTAATTTGTATTCAGTTGAATGGTTTGGCTTATCTCTGGTTCCGAAAATACACATTGATGCTGTAGGAAAGCTTTTGGCAGAATGAACCCTGGAATAAAGAGGTAACAGCAAGAGATCACGTGAGAAAAGACATAAGTGAGAACAAAAGAGAGCCAGGGCCACTTGGGCTGGACCTGAAGGCCCACTGAGACTGCAAGTCCCCAAGCCCCCAAGCCAAGGTAGCTGAGAAAAGAGAAAGTCAGTGACTTCTGAAGAAATATTCTGTTCAGAAGACTTGGCAAGAATACTGTGGCTTTTGAAGAAAGGCCTGTTTTTGACCACACCGAAGCAGATTTAAATTCATATTGAAACAAACGACTCAAGAATCTCAATTTAAAATGGCCTCTTCCTACGCATCATATACACGTATTAAAATATGTATTTTTCTAGGGATAGCTTTAAAAAGAATCTTCTCTGTAAGGAAGAACTAATCAGAGCTCACTGGTACTTAATGGTATTTCGGAATCTTCCTTGGCTCATTAAAGAGCAAAGGGGTCTCACAGATCAAAAGATAAGGTCACTAGTTTGTAAGCACAGCTTGAAATGTTGCTACCATCTGTGCTGAGTTTACTGCCAAGATCTTATAGTAAGATCGGAGTTTTAAAAGTTTCTTAGATTTCAAAACTTCAAGTTCAGAAGTTCTAGCCAGTAACTACCGTACAATAAAATCATTATTAAGCCTATATTATTTCACGTTGTTTTGGAAAGTTTAGTAGAAGCTGCCTGTTTTATCATTCCTAGCCATTCTTAATGTACTGTATAATGGAAAATAACCCCATGGCTCTTCCAATGAGGAAGGAGGGGAGATGGGATGAGAAGAGAAGAAAAATAACCCAAGTGGGATAATTATGAAGAGTGGTAAATTAGTAAAAGGCCATGCTATAGTCAACAGCAGCCTGAGTGTTTACTGAAGAAAATAATTAATTGAATCAGCACCAAAACAACGACCTATCTTGTACCAAAAGTCTAGATATTTATTGTTTCAGCAAATATTTATTGAGTACCTACGACGTGCCAACCATTCTTCTCTGCCTAGGAGAAAATAGCCATGAGTAAAGTAAGCCAGATCTCTGATCTCGTGAAGTTTACATTTGATTGATGGAAATAAATAAAAATTACGTAAACACATACTTACTCAATTTCAGGTAGTAATAGAGACTATGCAGGAAAAACAAAGCAGGATAAGGAGGATACAGAGTGACATGGAGGAGGTAGCCTTAGAGATAGGAGAGATGGAGATAGGGTCGTCTCTAAGAACGCATTCCAGGCAGAGAGAGGGAGCCAGGAAGGGGTGGGAACAGCAAGGCCAGAGTCTGGAATGGGAAGAACAAGGGTAAGAGTGGTGGGAAGGAGTTGAGCTGGAAGACACACATGGGAGGTCCTGCAGGCTTCTCTAGGCCAGTGCTTCTCAAACTTTAAAATGTACACCTATCGCCTGCGACTATTGCTAAATGCTGATTTTGTGTCTGTAAGTCTTCAGCGGGGCCCAGGATTCCATGTATCTGACAAGCTCCCAAGTGATACTGATAGAGCTGATCTCAGGAACACATTTTAAGTAGCAGGTCTTTCATCCATGACAAAAAGTTCAGATTTTGTTCGAAATGCAGTGTTTTGAACAGGGAGTGGCATGACATAACCTGTGTTTTAAAGAGGTCACACTTGCTTCTGTGCAGAAAATAGATTCCACGTGACCGCTGGAAACAAATGATGACGTTAGTTCAAGCAGATTAGTAGTTTGGGCTAGGAAAGCTGTAGTGGGGTAGTGAGAAGTTTGGAATCAGGCAATATTTTGAAGGTTGAGCTGATGAAACTTAACTGATGAATGGGATGTAGGAAACAGAAGAAAAGAGAGAATCGTGAAGAGTTGGCCAAAGCAACTGGCCAGACGGTGATGCCATTGACTGAGATGGGAGCAGGAGGTTGAAGGTCGAGAGAGACATGCGTTGAGGAGGCAGGTGTTCAGGACTGAATTGTGTCCCCCCGCAAATTCGTATGTTGAAGTCCTAACCCCCAGTGCCTCAGAATGTGACTGTATTTGGAAACAGGGTTTTTAAAGGGATAATTAAGGTAAAATGAGATTATTAGGGTAGGCCCTAATCCAGTATCACTGGTGTCCTTATACAAAAAAGAAATTTGGGGCTTCCCTGGTGGCGCAGTGGTTGAGAGTCCGCCTGCCGATGCAGGGGACACGGGTTCGTGCCCCGGTCCAGGAGGATCCCACATGCCACGGAGAGGCTGGGCCCGTGAGCCATGGCCTCTGAGCCTGCGCGTCCGGAGCCTGTGCTCCGCAACGGGAGAGGCCACAACAGTGAGAGGCCCGTGTACTGAAAAAAAAAAAAAAAGAAAGAAAGAAATTTGGACACACAGATATGTGTCTGTAGGGATAATGCCATATGAACATGATGATGGCCATCCACAAATCAAGGAGAGAGGCCTAAAACAGACCCTTCCCTATAGCCCACAAAGGAATCAACCCTTTGATTTTGGACTTTAGCCTCCAGAACTGTAAGACAGTAAATGTCTGTTGGTTAAGCCACCCAGTTTGTGTTATGTTGTCATAGCAGCAAACTAAAACAGTAGAGGAGGCACTGTTTGAGGCAGACCCTATCTGGGCAGGAGTCGACTTTAATGACTGGGGAAGGAGCATTCCAGGAAGAGAGAACAGCCCATGAACATGTGTAAAAGCCCTGACATGGGAATGGGTGGTGTCCAAAGGTAAATTTTATTTTATTTATCTATTTTTTTAACATCTTTATTGGAGTATAATTGCTTTACAATGGTGTGTTAGTTTCTGCTTTATAACAAAGTGAATCCGTTATACATACACATATGTCCCCATATCCCCTCCCTCTTGTCTCTCCCTCCCTCCCACCCTCCCTATCCCACCCCTCTAGGTAGTCACAAAGCACCGAGCTGATCTCCCTGTGCTATGCAGCTGCTTCCCACTAGCTGTCTGTTTTACATTTGGTAGTGTATATATATCCATGCCACTCTCTCACTTCATCCCAGCTTACCCTTCCCCCTCCCCGTGTCCTCAAGTCCATTCTCTAGTAGGTCTGCGTCTTTATTCCCGTCTTGCCCCTAGGTTCTTCATGACCATTTTTTTTTTGTTTTTTAGATTCCATATATATGTGTTAGCATACGGCATTTGTTTTTCTCTTTCTGACTTACTTCACTCTGTATGACAGGAAAATTTTATTTTAAACCCCAGAAAGTAGTGACATGATTGAGTTGCAGGGTTAGAGTACAAAGATCCTTGGATCAGAATTCAAAAGACATAGTACATTCTAAGTCTGCCACTTATTTTTTGCACGATGTTGAGGGAGTCCCTTCGACTCTCTGAGCCTTAGTTTTCTCATCAGAAATGGAAACAAGAGTACCCATGGCACGTACCCCACCAGGCTGCTGAGAGGTCCAAAGCAAATAAAAGTACAAGTGAAAGTAGTTCACAAAGTACAAAGCCTTATGTAAGTGTGAGTTGTGGTGATTGTTTGGTTGTTGCCGCTGCTGTGGTTATTGTTTCCGCTCTAGTAGAGACTGTGCTCTAATGCCTTAGTGAATGGACATTACGCACACCCCAGACATGCAGCTCAAGAGCCGCGTGCCTTGATGTTATGAGGACACTCCAGAGCCTCTCTTGGCGATCATCAAGTCATCCATCTTGTTCTTTAGAAGGTAAAAAATCAAGTTCATGTGATTTTAATTATAACCATATTTTTATTTAAAGTGGGGAGCAACAGAAGGTTGTGGTAGCATAAATCACTAGTCATCTAATCTCATTTAGGTTACATGAAAACAAGATGGAAATCTTTGAAGTTAGTGTGTTTATTTGCTAAATCACTCCCCCTCAAAAAAAAAAAACAAAACAAAAACAAGAGCAAAAAATCACATTATGTTTCTCAGAACTGTTTGGATGGGAAGTATTATTTTTTGTAGGAACTCATTTAAAAAATAATAAGTTCCGTGTCAATTCTATAAATCAGTACTCTGTTGGTTGAAAGTGAACCATTTTAGCTACCACTGTTGCATCAAATTATGCAGCTCATTGAAATAAGCCATGAGGTTTTCCTGAGCTTTGGTGATGGACTGAATAGAAAGGAAACCCAAGGCAGATAGATGACAGCTATGATGCTCTTGGCACAGTTAAGGTGGGAAGGGGGAGGGTATGGGGAGAGGAAGGTACAGAAATTGCAATTAAAACAATTGTCCACTCCGCCCAAGGTCTTGGGGCTTATTTTAATCCCTTTAATATTGTTTTTCATTTTCTGTAATAAATTATGTTTTGTTAGAAGATGACCATTAGAATTGTGACAGTTTAGTCACCTCATGGAGAACAATTACCAGACTGAGGCACCACCAGCTACTTCTGCTACCTGGCTCTTTGAGCCCTACTTACAGGAGCAGGAAGGCGATTCAGTCTCCATATCCAAGGGGTCCTCAGCCCCATGTGGAGACTTGGAAATTCCAAACTGGAGAGTGACACCAATCAATGACCAAGACTAAATCACCCCTAACATCTTAACAATATAGTGTTCAAGATAGGTTCTTTTCAGATACTTAGAGCAAGGCTAATCTATAAACTAACTAACAATAGCTAACAATTACTGGACTCTTTTAGTTGCCAGACTGTGCAATGTGCTTTCCATGCATTATTTTTCATCAATCCTCAAAATAAACCTGGAATATTTTAAATGCTATCAATTTCCTCTCATTCAAATTGAACGAAATGTGCATATATATATATATATATATATATATATATAATCTCATCCTCTTTATCTAACAAATACTAGATTTTCTTATTTTCATTCTGTGGATGTTCACTTTGTCCCCTAAGACACTGACCCTGAGATACCAGGCAATTACCACTGAAAATTTTAGTGATTTATATTCAAAAATGTTGCTGGTTAAGGTGAAAGAAATGAAAGTAGACTATTTCTCCCCAGTGGCTCAGACTGAACAAACTGGGAAATAGTCAGCATTGTATATGCAGCAGTCTGGCTCTCTTTTATAGGCTGGGTGGTTGGGAAACGTGTGTTTCCCACGTTAGCAGGATGCTTGATAAAAAAACGAGGCACTTAAATCCCAGAAAGTGTATTCTCAATATGTCAGGAATATGTGACAGACATTTCTTGTACTTGAACAAAATCAAGATTTATAGTTCTTTAACTGCAGCTATATAATCACTGTTATCATTCAAGTCTAGAGTCCTCCTCATGTAACTTTTCTCGTCCAAAGATTCAAAATCACATCAATTCAATAAGCATGTGTCAAGTTCTTATTGTTTCCAAATATGGTGCTGCTGATTCTATGAGTGGATTTGCAAACCTTCAAATGTCCCTCTCCAGGGATGCTCCTGGAGATCACACACTCACATGCCTCCAGGCCAGAGGCGTGATGTATAAGAGTGAAACTGAGTGGCTTCAATACAAGGCACAGTGGCAGCGCTGAGGCCACCTGGAGAGTAAATGTCCCGCCTGCAGCACGCAGCTCAGCTCCTACACACGATGCCAGGAGGGAATGCCAACTTCACGTAGCCAAGTCTACGAGTTTTCCAAGAAAATCTGGAAATTCAGATATCTGTGCAAATACCGTGATGTGTACATGATGGCAGGTCATGTCATTTTCCTTTCTTTTAAATACAATGCAGCCAAGTTCACTAGGCCACCATTTTGCAACTTCTGCTTTAGGGATTCTCAGGGGGGAAGAGAAATGTTCCAAAACGTTTCTACCCCACTCCCCTCAAGGGCTTTTCCTCTCTGCTCTCTCACACCCAGAGGGACATCACAAGAAGCAACCTCCCTTCCACTGGGAAGGGTATGAGCTTTGGAGAAAGTGAAAAGTAGGTCCTTTAAAGACCCAAATCCAGCCCCTTCCCTCCTGCCTTTGGATAGAGCCATATGTAATTTAACACCATCACAGACAAGAGTGAGTGCAGGTTTGAATTTCTCCAAGGAGGGAGAGCCTTACAGTGTTCACATGCCCTTAACAGATCACTGTGGGGCCTCTGACAGAGACAAGAAAGTCAGGAGAATGAAAACAAGATCTCTATTTTCAATGTATCGGGCTCAAGGGAAAAGCAAGCCTTCCAAATTAAGTTTAAGAAATTTAGGGTAGATTTTAAATGAAATACAAGTCTCAAAATTACAGATTTGGGAGCTGTGAGAGTAGAGAACACAATTAAATCAAGAGAACCGATATAATTCCCATAACAAAGATGGCGCCATCGCCAGGACTGGGGTGGTAAAGAAATGGACCTGATCTAGACTCACTCACAGTGGTGAGATATTACAGTAACCTACAGAGGATGTCTCCAACCAGGCAAAGGAGTGAATGGCAACAGAAAGCAGCATTTGGTAACGTTGGGAAACCCTATATGAAGATTTCTTACTGAAAAGCAAGGCTCAGAGAAGTCAGAAATGGTAGCGTTCTAGTATCCAAACCACGGCAGACATCGGAGAAATCTATTTATAGGGGGCCCTGAAAACAACCCATTTATTAAATCACAGGTAATCAAATTACAGATCTTTCTCAACTTACAATAAGGTTATGTCCCAATAAACCCATCCTAAGTAGGACATGTTCTAAATCAAAGTGCATTTAAGGCACCTAATCTACTGAACATTATAGCTTTAGCTCAGCCTACCGGAAACGTGCTCAGAACACTTACGTTAGCCTACAGTTGGGCAAAAATTATTTAACACAAAGCCTGTTTTATAATAAAGTGTTAAATATCTCATGTAATTTATCGAACACTGTACTGAAAGTGAAAACAGAATGGCTGTCTGGGTACAGAATGGTTGTAAGTGTATCAGTTGTTTCCCCTCCTGATTGCGTGGCTGACTGGGAGCTGCCACTGCCCAGCATCATAAGAGAGGATCTTCAAGCATATTGCTAGCCCAAGACAAGATCAAACTTCAATATTTGAAGTATGGTTTCTACTAAATGCATAATGCTTTTACACCACTGTAAAGTCGAAAAATTGTTAGCCAAACCATCATCAGTCAGGGACCTTGAGTATTTTAAAATGAGTTTGGCATACTCATAGAAGCCAGGGAACTATGTAATCCCTTAGAACGATTTTTATCAAGGAGGATTGAACTGAAAATTAATTCTTTCTGAACTTTTACTCTTTATTCCTTAGCTAGTGTTCTCCACAGTTCAACTTTTGCTTTCCTGGACCACTTGGGGAGAAGAGGGAAAAGGGGGAGCTTTGAGGGTCCTCTGGTCATCACCATAGTCTCTCAGCTCTCATAGTGGTCCTTAGGGGCCAATTTCACTGTTTCTCTGATGACTGCTTCTGGGAGCTCTGTTCCACACCTCTCACAGGGGAGACTCTACAGTGATAAGACACCTGTTAGCAGGGCAGAGAGGAAGCAGGTGCAACAGAGCTCCAGGAAGATGCAGGATTCTTTTTGTCTTTTTTTTTTTTTGGTCTCTGGAATTCATTTGTTATACTTTTCCCTGGATCATTTTAGATCTCTAGACTTCATTTGTTATACCTTTCTCTGGATCTCTGAAAAGGCATCTAGACAACTTAAACAGTGAAATGGGAAGGTTTCTTCAGTCATCTTTTAAACAGCAGCAAATGTCAGGAAATGTTTCAGAGGTCCTGTGTGATTTCTTTACCTGGAGTTCAGTTCTTGGGCTATTTTCCCTAATTTGTTTTTTTGTTTTGGTTTTTTTTTTTTTTTTTTTTTTTTTTGCTTTGGCAGTCAATTCCTCACGATTCTCAAATAGTCTGTGATATCCAAGGAATACAGTAATGACTTTGGCAATATCAGCATTAACATTCCCTTGGTTTGGGCTTCTTGCTGGTTCACCCAGGCTATATTAGGTCCTGAAATCATGTACTCTCTACCCATTCATTATCTAGAAGTCCTTACATATAAGCACTACATAATGGGCATTGGTGACTTTACCTAGCATTAGACCTCTATGAGCGTGTTCAGATACAGAGGAAGAGAAATCTATCCTCTCAAATCTGTGTATTCTAATAGAGCTTAAGGTCAGCTTGTCACAACTATCAGTATTATGGTTAACATGGTGGAGAAAAGGAGCTGAGATCAGCAAGGGCACAAGGACAGGCCCCTGCAGGAAGCCAACAGTCTACATCACGTGGTCCAGAGAGACAGAGTCATCCTGCTTCTGGTTAATCCAATGGCAGTAGCCAACCCATTGGAGCAGATGAACAGTCTGGAGTATGGGGGAGGGACTTCTGGGAGGTTCATAGTATCAGTGATGACTATGGGATCATAGGTCTGGGGATCCAGCCCTGGTCATGTGAAGATGGGTGGACACATCACCCAGCTCCAAAGAAATAGGCTTGAAGGAATTTGATGAGGGGCCAGAATCCTTTTGCCCTCTGCTGGGATTCAGATTTAGTTACATATAGCTCCACCAAGAAAACTTGAATAGACTCAAGTATCCAAAGACGCAAGCAGAAAACTAGTCAAACAGACTTACTTCTCTTGACATTAAAGGATGCCACCTCTCACTCACCCAGACCCTAAAGGTTATGCTCATCAAAGAGAAAGTAGCAACAGAGTAGCTTCCAGACCCTAGTCAAAGGTGAGATGGGTCTTCTAACGTGATTGACAGAGCTCTCATTGGGTCACACTGGGGACAGAGACCAATTTATTATCACTAAGAGCTGGTGAGGCCAAGAACAGGAGCAGTGAATAGGATGAGGTAAGAAAGGAGAGAAACGGAGAGGAAAGTGGTGGGTAGTTTAAAAAACACTGGCCAACTCAGATGACCATCTCTCAAGCACTCCGAATTTGAAGTGGGATTGCTTGAGATTAGCATAAAAATGCACTTCAAAAGATTGAGAACAATACCTCAGTTCATTAGTTCAGAAGGTCTGTGGAGCAGTCACACATAATGAGTATATTATCACTTGTGCCTACCTGGGCTAAATCAGACAAACCTGTAGTTATATTTTGGCCCCTACCTGCCTCCCCTTTCTAGACCCAACTCAGACTCATGCCAGCTTTATATATTAGGACTCTTGGCCCCAAGTATCAAACATAATGCCAAGCTGGCTTAAGCACAAAGTAAGGAGGGGTTATTATAAGGACCCAGGGGGGCTTTGCGGAACTCACGGTTAGTAAATCTTTTGGCCAGACTTGGAAGGAACTGGAAATAGGAATTAGAGAGCCTGTGTCTGCTTCTCTGAACCTCTGCTTCGTTTTTTTTTTCTTTCTGCAGACCAGCTTCCTCTGACTCTGAGGTCCACATGTTAGCTTCTCCCTCTCTCCCTGTCTCTTATTTGCTTTTATCTTAATATAGAAATACAGAGTGAGAATTTGATTGGCCCAGCTTGGATCCGGTGTACATCTCTTGCCCAGTCAGGACCCACTAGGGGGTGGTTCACGTATGACACCATAACTCAGAGGAATCCAGTCTTAGAAACCCGTGCTTCTCAAACTTCAACGTGCATACAGATCACATGGTCATCTTGTTTAAATGTAAATTCTGATTAAGTCTGGAATAAGGCCAGAGATTCTGCATTTTTAACAAGCCCCCAGGTAATACTGCTGCTGCTGGTCTGTGATTCCCATATAGCAGTTATGGAATGTGGGCTGGAGCGTTTCCCAATACAGTGACTCCATTTTTTTCCCTGCAAAGTGTAGCACATAACTTCATGGCCTTCTTCTGGCCCCTGGGTGCTCATCTCCCCTTGTCATGGAGTGGAGTTTATTCAGGGGTGCCTGTCCTCTCTGAGAAGACCCTTATGTTCTCTAAATAATTAGTTTCTCACCATCCTCTAACAACTCACCTCCTCAAAACTCCCAATCCCTAAGTGTTGGTTCTCACCTAGTTTTCATGGAGAAAAGAGATTTGATGAACCAATCCACATCATTAATGGTAATTTAATTGGCAAACATTGATTAAATCAAAATATTTAAGAAATATTTGGATATTTGCTTTTTTTCTTTAAGGGAATATGCTATATTCCCAAAGGAATGAATATCTAATGGAGCCATTTCAGTCACTGTGGCAAGTAGATAAAGAAAAATCTTAAGACAAGATCGGCACAGTGCTACCCATTGTCTCAAAATATTACAGGTAAAGGTGCACAAATTTCAGTTGGGTCTACAGAAGCCATGGATTCTGGCTGGCTCAGCAATACCTGTGGGGTTCTGAACCAGCATCAGAACCACGGATGGTAGCCAAAGCGTCCTGGCTATGTCCCAGCTGAAATTATCCAGGTAATTTATGCAGAATCTGTCTCCTACATTCAAAACTACATTTTGATGTGCATAATAGCAGCTGAGCATTTTCAGGAGGAAAACTACCCACATTATGTAAACACTCTGCCAGCAGAAGAATAAGGAGGGGCAAGGCTGTGCACCTGAATTCTTAGTCATTGCAGGGTTTAATATGCGTCTTAAGTAACTACTGAGTTTGTCTTAAAGCCTGTTAAAAAAATGTTTAAGCCAACTTAAATACTTTGGTCATGGCATTAAACTTTTCTAAATAAGAACTCCTTTCTTTTTCCTGTCTCATATCTGAGCATTTTAATGAAAATACTTCCCAACTATCCTATAGGCATTTCTCTAAGCCTTCCCAAATTCTCTGCAGACTCTGTAAGATTTCATTGATTCCTAAAGATAAAAATGTATTGATCTTCAGTATAAACACCTGGAATCCATTGCAAAACGCTCCAGGCATCTGTTGCCTCTTGCACCCGGGGCCTGAAAATCTTGGAAGATATCAGTTGCTGCCATCAAGGCTCAGTGTTTATCAAGTTTCTTCACTTCCCATACGTGTGTGCTTGCATGCCAAGCCAAGAGCGTTTACTCCCGTCGTTAGTAACCTCTTGCAAAATAGACTTCCTCAATATTCTACAAATGCTGAAGGAACAGGAACGAAGCAGATAAGCTTGGTGTGTTTTTCTTCAGAAGCAGATGCTCCTGCAGTGTGTTTTTAGCAATTCTTTTATCCACCTATTAGACCAGCCGGAATGGGGGAAAGTGGCATGCTTTGAATAAGAATAAAACAATTGCAGGAAGATTTTTCATCAGCCAGCGTTGTTGATAAAACAGTCTGCTTGAGGTAAGGAGTGACGCATATTGGAGTCCCTGCCTAAGACATCAAGGTTATTCATCAGAAGACCTGGAAGCAGATTGTAATCTCCCAATTTTTTAAAAAAAGGTTCATGTCATTCAGATGCTAGCACACATTCAGAAATGATAGCTCCTGGCTACTGCTAACTTAGAACCTCCCAGACCATATTTCTATTCTCTTTCAAAATATCTTCATCTAATCTAAGAGATATAGACATTTTCAGTTTGAACAGTTAATTCCCCTGATTACAGAAATTGGTTGACAAATGCTTATATTAATTTGCCAATTAAAGGGGCCCATGGGATGAATGACCAGTGGTGTCTCACATGGCATGTGGTGGCTTTTGTACAGACCCAATCCAGGGCCATTCCAGGCCAAAAAAAGAGTATTGAATTTTCATATAGAAAGTAAGATTTAGACTGGGGTTTAATGTAAGAAAAATGAGAAGAGCAAAGATGATTCCTTATTGCAGTTGTTACAGCCTGGGCTCTGGAATCAAACATGAGCTTGAATTCTGATAACAAAGTTCCTTGCTTGTAACATGCTGGGTTCGTTGCCTGCAATTATGGAAACAGTCACTGTGAGGGTACGCTGAGATCACGTGGGTGAAGTACAGAGTGGGCACTTGGGGAGAGCTCAGAGCACTAAGGCTGGTGCTACACAGCTCTGATCCCACCTGCCTAGCTCCACCCAGTCTTCACCAATCCTAAGGAAAACAGAACAGAAACAAACAAATAAAAATTCAAAGGTTACATGGAAGGGAAGATGGGAGGAGCTTTGGAGAAATTTCTAGAACCACTGTCATCCCCTTAGAAGCCATGGAATGAAATTAAAGTCTTCCGTAAGCAAACTGGACACCACCACCCGTTTCACCTGCCCTTTTGCTACCAGGCTAACCCTGCTTAAGCACCAGACTTTACACTTTGATCATTTGCATTCCTCTCTCTGTGACTGTTCTTGAAAGGAAAGAGAGTGTCCTGTTACTGTATTTGCCACAAATTCAGAGGGGAAACCCCACTGGGAAATTAACAAAACCCTCCAAATAGTTTGGTTTCCCCTATTCAGCCACAACTGTCCTATGGTGCCCTCTGCCCTCCTGGCTGAGCAGAACCAAGCTGTTGGGGGCCCCAAAGACCCCCAGGCTGCAGCTTTCCGCAGTTGGGTAGGAGAGAAAACTAGAAGTCTTCAACAGTCCCAAAAATGTCACTACTCTGGGGGATCCAAAGTATTCTACCATTTTTCTAGACTGGTGGAGAAATGAAAATGGATGGGGAAGAGGGGGCTGGGAAGGAGCAAAAAGATTAGTCCAAAGATTCTCTTTCACATCTCGAAAGGGAACGATTTCTTTGGACATAGACTCCACTTCGGCAAAGTTGCTACATCAAAATAAAAAAGTAAAGTTGCTCTGGACAATTTTAGTTCATCTAACCACATTTCTTCATCCACACAAAAGATAAGACAGATAAACATAGTTTGGAGTGCCCAAAAGTATTTCTATCCCCTGGATGGATTTGGAATGTAGGAAAGACAGAACCAGTGATCTTTTAGCTAACTCAAGTCAAGCCTGGCTTAATTCTAAGCATTCCATATTCAGAGCAACTGAAGACTTCCTCAATGCACTGGCAAGTTTATGGGTCAGAGAAGCACCCTTGTTGATAGTCCTGATCAGGGCAGCAGCACACAGGAGCCACTGAGCCCTGGAGAACAGCTTTTCCATCTCCGGATCCCGTAGAGCAGGGTATTTGCAAGGCTTGTCGCTCAGGCACCCAGCTGATGCTCTCAACTCCCCTCCCCTCCCACTGTTAATAAAACTCCTGGGATCCAATTACAATGCAGTTACTTCTCTAGCAGAGATTTCAGCCTTGCACGTTTTAGAAGGTACCCATGCTGCTCACCAGAGACCCTGGAATCAAAGCTCTGTTCAGTGTTAAAATACGGTTATGTCTTCAGTGTCGGCATCCTCACGTGATGGCTCCATGCAGGGTGACACAGGTACTCTGTTCATATTTGATGCTAAATATGCCCTGGACAGCTCCATCTGCCAGGTCTGAAGAACACAGGAGAAACGAGAACAATACAATCACAATTCTTACCTGCTTATTTTTCCCAAATCTCCTTTATGGGGTGAACCTGTATTCATGTCAATTTCTTGAAGAAGCTTCTTTCAGAAAGGGGTGTTATGAAGGAAACAAATTCTGAATGTTGATGTTCCAATAAAATGTTTTATATTATTTGTCAAAGTTCTAGTCATTAGGATAGCCTATTTTTTCCTCCCAAAGTTCCAGTCTGTCTCAGACCAAGAATCTGATGAGGCTGGCCACAGTTTGGGGGAGAAGAGAATAAAATATCCCCATTCTATGATCTGCCTCATCTTAGGGACAGTCTTGTTACCTGTGGAGCAGAAGGGGTGAGAAGAGGAAACAAGATTATTGTTGGTACATTTACCTCCAAATAAGTTTACTCTGGAAACTTCTAGGAGGGAGCTATGATAATCCTGTAAACTTGCTGCTCTACCTTATTAAAGGAGGGTGTGTGTAGACCTAATATCTTTGAAGTAATAACTCTGTCCAGAATAGGTTATCTTTACTAGTAACTGAAACTTTCCCCGCAGTAACAAAAGTGATCCTTAACCTTGTAACAGATCTGTAATGGTTGACACATTTAGAGGAACAATCATGAACAGAGTTTAGCCATTTTTAAATGACTCCGGATCATAGTCTCAGCTCAGGTGAAAGTTGGTCAGAATTGCAAGGAGTGCCTCTGAGTTAACGGCAAGGATAAGGTGATGCCAATTCACAGGAATTGGGGGCACAATCCCTCTGGAATCTGTACTGAGTGTGAGTCCCAGGCCTCTGACTTGTGAGATGAATGGTATGGCTCCCGGATTAGATTATTGGGGATTTCCCTGTACAGTTAATATTAGAGTCCAACACTACGTACACGTGCATTGTATCTGTAACTGCAGTGTGTAGAGGCAACCAGACCTGAGCCTTCCCTCCTTGGACGCCCGCAGACAGTGGTAGTTGAGTTAACTTGCATATGACAGATCCCACTTGTTACTGGAGATGTTTATCTGCTCCCAAGGTAGGCTGTGTTCATGATCACAGTGATGACAGCTAGTAACCTGGTTGCAAAAACTACTCCCACTTCTTTCTTCCAAAGGAGAAAGAATAAGACACTTTAACTGAACAAGGTGCATTTCTCCACATAGGGTGGCTCATCTTTCTGCTTTGATTCGCTAATAAATACATAAGAAGGTGAACATTTGCCAAGCAGGAAACAAACAATAAAGACATATGCGTGTGTGTGCATATATGTGTGTGTGTGTGTATACATACACACACATATATGCACACACACACATTTATTACGTAAGTGATAAAAGGGAAGGAAACTGTATATCAAAGCTGTCTATTTTCAGAACAGTCATAGAACTTCAAAGTGAAAATTATAAATCATAAGCAAGATTTTCAAGGTATTTGTGTATTTTTAAAATTCAAATAATCTATTGAGTAAATCACAGTAATTTCACCAAGCAGTCAAAATTATATTTTCCCTCTCTTTTTAACTGTCTTAGTCTGTCTGGGCTGCCATAACATGGACTGGGTAGCTTAAACCACAGAAATGTATTTTCCTACAGTTCTGGAGGCTAGAAGTCTGGGATTGTGGTGGCAGCACGGTCAGGTCCTGGTGAAAGCCTGTCTGCAGAAGGACCCCCTCTTGCTGTGGCAGAGAGGGGGAAAGAGCAAGCTTTGTGGGGTCTCTTCTTATAAGGGCAGTAATCCCATTATGAGGGCCTTATCTTCATGACCTCATCTAATCCCGTTACCTCCCCAACCCCCCATCTCCACATCCCATCGCAGTGGGGGTTAGGGCTTCAGCGTATGGATTTGGGGGTCAGGGGACCCGATCAGTCAGTCCATAACACATGCTTATCACATTTGCGAATTACACAAAGTCTTAAAGAGGTACTATTCCCTGTAATATTATGCCCAAACTAAGCACTCTAGATCATGTGGATTGATGAAAAGGAGAACTGCATCTAGAGAAAAGAGATTAACCAGCCAAAGTACTAGAAATCATATCATAAGCGGTATTGATGTTGAAGGAACCAGAGCTCTTTGAAGCTAAGAAGGAAAATCTGAGAGGACACAGCCCACAAGTATTTGTTGAAAATATTTGAAGACTTGCATATTGAAGAAGGACTTGACTTCTTTATAGTTTCAGAGTGGAATAAGTGGAAATTAGAAGGAGGTAGATTTTGGAAAAGTATAAGACAGAACTTTCTAATAAAGAGAACTGCCCCCAAATTAGATAGTAAGGTCTTCAGCGCTGAACTCATTCAGACTGACAATGTTCTTTCAGAGACATTCTAGCGGCAGACTTTGAATCAGGCAGAACCTGGGACCAGATCTCTCCACAGTCCATTCTGACCCTAAGATGCTATGTTTTAAGAGCTCAGCCTCTAATGATAGTCTTTAAATGATCCAAATGTGAGTAGGAGAAAGAATATAAGGGCCAAATATACAATATTATTTTGTGTTAAATGAAGGGTAGGAGAGGGCATCCAAAATGTGCTCTTCCTTTTAGGGATGTGCTTAGGATAAAGCATTCAAAGGAAATATAATTTTCAGACCAAGTGGTTGAAAAGAATTATAAACCAAGGAATTGGTTGATAATTAGGAAAAACCTCATCTCAAGTGAATCATGAGATAAGAGTTTTATTGTTGTTGTTTTGTTTATTTTGTTTTAAGGGCATACGTTTTGTTTATTTCATGAACTGTGTATTTTCTATGGAAAGGACAGATGGATGGAGGTTCCTGACGCCAAAAATAGTAACTAAGCCTGTTGTAAGAAAAATTAATCTCAATCTAAGCTAAGATTGGTCTGTCTTATCAGTTATCTGCCAGTACTAAGGAAATGTATCCCTTATGTAATCTTGCCTACTTTTAAATAATCGAAGTTCTAGAATAAAGCACCCGGTCTCTCTTTTTTCATATTGGAAATATATGAGTTCACTTTCTTCTAACAAAGATACAAATTAATTTACTCTCTCTTCTGAAAAATTCAGTTCTGTTTAAACCAACTGAAAATCCAGCCAACCTAATGGATATCGATTAGACCTTGATAAAATGTGTGTGGTTCCAATGACTGACTAAACCTACTAGAATTTGAAATAATGAAGACAGGACAGTATCTGTTTTATCCCTCACTGTATTCCTTCTTGTGTTTTGTGGTGCCTGCTACCAGGAGCTCAATACAAATTTATCAAATTAATGAAAAATTATTTTCAGAGCGCTAACGATTCATCTGATGAGGTATTTAAAAACATATCAATCAGATTCACACTAGAAAGTTGCTTCAATTACAGTGGTCCATGTTGGTTTTTCAAGAACTACCCACTTAGTGCATCATCCAGGGCCTTTTGTTTCTTTCTGTTTTCTTCCTCCTGTTTGCTGTTGCGTTATTGCATGAGCAGCAGATGTTTAATAAGATGTGAAATTCCAATTAGATTTGAATATTGGTTATGCCTCTTCTAAAAAGTTCAGTTAGATTTAGGGGGAAATTTACTAACAGATTCCATTAACGGAAGAAAGTTTGCTTCATTGAAATGCTTGTGGGTCAGAAACAAAGGTTATAAAAAGCAAAAGCATGGATAATACAGATTATATAGGGAGTGCATTGTTGCAGACTATGGTTACAGTATGAAAAAGAAATTGAGACGAAAAAATATGCATTTGAATGCCTTGAAGTGAGAGAATAGAACACACATTCTCATTATATGAAGGTAGAGAACTCAGTAAGAAAACACATTGGCCTGGTAATAGGAACCCTAGGTTTTTATCAACACTTGGGGTGTCATTTAGCATCCTGGACCCCAGGTAGCTCATCCATAAAATGGGAGACAAGACAAAGTCACAGAAGGTCAGTCTAAAGTGATGGTGCTTGAAGTATTTTCCTTCAGCATCACTGGAGATTTTGTTAAAATGCAAATTCTTTGGCCCAACATGGGACCCATTAAATCTGAAACTCTGGAATTGGGGCAGGGTAATCTGTTTCGACATCACTCCTTGTGATTCTGATGCACACTCACTTTTGAGAACGATGAGCTTTGTGTTCTCTTGGAAACCCATGGTGAGGGCTTTACAGGTCCTATAATAATAGATTAAAACAGCTCATGGTTAAGGTAGTATTTTCTGTGGATGCTTTTTAGTCATGCGTAACAAATCATTTTCTAAGTGTGAGGACAAACAGGAGAATACTAGCTGAAGGCAGAAAGAGAGGGGTTCCAATGATGGGAGTGAGCAGGGAGCTATAAGAAAAAAGAGGCTGTGAACTTTCAAGACTTTACAGCCATGCCTTGAATTACCTTCAGCAAGTGTATTCATTTGAAGACCTTCATGAAAACGGATTCTTTTCCCCCCTGTAGCTACAAAATCAAACTGTTTTGTTTCATGTGATTCTTGAGGATTTTTAGTTTGTTTTTATTTTTATTGTTGTTGAATCCACAAAAGAAATTCCTTGCCGAAGAATACGTCAATCAAAATTGTCACTGTAATCCATAGTTTATCCATCTTTGTCGTTACTGTGATAAATCAAAGCGAAGATTGAAGGTGGCTTCCTCTCCATTCCTTCCCACTTATGTTAGTCTAGAAATTTTCACCGAAGCAGTCTCTGAAAAAAATTCCACTTCATAAGTAGTCTGTTTTAGGTGACAACTCCAAATCATTTTAGATTTCAAATATGTATCATTTATTTGTGCTTCAGTTTATTTTTAGTTTATAATCTCTTTAAATCAAATTAAGCCTGCATTGTACAATGCCTAACACATAGTCATGGGCAATAACTATTCAGTAGCATTTGTGATAATATAATACTTTAGGTTTTCTCTGTTCTAGCTTTGAAATATCAGAATAAACAGATTGACTTTTCTTTTTTACTTAATTGTTCCCTGTAGCTAGATTTCGTGAATGGTTTACCATCAGGATAAATGATAACAAATGTAGGAAAATATGATGCAAGATATGAGCTACATGTCCATGTTTCATCTACAGATCTTAAAATATTATTTTCCAGTGTTTGGTCCATAGAAAGAACACACAAGACACTTCAAAATAACTGTTACACAAGTGGGAATATCACCTTCAATGAAATATGAAACTTTAGAGTTTATAAAGTGCTTTCAGGGACGCAATTTCATGTGATGCTCCCAACAGCCCTGTGAAGTAGGCATGGGGTTATTACCTCTTATGTACTTGACTGGAAAAAAAGAGTCTAGGAAGATTCGGTGGTTTGCCCAACGTCACACAATGAGTTATGAAACCAATTATTGGCCCAGATGCTTGTGTCACCCATGCTCAGTTACCTCATCCATTGTCACTGTGAGCTGAGCTTCTCCCAGCCCCACTCCCCCAAGTCTGGTCAACCTCCACAGAATTGGGCCAGGTCACATTTCAGTAGGTGGCATAAAAGGAAAGGAGAGAGCTCTCTGATAGGTCGACTCTTGGTTGGAGGGAGATGGAAGCTATCCTGTATCTGACTCTAAAAGTAGACATGGAAAGTCTAGTCTTCATCAACGTCTCAGCCTGCCACAGTAACACTGAAAGTATCACCTATGTCCTCTTTCAGAGGAGTATATCTTCTTGGTCCTAAACTCAGTGATTTTTCAATCCTGACTAACCCTTAGAATCACCTGGGAAGTTTTTTTTTAATTCAGATGCTCTAGCCTCGCCCCTGTGCACCTAAGATGGGGCACAAACATTGATATTTTTAAAGCTCCCCAGGTGACGAATGTACAGCCAGGATTGAGATCCGCTGATGCAGCTGAAATGGAGGCGAGGCTGTTATAAACTGGCACAGGAGCTGCCTTTTTTCCTCCTCAAACTAGGTAAAGAGAGCATGTCTGTTGACACTCCCAGCCATTCCTATGTGGAGGCCTTGTATAATTTCCAAACAAGCCAGAAAGTTGTGTCTACCAGGGAATTCCTGTGGGCTATCATTAAAGGGCTTATGGTTAACTGATGGGCTGAATTAATGGTGAGCATTAAGGCAGATTGAACCTCAAAATTCGGGCAGATTAACAAAGTGACCAATGTGGAGGTACAGATTTCAAGTTTAACTTTGAGTTTCCTATCTCTCACAAGACAAGCACTGGTGGTAATAAAAAGGATGCTTTCTTTCCTTTACCAGTCAAATGTGCATGGACCAGCCCTTTTAAAAACTTGGGTCTATCCAGATAGACATAGGGGGAGAGCTATAATTAACTTGAGTAAGCAAAGTAATAAACAGCAGCCTGAAAAACAACTTCTAGAAATCTAAGAGGGACCTAGGGTCTGTCCTTAAACTACCCCTTCCTTTATTAATCCCCTGCACAAGGAAACCCCTAGAAATTTTATCAGTAGTTCTTTCCTCTCCCTATATTGGATTACGTGTACATATGTGTGAGAGAGTCCCATTAAGGAAACACCTAAGAACAAATAAGTTTATTAAAGTGGATGAGTAGAAAGAAATAATTCATTTCATATAAAAATGAGGAGATGAATGTATCATACAAAGTTACAGTACTAGAGGAAAAAATTAGATGGTGCTCCTTAATAGGGTTGAATATACAAATTGCATCTGAAGTTTCTATTTCACCAAAGATATGTTTGACTGCACCCTACCTGGAGTAAGGAGATACCTAATTACTAATTAACCTTTTGCAGCTAAGCCCTTATATAAATGGATTCATAATCAGAAAACCATTGACTCATTCAAAATCAACTGAAATGTCTCCACGATTTATAGAAGACGAACCCACAATACAGCAAAAAAAGAAGCAACTGGAGTAGACTTTCTAAAGTCAAGAACTTGCCTTTATTACATTAGAAGGGGAAAGAGGTTCATGTTTTTAATTTTATCCAACACGTGCTTCTTGAGGATCCATCATGGTTTTGACATTGCTGAGAGTAAAAAATAACATAGGACCTCCTCATAATAACTACAAAACACATATTGAATAAGCAGAGAATGCTACCCAATATAATAGACATATTATATAAGACAGCAGATAATAAAGTTCTCATTTAAATCTATGCCATTACTGAAGAAGAAATGTGGAATAGAAACAGTGAGTACTGTCAGCAGTTGGAAGGACAGAAAACAAAGCTGGTCAAGAGCCCTAGGGCTCGGTTTCACTCTTTGCTCATTCTAGCAAACTTTTATAAAACAGCGCTCTCATCAGGAGTAAGTACTGGCTGCCCATTACCATCAAATCAAGTCGAACTTCCTCACCCCAGAATCAGATTATTCAGAACTAGACCCATTCATTGTGATTTGTCCTGTGTTCCCCCCGCCCCGCAACTCCGCAGTTTATAGTCAGTGAGACCAAGCCCCTTCACAGCCCCCTCTGCCCTGGCCTTTACCACGCGTCTCCTTCAGGCCTCAGGGTCCTCTGGCCCCCACCTCCACCTTCCAAACGTTAACCCCCCAGCCACACACATGCTTAGACCTAATTAGTTCCTACTTGTCCATCAGAATCCAGCCCCAGACCTGAAACTTGCTCTGACAGGTCCAAGAAAAGGAAGCAGTGTGTGTCCCTAGAAATGTGCCTGAATCCCAGGATCTTGAAAACATTGAAGATTCTAAAAGAGCTATTTTTTAAAAGGTCCACTTCTCAAAGAGATACAAATACTATTTTTTGTTGGAACCATAGCCAGTAAGAATCCTTCTTGTGAGCTAGTTCAGGGGTGACAGTGGGCGAGGAAAGCCATGTGTCCAAATGGAAATTTGGTCTTTTCTGAGGAGAACAGGAAAGTATTCCCTGCTGTTAGAAAAAGATAGCCATGGCGAACTTCTTAAAGCTGACTAACGTACCTGCTATCTCTGCCATGTACAGAACAAGGTACCTTCTGTCCCGAGTGGCTGACTGGCCTGAAACAGATAATCTTACCAGCCCAGTGACACCAGTTCAAAGCCTTGGCCATTATCTATTACATATAAAGGCTTTTTACTATAACATAATTTTAATGAGTTATAAATAAATATTCTAGTTAACATATTTGTCAGCAGAACAGTTGGGTATACATGAAAATAAAAATTAGTGGAAAAGGAATTAAAATAAACTTAAAAGTTTGTTTTCTTTAAAATCCTGTTATACAGGAATTATTTTTTAATTTAATTGTTAATTAACACTTAATTTCTCAGTTTTCTTTAAATAAAGGGACACACACACACACAGAAAGAGAGAGATTGATTTAAAAACATTGTTCCTCCAAGTTAATTAAATCTCATTTAAAGTTCACCCTTAACTGAGAAAAACATCTCTACTTGTTGCTGATATATGTTTAGATGTAAGAACCTTTCCCAGAAGACATAGATTCCTTAGTGTCAAATATGCAAACATAAATAAATATGTTGAGAATAATAGCGTAGAATTTTCTAATTTCAAAATCATGACTTTACATTTTGACATGATTATTGGCTCATTTATAAACAAACCTGTCTTTCAAACTGATTTTTCTAGAGTTCTAGCTTTACTTATTCAAATAAATCAAGCAATGATACTCGCTCTTATTTAGGTCATAAATATTTTTGAGCAAAAATTAACCTCACTCAGAAACCCGTTGATTTACCAAATGATCCAGCCACCAACTACTTTATATGATATATTTAGATTTCCTTTAAATTATATATTTGTATAGACTCCCAAAAGCTAATAGAGAAAGTAATATATTAGTATTCTATTCTACCATTACAAAGGACAGGAAAATGACAGAGACAAAAGTGCAGATTTTTATCAATATAGGACAAGGCAGAGTGTTTTGTGACTTCGTTCACTGTTGATTTAACCCATTTAAACAATCTAGCTTTGTTGCAGAGAAGAGATGTGTCCTATCCTCTCTTTTAACTCATTCTCTGTCCCATTGTGGAATGCTAAACAGCAGAAATATACCCATTTGACCCCAAATGTAGTCTTTTATCTTGACCTGGTTGTTTTGATCCAATACAGAGAAGAAAAATCCAGCTAGTTACCCTAATTCTTTTCCAGTGTGCACAGCAGTTGTATGAGTAAATCTGAAGGGCCCAGAGCAGAGTACAGGGAATATATTGTTTGGCGTTCTCCCTCCCTAAGAAATAACAATCCCCACTTAGAGCACAGGGGTGCTGTGAGGGTTAGTCACAATAAATTCCAATTACAGTTCTTTAGAAATATAATACTGTGGCCAAATATTAAGGCTGATAAGAAACACTCAGGCACATCACTCAGGTCCATCTTCCGGGTCCAGAAGGAAGCTGGGAATCATTGTTCGCTTCAAGCCTGTGCTCCTGAGCCAGACTGTTACTGTTGCTGTTGTTTACTGACTGTGTAATAATTTCAAGAAGCAGAGGAAGTAGTTCATTTGGGAAAGATAACATACGCATTTGTTCTTTTTCTGTAATTCCACTACTAAGAATTTATCCTAAGAAAATAATCTCAAATACATAAAAGGTTTTTGTACAGAGATGTTTCAGCAGTGTTATTTATAAGAACCAAAAATTTAATGACAATCCACATGCCTAGGAATAGGGAAGAGATGAATTTAATTATCATAGGAGCATGTGTTGAAACATCATGCCGCCATTAAACGCTACATTTGTGAAAAGTTTTAATGACAAAGAGAACTGTTTTCTTACAATGTTAAGTGAAAAAGAACACAGAATGGTATACATGATATCATGCCAACTATTATATATGTATAATATAAAATATATGCTATGCATGTATCAGGATAAGACTAGAAAGAAAACAGGAAATGTTAACAATAGTTGGTGGGCGGGGGATTATACATGATTCTTCCCGTCCTAATATTGTCCTTTTTATTTCCCACTTATTACACGAAGCATTTCTCACATTTTACAAAACGAACAAATACACACACACAGGCACACAACCACTAGAAATGAAGTCAGAAAGCTAATTTTCCAAGTTATCCTACCATTGTAAATTGCGTGATGTTAGGAAAATCTCTAATCAATGCTCTATTCATACGCTATGGTAATTTTATCTCATAAGACTATGCTAGAGTTAGCTGATATAATGTATTTTGAAACCATTTTAATTTAAAAATCCTAGGGCTTCCCTGGTGGCGCAGTGGTTGAGAGTCCGCCTGCCGATGCAGGGGACACGGGTTCATGCCCCGGTCCGGGAAGATCCCACATGCCACGGAGCGGCTAGGCCCATGAGCCATGGCCGCTGAGCCTGCGCGTCCGGAGCCTGTGCTCCACAACGGGAGAGGCCACAACAGTGAGAGGCCCGCGTACCGCAAAAAAAAAAAAAAATCCCATATGATTATATATATATAATATATATATTTCTTGGAGGTAGAGGAAGAGGGCCTTTCATAGTTTTTGCAGGTCAGCCTGTATAGTGAAGACAGTTTGGCCATCACTCCTTCTGCCACCGGTTGGAATTCTGACCACAATGAAGGAAACTGTGAAGACTGTAGTGAGCCTGGTTCCTGTAGACTAAGTAAAAAACTAATGCAAATTAGTTATCTTAATAAATGAAATGTTTCCATTTATTTATATAATGTGATATACATTTTGCATTATTTTTCAACCTTTCCTTAAAATTGACAGCCATAGCTTTAAAACTCCAAAAGGTGATACTAGAACATTGCAATTCTCATTCCTTTTCTATCACTGATTCAAACAGTGGAAAGAAGGAAAGAAGGAAGTAAGGAAGGGAGGGAGAAAGGAAGGAAGGAGAGAAAAAGAAAGAAAGAAATAGAAGGAACTCAGAAATATGGGTCCCAAATCTACTACAAGGGAGGTTGGGAAATATAATTTTCCTATATGCTAAGGAAGAGGAAACAGAATGACCTTTTCTGTGCTGCAGACTCCTAGGTGAAGAGGCAAGTAACAACTCTTCGGAACTAGAAAAATCAAAGGATTTTGGCAACTAAGTTGCCTGGGGGTCAGTCTAGTTTGGGGAGGAAATAGATAGTGTATATCCTGAGAGATATTTCTGGAAACTTTCACAAACCACCAGGTGACAATTAAAAAAAAAAAATCACAGAGTTCATAAATCTTTGTTTGCCTTTTGAGGTCAACACTTCAACAGTCTATACCAGGATTTAGGAACTTCTAACCCACAGGGGCAAGGGTAGGTAGGCATTGGACCTAATTCCATTCCTAGACCCTGCCCTTCTTCAATTCACATTCTAGCTTTTTTCTTATCTCCTAAAAGAAATATTTTAGGCTTAGCCAATAATTTGACAAAGTTAATAAGATGTGAAGTCAGCTTCTGGTTTGTTAGCTGAATCAAAGAGAGCAAGAAGCTCTAAACGGAAAGTAAGGTCAGAAACACAGCAATGAGAAATGGATTCCAGAACTGAGAGCATAGGAGGTCAGGGTCAGAAGGTTAGGGGGAAACCATCACAGTCCAAGTTCTAGGGCTAGAACAAGGTCAGGCCAGAGAAACAAGTCTGAGAGTCCAGCCCCTGAAGGCCTGGTGAGGTTGCACGTGCGCTCCCAGATTTCCTGCAGGGGAGGTTCATTCACCCAGAATTCTAGTCCATGTCATGTGCTGAATGGACCACTTTCCCGTTGAATTTACATTTTACTCGCATCTCAGGCCTAATCACAAACTGGGGTTTGTTTGCTTTACTTTTGCACATGGTTGATGGGGAAAGAAATTCATCCTAATAGTGCTTTTTCACTTCTAACAGTAAAAAAGAATATATATATATAGTTTTTACTTTCCTTTTTCTTCTTTATAGCAGAAATATGTGTACAATTTGCCCTGAATTCCCAAGCCACTCTGTTACAGAGTTGGCTGTCCTCAGTGAGTCCCAGTATTTAGTCATCTCCCTTCTCGAGTGAATCTTAAACATGGAGCATCTTTCCTCTCAGAGTAAGACTAACTTGAGGTCACAAAAGGCTCAGTTATCACTCTTTATTTGAAATATTACAGGATCTGAATCATATAGAAAAAGTAATGGAAAATATAATTATCATTTCATAATAGATCCTTTATTATTAGCAGCCTGACCTTGGAATCACTCTTTTGCCTGACTGCAGTATCCCTGTGTCCAAATGTGGATCTTGGCCTTTTGAATAATATTCTCCTTTTTTACCCGAACTTGTCTATCTTGGCTAACCAGAGGCTTACTGTGGACGGATCAGAGTTGGGAAGCATTAAGGTGTGTGTATATTTCTAAGTGCCTGAACTAACATGGGACAAGCCGTATGGATAGTGGCTAACTTGGTGAAATAGCCTCAGTTAGGTCTTCATCTCTGATGTTATCCAGGGTTGTTGGGCTTGGATTCATAGGCTGTGTAGGCATCTGTTGTTAGATTCTTGTTTTAAAAAAAAGGAAAAGAAGAAGAAGAGGAAGAAGTTTAAGAGTGTAGCTTTTATTGGATTGGGGGAATTGAAGTTTTTAGGAAATGATAATGGTTTAGAATATGGTTTATGCGTCTCCCTTGGTTAAGCCTTTAGTGTCTTTGTTCTGTGTGTGCCTGTCTCATGAGATGGCAAATCCAATTCCAAGCCAATAACATATTTGTGACAATTGAAGAAAAAAATAAACTAAAAAAAGCACTCAAGCGACCCCTTCACTTCCCTGATTTACCAGCTTCTCCCTCAACTCAGTACCTTCCACTGGGGGCCCACTCCCTTCCCAGCCCACGGCCCACAGTCACCTTCCCACCTTCTCTTTGCTCAGGAGGAGCCACTGTGAACAAAATGAGGCCTTCGGGGCTCACTTTTTCCTGTGACTCTCTTTGCACTCTTCTGGTCTGGTTTCGGCCCCATGCACTGTGAACTGTGGCTCCTTCTAGAGAATGGGAGAAATCAAGACTCCTTCAGGGACAGACATGCAGACTTAACCTAGAGAGATGCAACCAGACTGGCTTAAGTAACTGCTTACTTTGACCTAGCTTACTCATTTTATGAATATGTCTGTTCACAGATGGTTTCAGAGTTGTGATATGGAAAAGTTAAGGAGCGAGGAATATGTGTTTCATGTCTTCTCCCCTTTCTTGTGGGTGCTTACGGAGCCACCTTTCAACCATACTGTGGTTTTTCAGCAATTCCGTCATTTTAGCTAGGAACTGAAGAAGGGAAGTGTGAAAGTCTGTATGCAGAAAGAGCTAGTTACACATATAAGAAAAAGAAGGTTATAATTCCTTTGGTTAAAGAGAATACTCTGACCAAAAAAACTCTAATGTGAAAGTAATTTTCTCCATTTTAATTAGTAGCCAGCTAACATCTGTATTCGGCATGATCTTTTTTCTAACATTATCTCCACTATGGAAAGTGAAATTAGCCCCATTCTACAGTTAGAAAAATGGAGACACAGAGCATTCAAGGATTTCATCCAGTATAACAAAAGAGCCAGACAAAAGCTAATGACTTACAGATGTAGGATAGTTTTCAAAGAAGAAGCACAAATCATGTTATCTTTGATGTAACATGTGTAGAACTAACAAAATGCCTGCCTTTGAGACTTACAATAGTCAGAGGGGAAAAAAATCTTTTTCATCTTTTTTATTTTAAAATTCCTCTGTGTATGTAGTCATTTCTCTAAGACAAAGCCAAGGTGTTTTTTATGAATAAAAAATTTAACTAAATAAATTATGCAACAGTTAAATTAAAATTTCCTTGTAATAAATCTTAAAAGTTTCGTTCACTCTCTTCTTTTATGGGAGAAAAACACAAGGCATGATGACAATGACCAAGACTAAAGTCTTTCTCTTTCTTCCCAAATCCAGTACAGAGAAAGAGTTGTTGCACTGGAGAAGTCACAGCAGTTCTTATCTAGTGAGTCAGACTTACTGTGTGCCAGGTACAGAGGTCTCTGCCTTCAAGTGGTTTTCAGATCAGAGGTTATAGGTAAGATAAGCGTGCTCTTAGGGGTGAACGTGGACGGCCATCCATGTTGGGGAGCATATGGGAGGCCATCAAACTTGGTCTAAGGATCAGGATACAATTTGTGGAAGAGGTGAGGACCAAAGTAACTAAAATATGTGTAGGAATGAGCCTGGTGAAGGAGTGTGGGTAATGTTCCAGAAAGGTGGAACAGGATGTGAGAAGACCTGGAGATGAGAGAGCTGGCAGCATATTGGTTAGAATCCAGAGAAATCCAGTGTGACAGGCGTGATGGGGAGCAGTAATAACTTACCTGTTAGCGTCTCCCTTTTGCACTTTTTGAATACATTAAATTTATGAACACTCAGTAGTGTGCTAGTTAAATAGATAAGACTAATTTTAACTGCTGACACACCATACAAACTTGTGAATAAAAAGAAAAACTAGATATGGATATGGACAAAGACACTGAATATTCTCCTTAAATGATAGGTTTTCTCTGAGCTTCCTATTATAAACTGGGTTCAAACTCAAGTCCTGTAGGACTGGCATTTATGTCATTAATGTCGAATCCCAAAAAATGCAAAGGAATTTTTTTAAAATAAATTTTATTTATTTATTTATGGCTGCATTGGGTGTTTGTTGCTGTGCCTGGGCTTTCTCTAGTTGCAGCGAGCAGGGGCTACTCTTTGTTACAGTACACAGGCTTCTCACTGTGGTGGCTTCTCTTGTTGCGGAACGCGGGCTCTAGGGGCGTAGGCTTCAGTAGTTGTGGCACGTGGGCTCAGTAGCTGTGGCTCACGGGCTCTAGAGCGCAGGCTCAGTGGTTGTGGCGCACGGGCTTAAGTTGCTCCGCGACATGTGGGATCTTCCTGGACCACAGCTCAAACCCGTGTCCCCCACGCCACCAGGGAAGCCCAGGATTTTTTCTTAAAAGCTCTGACATTTGCTTTCTATCTTGTCCAGTTAAATTTTATAAAAATATTTGAGATTTTTTTCTTGATTTTGGACAAACTACATATTCATTTTAGGAAACTTGCAATATAGAGGAAACCTATATAGAAGAAAATAAAATTACCTACACCACCACCAATGCTGATAACCATCGTCAGTATTAATTTGCATAGAATATTCATTATATTATTTTCTCAGGTTTTCTATAGAAATATTTCATAATAAGTTTTTTAGCAATTTAAAATGTTAGCAATGTAATATATATTCCATTTATTTTTAAACCAATTTTAATTACATAATTTACAAGTACATTCTTATTTTGCAGTTTTTTGTAGAACTATATCTAGTGTGTAACTTTCAGCCCAGTTGAAAATAATTCGTAAGCTATAAAGCTGTTGTATTTCAAAGAGCCTTGGGCTCATGCCGGCCTCTATTCATTAGTTTTAAGACACCACTGTGAAATGACGTAGGTGGCAAGTATTATTATCACTGTATTGCAGATGGGGTATCCAAAGCAGACAGCAATTGCATAACCAAGGCAAAGCTAGAAATATACTGGGGTTATTGTGAAAGTAGGTAGAATATAAATTATAGGTGAAATTAAAAGTTGGTGATTTATATTTCTATTCAAAAGCCTCATCTCTTTGAAATGATAATGCATAAATCATACCGGCCCTCTGTTACTTTTCCATGAATTAAGAAACAAATCTGACCTTGGGGAGTCCACATGGGTATCAATGGAAAGTTAAGCCAGTTGCATATGAAGAGTTGCTGCCAGGCTCTTGCCTGAAAGCTTAAATGGTGTGTTAGAGCTACAGGGAATGCTAAAAGATTACGTTGAATATGTATGATGAAGTTAAAATACACATAGGTGTGCCCATGTGCAAACATACAGCTACACACACAGAATTTTAAGACCAAAAGTAGCACCAGGGCCCAATTCCACGATATTTTTATTAGTAATCTTTACTTGGGCACAATTTCACTTGAAGCTAGTGGGATTTTTTTTTCCTGAGTTAAGCCTGCAGAATCAAGTCTGTTGGGAGTCAGCAAACCACAACAGACGTCATCAGATCTCTGGTGCTTCCGGATATACATACTGATCACTGCAGGGGTTGGGGAAGATTTTTTTTTTTTTTTTTTTTTTTTTTTTTTGCTTGCGCAGGCTTGCACAGTTGTCAGAGGATATAACCCTTGCCTTTCTTTGAAGTGTGAGCTATCAAAAACTAAATAAACCAGATGGAGCTGTTTTCTGACTCAAGGTGACAGAGCAGACCAATGCCTGAATGCTATTTCTTTTTAAAGATGGAAAGAGAATTACAAATTTACTACATCGAATTTGCATCTTCCTTTGAAAAGGTGGAGCCCCCCAAAGAAATTTTTCTCAAGTGCCTTTTCTCCTGAGAATAAGTAATAAAATTGAAAATAAGAGAAAGGTAGGATGATTGACCACAGGTACATGAAATTAGCAAGAGAATGAGGGGGAGATTGCCAACTATGACAGTGACAAACACTGAGTCGGTGGCGTTCAGATAACCCCTATTCTCCTTGTGACCAGATAAATATACATTCTTGATTCCCGGATTCTTTCCATACTTGGTGTAATACTTAAAAAACTTTTTGACCAGGTTTTTGGCATTTTCATCTTTTCTGGGAATACTTCTAAGTGACCTAGGGGAAATTTTCTAAACCAGAGAACAGTTTTGGCAGCAAAAGCAAGCTTCAGTATGTATTATGATTGAAACAAAGTAATTTAGCCTTTTACTCATGCAAGGATCTATGAGAACATCTATGTTAAGCAGAATAAAATGAATTTGATCTCTATTTTTAATATGTGGACAGATGCTTTACATTTTATTATTTTAACTCCATAAGAGAAAATGTGATGGTTTGCCAATAAACAAGAAGAAATTAACTAGATTATTAATGTCAGTGTTGTAATTTACTCTTACAGAATTAAGTTCTCAACTGTACTGTATGTGTTCTGTTTATATGGCTGCTTTCTCTGTTATCATGTAAAAGAAAATATAAAACAACCTCTCTGGGCCTTTACTTTTCTCATCTGTACAATGGAGATAATAGGTCCCATTTCAAAGGGCTGTGGAGATGATTAGATGATACAATATAAGTAAAATTTCTAACCTGGTGAATGTACACAGTAGATTCTTTCTGACGCATTCCTTACTATCTTCTTGTTATTTTCTATGGCATTTGAAAAAAGTGTGAGGATTTCAGTGGATTAATTGTGTTAAGTCCAACTGGTAAGGGCACAAAGCCAGTTATGTCTAAAGGAGCTACCATTTATGAGTGCTAACTGCATACCTGGCACATAATAAATGCTCTATAAATGTTAGCTATTATCATACCACACACCTCGTTTTATCCTCACAATAACTCAGAAGAGTGTTTATTTTCATTCTCATTTTCCAGTCGATGAAACTAAGGCTTGGGAGGTAAAGTAGCTTGCCCAATGTCATACAGCAGGATTATAACAGAGCCAGAATTTCAACTGAGATCCTTTCCAGAGCTCCTGGCCTTACCCTGCACACGCCACACCTACTGAAGTATATGAAGTATTGGTCAGGCAGGCCTTGGGTGAATTCAATCATCTGGAACAGAACAGGGAAATCAGAAGTAAACCAAAATAAAATAAAAGACAAGGTAGCTGGCATTCTCACCTGTGCGTTCTAAGAGAAAGTCCCAGTAGCTATCTCTAAGCCTACTTATTCACAAGCATAATGCGCTTCAAGTATACTTAACCAGTTTGGTTATCTCGTCTCACAGCCTCTAGAAGATTTTATTTTTTTAATTGAGGTATAATTGATATATGACATTCCACTCAGGTGTACAACATAATGATTCAATATTTGTATACAGTGAAAATTATCACCGCAATGTTTAGTTAACATTTGTCACCATAAAATGTTAAAGGTTGTTTTTCTTATAATGAGAGCAACATTTAAATTTGCAATACAATATCATTGACTATAGTAACCATAGTGTACATTACATCCCTATGACATTTATTTTATAATGAGGAGTTTATATCTCTAGATCTCCTTCACCTCTAAAAGATTTGAAGCAATAGAAGGTAGGGACAAGTTTCTACAGCCAATTGCCTTGAAAGCAAGAAAAATGACTTCCAAAATCCTGCCAAATGCTGACCCAAAATTTTTAAAAACCATAGTAGCCTGGATCCATTTAGCATAGGAGTCCTTGAAGTAATTGTCATAATAAAGTCATTTAAACTGTTAAATTGTTAGAAGAGAAATGTGTTACACAGTTCATATAAAAAACAAATTCCATCCAAATATTATTCTTTTTGGGTCAGGGACTTAAATAAGAAGTATCAGCAGGAAAAAAAAATCACTTAAATACACTTCCTCTGCTGGTAGTATTAGCTAACTAAAGGATTTTGACAAAATTAATTTTTTCATTATTAATCCTGAAAATTTGACCACATAAGCTAATTTCTGGCTTGCGGGACTTTATTTCACTGTGTATAATTTTTGAATTGGTTGATCAAAGTTGTACCAAAGGCAATTCTTACATCAGGCAGTATTCAAACATTCACTGACTAGCATGGGAAATGGGTTCTTGCACCATTTAAGAAGGAATTGGCAACTTTTATCATAAAGTATGGTCAGGAAGAAAATGAGCACATTGTCTGGAAATAAGGAAACTCCTAAGAATTTTTACCTTGAGCATTTTTTTTTAACATCTTTATTGGGGTATAATTGCTTTACAATGGTGTGTTAGTTTCTGCTTTATAACAAAGTGAATCAGTTATACATATACATATGTTCCCATATCTCTTCCCTCTTGAGTCTCCCTCCCTCCCACCTACCTTGAGCATTTTTGACTGAACAGGTTCTTTCAACATACTTTGACAACATTAGCTGACAGCCCTGAGAAGTTAGGGACTATGATGTCTGTGGATAAGGTAACCAGGGAAAATTTCAATTAATTAAAATTTTGTTAATTATTAAATAGTAACAGGATTTTTTAAAGCATAGTTGTCTTCTGACTTTTATCTGTAGCTTTTCATGCGTTTGGGAACAAATCATTTGATCCCCAGAAGAATTCCAATCTCAGTATGATGGGCAGACATAATATATTCAGCCCCGGAATGCAGATTACTGAATCCAGCGTAAATCAGCAAGACACACCCCCACCCAACCAGAGTCCTTGGGAAACTCATAAATGAGGACCGGACAAAACATCACCTGAGAGAGGGACTGATTTTCCTTTCACCTGTCTCTTTGTTTAGAGCATTACTCCAACACGTTCCCTGTTTAGTCTCAGACTCCTATTATATATCCCAATTTCCTGGTAGCTCCAGGCTGATCAGATCAATAGGTGATCACTCTGGGACTACATTCTTCCCCTGAAGACTTTTGGTCCTTATCCTAGGTGGTCTTAGACAGACATGGAAAAATCATACAGTGGACTTAGCACCTGAGCATTATGGCCAACCTGACTAAATGTGATCAGCCCCTCAGCATCATGAACAATCCTGATCCCAACCCAGTCAAGAAAAAGGAGGCCAACACTTAGCATGTATCTGGACCATCATGACATTTAAAGTCAAATGAAAACCTTTGAACCCTTTAAGCAACGAAGAGAACACGGCGCCCCTCATCTAAGTAATTCAAAACAAAACAATAAAGAAATCTTCATCTCCTTAAAGAAGTCCAGCAGGGCTTCCCTGGTGGCGCAGTGGTTGAGAGTCCGCCTGCCGATGCAGGGGACACGGGTTCGTGCCCCGGTCCGGGAAGATCCCACATGCCGCGGAGCGGGTGGGCCCGTGAGCCATGGCCGCTGAGCCTGCGCTCTGTGCGCCGCAACGGGAGAGGCCACAACAGTGAGAGGCCCGCGTACCGCAAAAAAAAGAAGTCCAGCAAAGTTCTGATGTTTCTTAAGATATTTATTTCCATACTTTAAAAAAATATATATCAAAAAACAAATCTTTATTATAAGAAAATTTTGGTGACCCTGCTTCATTAATCCCCTAAATATGGATTTAGCCTATGTATTAACTGATCTTGGTGGCCAAGCACCTCTCACCTTCGGTGATGTATGCCTGGTTCCCCCCCTTCCCCCAGAGGCCCAGTATTGTCTCATGGCCACCCATCCAGCTTACTCTCTGTTTTTATAAAAATGTAGTCTCCGCTTGTATCCACTTCATGGAGTCAATATGCATACTACTAAGTGGATTTTTTTTTTTTTAAATACAATCCTGGAAATAAATACTACAGAAATGCCAAGTATTGTTCTTAAAATTGACCGGCTTCTGAGGTTAGTAAATGACTCTCTGGGAATAAATGGTTCAACCCTGTAAGATGAATAAAGTAAAGGACATTCCAGGACTCTGTAACCAACGTTCTTCTGGTAAATTACAGGGTGCCTTGAGAGAATTACATTGTTTTATACGATTAAGAAATTAATTCCCAGAAAACAAATTTTTAAATTTCACAAAGAGTGAAATTAAGTGACAAAGAAGTCAAGCATCTAGTATAGCTGTCAGGGCTGACATTGATACTTTTATCACCCAGCCACAAGAGGCTCAAAATGGGCACCTCCAAATACGCCTTTTCTCATTTCCCCCCAAAGTACTCCACGGTTTGAAATATTTTGTCTATGAAACTGTTTTAATTTGGCAATAATTATTTCGTTTTTCCTTTTCCTTCTTTATTAACTACAATCACTTAGACCTTATTTTCAACAAGGTGTTAACAATTTTATTTCACTGAGCTGATATAACTAAAGTTAAAAATTTGACATTTTTGGCAATCTGCATAAGGCAATTTATTTTATTAATTTATTAGTATATCAAGGCTAAATATTTTATTTCTACTAGACATATGTATAATGGGCTTATAAATATATACATATCTATATATTAAGCCATTTACTATATTGAAATATGTATGATAATATAAGATAGCTTTTAAATATATCAGAAAAATAACTTACAGACCATGATTCCCTATCTTACCATGTCTCTGGGGCAAGAAACTGCTTTCAACTCAATCTTCTCTTTTCACAGAGGAGAATAAGTGCTAGAGTGATTACTGCCTTCTCCAAAATCAAACAGCCATTAAAAATGGAATTTTCCTTTGTCCATAAAACTTCTGCAACCAATCCCATCTACTTTCTATGGTCTCTAAATAAGCTCTTCCTTTAAAAGCAAGGAACTCACAAGAAAATTGTTCCTATCAAATGACTGTCTTTCAGATCACCTCTTGTCTCTGCTGTCCCTGGCCATTCCAGGAATAATTATTTGTCCCACAGTATAGCTTGCTTTGTATCTATTCCTTCCTCCATCTTACCATTGCATTATGCCAATCATACACACTTTGTTCTGCCCCTCCCTCTGGGGTTATGGGCTTTCTGATCTCTTTACCTTCAGCACTTACTGTACTTAGTTCCATAAGTGTTGACTTGGGATGGAAGCAGTTGGACTGAACTGGACAAAGTGTTTTGTTTTCTTTTCTTTAAATCCCTTCATATGCCAATAATTCCCAAATTAATATGTCAGGACTGACTTTCCCCCTATACTCTATACTGGGACTATCTACTTAACCTTGACTAGGGTATCCGAAAGGCATCCCAAACTCCCAATATCCAGCTAAATGCTTGACTAGCACCACATCTAAATATAATTCTTCCCATTCCAACAAATAACTAGGATACTAGAACTCAGCCGCCCTCTTTCCCTCACATGCCAATCCATGGGTATATTCTATAGACCTACCTCCAAAATATTTCCTCAAAGCATTTTTCCTTCAGCCTCACCCTAGACAAGCCATTGTTCTTTCTTTCCTGAATTTTATTAGCCTGCTAGCGAATTTCTGCTTCTGCTCTTGATCCTATAAAATCCCTTCCCAGCAGAGCTACCAGCATGATCTTATACAGACTACATTTGATCCTGCCACTCCTCTGGAAAGCTTCTGACGGTTTATCATCCCACTCGAAATGACATCCAAGATCATCACTAGTCTACGCAGCCCAACATTGTCTGCTCAGAACCTCATCTCACACCACCTTCTCCCTCACTCACTGATTCCCTGTCACCCACTCTTCTTCGTTTCTCAGTCACAACCAGCTAGTTCTTGCTTTAGGGTCTTTCCCTCGGTTGTTCCTTCTGCCTAAAATCTTCTTCCCCAGATCTCTGCCTGGATGGCTTTTCCTTGTCATTAATTTTCAGCCTGAACATCACTTAGTTCAAGAGGCCTCTACTGACCATACAGTGAAAATACCCCCTTAGCGTCTATTAATTAATTAATTAATTTTGTTTATGATGGCTCTTATAACGACCGAATATAGTCTTGTTAATGTATTTTTGTGCGCGTTTATGTGTTTACTTTGTGGCTCTCCTCACTGGAATGTAAAGTCTGACTTGTTTAAAGCTTTGCTTCCTGCCTAGACTAGTGCAGGCTCATAAGGTGCTTCATAAATAGTTGTTGCTCAGCGCTGTTCAGTTTACCTTCCTGCCGTGGCTGCTGACAAGCACAAGATGAATGAAGTCCTGTGCCTCAGAGTCTACCTGAAAACCATTTGTCATCTAGGGTCAAAAGATCTCATCTCTTTTCCACCCTCGAGCACCTACTCAATGTTCTGTGAAGACCGATTGTTAATGTGTAGTAACCTTTTGTCCCCAGCAGTTGCATTCTTTGGGCCCTGTCGTTGATTTTCCTCATCCTGGCGCCTGTAGAGCCAGAGTGATCCCTTTTGTCCCATTGCCCTGACCATGTGCAGTGATACCCGCAGGGCAGGAGGTGGAAGCCACCGCTCTTCAGGTATCAGAAGGGCTGACCTCCCTGCCCGGCGCCAGCAGCTTGGTGGGGGCTGAGTGCAGAGCCTGTGTGTGCCGCGCACAAAGTCCTGACCTTTTCCCAGAGGTGGCCTGAGGCCTCGGGTGGGTAGTGACTGAGCTCCTTCTGAGATCAGATTTACTTGTCCCACTAGAGGGTGCTGGCAGAGAGGGTGGGAGAAACTACAAAACACTATTTCTGTTAAGTCTCAGAGGTTACAGGTGGAAACCAGAAAGAGAAAGAAAGGGACAGAGAGAAACAGGGTGGTCTCAGAAAAAAAAAATCAGCTCACTCATCCATTTTACCCCACTGCCAGGAAACCCTGAAACCTTCTTTCTTTCCAACTATTTGCTAATACAGTCCTACACTGTCTGAGTTACCATCAGGCCACTGTGACACTCCTGCTTTTTTCTCAAATTATGGAACTGTTTTTAGTTGCCCATGGGGCCCCTTGGGGGTACATGGTCATTCATTCACTGAACAGGTATCTACTACACCTGATGAAAACAGTCTGCTCTGATCGATGGTATGGTAGTAATGTCACTCTTGGTCCAGGCTCATCTCTCAGTGCAGAAGACCTCAGAACAGCAGGATATTGCCAGGTCTGACAAGTTCAAAGATATTCTTCAACCCCTAAAGTGGGCTGAACAGAACCCTAAAGAAAAGTTGATGCTTAGAACTATTCCATTTGAATCTTTGATGTAGGACTGAGGCCCCCAAATCTCCCGTGTTGTCCCCTGGTCCCACACCACACTAGTCTCACCAACAACCCTTCTCCAGTCTTCAGTAGAGGGGCTGAGGAAAGGACAGTTCAGAGTGGTTCTATAATTACAGCTCCCCAAAGCTCCTTGAACAGAGCACCTTTCCTTCACCATCTTGATCCCCTGGTGGTGGAGAAGAAAGCCATTCTCTTAGTTTGTTTTAACACAGTCAGTTTCTACAATCTCTTTTAGAGCAAAAGTCAATTCACACTCTCATAAGAAAGCTCTGAGTTCTCTTATTATAGGAACCGTCCTATGGCAAAAAAAAAAAAAAAAAAAAAGAAGTCTTTTTGAAGTTGCTTTACCTTTTTCAGACCACAGGGATATTGTTTAGAAAATTGGTACTTTAATGCCCTAAATGATGTTCTTAAGGCCTGAAGAGGTAAAGGAGTTTCCCAGAGTGCTTTAATTACCAGCCAGGAGCATGCTTCTTGCAAAGTCCTAAGGGGCTGATTTACAGATGACTGTGCCTTACCAAGAAAGATTTGATACTTCAGTAACTACATCCTTTGATGCAAAGTGAGGAAATAATGACTTTAAAAAAAATTCTTCTCTAGGAATAATTACATTGTAATGGGTTTCTAGAGAGTTAAAGAGAAACTAGTTCAGTACTCAATGTCTATGGCTGTCTATTTAGACCACACTAGAAAAAAATAATTTTAACCCATGTTTTATAGAACTGGATCTGGAGAACCTTCCAGATGATCAGAAACTCATGTTAGAAGTTAGAACATGAGAAAAAGAGATAGAAACAGACCACTCTTGAACAGAAGGGCCCAGCAACTGATGTTCTCCAGGGTCCTGGAGTAACCTTTATGATCATTGGTAGTGAAAAGCCATACTTTTTTTTCTTTTGTCTGTAGTTTCTTTTTTTTATTTGTCTTCTTTTCCCCCATCTCCTTGACCATTCCATACCAAACACACACACCCTTTTTTTCCCTTAGTTTTACCTCTTTTTTAAAAATCTTTTATTAAGGTATAGTTTATTTACAGTGGTGTGTTAATTTCAGATGTACAGCAAAGTGATTCATTTATACATATAGATATATTCTTTTTCAGATTCTTTTCCATTATAGGTTATTACAAGATATTTAATATAGTTCCCTGTCCTATACTGTTGTTCCTTGCTGTTTATGTATTTTATATATAGTAGTGTGTATCTGCTAATCCCAAACCCCTAATTTATCCCCCCACCTCCACTTTTACCTTTTCTATCTTTTACCCTCTGTATATCACTTTCTGGTTCTACCAATAACACCCAGAGCTAAAGGGGCTATTCGTGCCAGCTCCGTGCAGAAGAGAGCAGATAATTTGGAGGAGATGATCATAGCTGGCTTTTACTGAATGCCTACTTTGCGCCTGGCCTTGCGCTACATACGTTCCGCGAATGCTATCACTTAGTCCTCTCAATTGTCCCAAGAGCTCAGTCTAATTTTTCCAACACCCTGGTTCTACTGAAAGATAGAGGCTATTTTGGTTTTTGTTTTGTTTCTGAAAACTCTATTTCCAAAGATTGTAAAGGAAAAGTTCCCAAGACATGCCAACTTGAAGAAAATCAATGTAAGAGGCACATTTGTCCAATAGATTAGAGATAAGAAACAACTGGGTAGGGCCTGTAAGAAATCTCAAGTAGATTTCTATAACCAATCTTTTATTTGCACATTTGTGCTTTTGGAGGGAAAACGTGACTTTACCAACCATGTTAGTGGGGAAAAGTTCTGACCCTTCAATAATTTCAGGAAAACCAGTATATGGTTTAGGTCAGAAAGAGTACTTGATTTTGCAACACCAAGTATCCCTTCTGAGGTTTCCCAGAAATGCAGTGGCTATGCCCCACAGAATTTTCTTCTTATTTTTACCACAGAAACAATAGTGCTATTTCAGCATTCATTGTAACCTTGACCACTTGAGAGGTGCTCTAAGGAAGCTATCAAAGAAACGAGAACGTGTACTCAATGTAACATCACAAAAATGAAATACAGAATTTACATGCAAGATGAACACAGAGACAACTGTTAAATAAAACAAGGCATCGGTTATAATTGATAGAGGGACAAATGTGTAGAAGGACAAATGGAATAGTTAGACTTAATTGGGTCTTGTCAGGCAAAGATTTAGAGTATTTACTGTTATTTCAAATAAGTGAATTAATTTATTGATAAATTATTACTGGGGACAGGACCAGGTGAATACCAAAAGAAGCTGAGCATTCTGAACATCGGAATGATTTGCCCCAGGGTTTGAACTTTCCTTTCTTTAGGGACATTTCTGAAGAGTTCTGTCACTTTGCAACAACTTATAAAGAAGGTCCTATATAAAGATGTTGTGAAATTTATAGGTTTATATTTCCCTAGTAGAAGGACTGTGAATATAAATGACTAGGTAACCAAATCTACCATGTGGAAGTAAAGCCAAAGAAAGGAGCTGAGGCAGAAAACAGAAGATGCCTGGCCCACTGGAAACGTAGCTGTCCTCAACTTCATCTCTGATCTATTACCCCAGGACAGAAATCAGCTGGGGACCAGATTTGGATTTCCCCACATGTATCGTACATACAAAAAGTGACCCAAGTTATTTCCTTAACACTTGGAAACACTTTAAGGCTCTTTTTCCCCCCATTTCTAGCCAAGCTGTTTAGAAAGCACAGATGCAGCTGGCCCTGTGATATTGTAAGCAGCCTTGCTAAATGACGCCAAAAGGAAAATATCCCTCCAATGTCTTGAGTAAATCTAGTCGTCTCCATTCACCAGTTTCACATCATTGTTCTCTGGTTCTTCAGATCCAAGATTTAGGTCAGAGACAGCAGAGTTGCTGCTGCAATTATGTTTAAATCACATAGAAACTACTCTGATACTCTTCCATCACTACCCGGAATAGTTTCAGTGCAAGGCGTTGGCAATCACAAGTGATGGTATGGGTAAATCAAGTCACTTTTCATAAGGGATAAGGTAATTTTAGGAGTGTACAGTCTGGTTTGAGGAAACCATCCCATTACTGAAGGGAGACCGGACGTTCATCTAATTTTTAAAAAAATGTCTATGTGCACCACATTCTTTCTCTCCAGTCATCCTGAGAGAGGAAGACCTTCTTCAGCACTTCCTGGATGAAGGTTGTGGCAGAAATCTAAAGTCCAACCTGGTGGCTACAGTCATAACCACAGTGAATATGGCTTGAGGAACACAAGACATAATCCTGCCATGCGGAACAGTTATAGAAATAGGTGCTGGGGTGTCATAATTTTTCTTTCTTTCCTCCTGACTTGCCTCACGTAAATGTTTATGATACAGCCAGATATGGTTGCAGTCCATGAATCCAACAGAGTTCCTACTGCTTTATACAACACCCAGCCACACAGATAGCGTAGCGTAGTGTCAAGAGAGCATTCTCTAGAATCAGCCTGCCCTGGCTCAAGTCACTCTTCTAAAGCTTCATAGCATTTGAATCTTGAGCAAATTACTTTCGCAGGGGATCACGATTATACCTACCTCATCCTGGTTCTTGTAAGGATAAAATAAGGCATTTCATGTAAAATGCTTAGTACCGTATTGGGTACATAAGCACTCAAAGGAAATGCTTAAGCTCAGGTCTGTGAGAATCCAGGGCTTATGCTGTCATTATTGGTAAAATTAGAAAGTGATCTTCCATGGATTGAATGTTTATGTCCTCCCAAAAATCCTATCTCGAAACCCTAATCCAAATGTGGCGAGTAACTGGGTCATGAGAGTGGAGCCCTCATAAATGAGATTATAAGGAGAGACCCGAGAGAGATGATCTCTCTCCACCACATGAGGATATAGCAAGAAGGCAGCCTTGGGATAAGGGGCCTCACCTGCCCCCGACCATGCTGACACCCTGATTTCAGACTTTCAGACTCCAGAGCTGTGAGAAATAAATTTCTGTTGTTTAAGCCACCCAGCCTGTCGTCAGCCTGAGCTAAGGCATGATCTAATTGAAATGGTTAATTTATCTCTAAAGTCCCTTAAAACCCTGGCATTACATGATTTGTCTTTCTTGGCTATCTAGGAGCAAGAACTTTCCCTAAGCTGCCAATTCACTAGGAACACGGTGCCACCTCACCTGAGAAAAGTGGTGAGAAGATTCTTGAAGTTTTAGAAGTCATTACAGCTAAACTTTAAAGAAATCCTATCAGCACGTAAAAGATAACAAAAATATAATCAACTATCCATGTTATCCTGGAGATAGACAAACTCTATATAATATAGTTCATGATTTTTTGTTTGTTTTAAAAGGAGTTCTAGACATTGTCTTAATTGTCAAGATAATGAGAAAAAAATTAATGAAGAAAGTTGGTTTTCATCGTTATTAATAACAAACACTAATTGAGACCTGTTCTGTCCACAATTATATGTTAACACTACAGTTCACTGTGCTTTATGGTTAGTTGTATATATGTTTGTTTCTCCACTAAATTTGTAAATAATTTTAAAGACAGGGACTATGGTTTGGTATATAAAGCACTTAGCATGGGACACTCAGTAAATTATTAACCACTCAGTAAATGCAGAATGAATGAAGGAAGGAAGGATACATCACCAGGATTTTATGTTACAAAGTATGAAACAATGCAGTCTAAATTGAAAGGCAAGCCAGAGCATCAAAGGCAAATAGTGATACAAGTTATCTTAAAGATAAATAAGATGGATGAGGTGCTGCTTTATTTAAATAAAAGAGGCAATTTGAAGTGGGGCACAAAGACTTCATGAAGAAAGTGGGACTTTTTTCAGATTAGGTGAATGGGAAACTCTTTCCCAATAAAGAGAAGAATAATGTGAACAATAACATATTAGTTTTCTATTGCTGCTGTAGCAAATGACCGCAAACTCAGTGGCTTAAAACAAGCACAAATGTTTTATCTTGTAGTTTTGGAGATTAGGAGTCTAAAATGGGTGCATTAGGCCAAAATCACAGTGTCTGCAGCTCTGCATTCCTTTCTGATGGCTCTAAAGAGAATCCAGCTTTTGCCTTTTTTTTTTCGTTGAAAGGCTGCCCTCATTCCTTGGCTTGGGGGTTCCTTTCTGTCTTCAAAGCCAGCACTGGCTAGTTGAGTCTTTCTCGCATCCCGTCACTCTGACACTGACTCTCCTGCCCCCAGAATCCACATTTTAAAACCCTTGTGATTACACTGGGCCCATACAGGTAATCCAGAAGAGTCTCCCTATTTTATCACCAGCTGATTAGTAACCTTAATGCCATCTGCTACCTTAACTCCTCTTTGCCATGTAAACTAACATATTCACAGGTTCTAGGGATTAAGATGTGGACATCTTTGGGAGGCCATTATTCTGCCTACCATGCAAAATGTCACAGTGCATCTAGCATGTATGGGCAACAATGTGATTTCCATAGGAATTTTGAGTGTTAAATGTAAATTTGAGTGAGTTTACAGGACTAGGTCAGTGGCAACTTATTTTTGAAAACATTGAATGCCCAGCAAAGGGATTTGTACTGTTTCTTTAAGTAATAATTCTCTTTGTGTCGAATTAGTACTAATATCTGCCATCACTTTTTACTTGTTACACATTAGAAAATGACATGATTATAAGGTATGTCTAATTCACAATACCAAAACTTTTAAAGATAAATAAGACTTCACTGAACTTTTTTTAATGGTTTATGAGAGACTTGAAAAACACGTTTTAGAAGTAGCTCAATCAATTTACTCCTCAAACTTTGAAAGCAAAGAAGTAATAACAACATTAAAAAGGTATTTATTAAAAACCTAGTTATAGGTGGTTCTGGAGTTGACCCCGTATACTCTAATCCAGACACACAAACCTAAGAGCCGCAAGGTATGTGAACACATGCAAGTCAAAGGTAGGTATTTTTACCTTGCACTAAACAGGCAGCAGAACATGAATGTCAAAAACAAAGATGTATAAGAGGACAAAGAATGCAAGAAGTCTCATGATCAGACTGCAGAACGGATTCAGGGAGAAGGTCATGGAAGACAGAGAGTAGGAGGGCCCAGAGGTCCAGATGAGAAAATAGAGTGAGACCCATGGTAACGATATCTTAGAGACAGAAAGATTTGCAATCATTTTAGATATTTTATGGACTAGAAGGAGCAAATCTTAGAATTTAACTGTGGGATGGAAAAGAAAGTTACCACAATGAAACTCTTAGAGAATCTTTAGACGGTTAAGATCTCATACGTGCACCAGTGTTGTCGATTACTCCAGCGTGCTAGGCTTTCTTTCATTGATGATACTGCTGTTATTCTTCTAGCAACACTACATATCAAAAAAGCGGGGTGGGGCAAACGTAAGGTAGATAGCTAGTGGGAAGCAGCCGCATAGCACAGGGAGATCAGCTCGGTGCTTTGTGACCACCTAGAGGGGTGGGATAGGGAGGGTGGGAGGAAGGGAGACACAAGAGGGAAGAGATAGGGAACATATGTATATGTATAACTGATTCACTTTGTTATAAAGCAGAAACTAACACACCATTGTAAAGCAATTATACCCCAATAAAGATGTTAAAAAAAAAAGCGGGGTGGGGGAGGGGGTTCCGTTGGATCCCCTGTACCATACTACACAGAGAGTAGTATATATTGTCTATACATTATACATTAAAAAGCTTCACCTTTACTTTTCACCCTTGATTCTCCTGCCATCACAGAGGAAAACAGGTTCTAAAATTACCTTAAAAATAACCATGATATATATTCATTTTTAATCCATTATCTTCCAGCTTTCCCTTTTTTTTTTTTTAAGTTACTCCTGTAGATGACAGGAAAATAGGTGTTCATCACTGCAGCAAAGCGCTTAGCCTTAGAAAGAACCAGGGAAAACAACGGGAAAAAAATACAGCAAACTGTGTTTCCAATTACCAGCAGATGCTTCCATTTATTCTAAGCGTCCTTATTCAGTTAACTGTACAAATTTTTAATCATATAAACCTGGTAGTGTTCGAGCCTTGTGCTCTGGATTTGCTCTTGTCTTCCAGTTGATTTCACATGCCTTTTGCTTCTGGCATCACTTTCCCACGAATACCATGCCAGGAGCTGCATGAATTCCAGGTGATACATGGTAAAGAGCGCAGCCCATTGCAGAGTTTATTTATCTTTTGTGTTTTGTTTCGTATTTCGCCGAGGCTGTGAAACTACAGTACATCTCTCTGAGTCAGCAGCACCATGGGCCACTCGCTGGTTATAGTGCCATGAATGCCTACTTTCTTTACTTCCATCTTTGCTTTGTGGAATCATCTGGTCACCATTCTTTCATGCATGGAATATTACAGTGGGAAAGATTACCAGGCTTCATCCAAAGACCGCTTTACATAGACTTTAATAAATCAAATGAAGGAGTAGGTCTTGGTGAGAATATCCCTGATGATGAAGATCAAAGACTCAGAGCCTTGCCTGTATTTCAGTCATTCTGAAAATAGCAATAGTAGTAGCCCAACAAAATGCTGGAGAGACAGAGGGTTGGCAAAATTGGCCTAAGTAAATTTTGTTTGACATTTGGTGAGGAAAGACTTTCAAAAATTACCATTTGGTTTTGAAGTTGACTCCATTGTATATATTCTTCATCACAGTGGCCAATACTGGATGTTCAACCTTATCTTTAAAGTTAATTTCTAAGGGAAAGAAATTAATGAAACAAAATTCGAAAGCCAAGCAGTGGTTCAATATCATGAATGTCCCTGCACATATAGCCCTTGCTCTTATATTGCAGTCCTGGTTGCTTATTTCCAGTTGAGAGTACTTATCCTGAGCCACTATTGATTGTTTTCAAAAGTCTTAACACATCTGTGGCCACCTAGAGGGGTGGGATAGGGAAGGTGGGAGGGAGACGCAAGAGGGAGGAGATATGGGGATATATGTATATGTATAGCTGATTCACTTTGTTATACAGCAGAAACTAACACACCATTGTAAAGCAATTATACTCCAATAAAGATGTTAAAAAAAAAAGTCCTAACACATGTTCCCGTAAAGGTAGGCACTTTTGCTGCATTTTCTTTCATAAATAACTAACATGGAAGAGGCAGAAAATACCTGCCACATAGTAATCCTCTAGCCTTGCTACTCAGCGTGTGGACCGCAGACTAGCAGCCTTGTCATCCCCAGAGAACTTCATGGAAATGCAGGGTCTCAGGTCCCCAGCCAGACCTGCCCAAACAGAATCTGCATTTTAATAGGATCTCCGGGTGATCTGTTTGCACACTAACATCTGAAAAGCATTGCTCAAAACAGCATCTGAGAGACACCTTTTGGCATAGATGTTTTATGTAATTCATAATCACCAGGAGGTAATAAGTGAAAGAAAGAGGGAAAAATAAATAATAATTTGAAGAGGCAGTAGGATTACACTTCATACACATATAGTTGAAACTTCCTTCTTCCAAATTGACTTTGAACTCCGTAAACATAAACATAAATGAATGCCAAGGGGGAAAAATTGGTACTGTTAGAAGGTTTTATTCCTTACCATTTTCTCACTTTCCTTTTATGTTGTTTATACTAATAATATTTTTCTATCTTACTAGTTTATTTTGATTATATTAAGAGGGAAAAATCCTCACTCGGGCATTTCCCAGCAGGTCTTTGAGGATGTCTGGACAATCTCCCCTCCTGCCTCCTTGAGGTCTTCTCAGCCTGGGCTAATTCTTGAGAGCTTCCAGAATCCATGTATCTCACTTGCAAAATAAATGATATAGACAATCTTATTTACAAAGCAGAAATAGAGACACAGACATAGAGAACAAAGGGGGAGGGGGGGATGAATTGGGAGACTGAGATTGACATATATACACTACTGATACTATATACAAAATACATAACTAATGAGAACCTACTGTATAGCTCAGGGAACTCTACTCAGTGCTCTGTGGTGACCTAAATGGGAAGGAACTCCAAAAAGGAGTGGATATATGTATACATGTAGCTGATTCACTTTGCTGTACAGCAGAAACTAACACAATATTGTAAAGCAACTGTACTCCGATAAAAATTTTTTTAAAAAAGAAGTAAAGCATATGTCAGACTGTTTTTAAGCCACTTTTGAAACACTGTATTTGGTTTTACATACTATACTACCTTGAAAAACACTTGTCAATTAAACGGAGATAAGCTAGGAGCTGTCAAAATTATTAAAACGTTTGAGGAATATAGACCCCAAGCAAAAAATTGGAGGCCCACATAACTTGTTTAGAGAAATGAGGCCGGGGGAGGCATAAGACGCATGTTCACTGCCACAGCACACGACACAAAGCTGTACAGCTCATGAACATCAAACATACCCATTAGTCACTGTGGTCTGAAATTGAAATTCGGAATCAAGGGAATCGATACAGAACACTAAATAACCCATGGTAAAGCAGGGTTGCAGGCTTACACCCTAGACAGGATTCATGACCGTTATCACACCTCCAAAATGCAGTTACAGTGAACATTTATCCTACTGGGACCCTTCTTTTAACACATACTTTGTCCTTTATCTGTCTACTCTCATTCACGCGTCAATCGCTTTGCCCACCTTTCCTCACCTTTGTACCATTAAATCCCTCACTATCTCTCCCATGGGGCCACTATCCAATACTCTCTCCAATACCCCTGTCTCTGATTTCCTCTACTCCTCCATCCTCATGGGGAACATGAATTTCCAAAGCGGTACCTAACTCAAGGATGGGGGGTTTGACTTGTCAGTTTTCTTATAGATCCCAGGAAAGTAGAGCCAAAATTTGAGTTTAGATAAATTGTCAATTATGATTTCTTAGCTTAAAAACAATCACTCAAAAATTTTACAGCACACTAGTGCTTACGAATCACTCACATTTTAATCTTATTTTACTCTTAGAAGATCCCCATGTGATAGATGAGGTCGTTACTGCTATCATACCCATTTATAAATAAATCTCTTACGTTTGAGGCAAAGCTCAGTGGTGAACTGAGACTGAAGTACAGTTTTTATAACCCTAAGATAAGTTGTCTTGAAGGACTTCTTGGAGATTTCATCATTGTAGCTATTTTTTTAAGAAGGTGACATGCCCTCAAACATGAAATTATGAAAAATGTACTCTACCACCACTTACAATCTTTGACAATCAGAAATATTTCTGAAATCCCAGGAAGGTTTCAGCCAGAGGATGCCATCATCACACAGCAAAGCATCAGGTGTTTAGTCCTGGAAAGAACAGCAGGGAGGAGGAGCCAGATGGAGAAAATCAACTCTTCCAGCCATTTTTTTTTTTTTTTTTTTTTTTTCCCCCGGTACGCGGGCCTCTCACTGTTGTGGCCTCTCCCGTTGCGGAGCACAGGCTCCGGACACGCAGGCTCAGCGGCCGTGGCTAACGGGCCCAGCCGCTCCGTGGCATGTGGGATCTTCACGGTACGGGGCACGAACCCGTGTCCCCTGCATTGGCAGGTGGACTCTCAACCCCTGCGCCACCAGGGAAGCCCCTTCCAGCCATTTTGTTCTCAACCCTTGTGTTATTGGACTCATTTGTTGTGGGTTAACTGTCAGAGACAGTAAACAGCATTAGTTAGATATCTGAGAGCCAGGATAGAGATCTGATGCCAGCTCAAACCCTGATTTCTCTCTTTAAATGTCCAAAGAAAAGTAATAGAAGACCTAACTCACAGTGAAAATCAGAATCGAGGTGAGGGAGGCCAGACAGGTCCCAGTGCCTGAGAAAGGACCCAAGGGCTGGTACAAGAGGTTCTCTCCTCTGCTGTTGCTCTAGCTGTTAATACATATTTGCAGAGTGAATAAGGGAATAATTGGTTGTAGTTTAGAAACCTGTTGTGAAATCAAACTATGAATCTGTCAGCTCAGCCCCCTTCTACTTCCCCCCACCTCGCCTTTCCTCATCTTGCCCCACCACTCTCCTCCCTTTCCATGTGACAAGGGAAATATGTGCTGCCTTCTATGGTCGGTCTGTAGACCAAGTCCTTTTCCTTGCTTGCTGGCATGATTCCTTGAGATTAGTTAAGGCCACAGTTATTACATTTCTATTTCTCCTGAAGGACACTGTAAATTGTTTGAGCTTCTTCTACTTAGACTACATTAAACAAAGTTGAAAGACCGGTTTTTCCTCCCTTGCTCGTTTTGAATTTCATTTGAATTGCATTTGTGAAACCTCGGGTGGTCATGTGTGTGTGTGTGTGTGTGTGTGTGTGTGTGTTTACACATCCGTATTTGAACTGATGGAGAGAAAAGGCCAGGACAAAATGAATAAACTCCCACAATAGTTTGAAATTTTTCTTTAAATATAGAAGCAGGATGAGGGTTAATAAGCATTTAAGGGCTTCCCTGGTGGCACAGTGGTTGAGAGTCCGCCTGCCGATGCAGGGGACACAGGTTCGTGCCCCGGTCAGGGAAGATCCCACGTGCCGCAGAGCAGCTGGGCCCGTGAGCCATGGCCGCTGGGCCTGCGCGTCCGGAGCCTGTGCTCCGCAACGGGAGAGGCCACAACAGTGAGAGGCCCTAGTACCGCAAAAAAATAAGTATTTAAAATACTTGCAAAATATCTGAGTGAGAATACTTTAATTAATTAAAATGACGTTTTGTGAAAATCTATTGCTAGACTCAAAATAATCTAAAATTGAAATGAATGTGTATTTCTAAGTTTCCATTTTTAAAAAATGTACATTCTCTAAAATGATTAGAAATATTTAATATTGTTAATATTTTCTTTTAAAAATCATATATAATAAGGGCTTATCTGCCTAGCCATAAGTCCACAAGATTTTTACATAGCCCCCAGAACACTAGAAATTCTTCAAGATAATCCAGGTTCTAAAACATTATGTCTTCAAATCTTTTTTCTTGGTCATATACTTCAGCATTGTGGTTATCAATTCTTTCCTTTATAGCTGCAAACACACAGCAAAGTATTTTTGATAGAATTAGGTATCCATTGGAACAAGTGGTTTTGACTTTGTTAGTTCTCATTACATTTCCTTCACACAAGAAGAGAACTACGCTATTTCCCTCTTACCGGGATGTTAGGTTGACTCACAATGCCTGAAAAAAAATGCAATTATTTTGAAAGTCCATTTTAAATTTCCTATTTGTAGCACATTAATTACAAATATTAAGACTTATAAGAATCTTACAAGTCACAGAGTCACATAGATCTCTTTGCTCCATGAGTCCTCAGGGCACAGAACTTCCCCATCAGCCCCTTCTCCCCATCCCTAGTATAATAATAGGTGAATGATGTTCACTGAGTAAGGGAAAAATCATAGGTTTACAGACATGCTCTTCTAAAGTAACTGTCTTTAAGACAAAAGAGATGCCAGCCTACAGAATGGAACAAAGCCACCTTTCAGAGAATTTGTGAGGGATAGCAATATTAGTCCAACAAGTGCTAGCATCTCATCGGTTTATCCCACTCTCTTGAACCTGCAGTTGAGCCAAAATTCTCCTGAGCCAAGCTTTCTCGCAAGATTTCCTGTACTTCCTGTTTCTATGTGAGCCAGAAATACCATGAGAATGACCTTCCTTGTGGTATTTCTGCACTTCTACCCTGGAGTGAAGATAATCCCATGTTGGGGAGAATTTTTGGTTTTAATTGTGCAATATTTTTAATTTTCAAATATCCAGATGAAGGAGATTCCTCTTTGAGAATGAAAATTTAAGATGGTATTTGCTTGGCCCTAATTCATTTCCACAAGGAAGTATTCATGTTCAGTGATTCAACGTTTTGCAACTTCTCTAAGATATTTTTACGAGGAAATATGTAAGACAATATAGAAAATACAGTGGAAACTCATATCCTTGGATTTTTTAAGAAAGCCGTTCTTGAAGAAATATGTGCAATGAAGAGTTATATTCTTAATACATTAGCGTATGTGACATATTATACCATATACTTGTTTTCTTTGTTCTTAACCCCTTTGTTCTGAGGGTCAGGATATCCTGATGCAAAGTACTATTGCAAAATAACTGAACAAAAATAAAAATAGTCAAACACTTAGGAAACTCTTCGGTTGTTATGTCAAGGAAGTTTGTGACTGAGGAGTGAGTATAAGACATTATTCAGGAAATATGCTAATAGAGTACAACAGCCTACATGTGCTTATTAAATAAAAGTGTCTCAATTCTAGAGAGCCTGAATGCCTCCATTCTGATGGAAGGGTAAGATAAGAATTGGGAGGGCTGTCAAAAGTGGTGGAACTGTCAGACTGAGGCTTAAATCCCTTCATCCCTTATAAAGAGGGAAGTTTAAAAAGGCACATCTTTCTCATAAGTGGATCATTGATTATTCCCTAGTTGGGTTTATGAATATCTGGTTGTTAATAGGAAGAGCTGTTTGATCGATATTTTAATCATGAAACTCACAAGAAGCAGTGTGTTAAATGTCTTTTATTGTTGTTTTTTATCCTTAAAGGATGTTGACCCTTCTTTGCCTATTAGGAAAGACAGTAGGTTTGCCAGTGTACTTTTCCATCCAGAAAAAAGAAAAGCCACTTAATTCAGTGTGGAAAACTAAACTCCTTAACCATGGGTCTAGAGGAATAATAATAACAACAACAACAAAATTACAGTAGCCTTTGCTAGTTTCAACTTTTAAAGTATGAGGTAAGGGCGATGAAAATAATACACACCCTACAGTGGTCTTTCTCCTCTCCTCCAGGTCCCCTCTGCTCTCCCCTAAAGAAACATCAGATGATTGTGTGATAAAACAGCCCCAAAAAGAATGTAGAGCAGAAGCAACAGATTGTACATCAGCAAAATAAAATGCCAAGCAAAATAATGCACTTTGCAATACGGAGACATGAAAAGGAGAGAAAGATGGGATTGTTACAATGGCCTCCCCAAGAAAATAGGAGCTATTCACGTGAATGCACAAGTTCAAATTGTTCCTACAAACCCAATTTGCTGGCAAAAGTACCAAATATAATAGCATCCCACTTTTGTTTGTGTCCAGGGCTTTGCACACTAGCTCCGGGGGCCATCCCTTTCTGTTGCACGGGTTCTGACTTCTCGGGTAAGCGTCTCCAGCTCTGAGCCTCAGGATCCAAGACACATGGCCCACGATCGTCCTCAACTGAACCACTGTCAGGTGGGGGGAGCAGTTTGTGGCCAAAATACTATGTCCACAGCGCTCTGTCTCTGGAAAGTGAACCTTCAACACTTTCTTTTCACTGTCATTTATGCCCCCAACAAATCTAGTTTAAAATTATTATTAAAGGAAATTACTAGTCCTTTGAAATGAGTTTTTAACCATGCCCAGCTATTTGTCCAGACTCTGCAACCGCACCGCACGTTTGCACGAGGACCTTGATGCTTCCCCAATTCACTTCTTTCACAGTTAGCTTTGGAATGTGATTCCATGTTATTTCCCTTCCAGCTGAAGGGCAGCTGAGGTTACAAAGGGACTTGACTAATAGGCCAAAACCCAGTTAACTTTGCTGAAAAGCAAGTGACAGCGAAGGGGGAGGGGTGTGGAGGAGGGGAGTGTGTGAACCGTGGTGCCCAGGACCAACCCAAGAGCCTTCTGAAGAGCCCCAGTCCAGCGCACACTGTGGTGAGAGGGTAAGGTGGCCCCCAGCCAGACCTTCCGGAGAGAAGCAGCTGCGATGCCGAGCTTCCCCTGTTTTCTCCTTGATGCTTGCAGGGCTGGAGCCAGGGAAGCGTCTAGGTTTCCTGCACCACAGGGGTGACTCCTTACCTGACACCTTCAGGTAACTGGTCTCTGGAGGACCCCCTGGGAGGCTGGCAAAGGGGCGCCGCCCCACATCTTTGCCTGAAGTCCCTGAGGGCTAAACAAGCCACTTGACAAACTTTGACAAGCACCAAAAGAGACTCGAGGACAAATAAATCAGAAGAGAGAAAAAGCGAAGGCTAAAGCCTCCATGGCCTTTTTCCCCCCTGCTGTCGTTCCAGCTGTAGCCTGGGATTAATTAAGTGCTGCAAAGTCAGTGCCTGAGAGAGAAGGGGAAAAAAAATGCTTTCTCTCTCTAAGGCAGGAGGACAGGAACCGTTCTCACCAGTGAGAAACCTTGGGAAGTGAGTCGCTCTCATCGTCAGTGTTTGTGGAGGGACTGGAGGGACAGGGCTTTGCCAGGCTGGAGGAGGCTTGCCTTTCCGAAGCTGGAGAGGATTTTCCGGGGGTTCGCCTTCCCCTGCCTGGGAAGAATTTCCCCTCTGGTAGCAGCCGCCGCAGCAGCGCGACCTCCTCTTCTGGAGACCAGGGCAGAATGCCTGTGCTCGAGCGCTACTTCCACTCGGCAGAGCTGGGCAGAAGGTGGACGGCCCCAGAAGGTGTGCTGCCCTCCTCCCTGGGCAGCCGGCCGGTGTGCCGGCAGGGGCCGCTGCCCTGGGACTTGCCAGAGATGATCAGGATGGTAAAGCTGGTTTGGAAATCCACAAGTGAGCTGCAGGCGACCAAACAGAGAGGCATTCTGGAGAACGAAGATGCTCTCCACAGCTTTCCAGGTAAATCAGCTGTGGGAGGTGTGAAAGGTACCAGGGCCAAGTCTCATGACTTTCAGTCCCTTCCTTGGAGAGCCCACGAAATACAAATGGGAAAAGGAAGGAAGACAAACTGCAGCATAGGGCCCGAGGGCTGTGGTTAATAAACGTTTGCTCTATTATAGAAATGCATCTTAAAATTAAGAGCGAGGTGGGAGTAGGAGCATGAACAGACAGACAATCAAGAAACCTGGGATCTGGGCTTAGCTTGTCACTTGTTTGCCCTGTGGCTTAAACAAGTGAAATTTCCTAAGTTTCAGTCTCCATAGGGAGGGGATGAAATTGCGTGCTCTTTAAATTGGGTGTCTATCCTGCCTCTGCAATTTCTTATTGACAAGACAGTTACCTCTGAGAGAATATTCTTCTTGGGTTGCTTTTTTGTAATGCTTTATAGAAAGTAAAATATATTTTCTCATTTTAAACTGTGGAACTACAGCATGTATAAATCTTCCCAGGACTGAGTTTGGCCTGGTTGTTTTTTATGTCATGAGAAAGTTGATAAACTTCCTTGCCTCAGTTTTCCCTTTTGACAAATGACAATAATACAGATTTCTCCATTGATATCAGGAAAAATCAACTCACAGATTTGGAAATGATGGTTCATAGGAGCTTTGTTATGTTATAAGAATGTGCTGTGTTTGGGACAGTTGAGGAACACTTTGCTGTGTTTTTAACAGGGGGTACCACACCACAAACATACCTAGGATCCCTGTGGAGGATGGGACTCCGATACACTAACTCCGTACACTAAGAATACAGGATGCACTCTTCCTTAGGGGAATATGTTGGTAGATATTTGGAAAGTGATGGTTTGCTTTAGAAGAACGAATGTGAGCATGTGTTTATGCATTTGAAGTTTTGGCTAGCCCTATGCATGGAATCCTGACATGCCATTGTTGGTGAGAGATGGGGGCCTAGATGGAAAAGCAATACCAAAAAGTACCTCTCTTTTTTTCTCGTGGAAAAAGACTAGGAAATCAAAACTCGGCTAATCTTGTTTTTAATCATTTATGCAGAAACCTTTTTTAAGTTGCCTGATGATCTAAAATGAACATTATTAAAAAATAATGCTCTGGGCAAGAAAAAAAAAGATTGGAAAGGAATTAAAAAAACAACAGTATTGGTCTCTAGTAAACAACGAATACTTAGGAAAGAGAAGGAAACCAATGAGACTGACGTTTATGTGGCATTTGGGAGATGGATGCCCAGGGAAATGGGTCCTGGTCAGAAAAAATGAGGTAATGCTAAAGCCATCCCATATTTCATGTGAGTACAAGAAAAATGGAAAAACCCACCTGGGCAGAAAACTTAACTGTGACACTTCAACTTCTACTGCTCTGGTTTGTTTCAGTATATTAAATGATTAAAATGCATGTTTCAAATTACACTTTTGGTAAAACTACTTAATTTAACAGATATTAGCATGTCTGTAGAGATATGTGTGTATTATTCTTTATATTATATACTAGCAGGTGTCTAATTCCTGAAAAAGCAATACTACAGAGAGAAAACAAAACCCCTATAACTTTTTGTCACTTAAAAGCTACATTTTTCTGGATGTTATGAAGTTGAGCTAACTGAGTCTTAATGTGCCCCTGGACCCCTGCCTCACCCTTTGTGGAATATATCTCAGCAGCCATGCTGCTTCCCAGGGAGACTGCCCCTGCTTTGTTGGTCCCTTCATCCTGCCTTCCAGGAGGCCAAGCTCTATTTCAACACCTCCCCACAAGCTATCTGTTTACCTTCTCTTCTTCCTTCCCTGCCTCCCCAGCCTCAAGGAGATGAGGGGCTCACACTTTCTGACATGGACATAAAGCCATTATCGTTCATATACGCAGCATGGGGCCATATGTTGAAACCCCAAAGGCAAGTTGCTTCACTTTCCAAATTGTCTTATTGTTTCTCTCATCTTGTTGCTGAGGCTGCATTTCCTCCTCACATCAAGCTTCTGTGCCATTCTCACCGTAACAGCGTGATGGTGAGGGTAGAATATTTCCAAAAGCCTGGAATCTTTCCACTTTTAGAAGGAGATGGTTTAAACTGTCTTCATTTTGAGTACAGGGGTTTAAGTAGAAAACACCAAGACACATGGTGGTCTCTCTCTCTTTCCCTCCCTCCCTCCCGCCCTCCCTCCCTCCCTCTCTTCCTGGAATCTGACCCTTGCCTCAGAATCCTTGAACAATTTATGCTTTGACGACATGGGACAGTTTAACTGTTCATCAACATGCATCAATTGGTGCCCTACCTCTGAGCCTTGCCTTATGCTTAGAATGTCTTTTTTTGGCTTGGGCCATTGAAAATTTTTATTCAAATACAAAGTCCAGCTCAGGCATCCCTTTCTCTATAATGACTCTCCTGATCTCCATCCCCACCCCCAAATCTTCTCCCACAGTCATTTATTCCCTCTCCTTTACTCTCTTTGCCTGTAGGAACTTAACATCTTACACTTACAGCACACAGTTTTTTGCCATGCTAGTAACTAAAAACAGGAACATTAAATACTATAACATTCTATGTATATTTCAACTGCTTGTGATAACAGATAAATGAGTTTACATTTCTAAAAACCATGAACTTGCAGAACTTCTGAAGAGAACCAACAGTCCAGAGAACTTTAGAGACGGATGTCACCGTTCTTAATAAGTTGAATTTAACTTTAAAAGTTCCAGCTTTTTTTTTTCCTTAGTGAAGGGCATCATTACTTGTACCCATACTCCTTAGTCAAGACTGGAACTTTGTTTCTCATAACGGAAATAGAAAAGTGTTCTGAGATTTTGCTTAGGTAATGAAGGGAGAGAGCAAAAGGATTTATGGAAAAATAAATGCATACATATGTATTCATGAGAGATGTTTAAGATGAAATATACTGAACTGTGAGTGATGGAAGACAGACAGGAACAGAGTCCCCTGAAGAGAGCAAGGACGAGCTAGGGAGGAGGAAGTGGGAACATCTTTGCTGGAGACTAAAGCGACTTTTAAAGCAATAGGTTGGAGGAGGGAATGGGGGATGATAGGAGGAAGAGAGGCTCTTCAAAGTCACACCTCCGGGTGCATGCTTCTAAGCGTGCCGCCAGGAGCTGGACATGAGCAGAGGCACTGTTTGCCCTGGAGAGGGACTCTGGAACGTATCGGCATGCCCAAAGTTGGAGTGTCAGCTCAGTTCATTACCCCTTACCCAAGTATTTAATTGTATTAATACTCACATCATTTTCCCTCTATGAAGCAAACAAAGGATGGTCTAACTGTCTAGTTAACACAAACGAGGCGAATAATGAGCTAGAGACTAAACAACTTGTCCAGACCTTGACATTGTGTCAGAACCAGACCATCTCAGTCATCCAAGTCTAATCCACAGAACTGACATGATTGAGGCACAAGCTGGGTAATTTCAATTTAAACCAAGATATTGTTTTACTGATTACATGTAGCTGGACAAACACGGAGGCTGTGGATGCGATATAAGCCTTGGTCAAAGCAGAAAAATAATATTACCATGGAAAATAAGTCAAAGAATTGTGCCTCCTTTACATTTTTAAACTCATTCTGTGGGCTTTAGTTTTAGGTCCAAGTTTCCAGTGCTGAGAAGATTCCCAGGGGGAGATTATCCATCTATTACCAATAGAAAATAAGCTTCAAAGCATGGTGGTCAGAGCGTGCCCAGAAGTGGGGAGTGAGGAGAGGGAAGAAGGATGGGGAATAAATAAACGGTTTCTTAAATGCTCTGAGTGCAAATATTATTCTAATTGTGATTCTAGTCAGCAGCCTAAGACTAGACATCCCCTAGCAGGACTTGGTCTTAGTTGAATAAATAATTTGACTTCAGAATTCAACCAAATACCTGCAAACTCTGCAGCTGTGGAACTTACCATTCATTTTGGTATCTCTGGTCTAAATTTTACATTATGTTTTACTTATTTATTAAGCTTGTTTCCATTTCAACAGCCTTTGGTTACAGAAATGTATAAAACACACACCTCCCTCAAAAGAAAAAAGCATTCATTTTCCCCGTAGCCATTGTAACTTGTCTTGTCTTCAAGAAGAATAAAAATATCAGAAATTTGCTTTATACTGAACCCTAAAAATCAAACAGCTTCGGAAGGGAAAATCTCTGAAACAATTCACTGATTCCAGAGCTATACAATTCAGATTGACAAAGAGGCTATTTTTAAATATCTCAAGTGTCAAGCATGCTATAAATTAAATATGTTGAAGACTGAACACTTTTATTATTATAAATCAAGGAGCATTTATTAGACATGTAGTGTATACCACGGACTGTGGTAGGCACCAAAGATTCAGGGAGCAATCAAACTTAATAAGAAGAGAACAATTATGAATTTATGAATCAGAATTCTATCTAGAACTTCAGTGTGAAAACAAGCATTTGTTAGTTTCAACCTCTATGTCAACTGAAAGTACTGGCTATAAAAATTGGCCAGTAAAATTCAAAAACACTAGTAAAAACTTCAAGCGCACTTTCAAATACTCCTCAATATTAATGATTTCATTCAAAGCAGGACAAATTGCTTTGATCAAAGAATCAATTAGTCTTAACAGTAGATAACTTGACATTAATTCAAAGCATTTTTCTATGTTCTTGTAGACATTAGCCTCCACTCATCCTGTAGCTATACTAGATAATAACCATTGACAAGTCAATCCATTCTTTAAATGTGAATGCAAATTTGAGTGAAAACTGGGACACGTCATCACTCCTTGAACTAAACCTGTGCTTCACCAGACCTCCTAGTTTTCATAAATGGCATCACTCCTGCAGAAACCCAGATTCCAAACTGCTCCCTCGTACTTCCCAGTTCATGTGGATTACATAAACCTTCACTTGTTCATTTAAAAAAAAACAAAAACAAAAAACCGCTCCCACCAGTTCTCCAATTCCATAGAATAGGTTAAGAGTGTCGTTGGCAGAGTTGAGATTTTTTAAATTTTAAGTCCTGCCTCTCTCTTATGGACTGTGTAAACTGTGCAAATTACTTCACCTCTCTGTGCCTCTGTTTCCCCTTCTTTTAAAAAACAGGGGAATAACAGCAGCACCTTTGCAAAAGGTGAGGATTAAGTGAGATAATACAAAACAGTGCCTAAAAAAGAGCCTACATCCTACCACAGGCTCAGCAAGTGCTCACTAGCATAATTACTGATATCGCTGCTATTTCCTCAACAACTTACTCACATTCATTGCTTTCTTTCTATTCCGTTACATGGCCCTTAGCCAAACCTCATGTTGTTTGGTGTATTATCTTCCAATAGCCTCCAACTCCAGTACTCTCTCCACCCCTCTTCTTTCTCCTCCATCATTTAGATCAATAACATCAAAAGAAAACTCAGAATAGATCTCCCCCCTCTTCAGAATCCTTCAATGATTTTTCCATTGTCTGTAGAGAAAATCCAAATTCTACCATCCTGCATTCAAAGCACTCCACACTCTGAAACTAGCTAACTTTTATCACCTGACTTGTCACTTATATTCCACCCAGATAGGACAAGCATCCCACAGCTTCCTACGTGCTTTCTGCTCATTGTTGCCAATGTCTAAAATTACTTCCCTCCATGTCCCCAACTTCTGCCATCTTTTAAGACCTCACTCACACGCCGTTCCCCACACAAAGCCCTTATGAGATTACCGAGGAAGGGTGTGCCTTTCTCTTCTGAAGTCTTACAGAATTTTCTTTGTATTTATTTCACAGGCAAACCACTTTATTTTATTATAATTAATATACATTTTCTTCCTCCCCTCCTAGACTTTCAGCTTTTTGAGAATCTGGAGAACATTCTATTTTCTTTGTGTTCTCCCTATCATCTTCCACATGTCAGCCACTCAATACACTTTGATAAGTGAAAAAAAGAAAATTATCAGAAGGAATAAAATAGCTTATGAGTTGCCATTAAATGCATGAATGAACATTCTTTTCTAGGCACGATTACTTAAGAATATGAATTCTATTTCTTGCTTTTGATGGAGTCATTTTTAAACTTACATTCTGGCAGAAGATCAGTATTAGTCATTACGGCTTTTAAAGTAAAAGAAAAGAATACACAAGAGTGGATGTCAGAACCATTTAAAAGGTATAAAGTATGTGCAAAACTAATACGAGACAGTTCTCTCTTCATACAGAAGAGTTGTCATTTACTGATAATTACCAAATTTTAGAGTAATGCATGTAAATTATGCCTGCTTTTATATACTTTTAAAATAATTACTCTGTTCATAAATCTTGGAACATTTTACATCAACTAAAGTTTCAAAAGTTGCTTCTTTTACAGATAACAGTCTGTATATTCCTCAATGTAATTTCAAAAATAGAATGCGGAAGGTGTGTGTTTACCCGGCTCTACAAATGAGCTTTTGGGGGCATGGAGCTGAATAGAGGATGTTATTCCCATGTCCTCTGCTCTTTGCCTGGAAACAGCTTCTCTTTTCTTTTTTCTTATTTTTTTTAACAAGACTGGTTTCACTGAGCAGCAAAGCATTGACTTTTGCATCTAATTTCTAAAAGGAAAACGTTATAAGCTTTATTGTTAAAAGACCAAAAGCAACTCAAAGTGTGTGCCCTCTCCTATTATCTGATATTTTCTCTCTTTAATTATCAGTCTACTTCATAATACATAGTAGTGCGTATCACCATATCAAAAATATGATAGGGAGCAAAGTTCAAAGTACTTGTGATTTAATACAATGCTCTAGCCTAGATGTACACACAATGTAGACCTTATTCTTTGTTTTTCTGTTTATCTCTCTCTGCCTTTCCATGGATTTCTATTTAGAATTGACTTCCATCTCCAAAATGTTAAGAGATCACCCCAAGGGTTTGGATTTGTATCTGTGCACTTGTCTCAGATTTCCTCAAAATACACAATTATCAGAGACCCTTCCTTCAGAGTACTTCTCCTCACCTAAAATATCCACATGGCATGATATTTTATAGATTATAAAGCAAGCCCCTGTCCTGAACATTTTGTTATTCTTGGGCTCTCACACAGTGCTAAGGGAACATGACAGTCTGTATCATTAGTAACAAGATAAAACCTAAAAGTCAACCTTGTATGCAATTGGAAGGCATACTTGACAAAGGCAAAGCAGGGTTTAGCTGTGTATGGCCTTAAAAGGAGTCCAAGGGTCCAGGACTACTCCAGAAAAACAAAATCCCTAGAAAGAAAAGGACAGATTTCAAGAGAGATTGAGTAGGATGCGGTTGCACGTACCCGGTAGTAGAAATTGAAAGGTGAAGAATCCAGAAAATTGTAAAGTAAAATCATGGTGAGAGATATAATGGGAATGAATGTAAAACTTTAGTCAGGGTATTTTAAAAGAAAATTCAATAACCAAGGGTAATAGGACATATAATGTAATCGTTAGAACTTTTCCCATTAAATCTCCAGATGTTCCTCGACCTCTGGAATTAAAGCCAAAGCACAAGGTTCTCTTTCTTGCTTCCTTCTCCATCTCTTTTTTGGATGGCACAGAAATCTACAGACTTGATGAGCACTTAGGAAAACCCAAAGACATACTCATTTAGAGGATCTGTGACAAAAAATGTATTCAGAAAAGTAAATAGAATTTGCTGAAGAAAATGATTGAGAAAGAAAAGAGAAGGAGACAGGTGGGGTCAAGCATAGAGCACCAAGGAGAAGGAAGTGAGGTGAGGACACTGCGAAGAAAGTGGATCCAAGTGTAAGAAGAGGAATCAAAAACACATACAGAAATGAAGAGGAAACAGTCACTGTTAAAAACATCTGTCACAGGGATCTCAAATTCCCACACTCAAATGTACAATACATGTAGCCTGTTTCTTTTCTTCAACTAATCAAAGCTTCCTTGAACCCACCCTAATGAGGGGTAAGAAAATTTGAACTCGCTAGTTAACGAGGTGGTGGTCAGTCTCTTCTGGATTAAATGACTTCTTTTGGATAAATACTTTCCTTCCCCTTGCTCCTCTCCAAGGTACTATCTGGTGAATGTGTCTTGGGCTCCCGCACACTCAACTGAATGTTTCGACCACACGCAACATAAAGTGCCGGTCTGAGATGGGGAAGCATGTCCATCTGACCACTGGGCTCTGCCTTTGCTTCTCTTCCCACAATTCTTCAGGGTGTCAGGAGTAGATGGCCTTACTCTGTGCCATATCCTCTTTTCCAGAAAGAAGCCTCAATATGGAAGGGACAAGAAACCGTATCCACAGCCTACCTCTCAATGTTAATGAGACCTGACAAATGACTGTAGAGAGTCTCTTTATCTTTCCACAAAGTCCAGTTATTAAGATCATTGTTCTGCTACAAACTTTCTCTCTCTCTCTCTCTCTCTCTCTCTCTCTCTCTCTCTCTCTCTCTCTCTCTCTCTCACACACACACACACACACACACACACACACACACACACACGCACACAAATGAAAACAAAAAAACAAAAATGAAAACCCTTACTCTGAAGATGAAATTATGAATATTGACTCACTCTCCTTTCCTTCTTGCTATAGCATTCCTAATCATCCCTAATGGTTGCCTGTGGTGGGACGGATGGGGAAGATACACACAAGAGAGGGCAAAAGAAAAATCACATGGATATATTTCCAAAAACATGCTCTCCGTTATCCACTGGTTGTGCTACCATGTGCTGAGCCCTGTACTTAAGTACCGCATGCTCAATATTATTTATTTTAGTTACATTCCCATGCATGTGCCGAACCCAATCATTCTCCGCTTTCTACTCCCTCTTTCTCGTTTTCCAAAAATATGCATGTGCATTTCAGTAACCATCTCAGGACTCTGACACTGAAAAGTTCAGGTGAATGATCGTAATGCACAAAGCAGGATGTGTACAAGTCACACCTTTATGATCAGGTTCCACATTGAAAGCTGAGGTTTTCTATCTAATGCAAATGAGGATTGTCGTCATAATCATACAGTGCGTTGTACTCTGGTCAGGTCTGCTACATTATCATCGCTTAAATGTGCTAATTGGAAATTTCTAGAGTTCTTCTCCTTTCTCTGCACCTTGGCCCCTAGGGAGAAGATGGGGTGGGAGGCATGTACTGGTAGAAAGAACAGTAGCCTTACATATGATAACAGGGATCAATTTTTTTTTCAAGTGTCGTCATAGGAGCCATTATTGCCTCCTTCGTGGTAGCTGGTACACAGAAACTGCTGTCTCCTTCCCTATCCTCTCTGTAACTCACCTGAGGTTTAGGTACACCTATCTTTTTTGCCCTTGTTATCTCTCTTGAATATTAGTTGAGTTCTGCACTGTTTTTCTTGGATCAATCCCTAATTCTACAGTAGAACAAAAGAAAATATTTCCTTGTCAATTAAATTGGTATATAAAATCAAGAATTGTGAATTCACTGGACTTTATAAACTCTAAAGCAGATGATTTCTGCCCTCTGTCATCCTAAATGCCCTATTCTTTGATTTGGTGATAAATGCACCTAGAATGTGAATAGACAAAATTGGACTAAAACAAATTTTGCTTTGAAAATATTTTTGAAAATGTCTCCAACACTCCAAAAATAATTAGGAACATTCTAGGTCACAGAATAGAAGATGATGTTTTGATGTTACATACAAGTATTTAGCTTATTCTACTGTACAATAAGCATCAGTTGAATGGGGATTTATTCCCCATTTAGAAATAGAAGAAATTGAGACCTATATTTACTGGTTGTTTATTCAAGATACTTAGAAAAGGAAGTAAATAATTCAAAGTTCTAGGTTTATTCAATTATTCAATTGAATAATTATCTTTTGAGTGTCTACTCAGTGTGTAGCATTGTTAATGTACCAGGGAGGAAAGCAGAAGGAAGAGCGATTACGACCTGTTAGAACACACAGATCTATAAGTAACTTACTGATACCGAGGCAGAATGGCATATGTTTTAAGATACAGTAGAAATAATACTCTCTGGGAACACTGAAGAAAGATTAAGACTGCTTATTCAACTAAGATTTTTAGTGATTATCATGTGCCAGACACCGTTTTGGTTCCTTAAAAAAATAAAAATTCATGAACCAAGAAAGTTGAGGTAAATAGACGAATGAATGGTTGGACAGACAGACAGTCACAGATAGATAGATAGGGCAGGCTAGGTAGGTGACATATGTTACACTGGAGGTAGCTACACAAAGTCTGTGCCAACACACAAGGGAGCGATTAATTCTGTCTGTATTATGGATGGTAAAGAAGTTTTCAGAGAGGAGGTTATTTTGAGGTACCATTCAAAGTAAGTTATATTTCTCCAAATGAAGAAGAAATGGAGGGCATTTCAGGAAAAAGAAATAGTAGGACCAAATGCAAGAAATTCTGGGCAATGCCAAGTCGTGAGATATGAAGTATATCAGGAAGACGGCTAGGGATGAGACTAGAAAGGCAAACTGGGGGACAGGTTACCAAGGGCTTCATCTGCCTTTCTAAGGAGTATTTCCTCCAGGCAATGAGAAGGCTTCAAATAATTTAAGTGGGAAGTGATAAATTTTAGTTTCGAAAGGTCGCTCTAGCAACAATGGCTGGTGGAGAACTGGACTTGGGGTAAGGATACCAATGGATTTTTAACCATCAGTTTGGTGTTCATTGACCGTATTAGGTAGATATTGAGAATTTTGAGACGATGAATATTTTTTCTTTAACTTACAAACCAACTTTCCCAAGTGCTATAGCATTTTACAGGAAATAATACACAAATCATCAAGCCAACACCCTGTACCACCTGATACCAGCCTGTCCTGAAGGATTTACATCCTTAATATTCTTTCATCCAGACCTCCCATTCAAAGTCGTGCTCATCTTTTCCCCAAATTCAAAACCTGACACAATTTATCCTCACAATCTTGGAACAGCCTATCCCTCCTAATTTTTCAAGTCACGTTTCTCCCTGAATTCAGGTTGCCATTTTTTTTAAGCAAACTGTTCTTTCAAGAGAAAACGTATAAGAAAAACACAATTCTTATGTAGCTTATAATGTATTGAGTTAGGTCAAACTACTTCCTCAAATATAAACCAAGTGTGACAGCTAATCCGTGAGGACTGGATGTTAACTCATCCCTCTCTAGAGTGACCTACAAAGGCTTTATGTGGACTGGTCATTACAACTATGTCTTTAAAATGGTTAAGATCTCAACAAGGTGTAACAAGGTGACTTTCTTGGTGAATTAACATGAATGTAGGTACAGAAGCAGAAAATCACAAGAAATGATGGAGAAATGGAGATTAGTCAAGTTAACTTGGTCTGATGTTTGGCATAAAGAATACAGAAAAATAGAAAGACATGACATTAATAAGACCAGGTTGCCCCTGAACAAGAAATGTTAATTTTTGCAGAACCATTGAAAACTGTTAAGTGGAAAGTAGAGGATTCTTTGCATTGTATAATAGAAAGTGCCTTTAAGATCTTCTAGTTAAACCACTGCATTTTCTTAAGTAAGAAAATTAAATGTACTTGGAGGTTACACAACATGCTTGGAGACAATTCGAGGTTCCTTGATGTACAGCCGTGCTGTTGACTCAGTCATGCTTTCTGCCATGGTCTAAACTTTAAGTCTCCCCACTCCAAAAATGCCTCTCTACATGATAATCTCTCTAATTCTAATTTTCTGTCCTCTTCACTGCCGAGCGCCAACATCTCCGTGATTGCGTTCTATAGCGTGTGGTGTTCATCTTACACGAACAAGAGTTCGTTATATATGTACCCGTAAACGCATACTTACGTGTGTATGTATACACATCTTTTTCTTGTTTTCATACTTTGACTGTGAATTGTGGTGGGGGGCATATCCCAAGCCCTCTCTTTGTGAATTTCCCCATCTAGAGGGCCTGCGATGCACTGAAAGGTGAGTTGTTCACCAGGAAAGAATACTAGAGCTGAGAATTTAAACAGGATCGTGGGGTTAAAGGAAGTTACGTATGAGATAAATAGAGATGGTAGCTGCTGGTTGCTAAAATCATCATAAATGAGATGCTTCTGTGATCCTGTTCCATGGTTCTTCCTTCTGCCTGTCGCTTGGAGATAGAGTTGCAGCGGGGTGTGGGCCAGACAGAGCCAGTACGTGTGGCTGTTGGAAGCTTGGGTCTGCAGTGCATTTGCCCATAAACCATTGAGGGTTAACCTCTCAATCCCTCGGGCTGTCTTTGCAAACACGGTGCCAAGCTCAGAAAGCAAGTTGAAGATTTAGCAACGTTTAGGCAAGATTTGATGAAGCTCATCCCCAACCGCCCTTTTTTTCTTTCCTGCTTCTACAAGGTGTGTGTGTTTCCAGAGGAAAAGTGTAGGCTTTCGAGGCTGTTCTTCCTCCTTTTTCCTCTGAAACTGTCTGCCTTCTCTCAGCAGCCTCCTTGGCAGCCTGCATTTTACCAGGCACAGCCTGCCTGCTTCTTGTCACCCAAATAAGGTAATAGTTAGAAACACAATTGAAGTGGCTTCTTTTTAATGAATAATAGACCTTGTTCCATTAAAAATAAGACCCTACTCTGAACCATTACAGAAACTTTTTCTGATGTTTAAGAAGAAATGTCAGTGACTATGGGGGAGTGGTGGCGGATAGAGCTTTGTGATGTCGTCCATTATTTTTACTTGGTGCTCCCTGTACCTCTGGCTCTCCCTGAGACAGAAACGGTGAGATGCCATAAAATAACCCTCTCTCGAAGTATATTTGGCCTGACAGGAAACAGGAAATACCAGAAAAGATCACAAGAAAAGCTGTAATCATAAGATTTCTAGCCTAATTCTTTTGACGTCAGCAGTTTAGATAGGTCAGATAAGCAATCACAAGCATCCGTGAGCGCTAGAGTGCCAATCCAAATACCCCAAGTGCATCTTCAACCCTTTTGAACTCTCGCATTGTTGTTCTGCCCCTGCCCTCTTCTCTTTCCCCCCAAGAAGCATATCCTGAAATTGTGAATTATGGATGAATGTCAACATGAAGGTATTCAAAGATATTACACAGAGCCTCTATATTGGTCCTATAGTCAATTCAGCTTGCTTCGTGCATTGTAAATCTTGGATGAAGCTGACGGTTAGTAAGACGTAGGAAACTAACTGGTTTGTCTCAAAATGAGTTTGCTTCCCAAAGTTTAACATTTCCAATCTTGACAGCTAAGCCTTGGCTATGAAATGTCTCTGATAATATGCTAAAAGATACATTACTGTACCCAAAATATGCCAAAGTATTCAGTAACTCCAGTCATCATTACTATCACCTTTCTTTGGGCACCACCACCTCCATTCCACAGCAATAAAATATGTATGGGTTGGTTAGATATAAATGACATGGGGAATAAATTCCCCTATGAAAAGTTTTCATAAGTTCAGAACCAAAACTATGGAACTCAACCATTAGATCATAAGCAGAGGTACATGTATGGGCTGCCCAGAGGATGAGGTAAATCAAGATTTAAATCAATATTGCATTACATATAAATTGAAAATAAAAAAGGTTGAGAATAAGAACTTATTTATATAACATCTATTTCTAAAAAGATTTGTAAGCTTCTAAGAAGGTTATAATAAAACATAAGGACCCAAAGACATAAAACCATCCTGTCCTGACAAAAAACAAAAACCATACAGTAAAGTAGGAGGGAAGGAGAAAAAATATGCAAAGTAATTGAGCAAAACTGAGATATAAACTTACTAGCAGGCAAGGTAAAATGGGAAACAGGATGGTTACAGCGTTCATTGTAGCTGGGAAAAAAAAAAGTTTTTCCTGGCTTTGGGTATGTGGAGCAAGTTTTGACAAGAGCTCTCTGTATAATAATGGAGGATGTCCTTCCAAGGAGTTTGATATGCAGCTGTGAAGAGGTGCCTCACCACGAGGGAGTTTTACAGACTTTCTCAGTGAAAGATGGTTCCATAGCGACCATTCGTTGGGAGCCAAAAGTGAGGCGGCCTCGTTGTGGCTTTGGGGTGGTCTGACGTAATAAGGAGTCAGACATAAAACAGGGTCAAGAACATGTGTAAAACTGTGAGGAGTGAGAATGAAAGCATGTAGCTTCAGCGAAGGGTTCAGCTCTTGTGAATGTATTAAGTTAGGTCATAGCCCCTGGAATGTCAAACAGTTCTACCAGTCTCCTAATGGTCATACCTGCCATTATAATCATTAAAATGGAAAGAGAAAAATTAAGAAGCAGATTCCTGCTCTTAGATGGTAGAAGTGTTTTTATATTTGTCTCTGGTTGTGCCGGACATTTGGTTCTAATTAAATACACATCGATAAGGGGTCCTAATTAAGTCATAGGTGAGTCTTGACTCTACCAGGTTTTTTACCTGATACGCTTTACTTTGAGTACCACAACTAAGCCCTTTATTTCATCAGTGTTTCTACAGTGTATGAACCCATGTAGACAACTCAAAACACACATGTTGTATTAAAAGTTCAGAATTAATAATATCTGAATGCATATTTCATTTTATTTGAAACCACTTCCCACACTTCGCCTAACATTCTGCTCAGTCAAAATCATTTTAATACTTCCCAAGGATTCAGACAACTGGAAAGAATGTATGTGTCTAGATTAAAAGATAAATACTATATTCAAGGAAGCACAGTAAGTATTGAAAACAAGTGGATTGGGCTTCCCTGGTGGCGCAGTGGTTGAGAGTCCACCTGCCAATGCAGGGGACGCGGGTTCGTGCCCCGGTCCGGGAAGATCCCACATGCCGCGGAGGGGCTGGGCCCGTGAGCCATGGCCGCTGAGCCTGCGCGTCCGGAGCCTGTGCTCCGCAACGGGAAAGGCCACAACAGTGAGAGGCCCGCGTACCGCAAAAAAAAAAAAAAAAAAAAGTGGATTTATTCCTACTCAGTGCAAAAGTGATGAGCCGCTGGGTATTAAGTGTATTGAGAGGTGCAGTCCTGACATGTTTTCTGAGACCACTTCCAAATAAACTTACCGAGGAGAGTTACCAGTGTATGTTGGGGCAGATAAATGTCAGAAAGAAAACAGGCTTTTGCTTTGTCCAAGTATAATATACCAGACGATGATCTTGCAAAATAAGTAAGGAAAAGAATAGAAGACTGAAAGATGAGGGGAAGCATAACTGAGCAGGGTAACACCTGCTTTCTGAAAAGAACAATGGGGTTTAAAAAGGAAGAAAGAGGCCTGAGCTAGATAATGCCAAAGGTGGCACAGAAAATAGAGGAGGTGGAGTCTGGATGCAGTAGAAAGGCTTGTTACATATACTATATCTTCTAACTTCTTAGAGCTGAGCTGCACTTCCTCACAGCTCGCCAAGGTCAAGGTGAGCCCTTTATTATCAACAGTTGCTATACACTTGTATTAACAGTCTTTGCCAAACTAACCAAGTTGAATAACTTTGCACTTTAATTGAAAACCAAAATTAAACTAAGGACCAACCAACATGCATGCAGACCATGTGTGCGGTATACTCACTACTGTAAGATTACTTTGAATCAGGATAATTCTGGACCTACCTGTGAGGGTGCTGAGTTCTTTCTGTAGTCATTGTTGATATTTGCTATTGCCCCCCGCGAAGCTGAAATTTAAAGACTATAAAGAGCTGCACTTCTCAGAGAGGCTTCAATTCTCAACTCCTTGGGGAATAGACTCCATTTTTATAGGGTTTATGCTTCTGGTTTATGTTCTTTTCTTTTAATCTTATGAAAAATTAATAACTGCCTACTACCCTACACTCCCTTTAGCCCTGTCATTGGAGATACTTCTCTTTACTTCATTATCATGGTTAAAAGATGGGCTCTGGAGTCAGACTGCTTTGTATCTTTACTAAGCTCTTTGGACCTCAGTTTTCTCATCTGTAAAATGGAAATAACAATAGAAACTGATTTAGGTGCAGGATTAAGTCAGATGATCTCTGTAAAGAAACTAGCATACTCCTAGTACATAGTAAGTACTCTGTAAGTGTTAATGATTATTATCCCACACTGTTCTTATTTCTAATAATTACCCAGAAGTATTAAGGTAGCTTTTTAGTTTATCATTGAAAAAGCAGGGAGCACTTAATTAATATTCCCTCATCTAAGGTGCATTACTCTGAGTCATAAATAAAGTGGGAAGAAAAGTCATAGAACAGAATTTTGGCTTAATTATACTTGCAATTCCAGTGATACAATCTTGAAAGTACCCTTTACTTATCATTCTTAATCAAACTTTCGTCCATTATACATCAGCATATACAATGAAAACGAATACTTCTAATCATGCAGTTGCCAAAATGTTGTGATTGATTTGGGGTGAAGAAATGGAATTTAAGTTTTGGTTGGGTCAAAGTACATGCAAAAGTAATTTCTAAAAGCACACTGAATTTGCCAGTATTCATTTGTCAACTAAATCCTTAGCTAAAATGAGGTAAAATGTGAGAGGCTTGTGTTCTTATTTTTGAGTAGTCAATTATTTATGGCATGAATGGCCACTTAACATCAAAAACCTGTTTAATCACAAAGGGTTTTTTACTTGAACCTAGCCTCTAGATTACCATTTTGTTGGGACAATATCTACTTAAGACTTATTAATGCAAAAAGCCAATTCGTAACAGGTTGCCCTTAGAATTCCAGCCACAGCTTTTTAGGAATCAAGACTGATCACTTTTGACAAGCAGCAGACCTATCCAAATTACCACAGAGAGAGAAACTTCTCAGAGACCAGGGGTTTTGTAAGGAGATGAACGTAATAGCTCATTTCCTAATGAAACTGGCAGGAGTTGATGTCTTCTAGTTATGCCGAAGAAAAACCGTTAGATTTCCTCATGAGATTTCAGAGGTCGGACGATCTTCAACTGGAGACAAAGGACACCCTGAAATCATATAACATCTGCTCTCCCCAAAATGTCCAAGGACACCTGAAAATATTCAGAACTACCAGCATGTTTGTTGAACAAAGACTGTGCCTCCATCCCACCTCCAAGGTCTGTTTCCTGGGAACCGAGCAGCAGGGTAGAAATAACAATCAAAGGGGATTAAGAAAAAGAATATCTGGCTAATTGCTTTTAGGGGAATAGGACTAGTAAAAATTATCCCAGTTGTTCAGAATGAACAACTCATTTGTAGCCCTAGTGTATGATGTTCCAACATTTTGAGCAATATTAGTTTCAGGAAGCTTATATACCTCACCTCTTATCAGCTCAAGTCTTGGTTGGTATTCACTCGTGCTGTAAAACGTGGATTTGGGAAAGATGAAAGGGAGGGGCAGAGGGAAGAGGGATTTTCATAGGTGGTATTTAACGGAATGCAGAGGAAAACATACTATACCATGTTTATTTACTTTAAACGTCTACTAAACCAAAATGAATTCCATTTGAAAGAAAAAAGTGATTTACATAAAAAATCGTTTAATAGAATGTAAGGCTTTTAGGTTCTTCTATGAAAGTATCAGAAATAGGATTGGGAAGTCAGCAACCTAAATACACACAATCTACTTTTCAGATGCATGAATTATGAATGAGCCACCCTGAGCACTTGTTCAGCCTGAGCGGTGTTGACATGTCAGGTTGACCTGTGCTTTGGACCAGAGGTGGTGTAATAGTAACTTTACAGAGTAGGAATTAGAAGTGACTCATTGTTGAGGCAGAGAGAAGGCAGAAGAATGTATGCAGACTCCATCCCTGGCTCTGATCGCTCTGTAGTTCCTCAATGCAATTATGCAGAATTAATCAAATCCCTGGATGTGGAATCAAAAGGCACCTTCCTACTTGCTATGCAGATGTAAACGTTCCTCTCTCTGCACCACAGCCAGCCAAAGTGTGAACCGTGGAGATCGGAACTCTGGTGGAATCGTGCCAGGAGGGCACAGTCACTTGAAACCAAGCCCACGTTTGATTTAAGCTCAGAATGACAACTTTGGCAAGGGCTGAGGGGTGAGGGGGTGTTTTGCTGCATTTGATCAAGAAAAACCAAGGCACTAGGCATAAATTTCTCCATTTTAATTATGCAAACTCCAAGAACGTAGTGGCTGTTTGAATACTATCCTAAAGTCCACTTGATTAATCTCCCCAAATCATGCTTCTCAGTTTTCTTAACTATTTCACATTCAGGATTTTAGCTCTCACCTCCTCACAGTTGAAATAAATGAACTGCTTCCATAGATAAAAGGCTAAAATCTTATTTTTCAATTAAGAAAATAGTGATGATGCTATTAGGAACATTGAACATCACTTTACTGAAAGTATTTGCTATAAATTGATCATTCCCCATCTACGGAAACTTAGACCTCTGCCAAACTTGGAGAGGGATACAAAGAAATACAGATTACAACCCCCTCCTCTTGAGAATTTACAGTGCAGTTTGGAATCAAGAAATTGAGCATGAAACATTAAGTAGCAATTCAAACCCTTGTGTTCTGATGTAGAATATTAGTTTGAAAAATTAGAATGCATCAGAATCAAAATGAATCATTATTTTAAATTTAATTGATAAAAATGAATATCTAATTAATCCCTCCTTCTTCCTTAGCTAATTACCATTTTGCAGAGCTTTTTTCCTGAATAAGGGTTATTTCTAAATCTGGGTCATAACCCCAGACATTCATCCTGTCCCTAATTTTGATGGAGGAAGGGGTGATTCTTTTTGCTTACATTTGATTTATGTCATTTTTTTTCTCTCCCTGTGTTTTCTTCTCCACCTGTCTCCTCTGCCCTCTCTTCTTCACTGCCCATCTTAAGAAAACTTAATATATTAAAAGTCATATTTATAAATAAACAGCCAAATTAGGATAGATAGTGGCTTTATGTAAGAAGCTAACATGACAGATGAATGGATAAAAAGGTGTGGTGTATACATATATAATGGAATATTACTCAGCCAGAAAAAAGAACAAAATAATGCCATTTGCAGCAACATGGATGGACCTAGAGATTATCATACCAAGCGAAGTGAGTCAGAGAGAGAAAGACAAATACCATATGACATCACTTACATGTAGAATCTAAAATATGATACAAATGAACATACCTACGAAAGAAAAACAGACTCACAGACATAGAGAACAGACTTGTGGTTGCCAAGGGGGAGGGGAGGTGGGGGAGGGAAGGATTGGGAGTTTGGGATTAGCAGAAGCTAACTATTATAAATAGGATGGATAAACAACAAGGTCCTACTGTATAGCACAGGGAACTATGTACAATATGCTGTGATAAACCATAATGGAAAAGAATATGAAAAAGAACATATATATGTATAACTGAGTCACTTTGCTGTACAGCAGAAATTAAACACAACATTGTAAATCAACTGTACTTCAATAAAATTTTTTTAAAAAGAAGCTTACAAACAAGAACCTAAAATCACTTTATTAACAGAATAAGAAAGGCAATAAATTAGAGAAAAAGAATGAATTGTAAGAAAATATAAATTGTGGTAAAAAAAAAAAGCTTATTATAATGGATTCCTTGAGATAGAGGTTTAGTGTGTGCAAGGAGCTTTCACATTTGTAGCAACTCCTTTAATCCTCGTAACAACCAGTGAGGTAGATACAGAATTATCACTCCACTTCATGAACGGGAAACCGAAGCACATAGCTGATGCAAGGATAAATGAGAAATAAGTCTTTGGATATGGAGACAACATATAATGTCTTTCGATGGATGAATGGATTTTTTAAAATGTGATACATATATATTTATTTTTAACATATACACATAAACATATATATGAAATTATTCAGTCTTAAAAAAACAAGGAAAGCCTGCCATTTGCAACAACATGGATGAACTTGGAGGACATTACGCTAAGCAAACTAAGCAAAACACAAAAAGAGAAGTACTGCATGATCTCACTTATATGTAGAATCTAAAATAGTCAAATTCGTAGAAGTAGAGTGTTAGGATGGTGGTTGGCAGCACCTGTGGGGAGAGGAAAATGGGGTGATGTTGGTCAAGGGGTACAACGTTTCAGTTACACACGGTGAAGAAATTCTGGAGATCTAATGCACAACATGGTGCCAACAGTATACTGTATTGTACACTGGAATTTGCTAAGAGGATAGATCTTAAGTTAAATCTTCTCAATACACACACATACGCATGATGATAGCCACATGGAGGTAATGGATATGATAATTAGCCTGATTATGGTGATCATTTCAGGATGTATACATACAACAAAACATCAAGTTGTATATGTTAAATGTATACAATTTTTATGTGTCAATGAATCTCAATAAAGCTGTTTTTTACATTTAATAATAATAATAGTAGATGAAAAGGCTTTGAATAATACCTGCCACTGAGTAGGTGCTCAGTAAACTCCAGGTTTTATCACTCTACCACAGAGTAGGGACCGTAATCCTCTGCATCTGATTCCAAGTCTAGGGTTCTTTTCACTTCTCTGATACATTCTACTTCTATAAGAAAAGTAAAGTCCTTTGAGTTGTTTTGGTTGCTCTTTCAGGGCAAACCCCAGCGGGAGGATTGTCATACTGTTTCCTAGAACATGATGCTGTGCGTGGTGGCTGCCATGTAATAGATGCTCAATAATGATTTCTTGAATTCATGAATGTAAATGAATGACACAAATGACGGCCACCCTCTGTTTTATTTGACGCTTAAATAAATTCAGTTCTTAGCTAGTAGCATAACAAACAGCTTTACTTCCGAATGAATCAATGTTAGTGTTAATAGCATTGTTTACAGGGGAGTCTCATCAAGAGAATAAGAAATTCTGCACCAATTCGAGGAGAGTTGTTTTAGATTAGAGAGGCCTGAGAACTAGTCTAAAATCAGGAATTCTTAGGCAATGAACTTAACCTTTAATGACTCTTCTTCCTCTCTCCCTCCCCCATCTAAGGAAAAAGGGGCTTGCCTGCCAAATCTGAAAGTCAGAGAGGTTGTGAAAACCAGGACAACAGTACCTCTCAATGTTTTCAGCTACTTAGCAATACCCCACAGAGGTCACATGAGATGTATTCAAACTCGACCACCCATAGGGTAGAAGCCATCAAACTCGTTCATCAAGCATTAAGCATTAAATGAGCATCTAATCCATGTTGGGCATTGCACCAGGCCCCAGGGGGTACAAAAATGACTAAGACTAGGATACTGCAGACCAGCGATTGAGAATGCCGCCCAACGTTACCCAGCTTTGAATCCTGGTCTGTTGCTTACTACGTATGTGATTCTTGGCAAACTATCTAACCTCTTCGTCCTCAGTCTTCTAGTGTGTAAGTTAGCACAGTTCCTGGTACATTGCCAGACCTCAAACATGGGTTATTAGCATTACTGAACCAGCCCTTAAGGAGCTCATGGTCTAGTGAAAAGACAGAAATGGAAATAATAAAATACTATGTGATGCTTGTTGTGATAGAAGGCAAGGGTCTGTGAGAAAACAGAGGAGTGAAAGCTTAATGGCCTTGGAGGGTGCAGTGTGGTGATGAACTAAACTGTGTTCTAATGTTTTACATCCTTTCACCACCCTCATGAGGTAAATCCTATTATCCTATTTTGTGGATAGGGAAATGAAGCCACCAAGAGGTTAGGATAGTTGTCTTAAAGCCACACAGCTAGTGAGGCAGAATTTGAACTCACATTTGGGGTCTCTAGAGCCCACACTTAACCAGGATGGCACAAAGCCTCTTTCCGTGGAGGATTTTCAGAGGATCAGAGAGCTGCCAAGTAAACAAAATAGAAGAAGACCATTTTAGGCCTGAGAACAGCAGCTCTGGGGTCCTGAAAAGATCCCTTCCCTCCCACCACCCCCTCCTCTCCACCTCCAATGCCCAGCTAGGCTCTAGGCCAACCTCCAAGTCCAAACCCCTCTCGAGAGTGGATCTGCAGTCATTTCCAAGGCCCCAGATTGAACTGAAGGCTGAGATAGTCCTACGAATGCACTAGAATCTATCAGTTGATTCTAGGCCATCCTGAATTCTTGTGGGGCAGAAGGTATGGGGAGGAGAAACAAGGGAAGCAGGAACCGACCACACTGATCTGAGTTTGGAGTAGATTTCCTGTGGCCATTCCAGAGTCTCAAGATCAGCTTGAACCGTCAAAATTGAGGCCGATTGAGAGACAATAAGAAACAGTGAAAAAGAACCTTTAATCGAATATTTGTTATAACCTTGGGCAGGTTTTCAGTAAAATGAGACTAATATTAATTACCCTGCCTACATAAACAAGGCTCTATAAGGGACAATATATGTGAAAATGAATTTCAAGTAAATACAGGGAAAAAATAATGCAAGGAATTACAAAATTGTAGCCAGTGGCTTGGAAGAGTAAGCAGAGCTTGCCTGAGTTAACAGCATCTGATTAACTTAGGCACATAGAGAATCTGGCTCAGTAGCTGATAAAGCTCACAGATAGCACTTGAAAACCACAACTGGATATTTTGAGATTAAAAAGTAAACCAGAAATATCTTACAAAGTCAAAGGAACTGTATACAACCATTAATATCTTTCCCACCCACACACTCCAGCCCATGTCTCCCACCACCCTGGGAAGTCAGGACCTCTTTATTTCATACATAGATTGCTGCCCTAGTCCTCTATCTGAGTTCCCTGCTTTCAGTACGTCCTAAAGACGAATCCATCCTAAACACAGGTTACCCCATCCAAGGCAGAGTTCTGCTTATACCGCTCCGCCGCAGAGTCTTCCAGCGGCTTCCCATTCACCTGACATCTGAGACAAACCATGAGCTGGCCCCACTCCTTACTCCACTCTTCTGCCTCACCGCCCCTTTGCACCAGCAAAACAGAATACTTTTATTTCACATACTCACTGTTATTTCCTCCCTCTGAACATTTACTCAAAGTTATCTCCCGTGGACGTTCATGCCTCATCCCCAAACTTCTAATTTCCAGATGCCCTTATTGTTCAATGATCAGCCCAATCACCACCTTCATGTCGCCTTCCCTACTATCTCAGTAATAAACACCTCCACACCGGTGACCCATCACATTGTCTTTTTTACCTTCTAGCTTGTGCTATAGTTATTACTGTATATTTTATATTTCCCTGGCTACATAATAAATTTCCCTCCAACACCCATTTGTCCCAGGCAAGGCAGGTACCCATTAACGTTTATTTAATTAATTAATAAGGTTGAACGAAGAACACAATCTTTTTTTTAATACAACGTGTGGAATAGCATCTGGTTTAGGATTCTATTACCATGTGATAAAACTATCAAAATATTCACAACTTCTTAACGGTACATCTTTTTACCCGGGGATTTGTCTTCGTGTACAACAGAAGACTATTAGTAGCTAAAATTTTTCTGAAAGTGCAGCTGTATTAACATTGCAGCTATAAAGGAAAAGCACAAACAGGTCGAACAAATGCTTTTAAAAGAAGAAAAACCAAATTACCTCTAATGACTTTCTGTCTGTGCGTGAGAGGAGCCCAAAATCACCCAACAGTAGGCAAAAAAAAAAAAATTCTCGTAAATGCAAAAGCTACCCGCCTGCTTCTCTGTTGGTGGCAAGTTCATTGGATACGAGGCTGGGGACAAGGGGCTCAAGAGGAGGAACCGACAACAGGCCACTTCTTCCCTCAAACGTGGGGCCTGAGTGGATACCATTCTTCTCTTGAAGCTCTGAGGGTCTCAGATTGAGTCCTATTTGGTTCCCTGGCCTGATCTGACCCCTTCTCAGCTGTCTCAAATAGTTGTCTCTACCTTCATGTCTGGAATCTCGACCAAGAACTTGACAATGAGGTGAGACCATCAGCTCCATTTACTTCCCCTCCTTCTAAAAGGGAGTCCATCTCACAGCCCATAAAGCATTGCTTTCCTTGTCTTTAGTTTAATTGTCACTCTTTCCAGAAGATCTTCCCTGATGCTCCTGATAGGTTAGGTCTCTAAGCCATGTTCCTGTTGCACCCTCCATTCTCCTTTTTGAAGCCGGTAATTATACATTTAATTTCTACCTTTCCCCAAAACACTGTAAGCCTCTTAGGGACAAAAACAGTATTTGTCACTGCTTTGTACCTGGCACATGGTAGAGTCTCAGTAAATATTGGTTGTGAATAATGAATAATCAATGTAAGTAACAGAGTCCAAATGTTTGTAGGTTTATGAGGGTGGCGTGTGTATATGTGTGTGTGACATTTACACTTAGCCTTTATAGACAACCCATAGCCCAAGTACCACAGAGCACAATTTCACATGTGCCTAGACGTCCGTGGAGGAGACACCTACTTAGACTCAGCTGGGGACGGGAGAATTTAGCAGCAGCTCCCTGGGAATGCTGCTGAAACCTGGGCTTGCAGGGTTTTCTCAGTTTACCTTGAAGATGTCACATCATTATGTTAATAACCATTTCTCCTACAAATAAGCTTATCAAATTAAACATTTGCTTCACAAAACTACCTTTGAGGCGAAGTCCCAGGAGTAAAATGACATGAGAAAAAACTGAAATTGACATCCTTTTTCCCTCATATGAGAAGCCATGCGAATGCTTGTGAGCGAAGAGACCTTGGACTTGATTTGACTATTTTTGTAAGTCCACTGCTTCTATTGTAATTAATGATAGTCTAATCATCTTCAACAAGCATCGAATTTGATCCCAGGTGCCAGGAGCATTGTTCCCTTACCTCCAGTTTAGGAAGCATTGAAGGACTCTGTTCAGAATCTTCCCACCACTTCCAAATACCCTGAGGCCAAAGGTGTGGCCTTCCTTTGGGTTGGGTACACCCAACCCAACCCAAGAAGCAGACAAGGAATCCACGGTGCATGGCTGTATATGCAATAATGTTATTAAATTACACAATTCAGTATATCTGATCAGGTGGAAAGGTGGTTCTGTGATGTGTTCATCTAAATATTTTGTTCTAGATAAAAAAAAATGTTTGAGTAGGATTTTCATAAATCTCAGAAAATCCATTTTCTAGAGTAACAGCTGTCATTGAGCAGTTAAGCACTAAGCTATGCTCTTTATTTTTATCAGTTCTTAGTAATAATACAAAAATAGTATTTCCCCCTATGATTTTCAGAGTTCTAACCGGTGGTTTACGATCAGGTCATCAATTTCACACACCACTGCCACAGGGCTTCCTCAAAGCGTCTTACATTCCAATGGTTTCCATAAAAGTTTTTCTTTCTTTCTTTTTTTTTTAAGTGCTATCCAGGCATGTCCACATGTGGCTCTTTTCTTATTTTCAGTCAGTCTGACGTAGTCGCAGTCCAGAAGGAAGTACCAGGGAGGCAGTGCAGTCGTCCGCATCCTCCTTACACAGCAGCACTGAGAGCTGTGCCCAAGTTTTTGTCCTTGAGGCAGGGCAACCTGCCCTCCCACCCCAGGATGACTCAGTGAGCCCTGAGAACAAAGGTGCACCCTGGATGTCTTGTTCGCCATTTGGGTTTGATTTGGTACTTCTAGAAGGCAGCTGTATGGTCAGAGAATGTGGGACGATTCTGAACTAAAACCTGAACAGAAATGAAACCTTGTTGATGCTCATATACAAAGCCATCGTTTTCTTGTTAGAGCATCCTTAAATTATGAGAAATGCAAAGCCCTTAGAGAATCTGATGCTTTGGACAAATTAATGGAACAGGCATGGCCTAGGCAACAGAAAAAATAGTTAATCAGCCCTCACTATGCAAATGCAAACCAATTATGGAAAAAGACATCTAAAATAAAAGGGAATTTTTTAAAAAAATTGTCAGGTATGCAGTATATTCTGTTACATACAGTACCATGGTAAATATTCTTTAAAAAGAAAACTAAAGTTGTACAACATCACATAGCAACCAAAGCAGAAGAGACGGGGAGATAGAGCACAAACCAGCCGGTTCTGGCTGCATCTTTGTCAATGACTCCCAGAGTATTCCTCTGGGAGGAAGAAGTGGACACCCACTTCTTATCTCTGTAGGAAAATTCCTTCACACATTAGAAATAATGTTTTTCTCCTTCATTCTCAGAAACATTTCAGATAAAAAGATAAGGTATGCATATAAAATGTTTCAGCCCAAGACATCTTTATAGTAACAGTTTACCCACTTTTCTCCAGACTAAATAATCCCAATTCTAAGTGAGACAGCATGAAATTTCTGTTTCTCAACTCTAACCATCTGCATTTGTTGTTTTCTACTGTCCACTTTCACCCCCATCTCACTGGACTCCACACTCTGTGAAGAGCTGTACACCCATTACTGAGCATAAATATTTTTTAACATAAATATTTTTAATCAAAATGAGTGAATGAGAAGTGAACAGTATTTAAATTAGAAACCTGAAGATAAATTAGGAGTTTAGGATTAACATATACACACTACTGTTATTTAAAATAGCCAACAAGGACCTACTGTATAGCACAGGGAACTATACTCAATATTTTGTAATAACTTATATGGGAAAAGAATCTGAGAAAGAATATATATATATTCAGTATAACTGAATCACTGTGCTGTGCATCTGAAACTAACATGATATTGTAAATCAACTGTACTTCAATAAAAAAAATTTTAATTTAAAAAATAAATTTTAAAACCAAAAACTATATAGGACATTCTAATTAAGACCTGAATAGCAATGTGTAAGGACTTCTGTGCACCAAACATTAGAATGAAGGTGTTTTACTACTTTTTCTTCTTTTGGTTTGGTTTGGTTTTCCATTTCAACTATTGCAGATGTGACTTTGACCAGCATTTCATGTTGATATAGATGTGGCTTCACATCTAAGCAAGGAAGGTGTTTTTCAAGTTGCTGGAAGTGAGCCGCCCAGTATTTCCCACACATCGGACCCTGTTTTTTCAACAACTTGTGGATCACTAATTGGAGTTTGCATAATTTACCGCCAAATTGCAATCATTCCTTTGAAACGAGTGCTGCACACACTTCCCTTTCAGAGTCAATGAAAAGAGAAGGTCAGGAAGAGGAAAAGCAGAAAACAATGATCTTCTAATTAATGTAGAAGGAACTGAAATTCTCGTTCTTGATTTTCTTCAGGAGAAGAAGAAATAGGAATTCAGTCTGAAAGGAAAGTTCGTGATTTATGTTTTCATCCTAAAAACAGTTCAATGGTTAGCTGCCCCACATCGCATTAATCCTCATAGCAAAGGAAAAACAATCTTGAAATAACTTGAAAATGTGCTCTCTATGAAACTTGAAAGGCAGAGGAGCTGGAAGCAGTAAGCAAACAGGGACAAATCATAAGAGAGAAAATGCTCTCTGCGCACTGTGAATCAATCTTTAAACCATTTGAAAGACTGCGTGTGACTGCACGCGTGTGTGTAAATACGGACACGTGAGGTCATGTTAGATCACACTCAAGGAGGAATTTGAAAATAATCGGCAGTGAACGTGTCCTCAAACAGAAAGTCATGATTTTCCCCTTCAACTTAAATCCTTGAAATAAACCAGTTTAAACCTGTCCCCAAAAATGCATGACTGGTATCTTGCAAAGCATTTGGTTATATAAATGTGCAGAGTTTTGAGGGCATTCAAGAGTGCAGTTAGTAATGTACTGTCTATCTTAAATGTTTTAAATTGATATCTAGCCAATTAAATTAAACTGGGTCTCATGAATGAATTGCTTCCAACATTTTTGAAAACGTTTTTCTATAATATACAATCATGAAATATGAAAAATAATCTTAAAATTTAGTTTATTTCTCTGTTTTTATTACTGTGTTAAAAATCACAGTATCTCCATCAGGAAATAACTCAGAGATAAATTGCCTTGGTAAAAATATCACAAAAATGAATGTTAAAAAAATAAATTCAGGGCTTCCCTGGTGGCGCAGTGGTTGAGGGTCCGCCTGCCGATGCAGGGGACACGGGTTCGTGCCCCGGTCCGGGAAGATCCCCCATGCCGCGAAGCGGCTGGGCCCGTGAGCCATGGCCGCCGAGCCTGCGCGTCCGGAGCCTGTGCTCCGCAACGGGAGAGGCCACAGCGGTGAGAGGCCCGCGTACCGCAAAAATAAATAAATAAATAAATTCAGAATGGTAAATATAAGGTTTAAAGTTAAAGAGGTGGTATATCCTCTCTCTATCTCCAATCTGATTCACCATTAAGGAAAAGTGTTATTCAAACAGCAAATCTAAGCTAAACTGAGCACAGAAGTTACCAAAATTTGAATATTAAATTGATAAATATCAAAAATTAGAAATTCCCCACTACCACCACTGGTCAACTCTTCCTGAACATACATATTACGCTACAGACAATTTAAAATATAGTGCACTGTATTTTAAAGAATCAAAGCCTAAAAAAGCAGAAGCAAGATTTAAAACCAATTTGAAGAAACAGCTACTTATACTGAAAAACAGGTGGTAACATAACATACTGATGTGATACCAAGAAAAGTTTGATTAGAAGTGGATTGAGTCTTCAGATTCCAACTGAACAGGAGAAAGAAATCCATCCCATTTGAGTTCCTTTGGATGAGATTCAGTAGGTTAAGGCAAATTATGTATAATTTCACAATGGTGTCCAGGTAGAGTATTTATTAAACTCTATGAATACCCACACAGTTTGCTTTCAGACCTACATTTTTCACATTTTGTATGATTATATTAATATGTGGTTCTCAAATATTAATACTGGCATAATTGGATCTCATTAATGACAATATTGTTCAAAGGAAAAAAATATTAAGTGTACTCTAATCTCCTTTATTTAAAAAGGTCAGTAATTGATCCAGCTGGAAGAGCATTTTAGACATTCATTTATGCCATATTTTTGTATACTTTAGAACACAAAAGAAAAAAAAACTCTAGAATGGCACTCTGACTTTTTTTTAATTTGCAGCATATTGACTTTTTTATTATCAGCAAACTAAAATACCGTAATATTACTTGAACACTTACGACTCAAATCAAAAAATCTAAAGTCAGTAGAAAACAAGTTATTTGGGCTTAGTAGGAACCAAACCCAAACTCCTACCCAAAATGAACAATTGAAATTCCTGTTGAGGTTTGAAAAAGTCTCCACAACCCCCTCAAGTGTCCTACTTTTCATGCAGCTCAGCACTTCCCAACCGAGCCAGAATGAGGAGCCCTGAGATCCCTGTGGTCGACTGTTTCCCAAGTATTCCAAACCCACGCCTGGACCAAGAAGCTCCAGGAATCTCATCAGAAACCTTGACCCCAGGAGGTTTCTAGTTAGATTTCCAAACCAGAGAGGTTTGGAAAAGACTGCCTTGAACCTTCGACCCACTCATGGCTTACCCATCTGTATTTCAGATTCAGGCACTCACCTAAGAGTACTAACTCCTTTCACTATACCTGCATAGTTAATGTGCCATTTGCACTGTAAGAAACTTGGCTGAGGAAGTCAACAGGGTTCAGTTTACCAACCAATAAATATATTGAAAATAACCAATGAAAACAAAATCACACAGGCTGTTTTGTAGCTGAGCTGCCATGGTCTCTGCAGCCAACCTTCACCTTCACCTCAGCATTTCTCTAAGTTTAGAATCACTAAAGCATCAGAAAGCTTGGACAAGAGGAAAAGATGGGGCAGGTAGGGGGAAGCCACACATATGCATATAAAATAAAGCTGAATTCCAAAGTATTAGGAATTTTATTTTCAAAGTACTAGGGAGGAAACGAGAGATAGTTCATTCCACTTTAATTACAGGAGCACCAAGAAATGATACTTCTCTGGGCCTCAGTTTTCTCATCAGAAAAATGGTGTTCAGAATACATCATTTTCATATTTTAAGATTAAATGAGATGAGTTTATGACAGTGCCTTATAAGGTACACAGCACAGTAAGAACTAAATAGATATCAATTTCTTTCCTTAGTTTCCATTGATATTTTTCATTAATTTCCAGTCACTCAACAAATACTTTTTGAACAACGATTATGCAGCAAGCACTATAATTGGTTCTGAATATACATTGGCGAACACAACAAATATAGTTCCTGCCCTCGTGGAAGCCACAATCTAACGAGGAAAACAGAAAATAAGTAAGGAAGGGGGAGGGTGGGCGAGAGACAGGGAAAGAGACAGATCGAAATTGTCATCAGTGCTATGAAGGGATTGAACAAGGTTCACAGATAGGAAATAGCAGGGGAGGAGGGGACCTGATTAGATAGCTCAAAGCATTAGCTGATGCTTGAATTTTGTTGCTTTATTTTTCCACTGATCTTAAGAAAGAAAAAACATGTCTTCCAAAAACTTATCAGTTTTAGCATAAGTTTCACAGTGCCACGTTACCCTTTGGAAAGACTGTGACCGACTGGTAGGACAGAGTATTTCAGACAGACGCTAGACCACTGAAGACTTTTCTGGACATGGATAGTCCGGCTAGCTTTCACTTTGTCATTATATTTCCTCTTCTGAGAAAGGTCACAGGAGGGGTTTTGACAGGGTGATGCTATTGATATTTGGAATCCTGACTTTCTTGATCCTTTCCAGTTGAGCTGTAGGGCAGCATGTGCAGTGGAAGCTGGCCCGGTTGCCATGGTGGATAATGTCTTGACAACAGACACGGGTCAGGTGTCCATTTTGGACCTTCGGGCTTGTCAGCAGCTCTCGATAAAGCTGGTCATGTGGTTTTTATTGGCTCACCTGTACATTCTGATAGGAACAGCTAAGAGCCACTCAGCTCACCCTCCTCTTTTTGGAGAAGTCCCAGGGAGTAGTGTTGCTTGTGGCTGGTCTGCTCTGAGAACAATGTTGGCTCTTACGTCACTTTGGCCTACTCTCCTGGTTAAAGCGTGTTAACGGAGTATCTGAAGTGGCAGTGTCAATAGGGGCAGCTGCCCTTACATCTGCCTTCCATTTCACAATCCAGGTCACTGTGGCCCTGTTCCTGTCCCACAGTATCACACAACTAGGCCCACAGCCGAGGATCTCCATCTGAATGATGTTGAGGAGGGTGTACATAACTCAAAGTGTGTTGCTGAGTGCCTCTCTATACCAGGCATTGTGGTAGGTCTTGGGACAACATATATTAAAGACATCCCCCCTTTTGTGTAAAGAATGTGATTGGGTTAAATAAAGGTGAAAATTTTCTTTCCTGAGTCCCAAAATAAGGGCATCTGTATTAGCTTGCTAGGGCTGCCCTAACAAACAGGTAGGGCTGCCCTAACAGACCAGGTAGCTTAAACCATGGGAATTTATTTTCTCACCGTTCTGGAGGCTAGAAGTCCAAAGTATCTGCAGGGTTGGTGTCTCCTGAGGCCTCTCTCCTTCGCTGGTAGATGGTCATTCTCTCCACATGATCATTCCTCTGTGCCTGTCTGTGTCCGAATTTTCTCTTCTTATAAGGACACCAGTCATGTTGGATTAGGATCCACCCTAAGGTTCTTACTTTAACTTAATTACCATTTTAAAGACCATATCTCCAAATACAGTCACATTCTGTGGTACTGGGAATTAGGATTTTAATATATGAAATTGAAGGGGGGGGGCACAATTCAGCCCATATCAGCATCTTTATAGCCACATATAGTATAAATCTAGAAATAAATCACCAAAGTGTATCAGAGTATAAGTGGCCATGGGTGATGATCATTTAAATCTTTCTAGCTAAGAATCTCAACCTATTTTCTAAAAACTTGTTATGAAAGTAAAATGCAAACAGAAAAAAATGAAATTTCACCAGAAATTCCATATGTGAATCAAATGAAAACTTTTACTCCCCACATGCTACCCAATAGACCTAATTCCTTGGTAGAGAATCCATTCCCACCCCATTCCAATGACAAAAAGAAATTTGGGAAAACTAGGTTTCTTTCCTCTACGTGAGATCATTCAGTGGTTAACTGTAACGAGCGAAAAGTTCCGAAACAACTTCACAAATCAAAGACTTTGATCGACATCTTTGTTAATGAATAAAATGTTTTCAAGCCATGGTCTCCCTCAGTCTAATGTCTCTGATTCTCCTCTCCTGAGTGCTTCTCTTTAGCCACAGCAAAAGCATATTTTAGACTCTTTTAAACTTGAATTGTTCAAAACATTAGAGCACTGGAGGACTCAGAAAATTATCTTGGTGTTCTCTGACAGCTGCAGTATCATGTAAATTATTACTGATGTGCCAGGATTACAAAGCATTAGGCAAAGTGAAAGACCCGCCCCCTTGAGATTCTCACAAAAAGGAAAGTGTGTTGAACTGTATTGCTTAGATCTGTTGATGACGTCTCCTTTTTGTACATAATAAATGAGATATTTTAGAGCAGGCACAAAGCTGTGACACACTCATGACCACGATGCTCTCACTGTCCCACTTTATAACAAGGATGAGAGCTGTGCCGTCTCTCCACCAGCTGTATGGGGTTTTGTGTGTTCTAATTTGCAGGGGCACCATTTTACCATTTGAAGACCTAATACTAGGTGAAGTGTGGTTGCAGATTACAATTCAGAATGCCTACAATACATATGGATTGATGGCCTTTTCTCCCTAACTGCCCCTTCCCTTTCATCCTTTCCCTCTTCTAGGAACCCCTCTTGTTAGAGTGATCCCTGGGAATGGTACTCACCGTTGAGAAGAGTTACCTGGGTTACATAACAAACCCTCAAGGACAGACAATGCCTCAAGAAAAGGCAGGACTGATCAGAGGCAAAGAAAGCAAACCTTGGCCCTAACTACGTCACTCATTTAGCTAGGGTGTTGATTATGTATCTTATGTTCTGTGTCTCAATTTCTGCATCTATGCAGTGACAACATGTTTTGTCTTTACTTTTTAATAGGGAAGATAAATGTGGTAGATGGAACACACCTGTTTATGATGGGGCATGATGATGGGGCAACAGTAAAAAGAAATGAATGGGGCAACAGTAAAAAGATGGGGCATGATGGGGCAACAGTAAAAAGAAATGAATAAACCCCCAAAGACATAAGAGTGTAGGAGACACCAGTAAGCAAGAGATACATTTGGAGGATGGAAAATGGATGGGAGGGTGATGCCTGAGTTATGTTTACTTCTTAGTACCACTAAGTGCAGAAGGGGGAAACCTGGGCAAACTAAGAAGATCTGTGTCTCAAACCTTAAAACCCTCAGGAATTGAAGCCATCAACAAGGGGTAAAGGAGATATGAGAGTGCTAAAAATAAAAGAATTGGTACAAAGTCTATGTGGGTTGCAGTTAGATCCCCAGATCTCTTCCCTACACACACCCCCCACATACACACCCAAGCAAATCCTCCCCTTCTACCCTGGCATAATACTGGGGTTTACTCTCTGGGGAGGTTGAGCCAGCAAGGTTCTGGACAATGGAACATGGAGACACCTGGGGAGAGAGTGGGTCACCATTCTAAAGTCACAGGAATGAAGTCAAAATATGTCTACTAACTAGCAGCACTGAAATCAGTTCACTGTGGAAAGTGGTCCAGCCAGGAAAAAGATCTCAAGTTATTCATATTTGGGAGTCCCTGGGAAAAAAATGGCTAAGTCCCTCTGAATCCCTGACAATGAATAAAGATGCAACAAACCATATGTAGATATGCAAGATGTCAAATCCCTGACAATGAATAAAGATGCAACAAACCATATGTAGATATGCAAGATGTCAACTTTTTTCTTCTCATGTACTCTTTGTCAGGGAGCTTGAAGAGAATGTGTTCCATCAAATCAGGATATAAACAAACATAGAGATAGATGATGGAGACAGAGATGAATGTGTGTGTGTGAGACAGAGAGAAAGAGAGCACAAGCAAAAATTAGAAAATCCAACACAGGAGAGAAGGAGAGAATGACCAGGAGAACAGTGACAAAGAGCTATAGGAAGGAGGTCTAAAACAGAATGAACAAGATAAGAAACATATCACACCTGTTGTGCTGGACAATATTAATGTGGTTTATCATTATTTAGGATACACAGAAAGCTAAGCAAACTAAAAAAAAAGTATACAGTAAAGAAAATGTCAACATAGTACCCAGTGTGGCTCAGCTGTGAAATATTAAGACTATAATAATGCATATGATTTAACTCAAATTGTAATGATTAAAGAACAGAAAGCGTGGGGGAGAAGGATGTATAAGAGTGCTAATTCCTAATTGTCTAAAACTGAAAATCAAGATACAGAAATATAAAAATATTATTTAGAAGTATGGAGGTAACTATCATTTAAAAAAACTGAAACTCTTAAAAGTAACCACCAGCAGCGTGTCTGACTGGGGACTGGGAGGGGATGGTGAGAAAGGGGATGGCTTTTTGATTGTTGTAAGCTTCTTAGTATTACTTGATTTTTTAAACTATGTGCCATATTACTTATATAAAAGTTTAAATTAAATTTAAAATATTAGGTTAATTAGCCCATATGAAGTACATATTTCAACATGGTTCTAAATGAAAAAGTATTTTTAATAAATATTAGAGATTCCAAAAGGCAGAATTTTATAAATATAAGTCTTTAAAATTATTATCACATTGTATAATGTTCCTGTAATTATGCCTGTAAAGAGGTTCCGTCAATCCTGGATTTTTATGCTTTTCATGTAAGGCATATTTTCTTTTGCTGTTTATTGAAAAGCTGAGTTCCTTGATCATGAACATGAACATTGAAGGTCCAGTCTGGCTCACACACATGCACAATGGTTTCCATGATTATTTGAAATCCTATGTAGTCATGCATCGCTAATTCAAACCTGGCCAGGCTGCCTGATTCTAATCTCATCCCAGGGTGAATTGAGGTTAGCTACTAGACGGAATGTTCAGTTCAGTTGACTGTGAGCCTGGTTCTGAGCTCCGTGTGAGCTGAGCGCTTCAGGAAGCCAGGTGATAAATCGAAGAAAGAAAGATCACATGAGGTTGATGTTTTAGCATAGGTCCTCTTCTGCAAGAATACTGAGCAGAGCTGTAAGTTAGGTACAAAGAGGATATATACGGCTTAGCAGGACTTCAAAGGACTAACTCATCTGGAAAAAACTCCCTATGCCAGTGAGGGCTGAATACAGGCTATACTCGTCTTTGGATAGGTGTCTGATGAAGATTGCATTCTTAGAATGCCTTTCCAACATTTAGCTAAGACCACTCATCCTTCACAACACCTTTGATTTAAGGAAAATAGACGAGTGCCCACCTGACAACTCTTGTGATCAGACATTAACGCCTCCTGCACCCACCCCAGAAAGATCCTATCTAGTCCACACCTAACTGATCCCCTGAAAAACCTCAATGTTAAAGTAGTCTTGGGTATCTGAGCATCCCAGCTCCAGATGAGTGACGATACTGCAAGGGTATCCCAGAATTCCAATGATGGTGAAAAACTTTAAATACCCTGAAAAAAAACCACTAGTATCTGAAGGAGACAAGAGGAAAAAGAATCTCTTTGGTTTTTTGATTAGCAAGAGGGACACCCAACTTTGTGTGCGAAAACCTACCCCAACTCCTAAATAGCCGCCTTTTTTGTTGTTGTTGTTGTTTTTGTTTGCGGTACGCGGGCCTCTCACTGTTGTGGCCTCTCCCGCTGCAGAGCACAGGCTCCGGACGCGCAGGCTCAGCGGCCATGGCTCACGGGCCCAGCCGCTCCGCGGCATGTGGGATCTTCCTGGACCGAGGCACGAACCCATGTTCCCTGCATCGGCAGGCGGACTCTCAACCACTGCGCCACCAGGGAAGCCCAATAGCCTTCTTTTGGTCAGTTTAAATCATATCATAAGAGGTAGCTGAATTTATGTTTAAAAAGTACATATACATTTTAGACTAAATAATGTTGAAAGATGTACACTATACATTCTTATAAAACAGCCTTAAATTTTTTTTAATTATACATTTTTATTGCAGATATTTTTTAAAAAACAGAAAAGTACGAAGTAAAAAATAGCCCAAATGCTATCACCCAGGAAAACCTATTTTGTTAATACCTTTCCAGACACCTCTATATGAACACACATGCAATTTTATACAAATGGGGCCATGCCCTTCATACTGTTGTCTAACTGGGAGACTTCTATACTCTTAACAGGTAGATAAACTTCCATCAGGCATGGTAGTACCCTGGCTTTTTTCTCCTTTTTATTTTTTTTAATTTTTTTTCTGGGGTGAGGGTACTTCCCTCAGCCTCCTGCACGTTTTATTTTTTTACGTTTTTTTATGGTAGGTCCTTGTTAGTTATCTATTTTAAATATAGCAGTGTGTACATGTCAATCCCAAACTCCCAATCTATCCCTCCCCCACACCCTTCCACGCTGGTAACCGTAAGTTCATTCTCTAAGTCTGTGAGTCTCTTTCTGTTTTATAAATAAGTTTATTTGTAGCATTTTTTTTAGTTTCCGCATATCAACAATATCATATGATATTTGTCTTTCTCTGTCTGCTTATTTCACTCAGTATGATAATCTCCAGGTCCATCCATGTTGCTGCAAATGGCATTATTTCATTCTTTTTAATGGCTGAGTAATATTCCATTGTATACATGTACCATATCTTGTCCATCGACAGATGAATGGATAAAGAAGATGTGTTCTCCTTTTTAAAAACCGTCCTTTTGCACGCTCAGGGTATCTGTTTTACACATTAGTACCATATCTCGAAACTGCGTTGTCCAATACAGTAGTCACTAGCCATGTGTGACTACTTAAATTTAAATTAATGAAAATTCAATGAAGTTTAGAATTCAGTTTCTGAGTTACACTAAGCACACTTCGAGGGCCCAGTAGCCACATATGGCTACACTATAGGACAAGACTGAACAGTTTCATCATTGCAGAACATCCTATTGGACAGTACTGTGTTGGAACCAGATGTTTCTCAGACACAGACCACTTAAGGGCTGAGGTTTTATTGAAACACCTGAATTTTCCAAGGGCTCTGACTTTTGACTCTTGTCAACATAATGCAGGGTTAAATCCCACTGCAGAAGCCAGAAGTCACAACTCAGCAACCAGCCATTTGCATAAAGAAGGCAAAGAGGAAGCCTTTCCCACCATTTCCAGTGATTTCTCAAAGATCCTGACTTCCAGATGTTCTCGTGACCAGAATAACGCTCTTCATAACACTCGGCTCCATTGATTGAGATATCATGGCTCTTGTTCACTCAGAATGAGTATGAGGGTTTGAGGGTAGGTGCTGCCTGGTAGATTGGGTCCCATCCTACTTCAGCGTGGGAAAATCACTCCAAATTTCAGAATATAAATAAAACAAGGACAATTAATGAGCAGCAGGGTCTGGGAACTGGATCCAAACCAACCATCCACCTGAAGTTCCTCTAGATCTTATGCTATAACGATGAGGAAAAGAATAGAAGGGAAAAAAAACATGTGTTCAGTATCATGTTCTCAGGCTGAGCAAATAACCTCTCCCCCTTCTTGGTCCCTCTAGGGAACATAATACACAGGCTTGTTCCAATAATTTGAGAAGATAAACTTTCAAATTTTCAAAATTTATGTTCAGCTTGAATAAGCACCTAAAGTTACATGCTCTCCAGTCTCACACAAACTCCCTTCTTAAATCTCTGGAGACTAAAAGTTTGGCAGTGAGAACAAACATTCTCACAGAAGGTTTCTTATCCTTCCTCCTTCCACTTAAATTTTAACTTCCTCCAAATGGCCTTTGGGATTTCATTTCAACACGTCTTCCCCCAGTCCTAATAGGAGTATGGAAATATGAGAAGAAAATATTAGCGATTTTCAATTTCTATAGGTTCCCAAAATGGCCCAGTTTGAGGTATGTAGGAAGACTTGGAGTCATTTCTCATGTGATATGAACTGTCTTATCTCTGCTTATGAGCCATTTGTGTTCAGTGATACCCATGTGACATGGAGGTCTTTCTCATCTCTGCATCCTAAGGAGCAGTCTTTGGAAGGGCTCTTGTCTTTCTTTACTTATTAATTTGTTCATTCCTTTGCTTAATAAACATTTATTGAGCAGTTGCTATGCACCAGGGAGAGAGCCGTGTCATTTTTACAAACATTAATAAGAAATGGCTCCTATCCTTAAGAAGCTCTAAGGAAAAAGAGAAGTAAGATGTGATGAATGCTAAGAGGGAATACTGCAAAGAGGAGAGGCACCCACTGAAAAATGGGGGAGGGGGAGAAGGTCTAAGAAAGCTTCCTCCAGGAGGGGATGCTTGAACTGAGTCTTAAAGGATAGCTAAGAATTAGCCAAACAGTGATGGTGGGAAGGACTGTCCCAGCACAGTGAAAAAGGAGAATGGCACGATGTTTGCAGAAGGGCAGATAACGTGGTGAGGTTGGTACAATAAACCAATAAGGCTGGAGGTCAGACAGGGTCAGATGATGAGAGACCCTGTATTTCATTCTGAAAGTGATATAAAGCCATTGCAGGCTTTTAAGCATGGCAATGACAAGAGAGACTCATAATTTCAGAGAGATTTATGTGGTGTGTTTGTAGGGGTTGGACTAAAAGGGGACACACATTAGAAGAGAGAGAGAGAGACACCATACTGATTGTGACTACAGTGCCTCAAACGAGAAATTAATGCTTAAATTAAGGGAGTATTGAAGGTCTAGAAAGTGCCCAGTGATATGATTTCAATGTTAGGAGGTAAAATTTTCAGGATCTGATAACCAGTTGGACAAATGGAAGGGAACTAGAATAGTTTCAAGGATAACTGAGTGATTATAAAATAAACTAGTCTTTTAAGAGTTGCTTTGAGGGAGGGGTGACTATTATCAGAACATCTACACTGGCATCTGAAATATGAAATATTGAAACATTCTTAAGGCAAGAAACAGAAGAAGAGCACATTTTGGATGTTCTATGCACATCACAACTGATTCTCATTATCCTTGAAAGCCTTGTCTCTCAGATTAGTGTTCTGTTTTCTAGACTTCAGTGACTCTCAAAACAAAGAAGTCTAAGACATCATTTGCTATGTGCAATATTTTTAATTTTGGCATCAACCTATATAAGACCCTTTCAGTCATTTAGTCAACAATGTTTACTGAAATTTATTCTGTGCTAAGAATTGTAAGTACAAGAGAAAATAGACCCTTTATTCAAATCGTTCTTTATCTCATTTTTATTTGCGTAGTTATTTGATTGTTTGCTAATATCTAGTTATTATCATCATACATTGGCACAGTGGTTCTCAAACTATAGCATGAATAAGCATCAGGTGGACAGTTTGTTAAACTAATTTCCTGGGCCTTAATCCCAGAGATTATGATTCAGGAGGTCAGTGTGTGTAGGGTCCATGAATGTGCATTCCTAGCAACTTTATAGTCGCTACCAATATTGCTGGTCTAAGGACCACACTCTGAGCTTTGAGTGAGAGTAACTCTGATCCGTGAAGCAATGTAAGGTTTTCTTCCTGTGGTCCTAAACAATTCCATATCCATAACATGGAATTGACGTCAATGGGAATTACATAGGCCACAAAGTTGTCACACTGAGGCCTTAAGTGTTCATGGCTATCCCCTCACCACCCAGCTCTCGCCTCCTGTTTATCAGCTGTATTCCCCCTTGGGCACTGCTGTCGCTATTGGTCTGTAAGTTGCTGCAGTTACGGCTCTTGATGAGCTCAAACAGTCCCAGCTGGAGAGACTTGAGAAATGGCAGCAAACGTTCCTCTGTCTGAACTTCTATCCTACCTGAGTTTAAAAGTCAAAGATCAGTAAACCTGGAGAAAGTGGCAAGGTTTGCCAAATATTGCCAGACACTGGAAGGGCTGCAGTGATCAGCTCAGGTCCAGTCATGCAGTTGGCCTGGACCACAAAAAAGATAAATGGGTAAGAACCTGTCTCACGGTATCATTGTGAACGTAATGGCTTGCCAAATGCCTCACTATGAATTTGTTTTCTTGTGAGTGGTTTCGAATTGTGGATCGCTTCTAGGCAGAGTTAAGCTCCTTCTGTTTACTCATGATATTCAGAAGCTTTTCTGGTCTTTGCCTTTCAGGTATATGTCTTTCAGTCTCTCATACAGGAAAATCAAGCAAGAAATTCTTGAGTAATTTGGGTATCAAGTGAAGAGAGAGCAATGGGAGTGGAAAGAAGGGACAAATTTAAAGAATATTATAAAGAAAATGGTAAAAGGCTTGGCTTCTTTGACATGGGGGCTATATGGGATGAGACAAGGTAGTTGAAACGGACTCTCAGGTTTCCAGCTCTTTTGACCAGGAGAAGGATGGCATCAGTTACATAAATGTAAAGATCGAGGAAGGATTGGTATAGGTACAATGCTGAGTTCTGTCTTGGACATCTTGGTGATAGTGGGGCAATGAAGTGGAAGTGTTTGGAAATCGTTGGAAATCTAGGACTAGAGTTTGGGTAAGAACAGTGGCTTGGAGGATCCTGCTGGGTCACCCCTACTTAGAAGTGAAAAACTGAAGCCCTGTCAATGAGGAGTTCACTGAGAGAGGGTCTGTGAAGAAACAGTGAGAGGATTGAGGACTGAACCCCAAACAGTCCTTCCAGAAGGTTCCAAATAGGTTCTTCTTGGATTTGATACCTTTGTGTATTTTCGGCTCGTGTTTTGGTTAAAATGTAAATAGTATTTCTGGAACACAGGCTAGGGTAGCCTATGGATAGATACCCCATACATCTGAGGGCGTGCACATGCCCACTTGCATTTGTGCCCACCTGTATAGAGAACAGGGCTTCATTTGCATGGTATAGAGGCTGACTTGGGGACATTTTCAGTCCTCTCAGAAAATTATAATAAAATAGTCTGAAATGGCATGCTAACGACTATTAAAATGTCTATAACTTCTCTCTTTCTTTCCATATCGTTCATGCCATGTGATATTGATGTGGGGATACTTTTCAGCCACATTTGAAAAGCCTCCCCTGAAGTTGCAAACCCATGGTTTGGAAGAGAGTGTTTAAATAACTCAAAATATACAGTGTAAACAAGCCGGCCTTTTAGTATGAAGTGTCCTGAATTAAAGAAACCAGATGCTTTGGTTGGCTTGGAACAGCTGGATTATGATTGGCTCTCCTTCACTAACCATTTTCTTTGGAGCCTCCTCATGTCCTTCTCCTCCTCCTTTCTCCCTTCTTGCCCTCCTCCTCTGTCTTTCTCTCCCTTCCTCAGCTCCCCTGCTCTATCTGGTTTTCAGACAGCCATAAACTCATCAGACGCAGGAGACATATCTCCCAAATATCAAACGGTTTCTGAAAATAGAGTTGGTGAATTTAAATTGTTTGCCTGTGCTCATAAAAACTTGCTTACTGGAAACCCGGTGTGAGAATCTGAATCACACCTCCAATCATAGTTCTTAATGTGAAGGACTTTTCTATGTACAATTTTGTTTGACTTAAAAATTAAACATTAAAATATTCCTCTTTCAATAGTACTAACTGGGACATTTTATAGAGTCTCTAGGAAGTCACTTCGATCCATAACATTTTAAAGTTATTTATTCATATAAAGTCATGAAGCCTCACAACCTTCTGAGAAAGAGAGTCAAACCCAAATATCCCAGTTCATTAAAAGTTAGATGAGGGCTTCCCTGGTGGCGCAGTGGTTGAGAGTCCGCCTGCCGATGCAGGGGACACGGGTTCGTGCCCCGGTCCGGGAAGATCCCACATGCCGCGGAGCGGCTGGGCCCGTGAGCCATGGCCGCTGAGCCTGCACGTCCGGAGCCTGTGCTCCGCAACGGGAGAGGCCACAACAGTGAGAGGCCCGCATACCGCCAAAAAAAAAAGTTAGATCAACCTCAATGAAGTTGAGTGGTCTTCCTGACACAGAAGCTTTTACTGGCCAAATCTATGCTATCTCAAATCAATTGATACCATGGGAAATTACTTAATATGGATTGAAATGCACTTACATATGAAATATCAAGAGAACTGTACCAGAAATGTACTTTCAGCTTGAACTCTAGAGATAAGATCTCCAAGAAGGGACGGAAAGAACAAGGAAGAGAAATTTCACAGCCTGAAAGATCAACACTATTGCCTCAATGATTAATTACCTCATAGTTGGGGGCAATTTCATGTTTCTGAGATTTAAGATAAACAACGGTAGTCTCTGTCAGAATGGTTAATTATGGCTTAGCTAATATAGGTGGTTGAGAAACATTTTGTAAGTATAAAGTGTTGTATAAGTATTAGGGGTAGAAAGCTAGTGCCAGACACTGCCTCAGAACTGTGAAATCTATCGTATTTCAACTGGTTTAGGGAGTCTTTTTGCAGGCCAGGGCATCTAAAATGTACAAGTATTTATGTTCTCCCTTTAGGGAGAATTTTTTGTTATGCTTTAGTAAATCAAAGCCTAGGAATAATACTGGTTCCATATAATCTGGGGGCAAGGAGACACTAATTTCATTTCATTTCAAGGAGTGGAAAAAACACTCCACAAGTTCTCCATGCCCTCCTTTTCTCTCCAAAACACCCATCACCACCTCCCTTTCTCTCCACCCTCCTTTACCTTCCGGGTCTCAGCTCCAGGCCGGCTGATGGCCGGTCTCTACGGCTTAGTTCTAGTACTTGCAGGAAAGCCAGGTGGAATGGGCAGGGCACATCCTGGAGATGATCGTTCCGGCATTTGTCCCACCCCAGTTAAGCCTGACAATAAATCTTTTCAAAAGTGCACTATTGTATTGAGACACGTTTCATAGGGTCTTAAAGCAGTAACCGAGGCACCAAAGATATAGGACCTTTTTGTTGGTGAGCCTTTTATGTCACAGTCTGACTTCGCTTCCCAACTCTGAAACAGGAAAAGAAAAATTCTACCACTCTTTCCTGCCACACCATTCACTTCTCAGAAGCAGGAGGAAAAAAAAAAAAAAAGGAATTTTTCTTTTCATAGAAACTACACATAGAGAATAAGTCAGGAAATTCTTTTTTGTGTCTTGACTTTGCATTCTTATGCCAAAAGTGCTGTCCTGGTACTAGTCTGTTTTGAAATTTATGGGGATTTGTGAAAAGCAAAGACAAAAACTTCTAAGCTGGTAGCCCAGTTGGTCTTGTTTTTGTGATGCATGGGGCGGCTGGGTGTTCAGATAAACAGCTCCCTGCCAGGCTGACTTTTGGCTGCTGGACTCAATTAACATCCCCAGGCAGATTTGGAAATCTTGACTTTCATCAGGAGGATGCTGGTTATGCAGGGGATGCAGGGCTAAAGGCAAAGAACTGAGGCAAAGTGGTGGAAAGAAAAGTCAATATTGAAAAGTAAAATGAATTTATGAAGCTCTCACCCTTTTCCCAGAACAGCTCCCCATGTAATACTGGGAAGTGAATGTTAGGTGTTGTATTTACTGCGTGTCTTTGCCCACTTTAATCCCTGGTTTCACTGTACTCTACCTCACTGGGCAGAGATGACAGAGTCTGACTGAGCTGCAGAGACCACACTGTGGACTCAACAGTATTTTAGAATTCATGTCACCTGCAGGTGATTATTAAACTCTGAGCTTTGTAAGATTTTTGGAGTATTATCCACAAAATGTTTACCCCAGATACCTTTATGGTGTTGCTTTATCGGCCAAGTTTTACAATCCCCTGCTAGGCTGTGATTGCTTTCTTTCTTACATAGGTATTTTTAATTATTGTCCAACAGACAGTTCTTTTGCAGCACTTCCCGATAGGCCCCATCAAGATGTGTTTGTGTCAGAAGAGACCTTTTCCAATTATTGTATTTCCTCTGTTTGGATTGTGTATCTGGGTAACTGGAGTTATAACTCCTGCACTTGGAGAATATTCTAGTACTCTGCACCACTCCGCATAGTCCGGACCTGTCTTGCATCTCCTCCTATGCTAGTACTCCTTTCCCTGTCTACATGCAACTTACACTTTCAGTATTCTAATTCATTTCTTAATGACTTTTAAATATCCCCATACACTTCTGCTTTTCTCCTTCACTCTTCTTTTATTCCACTTCGGCCTCAAGTTGAAACTTTTCCAAAAGGCACGTATCACAATATTCGTAAATATAGAAATCCAGTTTCTCTTTTCCCGACCACAGTAATTTACAGAAAGCTTGACACCGACCTGACTCTGAGCGTGCCTTTCACCCTAGGGTTATTTTTCATTGCACCCCCTTTGACTAAGGGTTGAAGATGCATGTATTTTGCTCAGAAGAAAAAGCGTAAAATGGAAAGTACTGTTATTAGAGACACTTAGCAACAGCCTGCGAACGTCAGCGGCTAAAGCTGTGTGCAACCAGCGCCAAGGTGGATGCGGCAGCTGCTGTAGGAGAATATTGAGAAGCCAGCTGTTATTCCCATTGGCAAGGGAATGCGCCAATCACCATCCAAGCTGCAGGAAGGCTGGGCCAAGTTCTGGGGGAAAGAGCGCCTTCCCATGCCAACTAGAAAGGGGCCCTATCGTTTCTATGTGTCAAAATTATAGCAGTTACTTAGGTCCTTTCCTTTCTTTAATCACGCATTCTCCCTTCACAGGTTGGAATGAGAAAGAGAGGATACTGAAGAGGAAACAATGTAAAATCTTTCATTTTACATTGTTATAACAAATAACTTTACGGTTTAAATATTGATTATAGCCTGGCTGGCATCTTTGGTTGATGAAGGGTGCAGATATAAACAAACACAGGCGAACTTCAAAGGGTGACTAATGCACCAGCCCATATGGGTCAATCCGTTTTCTCAAGCTCGCGAGCTGGGAACCAGAAATTTTGGCTAACAAAAAGCAGTACTTCAAAATTGCCCTAAGAAACTTCTTTTTTACCTCCAAGCAGAGAGGACAAAGTACATTTTCCTTTAAGTTTGTTTACCACAGAGTAGGAAGAGCAAGAGATATTTTCCCCAAATTTTATTCAGGCTTGGAATTTAAGTCAATTCTGTAAAAATGAGGCCTAGTTAACTTTCACTTTGGCTGTACGTAAGCAGTTCTTTGAGATCCGAAGCATTAACTTAGACAAACAATTAGAAAGTAGTAACCTCATGTCCCTCCTTTCCAATATGTCTAAGGCATGCAAAGCTTCCTAATTAAATAGCATAGTCTTCTCCAAAAGGGCGGTAAAAAAGAATGCTCATACATGCATATGTCCCTTTGAGAAACATATACATATATTTGTATATATACATATACATTTGAGAAATATATACATATGCGTATTCCTAGTTTGAGCGCAATTTGTTCTCATAGGCCTGTTTAGATTGTCATGCAGTGTGGATGTGCAGCAAGAGGAGTTATGTTCTACAACTGAAATTGGTAAATCTTTTGCTCTTAGAACTATCTCAGAAAATCAAATAAATAAATAAGTAAAACGATCATACTTTCCATGGTTTCAACAAGTCACTCCCGGTGGGAGGAAGTCTTTTCTCTAAATCACATAAGGAAGAGTAGACCATCAGTAGCATTCCTGTGGAGTAATCCATCCTATTGCCAGCATACCAGTATCCACACAACTTGAAGTTCAGTGTTATTCTGATTTCTTTTACCAGGATAGCTTCAAACCAAGCAAGTAGGCTGCTAAGGAACATTCCTGAAAATTGGACAGAATAGAGATGGGAGCAGACGGAGACAGGTGTAGTGAAAGCTTAGGACAGGAGATGAAGACCTGGGTTTTTAGCATGTTGTCACACGTACTGTACATGTACTATAGGTGTTATGACGTCTCATCGTGCTGGAGGGAGAAGAGACTGCTTCATGATACGGGAGTGAAGCGGGATGACCTTCTTTAGAGAGAGATTGCAGAGAACTTCTCTTTGTATTAGGAGAGGAAACAAGAGAAGCTGGTTCAAAATTTCACAAACACTGATTGAAGGTGTTCCGTCTCTGCCGGGTGGCCCTCACTCAGGGAGACCATAAGCTACGTGAGGCGAAAAGGCAGGGACACACTAAAAGTTTTCAAAGCACAATAATGCAAGACAACATGACTACAAATGTCATAAGACAAAATGGAATTAAAAGCCAAGTGAACAGGGGCTTCTCTGGTGGCGCAGTGGTTGAGAATCTGCCTGCTAATGCAGGGGACACGGGTTCGAGCCCTGGTCTGGGAGGATCCCACATGTCGCGGAGCAACTAGGCCCGTGAGCCACAACAACTGAGCCTGCGCTTCTGGAGCCTGTGCTCCGCAACAAGAGAGGCCGCGACAGTGAGAGGCCCGCGCACTGCGATGAAGAGTGGCCCCTGCTTGCCACAACTAGAGAAAGCCCTCGCACAGAAACTAAGACCCTACACAGCAAAAATTAATTAATAAACCCCTACCCCCAACATCTTCTTTAAAAAAAAAAAAACAGATGAAATTTCTTAAAAAAAAAAAAAGCCAGGTGAACAAAAGACCACATATTATATGATTCCATTTATATAAAATATCCAGAACAGGGAAATCTGTGGAGACAGAAGTAGATGAGTGGCTGCTCGAGGCCAAGGAGGGCAGGGATAGAGGACTACGGGGGTAATAACTGAAGGTTACGGGGTTTCTTTTTGAGGTGATGAAAATGTTGTAAAGTTGAACATCCCCCGTCATGATGGTTGCACATATCTGTGAATGTACTAAAAACTATTGAATTGTACACTTTCAATGGGTGAATTGTGTGGTATGTAAATTATATCTTAACAAAGCCATTATTTAAAAATCTAAGGTAATTTAAAAATTGGAGAAAGAAAAGCCAAGTAAATGAAAGGAGCCATAAGAACTCCAGGGGTGGAGTCTTCCCTGTCAGGACCCTGACCCCACAGCCTGCCCTCTTTTCTCACCTACCCACAGGGAACAAAACAGAGGAAGCTGTGAAATGCTCTTGCTTGCTTAGAAACAGTGAAATACTCTTCAGGGAACCCACTTAGGTGTAAGGCTCGATGGGGTCCCGATTCAGTCCTAGGAGAATTGTGAGCCTGTGGATTATCATCCAGCATCTTTTCCAGACAAAAGCGCTTTAGCTGACAACAACACAAGCTCTTGGATGGAGAGTAGACATTCAAGCTCTCTGAAGCCGTCTCATAAATAACAAAAAAGATTGGCACCAGGTAGGTCTTACCAGAGACTGCAGCATTTACAAAGTTCTTCTATTTGAATTTATTTCAAGCAGTCAATAAATAAATGGTTCCGTGCTATTAAAAATGGAGAAAAGAGAAGACTACAAACATGTGCTTCTACCTCCTGCAATTTGGTCCCTTTCCCCGGCTCCCTTCTCAGAGAAAGATGCAGTTGTTCACTTGATGACCCTGGTACCCAGCATATTTTCTTTGGGGCCATCTTTTGAATATTATTTTTGTATAAAGCCAAGTAAATGAATGGGGAAGTTGAAAAACAAAATCAGAATGTTATATTGACACCGTTGTAGATTTTCCGAATGCCGAAAAACAAGAAATGAATGGAAATGAGTTTGCCAAAGTGAACATTTTCTGCATCTTTATATAGGGCATACTCCCAAGTGGAAAAAAAATGCATTTGAATAAAATAAAATACCAAAATATTTATTGAACATTTTTAATTTATGACATATATTTGTCACATTTAGGCAGAACTCTCACCCTCGGGGACTTAACATTCTAAACATTTCCTTCTTTGTGTGTCTTTTTCTCTCTACCTTAGTTTCTATTTCTAGTGCTCAGAAGGCACTTTTAGCTATTTGGAGTTACGAATATTCTGCCCAGTCACAGGCATATAATCCCCCTGGAACTGTCCGTCTTTCTGAACTGTCTGTCTTAGTGATACACACAGTGATGGCTAGTGATTGTGTAGACCCTCTGAGATAGCTGCAAGACACCAAATGAGGTTTTTAAACTAATCCAAAGAGTGCTCCATCAGCGTTAACCTTGAAAACCCAGAAATGACTGTTCATTTTGTACCCTCAGGAATAATATCCTTCCATTGACAGGGGAGCATGGGGCCATTCACTTAGCTATGAGAAAGCCCGAACATGTGTGGAGCATTAAGGTTTAGAGAAAAAAGTGACACTGAAAATTCTAGAAAAGATCCAAAAGTAAATCCTCAATAAAGCTGGTAATAAGTCGTTGCTAAAGTTCTTTGTTTAGGAATTTGGAGAATTTGGGCTTCTCGTTGGAGGGATTATAGAGATATGAGATGGCTTCACAGATGCTGTATAATAAAGTTAGGCTTTGGATCGTTACCTGTATTTTTCTTCAGAACCTGAATTGTAACTTCCTTATACTATATAATATGAAATATACCTGTACCTTATTGCACTCTTAATCTTGTCAGTAAACATTTTCCATGGTAGTATTCTGTATTATTTTTGATGTAGTTTTTCTTTGAGTGTGAGTACAGATTATTGTTGACAAAGTCCTTCCTCAGCTCTGATTGCCCAAATCCAAGACAACATGTACCAGTTACCCTTCTAAATCTGAACCAGGCCACCTGTAGAGCACCCTAGTTTTTGCTCAGTGACTGAGCTCCTCGTTGGAAGGCCAAGAGTCTTCATCTCCCATTTCTCTACCACCCACCCCCTGCAAATTCTCTTTCACTAAGCAAGCCAGTCCTCCATCTATTTCTCCATTTGCTGCTCTGGCCCTTCTTTTTCCTGGTCTGTGAATTCATACCCCAAATTTTCACTACCTTTTTCTTTCAAGATGTTCTTTAAGTTGCTTTGTTCCACAAAACCTCTCCTAGCTCACCAGAGCAGTGACAATCCATTTCCCCAACTAAGGTGCCCAAATCCCACGAGACACAGCTCAGAACTGCCCAGAGATGACGCTTAATATAAATATTTGCTTCCTGTACTATTTGCTTTTGCCTCATGTCTCATCTCTATTTTGCTGGATGATTGTGCTTTGGGATGTGTCCTTTCACATACGTGCTCAGTTACAAAATGGGATACGCATCAGTAGTTCCTACCCATGTGTTCCCATTGGAGCCACTGGGGAAGCTTTGTAAAAATACCTATGCCCAAACTCACCCCAGACCAATTAAATCAGAAGATGTGATTGAAAACAACTGATCTTTGATGGTTGTGAAACAGAATAGAATGTTAGTCTAATTTCTTTTTCGCTCCCATCCCGGGATGCAGAGGGAAAATTCTGACCAGTTTGAAAGTATAATGGGAAAAATAATTTTAAGTATCCTGCTGAATCATATGACTAGAAAGTTAAAGGTAGGCAATAGCTTATCTTTTTCCAGGTCACTGCCATGTTAGTTCAGAGAAATAAAACATTTGCTTTCAATGACAGTCCACTCCTTCTGCTCCAATCTTCCATGACCTTCACCCCACCCTGCCCAATCCCTGCTGATGAATAGTTTTCTGAAGACTGATCCTATGATTCTGTGAAGTCTGTTGACCTCAAGAAGTATATATTCTAATAAATCAAACATATGATAAGCTATTCTGAGGGCTGTATCCAGGTAGCTTCATCTTAGTTGTACAGATCAGTGTTCCCCAACCAATGTGCTGTGAATGGGTTTCCAGTGTGCTGAGATGTTGATCACCCTCAGTCCCTGGGGTATCCAGGCAAGCCTGGGGCAGCCAAGTTCTAAAGGCTCTCAACTTGAGCAACCAGATACATTCAACCCAGTGGGAATCAAATGTTATTTTCTATGTATGATATGAAGTGAAAAAGCAGGGAAGTCCTGGAGAAATACAGATGGTAGAATCTTGAGCGTCTAAAGTGAGAAGCAATACAGATCAGCAGGTTTTACTCAGTGCAGAGGAATTACATGCTGTGCCAAAATCCATCCATCAGTTACAATCATACTAAGAGTAAAGCCATAAGCAGCAGCATATCAGATATGAAAAACTAAGCAATTAATACTAAAAGACTTGTCCCCCAATATCACTTGAGGGGAACATTATATTATATTGCTCACAAATTCCTAATATAATAATACATGAGTACAATAGATTAATAATTGGTAGTCAGTGAACATTGATTGAAAACAAATATTACTGTTTATTCATTTATCATCTCCAAAAGAATGAGTTCATATATTTGGATCTGTTTTTCAGTTCCAGTTCTCAAATTCAAACAGATTAAAATCACATAATTGGGTTTGGACATGAAGAACTGTTTCTCTGGGTTTAATTATCACAAGAGGAAAATGATGTAGTGAAAGGAATTCGGGACATTGTTAGACTTTAATTTCATAAAGGGAAATGTATATTGCCATCAAAATAGATTCTAAAAGGCTGTAAGACTTGATAAGGACAGAAAAATCTAAAATACAAACTTATTAGAATGTGTATTTATTCATTTAATTCAGGCATAATTTTCCCAGTGATAGCTAAGATGTATTCTCGGACTTCTGGGTTTGTAGGAAAGAAACGTAGAAATCACATTATATCGAGATCGCAAGGTATCTCAGTAAGCAAGAATAGAGAGGTTTACCTGAAGAAGTCAATGAAGGTGTATAAAAAGTTCTCTGATGAGTTCAAATATTTTTTAAACTATTAATAACATGCATAAAAGACAGAGGAAGATTCATGTAACCAAAGGCAAACACAAATGCGTGATGCAAACCAATGAGAAAGGATTTTTTAAAGGATTTCTTAAAATGCTTTTTAAAGAACAAGGATGGAAAAGAACCAGCTATGGCCCAGGAACCACCCCTTTTTTTTTTTCTTTCTTTTTGTCCAAAAGAATGAATTCAAAGTAGAAAAGGTATAGCTTTGTTTTAAACAGGGTCAGTGTAGAGGGTTGGAATGGAAGCCCAAGAAAGCAAAAAAACAAACAATAGACAAAAACAAGGGCCACTTTGCAAAAATTCAAGTTTCTGGGTCTAGTGAATTATAATCCCAACTATTCGCAGATATATCTGCTAAACTCCTGTCAATAATCCTGGTGGAATTATGGAGAGTTGGAAAGTGTCAGAAAACTAGAAAAAAGGCAAAAGTTGTCTGAATATTATTTGGTTAAAAAAAATCAAATGATCTCTGTTTATAAAGTACCTCTACTTCAGCTTAGTCGCCAAGGGTAATTATGATGGCTGTGTAAACAGGCAAGGGAGTAGAGTCCTGAGTGGGCAAATTAATGTACGTTCCAATCAACCCTATCGTAAGTAAAGTCCAGGCACAGAAGGGCAGGTTTCAGGGACCGTTTCTTTAGGAGCCAGTGTTTCTTGAGTTTTATATTTTATCTGCTTCTTAAATAGTTCCTATTCCAAGTCAGTATGCTGCAAGGTCTTTCTTCCAAGTATATATTCTGCTAGGACCAGTTTAATTAATTTTACAGATAATAAAATATTCTAAAATACACCTCTCCCTAAAATAGATGTATTTGTATCCTACGTACTTATAAATTTGATGGGAACTTGTATGAATGAAGTAGCCACATGATCATGCGACTTGACCAATTTTCTGCCTTCTCCATGATGCCAGAAGAATGTTGATTGGGCCTTAGCCCCCTTTCCTAGAGAGGGCCCTGCATATACACGCTTTAGTAGAGCGCCTACCCCTGCTACGTGATAAGACCAACTCTGGGGGTTGGGGAGCGGCACACAGTAACGGGCCTTGGTGGCTGACTGGACTTGTCATAACTAGGACACAAGACAGCACCTGGGTTAGAGGAAAAGACACCACATTTGTTTGGGAATCTACTAAATGTATAAACTCCCCAACAGTCTATTCCCAATGAGGCAGGAGATAGATGGGCTGAGCAGCTGGAGTTTGTCCCCTGTGGACAGATATTCCAAAATAGCAGGAGGGAGAGAAGAGCTGAGCCCTGCCCAGGTAAAAGATAGAGACCACATATTTCTCATTCTCAAGCTCAAGGAGACCTTCCCGACTATACACGCGCAGAAAGGCTCCGTGGAGGTCAAAAAGGGAGTGATGTCAACCTACCCAAAGCCCTCTTCACTAAAATCCATCTTGGCTAAGAGATGCGCACACCAACATGGGAGGACCCTGAGATAAACCAAATACGGACTCAGAACCAGGCAAAGAAAGTTGACTGGCCAAAGGAAACCGGAAGAAATGCCCCATATAAGTGATTCAAACTACCACAAGTGACTCCTTCTCTGAGTCCGCCCGTGTGTCTGTCCACACATACCCTTTTTTTCCTCCTAATAAACACTTTACTTGATTCACTTCTTTCCGTCTCTTTGTGGAAATTTATTTCTACAAAGCTGATAGGCCAGGGCCTTGTCACTGGCCACTGGCCATCATAGTCTAGTGGCTAAGATTCAGCGCTTTCACTGCTACGGCCTGACTTCAATGTCTGGCCTCTGGCCGGGAACTGAAATCCTGCTTCAAGCCACTGCAGACAGAGGCCACCCGAGATCAGCAACAGAGCTGCCAGGGCCATCCTTTAAAAACATTAGTCAGATCATGTCACTCTCTATTCAAAACCTTCTTGTGTCTCCGTTTCTCTCTGAGTCTCTAAACTATTGATATTTCTGACTCCCCTCCTTGCCCACCCCTCCCCACTTGTCATCTCTCTGCCCTTATCTCCTCCCCACACTCTCTCTGCTCCAGCATGCTGGCCTCCTTGCTATTTCTAGAACATATCAGGCTTGTGCTTGCTCTTCCCTGAGCCTGAAATTCTCCTCCCAGATGGCCCCATGGCTCCTCTCACACTTCATTCAGGTCTTTGCTCCAAGGCACCTCCGAGCAGCCCTCCCACACCCTCCTCTATTTAAACCTCAGTCCCACCTCCCACCCAGCCCACCCAGAACTCCCTCACGCCTTCCCTGCTTTATTCACCCCAGAGCACTTACATCAGGTCCCATCAGCAATGTATTTGTTAATTTTGTCTATTATCTGTCTTGCCTCCACTGGAACCTGAGCAGGCATGTTCTGTCTATTCTCTTCACTGCCATATTCTCAGAGTCTAGAACAGGGCCTGGCACATAGTAGGCACTCAAAACAATTTGAGGAATAAATGAATAAATATCCAGTTGGTCTGTACCCCAAAAAAGCAATTAGAACCAGATGTGTAGACTTAGTCATACAGGACAAGAATGCAAAGAGTGATGGTACCAGAGAAGGGCACTAGGGGACCTTTAAGCTCCTTCCAGTGCTGAGATTTTGACCTAAGTATTACACACACACACACACACACACACACACACACGCACACACACACACGCGCGCACACACGCACACACACACACACACACACACACACGCTCCATGTAGAACAGTATATACCCAATTATTTTCCTCAAAATAGTCATCTTAGAAGATACTTGAAAAACGTGTTTTGTGGACAAAGGTGTTTGGGAAATTCTGTATGATCTCACCTTCACAATGAAGCTCAATAATTGGAAGAATCCAAAAAATCTCACACGTATTAGTCAGGGTTCTTCAGAGAAACAAAACCCTGACTAATAACAGATTTTGGTAACAAGAGTGGTTCGAGAGGAACAATCTTAAGGATGGGTTTTCTCAATTGGTCTGGGCTGTCTGGGATTGGCTGTCTAATACGATTAGATTTAAGGATGCTAATTATTCCCATTAGTAAAGGGAACACTGATGAGTTCATAGTGTGATGTGGCAATAGAGATATGCAAAATATCAACAATAGATTTTCCTAACCAAACATGTATAAGAGGCAAGTTTCTGGGTACGCATGTATGTAATCCCTTCAAATTTTTTGTCAAACTAACAAGAATAATGAGATTGGCTGGTTACTCCTAACGTTACTGGACAAAGTGGGAAAAGAAAAGAATGACTTCAGGGATTCAAATTTCCAGCTCAAGTGCTGTATAAATGACCCTGAAAGCTTCTATGTCTGCCTTGAAAGAGACTCATTTCCTGTAGCTGCAAAGCTGAGATTCCTGAAAGCCAAGCCCAGAATCTCATCCGGCTAATGGCTGAATTACAAAACAAACTGAATTTCCAACATTGGAGGGTGTTTACTATTAAAGTGAGGGCCTTGAGTGGGAAGGAATGGGACCCTGAAAATTGGAATGGAGACACATGAGAAGGCCCTGATGAAGCTGGGGACATTGAACCCCCAAATTCCGACGAGTCTTCTTTGACAGTAGAAGCAGCCTCTCTACCTAACAAAATACCATAGACTGAGTGTCTTAAATATCCGAACTTTGTCTTCTCACAGTTCTAGAGGTTAGTCCAAGATCAAGGTGTCAACATGTCTGGTTTCTTCTGAAGCCTCTGTCCTTGGCTTTCGGATGGCCACCTTCTCACTATGTCCCCACATGGCCTTTTCTCTGGGCTCACACAAAACTGGTGTCTCCTTGTGTGTCTAATGTCCTCTTTTTATAAAAACACAAGTCAGATTGGATTAGGACCCATCATAATGGCCTCATTTTAACGTAATCACCTCTTTAAAGGCCAGATCGCAAAATATAGTCACATTCTGAGGTACTAAGGGGGTTACACGTTCAATATATGAATGGAGGGCACAATTTAGCCCATAATATTGCCACTTTTAAAAGTTTAATTTTATTAAACCTCTACATTTCACAAGCACATTTGACTATAGCACCCTTAATTCACATTTTTTTTTAGATGTTGGGGGTAGGAGTTTATTAATTAATTAATTTATTTTTGCTGTGTTGGCTCAGTAGTTGTGGCTCACGGGCCTAGTTGCTCCACGGCATGTGGGAATCCTCCCAAACCAGGGCTCGAACCCGTGTCCCCTGCATTAGCAGGCAGATTCTCAACCGCTGCGCCACCAGGGAAGCCCCAACTCACATTTAATTATATATCAAACAGTAATGTTACTCTGTTTGAATCTATTTTAACAATGACCTAGATTTATATAGCAATATCAATATTATTTATACAATATATAAAATATAATTCAATATAGAATTTATATAATGTGTAGTATATTATGTATGTTTAACTTTTATATAGCAATATCAATAAGAATATTCTTAATAATAAACTTTATGACAAGACGATTGACAAAGCACTTTTATCCACATGAGTTGATTCCTACCTTCTATGAGGTATACAGAGCAGATATTATTATCCCTATTTAACAAAACAGAAGATTGAATGAAACCCAGAACGGTTAATAGTTACCAAGTTCATAGAGGTAGTAAATAGCTTCTCATATTATTGGTTTCTTCTTTGTGATAGTTTTTCAATACTACATAATACCCACCCTCCCTTAACAATATACCATGGCTCTCACTTCAGATCAAGACATATTTGAACAGACATATTGTACCATATTAGTTGAAAACACAGGCTGTGGAGCCAGTCATCCTGGTTGCAAATCTGCCTTCACACTCACTGACTACATCATCTTGGAAAAGTAATTTAACACCTCTGTCTCCCAGGTACGACATAGACAACAGTACTTATTTAAGGGGGCTATTGAGAGGATGAAATGAGTTAATTCATGAAAAGTACTTCAAACATTACCTAGCACATACTATATGCTCAATAAATGTTAGCGATTACTATAGAAATATAAGTGACAGGTTTTAATAGCAAAATAACATCCTATAACATGGATGTAACATAATAGATTCGACCATTTCCCAACTCAGTCCAGTTTTTGCCATCTGTTTCCCTTCTGAAAAACAAAAAATGAACAACACTTGGAGTTTAAAAGAATCTCCAGTGCCATGTTGGCACGGATGCCTGGAATGAAGAACTCCCAAACACCTCCTAACCCTGAGCAGGCTCCAGCAGTGAGTGTGGTGGCCTGATGGTCCTTCTGAGGTCAGCAGACTTCATGTGGAAGTCTCCTAAGAACAGGCTATCTCGTGGGACTTTGAGTATTTCCTGCCCGTGATCAGCAACATCTTTTCTTGCAGTATTTTGGCAGGTCTGTCCTTGTTCCCGGCCAGAATCAGGAAGTTCAGAAGCACATGAAAACAAACAATACATTGAAACACTTCTCTCAAATTATTCAAAGTTCAAGAAAACAAGAAATTATTCAACAATATTAGGACTTGGTATTTTATCTTATTAATTATATTTCTTCTCGTTAATGTGCCCATCCTTTTCTTCCCAACAAGTACTCTCCTTGACACTGATTTCCAGGAGACTATTTATTTTTTCTTGAAGTATATTTAGGTATAGGAAGTGATTAGATGGGGTATCACTATATTTTGCAAAAATCTGCAGGCATTTTCATGACCAGGGCTGTTTTATCCTCTGTGCAATTTTCAAATTATATTTTGTTATTAATATCAATCTTATGGATTACCAATGTTCTTAAGATCAGCATGATTTTTTCCTTAAAATCTCTTCCCTTCATTTCAATCATCATAGCTGGATCGACTGCAAGCCAACACTGTAAAATTTCAAAATTTTACATATCTTCTAAGATCATCTAAATATTGGCTCCTTAATAAAACCTTCCCAATTTCCCAACTCCATGTGATGCCCAAAGGACTCTGCTTCTATTTCACACTACTGTCACTCAGCTAAACACAATGGACTTTTTTCAATCCTCCTTTCACTTACGCTTTCAGCAAGATCTATCTGAAAGCCATTCCCTCCCTCTTGAATTACTCTCTTCCATGACAAAATGAGCTTCTGGATTTCTTCCTATCTTTATGGCTGCCTCTTCTCCTTTACAGACTCCTCCTCCAGCAAGATATTAAATGTTAGAGTTGCTTAACCCTGGATGCCAGGCCCTATTCACCTATCACTTCATTTCCTAGGCAAATTTATACATGCCTGTAGTTTTATTTGATTTATAAATTTATATATTCATCCCAGACATTCCCTATGGGTCCAGACCCATATGTCCAACCGCCTACTTGACATTTTTGCTTTGAAATAACAGTAACACTTAAACTCAGTGTAGCCAAAGTTGATCACATGAACTTCTCTCATATCTGGTCCTTTTAAAATTCCCTTTTTCTGTGGTTAGCATAATCAATCATCCAGTTACGAAAAGCCAGAAATCTAGGAATTATCCTTGATATTTCCCTCTCCCTCAGACCTCCCAGGCAATTCCACATGTCATTTCTACCTACTAAATATGTCTAAAGTCTATTCACTTCTCTGCCAGGACCACTACCATACTCCAAGCCACCACTTCTTCTCACCTGGACTACTATCAATACAATGATCCCCTAACTAGTCCTTCTTGCCCCTTCCAATCCTTCTCTATTGTGCACCCAAAGTTGTTTTTTTCAACATGCGAATCCAGTTATATCATCTCCCCCTTAACACCATCGCATGGCTTCCTAGTTCTTTTGGAATAAGGTCAAACTCCTCAGCCTGTCCTGCAAAGCCCTGACACCTCTCCAGCCTCATTGTGCATCATGCCCCACCACATCTGCTTTGTTCTTTCCCATGATACACACTAGGTCTTGTTACAGGAGCTCAGACACACCATCCTCCTGCAATAAAGCCTTTGGACATGCACACCTGTCTGCCTGGATTGCCGCACTCGGGGTAATCATGTAATGTGTGATCCAATCAGAATACTTCCAAGTGTGAAAGGGGCACTATTACTGATTACACCAGGAGAGACAATAGGCCTAAATCAAGACTTTCCAGGGCAAATCGGGACATATGTTCACCTTAAATTAACTCCTGTTTATTCCCAAGATCTCAGATCAAATGTCACCTTCTCGGGGAGGCTCACAACCACCTCCCTAGCAAAGTGAAGTTCATTGTAACTTTCTTAACATCAATAGACCTCTCTTTTGTTCCAGTACCCAAAGTTGCAACTTTACATCTATGCATATAATTCTTCTATGCTGTCCCCTCCAAGAGAATGTAAACTCCATGAGGCAAAGACTGTTCCCAAGATTCTTCACCATTGTATTGCCTGCCAAAAATATCATGTCTCATAAATATCATTTATATTAAATATCATTTATCAAATGAAGGACATGAAATGACTCCTCTGTGAGAATTTCCTTTTTCTGTGATGGCTACAACCAACCATCCAGTTATGCAAGACAAAAATCTACAAATTATCTCTGATGCCTCCCTTTCCCTCAGCCGCAGGATTCGGTCCCTCCCTGTGTCCGTTTTCTTTGTAGCCTCTTCTCTCTCTCCTCTTCGTTCTGTGCTTCTTCCTCCCCCACCTCTTCTGCTGTATGTATATTTTTTTTCCAGAAAGCTAACATACTCACGAAATCCAAAGGACGTCTCTTCCTAGGGACAAGTGGTTTCAGAAAGAGTGTTCTAATTTAAATTATTCACCTGTACCCACAGAAATTTGCTTACTGAAGACCTGGTATGACAGTCTAAATCACACCTTCAATCATTGTTCTAAAATGTGAAGTCCTTTTAAATGTAAAATTATATTAAATTGTTTAATTGAACGTTAAATGATTCTCTTTCAGTTCTACTAACTGCAACAGTTTTGTAGATGACTAGGAAGTTATTTTAGACCCAGAAATGTCCAAGTTATTTATCCATATAAAATCATAAAACCTCACAGCACTTCTGAGACAGGGATCCAAACCCAAATATCCCAGTATCACTAAAAGTTAGATTCCTTCTGGCTTTATACCATATTTACTCATTTCTATGAATCTCTTCTAGATTATTAATGATCTTAGTGCCAGGATGACATCTTCTGTTCATTTGTGTTTCCCTTTCCCCACCTACTTTCCAACACTTTGTATAATGTTTTGCATGACAATTTATCAAAAGGAACTGAATTAGTCTAGGGTCTCCTCAGAGCCTGCTCTAGAATTGGCCCCTTTGCTGACACACTTACCCAAAAGTTCTACTTCCCTACAAGATACCTAGCTCTCCGGTGGAGTCTAGACTCCCTGTAGTCTAACCTGCATCACCTGAGACTCGTGGCTTCTAGTGTCATGATCTGTGGCACCCCCTGTGGTCCTGGGCTTATAGTACAGACATGAAGCATCTAGATCTCCTCAGGACATAGCTTTGGTACTGACTTTCATTAACCCTGACCTGCCCAGCAGAGGGAGGAAAAACACAGCCTTGGAAGGTCAAGAAAGCCATGAAAAACATCATGGGTGATCTGACTGGTCACTGTTGTAAAGAATGGGGACATTGGCTCTGCACAGCAGTGGTTTAGAGAGCAATGGCTCCCGAGGCCACCTGCCTTCTGATCCCAATTCAGTGACCTACAGACTCTGTGTTCCTCAGCACAACATGGACGTTAGACATACCTACCTCAGGTGGACGGTTATGAGGACTAAACCAGCTCATCCACGGACAGTCCCTAAAACAGTTCCTGACTTTGAAATTCTCCTAAATAATACCTACTGTGGTGGGGGAGGGCACAGGAATCTCAGAACAGCAACAAAATAATAATAATAGCTACTGTTTTTTTGTAGGTTTTTTTTGAGTGCCTATGACGTGCCAGGCATTGTGTGTGTGTATTATACATTTACTGAAAAAGAGCAAGCTTTGCTTCGGTGAGATTCTGGAGGTAAAAAGCGTTATCCCAGAAATAAGTGAGCAGTGCGCCAGCTTACACTGGTGTTTTCATTACTTAAGGCAGATCCAGATCACGTCTTCCCTCAACTGACTCCTCAGATTACTCCCCTTATTCTCAATCTTTGCAAGAAGACATGTGCTTGGTGTCCTTTTAAGTTCTTTTACAGCTTCTTGGAATTCTCTTTAGGCATTCCTGCTGCTTCTTGTTCAATATCTTTCTTTATTAGTCTTCTGTGTTCCTAGTGATTGTACCTTTTTTTCTCATTTCCCCCTGTAAAACCATCAAGCTAAAGAATGTCTAGTCTGAGTTAAAACATACCATACCCGCCTTAAAGAATAAAAGCACTGCTATTTATATATTTACTTTTGCAGCATTTAAGTCCCAAAATGTGCATTTGTCACGAAGTATTTAATAATTCTAAAGCTGCAAGGTAATAAAGTATAGGCAATAGAACATTAACTCTAACTTGGTGACATTTCCCTTTCTCTGATTTTGACAGAAAGTGCAAGGTTTTTTCAAAGAGAAGAAGAAAAAGGACTTTTTGCACATGCAAGGAAAACTTTATATTGTTCCTTTTGCCAAAAGCATGGTTTCTGGACAAATAACTCCTGGTTCCTCTCTTTCCAACACACAAAGCTCTCTCAGCGACAGCCCAGAAAGACACAATTAGTGCAACAGACCACTGGAGAGGTTCTTAGTAACGAGACAGGCCCAGCCCCACTCAGGAAAGTAAAGCAGAAGCTTGAACCTCTGGGTGGGAAACTGGGGTGTCATCAGCCATCTTGGATCTCAACGTGGGCTCACAGTACTCAGAACAGCCCTCTCTGCCTGACTCATCTACACTGGCTGCCTGACCTATCCCATAAATCTGTGGAGTGATTAAATTGCACAAACTTTCTCCTTTTTATTTGCCTAGATAAACCTCTTAGGAGAAATAATTCACTTTGCTAATTGAGAGTAGTCATCTGAAATATTCACAGCCGCCAGCTCTGGGGCAGTGCAGCCTGTTGAAAGTTCCAGTGTGAGATTTGGGGATCTGACTTCTCTCTGCCTTCATTTTGCAAGTTTGTGGCAGTGACATGAATTAGAAATGTCTGAGGAGGCTCAAAGGAATACCTTTCACGGGAGCGTCTTCTCTCCTGCCAGAATGGTGGCTCAATAGCACCTTTCTGACTCTACGACCATCTTCCTCGTTCATTGTGGTGCCCCATGAATGTCTATCCCGTGGTCCCTGCAGCTGTTCTCGTTATCTTCTTCCTTCGTCTCAGAGGCCATCAGAGCACAGTAGCTACTGCTCTGTTCCTTTCTCGCTTCTTTTCCCCACCCTGAAATGACCTTGACACCATGACTGGGGCCAAAGTCTGGTTCTCGTCATGTGGCCCGTGTTTCAGCCACTGTAAGTTGTCATCGCTGTCAGCGTCTCCACCCTCTTTGCCAGTTACATAAGAGGCCACATAACGTCTGCTCCCTCCCAAGCTTTTATTAAGCAGAGACGGCCTGAGAGGCCAAGTGGGCAAGAGGTCCATCCTGGAACCTCGTCCCCCGGGAGGGTGAGTGGCTGTCTCAGCTCTCTGCCTGTGTTGGCAGCTTTAAATACCCGAGGACGACATGTTATGTTTTCGGCCTGAAGGGGCAAAAGAGAAGCAGCCCTTTCAAAATAAGAATTCCCCCGCTGTTTGTTTCCTTTTGGCACACAATAAGAACAGAGCGAGGACACGATTCTGAGCTGTCAACGCTTCCTCCCTGCTTCCACTGCACCTTCCGTTTGCCAGAAAAAAATTTGCTTCAGTTAAACAAGGGTCTAATGAATAGTCAAAGTAATTGTTTAGCTTGGATATAAGGCCTTAGGTAAACAGATGATTGCTTGAGACCGTGGGCCAGTAAAAGCAGTGCAGTAGGACGCCACTCGTTCTGTTCTTCGGACCAGTGGCCTCTGCTCCTCCAGGGACCATGGTTACTGAACGATTTCTCTCTTCCCACGAGCATACTGAAGCAATTTAATATCAGAAGGGGCTCATGAAAGCAGGGAGAAGGAGCAAGAACTTTCTACATGAGAAATATATACTGAAAACATTCGTTTTACCCCATTGAAGCTTTGATTCAATAGAACACTGAAGCTACGGAATCTTTGGTTTGTTTGTATTTAACTTTTCATGTTGAAGAATTTCTAAAATGCATTGTTAGCCCACTTACAGTTGTCCTGCCTCCTGCCTCATTAGTATTTTTAATATGATTTCATCCTTCTTCAAAGCAATTAGCTGCCACACCTAAAGGCCATCGTTAGGTTCATGAGTATCTGCTTCCAAGACTGTAATAATAGTTACAGAAAGAATAAACACTGCAACGGAACCTTTCGGGTTTTGTAGTTTGTTGTTGTTGCTGTTGATTTGTTTTGTTTGTTTGTTTAGGTATCTTTTCTATCAACATGCTTCACTGTTACTTGTCTCTTTTTCTCAGAAGTGGGCTGGCATCATAAAAAAATTATCTTAATTAAGAGCTTCGGTAAATTAGTTGCCAGGTCGTTTGAGTTCTGCTGAATAATACTTTTAATAATCGCTTTCCATTTCTTACTTGAAAATAATAAATGCCTTGTTGATCCAGAGCAGGATTTGGTCGTCTTATTCATGCAGCCCATTTCCACTGAACTGCTATTTGAATAAACAGCATCTATCTGATTGAATCTCAAATTCATCAAGGGGGTAGATTCCCCTGGTATTTAGTTTCCTGGAATCATGATGAATATATATTTGGTTTATGGGCAACTAGCAATCAGAGCATACATTATGCAATAAAAAGTTAATGCTTAACTGTTTATACAGTTTTTTTATCCTGATGCTATAGGAGCAGGGTTGGTTAAGAACATGGGTTTTGGAGCCAGTTCTGAGTTTGAGCACGAGCTCCCCACTCACTAGCTCTGAGCACAGACAAAATATCAAATTTCCATTAGCTTCAGTTTCCTCATCTGTGAACGGTATAATAATAATACCTCCTTCGTTGGGTTGTTGGGTAGATGATATGAGATAACGCATGTGAAATGCTCAGCACAGCATAAGTATTCAATAATGTTAATCGTCATGTTTTTTCAGGCACCTGATAATTTCCTCACAACAATCCTGTGGGGAGATGGGGGGGAATGCTATATAATGCAAATTTAAATATTAGAAAACCGGACCTCGAAGTAGTTATTGATTTGCCCAAGGTCACCAAGGTGGCAAAATTCTGATCCTCTCAGTAACAAGCGTTTCCTGACTCTCAGCGTATCACCACCACCCCCCCTTTACCCGTTCCGCCACCTGGTGCCGTCTCCTCCCGATTTCTCTAAATCTGAAGTCTAAATCTAAAGTCATGAGGACGGGCCACCTCTGCCTTAGACCCTCAGATGGACAGATGGAATAAACTCTGGAAGAGGCTTTAAAACCCACATTGATATTAGACAGAAGTTTTCTGGGAAAATAGTATCTTCAGAACTACAAAGTCAGGATGAACTCTTTGGTAACACTGAGAAGCAAATACTAGTGAGGAAGTGAGTTCCAATTAGTGAGCTTGAAACCCATAGGAGAAGCCCAAAGGGATGACACAACAGGTGAACAAATCCACAAGCCGAGCCAGCTTTAGACCAAATGAAGACAGTCTCATCTCTGCATAGGTTTTCTTTTATTATTATTTATTGATTTATATGGTTGAGCCAGGTCTTAGTTGCAGCAGGCTGGCTCTTTAGCTGTGGCTTGCTGGCTCCCTAGTTGTGGCATGCAAACTCTTAGTTGTGGCATGCATGTGGGATCTATTTTCCTGACCAGAGATCGAACCCGGGCCCCCTGCATTGGGAGTGCGGAGTCTTAACCGCTACACCACCAGGGAAGTCCCAGTCTGCCTAGGTTTTCAAGCGTGTGTCTATCTTACTGTCACTCATAAAATATAAATTCATTCAAAGGCAGTGCTGCATTTGTTGTATCATTTTTAACATGCTGTATTTTCTTGATAAATACTAAAAGCACAGCTTCTATCATGTGGAGGTCTATGACTTTTTTTTAACTTTAAAAACCAGGTGCGCACACTTCATAGACAAAAAATCAATGGTATTGAGAGGAGAGATCTTTGCCTATGAAGTTCAACAAGCTAGATTTAAGGACTGGCCCTGCTAATTATAAGCTTAAAGCACCATAAACTCAGGCAGTCAATTAAAGTCAATAGACAAATGGATAAAGAAGATACGGTATAGATACACAATGGAATATTACTCAGTCATAAAAAAGAATGAAATTCTGCCACTGCAGCAACGTGGGTGGGCCTAGAGAATACTATGCTTAGTGAAATTAGTCAGACAGCAAAAGACAAAAACTGTATGATATTACTTATATGTGGAATCTAAAAATTAATACAAGTGAATGTATATAGCAAAACAGAAAGAGACAGATACAGAAGACAAATCAGTGGTTACCAGAGGGGAGAAAGAAGAGGGGAGGGGAAAGATAGGGTTATCAGATTAAGAGATGCAAACTACTATGTATAAAATAGATAAGCAACAAGGATATACTGTATAGCACTAGGAATTGCTGTCATGATCTTGTAATAACATTTAAAAGAATATAATCTTTAAAAACACTGAATCACTATGCTATACACCTGAAACTAATATAATATTGTAAATCAACAACACTTCAATAAAAAATAATAGAAGTTTAAATATACGTAAAGTCAGTCTACTGAGTGCCTTTAAGGGGTCTCAGTCCTGAGCTGGGGCCAGCAGGGTGAATAGCAATCGTTCACCCTCTTTTCTGAGCCTCTATTTTCTCACCTATAAAGTAAGGGTAATAATATGACTCTCCTCACAAGGCTATTGTGAAGATCCAGTGAGAAAAACAAGAAAATAAATATACAGTGATGTTTGTGAAAGTGCTTTGTAAACTCTTTAGAGAGTTATAAACATAAGGTGTTGCAGACAACTCGAGGAGAGGAAAACTCCTCAGCTTTTTCTGGTGGCTTTCCTATGACTATTGACCATCCAGCCCCACGAATTTATCAAATACTAGCATTCTCTTCTTTAATGTCAGATTATATTCATATTTTTAAATGTACTTTTCCATCTCTTCTCTCCTCCTCCCGCTTTACTGTGTTCCATAAATTGTAATGTTCTTTAATATCAATATGGCACTACAGTAGCAGATTATACAAAACATTAAATAAAGCATCAGTATAAAATTCAAAGCAAAGAATAGCCCAAGGGCTCACAGCTTACAGTTTACAAGCCCATGTGTACACAAGGCCCATCTGTGAGGGATATTTTAAACACTGTCAGTTGCATGGGCTATAGCTGATGGAGATCTCGTCCAGGCTCTGGTTAACTCCAGGAGTTAATGAGAGAAGACTGTTCCTGCTCTGTACTCGTAGGCTGAGGCCCTAGTGCCACCTCTTGTCTTGGAAAGAGTGGTTTATGGAAATGGAAGCATCACTCTTGGAACTGAAACCTTCCCCAATTCAAGTCTTCCGGAAATACATTAGGTCTACTATATTTTTACCTCTCCTCTGATTCCGTATTATATGTACTAATTGGTGAATTTGGTCATTATATCTATTCTTGTTAATAGAAGACATTCACTTAGAGTTTGCTAAGTACCAGACAACACACAAAGCACTACAGAGAAATGCAAAACACATAATATGCGTGATCCCTGCCTTGCAGGATTGTAGAAGGAAAACCAGCATTTATTTCCAGGCAGCGAGTGTTATTTCAGATTCTCCAACCAATGACACCTTCAAGTGAAGTAACTGAGGCTCAGAGAAATACATTTTCTAAGCTCACACAGCTAGCAAGTGTCTGAGCCAGGTTTATCCAAGGTCTACCTTGTTCTGAAGTCCACGTGAAACCTTTCCACTCACCTTCACTACTTTCCTTGATCGGGGAAAGTGAACACAGACATTAAAGGAAACCTACAAATGAATAAGGACTAGAAATTCTACAGACTCATAAGTGCAAGGGAGACTGAGGGTCTAAAGTACCCGGAGCTAGACTGGCCCTGATCTGAGCAGATTCTCAAGCAGGTCAATGAATGATACAACCTGAGAAACAAGTAAGGTGGATGCCAGCCAGAAAAAAAACAAAAACAAAAACTGCGCTGGAACCAAGAAAAATAGCACTGTGGGCAATTAAAACTTCTAATTAGAATAAAAGCTATAATCCCAGCACACTGTTTTGTCCTCCAGATTAAGATGCTTCATCTTTATGGCACTAGGAAGAATAAAAAGGACTATGGAAACTTTGTAAGTTACCAAAATGTTCACAGACCTATCTTCCAGGCAAATAGAAGGGAGTGCTGCTTCATTTGTTAGAATATTGCCAAGTTCATTACACTCAGCATTCATTAAATATCCCTTCCCACATAGCGCTCTCTTAAACAAGGTGAATGGAATCATTTTCCCCTGTTATTTGGTGTAGGTTCCAGTGACATAAGTGGGTAGGAGGATTTACAGAGGAAAAGTGAATACACTTGGCAACGTTTTCAAACATTTGCTTGGATTTTGTTTTCTAGGAGATGTACGACTGAGGGGTCAGACGGGGGTTCCTGCTGAACGCCGCGGCTCCTACCCATTCATTGACTTCCGCCTCCTTAACAGTGAGTAATCAAGTGTACCTGGAAAGGAACAAATGTTTCCTTGAAAAAAAAATTCTCATTTCCCTCTGAACTTCAAAACCCTTGGAGGTCTGCCTTCCTTCCTCCATCTCTCCCTGCCCAGTTGCAAATTAACCCTTGGTCTTTAGATTTCCTTAGTAGTGAAGTCATTCGGGCCCTGCCCTACCTCACAGAGCTTCAATGAGGGTCCAGTGAAATCACGCCAGCTTTAGAAATGTAAATCTTGAAAACAGTGAAGCCTGACACGAGGAAGCTATTCCTTTCATTATCCAGGACACTCTCTCCACCTTCAGCCGGGACTAGACTAGAGGAGATTCTATTTTATTTTTAAAACCCCACAGGGTAACCTATTGTACAGCTGCCCTTAGTAACCATCCATTATCTAATTCTACTTTCTTTGTCTAATCTAAGTCCTGAGGTCTGTTCTTGCATCCCTGGTAAAACGCTTCACCATGGCGAAGTCCTTTCAGCCTGCCCTTGCTGCTGCTTCCTCCAGTATGACTACTTCAGAAGTTCATTTATTTCTAACTTTCCCCTTCATATACTGTTCCTCCTTTGGAGATCTGCTCCACCTCTGATTTATAATTCTCTTAATTTCATGTTCCTTTGGAAACCCAAACCAGTACCAGTCACCCCTCCAGATTTCATGTCTTCTAACTGTCACAACCGTCCTTCACTTGGGACTTGGGGGTGGGGAATGAAGAAAATGGATAAATTTCACAACTTGCTCCAAGATTTTCGGTATGTGGTTCTCATAGCGCTTCTCATCCATAAATTTCAAAGTGCTGGGTTGTACCCACAAAATATTACTTTCCTTTGGCATAAACGAGTTCAACTCAAGAGGTAATTTGATTTACCTTGACCCCTGAAAATTACTAGGAGAAATTGCAACTTGCTATTTCTGATCCTTAGATCTGCCAAAGGCCAGGGAAAGATGGACGTGTGTATTTCTCCTGGTTTGTCCACCTCCCATATCACTGTGCAGTATCTGTTTCTTCAGCTCTTTCAGAGACACAGGGATTCGGAGTAACTCTTTTCATACTAGAGACAACTTCCCCCACCCAGACCCAAAAAAATGCATTTTAGAGGATACAGTCGAGTTCCTAGACTAATGCAATATTGGTTACAGCCTATGGGGAGCTCTGATGGTGTCTCTTACCCCGCCTTATAACCCTGAATGCGTTGTTCCAGCTACCCATGGAAGTTATCCTTTTGACAGCCCCTAGCCTGTATGGATTTCCAGGTCCCAGCCATATGGTCCCACCAAGCAGTGCGGGGATAAGCAAGGGTCCAATTCACTGTCTTATATAGACCAGGACTCTCAACGGCATCACATACCTAGAGTCAGAGGCAGAAAATAACCAAAAAGCCTCTTTTCAATAGTAAATAAGATGTTATATCATGGGTCCTAATATACGCCATGAACAAATTAGGAAAATAGGAGACATTTCTCCTTAAAATTCCAAGGTTCCAAATGATAAACTTTTTTTGTTTATCTTAGTGTTAATGAGCAACATCAACTACTAATGATAGTTATCCTTGCAGGTGGGATTATGGAATATTTAGCTGTCTACATCTTAGGTTTCTGTAACACTTGGATTTTTTTTTAATACTTTGTTTCACTTTTTAAGCTGAAAAAAACTGGAAATTATAAAAATTTGAAGAGAAACTCAATGCAGATAATACTTCGCTGTTATATTATTCACAACATAATATTAAACCATCTGTAAGCAGATGCCATCCTGTCATCCCTCTGCCGTAGGTCCTCCAGGAACTTCCTGGTACCTGGACTCAACCCTAGCCTCCTTCCCCTGACTCTCTGCCCTCCATCCCCATTTCACCTTGCCTGTTGCTCATGACCTCCCACCTGCCGAGTGAGTGTTGGCCATCCATCCTGCAATTCCCTTTCTCCTCTGCTCAGCACTCCACTCTGGATAACTCTTTCACTCGTATTTCTTTATCAGTAACATATGCTAAGGCAATAATAATTTGCCTTCACTGTACTTTGTTTTCTAAGTGGTCTCAATTTCTTTTCCTCTATACAGAAAACCACATCCCAAGATAGACTACAAGATCCGAAAGGATATTCTCTTTAGAGTTATTGACATCTTAGTAACTCCTGTTAACTGACCAATTAAAGGGTCCCCTTGAAAAGATTATATTAAATAATTATAAATGTCAATCATCCTCTTCATTTAACCAAACAAATCAGATAGAACTGAAGCCCTCTGAGATTTTTCCTTATTTGTGATACTACCCATTCCATTGTCTAGAACCAATGACATTACTGTGGTCGCTCTCCACAGTTTCCTTAGTCTACAGTTAAAGCAGATTGTCACCAAGTAGCAGCAGATGTGTGCATATCTATGTTATATAGAGTCACATAAGATATAATACATGTGTCACATCTCCTACTGCCTTATCATATACAGTCTACTTAATTCTCTTTGATCTCTTTCATGTCCTTGCTGTGGTTTGCCTGAGTTGTTAGTGTGTGCTTTCTGCCTAAAGGGAAACATTTTAAATATAACTTTATAAAAAATTTGAAATAAACCCCTGAGAATACTTTGAGACTTCCTCCTAAAGCTTTTAGTTTTACCAGCTGATTCCAATTCTACGTGATAAGTGCCAAACTAAAGTGATTTTTAAATGTAATTTACCTTAATTTTGAGTCAGTTTTTTCCAAGAATAGGCACAGACACATTTTCCTCAGGTGCTTGCAGTTCTGCACACTCTCCCAAGGTAGAATCTCATCTAGGACTTTTAAAAAAAAAACGTTTGTACGAAAAACTGAATCACCATAGCCTCTCTTCCCTGTGTCTGCATCCCTACAGCATTCCTCCTAAAAGGCTTTTTGAAACCTACATGGCTGCCACTCCCTGTCCAAAGTGTCCCTGATGGCTTACCCTCTACCACCCACCTCAGCTATGCCTTGAATGGCTGAAACATGCCTAAGCAAAAATGTACACTAAGTAGTAAGACCCATTGTACTTCTCCATGGGCCCCACTAGCCACAGCCCCCAACCTGTCACAACAGGACAGGAGACATCAGAATTCATATCTAAAATAACTTTGCTTCTATCAGAACACAGTCTCTAGATATTCAAACAGAGAACTAGAACAAGGATGGGCAAACGACAGCTCATGCGCCAAATCTGTGTCCCTACCCTGCCTGTTGTTGTCAACAGATTTGATTGGAATGCAGCCATGCCTATCCATTTATATATTGCCTACAGCTACTTTCACCCTACAACAGCAGAGTAGTTGCAACAAAGACCATATGGCCCGCAAAGCCCCAAATACTTAGTATATGGCCCTTTACGGAAAAAAGTTACCAACGTTTAAGTTAGATTTTTAATCAGGGTAAAAGAGTTTATGACATCAATATAGGCACATTTAGTCCAGTCTGTTTTCCTTTGTTAATGTCATATTTTTTTTCTTTTCAATTCCCAGTGCCATCATGTTACATTAAGAATGGTCTCACACTAACAAAATTTACATGCAGTAGAAGTATAAACAAAAAGGGAAACTCTTGCTGGTCCAGATTCTAAACTCCGCAAGTATAATTTCTAAATGCACAAAATTTTCTTGCAAGAGGTGCTCCTTTCCCCATATTCTGTGAGGGCATAGTACTACCATGGCCATGTACCTGTCATCTACATTTAAGGTGACAATATATACCTGGTTTGCCGGAGATGGTCCTAATTTACACCTGTTGTCTAGGCATACCTATTAATAATGCCACTTTTCAACTCCCAAAACATCCTTATTTGGACAATAAATTACAAGGCCAATGGATTGTATGGTTTTTCCCCCAAAAAGTACTCTGAGACAACACCCCTCCTATGTCACATGCCATCTGAGAATAAAGATCAGAAAATCCTCCTCATAAGAAATTCATCCAGATCAACAGAAACGTGTGGGATAAAATTACTTGTTAATAGCCAGTTTCATGTCCTATTGATATTTCATACAATTTAGAAAAGAGGCATCTATGTGAATTTCTAGAAGCTTCTCTGGATAAGTAGCAGGAAACTGTGACTTCAGCACCATTGTGTGGGACACAGGAATTATAGACTTTTAAAGAAGAGAGTCATCTTTATCTCTAAGCATGGAGGGGCAGAACAGAATGTGAAAAAAAGGGTGACAGTTATTTTTAATCCACATGAGGTTCTAAAACAGAGAACTGGAGGAGGGCAGGAGGGATGGGAATGTAATGGCTCATCTTATCCCCATGCTGATTTCCTACATACTGACTTCATTTACTGACTTTGTTTGGGGGGAAACAAGAGAGGGGAAAATGTAGAGGAGTGTTCGGAGAGACGGGTGGCCAGAGATGAACGTCGCAGAAGCAATTACAGTTTCTGCAGAGCAGGTGGCTCCAGTGACCCCTGCTACATCTCTGTCTCCTGGCTTAATATAATCAGGAGCCTGAGTAGATAATGACTAGGTGGAGATGTTCCCGTGGCAACCACTTCAGAGCAACACGATGTGATTTCCACACTGGCTCAGCAAAGGAAGTGACATACAAAACAAACATGCCCAGTGACTGTGGAGCTTGAGAGAAAGAAGGAGCATCAGCTGGAGGTTTTAGGGCACCAGATATCAGCTGCCACAGAGAGCCTGGAGCTCGAGACCAGCCCCGGGGCTGTGCAATAGTAGGTTAATTGGCTATTTGGCGTTTCCTGTCAGTTAATTTGCTAATCTTGATGTTTAAAGTTCTATTCCTCCAGATCTGCCTCTCCAGGCAGGGCCATTTTAAAAGCTGCACAAGCATGAGGTAATTTTAGTAGCACTACCAAAATATTTTCCTTTGATCATTATTTCCAACACAGAATATTTGCAAACATATATATATTGACCTTTTTATGAAGAATTGACCCAGAGACTCAAATGCTTTTTTTTTAATGCTTTTTTAAAAGCTTCCATCTAAATACATTACACCCTGCAGAAATATAAAATACATTCACAAAATGAGTCACCCAAAAGCCACCCTGCATGTTACAAACCATCTGGTGCTAAGTGATATCCCCATCTTAAAGAGGGAGGGGCGGCAATTTGATTATAAACTCCATTTTCTAAGAGAGAATTCGTAGCAGATGGTAACAGCCTTTCAGTAATCTTCTAAAAGATAACTTTTTTTAAATTGAAGTATAGTTGATTTACCACATCATGTTAGTTTCAGGTGTATAGCACAGCGATTCAGATATAGATATAAATATACATACTATCTTCAGATTCTCTTCCATTATAGGTTATTACAAAATTCTGAGTATAGTTCCCTGTGCTACACAGAAGGTTCTGGTTGGTTATCTATTTTATATACAGTCGTGTGTATATGTTAATCCCAACCTCCTAATTTATCCCTCCCCTCACCCGCCCTTGAATGATAACTTTCAATGTTACCTATGAGAGCCACACAAAATGTAAAGAACCTAAACTAAAATGTGACAGCTGAGATATCGTTTAGGGTGCAAACTTGCAAGTAATAGATGCATAAGTTCTGAAGACCTAATGCTTTTAGTCAACAGTACTGTATTATATACTTCAAAGTTGCCAAGAGCTCTTAACTGTTCTCACCACAAAAAAGAAATGATAACTAGGTGAAGGAATAGAGGTGTTAACTATTGCTACAGTGGTAATCATATTGTAATGCATAAAGGTATCAAATCAACACGTTTGTATACCTTAGACTTACACAATGTTCTATGTCGTTATATCTCAAATTGTTTTAAAAAATAAAAATTTAAAAACAGAAAATAGACACTTCCCTGGCAGTCCAGTGGTTAGGACTCTGTGCTTCCATTGCAGGGGGCATGGGTTCGCTCCCGGGTCGTGGAACTAAGATCCCACATGCTGCGCAGCGCAGCCAAAAATATATATATATAAAAACAGAAAATAAAATCAAAACATCCTTTAAAAAATGTTACTGTGATTTGAAAGGAGTCATGCTCAGAGGATGATATCCCACCAGCCCCAAACCCCGGCCCCCAGCCCTGTGCTCCCCAAACAGAGAAGGGAGGCACTGGCTGGGATCAGCTCAGACTTCTCCAAGGTTAACGCCCCACAATTTCAAAGTTCAATATTTGCCTTCCTCTGGGAGAAAGGCAAGGCGTTGGTTGTGGTTGTGGTTGTGATGCCTTCTGACTCACCTGGAACGTACTCCGTGATGGGCACTCGGGGTTTCTGGCTGCAGGCTCCCAGCACTTCAGATGCGGAAGTGCCAGACCAGTAGGACGGTCAGCCACCAAAACGCCGCTGCACTGCAGAAGACAGGCCTGATGGTGTCCGCACTGCTTCCCTCGCTCCCCGTCACCGTTTATCACTGGCCATCGGCGGACTGCTTCTTAGGATAAGCAGTATGCCAGACCCCAAAGACACGAATATACGTGAGACGTAACCACTGCCTTCAAGGAATTTACAGAGACATAAGCCAATACATTTTGATATGACTGACACATCTAATAATACATGTGTCTAGAATAAGAGTACACATAATACGAGAGACATATGTGTAAACGAGATTCGGAGGAGAGAGTGATCAACTTGGGGGAAGTTAAAGAAAGGAAGAATTAACTCTGTCTTGGGAAATGAGAGAAGGCTTTCTGGAGGAACTAAACCATGAGCAGCTCTGAAACAACGATGATGTGAAGGAGGGCTGCACACAGAGGCCAGTGTTTAGGGCTTCAGGACCTAAGGAACCAGGAAAGAGTGGTCCACCCTTCTACTCCACTAGCTGTAAATGTTATTGGGGGATGCAATATTCAAGGAGGAGCCAGAGAAGTCAGGAGAGCTCATGCAGTAGCCCTGACTGTCTGAGGAAAACCATATTCAAAAAGAAAGAGTTTTCACCCTCTAAAGCCAGAACTGAAAATAGCCCTTGCCTTCTATTAACCTGGCTGACATCATTTAACAAATTGATTTTTTATCTGAGTGATGAAAAACAGAAAATTGAATCCGTGAGCCCAGTATTTCCTCTGGGCTGTTATCCACGCATTCACCAAACATTCGCTCTATGCCCAGCAGGCCGTGAGGCCAAGGTGCCGTGGGCCACACCAATAACCACCGGGCTGAGACAGCGTTTTACATGATGGCTGGCTCCTGTCTCCGATGACAATGGACTGGAGTCTGCCGGATGCACCAAACACAAATATCCAAATAATTCCTTTCCAGGCAACAAGGACTGGGGGGTGGTGGGGTGACACCTACTACATCCCTGGGCTGAAGATTCCGAGTGCTTAAAAGGAAACTTTGAGATATTCCTCTACCCTCAAAGAACTAACAACCCTATTAGATGGATAAGACAAATATACATCATACCAAGGACCATACAAGAGCATAAATGAACTAGTTCTTAAGTAAATGACACTGGACAGTAAATCAGAGACAAGAGAAGGCAGAGATTACTGAATTGCCCTGAGCAGGAGAACAGGACTTTATGGTCTCATGCTGAAATCTAAAAGATACAGCAGAGTGTTGGCTGGTTCAGGAGTTGCCTAGAAGCGAGACTGAGCTGACATATGGGAGATATTAAGCACTGAGTAGGAAGAAGGTCCAAAAAGTAGTAAAATACGTTGACTAGAGAGAAAATGAAAAGACTTGGAATGCCAAGATAAAGGATTTGAACTTGATTCATAAAGCAAAGAGGATCGCTAGAGAATTTTAAGAAAAACGTGAATTAAGTAGTGTTTCAGAAAATTAAGTCACATCCATATGTTAGGGGGAACAGACCCAATGAATCAAAAGGAATATAGTCAGGTGGCAGGCTATGATGGCAGTAGAAATAAAGTATAAATCCAGACATGATGTGGAGAAAAGGAGATAAAATGCTGATACTGAAGACTGGGCGTTCCAGGGGTTGGTCTGGTCATCTGAAAATCTGGAGGTGAGGTCAGCGGTGAGGAAAGTGGAGGGTGGTGGGGAAAGTATAGTGAGCTCAGTCAGGACAAGTTGTTTGCAGGAGAGTCAAGTGGAAATGTCCAGGAGAAAGCTGGAAATAAGGGACTGCAGTGCAGGGCAGAGAGGCCTGTTTTGGAAGCTCCACTTGGGAGTCACATCCGCCCATGAGCCATATGGCCAGAATAGGTATCACAAAACCAACGACTACTTTGTTCAAATGCTCCTAGAGTATTAGTTTAGAATAAGCTTGATTTAGCAAAGCACAAGACAGTTGACAAGAAAGCCCACAAGGAAGGAAGTTTCACCAGCAATTTCTTTTCCTCTGTGAGAAATAATTTAGACATCACAGTTCAGACACCTCTCCCCAACCCTCCCCTCATGGATTCTATTTGGTACAAACGTGGCTGCTTATATCAGAGCCCAGAGGGTTTGCTGACTCACCTGAACACAGCACAGAGAAATGGCAATTTTCTACTGCAGCATTTCCTTGAATAAAACCCTAACCCACCTGGAGCATTTCTGGCATAGTGGTGTCTTTGGGTTTCTGGAGACAGTAAAATATAGAGGGAAGCAAGAGTAAGTCAAGTTTTTTTGACTGAAGTTTCCCTCTGAGTCACTGAGCTAGAATGACTTGTTTGTTAAATAAAATTAAATTCAACCTACCCAGAAGCAGTCACAGCCGATCTCTTGTGGCTTCATTAAATAAACAAAATGAGGGGTTATGTCCTCTGATTGCCACCCTACTCTCAAAGTTTCAGAAGATCTAAAAGACTCACCATGGTCCCCATTGAACTATATATGGAAAAATACAGTGTTTCCATCCTTAAAATCTTTTGTGTGTTTCCAAACTGAGATCTCACGGTTAACACACAAGATCAAGATCTTGATTTCTTTCTAACTAGCAAACCAGATTGCCTTGGGGCACCTGGGTGGTTTATTACTGATAAGTAACCTTAGGAGGGAGGGCAGTAGAACACATGCGGAGGAAAGGGGCAGCAATTACAGAGGAAAATCCCAAGGGAAGGTGGCCAATGTCACTGCACCTAACAACGGTCACCACAACAGCCTTAACCTAGGAGGTGCTTAACCCCAGGTCCAGGATGCAGGTGGCTGGCGGTGGAGCCCTCTCAGGCAAGGCTCCCCAAGGCCGAGAAGCACAGGAGGGCTGCTGCGAGCACTAGAAATAAGAGGCCTTCACACCCCCGCAGGCTGCTTCTCTGCCGGGTCCACCATGGCTGCCCACCTAGATCCCCGCACCCACTGAACCACAGTCAGCAAAGGAGACTGGCAAAAAGACGATGAACTTGCAAGTCAGACCTGAGTTTCAATCTTACATCTTTTGTGAGTGTGGGAAAGATGCTCAAACTACTTTATGTCCACACATATGGAAGAACATTGTAACATCAGACTCATTGGGTCACGGTGAGAGGTAAATGAGATCAATGTGTCCAGCAGCCCGTCTGGCTCCTAATAGGTCCTCAATAGATGTAGTTTAACTTTGGATGTACCTACTGCCTCTGCCGAGTATACGCCTACCTGGCCACCTCCTCCTAGGAGACATCTACATTCGTCCCTCCGTATCCACAAGGGATTGGTTTCAGGAGCCCTGGGCCACGCGGATACCAAAATCGGCGAATGATCAAATCCCTTACAATCCGTCCTCCTCGTCCGCGGATGCGGAACTCGCGGATACGAAACCTGCGGATAGGGAGAGCTGTCTGTCTGTCTTCACCGCTCGAGCTCTGGCCCAGCATTATGACCTTCGTGAAGGCTCCCTCAACCCTCCCAGCTAACTAATTATTCCCGCTTCTGTGCTCCCACCACATCTCCAAGAAAGTATCCATCACACTGTAACTGCAAACTCTTTGAACCTGAATCTCCAGATGGTATATTCTCAAAACATCCTGAGGTGATCTGATGCAGCAAACCTGGACCTTCTATGAGTATTTGGAAACCACTGACATAGGTCAGTTATGCCACACACATATCATATCAAATGATAATAAGAATAGCCAAGATGTGTGGAGCCTTTAGGTTCCAGACATTGTATTACATACTTTGCACAGATTGGCTCATTTAATCCCCACAAGATCCCTATGAAGTAGGCAGTGCTATTTAAAATGAGGAAACTGAAGCCCAAAGAGGAGAAATAACTCTCCCAGGAAATAACTTGTTAGTCAGAATTCAAACCTCAAAAATACAATGCCAGAGCACAAGTTCTTAACCATCCTGGACTATAATTCTTCTTTATATATGGATTTTAATATTCAAAGGCAATACATGTATGCCATACATTCCTTTTAAGTGCCAGTTACTCATATGAAGTATTTTTCTTACATTATAATCATTATTTTCTTTTTATAGTACATTTAGACAATTCCCTTTTTGGTATGAAATGCTTCAATATCATTGAACAAATGTTTCTATAACTTAACAAGAAATATGTAATTATACACCTAAATACTAGATTTTGCAACTTTTCAACTGCTTTTCAATATTCCTACTGTTCTGGCAGACGGTGCCGAGTGACAAATTGCTCATTTCATCACCCGACCTTGTGTTCTTTGATAAGAAAGAGAAGGGTGTGGTGGTGACAGCTGAGGACACTTGTCAACTGTCCCCACGAAGAAGGAAATGGAATCACTATTGTGACAAATTTAAGTCAGATTTGAGGCTGCCACCGGTTGCTTTAATTTTTCTCCAGGGGGAGTTGGTTATTTCCTGTCATGCAAACTGCATCGTTGAAAGACAGTTTCTCAAAATGTTTATAATACATGAAGTAAAAAGAAGCAGGATACAAATCGCGTAACTTAAAAGAAGATCTCAGTTATGTTTTTAAAAATACACCAGAATTTTAACAGGGATTATTTCTAGATGATTATTATTTCCCTCTTTTCTTTTCTTCTATTTGTTATATCATAAGCATTTACTCCTCTTATATTCAGAAAAAAAATGAAATTTTATGGAAAAGAAAAAAACTCAATGTTGACCAGAAATAGAAGCTTTACCTTTTTTCCTAAATAAAGTAATATCAGCACACAGCAAACGAAGTTGCAGCCATGGTCCAGAAAACATTATTTACTGGGCTATCTTGGAAAACTGATTGGAAGTTGTGAGGTTGGGTAGTTATCGAAGCCACGTATGGTACTTCACAATGATGGCTTGTCCTTTAAAGATGAAGTTTATTCCAAAGAACATGAAACCAAACTTCTAATTCACATTTAAACAGCACTTTACATTTGACAAAGCTTTTAAATGAAGGCACTCAAGAGATCTTTCAGCCCTGTTTTTCAGTTTTACAAGCAAAAAAAACAACCAGCAAAACAACAGAGAGGCCAAGTGACTCACTGCAAGGTAATGAAAGAGTAAGGATTCAGGCCTTTTGACATTGTTTTTCCACACAGTCACACAGCCTTCCTTATTTAAACGTCAACTTAAAGATATAAAATAACTTTTACCACTTGTGATGAGAGGAAAGATAAAACAAGGATTCTCCCTGAAGCTGGTGGGAGCCAGCTGCCTGGGTTTCGATTCCGGCAGCAGCGGCTTCCCAGACCTCTCTGTGCTCCAGCTTCCTGGGCCGGAAAAGGATTGAAGAGTACAGACCTCATAGGCTTATTGTGAAAAGTAATGGGTAAATGTGTGTAAAGTGCTAGCGCAGGTCCTCGATAACTGTGGGCTTTTATTATTACGGTTATTCATACTTCTATTTCTCTATGACCATATGTAGAAGTGCTTTGTGGGAAGAGTATACAATACATAACACATTTGACTTATACTGAAGGCAGTGATTCACTAACCCTCTTCAGTTTTTCATTCTTTCACTTATTCGTTCTTTCAACAAGTATTTATGGAGCTTCCCCCTGCAATGCCAGACACATCTCTTTCCCAAGTACGTTTCTAAATAAAGTGGTAGAGAGAAAATGGTAGCTGGAAACATGGGACTGGAAGTATTTTGGTTTTGTTTTTGCAAGACATTGAAGCATAATGAAATTATGGTGAGAAAGATCTAGTTGAGAAAAAACAATGGAATATATGAGAGAGAAAAGTCATAACTGGGAGTCGTTATTTAGGGAGGGGGAAATTCCCCCTCTACCCCTCTTGAGTTCTTGTGGAGAGACAAATAGTAACATGGACACAAGACAGATGAAAAGGAGAAAAAGAAACAAATTTTAATTCATGTGCATGAAGGACTCATAGAAATGGAACCTAAGAAGTGGCCAAAGCAGGCTACTTTTATACTTTTTTACACAGAATAAATTTGTGAGGAATTGACAGGATGAAGAAACTTAGGTTTGAGGTGCCCAGTTAGTGAAGAAACTAAACAGAGTTTGGGCTTGTAAATTAGAAGAAGAAATAAGGTTTGTTTATGCAAGCGTCTCAGCCCAAATTCCCAGTCGTCCATGATCAGGGTGTCCTTCTACCTCCAGATACAAGGAGTGCACCTTTCACGTGAGAGGTTGATTTCCTGCTTTCAGGGCGACAGAGAGGAAAATCAGAGCATCCCTCTTACATTGGCCGTTTCTTATGTAATTTTAATTCAAAATAATCAATATGCCATTGAGGCATATTTTGGGGTGACCTGCCTGGGGCCCCAACAGAGCAAACTGTCCTGGAAACATAGTAGGGGGACTGGCCTTAGAAAAGGAGGCAGCTCATCTAATAGAATGGATAGAACGAAGACAAGAATGTCTGCAGAGTAGGAGGTTTTATAGGTTTTGTAGCAAAATGGTAAGGAATGTCCCACCTAGTGACTTTCAATCTCTCCATGAAGTAGGAAGCCAGGTGGAGGGTGGTAGAGACAGGGCACTGGAGGACCCTCTGAGCTTGATGGCCATGCATTTGTGGCCCAGAGAGAGAGTTCTGTGCTCCACCTGGCCACCAGCACTCAGCGTCTGCTGGACCACAGCTGTGGTGCCACTAAAGGAAAATTCCAGCAACAACATGGTGGCCTGGCCCCACCTGGGACAGCTAAGTCGGTGTCATTGCTTTCCCATTTTCTCACAGTGTGGACCAGTATAGATAAGCTTGTCACAGTATAGATAAGCTTGTCACCATTCCTGCCCCCCCCACCCCCGCTCTCCCACATCTCCCACAGTGCAAAACTGAAAACAAAAGAAAATGATAACCTCCTGTCAAAGACTCCTCTCTTCTTTCCTGGGCTTACTTGTGCTCTGTGGGTAATATAATCTGTAAGGAATGTCGATGAAAATAAGTTTTACTTCTGTCTCCAGTGTCTCTGCCCTGCACACCCACCCGGTGACCACCCACAGGAGCCAGTTCATCACATGAAGACAGCTGTGGCAGCAGCCAGTTTATGTCTAGGCGGGGGTTGGGAGACGTTTCCTCCTTGCTCTTCCTCCCCCAGTGGCTGTGGATTCTGTGGCAATGTGAAGATTTCTAGCACCTTCTCTCCCAAGAGTCACCAAGAATCCGTCAAGTAGAACAAACTTAACCTTAGTGTAGATTGCAAGCCCTAGTACCCCCCTTCCCTCTCCCACCTACCATTTTTTGACAATCCTTGCCAAGTGAAAAAGCAAAGTCCCCCCATCTCCTCTCTTCTTCTTTTCTCATTCTCTCCTTTTGTGCCTTAGCAGATTCGCTTTGCTTTCTATTTTGGAGACAATTCTTGGTAAAGACCAGGAAACTAAAAATCCACCCAAAACACCTTCTCCTTGGAAGACCTGGAGTAAATCTCTCTCTCTCTCTTTTTTTTAAGAAGAAAAGGTAAACTAAACAATTCATATTTATCGAGAATATACTGAGTGCCAGGATATGAGCTACAGGAGATAAAAGATAAACAAAACATTTGGGGAAAGGCTGGTACACAACTCAGACAAACACCAGCAAAATTAACACCAGATAAACTGACAGGTGCCAAGGAGGCTCCCATGGAGAGAGCATTGGTCATTCTAGTGAAGGACCTCATGGAGGGGTTGGCATTGGTACTTGGACAACAGTTGGATTTTTATAAGTAGAAATTTTTTAAAGTGCATTCAAAAGAAAGACCAGAGGTGGGGAAAAGCTGGGTTCATTCAAAAGCTGAGTGCCTTCAAATCCTAGAGTGAATGTGCAGTGTTGAAGGGAGAGAGCTGCACAGTTGGAGGGAATGTAATCAGAATTGATGTAAAATTAGGCTGAACTTTTACTAAACCATGGGGATTGTTTAGAACAATACCAGGGGCTGTCTTGAATATCAGTTTGTCATTTACTTTGTAAAAAATAAAATGGAGACTCACTGAAGGCTTGTGTGTAAAGAAAAATACGTTTTCTCCTCCCTTGTTCCTTGCACAGCAAGTGGTTGCTTCTTTTTAATATTAAAACTAAGCTACAAAGGAATGGCCAGTGATTCCCGGCTGTACAATGAAAGTGCATTCTGTGCCACTTCAACACCTTTAGTCCAATCTCCTATACCTAAGAGCAAGACTCCTTTAATGACATGCTTTATAAAAACCCCATATACTGCTCTTGATGTCCAATTCTATTTCAAATTGTTACATAGAAAGTCTAGGATCTCAATCTGATATCAATATAAAATGTATCATTATAACTCAAATTAGCTGATATTTATTGAGAGGGTTCAATGTGCTAAGCACTTTTTTTTTTTTTTTTGCGGTACTTGGGCCTCTCACTGTTGTGGCCTCTCCCGTTGCGGAGCACAGGCTCCGGACGCGCAGGCTCAGCGGCCATGGCTCACGGGCCCAGCCGCTCCACGGCATGTGGGATCTTCCCGGACTGGGGCACGAACCCGTGTCCCCTGCATCGGCAGGCGGACTCTCAACCACTGCGCCACCAGGGAAGCCCCTAAACACTTTTTATGTATAACCTTTTTTATCCCTCTTAACAATGTGGTAGGTTCTGTTAATTATTATTATCTTCAATTGACACGAGGCAGTGGAGGCACCAAGAAGATGCAGAAGTCCACATAGCTGTATGGGACACAGTCAGGTTGCAAAGCCACACAGTAGATTCTAGGGATCATCCCCCATAACCCTCTGCTGGAAGGCTCCCCACCACGCGCCCTGATGACGATGGCATCCTCCTTAGGCAGGTCTCCAGACACACTAAGGCTGCTGGGATCCTCTTTTTCATTGATTTATTCACTAAATAGATATGTATTGAGCACCTACTCTGTCAGGCAGTGTTCTAAGGGCTTAGCTCTGACAGTGGAAAGGAAACAAACAACAAACTTCCTTCTTTTAAGGGACCTCTTCTCTTAGAGTATTTTCTCTACCACATTTGTCCCTCTTGATTATAGCAACAATTATTTAAGGGGAAATATTAGGTCTCCAAAATGTAAACACTATTCTTGATACCACTGCAAAAGCATCTTAATCTTCATGTAAAAAATTAGTTTCAAAGACAAATAAATGATAATACCTCAGAGGGAAATGTTTTAAAAGATAAGTGTTTATCAATATATTGAAAGACAAGCATATTCTAGTCAGTTGAATATTCTCTTAATTGGGAATTGCCAAACACAAATAACCTGTTTTGAAAGAATTATAATAGAACCAAAAATTCCTAAAACAAAAGCTATTTGAGATGTAACTTTTAGTTTTTCTTCAGTGACTCATGACTTCTCAGAATCTTAGAATTCTTCAGGGTCAATTATTTTTAATAGCAATTATTACCTGGAACTTCAAAACAATCTTTGTGAAGACTTTAGCTTTCTTATGTGTAAACTTCCCATTTGCTGAACTTGCACAGGCCAGTGGTACCACCTGAGACTTTGAAAATAATCTAAAGCAGTGGGTTTTTATTTCCGCTGTTTGGAAATGACTAACAGAGTAATACAATGGATGCATTTCATCTAAAATTAATAGTTGGGTAAGTAAAAAGCACCCACTATATGGAAATTAGTAAGACATGTCACTATAGTCTTATGACAGGAATGTTCTCTTAGAGTATTTTTGAGCTACCTATTTAACAGCTCTTACCACCTTAAATCACCCATTGGTATTATGTTTTAAGTGTTTTAAATAGAGAAGATGAAGAGAAGGCACATTATACTCCTTTAAATGATAATTAAGAGGCTCTGATAACCATTTACCAATGATATTAATGGCATGAATATTAAGGAAGGGTGACTCAAGGTGATTTAAGGACAATTTAAATTGCATATGAAAGATGAAAACTTGAGCTGAAGTATTAAGGAATTCTTAAATTCCACTTCTTACATTGTGGAGTGGAATTTTAAATCAGGATGAGACATATGTGCAAAGCATCAACAAAATAATATATATATATATTTTTAATTGAAGTATAGTTGATTTACAATGTCACATTAATTTCAGGTATACAGCACAGTAATTCAGATATATATATATTCTTTTTCAGATTCTTTTTCCTTATAGGTTATTACAAATTATCAAGTATAGTTCCTTGTGCTATACAGTAGATCCTTGTTGGTTACCTCTTTTCTATATAGTAGTGTGTGTATGTTAATTCCAAACTCCTAATTTATCCCTCCCCCACTTTCCCCTTTGGTAACCATAAGTTTGTTTTCTATGTCTGTGGGTCTATTTTTGTTTTGTAAATAAGTTCATTTGTATCTTTTTTTTAGATTCCACATATAAGCAGTATCATATGACATTTGTCTTTCTCCGTCTGGTTTACTTCACTTAATATGATAATCTCTAGGTCCATCCATGTTTCTGCAAATGGCATTATTTCATTCTTTTTTATGGCTGAGTAATATTCCATGTGTGTGTGTGTGTGTGTGTGTGTGTGTGTGTGTGTGTGTGTGTGTATGTATGTGTATATATATATATATACCACATCTTCTTTATCCATTCATCTGTTGATGGACATTTAGGTTGCTTTTATGTCTTGGCTGTTGTAAATAGTGCTGCAGTGAACATTGGGGTGCATGTATTTTTTCAAATTATAGTTTTCTCTGGATATATGACCAGAAGTGGGATTGCAGGATCATATGGTAACTCTATTTTTAGTTTTTTAAGGAACCTCCATACTGTTCTCCATAGTGACTGCGCCAACTTACATTCCCACCAACAGTGCAAGAGGGTTCCTTTTTCTCCACACCCTCTCCAGCATTTATTGTTTGTAGACTTTTTGCTGATGGCCAATCTGACCATCATCAAAAAGTGATACTTCATTGTAGTTTGGATTTGCATTTCTCTAATAATTACCGAGGTTGAGCATTTTTTCATGTGCCTATTGGCCATCTGTATGTCTTCTTTGGAGAAATGTCTGCTTAGATCTTTTGCCCATGTTTTGATTGGGTTATTTGTTTTTTTGGTACTGAACTGTATGAGTTCAACAAAATAGTATATTGTTAAAAGAACATTAAACATTAAACAAAAGAACATTAAAATCACTTTGCTGTATAAAATTATGCCAAATGACAGTATCATGTGTGCACATCCCCTGATGCCAAACTTAGTCTTCCTTCTTGGAACTAATGAAAATCAATTTTGCTTTTATTCCCATCTTATGTCAATAAAATATAAGCTACACAAGGAAAGAAACTTTATCTTGTTCACTGCTGTATCCTAGTGCCCAGAACAATGCTTTGCACGTGGTAGGGGCTTGACAAATATTTGTTGAATGAATAAATATATTATTTAAAGTGTTTATTCAAAAAGACTTGTTACTATGGATGGCATATTCTATTTTTACTAAAGTTAATTTGTACATAATATGCTGACAACAGTGGCTGAAGGTTTGCCTTGTTACAAGAAGTTTTTCAAATAAGAGTTCAGTAAAGAGTATTTTCATGAAGACTAGCAACATTATGTGGTACAGCTACCATATTACATATATTCCATTCTAAAGTATTCGTATTTGTGACACAGCATTAATACTTGAAATGCAATATATAGGATATATTTTAGCAAAAGGAACATATGTTCTTTGTAAGGAATAAAGAAAATTAAAACATACGACTGGGGCTTCCCTGGTGGCGCAGTGGTTGAGAGTCTGCCTGCCGATGCAGGGGACACGGGTTCGTGCCCCGGTCCAGGAGGATCCCACATGCCGCGGAGCGGCTGGGCCCGTGAGCCATGGCCGCTGAGCCTGCGCGTCCGGAGCCTGTGCTCCACAACGGGAGAGGCCACAACAGTGAGAGGCCCGCGTACCACAAAAAAACACAAACATATGACTGAATCATCCTTTGCCCTTAAGCTGTATTTTCAAGCCTATAGCCTTCGTTAGTATGTATCATTTATAGCACCATTTCCCAAAGTGTGATGTACATACCAAAGGGTACACAAGAAGATCTTCTTGTTACAGGAAGATCTTTTCCTTTAATAGTTACATATTTATTTTAATGTACTAGGGAAAATGTAACTAGCACATCAAATCTATTTTTTATTGATACCAAATTAATACAAGATACACTTAAGTAAAAATGAACTCACTTGATTTAAAGAAAGGTACTAGGTACACAGTGGTGTAAGTAGATATGGTAAAGACCATAATAATGGCTGGTGGATGAATGAAACTGGGGGAGACTCTGACTTTAGTTCTTGCGTGGAGCAAGACACATCCTGCATCCTTATGAGGACCGTCTTACAAGACTGAAGTCTGTTGCTTTACCACCTTCACCAGCTAAGTTTTTATATGGTAGAATGGCTTTTAACCTTCTCAGACTCAGTGCTTCCATTTTATAGCACATAATTTATAATGTCCTCCTATACTATCTTGAAACGAAATCTGTAACCTACTTGTTCACGTAAGTTCGAAAAAAAATCAATCTAAGGTCCTGGCTGTATTAGAAAGCAAAAGTACAATACAAGCAACATGTGACTTAAATCATGTTTTCAATATGTAAATCCTTGGGGATAATCACCTTAGAAGGCACAATGATGTAGTTAAATACTGCATCTCCATGCAGAATCGCTGTGAATGACAGCTCCTACTACAGACTGGCGCAAGGGTGTTACGTAGGTAACGCAATCCAACATCATAAGCAGTTTTGCCACTGGTGATTTCCCAAGATGGAGAACAACTTCTGATAGAGTCCTGCCCACCACCCCTCCCTGCGAAAATTCCATTCCTCCCTTAATTTGCATAGTAGTTGCATTCCTGAAAAAGGAATATTAAACTTTGCAAAAGAATATTTTGTGCTTGTATGTAAAACAAGGAAACAGGATTAGGTTCCAGGTTCAGATAATTATAAACAGACTTTTCACCTACATGAATACCTGAGTGGCCGTTGAAAAGTTGGAACAAGATACAGGACAACTCTTTGATGTGTGGAACTATCCCACACCCTTCAGCACATCCAGTGTTCCTGGTTCCCTACCACTGAATTCCGTTCAGGCTCTTTCTGTCGTTGTGGTGACCAAAAATGCCCCCAACATTTCCCAAGTGCCTCCCACGCTGATCTCATAAATCCAGTAGCGCTCCTGGGTTTCGCTGTTTAAGCTCTTCACTGCTAACTAATGGGTAGTCATTAATGCACTTTGAGCTTTCTGTTTATCAGTGATAGCATTTGGTTCTAAAGTATCTTAAATATAAAACATTAGCTCTATGGCTTCTAAAGCAACTATAAAAATATTCTATTTTATTATTATTACAGGAGTTTTATTGTTTACAGCTTGTTAACTGGAAAGTTTGTTGGCTTACAGTTGGTAAAGAATAAGTACTCAACGTAAATTTCAGAGAGTTTGTTGCTTTTACGAAAAATATTTCAGAGTTGGGGCTCCTGAAAGAATCTGAAATTCAATATAGCTAGAAATCTGGTTACTGAAAATCGGATACTTTCCGAATTATCTAAGCCTCCTAGGGCTGCAAATTTTGACAGCATAGCTTTAAAAGCAGATTCTTGGCATAATTTTGAGTGGGTTTTGACCAAGTCATGCTGAGAAATTTGCAACTGCAGCATTCATTGGGATGTACAAGAAAGAGAAAAAAAAAATTAATGAAAACTTTCCAGGGTGAGGGACCTTAAACTTAACTGAACTTCTGAACTTTACGCCCTGTTGTGATCTTTCTGACACTTTGAAGAATCGTTCTGGAGAGTCTCCAGAGAGCACACTCCTCACTCTTCATTCTTAAACAGTGTGAAATCTGTCAACCCAACCAGGTCATCAAGAGGGCAGACTGTGACTTGTCATACAGAGAGGGATGTTCTCTAGGACACTGAAGAAGCTGGGCAGATGTTGCTTTTTACCAAGAGCGAGACCCTGGCTTTTTGAGAAAGGGACTGATTTCTATACATTGGGAAAGCTGGCTTAGCACATACACTTGAATCAAACACAAGCTACCAAAGTGACATTTGACATCCATCCTCTTAATTCTTATCAGAAAGCTAATCATTGAAAACAACTAACAGAGCTTTATTTGCAGAAAATGGAAAGTTTAAAACACCTCAGCTGAAGCAGAACCTGATTTTTTAAAATTATTAATTCTATTGTGGGAGACAAAGAAACAATATCAGTTACTGAGAGGTGGGAACTCTTGATGACTCTTCTTCTACTTGTTCTAGGTTTTTGTTGTCTTGGTTTTTTTTAACTGCGTTCTTTAACCTTTCGGTACTCTGTTTCTCTGCTTATAAATTTGGAATGAGGATAGCTATTATTAGTTCAGGGTTTTGTTGTTGTTGTTGGAGAACTGGGAACTCTGGGCAAAATTACCAAATCGATGAAGTTTTTCTTTGACTTTCACACCTTCTTTAACTCATTCCATTGTGCTAAATGCTGGGGATTAAAAGGTCATTAAGGCATAGCTCCTGCCCTCAAGGAACTAACATTTTAGTGGGTGAGAAAACAAGTAAATATGACAATTCTGCCCTGCATGAATAACTGCTTTGCTGAACATAGAGGTGGGGTTGCTATGGGAACCCAGTGCAGAACACCAGCCACCACTGGGAAGGATGGAGAAGACTTTCCAACATCCTCTATCTCCTCTCTCAGCCTCTCCACCCCAACTTCCAGCTCTCCCCAAAGCAGAGGCTGCCCTTCTGAGATAGAACCCCAAGCTTGAGACTGTTCCTTCTGCCCCTTCCATCAGAATCTGTTTGATGTTGCCTATCTAATTGTGAACTAAGTCAACTAAGGTATTCATTGATTGGTTAAGTGACTCTTCCCAGATGATAGTTGCATTCTGACTAGGGCTGTCCTTACCCATTCTAATCTAATCTTTATTGGGCATGCACTGTGTGGATTAATTTCAATTCTTTTACCCAGAAGACTGATGAATGGGAAAACCAAGGCTTGAGCCTGGTAAGCTCACTATAGACCAAAGGCTCTCTCCTTGGAATTACACTCTTTTATCACAGTCTGTTGGCTCTGCCTAGCTAGATAGCCCCGCTGGCTGAGACTCCAAGTAGAGCGGTAGGATCGTGCTAACGCGGCTCACCCACGTGAAGAAGGGACAAACGCTGGTACAAGCGCCATCACGGCGTCATAGCCGCTCCTGGAGACCCAGACACCCTGCGGGCACTGCTTAGTTACCCAGCGGCACTAGCTGCCTGCTAGAAGGGCAGTTGGAGGTCCCAAGAGAGTAGAGATATCACCCTCCAAAGCCAGGATTACAGTTTTCTACTATTACTGCCGTGGAGGAACAGGAGTGGGCTCCCCTCTTGACAGGGAACTCTCTGAGGGGAAGAGGCCATGTCATCATCATCTCTCACCCCCAACACCACCCAGCGTCTGGACCAAAGTAAACCCTTATTTAATGTTTGGAGAAGGAAAGGAAGGAAGAAAGAAGGAAAGGGAAAGGAAGGGGAGGGAAGGAAAAGGAGAGATGAGCTTTTGAGACAATCACGGACAGTCCTTCTTTGGGTCTCTCCACAAGTCCTTTAGCTGAACTGATTCCACAGCTGTCATGTCTCTGCCTTCCCTCCCTCTCTGCCTCTTCCTTCAGGCGCGTCAATTAAACTCTTCGCTCTGAGCAGTCCAGTGCTAAAGAGGAACGATGGGGAAGGCAAGAGAAACCTCAGCACAGACACTTCATATACTTCTTCGTGCATTTCTTTGTCACTCCACTTTCACTCCTTGCCATTTGCATCTCCACAGCTCCTACTTGAGTGGGATTTTCTACAGCTTTACCAGGTTGTACGTATATTCACTTTTTTTTTTTTTAACACAGGCTGCTATAAACTTGTTTTTAGAGCTCTATGGACTCTATAGTCCTAAGAATAAGAACATATTTCTTACTGACTACTCTACCCCTGCAGTTAGGCTTCACCTCATCTGGAAGAACATGCAAGACCCAGTCCATTGCCAGGAAAAACATGACCTCATTGGTAGGAAATCGCAAACCCATATGGGACTCAGAGGGTGCTACAACAAATTCCTTACATTTCTTCTCAGATTGGCTTTCGTTAGTACAGAGACCACCTCCAACGGGTGCTTGTATGTCCCTCCTCTTTTTTTTTTTTTTTTTTTTTTTCCTCTACGCGGGCCCCTCACCGCTGCGGCCTCTCCCGCCGCGGAGCACAGGCTCCGGACGCGCAGCCCCAGCGGCCACGGCTCACAGGCCCAGCCGCTCCGCGGCATGTGGGATCTTCCCGGACCGGGGCACGAACCCGCGCCCCCCGCACCGGCAGGCGGACTCTCAACCACTGCGCCACCAGGGAAGCCCTGTCCCTCCTCTTTTGACCTCCCTTCTTCATTCCTTTTCTCCTGCTCTGTCCTCTCACCCTCTCCACCCTGCCACGTCCCCTACGTACATCCCAGGCACCATCTAGCCTCTATCCCTTGTGGAAAGATAGGCTTCTGACTCCATCCAGGGCAAGGGGCAAAGTGAATCATCATATTCTTGAGCGTAGAGCCCACTAGACAAATAATCTTTCTCTTGCTCATATTTTCCACTTTATATGATAATTTCGAGGCATTTTTATATTGAAGTATCCCTTACCCACCACAGCTGAAGTAGAAACAAAAGTAATGAAGGTGATGACGAGGCCATCCCACCACCTTCCTCTGAGTAGTTGAGGGCAGAAACACTGTCTTGAAAATTCTGTGGATTCAAGTGCACAGTAGCTTGCACAGAGTAAGTGCTCAATGAATATCTGTGGGTGGGGCTTTCCCAGTGTTTACCACACTGCTTAGATCTAAGCACCAAGAGAGACTCAGAAAAAAACCAGCCAATTCATGCCTAAAGGACTTCATTTTCATTCAGTGGATATTAGATATTTATTAGATAACCTACCTAAGGATATTAGATATTTATTAAATAACCATTCCTGGTTAGAATATTATTTAACATTATAGAGGTAATTAGAAATACTCAGAAAACACATAAAAGATAGATATGTCTTCTAGAGGGAAGAAGACAGGAGAAAAGGAGAGAAAGCCCACGGGCCATGTGAAACAAGTGTAAGATTACGCTCTCAGACCACGTCGGAATCAGCAGATGCCCTTCAGGTAAAAATCCTAGGAGACTTTAAGGCCCGGCTCAGAAATGGTTAAACACGAGGCCTGTGTGCATCCTGTCACAGTTTTATTTTGAGCAGCCTGTTTGCCCAAGTACCTCCCACTCTTTCCCTTCCCCAGAAACTGCCGCTCTGTTCTATGTACACAACAAAAATGTTTGTCTTTTCCAAAGCTTGAGGTACTAACCAATGTCTGTGAATTTCTTTGTGTAATAACATAATAATCAAATCACATTTAAGTCAGTGTCAGTAATACATGTGTTTTCAATTTTAAAACCCACAAGTGATTTATTATTTACCTCCCAATATTCCATTTGTACATTTAGTGAGAGAAACAGGAAAGTTACATACAAAGAATCACTTCCAAGTTTTGCTATGAATTTATTCCTCTGGTTGTTTTCTGGTTATTTTACAGGTTGTCTTTCAATATTAGCCCTACAGTATTTCTCACTCTGACATTCCTGTTCAATGATACCGATTTTAATCTTCAACCTTTAAATCTTTGTTTTTAAAACACTTGTATTTAAAACACAATGTATGAATTACATTGAAATGTCCGTCTTTTGCTTTTGTTTTACTATGTTTTTAAAAAAGGAAGGAAATCTGAGATTCCTTGAGTACTGATGCATCACTGTGCCTCAGGGAAAATAGGATCCCGTGCTGGACTGCCACATGTCCCCTATCCTTTGTCCTTTCCTATAAAGAGCAGAATATAATGAACAGAGCATCTTGAAAGATCAGATAGACCAGGGTTCCAGTCCCTGCTCTGCTACTTATCAGTTGTGCAACTTTGGATAAATTAGTAAACTTTTCCAAATCCATTGCTTCATCTGTAGAATATACCTAGTAATACCAGCTTCACAATACCCACTTTTCTGAAAATTAAGTAGGATGACATATGTAAACTAACTAGTAGGTGCTCAATATTTCTTAGTCCCATCACCCCCTTGCCCCAAGCCCTGTTTTTGCTTGGAATAGGAGGCCAGGGGTGCTTGTTCTAGATTAAGTATATCAGTTATACCTTTGGGGACAGTTCAGGTACCCATGCAAGTGGACACTGGAATAACCATCTAAAACAATTCCTTCTTCTCTCTGATCTAACTCAATATGGAAATCTATAGCTTTCCATGGCCTGTTAATGGTGTCTTAGTGGGAGCGTTTCCTTAACAGTGTCCTACACCAAGAGCTGCAGGTGTGATTACAACTAAGATGCCACTGTAACCCACAGACAGCCATGTGCCATAAGAGACAAATCTCAATGTACAAGTAAAAATCTCAAGCTTTACTAAACTAGAGTGGATATTTGCATTTAAAGAGTTATATTCCACCTTCATATAATACCCACTTGATTCAATCCATTAAATCAGAGGATTCACTCAAGTGAACTATAATTCAAGCAGCTATCGTAACCCATAAAGAGAAAGGAATTCACTTAGATGAACTTCCTTTCCAAAGAATAAAATATAAATGATCCTTTTCTGAAAGCTTTTGGAGATCCATGTTCCTATCCAGGCCTCTACTGATGGATACACTTAGTACTAATCTACCACTATTCTAAAGATATACTTCAAATCATTTCAGAAAACCCAACAAATTCAGAAAAGAAAGAGAAGTTCAAGTTCTTCTGCACAGGAGATCACCCTGTTATTTGTTGTGTAAGATGAATGAATCTTCCCTGCTCTGGACAATTCATTCAATTCAACAACTCTGTGGTGGTATCTATCATGAGAAAGATAACGTGCCACAGGAGAAAGGAAAAATAAAAAGTTTATATCTCAATCAATAATCACCTTATTCCATAAAGAATATGTGAGATATATAGATATATATGCACAATGGAATATTACTCAGCCATAAAAAAGGATGAAACAATGCCATTTGCAGCAACATGGATAGACCTAGAGATTATCATGTTAAGTGAAGTAAGTCAGAAAGAGAAAGACAAATACCACATGGTATCACTTATATGTGGAATCTTAAAAAATGATACAAATGAACTTGTTTACAAAACAGAAATAGACTCACAGATACAGAAAGAAAATTTATGGTTACCAACAGTGATGGGGTGGAAGGGGACAGGGAGAGATAAATTAGGAGTTTGGAATTAACATATGCACACTACTATATATAAAATAGATAAACAACAAGTACCTACTGTATAGCACAGGGAGCTATATTCAGTATCTTGTAATAATCTATAATGGAAAAGATTCTGAAAAAAGAATAGATGTATATATGTGTATAACTGAATCACTTTGCTGTACACCTGAAACTAACACAACATTGTAAATCAACTATACTTCCATTTTTTTAAATGGTTAAAAATTAATAATAAATAATCACCTATTCCTTCATTCCCTCATTCAATGAACACCTTTTAAGCCAGCCACCGTACTGTACAAGACATGATCCTAGCCTGACAGGGCTTACAGTAGTGTGTGCAGCAACTGCTACATAGCAGGAGAGCTAAGAACGCAGGTTACTCCAATACCAACTGTAAAGCATTAGGGGGACTCACAGAGGATCTGAATGCATCTGACTGGGAAGTGAGAAGGAATTACTTGAGGTGGGCTATTGAAAGGCTGATGGCATTTCAACAGATGGAGATAGTATTCAACTGAGAAGGAGTATGGGAATCATACAGAAGTTTGAGGGACCTGGCAGGGGAAAAAACAGCAAAAACAGAGACCTATCTATCTGCAAGGGGACTGGTGGGAGACAAAAATGGAAAACTAAGTTGGCATCACATTGTGGAGGACCATGAATACCAGAATAAATATTATAAATATAACTAAGTAGACATTGGGGAGCCAGTGAAGAATTTGGAGTGGGGTGGGGGGCGCTGACATGGTAGGAGTTGAGCTTGGGGAATAAATCTGTCAGTGGTAGGTGAGAGAGATTGGAGGGGACAACTGGAGACAATCAGAGGGTTAGTCTACTCTCCTGGGGCGGGGAGTGTAGACCGGCAGACAGAGTGAAAGGCAAGGAGCAGACGTACATTACAACACACATCTGGAATTTCTGTAGTGAAATATAACAATCCAAACACATATCACCAGATAAAAGACCACACTTATTTTAAATATATGCTGAGAACTAGGGAGTTAATGCAGCAGTTTTTAACCTCTGGAGACTTAGAATCAACTGAAAGTTTGGTCACCTCAATTTGCTCACCACAAACCATTGCCCTCAAAATTTGGGATTTGCTAAACATTTCAAACTCTGAGAAGCAGAGGGTTCAATAAAACCACATTGTGCCTGGCACATATTTCTCCTTTAAAACTGAGGAAATTTGATCTGCTTACTAATTCATTTAAATTTCATTCAAACTGGGATTTTGAAAAACCTCTCTATTGCCCAGAGAAATCTTAAGAGCTTATTTTTAAAGACTTTTCCCCTCCTTACAAAAAGGAAATAATAGTTTTCCAACTATCCCTGAACCCCAGAAGTTAGAGATTCGTAATCCATGAGTTGGAATGGAATTTTTGGTAGGCAAAACAATAGACTAAAACCAGCACATTTTGCCAAAACCCAGTGCATTGGATGGTTGAGGAGGACAAGAATTTTGACCCTCTTGAATACTTTCTGAGCACGTTTTCTAGAAATGAAGCAGCAGGTGTGGGTACAGTGAACTGGGGGAGTTTATTCTATGACTCCTGTCAGCCATATTGGTTTTCTCTTCACTGTCAAGAACATAAAAGAGAAATGGCAATTTTTTTTTTAATCTTAAAACAACAATTTATTATTGCTTATGAGTCTGAGGGCCAGCTGGGTGATTTGGTCCTGGCTGGACATCTGCAGTTGACCCTTCACTTTTGTTCATTAAAAAAGTTTTTTAAGTGAAAATATAATACACACACAGAAAAGTGCACATACCATGAGACTGCAGCCTGATAAATTTCCACAAGCTGATCACACCAGTGCAACGAGCACACGGATAAGCTACAGCACCCAAGACTCCCCTAGTGTCTCCTTTCAGGTATTTACCTTCCAAAAATAACCACTGTTCTCAATCTGTCACCATAGCTTGGTTTGAGAAATGGCAATTTTTAAAAATAAACATGGGAAATACAGATCAATGGCACAGGATAGAGCCCAGAGATAAACCCACGCACATATGGTCACCTTACCTTCGATAAAGGAGGCAAGAATATACAGTGGAGAAAAGACAGCCTCTTCAATAAGTGGTGCTGGGAAAACTGGGCAGCTACATGTAAAAGTATGAAATTAGAACACTCCCTAACACCATACACAACAATAAACTCAAAATGGATTAAAGACCTCAATGTAAGGCCAGACACTCTCAAACTCTTAGAGGAAAACATAGGCAGAACACTCTATGACATAAACCACAGCAAGATCCTTTTTGACCCACCTCCTAGAGAAATGGAAATAAAAACAAAAAGAAACAAATGGGACCCAATGAAACTTAAAAGCTTTTGCACAGCAAAGGAAACCATAAAGAGGAAAAGACAACCCTCAGAATGGGAGAAAATATTTGCAAATGCAGCAACTGACAATCTCCATAATTTACAAGCAGCTCATGCAGCTCAATATCAAAAAAACAAACAACCCAATCCAAAAATGGGCAGAAGACCTAAATAGACATTTCTCCAAAGAAGATATACAGATTGCCAGCAAACACATGAAAGAATGCTCAACATCATTAATCATTAGAGAAATGCAAATCAAAACTACAATGAGATATCATCTCACACTGGTCAGAATGACCATCATCAAAAAATTTACAAACAATAAATGCTGGAGAGGGTGTGGAGAAAAGGGAACCCTCTTGCACTGTTGGTGGGAAGGTAAATTGATACAGCCACTATGGAGAACAGTATGGAGGTTCCTTAAAAAACTAAAAATAGAACTACCATACGACCCAGCAATCCCACTACTGGGCATATACCCTGAGAAAACCATAATTCAAAAAGAGTCATGTACCACAATGTTCATTGCAGCTCTATTTACAATAGGCAGGACATGGAAGCAACCTAAGTGTCTATCGACAGATGAATGGATAAAGAAGATGTGGCACATATATACAATGGAATATTACTCAGCCATGAAAAGAAACGAAATTGAGTTATTTGTAGTGAGGTGGATGGACCTAGAGTCTGTCATACAAAGTGAAGTAAGTCAGAAAGAGAAAAACAAATATGGTATGCTAACACGTATATATGGAATCTAAGAAAAAAAAAAAAAGGTCATGAAGAACCTAGGGGCAAGACGGGAATAAAGACACAGACCTACTAGAGAATGGACTTGAAGATATGGGGAGGGGGAAGGGTAAGCTGTGACAAAGTGAGAGAGTGGCATGGACATATATACACTACTAAACGTAAAATAGATAGCTAGCGGGAAGCAGCCGCATAGCACAGGGAGATCAGCTTGGTGTTTTGCGACCACCTAGAGGAGTGAGACAGGGAGGGTGAGAGGGAGGGAGATGCAAGAGGGAAGAGATATGGGATCATATGTATATGTACAACTGATTCACTTTGTTATAAAGCAGAAACTAACACACCATTGTAAAGCAATTATACCCCAATAAAAATTTTTAAAAATGAAATAAAATAAATAAACAAGTTAGAAAGTAGAGAAACAATTCTCCTTTTGCCTTAAAGAAGACTCCTCTTCCTCCACCTCTTCCCACTCTGTGGCAGTGTTGAAGCAAAACTCTTCTTCTAGTGACAGCCATCAAGAAGTCGTGAGTATTTGTCATACATAGAAGAGCTAATGACGTGCAGCTTTAATACATCTCTGTCCAAGACCTGAGTTTAGAAAACATAAAATAACTTAGCTCCTTTTAACCCAAATTGATTTTCCAACTTCAAGTTAAATTTTAAGATAATGATGAGTTTTCTTTTGGTTTGGGTTTGTTTTCCTTTTGTTTCTTTCCTTTTGTGTGTGTGTGTGTGTTTATTATTGTTAATGTTACGTTGTGTGTATTTTTGTTTGTTTTTTGATATCACAACTGATTTTCTTACTTTTCTATTAAAGACCTTAGAAAATGCTCCAGATTAAATTCTCCAGAAGGAATTTAATTTACATTTTATCTCAATCCAATTACTCCAGGATCTCAAAGGTCACTTGTACTGACTTTGTCTTAAATATATGTTGACCCACGTGAGAACAGTCTCCACACTTGATGTTACAGGACAACTAATATCTTTGGTCATTATTAGTTTCTATGCACCATTTTCTGACTGCTGGCAATATGTACAGGAAAAATAAACAAATATGGTCATTTATGAGCACTGATGATTTTTGAAAGATCGGGATAGACATAGTATTTTCTTTTCTTTTTAACATTTAATACCCCCTTCACCCATTTCTCTCACCCCCACCCACCACCTCTGGCAACCACCAATCTGTTCCTTATATTTATGAGCTTGATTTTTTTTTGGATTCCACATATAAGGGAGATTATACGGCTTTGTCTTTCTCTGACTGATTTGTTCCACTTAGCATAATGCCCCCGAGGTCCATCCATATTGTCACAAATGGCAACACCATTTATTGAAGAGAATCTTTTCCCCGTTGTATAATTTTGGCTCCTTTGTCATAAATTAATTGACCATATATGTTAAGGGTTTATTTCTAGGTTCTCTATTATGTTCCATTGATCTATTTGTCTGTTTTTATGCCAATACCATACTGTGTAATTACTATAGCTTTGTAAAATAGTTTGAAATCAGCAAGTGTGATGCCTCCAGCTTTGTTCTTCTTTCTCAAGGTTGTTTTTTCCTATCCAGGATCTTTTGTGGTTTTCAGATTGTTTGTTCTATTTCTGTGAAGGATGTCATTAGAATTTTGATAGGAATTGCATTGAATCTGTAGGATGCTTTAGGTAGTATGTAAATTGTAACACTATTAATTCTTCCAGTTGATGAGCACAGAATATCCTTCCATTTATTTGTCTCCAAATTTTTTTATTAACGTCTTGCAATTTTTAGTATACAGATTTTTCACCTCCCTCGTTAAATCTATTGCTCGGCATTTTATTCTTTTTAATTGTATATGGGATTACAATTGTATATGGGATTACAATTGTATATGGGATTGTTTTCTTAATTTCTCATTCTGATAGTTTGTTGTTAGCGTACAGAATGGCAACAGATCTCTGTGTATTGATTTTTTATCGGGCAACTTTACTGAATTCAATTATTCTAAGAGTTTTCTGATGGAGTCTTTAGGGCTTTCTATATATATCATGTATCAAAATCATAATATCATTTCTATATTTTAAAGCATCTGGTTATTTTAGGAAGAAATGGAGACTTTAATGTCTAGAGATACTAATCTGTGAAAGCTGGGATTTGACTAAAGCACATGAAACTGAAGTCTTTAATACATGTTGAAATGAGCACTAGTCTCATTCAGCACCTCGTCAAAAAAACTAGAAGTCCACATTATACACTTTTGAAATCCACTGATATTGTTTTCTACACATAACCTCTTTACTAGGTTTTTTTTCATTTTTTTAAAGTAGTCTACTTAAAAATTATATCTACAGGGAAACTGCATCTTAGCATGTGGTTGTTTCAATCTTAAAACCCTCATGAATGTTTTCAAGAAAATTGCCATCCTGGATAACTCCACTAACCTTCCCACTTTGCAGGAATCCTGAATCCTAAACTAGTAGAATTGGCAATAAAAGAGAAAGAGCTATACTGTAAATCTGCTATTTGTGCTTCAGGGCCCCTAAAATCACACTAACTAACTTTTTTCATCTTTTTTTAAAACTACATATTTAAAACTAGAATCTCAACCTGATTTCTCCAAGACTCATCATTCTTGAACTTAAAACTGGAGCACAGACACAGGAAAGTTATTTAATTCCATCATCATATATTTAACACCTATATCTTGCAGTATATTGTGGAAATTCAAAGAAAACTAGCAGGAATCTGGCCTCTGAGAGCTTACAGCCTAATAAGAAAGTAAGATGTGTAAATAAGAGTAAATTTGCAGTCACACGGGGCACAATGTTATAGTGGAGGTCACTCACAGGAAATGGCAGTAGCAGGAGGACATGGTCCCTGGAACTCCGTTTGGGGGGTTGAGAAAATGATTTTAAAAGCTAAGGTACAGGGACTTCCCTGGTGTCACAGTGGTTGAGAATCTGCCTGCCAATGCAGGGAACACGGGTTTGAGCCCTGGTCAGGGAAGATCCCACATGCTGCGGAGCAACTAAACCCGTGCGCCACAACTATTGAGCCTGCGCTCTAGAGCCCTCGAGCCACAACTACTGAAGCCCACGCACCCAGAGCCCAAGCTCTGCAACAAGAGAAGCCACCGCAATTAGAAGCCCGCGCACTGCGCCCGCTCGCGGCAGCTAGAGAAAATCCGCGCACAGCAACTAAGACCCAACAATGAAGACACAATGCAGCCAAAAATAAATAAATTTATCCAAAAAAAGCTAACGTACAAGTGTAAGTTTTAGAATCACACTTTACAAATTGGCTTATTATTTTAAAATGATATTCAATAATGATTTTTCTATAAACTAATTGAGAGAACTGATTCAGATTAAAGCAACAAATTTTGTATGGAGCTTCCATTATGAGCAAGATTATGCACTAGATACAAAGGGTTACAAAGTTTGATAAGATGGTTTCTGACCTAGAGGAGTAATAAGTTATTTATACCAGTATCTCTATAGTACGACATATTTAAAATCCTGTAAGAATATAGAAAGCATATGAATAGCCACTAACCCAGCAAGGAATTTCATTATAATTATTATGATATAATAATTATATATAATTATATAATACTTACATAATATATAAGTATTATAATTATTAGTACAATAATTATCAGATTAGGGCATTTATTTATTTATTTATTTATTTTGCGGTACGCGGGCCTCTCACTGTTGTGGCCTCTCCCGTTGCGGAGCACAGGCTCCGGATGCGCAGGCTCAACGGCCATGGCTCACAGGCCTAGCCGCTCCGCGGCATGTGGGATCTTTCCGGACCGGGGCACGAACCCGTGTCCCCTGCATCGGCAGGCGGACTCTCAACCACTGCGCCACCAGGGAAGCCCTAGGGCATTTATTAATAACATTATTTTAAGTATTCAGTAGAATTAATGCTCTGAAAGTATTGATATTAAGTTTGTGGAGTTGGGTCTCCATGTTTGCTTGAAGCAAATTCTGCTCATTTAAATCTAAAAGCGCTTTTCGTTCTTACTATCACCTGAGCTACTTCTGCACCAATTACTAACTATTCAAATTCTGGGAACAGTAGATATAGACATTGCTGGAGAACTATGTATACAGTCGACAGAAACAGCCTCATCATATAAGTGTGCTTATAACTTTTTTTATCCCAGATACTTATTCTAGGTTTAAGATTTCTCCAAGTACCAAAATTTATCAGCCCCCCCGTAAAGAAAATATGCCATAGAGAAGATATTCAAAATGAAAATAATTTTTATTAACATTTTTTTGCATTTAAGCCGACCCCAACTTGTGAAATTTAAAACTTACCATATCAGCAGTGCCAATATAAACTTCATAACCCTAAAATTAGTTTCTAAATAGTGCAGAAATGTGTTAATATGAACAATTTGTGAAATTTGTAAAAGAACAAGTAAACAGAAAATGAATTTCACAATCAGGGTCAATGTGCACATAGATTAGGCAATGACACATTCTGGAGCACCATTTTATAACTGTTCCAAATGAGACTATGGAGACCCATAGCCTATAAAACAACAAAATCCAAACAAAAGACACCATTAAGATAGCTGTGAATGCCTTTAAATAATAAGTTTTTAATTATATAAAAGTATTAAATCCAGTATTTTATTATTACGCACATTGTTAAGATTCCTTAAATTTTTGCAAGCTGATTTTAACTGAGCTAGCTGCAAAATTTAGCTTAGCTAATCATTTAAATTTCTTTCCAGAAATGCCTATCACTTACCCCTAATAATAAAAGCAAAAATATGCTAGTTATTCACTGAAAGTCCTTTTGGAAACAAATGTGTCAGGTCTTATTCAATAACTGTATAAAACATTTTGGCACTTCGAAAAGTAATACTTAGGATTATTATACAGCATGGTGATTTATTCACAATTTGTTCTTTATATGGATTTTTTCTCCCAACTATACCTTCAGTTTATATCCTACTTTTCCGTTATCTCACAGCACAAAATGCTCCCTAAATGACAGTTGATAAATTAGTTATCAGTATTGTTTTAAAATAAATTTATTTTTCTTTCATTATGGAATGCTCTTCTTCTTTAGAGAGCTACCTTGAGGATTTTATTTTTCATTTAGCTTTATGAACGTCCTCACATAAGAAAATTAAGCCCTATTGTTTTTATAAATGGTCACCCGCATCACTTCTGAATTATTTTCTTGTGTATTAAGGAATAACCCAGATAGCAGTACTAAATGGCATAGTCATGACTTGCCTTGGTATTTTAGAAAATATTGGCCACCAATGAATACTGTAACTTGGCAGATATCTACCTGCTCATCTCAGACAATAAGTTTGAAATTGCACAAATAACAATACACATCATTACAGCTAATTGGTTCCAAAACGTTGAAACTCTCACGGTGAATGACATTATATGCTACATTTTTTTAACCTACACACTACCATAAAAAATTAAGTATGAGAAGTTTTTATAAATAAATCTATCTATACATAGATTTATTTCAATATTAAATATATTTTACATTATCTGAGCTTTTGCTGCAAAGATGCAAGACAGGGCCAAAACTAGGTGGGACAAGTGAAGCACTTATCTCAGCCTCAAAATTTTAGAAGGTACCAAATAATTCAGTAATTAAAATATTTCATTTTTTAACATAATATTTTTAAAATAAAAATTAGGACAAAAAATATCAAAAATTGAAATAAAGATTGAAACAGATATACATTATCATGTTGGTAGACTATCATCTATTTGACAAGGTGAAAATAATAAGTAGGGAAGGAGAGAATCTTGCTGTTTTCCTCTTTGATTAAGGGAAAAAAATGGCTCTCAACTTGATATCTCCAGCTCACAGCATCATTAGATTAGCAATATTTGAGTCAAAATGATAATTTTAGTGGCTAAAAACCATTGTTTCCTATCACCTATACTTACTGTATATGACAAGTGTCATTATCTTAACTATGACTCTGCTTAAAATATTATACCACCTGCAAAGCTGAATGGAAGTTGACAAAGAAATAATCCATAATTTCAATTTGCTATGTTCGTGGCATATTTCCATAATCCAGTCTTAAGTTGCTTGCTTTACATTCTATTATGTAAACACAGCATGCTCTCAGCCACATAGGAGATTCTCTTTTAGTATTTTAAAATTGGGCGTTTTTCATAGACTATAAAAAAAAAGGAATAGATCATTGTATGGATATTTCCTTTTAGGTTTACATAACACAGGAATAATTAATTTCATTTCTTTACTGACACACTTGATTTCATTCTATATAGTTCTATATAGAAATATCGCCAAGTTTCTTTGCTCCCCTACGTAGCAAAACTCCTTGGGAGCTGAATATACTCCATGTCATTGCCTCAGATTTCTCCCTTCCCATTCCCTCTCTTCTTAGACTCTTTATTACAAAATAACTTCAGATTTATAGAAAATTTGCAAAAACGGAGCAAAGAACCTTCATATACCCTTTACCCAGATGCACCAATTATTGTATTTTGCCCAATGTGCCTTGCTGCTACTTTCTTCGTAACCACTTGAGAGTTTGTTGTACACAGCATGCCCCTTTATCCCTAAATATTTCAGCATGTATTTTCTAAGAACAAGGGATTCTTTCATGTAACCACAGTTCAGCTATCCAATTCAAGACATTTATAGATAGGATATTATTATCTCATACACAAGTCCATATCCAAATTTTACAAATTGTCCTAATAATGTCATTTATGGAAATTTTTTTCTGATCCAGGATCCAGTCTGGAGCCGTGCATTGCATTTAGCGCACTATATCTGGTATCCATTATTATGAAACAATACCTGAGGTTCTCTTTGCCTTTTATGACATTGACTTTTTTTTAAGAGTACAGGCCGACTGTTTACTTATAGAGTATGCTTCAGCTTGGGTTTTTCTAATGTTTTCTCTTTTGGGGGATGGGATGTGCATTTGGGGCAGGAACACTGAATAGGTGATGTTGTGTCCTCAGTGAATTACATCAGGAAGAGTAAGATGCCAGCTTTTCCTATGACCGGTGATGTTAACTTTGAATAGTTAGTGAAGATGGTGCCCCCTCTATATTTGTCCATTTTTTCTTTTCCGATTAATAAGTTATCTGTGAAGAGAGACTTTGATGCTATGTAATTATCCTGTTGCTTTTTAAGCTTTCACTTAACAATTTTATTGTCCATTAATGATCTTGGCCTGAATCAGTTATTACTATAAAGGTTGCAAAATGGTAACTAACTCTTATTATTTCTTCTACCTTATTGGTCAGCACTCACTGCAAGGAAGAGCTTTCCCTTATTTATTTACTCACTTGCTTACTAACAGTATGGACTGCTGGAGTCCTCTTTCAGTCGATGGTTTATAATCCACTCTTCTATTATCCATGTTGAGTTTCAGCTTTTCCCGTATTTGTTCAGAGGGACCCCCTTCACATTGTCTCCTCTGTCATTTTTCTATGAGCCCACCATTTTTTGAGCTCTCCCTTATTTTCTGGCATTACGAGAAGTTACAGTTCATCTTGATTCTGCCTGCCCGAGTCCTAGACTTGGCCATTTCACCAAGGTTATCTGGTTCATTTTAGTGATAACTTGTATTTAAATAACAAAATTTGAGTGCTAGATGTGCCTGTAGCTACTGGTTGTTGTTGCTTCTAAACATACAATAAAACGTGCTCTTTTAAGGGCATAGTTCAATGAATTTTGACAGATATACACCCATGGTCAATTCTCAGTCTTCATTATACTTGATCTATTAGCAGCATTTGAAACTGAGGATCAAATATTGCCTCCTTGCAGTATTGTCTTCACTAGGCCTCCAGGAAATGATACTCTTGGTTTTCGTCCATCCCCACAGGATAACTTCTTCTCAATCTCCTTTGGTTCTCTCTACTCTTCTCCACATCCTTTTAAGTTGAAGTACTCCAGAACTCAGATTCTGATGCTTTTCTCATCTGTAGTTACACTCCCTCCCTAGGTTAATCTCATCTGACAACTCCCAAATTTGTATCTCAAACCCAGTCTTCTCCCCCAAGCCCTGGATTTTTATATCCACTTATTTCTACTTGACATCTTCACCTGAATCTCCAATTGACATCCAAATGCAACACGTACAAAACTGAAATCCACCCCACACCTGCTCCACCTGTAGCCTTCCCCATCTCAGGTGATGGTAGCTCCATTCCCCCAGTTATTTAGGCCAAAAACTTGAAGGCACTCAAAGTATATTCAGAATCCCTCCACTTCTACTCTCCACTGTTCCCCCCATGATCTTACCAGCCGTCATTTCTTGCCTGGATTATTCCAATAGCTTCATAACAGATCTCACTGCATCAAAGCTTGCTGCTACAATCTCTTCTCAACACAGAAACCACAGTGACCCTTTTTAAATGTTAAGTGTTTCCATATTACTCTTCCTCTCAAAACTTTGTGGTGGTTTCACATTTCACTGACAGTAGAGCCCAAGCCATCACAATAGCTTTCAGGGCATAATTCTCGCACACACACTCATTTTGCTCTATGACCACATCTCTTACTCCTTCCTCTTCCTTTCCTCCCCATCCACACTGAACTGCTGCTCACCCCACATGCCAGCCAACCAAGCACGTTCCCACTCTAGGGTTATTCGAGCTGGTCCCTCTGTAAGGAAGGCATTTCCCCAGATATCTGCTCGGCCAGCTCCTTCATCTCCTTCAATTTTGATTAAATCGTAACCTCTAATGAGGCCAACCCTGACTACCCTAACACAGAACCCTGGATCCCTCATTCCCTGCGTTTCTTCCTTCACCCTTTCACATACCAGCTTCTAATACATTTCTATACATTACTTCTTTTTTGGTGTTTATTGTTTATTGTCTATCTCTCTATGTCAGAACGCAAGCTTTTGAGGACAGGGATCTTTGTTTTGCTCACTGGAGGATCTAGAACTGAGGGACCTCACCAAGCATCTAGAACAGTGCTTGCTCCTTAGTAGCACTCAAAACTTTTTTTTTTTTTGGGCCATGGCAAGCGGCTTCAGGATCTTAGTTCCCCGACAAGGGTTTGAACCCGGGCCCCAGCAGTGAAAGTGCCGAGTCCTAACCACTGGACCATCAGGGAATTCCCTCAAACATTTTTTTTTTTTGGCTGCATTGGGTCTTCCTTGCTGTGCACGGGCTTTCTCTCGTTGCAGCGAGCGGGGGCTAGTCTTCGTTGTCATGCACGGGCTTCTCATTGCGGTGGCTTCTCTTATTGCAGAGCATGGGCTCTAGGCACGCGGGCTTCAGTAGTTGTGGCTCAGGGGCTCTTGAACACAGGCTCAGTAGTTGTGGCGCACGGGCTTAGTTGCTCTGTGGCCTGTGGGATCTTCCTGGACCAGAGATCAAACCCATGTCCCCTGCATTAGCAGGCAGATTCTTAACCCCCCTCAAAACATTTTTTTTAATGAATGAACCACTTTATCCTGTACCTTAACTTGATAAACAAATAGAAATGAGTGAGAAGCCATCAGTAGAATTGAGTCTATATATGCCATTTTTAATATTGATGTGAGCCTAAGCAGCCAACTTCAGTTTACGCCTCTTATCTCCTAATGTTTTTGTTTACATCTCCCCACACATGAAATCTAGAACCATTTTAAAATAAAAAGAATTTTAATAAGGTGGCATTTTCAGAAAGTAGTAGGTGTTGTCTGCCCTGAATTAAGTCCTTGCGTGCATAATTAATCCAAGTAACGAACTGAGTTTGGTCACTCCCTGCCCTTGGGGAGTGCCACATTGCTAAGGAGACCCTTGCCCATTGATTCCTGGGCTTCTAATATCCACTGTGATTTTGAGTTCTATAAAGGAAAAGGGGACATGGGAGGAGGCACGAGAGAACCCAAAATTTCTTTGTATATGAACTGTACGTTTTCCTACTAGGACTGTTCAGTTGACTCCAGATCTAAAATTGGCAGCAGAATTCACTTATGTGGCTGAGTGATTCATAGAATTTCAGCTGAGATGAGATATACCTTGACAGACATTCAAATAATGTGCTTGGGGTATTTCTGGACAATCAACAGTCAAGTTTTAAAAGGCACATGTGACAGGAGTATTAAAATATCTGTACTGACAGGATCAGATTTTTATGGCCACCAGTAAAAGAGAATATACTCCATCAAGAAATAAACACCCACTCTGCCTCATGTCATGGCAATCTAGTCACTCTTGCGCTGAGATTTTTAATTCCTTTACCGCTGATGTTCCTGGGACATTAGGAAAGATCTCCTCATGTCTAAGCTAGTGTATTCTCAGCTCTTCTAATTCCGGTGAAGGATTTCATCAGACTAGAGAGAGGATAGGATGAGAACGTGTTCTAAATTTTGGAACCTCAGCTCCAGTATAGCAGGAAAAAAAGCATAACTGTTCCTTAAATGCATGCAGAAGTATGTGAATTCACTCACTATGTTTACCAGCATCATTCATAAGAAAATGAAGTTTTTAATTCATGTATTTCATGTCTTCCAAAATTAGTCAGAAATATCTCATTTTAATGAATGTAACATATACGAAATATCATTTTTTCTAGAAAAATTGCAAATGCAGGGTTAAATGGTCTGTATTAAGAAAGCACTGGAGAGCATCTCTTGGATTTCTCTCCTTTATATAGTACATTGTAGTTTTACATAGTGGAGAAAAATGGGGCTTTTTAAATATATAACTTCTGAATTTGATTACTTTCCACAGATACAACACACTCAGGGGAAATTGGCACCAAGAAAAAGGTGAAAAGACTGTTAAGCTTTCAAAGATACTTCCATGCATCAAGGCTGCTTCGTGGAATTATACCGCAAGCCCCGCTCCACCTGCTGGATGAAGACTACCTTGGACAAGCAAGGGTGAGCTAGTTACCCCTCTGTCGCCTCATACCAGGCCAGTGGCTGAGAGCATGTGCCCCCCTCTACTCCCCATCCCTCCCACCCCCACCCCCCAATAGCACCTAGGTTTGAGTCTTTACTTCTGTCACTGAAGAGCTCCGTGCCTCTGGACAGTTATTCAACACATCTGGACTTTTTCCTTAAATATAAAGTGAAGTAATAGAAACGCTCACCTCATAGGGGTGGTACAAGGATTAAACAAGGCAAAGCATGTTTGCATGCTTAATATACTCATGCCTAGCACATGCTAGCTATTTTGATTTTTATAAATGTGCAAAACACATTTGCACAACACTAAATAAAATGAAGTTTTGGACTGGCCGATTACCAGTGAAGGAATGAATTTTTTAACCCGTTGAATTATCTCACCATAATAGCTACCCTGAAATTAACCCAGTAATTACCAACTCTTAATTCCACTTTAGGCTATCAATACAGTGCACTGTCTTTTTTATAATTTTTAATTTATTCAAAAAATTTTACTAATTTGACAACTATTTTTGCAATGCATTGATCCAACAGAGGGTAGAAATCTAATGTGTGACAATCTAAAAAAAAGTTCAAAGGTTATCTCTAGCCCAAACTCCCAAAGGAATTTAAATTTCAGGAATAAACCACCTCAGTTTAAACAGAAGTCAAAGGTAATAGCTTATAGTTCCTATGATAAGGAATATTATGCTGTCTATATGCAATTAAGAAATACATTCTAATGGTATATACTATTAAGAAATAAGTAGCAAGTAATGTTAGAAGAAATAATTCCCCACATTAGATCTACAAAAAGAAAGCAAATATCACTCCTTCTAACAGCCCAAGGTCTGAGATTGAGTGAATGGTTGGTTGGTTGGTTGTTTCATTTGGTGAGAGGAGGAGAAAGCAAGGCTAAGCTCCCAGTGCTGGAGCGTCCATGACAGAGCACTCTCTGTGGGGACCTCTCAAGAAAGACAACGGTGAGATGTAGAAAGAACAACAGACCAGAGCTCAGGATCAGAGATCAAATTTTGGCTCCGCCTTTAGAATTGTGTGACTTTTGGATAAAAACTCACTCAAACTAGACTTCACCAAAAACCTACTATCCCTTCATTTTTCTGATGCTGTTCTGAAGGGCTTTGTGTGCCATGATGAGGCCGTTGGATTTTATCAAAAGACACAGGGAGGCCATTCAAGGGCAGGTAGAGGAGAGTGAGCTGGTCCTTACGGGAAGCAGGGCCTGTGAGAGGAGAGGAAAGCAGTCGCAGGAGCTACAGTGAGGATAGAATCAGTAACTGCAACTTTGTGTCTGAGAGTTAACACCATCTAATTCCAATCGGGGGGTATTATTAAAAAGAAAAATAGCACAGTAAGTCTACATTGAACAGTAGGTCTTTAAAGTACCCAATATTTTCAATTGCCCACACTTCAGTTTCCTGTCTGTTACAGGGGTTAATTTCACATTGCCTCCACATTGAGCAGAGTAGTGTGCCCATCAGTCATCTAGGTTTCTTTTTTTTAAGTTCACTGTAAACCTCCTCCCCTAAGTGCATAGTAGTTTGTGATATAGAGACTTAACGGAACTACAATTTTAAAAGGTATCTATCGTGTGCTTACTATGTACTCGCACCGCTCTAAGCACTTTTACATGTTTTACCTTATTTAATCTTCACAACAACCCTCTGAAGCAATAGTATTATCAGCTACATTTTTCAAATTAGGAAACCGAGGTACAGAGAGTTAAGGAACTTGCCCAAGGTATCACAGCCAGTAAGCGATGCAGCCAACAAAGGATGTGGCGGTCTGATTCCGGAGCCTGTCCCTTTAACACTGTTGTTATTAGGCTGCAGAGTAAGATTTGTCTTACTACAAACCAGTTGTACATAGATAGTAGTATGCTATTTTCAACTGTTTAATTGTTTAATTCACGATGTCTCAAAGTAAATATTTGAGTCTCCGATATGATTCATGAGAGTGCTGGCTTTTGTTTGTCTTTTCAGCATATGCTCTCCAAAGTGGGAATGTGGGATTTTGACATTTTCTTGTTTGATCGCTTGACAAATGGTAAGTCACCCAAAAGAATTCTCACTAAAGTACACACCATTAAAGTGGGATTAATTTTGTGAAAAACAAAATACATTTTTAAACACTGTTATTCTTTTTTCTTTCTTTTCCCACATTCATAAATCTACAGCCACTCAAGAAGGACCAGGGCAAAGGAAAATTAGTTCAAATGAAGAAGAAGGGTTGAATTTGGACCTCAAATCTTAAGACAGTTTCCTTCTGGTCTTGCTGTTTCCAAAGCAATTTAGAAACCACAGATTAGACTCCTTCCTTGCAGAATACTTTGGCCACATGCAAAAGGAAGGAGTTTGTTGTGAGTCAATGAAAACTAGAAACATAAAAACACATCTGATCAGTCCTGACTCTTACTGGGCCAATGGTTTTGCACTTTTATTAAGTGAGCGAGTCTGCCCCATTACAGGTATTGTTCAGATATGTTTGGCATCATGAGAAGAAAACAACTCCTGAGGATAGAGTGTAAACACTTAGGCTGCAGCTGAAGGGAAAAGTAGACCTTCCTATTGTTTCCACTTTTTAAATTTTTGTGCCTATAGAGGCTTCCCTTAAGAAAACAACAAAATCCTATAATATTTTCATCTGCCCATTAAACGAATGCTGATAATAGGGGAGCCAATGAAAGACGTCACGTTTAATGCTGACCGTCACATGTCCTATCATCTACAGGCTTGTGTTTTAAGTCATTACAGATGGTTTTCTCATCATTCTGTTTCTTGACAAACACCACACAGTGGAGAGAGATACGGCCTAAGACCATGAAACTGAGCTTTACACTGTGAAAAGATAACTAGACCATACAGGGCTGTATCTCATAATCTTGCATTTCGCTTTGCTCAAATCAATTGAGAGATGGGGACCAGTATATGAAATTAACCATGAACAAAAGAATTTGTTCAATGGTATTTGTTAAAAAGAGAGTATAATCACGACTCTCACAAAGATATGAAGTGATCACATCAATGATTTTATTAAACTCAATTAATTAGAGATCCAGTGAAATGTCACAGCTAGTTGAAAGGAACATTCAAAGAGCCATACATATAAAAGCAGTAAGAAATGCCAAAATGAATTTGTAAATAGGTGAGAAACTGGGAGGGGGAAATCAATTGTATTTCCACCTCACTAATTTCATTTGCATGTATACAGCCAAGAATCATCTGCAATAATATCAGTTATTTACAACTTTGTTGTGAAATAGCTCAAAGATGATGAAAGCTACAGAAACACATAGAACCAGGTACCCTGGAAGAGTGTGCTTGGGCAACACCTAGTTTTCCAATTAAGACAGCCAGTCATCTTCTTGGTACATTTCAAAGTCTTTCATAAACTTTATAATGCTTTTAATATTTAAAATCCTTATCTCTAATGAACAGTATTTCTTGAATGCTTACAAGTTATTGTAGCTTCAATTTTGCACCTCTGCTGGCTTGAGTTATAAAATATCTCACAGTCAAATTTCATCTTCGATGATTTTCCAAAAGAAGAATAGGCACTGTGGTGGCTTAGATACCCCTGTAAATGTAAGAGTCAATTGGAAGCAACTTAAGACACATTTCAAGTGACCATTAAACTATGTCTTTAAAAAAGTAACCATACAAACACACACACATACACACACACACACACACACACACACACACACGTGTATGTGTCCCTGATACTGCAGTAGGCAGACTCCTTTTAACTCTTAATGTTTTCATTGCCTTTAGTATAGGGAGAAGGTCTGAGTTAATTTTACTTGTACAATAAGAGAAAATATGGGATCAGATCATAGTAATAATATCTTTATACTTGAATAATTTTAAATCTAAAGGGGAAAAGAAATGATCCTATCAGAGAACTTTCATTACAGAAACTTTGAATCCTATTGCTAGTCTTGATATTTTAATGGTGATGAAAATGGATTAAAACAGGTGGCTGTTCCCCTATAGGAAACAGCCTGGTAACACTGCTGTGCCACCTCTTCAACGCCCATGGGCTCATTCACCACTTCAAGTTAGATATGGTGACCTTACACAGGTTTTTAGGTAAGTCCTTTTATCCTTATTTCTACCCCCTTGCCCCTGAAAAATGGCAGTCTACAATGTTCTTTAACATAAATTGGCAAGAGCCATAGCCTGGTGGATGAAGACCTCATATTAGTCTTCAATTATCTCATCTTAATTTTAAAATAAGTTTACTTATTTAAATCACTGGAAAAAATGCTTACCTGATTAGTTATGTTTAAAAGAGATAAAGGCTATGTAAAGACAACCTTCAAGAGCAAATAACTGTCACAGAAGTTACTGATCTGCTCACGTATGAACAAAATCCCAGAAAATATTCCTCAAATAATGCCACTCTGGATATGAGTTGTTGAAATATTCAACAGGCTTTTTTTTAATGATAAGAACTACCATGTGTGTAGCACCCACTGTATGCAGGGGGCTTTTGGTATGTTATTTTGAACAACAGCTTCAACAACCCTGCAAGTTGGCCATTATCACCATTTGGCCCATAAGTAAGGAGAAGTACAAAGAGGTTTTGTAACTTGCTCAAGGTCAACAACATATAATTGGCAGAGCTGCAGTCCAAGCCCAGGTCTGTCTGATTTGAAAGCCTACCGTCTTCCCACTCAACTCCACCATCTCTCCTCATCAAGAAGCAGCCCCAGATCTCATTTGACTTCATGCATATTCTTATTTATCTTCCAGTGAATTATCCGGGGCACTTTTTTAGTCACCAAATGACTTTCCTCTGCCTCGTAGTGTGTTCCTGGCTTCTTTCATTTGGCACATGGCAGTGCTTTGCATTTGGAAGCTGACTTGACGCATCAAGGATAAAATAACGGTGATGGTGATAACAACAGTAGCAGCAACCACCAGGCTTATATAGTGTTTACATATGCTGGAAAGTCTTCTAAGAACTTGCATATATTAACACATCTAATCCTTACAGCACCTCTTTGAGATCAGAGCTGTTGTTATCCCTATTTTATAGAGAAGGAAAGGGAGGAAACTTTCGGTTAAGTAACTTGCCCAATACAGATAAGTAATAGAGCCAGGGTTCATATAATAGTCAAATAAACCTGCTGATTAAAAGGTACATGTGGCACAACAGAAATACTGGAAACAAGCCAGAGCATGGCTCATTCCAGAAACACAGATAACCTCAAGCTAATTGTGTTCAGATTGATTGAGCAAAGTAATGGCCATGAATAGAGCCAAATAATCTTGATTTGTCTAAAGAGGGAGAGCACAGATACTTTGGACATGTGTATGCACCCAGAGTACATGGGGAAAAGGCAAAGATTCAATGACAGAAATAACACTGGAATCCAGAGCCAGAGTCATAGCTGGGCTGAGAGAACAAAGCCACACTTGAAAGCCAGGACATTCTATACACACTGAATATATTGCATCCTAGACATTGCCTTAGTTATTAGCTGAAGCAGGCAAGTAGCTTCTGTAAATAGCAAATTCAAAGTGCCTTCCTTGTGTCTCTATTTGGTTCCAAGAACACTCCGGTCCCTAGATTGGAAGGGCAAGAAAGATGATCATTTAATCTGAATAAGATAGAAATAAATCCAAGGATTCCTCAGCTGGATCTATGAATTTCTGCCTGAAGAATCCCCAGATTTGCTTTGGTCAGTATTTGTTACTTAAGTGATAAAGCAACCTTTGGATGAGAGTAGGTCTCTTTAAAAGGAAACCTCTTTTATTGACACATTATTCTTAAATGGCAGCAAACTTAAATAGTTAAACTATAGTGTGAAATAAAGTTGCCCTTTTCCTACATATTTATTTTTCCAATGAATGAGAGCCTTCATGAATGCCAGAGAGGGGTGATTTATGAAGGTGGTAAGGAATCCCAAGGGCCTCACAAATCCTTTTAGCCTTTCTTCCCTCTTCCCTCCCCCTCCTTCTCCACTGAAATCAACCCAGTAGAACTGCCAAGCTGGCAAATCGTGTCCATTTCTAAAGCATCCCCAGGCTGCACATTTTGGAGACACTGTTATTTTTAAGCAAAAGGGACCCTCAATAAGTCTGAGCTAGTATGTCCTTTGTGTTTTGTTTTTAGCTGATTGAGTTATCTGTTTACCTCCTAGTCATGGTTCAAGAAGATTACCACAGCCAAAACCCTTATCACAATGCTGTTCACGCAGCCGACGTCACCCAGGCCATGCACTGCTACCTAAAGGAGCCAAAGGTAAGGCAAGACCCGCTGCCTCCTCGGCCATCTGGAAATGCCATGTAAACTACCTGCCGGGTCCCAGATCACCTGACATATCAGAGCGACTGGGTTATGGGCCAATTTATAGCATGAATACATATTGCTTATATTAAGGTTTCAGTATCAGCTCTGAAAACTGTATAATAGTCATGAAAGAGGATGTAAGTTTTCAGAGGTTCTGTTTCATAATTTATATATTTTCAAGGCTGCATTAGGATGAAAACAACCCTCTCTATGACAATCTACGTCCTAGATACCTTCAACCATCACAAAAGTTAGCTGCTTTTGCCTTGAACCTTTGCCACAAACAGTACCAGAACTGAACTTTTCTAGGAAGTCTCCCACCTCGTGGTTTTTGATCAACAAATAGAATTATAACTCCTCAAGACTCAGCTGCATTTCCTACTTAGGCATCCTGATTCAGGCCCAAGAGAAATTGTGAGCATCAAAAACCTCTTTAAAAATATGCCTAGATGCAAAATATTAATCCAAAATTTAAAACATTATAGTAATGCTCGTTACTTAAAACCTAGGCATTTCTTAGCCATATAAAACCTAGCTGTTAAAACATACAGGATGAGGTTTTTTCAGGGTTATCCAACCCTGGATATCCAAGGAAAATGATATCTCAGTCCAAGACTCTGTTTAGTTCAATCAGTTTTAACATCAACCACTAAATATACAGATGCCAGATAGGCATTCCCAAGACAAAACTGGGTATGCCTCATCCTTATAAAATATCCCAAAGACATTAAAGGTTTTGTTATTTAATCCCTAAGTAATTTGAAAATTGTATAGATTGCACAGTTGTGTATTTAAAGCTAACACTAGATTCCCATTTTCCTGCTTGTTTTCCTAGCTAGCCAAAAAAAAAAGACAGATTCTCACACATTCCCCCACTTTATTTATTACACATTGAAGAAATATGCAAATTTTGCAATTCAGCCCACTGTGGATTTCATATTCGAAGAAGTGGCAATGATATATTGGATGGTTGAAATACACAAGGGATTTTTTTCCATCGCTTTGGCTTCAGCTTTTTCCTTCACTTACAGCTTTCCTAGGAGCAAGGCTTATTTTAGACTCTGCCTTCTCCCCGCCCACTATAGAGCAGTGTTGCCAACAGGTAATACTACTACAACAACAAAACAAGACAGTAGCAGCAGGAAGGGGAGGCCACCTGGATGAGCTACACAATTTGAGTTGCTTAATTCCTTTCCTCACAGCCCTTTCTTTATTCCTGCGATTCCATGGTTTTATTACCTTATTGACAGCTTCAGAAGGTTAAGGTCTGGATGAAAGGCCTGAACGATACTGTGATGATTCATTCAGTGCGATTTAGCCAAAACAAATGCTAACCTATTTTTGGAAACACACCAGTCAATCTTCCCATTCAATTCTTTAACAGCTCGCCAGCTCCCTCACACCTCTGGACATCATGCTTGGACTGCTGGCTGCCGCAGCCCACGATGTTGACCATCCAGGGGTAAACCAGCCATTTTTGATCAAAACAAACCACCACCTTGCCAACCTATATCAGGTAAGGGAGCCAACATGATACAATATGATTAACTGCTTTAGGCCCAGTGCTGTAGCCTGAATCTCACCCTTGGAGATAGCCTTCATTCAGGGTCAGCCTCAATGATGACCACAGCCAAAGAGCATGGGTTTGAAATAGGTTCAGAGTGTCCCCCAGGGAAGATTAAATTGGTTTACAAGGATATCCAAGGAATTCAATTTGCTCTGAAGCAGGTTTGAAATTGTTCTAAGTCAAACAGGATTCCTGAGTCTACTGTCTCATGGTCTGAGACTGTCTGTCTCCATAGGAACCATCTAATATAGAATGGCCAGTTGAAGCCAGTCCTCGTAGAACTTCTATAAATGATACTACCAGGTGCAATCCTAATTCAGATTTACGTCTCTAGGGCCATTTCTATTTTAATCATGTTTTTATTTTTTTATTGAAGTATAATTGACTTACAATATTATGCTAGTCTCAGGTATACAATATAGTGATTCAAAGATTTTACAGATTATACTTCATTTATAAGTTATTATAAAATATTGGCTATATTCTCCAGGGCCATTTCTGAACATTTTGGCCTCTGAGTCAGAGGTATGTTATCGAAGACAATAGGCGTACTTTGTTGTTATAAAATTGTTCAACAGCACGAGTAGATTGGCCCAAAGAACTCTTATCTATGATATTACTTCAGATATTATAACCCTATATCATAAATGAATTATTCCCAGAATTTTCAACATGGTTTGGGGGAGACCTTTGGTTGTCATTAACAAAATCATTGCATTCAAAGGAGTCATTGATCTCAATTTTAGTGCATCTTTTGAAAAAATTCAGTATGGGAAGAATTTCTAAAGGATTCCCGTAAAACAGTTGCGTTATACAAAACAGTGCAGCTTGAGGATAAAGTACAACTGAAACATGAAACAGAGCTTTTTTCCATCCAGTTGATTAGCTTTTGGTCCAGGTAGGAATTGTCATTCCAAGGTTTATGGATCCCCTGGGACATAATTCAGCACTCGGCTCTCTTGGTCTGTCAGCCAGCACCTGGAGCTGGGATAGAAATGACCATAAAGAGGGGACAGGGTGACATAATTTAGAAAAACTTTTGATGATGAGCTGAAAACTAAACAAATAAAATGAAAACTAAACTTTCTAAACAGTCGCAGAAGCTAAATTTATTGCTTGGGGAAAACATTAAAAATTTGACCAGGGGAAAAAAAATGAATGACTGAACTGAGAGCTCCCAAATAGATTTTCTATTCCTGTCATATTTCAATTCTGACTTTTCAAATGTCTTTAATTAAATAAAGAAAATCAAGCAACAAGACTGGCTACTTGATCTACTTCCATATAATGTAAATGCTTACCTAATTCTAATTTCTTATCATCAAATAGATCACATCAATGGAGTTTAAGAGAGTATGTGCTGCTACTGACTGATTTGTACATGAAAATAAGGATCATAAAGCTGTGCTTTGACATGTAGTGTATATAAAACACGTAATGAATGCACATTTAGACAGAAAGTCAGAAAGAAATATGCCAGATGTTAAAGATGTAAAAACCAAGAATGTAGAATTTCATTAACTACTCACTGCTAATTAACAAAAATTGATTCTCAAAAGAAAGATACTGCAATTACTTGTTCATATACTAAAAATGTTCTCAAATAAATGGATTCCTTACTCAAACTTTAGAAGTACAGATAATTTTTGATAATATTTAATCTCTTTGTTAAAAATAAACATTCCTATACAACCAAATTCTGCAGCCTTTTCAACACAACATACAGTCTTGTATATTTTGAACTAGCAACTATTGATTGCATGCATCAGATGATATACTAGGATCTAGGAGTACAAAGATAAATAAAATATAATCCCAGCCCTTGGACACTGCTTCAAACTCAGATGCTCAATATGTGCAAAATCCAAGAAAACTTAATCCCAGTTTGAAAAAGTTTAGAGGAGTTATAGCCAAAGATACGCATGGATAGCTCTGTATACATACCTAGAAACAACTTTTTTTTAAAGCCCCTGAAGACAAAATTTCCCAATGCTGTTCTTTGTATCCAAAGATGTTACAACAATAAAGTGAGCTATTTTTTTTTTCTAGCAGTGAATTTATCCATCTGAATTGTCTGGCCTGATGCTCGATAGGAAAGAGAAGGATCCTCTTCATAATGACTAGACAGAAGTTGGCATATAGGACTCAAAAACCACATTCAAGAGACTGTCTTCATCAGTCCCCTGCTCAAATGGTCTTAGGCTCTCTTGGAGGCTAGAGATCCATGTCTCTAAGTTTTAGGAACAGTGTTGAGGGCAAACCAGCATCACTTAATGTCATAAAGATACTTCCAATATCCTAGAGCTGGCTAGTATAAAAGATGAAATTTTATCAGCCAACTTGGGACTTTACATATTAAAGTAAAAATTGTTAAGAGGACCTAAAAATAATATGAGATTTTAATTTTGTCCAAAAATATATATATGATGGCTTTTACATCTGGCTATATACCGTTCTTATTAACTATATGAAGGAGCTCCAAAAAGATAAAGAAAATTCCCTTTAAAATTCAGTTCAATGAATTGTATAACTAACCTTTATTCAACACTTACTATGATTCAAACACTGGGCTAAGTGATTTTATCTATTATATTATTTAATCTTCACAATAGCCCAGTTAGGTGGGTACTATCATCATACCTATTTTCCAGAAAGAGGAAAATTGTTATTAGGAAATCCAAGTGGGTTTTCCTGAAAATAAACAGCTAATTAATGGCAGAGGTGGAATTAGAACTCAAGACTTTTATTTCCAGAGCCAAATGTGCCTAAGCACCACACATACTGCCTCTAAAATTCATATTGATCACCTGTGATGTGCAGGAAAGTAAGAGCTCTCCTCCAGGTTCTCCTATCGCAGTGAGGGAGACAGGAGGGTTACAGACATGTATCAATAGCTTAAGGTAGGAGAGCCTTTGCTAAGTGCTCTACGGTAGTTAGCTACAAACAAAATGTGATGGGAAGACAGAGGCGAAAGAGAAATTGATTCTGCAGATGGTTTCTGGAAATAAAAAAAATTAAAACAAAAATCAACCTCATGGAGGGAGAGTAATATAAACTGGGCCTTGAAGTGTGAGTAACATTTTGAGTAGCAGGGCAGAGAGTGTGACACCAAAGGCAGCATAAACTGGTGTACTTTGGGGATGAAAACCCACAACTCCAGAGTAACTGCCAATGGACTATTTCTGTGTCCTTGAGCTGAATATAGTCCTGTCATGAATGGCCCCTGCTCTCTGTTCAATGACTTGGGCATGTTATGATGAAGTGTATATTCTCCCTTTTGTAGACACTGTAGATTAGCTGTACAGAATGTGATCTGGGTCAGAAAATCATTTCACATTGTCAGTGAAGAACTGGCATAACTCTTTAGGTTTTCAATTTCAAGAAAAAAAAATTGTGTTACATAAAATATCAACTCAGCAAGATCATTAACAACACATGATACTTTAAAATCTTTGGAAATACAGCCTTTTAGCCTACCAAGGGCCTGTTGGTTGAGACATAAATAAGCTTTCAGGAAACTATATGCAGATTTTCAGACGACGTACCTTTACACATTTTTCTAGGGAGAGGATCCATGACTTATATTTTAAAATGAGTTATAGATCCAGAATATATTAAGAACTGTGATAATGAGTGAAAAAATATATATACACATCGTATATATACATATATATTACACAATACATATACATATATTGTGTAATATATGTGTGTGTGTGTGTATATATATACATATATATATATACAAAAACTGTACATGCACATGAACACACATTTGGTCGAGAATAGCCAAGAAGATGTGCCAGGAATTATGGGGCTTTGAGAACACCCTGTGCGTGACTTTGTACAATCCAGACTTACTATAAATGAGATAAAATGGAAGAGGGCTTCCTCTCCCTCCTTTTGTTGGCTGTGCTCTTTTAGTTCTAATAAATAAGAAGATCATTGCATAAGACCCAGCCCGTGCTTCTGCCCTGAGATAAAGAGAGGGCCAGGGCAGCTGGAGTGAAGGCCAAGTTAAAGGGCTCTCTCCCATTGTCCTCTGTCTGGGCCAGACTCACTAGCTGAACTGCCAACCCAAGTTCAACATGAAGACCATAAAGGCATTTCCACCTGGCACCACTCTCATCAGACTGGAAGCAGTCCAGGTGTCCGTGGTGGACTGAGTGTACCTAACAGGATGTGAGAGATACAGCTGAGAATTTATTTTCTGTCCCTCCACCCTCCAATCCTCCAACATGCGGGTTCAGCAGTTTTGCAAAGTAACCGTTAAATCAGACATGATATTGCTTATTACAATTGCAAAAGGAATTGCTTTCAGTTCAATTTAAAATCTAGAATATGATACAAATGAACTTATTTACAAAACAGAAACAGACTCACAGACATAGAAAACAAACTTATGGTTACCAAAGAGGAACCGGGGGGAACAGATAAATTAGGAGTTTGGGATTAGCAGATACAAACTATTATATATAAAACAGATAAACAACAAGGACCTACTGTATAGCACAGGGAACGATATTCAATACCTTGTAATAAACCATATAAAAAAGTTAATTCCTTTTGATAGAGTCCAACTACATATTAACCAGTGACAGAACAACCTAATGAATAAAATAATTAATAATTAGTTGTTCCATGAAACATTGTATTTATTACATTCTCTATTTGTCTTGCAGAAGTTTATAATCATTTTTCTTGGTCACTTATCACAAGCACTTAGAAGAGGCCAGCATTTTTAACCACTTTTTATTCTTAATGACTCTGCACCATAAATATGAAGTTAGAGCCAGAAGACATGTTCCTTCCATATGGTCCTATAACCTCTACTCAAACAAGCAATTGCAAAGATTATATGTAACCTCATGATTTCTGTCTCATGAAAGGTGTTTTTGGAAAGTGGAGTGAAAATTGTAAAAAGGAGGTTCAAATTTGAGTTTCTGTTTCATAAAGTTTCCACTGTTCATAGTGAGGTAGCTGGCATGTGGCACATCCATGGCCCTGATCTGAACACAGGCCCGCCCCGTGGACAGCAATCAATGTTCGGGCTCCCTGTGAGAGCAGTGTCTTCGGCAGATGCAGATCAAACAAGAGAAAGACATCTTCCAACAGGCAGTAAACATGGCAGTGCTATAGTTTCTTCAAGGGCCAAGCTCTTGTTTAGGACTCAAGGAGCTTCTGTTCCTCTGAGACCTCCTGGGCTGGGGCCCTTGCAGCGTTACCAAGGAGACCACTGGGCTTGTTAGGGAAGAACTCAGTGACTTCATTATCTTCTGGAGTCTTGCCTCCCGGTTTCGTGAGCAATTAAAAATGAAAACACAGACTATGTTCCTGTTGTTGTTTTTCTTCCTGCCTCCACTGGTTTAAAAGGTATAATTGACTCTGAGTCTTGTTGTACACCAGACTCAGTTTATCAACGTCATTCTAAGTATTTTAATCAAAGAAAGTGTCCAGTAAATAGAAAAAAACAACAACAGTTTAAAGCTGCTCTGTATGATAGCAAATCTGCTCTGCCAGATTCTCTTTGACAAAGAGACTCTCGGTTTAACTTGAAAACCTGTGTTGGTGGTTTATTAAATGCCAGATGTGTTGTTATTCTAGAACAAAGAGATTGTTTTTTTCTTAGGGTGGAAAATACTTGATTATTCAGATAAAAGGGGAAATAAAGGTTTTGCAGTAGCGATTTGAAGAGTTTTATTTTGTTCAAAATAAATTCTGGTAGGTTTTGTTGCCACAAAGGTGGATGCTTACTCTCTCAACTTTACAGTGAAGATTATTCTTATTAATAAAACTACAGGTATGAAGAGTGTGTGACACTAGAACACATTCTCATTGGAATGATGTGAGATTGCTGAGCTGCTGCTTCTGAAAGTAGAGGGATGTTGTACCTACTGTGGGATTCCAAAACAGTGCTGGGATTTAAATGGCTATTAAAGCAATATCATCTCATCCTATGTTCAGATCTCCATGAGCATTTCTGATGAGCATCTCCTTTGTTTCAATCTACCTTTTGCTGATATTGGTCTTTGAGCTGCTGTGAAAGCCAGTGAGTCTGTAGGAGCAGAGCCACCTTCCTCTTAAGAAAGACAAAGGTAATTTGGCCATTGCCTATGAAATACCAGTACCTCCCAGCCTGCTCATGCCAGATCCTCCCCTAGAGCAGGGCACCATCATCTTTCATCCTGTCATCTACACTCAGCCTTGCCTGTCTCCAACCCTTCCGCCACTGTGCAGCCAGAATGAGTTTCCTGAAACTCAACTGTGACACTTAGATGCCCGCTTAAAATCCCATTGCCCTCAGGGTTAAGTCCAAATATCCTAACCCAGTTTACAAGCCTCGTTATGATCTGACCCTCACTGCGCTTTCCAGTTCCACTTCCCACCGTTACTCTCCCAGGCTCTATGCATCATCCAGTCTGAACCGCTTTCAGAATCCCAGAGCCGACATATGTGCCAAGTGCTGGCAGTACAGAAGATAAACAAAACAAGTAGAAATCCCTGCTTTCTACTAGGGGAATCAGAAAATAAGTGAAATATGTAGTATGTTTGAAAGTGATCATTTCTAATGATTAAAAAATAAATAAAACAGGGAGGGAAGGTATAAAGTGTCCCTCACGCTCCAGGTCTTCACACACGTGCTCTTCTTCCTTCCGCCTGTTTTAATGAAATGTAACCATGGCAGTGCTCTAGTTTCTGTACTGCCTGCATTCCCGGACTCCTCTCTAACTTACTCATCCTTTTGATCCCAACTTGGACAGATCTTCCTCCTGAAAGCCTTCTTTTTCTTTAAAAATCCATCTTCCATGCCCCCGCTATATGATTTCACAGCCCTCTCTTACTTCCCCTGTCACGGCGTTTACCGCTCTAAACTGCCATTTCCTGATTAGACGTCCATATCCCCCATGGCCTGCAAGCTTCTAGGCATCTACCTCGTCCGCTGCTGTATCCTCAGCCTCTGGCACAGTCCTCACGTTTAGTGAATATTCGTTGGGTGCTGGGACGTTTGCTGGATGAGTAAGTGGATGGATAGATGGATGGAGAGACGGATGGACGCACAGTTTGGACCCATGCAGCAAGAAAGACAGAACCTGAGGAACACTGAAAAATGAGGAATATTGGCCACAGTGAGCACACACAGGGACCCAGAGGGGAAATCTGAAAGACAGCAGCACACAGACGAGAAAGCACATCCCCGTACTGTCCACTTAGTAGGTACTTGTGCTAATTATTGCATTATTACTTCCCTACATCAAGAGTACACCATGAAGACTGAGAAGCATCGTGGAAAATTCTTTATAATGATCTTCCTATTTGTTTACCTTGCAACTGACAAATGCTCTCTGATATATGTTATTTCTGGAGTCGTTTACCTGATCCTGGTCATCTGTGAGCGAACAGTGAGAGAGCCCATTGCTATAATAATTGTAAAAGCTCTTTGACTTTTACCTGAGTCTAAGGATTTCACAGCAGGAGATTCCAAGTCTGGCTTTTATCAGCTATTGACTAAAAAATTAACAGGACTCTGTTACTTATACAATTACTTAAACTTTTGCAGTTACGGAACTTTGGGGGTTTGGAGGTTAATGACTTAGTATCCATTCAACAAATATTTATTTAGATGGCACTGTGCCACATACTGGTGCACAAAGATGAATAAGATATGCTCCTTGTTCTCAATGGCAATCATGTATGGCAGCAGCTTCAAACCAGGCATGTGTGCCCGTGGGGATACGCGAAGACTTTCCCAGGAGTACACAGGCATGAATAGTGCTAACAGAATTCATTTTCACCTCCTCAGACTGAACTACCTGGAATGTGCTTGCAGGACAGTCAAGCCAGTTCTACTTTCCACTCCTCTTTCACAGTTACCCTGTTCCCACCGTACAAAAGAAAGACATATCTCTTATCCATTGTGCGTATTGCATCTTGCTCCAACTGCACTAATATTGTATATTGCCCCAGTGTGAAAAAATACCAAAGGAACAACTAAAAATATTCAAGGAAATCTCCTATAACTGAGGTACTATAATGCTCCCAGCCATCTCATGAATAAATGCATTGTCAGAACATTTTTATTCTTTTTATTTATTTATTTATTTCTGACTACTGTTCATTGCGGTGTGCATTACGATGGCTTCTCTTGTTGTGGAGCACGGGTTCTAGGCACACGGGCTTCAGTAGTTGTGGTGCGCGGGCTCTAGAGCTCAGGCTCAGTAGTTGTGGCACACGGGCTTAGTTGCTCTGCGCCATGTGGGATCTTCCCAGACCTGGGCTTGAACCCGTGTCTCCTGCATTGGCAGGCAGATTCTTAACCACTGCGCCGCCAGGGAAGTCGCAAAACATTTTTATTCTTAGGCATAATGTTTTCCAAATTTGCAGTATACGTGTATTTTCATCAATTAGTTACCAATAGCAATTGCATTGTAAACCCAAGCTGGAAAAATATTTACTACTTAGAGCCTGATGTTAAGTAAATTTGTTAAATTAAAGATTCAATTTATATATCAATACTTATTTTTGTTTCAGAGAGATATGATAGGGTGATGATGAAAGAATTTCACACATCAAAATATATTGCATTAAAATAAAATTCTATGGGGAAATAGAATGGAAATGTAAGTTCTAGAGGGAAAAAATCAATTTAAAATTTTTGACTTAAAAAATAAATTATTCATGTGTTTTCTTAAACATGTGATTAATAGGTATTAAATGCCATTGGTATTTTGATTCCCTTAGATACATTTAATGCATAAAAGAGTTATATAATGATTTTATATTAAAACACCAATATTCACAAAAATGCAAGACATTATTACATCTTTTGTTACCATAGAAATTTGTGATTTTAGATATCAATTTTTAAAAGCATAGGGAGACCATAATTTTTCAAGACTATTTTAAGAGTAAATGAACAAAACATATGAAAATTACTTATATGTAGGAGCAAGGCCAGTGAACAAAGTTGTTATAAGGTGTTTTGGACAGTAGGATAGAAGCTTGGGTTGGGAATGGGGAGCTAGAAGAGGGAGCTGTCAGTTCTGTTTGGAGAACCAGGAAAGTCTTTCCTAGTAGATGGCAATGTTTGATCTCAGAAATAAGAAGTGTGTGTTTGTGTGTGCGTGCCCTCGCGCAGATGCGCGTGAGCCCACGCGTGCATTTCAGACTTTACTAAGGTGATTTCACCTCACTCTTTTTTAGTTATAAAATTCTTTATTAAGATTCTTATGCAAAAACCAAGCATTATTCTAGATTAAGACATTGAAAAGGTCTTTTTATCAACTCTTTGGGGATGATATGGAAGATAATAAAGCAACTTTAAATAATGTGGTGTGTTAGTGACTTAAACAAGGGTAGAAGTTTGTTTCTATCCTTTATAAAAGAAGTTTGGATACTGGCAGTCCAGGGCAGGCGTGGTGGCTTCACAAAATTAAGAATGAGTGACCCAAGATCCTTTCAGTTCTTCAATCTGCTATCACTGGGGTATGACACTTGTCCTCATTGCCCAGCTAGCTGCTGGAGCTCTAGCCATTCCTGCTGCATTCCAGACAGTGAGAGGGAAGGAAGGGATAAAGCAAAAGAAGCCTCTCCCCGATGAAACAGTTCCCTTTAAACAACTTTCCTTAAAATCCCACACAACATTTCTGCTTACATTTAATAGGTCAGAATTTAGCCTGATGATTCCACTTAGCTCTAAAGGAGACTCGGAAATGTTATCTTTATTCTGGACAATGATGAGACTCCTCTAAACACTGAGCCATCCTAGCAGATCCAGAAATCAACCATCTCACCACCTCCACTTTCCTCGTCCAAGCCTTTATCAGCTTTTGCCTGGATAACTGCCCTCTCCCCCCACCTTCTACACCTATTTCTACCCTTATCCCCTACCAAAGTCTACTTTCAACATAGCAACCAAAGTGATCTTACTTACAGTTAAGCCATATAATTTCATTCCTCCCAAACTTCCGCAGTGGATCCTTATTTCTCTCAGAGTAAATATCAGAATCCTTACAATGGCCGGAAGACCTCACATGATCTGGTATCGAATTACCTCTCTAACTCCTTGTACCCATACTTCTCTTCCCTCGCTGCACATGGACCTCACAGCTGTTTGCTCCCCTTTGGGGGCCTTTACTTCAGCTGTTTTTTCTGGAACAGTCTTCCCTCATCAGCATGGTGAGCTCCCTCCTACCTTCAAGTCTTCGCTCTCATCTCACCTCTTACCCTGACTACTTTACCTTCCCCATCCCACCCCTCCAAAGACTCTCAAATCCCCATTATTCTGCTCTACTTTTCCTTCTTTCCATGCATTTGCTATCTTCTGGATGCTATACTTTTTTTCCCAAAGTATTTCTTGTGCTTATTGTTTATTATCTATCTCTCTCTATCCCTGCTACCTCTAGTTCTTTGTCTCTTTTGTTCACTGATATATTCCAAGCACATATTACAGTGCCTGGAACATAGTAAGTGTCCAATATGTTTGCTGAATGAAATCAAGTAATTTGTTCAGTTATATACTTAGCAAATTAATAGAAAGCACTTTCTCTGTGCAAGGCACACAGTTGAGTGGATACAAAAGGAACGAGGCAGGGTTCCTGCTCACATACAGTTTATAATCTAGTAAGAAGAACAGGAAGTACATACACAACGGTCACACACATCAATGGGACCGAGACCAACTGGCCTCAGGACTTGAGGAATGCCGAGAAGAAGAGCTATAGGACTCAGAGGAGAGCAAGTTCGCCTCTAACTGGACTCATTCCAGGTGGCTTTGTGGATGGAGTGTTTGAATTGGACTTTGGAAGACAGGTTTTAGTTTGATAAGGAAACATAGAGGAGTTTGAGGAACATAAACTACCTTGAAAGGCATGAAAGTGGCAAAAGGAAAGGACATTTTCATGTATTAATAATTTAATAATGTAAATAATAAGTTATAGTTTTATTAATATGGTGTCATTTATTTGGACTATAAGACCTTTGTAGGAAAGGAAAGGTAAAGGTATTCAATTATCTCAAACATATAGGAACAGAATGATAGTTGGGACAATTTTTAGGGAGCACTGAATGCCAAGCTAAGGAGTTAAGCTTAATTTATCTGATAGGACACCAAGGTAGAGTTTGCAGCAGGGCATGGGAGAAGGCAGATGGCACAATCATATTGAAGTTAGGTGAGCTCCTTGAGGGCCGCAATTTTGTCTTATTCACCTTTAGACCCCCAGTGCCTGCCATGGCACCTGGCATATTAGGAGGTGTTCAAAAAAATATTAGTTTATATTTCAACCAATGATTAGGGAGATGGTAAAAAATTTTGTCAAATAAACAAGTCACATTCTGGAAGTTGTAGGGAGGATGAATAGAAGGAAGGATAATTAAGGATAATAAAGCACTAAAATATGGTCACTTCAGTGAAAGGAAGGGATGGGTATAAGAGACGCCATGATGGAAGAACCAACAGAACTCAGAGACTGTTCAGATGTGAGGGTCGAGAGTGGCTGAAGGATGAATTCTCCCCCAAGACAATCTAAATCTCCTCAACTCATAACACACTCAAACTACAAGATTTTTTGAAGTGACACCAAATTTGGAGGTATGTGCAAAGATTCCAGTGTGGATTCAGAAACTAACATCTAATTAAAACAATCAACCATTGACTTTTAAAGCAGCAACTATAGATGACTTGGGGGAAAATTAAGTATAACTGTAGGCGTTCATCAGTTTATAAATGTCAGGCCTCTGAATGTTTGGATGTGGGTGAACAGAGGTAATTCTTAGGAGACAGCAAGTGGAGGTGTGCAAAGCTTAGGTCTTGACGCCTGGCAGACCTGGGTTGAAGGCCTTTCTCAGTTACTGACTAAGCTATGTGGCCTGTCAGAGAAACCTGGGGTTTCATTTGCTGTGAGTTAATGATTAAAACAGTAGACAGTTATGTGAGAATTCAGTGAGATCATGTAAAGGGCCTGGCACACAGTGGGTGCTTCAGAAATGTTAATCCCCCCTCCCTAAACTTCTCTTATTTTCTTCTTCTGCATCCAGTGGAGTACCCCTACCTCCAACGCAATTCTGGCCAAAACATACTTCCTTTATAATGACAGCTCCATGAGAGGTTGTGTTTGTAACGCGTATGCTATTTTCTTTTACTCTGTACCAGCGTCCAGGCCCCCTCCATTTCCCCCCATTTTTCTGGTGCTAACCTCCAAATATGGTTTCACCAGCAAATTTCCCAAGTATCCGTTTATTCTGTCTTCAGGAAGATTATTAATGAAGATGTTAAGTCAGGCTGGCATAAATAACAATGCTTAAGACAATTCTCCAGACGCTTTTGTTCCACTCAACAGGGATATGGCGTCATTTATCATTAGGTCTTGTTACAGTTTTCTGGCCCCTTGAAAAACTCACGTGAGGGCACTCATGTCACATCCACTTGAATTAGTCTTGCAAGTGAATGCTCATGAGTGACTGAATTAAATGTCACAGCAGGGATAGAACATCTGTTACATCACACTAACCTATCACTCTCTGCTCTCATAAATCTTTACAATCAAAACAAATTAGTCTAGTATGTTATTTCTCATAAACATTGTCTTTTGCTGTGTGTAGCTCATGCCCAAAAGGAGATAATAGACTGGTTGATAAAAGTAACAAAATCTCATCACAGGTTCAAACCTGGTCAAGTGGTGCATAAGGAATAATGACTCCTTGGCAAAGAGAAATGAATGGCAATAGAGCAGCCTGTACAGAGAGTTGGAATAAGACTCCACCTCGTGAAACTCATTCTACAAAGTCCTGGGGAGAAATCATGACCTGGTTTTAGAACCAAGAATAGTTGCAGTTTTCTTGAACTTGTTTTTTCCTAATAGACCCTAGATTGTGTCACTCCTGGGGTGAGAAAAGAATTCTCTTTTCCCATTTGCTGAAGAAGTTGAGCATTACACGGATGGCACAGATATAGTGGCAAGAAGAGTGGGGCTGCATAATGATGGAGTAATTTTCAGTGTCTGTCCTGGCTCCATCAGTCTCCATATTATTTTCCTTCCTTCTTTCCTCTCACTTTTTTTTTTTATATTTTTTTGCGGTACGTGGGCCTCTCACTGTTGTTGCCTCTCCCGTTGCGGAGCACAGGCTCCGGCCGCGCCGGCTCAGTGGCCATGGTTCACGGGCCCAGCCGCTCCGCGGCATGTGGGATCTTCCCGGACCGGGGCACGAACCCGTGTCCCCTGCATCGGCAGGCGGACTCTCAACCGCTGCGCCACCAGGGAAGCCCCTCTCACTTTTTTTAAATTGTGGCAAAATACACATAATATAAAATTTACCATCTTAGCCCTTTTTCAGTGTACAATTCAGTGTACTAAGTACATTCGCACTGTTGTGCAATCATCACCCCAATCAAGCTGTAGAATTCATCTTGCAAAGCGGAAACTCTGTACCCACAAAACAATGTTGTGTTGGCCAAAATATTCGTTCGGGTTTGTCCGGAAGATGGTGTGGAACAACCCGAACGAACCTTTTGGCCAACCCAATAACTCCCTATTCACTCAGCTCCCCTGGGAACTTCCATTGTTTCTGTCTCCATGAATCTGAATCTGACTATTTCAGGTACCTCATATAAGCAGAATCACACAATTGCCCCCTACTTCTTTCAACTTAAGTATAGTTGATATACAATATTGTATGTTACAGGTGTACACTATAGTGATTCACAGTTTTTAAAGGTTATACTCCAGTATAGCCAATTACAAAATATTGGCTGTATTCTCTGTGCTGTACAATATATCTTGTAGCTTATTTTAGACATAATAGTTTGTACCTCTTAATCCCTTTCCCTTACATTTCCCCTCCCCGCTTCCCTCTCCCCATTGGTAACCACTAGTTTATTCTCTACATCTGTGAGTCTGTTTCTTTTTCGTTTTATTCACCAGTTTGTTGTATTTTTTTTTAGATTCCACATATAAGTGATATCTCTGTCCTTGTCTTTCTCTGTCTGACTAATTTCACTTAGCATAATGCCCTCCAAGTCCATCCATGTTGCTGAAAATGGCACAATTTCATTATTTTCTGTGGCTGAGTAGTATTCCATTGTGTGTGTGTGTGTGTGTGTGTGTGTGTGTGTGTGTGTGTGTGTGTATATATATACACCACATATATATGTATGTATATACACATCTTCTTTGTCCATTCATCTGTTGATGGAAACTTAGGTTGCTTCCATGCCTTGACAATTTAGCCTCACTTTTAATAAATGCTATCTTCCCGTATTTTTTGTAAGTTTATAACACCTCTTGAAACAAAATGGAGAATGAATAAATAAATAAGAAAATAAAGGGAAAAGATTTCTTGGGGACTAGAAGAGTTCTGTTCTCTGTAAATGAAGTCAGTGGTAAGGCCATAATGTTTGCTAATATAGAACAAAACACAATAGGTTGTAAGAAATATTCATTATTTAAATGGTTAGCTAATGTTCAGACAGGCAGCATACTTAAGGTCAAAGGAGAGATTGGATGTAGTAGAGGTTTCCACAAAGGAAGAAATATCAAGATAGTTGAACAAGGAAGCAACTGTAGATTCAAACCCAGACCTAATGGGCTAAGTGCCGATATACTGATCACGAAGATTACTGACAGTGGTTCTCAGACTTTAGTATCCACAATAATAAATCACCACAAAGCCACCAAAACAAGACTGCATTGACTGGGGCGCATATCACACCAGAGGTTGTGAGGCCTGCCTCTGCTCTGTTGAGTAGTGTGATTTGGGATTATATTATGCACATAGCCCTACGGTATCCATTACTACCTACTGTTACTGCCTCACTTTCTTTCTTCTACACTGTTACCTGAATGCGCTTTCAAAACCAGACAGAGACAGGACTGCGGCTGCTAGAAATAGACCCGCATTCAGCCCTCTGGTGGAAGGTCAGCGGGGCCTTGACCCACACACACACTATTATTATAGCCTTGAGAATAGGCCTGCGGTTGTTTTATTTTGTATTTCTGCTCTGCCTCTATGTCATCAGGTACCAACTGGCCAGAGGGAAAACACTGGCCTCCACGGAGCTGTGTTCAGTGAGAGAGATCGGTATCTGGCTTCTCCCCCATTTATAGTTTTAATTTTCTTTCTTTCTAGAATATGTCTGTGCTGGAGAATCACCACTGGCGATCTACGATCGGCATGCTTCGAGAATCAAGACTTCTGGCTCACTTGCCAAAGGAAATGACGTAAGTGACGTAGAGATGAAACATACCGATGTCCACACATTAGAGATAAGCCGCTTTCTCTTGGGCTTGAGACCGCCAGGGTTAATGGCAGGGAGCCAGCCCGCTGTGCTTCCGGCCCGTGCTGCCTTGGTTGCCTATCAGAGGAGATGCGGTGTCAGTTACAGCAACCCAGAAACCAGAATCCCTCTGTGAACTCTGAAAGGGCCTGGAGAGTGTAGGACCTAACGTCAGGAAAAGAGATAATAAACAGCTCTCAGCTTTCACACTCTTTGGCATCAACGCTGTGCTTTGCCAAATTCCTGTCTTTTATGTTAGCAAAATTGTCCTCCTGTGTAGATCCAAATAATAAATATTTATCAAGAAGGAACACAGGAGTTCCCAAGCTAGATTGAAGCCTAGTTCAATAAAGCGTGTTTTGTTATTGCCAGTCTTAGCAAAAGGAGAAGTCAGGAATTCTTTTCTAAAATGTCTTTTGTTAAGTAACTGAATTGGCCCCAGCAATTTTTTTCACCAGGAATTTACCTATGTCTCTTGCATTTTAAACAGAAAGGGAAATACTAGTTTCCTGGTCCACTGTTTGTTAGCCCGGGTATTTAGGTCGAGTCCTACTAAATCCAAGACCATGGCCTCATTTCCACCTGGCCTCAGTTTAGCTGCTGTACCATACTGGCCTTAATTTAGCTGCTGCACTGTCTTCCAAGGTCACCGCTAATTCCTATCTGTTTAATTCAAATGCACAGAACCCAGGGTAGCTAGGAGGGAAAAAGTAAATAGATCCCTGTACCATGTTTCTGAAGGGCACAAAACTTAAGGTCAAGGACCACGTGGTGTCTCTCGGTAAAGCAGGCAGGATGCTCTGGGCTCGCACGTTTACCCCTGGCACGCTGATTCTATCTCATGCTGTTCCCTAGCACCCAGAAGAAAATGGAATTTGTGGAAGGAACTTCAATTCTGATAACATTTTACCCCCGAAACCAAATAAAACCAATCCTCACACATGGAATAAAAACTCGTGCCTCTTACTAAAACAATACATTGCAAAGATCGAAAGAATTAAGTGCAAAAAGAACTAAAAACTAGAGCAAAAAATCAAGTAAGAAGGAGGAGGAAGGAAGAGGTGAATGGTAAGGAAGCCAAAGAAAGAGAGAAGGGAAGGAAGGAGAAGGAGACAGGAAGGAATAAAACAACAGGAAAAAGGGAGGAGGAACCTGGGACCAGATTTGTCCCTGTAACGCCCTCCTTAATCCTGCTCGTTGCTCAATTAATATTCATTTCCTAAGATACTTCTACTCATCCCTATGGATTCCAAATAAAAATACTATATTTTATATGCTTTTGTGGAACATAGTGTTATAAGTTGCTTTCGCTAGAAGAAAAACTTACGCAATAATATACGTGAAAGGACTTTATAATGAAATTTACGGTCATCCTACTCATAGTGAGTATCCTATCCTCATGTAAATGCCTTCAAATCATTTTCCTGATTCTGAAAGACAGGTTAACCATACACACTAAGGAAAAAATCAGAAAAGTATTAGTTTGCACCATATGAAGTTGCTGTTTTTGAGAGCCCAGAACAGTAGAATATTGGCAGTTTCATATGATTCAACCTAATAGGAAGAAGAAAAATGAGATTACTGGTAATCCGGCAGTCCAGGAATAGCAAATGTTAACCTGGCTGGTTTGTTTCCTTTTAGTCTTTTTTTCAGTACAACTATATTTTAAAGAAATGGGGAAGTTATCTCATACAGTGTATGTCCTGCTATTTTTCACTTACTGTAAAGGTCTTTTTCCATATCATTAAACCTGCTGCTAAAATAAAGTACTGCATTCCATTGCATCAAATTGTATTGACTATTGCCTATTGTTGGGAATTTAGATGATTTCCAAATTTATGTCATTACAAATAATGCTTAACAAGCATCCTTAAACATATATTTTTATCCCAAACTACGATATTCTATTTTCTCAGAAACTGTTTGTGGTTAGGAGTTATTGATCAGAAAGAAAGGTGTGAATTTTTAAGGTTCTTGTTGTATACTATCAAATTGCTTTTCCAAAAAGCTGCATCTACCTGTATTCCCACTGGTAGATTATGAGAAAATCTACCAATGTACCGTCACCAAAATTGAGTTTTATCTCTATTACCTTTTTAAAATATTTGCAGATTTGACAGAGAGAGAGAAAGAAAGAAAGAGAAGGAGAGAGAGAGAGAGATTCATTGATAACAAATGAGACTAAAAATTTTTCATGTATTTACTGGCCACTGTTATTTCTTTAGAGAACAAAATTTTGCGTTTGATCTTTTCTTATTTTCTTTTGAGTGTTGTTATTCATTTGTAAGAAATGTTTGTATTTTAACTACAGTAACCATTTGTTATATGTTGTAAATATTATTTGAAGCTTTTAGTTTCCCTTTTAACCTGGTTCATGAAATGTTTCACCTAACTAAAATAGTTATGTTTCCTGGTTATAAATTTAATAAATATTCATATTTTTAAAGAATTCATACAATATTGAAATTATTTTTTAAGTGAAAATCATTCATAATTCCCCTATATGTCTTTCCAAATTCTTCTCTATGACCATAGAGATCATGTCTTACATACTTTGTATCCTGTTTTTAAACATAACAATAAAACATGGTATTTTTCCATGTCAATAAATATAGCTATACATCATCATATGAAATAATTGCATAGTATGCTTGTAACATGGTTCATTTAACCAATCTCCTATTTATGAATTCTTGATATTTTTCTCCCTAGAATGTTTCATTATTTTAAACAATAGGATAAACATTCCCATAACATATATCTTTACTAACTGTATCTTTACTAACATGTTCATAGTAAATTTGTAGATGAACTGTTGGTCAAATTATTTATATTTATTGCTTTTAACACTAATTCCTAAATTACCCTCAGGAACACTGCACCAGTTTACACTCTGGCTAACAGAGAATAAGAAGGAAGATTTCCCCATATCGTCAACAGCATTAAGTATCATAATCATTCATTAATTCATCATATTATTTAGCAGTTGCTTTTAATCCATGCCAATAAAAGTGTGGGAAATAGTATCACATAGCTGTTTTAATATTTTTTGTTACACTAAGAATATTTAATATCTTTTCATATTTTGGGAACATTTTAAAGTTCTTTTGTGAATTGCCTTTTTTCTGAGATTATTTCTAATGTCCAGGAGTAGATTAAAGATGTGTATGTGGCTTAAAAACAAAAATGTTAATGATGAAACTATAAAGCTTTTAGAATATAATGTAGGGAATATTTTCATCAGAGGTAGGAAGGATTTCTTAAATAGGAGAAAAATATTAACCTAAATAAAAATATTTTTAGGTTAAGCTATATTAAAAATTAAGACTTCCTTTCATCAAAAGACATCATAAAGAAAACAGAAAGACCAGCCACAGAGTGAGAGAAGATATTTGCAACACATAAGTGACAAAAGACCATTATTGAAAATATATTAAAAACTCTTAGAAGCAATAAACAAAACAGAAACCACCCTATAGAATAGTAGGTAATGACTAGAATAGAAACTTCACCAAAAAAATAGAAATGGCCAATAAACACATGAAAATATGTCCAACCTCATTAGTTATCAAGGAAATTCATATTAAGATTATAATGAGTTGCGTGACATTGGCAAATGGGCAAAAAAAAAGTAAAGTGTAAGACTATAAAGCAATGAGAACCTCATCTATTACTGTTTGGAGTGTAAATTTATACAACTGTTTTGGAAATAATCAGCAATATCTAAGAAATTGAAGATGAACATCTCTGATCCAATAATTTTATTCCTGGATATAGTCCCTAGAGAAACTTTGCACATGTGTAACTGGAGGTACATGAGGGTGTTTATTGTGTCATTTTTTCCATAGTAGTCAAAAGCTAAAAACTACTCAAGTTACCATCAAAAGTAGAACAGATAAATACATTGAAGTATAGTCCTACAATAGGATACAATATAATCAAGAAAATGGATGAACGACAGCTCACACATCAACTTAGGTGACTTTCAAAAATATGTTAGGCTATGGGCTTCCCTGGTGGCGCAGTGGTTGAAAGTCCACCTGCCGATGCAGGGGACGTGGGTTCGTGCCCCGGTCCGGGAAGATCCCACATGCCGCAGAGCGGCTGGGCCCGTGAGCCATGGCCGCTGAGCCTGCGCGTCCAGAGCCTTTGCTCCGCAACGGGAGAGGCCACAACAGTGAGAGGCCCGCGTACCGCAAAAAACAACAACAACAAAAATATGTTAGGCTAAAGAAGCAAGTCACAAACTGATACTTATCACATAACTTAACGTGCAAAAGCAGTTAAAGTTAAACCGTATTATTTAAACATGCATACACAGGTGGTAAAATTGTTTTAAGTAGCAAGGAAATTATTAAAACAAAGGTCAAGAGAGTGGTTACTTCAGGGGTTGAGGGGAGGTGGGGTTGGATGAGAGACACAATGAGGACCTTCTGGGGTACTGGCAGGCAACGATCTTGACCTGGATGGTGATTGTAAGATGTTTATTTGATATTTATTCATTAAATTGTATATGTGTACTCTATGCTCTCTACTTAAGTATACTTCATTTTTAAAGGTGAATTTTAAAAATAGGTACGGATATTCCTCCCATTGATTACTTTCCATATGTGAGGATAAGCTCTGATTTGTTTTAGTTTTCCAAAATATCCCATTTTCCATATACCATCTGTTGACCAATATATTGCTCGACCACTGCTTTTTAATGGTGCCTTAATGAACTGTGGTTTTTTTTTTAAGTTCCAGTATCTCTTTCCAACCTATCAGTTTTGTCCCCTTGATGGGTCTTTCCATTCCACACAATCAGTCGCTATTATTGTCTTCATTACTGTTACTATTATCATGCCCATTTCTCTCCCCATGCAAATCTTAAAGTTTGAGTTGGTTTGAACTCTATAAAAAGTACAATTCAAATGCCTGTGATTCTATGAGTCTTTCTGGGTCCTCCTTAAAGCATACATTTCTCGTTGGCTTTCGATCTTCCCACCCATAGGAACCATGGGAATGTATAAACTGCCACAACTCTGTTCACCCATGGTTTCAATCTCTCTGTCCAGTCCTTGACATACATCCCATCCAAGGACAGAAATGATGGTGGGTGAAAGAATCACTCTCGGGCTGCAAGGACTGGGATTCTGTGTAATAAACAGAATCAGAGGCAGAAATGAGAGTACAAGCCACCTGATGATGACAGAATCCATCACCCTCCTCAAAGGAATTTGCTTTGTGTGTGTGTTTTCTCTTTCATTCTTGTGGATGCAGACAGAATATTGAACAGCAGCTGGGCTCCTTGATCTTGGCAACAGACATCAACAGACAGAATGAATTTTTGACCAGATTGAAAGCTCACCTCCACAATAAAGACTTAAGCCTGGAGGATGTACACGACAGGCACTTTATGCTTCAGGTAAACAACAACAACAAAAAGAAGTCATTACCCTCACTGGGTATAACACTTAAGGACACGATCCATCATTTTAATGCATCTGAGAAGAAATATCTCCCATGGTATAAGCTAGAGTGGTGACCTACTTTATTAAAAACTTTGAGACATGAAATTTTTAAGTGGTTTCCAAGCAAGTAAAATCTGGGTTTCACGTCAGTAAGTTGATAATATCTCATTTTTCCTTGTTTGGTAACTGCTTCACCACAACGTAGTTGTGTAGTTGCATGCAGTAAGAATCTACCACATTTTGTGCCTTGATATAGAGCTGATCACTGTCATACCTGTGCAATGTGGAAAACTGTTTCTTTAATACAAAAGTATATTATGTTAACTATAGTACTAACGAAAATTGAAAAACGAGTATCCTTCCTCTACCTAAAGCCTATTTAATTAAACCCTGCTTTCCTTCCTTTTACTACCTTAACTCATATTTTCATCTGAGGCTCAGACGTGTTTACCTAGTCTTACCATTTTTAGGCACCAATAAATAAATGATTTTAAGTTTAATTGAATGCATTGAATCATATCAAGCCCAACCCTTTCTGCTTCCTTCCATGGCAAAAAGCCATTTGTGAAAGTTAAGAAAGAACAAGATGGGAAGTGGACCTTGGAAGCAGAAGTCTGACCTGCTGTATCCAAACCAGAGCCTTTTGCTTGATCTTCCATTTTCTCTCATTTTCCTCTTTCCTTTTGGCACAAAAGACTGAATGGGTGAATCCTGGATGCATCTAGATAGGCCAGCTTTAACCACGGACGTGGACCTGCACGTGGGAGACTGAACCATGCTGTTTCTTCCCTTCCATGCCTTCAGGCTGCCTTCGGAAGCTGTCCAACTGCTCCATCCTTTTAAGGAAATACCCTCCTCCCAGCTGTAAAACTGTATCTCCCTCCTTCTTTCTTCCCAAACTAGTTTTCTCGTCCCTGAGTGCCACAGACGCCTGATTTTAGAGACTCAAGCCTAGTTGTGACTAGCTGAAAGATTTGGCCTGGACACTTGCATTTCAAAAGGAAAGCTTGCTAACACACACGAATCCCTCAAGGGCGGAACCTGGAGAGGACTTCTGCCCTTGACCTACTCCAACATGTACTGGTGTCCCCATTCACCAGGAAATAAAGAACCAACCAGGTTTGCAACTTAATATGATTCAGGCTCTCCCAGACCCCAGCACTGCTAGCAGTTCTATGATCCCAAAGAACTCGGGCCAAACCAACAGACCTTGCTGATGGACGGGCATGCCACCAGAAGCCCATCTGGGCAGTGGGCTCTCGGCAGCTGGTAGTTATGGGGGAGAACTTATTTCTCTGGAAATCCAAGGAAACCCTCCTAGGGTCAGCATCTCTGACAAAAGCTGGTATCCCAGATGCAGAACAGTGTGAGCAAAGCCAAGAAGGCCCAGATTTATCTCTGCAAACCAAACACTCCTAGGCTTGATATGACTCAGCTCCCTGGCTGGCAGTCTGAGCTTGTTCACACAGACACGGGCATATAAATGCAAACACAAATAATTTAATGTATGGAGTCGGTCAGTGTGGCCACTGTGAGAGTGAGGTCCCAATGTGAGCAAAGTCAAGAAGGCCCAGATTTATCTCTGCAAACCAAACACTCCTAGGCTTGATATGACTCAGCTCCCTGGCTGGCAGTCTGAGCTTGTTCACACAGACACGGGCATATAAATGCAAACACAAATAATTTAATGTATGGACACGGTCAGTGTGGCCACTGTGAGAGTGAGTGAGGTCCCAATGATCTCACTTGAGCCTGGCTGGGGCCCCTGCGGCCTCCCTGCCCACAAGGATGGAGCAGCAGGAACAGGCCATGGCTTTCCTTGGCCTGCCTGCCCCAAGTCTCCTCCAGATAGCTCCGTGTCCTTGGACGATGGCTCTTCTCTCCTTCTCACTGCTATAAAGTGGGAGTTCTGAATGAAGGTCTTGTGCCGTGATGAATAAGTGCTGTTTTCCTGAAGAGGTACGTCAGGGAAGCCTCTATAAATACAGGACTGGTACCATGAGGCCGACTGGCAGGTCTGATGGCCCCTTGGGCTTGGGGTGCATTTGCTGCTCAAAGATCATCCTCTGACCCTCTCTCCCTGCCCTGTCATTTCTCAGATTGCCTTGAAGTGTGCTGACATTTGCAATCCTTGTAGAATCTGGGACATGAGCAAGCAATGGAGTGAAAGGGTCTGTGAAGAATTCTACAGGCAAGGTTAGTAGTGACCCGACAGCTGACTTTTCATTGCCCCTTCTCCTTTCAGGCATTTATCCTAAGAAAACAGGGAATGGATCATCTATCATGACATTTGTTCTTTCATCAACTCGTATTATCCCAGCCTTTCTCTTTTAACCCTCTTGCGAACCATCCAGCCCTTTTCTGGAAATAATTTGAAAATATTAATAAATAACACTGATTTACCATGGAAACAGGTAATAATGAGGTACAGTAAAAATGAGCAAAAGGGGGATATATATATATAATTTGTTAATGGTTTTTCTCTGTGGATATAAGAATGTGCAGGACTGTTTGATTTTTACTCTGACCTTCATTTTTATGAGCTGAGCACAGCCTAAAGGCTAAGTGCCATTTGGGATCAATGTTTTCCACTCTGACAGAAGGACTTAGACTTTTTTTGTATTCCTTTCCCTCACTTTCTTAAATAAAGTGAATAATGAAATAGAGCACAGCTGGCCAGTGTTCGTCCTCTCAAATATATACAGTGAAAAGACAAGTGGCCCCAAGTTAGGGTATAAATTTTAAGAGATTAACCTCATTCAGAAGTAAAGCAGTGAATTAACAGCAGGATCTTGATGTTGGGTGGGATCTTGGCCTTTAAACACAGCTTGTTTCTTCAGGCCCGGTTTCAGGGCTCGGGATGTTTTTTCAGGCACAACAGTGCCCTGATGTTAGTGACAGGATCAGGTCTGAGAGGCTGAGAACAAATAAAGCCTGAAGTGTCCCACATACCAGTTCTGTGGGGAGGTCAAGTAGCAACAGTGAGCCTTTTGGAGAAGGCTCCGTAGAAAGATGTGTCAGTGACACTGAGATGGTCCCAAAGACAGAAGACAAAGCAGAACGGATAGGGTTCATGTGGGACCAGCAGGCTGTGCTCCGCATCTCTTTCCTTTGAGTAAAAGCACTCACGGAGCTCCCTCTCTGTGTCCTTTCACTTCAAATGAGTGTGAGTGGTTAGAAAACAAAAGGCCAGTTCTACTTGCCCATGATATAAAATCTCCACTGAGAGAAAAACAAAAGGAAATATGATGAACTTAGAGCAAGGAGGTTTCAGGTTAGATAAGATAAATACTTTCTTTACTATAAGATAAAGAAAATATGGAAATAGCATAGCGAGAAAAGGGCTGGGATCTTCATCCTTGATCAAGCAATGATTCTACTCTGTCCCTCTTGGTTTTGACTCAGTCATGCATTCTTGTTGGCACTGATTGGAGTTTAACCCTTTCATTTGCTTATCTTGAGCCCTATTTGGATTATGAGCAGTTTGGGGCCTGGACCATGTCCCCTGGGCAGATGGTAAGGCCCACAGAGCTGGTGAGTGGAAGTTGTTAACTAAGTGGAATCAGTGGGATCTACCAATAAAGGTAATCTGTAAGATGTCTTGGCAAAAACTTGTCCTCATAATAATATGCACGTGCAGCATCATAAGATAGAACAACCTAGAATATTTGTAACTCTGATCACTAAAGGTGAGCTTTCAAACACTTTGCTGTGGCATGTTTCCTAGCAGAGAAAGGAGAATTCAGAGGGTATGTCGGGTCCTTTTTATTTAATAGCCTTATGGTCTAGCAGAAGTTCAGCTTATTTAAGAGAAGACCAGACTCTCGGGTTATCCAAACTTCTTGTCCTCCATACTGAATTATTTTTTTAGAAATTCTGTAAAGCACCATTTGTATCACTTTGACTAATCTTCTTCTGGCTTTCAGTTTAGGATTTGGGCTTCCACAGACTGCTAACAGTCCCAGCCAAAGTATCTTTAATGATTTGTGATGTTGAGCAAAGGAAAAACCCTAAAATCAAGGTCAGGGACAGAAGGGGAAAGGAAGATGAGATCCCATGAATTAGGAAGACAGTGTTAAATTCTCAGAACAGACATAGGATTCAAACATCATTCACCCTCGTCCCCTCAGTGCCTTAAAAAAGTAGAATTTCTGTCCTATTGTAACTGCAGATTGGTATTTCTCAATGAACCAAGATTCCCAGAAGTTTTCGTCGAACATCTGCTTCCAGCCTTGTCTAATCCTCAGCAAAGCTGTGATTTTCCTATGTGCAAAGACCCACTGGGGGTGTCATGAAGGAGGCAAAGAATTATAATTAATGTTTCATAAGCTCAAAATACTAACCAGTAGAGTTCCTGGAGGAAACTCCAATCTTCCTCTTTGTATTCTCTACATTGATTAACGAAGTGTCTGAAATGTGCAGTGCTTTGTAAATATATGTTGAAATAAGTGAATGACTAAATGATCCAATTGGAAGACCAATTATGGTAGAGGTCACAGGAGAAGACCTAGTGCTGAGGATGGCAGAATCTGAGCTGGGTATTCAAGGATGTGTAGTGACTGCACTTTCCAATAGGATAAACATGAGGCACATGTAGCTAGTTAAATTTAAATTAATTAGGTTAAATAAAATGGAAAATTTAGTTCCTCAGTTTTCTTGATCTGATTTCAAGGGGCTACTATAGTGGGCAGTGCAGAGAACATTTCCATCATTGCAGACAGTCCCAGTGGTCTAGACAGAGAGGAGCAGAAATGGACAGAAGCACTGCAGACCATCCCCCTGCCTCATAGACCAGCTTGATCCCATAGAAGGTGAGAATATGAGGATCTGTTGAGGCCCCTGTACACCATGCTAAAAGTAGAGAACATGGCAATGGGAGTCATCTTAGAAAGTACAATTAGGACAACATGTATAACTGAAGCAGAAGAAATACGAAAGAAACTAGCTAAGAAGCAAAAAATTGGAATGAGTTATAAAGAAACCAGATAAAGAAAATGTGGTGTATGTGTACAATGGAATACTACTCAGCCACAAAAAGGAATGAAATTTTGCCATTTGCAACAACATGGATAGACCTGGAGGGTGTTATTCTTACTGAAATAAGTCAGACAGAGAGAGACAAATACTGTATGTTTCCACTTATCTGTAGAATCTAAAAAATAAAACGAATGAATATAACAAAACAGAAACAGACTCACAGATACAGAGAACAAACTAGAGGCTACTAGCGGGGAGAGGGAAGGGGGAGGGGCAAGATAGGGATAGGGGATTAAGAGGTACAAACTTCTAGGTATAAAATAAATAAGGTACAAGGATGTGGGACTTCCCTGGTGGTCCAGTGGTTAAGACTCCGTGCTTCCACTGCAGGGGGCGCAGGTTTGATCCCTGGTCAGGGAACTAAGATCCCACATGCTGTGCAGCCAAAAAAAACAATAAAATAAAGATAAATATTAAATTTTTTTAAAAAGGTACAAGGATGTAATGTACAGCACAGGGAATATAGCCAATATTTTATAATAACTTTAAATGGAGTATAATCTATAAAAATATTGAATCACTGTGTTGTATACCTAAAATGAATATAATATTATAAATCAACTATTTTTCAATTTAAAAAAAGAAAGAAAGAAACCAGACTAGAGTCAGGCAGAGTGAAAGTAGGGAAAATAGATGTTTCAACAGAGGAGTAAACAGGATTTGCTTCCTCAATACAGAGGGTAGAGGGAAGGGAAAAATCAAAGACAACTCCTCCAAAGTGTCAGACTTAACTGAAAAATCACTATTAACAGAACTATGGAGGCGAGGAGTAAAACCAACTTTAGGAGAATTCATTTTAATATTAAATGGTGTCATGCTCTGCCTTCAGAAGGCTATTATCATCTGACTTCCCTGAACTCCTCAGTTAAGCCAAAGTGATTTCCTCACATCAGTTCTGAGAATCACGAGGGCCCGAGAGACCATGGGAGCCATGGCTAAAGTCTTAGGGAAAATGACAGACATGTGGCATCTCAAAAGATCCTAGCTTAATGGTTAAGTGCAGACCCTCTGAAGCCAGACTTTCTGGGTTGGAATCCAGGCTCCCCTCTTCACTGGCAGAAGGACCTTAGGTCAACATATTTCCCTACGCTTCATCTCAATTTCCGCATCGTAAAATGGGAGTTATAGTGAGGTTGTTATGAGGATTAAATGAATTATTAAATAGGTAAAATGCTTAGAACGTGCCTGACACACAGTAAGCATGATATAAATGTTATGTGTTTCTCTCCTCTAGTTTAGAGTGCACTCACAACTGAACTCAGCTAAGTGTTTCTGAGACCCAGCTTCTGTACTGATTAACCAGATTGTTTTTCCCAATGAAGTAATTATGCACAATTTTTCACCTTCAGGAAGAATTGATAAAATACTTTGATAAAGCTTTGCATGATGTATTTCTTTTTTGCTCTAGCTGATGGAGACATTAAAAAGAAAGATCATCCTGAGCTTTATACTTTCTTTAACTTTCATTTACACTAAGTAAAACTCTAAGGAGTAAGAATGAAAGATACCAGACCCTTATTTTGGATTAATTTTGTAGCTACAGAGATGCTCTTCAAATGAGATCTTTCTACTTCCTCTTCCCGATTTCCTGCCTACTAATTATTCCCGGTTGTTCAGGTGAAACCAGATGAGGGTCAGGCAGAGTGAAAGGAGGGAAAAAGCATAAAACCTGTTTTCTTAATCTGCAACTTAAAACCAGAACTTCCATCTCATATTAGGAAACTGGCCATTCGTTTTCTTGTTTTTATAGATTTTTGTTCAAAAGCTTATTCTAATCCCAGAGCATACCTATTTACAATGAGCCTATTGTAAATGATCGTCGATACTCTGATATTTTAAATTTTCGCAGAAGCTACCAGAGCAGAGCAGAGCCAGTTGTTGCTAAAGGGTTCCTAGTGATAAGGCAGGGAACAGTAATTCCCAGATAACTTCTTCCAACTAGATCATTAAAACTATCAACACTCATTTTTATAGGTTCTCGATTACCAATGTGTTTCTTCTTTTTTCTTCTTAGGTGACCTTGAACAGAAATTTGAACTGGAAATCAGTCCTCTTTGCAATCAACAGAAAGATTCAATCCCTAGTATACAAATTGGTGAGTCGAATTCAATTTTAATTTTAAATCAACAGTTTCAGCACCTCTGCTAAGAGTCACTAAGAAGATCTACACACAGCTTTCTCAAGATCCAAACGAGAGGTTTAATCAATGGCCCTTTGAATGGCTGAGTCCAAATGAACACTCTAGTCATGACTAATTACCAACTGAGATGAAAAATAGGGTAAAGGCTTTGTTACAGACCCTTAATAACTAACCTGTATTAACTTTGTAGTTCAGAATTGAATCAAAACCAAATGAGTAGAGGAAAGTAACAAGAATCAACTATTGGCTGCTGAAGATTGGATTAGCTCGCACTCTCTTTAGGACATGAAGGGTGGGAAATCTGCAGTTCAGGATCCTTCCAATTTGGTCATTACCCTTCATCCTCAATGCTCAATACTAGGGGCTTGGTCCCCAGGCCCAGGCCCCACCAGCCATGTGACATGGGATCCCATGCTTCTCTAGTCTTCACTTCAAAATGGATTTTCAGTCTCATTCTCTTAGGACCACACTCTCAAGTGTCAATTGCACTAAAATGTTAAACGGTGACGTTAATGCCTCTAAAGTAATTGTTTGTTTCTATCACTCCTTGAAACACTCTACCAATTCCATCTATGTTTAAAGCAAGTCTTTCTGTTCCTTGCAGTTCACTCCAATTAAAACCAAACTCAATTGATGGACACTTAGGTTGCTTCCATGTCCTGGCTGTTGTAAATAGAGCTGCAGTGAACATTGTGGTACATGACTCTTTTTGAATTATGGTTTTCTCAGGGTATGTGCCCAGTAGTGGGATTGCTGGGTCATATGGTAGTTCTATTTTTAGTTTTTGAAGGAACCTCCATACTGTTCTCCATAGTGGCTGTATCAATTTACATTCCCACCAATAATGCAAGAGGGTTCCCTTTTCTCCACACCCTCTCTAACATTTATTGTTTGTAGATTTTTGACGATGGCCATTCTGACCAGTGTGAGGTAATACCTCATTGTAGTTCTGATTTGCATTTCTCTAATGATTAGTGATGTTGAGCATCCTTTCATGTGTTTGTTAGCAATCTGTATATCTTCTTTGGAGAAATGTCTGTTTAGGTCTTATGCCCATTTTTGGATTGGGTTGTTTGTTTTTTTGACACTGAGCTGCATGAGCTGCTTGTATATTTTGGAGATTAATCCTTTATCAGTTGCTTCATTTACAAACATTTTCTCCCATTCTGAGGGTTGTCTTTTCGTCTTGTTTGTAGTTTCCTTTGCTATGCAAAAGTTTTTAAGTTTCATTAGGTCCCATTTGTTTCTTTTTGTTTTTATTTCCATTTCTCTAGGAGGTGGGTCAGAAAGATCTTGCTGTGATTTATGTCATAGAGTGTTCTGCCTATGTTTTCCTCTAAGAGTTTTATAGTGTCTGGCCTTCCATTTAGGTCTTTAATCCATTTTGAGTTTATTTTTGTGTATGGTGTTAGGGAGTGTTCTAATTTCATTCTTTTACATGTAGCTGTCCAGTTTTCCCAGCACCACTTATTGAAGAGGCTGCCTTTTCTCCATTGTATATTCTTGCCTCCTTTATCAAAGATAAGGTGGCCATATGTGTGTGGGTTTATCTCTGGGTTTCTATCCTGTTCCATTGATCTATATTTCTGTTTTTGTGCCAGTACCATACTGTCTTGATTACTGTATCTTTGTAGTATAGTCTGAAGTCCAGGAGCCTGATTCCTCCAGCTCTGTTTTTCTTTCTCAAGATTGCTTTGGCTATTTGGGGTCTTTTGTGTTTCCATACAAATTGTAAAATTTTTTGTTATAGTTCTGTGAAAAATACCATTGATAGTTTGACAGGGATTCCACTGAATCTATAGATTGCTTTGGGTAATGTAAAAAAATAAATGAAATAGATAACTAATAAGAACCTGCTGTATAAAAAAATAAATAAATAAATAAAATTTAAAAAATAAAAACATGTTGCCACATAAGTGAAATATAGCAGTTAAAGGCTGCATGTTAATTTCAAGATTTGTTAGAGCAGAGATAATAAACTTACAAAAAAAAAAAACTCAGAACTTTAACTCTTTACTTATAAACTATGGCCCTGACATGTACCATTTCATGTTCTTCACCAGTTCCCACAGACCTCAGACAGCTTAACACATTCACAGTGTTGCAAACCTCTGCAAGCTCAAGGCTTAATGCCTGGAGATTGGGAGTGAAAGGGTCACCTGAAAACATCAGTTGAAAACTGAGAAAACCAGAGCCAGTTAGAAAGATATGCTTCCAATTACTGAGGGTCAAGTTGAACCCACAGTCCCACAAAAGAGTCACAAAGTCAACCTAAGGAAATAGGAACAAAATTTATCTAGTTTAAAAAATTTGAAGGGAATATACAAATGTTAAAATAGATGTGTTGGAACTCTGAGATTACTGGTGATCTTTTTTTTTCCAAAATGCCCTTAATATCGTTACGTTCTTTTTACAATTAAACCGATTCATCCACCTGAAAAAGGGAGAGGGGTGTTGTTATAAAAAATAAAACCCTGCAAGAATCCAGAGCAGATGAAGCTACAGAATTGCAGGGGAGGGGGAAGGGCATCAACATCAACAGAAATGCAGCCTCAGCCTCTTTGGATCCAATGCCCTATCAAGTAGGAAATTCTGCAGATGCAATTCAAAAGGAATAGACCCCCAACCAAAATGCTAATCCTGGGACCCAGCTTGCTAAATTCTGGCTAGAAAGAAATTTGCCAGCCACCTGTTAAAGACATTTTGAGCCCCCAGAGAAAAGCATTCACATTATTAAGCACACAACCTAGATTTACAAGACAGACTTGATTTCGGAGATTCTATTCTCTTGTTGTCATGAGAACACGCTTATTTTGTCAGATCATATGTCCTGATTTTCAGCTCAGGAAAATGTGGTTACCATAGATACCTGTTTTTAAAATGGGATGGGGATTGAATGAAAAGGAAAATCCCATGGATGCTACACCAGCACACCAATAAAGAGAAAGAGGTGATTATAAAACAACCCTTAGTAGCTAAATCTTTCTGTCTCTGTTCCACATCTCCCAGCTCTGTAGGTTCAAGGCTGGGAGGTGTGGTGTGCATAGGTAGATCAGACTAAACTGGAAAAACCCAAATAGATCAACAGAATCTAATGGGAACTGTGGGCTCCAGGCTCCCAGACAAGGATTTTTCCAGTGGGTGCTAAATAATGCAGCTAGTTCCTCCGTTCTGATTACCCTGGGATTGAAAATGTCCCCTCTCTTTTTCCTTTCCCAGTCCACAGTGAGGATTTCCTGAGAGCCATCTCAGGCTTAGACCTGATTTTCTGTTTAAGTAATTCATATTTACCCAAGTGAGACAGGGATTTAATATCCACCCCCCCCACACACCCATATTCCTCCCCTCTCCCCATCAAACTCTACATTTTAAAAAGAAGGCATTAAATCAGGGCTTCCCTGGTGGCACAGTGGTGGGAAGTCCGCCTGCCGATGCAGGGGGCGCGGGTTCGTGCCCCGGTCCGGGAAGATCGCACATGCCGCGGAGCAGCTGGGCCCGTGAGCCATGGCCGCTGAGCCTGCCCGTCCGGAGCCTGTGCTCCGCAACGGGAGAGGCCACAGCAGTGAGAGGCCCGCGTACCGCAAAAAAAAAAAAGAAGGCATTAAATCAAATGAATCTCTAATTGGTGCAGCCTATAGAAAGATGAGGAGAAAGAGGCTTTCCTTCAATCCCTGTGTACTCTGAAGCCATCATTTCTCCCCTGCCCCACTCCCATCACTCCAGGAAGACAATATCCCGGCAAAGTCAGGCTCTACATCGCTTGAATAGAAGAGGGAGGTTTGCACAAATACACAAGGAACCTATGGGGCAGGCTCCCAAGTGCAGAAGCCTTTCTTCATGTGAAAAACTGCCTCATGGTGTTTCTTCAGACTTTAAAATCACTCTTCTATCTCCTATAAGAGGTCTTTATATCTGACGAGTAGAAACACAGAGGTGTAATTCCAGAGTAATTTCAGGAAGAAAATGAGTTGATTTTTAAGTACTGGATTTTTAAATGTGGGATTTGTAACTTTTTTATACTTAAGGTAAACCTGATAAATATTCACAACTTAAACTTTAGAATAGTATAATATTGCACACTTTTTAGATACCTAATATCTAATCTCTCTTAAGATGAAAGATATCAAAATTAGATATGGAGATTGTGAAGGAGGTGAAGAAAATTCAAGAATAGCAAGCAAGGACATTCCAAAATGAAATCCTTTCTTGCTGACTCCCTGTATAACCTTATCAAGATGTAGACAGTAAGTCACTGGCTTAACCTTCCTCCTCAGGTTCAGGTAATCTAAAATAATCTTATACTATTCAAATCATATTTCACATCTGATGAGATGATGCAGGCATGTACAATAAAATTTTGCTTTGCTTCATTCTTTTTTCATCTCTATAGCATCCTCAAAGGCCAAGTATCTGCTGTTCATCCAATAAAAGGATAATCAAATCAAGCCTTATAATTCACATGCCCGTAAACATACAGGGTTAGTCGTTGGAAGATTTCGTTAGCTGAAAAACACCTGCCTTTTCTCCCCATACCTACATTTCAGGGAAATATAATAAAACCTAAATATATCCAAATTTGTGATGAGTCCAGTTATTCCAGCCTAGACTGGAAGTTATCTTTGCTTTAATAAATCATGTTTAATATGGAAGGCACATTAACAGTGAAACATGGTTAGAAAGCAAGAAGGCTAAAATAATTAAGAGAACAGACATGCAAACAAAGAAGTCTCATATCAATCCATCTTATCTAGTCATTCAAGCAGAACATTTATGCAGGTAAAAATCTGTATTGAAGACGAATGAACTTTTATTACCTACACCTAGTTGTTTAACATAATTGAAAGTAAGACAAAACTATGAAATGATAATCCTGAAAAAATACCCTACAGAGTAGATGTATCAATTCTTCAGATGGTCTAAATCAACGAGGTGCCCCTTCCTGGTATCATTTGCTCTTTCCTCCCATCCCCCACCCACCCTCCTTAGTTCTAGCACAAACTTTTTTTTACTTTTTTCTTTATATGTCTTCTCCCTTCTTCAAATAATAATAGCCAATATTTATTGTTTATTATGTGCCAGGAGCTTTCTAAGCATCTTCACATGTGTTAAGTCATTTGATTGTCATAACAACCCTATGGGTTTGGTACCCTTCTTAACGCCTTTTTACAACTGCAGAAACTGAGGCACTGGGAGGTTAGATGCCAAGCCCAAGGTGACATATCTTACGCTTCGACACTGAGGGCAGGGACTGCATCTTGGTGGCCTTCTTACGCACGGGCCCAGCACATCGTGGGCCCAGTCATGTTTGTTAGGGAGGAAGAAGTAGGTCTTACTGCCCTGCTGGTGATGAGCTTGGCCTTGCCTGTTCCAGGTTTCATGACCTACATCGTGGAGCCCCTCTTCCGTGAATGGGCCCGTTTCACGGGACACAGCGCCCTGTCTGAGAGCATGCTAAGCCACCTGGCGCACAACAAAGCCCAGTGGAAGAGGCTGTTGCCCAACCAGCGCAGAAGCAGCAGCGGTGGCGGTGGCAGCGGCGGCCCAGACCACACCGGCCCAGGGACCGAGGCTGAGGGGCAGACCGTGACCGAAGGCGACGCCCCGTAGTGCCAGCCAGGCCTGCCCCCTGCTCTGCACACTGAGAGTGTCAGCCTCCTCGCGCAGAGGCCTCTGGGAGGGCAGATGCTCTGAGGGGCTCTTGCCGGTAAACCCAGCCCCTCTCTGGGTGTCGTCCTGGGGCTCTTTGGAACGCCACCCTCCTCCCGCTCACCTGCCTCCCTTTTTCCAAGTGTACAGAAGCCATCCGTCACCTCAGCGTTAGCTGCCGAAATAAGCAGCTCCATTCCGCCATGAGGGAGCTGATTCCAGGGGCCGGCTTGGCCCTCGAGGTGAAGACTGGGGAGTAAGAAAGAGGTGCTCCTGCCGTGGGCCCCTCAGGTCCTGGGTCACACTGAGACAGGCGGCACTTCCTAAGTCCAGAGCATTTTTAGCGTTGGCCCTCGGACTGCTGATCTGCATGACAAAAACACCAGCATATTTGGAACTCCAAGGATATTGGTTTCAGGTGCAAGAGCACAAATGAGAGCGTGAGAGAAAGTACCTTCTATTTTAATAATAATTATTATTATAAAAATAATAATAAATCTTTTTAACTTTTCTATTTTATGCACTAGACAATGGATCTAAGACTATGGGCAAACATTACTCAATGTACCCAAACTCGAACAGGGGGTTCACTGTTTTCTTACGGACTTTATGCCACTTTGGGTCAGAGATTTGGCATCTTCTCAATTAAGAAACCACGTTTCCTATCCGATCCAAGGGGAAGGTGCTGTACAGTTCATTCCTCTGCACCATTTGCCAATCTGTCTTTTATCGATAACTCAGATTCAGTGACATGTTTATATTCACACCTGTACATTCTCTGTAAATATCAAGCGCTACTGATTCCCATGCCAAAATACATGAGTATTATGGGATTGCTACCTGTATAAACAATGGCACTGTGAACAGAATACTGTTAGTTTTAATACAAGAGAATGCATTTGTAAATATGGTATAGAGTTTATTAATATACTATTGTTTGCAGATAAAGGCCTTAACTTTAAACATCTTTCATCTTCTGTAAGCTGCCCAACTTAAATCCTCACAGATGTCCTCCTGAACTGCCTTCCCATGTCCATCTTTATGCTTTCCAGCTAAGGTCACAAAGCAAAACTGAATAAAGTCTTTGAGGAAATATTTTGGAAACTTCACATGCATTCCGCTTGAGACCATAGTGTTTAATCTGTGGCACCAAGCATTGTTTCCTCAGATGAACAAGACCCTTCAGCAAGCCTGAAGTCACTTTCAACACAGCGATGTTGCACTCTGTTTTAACAAGCCAGCTGATAAGCTTGTGTTTATACGACTCTTGTCATGGACATGGCAGTGTGTCAGCCTCGCGGGACACATAGCAGGTCTCACAAACCTTCCGTGACCCCATCATCTATCCATCAGGGACTTCCCTGCTCCCCTAGCACGCTGTCGTCTGTTCTGGCTACAGTACCAAAGCATCTCTGGTTTATGGTTGGCGTGCATTTCTTTGGTTTATGGTTGGCGTGCATTTCTTTGGTGTCAATAGTAACTGGATTTTCCTTTTTCCTTCATTTCATGTGAACAACTACGCAACTGTTTAGCAGACGTTAACATAACTTAAGGAAAGAAAATATTTCAGTTGTCTGATAGAATTTACCTTCCTGGGTAGGTTTTTGTTGCCATTTTTTCTGCATATACTTGGCTGGAAAATCAATTTATTACAGCATTCTTCTCTAGTCAGCTAAACTCTGTGCATTGAACATTTTCTTTATAAGTTCTAGCATAACTAATGTTAGATGAAAATTGGCAATGCCCCCTTTCTTTTTACCTTAAACAATGTGGTAGTGGGAGAATGATACTATGATTGTTTCTGCCACTATCAACGTGTTTCGCAAGCTGATAGAATGTCAGCTAACTCTCATTTCCTAAGTGCAACTCTTTTTTTTTTTCTTTCCTCCTAACGTACAAATGAAATGTTAGAAACTTGACTGGATTGTATTAAGTTCCTGCAGAAAGACTGAGGCTTGCAGAATAAAGGTTTAGAGGAAATTTGGAAAGTTAGTCGTACTTTCATTAAAGCAGAAGAGATTGTCAGATGGTACTAAAGAAAGTGTGAAAACTTCATGAAATGGGTGGATGATAAGTTGAAATTATTGATATGGGTAAGAAAGGAAGTTGTGAAAACGTAACACTAACTTTGGGTTTTTTCCTGTAATAACTATGAACTGACACATGATTTTTTATTGCTTTAATACTCTGAAGCTCTCAGCTTGGTGAAGCCCCGAAAGAGAATGTATTGAATGTATTTCTGCTTCCAAACCTCTCTTATTTTGGTTTGGGTTGGGCTTTTGAGTAGTCTATTTTTAATGTACATGAGATCAAATCAAGGAAAGCAATTACTGGGGAAGATACAGTAGAGATAAGAAAGAAGATGCTATTTTAGCTAATGGAGCCTCTACTTTGAGTTTAGGAAATGGACTTTGTTTAAACTATATTTATATAATAATTTAAATAAATAAGACTGGACGTGGTTTTAGTAGTTCCAAATTTATAGGACAAAAGTGTATTAGGTCTTGAAGAAGAGCTCACAGAGAAAACTACCAAATATCTAACAGTTGAGCCTATGAAGCAGCTACTAGTACGATACAAATTTGAAGCAAAATGAGATGTGATGCATAAACTAGATACATTTGTCTCCTTCTTTCAACCATCTGGAGATTTCTTGAGTTTCTCATTTTTTGACAAAAGAAAAAGGATATGAAAACTCTTTTTTTTCCTGCCTACTGGTGGCTCTCTAGCAATATTTCAATAGAAGGTGTCCAGTGTCCAATTACTAGTTAAGACACAGCTGTTGGATTATCCGTGGGCTTTATCTTCACATTCTTTTTCTCTTAGTCCCTGGACCATCACAAGCTGACTTTCCGAGTTTAATTCCTTCAATGCTTGAGAAGAAAGGAATCAAAAAGCTATTTTTAGTAAGTGAAAGCTAAAGTTAAAATCAAATTAAGAGAGAGAGAATAGATATCACTGCCAGGCCTGATAGGCAAAGCCTTTTTCTTTTTACAGCACCTGTGAACAGTCAGAACCTTGTTCCTGGAACGCTGACCTCCCCATAACTCCCTGCTAGGCTGAGTGAAAATCCTGCTCTGTTTCTACCTGCCTAAGGCTTCCCGCAATGGGATGTGGAGCGTGTCCTGCAAAGCTGTCACCAGGTAGTGCTTCCTACAAGCCACAGACTTGTTTTGTAAACTTTTCTCATGTTGAATCAGATCTGCTCACTGATTTGAACATTGGTTATGAGCTTGTATCTCACTGTATTTCTTATGCTTTGTTCTTTTACGCAAACCCTTACAATTGTGTTGTTTTGTGTACACACGTGAGGTTTGGGAAAAAAAAAAAACACACCTTGTGAATTTTTGCTCAAAATGTGGCCGAAATATCCATTGGCATGTCTAGATAAACAATTAAAAATAAAGATAATTTCTTAAAAATATTGCAATATGAAAATATTCTGATTCTCACCAGGTAACATGTTACCAGCCAACCAATCAGATTCAAGGTCAAGGTCAAGAGCACAGATGCAGCCATGATCCACGGGACTCATTCCACCAGGGGCTGCAGAAACAGCCATGTCCATGAAGCCATCATTTGCCAGTTAGTACCAAGATAGGGAAAAAGGGCCACCATTCAGCTCTGCATTTCCCCTGAGTTCTGATATTTTTCTGATCCACATTTGTCAAATTCATATATGAATGAGAATGAGGTACAATGTTTTAGGTTCTGGAAACATAGTGGACTTACTTGTGAAAACTATGGTCTTGCATTTCAGGATTGAAAGCCAGCAAGAACAATAGAACAGTTCAGGCAGGACAACTGAGTGTCTAAATCTATCTGGAAATAGAGGAGGAAAAAAAAAAAACCCACCACCCATGGTTCCCAGGAACAGTCTTATATCTTTACATAGTCTCCTCACGTTCATTTTGTTAAGATTTGTATTCAGAATCTCACTGATACCCTAATGCTTCTCCATGTCTGAATGCAAAGTCACTTTTTTCATTTGTCCATACTCCGTATCATCCAATCAAAATCAAAAGTGGGACCCCAGGGCTTCCCTGGTGGCGCAGTGGTTGAGTCCGCCTGCCGATGCGGGAGACACGGGTTCGTGCCCTGGTCCGGGAGGATCCCACATGCCCGCGGAGCAGCTGGGCCCGTGAGCCATGGCCACTGAACCTGCGCGTCCGGAGCCCGTGCTCCGCAACGGGAGAAGCCACAGCAGTGAGAGGCCCGCGTACCGCAAAAAAAAAAAAAAGTGGGACCCCCAGTGGTTTCCCAAGTAAAGGTCAGACATGACTTTCAAATGTACCCAGGAACCTAGCAGACACATCGTCAAATAGGCCAAGCCTATGTAAGCAATTGAATTTAAATCAATTTTTTTTAAAGAAAAATCTTTTATTGCAATAAATATAGTATATGCTGTTTCATACCAACGAGGCAAAATAGAGCTATTTATTCGTATTTATATTTAAAGTATATTTTTAAAGAATAGTTCAACTGGCAAATTTTTATTATCCAAATATTAATATTAAAAATGACAGAAAATGTCTTAAGTGTGAAAATCTACGTGGTGCCAATAAGCAAAATATTTTGTAGTGTCCTTTAATCTGTTTTGTGTGTATGTATGTGTGTGTGTGTGTGTGTGTGAATTTCCATAATACAGAAAAACACTGGCATTCGTTCTTCTCTTTGGTAATGTATGTTCATTTGTGTAAAACTATAAATTTCAACAAACAATATTTGTTGCTCTCAGTCTCTCACAAAATATCTTTTTATTTACATGTAGAAATGTAAGCAAGTAAGTGTATTTGTACAAGCTGTTTTGCTATGTCACACAGTCAAAAATTTGGAAAACAGAATTCACTAAAAAGAAATTTCTGTTTGACAATTGTTAACTCCTGTAGAACTTATGAGACCATGGTCTTTCAAGTCAAGGGTCTATATTCCTTTCAGCTTACTGCAACATTGCTTGATTTAAACTTCGTCATGATTGCAATATTGGTCACTGCCATAAAGTAGGAAATTCAAGGGAAAAAAGAATCTATTTATTGTGTAAAAGGTGTTGACCTAGGATTGTAACACACACATGAACTATACAGGGATAAGTAAAAGCAAATGCCATCTGGGCAGTCAGAGTGATTCCATAACTGTGTAGCCTTACCCCAATGAAAACAGGATTGGAAAAATTAGGACTATCACAACCAAAGTCAGTAACCTTGTGAGATCAGCAAGCCACAATTGCCTTTTCCTCATTGGAAATTGGAATAATGTAAATCAACAAATACTGACTGAGGATCTACTATGTGCCAGAGGTTGGGCTAGATACTTGGGATATAAAAAGACCCAATCCCTCCAGAGCGTTCAGACTTGTGTCAGAGATTGGCACTACCAGTGAACTCTTCTTAGAGATTTCATGAGGACATCTGTGAGGGCTTACCTCCTGGAGAACAATGTAATATAGTGCAGATAAGATGTGGAGACAAAAGTGGTCCCAGTCTTGGTTCTGTCACTAACATATTCTGTGACTTCAGGCAAGTTACTGAACCTCTACAAAATTATTTCTAGACAATAATGGTTTTGTTATGGTTTTGGTGTTGTTTCTGGTTTTGTTACGGCAATTAAAAGAGATTGCATACAAAAAGCACCTAGCACTCTGTCTGGTACGTGGTAGGCTTTTCAGAGACGCAAGTTCCCTCCTCTTAAATTATAAGATGCTTTACAAATAGCCATTCACACGTGGTAAGAATGTGGAGAATATATGGAGAATAATGCAGTAAAGAGATGCTAGTGATCTTACACTGGGAAGACAAACTCATTTCTATATATATTTTTTAAAACAGATTGATTAGTTTATGTACTCATTTATTGCAAGATTGGGTAAAAAGATTACTCAATGAAAACTCTTGCCTCAACTACAGCCTACTTTTCTGTTTAGTCCTCTATATTCTAGAGTAGAAGATAGTGTATCTTTTGTTACCAGTTTTGTCAGAAATTTCTGTGAAGGAAACAGCTCCTAAGAACAAAATATGAGGCATTTATCTCCCTTTCATCTATGCCACCAAAGCCCCAAATCCAGCTGGTGATAGCTCTGGTCCTCTGCGTCAGTCCCCAAAAAGTTTGCTGGGCTTTCACAGGCTCTGCAGAAGCAGGCATGGGCTGGTGCTTCCAGGATACACTTGGTTCACTCATTCACACATCTCCAAATGTGTTCTCAGCTAAAGTTTACTGCCTGCCCTAGAGCAGGGCGCGGAATGCAGAGGCATTTCCTAACAACATGTCGGAGGAGGGAGAAGACTCCGTCCTGCCTCCGTGGGAATGTAATAGACAAACATTTGAATAATGACTAAATGAGGAGCTTTTAGCTGTGAAACAGTCCATGATTTTTTTTTAAGTAAACCAGAGAGATTATTAGACAAATTTTAAGTTTTAGCTGATATGGTTTGCAGATGCATGATTGCCTTGCTTAGTTAGTCATCTAAGCAAGTGTATTTTTGATTCAATTGCCTGAAATACTTTAAATTCTAGTATTGCAAGTGCTGATTTAACCTCCAATAATTTTTTCCTTTTAAGGAAGTGGTACGGTGGAGTTTCAAAAGTGAAGGCTTTGGAGTCAGACAGACCAGAATTCAAATCCCTCATTATCACATGCTGTTTAACCCCAGGCAGTCAGTTTAACTTCTCTGTGCCTCCATTTCCAAATGTATAAATCGAGAGGAACACCTACCTCCCAGGGCAGTGTGAGGTCAAAATTAGAGGACATAGATAAACATATAGCATGGTTTCTAGCAGAAAGAGGGTACTCAGCAAATATAAATTCTTACATCATTTAAAGAACAAAAATCTACAAAATGGGAGTTGGGATATGACTTTTGCTCTCTCTAGGTTGTACTTTTTTGTGCAAAAGAAAACACAAGACCCATTACTAGACATTGAGCATGATTGTATATACAGATGACCAGTTTGACTATAAAACAATCCTTATAATATGGACAAAATATTGTAAAAAATGATTATAGAGGAAGACAGTGTCCCTAGGGTACTAAGGATACACTAATAAGACCAGGGACAAACAAGGAACTGTCTTTTCTGACTGTAAAGTAAGTACTCCTCAGCCCAACCAGAGAGAACCAGTCTGTCAAGGCTTTCCTAGAGGTAATGATAATACAACCCGGTTATTTAGTTAACAAAACTTGATACACTGTCAAGTTTTTCATGAATTCCATTTATATCCTATAAATTCTATCCATAGAAATTTCCAGTGGCCCTTCCTCTTGTAATATTAGATTCTGGCCACTGACAGCAGAGGTGGAGAATCCAGGAGAGTCTCTGTAAATAGATGATCCTAAAAGAGATTCTCTTCTCCCAAACTATGCTTGATAATGCATATGCTAAAAGATGCTAAGTATTCCTTGAAAAAAAATGGCTTCATAGCCAAAGATATTTAAGAAACAATGGATTAAACACCCAGGCTCCTCTCCTGCATGCTTCTGTGAACCTCCCATATGCTAATGCACAGTTCCAAGAAGACAATATAAATGATATTGTTTGGATCTAATTTCGGTTTCATATCATGAAGGATTCCTTGACCACAACCCACAATGATCTCCCTGTTTATCATTTGCTTTAGTTTTGTCAGTGATTATTAATTATTTATTATTGATATGTGTGTGTATTTTCTGCCCAACTTGAGATTTAATATAACATTGTGGTTAACTTGCTTGAGTTTGTGGCTTGAATTTACCACTTACTAGGTGTCTGACCTTGGGCAAGCTTCCAAACTTTTTGTGCCTCAGTTTCTTTATCAGTAAAATGATGATAAAAAATAATACCTATTTCATAGAGTTTCTGAAGATTGAAAGATTTCATGCATATAAAGCACTTGGAACAGTGCCTGGCACACAGAAAGCACTCAATTAAGTATTAGCAAAACCCAACATCTCCCTCGCCCCCTGATCTACAGGTTCCTTGATAACAGGAATAATTATCCTTTTTAATATATTCTCCACAGTGTAGTACAGAAAGTACAAAACAAATGTTTCTTAAATGAAAAAACACATTTTTGACTGATAAAATGAAAATCATATCAGAAAAATATGTTAACATTTAAATCCAAACAAACAAGTTCCTATTGGAACAATAAATGTCCCGATAATTTGAATGCAGATGTTGTTTTTTGATTTTGCTGATTTCTATCCAGTAGACTTGCTTTGTTTCTAGGAAGATGATTTAGGAAAACAACAGGTTTTCTCCTCCCAGTTTATGAGCCTACTCTTCTGAGTGGTGAGGGCAAAGATAATTCCCCTGAAAAAACTTGATGCCCAAAGATTTCTAGTTTTTTCCCATCCAAATAGAAAAAAACCTACAGAAGGACCACTAAATTACTTCCTTTGCAGAGCTAATAAGCTTTGCAGAGCTAATAAAAGTAATACACAATCCAAGAAAAGACAGAGATAAATCCCAACCCTCATCTTTACAAAGGAACATGAGAGCAGCAGATGAATCTCCTATTTTATCTTTGTTTCAAGCACTTGCAATCACACATAACTGACTCCTGCTTTTTTTTTCCCAGGAAGCAACTACGTGTGCATTTTTTAAGTTGTCAGCAAAGTATGCCTAAGGGATCAAAATGAAGGGTCAGTTCTTGGGGTTATTTATCCCTTTCCACTTCCCACTGTTACATTTTTGTTTGGACCTTTCTAACCAGAGAGTCAGACTTAACATATCAATGGACTTTCATCCACACTTGAAGAAAAATAACTTATAAATGCAAACAAAATACCAACGGTATCACATACTAGCATAAGTGAGAAATACATTCTAGAATTACAGAGGAATTTTCAAGTGTTAACCTGACTGACTTGGGGAAGAACAAAAAGTTCTGATAGATCTTTCAATTCTCAGGTTATGTAACATGATGTGAAATAGTTCTTAGATGCTTCTACTGACGTTAGTTACTAAAAATGTATCAATCATCCCACTAAAAGTTTACCAAAAAATAACTTTTTGCAACTGAAGCTTTCTTGATCTTAAACTCTAATGGGAAGGCTGAGATATTTTTTTCACTCTGATCAACTTTCACTTTAACAGCAGGTTTCCAGTTCTTAGCATGATTGAGGGAACATTTAACTCTACCAACCACCTACATAAGAGCCAGGCAGACAGCCAAAGGCCATTGCCCTGATGATGATCGCAGTCTCTACACAGTGAATCCCGGAGGCCCCAGTACCAGCCTCTGAGCAAGATGAGAAGAGAAGAGCCTCCAATGGGGGAAGCAGCCCACAGAGCAAGGGCTGTGTACGCTTCAGTCTGCGGAGAGTTTGGGTCTGTGCGAGTGTCATGGAAAATTGCCTTGGGATTAAGGGGGAAGGGGAGGACACCTGACTTGAATATGTTAATAAAGTTTTATTGGGGCCAGAAAACAAAGCACGGAGCAAGCAATGACTGGACATAGTCCTTGTTTCCTCCTTGTTATATTTAGAGCTGTTTTAGGGACACAAATTTTTTACACATGGTTGGCAAAGGCTCTGACCAGATGGCAAGTATATCATTCAACTTTGTCCATATAAAACAAATCACTTGTAAAAAGTGATCTTTGAGGCTTAATTTTGCTTCAGAAACAATAATAATAGAACCTATTTTGCAGCTTTGGAGTGAGAATTAGAGCTAATGTACTCGGAGTGCTTTGCACACTATTTTGTATACTATTGCCACTTAGTAGCTTTTATCAACTAAAAACACTGGTGGAGCTATGCTCCGTTTGCTGCAAGAGGTTATTCAATTCTTCTAACTCAAATGAGGCTGTCGATGGAGACAGGAGGCAAGGAGGAGAAATGGCAAGGTGAGTGAGCTTGTATTGATTGTTCTTTAACATGTGAAGGAAAATAAGCATTTAAGGAAGAATAACCAAGCAGAAACAAAATTACTACTCCCCTGCCGTATCAGTGTCCTAGGGCTGCTGTAGCAAATTACCACAAGCCGGGTGGCTTAATACAACAGAAATGTATTCTCTCACAGATCTGGAGGCCGAAGCCTGAAACCAAGGTGTTGTCGGAGCCTGCGTGCTCTAAAGGCTCCAGACAAGAATCCTTTCTTGTCTCTTCTAGCTTCTGGTGGTTTCCAGGTGTTCCTTGGGAAACCAGTCATGGGATCAGGATCCACCCTAATCTAGTCTGACCTCATCTTAACCAATTACATCTACAAGACCTTATTTCCAAGGAAGGTCACATTCTGAGGTTCTAGGTGGACATGAATGTTGTGGGGAAGGGGGCTGCTGCTCAGCCTTGACACTCCTCACCCATCCACCCTGTGCTTTACCTCCCATGGCATCATCCCCAACACACACACACACACACACACACACACACACACACACACACACACAGCACCTACACGTCTTCCAGATTTCCCCTGAGTGAGGCTACTGGGACAGATTGCTTCAGGTTTGAGATATGGTTGTTTTTGCATATTTGGGGGGAAAGTCTGGAAAAGTCTTACAGGAAGGAGGATCGAAAGCACATCTTTGTTTCTTTCTCCTATATTCTTCCCTTACTAATTCAGATCTGTCTTAGAAAAAAAAAAAAAGTCTTGAAAATCCCTCTAGCGTCTGCCATCTGGAGATGACAATGTGATTCTTATTCCACATTTCAGCTTCTTCACTCTCATCATCATTAATGTTCCAGATACTCCAGTCTATTTATTCATTTATTCTTTTGGAAGCAAAGCAATTAGATGTAAGGACAGATCCAGGAGCATTGGCCACAGGAGTGGGTAGCTTCAGGACATGGAGGAGAAAGTTAATGTAGATAAGGAAAAAAAGGACCTGGTGGCAGATGAGTTATCGACTTGGTAATAAAATCGTGACACACAGGATGGCAGGACTTGGGGTGAGAAGCCTGAGACCTCTCCAGTAACTGAAATAGAGAATATGGAACATCAGTGATGGCAGAGACAAGGGGGTGGTACTGCTACATGTCAAGAACCCCAGGAGGAAGAGTTTTAGAGTTTTTGATCCCTTAATGAGGGTAGAGAACTAATGGTCGAGAAGTGGCAGTAAGATGTAAGGGGGAACTGATCCTATTTCCCAACACTGACATGAAGGACAGTTGGCAACGAATGGCCTCCATTTGAGAGGCATCTTGAAAGCAGAGTCTTGGGGGTGGGACAGTTTTTCTATTGAAGCATAAAGGATAAAGGAACATCAGGTGCAGAGATAGAGTGCATAATTGTGTGTTTATCCTATTCTGGGAGCTCCAGAGAACATAATATAAGGGTCAGGAAGGAGGACCCTGGTAAAAGAAGGTTAGATCAGAATAACATGGGGTATGAGGCAATGCAAGAAGATAATGAATGGCGGAAGCATTATTCTTAGGTGGTAAAACAGGTGGGGGAGGGTGGGTTAAGCCGGACATTCAACTGCCCAGAGAACTGGTCCGAACATTCCCTCTGTGGCTGAAAGGAGACCCTCAGGGATTTACAGAGTCCTCCTAGATCCACTTCCAAGCCTTAGGGGAAAGGGGTGCCCGGAGCTCTTGGACGAGGTGACTTATGGTCTGGATTGACTGTGATGGTCCCAGGGAGGTTCTGGGCATCAGCAATTTACATGCAGTTACCCAGAGAGTGGTTAGGGGCTCCAAACCCAGAGAACCTAGGCTAGGAAGGGGTGGTGGGATCAGGCTCTTTAAGAAACAGCAATGACCTGGAGATCTTGGCATACAACCAGCTCTGCTTCTTCTCTGGGGACTCCAAGCCCAGCAGTGCTACTGTTATAGATTCTGCGTGTAGTCTGGAGGCAGCTAGGGTCTGTAGCTAACACTTTTTAAGTCTCCTTTGTCCTGTGTCTCCAGAGATCAACTGTGAGCCCAGGCAGCTTGCTGTAATAGGAAGGGTCATCAAACCTGCCAGTTTTCTGGATGAAATGGAAAGGTAGAGTAAGTCTGAAAAATTGAAAGAAATTTACCCCTGACCAAGCAAGTGGGCCACTCTTTAATGATGGAGAACATCATGTAGCAGCAAAGACTAAAAGAGGATACTAATAAGTAAATGATTTTTGATAAATACTTACATTGGAAATGCATGTAATCCCTTTGTAAAGTATAAATCAAGCAACATCCATATTTTAATCTAAGTTCAGGGTCCTGTGCCCGGCCACATTCAGTTCAGGGAGAAAAAGAGCCCCAGATAATAGCTGGGAAAAAATGGCTCCACTCAAGCCCTCTTACGTTTAATCAGAGTTGGCTCTCAAAAAGCAATGGAGAACATGAAGAGAAAGAGATTGCTTAGACAGCAACCCCGTGTACAGTGATTTCTTATTAACATTTAATTTAAGAAAGAGGCCATTCTTGAAATTTGAGAACTCGCTAGAAAATATCTCTTTTTCCCTGGAAGTGATCTTGCTGCCCAGAAGCCTTCAAGCCTTCCTGGAATTTTTATTTAGAATCCCAGAGAGTTCAGTCAAGATTTTCCAATGCAACCACATCTTCTGCTAACATTATGTGCAGAGGCCCTCTTCCTCCTAGAATCACAGGGTCTATAATCCAATATTCTCTAGAAATGAAAAGGTTATATGGTAATTCTACTACCAACAACAAGCACCAATTTCAACTACAGTGTAATTTCCAAATCAAGACCCAAGTCGGTAATCATTACACTGAAATACAATGTATTGAAGTTATACTAGGACGTTGGATTAGTCCAAAAAAGCGTTGGTAGAAAAATAGAGGATGGCTTTAGATGGCTACTACCATTTCTCACGCACCCAAAGAATGCAACATTTGAGACGTAACTCTTCCCTTCCCCCATCCCCCCATGATTAATGATTAATGAGCAGTTGTGTACCACTCCAGTGATTTCTAGTGGTGATCAGTGGAGATGCAGCATAGAGGAGGGGTTACAGGCAGATTGCCTGAACTGGAATTCTGGCTCAGCCACTTACTAGCTGTTTACCCCTTGAAGGGTTTCTTAATCCCTCTGTGTCCCTGTTACATCAATGGGGTAATAACAGTACCACACATGGGTTTGTTACAAGGATCAAGGAGTGTGGATCACATACCAGCAGCTTAATAAGTTTTTTTGTTGTTAAATGGTCATATGAACAGGAAACATGAAAACATGCTCTCCTGACCTTCTCACCTTGCTCAGAGCTTAAGGAGGGAGGGTTACTGTATGCAGTATTTTCAGTATATATTTCAGTTTTTGCTTCCATGGTAGATGTTGCAAGATTACTGTCTTAACTTTGGGGTCGATGCTTCCAGATACCTGTCTTCCCTGAAACTGTCTGATTCATCTCTTCAAACCCAGAATAGATCAAAATGTCTAGCAGATAATAGGTCCTCCAAGAATGATTGTTCAGCTAAATGGAACCTCAGACAAAACAGTCATAGAAGACTTAAGGCTATCAAAAGGAGAAAGAGTGCAAAAAAAAAACAAAAAAAGGAAATATCCAGGAGCGGCCAACCAAGGACTGGGCAGAGCAACCTGTAAACCAACACCTGGGAGCAGAATTGTAACTCCAGCTCCTGTTTCAAGTATCTCCTACCCGATCATGTTCCCTTCATCATCGTTTGCCCATGCTGGTAAAGCATAATCACTAAGTTGCTTAGAACAGAGCCATACAACTTACTAGGAATAAATGAGGCAAAATTCCAACGTCTTGGTGAGATGGGAGCAAAAGCACAACATTTGGAAGAGTCCCAAACAAGACACAGACAGCAACTGCCAAGGAGGATGGAGCCCTGTCTGTGCTAATGAGGACTCTCTGCTTCCAGTGGCAGAGGTACTCTTCACAAAGCTCCAAGCAGAATTCCTTCATCTCTTCTCCAGTTCTCACCTCATGCTCTTCTCTGATTTTTCCTCCATTTCCTAAAATTTTTAGTTGTGGTCATATTTCAGATTTTTTTTTAATTGAAGTATAGTCGATTTAAATGTTGTGTTAGTTTCAGGCATATCCTAAGATGTTTAAAGGCCTTTTTTTTTTCATCTTAAGAACTCTAATATCTCAATACTGCAAGTATTCATTTTCCAGTCATGTAGGAAACATGTAAAGGAAAAATAACCATCAGAGGCTTGCACAGTTTATGGAAAGGGGAATGAGAAAGGACAACTTCCTAAACCAGATTCAATGGGATTCAAGGGCCAGGTCGTCCACGGTCTTGGCTCAAATAAAATATGTTCACTTAGGGAATCATAAGAGCTTATCAAAACATAACCAGATATAATTTAGGCATAGAAAAGTAGAAAACTTACCTTTCCCTCACCCAGGAACCTGAGATCATTTTCACTTCTTGTGTACATTCTACAATAGTTGGCACAGAATAACCAAGATTGCAAAAAGACTAGAATCTTGTTATTTAAAAAGCTCTGCAAAAGATCCTATAGCTCTGCCTGCACTTCTCATGAACTCTTATCTTCTATCTTAAAAGTACCCATTTCCAATAAAAATTTAAAAAATAAAATAAAAATACCTACATCTCAACCAAAAGGAAACCAACCTTATTTTTAAGTGGGAAAAGAACTTTAAGAGAACTTTCTCTAAACATGTACAAATGGCAAGCAAGAGCATGAAAAAAGTGATCATCACTCTTCATTACAGAAATGCAAATAAAAACCACAGCAAGATACCACTTGCCAGGCATTCAGATAACTAATATGAAAAAAAAAAAGACAAGTGTTGATGAGGATGTGAAGAAATTGGAACTGATGCATTGTTGGTGGGAACATAACATGGTGGAGCCACTTTGGAAAATATTGTGGCAGTTCCTCAAGAATTAAATATAGAATTACCATATAATTCAGCAAGTCTACTTCTGAGTGTATATCAAAAGGATTAAAAACAGGGACTTGAAATAATATTTGTAAACCCATGATTGTAGCAGCAATATTCACAATAACCAACAGATCAAAGCAACCCTCGGTTTCCATTGGAGGATGAATGGATAAATGAAGTGTCGTACAAACATACAATGGAATATTACTCAGCTTTAAAAATGAAGAAAAATTTTTCCAAGTCCTACTGTATAGCACAGAGAGCTATATTCAATATCCTGTGATAAACCATAATGGAAGAGAATATGAAAAAGAATATATATATCATAACTGAGTCACTTTGCTATACAGCAGAAATTAAACACAACATTGTAAATCAATTATACTTCAATAAATTTTTTAAAGAAGAAAAAAGTGCTCCTGAAACGTCTCATCTTTCCAAATTCAGAGGGCGTTTCTATGCTTACCTGACATGCTCCCTGCATTGTCATTTGGGGCCCACTCTTTCTTCCTTTGAACACTCTTGTTCACATCATATTCTCCAGATTGTTCTCCCTACATTTTCTAGCCATTCCTTTCTGGGGCGACCATCCCAGTTCGTCTGAGACCACCCCAGTTTGAGCACTGAAAGTGCTCATCCCGAAAAACCCCTTACTCCAGAGCAAAGTGGGGCAGTTGGTCACCCTAGTCTTAAGTCTCCTTTGAAGTCTCTGTGTCTTCCACTCACTACTAAAATGTCAGTGTCCCAAGGGTACCATCCTTGGCCCTCTGACCCTTTCACCCTATAAAGTCTCGTTGGTGACCTCATTCAACTCAAGACTTTAAAAACTATTGATATATTTGGATGATGGTTACCAATCTACATCTTCTCCAAACCCAAACTGCCAATATAGCCTAATGTATCAAAACAGAACACATCTTCTCCACAAAAGAAGCTTATTTTCTATCTTGGTGAATGATCAAGGTGTCCATCCACCTAGTCAGCCAAACCAAAACAAATCTGGAAGTCTTTTATAATTCCTCCTTCTCTCTCACTCTATTGATTCTACCTTTTAGATATTCATCCCTCGCCCCTCTCCATTTCACACATACAGCTTTTGTTCAGGCTTCATAATTCCCCATCTGAAATATATCACAGTCATTCTGCCAATCCAGTAGTCTTTCTAGAATGCTAAGCTAATTAACCTTTCTGCAACCATTTAATGGTCCCCCCTGTGGCTTTTCATGGAAAAATTCAACTCTTTGGAACACTAAGGTCCATACTCTGAATGCTTGCCAATCTCTATAGCCTTCTCGCAATCACTATCCCACCCACCCTCCCTCTTGCCTCCCCAGCTCCCCCCAGTCTTGAGTCCAGTCAACGCTTGCTGATTTCTGAAGCTCCCGTGTTATTTCCCATCTATGAGCCCTCCCACCTGCATTTTTCTCCAATGGGAATGCTCATTCTTCAACTCACCCTTTCTGGACCAATTCAAACAATTCTGTTTGATTTGGCGGCCCTCCATTGGACAGCTATAGCACCCTTTACCATAGCACTTACTATTCAGTATTCTCACCATTGGTTATGTGTATGTCTCACTGACTGGACTTTGAGCAATTTGAGAATATAATCTGTGTACTATTTGCTGTTAGAAACCCAACACCTAAAACAACAGTGCTCAAGAAAAGTTTGTCGAAATGAAAAAATGAATGAATGAGCAAATGATTTAATACCTGGAAACCAGATTGGCTGGCTGTAAGTGGCTTCATGAGCTTTATTCCTTTAATTTGATGCTTCCATATTTTTCCACATTTCAGAAGTCAAAAAAGATTCTGGAGTTGTAAGAATGAAAGCAAGTTTCCCACTGACAAAAGATATGTGCGTGAACTTAGTTAAAAGTATCTATGAATTTATAAATGGGTTGTGAGAAGGATTTTTACAAGAACTTGTTCAGTAAATAGTAAAACAACAAAGCAATCATTGTACAACTGTAGGGCCAGCGAAAAAGCCACAACAGGCCCAGCTTGAAGGTGTAACCATGGTCAAAGGAAAAAGGTCCTGCTGGAGTGCTCAGGACGTGGGGGAAATGGTGTTGACTAAGTGATTAGCCCCCAAGATAAAGCATGAAAGATAAAGCAGAGAGAGAGAAATCAAGATATTTTTGTTTCCTTAGGAACATAAGAACTGACAGGGGGAATTTGGAATGCTTCATCTTCTAGGAGCCCTCATTGGCTGGGAGCTCTCAGAAGTTGGTGGAAGGAAGGTGGCCATGGGATGAGGTATCGCCAAGCTACAAATCTGAGAATTCAAAACAGAGAGCAGCGGGCCAGAGGATGGGACAGCAGAGCAGAGGAAATCTAAATTCTCTGTGAAGGAAATCTGTATTTACGGAACACATTTTGTAAAAGAGATAATGCATTATCATATAATCAAGAAAATTAGGCCCAGTTAGTAATAATAATAAGACTATAGAAACTACAGAAGTTTCCAGGTAGTAGTAAAGGGGGACTTTGATAATCTACCAAGACAAATGTAGAGCTGAGCTTTCCAAATAGAACAAATGACTGCTTCACGGTCACTTCTGGAACTAACAGACAACTAGTCACTGGGGCAAGGGTATCTGGCAAACGGGAAAGGCCTGAAGGTAAAAAGGCAAATCCACAGAGAGAGACGAGACTAGAAAGCTTAGTCAGGTGTCCTAAGTTTAATCACACAGAAATTTTATTCCAAAGTGAAAAATGAGCAAGTTTGTATTTCTTCATGTTTGCTTTCACATACATTATTTCAGCAGAATCTCAAAAGGGCCCTGTCATGTAGATAGAGTAGGACTTATGATCCCCATTTTGTAACCAAGTAAACTGGGACTTGACATTAATAAGTTACTTGCCCAAGGTCCCACAGAGAGTAAAATGTGGAGCTGGGACTAGACGTCTGGTTTTGAGTTCAGCCCCCTTTCTCCTATAATGGGGGCCCTCTCTGATTTAAGCCCTGCCCTAGAAAAATAGAAAATAAGAGCTGGTGAGGGGATGGGAGGCAGGCCTGGCAGGGACCCCCATATGAGAAGGTAGGGTCAGTAAGGGGCAGTGTGATGAATGGAGAGCCCTGAAAGAAGAGCAGCAACCTCATTCACAGGTGTCTGTTGGGGTGACAGAGAGTGGCAGGGTGACCAATACTCTGCTTTGTCCAGGTCTGTCTCCATTTTAAAATGGAAAGGCCCACATCCTGGGAACTCCCTAAGTCTCAGGCAAACCCAGTGATTAGTAGCCCTCAATAGAGCAGAAGCTCTGGCATCAGAAACAAGGCCTGGGTTTCGGACGAGGTTCTGTCACTTAGCTTGCATGGCCACCTTTTCTGTTTAGTAGAGTCTTTTAAAATTGCCTTTTTTTTGGAGGGGGTCAAAAAGGGTCACAGATAATTATTATGCTTCTACCTCATACTTCATAGCACAGTTTGGAGGACAAATAAGATTGCGTCCATGAGAGTACTCAGTAGACAGTAGAGAGTTTACAAATAGAATCATCATCATTATTATAAATGACCCCTTATTGTCAATAACAAAGTGGACACAGGGCTGGAGTGAACAAAGGCCTCGCTCAATGTGGAACCCTGATTTTGTAATATTTTGACAACTTCCAAGAAAATGACGACTCCTTTCAATTTTCTCATGTAAAATCCTGCCCAGGATTAACAGTCATTGTGACATCTACCAGAGAATCGAACAGCAAACCAACAAAACCAAAGGGCTTTGACATCTGGTTTGCTCTTTAAAACAAGAACATGTTTCTAAAATTGCATTTTACGTATGATCACAATGAAAATAAATAAACACATTCACAAAAAGACTAGTGAAACCAGAAGCAAGCCACAGAAATGACCCTGCTGAGATCACTGGGAAATATTTGGGGAACATAGAAAGAAATGAGACCATATTAACTTTGCGCCCACCCAGAAATACTTGTGTAATTAATTGGGTGGGAAATGTAATGACACAGCTTCAGTCCCATACACATCTCATAGACAGGCAGAAACAAAGGAGACAGAGCCCCATTCCTTAAAAGAAGAAGAAAAAAGGAAGGAGTAAAAAATGCAGGCTCTACAGAAAGGGCACAATCTGTCTTCAGCGCCAGACATGAATGAGCTCAGACGGCGAGAGCGATTTAGAGCTATTGAAACAGGCCCCTTTGGCCAAAGGCAGCTCTGTGAACCTTCGTGGAACGCTCACAGGCAATCTGTAACAAGTACATAGCCTCTAGGAAACCTGAGTGCTTCAAACACCCGCATTGATTTTGCAAAAATGACATAAACAAAAACTACCAACAGAAGCCCCAGGCCCCGAGTGGGTACTGCCAGCCACACCATAATGAAAAGGCAACTCACACACCCACCATCTCCATGTGGAGAAAAGGACTGACCATACTCCCATGCCTTGTTTCTGCTATTTGAATTATATCTACACGTACTGATGTACGTGTAAATATAATTTGCAAATATTGCCTTTGTTCCCTTTGCAACACTGAAAATTGTCATCACCTTTAGGAAAAGCAATTTTTCAACCTCTGATGGAGCACAAGCTGTTTTATACACATGCAGCATTCAGCTAACTTTGGCAGTTGGTACTACTGCCGAAACCCTTTCGGAACATGGAAAAACGAGGTCAAGAGCCAGGCCAATTAGTCAGTTAGTGGGGACACCTGCTCCTCCTTGCCCACCGCTTGTTTGCCTGTGGCAGTACACTGGCAAGGTCCCTGCAACTGGATCTTGGCTAGGGACAGTCCAGAGAACGAGGCCGACAACTGCAATCACCCCATGCCCCAACCTCACGTGTGCACTCACGCACGCACACACTCACACACACTGCTGGAACTATGCACACTGCTGCGGTCTTACTAAGAGGCAGAGAAGAACTCCACACTGGAGAGAGGACACAGCATAAGCCCAAGAGAGTCTCAAATTTTGACAGCTAACCCAGTGGCAAGTTATACAGGGAATCAGAGGGAGAACTCGTCACAAATGTCGACCCTAACTGAAATCCAGTGACCTGAGATGCTACTCAAATCAAAAGGACCTAAAATGTGAAAGCGTCGCAAGCCTCACTGAGGTTCTCAGAGAGCCTGCCCAGAATTCCAGGAACAGGCCGACGATCACGATAATGATAACGGTTAACATTTATTAAGCACTTTTCAACGTATTGTTTTAAGAGCTCTGAATGAATTAACTCACAACAGCCCTGTGAAGTTGGTCCTCTGGTTTCTTCTAGTGTGAGAAAACTGAGGACCAAAGGGTTAAATCACTGTCTGCGGCACTGAGACCAGGCCACCTGGCTCCAGAGCCTGACAGGGTTGGACGGCCCTTCAGACTCTCCCTGAAGAGTGCCCTTGCTTGAAGTCTCCGAAGCAGGCAAGTCTTTACATCACCAGCCAGCGCTGGTCATGAACTTCCTCAGTGTGAACTGGGGTACCGTTACATATGCCTTTTTTGTCAGCAACTGCACTTCCAAGAATTTAATCCACAAATATGCATGTAGACATTTTTTGGTACAAGGTTGTAGTTTGTACAGGAAATAACCCAAATTTCCATCAGGAGCTAACTAGTTAAATACAGGATTAGCCACCCAGGGCTCTAGTCTCTAAAGCTGACTCCTCTGCTCTGCCCCTTTGCCCCCTGCAGACGCGCGGCTCAGAGAATGGATAGCGTCTGGTGGAAGTAAACCATGCCCTATTTTCTAAGTGGAAGCAGCCTCAGGGCAGGGTCCTTGCACAAACCACACATTGCACGCAGCAGCCCTATAGCCTCATAGCAGTAAAACAGAAAGAGGCGCACATACGTCCACAAATAGAGTGTGCCTAGACTGCTTCTGGAAGGACCTGATGACCACAGTTGCCTCTGAAGAGGGGACCTGGAGAGCTGGGGGCTGGGGAATGTGGTTTGATTTGTAAATCTTTAGGTCATGTTTACATTTTTACATATATGTGTGAACCAAGCATACCTTAAAAAAACTAAAATTTAAAATGTTTAAAAAAGTAACCCAATGAAAATAAAATATTCATTATTGATCAATCGGAAACAAAAGAAAAGAAAAAAGCAATCTAAGTGTCTAACAATTGGGGGAATGGATAAGTACATAAGAGGATACGTCTTCAGTGGAATACTGTACAATCACTAAAAGTTGGAAAATGTTTAGATGATAATGTTAATGAAAGAGCAAAATACTGTATGTGCAGTGTGATTGCAATCGCAGTAACATAAACAAAAATTGTCTTCTCAGCAGCTGGCATGAGCATTTCTTCTGAAGGTGGGATTGGGGACCTACCTTGGCTGGGAAGTGGTTCAATAAGCCCTTTGGGGCAGAAGCTGAACCTATAGGGCTTCTCCTCCAAATTCTCAGGGAAAATGTCAGTAATTTCTACTTTACTCCCAGTGACTAAATTGAATGGATTCTTTTCACAAAGACGGCATAGAAAGACAAGAAGCAACCAAGCCTAGGTTTTCCCACAATGTACAAAAAAAGGAAAGGGGGCCGAAATAAATTACGGTAAATTGTTAAGTAGTCATATTAGCAAGGGATTCCTCAAATTTGCTTTATTTCCTGATTTGGGATAATATGATTTTATTACCTCTATACTTCTAAAAAAAAATCAGTGTTTAGCTGTATAAAGAAGCAACTCTGTTCCAGCTGCAGAAGGCAGTGGGAGGTACCGCAGAAGAGATTCATAGGAAGGCTTAGTAATGAACCCTTCATCTTTCTCAGATCCTCAGGGGTTTTGGTTCTTTCTGCCCTCGTGTTTGGAAGAAAGTCTGAGCTGCGGGAGTAGAAGGAAAGGTTGGGGAGCAGGAGAGGGAAAGAGCACCTCAGACGCAGAAACAACTGATATTTTTCCCTACGTTTTTGAAAACATCTAACCCCAGGAAGGCATCTCAGATGGATAACCAACACTCATAGAGAAAATAAGGTTCAGTCCAGGGGAAACGAGGATTTCCCGGTTATATCTGTTCAATAGCACATACAACTACATAGTCTTGAGGCTGATGTCCCTAACAAGCTCCGCCTTGGCAACCACAAGTCTGTTCTCTATATCTGTGAGTCTGTTTCTGTTTCGTAGATAAGTTCGTGTCATATTTTAGATTCCACATATAAATGATATCATATAGTATTTAAGACTTAGCTAATATTATTTGATACATCTGAGTCACTGCAATGACTAGTTCCCCAGTCTCCCAATGTCCAGTCTGTGGTCTTTCAATTCATCACAACTGCCCCCGTCACATCAGGACAGAGGAAAAGGAAACGAACCACTGTAACAGAATGCACAGGAGCCCATTTTAATATGCTTTCCTAAAACTCTAGTTCTGAAATTATGTGGAAAAAGACTAAAGCTGGAATTCTTACAAAATAAAGTTTGCACTAAAAACTATGAACCTGGGAATTCCCTGGTGGTCCAGTGATTAGGACTCCACGCTTCCACTGCAGGGGGCCCGGGTTCAATCCCTGGTCGGGGAATGAAAATCCCACAAGCTGCGAGCCAAAACAAATTCAAAAATAAAAACTATGAAACTAATACTTAACACAGCACGTAGTAGGTGAAATGTACAAAGACTGGTAGAATTCAAGAAAATAGTTTTTTTCACGTTCAATTGATTATCACCAGTGTCAACAATTTATGAGTTTAGGGATTCCTGACCACAGGCAGATTTCATTAAAGGAAAAGAAATCAACATCTGTGATGTTTTACCTTCCATCTACTTTCTTAATGACTAAATTTGGTCAGAATATTCAGTTCGAGTAGAAAATAACAGATAGGTATGAAAGTCCCACATATATCTTTAAAAATATAGGAAAACAAAAAATATATATATATAGGAAAACAGATGTATTTATGACGTAATACTTCGGTAGCTTTTATCAAAACTAACCTGCTTTGGACCCAAGTAGACAAGAATATTTTATCTTCATCCAAAATTTTACTCTATCATCTGTTAAAACTAACATTTTAAATCTTGGACCAAACACCTATCCAAGCAATACCAATCACAGAACATGGATGATTTTAAAGTCCTATGACTGATGCACTGACACTTCTATCAGAAATTCTATATTTAAAATATTTTAAATGAGTATTTTGCTTCCAAAAGTCATCCCGGATAATGTACCCAATGTAGCCATTGCTCAAAAATATTTTTGGAACCAGCCTTCAGGAAATGCCTTCAGGGCCAGATTACAACAGTCCTTGCAAGAAAAATCACTTGAATTACTTGCAAGTCGTAGGTCACTCGTGACCAGTCATGACATCATCCAGCTTGATCATCCACTCATTCATCAGATTTGGCACTTGTCTATTTCCAGAAATCAAATTCATCCTCAGAGGAGAAAAAGATACTCTTGCTGAAGTAGTTTTCCAAAGACTCTGAGGCAACTCTTGAGCAGGCTCTCCTGCTATACATCCTGGGACACAGACCTAGCAGAAAGTGGGAGGGAATCTAGGCGGGGCAGACCTGCTCACCAGGGTCTACGCATGGTCAGGGGTGTTAACCAGGGGCCCAAGGCTGGTGGTCCTGTGAGGGCCGAAGGCCTCACCATCCCGTGGGTGGTTCAGGCAGTCAGTGGTTCCAGCCTGACCTACCGGCCAAGAAAGCCCGGCCTGAGCAAGCTCCTTCCCTTCAAACACGTGCCACAAAGACTGAGGGCAACAGCCCTGGCCTCAGCAGCCCTGGTTTAAACCCCAGCTCTGAAATCTTCTGGCTTCCTGAATTTGAGCAATTAACTTGCATTATTTTTTATACTTTTGGATAAAGTCTGTTACTAAATAACAGATGCAGTTTTAACTAAATACATTTAGGTCAAGTCATTTTCTATCACATTTGTCAACAAAAGACGCAGAGTCCAATAGTTACATGCACAGGCTCTGAGGTCAGACAAACCTGGGTTCAAGCCCAGCTCTTCCAGTTGGTAGCAATTCTCTGAGCTCCATTCTTGTCTGTAAAATGATAAAAATATCTCTCTTGAAGAGTTGTGATTAAATGAGATAACTTATATCCTAAGCATCGTTCTTAACACATCGAAGTGCTCACTAATTGCTGCTATGATTGCACTTGGATGTAGAAGGAAATGAGATGAGTAAGACCCAGTTTCTACCTTCAAGTTGTTCAGAAGCACCCAGTGGAGTTGGGACAAGCCAGCCCCAGAAGCAATTAGAGAGAAGAGCCCGGTTGATGGTAAGTGGTAACATCTGCTGGAGGGTTTAGAGGAAAGGGAGAGTCAGAAAAGGCTTCCAAGAGGACTTCCCTGGTGGTCCCGTGGTTGACTCCGTACTTCCACTGCAGGGGCATGGATTCGATCCCTGGTCAGGGAACTAAGATCCCACATGCATGGCCAAAAAAAAAAAAAAAAAAAGGCTTCTGAGAAAAGTGCTGTCTAAACTGGGTTTTAAATGAGTAGGAATCCTCATACTGCAAAAACAGCAAATGCCATAGCAGAGTTAGGCTAGCATGGCGCTTTGGGGACCAATATTACTTGTTGCCTTTGGAGGTTAGATGAGGAAGTGGTTGGTATCTGTTGAAAGGGGCTGGTTTATCATGCAAGAACTCAGAGTTTGAACCCTAGCTTAGCGGCTTACTAGTAAAGTGAATGTGGGTAAAGTACTTAACCTCTTTGCTCTTCAGTTTCCTCATCTGTAAAAAAGGGAATATGACTTACCAAGTTAATACTTGTAAAGTGTCTAGTGCAGAGACCAGCACAAATTACATGTTCAATGAATTTAGCTACCATGACTGATTATCATCACCACTGACCATAGGCAGCAGAACCATGGAGGGCAGAAGACTTGCTCTGGTTTCCACAGAAGAAGGGCTGGCTAGAGCAGACACAATACAGGCTCCCTGGCTACCAGCTGTTTAGGGCAAGGCTGAAAACCTGACCGTGAGGGGGGAACTCAAGTGTCCTTAGTTGGGGGAACTAGGCAGAGACCTAGTCAAAGCCTGAAACCACATGGGACAGAGTGCCATCCCACTCAGGGGACCCTCCAGTACCACACCATTCTTCCATGCCCCAGCAGGTGGATCTGAAATCACTGATACCCCTCTCCGGATTAGCTTTTGACAAGGCTTATCTCAACTGCAGGAAGATGCCGGGCTAACACAAAAGTGGGGGAGGAATGGAGGGAGGGTGATCTTCTAAACAATTATAATGTCTTTGCAACACATATTTGCAAGTGTAAGTTATGGTATACCTAATAAAAATTCCACCACTTTAAGGTACTAATTATTACTGGAATAAAAGCAAAAACTATAATCCTATTATTCATAATAAGCCTTGTGCTTTTCTCTAGTAGTGAAATAATAGCTGTACTCATACTGAAGAACTTAGGAGAATCTCACTGCAATCTTTAAGTTTAGCAATTAAGTAATGCTATCTCTTGCTTTTATCTTTGAATTATAGAATATTTATTTTTAGTTGGGAAAAGAGCTGAATTACAAAAACATACATGCACCTCAATGTTCATCTCAGCACTATTTACAACAGCCAAGATGTGGAAGTAACCTAAATGTCCATCAACAGATGAATGGATAAAGAAGATGTGGTAAATATATACACTGGAATATTACTCAGCCATAAAAAAAGATTGAAATAATGCCATTTGCAGCAACATGGATGGACCTAGAGATTATCATTCTAAGTGAAGTAAGTCAAAGACATATGTGATACCACTTATATGTGGAATCTTTAAAACATGATAAAAATGAACTTATTTACAAAACAGAAATAGAAAACAAACTTGTGGTTACCAAAGGAGAAAGGAGAGGGGGAAGGGATAAATTGGGTATTTGGGATTAACAGATACACACTACTGCATATAAACAATATGAACCTGCTGTATAACACAGAGAACTAAGTTCAATATCTCATAATGACATACAATGGAAAAGAATCTGAAAAAGAATCTGATTCTGTTATGTACAACTGAATCACCTTGCTGCACACCTGAAATTTTTTAGATGAACTATACTTCGATTTTTTTAAAAAGTTGAATTAGCTTGATAACATATGTAATCTCAGATTGATAAAGGCCATGGTCATTTGTAATTCATTATTATGCTTTAAAATAAGATGCTTTTGCACGTTATACTAAATCCAACCCCATTTTTTCTATAACTTCTAAAAATTTGACATTCAAATGTTATAACTAGTTAGTAGCTTTAACATCAGCCTAGGTGCTCTCTAATGCTATACTTCCCTCTTGTGGCAAATACAGAAAACTGCAGTATATAGGTTTTTTCCCTCTCAGTTTATTTTGCCAGGTTTTATCCTGCCTTAAATACTTTCAAGAAAAAGGCAAACTCTAAACACCCAAGTAAACAAATTTACAAGATGGGCAGTGTTTCCCAGGGGTTAAATATATGCGTTTGAAAATATATGCGTGTGTGTGTGTGTGTGCGTGTGTGTGTGCTTGAAAACCCATCTGCCTGTGTTCAAATCCCACCTCGGCCACGTACCAGCTGTGGAAATCTGGGGGAGTTCCTCCGGTTCCCCACTTCTAAATCCTCATCGTGAAATGAGAATAGCAATAGTACCTTGTCTTGTTATGAGGATTAAATGAGTCAATATATGTTAAGCACTAAGAGAACAGGAGCTGACACATCAGTGCCATTCAAAATGACAGCTATTTGCTATCACCTGAAACGTAAATTACAGCCCACTCCCAAGTAACAGAAGTTTTCAGGGACGCACAGACAATTTCCGCGCAGTGTCCACCCCAAGACCACATCTCCTTGGTAAGAATATTTGGCACAGAGTACAGAAACTGAAATGGCAACCATTTCTTTTTCTTTAAAATATCTTTATTGGAGTATAATTGCTCTACAATGTTGTGTTAGTTTCTGCTGTATAACAAAGTGAATCAGGTATATGTATACATATATCGCCATATCCCCTCCCTCTTGTGTCTCCCTCCCACCCTCCCTGTCCCACCCCTCTAGGTGGTCACAAAGCACCAAGCTCATCTCCCTGTGCTATGCAGGTGCTTCTCACTAGCTATTTTATCTACATTGGGTAGCGTATATATGTCTATGCCACTCTCTCACTTCGTCCCAGCTTACCCTCCCCCCTCCCCGTGTCCTCAAGTCCATTCTCTACGTCTGCATCTTTATTCCTGTCCTGCCCTTTTTTTTTTAGATTCCACATATATGTGTCAGCATACGGTATTTATCTTTTTCTGACTTACTTCACTCTGTATGACAGACTCTAGGTCCATCCATCTCACTACAAATCACTCAATTTTGTTTCTTTTTGTGGTTGAGTAATATTCCATTGTATATATGTGCCACATCTTCTTTATCCATTCATCTGTCGATGGACACCTACCTCGGTTGCTTCCATCTCCTGGCTATTGTAAACAGAGCTGCAGTGAACATTGTGGTACATGACTCTTTTTGAATTATGGTTTTCTCAGGGTATGTGCCCAGTAGTGGGATTGCTGGGTCGTATGGTAGTTCTATTTTTAGTTCTTTAAGGAAGCTCCATACTGTTCTCCATAGTGGCTGTATCAATTTACATTCCCACCAACAGTGCAGGAGGGTTCCCTTTTCTCCACACCCTCTCCAGCATTTATTGTTTGTAGATTTTTTGATGATGGCCACTCTGACTGGTGTGAGGTGATACCTCACTATAGTTTTGATTTGCATTTCTCTAATGATTAGTGATGTTGAGCATTCTTTCATGTGTTTGTTGGCAATCTGTATATTTTCTTTGGAGAAATATCTATTTAGGTCTTCTGCCCATTTTTGGATTGGGTTGTTTGTTTCTTTGATATTGAGCTGCATGAGCTGCTTGTATATTTTGGAGATTAATCCTTTGTCAGTTGCTTCATTTGCAACTATTTTCTCCCATTCTGAGGGTTGTCTTTTCATCTTGTTTATGGTTTTCTTTGCTGTGCAAAAGCTTTTAAGTTTCATTAGGTCCCATTTGTTTATTTTTGTTTTTATTTCCATTTCTCTAGGAGGTGGGTCAGAAAGATCTTGCTGTGATTTATGTCATAGAGTGTTCTGCCTATGTTTTCCTCTAAGAGTTTTATAGTGTCTGGCCTTCCATTTAGGTCTTTAATCCATTTTGAGTTTATTTTTGTGTATGGTGTTAGGGAGTGTTCTAATTTCATTCTTTTACATGTAGCTGTCCAGTTTTCCCAGCACCACTTATTGAAGAGGCTGCCTTTTCTCCATTGTATATTCTTGCCTCCTTTATCAAAGATAAGGTGGCCATATGTGTGTGGGTTTATCTCTGGGTTTCTATCCTGTTCCATTGATCTATATTTCTGTTTTTGTGCCAGTACCATACTGTCTTGATTACTGTAGCTTTGTAGTATAGCCTGAAGTCTGGGAGCCTGATTCCTCCAGCTCCATTTTTCTTCCTCAAGATTGCTTTGGCAATCCAGGGTCTTTTGTGTTTCCATACAAATTGTGAAACTTTTTGTTCTAGTTCTGTGAAAACTGCCATTGGTAGTTTGATAGGGATTGCATTGAATCTGTAGATTGCTTTGGGTAGTAGAGTCATTTTTCACAATGTTGATTCTTCCAATCCAAGAACATGGTATATCTTTCCATCTGTTTGCATCATCTTTAATTTCTTTCATCAGTGTCTTATAGTTTTCTGCATACAGGTCTTTTGTCTCCTTAGGTAGGTTTATTCCTAGGTATTTTATTCTTTTTGTTGCAATGGTAAATGGGAGTGTTTCCTTAATTTGTCTTTCAGATTTCTCATCATTAGTGTATAGGAATGCAAGAGATTTCTGTGCATTAATTTTGTATCCTGCTATTTTACCAAATTCGTTGATTAGCTCTACTAGTTTTCTACTGATTCTGATTCTCTATGTATAGCATCACGTCATCTGCAAACAGTGACAGCTTTACTTCTTCTTTTCCGATTTGGATTCCTTTTATTTCTTTTTCTTCTCTGATTGCTGTGGCTAAACCTTCCAAAACTATGTTGAAGAAGAGTGGTGAGAGTGGGCAGCCTTGTCTTGTTCCTGATCTTAGAGGAAATGCTTTCAGTTTTTCACCACTGAGAAGGATGTTGGCTGTGGGTTTGTCATATATGGCCTTTATTATGTTGAGGTAAGTTCCCTCTGTGCCTAATTTCTGGAGAGTTTTTATCATAAATGGGTGTTGAATTTTGTCAAAAGCTTTTTCTGCACCTATTGAGATGATCATACTGTTTTTATTCTTCAGTTTGTTAATATGGTGTATCACATTGATTGATTTGCATATATTGAAGAATCCTTGCATTCCTGGGATAAACTCCATTTGATCATGGTGTATGATCCTTTTAATGTTCTGTTGGATTCTATTTGCTAGTATTTTGTTGAGGATTTTTGCATCTATGTTCATCAGTGATATTGGCCTGTAGTTTTCTTTCTTTGTGACCTCTTTGGTTTCGGTATCAGGGTGATGGTGGCCTCACAGAATTAGTTTGGGAGTGTTCCTCCCTCTGCTATATTTTGGAAGAGTTTGAGAAGGATAGGTGTTAGCTCTTCTCTAAATGTTTGATAGAATTCGCCTGTGAAGCCATCTGGTCCTGGGCTTTTTTTTTCTTGGAAGATTTTTAATCACAGTCTCAATTTCAGTGTTTATGATTGGTCTGTTTATATTTTCTATTTCTTCCTGGTTCAGTCTCAGAAGATTGTCCTTTTCTAAGAATTTGTCCATTTCTTCCAGGTTGTCCATTTTATTGGCATATAATTGCTTGTAGTAATCTCTCATGATCCTTTGTATTTCTGCAGTGTCATTTGTTACTTCTCCTTACTTCATTTCTAATTCTATTGATTTGAGTTTTCTCCCTTTTTTGCTTGCTAAGTCTGGCTAATGGTTTATCAATTTTGTTTATCTTCTCAAAGAACCAGGTTTTAGGGTTTTTTTTTTTCTTTAAATAAATTTATTTATTTTTGGCTGCGTTGGGTCTTCATTGCTGCGTGCAGGCAGGCTTTCTCTAGTTGAGGCGAGCGGGGGCTACTCTTCATTGCAGTGCACAGGCTTGTCATTGCGGTGGCTTCTCTTGTTGTGGAGCACGGGCTCTAGGCAGGCGGGCTTCAGTAGTTGTGGCTCACGGGCTGTAGAGCGCAGGCTCAGTAGTTGTGGCGCATGGGCTTAGTTGCTCCGCGGCATGTGGGATCTTCCCAGACCTGGGCTCAAACCTGTGTCCCCTGCATTGGCAGGCAGATTCTTAACCACTATGTCACCAGGGAAGTCCCCAGCTTTTAGTTTTATTGATCTTTGCTATTGTTTCCTTCACTTCTTTTTCATTTATTTCTGATCTGATCTTTATGAGTTTTATCCTTCTGCTAACTTTGGTTTTTTTTTTTTCTTCTTTCTCTAATTGCTCTAAGTGTAAGGTTAGGTTGTTTATGTGAGATGTTTCTTGTTTCTTGAGGTAGGATTGTATTGCTATAAACTTCCCTCTTAGAACTGCTTTTGCTACATCCCATAGGTTTTGGGTTGTCGTGTTCTCATTGCCATTTGTTTCTAGGTAGTTCTTGATTTCCTCTTTGATTTCTTCAGTGATCTCTTGGTTATTTAGTAGTGTATTGTTTAGCCTCCATGTGTTTGTATTTTTTACAGATTTTTTTCTTGTAATTGATATCTAGTTAATAGCATTGTGGTTGGAAAACATACTTGATACAATTTCAATTTTCTTAAATTTACCAAGGCTTGATTTGTGACCCAAGATATGATCTATCCTGGAGAATGTTCCATGAGCACTTGAGAAAAAAGTGTATTCTGTTGTTTTTGGATGGAATGTCCTATAAATATCAATTAAGTCCATCTTGTTTAACATATCATTTAAAGCTTGTGTTTCCTTATTTATTTTCACTTTGGATGATCTGTCCATTGGAGAAAGTGGGGTGTTAAAGTCCCCTGCAATGACTGTGTTACTGTCAATTTCACCTTTTATGGCTGTTAGCATTTGCCTTATGTATTGAGAAGCTCCTATGTTGGGTGCATAAATATTTACAATTGTTATATCTTCTTCTTGGATTGATCCCTTGATCATTAGGTAGTGTCCTTCTTTGTCTCTTATAATAGTTTTTATTTTAAAGTCTTTTGTCTGATATGAGAATTGCTACTCCAGCTTTCTTTTGATTTCCATTTGCATGGAATATCTTTTTCCATCCCCTCATTTTCAATCTGTATGTGTCCCTAGGTCTGAAGTGGGTCTCTTGTAGACAGCATATATACGGGTCTTGTTTTTGTATCCATTCAGCCAGTCTATGTCTTTTAATTGGAGCATTTAATCCATTTACATTTAAGGTAATTATCAATATGTATGTTCCTATTACCATTTTCTTAATTGTTTGGGGTTTGTTATTGTAGGTCTTTTCCTATTCTTTGGTTTCCTGCCTAGAGAAGTTCCTTTAGCATTTGTTGTAAAGCTGGTTTGGTGGTGCTGAATTCTCTTCGCTCTTGTTTGTATGTAATGGTTTTAATTTCTCTGTCAAATCTGAATGAGATCCTTGCTGGGTAGAGTAATCTTGTTTGTAGGTTTTTCCCTTTCATCACTTTAAATACGTCCTGCCTCTCCCTTCTGGCTTGCAGAGCTTCTGCTGAAAGTTCAGCTGTTAACCTTATGGGGATTCCCTTGTGTGTTTGTTATTTGTTGTTTTTCCCTTGCTGCTTTTAATATTTTTTCTTTGTATTTAATTTTTGATAGCTTGATTAATATGTGTCTTGTCATGTTTCTCCTTGGATTTATCCTGTATGGGACTCTCTGTGCTTCTTGGACTTGACTATTTCCTTTCCCATATTAGGTAGGTTTTCAACTCTAATCTCTTCAAATATTTTCTCAGTCCCTTTCTTTTTCTCTTCTTCCTCTGGGACCCCTATAATTCAAATGTTGGTGCATTTAATGTTGTCCCAGAGGTCTCTGAGACTGTCCTCAATTCTTTTCATTCTTTTTTCTTTATTCTGCTCTGCAGTAGTTATTTCCACTATTTTATCTTCCAGGTCACTTATCCGTTCTTCCGCCTCAGTTATTCTGCTATTGATTCCTTCTAGAGAATTTTAAATTTCATTTATTGTGTTGTTCAACATTGTTTGTTTGCTCTTTAGTTCTTCTAGGTCCTTGTTAAACGTTTCTTGTATTTTCTCCATTCTGTTTCCAAGATTTCAGATCATCTTTACCATTACTCCGAATTCTTTTTCAGGTAGACTGCCTATTTCCTCTTCATTTGTTTGGTCTGGTGGGTTTTTGCCTTGCTCCTTCTTCTGCTGTGTGTTTTTCTGTCTTCTCATTTTGCTTAACTTACTGTGTTTGGGGTCTCCTTTTCGCAGGCTGCAGGTTCATAGTTCCCGCTGTTTTTGGTGTCTGCCCCCAGTGGCTAAGGTTGGTTCAGTGGGTTGTGTAGGCTTCCTGGTGGAGGGGACTAGTGCCCATGTTCTGGTGGATGAGGCTGGATCTTGTCTTTCTGGCAGGCAGAACTGCCTCCAGTGGTGTGCTTTGGGGTGTCTGTGACCTTATTATGATTTTAGGCAGCCTCTCTGCTAATGGGTGGGGTTGTGTTCCTGTCTTGCTAGTTGTTTGGCATAGGGTGTCCAGCACTGTAACTTGCTGGTCATTGAGCAGAGCTGGGTCTTAGCATTGAGATGGAGATCTCCGGGAGAGCTTTCGCCGTTTGATATTATGTGGCCATTTGATATTACGTGGAGCCAGGAGGTCTCTGGTGGACCAATGTCCTGAACTCAGCTCTCCCACATCAGAGGCAGAGGCCTGACACCCGGCCGAAGCACCAAAACCCTATCAGCCACACACAATGTGTTCTTTTAAGAGCACGCTTAAGTAACATCCTGATTGTGTGTGGTACAACTTTACTTTCAAACTGAGAGCTGCGGTGGATGGGATTTTTGCCTTCCCCAGATGGTTGAAAGTTACAATTTTTGTTTTTTGAAACCCCACCACTTCCTTATTTCTATTATTATTTTTGCAAGAAAACTATAAAGAGAGTTGGAATGGAGGTGAGATTTGTGATCAGGAAAGCCCTGGATGCCCTCCTTCTCCATCTTCTGCCTCTCTCTCTGATTAGTTCCTATCCAGCAGTAGATTGAAGCAGGAGATGATTCTCCATTTCAATTGAGCTATGATTATGTCTCTTTTTACCCAAGCAAGTAAGTCATAGAATGTTAGTATCACACATTGGACCCCAGGGCACACCCTGCTTGACCTCTTCATTTTACAGTTGAGGAGCTTGGGGTCCAAAGAAGTAATAACTCAGTCCTCCCGGCACATTTCCAGCACTTCTTCCATTGGTTCCCAATGCCACACAATGAGATAACTGTTTAATGCTTCTGAGTCCTTGGAAACATTAGTAATTTCCATGAAGAGAAAAGGACAAAGCTGTGAAAGACCAACCATAGGTTACCCACACAGAAACCCTGGGGTGGGGGGTTTTGAAGGGGGATATTTGGAGACAGAAAGGCATTCTCACCTCTTTCATCCCCAACTTTTAAACTGCAAAAATTTTAAAGAAAATAAGTATAAGAACTAGCCTGGGAGAAGGATGACAGGGTAATGGGTTCTGGTAATTCTGGACAGTCAATACTACTGAAGGCTAATGGCAGTGGAAGGCAGGCTGGGCCCTGCAACATTTTTGGAACCCATGTCTTCTGTGGATGGCTAATCTTCTAATGGACTGTGATGCACCACTATGATAAACCTCTTGTGGAAATGCCCTTGGCTGAAGGATGCCTTGCTCAAGGTCATGCCCCACTCCTCAATGTTTGGTCAATGTAAAGACATAAAGACCCAGCACCCTCAGAGCAATGGGAGACGACTATGAGGGCTACCCCAGCTTCAGAGCACCCTCCAGGGTGTGCTGAGGCCCTTGTCGAGGCTGCATTACAGCCCAGCTTCTCCCTCACCCAATTCTGCTTCCTTCCCTTGCAGGGGTGTGATCCTGAGAACACACCCAGATAGACTTCCTCACATTAATCGCCATCTCACAGTCCACCTCCCAGAGGACCCAACCTGCAGTAGCCCTTTTCTGACATAAAAATTTCACACCTCATTCCCACTGACCCATTTTTCGTTTTGTTTTATTGATTTTCAATTTATAAGAAACGCAATTGCATATGCAACCTCTCTAGTCTAAGGAGAGTCTGTGCTTAATATCCAGCAAACCACATTTAAAAGTCTTCTTTCCCCATTGCTCTCATCTAAATCATCCTCCAAGTAATTCTCTCCCAATCCAATTTTTATGTAAATTTCATAATTAAAGCACAAATGCATTCTCATTATAAAAGCAAAGTCTTTTGATACTCCATCCCCATAACAGTCCCATGCCAATATTTTCAATTTATGGGTGCCCTCCAGATGCTGCTACATCCTCCTAGGAAGTCCCATCTCCCCTCCCTGCCTTGACAATCACTGCTATCATCTGCACATCTCAACCAGTCAAGATTCTAAACTGCTTTAACTTCCTGTGGTCTATATTACCAAGCCAGTATTTTTTCCAATATAAAATAGTGTTAGAATGTTTTGTCAAATGCCCTGATTCCTTTCTAGGGATTAACTAGCAGCCAATCAAGAAAGAGAATGCAAGTTAGTTTAAGGCATCCAAGGAAAAGGGAGGAGAGAGGAGGGACTCTTCTAGGGCAAGTGGGAGGATTAATGCTTTAGAGCCAGGAAAAGAAGTTGGCGTTTATATACCTTGCAAGAACAGAAAGTGTCAGCACTCACTATATGTTCAGACAAGTTTAAAATAGAGTAAAATGTTATAAATAACACTTAGGTATTAGATAATTTACAGATAGATTCATAATGAAAGCCTAAGCCCTCACGAACTCTACAGTCAACATTAAGTCACCAGGAGCCCAAGTGTAGGCTATTCAGAAGGCCTCCTGAAGGGGACTTTCAGGGCATGGTCTCGTGTCCCCCAGGACATCGGAAGTGAGACTTCTAAATTGAGGTGAATCTAAAGGCAACTCAATCTTGATGCATCGTGGTGCTGACATGTGCTTTGGGCAAGCAGGAAATTCATTCTGAAGTAGAACAGAAAAGCCCCCCCAAAAACTAACTTGAGGTTTCTTAAGAAATAGATTTCACTCAGCAGAAAATGGTATCTTCCAAAGGTTTCTGCTGGCTGTTGGGGAGGGGTTGTTCCTTAAACATTTCTAAATAAGGAAACGATAAAACTGAAAATGCAAGACTACCCCGGGGGATAAAAAGCAGTTATTTCAGAGGAAGAGGACTCTAATTACAAGGACAAGAGAGAAGAAAAGGCAGGGTGGGAGCAATGTCTAGGAGGGGCAGGAACAACAGCAAGAACAAACTACTGACACAGGATAAGAAGTATCAGAAAACTACACAGAAGGAGTAACAGGCAGGTATGGAAGTCACACTGCTGTACTTGCTGTATCATCATGAATGCTTCTGGCTGCAAGTAACAGAAAACCCACAATGCATATTTTTTTATTTCTCTTTCTCATGTAACAAGAAGTGTGGAGATGGCTCTTGCTGGTGTTAGTTCAGCAGCTCAGTGATGTCAGGGTTTACATCTCTGTGATTCAAGCCCGTTTCTCATGGCTATAAGATGGATGCTGCACAGCCACCCCTAACTGGAAGGTGCCAGGAGAAAGGGGTCGGAAATAGGGGTTACCAGGCAGCCAACTCTCTACCACAATAACATGAAACCTGTGAGCAAACTGGGCTCTTCCGAAAGGGGAGAGCCTGTAAAATGGGTGGGTGCTGAGTTCCTCCAAATGGAACCTAAGCTCCATTTCTAGGGAAACATGTAAATTCCCACACCACATTAGTATTGGCAGAAGGACAAAACACCTATTCCAAACTTTTCTGTGTTTCATTGCATTGACCAAGAAACTAACTACAGAACCCTCTTTCCAAAAACAGTTCAGACGTTCTAAATGTAGTGAGGAGAGAACGTGAATTGGAACTGCTATAAAACACAAACAAGTTCAAAAAATCATATTTATTTACAAAGGAACAGAGGAAATAAAGTGGTAAGCGTACATATTTACATAGCAAGTGTAGGCAAAACTTATCAAGAAGATTCTTTAAATACTTCTACAATCTAGCATTTAACAGTCAAAATCAGCTTCTAATTCTTTTATCACCTCAGGAAGATTTTTCAGGAGGTTCAATCTATGATTCAAAGTATGACTATCTTAATGAACAAATTATAATTTTATATTCTTTGAAAATCTCCAAGTTGCTGGAGGCCAAGTGAACCAGATCACTACCAATTTTTTTTTTTTTTTTTTTTTTTGCGGTACTAGGGCCTCTCACCGTTGCGGCCCCTCCCACTGCGGAGTACAGGCTCCGGACGCGCAGGCCCAGCGGCCACGGCCCACGGGCCCAGCCGCTCCGCAGCATGTGGGATCCTCCCAGACCGGGGCACGAACCCGCATCCCCTGCATCGGCAGACAGACTTCCAACCACTGCGCCACCAGGGAAGCCCCGATCACTACCAATTTTTAAAAGATTCAAAGGCTCTTAAGTTAGAAAGTCATAACTGCTTTAAGAAATTGTTTTTAAAAATCCAAATGTACTATCATCTGTTGAGTAGTACAATACAGACTTAGTTTACATTTTCTTAATCCATTAAATGGCATCTGTCACCTTATAATGAGACCTTACTGTTCTCTAATGAGAAACATTAAATTATTTACTATTTAGCTCTTAGGAGAATCACTCAAAGTATACATTCAGCTTTTAATAACATTAACATACATGGGAAAAAAAAAAGATCCATTTCCCTAACTACCATCAGTAGCCAGTTAACTGCTGGATCTTCTAAAACCAGAGACAGGTATTCTTAAGAGTCAAGATCCTTCAGACCTCTGCACTAATATACCTCAGTGTATAGACTACATTTAACTTCCTTAACAGGAGGTGAGATCCTTTCACATGTAGGGATACGTATGCTGGCATACTTCTGCAATCCTGCCTTGTAGGTGCAGACACAAGCCCTGTAGCTCGTGGCTTGGGCTATACCTGCTGTGTTTGTCAGTTCTTCCTTTAGTTCAATGTCCTTCTGACTGTGAAATATGGTGTCCAAACTGAAATGAAGCAAATATTTAACACAGAAACTATTCTGATGTAAAAAAAAGAATGGCAACACAAACACCAAATAACCCTTTGAGGCTTAACTCATTCAACAGTAAGTAATTGTTTAAGAGCGGGTTACATGTCAGGCACTGTGCTCAGTCAGGGCTGAGGACATGAAAGTGAGCAGGACAGTCACAGCTGCACAGACTGAGCTCTCCGTAGACTACAATTTGAGTCTCTATGTGCCCATCCCTAAGCAAGGTGCTATAAAATTTACAAAAAGAGATGGCTCTTTCTCTAAGATGCTTGTAGTTGGCTGGAAAGAAAATGTGAAAAGAACAGTGAACAGTGTAAGACAAACCAGTAATACCTCCTTGATCCACTATCACTGGGAAACTATGTGTTCCACCTAAGTGAATTTCTGAGATAACTGAAGGTTTTCAAATATCCTAGAATTTTAATAAACCAAGTTCTATTCACTGCTCTGCCACTTAGATGTCAGATGGCAGATCACTTAACCACTTTCACACTCATTTTCCTCATGTGTAAAAGAGGGAATATTGGCAACCCAAGGACCATCAACGGATCATTGGATTGACAAGATGTGGTACACACACAGACAGACACACACACACACACACACACACACACACACACACACACACACACACACACTGGAATATTACTCAGCCATAAAAAAGAATGAGATATTGCCATCTGCAGCAACATGGATGGACCTATAGCATATTATGCCTAGCAAAATAAGCCAGACAGAGAAACACAAATACTGTATGATGTCACTTATATGTGGAATCTAAAAACAAAACAAAACAAAAAGAATGTATATGCAAGACAGAAACAGACTCACAGATATAGAAAACAAACTTGTGGTTACCAAAGGAGAGAGGGAAGTGGGGAGGGACAAATAGGGGTATGGGATTAACAAACTATTATATATAAAACAGATAAGCAACAAGGATATACTGTATAGCACAGGGAATTATAGCCACTATCTTGTAATAACCTATAATAGAGTATAAACTGCAAAAATACTGAATCACTATGGTGTACACCTGAAACTAATACAATACTGTAAATCAGCTATACTTCGATAGAAAAAAATATTGCTGCAAAGGTCAAATGAGATGAGTAAAAAAAGTACTTTGCCAGTTACAAATTTCTATGCAAATGTTGAACACTTAGACACATTTGTAATTTTAATTGTAACAGTTCTAAAGTAAACTATATACTTTTTTGCCTTCTTAGAGTTAAGAATATAATCTTCTGAGTCAACATGATAAGCATCAGCTATTGTACGGGCACAACGGTAACTTAGAAACCACACACGCGCTGAAACTGAGTAGAATGATTTTCCCCTGCTCTGTTGTGCTCTTTGAGTTGCCATCTGCTTTTTAGTTTTTCCATCTCCTTTGTTGTCTGACTGATGTCCACCACTCTAAAGCCACCCACTGGACTGTATATACTGTCCATCTTTCACTCTCCTCTCATTCCTAAGGCTTATTCTTATTTACTACCTCAACTAGTTTATGAGATGGAAAACCACCCCCCCCAGATTTGGATTGTATCTAAACCAAAGAAAAGACACTTCAAGAAAGAAGCAATCTTAAGGGTCAAGGGTTGAAATATGAGTTTTTTTAAGTATCCAATGAGCATGGTCATTGAAGTAATTATGACCTCATCTGCTTTGTTAAAAGCACAGTTAATGTCCTATTTATCTAAATAATTCAATCTTCATATTTGACCGGAAAAAATATTGGGAATATTCACATTTAAATATGGTTAGGTTGAATCTATCACACCATTTTTCTCTGGTCCTCTCAAAGTTTCAGACACCCAGTTCATACTGCAGACAGCAATGTCAAGTTAGCACGTGCCCAGGATAAACCATTATAAACTTATGCACAAGTATTTTTCAAATCAAGTGTCTCACCTCAAAAAAACTTCATAGTACGCTAAAAGCTAAAAATGAACGTGAAAGTCAACACAAACAACAGAAACATTAGCAGCACACAGCATCAACAATTTTAAGCCCATTCTGCATAATTAATTACTTCAAGGAACTTGAAGGCAAAGATACATCACGAACAATACGCATTAGAAAAACTGAAGATTTAAACTTATAATCTCACCCTTGAAGTTTCTGGACTAGAAAATGGAGAACACTCCCAGGAATTATTTTCTTTCTCAAAGGAATCTTCTTCTTGGAATGCAAATTTCTGCTTAAGTGCATGGGATATTAAAGACACTGGATCCCAAGGTGAGTCTTGTCTTTTCCTTTTATGAATGGGTCTGCCCCCAGGGGACCTTTAAAAAAAAATGGAATAAATTAAAACTTTGTGTAATTTAAGTTCCTTATTGACAAACACAGCAGAAATATAAGCATAATATATTACAATCTTCAAGAGATTGGAATGTTTTGCCTTGTAAAAAAAAACAAATCTGGAGGGCACAATGGATTAGTAATCAGAAAGCTGAGAGCCCATGTGAGGCTCTACCACAATCCGTTGTAACCTGGGATTTATCAAATATCATCTTTATTTTTTATTTTCTAATTTTCCAGTCGGTAGAAAAATTTAAAGAAATATTTAAGAGCTTTTAAAAGGACTATGGAGTTCAAGAAAAGAAAAACATCAGGCTAACTGTTCATTCATTCATTCAATCTTAATGCCCCCTATTTTACCAGGTTCTATGTTACACTTCAGGGGTAGAGCAGTATCCTACTTCCACAGAACACTCTGGTGGCAGGACAGTGTTACACCAAAACAAGTAAGCAAGAACATTTTGGACAGCAATTATCCAGTGCTGTGGATAAAATAAAAGAGGGAAATGTGATAGTGGCTAGGTTGAAAGCACTTTCAATGAGATGATGAGGAAAAGCCTCTTAAAGGAGGTGACATTCTCTTTAAGGAAATGACAAGCAGTCAATTTTAGTGTAAACATCCAGTGGATGCATCGCAAGGAGGTTGGCACCTGTGAGAAAAGAAAAAAGAAAAACAGGCATAGCTGGAGTGCAGTTAAGTAAGATGGGAAGTAGGACGTGAGGTCAGAGAGATAAGGGCTGAATCCTAGAGAGACTTCCAAGCCACAGCAAGGTGTCAAGATTTCATTCTAAGCGCAATGGAAAACCACCAAAGGATTTTAAGCAGCGGAATGGTATGATCTGACTTCAATTTTTAAAGGTCACTCTGGTTACTATATGAAGAACAGATAAGGAGGCAAGAATGAAAAGAGAGACCAGGTTGGAGGCAACTGCAAAAGTCCAAGCTATATAAGATAGTGGCAAGGGGCTTCCCTGGTGGCACGGTGGTTGAGAGTCCGCCTGCCGATGCAGGGGACATGGGTTCGTGCCCCGGTCCAGGAGGATCCCACATGACGCAGAGCGGCTGGGTCCATGAGCCATGGCCACTGAGCCTGCACATCCAGAGCCTGTGGTCCGCAACGGGAGAGGCCACAACAGTGAGAGGCCCACGTACCGCAAAAAAAAGATAGTGGCAGGACTTCCCTGGTGGTCCAGTGGTTAAGACTTCGCCTTCCAATGCACGGGGTGTGGGTTCAGTCCCTGGTCGGGGAGCTAAAATCCCACATGCCTCCTGGCCAATACACCAAAATATAAAACAGAAGCAATATTGTAACAAATTCAATAAAGACTTAAAAAAAGAAAGGTCCACATCAAAAAAAAAAAAAAGATAGTGGCTTAGATTGAAAGGTGGCAGTGAGGACCACTGAGGGTACATAAATTTGAGCTGTATGCTGACGGAAAGGATGTGGGATAGAAAGGAAATGAAAAAACAGGATGATTTCCAGATGTCTGGACTGAGGGTGATATTGTTGCCATTTGCTGAGAAGCAAAAGACTTGGGGGAAGAACAAGTTTTCAAGGTAGAGGACGGAACAGGTAGGAAGGAAGAGTTCTGTTTTGGACATGTGAAGCATGAGGTACCTGTGAGACAGGCAAATGAAGATGTGAAGTAGGCATGGGGCTCAGAGGAGAGGTCAGGGCTAGAAAAATAAATGTGGGCATCATTAGCATTTAGCTGGTATCTAAAGCCTAGGACTAGATGAGATCACCCAAGGAAACAATGTGGGTGGAGAGAAGAATGGGGCTGAGGGCTGAGCCTTGAACATGCCAACATTCAGAGACCAGGTCCAGAAGAAAGAATCAGCAAAGAAATAAGAGGTGGACAATGAGGTAAGAGGAAAACCAAGCATGATTTCCTCAAGGCCAAGTGAAGAAAGTGTTCCAAGGAGGTGGGAACTGAGGACTGTATCAAACACTGCTGAGAGGTCAAGTAAGAAGAGCAATGAGAATTGACCACTGGATTTAGCAACATGGAGTCACTGGAGACCTTGAAAGAACAGTTTTCAATGGAGTGATGGGAACAGACACCATATTACAGTGACTAGAAGGCAGTGAGAAATGGAAACAAACTATAAACAACACCAAGAATTTATACCAGACAGGGAACAGAGAAACTATAATAGCTGAGGGTATACATGTTTTGAAGATGGGAAATGCTCAAGTGTGAAGAGAAGAATAAAGATGGAAAATTTGATTGTGCAGAAGACAGAAGAGAGAATTTTAAGTGAAATGCTTAGAGAGAAGGGGAACCAGCGACCAAGGGGAGAGCAATGGACATGATCAAGGATGCTTCATTTGCAATAACAAAATGGAAAGCAGAGAACATGGGGAGTAAATTTGTAAATGTAAAGATGTGGGAAGTCTCGTCGGATTTAGCAGTAATGTATGAAACAAGATCAGTTGTTAGAAAAATGAGAGAATAGAGGGGTGGAGGGTGGAGTCTACTGGCGTTTCAGTCATTTCTCCAGTGATGGTAACAGCCACAGAGTCATCATTTTACACTGACTGTGCCCGACGATACCAGTAAGAGATCTAGTTGGGACTAAATGGGTACGTACAACCGTAAGATTTTTCTCTGTACTAGCTGCCTCATACAAGGATCAATCATAACCTCATTGATAATGAAATGACTTATCTGTCCTAACACTATTACACAGAAAATACATTTATTTTCTCAGCAAAACTTCATTGAGGAATTTCCAGGTGAACATGGCAGATCTCTGTGAAAGCCTACTAAAATGACAGCAAAGAAATGAAAAAGATGTACACCCACAAAGACAAAGAGATTACGAGAGGAGAGAGTAGATAAGAATTGCAACAAAATGTTGAAAGCTGGAAAGCTGATGACAGTGAAGAGAATGGGAGGTAAGCTGCCTTCCTGAAAACAGACGGATTGAGGAAAAGTCCACATATGGAATGATATGCTCCTCCCTTGCCCTTTCCCCACTCAACTCTCAAACTACCTAGCTTGCACCACCTGTGAAATCCCCAACTCTTCTGACCAAGGAGAATGAAGAACTTTCTAGAAAAACTCTCTAGTCCCAAAGAAAAGACATACAGCTACTGAAATATGGGATCTGGCTAACAAAATGGCAAGGTTCTCTCCTCAGTCACTAAATTGTGAAGCCCACCAGCTGGCAATCCCACCTCACACAAAAAAACTTCAATCAGCTTTTCCGTACCTCACTTTTAAATATAAATGCATAGCTGCAAATCACCAGATACTTAAATAAGGCTCCAAAACTATAAATGGAGACCAAAATCAATAAGAGGAAAAAGGAACTCAGGAAAAATGAACATAATTCAAGAGCAGAAGAAAACTAAGAATAAAACTGTAGTTAATATTTTCAGTAGCATAAGACACACAAAAGCAAGAAGACATAAAAAAGGAGCACTCAAAGAAAAAGAAATGGGTCTCACAAATTAAAAATATGATGATGGGGGAAATTCCCTGGCAGTTCAGTGGTTAGAACTCCACACTTTCACTGCCGAGGGCTTGGTTCAATCCCTGGTCAGGGAACTAGAATCTCACAAGCTGCACAGTTCCCCACACCCCACCCACACCCCCAAAAAACAAGTGATGACAGGAAAAACAATAGAAGAGTTAGAATTTTCTCAAAAAGTACAATAAAAAAAAGCAAAGAGAAGAAAACAGTAAAGGAAAGATATGAAGATAAGGCAAATAATTCTGGCATTCAAACTTCTAATAGGCTTTCCAAGAAAAGAGAACAGAAGGAAAGAATAGAAGAAAATTATCAGAGAAATGTTATAAGAAATTTCCAAAAATAAAGGACATAAAACTCTAAACTGATTGAGTTCAATCAATAAGTGAACTCAGTATAAGAAACTTAAAAAGAAGTAAATGCTCAGCACAAGAAACTTAAAAAGAAATCTCCAGGGCACATCACCATGAAATTTAAGAACACCAGGACCAAAGAGAAGATCTTAAATGCTTCAAGAATGAAGAAACAGGGGCTTCCCTGGTGGCGCAGTGGTCGAGAGTCCACCTGCTGATGCAGGGGACACGGGTTCGTGCCCCAGTCTGGGAATATCCCACATGCTGCGGAGCAGCTGGGCCCATAAGCCATGGCCACTGAGCCTGTGCGTCCGGAGTCTGTGCTCCGCAATGGGAGAGGCCACAACAGTGAGAGGCCTGCATACCGCAAGAAAAAAAAAAAAAAATGAAGAAACTGGTTTCATACATGGCATCAGGAATCAAAACGACATTAACCTCTCAACAAGAACACTGAGAGCTAGAAACCGATGGAAAAATGTCTTCAAAATTCTGAGGAAAAATGATTTTCTGTCAATTATATACCCAGCCAAACTAGCAATTAAGTGTGAGAATAAAAGAAAAAGAAATTCAGATATACAAGGTCTTAAATCTACCTTTCATGCACTCCTCAGGAAGCTGCAGGAAGAAGATATGACACCCAGGAAATGGGTGATGCGACACAGGACAAAGAGAATGCCCATGATGACGAAGGAAATTCTTAGGATGACAATGTAGGAAGTTTAGAGCAACAGGTGAGATTAGAACAGGACAGAGGGCTCCGTGAGGGGATTTCCGGGGTGGGGGGGATTCAAGGAGGCAATTATTAATTTCAATAAAAAATAAAATTAGTAACAAACAAAATGTAGTCATAGTATATGAAATGGCTTACCTGTGAATGTTTACTGTTATAGTAAGGATATAAATTCTGAACACGGATTTAAGGAAAGACTGTGACTTAACCATATCGGGAAGATGTAATAAGAAGTGTGTGTGCACGTGTGTTAGGGGGTAGAATGTCTAAGAGAACGTATACAGATTTTTAACAATTGCAAGTAAATATAACTAAAATATCAAGAAATAGCAAAAATAGTACGTTGTTTCAAAAATATGGAGATAGGACACTAGAACAAAGAGTCACAAAAAACTGAAAATGATTCTCTCTCGAGGGGTATTTGGGGTAAAGAGGAATCAGAGAAGACTTATATATGTTTACTTTGATAAATATAATAATTTCTTTAAACACCATTGATAAAATTTGGGTTCATTTCTCAAATTATGACAACATACCTTTCAATAGCACGTAGCTTAACCTTATTCACATCCTTCAGAACATCCAACATGTTTGGAACATCTTTATGGTTTTTTGAATGATGACTAAAATTGGTTTTCCTAGTATCTGGGTGCTGTTTTTTCACTTCAGTTGCTGAATTATCTGATGCACAAATATTATTAGAGGCTGTTTGCACGAGAGGAGAACATGGAGGCCGTAGAGAAGAAACCTGAGGAGGCGGTGGTGGAGGAGGAGGAGAGGGAAACACTGAACTTGAAAACGAATCTGGTTCGACACTCAGTTGAGTAGTCCCTGATGATGGCATGTGTCCCAAACCACTAGGTCTGTCGTTCTTCAAGTCCAAGGAGCCTAAAGAAAATGTGGTCTGTTGAAAAACCATGCAAAATTTTCTCCAATATAACACGTAACACTAATTAGAATCAAAACAGGAACAATTCTGTAATGCTACTAAAATAATGATACTGTGGCCAGGAAGGTGAAGCAATCCCATCTGCTTAGTAATTTCTGAAAGAGTCAAGCAAACAGTAAATTCATTTTTAATCCAATTAGGATTCTCTGTGTAGGGGAAGGGGGAGAATGCATTTTAAAGAGAAAATTAAAAGTGCTTTTTTCACATACAATCTGAATTTCATCCTCTATTTACAAAAGCTAAAACACGATCAACAACTTGTGGCTAGAAACATGCAAACTGATATATTCACTCTAATGATGACATTGTAGAAACACCCAGGCATATATTTTCTACGCAGGAGCCTACGACGGGTACCAAATACTTAACTTTTTCACAACAGATTTGCTCCTAAAATCATGTGTAACACGACTGCTTTTAAAAAAGTGTATATATCATACCTCATTTATTACCCAGTAGTATATATAATATTTAATATAAATTATAAATATACAATACTATATAAGTATTATGTTATACACAAATTATATATATGTTTATATGGATGTTTTTATATACATACAGATAGTGTGTGTGTATGTATATTATTTAAAGCAAGTCACATCTCTAAAAATTTTAAAAAGAATCATCTGGAAAACAGTATTCACCTAGATTTGGTGGAAGTATAGCAGCAATAACTTCAAACTACAAATATATATATATGAAGCCTCAAATCTATACTCTTGTCTCAAATTAATGCATCCCTCCGCTTAAATGTCCAACACTTTTCTACGGAGTTAGAAAAGCTTACTGTCAGCCCTCCATATCCTCAGGCTCTACATATGCAGATTCAACCAACCGCAGATCAAAAATATGAATTAAAAAAAAAAAAAACTCCAGAAAAGTTCCAAAAAGCAAAACTTGATCCTCCATGCACTGACAACCATTTACAAAGCATTTCCATTATATTTATAACTACTTGCATTTTATTAGGTATTATAAGTAATCTAGAGATGATTTAAAGTATATGGGAGGATGGACGATGTGTATAGGTTATATGTAAATATGCCATTTTATATAAGGGACTTAAGCATCCTAAGATTTTGGTGTCCACAGGGGTCCTAGAACCAACACCCCACGGATGCCAAGGGACAACTGTACTTAGAAAACAGGCTTTTAAATACAAAACTACAATCTTCGGCAGCATAGCTAGCTCTTCTTTAAACCAAAGCCATCCCTGTCACTACAAATGCATCTTAATTTATTCTCAATAAACATCAGAGGTAACACATATATACACCCAACATCGTTTCACATTTAATGTCATTCATAAGATACATTAGCAGCAAACATTCTTTTCTTACTCAGAACCACACTGACTGAAATACTAAATGAGTATCATCCAACTGAAATAAAAATCCAGCGTTACTCACCAGAATTTGTACTGTTTCTCAGTTCTTGCCTTCCCACAATTGCAGCAATCTGAGAGCGAAGAAAAGCTAGCTCATCTTCAAGGGCAGCTATTTTTTTAATTGCAGCTTCACTTTCAGGCCAATCACTTTTTGTTGGTTTGTTATGCCTTAGAGCAGGTGTCAATGGATCTTCAACTAGTTGCAAAGGATGGAAAGAAGCAATTTTCTCCCCTTCTTCATTTTTCCATATACTATTTCTGTAGGTGGAAGGAAAAAATGGAAAGAGAGAGAGAAGGAGGAAGAAAAATTTTCTAGAAATAAATTCTTTCAGTTAAAGAATAAAGATACCAAAACAAAACCAGAATAGCTCTCTTTACCCTATAATGGTCTCTAGACTCACTGAGGGCAAACAACATCTTATGTAACTTTATATTCTCAGTACCCAGAACAAATGCTGACTTTAATAGGTGACCAATAAGCGGTCAGTGAATGAAGGAACACATCTTGCTTCCAGACTGTAAACCAAAAATAATGATCCTATCTATTAACTTCAAACACAGTACAAATTGATTTATTTAGAAATAAAGTTAATTTATTTAGAAATTCTACATATTCGGAATATAAGGTCCTACAGGATTCCTTGTTATGTTGGGGTAAGTTTACCGTATTCTAATTTTTTGAAAATTTATAAACCAATTTGATATAGAATAAATTTAGCCAGTTTTTCTGAATAACTGACCCTTTTGTACTTCAGCCTGTATCTGAATACACTAACAGCTAAGTTAGTATTACCAAGCAGTAAAACATCCAAATGTTGAAATATATTTAACATCATTGCCTGGTAAACAGTAAACACTATATAAGTTTTGGCTAAATATATAAAATAAATATAGTATTTAGTATAGGAAAGAGCTTTCTCCAAAAATGAACATGGTGATTTTTATATCCTTTTAATATCATTCCTTCCTAGGCCTGGGGTGAGGATTAAATGTGCATTAAGAAAGACTAGCTAGGGGCTTCCCTGGCGGCACAGTGGTTAAGAATCTGCCTGCCAGTGCAGGGGACGTGGGTTTGAACACTGGTCTGAGAAGATCCCACATGCCGCGGAGCAACTAAGCCCGTGCGCCACAACTACCAAGTCTGCACTCTAGAGCCCATGAGCCACAACTACTGAGCCCACACACCACATCTACTGAAGCCCACATACTCTAGAGCCCGTGCTCCACAACAAGAGAAGCCACTGCAATGAGAAGCCCTCACACCACAACGAAGAGTAGTCCCAGCTCATTGCAACTAGAGAAATCCCGCGCACAGCAACGAAGACCCAACACAGCCAAAAATAATAAATAAAAATAAAATACATTAAAAAAAAAGAAAAAACTGGCTAAAAATGAGAAAACACCAGTCATCCCTATTAGGAAGACATTAGCAGGACACAGCGCAGTACAGAGGTAGACAAATAAAAAGGCTCGATCAGTCTGAACATACTCCACCATGTGGAAGAATTCAGATTATAGCCCACACCCCACTTTCCAAGATAAGTAGAAAAATTACCGAAATCTGAGATAACTGGCTTCTTCATCATTCGTCACATACAAAACGTCAGCAAAAGATGGGACTACAGATCCACAGTTAGCTGGGTCCACAGAGTTCAAGAGTGGGATCAGCTAAAGGAAAAAAGAAAGTCAGGGAGTCGGGGAAAGACACATGCCTGTGGAAACTATTTGTGTAAATTAAAAATCCACAAGAGTGAAAAGGAAAAAGGATATGCAATAGAAAAACATACACCTATTAGCGAGAAAAAAAACTGAGGAAAATAATTATTCTAAAGTCTACACATGTGGCAATATTCTCTCCCTTAGTGAATGTCATCCAACATAAAACACAAACTAGAAGAATGAAATAAGCTACTCAGGGGTTGCTTCGCATCTGCCAATCTTTGGATATAATTACTTAAAAAAATAAAGACAAAGACACACGTGAAATGACTTGTTTCCAGGATAAACTAAAGGTTTTTTGGCTTGCAGGAAACATTTCTTCTTTTGTTCTACCCTATGTCCCTAGGAGTACCTGGGATAATTTTACACATGGTACTTAAACAATGCATGTTGACTGACTTACCTCAAAATTAGGCCTGGGACAAGGTTCTAAAGGAAGAATTTTCCCAATAATACGAACAATACTCCGAGCTGATCCATAGTCTTTATTTTCCCAAATCTGCAAAACCTATTTAAACATAAAGCATTGTTTAAAAAGTAGTACCCTATTGAGCATGTTTGCATTGATATTATTTATGGAAAAAATGTAAAATATGCAATAACATTTATTTTTAAAAAGAAAATATAGAATGGCATACTTCTAAAGTATTTTCTTCAAAGAATTAAACTTTATTCATATCTGTCTTTAAAAACATGGGAAGCAGGGGGATGGGAGTTAACATATACAGATTCCAGGAAGAAAGATCTTTTGAGAAAGCACCACAAATTCATTCTGTTTTATTTCTGATAATGGCCAAATATCTTGGGGAACTTTATTCAGAAAAATTGTCTCCCCTCCTCCCAGCTAAAAATCCCATCTTTGGGCCCAATGAAAAATGGACAATTTCAATTTTTCAAGCAGTGAAGTAATACAGAGTATATTCATGTAATTTCCTTTAAAGGAGGAATAAAAAGGGGAATAAGTGAAGCAGGCCCTGAACAGTTTAAGGATGCTTTACTTACTGTTGTACTGGCACAGAGACATATAGATCAATGGAGCACAACAGAGAGCCCAGAAACAAACCCACGCATGTGCAGTCAATTAATCTACGACAAAGGAGGCAAGAATACACGATGGAGAAAAGCAAGTGGTGTTGGGAAAGCTGCACAGTTACATGAAAATCAGTGAAGTTAGAACACTCCCTCACACCATACGCAAAAATAAACTCAAAATGGTTTGAAGACCTAAATGTAAGACATGACACCATAAAACTAGAAGAGAACATAGGCAAAACATTCTCAGACATAAATTGTAGCAATATTTCCTTAAATCAGTCTCCTAAGGCAAAAGAAATAAAAGCAAATATAAACAAATGGGACCTAATTAAACTTAAACGCTTTTGCACAGCAAAGGAAACCATCAATAAAATGAAAAAACCTACAGAATAGGAGAAAGTATCTGCAAACTATGCAACTGACAAATGGATAATCTCCAAAATATACAAACAGCTCATACAACTCAATATCAAAATAACAAACAATCCAATCAAAAAATGGGCAGAAGGGCTTCCCTGGTGGCGCAGTGGTTGAGAGTCCGCCTGCTGATGCAGGGGACGCGGGTTCGTGCCCCGGTCCAGGAAGATCCCACATGCCGCGGAGCGGCTGGGCCCGTGAGCCATGGCTGCTGAGCCTGTGCATCCGGAGCCCGTGCTTAGCAACGGGAGAGGCCACAACAGTGAGAGGCCCATGTACCGCAAAAAAAACAAAACAAACAAACAAACAAAAAAAAAAAAAAATGGGCAGAAGACCTAAATAGACATTTCTGCAAAGACATACAGATGGCCACCAGGTACAAGAAAAGATGCTCAACAGCCCTAACTATTAGGGAAATGCAAATCAAAACAATGAGGTATCACCTCATGTGGGTCAGAATGACTATCATCAAAAAGTCCACAAATAATAAATACTGGAGAGGGTGTGGGGAAAAGGGAACCCTCCTACACTGATGGTGGGAATGTAAATTGGTGCAGCCACTATGGAGAACAGCATGGAGGTTCCTTAAAAAAATACAAGTAGAGTTATCATATGATCCAGCAATATCCCACTCCTGGGGAAAACTCTAATTCAAAAAGATACATGCACCCCAATGTCCACAGCAGCACTATTTACAATAGTCAAGACATGGAAACAACCCAAGTGCCCATCAACAGATGACTGGTTGAAGATGATGTGGCAGATATAGATATAGATGTAGATATACATACATACATACATACACACATACATACACACAATGGAATATTACTCAGCCATAAAAAAGAATAAAATATTGCCATTTGCAGCAACATGGATGGACCTAGAGAATATCATACTAAGTGAAATAAGTCAGAGAAAGACAAATATTATCACTTATATGGGGACTCTAAATAATACTACAAATGAATCCATAAACAAAACAGAGAAACAGACTCACAGACGTAGAAAACAAACTTATGGCTGCCAAAGGGGAAAGGGAAGGGGGGGTTATATTAGGAGTATGAGACTAACAGATACAAACTACTGTGTGTAAGATAGAAAAGCAACAAGAATCTACTGCATAGCACAGGGAACTATATCAGTATCTTGTAATAACCTATAATGGACAATAATCTGAAATATTATATAACTGATCACTTTGCTGTACAGCTAAAACTACACAATAGTGTAAATCAGCTATATTTCAATTTTTAAAAAGAGAAAAAAAAGAATGCTTTACTTACAGTGGAATACATTTTCTAGTAGTCAGTTCTTAAGATAACAGAAATGAAATGTGCTTCTATAACTCAAATAATAACTTTGTTCTTTAGCTTGGAGTTTCCCCTATTAGTGTAAACTATTCCCACAGGAAACCTCCCCCAAAATATGACATAACGTTTGCTCTTTTGGAAGTGATTTCAACACAAAGGAGGCATTTTCTCTCTTCAAAAAGCATTAAAAATTGGACTTTTCATTTTTCCTGAGATCCCATAAGGAAAACGAAGTTTATTATAAGCCACAGATACAGAGGTAGCATCCTATCAGCATCCTCATGGAAACATCCCGTAAGCAGATGGATACACAGTTCTAGAACTTAGGAGACAATCTGCATTAGAAAGATGGATTTGGGAATCATCAGCATACAGAATACATGACAGGTAAAAATCGAAGCCATAGGACTAGTTGAGAAAAACTGGGGCTAGAGAGAATGATTTGAAAGTCATCAGCTCATAGAATCTTCTGCACAAAGTCATGCCATTCCTCTGCTTTTAAATGGCAAGGGTTCTGAATTTATCTGATCATATCCAAGCACCCGGCTCTAACCATTAAATACTGATTCCATCAGGCAGCCTCACAACCTTCCATCAATTCTGCCAGCTCAGTTGCCATAACATACTCCATGAATTGCGTATTCATTCTCCAATCACTCTCAAAGGTCCTCTGCCACTTAGCCCTATTCTATCTATCCAACTTAATTTCCCACTATCCATTAACAAGAACACATGCTCTTTTGGGTTAAGCAGTTTTCCTTCAGATTGATGGCCTCTCTCAATTTCTTTTCACAAACTTTTCAAAAGAAGGATGCTGATGCCACTTCCCTTCCTCAATCATTCTTCAAACTACTACAGTTCAGCTGCCACTCTCCACCTACAGAAATCCCTAAAGGCATCAATAATCTACTGATAAGCAAATCTTCAACAATCACTCAGTCTTTGTTGTCTTTAAATCTCTCCAATTCTGAAATTCAAAATGCTTCAATAACATCCAGTGACATCCTCCATTACATGTCATCAAAGCCAAATATCAAAAGAATGTCGATCACTCCAAATCTGAATCTCTTTTCTTTCCTACATTCCAGAACCATATACCCAATTATCTGCAGGACCTTTGTATTTATATATTCCAACAGCACATATGACTTATCTCCCTACTCAAAGTAGTTTCACGTATGGAATTGTCCATTTATATTAATGGCTCCATCATTTTTCAACTTTTGTTTAAAACATTTTAATTATCCTTGTCTATTCTAATTCACAACACCAAACAGCAACAATTTGCCCATTTTCTGTAAGCCCCCCTATTATTTTTGTGTCTCTCTTATATTCAGTCCTGTATTACAGTTATCTCTATACGTTTCTTATATCTCATATTATATTTTAAGCATCATGAATACAAGAACCATGTACTGCTACTCTGCATCACCTACAGAAACAAGCATATTGTGTTAGATGTCATAGCTACTCAGTAAGTAGACAAAATTTGATTTGCTTATGCTTCTCGCACCTAAGCCAACCTCTCTCCTTAATATTTATTCTGAATTTGCTGAGCTATAACTTGCCATTCTATATCCAAGTATCAAACTTAAATTACCTTAAATAAAGCCACTAGATATTTTTTAAATATTTTATCTATGAAGGTCATGTCTATCTTTTGCTTCGGTTGTATCTTTCGTTGGCATTTGACCTATCAAATAAATGGGTTCCTGATAATCTTATCCCTTTTTTAACTCAAACTATCAAAAAAGCTATACTAAAGGAAACTCGCCTTTGTTACACCTATAGAGAAGTAACAATTTTGCCTTGAGTGTTGACATATAAATCATTTCTAAAATAAGACCTCAAACAAATACAACAGGTTCATTCAAATCCATTAAAAGATATTTACCTGGTTTACAGGAACACCAAAATATTCCAGCATCTCTCTTAAGATACTCAATATGAATGACATTGATGAGGCAAATACAGAAGCAAATTTAAGGAAACATTGTTTCTTGATACCTTAAGGGAAAAAAAATTAGAAAACATTATTCTTGATAAATAACTGCCACACAAAATTGTATTAAATAATTGGAAAACTCCTTTGGTTACACATTACACCATCAACTAATCTCTCTGGCCAGCATTATTTTAATGAGAGGAGAGAAAAAGAGGAACGGGGGAATGGGGAAGGGTTGGTAAAAGAAACTTCAATTTATCAGTTAAGTTGCATTAAAAATTCATAGGATTTTTTTGAGCCTCTGAAGGGACCTGGTTAATAAATATCAATCAGCGAAATTGGAAACTTAGCAGGGAAGCCTTCAAGTTAGTTGCAACAGCGATGCGCCCTCTCTCCGAAAGATTTGGGCTGAGACTCTTAGAAGGGATGAGTTCAACCCATCCTTGAAAGCAGTCAGGGGGCCGACTCAAGGCTTTGACAAAAGGAACGGTAGCTCTTCCTCACTAACGTATCGGAGTACCACCCACCTCCTTGCTTATTTTCAAGAATATGAACCCCAGATAGGCGACGTGACTTAGTCACCTAACTACTAAATAACAGGCCGAGACTAGCGCCCAGTCACATCACTCGCTTTGGCCCCAAGCTCCCTCGGCGTCTCTCCTAACCCAGCATGGTCGCCTGGCTTACCTTCCTCCGAAGCCCAGCCTCTCGGCAATCACGGGAACTTCAAGCAGTCGTTAAGGAACCTTGCCGCGGAATCCGCAGAGGACTAGGCCCGGCGTGCACTCGTCCTGGTCCAGGAGCGCTCAGACGTCCACACGTGTCCGCCCGTGCGCCTCGGCTTGCCTGCCACGGGCGGTGACGCCGCCTCCACTGGCCCAGGGCTTGGCCCTGTAGCCCCTCACTCGGCCGGGGTAACTCAGCTGGAAGCGCGGCCCTCCGCCCGTGCGCCACCGAACCTGTTCCTTGCCTCCACAATGGGCTCACCATTTCCGGGTCCCGCGACTAAACTTAAACTCCGCGGGCCATGACCCGTGCCCGACCTCATTGGACAAGGCTGAAGATCGTTGCTTGTGACTGGTTACGTAATGACGTCAGGTTATTTACGGTTATTTAGACTGGCTACTGAGTGTCTTCCTCCTTCAAGAGGGCGGGCCTTCAGCGAGGCAGCCAATAGAAGCCTAGAGGCACAGGTGGGCGGGGCAAGCAGCGCAGGGACGATGACGCATGCTCAAGACTCGCCTTTGGGTTTCCTGGGTGATCCCATAATACCGGTGTCTACAGCCCAGAGTATGGAGCCATTATGGCCCTTGGATCAGGCCCACGATCCGGAGTTCGTGCCCCACACAGATCTTCGCAGGCAAAGTGTGTCATCCTCTACATACAGACCCGAAGTGGGGCCGCTCTCCCAAGTCCGCTTGCCGTGGAATGTCGCGATTTGTTTAATAATTCATTCTATTCAGCAAACATCTATTTTATGCTTATGCGACTAGCAGATGCTAAACGCTGTAATCGAGGAATCTGCAGCATTGCAGTACTTACAATGTTCGTTCATGAAACGCTCCAGGTTATCCAGGCTGCCAATGCTGATCTGGCCTAGCCTACGATGGTAAAGTGACCACCAAGTCCTGGCAGGTGATATCCCAATTTTCAATTCTGATCTGAGGTTACTGGCTTCATAAGAAACAACAGCTACTGGGCTTCCGTGGTGGCGCAGTGGTTAAGAATCCGCCTGCCAACACAGGCGACACGGGTTCGGTCTCACATGCCGCAGAGCGGCTAAGCCCGTGTGCCACAACTACTGAGCCCACGTGCCACAACTACTGAAGCCTATGCGCCTAGAGCCTATGCTCTGCAACAAGCCACAGCAATAAGCCCACGCACCACAACGAAGAGTAGCCTCCACTAGCCGCAACTAGAGAAAATCCCACGTGCAGCAACGAAAACCCAATGCAGCCAAGAATAAATAAAATTATTAAAAAAAAAACAGCTACTGCTTCTAGCATTTCAGTGAGAAATGCATTGGAGTGACATATAATTTAGGATCAAACTGTGTCTGCTGCTGAGCAACACTGTCAAAAACTGGGAGAACTGGGGCTTCCCTGGTGGCGCAGTGGTTGAGAGTCCGCCTGCCGATGCAGGGGACATGGGTTCGTGCCCCGGTCTGGGAAGATCCCACATGCCGCGGAGCGGCTGGGCCCGTGAGCCATGGCCGCTGAGCCTGCACGTCCGGAGCCTGTGCTCCGCACCGGGAGAGGCCACAACAGTGAGAGGCCTGCGTACAGCAAAAGAAAAAAAAAAAAAAGGGAGAATTTTTCAACTAATTTCTGTGTGTCCATAACATTTATTCATTAAACTAACATTGAATGTACTATGTCCCAGGCATCATTCTAAAGCACAGGGAATGTAATGAGCAAGGCAGCTGAGGTCCTTGCCCTCCTGGAGCTTACATTCTAGTAGAAACCTCAGAGACGATTCCTCTGAGCAATATATATAAAGAGCATCTCTCTCCACGATTTATTTTTCCTTATAGCACTTATACCGTGTATATTTATGCTCCACCTACTGCCAAACAAAACTCCAGAATAGGAAATTTGTTTTGACCCATGCTGTATCTCCAGCGCTTTAGAAGACTGCCTGGTATATTTGATGGGCGTTCAATAAAATGGTTGGATAAATTATTTGAGTATTTGTTGAATAAAATAATTGGATATGGGATGAGAGAAAACAGACACCAAGAATGATTTGAAACGAAGAAACCGGCAGAACAACAGTGATTATAGTGACAGGCCCAGTAGTCTAGGCTAGATAAGGATTAAAGGAGCAGGAGAGGGGTGCTGGACAAATGTAAAAGAATGCAAATGGATCAGCGACCCTACATAGCATTTTCTCAAGTTCCTTGTCCTTCCCTTTTGCCTTCATAAATAATGATCTTATAACCTCCTCCCTTTCCAATCTGATATCAAACAGCACACAATAGGTGCAAAAGGAGAATATCCCTTGAGAGCATGAGAAGGGAAACTAGTGGTACTAAAGCCTCCTTCAGGGTGCATTATTATTATTATTAGTGTGTGTGTGTGCGCGTGTGTGCGCGTGTGTGGTATGCGGGCCTCTCACTGTTGTGGCCTCTCCCGTTGCGGAGCACAGGCTCCGGACGCGCAGGCTCAGCGGCCATGGCCCACGGGCCCAGCCGTTCCTGGACCGGGGCACGAACCCGTGTCTCCTGCATCGGCAGGCGGACTCTCAACCACTGCGCCACCAGGGAAGCCCCAGGGTGCATTATTAATAGAGCTCAATATTCAACTTTGATTTAGGTAACAACACGGTGGGCCCAGGTCAAATGCTACATCTCCATGAATGCTTTGCTGACAATTTCCCTCTAAAATTAATTCTCCAGTGATCCTTCCTCCATTTTGTTTACTAAAGCATTCATACATACCACATCTTGACAACCTTTTACGATTTGACATTAATATTTTTCTATTACTTTTAAGTGAAATTACTTTCGTGAACTTTTAGAATGATGCAGAATTTCAGTAAATCTTTTCTACCTTTTCTGTCATTTTTGTGTTCAAATATTTGATGGCATGCTTTCTAAGATTTTCCTGGCTGTGTTCCCCTCCCACAGTTGAATCTAGGCCCTCTCAATCCACCGTGTCTACCCTGCGAATTAGGATTCCACTTTCAGTTCTTTCTCCTCAGTGTGGGGTCCCGTCCTTAAAAGGAGTCTTGCCTTGACAGGTCCATTTTGAGAGTTCACTTAGGTAAAGTATCCCAGTCTCTCTAATCCTTACTGTGGGTACCTTGTGCTCACTATTGGAGAGGGAAAAACTCCGTCTTAGTAGGCTCACTTGAGATTCTCCTTTTCAAGCCTGTCAGATGCTACCCCAATTCTTAACTCCTACTCACTAGAAATCAGTACCAGGCAGGTTGGTGTTTTGTCCCCATCCCGATATTTGTGGGTTCGTGGGAAAAGCTTGTAACCTAGTTTAATTGTAAATGCTGTCCAAAAATAACTGGTTTTGTTATCTAGATGTATTTTTTCCATTTTCCCAGAACCATTAATAATACATTATAGTTAATCATCACACTATGTACTGGATCCCCGAGACCAATAATTTATTCACTTTACAGCCAATGCTAGGCATACTTTCCCAGTGAACAAATGGAGGCTGAGGGCTGGCTTGAACAGAGGCTAGAAAGATGTGTACTCAATCTTGCCAACTGCCCAGTTGAAACCCCATTAGCCTCTGACACAAGGCTAAGTTTTAGGTGATTAGGAGTACTCGAATTACTATAATTATCTTAATGGGGCAGGCTACAATGTAACATTCTAACAAGTAGGCAATAGCCTCTCCAACCTTAACCATAGGATGTCATGAAAAGGTGATATCCAGATTGGGATGCACATGCCCAGCCCAGAAAGTTCACTTAGTTTTACATTTCAAAAAAAATAATACTTAGGGCCTTTTTCCTTCTGTTCTGCTACCTATGCTTGAAACCTCTCAGGGGCAGTAGTAATGCAGTACACTTAAACCAACCAGCACTATTTAAAAGATTACATACTTCTTAAAGGTTCATTAAAACTTTACAATTGTTTATTCAAAACTTTTAAGTATTAGTTGACATTAATTAGGACCAAGATTTTCCTTGATATTAAAATCATGTTTCAAACTAAACTGTCCTGAAAATCTCTGCTTTTTGTATTGACAATAAAAATGACTAAGTAACGTAAAACACAGTTGAGAACTACTACCTATGTATCTATACCTACTATGTATCTATAAATTGCTATTGTGATATATTAAAATTACAAAATCTAAGTTAAATAAGTCTAAATGCAGGAATTATTTTATTTGAACCTTTAAATAACATATAAAAGCCTAGGTTATTGCAGTGTTTGAATCCAAAGGTCTTATGTGTTTATTGGCTACTTATACTATTTTTGAACAAAAATATTTAGACCTCTCTAAAAGCATAAAGGTGAATGGCAGCTTGCTTTTTCTGGTTCCATTAGTTTTAGAAAATCCATATGACTTAATAGATTCTATACTGTTTTCTGATACAATCGTATGTCCACAGAGATATGCCTTGACTTTCTCAAACACTTAAAAAGAGTTGATTAAAACCTAGAACACAGAAAACATAGTTAAAGGATGTCCTGGTTTTACTCTGCTTCTGGATCATCCAGACAGTCCAGTTAAACATCTTTACTCCTAATACTTCCATTTAGTCCTTTTCATTTTTTAGCAATAATCAATTTTCAAAACTCTCATGGTCTGAGTAACAGGAAAAAGAAAAAAAAAACTCTACTTCATAAAAATTCCAAATAACTTATATTGTCTTACAGTAGCAAATAATTTGCTACTGTAAGACAGTCATCAAAATATTTAGCATATTTCAAAAAAGAATACGGCATAAGTCTTAAATATTGAAGTTCATTCCTATCACATTGAAAACTGTAGCAATAATACAGCATTTCTTTTTAATTATCACAGGTAATTTCAGTTGATAACACACAGTTTAATAAAGCAAGCTTGTTGTGAAGCTGAAACTAACATACCATTGTAAAGCAATTATACTCCAATAAAGATGTTAAAAAAATAAAAAATAAAAAAAAATAAAGCAAGCACCTGAGAGTAAAATGTAGTTAAGTAGTTCAGATAGCTAGAAAAAAGTTCAGCTTCAGGTAGCCCAGTATTCCTGCTAGGGAGATATCCAGATTCTCCATACTTCTATAAGCAGAAAACTATGATATTCACAAGCTGCCTACTCCTTTAATTTTACTTTTGATTGAAGTATAGTTGACTTACAATGTTGTATTTATTTCAGGTATACAGAAAAATAATAATTTATATTCTTTTCCCTTATAGGTTATTACAAAATATTGAGCATACTTCCCTGTGCTACAGTAGGTCCTTGTTGGTTATCTATTTTGTATCTGCTAATCCCAAGCTCCAAATTTATCCCTCCCCCACCCTTTCCCCTCTGGTAACCATAAATTTGTTTTCTATGTCTGTGGTTCTATTTGTGTATTTAAGTTCATTTGTATTTTTTTTTAAGATTCTACATATAAGCAATATCATATGATTCCTAGGTCCATCCATGTTGCTGCAAATGGCATTATTTCATTTTTTTATGGCTGAAATATTCCATTGTGCATATATATCACATCTTCTTTATCCATACCTCTGTCGATGGACATTTAGGTTGCTTCCATGTCTTGGCTATTGTAAACAGTGATGCTATGAACACTGGGGTGCATGTATCTTTCAGAATGGTTTGCTCCATATATATGCCCAGGAGTGGGAGTGCAGGATCACATGGTAAGTCTATTTTTAGTTTTTCAAGGAGCCTCCATATTGTTCTCCGCAGTAGCTGCACCAATTTACATTTACATTCCCACCGTGTAAATGCGTTACTTCTTCTCCACACCCTCTCCAGCATTTATTATTACTAGACTTCTTGATAACAACCATTCTGACCCACATGAAGTGGTAACTCATAGTTTTGATTTGCATTTCTCTAATAATCAGCCATGTTGAGCATCTTGCCATGTGCCTTTTGGCCATCAACATTTAGGTCTTCTGCCCATTTTTCCTTTGGGTTGTTTTTTTGATATTGAGCTGTATGAGCTGCTTGTATATTTTAGAGATTATTATTAGTTGGCTTATACCAATCAAATCTCTTGTTGGTCGCATTGTCTGCAAATATTTTCTCCCATTCTGTAGGGGTTTTGTTTTGTTTGTGGTTTCCTTGCTGTGCAAAAGCTTTTAAGTTTAATTAGGTCCCACTTGTTTATTTTTATTTCTATTACTATAGGAGATGGATCCAAAAAGATATTGCTGTGATTTATGTCAATGCCTACTCTTTAAATATCTGGTTATCAAAATTAATTCACTGAGTCAACAAAAGTCTACATATCTATGATTTTAATCCACTGGCTCTGGTTCTGCCCTCCAAATATGGAACATGTTAAAATGATGAGGCTAGGCAAAGTGATATCAAATGCTCTTCCTGGTCCTATGTGATCCGAATTTTACTGTATTTCCTCTTCTAAGGGACAGCCCTTTAAGTACTTGAAGACTGCTATCAAGGACTCATCCAGGTCATCACTTTTCTATAGTAAATGTACCTTTTCCAATTATTCATATGACAATATTTCAGACCTCAAGCTTCTGGCTCTCCTTCCTTTAAATATACTAAATGTTTTCCCTTAAAATCACAGTACTCCAAAACAACACACAAGAGGTAACTTGAGCCATGTATAAAAAGATTAAGGTTCCAACTCTTCTATTCATAGCAATCTGAACTCTCTCCAGTTCAGCTCATTTTTAAGGTGGCTTAGATTGACTTAAGTTTTAGCAGGAGCCGTTAACTGACTCATACCAATCAAATTTCTATATATCCACATGCAGTTAACATGCTTTCTTTTATACACTCAAGGAGCATTTATTGCATACCTATGGTATGTATGTCTTACACAATACACAATGCTAAGTACTAAACATTTATTCTAGCAAAGCATGACACATACACAGAATGAGCTGCCAGCCTAAAGGAATGAGGACAAGAGGAACTTTTAGGATTTTTGGTAGGGTGTAAGATTTTAGGATAGGTAAGTGAACAAGGAGTGGGATAAGGCAAAAGGAAAAAAAAAAAAGCTGCTCACAGGAAATTCCTATAGTTCATCCTAAGATTTAGGCAACGAGAAGTCATCAAAGAATTTTTAGCTTAAAAAAGACAACTTCCAGTTGAAAAACATCCCACAGATGGCAATTAAAAGGTCAACAGAAGACTATACTGCAGCAACTGGGGCAAATGATGAGCATCTTTACCACAGTTATCACAGGGGTGAAAAACAGCCAACACGTTGATTTTGAAAGTTGAGTATCACCAAATGAAGGCATAAAAAAATAACTGTATACTGACATTAACCAGTTAAATTCTGTATTGTATCTTTTTATGTCTACATTTGGTGATACTCAATCTTTCAAAACTATTCCAAGTGTATTTAACATTACCTTCATGGCAGGCTTAGAAGTACCCTGGAAACTTAAAGTTTCTAGGGAATTCCCTGGCGGTCCAGTGGATAGGATTTGGTGCTTTCACTGCCGGGGACCGGTTTCAACCCTTGGTCAGGGAACTGAGATCCCACAAGCTGCGTGGTGCGGCCAAAAAACAAAAGGCTTCTAGTTTTCCCCTTCCAGTACAAGACAGAAAAAATTACGACCTCCCATACTCAAGGACTAGACTGGGTGAGAGTGGTATTCTTAATTTTAAGTGGCACTTTACAAGCCATGGAATTTGCAATTACTATGACAATACCAAGAAGTTATCATTGCCAAATACAGAGTTCATGCTGTGAAAGTACAGCCTTTCGTCACCTAACTGTACGGTGTACTTAACTATCATCTACTTTTATTTTGCTCTTCCTAATTTATTTTGGGGGGTAGTTTTTGGGGGGGGGTTGTTTTGTTTTTATTTTATATTGGACTACAGTTGATTTACAATGTTGTGTTAGTTGCAGGTGTACAGCCAAGCAACTCAGTTATACATACACAACTCTTCTTTTTCAACTTCTTCTCCCATTTAGGTTATTACAGAATATTGAGCAGAGTTCCCTGTACAAATACAGTAGGACTTTGTTGGTTATCTATTTTAAATATATATCATCCACTTTCATTAAAAGGAGGACTCATTACTGAATCAGGAAGTTGGGCAACCCTAAGAGATTACTAAGAAAAATCTGATCCCAATTCTTAGGAGAATACCATTAAAACCACTTACCCAACCCTTTTCTACTTGCAAGAATCAAGATTAACATCTGCACTTTAAGAGCACTGTAAATCGGCTTACTGTTGTGAAATGCCTAACACATCCTTGGGAAAAAATCTTTATGTACAGATCATTATAATTAAGACACATTGTTTGGAATTTTTCTCCTAGTAGTGGTGGTTAAGTGGCATCCTAATGCCTGTTCTTTTTTAACCAGTGGGATCCATTTTTAAAAGCTAAAGTACTAGGAGGTAATACAACAATATAAAGAAAGCTAGCACACTTAATGTACAACTTTGGCTTCACTTGCGTACCTGACACGCTAATCACTACTGAATGCTTCTAAAACATGAGTCCAGCTCATAAATTTACACCTCTACTAAAGCTCTCAAGTCAGACAATGGAATAGAATAACTAATTTCAATATATTCCTGAATTCGAAGAAACTAATAACTTTTTCACTTAAAACTTCATTAACATAGACTCCAAATTTTTAACATCTACCTCAATAAACCGAATTAGACCCTTGACATTCAGATTTAACAATAATGGCTTCAACTATTTGAGAACCCTAAATGTATGTAACAGATAATATTCTAAAATTTTGTTAAAGGATGTATCACAATCTACTACTCACAGACTGAGTCTAGTCAAATACAATCCCATGAAGGTGAAGTTTATTTCTCCATGTCCCTTCCCTATTCAGCAACTTCATAAACTTAGGTCTCTGTACTTCTCTTTCTGAAAGTGAAAGAAATACTGTTCCATATGGAACAAAGTATTTCCCAAAGGGATTCCAGTTGAAAGCCAAAGCCACTGGCGGTCCAGTGGTTAGGGCGCTGCGCTTCCACTGCAGGGGGCAAGGACTGGATCCCTGGTCAGGGAACTAAGATGCCACATGCCGTGCCCAAAAAGAAAAAAGGAAGAAAAAAAAAAAAATCCAAAGAGAAAAAGAAAAAAGCAACTAACTCTCTTTAAAAATAAATGTCCCTAATAAATAAAATAGCACATTTTTATGTAGGTAACTGGTACATAGTGTTAAAATTACCCAGTATAGTTCAGCATACATGTACAGAGTTCTTACTTCTTTAACAAAGTTTTGAGGAATAACTTGTCATTTGTATTAGTCAAAATGTATGTCTTAGCACACAAATTTCTGTGAAAATGCGAGGGGCATGGTAAGAATCACACCAGATATAAATCAAAGTGAACAAAGACTAAGTTAAAAAACCAAAAAAACAAAAAAAACCACTTTTTAGTTATTGACTGACTACTATTTCTAGAAAGAAAGAGAAGTAATGCTGATTTCTCCATCATAATATTATGGCTGACAAGTTCCTGTATGAACACAGGAACAGGAAGGCTAGACTAGAAGTCTGAAATTCCTGTATTAACAATGGCTTAGAATTACCCACTGTAAAATTTCCCATTTTCCCAGGAGAAAAAATAAAAAATAAATGGGGATTTGAGCAGTTTTATAAAGTATTTATCAACCCTCAAAAAGCCACATCATCCCTGTTAGCAATTTTACTAACAGATAAGCTGGTATTCTAAAATGAGACATAAGCCATTGCCATCAGTTGTACAGAACACACACAGAAACAGTCTCAAAATCAGGTAAACAAACAACAGCTATTACCACTTATGACATTTTATTGGCATATGACAATTTACAAGGGTCCCTGTTGCATTATACATCACACTGAGTAAGAATCAGTTAGCCATCTACATTCATTCTTACTGGATATATTTTTACTCAAATTATAACTGAATTCCCAACACTTGATTTTAACTGTGACAAAAGGGGAAAAACAGTAATTCCTTAAAGTAGGCTACAACTGGAAAAACAAATTTTGCTTTTTTAATTAAAATTCCTACGATGTTGAAAGGTGTACACACCTAAGGACTGAGTCATGGCCTTCTTAAAACAGCTTTCTTAATCCCTTCTGGAAATATCCTTTGGTTCATTTTTATTTTCCTTCTCTAAGCAAAAGGAAGTGTGTTAATGCAGGTTATCAAGGAGTTACTATTTTCTAGCACTTGTAAACAAATATCCTTACCAAGAGGAACCATTCAGCTTTTATAACATGTCATGAAGTAGGGTGTTAAATTGCGGTTTAAAAAAATTCACACAGGCTTTTTATATGCTTGGCTCTAAAAAAAAAATAACATCCACAATGGCATTCTATTGCAGTGTTTTCACAATCACCCTTCCTACTATATTCTAATAGGATACTCCTTCCTCAATTTTATTTAATAAAAGTAACCAAATCATTAACATATTTGGGTTAAAGCAACGCATTTGCACTTAAAATATAACCTGCTGGTAGGACTTGGGTAGCTTTATTCCTACTCCCTAAAGTAATTTCTCAGTAGGTTCCCCTTTCCTGTTGTCTTACATGGAAAAGCATAACTGCACATTTATAGACATGCATAGAGATTCAGTATCTAACCAAATAATAACTGTTAAAATAAAAGCTAAATTTATTTGTATAAAATAAAATGGTCGTGAAAATTCTCCTGTGTCAGAGATCAAATCCATGTTGCTTTAGCATGTAATTAATTATTATTCTGACTAGGAGAATATTAGTTATGCCCTGATTAATGCAACACATAGTTCCTTTGACAGTATTTCCTCTGCTCAAACAATTTCAGAAAGACAAAATAAAAATAATGATGCAATACTTAAGGATCTTAGGGCCATGAACATCACATATACTGAGTTTTGTTTTCATGTTTTTCCCTCATACAGCTCTTAGCTAATGCCTCTGACTGCAGTTAAGGTGCTAGAAGAGCACCTGTAAACAAACCATCAGTGAGGATGAAAGAGCCATACACTTAAGATGTTTAAAAGTTTACACTAACAGAATAAGCATTATCTCCTTTTAATGCAAACATAAAAACTAATTCAGTTGCTGAATTAACAAGTGAAATTTGACTACTTTTATATATGCTCTAAGAGCAGACAGACTTAAACACTGAAATTTACTATTTTGGATTTTCATTCCTTCTAAGAGATATCATCATAAACATAAAGGCAATTCACATTTGAAAGAGTATCTTCCTGAACAATAGAACCCTTGGGAAGAAAAAGAAAACCCATTTTACAAACTGCAACTGAAATATGGAAAAAAATAAAAAACAAGTTAGATCAATGCTGTGACAAACTTCCTGTCAGATCTTTTTATTGGTGACATATGAAAAACAAGTTACTTAAAATACCACTAATGAGCAGTATATTCTGTTCGCCTATTTTTCCTTATGGTTAGACTACAAACTAATGATTTGGCTGTCCAAAAGCTCAAATAAATATGTAAGGTATGACATCAGGTACACGTCTTTTTAATGCATCAAGTTACTCTGCAGAATAATCCTCTTCCATACCAATGCCAGGATTACAGGTTTTGTTCTTTTTTTTTTTAAAGTCTAAGACGTTCAGTAGGAAGGGAGTTTTTATTTGTACTATTGCAAACCAGTTTCCTCTCTCAAACAACAGCTGATATCTAAGACCATGACTCAAACTTTCAGGGAAGAATAGAAAGAGAATATTGAATTTTGAACTCAAATAGTAAAGGCTCCTAAGAATGGTTTGTATATAGGCCACTGCTTGCTTTCAGTTAAAAAAAGAAAAAAGAAAAATATTCTCATACTTTTCAATCTAACTTTTAACAGCTTGTACTTTTTTCACGATTGGCAAAGTTTCTTTTTCCTTCTTAAACATTTGCTGAGGTGTTAAACTAGCTTAGTTTACCAAAATAACAACTTTTTCCATGGTACACTTCAAAAATTAGTCACCCTACAATGTAGTGTGTTTGAATTAAGGAGAATGTTAAACAGATGTATACAGTTAAAATAGTTAGTGTGGTTTCTATAAACAACTGCTATTCAGGGATTTGTATGTAGAGCTAACGTTTACTTCAGAATAAACATTAACAAACAGGGAGGGAAGAGAATCATAACTTTCACAGAGCTGTACTTGACCATATCTTATAGACAAAGCAGAATTACAATGCATGTAACAAAAACAGTAAAAGTATTTTTTTTAAAAGTTGATAGTTACAAATATGGTACGTAACAATTTTCTACTTTATTTCAGTACAATTTCCAACATACAGTCTACTATTTTTCAGGATATTTGAAGACTTAAAACAAAATTTCTCTAGACTACTACTTGCAAACAGTAAAATTTAAGTAAAATGCTTACATTCTTATTTGAAAACAAAAATCATGTAAAAAAATGGTGGGTGCAAGTTCTGTTCTCTGTTGCAATCTCACTTCAGATTTACTATTCCTAAAAAAAAAAAAAAAAGAGAGAGAAAGATTAGCAAAGATATGAAGAGTGAAAATGATCCAAAATAATCATCGTTCCTAAAAATTAATTAACTAACTGGCCCACCAAACCCATAACATAAGAAAATATAAGAATCACTAACAAGTTGGAAATTTCTACCTTTTCTTCTTTGCGTCTGTCCTTCTTTTCTTCATTATTTTCCATGGTCTCTTCTTCATCTTCAACAATCCCGTCCCCTTGATATTTGTCATGAGTCCATTTTGGACTGCTACCTGATTTTTTGAAGTTAAAGCGCCCTCTGCCACGTTGAAAAGTACCACGACCTCTTCCTCTTTTGGCCCAATAATCCACACCATCATCTCTGTCATCATGCTACAGAAAGGTTAAAAACAATCATCAATGAAATGTCTTTCTTATAAGGAAGATGATTATATCCCCAATCATAAGTCATGGTATAAATTGTCTGAAGATTGGGTAAATGAGATTGGTACTGTTCCAAAACACAAAACAAAACCAATAAAACTGAATTTTTCAACAAAAACATACTCCATCATGAAAGCAAACAGTTACATCATTGCTTCGTAACCCAAGCATTTGAGAGCTGTCCAATTTTTTTGGAGAATCTCAACTGCTAAATTACTGCCAATTTTCAAAATTTTTATTTTTGCTTTCCGTTTTTATTTCAGTCTAAGTCCACTTATTATTAATAAGTATATTATACTGTGTATAAATGATAAAATAACCGATATTTTTCCCCAAAAAATTACCTCAGTCATAAATATGCAACAAAGCATAAAAATATCATTACATTATCAGTAACATTTACTAAATAAAACAGGTGGTAAGAATTATAGTTTACATATAGCAACAGATTTTAAAAATCCTACTGAGATTTAAATCTAAATCAATGTGTATTACACATCAGTCTTCTTGGCAAGGAAATTTCACAAGCCAAATCATGATGGCGTGGTCCCTAGAGTAATATCTCAACTTCTTTCTTCTTCACTAACCTAAAATACTGCAGTTATTACAGCCCAACCTTAATTTTTCATTAGCTGCATCCAAAAACAGATGTTCCCCAAGTTACAAATTGTTCCTTTAATCAAAACATCTGCAAAACTGAAAAGTACTTGACTTTGTCGACAAGCAGAAGAGTATTACATCCCAAAGTACAAAACAAAAAGCCAAAGTTCTCCTGTAATGTAATTTAACTGCTGCCCACCTCAAACTTACTTTTAAGTTCGTACCTACAAAAATGGGAGTGACACCCCTTTATGAGACAACAGGCATAATGCAAACAATGTTGCATACTGTACACAAGTACAATCTACATACATTAAGTACAACTTATGGAGTACTGATATTGATCAACTGTCCAAAGGTCACTAAAACTTTTCAAACACATAATATGAACACATTTTCAAAACATGCAATGTGCCTTTGTGCATATTCATGTAATACAGATCACCCTCCTGAATCACTTGAAAAGTTCACACATGTAATTAACAGACTATATGAAAGAGTCCTTACCCACTTCTAATAATCTAGCTTTATCAAACCAATAAAAGATGACTAGGCAGAGGTGTGCATGACTCAAACAATGAACTTAGGAACTATCAAAAGTGTAAATTTCAGTATGTCAGAAAGTTCAATTGTAAACCCAAAATAAATTATTTTAAAATAGTCTGCCACTCAAAATAATATGCACACACAATTACATAATTTCAGGCTCCCTTTTGGTATTAACACAACTAACTCTATATAGCCTTTATGCTTTCTTGTTTGTGGTGTTTACACAGTATTCCATGGAGTTGTAGGAAGAAGCAAACAGCCACTGAAGCCAGAGGCATGGGTTTAAATCTTAACAGAAACTGTGTGACTTTACTTCCTCATTTAAAAAAACCAGAGATAGCCTTGAAGAAACATAAACGATCTGTTAAAAAGTGCCCAGCCCAGTGCCTGACAAGCAAGCAATCAACGGTGGTGATAAAGTTTATATGGTGCTTATTACTCATCTAATTCTCACAACAACCCTGTAAAATACTGTTACTAACCCCATTTTAGATATAAAGAAACTGAGGCACAGAGAAATTGAGTAACTTGCCCAAAGCCACAGAGTCAATCTTTTCCACTGCCCCTTATGCCCATCATCCACAGAATACGTTTTCTAGGTATCTTGGTGACAGTAAATAGTTACCGTATGAGGTAGCTAAGAGCTGAAACAGAAAAAGCAGTGGCAAAGCCAGACACTACAGTTAAACTAGCAATTACTTTTAAACATACAATCATCTGAAATTAAAGAAAACAAAAGCTCCAAGATCACACTGTGTTTTTCAGAGGGTATCCCGGCAGATACCTAAGTGACATTTTGATGCTAAGCACACTAACTTTTTAATTTTTCTTTTCACCGCGCCAAGAGGCATGCGAGATCTTAGTTCCCTGACCAGGGATTGAACCCATGCTCCCTGCAGTAAAACCACGGAGTCCTAACCACTGGACCGCCAGGGAAGTCCCTAAGCATACTAACTCTTAATCCTCAAATTCTTACATCCAAGATTTTAGTCCTGTTACAGACTAATTAAAATTAATTACTTCATAGATGACAAAGAGGATGTCAGATAGTTATAATACACAGCCAACAATATGTTAGCAAAGGAGGCCATGTTAGAACCAAGACCTTCTGAATCCTCTGAACTCTTCTGTATAGAATGATCAAGTTTCAAAGAGTGAATTTATTAAAGCACCAACCCAAACGTCCTTCCCCACAGGGATTTTCTCTTCCTCAGATGACTTCAACTCAACATGGAGAACTTGCCCATTTTAGTACTTTTCCACTTGCTCCAACTCTTCACGTACTCTCACCTCTCCAGAGAATTTCAGGTTCTAAAGACTATTATCTTTCCTGGAATACTTATTAGTGAAAACATTACCCTATCTTTGCATAAATCAAACTTCTGAGAAGGTAAATTTCAGATTAAGAATGCAACAAATGTTACTATTACTCAGTACTGGAGGAAAAATGATACGAGCTGTAAGAACCTTTTGGAGCCCAAGGCATGGGTTCAAATCCTGACCCCACTCCTACTGGCCACGTACCTTTGGTCAAGCTGCTCAATCTCTGTACCTCTGCGTTTTCCATCTATACAAGTGGAATAATGGTCCTACCTCAAAAGGACTTCATAAGCATGAAAATAAATTCATATATGTGAAACACTTAGAATGGTGCCTACCATAATATATGCTCAATAAATGCTATCCATTATTTTTACTAAGTATTAAATGCTTCATTACTCTGGACAAAATTTCCATGTGTGTCAAAACCTAGGGGAATCTATAATTTTCAACTTCATTTAGTCTCAAATTTTTTTTAATATTTCTATTCTCAACACTAGCTGTCTGAAAAGTCAGACCTATTCAGACTACGCAAAATATTTTAACTTTAAATTCCCAGGTAAAAACCAGAGTTGTCATTCCAATAGCTCATTAATTAACAAAATAATTAATTTTGGAAACTGATTTATAAGAAAAAATGTGATGCGTTAAGTTTACTTCTAGTAAGCATTAGTCTGTGACAAATTCACGTGTATGCCTATATTTATATAGAAATGGAGGTTTTAAAACATAACCCAGAATAGCAACATATAAAATGTTAAATAACACTCTTCTTAATTACTATAACGCCTAGCTGTATGACAATAAAAAATAATTATGTCCCAATTTAAGATAAAAACTATGATACTGGAGACTGAAAGAACACCATAGAAAAATGAAGGTCTGGCCTAAATTAAATATTCGTAAAATGTTTAAGGGTGCTAAACAATTACTATCTACTTGTTCACCTCTCATTTCCCTCTTAACTTTTTGTCCTTTCACATTTGCTCTATTTGTCTGGCATTTTTACAATCACTCACTCCTCACCCCTCCTTTGAAAGGTTGGCCTTTTAATCTCTTCTGACTGGATGATCTTACTGTGGCTTTGTGACTGAATGATGGCTCCTAGACTTTTTTCTCTCTCGATCTGCATTAGCAACTGCCTACTGCACACTTCCACTTAATTTCTGCCTGGCACTTCAATAACAGAACTTAATCTTCACCTCAAATTAGCTGCTTTCCCCTTTATTCCCTATCTTTGAGAGATTCCATCTTCTCACTACCAACACCCGACTAGTGGCTCCCTGAATAAGCCTTCATAAATGTTCCTTAAACTTTTCCCAAACCTATAGCCCCTTAGTTCAAACAATTATTTCCCAGATGTTTGTCACAACCATGATTTTCCAAACTCTGCTTAACATCCAAATTTATTAAAGTATTATGGCCTTCTAAAATTTGGCTCCCGCTTTTTCTTAATTTTCCCAAACTTACACCAATCATCTAGCCATCTGAGTATTGGAGTTCTGTATTTAAGGATGTTTCACTCCTGCTTTCTTACAGTACACCTGCTCATCTTTTAAGCTCAAGATTCAATCCAATATCGTCTACGAAGTCTCTTCTAATCAGTATCTCCTTTGCAATAATCCACCATATGTATTTAGAATGTTCTCCATTACTAGGTCTCGTAAGCCAAGAACTGAAATCATATTTATCTTTCCATCTACAGCATAAACAGCAGTCTATTCATAAATTCTTAAATCGAAAAGGAGATAGGTCTTTTAAACTTTTCTGTAACTGAATAAAATGCCTTTCACTTTCCAGACTGTCAACTCAAGCATAAATTTCTCCTCACATGAGCATATGCTGTGCAAACATTATGCTTAACTTTTTCAGACTCTTGGTCCTTAAAGTATCCCAAAAAGAGGCAAATGGAAATTAGTTTTTGAAACAGCTACAATGCCCATTCTTCAAACAAAATATAGATCTACTTCAGAATACAGCTCTATAACTCTAATTTAGCTGATGGCATGGACATTCAGGTTTATTCAAATATATTCATAAAAAGCCAAATGAAAGATACATATCTATAAAATCCAGTACTATTTTCCTCCCTGCTTCGACAAAACAATTAGTCTTCAGAAATAGTCTCTAAAACATGACTTCCCTGAGAAGCTATGACAAAAATGAGTATTCTGGTAATAGTTTTTGGTGTTTCCTCAAGTTTCTATAATACAGGAAAAAACCCTCTTCTCCCATGCCAAAGTGCAGAGAATTTCCATCATTACCTAGAGAATCTTTCAGGACCCACCTCCTCTGGCTTCATCCCTTATAAAACTACTTCAGAGAGAAGAGCATCACAAGGAAGCACTAAATTAATGTGTATCTAGCAACTTTTCCATAATGTAATTTTTCATCTTCCTTTTACTCCAATAAAAGTTAACAGCCTCCTGAGAACCTTAATTACATGTACTGTGAAAGAATTCTTCTCCTTGTCTTTCAATTAAACAAATAGCTGCGATGATGAAAAGTAAATCTTAATTAGAAGCTTCTACAACTTTTACCGTCTTATAGACAGATACGAAACAAGTTACTGTTCTTCTCTGAATGTGGCTATCAAATCAGGTATATTTTTACTTTACCCTGATCAGCCCGTAGGTGATATCAATAAAGTATAAACAGGACTAAAGGGACCCACATTTTCAAAACTTCAAAATCATCTGGGTAATGATTTATTTTAAAAGTTTCCTATATGATGGTGAAATCTTCCCATAGTAGTGGATACCTGTACTCAAATGTATTCACCCAGTATGCTTTGAAAATTAATGCAAACCAAATAAACAGAGATTTCTAACACCCACCAAGAAGTACTTCTTGCTCTTTGGGGTATATTCTGGATCCCATTCCTCTTCCTTCGGTCTCTTTTGAAAAGTAGTATTTGAGTTGTTTGGACCAGTATTTGTCCCAGCAAAAACTCCTCTGGCTCTTCCTCTGCCTCTAATTCGAAACTGATTAACATTAACAAAGTTGTTTAGTAGTGAAATCAAGAGGTATTAAGTTACATGCAAACTCTAATTTTACTGCAGTAACAAAAAACATTCCCTAATTTCTTTCCTAAATCTCAACTTCATGGCCACTGAGGCCAGTAAGGAGGCAAAAAATTCTGCCTACTGAAAGCTGAGTAGGTTAAGAAGAAATGCAGTCAACCTAATTAGTTAACAGTGCAGTCAGAATGCTGCACTTTCAAGGCCTGAACTAAAATTTTTAAATAATCAAGTTGGTTTGTTTCCCTTCTACTAGCCAAAAGAGTTGTCTAATTCCTAACACTAACATCCCAAGTGTTCAACTACACCTATCACCATACAGGCAAAGCTCTTCTCTTTCCCAAATCATCTAATTAGTGAACCCCACTAATAACAAACTGGATACTTGCTCAAGGTAGGAATCTGAATCTAGAAATTAAAGAGTCAAGAAGATGCACTACTATGAAGTCATTAAATTAACAATTGTAACAAATTTATGGAAACATGGGAATAATGCATATGCTATGTAGAATAAAAAGAAAAGATATAATTTCTATGACTGATACACGGATAAACAAGAACTTGAAGATAATAGGCAAAAATGAAAATAGCTGTCAATACAGAGATGAACATATGGATTTTTTTGTTTGTTTCAAGACTTTTTTCAAGGACTAAGTGATTAAAGAAATGGATCTCAATCACTAACTTTGCTTGACTCTTGGGTCTCTAAGCACTATGTACAGTTACTGATTCCAATGTTAAGAAAAGTTATCTAGTTTATATAGATGCTTCTAAATCTCAAGATGGCATTTTATTCTTTTAAAATCAGGCAAAAACATTTACTTTTTACTTTATATACAAAGAAAGCATCATCCCAGCTCCAAGCCCTTCCTCACTCCCCCTAAATGGCATTTCTTAATGACGATATATCAAATACCATTTTATTTTTCAAGGCTATACGAGTAATGACTCACACAACAATGTCTAAAACATATATTTTACTTTCCTTATGTATAGTACTCTTAAGTAAAGTTCTACCAAATGATCAAAGATAATTTTATTACTTACAAAGGTTCCTCGTGGTCGGCTAACTCCTCCAAAGCCTGAGTATTCTTTCAGTTCATGGTGAGTTTTAAATTCTTCTTCTCTTTCCTTCTTACTCTCCTTTTCTTCTCGAGAACTGGGAGAAGAAGGTGATGCTGAAGAGGATGAAGATCGAGAATGATCTTGCTCTCTACTTTTATGTTTACTGCAAAATAAAGCAAACAAAAAATGTGTGCTATTTTTTAAAAAGATAAAAAGACCCCCTGTTGAATCTTATAATAAGAGGGATATTTTTCAAGTCAAAAAAACTATCCCCTATTAAAATTATTATGCAACTAAAATGATTGGGTGTTAAACTCTGACATAGTCTGTTTCCATTCTCCTTCAGTATTTGTTTTACATGACTACTGAAAAACATGGTATGACATGCCAGTTAGAAACTAGCAGTCTGGCAACTTCAAGAATAAGGTTCAGTTCTTCAATATTTTAAACTTATTTTTATTTTAAGGAAAGGAAGAGAAGAGTAGGAAAAAGTAAGAATGGTCTTAAGGCCATGTTTCAAAACGAATGCAGTTTGTACACCCTGGGTGAGAACAGTTGATATCGTTTAGGCCATAACTCCGTTATTGAAATAAAAAGCATATGACATTACAAATACCAGTCATAAATTAAAAAACACAAGTAAAATCCACCATTTACCTAATGAATAGCAAGGAAAACAATTATCTATAATACTTCTTAGTATTCCTGTTATTTGTTTGACTCTATGATGAACAATTTTACATGATTCTAATCCAACACCCGAAAAGGTCATACCTGCGATAACTCTTACCACTTCTAACAGTATCCATGGAAACATTACTTTGAAAGACTAATACACATTGCTATTTCAAAAAAACTAGTCCTTCCTCCCCCCATCTCTCCCATGTTAAACCACTAGACATCAGTTTAAAATTCTTGTACTCTGGGTGTTATGAGTTGAAAAAGTGCGGAATCAAGCATAACGAACCAAAGTTCTTACACAAACTGTTTCTAGAAATGCACTGCATTGAAGTCCAACCTCCTGATGTAGCCTGGATAATAGGACACATTAATTTGTCATTTTTTTTTTCAGTGTTAGCTTGCTATTCCAAAGTTTTTGTCCTCATCCACCATAAGCCGTGTAAAAGACAAATATATTTTTGCTGTAAAACAAATAATTTTAATTGTTTAAATTTAAACATTCGATTACACAGTCAAAATTGAAAGCAATTAAGCTGACAATTATTAAAGGCTAATTAGAAGCTAAAACCTAACTCAGACAGTTTTAACAGTTACCTGTCATCTTTGTAAGATTTGTATTCCTTGTAATCTTTTGGAGTTTTTTCCTGCTTTCTTGATCCACTGGATTCCCTGGAGCCCTTGGAATCCCCCCGTTCTTTACTTCTTTCTTTTCTCCGACGATCAATGTCATGCCGAAGATCAGCAGAATCACACCTTAATTTTTTATCTCCCTATAAAAGACAGATATAAAATACAGATTTCAGGGAAACTATAGGGACAAAAATACGTATATATGTGCGTGTATGTATATGTGTGTGTGTGTGTGTGTATATATACACACACACAAAACCAAATTTTATGCCAATTTCTAAGCTGGCATTTTAGTATCAGAAAAGAATGAGTAACATACTACTTCCATACTTAGTTTTTGTTTAAAAATGTACTTGATGTTTTCACTAAACATTTGTGTACGCAAGTATAATGGGACTGGGGAAATTATTAAAAGGTAAATCATCTTGAAAATGTCATAGGTTTTTGTTCAAAGCAATCCATAATAAACTTTCATACAGTAATATGATACAATTATTTTCGTACTCAGCACATCCTCATTTATCATCCTTCGAAACGGTTTTTTATATAGTTTAACAATGATAGAGGTTATACTCAGTTGTGGGTGTAGCCATCTGCCTATAAAGCTAAGGGATCCTAAAGTAATGGTTCTCATTATTTAAGCCTCGTTGTCATCAAGCTCTTCCCATATAAGTTGACCAACCCAATAAAAACCGCTTCAAAAGTTAAGTATTCTGTAATTTCCATAACATGCAAGCGTAATATGATTAATGAAACCAACTGAGGTTGAACAAGGGTAGAAACAAAGCCAGAAAGATATTATTCCCAATCCTGTACTCAGTATCTGGGCCATATACTGCCCTTTCTCAATTCAGGTATTGCAACGGACATTAGTTTAACTGGGTCACAATTCACCTCCTTCTTGTTCCATTGCTTTTTCAAATACTATATAATTTAGGAAGATGGAAAGAGGCATCTAGGAATGAAGAAAAATTATACATCAGTAAGATGCTAAGCAATGTGGACATCCTTGCTACTATTCAACAATAAGAAGTACTCTGGGAAGTCTAGCTATAATGTTCATAAACATTCATATCTCCAAATGATACCAACTACTCACCCATTTGCTCCCACTGTAACAAGAAAAATCTAATCAAGAGCAAAAATCTTCCTATTCACCTAGTAATACATTATTACCAAGTCCACAAGTAACAATAAAAGTGAAAGTATTTTGTAAAGGCCAAACTATATATATACACACATATATATATGCATACATATATATATACATATATATAAACAACATAGTACTAAATATATGTTAATTGTTCAGATAGGAAGATAAAGGATAAAAAGCAATGTCATATCCTCTTGTCCTTCCATTAGTTATCACTATTTTCTCTCCTCTCGATCAAAATCGGTCTGAGTAACGGAGAGAAGGAAGATACTCACTCTGTCAGAGTACAAGAATAGACTAAATTGTGGGCAAAACAAAATTAACCAACATTGAACCCAAGGTATTGAAAGTAAAAGCCAAAATTAGCATTCACTTCTCAGAATCTGGTTTTCCAAGATTAATGTGCCCCATGCAAAGAAACCACTTTCTTCCTAAGCTCTAAATTTCTTATCTAATGAATTAATAGCATGCCTAATTAAAATGGTTATATACGACAACCATTAATAACAGCTTCTAGTAATAAAAATGCCAATGTTTTCATAACAGCCCAATTATTCAACTCTGCAAGATAGATGTATTCTCACTCTTCCTATTAGAAAACCAATGTCCAAGAAGCTAATTACTTTCCTAATATCACAGAGACAGTACTTGGTGATGGCCAGAATTGGAACCAAGCAATACGCTTCCAGGTTCCCTAGCCTTTTCACTACAACAGACAGTTGCTCCCTTTTAACCTTGCTCCATATTTCAACTAGACTTTTATGGACTGTCATATAATCTACTTTGAAAATGTCAATTTCAAATTATCAATTAATCAGAGTCCCTTAACGACTGAATTCCATACTCAGAGTCCTCCGACCCCAACGCCAGTAATTCCAGTCATTCAGACTCCTTTCTCAAGTTTAAAAGCATTCTTCCCCACAATCCACAAAAACTATAACACAGTTTTTGTTCCAAATGTTCATTTGTAAACCAGTTCTTAGAATGCTTATTTCTTAGTCCAGATCAAAAATGCCCAGTAGCATGGAGATTACTTCTTGTTCTCTCTGTGAAGAACCTAGAGATATTAATTTAGGCACACATAAATCAAGGAATATTCTGGCTCATCCACTTCACCTCTAACAGAAACCCTAATATAATTTATATCTTTGCTTTTATAATTTTCCTTTGTCTACTCATTGATTCTTTGCCCTTTTCTTAGAACTAGTTTCTTCCTTTCAGTAGCATTTAAAAAAATTATTCTTGGTTTAACTTAGATATATAGTACAAGTGTCAGCTTAATTTCTTCTAGGAAAGTACACTATATATGCTACCATAAATATATACATAATGTATTTACAAGTTACAGATGATATCCTTAAACATTTTGCCTAAACAAACTATGCTTATTAGTACATCATCATTAACTAAGCTGAAGTTAACATGAGAAAAAAAAAAAGGTCCATTCAAAACATACCTTTTGATTTTCTTCTTTAAAAACTCTCTCTTCGCCTGCTAAACGCGTGTGCTTCCTCAGGGCACTTGGAGAGATGTCAATTCTCCTTAATGTAAAATAAAGTCTATTTGTAGTCACATTAACTTTATGGTTCCACAAATTCCTAAAATTGTCCATTTTTGTAAAGGAAATACTAGACAGTTGTTTCTCTCCCAGTTGTCTAATTTAGCACAGCAAGATTATTAATCTAATTCCTAATAGATAATTAAGAAATAAAAACTATATTAAAAATGAATTAAAATGCTTCAACCAATTTTTTATATATAAATGAAGCCTGACCTTTTAAGATATCAAGCTTACTTTAACCATCAAAAAAAGGAAAACATGTTTTGATTAAATTGGACATTATCATTTTAAGTGTTAATCATCATACAATTATAATCATTGTGTATCAATGAATACACAAATAGGATTATTTGTTAAGTATCTCCAATATTTTTACAGATTCAGTAGATCTTTAGTTTTATTCTGTGCCTCTCCTTGCCTTTTTAAGCTAGTGTCAGTTTCATCTTCTCAGTGCCTCTTCAGCAGTGACCACCAAAACCATACCTACTTTGTATTAAGCACCGAACTAGATATTTTATAATCAATACTAATTGTCACCACCATCCTGCAAAACAGGCACTGTTATTCTTGTTTGTAGATGGGAAAAACTAATGTTAAGCGATTAAATAACTTTTTTATCACAACGCAATTAAGTGAGAGAGCAAGGACTGGAATACAACCGTCTGACTTCAACATTCACGATCTTTTCATGAAAAACAATTCTACCTTTCACCAAGCATTTTAATTTTACAAACTTACTGGAAGTAAATCTAATTCAAGGGTTACTTACTCTAGGCATCCAACCCCCTCCCAACATACAGATGTTGTAACTATTTAATTTCATACTGGCAAGTGATAAGAATTAGTGTTTTAAGTTCTAACAACCAGTTTAAACCAAATAAAACTGAAAATTAAAAAGAAACAGTAAATTACAAACTTTTCAAGATTGGAAATATATTTATTCAAGCTACAAATCAAAGTTCGTTTGTGTCATAACATCCACGTAGTTCCATATATCTTGTCTAAAGTTCCAACATAAACTTGTTTGAACAGCGTCTTCCTATCAAAACAACATTTTTACATGCCCAGTATACATTACCTGTGTATCTCAGGGCTCTTTTGCCGGGCACTATGTTCTTCAGTGGCTTTCTGATACGAGGTGAACCTCTCGTTTAGAGTCACTGCAGCTGATTTGAAGTATTGCTCTGTTGATTTAGGAGAAACACTGCCCAGTTAGTTATCTTTACTTTAAGAGCGATTTTCATTTGTGACAGAAGGGCATGTAGCAGGTGAAAAGAAAAATAAAAATACTCAAGAAACCTAGCAGAAGAGAACCAAGTGTTACAAAGAACTCCTACCCTGTCCCTTGTAACTTCTTGTACCTCAACAGGTAACTGATGCAAAGTTCCTCACAGGTCCCTGTCAATATTGCATATAGACCAAGAACAATAAATATATTAAATTGAGTCTCTAATTCCATTTCAATAATGCACTACACTTCCTCAAACAGAACAAAAAGGAACAATATGTGAATGTCCTTAAGCCTTGCCAATATGAACCAATGAAGTTAACTTCAAGTAATCATTTGCAGGAAACAAAAAATGCTACGGTAACTACACAGCTAGTTTTAGTAAGCTAATCAAAGTATTTCAGCAAGAACTATGTTGACAACAAAAACTGGATTTAAGAAAAAACTGAATACTGCCATTTCAATTGGAAAAATATTTTTTAAATCAATTAACACTAATTACTCCAAAACTCTGGCATCTTGGCAAACCTGACAGCACATTTGATATTATTGTCTTGTCTTTCTTTTAACAACTTTAAAATTAGTAATAGCAATACTGATTAGTTTTTAAACCATTTCAAAATATGCTGTAGATGTAATATAAAAAGACGTATAAAGTCATGAAATGTTACATTATGAAGCAAGCTATCTGCTTAACAGGTCAACATACATCTGTGTCAACTTACCGCCCAATATCCAGCACATGTCTCATAACCAATCATTAAAACTTGAAACGGCCACTACAAGGGTAGTGCCTCAATCATAATTCCATGAAACCCAGGAATTTGAGCTAGCAACTCAGTTTTTATGCCATTTTTGCCAGGAAGACAGAAGATTCAACTTTGCCTGTATCTTTCAACAGCTATTTTACTTTGAAACATGGATTTGCCATTTCAAAACATATTCCAGGACCTAGTTACAATGAAAAAGAAAACATCACTGGGCATTTTCAGCTCTATGTTAAGTAAGAGCTGTTCAGATCGGTTGCACAATACGAATAATGAAACATAACTACAATTCTTTTTCTTTTTTAAAAAAAAAAGGAAAACGAAAAAGGAAAAATTTTATGAAAACCTGATCTCAAAATTCACCAATAAATTGTAAAATGTGGAGACAGGTCAAAAAAAGGTGAAAAAAGAAAAAATGTTAACGTTTCATATTCTATGCACCACAGTAATATGGTCATAAACTGGTTCACAAACCTAGTTATAGCCAAATAACAAAACTCTTTTGTTACTATGTTTAAATAATTACAGTCAAAATGAAATTCATTAACTAGTCACTGTTTTGAAATATCAAATGCATAAAGAATTTGCTAAAGGCAAGTTTCAGCTATTATGAGTTGTTCTCACATCCAAAGACAAACTTTTCAGAAAACGGCTTTTCAGAGCAACAGCCATGGAGATTCCTGGGTAAGAAACTATTTCAAAGTAAACTGCCTTTCAAACACAAAACCAAAATAATAAAAACAAGTTCTATTTGCCCAAAAAGTCACATGCTAAAACCTTTGAAAATTATTAGTAACTTTGAAACTAAAACTACGTACTAGTGAAAATAGAACATCACTACTCAGTTGAAACGAACACCCTTATCAACCCCAGGACCTAAAGAAATGTCGTAATTATTATCCTAATCAGTCACTATTCACAGAATCACTACTTACCCAACATACTTATAAATTTCTTGAAATTCTTCCCCTTTAAAACTCCTAATAATGTTTTTTCTTGTTTATTTATCATACAAAAAAGCCAAATATTATAACAAGTTAACTAACACAAAATTAACATAGGAAATTAATACTGTTTTTCCCCACTGGTTTCAAGTTTCTTTAAAAGTTAAAAAGAAATTCTTAATAATAACAATACTGCCCCACTTTGTTATAAATCCAATGCCAAGAGTACATTAATACAAGTCCCATGCATGCAATCAAAGATAATCTGTGAGGACCCAGCACTTCAAATACAGTATTACGGTACATTTCAAAAAGACTTTTAGCATTGTATAAATCTACGTCATGTTTTATCATAATACAGATTTTCAGGGTATGTTTTAATTCTATTTAGCATTTTAATCACTTTATTAAATATTAAAAATCACTTTACTAAATAGGTCTTAATGTTAACCAGACTGTTAGCTCTTTCGTGTAGTGCTATTTTTCCAAAAATTTAATAGTCTATATATACTTGCTAGCCCTGGGGTGCATTAATCATTACACATAGCTGTTCATTTTTTTACTTACAAGATAACTTTAATTCACGATAAGAAACATACTAAACATACCTTTAACATGATGAACCAAGGACACAATGTGTTGAATAAATGACTCTGAAGTGCTTTTGCTGGCCTGTGGCAACTTAATGTGGTCAAAGATGGATCGGAATTCTTGCTCCTTCTTGACAGAATGGACAAGTGTACTAGCAAGTAGCCTGTCTTTAGTCAAGGAAGCAGGTCTGGAGCATATCGGTAACAGACACATACAAACAAAATATACCATTGGTTTGAATATGAAAATGGTAAGTACATTCAGAAAATAATTAACTGGATTATTAACTAACCACCCACAGATTATTTATTAGGTATCAGTGTGGATTACCTGTTAGAATCATCAAGAGGAACAGGTGCCATTTTGAGTTTGACTTCAGGACGATGAGAATCACTGGCTATCATTTTGATCCTAAGTGGACTCTCCTCTCTGAAGGTAGACTTTTCTCGTGCATCCAGATTCTTGTGTAGAGGGGGACTGTAATCAAAGAGGTCTTTGAGCTTTTCAGACTTTACCTGCTCAGGTGACTGAGTTTCTTTCTTTACTGTTATTCTTTCAGAATTTTTGTCGTCTTCCTTGTGCTTATCTTTTGTAGTGCTAGGCCTTTCCACTACATATCCAGTCTCTTTAAGTTTATAATTTTTTTCTTCTCTAAATCCATCACTTTCTCTATTGCCTTTCAATGAAACTTTGGACTTGTACTTGGGTCCTTCCTCCTCAGTATTCCGGTGAGATGTAGTAGCAAAATTTTTACCCTGATCTGCAAGAACTGACTTCCTGAACTGTCTATAATCCTCTGTCTCCTCTGTGTCATCCCCTTCTGAATCATTAAACTTTTGTTTTCCAGACTCTTTATCACTGAAGTAATCTAGAGCTTCCTGATCTTCCCATTCTCCCTCTGCCCTCCCTTTCTCTGATCCTTTCTCCTTTGGAGCCTCTTTATCCCTGGTATTACCCCTATCAAGCAGGAATACTCTAGACTCTTCATCTGTGAACCTGTGAATAAGCAAAGAAGAGGATGGTAACTCTGGATTGCATTCATTGCAGATCACTTGCATACTTAATTGTGCTTCCCAATATCACAGGAACAGTAATAAGAGGAAAAAACCCTACTGAAAAGTGCTTTTTCAGATTCCACTTTTAAAAAGCATTAAAAGCATCCATACAGCTTATGTACTGTTTTTAAATAAATTTACACATTAGACTTCCTAAAGTTTAAAAAAAGTAAAGCCATCTCAAAAACCTGTTCTATTTATAGTCCACAATTCTGCACTAACAAATCCAAATTTCCAGAGATTCTAGAACATACAACACAGCTTAATTTCTGAGGCTAAAAACCACTAATAAACAATATACTTATCTATTAAAATTCTACTTATGATTATACTCAAAATCTCAGACTATTTCACTTATCTAATATAAATAAGAGTTCAAAAAAGTGGACTTCAAGGTAATTAATATTAGATATTTAATAGTCTATCTAGACCACAAAATAGTTCATATATACTTTGCAGTAGAAAATGATGCTTTCTGGCAACATTAAGTAGAAACTATGTATCAGTCCACTAAGAAAATTAATTTTAGATTGTATAGCACTAAATCATAAATAGCATGCTTGCAGTATTCCCTCACTTGTAAGTCAATCACACTACCTTAGCAACCCATTTTCATTAAGCTTTTTAGTAACCTTTAGCAATGCTTGAAATTAGAATTCAAACCAAGTATCTCTCTGAAATGTTTACTTGAGTAAGAAATACCATTTATTATCTTTTCTACAGTCAGGCACATTCGTTAAAAACTGGTAGCTGGACTGTTTATAATACCACACAAGAACATGTAATATAATTGCATTATTTATGTAGGTCACTTTATAATGGTGAAGAGTACAAAATAAGCTAACACTTATAAAATTAATCTGTTTTTACAACATGTTAACCATTAGTTATATTGTTTTTACTGTTTTTACAACATGTTAACCATTAGTTATGCTTTATGCTACTCAATTTCTCATTTATACTCTCAATTCTGGACTGACTAAAAATGGATAAAATGAAAAGGAGGAATATGAATTAGCTTCATAAACATTTATTAGAATACTTCACTTCCAAAGTTAACAAGATACGAATAAAACCAACTTGGAATTATCTTATAAAGAAGGAAGTCAGGAGTAAAAATAGCTAAATACACATCACAATGCAATTTTTAGCCTTAAAATCCAAAAAGAATTCAAAGATCAGAAGTATTAATATTATAATCTAAATTCTCTTAGTTCTTACCTTTTTAAGAATTTTCCTGTCTTTGCAGTTTCCTGATCCCCACCATCAGGATAAAATGAGGAACGTCCCCTAGCCTCATCTCTTGGAGCATTCTGTGGTGTGATTGTCTTTGCAGGGCTTCTTCGTGAAGGGATGTGATGAATTGGACTATTCTGAGAAGGACTGTATCTACTAGATCCATTTCCAACAGAACCAGACCCAGACCTTTCAGGACTATGCTGAATGGAATGTGAATGCTGAGAGGGGGTGTTTTTTGCAGAGTGTACTGTACTGAGCATGGGGGCATCAGAGCAAGATGAACTCTGACTAGGTGGTGTAGCAATTGGTGAAGGACTATGGGGTGATCTGGGACTATTATCATATGCTGAAAGGCCAGGCCAAATATCACCAGATGTGGCTGATGATTTATTAAACTCATCAATAGATTCAGATGGGTCATGTTCAAATGTATCTTTCGGTTCCTCCTGTGACTTGTTTTTCAAAGGACTCTCTTCTTGGGGCTCCCCTTCAGCTTTTTTGGTTTGTTTTTCCTGAGACCCTCGTCTTTTAGAGACAGGAGACTTGCTATACGGGGACGAAGAACGAGAAGAGGATGATCTTGGAGACCTAGATGATCTATATGACCGGCGAGATCTGCTTCGGGATCTTTGAGAAGAAACGGATCTTCTTTTTGGACTCCTGGAACGTGAACGACCTCGTCTAGGACTCCTGGAGTGTCTTCTATTCCAAACAGGTCTATATCCACCTCGATGATATCTACCTCCTCCTCCTTGATAATACCCTCTACCCCTTCCTCTGTACCCATAAGGTCGTCTCATTCCTCTATTATTTCTGTAATCTCGGCGATAATCTCTAGAATACATGCGATCTCTACTACGAGATCTTGAATATGTCCTGGAACGAGACCTAGAACTAAAAATGAAATAAATATCAATCCAAGAAAAATAAACTATTACATCCTACCATCCCAAATACTTCTGGTTGAATATAACACGTAAATAAAGTGTCAAAGCCAAAAATGTATTATTTTTTAAAAAGCCCTCATTTATACAAAAGTAAAAGTTTACTGTTTTCAATGAAGAAAATCTCAATTCTAAGGTAAATATTGAGAAAATAAAGGGCTTAGGAATGAAGGCACAGAAAACAGGGGAAAAAATTGACAACCAACAACAGGACACACTAACAAATTACAGTACCTTTATGCAGGCACTTAAAGTGATAGTGTTAAAAGAAAATGTAATGCCATGGAAGAATATTCACCAGTGAAATACCATTGGCTAAATGCATGCATAATAAAAACTTAGGCCTAGAAAAATAGTACAGGAAAATCATAAACAAGTATTAATTCATAATGAAATTATGGTCACTTTTATTTTCAACTTGTGGTCTCTATTTTCTATGTTAAGTATGTATTACTACTTAAAGAAAGACAACCAGAGTTTATAATTTTTAAACAATAAACCTATTGAGACCTCAGAGTCAGAAATGAGAAACTATGAAACAGTATGCAAAGACTGCTTACTGTCAAATAATTCTTACATTATCCAATTCATCTCTTAACATTACAGCAGTTCCCGCTTATCTGCAGGAAATACATTCCAAGACCCCCAGTGAACTAACTCTAAAACAAGGATAACAATAGATCCATTCACAGGGTTCTTTGAGAATAAAACGTTTTAATGAATGTAGCACTCTGTGTAAGCACTTCATAAGTATTAGCTGATATGATTATTATCATTATTTAAGGAATTAAAAGCACAGTAATTCACCTGTATCTCTTCTTTCTAGAGTGTGATCTTGATCTTGATCGTGAACTAGACTGTGATCTAGACTTTGATCTTGAAGAGTGTGATCTAGAATTGGAGCGACCCATTTCTTTTCTCCTAGTCAAATGAGAGAGTGAAAAAGGTTAAAATCACAATACAAGTGAAAATGTTTCAATTATTTAACTTATTTTCGGATACAAATTGAATTTACAAGACGTAAGTTTCTCAAAGGATATTACTCATCATTATTCATATGAGTACTAAGACAGTCAATTATCCCTAACTAAAACTGTATTTTCACCTACATGACAGGTACTGTATAGTGAAGACACAACAGAAGATTTCTATGGACTGCCCCACCTATGTGCCTCAATCCAAAAAGGCAGCAGCTGCAGAAGCCAGAAAGAGCAATGATATCAGACTACAGCAGCATGTTAGATGTTATTCCATGCCCAATACAAATGCCTACCTCTCCTGTAAAAAAGATAAATAACATCAGAGTATTACAGATAACGAACCTGAAAAAAAGAAAGTACAAGTGGCGCAATACTAAAAATACAGAATAAACCTACCCGACTGCCATCATAAGTGCTTTATGGCCTTGAAATGGGACTAAATTGACCACTCCATGTATACAATACTGCTTGGAATGGTGATGGATAGTCTCCTAGTAGAATAAAGGTCACTAAGTCTGAACAGCTGGAGCCATGGCTCTGCTTTCAATAGTCATGACTGCAGAATAAAAATGGACTTATGTGACAATGCCTAGGTTCACCCTGTAGCCTTCTGGTGAGAAGATGAAAAAGGATAAAAGATGAATAAACTGAAGAGATTGCTGCAAGAAAGAGATAATTTGGAACTACACGAAAAAGAGAACTTGGGCACCAATATTGTAACTTTTCTAAACACTACCTAGTATCTAATAGAATAATCAGACCTCACAGAAATCAGTAACAGGACTAAATGATTTATAAGATCTACTCTTCACAAAATTAAACATATACATATGCCTCCCAACTTTATTCCTGCTACACTATTTCCAAATTCCCACTAACTTATACAAAATAAGTAATTTTTTCCATAAAAAACAACTCATTAAACTTTCTTAATAGCCTGCAATTGCCATATATTTAAACCATTTCTCCTACTACCAAAATGTTTTAGGGCACTTATTTGACCTACCTAGACTTTGCTCAGTATTATGAAATACTATTTGAAAGTACTAAGATGAGCTGAATTATAGAGGAGACAATGATGTCTGCATACTTCCTCACCAAAAAACCACATAAATGACAAATTCAAGGGGTGTCAAGTATTTATTTTAAAACAAAACATATCTATCTTCAAAGAGACAAATACCAGCTTTGTCTTCTCTCACTCTTAATTCCAAGTAACTTAGGAAATACATAAAGACAGTACTCTCCTCAGAGTTATAGTGAGGATTAAACAAGTTGATACATGTAATATACTTAATACAATGCTTAGCACATAATAAGCAATCAATTTTAATTACCTTAACACCCACATAAGGGGAAAAAAGCTAAGTTACAGACCTCCTCTTGCATGCATAAAGGAAGGTAGTTAAATAAGCAGAGTTATTTTGTCTTGTTTTATTTTTAAATAACTTTGTGTGTTCTGAGTCTTTAAGCAGATGTGTTTATAGAAGTAGAAGCAGGCACACAACCTAGAAGCAGAAGAGATAGACAATCTTTTCCTTAAAACTATCTTTTAAAATCTGGCTTACTTCCTACAAGCCACCAGAAAGCCCCCAAGAGTTTCAGACCACATCACTTTTAATCAGTCTAAATCATGAGTTCAGAAGTCACATTTTCTTAAAACTGAAAACTAGAATAAAGGATATTATTTACCTTGGGTTTTATGCAGGATCAAGCAATCAAGTGAAGTCTCTGAGATACTGTAAAATTCTTCCTGGAGAGAATGTTCTGAGAAATTAAATTCTAAATTCAAACTCCTAGCAAAGATAAAAAAAATATGAATTTGAATTATGGTAAATTAAAAATCCACTGTTTACAAGGCATCACACTCAACACTGCTATAAAAAACTCTTAATAAAGGCACTAAATATTTCAGGGAATGGAAAACTGATTAAGGACATAAATTTTTAACCACAAAAGCTTAAAGGAACTTAACTTTTTTTGTTTCAATCAAGCAGTGCATTATGAAACTGAAGCACCTTTAATTCAAACACCTGAATTCTAATTTTAGCAATTTGGGCTTTAGAAGACAGAAGCTATGCTGTCATCCTATCAGAAAATTCCAAAGTGGCTGGCATAAGTGGCCATCTTGGTATATCAAAACATGTCGTGTATCTATAGTTAGTATTCATAACGCTACAGTTCGTAACTTAAGTACAATATGAGTTTATTTTAGTGCTCTGCTATTTACCTCATTCTCTCCTGGTCACTTCCTTTCATACAGTTTGGTTTCATTTGAAGCTGTTTTTTTAAATTCGTGTAACAGCCATCACAGTAATTCTAATTTTGTCCCTAAAAGCATTTTGATACATGTACAGATGTTCCAATAAAAGAACAGCCAGTAGATGAAACAAGTATCTATTGGAAGCCAATGCTCTTCCTAATTTACCATTACTATGCAAATAAATTTAAATTCTGCACAGACTATTAAGCAGTTTCAGTATTTACTGAAAAACTTAGCCTAATGAATAACATTCAGTGATTATCAATTATGTGCAAAGAACAGTCAAAAAACACTAGGGGAGCAGAAACTAAACAATTAACATTGTACATGCCTATACTCAAGGAATTCATAAACCAGCTTGAATGAAAAAAAAACATTAATATGAAAATCTGTGAATCTTACCAAGTTATCAATCCAATGAAAAATGTAATAACAATGAAAATACAAAGTAGAAGAAATTAAACTGGTAAATCAAGAATATGTCCCCTAAATACCCATGGCCCTACAGCTGAGGGGATTAAGAGATCTGAGCTTTCAGAAACTTAGCAATTAAGGGAAATACACCAAAATAAAAATTAGCAAAAACAAAAGGTCATGGATACAGAAACAAAAAGATTTCTAAAGTCCTTGCATGTTTAGTTTTAAAAATATCAAATCCCCCAAGTGGGCAGAGGAAACCTCTCATCATCTAAATTGGTGCGTTGTTATGAAACTTTATGCTGACCTAGAAGTCCAATACTACTGATTCACTGCTGGAAGTGATACAAGGCTCATTTTAGCTAACTCTTCCCCCAAACAATTCTAAAAGGCTAATTTTAATTTCTATATATCCAGAGAAGAACCAACTGCCAAATCTCTCTTTACTCCAAGTGATGATTTTCTGAAGTTCCAAGAAAATATACACTAGAAATAGCAGTGAGGAAGGAGGGGCTGTAGGCTGTTAGACTAGTAGATGAGACATACATTCTTGTTCACAATCTATGAATACATTCTCAAGTATCCATACCAAGAACTCAATGATCATATATAAAATGTCACACAATATACTTAATAATATATAATGTAAATTATATTTAACATTTAATAATATATTAATATTTAAGATAGTACAAAGACTGTAATCTGCTCCATTTTTTTTTTAATGAAATCTATGTACAAAGCACTGTGCTAAATATTATGGGAGACATAACTGTAAAAGGTCCCTGCCCTCCCAAAAACAACTAAAGAAGAACAGAAATCAACAAATTACAGCAAATTTAACTACCAACCATGTGCCCAGAACTGTGCTAGGTGACTTTAAATAAAATCACCTGATTTAATCCTCATAATCTTAGAAACTACATATTTAACCCCATCTTTCAGATGAATTTAAGCTTTCAGAATTCATATGAATTTACAACAAAGGTGCCTATCACAAGCCAGGCACAACTATTCTAGTGTAGGAAATATAACACTTTAAGTGAGACATTAAGTTCCCTACTCTCTTGGAGCTTATGTTCAAGCTAGGGGAAGAGAGAAAACAAAAAAGTAATATGTCAAGAGGCGAAGAGCAGGACTACTACGGTGGGTCCTTGAACCGTGTTTAAAGAGGTAACAGTTAAGCTAAAGACAAGGAACATTGCAAAGACCCAAGAAAAGAAAAGCATTCTAGGCAAAGGACAAAAATGTAGCAAATTCAGGACAAAAGACCAGTAAGAAGGTTGATCAAGGAGAGGGTATAAAACAGGAGAGACAGGAAAGGAGCAAATCAAATAGCATCTAGTAAGTAGGCCAGAGTAAAGAGTCTAGATTTTATTCTAACTGTAATGGGAAAGCCCTGGAAAGCCTGATCAGGGAAGTCACACCATATGATTTAAGATGGCTGCTGGGTAGAGCATGAACAACTTGGAAAGAAGAACTTGGAGACAAACTAGAAGGTTGAAGTTCAATATAATGGTTGCCTGGATAAAGTGGTAGCAATAAAGAAAGAAAAAAGAAGCAAATCCAGAATCTGGTTTGGAAGTACATAGAGTCAACAGTACGTGCTCACAGATTGTTAGTGGTATGAAGCACAGGGAATTGAAAAAAAAGAAAACGAAAAATCAATGGTGCTCCTAAATTCTAAGTTTTGGGCTCAAGTATCTGGAAGAAGTGCAAATTTGGGGGCAAAAACAGGAGATTTGTTTGCCCTTTTAGGCTGCCCATGGTCACAGACTGTAAAAAGTTAATCCAGAACTTGACCAAGATCTCCTGTGCTCTCTCCGATACCCTGACAGGTGCCTGATGTGGCCATAACCTACATATATAATTCAAAATGTCAAATCAATCTTCCCTCTATTCTAAACAAGATCACTTACTAACACACTGTAAAAAGAGATAGAGAATAAAGTGCTTCATGCACCTTTATCCAAATGATTCACCAACCAGCGAAGAACACAAGAGAATGAGTCAGGCTTTATTTTTTTAAATAAAGTTCTTAAAGAGAGTTCCCTGGTGGCCTAGTGGTTAGGATTCTGGGCTTTCACTGATGTGGCCCAGCTCAATCCCTCGTCAGGGAACTGAGATCCCTCAAGCCAGGCAGCAGGTCCAAAAATAAATAAAGTTCTTAAATATCTTAACAGAGCATATCGTTTATGGAATAATAATAATAACATAATGATCAGCTAGAACACAAGTGATGGAAAGAGCAAAGACAACTGGGCTCAACAAAATACACAAGTTGAAGCTCCTCCAGAAGAGATTCTTTAGGTTACCCTATCAAACATACTTGAGCTGTCTTAATTTGATCATACTCAGGGAATCTGGGCTCCAGATTCTGTAAACAAATTATTGCTATTCACATCTTCAATAATCCTAAAATTAATATCCCATGACTCTTACTCCAACTGACTAGGTTCAAAATTCTGGCTTGACCATTAACTAGCTGTCCAACACTGGACAAATTACCTTAATCTCTTCCAGCTTCAGTTTCCACATTTATAAAATAAGGTTAATTACGATACTTACTCATAGGTTTAAAATTAACAAACTGAACTAATAAATGTAAGCAACTTAAAGTTTGGCACATGGTATGCACTCAAATGTTAACTATCATTATTGGTAAACCTGGTCTGTGACAGTCTTAACTGCAGTTTATTAATTCTGCTTCAAATGATTACTATATTTAAGTTTGATATTTTTGATATGGCATTAACCAGCATTACAAAAAAGTAATTTTGCTTTAAAACACTCCAGAAGAAATGAATTTGAAGAATGGGTATATGTATATGTATAACTGAATCACTTTGCTGTACACCTGAAACACAACACTGTTAATCACCTATATGCCAATATAAAATAAAAATTTGAAAAAAACAGAAAAAAACAAATATTAAAATTGGTAAATGCTGATAATTATTTAACCTAGATAACAAACAGTTCACTATTCTACTTTGTGCTTGAAAATTTCCACAAGTAAAAGCTTTAAAAAATGATAGGTTTAGCTGCAAATTTTTAGTTCTTTGTCCAGCTCCTTGTCAGCCTGCTTTAAAAAAAAAAAAAAAAAAAAAGCGCACAGAACTGAGAAAAAGAAAGAATACCTTCATTCTAGACCAGGGGGTGCCAATCCCTGGTTCATGTAGCCCTAAAAAGTTTTCTACCTTTTTTGGCCTCCACCTACTATAAGGACAAATACTGGATCAAGTAAAATTAAAGTGTTTGAAAATTCCAAAATAATACACAAATGTAGGCCTGTATTATTACTACATTAATGTTTGTAGACTGTTTCTTTCCCAGCCCTGAGGACAAATAAAAAATTAAATATTTAAGACTCCGACGTAATACTGATGACCACTGTTTAAGAAACTGGAGTTGAAAAATGAACAAATTCCTAACCTACAACTATAAACAACATTTACACTTACTACCCAGAGATGTAAGTTGGACTTCTTGATTCCCTTACCTACTTCTTGTTATTTAATAAATCACTGTAAGTTACACAGGAGAATTCAGCTAGTAGTCAACTAATGATTTCGAATGTAGCTTCTGGAAACTCCCAATCCAAAGCTCTATGTAGAACTGAAAAGACTTTCTTCGTTTCTGTTAAGTCGTGACTCACATAGTTAATCTAGTACAGCTAGCTGCCCACATTAAGTCATTCAATAAACTCAACTAGACCTGAGCCTACCAAGTGACAAGTTTTTACAGGTCTATTTCCAAGTACTAAAATACTATTGTTCTTCCAAGTCAAGAATCAGCTCTGCCTAAAAAATTTCCTTTGCCACCATTTTAATTATCTGAATCAAGAGGGATTTCAATGTTTACCACAATGTATCAGTGAAAGTGTGGTATTTAAAAAAAAAAAGCTAACTGCCATCAGTAAACAGGCTTTAGGTTGTTCACCTAAAGTGAGTTATTTCAGACACACAAATCTTCGATTCGATTACCTACCCTAAATTGGCTAGGATCACATAATAATGCAAATAAACTGGTAGGGGTTTTTCCTCTGTAAAGGTTCTTTATTGTCTGACCTGCAGCCCAAACCTTCTTCCCAGCTACAGTCCAATCGGAAGGAAAATTCACATTGAGAGATAAGAAATTTTGTTTTGCTTTTTAATACCAAAAAAATTTTAAAGGCGCTGCTGCAAAAAGATACAAGTTGAAGCAGCTAATCTCTGTACATCATTTCTGGTCATATCTGCCTCCAACTTTAGTCTCAGTTTTTTCAATTCAAAATGATTTATAAAAAAAAAAATTTTGACATCGAAAAGTAGCTGCCAGTACTGCTAATTGATTCTGACGAGATAAACCTTAAAAGTAAATAAAGCCAACTACGGACTTAAATAAAATGAGGGCAAAGTCCTTAACCTCAACTCACCACTCCGCTCCATGTATACCACCAACTGTACCAACCACGGCTACAACATTTCTAACGAGGTACAAGGGGCTGAAACTCTCGCAAAAAGGACGTGGCTTCGCGTGTACTACACAACTGCCCTTTAGGCCCGGGGGTGGCGGGGCCGTTCTTAGATCCATCGACTAAGGCCCGCTGCCCAAACTAGGAAACCGTGATTAGGCACCAACTCCTACAGTCAAAAGTGCACTTTCGCTTCAAAGCAGAGTTACCGGGGGGCCCGATTAGATTAGCCCCGAAGACAATTTTCCCGCAACCCCGGAGGCGATGCCGGGGTCTGAAGAGCGGAACAGGATCCTAAGACAAAGTGAAGTAACCAAAATAAGGCGTAAACCGACTGGGAGCGTGAAGCCGGGGAAAAGGAGTTCAAACGACGCGGAAAGGGGTTAGCTAACCTACCCAAAGCACTTCGCTGCACGTCAGTGATCCTATCACAGCCCCAAAGGCCGGGAAGAAAGGTGGCGAGAAGCGAACACAAGTTGTACCTCGGGCCGCCTCAGGGGCCGTAGGCGGCGAAGGGAGGGAGGAGGAAGCGCGCGTGCGCGAGGCGAGCGTTCAGTCGGGCGCGAGCAGAGGTCCGGGCTGAGGAAATGGGGGAAGGGATTAAGAGAGAGATTTGCGCAAGCGCATGAGAAGGCCGCGCGGTCTGTGGGTATCGAGCCAGGCTCGGAGCCGCGTGCGCGCGCGCGCGCGCACACCGTTCTCGCTGCTCACCCCACCCCCACCTTTTCGGGCCGTAGTGCCTCGAAAACCTGAGGGAAGCTGACCGGGAAACGCATAAATAACGGCGCAAGGTCTCCTGGGTTCTCCTGTCGCGGCCAACCCGCCACTACCAACAAAAGGTTCAACAATATTCATTCCTCCTCGACATACACTGCCCTTTGAGTGATTTGAATGCAACGCAAGGCCTACCTGACACGCCGAAGCACGGTTCCCGGGACTTATCTTCCTCGTAACTACACCGCGGCCATTTCCCGACTCAAGCACGGGAGGAAAACCATAGAGGTATCTTCGACGCGCTAGCTCCTCTCCGTCACTTCCGATTTGGGGCGTGGCCTCCGGTGCCGCTAAATATATGGGCAGGCCCCGCCCACCCCCTCCGCCCTAAACCGGCTCCCTGGCCGTTAAAAAGATGTTTCCCGAGGATTTCTGGGAAGTCGCGTGGCTGGTCTCGCGCGATGATCTGGCGGCCCCGCCTTCCGGCCTTTAGCAGCCGCCTCCGCCAGGGTGGCGGTAGACAGTGGGCGGGGTCTTGTCGCTCGGCCCTGAGGTCGATGGTCCACACAGTTTGGTACGCTGGCCTTTCTGCCTTGCGTTGAGGGAACCCTCCGGACTTTTCTGTCGCCCCCACTTTTTGTTCGTCTGGTCCATGCTTTCTGTGGCGCCAACTCAGACCAGGCCAGAAGCAAAAGGATAATCTCACACTGAGGAAAAGACGCGGAGGCAAGGGGCTGCTCTGTTCGCACACTGCGTCTCTACGCCAGGAAGCGCCGAGTTCTCCGACGCCAACTGGAAACCAGGAAGTGCTGCTTTTGCTTTGATAGAAAATATGTCAGACGCACTTAGAAAGGAGAAAAATGGCCACGATCTAAGTCCCTTTTTTGAGTGGCGTCACACCAAGTCTACCGCGCGTAGCGGAGTTCACGCCGCAGTGCTCCGAAGCGGCTTAGGCTTCTTGGCTGTTTAGCGTCAGAGGATGCTGCTTTTTCTCGGACGTGGTTGAAGCGTTACCACTTCGGAACCTAGGGACGTTGGCATGAGCATGAAAATAAAGCAGAGCACGAAGCTTAACGATCAGTTGTGCCGGCCGAGAAACACAGTCTAATCTGCCAAAAATATAAAGCAGGTTATAAATAGGCAAGCCACATTTGATTTGGATAGAATTTCAGCAGGAGCCATATAGCACGTTTCCTATTAATACTTTGCTGCACTTACTTCCTTTGGGCCTAAAATCGTTATAACTTTGTTCTTTAGGCACGTAAACTGCCTTAAAGGATTTCAAAGTTGTAATTAGCAACCAGTCTTCGGTCAGTTAAATGTAGTCCAGTATTGGGCCCTAGTTGTGAATTTAACACTGTACTTAGGGGGTTCTCTCCTCACAATCCAATATACCAGCTCAATTGGAAAAAATACGTGATTTTCATGGGATGTATTCTCAGTTTTCTCTTGTTGTACAGCCTGCCCCTCACCCCATCACCACCATCAGAATGTGGAAACAGTAATCTTTGGCCTATGTGGTGCACTGATAAGTCCCAAGCATTTAGTAGGTGCTCAGTAAATATATGTTGAATGGATAAACTATATTAAAAGGGAAAAAAAAGAAAACCTAACCATTGATGGCTTAATACAAAACTCTACTATTCTGCAGGTAAAGGAGGGGGAGGGTGGACCCCTTAGGGCTAAAAGCCCTTACCCATTTTTTCAAAATACACAAAAATCTGACAGCAGTGCTTTGCAAGCTCGGATATTATCTTAAGCCTTTTTCTGCAATTCTATTGCAAATGCATTGAAAATGAAGTCACCTTTCAATGTGAGGTAGTGTAACTGTGCTTTCAAATAACCTGAGGTAATAACAAAGGAGACAAGACACATTGGAACACTTCAGCGGTATTCTTGTCATTACAATAATGACTGCAAATTGGTTTATACTCACCTTCTCTCAAGTAAAATCTACCGAAAATTCCTCTGTATCTGGTGTGTGTAAATTTTACTGCACTTACAGTAAACATAAAAACTTTCTAAATTTAGTAAATAGTAAATACCTCAAAATACCTAGAGGTACGTCTCAACCGCTAGTGGTGTGAGAATTGTTTCAGCTCTCTGCTTTAGCGTCTTCAAATACATTTTCTATAACAGAATCTTCATTCCAAATTAATATCAGGTATTTCGAAATCAAAAGAAAAAAGATCAGTTCTATACCAAGATACAGGTGTTACTGAATACCTGAAGAATTCAATAAAAAGCAGTCCAGGCTTCCCTTGAATTAAATCCATTTGATTTGAGATACTTGCTTTTACCAACCTCCAAAATTAGAGGATCTTGAATTTAGATCATGTTTTATGTACTTCACTGTATTGTCTTCTTTTACTTTCAAAACCTGAAATTCCACCATTACAGTTGCATTCTTTGTTCCATTCTCTTGTTTCCTGTTGAAAATACAAATAATGTGGAGAGAAACATACGGGGAAAATCAAGAGCCCATTTAACAAAAAGACATTGAATAAAAATAGAAAATTGTTCCAAGAAGAAATATAAATTGTAAACAAATGACTAACCTTATTAATAAGATAAATGCAGGCCTTCCCTGGTGGTCCTGTGGTAAAGAATCCGCCTTCCAATGCAGTGGATGCAGGTTCTATCCCTGTAGGGGAACTAAGATCCCACATGCCTCCAGTCAACTAAGCCCCCGCACCACGACTACTGAGCTCGCGTGCTTCAAACTACAGAACCCACGCGCTCTGGAACCCTTATGCCACAACTAGAGAGAAAACCTCCATTCTGCAACTATAGAGAAGCCCACGCACCACAGCGAAGATCCCACAGTGCAACGAAAGATCCTGCATGCCACAACTAAAACCCAACACAGCCAAAATAAACAAATTAATTAATTAAAAGCAATTAGTAAATAAAAGGTCACTTAAAAATAAGATAAATGCATACAAAAGGAATACTGAAATATTTTACATCTAATAAATTGGTAAACTAATTTTAACTTATAAGTCATTGACAATTTACCACAAATGTATTTATAAAACTCTTTCCTTAGGGTTTTGGTTTTGGTTTGTTTTGTTTAAGATAATTGAAAGGGAGAACAGGAAAAGACGTGATGTCTGAAAAGGACAAAGAAGATAGGAATGAAAATGGGGTTGGAAGGCTAGACCACTAAGGCAAACTCCCTCATTCTACTAGTTTTGCTTGTTTTATTTTGTTTGTGCTTTTAGGCTGAACAATATTGGAACTGTTTTCTTATTTGGGGAAATTAAAGTTGAGGGGGGATTTGGAGTCCCTGTCTCCTAACTCCCTGAGAATAGTGACGTTGCTAACCCAACAGTAGTAGTGAGAAGCAGGCAAAAGAGGAAATGGGGCCAACAGAGGTTCCATTAAGACTGGGGGCGGGCAGTGGGGAGGGGGTTGGCTATCGTTTCTGCTGCCTCCTCTGTTCCTATCCTTCCCAAGGATTTGCATTCATTCCTTTTTTTTTTTCTTTAGTTGTGGTAAAATGTGCATTGTACTTTGAGCTAGCTGATATCTTTCAGTAAATTTCTTTTCTGAGTGAGTTAACCAGAGTTGGTTTCTGTTGCTCACAAACAAGAATCCTCAATTGCATACTTTGAGTAGAGTCAGTTTCTGTTTATGAAGACATTTTTCCAAATGGTCTGGCAGTTTTCCCTATTTGTACTATTGAAATAAATGTTTCCCCTTGCCTAATCTATTTCACTTCCTACTGGTGAACACAAGTTGACTGGGTTTTCCATCCCCCACTCTTTCTATCCTCTTTTGCCTACTAAGAATGTGAAAGTTTTTTGTTTTCCCCCAAGATTTAAAATTACAAAAATTATTTATTCAAGAATTATTTATTACAGTATTGTTCCTTAATATTCATTTCTCCATTTTGAAAGATAATTAAAATATCAAAGTGCAACTGGTAACCATTGTTCGTAAGTCCCACCAAGATTAACGTGCATCTTCCTCACAAAGATTATTGCAACAAATGGAATATGTAATACTTTCAAAGTTTTCATAAGAAATCTTTGCCCCAAAATTATGCCAGCTGGCTATTTAATGTAACTACTAAAGAGCAGAGAGGAAAGTCTTCTTAAAATGTGGTAATGGAATTATGATTAGATTCGTCACCAAAAATCATTTCTCCCTTAAGAGAGGCTATAAGAGGAGCAGAGCATCTCCTTCTTTTAAAGCAGTTGTCTACACAACTGCAGACAAATATTTCTGTGTCTGTTCCCTAAAAGGTCTAAATTCTCAGTTCTACACGTACAATTAAAAAAAATCAATTGACATCACAAGCAGAGGGCTAAAACTACATAGAGGGCTCAAAAAATATGGTGATATCCAAAAATGGGGAAATATTACATTGGGGGAGGGGGACAATAACCCTTTGCTCTCCAGACTTCTTGGGGTGTTGAAATTTCACCCTCATTGCTTATGAGAACTAAAAATTAAGCCTGGTGTAGAGGAGTCACCACAGATATTGACAGGCAGTACCATTTTTTTCTCAAAGTGTGATACAAAAATAACCTGGGTTGCTTATTTTAAAAATAAACCATGACACACTGAATTTCAGTTCACACTTACTAAGGCAGAATCTGTGAGGGCAGGCACACACATTGAAATCTGAGAACCACTGATTTATTGAGTACCTATAATCGTCCAGATATCATGGGAATAAGACAATCGTTGCTTCTCCTCTGTTGGAACTCAAAATCTAGCAGAGATAGGGTATAACTCTCTAAACAAAGGAAACAAAAGGATAGCTTCATGGGAGAAGTGCCAGTGGTGAAAGAGGGAAGGCCTAGCTTTTAAAGAATTGGTGGGATTTCACCACATGCTTATTGATTCATTCATTCATTCATCCATTCATTTAACACACGAAAATGAAGTATGTGCAGTGTACAGACACTGAGCCAGGTACTTGGGACAGAGTGGTGACAAAGACTAACATTGACACTGCTCTCCAGGAGGCTGCCAATCTAATAAGTGGGACAGACAGAACACACGGAAACAGACATAATACAAGGTGTGATACTGGTAAGGAAGTGGCAGAGAATATGAGAGGGAGACTTACTTCAGAGAGGATGCTTCATCAGGAAAGTCCTCGTGAGGAGACAAGATTTAAGGGAAGAACTAAAAGATAAGGAGTAGGAAAAATAGGAGGAAGAATATTCCAGTTAGAGAAACTGACCTGTGCAAAATACCTGGAGCAGAAAAGATCTCCTTATGTTTCTGGAATGGAAAAAATGGTACTGAGCATAATGAATCAGGAGGAAGGCGGTTCAAGATGAGGGTAAATAGATAAGTGCAGGTCATGCAAAGCCTGTAAACTACATAAGTGGTTTGGATTTCATTCCAACTGCAGTAGAAAGTTATCGAAAGATTGTAATCGGAGGTATGACATGATTTATTTGAAAAAGATCATTCAAGCTGCTATCTCTGAGAAATGGATTGACAGTGGGCAGGGAGACCAGTTAGGAGGCTGTTTTAGTAGTTTAGGTGAGGTAACAATGATCATTGTGAGAAAAGGAAAATGTAAATAACTGTAAATCTATTTTGGAAACGGATGGACAGATCTTGCTGCTTTATTGGATTAGGAGTTTAGACAAAGAGGAATTAGTGTTGCTATCTAGGTTTGGGCCTTAATTAACTGGATTTTGATACCGTTATAATAATTGGGAAGATTGGAGAGAATGATAGGGAAGGAAAGAATGAACAGTTTGGGAGAAAGAAAGGAAATTAGGAATTCCATTTTTAATATGTTAGGTTTAAGATGTCTGTGAAACGTCCAAGTAGAGAGGCAAGATACGAAGTCGAATATGTGGGTCTGTAGTTCAAAGGAGAATTCCAGCTCAGAGATAAAGCACAAAGATGATACTTAATATCATAGTATGACAGATATAGAGAGACAAGAGATGACCCAGGACTGAATCCCAAAGGATTTCAACCGTTATAGATTTGTTAAAAGAGGAGGAGGAACCAGTAAGGAGATAGAGAAAGACCAGCCAGGGAGGTACGAAATAAATGAAATCAAGTGTATTAGTTCTCTGCATAACAAAATTTAACAGCTTTAAACAACAGGTACTATTTCACAGTGGCTGTGGGTCAGGAATCTGGGAGGGGTTATCTGGATGGGTCTGGCTTAGGGTCTCTAATGTAGTTGCAGTCAAGCTGTCAGCTGAGACTGCAGTCATTTGAAGTCTGGAGATTCACTCCACGATCACTCATGTGGATGTAGGCAGGAGACCTCAGTTCCTCATCACATGGACCTCTCTATAGGATCCCTGAGTGTCCCCATACTATATCTGGCTTCCCGCCGAGTTAATGACAGAAGAAAGGAGAGCCCAAGACAGAAGCTGCAGTGTTTTATAAGCTAATCTCAGAAGTGGCACACCATCACTCTACTGTATTTTATTGGTCACCCAGACCAATCCCTGGTACAGTATGAAAGTAAACTACACGAAGGTGTAAATACCAAGAGGTGAAGATCATTGGGGACCATCTAGGAGACTGACTACCAGACCAAGGGAAGCAAGTGCTTCAAGTGTGTGAGGTCAAAAAGACAAGGACAGAATATGCTTATGTGCAATCTTGTCTGCAGGAATTACTACATGAATGCAGTAACTACACCCCACTGAACTGAATTGGGTTGGAATACTGAAACATACAAACACCTCCAACACCTACCAGCTACTTCAACTCACACTCATCCTCCGTTCATGTTACATCTTTCCTTCTGATTTCAGATTACTCTCCTTCCACCACTTGACAACAACTCACAACCCTCCTGATACCCATCTCTACAAGGAAACTTCAGGTATTTTTAAGATAAAATATTATTTTATTTTAGTATTTATGTATTTCTTAACCACTTAACATGTGTAAAAGTCTGCTACCATATTTGTTGGGTTCCTATTTTTTTTTCATGTGTAACTGATGAAGTTTTTGAGTATTATACCCCAAACCTATTTTTCCCAAAAGCCTGGTGGTTTTTATTGTGATTTTGCCTAGCACATTTATTTTTTTTAATTATTTTATTGTAGTATAATTGATTTACAATGTTGTGTTAGTTTCAGATCTACAGCAAAGTAATTCAGTTATACATATATATATATGCGTTCTTTTTCAGATTCTTTTCCATTATAGGTTGTTACAGGATATTGAATATAGTTCCCTGTGCTACACATTAGGTCCTTGTTGCTTATCTATTTTATAAATAGTAGTATGTATCTGTTAATCCCAAACTCCTAATTTATCCCTCCCCCTCTTCCCCTTTGGTAGCCATAAGATTGTTTTCTATGCTGTGAGTCTGTTTCTGTTTTGTAATAAGTTCATCTGTGTCATATTTTAGATTCCACATGTAACTGATATCGTATGATATTTGTCTTTCTGTCTGACTTACTTCACTTAGTATGATAAACTCTAGGTCCATCTGTGTTGCAGCAAATGGCAATATTTCATTCTTTTCTATGGCTGAGTAATATTATATTGTATATATGCATATATATATATATATATATTCACACCACATCTGTATCCATTTATCTGTTGATGGACACTAGGTTGCTTCTCTGTCTTGGCTATTGTAAATAGTGCTGCTATGAACATTGGGGTGCATGTATCTCTTCTTATTAGAGTTTTCATCTTTTCCGGATATATGCACAGGAGTGGGATTTCTGGATCATATAGTAACTCTATTTTTAGTTTTTTAAGGAACCTCTATACTGTTCTCCATAGTGGCTGTATCAATTTACATTCCCACCAACAGTGCAGAAGGGTTCCCTTTTCTCCACACCCTCTCCAGCATTTGTTTGTAGACTTTCTGATGATGGCCATTCTGACCGGTGTGATTGATTTGCATTTCTCTGGTATTTAGCAATGTTGAGCATATTTTCATGTGCCTGTTGGCCATCTGTCTCTGGAGGAATGTGTTTCGGTCTTCTACCCATTTTTTGATTGGGTTATTAGGTTTTTTGATATTGAGTTGTCTGAGCTGTTTGTGTATTTTGGAAATTAATCCTTTGTCAGCTACATCATTTGCGAATATTTTCTCCCAGTCAGTCGGTAGGTTGTCTTTTCACTCTGTTTATGGTTTCCTTTGTCGTGCAAAATCATATAAGTTTGATTAGGTCCCATTTATTTATTTTTGCTTTTATTTATTTTGCCTTGGGAGACTGACGTAAGAAAACAATGCTACGATTTATGTCAGAGCATGTTTTGCCTATGTTCTCTTCTAGGAGTTTTATGGTGTCATGTCTTATATTTAAGTCTTTAAGCCATTTTGAGTTTACTTTTTTGCATGGTGTGAGGGAGTATTCTAACTTCATTGATTTACATAAGGCTGTCCAGCTTTCCCAACACCACTTGCTAAAGACACTGTCTTTTCTCCATTGTATATTCTTGCCTCCTTTGTCATAGATTAACTAACTATACGTGTGTGGGTTTATTTCTGTGCCCTAGCACATGAACAGGTATGTTTCTTATGAAACATAAGAAATTCTTATGTTTCTTATGAACATTTTTATTTTATAACATTTTATGAACAATTCTTATGAACAGGTATGTTTCATTACAGCAGAACTGACTGTATATAGTCTCAGTTTTAACAATAAGGAAATTGAAGCTTGGAGAAGTAGAGTATCTTGTCAAAAGTCACATGAAAACTAAGATTTTTTTTTTTTTTTGCGGAACGCGGGCCTCTCACTGTTGTGGCCCCTCCCGTTGTGGAGCACAGGCTCCGGGCGCGCAGGCTCAGCAGCCATGGCTCACGGGCCCAGCCGCTCCGCGGCACGTGGGATCTTCCCGGACCGGGGCACGAAGCCGTGTGCCCTGCATCGGCAGGCGGACTCTCAACCACTGCGCCACCAGGGAAGCCCGAAAACTAAGATTTTATCAAATGTCCATCTGTCTCTAAAGGCCACCTTCTTTCCACAGCAGTATTTAACCACATAAATACTTATAATAGAGGTAATATTAGATCAACCTGACCTCGTGTTGTTCCTCTTATATGCAACTTGGTTAATAGTTCCCATATGTCTTATTCTAGGTAGCAGGATATATCAATATATTCTAGCATGTGTACATGTACATATATATTTACTTATCTGAACACTTCTCTTATTACCCCAAAATAAAGAAATTTAGAAATTTCACAGTGTCCAAGTAATGATTAAATTGTCTTGATAGATGAATGATGCACAATATAATTCTACCTTAAGTAATTTAATTTTAAGTATTAGTGTTTTCTGTCATTTCAAATTTATTTTTTCATTTATGCAATTAAGGCGCAAGGTAAGTAATAATATTACGATTCTCCCTGCCGTACTGTGCTTTCTCAGCAATGACAGTGTTGGGAATATCCAGCTCTAGCTCTTACCTGGACCACTCATCTCATATACCACAACACTACTGACGTTAGGGAAGGCTAAGTAGTCCCCAGATCTGGGCCACAATAATGTGCTGCACAAGGGTGTACAAAAGGATAGATGTGAAATGGAAATCTATAGGGGGGTTTCAGGTCAGTGTATTCATAAATGCTGTAAGAAAAGACACAAGAGGTAACAAAATGAGCAGAATTGTCAATTCACTGGTCCAAGGGGACTATATGGTAATGATATCCTCATTCAAGCCTAGACAGCTCAAGGGTGAATTTAGTGTGCACATTAACTGGAAATTAAATGTTTAAAGCATTAGAAAAATGAGGCACTAAGGGTATACACAATGGAATGACAGGTGTGGGAAAGAAAGCAGAATTAAATAATCTCTCTGAGAGGCTGGCTCAGTTATAAATATATGAATTACCTGCATGGAAGGCACATGCCCTCCAACTTTCCAGAGATAAGCAATTGTGTCAATGCCAAAAAAATGATAGAATTTTGAAAAGTAGATGAAATCAGCTAGGTGAATCAGGATGCCACATTTTAGTGTGTTACTCGACACATTTTTCATCAAGACGGAAAATAAATTGTCAGTGCCATACCTGAATCCTCTATTCTGCCAAACCTTAGGTTATGCTTTGTTTATGAAAATGCCTGACTCTTGCCCCATGAAACTGAAAGGATTTAAAGAGCAAATGTAAGGAAGGGGACCAAATCTTCATCTAGGCTTTAAAGTTACTGGGAGTCTTGAGATAAACCCAGGTCACATAAGCAAAATTCTGGCCATCTTTGCAGATGGCTTGTCTTTCCAGTGTAAGTTATATGACCTTATACAGGCTCATAATAATTTTACCTTGAATATTATCTTAGATGTTCTACAAGCATTATCAGAGACCCAACAGTTTAACTCTCCATCCTGCAGCCATTCATAAAGAAAACTGCATTAGAATTTTATAACGAACTAGTTATATAATGAGAATATACATATATAATCATTCTGTAACACAAAATTTTTTCTTTTTTTCAATGTAACACAAATTTTTTTCTTTTTTTTTTAATGGAAAAGACAAGGACTTCCCTTAACTACTTTATCTTATTTCTAATATTATGAGTCTCATGTTCAATAAATATTTATTTACCACAAGAACCAAAATGTTACACTTTGCTCTATAAAATAACTGTTTGTAGTATACTTCACCAAATCTAAAAAGCCAGTTGTTAAGATGCACTATTATTTTCGTACCAGTAAGAAAGAAAAAAATCCTTCACATGAATAGTGTTGCTCACTTCTAATATGCGTCTCAGTTTTAGAGTTGTTAAAATGTGCAAAAAAGCACATCTTAAAATAATGAAATATGGTTTTTGATTATATCATAAAGTTAGTTTAATTGTTAGTATCCATAACTACAGCGATTACAGATAGAGCATTCTCATAACAAATTTATCATGAGTTTACCTCAATTTATATATTTCTTTGACTTCGAATGAGTTTTCCACGTAAGTTAAAGAACCTTCCAATTAGTTCATAATTTACTAAATACTATTTAAAGAAGACGAGTGAAAGAAGTGAGCCAAGGAGAAAGTGCCTGAACTGTGGAAACAAATGGCAAAAGTGACTGCATCCATCTTAAAACAGAGTAACCAGAAAGTTATCAACTCATTCCACGCTTCAGAAATGGTAAGAAGTAAACAGCAAGAAATTAAAAAGCTACAAAATTAAGAAAAGTGATCTTATTAAAATGACTGGGAGAAAAGAAAGTCTCTTAAGCCAAAGAAACAATTGGGGAAGTTACTTTAAAATATTTGAAGAAAAAAAAAATAAATAAATAAAATAAAATATTTGAAGAGGGCTTCCCTAGTGGCGCTGTGGTTGAGAGTCCGCCTGCCGATGCAGGGGACATGGGTTTGTGCCCCGGTCCGGGAGGATCCCACATGCCGCGGAGCGGCTGGGCCCGTGAGCCATGGCCGCTGAGCCTGCGCGTCCGGAGCCTGTGCTCCGCAACGGGAGAGGCCACAACAGTGAGAGGCCCGCGTACCGCAAAAAAAAAAAAAAAAAAAAATTGAAGAAATATAGTTAAGTGGTTAGCTTTCCTTTGCTTCTCTAGAAAAGTGAAACGGTGTCAATTTGAACAGCAAATAGAGTTATCCTTAGCATTAAGGATTGGGGCTGGATTGATGAAAATGGAGGTAAAAGGGAATGATATCTATTAAATAACTACTTTGTGCCACATTCCGTGTTAGTAGTTTTATTCAATATTCACAAACAATCCTCAAAGAAATATATCCTCAAGCTCCATTTTATTGATGAGGAAACCAACATTTTTCAGTTTGACCCAAACTACGTTCTCTCTACAACTTTTTGGTTGAGAATTTGCCGTATTGGAATGGGAGATTGTAATCTCCATCCTTCCAGATGTGTTTGAGATTAGGTCAGAAAACACTGTTGGGTAGTATTTTGTGAGCGGTTATGCTTGGAAGCAGTCTGAATGGATGTCTTTCAAATTACTAAGCAGCTCTAACCTTTTGGAAAACTGCGGAGACAATTGTGTCTGTATTTGAGTAGTTTAGGAGAAATATCTGTTGAGCCCAAAAGCCCTGTTTTTTTCCCTTGTAGCTGAAGTTCATTTGCTCACTTATTTTGTTTGAAAATGGCTTATCTCTGAAGGCGAGGTTAGTATCTGTAAGTTGTTAGATAGGGGTTTTTGTCATGTGTGTTTTACCATTTTCCTCTTCAACATCCTGATGTAATAAACTGGAGCAATAATATGAACTTAGCTTTAAAAAGGCAAGGGTTTTATGGTTGCTCAACTGTAAAATTACATCTTAAAAAAGTACATTTGTGGAAACAAACACAAAAGTGAATAAGTCCACCTTAAAACAGGGTAACCAGAAAGTTATCAACTTGTTCCACACCTGGGAAATGGTAAGAAGTAAACAACAAGAAATTTAAAAGCTAAAAAATTAAGAAAACTGATCTTATTTTGCTATAACTTCTCAGGAAAACAATCACTAAACTTCAGAGCAAAAATAATATAGCCTTGATCCCAGTGAAAATCACAAATAAAAGACAATAATAACAAAGCATTTTGAAAAACTGTACAAAGAAAAGATTGTCTCTTTTATCTATTAGTTAATCCAAGTGAGGATTACAATAAAAATCCCTAAAAAACCCTCTGATTTAAGAAGTTATATGTATATTTGTACAGAACTAGGCAAGAAGAATAAAGCTCAAAATGATACTGTAATTCTATTTGGTTGCCCACATTATAGGTAATTTTTAAACAATTTTCTTCCTTTGCTTTTCCATATATTCTAACATTTCTACAATAAGCATTACTTTTATAATACAAATTTTTTTTTAATTTTAATAATTTAATATTACTTGAATTGTATAAGATAATAAGGAACTAAGAAAAGATTTTTTTGTATGCGGTTCTTATAAATCAGGGCCAAAACTATACTTTAATAGAGAAAAATAAAATATTTGTTAGTAAATCACCGTTTTGATAAACCTAACTCAAAATTACTGCTAGGGGGATATTTGCTTCCAGAGAGAACCTTTGAGTTGGTTCTTTTTCCCTATGTCCTATAGTACTTTTTTGGTTAATAATTTTTTTTTTAATGATCTTTTTCCCCCATTTATTTCTAGTGTCTTTTTTTTAATATTTATTTATTTTATTTTTGGATGCATCAGGTCTTAGTTGTGGCGTGCAGACTCTTTAGTTGTGGCACACAGGCTCAGTAGTTGTGGTGTGCGGGCTTAGTTGCCCTGGGGCATGTAGGATCTTAGTTCTCCAACCAGGGATCGAATGCGTGTCCCCTGCATTGGAAGGTAGATCCTGGACCACCAGGGAAGTCCCAGCTTAATGAATCTTCTCGAACAATGAAGGGGAGTACTATAGTTCAGTGAGAAAACTATAAATGTTATATTGTTTCCTTCCGTTTAAAAGGAATCTTTATATTGAATTCCAACCAACCATGATATATATGCCTAAAAATGGCTTGATCTTTGGCAAAACAATTATTTTCAAAATTCATTTTGTGATACTAGGATCTGGCTAGCTAGGTTAAAAGCTAACACCACTGCCTCGTTTTTAAATTCAGTTTTAGAAAGGATTGTAAAATTATGGACCTGACTTTGTTTTTCTAGTGGTGTGCCATTATTTTTTTTTTATGTCTATGACAAAACAAAAAAATACAAAAAACCCCATTAACACTGTACTGTAACTAGGTTAATTTCTGCCAACACAAACCCATCCAGTAGCTTCGCCTAGACACATTCAGTCTCCATTACTTATTCCAGGGAGATATTTCTGGCAATGGCGTATGGGATAATCTGTTGCCTCTATGATGAGATGCTCATGGTTTGAAAGCAAGTTCATCAACATGCTTAAATATTATTTAGGAGCAAAGGTCATAAAAATATTTATCATTATTGGTCATTTACAATTTATTCATAAGGATCCAGCTGGCAACCATCTGGTGTAGAAAACTGAAAACTGGAGGGAAAAACTAGAGTAAAAGTCACTGGAAAAACATAATTTAGTCTCCACATGTCTTTGGTAAATATTAAGTTAGTGAACTAGATGTTGGTGGAATGAGATGAATGCTCTACAGTAGAGATACATATATGGAATTTAACACAAAGGTAAGTTGAAATTTTACTCAAAAGTGTATGTTGAAGGACAAAATGGAGAAAGTAGTAATAATATTGTAATTAACTGGCAAATGTACTAGGGAGTCTAGGGTAGGCTGTAGTAAGAAATAAACTCTAAAATATACAACTGCCTATGTGCAATAGAGGCTTTTTCTCTCTCAACAGTTCAAGACAATTGTGTTAGGTTGGTAAATGTTTCCTCAAGCAGTGATTCAGAGCCCTAAGCTATCTGTGGCTCCCCAGCCTCATAGGCCCATGGATAGAATTCAAGAGTCCACCAAAGGATTCATGGGTAGAATTCAGGGCTGCTGGTATACTTGTACGGGAAAAATTACATCCTGTTAACTTTGACCCAAGATTTATCATTTCCTTTAATTATGAATGTAGGCAAAATCTACAGAAGTATTTGCAGGACTTGCACCTTTGTAGCAAACAGAAATCACAGATTTATTATTTTTTTTATCATCACTGTTGTTGCCAAGCTTTCAAAGAATTATTTATACTCAGCGCTCTTTCAAAGTTGCAGTGGTTATTAGACCCGCCTCTAGATCTTGTATTTTAATACAAAACAAAGACAAAAACAAAAAACTCATTGTGGTAGGCAGCTTTAGGATGGCCCCCAGCTTCCCGGCACTCATGCCTTTGTGTAATCCTCTTCCAATGAATAGAGTTTGGCAAAAGTGATTCGATGTCATTTCTGAGATTAGGCTATAACAATTCAATGGATTCTGTGCCCTCTCTCGGAGACAGTGCTCTGGGAGAGGTCATGCTGCCATGACATGAGGCAGCTCTGTGGAGAGGTCAGTGTGACAAAGGACTGAAGCTGGCCAGCAGCCGCTTGAGCAAGCTTGACAGTGGATCTTTCCCCAGTCAGGCTTCCAGATGATTGTGTTCCTAGCTGGCACCTTGAATGTAGCCTTTTGAAAGACTCTGGACCAGAAGCTGCTCCTGACCCACAGAAACCATGAAAAAAAAGTTTTAAGCTGCTAAGTTTTAGGGTAATTTGTTATATAGCAATAGATAATGAGTATACACAGACAGGTTATCATATCACTGATTTTCTAAATATTCTGATAATTGTATTCACTATAATTTGTTTCCTTTATAATTCTAGTATTGTACACATTTAAAAAACATTCTGTGAAGGGATCCAGAGGCTTCTAAAGTGTGCCAGAGGAATCCATGGTACAATGGAGATTACCAGCCTCCTTGTTGCCCTGCGCCAACTGTCAAAAGGAAAAAAGAGTATGGAGGAGTATACTCGTTATATTGGCCTAGAAGAAGAAGATATCATTTCTGATCACATTTTATGGGTGTGAACTAGTCACGTGACCACCCCTTGATGCAGCGGGGGCTGAGATATGTAGTCCTTGCTGAACAACCATTTGCTAGCCATTGCTCCATATAAGGGGAGGATATATATATACACATATAAATATATATATTTCTATTTTGACCACACCATGTGGCATGTGGGATCTTAGTTCCCTGACCAGGGATCGAAACTGTGCCCCCTGCATTGGCAGCATGGAGCCTTAACCACTGGACTGCCAGGGAAGCCCCAAGGGGAGGATATATTTTAATGGATAGTGCCAGAGCAAATGCCCAAACTATTACGATAAGCAATGATAATAGTATCTACTAGAATAGAATCCTAAAGCTCATTTGAAAAGTAAACAGAGTCAAATGAAAGAAGCAGATGATAATGACATAAGCCATTTTCTGTACAGTGATTTTTATTCCAAGTGATAAGACATCTATAAATCTGAAGATGTGGAGAACTAACTTGGGTCCAGCGTCTAGATCAGAAGATCAGAAATCAAATTCTTCTTTAGGGTACCTTAAGAATAAATTTGTGAGGTTATGAACACAGAATCTTAATCTTTCTGAAGTAACTGAACAAGGAATGGAATAGAATCATTGGTGTTTCATTCATTCAATAAACATTTGCTGAAGGCCTACTATATAACAGAGACTATAGGAAGTACTGGGGAAAATGAGATTACCAAAACTGAGACAAGACCCAGAGACCCTAGGATGAGGGAAATAGCTCAGCCAACTATTGATAAATCCATAATGTTCTCTGCTCAGTACCGTGACATACATAACCACAGGGTGCTAAAAGCGACGTGCTGACAGCAACATAATTCATAATTACTTGTTTCATTTCAACATGCCTTGAGCTAAAAAGATCAAATTAAATTGGAATGTCAAGCTCCAGTTGTTAAATAGGGTAAGATTCCTCTGGGGCTTATTTATCGGGCCTTCCCAGGATCCCTGAATCCACAATGTAAAGCTGTCCACCAATGTTCACAGAAAAGAGTCCAATCCTCTGCTGATGGGGGCATGGCAAGAAAGAATTCTTGGTGGTCCACCATGGGGTTCCATACACGAAGCGTTCATGTGAAAAAATTAGTAATCCTACGTACCCTCCAACATGTACAAGCTGACTGATGACTAATATATGACTCCTGGAGAAAAATCCGGGCACAGGGAAGCTGGGCTGCCAATAGCTCATCAGTACCTTTGAGATTAGGCAAACCTACTCTTTCTTAGGCCCGTGGCAGCCCCATGCTCAGGTACATGCCGTGATGAGCTGAAGAACAGAGTGCAGGCTGGATCTCAGTCCCCTTTGACCCTCAGCTGCACATTCTGATGCAGACAGTAACCTATGTAACCAACAGTCATAGGCAGAGACCCTGCGGGAAGTTCCTCAGAGAAACAGCCCCTCTCCCTACTATGCTCTTCCTTCTGAATATCTCTCACTTTGTGACCCTCCCCTTAACACCTTGGAGATTTTAGCACCATGTCTATTCTCTCTGCTTAGCCGACAGGACTACACAAGAATTACACTCAGTTTTATAATGTTGAATATTCATTCAACAAATATTTATTGATCAACTGTTCCTTGGGTGAAGAAATGAAGTATTATACATTCATGACAAATAATGATAGGAAATGAATTATCTCATCAAACACAAGTAATTTCACATCAAGTAAAGAAATAGAAATGAAGAAAACAATAGCAAAGATCAAGAAAACTAAAAGCTGGTTCTTTGAGAAGGTAAACAAAATTGATAAACCCTTAGCCAGACTCATCACATGTTCTTAATAGTAGAAACACAAAGGCTATAATACAGTATTTTGAAGAACATCAAGTTTTTAGAGCTTCTAGAATTTTCCAGCTAGGAAGAATTCAAGTCCTAAAAAAATGCAAGGTAATAAAACATACTTCATACTGACTGAAAAAGTTTGGTCTTGGACCTTGTTTCGCGTGGGTGAGATTCCCCATTTATTAAGCCATTGATGTCTGTGTCACTGTTTCTGGGCTCTTTCTTTGGTCTTGAGGTTGGGCAACTACAAGGCTTGGGCCTGGGAGATGCAACCCAACAGTTGGAGAGCCAGCTAAGAGGCCGAGGAAACTCCTGGGAACGCCGAGATGCCAGGAAACAAGGACGGGAAACAGAAAGTTGCAGCAGTGGTCCCAAGGTGGCCATCCCCTAGCAAGCGGTGCCCTGTGGCAGCTGGCTACTATGAGAGATGTCTTTCTCTTCCATCATACTGATGATATCCTGTTAACCTAGGTCTTTCCAGTTTAAAAGTAGCAGCCCCACGCTCATGGTTCATCTGATTGCACAAAGATGGCTGAATACAGACAAAACTTAACGACCTGGATTAGCTACAAAAGACAAGCATTCCCCCAACCCATCACCCCTAAACAATTACAGACCCAGACTTTAGGGACATTAACTCAAGAGCAGGCTTGTGAATTGGACTTGCCCAGTTACCCAGGAGGGCTGGGTTGGGGCCTGTAGCAATGGCAAAATAATAAGAGTACCTTGGGCTTCTGGCTTTACCTGTGGAAGGGGGCAGAGCAGTGACATACCATGATAGCTGTTCTTCCCTGTGCTGTCTACAGTGCGATAAAACAGGTGGAAGATATTACAAAAGGCCTACCCGAGTCCTCAAGCAACGCAAAAAAAAAACCAAAACACACTGTTTGGGGTCTAGAACAGCTGTGTGTGACATAAGGACCCCCAAGACTGTAAGGGTTGTGCAGGATATGTAGGGGTGGAGTGTAGGATCAGGCCACACAAGATTGCTGTTCTCATACTCTCTGAGGCCCTGCTCGACCCAATTCCTGCTTCACCTATGTTCTATTCACATGAATGTGTTTGCCCTGTAGGCCGGAATGGCTCCAACTGCTAGTTTATTAAAGGGAAATACCTACCCTTGTGATGGTCATTAACCTGAGGAGTGACGAGGGACGTGTCCCAGCTGCTGGTTTCCCTGGTAGCTGATAAGCCAACCTGATTTCAATTCCCCCTATAAATTGTAGCCTCTTTCTCCCCCTCAGATAGCGAAGACTGCTCCCATGTCTTGCCCACCGTCTGCCACATATGGCGGGGTGTTGCTCCAAGACCTGCTTAAGGTATGTAAGGTCTCCCATCTATTAAGCCATCGATGTCTCTGTCCCTGTCTTTGGGTTCTTCCTTCAGTCTTGAGCTGGGCAACTACAGGGCTTGCAGGCCTTCGGGGTGCAGCCCAACATACATATACTGCTATACCCACTAGTTGATCCCTGCATTTTTGCCAAAATACAATATCTACTTCTCCTTGCCTTTGTTACTACCTTAGCTTCTCTTTGAAACTGCATTTGTTTACTTTCCAAAAATATTTTTTTCTACTCCTTTGCCTCCTTACAAAAATGGTGCTGCCTTTTTGGCACCTTTCCTTCAATTGATGGCTTCTTACTACTCATACTAGGTGCTCATCTTGGTGCCCATCTCCAGCTGGCTCACCCACTTTCCTCATCCCCAGCCACTGACAATCAAAATATTTGAAAAAGCAGTGGCCTGTGGCACCAACTAGCCATAATATAGATCTGTAAGTCCTCCCCACCCCCACCTTGGTAATCAAGTCTTGTGGACCAGCCTACCTGAGGTACCCATAAGCACGATTTCATACACATGTGTCCACGCACACATTTACATAGTCTGCTTTCTTTTTCTTTGAGACCAAACTTTTTCAGTCAGTATGAAGTATGTTTTATTACCTTGCATTTTTTTAGGACTTGAATTCTTCCTAGCTGGAAAATTCTAGAAGCTCTAAAAACTTGACATTCTTCAAAATACTGTATTATAGCCTTTGTGTTTCTTCTATTGAGAATATGTGATGAGTCTGACTAAGGGTTTATCAATTTTGTTTACCTTCTCAAAGAACCAGCTTTTAGTTTTATTGATCTTTGCTATTGTTTTCTTTGTTTCTATTTCATTTATTTCTGCTCTGATCTTTATGATTTCTTTCCTTCTACTGATTTTGGGTTTTCTTTGTTCTTCTTTCTCTAGTTATTTTAAGTGTAGGGTTAGATTGTTTATTTGAGATTGAATTGTTATAAACTTCCCTCTTAGAACTGCTTTTGCTGCATCCCCTAGGCTTTGAGTTGTCATGTTTTCATTGTCATTTGTTTCTAGGTATTTTTAAATTTCTTCTTTGATTTCTTCAGTGATCTCTTGGTTATTTAGTAGCACACTGTTTAGCCTCCATGTATTTGTGTTCTTTACAGTTTTTTTTCCCTGTAATTGATTTCCAATCTCATAGCATTGTGGTCAGAAAAGATGCCTGATACAATTTCAATTTTCTTAAATTTTCCGAGGCTTGATTTGTGACCCAAAATATGATCTATCTTGGAAAATGTTCCATGTGCACTTGAGAAGAAAGTGTATTCTGCCACTTTTAGGTGGAATGTTCTATAAATATCAATTAGATCTATCTGGCCTATTGTGTTATTTAAAGCTTGTGTTTCCTTATTTATTTTCTGTTTGGATGATGTGTCTATTGGTGTAAGTGGGGTGTTAAAGTCTCCTACTATTATTGTGTTACTGTCAATTTCTCCTTTCACGGTTGTTAGCATTTGTCTTATGTATTCAGGTGCTCCTATGTTGGGTGCATAAACATTTATAATTGTTATATCTTCTATTAAACCCTTAGCCAGACTCATCGAGGCAAAAAAGGGAGAGGACACAAATCAATAAAATTAGAAATGAAAAAGGAGAAATCACAACTGACACCGTAGAAATACAGAGGATTATAAGAGACTGCTACAAACAACTATATGCCAATAAAATGGACAACCACAAAGAAACGGACAAATTCTTCGAAAGGTAAAATTTTCCAAAACTGAACCAGGAAGAATTAGAGAATATAAACAGACCTATCACAAATAATGAAATTGAAACTGTAATTAAAAATCGTCCAACAAACAAAAGTCCAGGACCAGATGGCTTCACAGGTGAATTCTATCAAACAGTTAGAGAAGAGCTAACACCCATCCTTGTCAAACTCTTCAAAAAATTGCAGACGGAAAAACACTCCCAAATTCATTCTATGAGGCCACCATCACCCTGATACCAAAACCAGACAAAGATATCATACAAAAAAAGTATAGACCACTATCACTCATGAACATAGACACAAAAATCCTCAACAAAATTCTAGCAAACAGAATCCAGCAGCACATTAAAAGCATCATTCACCATGATCAAATGGGATTTATCCCAGGGATGCAAGGATTCTTCAATATATGTAAATCAATCAATGTGATACACCACTTTAACAAATAAAGGAATAAAAACCATATGATCATCTCAATAGATGCAGAAAAAGCTTTTGACAAAATTCAACACCCATTTATGATAAAAACTCTCCAAAAAATGGGCATAGAGGGAACCTACCTCAACACAATAAAGGCCATATATGACAAACCCACAGCAAGCATCATACTCAATGGTGAAAAACTGAAAGCATTTCCACTAAGATCAGGAACAAGACAAGGTTGTCCACTCTCGCCACTCTTATTCAACATAGTTTTGAAAAACCTAGCCACAGCAATCAGAGAAGAAAAAGAAATAAAAGGAATCCAAATTGGAAAAGAAGAAGTAAAACTGTCACTGTTTGCAGATGACATGATACTATACATAGAAAATCCTAAAGATGCCACCAGAAAACTACTAGAACTAATCAATGAATTTGGTAAAGTTGCAGGATACAAAATTAATGCACAGAAAATTCTGGCATTCCTATACACCAAAAACAAAAAATAAGAAAGAGAAATTAAGGAAACACTCCCATTTACCATTGCAACAAAAAGAATAAAATACCTAGGAATAAACCTGCCTAAGGAGGTGAAAAACTTGTACTCAGAAAACTATAAAACACTGATGAAAGAAATCAAACATGACATAAAGAGATGGAGAAATACACCATGTTCTTGGATTGGAAGAATCAATACTGTGAAAATGACGATACTACCCAAAGCAATCTACAGATTCAGTGCAATCCCTATCAAACTACCAATGGCATTTTTCACAGAACTAGAACAAAATATTTCACAATTTGTACGGAAATACAAAAGACCCCGAATAGCCAAAGTGGTTTTGAGAAGGAAAAATGGAGCTGGAGGAATCAGGCTCCCAGACTTCAGGCTATACTACAAAACTACAGTAATCAAGACAGTATGGTACTGGCACAAAAACAGAAATATAGATCAATGGAACAGGATAGAAAGCCCAGAGATAAACCCACGCACAGATGGTCACCTTATTTTTGAAAAGGGAAGCAAGAATATACATTGGAGAAAAGGCAGCCTCTTCAATAAGTGGTGCTGGGAAAACTGGACAGTTACAAGTAAAAGAATGAAATTAGAACACTCCCTAACACCATACACAAAAATAAACTCAAAATGGATTAAAGACCTCAATGTAAGGCCAGAAACTCTCAAACTCTTAGAGGAAAACATAGGCAGAAGACTCTATGACATAAATCACAGCAAGATCCTTTATGATCCACCTCCTAGAGAAATGGAAATACAAACAAAAATAAACAAATGGGACCTAATGAAACTTAAAAGCTTTTGCACAGCAAAGAAAACCATAAACAAGATGAAAAGACAACCCTCAGAATGGGAGAAAATAGTTGCAAATGAAGCAACTGACAAAGGATTAATCTCCAAAATATACAAGCAGCTCATGCAGTTCAATAGCAAAAAAACAAACAACCCAATCCAAAAATGGGCAGAAGACCTAAACAGACATTTCTCCAAAGAAGATATATAGATTGCCAACAAACACATGAAAGGATGCTCAACATCACTAATCATTAGAGAAATGCAAATCAAAACTACAATGAGGTATCACCTCACACCAGTCAGAATGGCCATCATCACAAAATCTACAAACAATAAATGCTGGAGAGGGTGTGGAGAAAAGGGAACCCTCTTGCACTGTTGGTGGGAATGTAAACTGATATAGCCACTATGGAGAACAGTATGGAGGTTCCTTCAAAAACTAAAAATAGAACTACCATGCAACCCAGCAATCCCACTACTGGGCATACACCCTGAGAAAACCATGATTCAAAGTCATGTACCACAATGTTCATTGCAGCTCTATTTATAATAGCCAGGACATGGAAGCAACCTAAGTGTCCTTCGACAGATGAATGGATAAAGAAGATGTGGCACATATATACAGTGGAATATTACTGAGCCATAAAAAGAAATGAAATTGAATTATTTGTAGTGAGGTAGATGGACCTAGAGACTGTCATACAGAGTGAAGTAAGTCAGAAAGAGAAAAAGCAAATACCGTATGCTAACACATATATATGGAATCTAAAAAAAAAAAAAAAGGTTCTAATGAACCTAGGGGCAGGACAGGAATAAGGATGCAGACGTAGAGAATGGACTTGAGGACACGGGGAGGGGGAAGGGTAAGCTGGGACGAAGTGAGAGAGTGGCATGGACATATATACACCATCAAATGTAAAACAGATAGCTAGCGGAAAGAAGCTGCATAACACAGGGAGATCAGCTCGGTGCTTTGTGACCACCTAGAGAAGTGGGATAGGGATGGTGGGAGGGAGACGCAAGAGGGAGGAGATATGGGGATACATGTATATGTACAGCTGATTCACTTTGTTATAAAACAGAAACTAACACAGCATTGTAAAGCAATTATACTCCAATAAAGATGTTAAAAATAAATAAATAAATAAATAAAAGGTGGTAAGGACTCTAAAGATAACCTGTTCCAGAGCCATCATCTTGCTTATAGAAAAACTAAGCCCTGGAAACTTTAAGTGACTTGTTCCAGATCACAAATCAAAGCTAAAAAGTGTTCATCCACTTTTCTATCATATTGAGTCGTCTCAAATTAAGAGAGATCGCCTACCTTAGAATTCAGTGCTTGGAATGTATAAAGCCTCACCTCCATTGGTTTTATATCTTTGGTCTAGCTCAAAGGTATTTCCAAATATTTCAGGAGTAATTTATTATGTAGGTAACCTGTAATTTCCCAAATTACTTGGTTGATGCAGTATTAATATTATCTTCATATATACAATGTATAGGATTTTAGGATCAACTGTTTGAAATTAAGAGAAGTCAATCAATAATTCTTTTGTTTATTCCAATAGTATAATGATGGAACTGAAATAACTACCTGGCTATTTTAGAAATTATATACTTATAGCATGCTTTTTTTTTTTTTTTTTGGTTCTTTAGCTAGCTTTAACTTTAATTTAGCTGGTATTAACTTTAATGATCTTTTCTACTTTATCTCCTTTACCTTTCATTCTTTCTATTTATATATCTACTTTTTATTATTGCTGTTGTTTTTGTTGTTATATTTACTAAAGAGATTTTGCGGTTTAAAAATAAGAGATTTATTTTTTCATCGTGTAATTGTTTTTTTTTAATAAATTTATTTTATTTATTTTTGGCTGTGTTGGGTCTTTGTTGCTTCACACAGGCTTTCTCGCTTTCTCTAGTCGCGGCGAGCAGGGGCTTCTCTTCTTTGCGGTGCGCGGGCTTCTCGTTGCGTTGGTCTCACTTGTTGCAGAGCATGGGCTCTAGGTGCATGGGCTTCGGTAGTTGCGGCTCATGGGCTCTAGAGCGCAGGTTCAGTAGTTGTGGTGCACGGGCTTAGTTGCTCCGCAGCATGTGGGATCTTCCCAGACCAGGGCTCGAACCCATGTCCCTTGCATTGGAAAGCGGATTCTTAACCAGTGTGCCACCAGGGAAGCCCATCATCATGTAATTCTGAAGTTAAACTTTGCCATGCAGACTTATGAGGTTGATGACGTGTGAATTTGGACTTGTTGGTTATAATCATAGTGGTGATAGTGTTGCTGCTGATGTGTGTCCAAAACATTTTGTAATAATGGTATTAATAATAAAGAAATGGCATTTGTTGAGTGTTTATTATGCATAAACAAAACAAAACAAAACAAGAGAACTATAAATACATTGCTCCCATCCTACCGATAAGAAGACGGATAAACTACAAAACATTTAAAGCCCACCAGAGCTAAGGTTGAAAACCTAATGAATTCAGATCCAAAAAGTGAAAGTCCCTCCTAGGAGAGAAAAGTCCTAACAACTGCCTTCATCTTTGGCAGGGCCGTGAACCGGACAGGGAGGAGGAAGCTTCCACAGATGCAGGTAAGGAGAAAACAGCTGAACTTATAATGAAATTTATCTGTGGGTGACGCCTCTTTATATCCCTGGGAGACACAACTCTCTTCCATGGGATTTCGTGAAGTACTCATGAGGGACTGGGGGCAAAACAGAACTGAATGTTACACTGGCTGAGGCACACGTCCCTGGGGCCTGTGGAAATCCGAGGGCAAAACCAGACAATAACATAAACCCACAGGCACGCTCAGCCTTGTGATTCTTATCATAGTTTTCAGCTATGGAGAGACCCCCTCCCACTGAGGTACAACGTGGGGCCTGCCGCAGAAGGAGAGCAGGACGGAAGAACTAAAAAAAGCTCTTCAGGCATACAGATCCCAAGTATGTCAGAAGATGTTTTGATAAAACCCTTGAATAACTTAATCTGTGGTGAGCTGAATCTAACTAAAATAACCATAAAGCCCAGGCCCAGCTCAACTATAGACTAGATTGACTCAGCCTCTCACACTAACATCCTGGTGGAAAAAGATGTGCCCCTTTCTGGATATAAAGTTTATTTCAGCCTCTTCAATTTTTAAACATGCTGTATACTGCATTCCACCAACAATATGAGGATGCAAGAAAGCAAGAAAACATGGCATTTTCAAGAGAGGAAATGTCAATAAAATCAAACCCAGCTATGACTGAGCTGTTGAAATTACCAATTAGGGACTCTTCCAAAAAATATTGGTAAATATGTTAATGGGCCTAGTTGAATAGGTGGACAACATGAGTAAACAGATGGTGCATTTTAGCAGCGACCTGGCAAACAACAAAGAGCCAAAGGAAAATGCTAGAAATAAAAGAGAGTCTCAGAGATGAAGAATACTTTTGTAGGCTTATCAGTAGACTGAACGCAGCTAAGGAACAAATCGGTAAACTTGACAGGTCAATAGAAATTATAGTAAAACACAAACAGAATGAAAGATGAAAAGGAATAGAGCATTGATCTGTGAGTCATTGTCAAATGGCCTAACTTACTGGTAATTGTGGTCCCAGAAAAAGAAGAGACAGAATTGGGTAAAATAAGTATTTGTATTTTTTAAAATTGATAAAATAATCAGTCCACAGATCAAAGAAACTCAGGTACACACAAAGACAAAGATTCAAGAACTATAAACACAAAGAAAACCACACTGAGACACATCATCGTCAAACTGCTAAAAAAACAAAAATAAAGGGAAACCTTGAAAGCAATCAGAGGAAAATACTCTACCTAAAGGGGAGCAATTATATAAATGACAGCTAACGTCTCATCAAAAACCATGGAGGGGCTTCCCTGGTAGCGCAGTGGTTGAGAATCCGCCTGCCAGTGCAGGGGAGACGGGTTCGATCCCTGGTCCGGGAAGATCCCACACGCCGCGGAGAAACTAAGTCCATGTGCCACAACTACTGAGCCCGTGTGCTGCAACCACTGAAGCCTGCGTGCCTAGGGCCCGTGCTCCGCAACAAGAGAAGCCACTGCAATGAGAAGCCCGCGCACCGCCACGAAGAGCAGCTCCCGCTTGCCGCAACTAGAGAAAGTCCGTGAGCAGCAATGAAGACCCAAAGCAGCCAGAAATAAATAAAATAAATAAATTAAAAAAAACAAACAAACATTGAAACCAGAGGGAAAAAGATAAATGCTTAGTCAAAAAGTAAATGCAATTGTAGTTTTATTAAATATTGCCAAAATGCCCTTTAAGAGAATTGTGCAAATTTGAAATCCCACAGACAATGTAAGAGTGCCTATTTCCCCACAGCTTTGCCAAAAGGGTATGTTATACTTTCTCCAATCTGATCAGTGAGAAATAGTATCTCAATGTAGTTTTAATTTGATTTCTTATGAGCAAGGTCAAACACTGTTTTACATATATAAGGGTCCTTATTTTATTTTTGGATGAATTGTTCATATACTTTGTCCACGCCTTTTCCCCTTCATTTTTATGTTTTTAATATAGTAAACATATTGACCTTTAACTATGATATATTTTGCAACTTGTCAGCCTGACTTTGACTTGGTTTACGGTATTTTTGCCCCGAAAACATTGTGTAATCAAATGTGTCCATTCTTCTCTTGCTGCATCTGGACTTTCAGTCATAGTTGAAAAGCCTTTCTTCTCATTCAAGATAAAGATGAATTCACTCAAGTTTTCCTCCAGTCCTTGTGTGGTTTCGTTTTTTACATTCAAATCACTGGTCCACTTGGAATTTATTCTTAGATTTATGCTTCACACCACATATAACTTTTTCCAAACAGCCAACCAGTTCTCGCACCATTTACTAAAATTCCTTCTTGGTCTCAGTGACTTGAAATATCACCTTAAAGATTTCATATGAGCTTGGATCAACTTCTAGACTTTCTGTTCTGTTCCACTGGTATACCTGTATATTCATGTGCTATTACCACAGTTTTAATTACAGACTTTACAGCATATTTTTAGTATGGGAGGGCTAGTGGGCTAGTCCTCATAAACTTTCTTAGTATTTCTGACTGTTAACTTCATATGGAACAACATGTATCAACTTGTCTAGCTTCACAAAAAAGCTAGAATTTGGGGGGAGGACTGAATTAAATCTATGAATTAACTTAGGGAGAACTGACATCTTTATGATGGGGAGTGATCCTATCCAAATATGAGAGATAGCCTTTAATCAAAATTAATTTTGTTTCTTCAGAGTTTAAAGTTTTCCTCATAAATTTGTACATTTTTGATTAAATGTATTTCTAATATTTTATCTTTCTTGCTACTAGGATTTTCTGTCATGTCTAGTTGTTTACTATTTGTATATATGAAGGCTAATGACTTCCACATGTTCACTTTATAACCTGCTACTGAGTTAGTTTTATCATTGATTGTCTAGGGGTTTCCAGGTATATCATCATATCATCTACAAATAGCTAACAAACTTTATTGTGGAAGGGTCACTGTGGAAACGGTCAAGTTGATTATAACATTTGTATGAAAATGCAGTGAACCTGGAAGAGTCAAGACAAAGAAACAAATATGGTGGGCTTTACATTACCCGATTTCAGGTTTCACTGCAAACCACAGTAATTATAGTGTGGCATTGGTGTGAGGATATTTAAATAGATAAATGGAATAGCACAATAAATGGACCTATACAATAAATGGAGGATATTTAAATAGATAAATGGAATAGCACAATAAATGGACCTATACATATATGGTCAATTGATTATCAATAGTCATCAACATTAAATGAGAGAAGTCTTTAAACAAATAGTGCTAAATAACTAGATACAGATGTGGCAGAAAAAAACCCTTGATTATTATTATTACTTCCTGATCATTACTAATCTTTTGTTGTCTTTTATCTTCTGAAATATTTATAAGGTTCACAATTCCTTATCTGTAGTTCCAAAATCCAAAATTCTCTAAAAGCCACAAATTTCTCTCTAAATCTTTTGGTGCCAAAACCCAACCTAACCTGAATTTACTGTGGCCACGAACTGAATCTGAAATGTGTTGAGGCAATTTATGTAGCCTCTATGTATTTTACCATACTCACACATTTCGCTGCAGGTATATAAATGTATTTGATTACAAGTTGTTAACAGACCCTACTAATTGTGTTCCATACTATATAATATATGCAATTCATCACCTTGCTAAAAACCTCCAAAATTCTGAATTCATACATGTATACAAATGAGATAATACATGTAAAACAGTATATTATTTGGCACAGAATAACTCCTCAATATGTTTACTACTACACCACCACCATTATTATTACCATTATTATAAATTGTAGGAGTAGCCAAAAAAGTATTGGCTTTTTACTAATTACACTAATTACTTTTAAGTGTTTAGTCAAAATAACAGCAAAGGTTAAAGGGCTGGTTCACGGTCAATAGGTGAATCAAGTCTCTGGCTTCCGTGGGGAAGGGGCATTGGTGATTCCACAGAGACCCCGTGAGGAGGAGGTGAAACAAAGCCAAGTGTCTTCCAGGAAACCTACCTTCCCTTCCCAGGTGGAGATTCTTCCTGCCTTGCTAATTTTAGAGAATCTGCAGGGATTAGAGGAGGTGGCAGTAGTGGGATTGCTGGGTCACATGGTAGTTCTATTTTTAGTTTTTTAAGGAACCTCCATACTGTTCTCCATAGTGGCTGTATCAGTTTACATTCCCACCAACAGTGCAAGAGGGTTCCCTTTTCTCCACACCCTCTCCAGCATTTATTGTTTGTAGATTTTGTGATGATGACCATTCTGACTGTTGTGAGATGATATCTCATTGCAGAAAAAACCATAATTCAGAGACACATGCACCCCAATGTTCATTGCAGCACCATTTACAATAGCCAGGACATGTGGGCAACCTAAATGCCCGTCAACAGAGGAATGGTTGGGGAAGATGCGGTACATAGATACAATGGAATGTTGCTCAGCCACAAAAAGGAACGAAACTGGGTCATTTGTAGAGACATGGATACACCTGGAGACTGTCATACAGAATGAAATATGTCAGAGAAGAACAAATATCGTATAAACACATATATGTGGAATCTGAGAAAATTGGTATAGACAATCTTATTTACAAAGCAGAAACAGAGACGCAGATGTAGAGAACAGATGTATGGATACCAGGGGGAATGGGGGGCGTGGGAGAATTGGGAGATTGGGATTGACATATATACACTATTGATACCACGTATAAAATAGATGACTGGCAAAAACGTACTGTGTAGCACAGGGAACTCTACTCAGTGCTCTGTGGTGACCTAGATTGGGGGGAAATCCAAAAAAGAGGGGATGTGTATATACATGTGGCTGATTCACTTTGCTATACAGTAGAAACTAATACAACATTGTGAAGCAACTGTACTCCAATAAAAATTAAAAAAAAGAAAAAAGAGGTGGCAGTTTTCCCAGTAGAACATAATCAGGAAAAGATTGTTACCATCCAAAAAATATTTACTTTTCGGGGGGAGAGAGAGCAGAAAGAACAAAATTCGTAGAAGGAATAGGGAAGGGAAAGAGAAAAGAGGGAGGGCCAGAGAGGACAGCTCTTTTCCAGAAACAGCACCTTTTCATGGGTCAGTGATAAGAGTGAGTCATGACCAGTGAGTATAATTGTATGAACGTTAAGGTCCAGTGAAAAAATTAAAGAAAAAGTTAGCCATAGCAAAAGCTGTAAATATTTTCTCCCACCCCATAGTTTGCCTCTTCACTTTGTTCGTGGTTTCCTTTGCTGTACAATAGCTTTTAAGTTTGATTAGGCCCCATTTGTTTTTGCTCTTGTTTCTTTTGCCTTGGGAGACTGATGTAAGAAAATATTGCTACGATTTATATCAGAATGTTTTGCTTATGTTCTAGAGGTTTTATGGCATCATGTCTTATATTTAGGTCTCTAAACCATTTTGAGTTTATTTTTGTATATGGTGTTAGGGAGTGTTTTAATTTCATTCACTTAGATGAGGCTGTCCAGCTTTCCCAACACCACTTGCTGAAGAGACTCTTTTCTACATTGCGTATGGGGGTGTGGGTTTATTTCTGGGCTCTATTCTGTTCCATTGATCCATATGTCTTTGTGGTATTCTCTGAAGTCTGGGAGGTTATGCCCCCAGCTTTGTTCTTTTTCTTCAGGATTGCTTTGGCCATTTGGGGTCTTTTGTGGTTCCTTCTACATTTTTAGGATTCTAGTTCTGTGAAAAATGTCATGAGTAACTTGATATGGATAGCATTAAATCTGTAGATGTCTTTGGGTACTATGGCCGTTTTAACAATATTCTTCCAATCCAAGAGCGTGGGATAGCTTTCCATTTCGTCAAGTCGTCTTTCAATTCCTTTATTAATGTTTTATAGTTCTCAGAGTATAGGTCTTTCACCTCCTTCATTAGGTTTACTCTGAGATTTTGTCTCAATGCCATTTTAAATGGGATTTTAAAAAGTTTTCTGATATTTCATTGTTAGTGTAAAGAAACACAACAGATCTCTGTATGTTTTGTACCCTACTACCTTGCTGAATTCATTATTAGTTCTAATAGTTTTGTGTAGAGTCTTTAGGGTTTTCTACATAGAATATCATATCATGTCATCTGTATATAATAGTCTTACCTCTTCCTTCCAATTTGGATACCTTTTAATTTCTTTTGGTCTGATTGCTGTGGCTAGGACTTCCAATACTGTGTTGAAAAGAAGTGGTGAGAATGGGTATCCTTGAATGAAAAGACAACCTACGGAATGGGAGAAAATATTTGCAAATGACGCAACTGACAAGGGTTTAATTCCAAAATATACTAACAGCTCATACAACTCAATAACAAAAACAACCCAGTCAAAAAGTGGGAAGAAGACCTAAATAGACATTTCTCCAAAGACATACAGATGGCCAATGGGCATACGAAAAGATGCGCAACATCCTTAATTATTAGGGAAATGCAAATCAGAATCACAATGAGCTATTGCCTCATACTGGTCAGAATGGCCATCATCAAAAAGGCTCAAATAATAAATGCTGGAGAGGGTGTGGAGAAAAGGGAACCCTCCTACGCTGTTGGTGGGAATGTAAATTGGTTGCAGCCACTATGGAAGAGTATGGGGGTTCCTTACAAATAGAGCTACCATATGATCCAGCAATCCTATTCCCAGGCATATGTCCAGAAAAGACAAATTCCAATTCAAAAAGTTACATGCACCCCAGAGTTCACAGAAGCACTATTTTCAATAGCCAAGACATGGAAGCAACCTAAATGTCCGTTAACAGTGAATAGATAAAGAAAATGTAATATAATGGAATATTACTCAGCAATAAAAAAGAATGAAATGCCATTTGCAGAAACATGGATAGACCTAGAGAATATCATACTAAGTGCAGTATGTCAGAAAGACAAATGATATCACTTATATGGGAAATCTAAAAAATAATACAAATGAAATTACTTACAAAACAGACATTGGTAACCATAAGTTTGTTTTCTAAGAGGAAAGGGATGTGGGGAGGGAAAAACTAAGAGTATGTAATTAACAGATACACACTACAAATAAAATAGATGAGCAACAAGGATTTACTGTATAGTTCAGGGAACTATATTCAATATCTTGTAATAGCCTATAATGGAAAATATCTGAAAAAACATATATAAGTGAACCACTTTGCTGTATACCTGAAACAAACCATATTATAAATCATTGTACTTCAACTAAAAACGACAAGTAAAACAAAACAAAAAAGCTGTAAAAGTTTATTGTCCCAGAACACTAAGAAAAGTAGGTGGCTTGGATTTTGCAGTTTAGTGGACTAAATAAGCCCACTTAGTCATCGTGTGATTAAAATACTGTTTTAAAGGGAAGTTCGAGAGTAGGCAGAAGGAAGATAACAGATTTTGAGTAAGAAGGGCCTTGATAAAGGAGTTCTCCAGTTTCGGGACAGATGGAACAGGACAAAAATAGGCTCAGATACACAGTGGAGGATCAGTGAAGAAAAGAATGGAGACTTGATCAGAAATGCGTCAATTCTCTTCATTTGGGCTGAGAGCTTTTACCACCTCCTTCCTGAGATCCTTTGCAGTTAGTTGTCATGGACTAAATGTTTGGGTCTCCTTCAGATTCACATGTTGAAGCTCTAACCCTCAACGTGATTGTGTTTGAAGATGGGAATTTGGGGAGATGAGGGTTAGACGAGGTGATGAGAATGAGGCTTGTGATGGGGTTAGTGTCCTTATGAGAAGAGACACTAGAGAGCGCTCTTCCTTTTTGCTGTGTGAGGACACAGTAAGAAGGTGGCTGTCTGCAAGCTGGGAAGAGAGCTCTCACAACAGCCACACTGATCTTCAACTGCTCAGCCTCCAGAATTGTAAGAAAATAAATTTTCTGTTGATCAAGCCATCCAGCCGATGGCATGTTGTTATGGCAGGCTGAGCAGACTAAGTGTGTAGCAATATACCGATACTTACTTACATCTGTTTACTCATTCCAGCATGTGAGTTCAGTCATTTCAAATGAATCCTATTGTCATTATTCCAAAGCAAAAGAGCCCCTTAAGGTATTTTTATATTTACATGGATTGAGTGCACCCTGAGTATTGAAGCCCAGACAGATCAAACCAGGAAAGCAGCATCCCTTACATAACGCTGCATTAGTTAAGATTATTTCTGCCTGGGAATGCTACAAGTAAGTGAATGAGGATAAAATAGCTAAATAGGCCAACTTCTCTGCACAATTCAAACTGGCAATAAGTGTTGGAAATCCTAGGCTGAAGTCTTTTTAGTGGCTCTCTTCCTCCACCTTCTGGACATTTGGAGATATAACAGGGCTGTTTGTTACGCATTTTTTTGCTTTTTAATTCTTTACCACCACCCTTATTGTGTACCATCTATTCATGGTAAAAGCTTCAGTAGACTTAGTAGTATGAGAGAACTTCCTTTATATGATAGTCTATTTACAAAATATCTACAGCAAACTCTATTAAGAATAATCACATGCAGACTACAGTAAGAACTCCTACCAATCAGTAGGAAAAAGACGAAACCCAAAAGAAAAATGGGCAAGAGCTATGCATATCGAAAGAGCCACTAAAAATTGAAGTGCTCAGTCTCATTAATAATCCAGGAAATGAGATAGCACTCTATACCCACGGGAATGACGAAAATTAAAAAGTCTAACAAGACCAATTTGGGGTGGGAATGCGGAGCAACAGGAGGTCGCATCACTGTGGATTAGAGTGTAAATGGTACATTGATCTCAGAAAATACCGCGGCACTGTCAACTAAATTTGAATATTTGCGTTTCTGTTATCAAGCAATTCCACTCCAGGTATATAAAATGTGTGTGAGTGAACCCCAAGACACTTGTTCAAGAGTGCGGATAACAGTAATATTTTTAATATCCAAATGTCCAGAGTGGAAACCATACAAATGTCCATCAACAGCAGAAACAGTACATACGTTGCGGCATATTCATCCAGTGGAATACAGAAACAAACAAAATGTGGAATCTTACAAATGCAATGTTGATCAAAAGAAATATACACACTGTACAATCCCATTTATATTTGCTGTAAAAAGACAGCAAGACCGCACTACAGTGTTTAGGTATGCTTAGGTTTAAAGAATAAAAGAGAGCCAAAAAGATGACTATATTTAAGTACAAATAGTGGCTACTTTTGAGGAGGGAGGGATTTGTGTTTTGGAAAGGGCATGCAGAGGTTTTCTGGGGTTCTGATAATAACCTCTCTGACCTGGGAGATTTACATGGGTGTTAAATTTAACATAAATCCTTACACTATAATTTATATTTTACCTATGTTTCTGCATGTATATTATATGTCACAGTACAAAAAGGTTAAAAGATATATTTTCTTTTAAAACCCCAGGCAAAACCATCAGATATGTGCTCTTTGCCCAAGCTAATGAATCTTGCAAAATACTCCCACAAATTCAGATACTATATCTCCAGGCCTGGCACAGCAGCTTTAATCTTCCTTTCGCTGTCGTAATGATGGTAATATTAATAGCAAAAACAATAATGGCTAATATTCATGTCAAGCACTACTATTAATGCATTCCACATCTCATGTCATTTAGTCCCTATTCACCCTAGGATAATAATACCCTAGGAAGTAGGTATTACTTTTATGCTCATTTTACAAATGAGAATACAGGAACAGAGGAGTTAGTTGACAGCTTGTTAGTGGCACAGTTAGAATGCAAATACAAGGGTCAGAATTCCAAATCCTGTACTCTTAATCACGACAGGTAGCTTCAGGCTTCCTATGGCCTCAGTATCCTACAGGATGTTTATCCCTGCCGGTTTGATTCTAGGTTTGGAGATCTCTTAGACTTGCAGCATTAAGAACAGAGAAGGCTCTGAGGCCATCCTGCTGAGCTGATTTGGCCCCATTTGTATCTGAGTTACTGGTCCCAGATGGGGTGATATCTGCTAGTGAGAATTAGATGCAAGAGGCTTTTCATGTCCTAATAAGATCATTCCCTGGCCAGCTCAGAACAAACCACTTAAAATGTGTAAGCCTTAGTTTTAAGTCCTGAGTGAGCAAAAGGTTGGGTTTTCTTTTGAGGTGAAATATATTGTATCTTAATTACTCCATAGTGAGACTCACTTTCTTTGTGGATTTTTAAACATTGCTTTTGCAGTGAATTCTGAAAGTGTTTAGAGTTGTGCTAGATGTCATGAAATTTTTCTCCCTGAAATAAGGGTGAACATTGACATTAATTAAAAAGATTGTTTTTAGTTAGCCTGCAGAAAGTCTTAACAAGATATTCACTTGTGAGAAGATATAAGAATGGAGGGATGTAGGTAAATAGAACACTGGTGCAAACTACAATCAATAACTATTAACTACATGGTATAAAGGAGTTCAATAAAATTTGAGGGAGAAGAGAAAAAGGAGGAAGAAGAGAGGGAGGAGAAGAAAAATTGGTGATGATATGGTTGTAGGAATAAAAGAAGGACACAGACTTTTCATTTGAAATAACCCTCAAAAAGCAATACATATTTCAAGGGACAAGCCTCCTCACAGAGCTGCTGAGAAACATTAGAGCCCATGTTGAACAGGCCTTTGGTACCCTGGGGTCCAATTAATGACTAGAACAAAACTGTGCTTACTTCAAAGTCTTATGGGTCCTCCAAACAGTACAGATCTGGTCTTTGAAAAATACACACGTTTGCATAGCACGTGATTCGAAGCAGCCAGTATTACCTGATGTAACTGTGGAAGTTTGGTTGTTTTTCAGTTAGGCAGAAAGCTGGAATAACACATTCACCCCGTTTATATTCTTTCTTTCTCCTTCTGCTGTTTGTCATACATTTCCTGAGAGGATAAATCTCAGTATAGAAGGAGCCATGACAAGGGCATCCAGTACTTAATAAAGATTATATGCTGTGTTCAGAAAATGCCCAGCGTTAAAATGAAGGTTAGAAAGGATTTCTTGGCTGGCTGTGTTTCCTTTAATCCCATTATCTGTGGCCTTGAATAGGATTAAGGCTCGGAGGAAGGGATAGGAGGAGGTATGGATAGAGGGGGAAAGCAGGGCAGTGAATGGTGTGTGGCAGTATTTTCCACAGAATTGCTCTGCCAGCCTGTAGTGAGAAGACTTTCAAGCCAATGCAGGTGCATGTTAAAATATATTGCAACAAGGCACTGAAATTCTTCCATGTATATATATGACCCAAAAAATGTACTTTGTTTAATTTTAAGCCCCTTTCTATTTATTTGAATAAAAATTTCAAAAAGGAGGGAAATAAGATAAATTGGTGGATATTTCTAGTACAAGTCGTTACTCTCTCTGAGGGAAGAGGAGCTAAGTTTCGTTTCACTCCTATTTTGTCCCAGGCACTTTGTCATGTTAGAAGAAAACCTTCCAAATCTATTCCCTTTAAACATACCTGGTTTTAAGGTTTAAAGAAACACGTTCACTGTATCACCATGTTTCTTATACTTTGGACGCCTAAGTACAGCAGCTGAGGGACAGCATGGAGTAGTAGAAAAAATATAACATTTAGAATGATACACACCTAGGTTTCAATCCTGCCTCTGGCTTTTACCAAATGTGAGATTGGGGGTACTTTCCTTAATTTTTCTGAGCCTGTTTCTTCATTTCCAAAATGATAAAAGGCTCTACTATTGCCTATCTTGCAAGAACGCTGTGAGAATTCAATGAGAAATGCAGATGAATAGTTTAAAAGCCAGGCTCATAGCAGACACAGCCAGCCTTCAGCCTGTAGAAGCTATGATTACATTTTATTTTCCTATTCATGAGATATTCATATATGAGGTGAGGACTAAACTTTGATTCCCACCACTTTCCAATTTTAAGGTAATTTATTCTACAGGCAAGGCAAAGAAGGGGTAGGAACTTCAATCACAAATTCATAAAAGTCTTCTCTGTAGGTTTATGGAGACAAGAAAAAAGAGAGAAACCAAAAAGGAAAATGAAGATAGGAATGAATTATAGTTTTTTCTTCAAGATAATTCAATTTGACTTTTATTTATCACTGTCATTAGGTTTTGCCTTTCAATACTAAAGTTTTTTGTCATTCACTCATCTATCAAGAATTTTTCATTTTCAAAATTTACTGAGTATTGACCCTTTGAGGGACAGCAAATTTTTTTTGGACCCAAGTTTTTTTCCCCCCATACCTGTCTTGAGAAACAAGAAAATAGCGCCAGAATGGCCAAATTAGAAATCTCACTTGAGATAAAAACACAGGGCGGCATTTGACGGCACGTTAGACCATCTGAAAGTGATTTTTTTCCTCAAGAATCTGTACTGTTTGAAGGGAATGAAATATATCTCAATGTTAAAATGGCAGCATAAATGTTTTAATTAAGCCAGTGCCCAGTGTGGGTGTGGAATGTTTAATTAAACCCCGTGGGTATCAGTAATGTCTACCAGATCTAGGGATGGTTTCTACCCCTGAGAGGATAGCTTTGCAGAAAGGTGTCTGTAGGCTTGCCTACAAATGGCCGGTCACCATAGAGGTTTCTTTTTCTCCCTGAGAATGTTTACAAACGGAGAAGAATTTTATTGAGTCCATATCTCATTACAGAATCCATCTCACCATGGCTTTCTAATGAAAATGGGAAGGGGAGAAAGAGCGAGAAGGAGAGGGGCTGAGTGAACTCAGGCAGGGGTTGAAGCTTTACACAGCGTCTCCCTCTTACTGGGTCTCTCTCAAAGCTCTCACAGTCACATCCCCTGGGCGGTTTGAATTCCAGATAAATTGAGGAGCTATGTCTCCATGGGAACAGCATGGAGAGAACAAAATGGGGAATAAAGTTAATATTTATAGCCCATGACTGTTGATTTTATATGCTGGCTTTATTCATTAAGTTATCTTAGGGCTGCGATTGGCACAGGAAGATAAGCCTCATGGGTGCTTTAGTTCCCAAATCTATTTTTTCCATTCCTTTTCCAACCCATCCCTAAAACGTCAAGCCCAAATAGTGAGCATGAACTGTAAAGTTTATTTGCATAACTTTCCTTGGGCAGTGTTTTGTAGATGAAACATAGGCTTTGGAGTCAAGACGATGTGGATTCAATCCCAGCTCTGGCACTACCCTGTTTCTTCATCTCTAAAATAGGAATAACGTACTTACCTCTGCCAGCTGGTGGGGGGATTCAAAATGATGCATGTTAAGTCCCTGAGTCTGTTGCAGGCAGAGTCAGCCCTTCACAAATAGTTGCTATTATTCATATTATTGACCCTCTGCTCACTTAAATAGCTCGTCACATTTTGATTTGTAAAAAAAAAAAAAATAGGGCTAAGGAAGAGAAGGACAAATCATATTCTTTAGCAGAGTTCAATGTTACCAGGAGACCTTATATCTAGAACTGGAAGAAAACATTTTATAATTAAACATCTGGATTCTTCGGGCCTAAGAAGCTTAAATAATTACCTCTTTTCAAGGCATTATTGCTCTGATGTATGTTTAAAAAGTATCTTGGCACTTCCCTGGTGGCGCAGTCTTTAAGAATCCGCCTGCCAGTGCAGGGGACACGGGTTCGCGCCCTGGTCTGGGAAGATCCCACATGCCGTGGAGCAACTAAGCTCGTGCACCACAGTTACTGAGCCCGCGCTCTAGAGCTCGTGTGCTGCAACTACTGAAGCCTGCGTGCCTAGAGCCGGTGCTCCGCAACAAGAGAAGCCACCGCAACGAGAAGCCTGTGAACTGCAACGAAGAGTAGCCCCCGCTCGCTGCAACTAGAGAAAGCCCGCGCGCAGCAATGAAGACCCAACGCAGCCAAAAATAATTTTTAAAAAAATCTGATATCGCCTGTGACATCTGCATTTTACTATTATTTCCAGGCTGTTAGAGAGGCCCATTTCATCCACCCTGAGAGTCAAAGGCACAGAGGATATATACACCCACATACAAAAGCCTCTGCCAGCAGAGTCTGTTTTGTCATGGAAACCCTTGTCATTTCCAGCTGGAGAGCGAGTGATGATGTCATTATCAAGAGAGGACCAGGGAGCAGGCTGAGAACCCAGTCTGAGCTGCAAGCCTATAAAGAATTATATTTCATAGTCAAATGGTCATGATACGAAGACAAGCCATCGGCACGAGGCGCTTAGGCTTTACATAAACATGTACTGTCTTTGGCAAGGAAAGTATTGGGCTTGAGAATTTGACGTGATGAGCAGTATCTGTATATATGTGATTTTAAGAGAATGCCTGAAGCTCTGAAGGATCTATACTGTGTTTAGCGAAACTATAAATGCCTCCTGTGGTCTAGTGGTTCATTAAAGGCTCGGGGACAAAGTGCAACCTGGTCTGGTCAGAGATCCACTGATTAGAGTTGGGGACAGACCGGCTGCACAGGAGACAGACTGCCTGTGAGAGGCTCTGACAGCCAGACCAGGAAGGAGGGCTTCAGCAGCCTGATGATAGGACCTGTGTCCAAACAGAGACCCTTGGAAGAGGAAAAATGGGGAGCTCATAGTACCTATCCCAGGAGGGCAGGCTAAATGAGGACTGTTCCAGCAAACCAGGGTGTGTGGTCACTGCACGTGAATCATGGACACGACCTGATTTTCTCATAGAGAGCAGCTCTGCTGTTTTAGCTCCATAAGTGTGCTGTGCAGCAAAGGATGGCTGAGAGGGGAATACTGGTCACCTACATGCAGGTCAAAAGAAAACACCAAGCTAGGGGTCCAGATATCACCTCAAACAAATTAGCCCTGGCCGAGCCGTCACACACACACGACCCCAGCAAGTCTCATTCTAAGAGTCACCCAGGACACCCTCACCACCACACCAAAAGAATCACAGTCTCCAAAAAAGAAACCTGGAAATGTGCCTTATAGTATCTCAGGGCTAAAAAGATGTTTAGCAAGCATTTAGTGCAATTTTGTCTTTTTATAAACTAGGGTAGCAGAGCGATTGTAGCCTGAGCTGTGCACGAGGCAGGCCCGAATTCAGAGCCTGCCCCTGCCCCTTTCAGCTGGGTGGGCCTGCGCAAGGTGCTGAGGCCCCCTGAGCCTCTGGGCTTTGTCAGGAGGATGTGTACTATGTATAAAGCGGTTTGGGCACCGTCTCCACGTAGAGTAAGACTTCAATAGATAGAAGCCACTGTTACTCTTTGACTCACCTAGCGGTCGTGGTGCTGGTTCAGGGCACAGCTGTGAATGAGATCTTTAAACTAGGTTACAGTTGTCATATTTTCTGTGCTAATGTCAGGCAGAAGGAACCGATATCAACCCAAAGTTATGTACATATATTTAAACATTTTTTCATTTGGAATAATTTCAAGTTCTAGAAAAATTACAGAAACAACACAAAGAATGCCCATATACCCTTCATGGAGATTCCCCAGTTAACTTTTACATTTGCCTCATCACTGGGTCTCTATACGTACGTAAGCACACACAGATACACACCCACACACATATATAAAATGCCTATTATATGTATGTGATGTATATTTCCCCTCTAAGCTATTTGAGGTTTACAACCTGCTCCCTATTACTCTTTAATACTTCAGTTTATAATTTCTAACAAGAGTACTCCCCCACCTGATGACAGTACAGTCTGGAAATTAATGTTGATACTCACCAGCAGTTATTTCACAGACAGCGCCCCCCCCCCATTTGTTTTGGCTGTTGTTCCAACGTTGTCTTCTTTAGACAAAGGTTAGACAAAGGAGCCAGTCAAGGAGTATATGTTGCATTTCGTTCTCAGGTTTTCTCTCTAGTCTCCTTAGATCTGGAAATGTTTCTGTTTTTCCTTATCCTTCATGGCCTTAACATTTTGAAGAGTACAGGCCTGTTACTTTGTAAAATGCTCTTTATTTTGGGATTGTCTGATGTTTCAGCATCATTAAGTTTAGGTTACGCATTTTGGGCAGGTATATCGAAATGCCGTGTTTCCTCAGTGTAACATATGAGGATACATATATAGATCTGGCCCATGAGTTGGACTAGTGTTAATGTTTATCACTCACGGTGATATTTGACAGGTTTCTCTACTTTAACGTTAATAAGTATTTTTTAACTTTTTAAATGAATAATATTAGGTATTTTGTGGAAAGATACTTTAAGACTATATACGTATGCTGTTCCTCATCAAATTTCCACCGTTTGTGGTATTCATTGATGATTATTGCCTGAATCAATTATTATTATAATTGCAATTTGATGATTTTAAGATTCCATATTCTTTCTATATTTATTACCTGAAATTTGACTGTGAGTTAGAGTTTTTTCTTCTATTTTTAATCAGTATGGCCTCATTAGTTTCTTTTATTTAATGGGTCACAATCTATGACTATCATTATTATTTTGATGCTCAAGTTGTCCTAGATTTGGCCAGTGGAAGGACTTTCAAACTGGGTCCTGTATCCTTTTGACATGTTCCCATAATTTTTAAGGCATTTGCCCACTTTATGGGGCATAAGATATATCAAACTTGTACTTTCCCTGCCCTTGCCCTGCAAGCAGCCATTTCTTTAAAGACCCCTCTTTCCTTTTAGTGGAAGATGATATTTAGTAACCAATATCTAGGTCCTAGATGTGATCATTGCTAATAGATTGTCATTGCTACTAGGTCCTCAGGAGGCAGAGCTAAGAAATAAATGTATGCATATACATATATATGTACAGAAATCTCATCTATCTATCTATCTATCTTAGATACTGTGCATTCACATCAATACCTCCAAATCTAGTTCAACACCACTGGGTTTCCATATTTGTAACTATTCTGAGAATGAAGAACCTTACTCCAATTATCTCCAAATATATTTACTTATTTGTCGATCTCTGTGTTTAATCAATATAAATAAGATGCATCTTCCTTTTTTTCCCCTCTTGAGAGTTTACTGTTAAACTAAAGCAGTAATTCCCTTCACACACAGAGCACATTGATTTCAATGAACTCATTTTAGAGGTCACAACATAGATGGAGCAGAGGATATGAACTTGGGCCCTGGAAGCAGACCTAGGCTCTAGTCCTGGCAGTGTACTTACCAGCTGTGTGATTTTCAAAGAATTCTTTACCTCTCTAAGTCTCCGAGGATAATAGTATCAACCTCAAGAGTGTGTTGTGAGGATTAAAGGAGTAAAAGGAGCTAATGTATAATAGCTGTTAACACAGTGACGAGCACATAGTAAATACACAATGAACGAGAGCTACTTTAACTATAATTGTATTTTCTACTTAATATAGGAAATTTTCTCTAACTTTCTAGGCCAGGATACAATTTTGGAAAGACAATTACCAATAAGCTTCAAAATTCATTAAAGCTTAGAGATAAGACAAATCGTAAAAACATTTTTATTACTCATATCTCCATATGAGAGAAAGAAACTGTACTTAGCACATAAAAACCTATTCATACCTGACTTTCTTGGTCTCTGTTGAACATAAAGGGAAAATTGTGCTCGATGTTACATCATCTTTTTCTGATCTGGAGTAATCATCTACCTTGAGTCAAAATCGGTTGATGAATTGCCTTTTAAAGACCTTCAGGGAATTCCCTGGCGGTCCAGTGGTTAGGACTCAGCGCTTTCACAGATGTGAGTCTGGATTCAATCCCTGCTCGGGGAACTAAGATCCTGCAAGCTGCGTGGCGCAGCCAAAAAAACCCCCCCAAACAAAAAAACCTTCATCAGCTTTTATGAGGAAACAAAAGCTTTTGAGCATGCTCCGTGCGTTAGATATGAATGTGATCGGAGTAGAAATGAAGATGATGAGAGCAGGACCATAAAGGTAGACTTTATTTCAAAAGGAGTGGCCAGCAGTTAGCGAGAAATAGTGGACATAAGACGACAAATGAGTACGTACATACTTGTTCAGGTTCCCAGATGCCTATGCCCCGTATTTTTTATGTTCTCCCACTGATATGATAGAGGGATACAGGTAGCAAAAGGTGGATAACAGGCAAACCATAATCAGAAAAGCTTCCTGGCAGAGCTGTGGGCATGGGGGTGGATTTTTCTGTCTTGAGGATCTGAGTGGGGACTAGACATGCATAATCCCACAACAGGCAAACTCAAGGAACGGGCAGACAAAAGCTCAGTTAAGACACTACTCCGTTGCTTTCCTTTTGTATTAGCCCGTGTGACATTCAAACTGAGTGAGCCTTCAAAGTGAGTCAACCGTGTCTGAACTTTCAATCTTCTGAGGCAAAAGGTGCTTCAACAGCAGCGTGCAGCCGCAAGGGCAGCAGCAAACAGAAAAGAAACAGTTCAGAAGTTGTGTAAGAGGGAAACCTGGAGACTGAATGTGGAATGCAAAATAAAAAAAGAATATCTGATGTCTGAAGCGTGGATGATTGAAATGGTGGTGGGATAAAAGACAGGGATGTCTAAAAAAAAAAAAAAAAAAAAGACAGGGATGTCTAGAGGTAGAGCTGATTGGGGGAAGGAATGATAAGGTTGATTTTAGACACGGTGAGTGTGAAGTACTGGCAGGATGCACAAGTGGTATCAGCTGACAGGCACATGGACCAAGAGAACAGCCTTAGGAGGGAGGGCAGGGCTGGAAATTAAGATTTGTAAATTGGGCTAGGAAATGAATGTGGGTATGATTGCTATTCAAGGCAATTTCGGGGGAAAGGGATGATGATTTAGGGTAAAATCATATTGGGTGGGGTGCTGGGAAGAAAAGGAAGACTCAGTTAAGAGGATAGAGCTGGGGCTGAGGAGGGCCAGGGCAGTGGCAGGGCCACAGGAACTGTGGAGGATCCTGGGGGCTGTCTTTTTTTTTTTTTTTTTAACATCTTTTATTAGAGTATAATTGCTTTACAATGGTGTGTTAGTTTCTACGTTATAACAAAGGGAACCAGTTATACATATACATATGTCCCCATACCTCTTCCCTCTTGTATCTCCCTCCACCCCACCCTCCCTATCCCGCCCCTCTAGGTGTTCACAAAGCACCGAGCTGATCTCCCTGTGCTATGCGGCTGCTTCCCACTAGCTTTCTATTTTACGTTTGGTAGTGTATATATGTCCATGCCACTCTCTCACTTTGTCCCAGCTTATCCTTCACCCTCTCCGTATCCTCAAGTCCATTCTCTAGTATGTCTGCATGTATATTCCCATCTTGCCCCTAGGTTCTTCTCACCATTTCTTTTTTCTTTTTCTTTTTTAGATTCCATATATATGTGTTAGCAAATGGTATTTGTTTTTCTCTTTCTGACTTACTTCACTCTGTATGACAGTCTCTAGGTCCGTCCACCTCACTACAAATAACTCAGTTTTGTTCCTTTTTATGGCTGAGTAATATTCCATTGCATATATATGCCACATCTTCTTTATCCATTCATCTCTGGGGGCTGTCTTAACATCCGATCCACCATGAGTCTAGGATGCCTTTCTGCAGTGTTAAGACTGAAAACTACATTTCCCAGATTTCCTTGCAACCAGAGGGTCTGGATGTGATGCAGGTTCTGAGAATCGGGTGATGTGAGTGAGGCTTGAAAGATGTAGATAGCACTTTTGGGCTGCTTCTGCTGGCAAGAAGGTCATGGGACTGTTGGCTCCCTCTGCCCTTCCTGGCCAGTGTTCAGCATTCCCACATCAGCTTCCCGAGGGACAAGAGGCAAAGGCCTGGGAATCCATGTTTTGCTTGTGTGGCTCTAGCAGAAAGTTCCGTTGTGGTGGCTTCCTGATCTCTGGATCTCAGCAAAGGCAATATGTTCAGTGGTTCCAGAGGTGGCTTCCTGAATTCTCATCTTCCTGAGTGGAAGAGGTAGTAGCTCTCCTAGTGGGTTCTATCTGCTGTGATCTGGGAGTCATTCCTGAGGGCCCAGTCTAGAGCATGCTCTTCAGTCCTTCCAACAATTTTAACGGTGTTTAAATCCCCCTCTGCTGAAAATACTGTGGTGGTTTCTGTTGTCCGCAACTGACCTCTGATTTGATACAAAATCCACTGGAGAAAGGATATTGCAGAATAAAGGGCTAATCAATAATTCAAAAGCTGTCAAAAAGTCAAGATGAGGATTTCATGCATGCATGCCAGCATCCATCCATTATAACAATTAACATTGCTAAGTCCCTAATGGGTACCAGGTACCACACTGGACATTTGGGAATACTGTACAAAGATGAATAAAAGTCTTTCCCCTCAAGGATTCAGTCTAGTGGGGGAGAGAATCATGAATATAAATGTAATAGATTGTGGCAAGCACAATGACAGAGGCATATTCAGAGAGTTAGCATTAGAAAAGAGGAAGGGCACCTAACCTAGAGTGAGACTCTGGGAGGAAAGTAGGTTTCTTGAAGGGAGAAACACAAGCTAAATATTGAAGGATGAGTCTTTTTATTTAGTTAATAAATACCGAACGCTTACTATGGGTTAAGCATGGTGCTAAGATCTTTATATGCTAGACCTCATGGAATCCTCCAAACATTCACATGAAGTGGAGAGTATTATTAGCAGAGGCAACAGCATTAGCAAAGGCAGGGATGAGAAACACTGTTCCAGCTGATACCTGAAGATAGGGCCCCATCTCCCACCCTCTGCAAGACGGCAGGAGCCCAACTTTGATAAGACAACAAACCCAGATGAGTTTCACATGGACCAGCACCTCTCTTCCAGCTTTTTGTAGTTTTTTACCTCTCTGGCCTCCTCAGCCTCCTTATTCCCTCATTCTCCCCTTAAAACTCCGTTTTAGATTTGCTTTTATCATAATATACCACCAGGTACTGATGTTATGCAGGAGGAAACGTATAGCCTTAGCTGCCAGCTTTTACTGGAAGGCATCTACCAAATGAACTTGTGACTGGTGACTAAATTGGCCTAAAACAGACTGCAATGTTGTGGAAAAGGAAACTAAAAGCCCATGCACCCTCATTCCGTGGAGAGGGTCATATTTGATCCCTGAGACCTTCCCTTAATGTAGTGCCTACTGAGGACCTCTTTAAGATCAGTAGGTGAATACTGATCTTCAAGGGCTGGACAGAAAGCATTCTAGCCATCGTAAAGGTCAAGGTCATCCTCTGGCAGTGTAGTTAACAAAACAGAGTTAACAATTTTCTACCACTTCTAATTAAAACTTGATTACTTAGAGGCATTCAGTTTGCTCATGATTGCTTAAGTTAAATATAAATGAATAAAGGAAAACCTAGCCAAAACAGAACTCCTGCTCTAAATTTTAAATCAACCTATTCTGTATGCCTGTTCAGAGGAAGCTGGTTGAGGTTAAATGAAGAACAATTTGAAAACTCAAGAATCAACCTAAGTGAAGTTATAACATATGAGAAACCTAAAAGTAAAAATATGTCATACACATTTTATTTGGTGTTTCATGCTAGATCGATTAAAAAAAAAACAATTTGGTTGAACAGATTTTTCTTTTAATATGACTATGTGTACATGGACAACTGAGAACAGGGAAAAACCCCAAATTAATGTTTTTAACAAATTACAGCTGTTACTAAAGACGGTATGCTTGGATTTTAAGGAAATGGTCCAATAAATGAACAGCCCCACATTCAATCTAGATGAATCAATCCCACTTTGAATAAAAACACATTCGAGTGGCAGAAGTTTACCTTTTTTAAACACTCCATAATAAAAAAATGCGTTCCCTCAGTGTTCTCTCTCCTTCAGTATTTAGTTATTAGTAGTCTCTCAAATGGCAAAATAAAATTGAATTTATATTATCAAATGAAAGTGCAAGTTTGTACAGCCAAGCTCAGCAGCGAAAGTGAAGAAGGATGAGGGTGAAAGCTGATGGATGCCACGCAGAACAAGGACCTTCACGAAGGTATCATCCTGCCGTGTCCTGGGTGCCAAACACAGTCCACATTCCATCATTTTTTCATTGCTCTTAAACGAGCAAAACCAAATTCTCTTTTTTATTTAAAGAAATATTAAATCTTTATTCTCCCCCACCTCCAAATAATTTGTGATCAGGTAAGGCAAAGGTAAGTCCCACCATCACTGGGGACAGCAGCAATAAACAGACTTCAGAAATAGCCCTGAATCATCAACAACATTCTCTCATGGTAACATAAGGAATGCATCTCATAAATCAAATTCTGCAACGTTGTCACATTGTTCTAATTTATTTGATTAGTTTATCTGAAAAAAACTTTATAAATACATTATTTAAGAGGACAGTAAATTATTTTCTTGCTCTGAAAAAATAATGTTCTTTTTTTTCACATTTTAAAACTGTTGAGTATGTTTTGCAAAAGGAGATGCAAGAAGAATGGGACAGTGGGGTTTGCAGAATGTCCATGTACAAGTTGCATTTACAAGAACCTGGTAATCTGCCTCTACAAATAGAGCTCTTTGCAATATAATATTTAAACAAACAGGCTTAATTTAAACACCTCTCCTATTCACTCTACTTGTTGAACCAAGAGGTACTTATATTTCAAGTATTACACTGTAAAAGGTAAAAATTTTTGTGCCAATTTTACATGTTAGCTTTTAAAGTCCAAAATATCTATGTGAAAAATCATGCCTACTCGGCCCATTTCTTTTACAGCCAAATGCTCTCATCTTTTAGAGAATGCAGAAAAATATTGATTTCCTAAGAAGGAGCACACTGGAAAAAGCTATTTTAAAGTACTGAAGAACAAGGGAGGATTTCTTTTTCTCTATTGGCGAAAATTATTAGAAAAGCTATCCAGTCTGTTGTCTTTAGCTGGTTTTAATAAAGTCTTTCCAAAATGATGGTCAAGAAACCTTTAGAAAACGGGGGAAGGGGAGATGCTCCTTTGTAGCATGGAAGGAATTCCATTAATTGTAGAAATTCTTATTAAATTTCTGCTTTGGTTCTTTAGAAGAAATGCTCATATAACTTCTATATTAGGAGACAGAAAAAAGAACAGATTAATATGACATTTATCTAAAATCTTAAAGAATACTACAGTAATATCTTACATTCCTAAAACTTTACCATGCTTTCATATACATTGTCTTATATAAGAACAGGCAATTTTATCAGGATCCGTGGTCTTATATGTAAGTGAATTCTACCACTAATAGGAAAACATGTCCTTTTCTTTAACTTAGGCTATATATCATTTCCTTTTCCAAACTGCGTTAAGTCAACTGTACTTTTCTTTGAGAACAGGGACTTTACATTCATTTGTCTTGAATCCTCAGTCCCCGATACTTCGGGTTCCAGCCATACATTGGAGGTTACATAAATGTTGGTTGATAAGTAGTCATGACCACAAAAGAAACCTAACACCACTTAATATCACAGACACTGGACTATGTTCCTAGAGAAGGTATGGAAGAGTGAGAATGAAATGACAGGTACATCAAAAGGTGATTTAAAGCCTGGCGAATGAAGCAGGAAGTCATCTGAATGTTCCTTCCATCTCTCTGAATCTGTGACATGACAAAGCAGGAAGCGGTACCAGGAATGTTTCCACCAACACACAGGTAATCAGATTGTTCTCAAAGGCTTAAGAGTCAGAATGTCAGGCTTTATAGCTTCCACTGACAGCTGGACCTTCTTCCTTTTACAATCTAGAAAAGTAGATCACTAAAGAGAAGTTACACTCCCCAGGTCAGTATATTAGAGAAGGAAAAAATACTAGCTTCATTTGGATAGGAGGTTCAAAGTTGGCTTTTTCAACCAGTTTTAAAGTGGGAAATACGTTAAAAGTGCACAGATGGAATCTAAATGACAAAACAATTTGACCACAAATAATGCTTTACTGACTCATCTATAAACATCCTGAATTTGCTTGGCTCTCTTCATAAAAGTACAAAAAGATGCCGGTCAATACATGAAAGTGAGGTGCTGGGAGAGAAGCTGATAGATATCAAAGAGGTTTGAAAAGACATGGAGCTGGATTATCCCACTTGTTCTTGACACTGATGGGACTGTGCTGTTGAGTTACTATGAGCACTGCACTGGTAATTTTTTTATGTTGCTATTTCTCTGGGTCCTGTAAAGCTATTGTTCTTTTTGCACAATGACTTCAGGTTAAGTGTGAGTTCCAGAGACAGGGTATAAGAGAGTCACTTGCAGTTTCAACAGCTACGGTCACTCAACAAGGGATGGAAGGCCCTTGGGCTCAGTATGCTCCTAGTCTGGAATATTAGTCGCATTACCTTAAATTGTAACTATCTTATTACATTTAAAAAGGACAATAGTATATCATCCCAGGTTGCTAAACCCAAATGAGAGAAAAATGGTGGGAAAACATGTTGGCAGTCTTAAAATGTCTGAAGAGCTGAGAAAGATGGAATAGAAACCAAATAAACCTTTTCTCTAGTGGACAGAACTAGGTTCAATGGCCACTCAGTTATGGTCTTCTGTCTTAATACGAAGCACGATCTGGGCACGCAGTATGAAGCACTGCCACTGGGCAATGAGTGCCGCTCCATGAGGAGAGGCCCATGGATACCCAGTGGGTGCTGCGGACCGAATTTCTACACTGAGTGGGAGAACAAGAGCGGCCCTAGAAGTTGCCCAACCCAACTCAAAATTGAACTTCTAATGACCCATGCACAATCTCTTCCATGTGGCTCATTTGGTCCCTTGAAGGACAAAGTGTGCCACAGTCACACAGCAGAAGGTTCATTCCCTCTTGGGTGTCACATATTTATTTCTGATGATTACTGAAGGGAGTTCGAGGCACGCTTACCTGCTGTTTGCTGTGTTTGAACACCATCTACCTGAGGCAGGGTCCCAAGTGTCCCTTCATCACCAAAGGCCAAAATAGGATTCAAAGGAATGTCTGGACTCTCGCTGTTGGTGACCTCTAATCTGGATGGTTTAGATCCAATGGGTAAATTTATAATTTCTTCAAAATCTTCATTCTGAACTGATATTCCATTTTCATTTGGTTGTTTTTCCAAATTGGGAGTACTAGGGAGTTTGAAACATCAAAATCAAAAGGAGTTAGTATTAAAACTGGAAAACATTTTTAGGACAAACTGTTTTATAATAAATACTTTTATAATCTTACAATCGAAATGTTAGAATGATTGACCTCATCATTACTAACAAAAATGGTGAATTCTGACATATTTGTACTTTAAATTCTTATTTAAAAAAACAGCTTTTAAAAATAAAACTTATCAAGTGGACCAAGTTATCAATTAGAATAGATCCTCATCATCAACAGTTCTACATATATTTAACATGCCTGTCTACTGCAGGCATTTTATATCTCTTTGTCTTATAAAGAATAGCCCTTATTAGGATCTGTACTTCAAAGATGAGGAGATTGTGGGGGGGATAATTTGCACAAGTCACACAACTACTGGGAGACAGTCCAGCTTGAATGCGTGATCTCTGGTCCTATGTTTTTCTCATAATCCCATTTTTTATAGTCCCAGCTGTTCAAATTCCAGCCCTTCCTGGGTGTCTCCAGCTTCCTAAAACATGTGCATAATTTTATAGGTAAATTGTTGAAGACCAACCTTCTCATCTTTGCCCCTTAAATCTGCCTCTGACCCCACCTTATTCTTATTAATTCATGGTTAATATCTTGGATTTTTGAGCTACATTTTTTAAAAAATAATTTATTTTATTTATTTATTTTTGGCTGTGCTGGGTCTTCGTTACTGCATGCAGGCTTTCTCTAGCTATGTTGAGCGGGGGCTACTCTTCGTTTCTGTGCGCGGGCTTCTCACTGCAGTGGCTTCTCGTGTTTCAGAGCACGGGCTCTAGGCTTACAGGCTCAGTAGTTGTGGTGCATGGGCTTAGTTACTCCAAGGCATGTGGGATCTTCCTGGACCAGGGCTCGAACCCGTGTCCCCTGAATTGGCAGGTGGATTCTTAACCACTGTGCCACCAGGGAAGCCCTTCGAGCTACATTTTAACTGGCCAACAAATTCTTAGTTTCTACCTATAGTTTCTCTTAGGGTTTTTTTTTTGGCTGCGTTGGGTCTTCGTTGCTGTGCGTGGGCTTTCTCTAGTTGCGGCGAGCGGGGGCTATTCTTTGTTGTGGTGCGCAGGCTCAGTAGTTGTGGCTCGTGGGCTCGGAAGTTGTGGCGCACGGGCTTAGTTGTTCCACGGCATGTGGGATCTTCCCGTACCAGGGATCAAATCCGTGTCCCCTGCGTTGGCAGGCAGATTCTTAACCACTGCACCACCAGGGAAGTCCCTCTCTTAGGTTTTTCACTCCCTTTACACACTCCGTAACCAAATAGGCAGCCCGTTAGGTTATATGTTCATTATTATGCTTTACAATGCAGCAAAACAATGCCTGTGCACCAAATGAACGCTAGATTAATTTTATTGTTCACTTGATCTGACTGCAGCAGTAAACATATTTGCAAACTTCATAATTTGTTCAGCGGCTCATGTATAAAAAATGACCCTATTTGACAAAATTCTAGAGTTAAAATTTTCAAATGGAAAATATTAATAAGACTAAAAATGTGAAACAAAAATCATGATGGTTTTAACTTCTAATACACACTCATCATAAACAATGTTTACCTGTAGACAGAGATCTATGGAAGAGATCAGAAAGTCAGGTCTCTACTGTCAGTAATGCCAACAAATTGAACTTTCGTAAGTTAGTCTTTTTCCGTCTCCTTCCCAAATGGTGAAAATGAAGCTAGTAGACATCTAATCTTTCCATTTTTTTTTTTTTAAGGAATCTTTGCTTTTTTTTTTTTTTCCCTATAGAGGAAATAGTTTACTTTCCCCAGTCAGTGAGATACATTGACTTTGTGGAACATATTCTAAAACATTTCTGATTTGGGTATTATGGTATTTTTTGTTAATTATTAAACCCTTTCTTCTAGAAAAAAAATAAAGATGCCTGACCTAAGTGCTTCACAAGGTATTGCAGGGTATGTTGAAAATATTATTTGTAAAAGTGCCGTGGAAGAGAACATAAAAATATTATACAGATTCAGACTATAACGGTGCGTTTCCGCTATTTCACTAAGGAGGGGAGAAGAGGCTCGGCATCACGGTAGCCTACATTAGCGCGTGTGCACTCGCACACACACCCCGTCCTAATACCCGCCGTTATAGTGCTTGCGCTGCTACGCCCCTTCCTCCTGCTCTTTCCCAGTACCAATGGGCTTTCTGTAATCAGGGGAAGAGTTTTGGTTCCCATCCCAGAGAGATTTTTAAGTAGAAGTCTTGGCAAAAGAAATGCATCTTCAAAGCCCTTGTTCCTTGACCATGTCAACTCCTGTCACCTTCCAGGCCTGCGTGTGCTGACAAGCTGCAATGGCAACGCCAACCCCAGGCTTGAATCAACAGCTGACCTCATTTCCCCTCCCACTCTTACCCAACCACCCCGCCCATTCTTACTTCTTAGCAATTAGAGGAATAATCATGCCCTATGCTCTGGATGAACAATTAGTAAATGTTCAGAGGACACTGTGACCAGCAGAAACTATAAAACTGAAGCTGAAGTTGCTGGGGTTAGGGTTTATGGATCTGTGTGTCCTCTTAAGATACAAGTATTGGCTTTTGAATTCCCCTTCTTTGGTTACTCTCTGGAGGTTGAAGTTGGATGCAAGACTCTTGAAGATATGTTTCAGGTTCTTATACAATGATTAATCACTTGATTTTACCACTGAAGAGAGTCAGCTGAAGTATAAGCTAATTTTATTCCTCAGAGAGAATTATCAGTGGCTTAAAAAACCTATCCCTTGTTATAATAATGGGGTTCTCTGTGGTACTTTTTATCCTTTTCTAAAAATCTCTGACATCAATGAACTAAATGCCATAAATTATAGTAGTTGGAAATGAGTATTTTATTTGAAAATCAAACTATAACTAAAAAAATGAAATATCACTTAATATATCTCTTGGGTAATTATGACAATAAATTTATTAAACATAATCAAACGCTTATTAAAATCTCTCTTAGGAAAATTATTTTCTTTGGTATTATACTGGGCAAATTAAAAAAATTTTTTACTGTCCCAGACAGATATACATAGATACCTTATGACTTATAGATATCTTAGGATGTCCATCTTAGGACAACTTGTCTTTTCATGGCTTCCAACAATATAAAATGTTGTATAGTATGTGTTTTTAGATTAAGAAAAGAATTTATGTATATCAAATCATTATGCCATATACCTTAAACTTATACAGTGCTGTATGTCAATTATATCTCAGTAAAACTGGGAGAAAAAAGATCTTAGATCTTAAAAGACATTTTTCTATCTATTAAAAAAGTTCATCTGAGGAGCTTCAATTCTCTTATGGTAGCAAAGACTCTGGCATTAGAGACAGAACTCATAATTCAGTAAATTCTGATAATTAAAAAGTTGCAGCTGAAAAATTTGAACATTATTATAAATATTTCTACAAGTTCTCTATGACTGGATTTCTAGGCACAGGCTATGATTACCCTTAATTTTCAGTTTTGAGAGCACTCTTACAACGCTGTCAGTATAAATGCAAGGGAACAGGAAGGCAATCTTTCTTTAACCCACACTTCTTAACTATTGTTAGCAACCATCTGTTTCCTCAATAAGAAGCTCTACTACTAGTAAAAGAAATATTGGCATCTAAATTACTTTTACTGAGGAACAAACCTGTGACTCACTATAATATTATATACAGTGAAAATACAGCTGCTGTATATCATCAAAGGGTGTGAAGATGGTCCAGGGTCATGCCAAATACATACAAAGGAAAGTATCAAATTATTCCCTGTAATTTTGTTTGATAGCCACACAAAAACCTCACCATCATATTTAGAGATTCAAGAAAAAAAGACATTTTCCTTTTCTCAGATTACAGAGTTACTAGCTCTACCAAACATTAATGAACCTAAATAAATCTTCATGTTAAAACTCAAATTCTGTCTGGCCCCAGAAAATTCTGGTGGGATTGGTGGGGCAAAAACAGTCGTGCTTTGCTCTAATGTGCATCAGTAAGAAAGGCCGCAGTTGTCTCACTCACCTCTCCACAGTCACTTCTGACTGGTGTGAGGCAACCACATGGGGGCTGGCTGCTGGTTCTCCTTGTCCTGGAGAGTTTGTCATATTTGGAAGTGCAGATACCACTGGACATGGCAAAGAAGATGAAACAAAGGGTTACTACTACTCTACTATCAAACCCAAACCCCAGGAGCCAGAATGCCTGGATTTATGTCCTGGCTCTGCTAGTTACCAGCTGTGTGACCCTGGGCAAGCCACAAACGCTCCGTGCCTCAGTTTCCTCATGGATATTAATAGTACCTAACTCATAGGCTACTGTGAGAATTAAATGTATCAACACATGCAAAGTACTTAGAACACTGCCCAGCACATTGTAAGGGTGGAAATCAGTGCTGTGATTATTTCTGCTTGCACCACATTGACTTTGGACAAAAAAGTATGTAATACTGAAACCAAAGCAATTGATGAAGATAACAGTAAGTTGATTTGGTCAGGCCGATGCTGAACAAATTATTACTGAAGGCTTTGGAGCAAATCACCAAGAAATACCCTAAGTGATGAAAAATATTTTGGAAAATTCAGTTTTAGTCCCACTTAAGAATGGTAGGGATTTCATGCATGGAAGGCCAGTGAATTGTACCTAACTGTGCTACCTAGTCATTCAATATTCCCCACTGGAGTCTAGCGTGAGCAAACAATATGGATGACTGACTTTAAAATCTGGGCCAGGTTTACGTAAAATCTTAAGAAGAAGAGACTAATAACTTAAAAGCTGCCAACATTTGCAAAGCTGGTAATAGGAATCTTCTGAGAAGACTTCTGATAGGTCTGCAAACTTGCCTGCCTGCCCAGCCTAGAATTCTCTTGGGAGCACTGGTGATACCATTCAGTCCTCAACCAAATGTGGGACCAGGAGAAGAGGAACATACGTTAGATAATCCTCAGGCCTCGTTTTAGCACTATTAACTCAAACCAAATTTATTATGAGAGTTGATAAACACAGGTGTGATGACTGACAAGTTACACCTTCCTTCTGGCCATTGTTCATTCTCGAATTGAGGTACAAAGAATAATCGAAAGAATTGATAGGGGAATAGCAGGAAGACACATGGAAAAACAAAAAAACCAACAAGGAGCCTGGCCATGTACAAACTACAGCATCGGCTCCTCAAATAATCCTGGGTTGGTGTAATTTACATTCTAAAATGCTCATTCTGATGACTTACTGGGTGCCATGCCTGCTTTAAGCCTGAATGTATCACAACATTCTTGGAGGCAACCTGTTAAAAATGCAGTGGGGTTAATATGCAACCATTAGGCTATTCTCCAAACAAATATAATTAGGGCATCTTTAAAAGAGAATGAAAAGCCCCACACTGAAGGGATTATGACATAGAGGAACTCGGATAGCCTCTACTGAAGTAAAACCAAATCCCCAAATACCAGTATTTTACATTTGAAAACCCCAGAACAGAGAATGTTCTTGCACATAAATCATCTCATTTGATCTTTACTCCAGTCTACAATAAACAGTAAAAGAAACTGAGGTATCTCTGGTCCTTTCTTTTCATATTGATACTGCAGATGAGGAAAGAGGAAGACTGAATAATGAATTATCGACCAACCACCTGTATGTACAATCATGAAGACCACGTGGAATCACGGAAGGAGCCAAATTACAAGCTGGTGACTTGGACTCCAGCTGTGCGAGCTGGGCCTGTCACTCAATCTGAGTTCTCCTCGGGGGTAGGGACCTCGGCTGACCTGCTCACACTGAATCCTAGCACCTACAAAAGGGCCTGGCACACAAAAGTTTTCTGAAAATGCCTGCTTACTCCAAGATAAGGCATCTCCTATCTCACAGGCCTGCAATGGAAATTAAACAAGAAAATGTATGCAGATGTATCTGACACAAAGAAGGCATTTAATAAATATTAGTTGAGTGTGAGTACTAAAATACTAAGATAAATTTTACTTTTATATACACCAAATTTGGTTTAAAATCACCAAGAAATTAATCATCTTTGTCCAAAGCCTATGGCATATGAACAACTTTCTAATGAAATTTCAACAAATTTCAAATTTTAACTCTATTCTGAAGTCAGAACTAAAAGAAATAACATTTAAATCCTTTTCTGAGAAATGCCATAAGTACAAGTTGTCAAAATGTTTAAATTTAATGTCCTTAATAGCAAATATAAACACAGATTCCTTTAGCAGATAGTAAATGACAAATGAAATTTAATTTTATAAACTCAAAGAAAATTCTTCTAATCGTGTGTGTATATACACATATACGTGTGTATACATATCTATAGAGGCATACATACACACAGATATATAGAGAGACATATATATGATATAAAATGACTTAAGATATTAAATACTCCATTAGAGTATAAACAAATGTGAAAAAAATCTGCTAGAAATGCTAGAGATTTTTAGATAAAGGGGATTATTTGTGGACTAGATGAGAAACACCTAAGCTTCTGTGAGTCAATGAGTATTTTTATTTTAAATCAATGTTTATCTTGACCTCCACAGAATAAATTAAAAAATTTTATATTTGTATTGATTTGAGTTCACTGAAATAAGTACCTGTTTCTCTAATGAGCGCTCCCTTGGTTATATCTCCATTTCTCTGATCAACGGTTTTCTAACAAAGAAAAAAAAAAGACTTTTTAATGTTAAACTTACAAATGAAAGTAAAAAAAAAAGCCATTAAGAATAGTTAAAAAAAAAGGCCATCTCAATACCTTATCTGAAGCTTCTGTTCTTCTGGTTCTTTTCATTATCTCCTCAAGCCGCTACAAAAAAGGCAGAATTGAGCAAACACATCAGATATGGAAAGAAAGCTAGCCTGGCGCATTTCACTGACTAAGCAAATAGCAGGGCATTGAAACATGTCCATTATTTTGGGAAAATATAATTGTCTTTGTCTTAACTGGAGTTACTCAAAGAAGTTGAAATTGGCTTAAGCCGCATGAATTGCAAGCAACTGTTTTTGGCGAAGCCTGAAACACCAAGAGCTATTTCTTTGGAGGAGAACATTAATACTGAGAGCTACTTTAGTTAACCTGGAATGGGCAGGACACTTTTGTTTTCTGATGGCAGTGAGCTAGTCTCTTGGTCTGGAGCCGGCTTCAGTCTAGGCAGAATCAAGAGCAGCAAGGGCGCCAGGCTGCGGGGGCAGAGACGCAACTACCTTCTTCCTCTCCAGGCGCTCCTGCTCTTCTCTCTGGAAATGCTTCTCCCGTTCCTGCCGGACCCTCTCTGCTTCTTCCCGAACACGAGCTTCTTCTTCTTTCTGAAAACGGGAAGTCGGTATCTGCTTCTTACACACAGGCCGTCTTTGCCCGCTGCCCCCAAGGTCCCGGGGCGCCCGAGGACGGAGAACGCGAGGACCACGAGCGCACACGGGGGAGACACAAGCACTCCTAACCACACGCTCAACAGCTTCCTCTTCTCATCTGGGCTGCCCCCTGCCCCATCTTGAGCCAAGGCTGCGCCGACCTGCTTCCCGGGCGGGAGCCGGCCCCCCGCTACCTGTTTCTGGATGCGCTCCATCTCCTCCCGCTCGCGCCGGGCCCGCTCCTCCTCCTGCCGCCGCAGCTGCTCTTCCCTCTCCCTGGCTTGCCGAGCTTCCAGCTGGCGGGCTTCCTCCTCTCGGCGGGTTCTCTCTTCAGCCACCCTTTGGGCCAATTCTTCTCGCTTTTGTCTGGAAAAAGACAAAACAAGACGAAGATACGTGAGGGGACTTCCTTGGCAAGGCGCGATCGAGTTTGTGGTTACCGCGAGAACAGTTTGTTGGGAGGTCTGGCCAACAGCATCCACTGATCCACGTGAGGCCACCCTCTCTCCTTCCTCCTCCCCTTCCAGCCTCCCGTTGCCTCGTGGGAAACAGACGCAGAATGTATCCACTCATATTCTGAGGAGAGCTTGTTTTCTTTCTTTCTTTTTTTTTTTTTTTGCGGTACGTGGGCCTCTCACTGTTGTGGCCTCTCCCGCTGCAGACCACAGGCTCTGGACGCGCAGGCTCAGCGGCCATGGCTCACGGGCTCAGCCGCTCCGCGACATGTGGGATCTTCCCGAACCGGGGCACGAACCCGTGTCCCCTGCATCGGCAGGCGGACTCTCAACCACTGCGCCACCAGGGAAGACCCTGTTTTCTTGTTTTTTTTTTTTTTAAAGGATCTGCAATATAACTATCTTTAAAGGCTGAAATCTGTTTAATCCAATAATGTGACTTTTTAGTAACGAATTTAACGCTCCCCTCCAAATCTCTGTAAGTAAATAAAGGTTATAATGTTCTGTTTCAGTACAGGGACAAGATGGACCATGTAAGCTCCCTGTTGGGACCAAGGGTAGGGCATGTCCAAGATGGCGGCCCAGCACTGGGGCTGCCGTCCTTTCTGGAGAGGCAGTTCTGCTTATTTGAAGAACAATTATATTGACATTAGCCTTATTAGCTCCAGAAGGAGGGCAACTAAGCAAACTGCCCCTGGCATACTGTCTGGCAGGCAGTCATGGGGCACTTAACTATCTCACGCAGCTACCCTCTGAGAGGAATACTATCTGGAAGAAAACATGAGCTGTTAATATGCAGCTTTAAGATAATGAGAAAGATAATGAGGAAACATGGAGATGAGAGATACGTTAAATAAAAAATTAAGACTGCACAACTGTACCTCTACTGTGGTTACAATTATGCAAATCTATGTGTGTATGTGTATATACACCCACACACTGTTCAGAGACTGGAAAGGGTGACCCAAAATGTACACAATTATTGAAATCTGGTAAGAATATGGATGATTTTTTTTTTCTTTAAACCTTTCTCCCCAGTCCTTCGAAAACAAAACAAAAAACCCCTTCTCCATCAATTTTGTTGCACTGTCATTATAATAAGAAAATGTGGCTTACAAAAGTCGCTTAGTGCTCAGAGGAACACCAGGGGAGACTAATTCTGAAACAACTAAATAGATTCACCTTCAACACTACTATTACCTCTTCTCCCTGACTGCAGGCTTAATCCAAGGTGTCACTAGGGTGTCACTGAGCAGTGTCACTCCTTTACCTTTCGAGCTCTTTCGTCTCCCTCTTCTCCCTTTCCTCCTTCTCTCTCTGCTCTCGGGCCAGCCGCCTCTTCTCAGCTAGCAGCCTCGTGGCCTCTTCCGGGTCAGTGGTGCCCGCAGAGGTCTTCAGAGAAGCGATGGCAGTCACAGTGGATGAAGGGGCCGGAGTGGAGGCTGGAGCGGAGGCCGGTGCTGAGGCTGCCTCCGGAGCAGCTGTACAAACAAGTACAAGGAGAAAACCAGTTGGAAACAAAAGCCAAAGAACAACACAAAAACTAGCATCGCCCGCACCCCAGGCCTCGAATTCATCGCTATAAAAGAAAAGGGAATGTTTATTACTGCGCGTTCTCACGGTTTCACTGTATTCTATCTGTAACCGGGCAACAGATAACAAAAAGCCGCATGTGTAAGTGAGACATCCGAAGCTGACACTCTGTCACCAAGCCTTATTTTTATACAAGTTAAATCAGTTAACAACATATATCGAATGTGTACTAAGTATAGAGCCTCATGTTAGGTTCTGTGGGAAGTTATACCCCAGGAAAAAGGAAGATGAGATCTTCCATTTGCCTTTCATTACGTTAAAAAAAAATTCCTTCTCTTTAGTGACTATTCATCACTAGAGGACTCAAGCCTTTCTGTGACCATGCCCAGTGTCCATACCACTGAGCCCGGACTCAGGCGGGAAGAGACCAAGGAAGAGGCCTCTTCTGTCTACCCAGAGCTGCCTCCAGGTCTGAGGAGGGAGGAACCAAGAGCCTCTTCGGGAGACGACGGCACCTGTGCTCCTTAGACATTGCAGGTCTCCACTGCCAGTTCTGATGCCAACATGCAAGATGAGAGTAGTTCTCTGACCTTATTTGGATTCAGGAAAAGGACCTAGGGGGCTGGGGCACCCCTGCCATAGGCACCATGGTGAGGTGTGATCCCTGGCACCTGACCACTCCAGACCCTCCTTTCAAGATCTGCATTTCTCCTCCTGCTCCCACAGATTTTTCTTTGCCCTCAGGACACTTTTTGGCCTTTCTCTTCTCCCTCTTTCCATGCAAACAGGTATTGGACTCGTCCATTCCCTTACTATACTATCATTTGTCTTGAGTCACTATTCTTTCTTTGCCCCCCACCCTGTATCTTCAGATTAAGTCTTAAAGAGAAAACTCTTGAATGAAGACAATTTTCAGCAAGATACATTGAATTTCTAGTTCCAGGTGATTTTAAACTTCTAAACAGCATCTGGTTAACTTGGTAGAGATGAGATCCACTGGGTCTTTTGGAAAAAATCCTGACCTCTGTCAATCACATACGCTAAGCCAGTGGTCCCCAAACTCCAGTACACGCAGGATAACTGCCACTCTATTTTATCTGGCAATCCTGCACAAGAGTCAACAGATGAGCTTAGTATCCTTCAGAGTCCTTGGATCCACCATGTATTCTGATTCAATAGGTCTGAGGTAGGGGCAGGGTTCTACAGTTTGAAACATTATAGATGTGGTTTAAAAATATTTCCCTAAATTCTTCGAAAATCCTCCCTTTAAAAGATGCAGGCTAATCCCCCCAACTTGAGTGTGAGCTGAAGCTAGTGACTTGATTCTAACGAATAGTATGACAGAAATCGTGATTTCTGTGACTTCCCTGGTGGCACAGCGGTTGGGAATCTGCCTGCCAGTGCAGGGGACATGGGTTCAGTCCCTGGTCCGGGAGGATCCCACATGCCGCGGAGCAACTAAGCCCCTGTGCCACAACTACTGAGTCTTAGCTCTAGAGCCCGCGAGCCACAACTACTGAGCCCGTGCACCATAGCTACTGAAGCCCGCGTGCCTAGAGCCCGAGCTCCGCAACGAGAGAAGCCACTGCAATGAGAAGTCCGTGCGCTGCAATGAAGAGTAGCCCCCGCTCACCGCAACTAGAGGAAGCCCGTGGGCAGCAACGAAGACCCAAAGCAGCCAAAAATAAATGAATAAATAAAAAAAGAAAAGAAATCGTGATTTCTGCGTGTGTGACTTCTGAGACTGGGCATAAAAGATACTGTGGGCTCCTCGTGATTCTCTCCCCCAGCTCACTCATTCTGCAGGAAGCCAGCAGAGTGGACAGACTGTGAGGACATCCAACAGCCCTATGGAGAGGTTCATGTGTCATGAAACGAAGGTCACCTGCCGACAGCCCTGTGCATGAGCCATCCTCTAACAACCCAGCTGAGCTGCTCCCAAATTCCTGACCCAAGACTCTGCGTGATATAATAACTGTTTGTTGTTGTTATTAAGCTGCAAAGTTTTGGAATAATTTGTTACACAGCAATAGGATAAATGATAAAATGATTCTGATGCAGGTGCTCTGAATACCACATTTTGTCAAATTATTGGACTCGGCCAATGAAAGGACTCATAAACCACACCTGAATTAATATGCTGTGGCTCTGACCATAGGCTGTAGGATGGATGATTCTTTCTTTATATGTAGGAAAATTATATTCAAGAAAAGTTCCCCAGATTAGCCTTAGAGTAAAATTTTCAAGTGCCCAACAAGGGAAAAAAAGAAAGAAAGAAAAAGCTAAGTCAAAGCAGTGCAGGAGGAAAAGGAAGAGTGAATAAAGAGAGCAAGCAACCCACACTCCACCACGAGTCAGTGGATTCCTACCAGGAGCAACCTCTGGTTCGACAGGTGTCCCCTCTTCGACTGTGGCTTCTTCTACCTTCACCAAAAGTGCCCTGCCCTTTAGTGAGGGCTCATTGGCAACTTTCTGAGGTTCCATCTCAGGGTCTTTTCTCTCAGGTTCCACTCTGACTTCTCTCTTGATGGGGCGGATGTTGCCGGGCGAGGGGGGCCGGACCTGAGCAGGGGCAGGTTTGACTGGTCCAGGAGGCATGGAGGATGCTGGTCTGGGGGTGCCAGGCAAGTGGGGAAAGGACTTGGATGGGAGCCTGGGCAACAAACAAAGTAAAGAGAAAGGGGCACATGAGAACAGGCTTGCCAGAACCTTCCTTTCCCTATACCTCCACCATGTAATAGTCTTGGAACACCAATACGGAAGAGAAATGAAGATATTTAGCTGTGTGAATGTGTCTTTTATGTGGCAAATGCAGAAGTACTCACTTTAGAGGCTCATTCCAGGTTTCTTTTTTCTTTCCTTTGAGGAAAAATATTACTCTCCAAGTGAAGGCCAAACAGTGTGGAGAGAACAGTTTCTTTTCAGAGGACAGAGGCTCTTAATTCTCTAACATGGAACAACCCTGCCAGCCTCTTACATTTCACTTACCAAAGTCGGGAGGAAGCTGGTGATCTGGCTTTGGGATGAGATGGAGATAGTGCCCTTCGGATGCCGGGTGTGAGGTGGAAGGGTAAGTTTTCTCTCTCCCTTTCTCTTTTATAGCCCTAAGTTCAGAGGAACACAATAATTAGATTTTTCCATGAGCGGGACAATCACATTCACAGTATTCAACAGTGGAGCTGCAATCCATTGAATGGCTTTTGGGAAAATTTCCAACCTTTGCCATGTATATCCATTCCACCCCAACAAAAGGCCTTTATTAGGTTAAAACTGAACGTTATAATTGAATTAACACAATCTGACACTAATAAGAAGGTTCTGGATGTGTGATCTGGACTTACATTGTAAAAAAGCAAAACAAAAACACACTTTTAGAAAGCACCTATACTTTGTATCTAAAACTACACGGAGCAAAATTTCTCATAGTCTGGTTTAGCCCACACAAATGTCAAAATAAAGGTCACTTTCAGCTTATTCCCCCTACCTTTATCTCTTTTAATTCTTAAGCAGTTTTTTTTTTAACCCTGGAACACACTGTAGCTCAGTTTATTTTTTTTTTTAATTTACATGTCTGCTATGTCAGACATTAATTCATTTTTTTCTTTATACGGATGTTATACAAACAAGTCCTTCCTCACTTCGTGTCCTCTTGCCCTTGAAGGAAAAGTCAGGTTCAAGGTGAGGAATTTCAGCTATTTTTAGTCTTCCTCATTAGGGATGAAATGGAAATCTCTGAGGTTGGGCCAAAACATCAGCCCTCCTACGACTGTATACTAGGAATTCAGCCAGAGAGGTGACACCTTTCCTAGGTAGAAATGGGCAAAAGGAAACCCAGAAGTGTTCTGATAGTCTCAAGTCAACGAAGACAAAAATAAACAAACAAACAAACAAACAATAAAACCCCCCAAACCAAAACACAAACAGAAACAAACAAAAAGACAAGGCACAGGGCAAGGGAGAAAGTACTCATTCCAAGTATCTGAAACACGGCCAACAGTGTTCTGGGATGGGAACAGATGCTGGCTGGAGGGACCTGTGTGGATGCCTGTCAGTCCTTCACTCTGTGGGATCCTTGCAGGAAAGCAGACTGAGGGTGCTAGGGAAGGGGCAGAACAACACCTAGCCTCAGGGCCAATAAGCTGGCGTGTACCTTCTTTTCTTTCCTTTTCTGCCTGGCTCAAACATCACGCCCCTTCTTTCTTCCCTCCCCTTTTGTTCCCTTCAGCATCTCTTCTAATTGCTTCTATTTTTCTTAGTAGCATCCTAGTTGATGGACTGGGCTATAGGTGGGGGAAAAACATCTCAGTGTCAAATAATACTCAATGTCTCCCCAGAATTTCTAAATAAAACAAATGAAGGATGAGGCAGGAAAGAGCTTCACAGGGTGCCACCTCTATATCACTTGCAGCTGCATGACCACCCTTTGTCCCCGTCTCTGGTAGTAGAAGGCAGGAGGCAGGTTATTGGAGAACAGCTGCAGTGCTTGGGTAGCAGAAGCAGCAGCCACCATATGGAACCCTCTTGATAGGTGTACAGGATGGCAATTATGCCTCTGGCAGATCAAGTCCCCAGAGTGGAAGGTACAGGCCTCTTCCCGAGGGAGGTTGGGGTTAAGCCCTTGAGTTGCTTTTCTTTCTTTTTCTCAAAACATTTTAATTTGGCTAAAGTCAGATCAAGGAGAGACCTGAATGGGAAAATAAGTCAGGAAAGGTAATTTGTCGTGTGGAGGATTTGGGGACTAATGTCATCATCTACGCCTTGATAAGACAGGCATCTGGGAATAAATCTACATTAAAGTGTATAATCCTCAGAGTCTTCTTTTTGTTAAAGTGCCACTGAACCAATTCTTTCTCTCTTAAAACTGACCTCCCTTTAATCACCTTTAGGGAGTAGGGGGAACAGGGAGAAGCAGTTTGGAAAAATGCTCAGTATTTGACATAACACCCTCCCAGGCAGGTAGATAGATGCTTTTACCCTCTTAGTTCTTTTAAATATCTTTCCACTGGTCTTGGACCCAATCACCTATTTGAGTTCCACACATGTAAAGATGCTCCTGATTCTCATCCTGATCTGAGTTAACAGCCAGTGGTCTGTACAATAATCTTTCCTGTTAACACGTTCCACAAGGCTAAGGTGGAACACACACAGCAAGCCCATGTCAGTGGTCTAGGCAACCTACCAGCAGGACAAAGACTTTAGTTTTACAACTAAAGTTAGGTTTAGAATACAAATAACCCACAAGAGAGACAATATAAACAGATATTCAAAGGCAGCACTGTACAAGAGAACAGTGATGATAGAAATGTTCTGCACCTACACTGTCCAAAATGGTAGCCACTAGCCACATTTGGCTATTTGAATTTAGACCTAAATTAATTAAAATTAAATGTTAAGTTTAGTCTCACAAAACATATTTCAAGTACTCAATAGCAGGCAGTTGAATTTAGATCTAAATTAATTAAAATTTAATAAAATTGAAAAGGAAATTAAGAAAACAATCCCATTTACAACAGCATCAAAAAAAGAATAAAATACTTAGGAATAAACTTAACCAAGGAGGTGGGAGACTTCTACAGAGAAAACTAGAAGGCATTGCTGAAAGAGATTAAAGAAGACACCAATAAATGGGAAGACATCTAAAGTTCACAGAATGGAAGACTTGTTATTGCTAAGATGTCAATACTATCCCAAACAATCTACAGAATCAATGCAATCCCTATCAAAAGCCAACATCATTTTTTGCAGAAATAGAAAACTCCATCCTAAACTCATATGGAACCTCAAGGGACCCTGAATAAACAATCTTGAAAAAGAAGAACAAAGTTGGAGGTCTCACAATCCCTGATTTCAGAACATATTACAAATCTATGGTAATCAAAACAGTATGGTACTGGCATAAAGACAGACATATAGACCAATGAAACAGAGTACAGCATCCAGTAATAAACCCTTGTGTATATGGTCAAAGGATCCTTGACAAGAGTGCCAACACCATTCAATGGGGAAAAGATAGTCTTTTCAACAAATGGTGCTGGGAAACTGGATATCCACATGCAAAAGAATGTAGTTGGACCCTTACCTTACACCATATACAAAAATGAACTCAAAATGTTTGAAGACCTAAATGTAAGACTTCAAATTATAAAATTCCCAGAAGAAAATGGGAAGCATCATGATACTGGATTTGGTAATAATTTCTTGGATATGACACCAAAAGCACACGCAATGAAAGCAAAAATAAACAAATGGGACTTCAAACTTAAAAACTCCTATGCATCAAAGGATATAATCAACAGAGTAAGAAGGCGACCTACAGAATGAGAGAAAATATTTGCAAATCATATATCTGATAAGGGATTAATATCCATAATGTATAAATAACTCCAACAACAAAAATTAAAAATAAGATTAAAAAAATGGGCAAAGGACTTGATTAGATATTTCTCCAAAGATGATATACAAATGGCCAACAAACTTATAAGATGCTCAACATCATTGATGATTAGAGAAATGCAAATCAAAACCATAATGAGGTATTATCTCATGCCTATCAGGCTACTATTTAAAAAACAAACAAAAAAAAACAAAATGAAAAAACAAGTATTGGTGAGGATGTGAAAACACTGGAAGACCTTGTACCCTGTTGGTTGGAATGTAAGTAAAATGGTATTGTCACTTTGGAAAACAAAATAGCAGTTATTCAAAAAATTAAAAATAAAATTACCATAAGATCCAACAATTGGGTATATATCCAAAAGAACTGAAGGCAGGATCTTGAAGAGATATCTGCACACCCATGTTTGTAGCAGTGCTATTCACAATAGCCAAAAGGAAGAAGCAACTCAAATGTCCATCGACAGATGAACAGATTAACAAAATGTGGTGCATCTATACATGTATACATGTGTGTGTATATATACACATACAGAAATATATATGTATAGACACACACACACAACGGAGTGTTACTAGCCTTAAAAAGAACAGAAATCCTGTCACATGCTACAACGTGGAAGGACAGACCTTAAGGACATTATGCTAAGTGAAATAAGCCAGTCACAAAAAGACAAATACTGGGCTTCCCTGGTGGCGCAGTGGTTGAGAGTCCGCCTGCCGATGCAGGGGACATGGGTTCGTGCCCCGGTCCAGGAAGATCCCACATGCCGCGGAGCGGCTGGGCCTGTGAGCCATGGCCTCTGAGCCTGCGCGTCCGGAGCCTGTGCTCCGCAACGGGAGAGGCCACAACAGTGAGAGGCCTGCGTACTGCAAAAAAAAAAAAAAAAAAAAAAAAAGACAAATACTGTATGATTTCATTTGTATGAGGTATCTAATGTAGTCAAATTCATAGGAACAGAAAGTAAAATGGTGGTTGCCAGGAGCTGGGGGAGGAGGATGGAAGGTTGTTGTTTAGTGGGTATAGTTTCAGTTTTGCAAGATTTAAAAAGTTCTAGAGATTGGTTGCACGACAATGTGAATACACTTAATACTACTGAACTGCACATTTAAAAACAGTTAAGATGGTATATTTTGTTGTATGTTTCTTGTCACAATTAAAAATTGCTTAAAAGAAAATTAAATTTCAAATTTGATCCGTCAGTCTCATTTGCCACATTTTCAAGTGCTCAGCTGAATTCCACAGTGCAGCTCTGGAGTATAAATGATTTGTGAGTCGTTTTCTGGCAGTAGGTATTTGCCTAAATATTTAATTGCAAAGAAGTGAAAAGGCAGCCAATAGATCAAATACAGAAAGAAGGCACTAAAAAGACAAAAACAAAACCGGTGAGAAAATATAGGTTTTGGATCGTATGATGACAAATCCCTCTCATTTAATCTGTTGGCCAAGGATCAGCTCTCACCCTTCCCTCCTGGAGTGTTCATTTTTGTTTTTATCCGTAACAAGGTATCTTTTTCTTTGGTACACGCTTTTCTCTACCCAATAAGTATCCAACATTTGGGGCCAAAACTGTTCTGCTTAACTATTGCTACTTGTCCACAGTTAGGATCTCTGAGGCACCAAAGTGCTAATGATGGAAGACTTCCCAGACATCAAAGGTAGTTTCACTTCTGGCTTGAAGGGCTGGAGGTCTGATTCAATCATGAATTAAACCTTGACTCCTGAAAGCCTGAAGCGCTTGAAAGAAAACTGCCTGTAGGCAAAGCCACCAAGCTGTCACAACCCTTGAATTATCCTCAAAGGTCTAAGCAAAATCCTTTCAGGTGTTCATCAGCTTTATAAATCTGAATTGCTCCGAGAAGCTAGGATTGAAAAAAATTGTTCCAGCCTCTCATGGGTCATGCTATTGCCATGAGAGAGGGGCAATGAGATCTTCTGGTGGACTGGGAAGTCCTTTAAGACTAAAGTACAACGTCCGAAGACCACAGAACAATGTCTATACATTTCAGCGGCTACCAAATAACACACAGTTTAAATAAAACAAAGAAGAAGAAAGATTCTTGGAGACATACAAGTGACCTCATTGCAGTTATAGCATCGTGAAAATTAATGTTAGTTCAGCCACCTTGTCAGAAACAACAGGTACAAATTATATTCTTCACTTGCAAAACGTGAGTCTGTAACACAGCCCAACAGCCTTTCAAGAATTACTTAGTGAATAACTAGTGTTTTCTATTCTTTGTCACTATATTTTAAGACCTGGGCCTTGACACGGATTAGCTAAACAGACAAAAATTCCTTATCTTGCTTTTTAGTGAACCACATTTAGAGTTCAGCCAGCTTCTGGACAGGGTTGGAATAAAATGCAAAGGCAGCAGTCCAGGCCCACTTCCCCTTCAAAGGTTTTCTTACTTTCAAAAATAAAGTATGTTGGCATTGCACTTATTCGTGTGGAGGCACCCATATGGCAGTTCAGCCACTCAGACATGCTTGAACAAAGAACAATTTTCATCTTCAAATTCAGATTTTCAGGGGGGAGCAGAATCGCCAAGTGGGGAGGAAGTGTGGGGACAGCACCGCTCAGCCAGCCAGATTCAAGACTGGTGGGACGGATGGGAGGACGGATGTCACCATCGCCTGGCTTACATCCTCAGTGCACCTCGAGGCGGTGTCCACTACGCACAGAAACAGTGCAGACTCGCCAGGCTGCTCCCAACAGCTACTCACCGCTGCGCCGTGAACAGTCCTCCTTCGCGCGGAGCCCTCCGGTGGCGTTACAAAGAATTTTGGTCGCTCCATCGGATTTCTAGAGTGTGCGGCTTTGTAGGGCATGATGTTGATGGGGCTGCAAGATGCTGAACGAGGACACATGGGGGTAACTAGGGTGCAGGTGATTGTTTTACACGCAAGAGTGCCAGAGGAGCAGTTGAAGGAAAGCCAAAAGCAGGATCAGGAAAAGTAGCAAAGCGGAGATAGAGAGAAAAGTAGGGAGAAGATGTTATTACCTAAAGGTGTCCAGACCATCATACTCAACTCTCCTCAAGGTCCTATTAGTTTACAGTGTGTCCAAAAGGAGGGCATGTCCAAATGAAAAATCTGGAATATAGAAACTATTTGGCTATTTAAATACTTATTAAAGACACAGATGTAAGCCAATAATTACAGACAGCAATGGTCTTATAGTCCCATAAACAGATGGTTCTGGTAAAATGCGACATTAGCGACAGATAATTTTAAGATAAGGATTGTTTATAATTAGATTTTTCCTAATAGCTTTAAGATGGAACAAACGGTGGAAAGACAGCAAGTGAGCTAGCAGGCAAGCAAGACATACTGCAACTAATTTGGGAGTAAAATTCAACAACCACTGGGGAAAAAAAGCAACTGAAATTTTAAGATGTTAAATGACCAAGTCTTATCATAGGTATTAAGACTTGTTACAAGAATAACTAATAATTTCCAGAAAAAAAAATTCTGTAAGTGTTTTATCTACTTAAAGGCAAATCAAATGCACGCTTCTGGGTTTTCCCCAAAAGCCAAGGCATTTGATGGTTCATAACAAGCAGCAGAACGTATGGGGAAATGGGATGTCATCATTTAAAACGGTGAAGGGAACATAAATATGTTAGAATTGCCAAAAATAAAGTTGAATCACGAACAGCTGTTGCAGTTTTACTCAAGATAGAAATATTTTTTTGAAAACCACGTAGCTTCTGACCATTCACCTTCAAAGGAACATTATCATTAATCAAGTGATTCTGAGTAACAGTGGGTTTAAAGAAATTCACAGAACACTGCGTAGGTATCAAACATGTGGGTACCAATGTTCCAAGGTTCATTTTCAGATCTCATCCGGAAATCTTGTTTTCCAGCAAAAAATAAGACAATTAAACATGACTACTGAGGGGAATGCTATGTATTCGGACCATGTTATAAAATGACTTTACCCGACCCTAGCCATTGTAGTAGCAACCCTTTAAAGAGACTGTTAGGTCAACTGAATATAACAGTATTAATAAATTAAAAACTCAAAAGTTAACAGGACAAATTCAAGGTAATCTCAATTTCAGAATTATAGTTAAAAATATTTAAGTGCTTTTTTGGTTTAGTCTACAGACAGAAAGTCCATCAGATTGCATCTGTATTCCTGTGTTCTCTTTCATTAAATGCCTTGCAGTATCTTCTGGTTATCACTGCATGGTCAAGGTGGTGAATCGACTGGAAACTGCACTCTCTTCTCCCATCATCTGAAAACAGAACCCTTATTTCTTGGATAAGCTGAAACACTTTGCATTCCCTCAGTTCTCCTTAAAAGGTATGTCTTACTTCCAAACTGACATAAAGCTTTGCCTCAGACCTTAATCGTGAAGGAAGTTTCCTTTGTGTTGTGAAGAAGGAGACCCTCTCCTCATTTGGCTTATCGTGATCACAGGGAAAACTGTTGGAAAACAACCTTTTCTCAAGTGCCACAACAAAGCAGTTGCCCTTCCCAGACAAAGAAAGAGCTCATTAATGCAAACCTCTTCCAAGCCAATCAAATGCCTTTAAAGAAGAACATCCTGGCACAAGGCACTTCTGTGGGATTAATGACCAAGAGAGGCACACACAGCCCAGGGCACAGCCAGAGGCCATTAACTGCTCAAGGATCAAGAAACCCTAGATGACAGCCCTGCTCTGAGGCCATGGGTCTGACACTGAAAAAGGAAAGAAGCACAGAAATATGATTTCTTTTCCCTCTAGCGGAAAGTAATAATTTCAGGGGTATCTGTGGAGCACTTCCTTGGAGCATTTCCTGAGACCACCGTGGATGTAACCAAGCTCATCATGCCTCTGGTTCATTCTTTATTATAGTGCTGAGTCAATGTGAAGGAAAGGAAAAAAAATATCCTTAAACCTACCTAATGTAGTCCATACAAAAATCCTCAAATTTAATTCTTCAAGAAACATCGTCTGGCTAATTCTAAGGATACTACATTTCATGGAATTCATCGCTGTTCTTAACAGCAACTACTGAAAACCCTGAAACCTTTAAATCAATTATTCTAATAATCTTGCCCTTCTGAAGAAGTAGGAAGAGCAATATATGATGGTTGTTTTCTTTTCCCTCCTAGAGTGCCCTCCATAACCCAAAGTAGTTTTATTAAACATTTCTTTTATGGAAATGTCTTTGAGAAATCCTTCCACAATATCTGTATTTCTTTCTACTATTGGTAGCAAGCGTGCATTAATTTAACGTATTCAGGATTTTCTATGTGAAATAATGGCTGCAGAGAAAAGATAATGCAGTTCAAGTGGTTGGAGTGCAGCAGAAAGAATAATTACATAGTAGAATAATAACATTTATTGAGTGCCTACTATATGCAGGTACTATTCGAAACATTTTACATGTGTTAACTCATTTAATCCTGAGTTCTAATAATCACATGTATCATGAATGTATTTTTAAAAATGGGCAAGAAAAAAATCAACCCAAAGCAGTGGTCACAATGAAACATATGAGACTCTGATTTCCAATTTTCAACTGCTCTTATTACTTGTTCTGGGAATTTGCAATCACCAAACACCCTAGGAGTAAGGATGGCTGTTTTGATTTGCTACTGCAACCCTGGCTCTGGATGTAGGTCACCCTCTCGCCAATGGCAACTGGATATGAGGTGAACTCAAGGGACAACACTAAAATGGGAAGACAAGAAAAAATAATCAAGGAGACCAGATGGAAAAATAAAAGGGATGGGAAAAATGTTTTTGAGGAGATAAGTGTAAGAGACGTTTACATGAATAATTTCAAACGGAAATTTCTAAACACAACAGTTTTGGTTCATTAAATATAAGCTGTTATCAATGCAATAATAGGTAACAATGATCTAAGGAATGTATTAATAAAACAGGCAACTCAAGTAAAGGCTATGTATGCATTGCTTCACACTAAAATACATTACAAAAATGTATCAATTTGTGAAGAGGAGAATGGAAAAGTTGCAAAGTAAAGAAGAGCCAGTTAGCAGATTAAAAAGCACCTTGGTTGAGCGCCAAGGAAGGTGGGAAGCTGGGCAAGTCGAATGGGTGGAAAATGAGGAAACGGTGTTGGAAGAGACTAGAGGAAGAGTGAAAGAATTGACAAAAGTTAGTGATGACAGAAATAGCAAAGAAAGACAATTTTTTAGCTGTGAGGCAGTCCTTTAGTATGAAACAACATACAATGTGGAGGTTCAGAAGCATGAGAACCATAAACTATTTAGATCCTATGAATTAGGACTGAAAAGCAGTTTTAAAGGTTTTTCAATTAGCTGGACATAAAGAACAGCTTTCATGACTTATATGAAAGTATGACAAAATGGACATAAAAATAAAGTATCTTGAAATAAACTGTAGTTTTTTCCTTCAGAAAATTCTCAGATGCAATGTGACAGTTGACAGGAGAGTTACTTTATAGAAAACACAGATCACTGTGGTCCAGCTAGTTGAACGCACAATGGTACAGAGAGCATCACGAGGGTGCCGAGGATAGAAGCACGTTTAAGACCTAGTCCACCAATTTTCTAAGTGCCTCTGGTATAACTCACTTATTGTCAATCTCTTGTTTTCCACAGGCAGGTGGTGGGAATGCCTGCACTTGCTTTCTTGACTGCCTCCCAGGGGTACTATGAGAATAAGGGTTGATACTAGCTCATTGGACACCACAGATGAAAGATATCATAAAACAACCAAGAATTATTATTAAAAAAGAGGGCTAGTGAACATGAAGTGGCTTGCAGAGGCAAAGCCTTTTTAAAGGGAGCTTTATGAAGAGGCTATGCAATTTCTCACGTGCCAAACATGAGGGCTGGTTACATAGATACACCAATTGTGCCCAAAGATATTTGGGAAAGTCAAAATCAACTCACCATGAGAGAGACACTGCCAAAAGCCTAATAGGTATCTTTCTTTCCAGCCAGATATAGACTCTATACTAACTTCTCATTAAACTAATTGGCTCATTCAGGGGTGTTTTATATTTCAAAAAAGTAGGAGAGTTATAACTAATTATAATAACTAGTACTTGGCACATTTTACATATTTTCAAAGTACGTAACAAATAAGAACACTGTAATTAGCCTTCTCCACAACTCTTTATAGAGTTTTGAAAGGGTACTATTCCTCAATTACAGATAAAAGACTAGCCCAGGGAGGATAAGTGACTAGTCCACAGCTACATTATGAAATGCTACGCTTAAATCGGCTTGTGCTTTGAGTTTATCCCCAGGCCCACAAATTATCATTAGATATTAAATTATTTCTACCTTTGATCATCTGCTCAGATGCAGGGGCAGAAAGAAAGGTGGGTAAGGGATAGGATTTTCTGGTAACACTATGAACAGACAGAAGCCTCTGAAGCCATCTGATCACAGGGAGGGGCATCCTTTACCTGCCCGGCATCTGGTGTCCAGATAAGATGCTAAGACGGATGCTCAGAGGAAACGATACCAGGGGCATGAAACCAACACCAACAGACACATTTCCAACGCCATTCCACCAGGAGGAGGAGAAGCACGCGATGGGAAAAATTGAGATGGGATTAGATGAAAATGGGTGGCTTAGAGACGCTTCTAAAGGAGGACTTTACCTCACGGAGAAAGTTGCACCTTGACAGTTTTACCTGTATCTCCAGACAAGGCAGCTGTGCTTTTACTTCTGGCCAGGAACGAATGTGTGGGCGTCAGCAATCTGTTAACCACGCTGCTCTCCCATGGGCTGAGCTGCAGGCGGCGAGCTAAACGTCACCACATAAGTGAGATGTTAGAAGCATTCTTTCCAGGGGCGAGAGGGTGCAAGGCATCACCCGTATTGCTCCCACACGCCGGGCCTTCGCGAGAGACCTCGACAGAGACCAGGCTGTCCGGGGAGGAAGCTGGTGGAGAGTCAGGGCAGGAGGGACTCTGCTCAAAGGAGCAGCTATTCCATAAGGTGCCTCTCTTCAAGAGGTTAAGTTTGTGGCAGGTTCTGTATTAGTTTTATGGACACAGATTTTGCTAACCACCCTCCTATGGATCCAACAGGTAACAAAACAGAAGAACCATTTCCAGCAGGTTTGGCATGTATCTCTGAGTCTGTTGAACCCATCTGCCTCATCAGGATGGGCGGTGAGCAGACAGCACACACCTCAGCCAAAAGGCGTCCTAAGTACCCTGAATGTCAACTTCAACAAAGTCGAAGCTTCATGCAAGACTGGAAATATGTGGATAGAGAAAAGGTCTCCATTACATTTTGCTACATCTCCATGAATTGCTACTTGGGCAACTGGAGGAAATTAGATATAATAAAGTGAAAGAGGACTCATGCAACGTTCTATGTAAGTTTTTCTTTTGACTTTCCCATTTAGCAAGCAAGTTCTTTCAGGTCCCTGGTTTGGCAAAAGCATAAAAATTCTGATGGAGGATAAGGGTAAAGCTGAAGATAAAATTACGATAGAAAAGCCAAAATTCAATATAATCATAATGTCAGAAATTACTAGTGGGTGTGTGAAGAGTCAAGAAAATAAATTAAAAATGATGCAATGAAGTGGAGTCCCAAATTGTACTGGGGCTTCGCAAGACCACCGTTAGGAAATGCATGCTAATTATAAATTAATTACTTTGCTTATACTGTTAGCTTCCAGCGATGGTCCATGAAAATATAGAAGCTACTTTCCAAAGATATCAGGAAAGAAGCTTGCAAAATCCTACAAATATCACTAAAATAAAGTGATCATATACACTTGACCCTTGAACAATACAGGTTTGAACTGCGCACGTCCACTTATACGTGGATTTTTCCACATTTTATATTTCCCAGTAAATATACAGTTGGCCCTCGGTGTCCATGGATGCAGAACCAGCAGATGCGGAGGGCTCACTATGGAACTTCAGCATCTGAGGACTTGGGTATCTGCGGCGGCTCCTGGAACCAACCCTCTGCCGATACTGAGGGAGGACTGTATCTCTGTTTTAGAATACACTTCCAAGTCGCTTATAAAAGTCTTTCAAACTGTCTAAACCTGACAAGGCCACTTCTGTTCTGCACCATAAACAGCAGGTGCAAGTCCTCTGGTCTCTGGAGCAACTGTCCTTATAATAAATTTTTATATATGTTATATTTTAAAGAAATGACTTCTGAATTCTAGGAAATTAGTTTTAGTTAATAGAAGCCATCCGATGTTAAAGGCTCTTGTAGAAAATATCCGCTCCTATTTGAAAGGAAGTACCAACCTCCAATAAGTACGTTAATTATCGGACTTTATTTCAAAAGAGTAGCTATTTTGATCAAGGTGCTGGTGAATTTAAGAACTAGTGAATTCTTTATTAGAATTTCTGTTTATTGGGAGTCTTCATGGTTAAAATCAATCTGCTGACAAATAAAAAGATCTGTTATAAAAACTATTGTAATAGTTACACAGTTAGTAGAATGCACAGTAGGATAAGTGCTATCATAAACTGTAGTATGGCAGTGTGTGTGTGTATGTGTAACAACAGCAGAATATAGTCTAACCTAAAATTAGAATACATTCAGAGAATTAAATCAGTGGGAAAAGTGATTAGGATTAAATTAAAATCTTCACTAGAATTGTATTTTCAGTAGATGATGAAGGGAAGAAGAGGTGAATGTTTCCTTTTCTTAGATAAACTCTGGAGGATAACTGGCTTAGAACTGTAGAGATGGTTTATCAATGAAAAGCCGTGTCTTTTTTTCCCCTTGATTGAGAAGCTCAATTACTTTATTTCTGTTGGTCTTTAAGGCATCAACCAAAGAATCTGCCTCAAATGAAGATCATTAAACACTCTCTTTGACTGGTGTTTAAAGCAAATCCAAAGGGATTTGTTTTATAGCTTCGAAACTGTGAATGAAAGATTTTGCGAGGAGAAACGTTTGCACTTCTATCACATTATAATTATGCTCTGAACAAGAGAGAAACAGATCTCTTCCATAACTTTTTAGTAAAGGTTAGTACAGGAGAGTTACTTTATTGTTTTTTTTTTTAACCTAGAGAGGCCTAATCGTGAGATGATAAGCTCCCGAAGGAAAGGTATTAATTCTCATGAAACAACTATAGTATTGATCCTAGTTAAGCACTTAAAATGAGATATTGACAATTCCCATAAAAGACCATCTGGTCCAAGGACACAATCAAACATTAGAGATATCTGTGCTGCCCTGTTCTTCACAAGCAGGAAGTCACTATTCAGTCCCGGATGACGGGTGCCATGCAGAAATCAGGCAAGTGTTGCCACATCCTGACCTAAATGTCATATGAAATCTTACATTTTTAAATATGATGGCAATTAATTAGACCTAAAACAGGAACCAAAAACCCCTGCTCCGGTCAAACAGAACACGCGGGCAGGATTCAGCTTTAGGTCCTCCACCATGTCCTCTAATCTAGATTCTGGGGAAAAAAATGTATGAACTAATTTTCAGCAAAGAGTAGCCAATTTCCTTCTTACTTTTTTCAAACGCCCTATTCTTCTTCCTTGAGAAAAAAGCTGGTTAAGCAGGAAGCTTAAGATAATATGCAATACACATTTTTAATGCAAAAATTTCCAGGGGCGATATTCTCTCTGTTGCAGCGATTACAGAAATCTTTGGTAATCAGGGGTTTCCTTTAACTTGGGCATTTTATCAGTTTATGTGACACTATATTCAGGTGTGATGATCAAAATATTTAAAACCTGGTGGGGCAAGGCACCAGTAGAGCTCTCCTAGTAGAGCTAGTAGATAACACTCTGTAGGGCCTGGGGAAGCACAGCTCGGGGAAGTGGATATTTACCAACTGGTATGGAAATATTCCAGCATTTTGAATAACCAGCAGAGCGTTCCAGCTGAATGTCAACTTTAATAGTATCAGAGCTTCGGTTTAACATCAGCTTTAAGGCCTGTGCTGTAGGGCTGAGAAAGCTCAGACAATCTAGTAATGGTGTACACTCTCTATGATCAGGCTGTAAAAGCCTCTAATCATTTGATAAGAATGCTCTCTACTTTGATAATAAAGCATAATCGAATTTAAAAAATAGATAGCAGAAATTATACTAACTAAATTACTTAAATCTCTAAATTAGAGAAGTTCAAATGCAGAAGATTTCTATTCTCATTAAAAGACACAGCCCTCACTGTGCTAGGGTTCTGCCTAACTTAAAAAAAAAAAATCGCTTCCTGGACCACACGGGAGCCCCTGGATGAAGCGGATCTTTCTTCCAGGCTGACCTCGTCAGTTAGACCAGAACTGGTTCACAGTTCTTTTGATAAGGGGGGAGGAGACATGGAACCCGTAAATTCAGTGCTCTCCCCCTTATCCTTTTGGTCCAGCTTAGCACTGGGTTTTATAGGCCTGCACCATGATTCAAGGGGCAATTTCCTGGCCCCAGCTATGAACCGCTTATTGAACTGCCCCTGGCCCTTAACCTCACCCAAAGGAAGAGTGCATGGAGTCAGGATTGATGTAAGGAAGGACATCCATGAAGGAGAGAACTACAAATGCAGCACAGCAGCAACACGGGTTGGGAGATGGTGATCTCTGTTCTAGTCCCTCTTCTCCAGCGATTAACTTGTAGGATTTGAAGTCAGGCCCTTCACCTCTTAGGGACTCTATTATCCCAACTGAAGTAGATGAGCCAACCAACAAATTTTTCCCAGTTCTAAGATCCAATTACTTAAGGATATTCAATCAGATATTGTCATGCAGAGTCTACAAAACATCTTATTTCTAGTTGACACAGCACTGTCAATCCACAGAAGTGTGGACAGTACTCTGTTCGGTTTATTGCCCATCTGCCTACCCCCAACCTTGCCCCAGTTTCGGCTATGGGATTGTAGGAGGCAATAAGCCAAGGTTTAACTGAAAACTGCCGTGAGTCCCAGTTATAGTTTGTCTTAGACCCACGTTCACAAAAATATAAAATTCAAGTGCTAAGTGACCAATCCCAAAGAAAAGATGAATACACAACTGTTAAGAACAGCATGCTATATTTTACGTTATTTTAAGGGAATTGGTTTGAAAATAAAGGCTACTTATGAAAGGAACTTCAATTCATAATACTTTTCTCTAACATATAAAAGGCCATTAATTTGACTACATGTCTAATATCAACGATTTAGGCAAACTAGGTTAAAAAAATGATTTAGGTTAAAAGGCAAGAATAGGCAGTTGATTCATTTACTGCTTTAAGAGATTAATTATAACATCAACACATTATATTGTACATAACAATGACACCATAACTTTTATACAATACAAAATATACAAATACACATACACACATATAGAACATGCACACATTACATTCTTTTTAAAGACTATAAACACTTCAAAACCAATCAGTTTCTTAATAAAGCACTCAAAGTCACCACAGTTTGTTACTTTCAAAGAGTATGTGTTTTTATATTGCACAATAATTCTTTGGTTTTTTTAATTTAAAATCATTTTAGTTATGTAAAACAAGTAGCTTATCTTAAAAGCTCGATTTTTTCATTCTATGATACGTAAATATGTAAAATAAAACTTTCATTTCATAAGTAACTCAACATTCATGTACTGTAAATCCATGGGATGAACAAAACTCAAAATTCAAATAAAATGTTAATTGGAGGACTATGAATATTGAAATTTTTAGGAGGCTTAAATAATGATGTTCTTGAAGTTAGGCCAAATCCCTTTAAATGAATGGACACCAGAAAACCAGTCACGCACACACAAGAAATGCAGTAAGAAAGGTTTGGTTAAAGGAGAAATAAATTAGCAAAATGAAATCTATCAACATGAATCATTTAAAAAGGTCTTTTAGAAAGTTAAAGCCTGGAATTCCCCAAGTACAGATGAAAAGTCAAAGACAATCTGATTGAAGTGAAATAAATGTTCATAACAAAGATTATTTGCATGTTGGTGGATAAGTGGGTGATTTCTGGAGCTGTAAACGCATGTACTAAAAACTTGAGAGAAGCACCGCTTTCATCACTGCTAAATGCAATCATTCAGCCAAGTTCTAAAATGAGAACCGTTCTTGTCGCAAGGAAAACGCTGCTCAGACGTTTATTGCTTTTTTACTCTGAAGTTTTTTTCTTCCTATTTAAGAAACGTAGGGAAAGCAACTTCAGATGCTTACTTTTATCTGTAAACATCCAGAAAAAAAAAAGCATTAAGGAAATAACAGAACACTTTTTTTGTTTTCCTTTTGACTGTACCTCTATCTGGAGAATTTAGTAAAGTTGCAGATGAAGAGGAGAGCCGCTTGCTAATGACGGGATCAACATGTTTCGAAAGATTCATGGTGGAAACTGACCTCCTGTCTGGATCTAAAACAAATGGAGATAATGCTAATTGACAGCCAGCATGCAGGATTGCAATTTCCTAGTTCACTGATGGAAGGAAAAACTAGGATTGGATGCTTTCAGCTCTATGACTAGATCTTTACTATAGCACAGTTTTCTAAGTGGACATTTTAAAGGTAACTTAAAGGCTAGAAATAATACTCATTTTTCTTATAGGAAAATAAAAATATAAAATAACTATTCAGCTCACCAGTTAGTCAGCTAGGGAAATTCAAGCATATTGTTATAGTACAACAAATGTAGGAAGACCAAAGGAAAGCCAGCGGAGGACAACGAAAATAATGGAAGGGGACTGTGAAGCACAAAGGGGCCCATAAAAGTGAACACCTTGGGCTTCCCTGGTGGCGCAGTGGTTGAGAGTCCGCCTGCCGATGCAGGGGACACGGGTTCGTGCCCCGGTCCGGGAAGATCCCACATGCCGCAGAGCGGCTGGGCCCGTGAGCCATGGCCGCTGAGCCTGCACGTCCGGAGCCTGTGCTCCACAACGGGAGAGGCCACAACAGTGAGAGGCCCGCATACCGCAAAAAAAAAAAAAAAAAAAAAAAAAAGTGAACGCCTTCATGATTTCCCAAAGTGTGAACAATGGGGTAGTAATAGTGCTGGTAGGCTAGAATGCAAACACTAGAATAAAAAGAACACCAGGTTCTGTGCGTCTGCTGATACCTTTGCTTGTAGAGTCATTTTACCCAGGGCATTAAAGTTCATTATAGAAAAACAGATTAAAAAGGAAGAAAAAGAAACCCTTTAGGTGTGGAAAGAATGGCCCCCAGAGCAGTTCTTTTTTAAAGTACACTAATAACCACTCCTCTGTGCCTATAACACAGAGTTTAGTGTGGTTTACAGATGTAGAATCAGCCCACAAACCTGCCTAACAAAACTGGCAGCAATGCAAAGAAAATCAGAATTCTTTCTCTTTAAGTTTATTAATAATATTCTTATTGCTGTTGGATAATTTTAGGGTAATTCTTAAAGTTCAAGTCAGAAGAGAAATAGTAGCTGTATGAAAGGCAAAAATCAGCTCTGATAGTTTGCTCTCCTTACAGTGGACCTAAGCTATAACCACACTCACTAGCGTAAATCACGTTCCCTGAATAAAACTGTGTATAAGGAAAAGTCTAAACATTTCATCATTATATTTATGTAGGATGCAGGGAGTTTTTCTGGCCTATAATAGCCAAAGTTAAAGAGGCTTTGCCATATTTTATTTTATTTTCTATGGTTAGCTTCTGCTAAAACTGAAAACAAACCAAAATATTCCTCGTGAGAGAGGCCTTCAAACCCCGTTCCCACTGGTCTAACTAACCCTGGTGGTAAAAATGTTAAAATTTCCCCCACAGAATAACCATTTTGGGCCATTATTTATAGTGTGCAGGAGATAAGCAAGTCTTCCACCAACATCAGACATTCCTGTCTTCTACAGGGACTCATCTTTACGGTTGAAGCAATTTAATTAAAATTTTTTTTATTTATTGAAGTATCCTTGACTTACATGAAGCAATTTAATTATTAAAAGGAAAATAACCAAACATCATTTCTGTGACTCAAATTTACACTTAACTGATGGGCTCTTAGGGCAATCCTAACAAAGAAAAGATTTAGGGTAAAATGTCAAAAGGAACACCTTAATGATAAAATGTGAGGTTCAAGGGCACAAGGAAGGAAAATGAAAGTCATTTCTAGGAGATCTTACAGCAATATCTCTTCTGATATTGCTTTATATGTTAAGCTTCAGTTGGGGGGAGATTGTGTCTACATGCAGGCCTAACATGCATCATTAAAATTATGGAGATATAATATGTATTTATTATATTACTTAACATGTAAGAATTTTTAATCTTTTTCTTTTCCTCTCTGAACAAAACACAGATCCACAAAAGGATTCATGAAGAATCGGTTTAAAACGTATAAAGTTTTACAAAGCAGTGCGAGCTGATGTGGGAGCAGTGAGACAACACGCTGATTTAATCTGGATGAAATTCAACTTCTAGGATTTGTTTGTTGTACCTACCACAAGTTAGGCCTTGTGGTGAAGTAAGGGGTACTCAAAGTGATCAAGACCTGGTCACTGCTCTCAAGATCTCAGCACATCATTCTGACCTTTGAGAATTTTGGCAAATTCCCATTATTTTCAAACTACTCTGTTCCAGTATAAGAGCAATTTTCTCTAATTCACAAACCTTATAAAAAAGGATTTTATCCAACAGCTCACAAATACAACGCTGGTTTCTCTTGCTCTGAGTGGCAATGACAAAGGTTATATACTGAACTGAGTGTGGAAGCAAGAAGTAAAGCTAAGTAACTTGAGTTCCCCTCAAAAATGTTTGAAAATCTGTAATAGGTTTACATGTGTAACGTGCACATGTAAAACAGGAAGCCAGGTAAAAGAAAAATAAGCAAGGTTTTAAAGTACATACCATGACAGCTTTTTTGCATGGAACAAATATGCAAAATTATCCCTAGAATGAAATATCACATGTAAATGATCCTTATGACCACAGGTTTGATATGTGCCCCACAGCACATACCACTGGGTCATGAAGAGCCAAGGGAAAAAAACATGCTTTCAAAGTTGGTTCACTGCAAAGTTGTGGCAACATGCTTTTAGATCTTTTTAAATGAAGGGGTTATAGAAGACACACTGAATGTTAGGAATGAAAGAGAATAAAGCAAACGAAAATCCATAGTTATTCAGATTAAAACTGAAAGTGGCAACAGCTGTACTGATGGGGCGGTTGGGTGGATAAAGCCACACTGGATGTACTTGAGCCCTGGTGATGTATTAGTGAAAAAACGTTTTTTTAAGGTTTTATCCAAAAGGATCATTTAAAAAGAAAGTAAGCATAGCACATGTAATTACTTTATTTCAATACCTTTAAGTCACCTGAGTCATATTATCAACACTTGAGAAACACTGTGCCACATCCCAGATCTAGGTCTATGCAACAGGATATTAAGCATGCATTATGACTAAGGTGGTGATGGTTCAGCTATTGATGAACTGGCCCTAGGTCTGAGGTGCTAGCTACAGGTCAGGCAATCAGCAAATCACAAGGATGTCTGTACCAGGTTTTCTAGTACCACCAAAAGTTGTGAAGTGGTGGTCCAGTCCTGCTAAATCGAGAAAGGTGAATGATGACTCAACAAAACCACCTGGGGACAGAATGTAAGACAATGATTTTTCAAAGTAAATTAAAAAAAAAAAAAGCTTATTAGACTCACACAAATGAAAAAGAACTGACACACTATATAAAATTCAAGGTGTATTGAATTTACAGTACAAAAATAAAGCCTTTCACTAAATCCAAATTTCAGTATGATTTTATGTCAATTCAAGAACAAGGGAACATCCATTTGCTTGGACATCTACTATTTCTAGCTTCAGAAATCTGTATTTTCTCTTGAAGAGCCTTAGTGTTACATATACTTTAGGGTCAGAATACATAAGCTCATAGTATTGATTCTGATTGTCAATATTGCTATGGTTCTTCCAGAGAAAAAGACGAAACTGGTTAACCTGTTCCATAATCCTGAAACCACTATGCAAATGAATTACTTAAAATAATGTAGAGTTGAAAGTAGTTGTTTAGAAACATTGCATAGATTTCCAATTCTCTAAAGAATTTTGTAAAGGATGAGAAAATCAGCCTGTGTGGAGGGAGGGAACCTTACCTTCTTACCTCCATCACCCTCTTATCCTCAAACAGTAGAAGCATCGTTTAAGTGTAACTTAATTATTTCCGCAGGATTTTTGTTTTGCAAACACAGAATAAAAAAGCAACTGTGACTTGTACTGTCCAGAAAACAAGAGTGATTTTTGAAAGCGGTTACTGTCTGCTTACCTGCGCTGTGGGTACTGGGGCTCCCGTGGAGAGCACCTCCCCATGACCACCGGTTATGTTTCTGTTTTGGCTTCTGGCTCCTCTCCATCGTACGTCGTACAACGGCTTCATGGCGTTCCTTGAAGGGAAGAGAGGAGCTGATGATTAGATTCCACCTGGATGTCTGAGGAGTCTTCGACTTAAGGCAGAGTGGAGAGAGAGGTACTACTTAAACTTCCTAAGTCCTACACCTTAAGGTGAGAGTAATATCAACCTGGGTGAGGGGTTACTGAAATTATTAGGTTCCAGTTGCTAAAGCGCTTGGCATACAGCAGGTACTTAAATAAATGATGATTACTATTAGTACTGGGAGTGTGATGCTCCCATCAACTCACATGAGCCTGGTAGTGCAGGTCTTAGCTTAAACACATGTGGTACTGTATTTTAAAAACAGCATATGGAATCTACGGATGTGGGTAATCCTAACCCCACAACTTAATGGATTGTACGACTTTCTGTAACTTACCTATTCTGAGTCTAAATGTCCATTTTCACAAAAACTGACAACACTTACTCAAGGATTGAGTAAGAGTTAAATGAGACAATCTATGGGAAAACGTTTGTAAATGGTAAAGCCCTACAGAAATCCAATTACTGGGAGTAGTCTTAAGACTTCAGTATAGATGAAGTAAACATAAATAAGTTATAGGTCTAGACCAGAGAAATGAGCTTTTAAAGTTCCTGGGGCAACAGTGACAATCATACCATTCTCTACCTGATTTCCACACCACAACCCCCCTAGAAACTATGACTCTGTAAATCTGCTGCCTCTGAGACATTCTTGGTGTGCATGCCAGCACCTTAACGGGAAGCTTCACAGTAAACGTGCTGTGTTTCTGAAACAGACGAGCCTCCCACGTTTCCCCCAGAGCAGCATCTCACCTTGTCCTCCTCGAGCCTCTGCCTTCGCTTCTCCTCCACAGCAGCCCTCCTACGTTCCTCTTTCAGCCTCTGCTCTTCTAACTTCTTCTTCCGCTCCTCCAGGTGCTTTTCGTAGTGCTGCCTGGCTCGCTCTTCTCTCTCTAACCAGATTATTTCTCTTGCAGCTTCAGGAAGAAAAATGAGGGAAACCAAACACAGGCAGGTTTAAAAACTTAACAGTTAGGGCTGTAGAAACGGCCCACATATAACAAACATGGATGGGGTCTTTGCTTTTAATTAACCAACCATGGCCTTTGCTTTTCTCAAATTTTCAGGAAAAAAATATTACTGTTAAATTTTTAGCATAACGTAATATGCAAACAACGAGGCCAAAGAAGATGCACTGAATTCTACTCTTTGGGAACTGGAACAGCCCTCTAGTTTGGTATATTATAACTGCAGAAGAGTGCATGCATCACATCTCAATGCTGATAGCGATGTGATGCCCTCAAACCCACAGTACCATCTGTCTCTCTCTCATTAAAACATGTGATATCCTCCAGATCAGAAGTGTGCGCCTTGGGCTTCCCTGGTGGTGCAGTGGTTAAGAATCCGCCTGCCAATGCAGGGGACACGGGTTCGAACCCTGGCCTGGGAAGATCCCACATGCCACGGAGCAACTGAGCCCGTGGGCCACAACTACTGAGCCTGCACTCTAGAGCCCATGAGCCACGACTACTGAGCCCACGTGCCGCAACTACTGAAGCCTGTGTGCCTAGAGCCCGTGCTCCGCAACAAGAGAAGCCACTGCAATGAGAAGCACACGCACCGCAATGAAGAGTAGCCCCCGCTCACCGCAACGAGAGAAAGCCCGCACGCAGCAATGAAGACCCAATGCAGCCAAAAATAAATTAATTAAATAAATTAAAAAAAAATTTACGAAAAAAAAAGTGTGTGACTTCATTTGTTTCAACATAGCATTGGTTCTGTAAGTGTTCAAAGGATTTGGGAGAAAATCCCAAAGATTGATAGTTGATGAAAGATATGCCTCACAGGCATATCACACTGAATCAGTAAAAGGATGTCAGGGATCAAATAAGTAGCTGACCTTGTGTCTGAAGAGTTCATAATCTGTTTAGGTAAGACTTAACAAAAAAGCCGAATGAAAATACACAACTCAAAAAATATGGTTCAGTGATGGAATGCTTCCTTTCTTCTTTACATATATATGCTCCTTCCTCATTTCAGGGAAAAATAAATCCCACAAAACTTTAAAAAATATGATGCTTCCTTCAGCCGTGACAGCTAAACACATTTTTAATGTGAGCTATTAACATTGTTGGCAAAAGTGTCCAAACAAGATATCAAGCATAAACCTGGAGGACACTACGGTGGTATATCAATTAAAATGTTACTTTTTAAGGGAAAAACAATAAATTCAGAACATTTTGCTTCCTCTAAATATTTGATATTAGAGATTCTGTATTTCTGCTACCATTAAATCTTTCCAGAGCTATTCATTTCAGGAGACAAATCTACTGAAATGGATCTGAAGTGGCTTGACTTTCATGGAAGGAAAAGCATGAGGACAAACCCACAGTAAGTTTGTCCTCTGACATCACTCAGGGTGGTACACAGAGATCTGGGTTTTCCCAGCAGCTCTGCTGTTAACACATAGTGAGACCTGAACAATTTCATTTGGATTTCAGTTTACTCTTGCCTAAAACATGAAGAAATTGATCTTCAGGGTTCCTTCCTTCCAATGTTAAAAGCCCATGGTTTTAAAGAAATTCTCAGGCCCAAGTTAAAAGTTTACTCAGAGAAAAAGCACATAGTATGTGCTCAATAAATATTTACTGAATGATTGAATAAATTAAAAAAATACTCTGAGAACACATATTAAAAGTAACAGATAGACAGCATTATTCACAATAGCCAAGATATGGAAGCAACCTAAGTGTCCATATCAATAGATGAATGGACAAAGAAGATGTGGTATACATAGGCCATGAAATATTACTCAGCCATAAAAAATAATGAAATCTTGCCATTTGTGACAACATGGATGGACCTAGAGAATATTATGCTAAGTGAAATAAGTCCTACCTAAACTTGGCCTTAATATCTTTATTTGGTCTTGTTCTGCATTGCTCTCCAAAACATCCTCTTCAATCTCCCTAGAGACCTTTCTTCTTACTGTACCTCCTAAACAAACCGTACTTCCCCCATCTCTTTGCTCCTGTGGTTGCCTTGCTGGGAAAATTGCTATCCATTTTTTTTATCCAGACAGATCCATCCTTTAAGGCAGTAGCCTCATGAAAACACAGATTGCTGGGCTCCAACCCTCATTCATTTCCACTTTTTCTAGGATGGGGCCCAGTAATCTTCATTTTAAACAAACTTCCCAGGTGATTCTGGTCCCAAGTGATTCACTGATGGCATATGGAGGAACACTGCCCTTAAGGTCTTCTCCAGAAGCTTCATCTCTTCAGGGCTCATTGCTGCTCTTATGACATCTACCACAAACTTTAGCATTTCTTATACTCTGATTTCTATGTAGCAAAGGACTACCCCCCCCTTTTTTTCCACTCACTATAGTGTTTTTCACAACTTGCACATAACCAAGGGTCTTACTAATTAATTACTTCCTGATTCATTGAGAACTACTTCTTGACTCATTCACCCATAACTGTCTGGTCTTAGGCAAATTACTTAACTTCCTTACGCCTCACTTCTGTCAGGGTAAATTCTGGCTACATATAGGACCTTCTCATGGGTTTACTGTGAGGATTAAAAGAATCATTACATCTAACACAGTTAGAATAGTTCTCTGCACTTTGTAAGCATTCAGTAAATATTAGCCATTATTGCTAGATTTGTCATCATCATAATTCCAATTCAGAAAATTAAAGGTAGCTTGTAACATTGTGTTATCAGGGCTAGACATTATTACAACAATAATTAGTTTTATCCCAAATAATCTTTTAAAGGAAGAATATTTCTTTATCAAACTCTTGAGTTCCACTTCTAATTTTCTACCAGGACGTGGAGATCCTATTGCGGTGCCTTTTTAAACAACTGTCGTCTTTAAACAGCCATACAGAGAACAGGCAAACAATGGTGAAATAGCAAACAGCAGTTTCATATTATTGCAGAGTATGCTGGTGACTGCTAGGATTATTACCAAGTACAGATCATGCAATCTTTTAAACTGAAGGATAAGGTAAAATATTTCAATATTTTAATAAGAATTGAAAGTTAACTAATTCTAAGAGGTTTGGTTATTTAAAATATTCCCTGTGGATAATAGAAAATATCAAAGTTTTGTATTTTCTCATTAAGAAATGAGACTTTTGAATGCAAGAAAAAAAATCAACAATTGCTCTGGAGTGAATTGTGTCCCCTCCACTGCAATTCGTATGTTGAAGCCCTAATGCTCGATGTGACTGTATTTGGAGATAGGGCCTTCAGGAGGTAATCATGGTTAAATGAGGTCATAAGGGTAGGGACCTAATCCAATAGGATTCCTGTCCTTATAAAAAGAGACACCAGAGAGCTCACTCTCCCTCTCTCCACGCTCAGAGGAGAGACCACATGAGAACAGAGCGTGAGAACAGAGCGGCCACCTGAAAGCCAGGAAAGGAGCTCTCATCAGAAACTGAAGCCTACCATAGCCTTGATCTTGAACTTTCCAGCCTCCAGAACTGTAAGAAAATGAAGTTCTGTTGTTTAAGCCATGCAATCTATGGTCGTCTGTTATGGTGGTCTGAACAGACAAATAAAACTCATTCAGTATTTAAATCATTAACATTCACTAATTTCATAGCGGCAGCTCTATAAAAGAATAACATGTCCCAAAAAAGGACCTGTGATGAATATCATTAACCTTTACTTTTGTGAAGTTATCATTTTCTCCCGGACTCTGAGATCATAACATAAAAATGAAATGAAAACCCACTGTGGCCCCTGGACCTTAACAGCCCAGTCCCACCCCTGAGCTGCTGCCACCAGGATTATACCCCAGCGGCACTGTACCAGTAGGTCAGTGCCACACAAAGGGGAAATTCGCCATCAACCCGAACTGTTTAGAAACACACAGTGACTCGTGTACTAAAAGGAGTTTGAAATGAAAGGGTATAGGATAGAGTAGAAGCCCCGGCTTCACAGGAACCTGAGTCCACCCCCCACTCCTGCCACCCCCCAGTATGTGTCACTGAGCAAGCAGTGACTTCTGTGGTCTCGTTTCCTCGAACCGTCTTCCTGAAAGGGCTGCCAGTTGGGCTCGCGGTAACATATAAAGTGCTTAAGGCAGTGCCAGGTACATGGTAGGGACTCTGTACATGTAGATAATTATAATGAGTGAATCTTTATGATCGTTATACTAACTCCTGTCTTATCGCTACAGAAAAAAGGCAGCTAAACAGAAGAACACAGATAGGACAGAGAACCAGATGGTGCACTTGTGGGCTGGGTCAACTCCCGTCCCAGTCACGTTCGACCATCTAGTGCCCAGCCTGGTCCTTCTGAGCAGGCTTACAACAGTGTGGGTGAAGAACGTGTTCCACTACCGTCTGAGGGAAAGAAAATGATGACGCTCAGAGAACAGAGCAATGTTAACACTGAACCTCTGAAACACACACAGCTTAGGTTCATGCTAGGATATGGAAGGATATGAATAGGTTACTGGTAACACTGGCTACCAGAACAGCCAGTAATATCATGAAAAGTCAGAAAATGACAACTGATAATATCTGAGTTTGGATCTTGATTCTGCTGCTAATTCTGCGTGACCTTGGAAAAATTAGCTAACCCCTCTGACTTCTAAGTTAGAGTGTGTACAAAATGTTCTCCAAGGTCTTTTTCAATTCACTCCCATGACTCAGTTGTTTTTACCTTTGAGGACATATGAGGGATTACAATTAGGTTTCTTTCTGTTTTGATTTTGAGGGCTAAAAATTTAATTTTATGCTTTATCTCAATAATTATTGTGATTACTTACATTCAAATAAATTTCATTTTTATGTTGGTATGAAAACACTGATTGTTTTGTGTGTGCTAAATATTAATAAAAAAAACGGCTTAACTTGGTTAATCAACCCTGGGAAGGGGTGCTGTGGACTGAAAAATAAGAGCATCTGTGTAGGAAATACTAATTACTTTTATTTAATAATGAAGAAATGGGAATGAAAAGGTAACCACTAATAGTATGGAAAATTATAGCACAACTTCTAAATTAATATGGGCAATCATGGAATGAACAGTACTTGCATCAAACCGACGCCTACACCTCTACACCACCAACCCTACCCCTACCATAAAAAGGGAAAAAAACAAAGTTTAAAAGGAATGAAACTAAGCTAAAAGGAATAAAACTAAGCCTATTAGTTAAGACTGAGAGTTTTAGACCAGGCCAAAACTAAAAGCTAAAGGAATAAAACTAAGCCTATTAGTTAAGATTGAGACTTTTTGACCAGGCCAAAACACAAAACACCCAGTTACATAGTTTGAAAGAAACAAACCTAAAACAAAGTGTCAAAGAAAATAATGAATGAACAAATAGCTAGCTATCAGGCAAATGAAAATAAAATTGTAATAAATGTGGGAATAATAATCCCATTTTGTCTGGTAGTAAAAATCAAATGAAGAAAAAAACTCCAAAGGAGATTAAATAGCTCTCCCAGGACCACATGGTCTAAAAGAGGTAGAGTTGAAATTTTAAGTCAGCTCTGATTCCAAAGCCTGTACTTTCTGTTACTACACACTATTTCCTCCGTATTCACAACTTCCTGCCTAAAATTTCCACTTGAATTTCCTGGTCAGATCCACCACATAACCTTACTCATATCTGCTTATTCATCCCTACCTCTGCTCTGCCTTCTACGTTCTGGTAGCAGATACACGACCTCCTAATGGTTTACAAAGTTAGACCCCTCGAGGTCATTCTCAATTTCACCCCGTGGATGCTCCAACCTAACTCCACACTTCCACAATTGACTCCATCATTTTACATCAGAATTCAGTGTCTCCCCTCCCAACCTTTCGATTCTACTGTATTTAAGCCCTCATTCCCTTCTTATTCCTGGTGTTTAGTCTATCTCCTCTTCACATCCATCCTTCATACTGTTCTCAGAGACATCTTCCCCCCCACCCCCAAACAAACCCAATGTCACAGTCCTGCTTGAAAACCTGTTGGTTCCCCACTGTTCCCCAGTTCAACTCCTTAGATTGACCGTATAATCACGTACATTTTTACAAGCTACCTCCTGCCCAAAACACCTCTTCCCACCTGGCAAACTTCAACCATCTTTCAAGTCCTGAGTCAAATGGCCCTTCCTCTGGAGGCAAAGTCACTCCCATAGCTCCTTCAGACTCCTACCTGTACTCTAGATCGTAACTACTCTGCTCTTACTGAGTTCTTCCCCATATAAAACTGTGTCTAGTTTAGCAGATGATAAAAGTAAGTATGATGAATAAATGAGCTAAGGAGTTAAAGGATTATATGACTTCCAAGCAAAGTGATTTACATTGAGCCTTAGTGTTAATTCAAAGCCTTCTCAACAAGTCATTTAAGCTGTGTTTCTAGTTTCCTCTCATTTGAATATTACACTGGAGAACTGCCTGGTAATAAGGATGACCCTGCAGATACCCACAACACCTGTGTCTCCTGCCCGAGGGGACTTCCTACTTTGCCTTCTCCCCTTGACATAGCGGTAGACTAATGGGACTGAGGTGCTGAGACAGAGCTGAGGTGCTTATACTTGTGAAATGTCTAGACCCTTTCTTTGGAGATAGGAAAGCAATACTGTGCCAGGACTTCTTATCTTCAGAGCTAGGCCTAAAGGAGGGTTTAGCCTCAGTTAAAGTAAACGGAGTTTTGCTAAAGCACACAGGTTGTCCTTGGAATCTTTTCGTTACTGCCTCGACCTTAATCCACTTTCACTCCTCATAGAATGTTGCCATCCTCTTCCCTGGCTGTCTTACTGAGCCCCAGCCTACTAGACCAGAAGCACAAACACCCCTCTATCTTTGTCTCCCTGTAGCTCAGAAACATTAGGTTTCTCCAATGCCAGGCATCTAGGTCAGTCTCTGGGGTCACATGACCTGCCATTCTCACCTTTATCACCACCGTCATCACGGTGAGCTGTGCTCAGTCCTTTATGCTGACACCAAGTGATTTACAGGCAGTACCTTCATAGCTGATAGCTGCCAGTGACGTAGACACTGCTACTAAACTTATTTTATTAAACTTATTCACAGAGAAGTGAAGTAACCTGTCTGATGTCTCAAAGTTAGTCAGTGGTGGAACTGAAATGCAAACTCTGGACTGTCTGACTCTAGAAGAAAACGAGGAACCATTATGCTAAAAGGCAGGATTTGGAACACCTCCCCATGACTGAAGTTCCTCCTCTAGATCGGGACACAGTGTTCATCCAATGTGAAGATCCTGATCTTCTAATGTCACTCTTGGCCTTCGGCATCATCTATTTAAAAGACCATTTACTTTTCAGGCTTTAAGACCTTTTAACTGTCAGCTTTAAAGGCAAAGTCAACCTGGGAGAAATAAACAATGGCTGCTTAGTCACGATGATTCACCTTATGTCAAAGCTTCGGCCTCTGAGTTATCTAATCCATCCCGCAACAAGCATTTATTCTTTCCAGTCCTGAGCCTGACTCAGGAGGCAGTGCTTTGGTATGTGCTCCTGTCCGAATTCCTCCCACTAACATGTACTCTGATCCTTTGGTTGTTCATAACCTGCCTGGAGGCCTTGGGAGCTTTTGTACACTTCATTCATTGACAACTTTAGGAGGTGGTTGACCACAGATCTGTCAAAGTTTTATCCAGTAAAAATTTGGATTACAAAGACTTTCCCAAAGTCTGTTTTTGTTTTTGTTTTTTTGGTGTGTGGATAGTCTTATTAAAACCAATGACTGTCTATCAATGATAATAATGTGAAATGTAAAACCAGGGACAGTTTCACTTATGATGCTAATCAGAGTACGGCATCACTGTTTACTAATTAATTCTAACCTCTCTATCAACGTTTTTGAGATGAACATTCTAAGCCAGGTTGAAATGATCATTTATCTCTTGACTGCACTCTTATTAATACTGCTGCCCGAGGTGACAACACACACTGAGTAAGAAGGGTGGGGAGGGAAGCAAAGCAGAAAAGCTGTGACTGGAAGGGCAAGGAAGTCTGGTGAAATTATCTGAGAAACAATGCAAAAATAATTTAATTGAAGGTCAAAATCCTTTTCATATTATCTTATTGTTATTTCTAATACAATACATTATGATAGGTCTCCTGTACAGCTTTGAACTTAGCTATAAAACCCAATATGAATGAACTGAATGAGAGATTTGATTAACTTTATTTTTTCTTCATGAGCTATGAGTCAATCATACAATTCTCTGATAAGCTTCCATGATTATATAGACTCTCAGAAAGCCCCCAGCTGGGAATGTGACTCCATTCACATCAATACTTCAAACTTTAACCTGTATCACCTTCAAAAAGGGAAACCTTATATCTTCCTAAACACAGAAGACTATTCATCTGCTAAATATTCCTTTGAATTTGTCAACATATCGTAGGACTATTAGTTTCATAACATATATGAAGACCAAGCAGTTTTAAGGCACAACTATTCTATAGATTACCTTTGTATCCTTGTTCGTCTAACTGAGAAAATGCTTAAGAATAAGAACTTAAGACTTGTTTGAGTGGACAATTATAAGGGTGGGTATTACCTGATAATCTGGTAATGTCTAACTAATTTGCAGTATACCTGCTGCATTCACCTCTACTTACATTGAAACATACAGATTTACTATTCATTTACCATTCAACCAACAATTGTTAGACATCGACTACGTGCCAGGCACTATTCTAGGTACTAGCTATAGAAATTTAAAAATGACACAAGTCCTTTCTTTTATTAAGCTTATATTCCAGTGAAAGCCGACAGACAACAAACAAATAAAATATATACATGCTTAGATACTGGCAGTGACGTGGAGAAAAGTAGAGGACTAGTTTGGGGGAGCTGCAAATTTGAGTAAGATGGCCAAGGAAGGCCTCACTGAAGAGATGGCATTTAAACAATATCGGAAGGAGGAGAGAGAATGAGCTACATGCATCTCTCAGGACAAACATTCCAGGTGGAGTGCATAGCAATGTAAGTACCAGGAGGTTAGAAAATTGATCTTTCACTTTAAGAGCCCCAGGGTTCCTGGCTTAATAGTGACCGCACATCAAATATTAGGTGAATGAATATGTGAATTAAAACAGCAGGAACTAGCTGTAAAAAAAGGTGGTGGTGGTAGTTAGTATTACTTTAAACTATCTAAAGTCAAAAATTTATACTATTGCATAAATTCTACATGCTTTGATTCTTGTAGATGTTTCTGAAGAGAAATTAGTAACCAGGATCTATTCCAAGTTCTTACAGACTCTTTTTAAAAATTTTTTTGTGGTACGTGGGCCTCTCACTGTTGTGGCCTCTCCTGTTGTGGAGCACAGGCTCCGGACGTGCAGGCTCAGCGGCCATGGCTCACGGGCCCAGCCGCTCCGCGGCATGTGGGATCTTCCTGGACCGGGGCACGAACCCGCGTCCCCTGCATCAGCAGGCGGACTCTCAACCACTGCACCACCAGGGAAGCTCACAGACTCTTAATGGACTCCAAGGCTAACAAATGGTCAATGCCACAAGATTTTCTCAAAAAGATATCAGAATCTGCTCCAACACTTACATTTACCCTCTGGTTCTGTGTCAAATGGACAGTGAGTACAGCACCCATGTACCTTGCTTGTGCATGAGGAAGCAGAATAGCTCTTCCTCCACGTGAGAGCTGGGTATGTGCCCAGCTCTGAAACTTCAGAAAATCTACCACCGCATCTGAAGCATAGGGACCACTCTCTACTTAACAGAATCACCACTTGTTGAAGAATGTAAACATTGATCTTGGTGATCCTGTCCATATTAAAAATATGCTTAGGGGCTTCCCTGATGGCGCAGTGGTTGAGAGTCTACCTGCCAATGCAGGGGACGTGGGTTCGGGCCCTGGTCTGGGAGGATCCCACATGCACGGAGCGGCTGGGCCCGTGGGCCACAGTTACTGAGCCTGCGCGTCTGGAGCCTGCGCTCCGCAGCAAGAGAGGCTGCAACAGTGAGAGGCCCGCACACCGCGATGAAGAGTGGCCCCTGCTTGCCACAGCTGGAGAAAGCCCTCGCACAGAAATGAAGACCCAACACAGCCATATATAGATTTTAAAAAAATAAGAAAATATAGTTGATATGGCAGAAAGAAGAAAGGGTCTATTAACTATCCCATTTTTTAAGATTCAGTTCCTCCCTTGAGCTAAATTATCACAATGCACTTTTAAAATAAAATAAATGACAGTCCATAAAATAACTTAACATCAGCAACTATGGCAGGCTCACACAACAAAAAGTACAACCGGGCTTCCCTGGTGGCGCAGTGGTTGAGAGTCTGCCTGCCGATGCAGGGGACATGGGTTTGTGCCCTGGTTCGGGAGGATCCCACATGCCGCAGAGCAGCTGGGCCCGTGAGCCATGGCCTCTGAGCCTGCGCGTCCCCTAAGAGGGGCCACAGCAGTGAGAGGCCTGTGTACCGCAAAAAAAACAAAAACAAAACAAAAAAAACCAACTATTGTGTTAATTTGCACCTAAATGTGATAATACAGAGTGAAGTGTTTAGAACACTGCTTGGCCCATAGTTAGTGCTCAATAAACATTATTATTATTAATGAATAATATTAATATTATTAATACATAATTAAAGACGGGTAAAATCAGGAAAATCAGCAAATATTTATTACGCATCTGTTTTATATTTAGCTCTGTATACTGGGATAAAAAGAATTAGAAAACCATGGCCATACCCTTTAAAAGTTTAAAATATATACAACCAGAAAGTTCTATAAAGTCCAAATAGAAAAAGTTCAGTAGCATATAAAGTGGCACTAGAATGTGAGCTAAAATATGATAGTTATGCAAGATATAGAGTAAGAAAATAAGAGTTTCCAAAAGGGGAAAGATCATAAAAACCAGGAAGGTGTCAAAAAGAAGGACTGGCACTAACCGTGACCAAGCTAGAGGAATGAAGTACATCCATGAGATAGTTTTGGGTAACTAAAATCTAAATTTACTAAGGTCTGAACTAGGATGAGAGCAGCAAATTTAAAGGCATGGATCTGAGACCTATGTTGAAGACAGAGGCCTGCTGGTCTTGTGACTAAATGGATTCAGGGACAGTGAGTGTGGCAAATTCCACCTACAAACCAGGCTAGAGGTAGCTGAAGCCCCAGCTAGAGGACTAGGCTGAGTCCAGACTGACCACTGGTACCTACAAGCGGCTCAACAGGTCCGAGTGGAGACTAGGCAGTGCACAGCTCTGGACCACCACGTTTCATTCTGTAAAAGACGCGGTAGTTAAGGCTGGTAGAAAGATGCCAGTGCCTCCAGCAACAGGAGAAAGCATCAAAAATAGTGGAAAGATAATTGGGCGGGCAGGGGGGATGCTGGTGCAATTGACCGAGACACAGAAATTCCTCAGAGGAGTGTTCTGGAGGGAAAGTTGATGGGCAATGTAGTTGTATAGAGCGGGGGTCCCCGACCTGAGGGCCATGGACCGGTAGCGGTCCGAGGCCTGTTAGGAAGCAGGCTGAACAGCAGGAGCTGGGGGGTGGGCAGGCGAGCAAAGCTTCACCTGCCGCTCCCCACCGCTCGCATTACTGCCTGTACCAACCAACCACCACGCCCCCACGGAAAAATTGTCTTCTACGAAACTGGTCCCTGGTGCCAAAAAGGTTGGGGACCGCTGTTATAGAGGCTGAGTTTCAGATGACAGGAAAGCATCTACTGCCTTATGAGTGAGTTGGAAATGTGAAACCCACATTATCAAAAAAGGAGGGTTGAAACCATGACACAACCCTCCTTTTTTGTACAATTAAAAATACAATTCTCCCACTTACCCCAGGAAGAAAACCAAAATTAAAGCTTAGAAGAGAGATGGTAAAAAAGATGCAGAAGTCAAGAGAGAGAAGTTTGAAGGAACGGCCTGAATAGAATCAGATGAAATAGTGGTTGAGGTGATTTCTTCATGGGAAAACCTTTTAAGGCAGAAAAATCAAGCTTTCAGAGTGCATATGCTCAACCAAACAAACAGAACAGTCCCGTACTTGAAGAATTATGCCTGATTTTACGTGATAAATTGAAGGATAATGTGGAAAGAGCAGGCCACATGATATAATCCTACCATAAAGCATTAAAGCATGACTCAGAAATTTATCCTACAGAAAGTTATTAATAGATCCTCCCTGTTTGTAGAACAGTACAAACATGACATGCAGCCCAAAACAAAGACCTTTATTCTCCCTTTTAACTTGCTTTTTAAAAATGTGGATTACAAAAAAAAATAAATCTTTAATGATTTCAATGTTAATTTCAACCTACATCCAACAGTGAATAATCAATCTCAATGGCCAATAACTTTAAACTTTGCTTTGTTGGAATTTCTGGAATGTATTTTTTTTCTAACTTGGAAAGCTTTAAAGTTTGAAAGTTTGATAATAGTTGATATTATCAACTGCTTTCGTGTTTTCAAAAAGCACACCCCAAAGACCTGCTATTAAGTGACAGCCCTTCCCCACCCCTCCCATCTTTTTTTTTTTTTTTAAACTATTCTACTCCCATCATAGCTTCTCCACAGCACAGTTTACATTTATGGGTAGTTTATCAGCTGCACTTTTTCTTTTAGAAATAAAATTGTTTTAGAAATTACCCTTATGTATTCTAAGGCACAGCTTAAATTAGACGCTAGATTTTAGATGACTCTTTTACAAATGTACGTGTGCATGAATGTTTATTTGTGTATTTATGAAGATTAGTTTCTACTCTGACAGCTTAAAATAGGCCAAAATTTAAAAGAAATTTTAAAAGAAAATGCAAATAATGCAGAAAAAAATAAAAATGAGTAAAATAAAACAGAAATATGACAGATAAAAATGTATTTCATTAAAATTATGACTGTCAATGACAACAAAAGAGATAATATCAAAATTAAGGAAAACTGGGAATTCCCTGGCGGTCCAGTGGTTAGGACTCCTCTCACTGCTGAGGGCCCGGGTTCAATCCCTGGTCAGGGGAATTAAGATCCCACAAACTGAGTGGTGGGGTCAAAAAAAAAAAAAAAAAAAAAAAGAAGAAGAAAAACTATGGTATTAAATACGGTAGGGGTAAGAAGAAAGAAAAACCATGTCTATGATACGCTAGCTCACCAACAAAGTAAAGCTGTGACCACAGGATAATACAATAATCTGAACGTTACTTTGACCCATGTAAGAATCTGATAAGCAGGTTGGGTCTGTTACCAGATGCCCTTTTGCCACCTGTCTTGCGTCAGTGCTCTACAGTCCCCACCTCTTCTAGCTCCCTGGATGACTCCTCTTCATCCTCTAGTTGGACGTTCAGGTGGCCCCTGACATCCTCAGGCTGGGCTAGGTCCTTCTGTGGGGTTCTCGATGCCCCATGTGCATACCCCTTCAATACCACCCTCTATTAGAATTGCTGTGTGTTTATCTGTTCCCGCCTCCCCACCACTAGACGGTAGCTAGCCCTGGAGGGCTGGGCCTCAACCTTTATTCATCTTCTTAACACAATACCTAGCAAATAGAGTTTTTAACTATATAAACTAATAAGCCATGTTCTACATCATCGACATGAATTAAAATGGGGCCACATATTAAGAAGAAACCCAGCCACACAACAGATAAAGTTAGGCAACTTGTAGGGAGAATCTGCAGGCTCAGAGCTATACAACTTTATAGCATAAGAAGGGAAATGATTTTTGTGTGACTAGCATATTTATACTTTCTACAAAAAGAACTAATAACGCGTGGATGTGAGAGACAAAGAAACCCAAATGGAAAGGTGTGAGTTAAGGTGCAGAAGCTAATTCATGATGGGATTTAAATGATAAAGGAGTTGTCTCCTGACCCTAGGGAGCTACTTTTACTCAGGTAGATGTGAATCCGCACTGCAGTGCTAAGGAGACATTTAACAGTGGGAAACCTAACCCAACAGGGATGGGGTGGAGAGGGGAGAGGACACAAGTGCTTATCTTTGCTTGGATGGATCCAAAACCAGAGTGTAAATACTTATGCTCACCTGGAATCTCTTCCTGCTTTAGTAGCTCTGCCTTTCCCTCTCAGCTCTGATCCACTTGTCTAACTGACCTTTACTGGGGAGCAGTGGGCACAGTTCACAGAAGAAAGATATCTCCAGACTGCACAGCACTCCAAGCAAAGAGGGACCCGCCTCAGGGCCACAGGCAGCCCTGTTCTCCAAGAACCTACCAGCCCGAGGGAGACCTGATAGAGGCAGGGAACTTCAAGCCTGGGTGCAAACTCTAAACACAGAAACACGCAGCTTGTTTACTGCCAGCAAGTCATTGAAATCTGTGTTGAAAAAACCTTGGCAGCAAAAGAAATGACCTCACATGACCGTGATGGCAAGGGAGAGAAAGAGGACTGTGTTCAAAGAATGTAAACAATGTCAACAGACTTTTGAAAATCAGCTTCCAGTGAATTTCACAAATTTGGATTCTTGAATACAAATAATCAGAGATGGGATATGGGGCTGGGTTTTCCAACTGAAACATTAACGTTTACAAAATGCAGTAGAACTTTAGAAAAGTTATAGGTCATCCACTGGAAAGACTGTGGCAACCTAACTCAGCTCTGGTTTTAAAATATCCAGACGCTCTGGAAACAATGAGACACACTGACTAGACATTTCATCTTTCCAAGGCACATAAAGAGAGTATCCTGTTTTAGCAACTTTGCATAAATGGACATTAAAGGAGGAGTTGGCACCAACATCCTTGCTCAATGTTCTGGAAGACAAGGACTGCTGAGTGCTCGGATCTTGGCTTCCTGGTAAGCTCGTCCTGTGACCCAGCTCTCTAGGTGATTACGTGGCAAATGCTGCAGTTGCTAACCTTTTGCAAGGGCCTTAGATAACAAAAGAAAAATCAGACCCCTCAGCACAGGTCTTGTGTTTTTCCTGGCAGCACATTGGTAGCATCAGTCTATAAATTCAACAGCAGCATTATTTTAACATGGAAAGCAGTGAGTGCCCTAGCAGTGCACAGTCTCATAACTGTTCACATAAAAAGAACCACATGCTGACTCTCCTGGTATTTTTTTTTTTTTTGCATTACGTGGGCCTCTCACTGTTGTGGCTCTCCCGTTGCGGAGCACAGGCTCCGGACGCGCAGGCTCAGCGGCCATGGCTCATGGGCCCAGCCGCTCCGCGGCACGTGGGATCTTCCCGGACCGGGGCACGAACCCGTGTCCCCTGCATCGGCAGGCGGATTCTCAACCACTGCACCACCAGGAAAGCCCTAGTTCTATGTTTATATCAACATACTAAATTCTGTTTCCCAATCCATCTGCAAAACTCATAAAGGCATCCTAGAAAGCATGCTTATTAGAGTGATGTCTGTTTGTCCATCATCCTCGAGGGGAAAAAAGTAACATTTCAACAATGGTGTCCTTGAAAGATCAAGCGAGGGCTGCGGATACCTAGCTGCTTCTCCCGCTCCTCACGCCGCTCCCTCGCCAGCCGCTGCCGGTCATCAACGCGCAGCACGGGTGGAGGGTCTGAAAAAGAGAAAAAAAAACATGAGAGGAGGGGCAGATTTTAAGAAACGATATACACTGATAAATATCTTTTTGTCCAGTAAATCTGATGAATGAAATATTACTACATCTTACGTATAGTAACGTGACAACAATTAGTACATGTAACTATACTTTCAGTGATACACTTTATTATAATTTTCCTGAGAATTTCCAAGTATTATCTTCTATTTAAAAATATTACATAAGAGGTTAGATTCTAAGAGATCTCATCACAAGGAAAAAACCCACTTCTTTTTTTTTTTTTTTCATATAAGATGATGGATGTTAACTAAACACATTGGGATAAACATTTCACAATATAAGTCAAGTCATTATGCTGTACACCTTAAACTTACACAGTTTAATTGATGCTGTATGTCAATTATATCTCAATAAAACTCAAAAAAATAAAGTAAAATAAAAAGATACACAGTCCACCCAAAATTTGTGTAAAACATAACTGTGCCTTTGGCTTGTATTTATCAAACAATATATGTGAGGTTTTGTGTTCCTAAGCTACTGAACCTCTATTGTTTTTATGCCTCAAAAAGCCTGTTCCTTAACAACACATAGACTCCTAAGTGAATTTATTATACTAAATACATGTTCGCCAGATAGATGTGAACAGCCCAGCTCTGGAGTCAGACGGGCATGAGATCACTTCCGGTTCTGTCACTCACTTGCTGTGAGATTTGGCCGAATTACTCACCCAGCTCTCTAAGCCTTAAGCTATGATATAGGGTCCATGGGTTTTTCACTTATTGCCTATGAGGATAAAATAGAACCTATCTATCTCACATCATTGTAAGGATTAAATAAAATAATGCTTGTAACAGCGTTAGCACAGTGCCTAGAACTTGATAAATCTCAATAAATTCACTCATTTACTGAACACACTGAATAGCTACTGTGCACCAGGCAGTGTTGTATGTGCTGAAAAGAGAGCTATTAACAAAAAAGACAGAAATCTTTGCCCAAATGGGGTTTGCTTAGGGAAAATTTATAGAATAAATAAGTAAAATATAGAGAGTGAAAAAAGGGGCAATATATAAAATGTTAGACTGCAATAAATGCTAAGGAGATAGCAAAGCAGCCAAGGGGATTGTGAAATGGCAGGAAGGGGAGGTCTGACATTTTGGATAGGTGCCAAGGGAAGTCTAATTGTGATGGTAGCTTTTATGTGTAAAAACCAGATGGAAGTAAGGGAGCTACCCGTGCAGATATTCCAAGAGAGGAAAAGCAAGTGCAAAGGCCCTGAGGTTACGAGTACCTAAGGTGTTCAAGAAACGACATGAAGATCTGAGCCACTGGAGCAGAGTGAGATCAGTAAGTGATGGGGCCAGAGACCTGGGGGCCTGGTGAGGACTCTGGATTATGCTCTGAGTGAGATGCCACCACGGGGTTTCCAGCAGAGGGTCACATGAATACACTCACTCTGCCTGTTACTAAATAAAAGGAAAAGCATAGTAATAATAATGATGATGATAATTACACTTAAAATCAGCTTTGTTTTCCCTGCTACTTAATTAACATCACAATTTTAAGATCTCTTATTAAAAATAGAAACCTACTGGAATAATACTTTAGAGACAACTGGCAGAGCTTCATCAACAGACTTAAAGGACTTGCATCCCAAATGCGTCTTAAACGTCACAGAATTTGTACATTTAAGGGAAATAAAAGCTGTCTAAAAGTACATTAGGACCTGCATAAACCTGGCAGTGTGCATCATGGGCAGGACCAGGCGATGATATTTTATGCTTTTCCTTTGCTTTAAGGTGTGCTTTTTCAAAAAATTCATAATACGAACCCCTCACTAGCTCATACTCATTATGATAATTATTTCCCAGATTTACTAATCATTTATGAGGTCTCAAATATTTTTTATGTAGAAAAATGTGGCCTCTGGTCCCAAAAGGTTTTCCTCTGACGCTAGAAGAGGGGCACGTGGACTCCCCTCAGGCACTTTGTTAAGGATCACAGACAGGGGAGTTCTGCTGTCATTTGTTTTTGGAAGTGACAGCCATAGCAAAATGGTATTTTGAAGAAAAAATGATCTGAGAACAAAAGCCAAAATGAAGTCAGAAGAAAGACTTCCAACAATTACTTATTGCTTAAAAGAAGTCCTTAAATAATGAGGTTTTACTCCCTCATGAAAACTTTGATTTTATTATGAAACTTGAAAATCAACTTTATTTATAAAAGCCACATAGGCACATTATAGAAAGTCTGTAAAACAGAGTCTATAAAGTCAAATTTTGTTCATGGAATATGGAGTAGGTGACGTTTCTAGCTTACTTTCAAGTACTTGCCAAATTTCCCACAAAATTTTGAAAAGAAGGTTTTAATAACAATGTATGGGACACGCACACTCATCCTCACCTACCTTCTTCCATCCAAACCAACCCTGAGAACTCTAAGTCAATAACTGATGTTCCTGCAGTCATGAGGCAATACTCAGTTATGCAATGGAATGCTTGCTTGCCTTTTAGATGCATAGTTGGAAAAGAGCAATGCAGGAGGGGGCATAGTTTACCTCTGATTTCTATGCTATCATTTCATATGAAAATTACACTCTTCACAAACTGTATCCTGTCTGGTAACAACTGTATACAACAACAGGCTGTATACAGTTCTATGCAGATATATCAATAAAAACTATAAATAAGGGCAATGCTTAAGAGTCGGATAATTCCCACTGGCCACCTTTATCACTTCAGTACTGATCTCAATCAGTATTTATTTAGAATTAGATTTGAGGAAGTTGAGAACAAATGCAACACATTTCTAAAGTATAAGATGCATACTGACTATGATATGCTAGACAATTTCGGTTGGTTTGGGGACCTGGCAATAGAAAATACTGTAGAGTGAAAAAGGTATTCAGTTTGAATTCTGTTTCTGCCCTTCTGGTCACATTAATAAAAAGCCACTTTGATACTAGAATGTTAATAAACACCTTGTGACAGATGAAAGATGGCTGTGAATGCAGGTAGGGAAGAGCAGAGCCTGGTCAGTTTTGTTCATTGTTATATTCCCCATTGCCTAGGACTATATTTGACAGGAAGGAAGGCATTCGATAAGTACTTATTAAATGAATGAATGAGGGGACTTCCCTGGCTGTCCAGTGGTTAAGACTCTGTGCTTCCAATGCAGGAGGCGTGGGTTCAATCCCTGGTCAGGGAACTAAGAACCCCACATGCCAAGGGCACGGCCAAAAAAAAAAAGAGAGAGAGAATGAATAAACAAATGGGCCAACAGCTTTAGCTAACTTTCAGAGCCAGTACACTTCCATTAACCATCACTACTGGGGCAAACTCATACCAATCTTGTAGTTGACAACAGACTTTTAAAAATGTAAATACTAGCGATTACAATTTTAAGATTTAATAACTAAAAACTGATAAAAATGATCTTTAAAGGTAGGATTTCAGAAAGAAAAAAATACAATTGAATAATTCCAAGTAAATAGTGAATTTTCTGTAATTTTTGTCTCCCTCTCATTTCTACCGTCATATCACTTTTCTCTGGAACAAAATGAAGGTATAGAAAATGATTTGACAGCACGAACATTTCACATTGTTTCCCAACAGATCTAACGTTGTTAGAATAGAACTGAGTTACTTATTCTCAGATGGAGAAGTTTTAAGAGAAATAGGATTTCGGTGGCGGTAAGCTTGCAGCTACACTCTGCATCCAACCTCCTACCCGTGATGATTGCAAAGTAGAGGGACCACCCAAATGAGGGCACTTTTAAAAGTGAAAGGGCGTGCTGATAAGAGTCTGTCTGTGGCGACGTGTGTAAACCTGGACTATTCGGCAAAAATCAGAACTAAAGAGTGACCCTCAAAGATCAAGAAAATCAACTCACTTTGACAAAGCTTTTTTCCAAGAACTCACTAGACCTTGACTCCTATCTGAACCACTACTGTTTATACAGTAAACTACTTCTGTTAGGGCTTTTTACAAGGACTTCCATATATATTATCAGTTTATTCTTCACAATAATCCTATGAGTTAGTCAAGCAGCTAGTCATTCAATGAAGAGTTATTGTGCCTATTTTCCAAATGAGAAAACTGAAGGAAATAAATGCATGTGACTAAGGAAGGTGGCACAGTTAAGAGTCAGAGTTAGGCCTTAAAATCCCATCTTTAACTCAATCCTGTCCCCCCTTTTCACAGCATGGCATCTACAGAGTCATTAGAATCAGAAAACGGCTGGAAGATTACAAGTCATGTTTTCCTCCATGAGGGAAATTTGTTTATTATTTATAAGAAGAAAGTTCTACTGGCTCTTCTAAAGACTTGTGGTGGGGAATAGTAGAGGGATAGGAATTAAGAGGCATTTTTAATAAACTGGAGTTTCTGCTTTTCTCAGGTACGTGCACAGCAGTTCATGAAGAAAATGCAATTTTCTCTTCTAATCAGGTCAAACTTTTACCATTTGGGTTACAATCAAGGACGAGGTGAAACGAGTCCTCTAAAAAATAATCGCTCGAAGCACAGAGGGAATGCATGGGAAGAAGATTCACAGCTTGTTCTCAGGAAAAGTTTCACAGTGGATGTGGCAACTGAGAAGGATCGCCAGAGACACACTTGCTTTAAGAAGTGTGGATGGGATGGGAGGAGGGTGTTACAGAAGGAGAACAATGTAAGCTTGGTGTTTCCCAAAGTGGGTGGAACAGTGGAGTCCAAGGCTTGATTTTAGGTCATACACAGACAACTTTTTTTGTTGAAGTGTGGTTGATTTAGTGTTGTGTTAATTTCTGCTGTACTGCAGGGTGATTCATTTATACATGTATATACTTTTTTTAATATTCTTTTTCATGATGGTTTATCATAGGATATTGAATGTAGTTCCCTGTGCTATACAGTAGGACCTTGTTGTTTATCCAGGAAATTCTATATATAAAAGCTTACATCTGCTAAAAAAACAAACGAACAAACAAAACTTTTACCATTTGGAGGCAGCTGATGGAGTTCTGAAGAAGCATCTCGCACTTCCTCAGTTAACAGTAGTCATAAACAGACTCTGTAACTTTACAAAGTGTCTCTTTTGGACTTGGTTCAAGTATTCACAGCTGAGAGTACCCTTCCCTCTTGGATAACACAAGACACAGTGTGCACATATTTATAAAACACCATGAGGACCTTCCATTACATGTTTTAAACGTAAAATATTAACAATTTGAATGTGAATAGATGCTTTCTAAATCAGAGATATTCTAGAGCATAAGTATCAGAAAGTAAAGGAGGGCAAGAAATTTAACTAAAATTTACTGGATAAAAAGGGACCCTTTTTCATTGTCAGGATACTTGCATCTGGTTAGGGCAATACTCAAAATATCCCCAAAACAGCATGTGCTTCTTTTCTTTTTAAGTTCCTACAGTAAGAAAATCAACAAAAACTGCTTTAGACAGACATTCCTGTGACTCATATCCCATAAAATCTAAAGGTTTTACTCAAGCCTGGAACTCCAACTCGGAACCTCTTATGGCACCTTCAGAGATACTCAGGAAGATAACATGGTGGTTTTAAAAATAAGAGTCTTCTATGTATCTTTGCTATGTGTATACACAAGAAAGCAGATGTAATCTGAAATGAAACGTCTCCTCACTGAACTTGACTCTGGCAACATAAATCAAATGGCTCTATAAAGAGATGGCCAGTTGGAGCAGAAAAGATGTTTTGGGCCTCTATATTTCTATGCACTCTGCATATGTCTCTTCTGATAATGGAAATACTGTGTTAGAATGATTTATTCATATACTGGTTTACTCCACCATACTGTCAGCTACAGGGTAGGAATTATGTCTTTTAATAATATTTCCCTACTACCTATACAGTACTAGCACCAGATAAATAAACAAGTTATCGGGATATAAAAGTATAAATTGCACAGTAAAGAATGTAGGAATTAGAAGCAATGGTTGATGGGGAAAACAAGGGAAAACCAGTACAAACCATTTAGCTATGTTCAATTCTCATGGTAAAACAAACGGGATTTTCAGGCTAAAGAGCTTCTACTTCTACAAGGATGCTCACTGGAGTATAAGGAACAAAAGTCCACTAGAACAAGCTGCATGAGGACAGGGGCCCTGTTGATTTGCCCATACAGTATCGCTCACAGTCCCAGTCATAGGGCAACTACTCAATAAACATTAGATGGTGGCTGGGCTTTGGGTGGATAGATGGATGGATAAATGAATGAAAATGCAAACTAACTAAATGGGGAAATCTTAGCCTACAAATTAAAACTCCACTGAAACTACACATCATTTGCCAGTAATGGTTACTCATGCAATACCTGCAGTAGTACTGGTTATTTCTCTCCTAAACGGCAAGCTAGATTTACCTTCTCTGTTCAAGACCTTTTCCACATGGGAAAAAAAGCCCCACAAAACTAGGTGCAATAGGGAATGTTTTCTATGGGGCTAGGTACCGTTATTTCCATCTTTATTCTCACTGATTCACTGTTCTTGAGTGACTTTGGCCTTGGATGCAGCAAGAAGTACGCTTCCAAGAACCTCATGGGGTGTTCAATTTGCCTTTACCTTCCTTTGACTGTCTCTTATCATCAGACTGTAAGTTAGTCTCTCCCAAGAACCACACAATGGTTGATACCTGGAAGCAACTGCATTGTCTATTCAATTGTTTGTATTATGTTTACAGAGTGTTTGCTTCGTCGTATCACTGAGTGGAATAGACCATGAATCACAGGCTATCAGATGAAATTACTGTGTAGGTGTACAATCATTGCAGGGAATGGAGAACAAAAACATCATTCTATACCAGCTATGCTGTGTGTAATGATTTCCTTAAGTGGTTTTTGAAAAAGTCACAAAAGAGATATGCAACAATGCTGGGCATACAGGTACAGAAAATGGTGTCATATCTATCATTTCAGGCAGAATGGCAAAATTATTTCCTCTTATACACTGCTTGACAGTAAACAGTGCATTCACATACACCATCTCACTGACTGTCAAAGTGATTCTGAGAGGTAAGTAGGGCATAGCCTTGAATCTCCATTTTAAAGAGAGAAAATCAAGGTGTGAGAGGTTCTCTGACATATTCATACGAGTCAGTCTGAGTGTGTGTTTTGGTGGCAGGACTGAAACCAAGCTCTCCTAAATTCTAGCTTGACTAAGTCCTTTGGGTTAACCTTCCTTTTTCCACAGCAAAGGCAATGCATAGTACCTGGTTTATTTCCTGTGTGGTTGCTATTCTGTCCTGAAATAGCAGAAGCAGGCCGGTTGGAGGCCGCGGTTTTCTTATCTTGCACTTTGTTGCCATCAGGCGCTATACAAATGAGACAAAAGAGAAAAGACATATTTAGTTTCTTAAAATTTATTCAGAAACATTCACATATTCAACATTTACTGTTAACCCTTGTATCAAATGCTAGGCTAGATTCAGGAAATATAAAGATTAAGCAGCCAACAACCCCTGCCCTCAAGGAGCACACTGTTCAGTGGGAAGAACACATTCAAAAATCAATAGCCTAGGGGCTTCCCTGGTGGCGCAGTGGTTGAGAGTCCGCCGGCCGATGCAGGGGACACGGGTTCGTGCCCCGGTCCGGGAAGATCCCACATGCCGCGGAGCGGCTGGGTCCGTGAGCCATGGCCGCTGAGCCTGCGCGTCCAGAGCCTGTGCTCCGCAACGGGAGAGGCCACAACAGTGAGAGGCCCATGTACCGCCAAAAAAAAAAAAAAAAAAAAAAAAAATCAATAGCCTCAGCTCAACTAACCAATCCTACAGTGGTGGCATGTTCAGGGTCCACGGATTTGTTCACCCTGGCTGTCCCAGTTTATACATAAAGCAACTGGGAAGAAATAAGACTGGGATCTAGAGCCTCTGATCTTTGTTCTTAAAAAGGTCATGCATTAGGAACCAAAAAATTCCAAGAACATAACCAAGCAGGTCACCAAAAGGGAAACAGGGAAATAATTTACTAGGATTTTGGAAACGCCTCTAGCAAATGTTCAATGACAAAGATTATTCAAGAGACTAAGGGAAATGTACTCTAGGAAGGGACCGAAAGGCAGAAATATCAGGCAATTCTCTGGTTATATAAAGTATAGGGTCCTTCAGGTAAATTGTTCTTCACACATACGACTTGAATATATTTTTAAAAGATATTTAAAGTATCTTTGCTACTTCTCACAAATCATGTCAAAAACCAAGCCCTTGTTATTCCCTGCCTCCTACCCTCTGCCTTAAAATCTGTTCCACCCAGTCTTCCCCATCCATTCAGGCAACTCCGTTCCTCCAGTAGATTAGGCCCAGAGCCTTGGAATTATCCTCGATTTCTCTCCTCCAATCACTCCCCAAATTTGATCCATTAGTAAGTTCTTACAGCTCTACCTTAAAAAACATCACCTCTACCACTACCTTTCTGATCTCCTCTTCCCTGTGACTGCAATATCCTCCTAACCAGTCTCCCTGACCCCACCACTGATCCTCTTCAGTCTATTCTCATCTCGGCAGCCAGAGTGATCCCATTAAATCATAAGTCATGTCACTCCTCGGTGCCAAGGTCTAACAGCCGTCATCCCACTCAGAGCAAAATTCAAGGTCTGTCCATGGCCTACAAGGTAGGTATGGTTTGGCCTTTACCTTGCACCACTTTCCCCCTTAATTACTCTGATAATACTGACTCAGATCATACTGACTGACTTAGTCCATCTCAGAGCCTTTGCATGTACCTGAAATGTTCTCTCCCCAGATGTCAACACGGGTCTCCCCTTCACTTCCACTGGGTCGCTGCTCAAATGTGACATTAGAGTCCCCTTGATCTATCTAAAACAGCACCTCTATCACTCATTACCGCCCACTCCTTCTTTTTTTTTTTTTTTTTTTTTTTTTGCGGTACACGGGCCTCTCACTGTTGTGGCCTCTCCCGTTGCGGAGCACAGGCTCCGGACGCGCAGGCTCAGCGGCCATGGCTCACGGACCCAGCCGCTCCGCGGCATGTGGGATCTTCCCGGACCGGGGCACGAACCCGTGTCCCCTGCATCGGCCGGCGGACTCTCAACCACTGCGCCACCAGGGAAGCCCCGCCCACTCCTTCTTACTCTGCTTTGTCTGTAGCCCTTATCCCTGGCATGTTACATATTTATTATCTCCTCCATTAGGCTGAGGGAAATGGCTAATAACTAGAAAACAGGACTCACTGGTTCAAGGTTTTGGAATCTGAAAGGGTGTGACAGTAGTTATGCTTCAGGAAGACTAAATTTAAAAATGGCACCTAAGATGGACTAAAAAAAAAAAGTTACTAAATTTACCTTTTACCTCTGAATGAAGAATATACCAAATTATGGCTGTCTGTCAATTACATACAGTATTAACTAAACAGTTAACTAAACAGACTAAACAGTAGAAAGCATCTTATATAGTATGTTTAACACTGTTTAACTGCCCAGTTTCAAATAATTTGTTGGCTTTCAATACAGGTTCAAACATAAACACTGATTGCTATAACACACACTCTCATCCTACTTGCCAAAAACAAGTTGCCACTCATCACCATGTGGCAGGTAAAGTCCATACTAGTTAGTATTGGCCTATAGTCTCACAATTTTAGAGGTAGCCCCTAAAGACCAAAAATTGACTTAATTGGAACTCTGGTGCTCAATATAGATAGAACATTCTTCCATATTCTGCAAGGTAATCTTAAAACTGCTCATAAGGATGATTAACAGAAAGGAGGGCACACAGATTTGCAATACCTTTATTATTTTCTTTTTATTATATAGCCACCTCCAGCACATAGTAAATAAAGCCTTAACTAGTCAGCTGTTTAAGGGATCTTCTACTTACTATTTTTACTTAAATGAAAGACAATTAGGACCACTTGTTTAGAATATATTTCAAATGTATTCGTTTCTTTCTTGCCTTGGCATATTTGACATAATTTAATCTGTCTCTGGTGATTGAATACCTGCAGTTGCCCCCAGGTCCTGACAACACACATCAATCCTAGCTAAATATTACGTTACAGTAGACCATGAAGGAGATTAAACACATGTTCAGTGCAAGTGACTTTTCCAAATAATCCTTGATTAATCCCTGATAAAAAGCTTTTTTTTTTTTTTTTTGGTTGTAATTTGCTTTGTCTTGAAACTCAACTGTAAGATATACATTTCAATTAAACTGCAGGTCTGGCTACTTGAATTCCAATTTATCTACATCTGACTTTTAACAGATCCACTCTAGTTGAACATCTGTCTGCCCACTTTTTTGTTTGTTTTTTTGCAGTACGTGGGCCTCTCACTGTTGTGGCCTCTCCCGTTGCGGAGCACAGGCTCCAGACGCACAGGCTCAGCGGCCATGGCTCACGGGCCCAGCCGCTCTGCAGCACGTGGGATCTTTCCGGACCAGGGATCCAATCCGTGTCCCCTGCATCGGCAGGCAGACTCTCTACCACTGCGCCACCAAGGAAGCCCTATCTGCCCACTTTATTATCATTTGGATCTCAGGAATTCATTTCTATCACAAAAGACCTGAGTCCTATCCTTAACAAGACAAATTTAAAATTGATCTTAAAGTGTGTTATGTTCATATAAAACTGACAGGTTAAATTTAGTAAAATAAAGGTAATTTAAAAAGTCGTCAGGCTATTTAGCCCAAGATTATATACTGTTAATTTTTAACCATTAGGTTGAACATTTGTCTAAAGTTTTCAGGCTATGTTTCTGCTTTTCTATTGGTCTTTCCTTTCCACCAATGTAATGGTCCTTATTTCTCCAAAAACCATTTTGGTTAACACTCTATCATGGTAAGAGGGAAGAGAAACTCAAACAGACCTGGGTTCAGCTGGGAGCCCTGCTACTAACTAGCTCAGTGACCTTCAAAGTTTCTTGACTTCTCTGAGTAGGTAACACGGGGGTGAAACTGCCTAACTCACAGGGTCGTTGGGAGGATTAGTTGAAAAGATGTTAAGAACACGGCTTGGCATATAGGAGGTGTGCAGCAAATATTCAGCCCTCCTTCTCTCAGCGTTTACGCCCTTCCTCAAGGTCCTGGGCCTCCCACACTTGGAGGTGTAGCTGTGTGTTTGAGTTTGTGGGGAAGGTGTGCTTTGGAGTCCGTTGACCTGGCTCTGCCCCTTAGAAGCTGTGAACCGGCCGCACATCACTTCACCTTTCAGCCTTCATTTCCCCATCTGCAGTGCAGGAAAACACTTTCAGAGTTGTGAAAATTAAATGAGACTGCCAGGCCCACTGCAAGGCTCAATACATGGTGGAAGGTATTTTAGGCTCTCTCCCTATTCCTACACCAATGTGGGAAACCAGGTTTCTAGTTCCTCTGGGCTGTGCTCGCTCATCGCTAACAGGGAAAGCAAACCTGTGTCAAACTGGGGACAGTGCTCCTGGGGAGCAGAGTCTGGCTCTGCTGCTGCTTTCAGAGGTTTTCAGCTCAGGTACAATCGCACCTCCTGGGGGCCTCAGGTTGCGGGACTTATTGGTACAGTTTCCAGGGTACAACCTGGCTTGGGAAGAGGTAATCATCCATCTTTCTGGGGCTTAGAGAGATGACAGTTTTCTGAGATTTAATACCTTTCAAGTTACCGTCACATTAAGTAAGTGTGAGCCTTAAAAAAAAAAAAAAAAGAACCCTCAATCATAATAGGAAAATAAAATCTTCTGAGGTTTTTTTAAACCAAGTGCAGGGAATTTCACTGTTTGAGAACATAGTGAAAAGGGGGAATTTATTCGTTTTAAGATTTAAACATTTAAAAATCTGGAAATCCTAGATAACTAGCAGGTAGGATCACATACACTATTTTTAAATTTACCATTAAAATAATACCATTTCTAAAATGACCCAAGTGACTTTCCAGTATTATTTATTTGAATCTCTTTTCTTTTCATTTTTCAAAAAAGAAAACTAAGCCATATACTATGACGCTCAATAAGTGTTTGCTAGCCTTATAAAATTTTTATTGATCTTCCTGCTAGCTTGAAAGCTTTATTCCATTAGTGTCACATGTAAGTGTATTAAAGACAAGAGGAAGGATGGAGAGAAGCACCCTTGTGGTCTGGGACTCTGCCTCTAAATCACTCTGCAACGAAATATGCAGGCAGCAGACACTTGGAGCTTTCATCCAGTAAAAATTCTGCAGCTCCCGGAAGTGCCACCAATGTGTCTCTGTAATCCATATCCTCTACCATTCATTGCAGTGTCTTCCCATAAAGGTCATGGGGTTCCCACTGCTTTGTTTCTATTTTTGGCTGGATGGTCCGGTTGAAGAGTCTTCTCTCAATTGATCAAGATAACTGGTCCAACAAATGCTTAATTTAGTAAAATGCTTACTCTTGTAAGATATTTATGACTGCGACCTTAAGGACAATGCTGAGTTTAAACTCACTGAATGATAGGTGGTCTTGACCTCCACAAAAATTATGTACTTCTGTCACCATTATAAAGGGTGGCATGTGGGCTGGGAAACAGCAAAACTTTAGCCCTCAATTCCCAGCTCTGTATGATGGGTTGTACTCTGTGGAATCCAGCCCCACAGGCTACACACATAACTTTGGGGGAGTAAACCAGAAGGCAGAACGAGAGGCTGAACTGCACACAACTGTCATTTCTGTAGTTAAAAATGGTTGAATTTTGCAACTTCATCTGTCTCAATCTCATAGTTTCAATCTCCCCGTGCAGAACAAAAGTCAACATTGCAGGCCTGCAAGTGCTGTCTTGCTTTACGTCTTCTTGCTACGATAAATCTTAGCCACAAGTATGACTGTATGCTGAGTCCTGAGCCTTTCTTAGTGAATCACAGAACCTGAATCACAAATAGTGTATTTGAAAATCTGGCCGCAGAATACTGCTCTGGCAATTGAAGAATGTACTGGTTTAAAATCACAACATATAAAGATCACAGAGTAACTCTCAGGTAATTCAGAGTGTTTCACCTAAAATGTTCTGCTTTATGAGATCTGTTTGCTTATTTGCTTGACAGTTAAAATTTATTCTAATATAGCCGCCAGGAGTATTGTAACATTTAAGTCATAGCTATTAAATGTTTTATCCAATATTATTTATGAAAGTTGCATCAGGATAAGAAGGACATAATGCAATCTCGTAACTTCTAATGACTTTTCTGATTAACCCACATGATGGAGAGCTTTTCAGTTTAAATTCCTCATAATTGTATGTGAAGTTGTATAGGAATGATCAAAGCCCATGGGAGTCAGCATGAGACAAACCTAGGTTTAATTTCCCACTTCACTTCAGTTTTCTTCACATTTATTCAGTCAACACCCTACTCCGCGGAACACCTTGTGCTCAGTACTGGGAAAATAATATTAAGTGAACAACGCATCTTTTCTATCGCTTTTTCCTTTTCCAGACCCCTGGGAGCTTTTGATTCCCCCAATAATTTCTCTTCCTTTAGAAACATTCTTCCCTATCATGGCCTGAAGCACAATCTTGACCTCAGTCACTTGCAAATCTGCATTTATAAACAGTCTTCCACCTCTAAGGAATATATGCTCATGTATCTCTGCTATCACTTGAAACTATGTCAAAATCTGAACTAACTGTCCTCACAAAATCAGCCAACTCAGTCTCCTTGTTACTATCAATGGAACCACAATACTCCCAGGCTCAGAAATGTTATGTGGTGTTTTCAATAAACATTTACAGACACTCCCATGGGCCAGCCACTGTGCCATGCCCTAAGAATATGAAGACTGTAGGACGTAGCGTCCACCTGCAAGATGCTCATTATCCTTTGGAGGAGACGATATGCAAATACATGCAGTTACAAAACCAGACCAATTCAGTTTTCAAAAATCAATACACTATAGAGGACTAATAACCAAATAAATGCTATAGTATTACAGGGATTCAGAGGTGGGAGGAGGTGCTACAGGGGGTAGTAGTGATGGGAAACTTCACTGTATAAAGATTTTGAAGAATGGAGCGAATCTGTATAAGTGGTGGGGAAGCAGAGAACACGCCTGGCTGGGACATGGCATATGCAAAACTACCGAGGCAAAAAAAAAACGAGAGAGCATCAGGGGACTGACCAGTCAGAACGGTGGGTTTAGTAAGGCAGGCAGTTGAAAATAAGACAAACAGGCCGAGGTCAATGTGTCCTCCAATTCCATGAGTTTGGACTTTATGATGAAGGCAATGGAAAGTCACTGAAGCATGGCCACACGGCACTTCTGGCTGTGAACTACTCTAGCTTCAGTGGACTCTGGATAAATGAACGGTGAGGCCCAACAAGCCCACTGGAAATGTATTTAAAAAGGTTATCATCTTAATAAAAGGAAATCAGACTAAAACCAGTTATCTTAAGAACTCCACTTTCTGGATAATTTAATAATTATTCAGATTTTTCTACTTACCCTTAACTCTTAATCATAAGAGGTGATTATGTAACCATTAAGGGGAGAAAGTGACACGATTGACTGTGGTGAAACCTCTGTCTGTAGCTGAAGCATCAGGGAGCAGGAGAGGAGCAGAGTCAGTGTGGCCAGCCTAGCAGGAGCCAGGGCAGCACCACACAGGGACCCTGCGCAGACGCTCCGGGTCTCCTCTGCTTCAGATCCTGCAGGAAATGGGGCCCCAGCCACGAACTCCAGGGAGCAAGAGAGTAGGTAGGAAGAGGAAACACGGAATGGAGGAAGTGTGCCTGGCTGGGAAAGAGGTGGGGTGTTTTTTTTTTTTTTTTTTTTTTGCGGAATGCGGGCCTCTCACTGTTGTGGCCTCTCCCGTTGCGGAGCACAGGCTCCGGATGCGCAGGCTCAGCGGCCATGGCTCACGGGCCCAGCCGCTCTGCGACACGTGGGATCTTCCCGGACCGGGGCACGAACCCGTGTCCCCTGCATCGGCAGGCGGACTCTCAACCACTGCGCCACCAGGGAAGCCCCTGGGGTGTTTTTAAAGGCCATTTTTCAGGCGGGTCAAGAAAAGAAAATATGGGTAGATGCTGATGCATATCTTTAATCTTTCATAGACTGCTCAGGATGGGGAAGCAGCCATTTCACTATGCAAACTTACAGGTACTGTGCCATGGCAACGTCTGTAACTAGAGATACTGAAAAACAGTGCCGAGTCTGATTTGCCCCCCTGCACCAGGATAAACCACTTCATGGTATGGCACAACACCTGCCCACATTTAGCCTGGCAGCAATAAGAACCACGAACTATTTATTCAGCACTCTACTGCTCATTTCTTGTTGCAAAAAGAAATGCAATTAAATGAGAACATTTGGTAATAATGTGTATCCGAGTCATACACTGCATCTTCCTTACTCATTCTGTTGACAGAAACAATTCAATTAAGACCTTTTTCTTTGCATTTCACACACTCCAGATAGAACAAAAAGTAATGACTTGGCGGCTACACTAGACTACATTAGAGGCTGGTAAGACCCTGTGGAGGTTTTAAAATCTGGAGGGTGCTCATCCAGCAACAACGAAGAGTGACTGAAAGTCACTTTCTGATAACTTCATTTCTTCATAATGAAAAACAAATTATGACAGTGATGGAAAATGATATTCAGCCAAAAAGCAAAGAAATTTGTCCAATACGGAGACAATACAAACCCAATGCAAAGACATTGATTTTCCAAATATAATCCAACACTGTGCCTAGTTATGTGATGTATGGGAACAGAATTCACCAGAAACATCACTCATCTTCAAAACAATAAGGCATGAAGAATGAAACAGATACATGTAGCTGTTTATTAACAGTTCGTCATCTATCAACTTCGTCTTTGATACTTAGCCAGGTGCAGAACTGTGATAAGTTCTACCAGACAGAGGAACTTGAGGGCAGGGATGGTGCCTTCATCTTTATAGCCCCTGTACCTTTAGTGTTTAGCCCACTATCTGGCATACAGGTGACACTGAATAAATGCCTGAAGAAGGAAAGGAGAGAGGAAGAGAGGGTAGATGATGTAGCCCAAACAAATCGTGGCAAAAGCCCAGGAATAAAACGTATTAATGACAAGGTAAGTAAAAAGAAAAGTACACATTCGCCCTTTTTTTTTTTTTCTATGACAAACTGTTTAATGTTCCATAATGTGCAGCTTCTAAGTGAAGAAGGCCCGTTAAAAATCTACGAGCTGGGCTTCCCTGGTGGCACAGTGGTTGAGAGTCCGCCTGCCGATGCAGGGGACACGGGTTCGTGCCCCGGTCCGGGAAGATCCCACGTGTCGCAGAGCGGCTGGGCCCGTGAGCCATGGCCGCTGAGCCTGCGCATCCGGAGCCTGTGCTCCGCAACGGGAGAGGCCACAACAGTGAGAGGCCCGCATTCCGCAAAAAAAAAAAAAAAAAAAAAAAAAATCTACGAGCTGTACATTCTGGTAATGGGGCAGCCGGCCCCCTCCCCGGCCGTCCCTCCGAGAGGCGAGGCAGGGCAGGGCGGGTACAGGCGCCGTGAGAACATGGTCCTGGGTGTGCTCACCAGCAACACACGCGGGTCAGTGCCCAAGGGTCATGGGGGTGGGGGCATGATATTTACACAGGGGAGAACCACGGACACACGTGTGACCGGAAGACACGAGGGGCACAGGTGACAGTGGACCCGGGAGGCCACAATGCTCCCGTGGAGGTATACACAAGAGATGTGAGCTGGACGGGTGGGCACCACGCATGACGGGCTCAGGGCTCCTGTGAGCAGAAGAGGCTGTGGAGCCGGGAGACCCCGTGTGCCAGGGGGAGGGGCAGACGCGAGCCGGCCCCATGGGAACTTGGGTGTGCAAACCAGTGCACAGGGGTGAGAACGCAGATGCTCCAAGGTGAGCGACGAGGGAGAGGACACAGACGTGTGCATTAGACCCACGAGATGGGTCCGTGGAGACACGGGGCCACGGGAATCGCCCGTTTTTTGACGGCTGCTGAGACTGCAGCGAAAAGATGACCAAAAGAATTGTCAGCTCACAGTCACATCACTCCACGTCAGAAAACGAAAGCTAGTTAGTGTCATCTTTGGATGGTTTTGACATTATGTCAGGCAAGACGCAAAATCAAATGACTGTTTTGGCAGCCACGTGTTAGAAAGGTTTGCCCAGTATCACTTATAGTGAGTATCTGGGGAATTCCAGGGTCAGTCTCCAAATACAGAACACTGCCTATACTGCATGGGATAAAGCATGAGACCAGTATAGCCTTTGGCTGGAAACATCAGACAGGCTACAAAACAGGCATTTCACCTTTGAGGGGTTTGTGAACCCCAAATTTTTTATCCAAAGCAACTTAATTTGTTTTGATAATCTGTTTGTTAAAAAGCCAAAAAAAAGGTCCACCTTAGCTGAAATGAAGAAAAGCATTTCAGAAAAGCACATGTTCCATATATTTTGTGGAAACAACTGGGAATTAATTCTTAAGGTCTTTTGTTTACCACCAAAAGCAGCTTCTTGATTCGTGTTACAAAGTCCTTCTGATACATTTAGCTGACAGGAGTAAACACTACACGCTTTACATTCAACCCAAAAGGCTTTTATTTAAAAGCAAACAAAAAATAAACAAAAGCCTTCCTCCAGCCAGATGGCAACACTATAAAGAGAACAGAAAATGCTGTATTTTCCTCCTGTATTAATATAAACCAGATTAAAAGGCAAAAGCCTTTTCATCCCCATGGGTGACGTACGTTCCTGGCGATTTATCACCAGTCACAAGGCAAGCTGCTACACAAATGATCTCTGCCCCATAATATGAATAATGTTTATGATCGAGCAAAGTCCAGGTCAAAGTAGAGAAAAGAGGTGAAAACCCTAACCATATTGCTTTCCAGTCTCACTGAGAAATGGTAAATTACAGGTTGTAGTTCATTGTCTAAATTTCAACAGCTGGGTAGGGAGCTTATCAATTAGACCCAATTAGATTCAATTTAATTGAATTCAATTAAATTCAATGTGTAATTAAAAGCAACTGTTTAAATAACTTGGGAAAGAAAAATAATTAGAACTCAACTTTATTATCCTCGCCTTAATTAAAGTAACCAACTGAAAGAAGTTTTTACTTTTAACAGGATTACAACTTGAAAGAAAACTAAAATGGCTAATGCTAGTGTTTTACAACATGAGTTTTGGCCACAAAACAGAAAAGATTTTGTACTTAAATGCAAAATATAATTATCAAGGTAGTAAATGTACAGTTCTCAGAAAGAATCCCAAATAAGCAGTGGACTTAGTTTTGCAAAGAAACGTGAAAGTAATTTTAATCCTTTGAGTATTAGCTGACTGAATGAGTTTAATCTGTGCTTCACATGTACACATGGTTGCAGAATATGAATCATTACTCCCTCCTCCTCGGCAGAAAACGGCAAAATACTTAACTTTAAATTTTCTTATGTTAACGCTGAAAAACTCAGTAGGAATGAGTGGTAAATAATGAAAGATTAAGTTTATTCCAATTCATTTCAGGTAATTATTGAACATTTAGCTTAAAGGTTAAGACGATGGGCCAACCCAGTTTCACCATGCTGTCTTATGCTGCAGTCATTTCTACATCTGTGACCTTATTTGTTTTTCTTCTCTCCTTGGAACATCAGCCTTACCATCTCTCCAACTATTTAAATCCAATCCATCTTTTTTCTTTTTTTAAAGAAAAATAGCCTTTATTTCTGAGTTTTAGGTTTACAGCAAAATTAAGCAGAAAGTAGAGAGAGTTCCCATGCACCCTCTGCCTCCACACATGCACACTCCCACCAACAACATCCTGCACTGAGTGGTACATTTGCTTCCCTCGATGAAGCTACACCGACACATCATTATCACCCAAAGTCCATAGTTCACATTTGTGTTTGCGTTTGGTGTTGTTTTGGGTTTGGACAAATGCATAATGTCACGTATGCACCATGATAGTGTCATACAGAATCCAGGCCATTTTTCGTAGTCCAGTTCAGGTCTCTTTCTCATGAAATCTTTTCTAGCTATTCGTATCTCCGACATATTTCTTTCTTTTACTACACTCCAAGGCTTCCCTGCACTACTTAGCATTTGATTTCATTCTATTGTACATGAGGTTTTTTTTTTTCTGTTTGTTTTGTTTTTTTGCGGTACGCAGGCCTCTCACTGTTGTGGCCTCTCCCGTTGCGGAGCACAGGCTCAGCGGCCATGGCTCATGGGCCCAGCTGCTCCGCGGCATGTGGGATCCTCCCGGACCGGGGCACGAACCCACGTCCCCTTCATCGGCAGGCAGACTCTCAACCACTGCGCCACCAGGGAAGTCCCGTACATGAGTTTTGAATGTTTATTTCCAAAAGGTCAAAATACTGATAATCTCATGAGAGGCGAGGCAAAAACTGTGCTTTATAGTAAAAAAAAAAAAAAAAAAAAAACGGGGGGGTGGAGGGAATGGTTGATGCAATATTTCTCGGTTGGAAATTCATACTGCAAACTTGCATAGGGAAGGCTCTGGGTCAATCCATGCTGGTTGCCCAATAAATATCTATTCTCTGATGCTTCTTTTCTAACAGAACCCCAGTTAGCCACAACGCACAGTTCTGGCCAAAACGTTGAAAACTGAAGTTGCTGGTGGGGTTTGTGGGAATGCTCCTCAGAGGAGAAGCAGACACAGGTGGGTTTGTTCCTTCCCGCTCCTTTTCCTCCTGCCTTGAACCTGGATGTGATGTTCAGGGTAGAGCATCTGCCTTGTAACCAGGAGGCAATCACGAGGGAGAGGCTATGGGAATAATAGAGATCTGGCCCTGCCATTTTTAAGCTGCTGAACAAGTACTAGCAACGGTTCACTTCCATGTTTGATGTAGGTAAAAAAAAAAAATTCCTAATTTGTTTAAATCACTTTTTTTTTCTGGATTCTGCAGTCACCATTAAAAGCAATCCCTAAGCTAATAGAGTTCTCACTAACTACAGAATGAAGTCCAAGTGTCTTAGCTTCCAAGTATCTTCCAAACTTTGGCCCCAGCCCACCCTGCTAGCTTCCGCTCCCTCTATTCCCCAACAATCGCCTCTCCCAACCCAGTCAGACATCACTGAGGGCTGAGGGGATGCTCCAAAAGAGCTCTGAAGGTGGGTGAGATTCAGAAAAAGCAGAGGATTTAATTTAGGTGGGGGAATGGGGGATAATAAAACGCTACAAAGGGCAGTGATGAACCAGAAAGGAAAACAAGGCACACAAAACTAGGTGGGGGTTAGACGATAAAAATATCTCATATGTATGTCTTAGAGAATGGCTTTTCATTCAAGGCATTCACAAGCAGGCTCGACACTGGGGAGTCTGGACGCACTTTGGATTTCAGCACCGCCTTCATTTGGTACATCATAACTTATTCCAATTTCTTCCAGAAGTCAGAAAGCAAAACGGGCTGGTTCATTATATTAAAGCAGATCCGCATTTAGATTTGAAAAACAGCAGGAGGAGCAAAATTAGCAGGAAAAAAAAAGAGCAAAAGATGCCAAATCAGGGTTTTGCTTGGTTTTTAAAATAAAGTTATTTATTTATTTATTTTTGGCTGCATTGGGTCTTCCTTGCTGCACGTGGGCTTTCTTTAGTTGCAGCGAAGGGGGCTACTCTTCGTTGCGGTGCGCGGGCTTCTCATTGCCGTGGCTTCTCTTGTTGCGGAGCACGGGCTCTAGGCACGCGGGCTTCAGTAGTTGTGGCTCACAGGCTCTAGAGCGCAGACTCTGTAGTTGTGGCGCACGGGCTTAGTTGCTCTGCGGCATGTGGGATTTCCCGGACCAAGGCTCGAACCTGTGTCCCCTGCATTGGCAGGAGGATTCTTAACCACTGCGCCACCAGGGAAGCCCCCAGATCAGGGTTTTAATAACATCATTTGTGATAGAAATCCATTCCACAGGAATTCAAACAATTTAGAAGCCAGTAGATTTCTGAAAAGAATGTAAAGGGTTCCCCCAGAGCAAACCTGGTCATCTAGAATAGCTCTTGATAATTTCTTAGCCACAATTCTCCTTTTTTCCAATTATCTAGTATCCTAAGGCCCTATATACAACTGCTTATTAACTGCACAGAAGCACTCACAGTTTGGCTACAGGACTAAATTACATTTATAGAATTGCTGAGAGAGAAGGTATCAGAGTAGGTATTAATTGTACACTTGCCTATAACAAGAAATAAAAATAAAAATTTCAATTGATTTATTTTTAAAAATAACATTTATTAGCTTTTCTATACTATACAAAGACTATGAAGATAAAAATTTGAAAGGTCCATAATCCCCTCACCTGAATAACCCATTTATTCTTTTTATCTAAAAAAGAAATGTCTATCATACGGTTAGAAAATTCAAATAGTACATAAAGCTGTAAATTAAGAAGTAAAAGCCCCTTCCAAAAACGTATGTGCATATATATTTGCATTCAACTTATTCAAAACATCAGGATACTTGCTCTTCTGTTCCTTTCTTTTCTCATTTGGTAGACAGATTTATTTATTTATTTGGGCAGGCTGTGCCAGGTCTTAGCTGTGGCATGAGGGATCTTTAGTTGTGGCATGCAGACTCCTTAGTTGTGGTATGCATGCAGGATCTAGTTCCCTGACCAGGGATCGAACCCGGGCCCCCTGCATTGGAAGCGTGGAGTCTTACCCACTGGACCGCCAGGGAAGTCCCTCAAGTTCACTCTTTAATTGCACTGCATTTCGTCATTTCCAATACATGCCTACAGTAATCAAATATCAGTAATCCCCTATCTCACTTTCTCTGTAACTTCAAGTTCTCTGCATCTTCATTGCTGTGTGAGAACACAGCCCTAATTGAGTATAATTTATATTCAACACCAGCACTTGATCCCTTGCCCCAGAGTCGGTGTATTCATCTCTTGCAGTTTAGGTCTCTCTGCTTCTGCCAGCCTGGACTCTACTGAGAAGGCAACCACTCCCAAGGAAGAGGACTATCAAGAAAGCTCCAAGACGACTTTACTTTCCTGGGAGACAGAGGAAAGCCAACAAAGGCAGGAATGGGATCTGCCAGGAGCCACAGTGTTCGGTCTCAATCAGAAGCTTACCAACTAGGTTTGCTCCGTGTGGGTACATCTACCACTTCCCCTCTCAGGTTTGCAAGCCAAATCTGTATTGGTTCAAGCTGTGGCTTCTGCCAGCTCTGATGGGAGACACTGCGGGCTGGGCTGGAATCGAACTGCTTCTCTGGCACCTTCTCTGCATAGGAAACGTAGCAGTGCAGCAAAAGTAGAAGAATGCTTCCTGGCCACTTCTGTGCCCACTTCAAAGCCAGAATCATAGGCTGTTAAACGGGGAACTGCTGAGAAGAGCAGAAGGCTGACGACATCTGCAGTGACAGAGCACTGACTCCCACCTTGGGAGCTCTGCACAGATGCTGCACTAGGACTCACCCTGCTAGTGACTTTCAGGGGTATGTGGCTTGTGATGTGAAAATACATTCGACTCTATTAGGTAATTAAGACTATCATCCTGGAGTGCAAAAAATGTGACTAAGCTAAGACCTTGGTATGCTTAGAGCAAATGACCAGAGACTCAGTATCAGGCCAAGGAGAGGGATTTGAATCGCAAAGCATCCCTTCAATCTTCTGCAGGAAAGAAAAAGTGAGACTCAGAACATGGTGTTCTGCTCTCTTTATTATCTTTCTACTAGACACGGCATTCTATCTGTTCAATTTCTTTAACTTGCAACACTCAAAACATCCCCAAATAGAGGATCTCAAATTTTGGAACCTATCCAATACCTAAAAGTAGTAACGAGCGAGAACAAAAACGAAAGGAAAGGATCCAAATCTGAAAAGAAACAGGCCTTTTACAGAGGACTGCCAACTCACAAAGGCGACTGGGTGGCCGGTGTGACAACCTGACAAACGGTATCAGGCCGGAAAGACTCTTTACAGGACACTGATGACTATTCGGTTTACAGGCTGCAACTTATATGCTTGTTTTCCCATATGTATGTTCATTTGAAGGATGCTACCATCCATTTCAAACAAGAGAATCCAATTACAAGTTCTAAATCTGCCTAAGCTTTAAGGTCTTTCGGGGTCACGAAGAGCTAAGCCAAAACTAAGCTGCTAAACTGACTCCTTTCTTCGAAGTGCCTTTGGAATGCATCGTATGAGGCCATTTCTTACTTGACCACCTCCATCTGGGAGTTGGGAGCTAGGGTAGCTGGAGAAGCCAGGAGGAGGGTAAATCTGTATAGATAGCTCCTCCTAGAAGAAAGGGAAAAACTCAACAGTTACCAAGTGGAGGTGGGGAGGAATGGAGCTGCCGTTAGCCAGGCTGCTCCCCTTCCATTCCACGGAAGACTGGCCTCGGTACTGGTCATTGGTCACCAGCCACCGGACTTGAATGTCTCCCCACCCTGTTCTTTAACCAAGAACCTGCTTCTAGACCACCAGCTCTGTTTTCAGAATTCCAGTGGAATCACTGTCAGAAAGGAAAATATTTAAAGAAATATCTGAGCTTTCTAGTGAGGTGTGAATAAATCTCAGTGCAGTCTTGGAGTGCCCCCTCAAACCTGCCACTTTGCCTAGATGTGCCAGGGAAAATCTAGGAGGGACAGAGAACCATGATTTCTTTGTGGTTTATACAAATGAAGCACAAGCTCAAGACTTCTGCAAACACTTGTTATTCTACCTCCTTTGTTTTATAGCAGTGAAAACACTTGGAAAATTTTCAAAAGGGTGTGTGCTTTCTGTAAATAGCGAGGTAGGGAGAGGCTGTGATACTGTTTAGTCTTCATGTAGGCTAAGGAAGGAGAGCAATTATGGATGGGTGACGACAGGGCAGGGAGAAGGGACTGGGAGAGGGAGAAAATCAGCTTTCAAAACAGAATATGAGCAATGTAAGGGTAGATCATTGTACTATTAGAATAGATGTTTAGAAAGTGTTGCGTGCATAACTGAGTTTTTTTTTTCATAGAGATTCTATGATAACATTACTAGATAACAGGTTAAATAGGCTTTTGTGGGTTATCAGTTGCACATGCAATATTTTTATAACGTGAATGTGTTCCAGCTTTCAAACAGCCGATTCATAAATAAACTCTGGAACACAACCCATATATCATCAGGAATTGCTACCTTTTTTTTAAGACACTACAGAAGTCTAGCAAATATGTATAAAGCAAAGGTCATAGGTGATCGTATTTTAGGACTAGTTGAGAAAGGAAGTTCACTTAATAAGTGTAATTAGCCATTTCAGTTTTTTAAATGTCTGAAACAGTCATTCATATTTTCCTCAATTCATTACCTCTGGATATGCTATTCAGTTTTCTTTAGGCAAGATTTTTCGGGAGGCAGGGCTGAACTTGACTTTGTAAACAAATATTCTGTAGCAAAATTATGGCAATTACTAATGCCTGACAAAAACTCCATTTTTCATGTGTCTAAAAGATAAACATTTTCATCATCTCAAAACACCATGGATAAGCATTTACTCCACCTCAAAGCAGGAACGGGAAAGATGAGTATGGCTGATGCCCATCTCAGTGGGAGTTGTTTTCATACAAGGAAACACTTACCTTCTCTAACTCACCAGACTGATTTTAGAGCAACTTAATCATTAAAAAAAATCACATTAAAGTCATATGTGGGGCTTCCCTGGTGGCACAGTGGTTGAGAGTCCGCCTGCCAGTGCAGGGGACACGGGTTCGAGCCCTGGTCCAGGAAGATCCCACATGCCGCGGGGCAACTAAACCCGTGCACCACAACTACTGAGGCTGTGCTCTAGAGCCCACAAGCCACAACCACTGAGCCCACATGCCACAACTACTGAAGCCTGTATGCCTAGAGCCCCTGCTCTGCAACAAGAGAAGCCGTGACAATGAGAAGCTCACACATCGCAACGAAGAGTAGCTCCCACTCGCTGCAACTAGAGAAAGCCCGCATGCAGCAACGAAGACCCAACACAGCCAAAGATAAAAACAAATAGATAAATTTATAAAAATCATATGTGGACGTTGGCCTTCAGAATGATCAAATTAATGTGTGATCACATTAAAAATGAGCATCTAAGTCTTTACACTAAGTAACCAGTCACATACAATTTTTGCTGTATCTATCCTCTATAACAATACATCAGCCTTGGCAATGCGGGCATTGATGACATGATGGTATAACTCCACCATACGTGGAGGTAGGAATAAATACAAATGACATCATTATGTTTCATCTTCATCACCTAGGCTGATTTTTAAATCCTCCATGTGTATGCACCCTGTGCTGGGCTAGGACTAGGTGAGTTAAATGGGTTAAACAGGTGAACTTCTGAGACCTCTTGACTGCCTGAAATTCTACTTGTGTATCTGGTAGAGCAACATCTCTGTAACAAAGAAAAATGTTTTCCAATGACATACATCGCTGTCAGAAACACTATTGCCTATGGCAGAAATACTATGGAAGGTACATTCTATTATCTTCAGTTTCAGCAGAGAACTGCCTCCTTGTCCCTTTCCTTCCTCCTCCACTGACTTCCAAGCAGTATGGTCTATGTTGGAGGTGTGGCTGCTTCCAGTCTGAGCGAGACTCCCCATGATGAGAGCCCAATAGTCCCCCTCGGACTCCTTGGTAATTGAACTGGATAAGGTCTGGCACCCACTCATGAGAAGCCTGTACCAGAGAGAGCATCTCAGCACTCTCCCAGTGTTGACAGAGGGTGGACTTCCCTACCTCCATCCTCAGAGCCCTTGGCCCACTCCACAGAGATGCCCAGAAGCCAAATAGCTTTGCTCCTAAGACTTCTGTTTGCGGACACATCACTCCACCCTGGAGGAAAGCCAGCACCATCTCTGTGAGCAGTTCCCTAAAACTCACTGCTACTTAGAGCAACTGATATAGCTGCTGCCTTTGCTGGGGTTACACAAATACTGACACTGGTCTGACTTACATCAATCTGAGGTCATTTAGCTAAATTTGCACTTAAGAATGACAGTTTCATCTAAATTTTTAGGGACAGAGACAGAATTTAGTCATTTCATAGGAGCCTAAAATGAACACACAAATGGCAACACATTTTCATTTTCATTGATCTGGAGATTATTTTAAACCAGCTTTAAAAGTTAGTTGATTCTCCTTTCACTAGGAAAAAAAAAAATCTTAGCCCCTTTTATAAAACTTGACTTTAAGAAAAAGCTTAAGCTGAGTATAAAAGCTAGAAAAACTATCCTAATAGTATGCAATGTCCAAAATGTTGATTATAAATCTTCACATCTAGGTTTTAGATTATTATAAACCTTTTTAGATTACTTAAAACCATGCTTCAAATTCTAATTAGAAACATCCAGTTTAGCATGTGCTACTTCTGCTCATTCCACTGTCCCAGCAGGCTTCTGGTCTCTTATCTGGTATCGGATTAACTCAATAGGGAAAGAAAAGCAGCCTGAGGCGAAGCTAACAAATGAGAAAACACTGAAAACACTGAATGTAAAAAGGGAGAAACACAGACTGTTCATTATAAAAACCAAGCTCTAAAAAGTTAAATAAGATAGCACAACCACAGTAGAGGGGAAAAAAATACGTTAGTAACAGTAACAAAAGCAACAACTGTGAGAGCCATTTATCAAGCGGCATCTGATGTAATAAGCACTGTGCTAGAGTCTTTACATCCATCACATCCAGTTCCTATAGGTACTGCGTAAGGTAGGCAATGAGCACCCCCATGTTACACTGAAAACACAGAGGCAGAGAAGAGTAAGTGGTCAGAATCGGCTATGGATCTGCCGTGGTTTGCCTCCAGAATTTGTGTAGTTTTCAGTCACCATGCTGATTTTTGAGAAAAGGGTTAGACAAACTCACCTGCTAGACTACCTGGAGAATAACTGAGACCTGGTCCTGGGGCGTGAGAAGAGCCAGTGGCTTTTTCTTGTTTATTTTTTTTTTATGATGAGAAAAAGCAATAAGGGGGCCTCATCCCTCTGATGACCTATCTTGACCCTAAGGAGAATTTGCATACCTGCTTTGTGAAAGTTCAGCCCTGCATGGGCAAGTACACATGAAGTCACCGTAGTTTTACTATTTCCTGGTAGTTCATAGTACTAATGAATTCATAATAAAGCCACAGTTAGTTTTAAAGAAAAACAACGGTCTCCAAGACTACAGAAACAGAAGCAAGACCTTCAGTGAAATGATAGGAAAATCCACACGGGATGAAATCATATTTCTCTTTCTTAGCTCTTGCTCTCCCCATCCCTAGCTTAATTAAAAGGTATAAAATGGCGAGAACAATAAACAATTCTCATAGCAATCTGACAGTAGCTACAAGATAAATGTTTCAACCCCTTTCTCTGCCCAAATTCAGGCTATAGAGTACAGCTGATACACGTAGCTCAGTCTTAAATTGTACTAATTTGTATTTCATCCAAGTGAGAAGTTAATTTTATGTTCAGCCGCACTGTTGATCAGTTAATACCTAAACCCACGTGGAGGATGCATTCAGGAGCCTCAGGGCCACGCAGCTGCTATTTTCCAGAAATAAAAGTAACAAGTCCATTGTCATTTTTTTTTTTTTCCTTTTCACTTTTCAAAATGAAATGCAGCTGCTCTCAAACCCTCTATACAGTTGATCCTTGAACAACATGGGTCTGAACTGTGCGGGTCCACTTATATGTCTATTTTTCCCCAAAGTAAACACTATAGTACTACACTGTCCGTGGTTGGTTGAATCCGAGGATGTGGAGGAAACCTTGGATGTGGTTCCCACTAAATTCATTGAGCTGTCATAAGAAATTGCCATTTTCTAGTTCAGGATACTAATATTGGGGTTGGCCAAAAAGTTCGTTTGGGTTTTTCTGTAACGTGTTACGGGAAAACCCAAATGAACTTTTTGGCCAACCCAATAATTGAGTAGACATTAAGTAACTTTAAAGAAAAAATTAATTTATTTTTTATTTTATTCATTTAAAAAAATTTTTGGCTGTGTTGTGTCTTTGTTGCTGCGTGCAGGCTTTCTCTAGTTGCGGCGCGTGGGAGCTACTCTTCGTTGCGGTGCGCAGGCTTCTCATTGCGGTGGCTTCTCTCGTTGTGGAGCACGGGCTCTAGGCGTGTGGGCTTCAGTGGTCTGGCACACGGACTCAGTAGTTGTGGCTCGCAGGCTCTAGAGTGCAGGCTCAGTAGTTGTGGCGCACAGGCTTAGCTGTTCCACAGCACGTGGGATCTTGCCAGACCAGGGCTCAAACTGGTGTCCCCTGCATTGGCAGGCTTGATTCTTAACCACTGCGCCACCAGGGAAGCTCTAGGTAGCTTTTTTTAAAGACAATATAGGCCAGGAAGAAAGGAAATCTTGCTAAGATAGTGATAAGATGAGAAGTTTGAGAGCCTGAAGCTAATGAAGACAAATAGGGAGTGGCTGGCTTAGTCGCCAGCTTCATGCCTGGTCTCGCTCCGGCTATGAAGGGTAATCTTGGACTGATGGCCAGTCTAAATATCGCTAGATTCAATTTGGACTCAGTTTACTGCAATGGGCTGCTGGTCGGGCTGGGCAGGTTCACTTGGTTGGCTAGAGCAGAAGTTTGAATGCCAAAGCATGATCCACGTACTGACCTGGTGGCACAGAATCACAGGCGAGTACAATAAATAATGGGTGAGAGGCATGAGTTGGGTGCTTACAGATGTAACTACTCAGCAAAATATTTAATGAGCAGGCATCATTCCAAGCATAATAACACAAGGATAATGGTAGCGAAGTTAACGTCTCTCAAGACAGATAGAAATAGATAATTAAAACATAACGAGGTAAGGGGCTTCCCTGGTGGCGCAGTGGTTGAGAGTCTGCCTGCCGATGCAGGGGACACGGGTTCATGCCCTGGTCCGGGAAGATCCCACATGCCGCGGAGAGGCTGGGCCCGTGAGCCATGGCTGCTGAGCCTGCGCGTCCGGAGCCTGTGCTCCGCAACGGGAGAGGCCACAACAGTGAGAGGCCCGCGTACCGCAAAAAAAAAAAAAAAAAAAAAAAAAAAAAAAAATATATATATATATATATATATATAAATATAAAACGAGGTAAGTACTGAGAGAGGGGTATATATGAGATTCTATGGAGGCTTCCTGGAGTAGGCTTGCGGGTTGGGGGCACTTCTGGTCAAGAAGAAGGCAAGATAACCAAAAGCAGAAAGGAATTTACCCATTACAGAGAAAAGGGCAGGTATATGCATCAACCTTCAATCATGCTGACCTGAAAGCCTGTCAACTTTTTTTTTATAAATGAAAGATTGTATCTTTTCTTTATTCCTTTAAAAATACTTTTCTTGTAGTTTTTTTTTTTCCACTTGTTGCAAGGAGGAAACTATACATTTCACGTCACATTTTTACTGTTTCATAATTTTAGAGTATGGGTCCAAGGACACAAAACTGTCAAAGGTAGGGGGTAAGCCAAATATTAAAATAAAATTATTTTATCTTAAAAAAAGTTGTTGGGCTTCTCTGGTGGCGCAGTGGTTGAAAGTCCGCCTTCCGATGCAGGGGACACAGGTTCGTGCCCCGGTCCGGGAAGATCCCACATGCCGCGGAGCGGCTGGGCCCGTGAGCCATGGCCGCTGAGCCTGCGCGTCTGGAGCCTGTGCTCCGCAACCGGAGAGGCCACAACAGTGAGAGGCCCGCGTACCGCAAAAAAAAAAAAAAAAAAGTTGTTTTACTTTAATGATCATTTTGCTTTCGGATTTTTACGCTCAATAAGTACTCGATAAATTTTATATTCATTTTTTCCCTAATGTAGAGCATCAAAACCACTTATTTGCCACCCTATGATGTTGTGCCGTGTACTGCAAAAACAAAATAAACGTTTTTATTCCAGGAATTAATATAAAAATAATGATAAAATTAAATCATTAAAGTTCAATGCTTTTCTCATGGAATTAATGGTATTCTCATAACAGTCTCCTTAGTAGATCTAATAATTCTGTCTTTTGGTCACTTCATGATTATATTTTACTGTCTCAGTATATGGGAAGCTATTTTCTGCCTCTCCCATGCCCTTATTTAGGCCATGAATACCCTTGCAAATCTCAGGAAAGCCATTGGCCCCTTACCCTGAAAAGCTGTCCACGTAACTTCAGAAAGTTTCATGGCCCCCAGGGGCGGATGGTCAAGCACCCGCTCACCTCCTGCCACAGCAAAAGGTGCCTTAGGCGGTTACGAGTTCCAAACTACAAAGTGAATCTTCCCCATTTCTTGACATGAATTTTTTCAATTAATCTTTAAAAACATGATACTTAAAATAGTTCTTATAGAACAAGCTTTCAAAACACTTCTCATTTGAGGGTTTGTAGGAAAACCACCTATGGGCCTTTAACACAGAGATGTCCATGTCTCACCCAGACCTACTGAACTGCAATCCCGAGGCATTAAGTCTTAGCTGTACAATTTTAAATAGCTCCCTTGAGGAGTCTGATGTACATCCCTGATTTAGAACCAGTGGATTAGGGAATTTAAACTAGGATTCGTCTCCCACAGGCTTAAGTGATTTTTCACATTTTTCATTCCTTGGCAAAAAAAAAAGCAAGTCTGGGGTTCCTGGACTAATACTTTAAGACAAGTTGGTGGGCTTTGGTCTTCCCCGGCCGAGCAGGCTTCAATCTGGGGTATGCATGCTCCTAAGGGTAACTGAAGGCTTTCCACAAAAGGATTTTCACCTTTTTTTCCGCTTTGGATTCCTTTGGCAAAGGTCAGGCTAGATCCCTTCTCAGGATAATATCTTTAAATGAATAAATGAAAATACGTAGCATTACAAAAAATACATATTTAAATTATATTTAGGGACTTCCCTGGTGGTGCAGTGGTTAAGAATCTGCCTGTCAATGCAGGGGACACGGGTTCGAGCCTTGGTCCGGGAAGATCCCACATGCCGCAGAGCAACTAAGCCCTTGTGCCACAACTACTGAGCCCACGAACCACAACTACTGAGCCCGTGTGCCTAGAGCCCGTGCTCCGCAACAAGAGAAGCCACCGCAATGAGCTGCCCGCACACTGCAATGATGAGTAGCCCCTGCTCGCTGCAACTAGAGAAAGCCCGCACGCAGCAACAAAGACCCAATGCAGCCAAAAATAAATAAATAAGTAAATAAATAAATAAAATTTAAAGATAAATTATATTTAAAAGCTTATCAAGATGTTAAAAGGTTTGTACTATAGCTATATATGTGCTTCTTTATTAACCCATTAAATAACACGATCTAGAGGCATGTCTCATAACTGCCATGATTTCAAGCAGTTATCTGTTTAAACTGCCTTTTGAGGTATCTGAAACGACTGTAATGTGTAGAAAATATCTGACTTCTGTTAATGCTAATACTGCTGTAGGTTTTTTGCTCATATTCATAATTAAAGGAAATGTTCGGCTAAATCCGAAAAAGAGGGGATATATGTATACGTATAGCTGATTTACCTTGCTGTAGAGTAGAAACTAACACAACATTGTAAAGCAACTATACTCCAACAGAAATTAGTTTAAAAAAAAAAAAAAAAAGGAAATGTTCAATTTCCAGAAAAGGTTATTGGAAATAAAGATGCAATTATTTTCTTCATTCAAATTCACATACTCCAGGTTAAAGAACCCTTGTTAAAGGGAATACATGTACATGGAGGGTTTTAAGGGAATCAGTTCCCAGATTCTTTCCTAAAACCTTCTCACCTTGCTTTTCACATTCCCCTTCTCCCACTATCATAAGAAAGGCACACCATTTACGCATCTTGAATATATGTGGCTCAAGGTCTGTGGTGTAAAAACTCTGAAGTGTAACCAAAGGAACAAGGAGAAGATGCACTGCTCCTGAAGAGGGGCCACTTGTGAACAAGGCAAGAAATACTACGGGAGCAAGGCCTTGATTTATACAAGTGAAGGGGAGCAGGAGATGCCACCCCCAAATATGCCACTCTGGCATATGGATTACTTTGAGCTGAAGGCAAATGAAAAACTGTGGACACAGGAAGCTCTCTGTCCTCCCCCTTTAGGTCTAAAAGCATTCCCTTGTGAAGGTGACAAGTTTCCGTTTTAAAGGCACTCTCCTTTCCCATACCAGAATTAGGAGAATGACTTTTATCACCAGAAACAACTTGAGTCTACATAGCAAATCTTCCTAAATAACCCTTATCTGCCATTAGTTTCTCCCATATATTTACCTCCCCACAATTTACAGCCTCTAGAAACCCCAAACCCCTTTCCCTTGTCTAGTCACTTCTCCACAATTTATCACCTTTTGTTAAAATGATATATAAGTCCCTGGGTTTAAACACCTCTTTGGGTTTTTATATATTTTCTGTGAAGCCCTCAGGCATGTAAAAATATTAAGCAACGTATTTGCGCCTAGAAATTAGAGCATTTCTCTGCAGTTATTAACGTTTTCCTACAGAAGACACTGAATTAACAAGATTTTTTCATTGAGGGGAAAAAAATATTTAAAAACCAATGCCTTTTATCCTGTTAATCTGTCTGTTGATAGGTACTTTAACTAAGGCCTGCAAATTAAACTAAGGGGGTAGAGGAAAAATTTTTCTACCCCTACACAAGTAAAAAGGTTTGCTTTGCCTGTCCGCCTATATTAATGTGTCATTTGTCATAGGGCACAAATTGATATACTTATTTGCATTAAAAAAATGAAGTCAGACCTTTTCTGTCAGACAGTAACAAGTATGATATGGCTGATGGTTCAATCAACCAGGATTTTTTGGATAAAATAAATGATTTAAGTCTGTAGCTTCAAAGTTTTGATAAAGGTGTATTTAAAGCATGTATACACTATGGAATTTTCTAAAATTAGAGCCTTTGAAACGATTTAAACTAGTTTTAAATAAAATAATTTTGGATTTCAATTTCTATGTCTATAAAGTAGCACATGATTTTTCAAATTTCTTCTAGGATTCACGCAAGCAAAAGTGTTTGAAGGCTGACCAGTGTTTCTTAGAGTATGGCCCATGAACCTCTTTCATCAGAAACAGTGCGGTATTTGTTAAATACCGATTTTTATGCCCCATCTCAGACCTACAGAACTTGAATCTGTAGGGGTAGGGCCTGGGAATCTTCACTTTTAACAAACATCATGGTTGAATTGGATGTACACACCAAATTTGAGAACCACTGTACTTTATATTACTTTATATTCTTTACTGCTTTGTGGTGAAAACTTCCAGAAAAGATATAATAACGTTTGAACCATTTTTTGGACACATATTTATTCTCTGACAGGACAGGACATTCTCCATGGACAGGCATTTGTCACAAGTTACATTATATAAACTCAACACGGGCTACTGACTGATACTTATTTAGACTTGTATGGCAGAGTCAATGTCAACAGGAACCATCTCTTTAAGCATCACTTAGTTTTCAGTGATATAGAATAGTAGTGATGATTTCTTTAATATATATGTGCCTTAAAATTTTGACACTATTTTTGGATAAGCTATAAATAAGCCCATCAGAGAACGGAAAGGCAAATATTCCCTTTTACACAAACATGTGCCCTACCACATGAGCTAATGATAGACTTCAACATTGGCCCTACTATCTAATTGTTGTCAGAAAAAAACCCAATAAAGCTCAAGGGTTAAAGCTTAGGCATTTGGCATTCCATGGGTATTTTAATATTTCTAAAAAATTTCCCAGACTAAAATTCTATTAATCATGCTACTTGGAGCTTCAATTTTCGGCCTTTAAAGAATGACCCAGTTTTAAATTATTCTTGAAGAAGTTTGGCCCTGCCCACTGGTACTTTCTAGAGGTGAGATGTGCTGACTAATTGTTCAAGCCTACATCTTTGTTAGGTCTCTCAGTTTTCATGTGATCAGATAACTCTACTCCAAGGTCAACTGCTAGTTAAATCCTGTGATCCCACTATTAACTGACACCATAAAATGTAATCCAGAAATTTGCCAAGGAGTACAAGATCTCGTACTCACTGTTATTCAATAGCTAGCACAAGTTCAGTTTCAAGAAGCTATATTGTGGGCATATACGGTAGACGAATTCTTATATATATTCTAAAATCTACTCCTGTATTAAATAGGACTAACAGAGAACTGTGCAACGAACCACACTGTCCTCTATAAAACATGCTTTTATGGTTACTTCCCAACTTTAGCATCGATTTAATCTGTTTTGAATATTTTAATACTCCTTTCTACACTGAATAACAGCTAAGGCTAAAAAAACAAAAACCCTGATATATTTATATCAAAATCAGAGTATTTTAAACTAAAACACCCACCTCTCACACATATACACCCCAAACATAAATTTAAAAAAAAAACTGAAACTAAAGATTTCTTTTTCCAGAGCTTCTCTTTCCTTTTGTCAAGGCACTAGATGTGTTTTAATACTATCAATATTCCAACTAAGATTTATACTTTATAATAATCTTTAAACTGTAATAATTAAGGCAAAATTTAAAGCCTCAAATATTGGCTGAATACGTATCATTTTGAAAAAAAATACTTAAGTACTCGGTGCTTTACAAAAATTGAAACAATATTGCTCTTTCAGTATTAATTTATCCTGAAAGTCATCACCTAAAATTTTAAGCAATAACCTTCATATGGTACTGTGCTAAAATACATTTTTTTCTTTTCTTTTTTAAGACAAGGAGTTCAAGGAATTAGAGATAAGAAGCTGGGGCTTCCCTGGTGGCTCAGTGGTTAAGAATCCTCCTGCCAATGCAGGGGACACGGGTTTGAGTCCTGGTCCAGGAAGATCCCACATGATGCGGAGCAACTAAGCCCGTGCACCACAACTACTGAGCCTGTGCTCTAGAGCCTGTGAGCCACAACTAATGAGCTCCTGTGCCACAACTACTGAAGCCCACATGCCTAGAGCCTGTGCTCCACAACAAGAGAAGCCACCGCAATGAGAAGCCTGTGCACCGCAATGAGGCGTATCCCCCGCTCACCGCAACTAGAGAAAGCCCACGCGCAGCAATGGAGACCCAATGCAGCCAGAAATAAATGAATAAATAAGTTTATTAAAAAAGAGAAATAAGCTGTTTTGACTTCTGAGGAAATAAGCAGGTTCTGGGTTCTATAATAATGCTCTGGGGTCTATGCTCGAAAAGATCTTTATAAATAAGCTTAAACTGCAATAAGGTCCTTTTGGCAACACTATTATTTAAAACTTTGTATGATAAGAGTCCAGAGTTTTAAAAAGGCCACAATTGTTAAAGGACAATGAATTTATCACAAAGCATTCCTATTCTACAAAATGGCGTTACATCAATGCCTGACAGATGAAGACGCAGGAAGAAGTAACCAAGCAATCCTTTCAAGCAGATGCCAAGAAAAAGAAAACACACTTTAATGTTATATGTCTTTTAGAATGACTAAAAGAATCCTTCCCCATTACTCCATCCATCCACGGCTTACACTGGAGCGCCTACATCCAATGTGTTAGGTACCAGGGATATAATGGTGGGCAGAGGCAGGCACAGCCCTGCCCACATGGAACTTAGAGGCTACAGGGAGGTAGGCATTAGAAAAATGATCACACTAATGAATGTTACACTGTGAACCGAGATAACAGCTCTGAAAGGGAAGAACACAATTCTAGGGAGGAACAATACACAGGAAGCTGAATAAATGCTACTGTTTAAAATTCCATGTGGCTTCTTTTAAACCTTTTGTCCTTCTAGCTAACATAATTCAGGATACAACTCTAAGTAGAAAAATACTGTAACTAAAACAACTTAGAATCCAAAACTTATTTCCAAGGAGATTTCTTCATTAGTTTTAAAACAACACTTTCACCCCTACCACTTCATAAATGCAGATTTTTTTTAATAGAATGTAATTCCCACCATGGAATACTTTTACTTACCTGACTACAAATCAAGAACTTAATACTTCAGTATAAAATCAGTATGTTAAGTATTGAGTTCTTATTTTTTAACAGGGGCTTTTTGAGGTATATGACTTTTTTTTCAAAGTGGCCAAATTTTCTTGGAAGAGGAAAGGCTAAACAGCATAAATCAACATCCTGTGTTTCGATGGTTATACAAAACTAGCAAGCAACTGCAAATGCATGGAAGTAAAAACCTTTCTGTTTTTCTCATGGGTATAATTTCAAAACATTCTGATGACAGCTATTGGCTGTAACCCCTATGTACAATGTTCAGCATATTTCACAAAGTTTAATAATTAATAAACATCCTATGTCATTAATTTATAATAAATAGAAGCTGCTTCAGTTTTCAAATGCACTGCTTAAGATTCTACCCAATGGTAATTAGCTGATGGTGACAGCTCTAAAATTCCTTGATTTGCATGTGTCATATTATGCCTTCTGAAAAGTCCAGTGAACTTGGGTGCACTCACCCAATGGACAGCACAGCCAATCTGTTGACACTGTGGTGAAGGAAAGTACAGCATTTATTGTAGGGTGCCATGCAAGGAGAATGGGCAGCTTGTGCTCAAAAGACCCAAACTCCCCAATGGCTTTCAGGGAAGGGTTTTTAAAGACAGTGTGAGGAAGAGGGTTGTGGAGTGACTAATCAGCTCATGCACAATTCTCAAATTGCTTGATGGTGAGGTAACAGGGTGATATTTTGAGAATTTCAATGACTAGTTTTCTAGTTCCAACCAGTCTGGGGTCTATGTTCTGGTGGTCAGCACATAGTTAACTTCCTCTACTTGGTAGGGATCTTAGTATAACTGCTAAAAAAAAAAAAACCGAAAAAACAAACCCAAAACCTCAAGGATATGGCTCAGGTTATTACCTATAGCCCTTGAGGGGGAACTAAAGGTCCTTGATTTTATTTTATGGCCAAACTATTACTATTTTGTCTTAACTTGATTGCTTTCCTTTGTTTCTTCATTTTTTTCACTTTTCTAATTAAATTTGCTCTTTGGAACTCAGGGAGGGAAGGCCTAGGAGGCTAAAGCTTTTCTACAAATAAGAGGTGGGGGACACAGGGGTGAGGGTATCTGTCCCCAGGAAGGCCCCCATAGGGTCCTGCTTGGTTTCAGTCCCATTGGCAATCAAATGCTAATTTGGATTTAGAGCTGAATAACTCATGAAGATTTAACCACATCCAAATGATCTATTTGCAATAAAGATATCTTCAATTACCCCTCATCCAAAAAGGTCTCCTTGTGATTATTTGAGATGTTAAATGCAGCTGGTAGAAGGGATACCTGGAGACAAGCATCTGCTTCAGTTTATGCTACCCCCTTACAAACACAGCACGCAGCCATGAATATTGGAACCAGCTTCTGCTGGAGACAAGCATCTGCTTCAGTTTATGCTACCCCCTTACAAACACAGCACGTAGCCATGAATATTGGAACCAGCTTCCCCGATGGTTAGAACTATCCCTTTCTGGATCCTTGGTCGGATGGTCCTCATTTTGCATCTAGTGTGGACCCTGAAGAGGAATACTAGACATGTGCTTCCAAATGTAGCACTGAAAACCCTGAAAATACATGGAGCAGAAAGCGGCAGTTTTAGAGGTGCAGTATATTGGCGTAATTCTAAGAAAGGAATTGAGTCATATGAATCTACTGCCATTAAAAGGTTTAAAACTATTGACTCCCCAATTCTACTTCTGAGACTCTATCTTATGGAAATAATCTAAAATATTGGAAAAAGTCTTACATCTAAAGATGTCCATTAGAGTACCACGAAGGGCATCAGCATACACCACTCCAAAAGATGCCACTTTGGCATGATTTTCAGCTGAAGGCAATTGAGAATCAACAGATGCAGAAAGAATTCTCTGCACACACCCCCCTCCCATCCACCTAAAAGCAGGACATAAATTTCCCTTGTGACAGTGTCCCCCCACCTCCTATATCAAAGAAAAAAGGCAACTATCAGAGGGGAGCAACTCATCCCCAGAGACAGAGATGAGTTTGCATAAACAAACCTTACTACATTAACCCTTATCTTCCATTTGCTCTATTTTCTAGCCACTTCCCCACAATTTATCACCTCTTGAAGCCCCAACCCCCTTTCCTTTGTTAAAATGGTATATCTTGAATCCAACTAAAATCTCTGAATGACACACTTGTCTTATTTAACTTGATTGTGACTGTTGGCTAGTGTTGATAGCACTGAATTATAAAACATCACACTTAAGTGCTTATATACTAAAATTATTTTGATTATCAGAAGTAAAATACAAAATTCAAACATTCAAAGAAAGAATTCTTAATAAAATGTTATATAAAAATGTTAATCTTTGACTCAGGACTTTATAACTTGTGTTACAGAAAAACATGAGACCTATGTATGGTTAATATTAAATCAAGTAAGTGGAAAGCTTAAATATTAACTTTTACCTTCTCGGTCCTTCATCACATGTTACTTGCTATTCAGGTAATGTTATTTTATTCTGTCTGTGATAAGATATTAAGAATACATTTATGTAACCATACTATGATCCAGAAATGGATTATGGCATTATCTTTTCAAAGAGGTCTTATAGAAAGGTACCTTTTAATGGAGAATGATTCTCATGTATAAAAATTTTAACCTAAGTTTTAAAGTTGGTCTATGGTTCAACTGAAATGTATTTATTCATGTCACCTGGAGGTTCTGCTAAGAAAAATAAATTATACTGTCAACACCATAAACTGATGATTGCAATTCAGTACTAAAATGTCAGTTCAGAGGACATGTACTTCAATGTCTCAATGAACTGCTCTGAGAAAGGATTGGTGGTTTTCAATATATGATTTAAATCTTAGACTATGAGTAATGAATCTTGGAACTTAAACATCTCTAGGCTGTGTGACAATATGTGCTGCTACCTTGAGGCTCTTCTTATTGTTCACTAGCAACACACATTTCCTAGAAAGAGAATTTTAAACTTCTGTCTTCGATATGTCCCTGCCCCTGCTCTTTCTTTATGAATATCTGTGTGTTCTGTTATGGACAGGAAGTTAAACTCTATTCAACCTAACGTACTTTGAGATCTCCGGAGGGTTAGGTGAGTAAATGGTATTGGAAAGCTTTAGCTGTATTGATGCTTGCTTCAAAGACCACCTAATTGAAATAATCATCAGGCTCAGAAAAGTAAGAGCTCTGAAAAAATCGGAGAATCATTTTCCCTGGGGAAATTTCTAGCAGATTTTTATACGGAGTAATAGTGGCTAATATATTTTAAAAGTTTGGTACCATATCATTTAAAAGGAAAATCATATACCCAATGATATTTATAAAGAATTGAAATAACCACAAACACAACTGCCATTTACTGAATATCTATTATGTTCTAAACTGTACTAGATGCTTTAAGCATTTTGTCTCATTCAATCTATTCCTCACAGTAAGGCTGCATTTAGGTAATACGCTCCCCACTGTACAGAGATCAGGCTGTTAAAGAAATCTGTCTAACGTAAACGGCTAAATCATGAACAAAATCCACATCAATTTGACTTTAAAAGCTAGTATCTTAGCCACTGTGCTACAGCGCTTTCCAGATTTCTTTTTTTCAAATATGGCATTAAAAATTGTACCTTGGTCTTTTTTTTACTGTTTTAGTGGGGTTTGCCCCCCCAATTAGTGATATTTTGACAAATAGTAGAATTTATATAAAGTCATAAAGCATTTAAATTCTCATTTAAGGAAAGAACTTGCACCGTGTTTTAATATGTATTCAAGTAACACTGTGTCATTTACTTAATGGATTATAAATCACTTTCTTGTGTATAATCTCACTTGACCATCTTAACTTGATTATGGCAGGTGTCACTGTTGCCGTTTTATAGGGGAGGGGACTGAGGCTCAGAGAGGGCAAATGGGATTTTGCCTGTGGTCATACAGACAGCCTTCGAGCTGAGTTTGAAAACCTGGTCTTTTGACTCTAAAGTGCAGCAATTTGTCTTCTCGATAGAGGTATAGATTCAGTGTTACTTTGAGAATGGCTGGTGTTTTGTGAAAGCCTTGTTTAACAAGCGTTTTGGCTTCTGAAAACTACACCTACGTAGAATTCCTGGTAAAGGAGTTTGGGTTTGCCGGACAGCGTGAACCTTCCTGAGTGTGTGGGAGGGACTAGTCCTCCCGAGCAGAGGGCTGACCTCGCCCAGGCTCAGGGGAGGAGCGAGCTTATTTGGCCTGTGACTTGGTATTTTATCACAGAATTATTTTTCTAGAGTCCTTCATTTACCTATTTTTCACGAAGGAAGTAAACTTTTTGGTTTTCTGTTCTTGACACATGGTTAACCATCTGTAACAGAAGATAGGAACATTTCTTGCTAACTTTCTTTTCTTCCAAAAGTTGGAACAAAGCACTAGCGCTGTGTCAACCACAGAATAAATCAGCATGTTCTAGTGTAGTGACAGTCCATTTTATTTAAAACTGTCTTTTTGTTTTCGTTATTTTGTGTGTTTTATAATGAGAGTAGGCGTGGCCTTCTCTACTTTGTTGCCCTATTGAAGACTGGGGATTGATCCATTAATGTGATAAATTGATTAGGCGCCTACTGGTTGCCAGGCACTGTTACCGGTGCTCGGGATACAGTAGTGAACAAAAGGGCCAAAACTCCCTGGCCCCATGGAGCAAACATTCTAGTGTGGGAGAGCACAATAAACATTATAGCATCAGCTGGTGCTAAGTACAAAGGTGAGAACAGGCCAATAACAACAGAAAGCAGTTTTTGTTGGGGTGGGAGTGGGGTGTCACTCTTACACTTTATTATAGTTATTCCAGAGCAGCCTGACGGTGGAAGTAGGTTCTGCTCCCACAGCGGGATGGACCTTCGTTATGCCCTGGGAAGTGTACAGAGCACAGTTCCCTTCATCTCCACCCCAAATGGAGTTTAAGGTTTTTACACTGAAATTTTAGTTTCTGGAAACATGAAGCTACGATGTTTTCTACTTTTCTAAGCTCTACTCAATATCAGATTAAAAGATGCAAATTGGAAAAGACCAAAATCCAGCATCTAAGAATAATTTAGTATTTTTAAACCACTTATCTAAGATTTTTTGACCAATTTTCTGGATCAAAAAAATTTCCCCCTCAATATAAATTTTATTTATTGGATATTTATCCAATTTTCTTACTAAGCAACCTGTATTTCATTTGATTCAAGCAAAAAAAGTTTTTTTAAATTTGGCTGTGTTGCGTGGCTTACGGGATTTTAGTTCCCTAACCAGGAATTGAATCCTCACCTCAGTAGTGAACAAGCGGGGTCCTAACCACTGGACCGCCAGGGAATTCCCTGATTCAAGCAATCTTATTTATCACATTTAAATAATTCACTATGAAACCCAATGCTTATTATGCATCAACTGTCTTATCCTAATATTTGAATACTATATGTAAATATGCTTTCTACCCAGAAAGATATGTCTATTTTGACTCATTAAGTGCAAAATGAATTTACTGATAAAAGTGAGTTAACTGAACAAATACATATAATAGTAACACCAATCTTTTTTCTGGGAAACCAAGCATTAGGGGAGGCATTTTGCCTCTTCTTTAGTGCATATACAGCCCTGAAAATTAGAGATTTATTCCCATTGTACAATGATGATACTGACATACTTATAAAGTATAAATAACTTGTTTGAGGTCACAAACCAGTGTCAGAGCTAAAAGGCAGACTTGGATCCAACTCCAAAGATATTCCTAATATGCCACTTTAACTCCATATTTTATCATCATAAAACACCAAAGGCAAACCACTTATTTATACCATAATCCATCTCCTTAATGGTCACTGAAACTACGTATCACTCACATTTCTTTCCTAGATGTATTTTTATTATAAAGTTTGCAAATATTATTTATGAAAATGAAGATAGATAATATTTTAAAAGGGCAAATAATTTAGTGAATAAAGCATTCTATTACTCTTAAAAATTAAACCTGATAAAACATCTAGTATATAAAGAAAATTCTAGAGAAGAAAATACAGTGATAAAAATACCTCTCCAAAATGTAGGGCATAAGATTCCGATGACTATAGTTTTTTCTGTAAAGTGTATATGTGAATTAGTTATTTACATGCCATGCGAATAAAAGCATTCTGGTAAGGAAAGATATGAGAGGAAAATGCATGCAATGTTTCTGATAAAAAAAAAAAAACCTAAATAAAAACCAAAGAGGTAAGCAAGCGAGGTATGACCTTTTTTTAAATCAGCAAAAAACCCTAGCACTCCTCAAATACACCCCTCGAAAACAGAAAAGCAATCATTTCTCAAAATCTTCATGATCTGATTCAGATACAAATATTAAGAGCAATAAGAAATCATCAATAAATTATGCGCTAAAATGTTCTTTGGACAGAGGCGCAATTGTGTGTATAGCCTGCTACTGCTACATCCAGCACTCAAGGAGACCCTAGGAGTTGTTTCAGGGTTTGCACATTGTTTTTTGCCAAAAGAAAAAAAGTGGGAACATGGAAAATGGAGTATAATATGGTTTGCCTTGAATTTTCATAGAAGCTATCACATGGCTGTAGGACAATCCATCATCCACAGATCACAACAAAGATTGTTTCATTTAATTAAATTCCACTTCTTTTTCTTAGAACATTAAAACCAAGTCCCTCCCCCCCAAAACAAAAGGACTTATTAGAAGATTTCCTACTCTGTACTTTCACCCCGTTAAGTGTTAATTTGTCAAAACTGGTTTAAAGATTGCCTGATTCCTGCCTTGCCTTATTGAGAGTTTCAAAACACATTTTGAGCCCAAGAACTTACAGGCCAGCTTAGTGTCTTCCATCCTAAAATCCTTCTTTCTTGAATATGCTGCAACATATTCTATCTTCCTGATTTGAGTTCCTCAGCCGGGCAAAGACCAAGCCATCAGTGAGGAGGCCGTTTAATCACCCCAAGTGTCATCTCTCACACGGCTCGAGGTACACTCAGGAGGAAGGCAAGAGGGTGAGGAGACATACGACTCTACAGCCACTGTTTCTAAACAGTAACCTTGTTCACTGAACCAAGTAAAAATGGAGAAAGGCTTCTGTTCAAAAGAGCCAGTGAAGCTCAAATGGGTGTGGGCTGGGAGTAGCGGAGGCCTTTCCTGGCTAAGAAATGGTTGTTAAACACCAGTTCAATCTCAGGGATTCAAACTCAGCTGGGGCCCCAAACAGAATATGCATTAAACACATTAGAACAACTGTTTACCAAGATCATCTAAACGTTATTTACTGTTTTTCCAGATTCTTCGGCCTTTTGGTTTCCTGACGTATTAACAATGGCATTTAAAACCCTGAAGATTATGGCTCATTTTGTTCCCATACCAAATGCATCTGAAAGAGGCCATCGTTTAGAATCAGTCAAGCAGAGAGACCTCTGTTCTTTGACTCTCTTCACTGAGAACATTCATGGAGCCGTTGAGAAACCACATGAAATGAAGTTTCGCTGCCCTTCAGAGGGTCCAAAAGATTGACTCGCTTTAGCAAGTTTTGAAAAATTCTGAAGGTCTCCAGAGAGAAGAGGAAGAATAAATATAAACACTAAAGTTTTAGAGATTATTTCTGGATAAATTAAATATAGATCCTCAGAATTTCTTTCTTTTAGCCAGTGATGAATTGCATTATAAATTTCGAATTCAACATTTCTATCACAATTTTACCTTAGGCTTGTCTTTAAAAGGACTTTTTGTCTAAGAGCATAGAGGGGAAACTGAGGAAAAAGGATCCAGTTCTCACTGTGTCTTTAGAGATTTAAAATGTGACATGGGAGCCAGAATACTTTGCTTAAAACCAATGAATTTAATGAGTCTGGATGATCAGTGGGCCCAATCTGGAAAAGGAAATACACTGTTTAGAAGAAAATAAGTCATTTCAAGCCTCTCTGAGTAGTAGGACTCGACCCAGTAAAGAGACTGGATGCATTGGATTTCTAAGATGTAAGAATCAAGCACCAACACATATATATATGGAATCTTAAAAAAAAAAAAAAAAAAAAGGTCATGAAGAACCTAGGGGCAAGACGGGAATAAAGACGCAGACCTACTAGGGAATGGACTTGAGGACATGGGGAGGGGGAAGGGTAAGCTGGGACAAAGTGAGAGAGTGGTATGGACATATATACACTACCAAATGTAAAACAGATAGCTAGTGGGAAGCAGCCGCATAGCACAGGGAGATCAGCTCGGTGCTTTGTGACCACCTAGAGGGGTGGGATAGGGAGGGTGGGAGGGAGGGAGACGCAAGAGGGAAGAGATATGGGGATATATGTATACATACAGCTGATTCACTTTGTTATAAAGCAAAAACTAACACACCATTGTAAAGCAATTATACTCCAATAAAGATGTTTAAAAAAAGAAAAAGAATTCAAGCACCCCCTAGACTTGGCAATTAACCTTTTTTAATGCCCTTGGAACTAAAGACTGCTTAGTAGGAGCCAGTGGAATGCCAGCTGCAGCCAGCACCATCCCAGCACCTCCAGAGACCCAAGCATCACAGCTGCCTAAGTACCATCATTCCCACCCATCAGTTGCTTACATTTTCAAAAGCAGCCTGGATAAATACAGACAGTATCTCTAGTGCAGGGGTTCTCAGCCCTGGTTCTGTTGACCTTGAGACGGAATAATTCTTTGTTGTGGATGGCAGGGGAGGGGATGGGGCTTTCCCGTGCATTGTAGGAAGTTCAGCAGCATCCCCAGCCTCCACCTGCTGTCTCTAATAGCACTGCCCCGGTCCGGGAAGATCCCACGTGCCGCGGAGCGGCTAGGCCCGTGAGCCATGGCCACTGAGCTTGCGCGTCCAGAGCCTGTGCTCCGCAACGGGAGAGGCCACAACAGTGAGAGGCCCGCGTACTGCAAAAAAAAAAACACAAAAACGTCTTTGGACATCGCCAAAGACAATTGGGGTGGGGGTGGGGCAAAATTACTTCTGGGTTAAAAAAATATTTCGTCTCTAGTGGCTCCATATACTTCTCCTCTTGCTTGCCCTTCAAGCAGGGCTAGTGTGGCAGGGAGGCTGGAGAGCCGGGCCTCATCCCGGAGGTGGGGGAAACAGACTTAAAGTGCTTCCAATCGCTCTGTCGTTCTGTTTTGTTGTTTGTTTTTGTTTTGTTGTTTTTCCGCCCCAGAGATCTTATTGCCGCAAAGAGGGACACGGAACTGACTCTACGGGAAAGGGAGGTCAAGAGTTCACAATGCTGGGACTGGAGGTCATAAACACGCCTACATATTTCTCTGTGCTCACGTTTGGTACAATGGCTGGGATATGATTAATACTCAAGTATTGCCCAAATGTCTGAAGAAGTAGAAGAATTCTCCAGTTCTGCCCAATTAAAGCAATGAAATGCATGACACAGGATAAGTGCTAGCCAAAGAAATATGTTGGCTATTAATTTCAGGAATTTTTTTTTTTTTTTTTTTTGCGGTACGCGGGCCTCTCACTGTTGTGGCCTCTCCCGTTGCGGAGCACAGGCTCCGGACGCACAGGCTCATCGGCCATGGCTCACAGGCCCAGCCGCTCCACGGCATGAGGGATCTTCCCGGACCGGGGCATGAACCCTTGTCCCCCGCATCGGCAGGCGGACTCCCAACCACCGCGCTACCAGGGAAGCCCCAATTTCAGGAATTTTTGAGGCATGTTATTAAAATATCAACCTATTCCCACAATTCCACACCTGTATATTCAGTAGGGCTCCATAAGTGTTAGAACCGATACTCTGAATTATCTCACAGCTCATTTAAACAGAACAAAGACAGGAACCATGAATTTATCAAACAAAAGATAACTCCTATTAGCAAAGTAAAAACAATCCTTTCATTCCGTCCCTCGGAATCTTTATATTCTTACTTCAGACTCAAATGTAACTAGCTCAGTTATCTAGCTCCCAGCTCACTGAAGATTAGAAGCACCCAGTTTTGAGGGGACAGGGGGGTGTTATGAGAATCTCCTAACTGTTCTGTGGCCGTCCGAATCCTGACCTCCAACACCCAGTCATCAACACAGCTATGATGTTTCTAGAATACAAATCTGATCATGTGACTTCTTTGAATGCCTACGTTTTCCTGGCTCTTCATGGTCTCACAGTTGCTTCTCTCACCACATAGTACCTCCGTAGTACTTGCTTCTCTCACCGCACCTCCGATAGTACCGTAGTATACTATCCTCTGTAGTATCCTTACAGAGGATAGCATACGGCTGCGTTTTGCTGCACTCAGCTCTCCTCTCCCCATCAGTCGTGTACGTGCTGCCACAACTCCCTGAAGACTACTCTCCTCCCTTCATCTGGCTAACTCCCACAAGACTTTTCTCTCTACCTGCCACCCACTCCTCAGGAAGTGTCCACGCTGCCTCTCCTGCTGTGGACCCCTCCACACTGTGATCAGATGGGTGCATATCTGAGGGCTATAGATATGAAAGAGAAGGGCTAGTGGGAAAAAAATATCTGCCTTCTCAAGTACAGACTGCTATAGGAAATAATGAAAATAACAGCTTAAACTTGTTGACTGCCTGTTATGTCAGACATTTCTCTAATGACCCATCCCTGAAGGAATTGGTCTGACCTCACAAACCACCCTATTATGCTAATTTTACCGATGAGGAAACTCAGATATACAGAGTAGAGTAACTTGGGGAAGCTAGTAAGTGGCAGACTCTCAATCCCCACACTACGCTCTACTGTAGCATCTGCCCTCCAACTAGGTGACTTCTCACTTCTGAGCACCCAGGAAGCATCAGGCCAGTGTCGCCTGCTGATGGGAAACGACTGGTACCACAGGGAGAGAAGACAGGCGGGGAGAGACGGGAGATGACACGGTGGAGACAGTGCCCCACTCACCCCTTAGGAACAACAGTGTGTAACTGAACGGTGGTGCATTCATCCAGAAAAACAGCTGAATGCTAACAAGAGAGGAAAGAGAATAGAGGGTTTTGTTATGTGACTAGTGGCTCAAGGAGATTTCTATGTCCCAGTGCATGGAGCGGTGAGTACCGTCAACGATGTGTCATCTGAAACTGTAGCTGCACAGTAAGGATCTTAGAAAGGGGCACATTTCTAACTATATGCATCATTGTTGTTACTTCCTCAAGATTAAGGCCTCTGCTTATCAGTCCACTTTTTGGTTTCATCTTCAATATCCAGCAAAACTTTCAATGCAGAATTCTGGCAGGTGGATGAAGGCTGAACTGATGGGTTATCATTCAGACTTCCGGGAATGGAAATCACTTCGAAAACACAGTAGGTTTTAAAAACACATACATAAATCCTGAGAAATTAAGGGGAAATGAATTTGTTTATTAAACCTAAATTATACCATCCTTAACAAATATGAAATATAAATATTTTTTAATGGGAGCTGGTGAATTATAAACTTGACAGAGCAGTTGTAGAACTCTGAGGAATCCACCTTCTCCCCTTTTGTGTGTTCATTCATTACCCGCTCACTGACTGACTGTCTGCTTTGCTCACAGGCCTCCTAAAACTGCTCTGTGGCTGAGATGATGATTCATCAGCTCTTTACTCCATTCTGGGTCCCACTATGAATGTGGAAACTGCAGAGGCCCTCATCTTGACAGGGCAGCTCTTATCAAATCTGCTCATTTGCCACTCTGTTTCTTCCTTGTTCTTTTTTCTTTCCCATTTTTCTCTTTTAACTTTTGGCTACTAATAGATAAACCAGTTCTTATAAAACAGGACCTTTTAAGCTGCAGCAAGAGTTCTATGAGATGATGAGATAGCTGGTAATGTTCCCCCCCCCCTTTTTTTTTTAAACAAAGCTTTATTCCACACAGAATTGTGTGATCAGCTTTGTTTTGCACTCCTTACGGGGGGAGGTGTGTGTATATCTGTGCACATGTAAAAATGAACATATAAATATATGCATGAAGATCTAGTTCTACCAAATAACTGAAAGAACATGGATAGGCTAAGCCCTTGGACTAAAAAGACATTGCTCTTATAGTGTATTCTCATTATTTATAAGAATTTAAAATGTTTACCTGCAGACTTTAATGTTTACAGAAAAAGAATCACATATACTGGATTTGATTACCACAGTTATCAAAATGGTGCAGTTTAAAATAAACGCTTGGTATTTTGTAGAATTTAGTAGTTAATATAAAATACCGGGACCATGGCTATTGCTACGTTAAGGGGCAAATGCTGAAGAAATAGATTTCATTTATGTTTCATATTTAGTTACTGAAAAGTAAAAGCAGATTCATTTTATAAAGGAACTTATGCTTTTTGCTGAAATATTTAAAAGCTAAAAATCACAAAGATTTGTTATACATAATTCATTAAAAGATTCAGTTCATCAGCTTATTATCTTCTGCAAATTGGTTTTGATCATGGCAGGTCTTAACTTGAAAACATCTGAACTGCTTCTAACCCCAATGTCAATCTAGGAATATTGCAGCCTACCATTTTGTCCAGGACCCCTCTTTGTCTTAGTTCTTGGTTTTTCCTTTTCCTCTGGGTTCAAAAAGTAGTAGGTGTAGCTTTAGGAGAATATTTGTTAATTTCAACCTTTATAAAGCAACTAATACTCTGTTTTGCTTTCCTTCCCAATAGGTATCTTGGCCCAAACTCTGTATATCTGAGTTTCCTCATCGGTATCTCTTTTGCCTTTAGATTGTCGCCAGAGGCCACAATCTTTAAGATGCTGGAAAAGGAAGATTCTGCTTTTCAGCAGAAGGTCAGAAGATTCAGCCCCCCGTTTTATAGTACCTTGGACAGTGACAAAAGTTACAAGCGCTGGTTATTTATGAAAATGCACTCAATTCAGTTAAAAATGTACTCCACACGTGAATGTTTTCTTTAGGGGAGTAAGTTAATAACATGCTTGTCTGTTTCTCAAAATCCACGTTTATATTTCCCTGGAATCTTCCATGACCTCAAATTGCAGAAACAATTTTCCTTCATGTCAACACTTCACAGAAATGGCCAAAACTATACTAACCAAATGAACAAGAGATATTTTTATTTACATTGAAATCTTTTCCCTTCTAAATCTTTTCCCTTCGCTGTCATCAAACCTGCTCAATCCTCTTCCTACCCCACTGTAGGTATGTCACCAGCTGTAACCAGTTTTCCTGTGGCACTTGTGAGGCACACTAGTTTAGGAATAATTATAATGAAGTTATTAGAAATTGCTATGCTTGAAGCAACAGTTCTCACTAAACATTTCAGCAAAATCAAGTTGTCAAGTCTGGATTATTGGGGCCGAAACTGCTAAAAAGGGTCAATTGTTTTTTTTCAGTGGAAAAAAATCTCTGCCAAAATTTTCTAAGCATTTTTTATGACTTCTCAAAGGTTTAAATGCCCACTTCCATGTGGGAAATCTGTAAACATATATCATCTGAACTTTCCATCTTTTGCTGTCGATTTCTGCAAGTTAATTACAATGTATTTCAGAGGGGATTTCACTGACAGGGAGGATTAATGGGGTAGCCTGACAGCTGGAGTCCTGAGTTAGATCAGAAATTAAAATAAGGAACTTGACCTAGTTTCAAAAGGGACGTTTGTTAATTTCCTCAACCCAAACCAGTGTTAATCTTTCAAATGCCTAAGGTTTTATTGCAGGGAACTAAAATATATATCCATATATGTAAGGAACTCTTGTAAAACACTTACAACTTTGACTTTAAAAAACACAATTTGATGTTTCCTTTTCCTTTTCTTGTAGAGTCGGCCTTCCCTATCTGCAGGTTCTGTATCAGCAGACTCAACCAACCACACATAGAAAATATTCCCCCCAAAAAAAAAGTCCAGAAAGTTCCAAAAAGCAATACCTGAATTTGCCACACATTGTGCATTGTATTTACAACTATTCACTTAGCATTTACATTGTATTAGGCATTAGAAGTAATCAAAGATGATTTAAAGTATACAGAGAATGTGCTAGGTTATGCAAATATGCCATTTTATATAAGAAAATTGTGTATCTGTGGATTTTGGTATACCTGAAGGCGGGGGTCGTGGTGTCCTGGAACCAAGCCCCTGCAGATACTGAAGGACAACTGTATATTCCAGGCTATGAGCACTCACTCTTGTCTCCCAGCTACTACCCCCAGACATTACACGGTGCTCAGGAGTAATGAATGCCATAATGAAGTTGGGGAATGGAGGGAAGTAAAAACGTCAAGTGTGATATATCCAAAGTACAAATTCTTATCTTATAACCTAATTTACATGCATGACCAGACTATAAGAGATTTATGGCACTGTGGCAAATCACTAGGAAACAAGAGCATTCAAGTTTTGTAAGGTTTTTTCCCATCAAACAGAATAGGGTTTAGCAGTCTACTTGACATATTGGGCAGACAACCTAGGCTCAAACCAGCATCACAACTTTGTTTCCACCTTCAGGCTGCAAGCTGGTCTTACCACTGTCAGTCTCTCACCTTTAATTCCTGTGATCTGTCTGATTAGTCACCTTAAAAACCAGCTCCAGGAGCTCGTCATTCCCGTGCTCAAACACCTATCATGTCTCTCAGTTACCTGCCAAATTAAAGCACTGCAGTGTGTTTCCACCGACTTCGACAATTTTTTTCCCACCACTCTCCCAGGTATCCCATGTTTTTACAGAATGGATGCATTTGCTATTCCTTTAACATGCCTCACGATTTCCCTTCCTTTCCCTTTCCTTCTTTGTTTCCACCGACTTCGACAATTTTTTTCCCACCACTCTCCCAGGTATCCCATGTTTTTACAGAATGGATGCATTTGCTATTCCTTTAACATGCCTCACGATTTCCCTTCCTTTCCCTTTCCTTCTTTCTTTCCTTCTTTCCCACTCTTCTTCGCATGTGTAATGTCTCTTCAGTCATCTCTGTCAAATCCTCCAAATACTTCAACAAGCAAGGCAAACGCCCTCATCCTCCATGAAGTCTATCTTGATTCTCCCAAACAAAAGTGCTCGCCCCTTTCCTAAGCCACACACATATCAATTATACTTCTCTAACAGCATTACCATTGGAGCAGAGTTATCAGACTCATCCATCTGCCCCCTGAAAGGCTTTCTGGGTATAGTTGAAGCTCAAGAAACACACTAAATTGCAATGACCTAGCTTCTAGTATATGGGTCAATTTTCAGTGCTATTGGGGTGTATATTTCAAAAGGTTATAAATTAAACGATAAACATTAAGTGTAGAAAATAGAAAAAATAAATAAGTACAAAATATTTAAGATAAGCTGCAATGTCAAAATTCAGACATTACCACTGTTAAGTTTTTAGTTATATGTTCTTGCAGATTTTTTAAATTTTACATATATGTAAAAATCCAAAAAACGAGCTTTTCATGTAACTCTGTCTTGAAATCTACTTTATACTCTGGACATCTTTCCAGGTCAACTATGTTTTCTCAATGTTATAAACAAGGCTGCCTATAGAGTTTCACAAAGCTTAACAATGTCTGAAGAATAAACTCTAGAATAGAATTGCTGAATCTTTGGTTAGGGATATTTTAAAACGTTTTTGAATTTTTAAGTGATATATTTCACCAAAGACAGCCTTTTCCACTGTATCCTCAGATAGTAGCAATACATTCACTCGTTCATTTGTTATTTGACAAGTACCTGTGTGAGAATTACTACCTAATTGCACTGCATATTCTCGTTAAAAACAAACAAAAATAAATTTTGGTATAGTATGTATAAAAGGTTGTAAGCGTAAGTGATATAATTGAACCTACAAGGGGATTAGCATTTTTGGAGAAAGTACTAATAACAATTTAATATAAATACTGCCAGTACATTTTAGATCTAACAAAAGCATTTCTGTTGAAAACAGTAAGTGCTCAAATTATAGCTATTACTATGAGTTACTATTAACTACTGAAAACAGGTCAACTTTGATTTGTTGCTGGTCTTTAAATATTCTTTTAAATATAATAATAAATAACACTGCTATAGAGCATCATGTTGAAGCTCCTGGGATTTAAATAATCTGCTACAAAATTAATGAGCCAGAGGTTTTGATATTAAAAAATTATAATTACTATAAAAGGTATATGATAAAGCTGGTTTAGTTAATTTAATCTGGTGCACACTATCAAAAGATCCTACTTTGCTTCTGTCACTAGCACCTATGTGACATGAAGTCATTACTCTCTAGAGCTGCACTGTCCAATATAGTAGCCACCAGCCACGTGCAATTACTTAAATTAAAACTAAATCTAGTTCCTCAGTCACATTAACTACAGGTTAAGTGCTCACTAGCCTCATGTGACCAGGAACTGGCATGTTAGATAGTGCAGATCTATAACAGTTCTACCATTGTATGCTCCAGGTTATCTCACTGTAAAGTGAGGACATTGAAAGACATCATTTCTAAAGTAGCTTCTAGATCTAAATTCTAATGATTTTGTGGCTTAAGGTACTCTTGTGATTCCCTGAAAACTTCATGAAAATATTATACCTATAAAATCTTAAATTCATAGAATCACAGAATTTTAAAAATAGAAGTTTCTTTAAAAATCACCCTTTCATTTATTTCCTAACTTTTAACATGGAAAAAGCTGAAGTAGAGGACATAAAAGATTTGCCCAAGTTTTTAAGACTAGTGAACGGATGAGCAGAACCAGAATCTACAATTCCTGATCTACTACTACTAATCCAGTGTTATTTCCATGGTGCAGAAGAGAAAAGGAATCAGTTACGTTAAAAACAAAGGCCACTTAAATAAATAAATAAGTAAAAAAACAAACAAACAAACAAGAAAACAAAAAACAAAGGCCACTGAGTGTGTGCATACGTTTCTTAGGTGTGTGTGTGTATATACCTATTTCACAGAGCTCGCCCTACTGACAGCCTAGTGGCAAAGATACTCCTGTAGCCATGAGCACAGCTAGCACCCAGATCTTGGATTATAAAGTATTACTTTCCACTCTAAGGAACCAGGCCTCCTGAAGAAATGGCTGATTCCAAGGCTGAGTCAAGGAAAGTACAAGATGAGTCTGTAACACCTTGTGCCAGAAAGTAAGGATATGCTCAAAAAATAATGGAGACGCATCGAAAGGACACAGCAGCCAACCTCAAAGGGATCCCACTGTCCAAATCTGGGGGAGTTAGAGCATCAAAATATATACAGAAAAGCATTATAATCTACAGAGTAAAATAAATATCCCTGAGCCCACACTAATATAAACAAGAGAAAGGAAAAGTTCTTCCTTACAGTAGAAAGCTAACCAATAAATGTAGAGGGAATGATGAACTAGAAAATCACTCTTTGGCAACCAACATAAGACTGATTGATTCAGGCAAGAATCACTGATGCTAAAACTAATAGGTGAATATATGAGGAACAACAGAATATTTACAGAGCTTCGAAGTATCTCCCCACAAGACACTTATTAGTTACAAAACAAGATGAGTAACTTGATAGTGGAGAAACCTGGCAGATAGCACCTTAACAGAGTGATGGAGGATAATATCACCAGGAATGGGACCAAACAACATGTGACTCCTGATATGATACACTGAAGACAAAATATCACTCCTGTGGCATTCTTGCTGGAAGTATATAACCTAAATCCACTCATGAGGAAACATCAGGCAAACCCAATTTAAGAACATCCTACAAAAATAACTGGCCTAAATGCTTAAAAAATGTCAGTATCATGAACTACAAAGAAAGGCTCAGAGAAGTGTTAAAGAGTAAAGACACATGGTAACTAAACACAATGCCCAATCTTGAATTTTCTTTTGTTATAAAGGACATCACTGGAATAAATGGTGAAATCTGAATAAGGTCTGTAGTTTAGATAACATTATCACTGATAGTGTTAATTTTGATAAATGTAATATGGTTATATAAAAGATAGTGCTTGTTTTTAAGAAGGGGAGAGAAAGGATTAAAAATAAATCTTCCAAAATGTTAACATTTGGGGAATCGGGGTTAAGGGCACGTGGAAATTCTTAGTTGCAACTATTATTGCAACTTTTCAGCTTTTCTATAGATCTGACGCTATGTGAGAATAAAAAATTCTTTTTAAACCATGGCCACTGAATCCCTGTTTGTTATTGATATTAAAAACAAATTAATCTAACTTTTGACTCCTTTACTCATAGGACCATTAATTAAAATTGGGAAAAACTGAATGTAAAACACACGAAGTTTTCTAAAAATATGCTCTAACATTTTCTCCAAATTAAAGTGTAAGATGTAAAGGAAAAGCAAGCATCTTACCTATTTTCTTCTCTATTCAAATTACAACTGTCTTGCTATAAAATGCAGAGGAAATACAAAAATCTATTCCTTTACATAGTGGCCCACCTTCAGGTATTTTTAAACTTTTTTTTTTCAGAAGAAAAAAATCAATTTGATTTGACCAGATGGAAAAAAACCTTTCATATGCTTAATGTTAAACTGGCCAAAAATAAATATGAAAATTGAGCAAAGAGCAATTTAAGGGTGAAACTGGTTGGCTTCGTGTGGCAGAAGGAAATGGAATCTGGCATCTGGAGCATCAGGAGATGAGCTGGAGGAATTTCAGGGAGCAGTTTCCCCACACCATGCGTCAGTTGACTTGTATTCTTAGCTCAAGCTAAGCCTTGAAAGATCCAGCTCTACTAAATCAGCATTCCCCTCCCAGGACCAAGACAGACTTCAAGTTCAGCAGCTCAAACCAAATTAAAAGCTGTTGTTAAACACAAGCCAAACAAATGGTTTTCATACTTTTTTTCCCTAAAGTAAGATAAAAGCTAACTGAATAGTCTCTTAAGCAGTAAAATATCGTGATTTTGAATTAGGGAGTATAAGCTACTATAGTTGGATCCTAGCATAATTTACCGTGTTAACATTACCAGAGCCTTTTGTAATTGCAGGAAAGAATATCCCTTTTCTCTCCCCATTTCCTTCTCTTCCCCAAAATGGTCATCTGGTATATATGGACTTATTTCTTTGCCAGCTAAATTAGCAAATCTTAGACTGAATTCCTCTGCTTTCTTTACCAATAACTTGCACATGGAAACATTTGGGCTGAGGAGGCATTTTCTTAGTCTATTAGGTTATGTTTTACGTACATGTATGCTTGAAGAGGGATATTTATATACTTATAAATACTGGGAAATAAAGAAGTTTAACTATGTTAAACGATTCCTTAGTTGTTAATCATAATGCTGATATTCTTAACCACTTATTCAAAAGCTTACACTGTGGCTAAAGAGTGTGTCCTGAGTGATGCTTCTCCAACTGGGGTTCTGATAGTAAATGCATTTGGAAAATGGAATGAATTGTGTCTCTTATTTTGCAGAATTATAACACATATCATTATATCAAATGTTTCGAGGAATCCCTTAGTAAGTAAGCAATTTAATAAGGGTCTCCCAAATTTAACTGACCAAAAACTTTTTTTGTGCGATATTTGTTAATCTGGGGTAGGTCTGGGTTATACTCTACAAATGCCATTACAGTGTTTAAAATATATATTAAAGGGTTCTCTTCAAAAGACACACAAATAATATTGTTTCAACATGATATTTCTTTTAAAATTAAAACTATGTAGCAGTAAATTCTCTTTGTAGGTCAAACGTACTGGGATAAGCATATTGATCAGGAATTTAGGGGAAGTCAAATTTAGGGGTCACCTGATTGTCTTAATAGAACATAACTAAACTTGATGACTTACTGATCAATCCTACTGAAGTTTTTTATTATTCTTCTTTACAATACGAATCCATGATGCATTTTTACAGAGGGCAAGAATAGACGTTAAACTCCATTAGCAGGCTCCACAAGTCTGTTGTGGATGAACATTTTCTCCTCTTCCTAGAACCTTGTAAAACACCAAGTACATCTAATGGACCAATTAAAGTGATAAACCGTCACAGCATGCTCACTGCTATATCCAAACAAGCAGTTCTAAGAACAAGTACACCTGACTGCAAATGAAAATTCTCTCTAAATCCTGGATGTAGGAAAAACTGGGGCAGCTATCAGCTCAGTTCTCTAAAAGTCAATGAGAAAATCACCAAAAGTATGCAGAATTCCAGACGATATCTATCTGGGGGCGGAATGGGGGGGCATCTGTAGGGAGAAGGAAGGAAAGGGAAAAAATTAGATCTGAATCCTTCATAAAGTACTTTATTATGAGGCAGGCAAAATCATGACCAACACCAGAATAGAAGCTCTCTCCTTGGAAGAACAAGAACAGGACAGAGGCCACCATACTAAGATGCAGCAGCTGCCCCGGAAACAGAACCGCTGCTGGTATGATAGCTGAGGTCTCCTTCACAGGCCTTTAAGTCTCCAAATAATATGAATGTACCTACTTTGTTTCCAGATTAAATCCTCTGTAATAATTTCACTAATAGCAACCACATGGGAAGCATCTGTAGCTCTCCTCAATTCTAATTTTCATAGGCAGAAGAAACACCGACAAAAATAGTCCCACAGTCTGTCACGGAGCCACTGCAGGCTGACCTAGTTAGATGCAGCAGGCTGAGTGCATCTGAGCTGCCTTAATCCTGCCCCAGCTTTGAGGCTGCACTGTGCCCCAGAGCTCAGGCCTTAGAGTTCACCAGGTCTTCACCATTCATGTGTTTATAGTTGAGAGGTCATACTTTCGTCTCTGAAACCGTTTTAGTGTGGATCTGACTGAATCACCAACAGCCATGCCCAAATCAACTCTTTGAAACAGGGAGATTTCTGAAATCACCGTTTGCAAAGACCGTAACAAAGATTGAAACAAAAATCCGTAACAATATTAAATTGCAAATGCTAAAATGGGAAAATATCTGTAACATATGTGGCCATAAAAAAGGTAGGTATCCTTTATTTATTAAAAAGAAAATAAAAACACTCCATTAGAAAATGTCACAAGAAATAAACATATAATTCACAAAAGGAAAATGCTAACAAGCATATAAGAACTGTTTAACATCAGTTATTAAATAAATGCAAATTAAAATAACATCATTTCTTTGCCTATAAAATTGACAGAAATTTCAAATAAGAGGATATCTATTAGAACTGTTTTAGAAGGATGTTTCAAAAGGATGTTTCAAAAGGATGTTTCTGACACGAAATGGAAAGAAAACAGTTTGTAAAACCACATACGCAATGATATGACAAGTCTGTAAACACACACAAACACTAGAGTTTCTAAAGACTACACACACACACACACGCCCAAAATGTTAACATAGCTATATGTAGATGGTAGGACTACAGATGATTTAAAAATAAGTTTAATCCTTTTCTGCATTTTCTAAGTGTCTCACAATATTTATTACTTTTACTATCAGAAAAATGTATGTTATATTTAAAATATTTAGGCAGTAACTAGTAGGAGATGCCTAGAGACTATTTCTGCTCATGATTTTCTGTGCTCCAGTCATCAGTGATGGCAGAAGAGATGTTTGAATTTGGACTGCTAATATGGGTGCTCACTTCATATGCTAACGTGGAGAGCTGAAAGTCTTAAGATGCGTATTTATTCTGGGAAAAAGGCCTCCCCCCAAAACCAATCAAGAGACAAGGCTTGGGGCTTCCCTGGTGGCGCAGTGGTTGAGAATCCGCCTGCCGATGCAGGGGACATGGGTTCGAACCCAGGTCTGGGAGGATCCCACATGCCGCGGAGCAACTAGGCCCGTGAGCCACAACTCCTGAGCCTGCGCGTCTGGAGCCTGTGCTCCGCAACAAGAGAGGCCGCGACAGTGAGAGGCCCGCGCACCGCGATGAAGAGTGGCCCCCGCTTGCCACAACTAGAGAAAGCCCTCGCACAGAAACGAAGACCCAACACAGACAAAATAAAATTAATTAATTAATAAACTCCTACCCCCAACAACAACAAAAAAAGACAAGGCTTGTGGGAAAAGGGTAACTTACACTTATTTATTTTCACCTTATGTTCATATTTAAATAATGATAGCATTTCAGAAAAGGCAAATTTCTGTAACTGATTTCATTTTCAACATCCCTTTTTAAAGTTTTATGTAGCTTCTAGATAATATTCCTGTACAAGCTCTTCTACTTTGGAGAAAAACCATATGCTGAGTAATAATTTCTCTCACGCTTTTATTCACTTTTTAAAATTCAAAAGATGGTCTTTTTAGAAAGATTCATCTTTGGTATCATCAAATGTAGCAAACAATATAATTTTACATTTATTTTACCTACAGGATATATTCCCCAGAAATGATTATCATTAACATAAAATCCTACATTGTTCTTATAGAATATAACAGTGTCCAGTCAAACAACAAGTATTTATTGGTTCTTGCTATGTGTCATGTTAGGCACTTAAGTTCATACGTGCTTTGACAAAAATAATATATTGCATGTGGAAACACACGCAATATAAATTAGGGATTTTAAAATTTTAGACATGACCTATGTCAATCCCCACACAGCCCATGCTTACATTCACCACCCCTCTATTTTTACAACTTTTTTTCCGATTTCTGATTTTAATAGGAACAGACTCTAATAGGTGCTCATCTCCTTGAACAACATCAAAAGTGATTCCAAATTAAGGCCATTTCTCTCCCTTCCAAGGGTAAACTCGTATTTTTTTCATGAAATTTCAGAATTCATCCCACAACCCATGGCAGGGTGGACGTGGAAATCAAAGCATGTCATACTGACAGGTAAAGAATTGCATAAATTTATTTATATCCTGAAAAGCAACTCACAAATCTTCAAATAGAAAAAGGCATGTTTCTTTAAGCTGGTATTAACCAGAAAATACCTGATTAACATCTGCCCTTTTCTCCCTAACGTTAATGATTCTGTCCTTTTCTCCTCCATTTTTGCCTAAGTCTATATCTTCATTTTACCCCTTCATGCTATTCATTTTATTTGGCAACAGTATACTCTGGAGAATTTCTGGGTCATTCCAACGCTCTGTAACATCAGCTTCTTCTACTGGGGACCTCGAGGACCCTGAAGAGAGATCCCCACGGTATTCTCCTGTCTTCCACCGTGAATGGATACAAATGCTTTTGTGTGACCGACTTAAAAACTGCCCGCACACCGGGAATGCCAAGGCAGACTAGGAGTGGTGGCGGCATCCCAGCGGAACTTTCTGAGCACCTGTGGTGTTTAAGATTGTGAGGGAAAGAATAAGCAATGGGTAGTGGTGGGCATAGGGAAGGGAGAATCATCTGGCAAGGCAAGAAAAAGTTAAAACACTGAAATAGAAAACCATATAGAATTTAAAGGACTGTAGAGAAAGCTAAGGATATCAAGAGAAAAGCTGATCCGTGTAAAGCAAATTGTGATATTTAGTCAAACCTGAAATCTCAGGAGTTTCACAGTTATTTGAGAATAACATGTGACCTAAAATGAAATGCATGCTACCCTCAACTAAAATGGTGTATCCTTAACCAAAGCCAGGTAAAGTGTAGTTCCCCCTGCGAATGCAATTTTCTAATCTGACGATTTTAAATCTATTTTCCGTATTACAGTTGTGAAAACCTACTCAGAGTTGCCAAGGCAACAACATTGCCCTCTATGAGAACAGCAAGCTCATAACACAAAACTTGTAGAAGCATCCATTATGGCACAGAGATTCACAAGACTCTTCTGAGTGAAGAAGACATACGATTCCACTTCCATATATGAACGTTCTCATAAGCTGGCACAAGACAGACTTTGGCTAGTAAAGTAAAAAATCCTTCTCTATCTAAATGCAAAGTTACAAACAGCAAAGTACTCTAGCCATTAAGCCTTCAACAATCACATGCTGTAATTATTAATACTATAGTTATTCAGTTCTGCTTTCAAAATAGAAATGGCACAAGGAACCCCAAGAGCCAAGAATAGAACATAACTATGAACATTCAAGACCATCCCACTTGAATGCCATCAGGAAGATTTCCTTCAGCAGCTAGATAAAATTCTAATAGTGTCATTTAGCTGTGTAAAATAAAAGATCCAAGGAAAAGCTACTTGATTATGCTTTATTATAACTTTTGTTTTAATGATTCAAATATGCTAAATGATGTCATTAAGATACGGCAGGACCTCCATTAATTAAACTTTACCTTTGTATACTGCAAAAGGCAAACATGGCTAGTTCTAAGAAAAATGGAAAGTCTGTTACAGTGTTCACACATTCTTCTCACACCTCGTCATCCTGTTTTCAGATATCCAGTACCCTCCTTTCTCATTAACTCCCCATATCCAAACCACCAAAGTATCAAATGAGGCGTTTTTTTCCCCCACCCACCCTTAATTATTGAGTTGATTACAATCCAATGTTATCAAGCATGGCATGGATTGTTTCTTTCAGGTATCTGTATTTTACTTTTCTAACAGCTAAGCAAAAACTGAATCCCTCTCAGATACATGATTTGAGGCATCAACAAACAGCGTAATCTTTCAGGGTATGAGTCTGAATGTATCCTTTTGAGATAAGTAGGAAGCAGAAACTGTGTGCCTCCCTCCCTCCCCAGATACCTACCTGTGCTGCTTGGAAGGTGAGCTGACCTTGGTACCTTGGCATATTCCTATCATCAGTACTTTTAAAGACCTGGAGTCCCATCCTCTCCCACTATGTCTGCCTGACAGGCCTCTGCCTGCAGACCCTCATTTTCCACCTCTGCTGGGGAAGGTCATCAAGAAGATGTGATTGCCAGTTTGACCTGTGAGCTAGATTCAGGCATGTGGAGGCTGCTCACCCCCTCCCCTATCTTTGGAATGTACGTTCTGCTTGCCTTCCCCGAGTTAGAAGCTACCCAAGGACACAGCTTTGAGACAGTAATTGTGGTGTTGAGACTCCCCGGACTGTGCACGTGACTGAACCCAGTTACAGCCTCTCCATAAACGTTTAAGATTCTGGCGGGAGGTCGTGGAGACCCACATGCCGTGTGGCAGCCTAAGACGAGCCTCATAAGGAAGTTCCCTTATTAAACCCGCCAACTACCAATGTGTGGCGTTCTGCCTTTTTCTTGGGTCTTTCCTTGCCCTCTGTGTAAGGGGGCCAGTTTCAGATTTCACCTGGAAAGCCTCTGAGGAGGCTGTGACCCACCCACCCCCTTGGGAGCATCTGCCTTCCCCCATCCCCTGGCATCCCTCCTCCCTTCTCCCCAAACCACTCCTCTTTCTGATGCACACTTTATGCTTTCAGAGACCTCAGGCATTACTGTAGTTAGGACTCTGTGATGTTTTTGAACCTTAATTCTTTTCTCCAGTCCTAGAAACTACCCTCCTGTGAAATTTTTGCCATTAATAACACTGTTTCTGAAAGTGAAAGGTATTAACTGCATAAATTCTCCTAGACTACACAATGTGTCTTTAACAGGTAGTATTTTTTAATAAAAAGGCTTAAAATTACAGTGTAAGAGTCTGAAATTTAAACAGCTTTCCTTCAGTATACTTTGTGTCAAGCTGAACAATGTGAAATTGTCACTTTATGTAAAGAATGGTCAAAAATGGCAATTTCAGGGCTTCCCTGGTGGCGCAGTGCTAGAGAGTCCACCTGCCGATGCAGGGGACACGGGTTCGTGCCCCGGTCCGGGAAGATCCCACGTGCCGCGGAGCGGCTGGGCCCGTGAGCCATGGCCGCTGAGCCTGCGCGTCCGGAGCCTGTGCTCCGCAACGGGAGAGGCCACAACAGTGAGAGGCCCGCGTACCTCAAAAAAAAAAAAAAAAAAAAAAAAGGCAATTTCATATAGTTCAACTTAATACCTGAGCCAATTTATTATGCCAATGAGTTCAAGTGCCAAGATGAACAGTTTGCGCAAGACAGATGACAACCAGCAAGCATCTTATTCCCGGGACAAGGCTGTGTACAACGAGTGACCTAGATTTCACAGGTGGCGCCTGCACCCAGTCTATTAAATGGTATCACTCAGTTTATCATGACAACAACTTCAAACTGTGGGCGGCCATTCCTCACACAACAACACAGACGAAGAGAAACAACCTGACGAGCACACTGTACCCCTTGCACAAGGTTAGCATCATCAACAAGCAAGGAACAAAGCTGGAGAATAAAATTAGAGATTTAATATCTCTCTCCTCTCTTTTCATATTTTTCTTTTAAAAGTCATTTTTATAATATGAGTCTAACATCCATTTAGTGGGTTATATTATATATTGCATGGAAACCCGAGATTTTAATACTGAAATGAACCAAAAGGCAAATTCATCAAAATGATGCTCCTGTAATTTCCCCCCACATGATTGGCTGGCTCTGTTTGGCTTCACATTCTGATCTCAAAGAATGGCTTTAATGGGAAAACAGCAGAATCATCGTGCTGTCAATGCATTCCTTCTACACAAGAAATAACTACTTGAGAGGTTCTACATTACCAATCCTCCATATTCAACATTCAACTAAATTGCTAGGGAAACTGGGGGGTAGGTGGGGAGGAGGGAGAAGAGATCTTCTCTGTCTAGTTCCCCTACCCATGCACTTATATTCCAATAGGAGATGGTGAGGACATATAAACAAATAGCTATAATGCAAGACACTGTGGAATTTACACACTACAGACAGTAAACGTAACACACGTGCAATCATTTCCTTTAGGTTTTGGATCCAGTAATAGGAAACACAGTACCTCTAAGTCAGGAATTGCACCGAGTATCTTTACCTAGACGACTAAGCATTCGTGAAGTTTATATTCATCTTACTTTAAATTCCTGGAACCAGGTACTGCCCCACCTAATCTTTTGATGAATGCAAAAAAAAAAAGGGAAATTATCTTTCAACTAACCATGGTTTGATGCCAATTAGTACATAAGCTTCAAAGGTACATATAACCCTCACTCTACTAGTTCTCCTTCTCTGAGAGTTCGGGAAAAGGCATCTAGAGTTCTCTGCTGTCTGAGTTTTTTCATTTGAAAAATGGAAGATTTGTTCCGATCACTCAGTTATATCAGTAGGGATGAAAACATGAGATAAATAATGGATTTAACTCATTTCAAAATTACACCGTTAAGGGCATTATCTCCATACAAGAAGTATGTAATAAAACAAAGAATAATAAAACAAATGAAAATAAAATTACTCATCTTAATCTTGCTAGATGAACCTAAGACATTTTCCTGAAAACCAAAAAGACAAAGAGGAAATGTCAAATGGTATTTTCATTCAAAGTATCCTCAGAGAGGAGCAAGGGCAGTGGCTTACACCAAAGTCAGGGCACTATCAAGTAAATTACTTAATGTCTGTCTGCTTGGAAGGAAGAATTGCCACTGGACAGAAGGTAATGTCCATTTACAGAATTTTGTCATGTAAAGTTCACGGATCTTATGTTCTACAACCAAAAATTCTGTTAAAGATTGAAAAAGGTCTTTTGAATGAGACCATACAAAGCTTAACACTATTATACTTCATTGTGTTACAAGCACCCTGAACATGACCTTTACCTTCAACTTTTAAAAATAAACATTTGAATAAACAAGGCTAAGGGACTTTCTGCTGGTAAAACTTCACCCTTAGAAGTCACAATTCTACAATAACTATCTTAATAAAGTTTTGCAAAGTTATTTCTATGAAACATGTTCAAAATCCATACTGAGAGTATCCTCTTTCTCATTGGATTCAGTGATTTTCCAAAACTCTGAAACACGTGAGATGAGGGCTTTGCTGCAGAAGGGTGCTAATCCCGTCTTCCCCATCGGTGGCTGTACCTCCCTGTGAGTCTAAGAAGGGCACTGGGCTCAGTCTAGCATGCTGCAACATTCTATAAAGAGCTCTACTACTGTGATGCTATTATTTGAGTTTCAGACTCCATATTTATAAAATGGGGATGGTACAGCTTACCTAACTCTCAGGTTATAACTAGTTAAAATCTTCAGAGTTCTTAATACCTCACCATTTTTTAGTTGTAAGGTATAAAACCACTTTAAGAGGCTGCATTCCACGACATTGAAGAGAACTGGAGATAGGGTATCAGCATAATAGGCAATCAATATCTGTTGGTCTGAATTGGGAGAACCAAGCATGCTGAGGTGGATGCCTTCAGTCTCGCAGCCAACCTCAAAATAGACTGTTGCTTAGGAAACAGAAAAGGGAAACATGAGGATTTGCCATAAGAAAGGCTGCATTCATAGCGTGTGATATACAGTAGCAAAATTAGAATCCCGACAGATTTAGTAACAGATTTGGTGGCAGTTGTAATATTGAGCCTTTATTTTATTGTGAAAACTGAGTTGATACACTCAGTGATTTTAGGAGACACGTTATTTCAGCAGACATGTTTTACTTATATTGTCCTTGGGGTAAAATACATGGTTTTCTGAAGGAGAAATCTCTGACTAAATAGAAATATTTGCACAGAAAAACCCATTGTTGAAAAATCCTATAGTTGCACAATAAACTACTGTACCTAATGCCCTGACCTATAAACTTAAAAATGGTTAAGATGGCAAATTTTATGTTACGTGTATTTTACCACAATTAAAAAAAAATCCTTAGTCACTATCCTCTCTCTAGTAGGTCTCATGAACGCCAAGGCTACAACTAATGCATAGAGTCCCTTCATTGTTGAGTCCTGTTTACATGAGATAAAAGTTCTATTGGCACGAGAAAAACTAGAAAAAAAGTAGTCAAGAGATAAGATGTTTCTATCTTTAAAGCGTAGGCCTACAAAACAAAACTTGAGGCTGATGACAACCTCACATTGTCAAATCAGTAGACAGAATATTTCCTTGAGAGTCTCTGGATTCAGTAATATGGAACAAGCATTTCCATATCAGGACCATCCTAGTGTCCATGGAGACCACGATGCAAGGTCACCTCATGTACACACACACACACACACACACACACACACACACGAGCAGAGCAATGAGATAAGCATAACAGCTCATTTTATAAAGCTGAGATCATCACTGAAGCTTCATAGACAGCAGCATCAACCTGATCAAAACATAAAGCCATCTGGCCTCGCAGAAGCTCTTTTGGCCCTAGAAATTACACTGACTCTTTATATTTATCATTGTTGCTTATCTTCTACACATAGCCAGCTTTTTCTACCCTCCCTAGATCTCTAAGACCCTAAAAGCTTGAGCATTGTAGAAAATTAAATTCAAGAATCCCCCAAGGATTGGAGAAAGACATTATTTAGGTCCATTACCTGACTTATTCCAGAAAAGTGGTTTCTAAAGTGTTTGTGTCACAGCTTTCTCTAAGAGAAGTCCATGAACTCCAAATTTCCTTAGAAAAATGCACACCCAAACAATCGTGTGTGGACCATTCCAATTTCGTCATAGCCCACCTAAGCTCATTTTTGAGTTCCTGTCCTCCAGATCCTGGGTTTAAATATATAAGCTTATCTTCATGACCAGTGAAAAGGGTATGTGAGATTTTATATATGTATATGCATACACACACACACACACACACACACACACACATCCATATATATACCCTTACATACACACAAAAAATGTATTCCTGATTGGTACATCAACCTTAGAAATGTTCTTTCTACTGGGATTTGTATAGGTCCACATGTCCAAAGTGTGAAAAAGGACAGGTATTTGGATATAATCTATAGATATCTATATATACCTAAATTAAAATCTATTTGCTAGAAAATGACAGTTTCAAGTTTACCTCAAGATTGTCTTTAAGAATCACACATCTTGAATTTTTCCCTTGGATTGTATTTATAAGGATCAAAAAGTATTGTTATACTTGACAATAAGCTATAACAGTTTAAATGTTTCTTATGCTACAAACTGTAAAGGGCATAACTTACAACCCCAAACCAAGTATTACTGACAGATATACTTCTTTTGTCACATGAACACTCTCTCCCTACCCCAGAAGTGAGACCAAAAGGAAATTAACGGCTCATGAAAAGTTGGCTTTTTACCCTTCAAAGGAAGAAATATGCTGATGATGGGTTTCGGGACTCAGGCTTTGGCAGGGTGGGGCATTATTTAAGCTCCCTCATAGTAGCAGCTCCTAATTACTTGCTGTGGAAGAGAACAGAAGCTGAGTTGTCACAAAAGGAGAGACAATAGCGTCCTCTTACGTGTCCTTCATTCCACTGTCACGCAAGTAATAAATGGGTAGAACAGATTTCACAAAACTACATTAACTCAATAAACAATGAGAAAAAGTATTACTATTTGTCAATGTCATGTTTCTCTGAGTCTCTTAATTTTTGCCTGGGAATACAATTCCTCAAGACCTCACCAATTTTCATGCATATGAGTAATCTCCAACGTATGAATAGCGTATTTAACTGGAGTTTAGAAAATAGTTCCCCCACAGAAACAATATTATATATGTTAACTCAGCTCCTAGGCTGATCTGCTAAAGCCCACAATCTAACCTACAATCTAAAGCTGAGAAGCACCTTCAGTGCTGCCACGGAGCAATATTTCCATGGGCTGGAGTTTCAACCTGGAACACAGCTCTCCCCTGCTGCAAGAAGACAGAACTTTCCTTACTTCCAAACAATAGCTGAGGCTGTCAGAACCTATGTAAGGAGGGAGGGCCTGGTTCCTTGGAGGAAGGGATTGTGGAACCACCAGAGCTAAACTTTTTGGCCAAGTAGCCTCTGGAAAACTATCTCAGGGCTAGCCCCTTTCTGGTCTTGTAACCAACGCCCAAACATCAACCTTATCTTTAAAATATAATAATAATAGCTACCATTTACTGAGCCCTTAAAATTTCTATGAACAATCCCCAATCTCCATGCAAATTTACTAAGTGCTCTTAATCTCATGTTTCAGTTAAGAACACTGGGTTTCAGAGGTTATAGGGCATTGTCAGATGTCACAAAGTGAAGCAATGAGCCACAATTCAAATCTAGATCTAGCTGTTTGTCACACAGTTCCAAAACCCAAGTGCTTCCCATCGTATCAGTAAGTGCTGGAGAGGATTAAATGAAAAATTAGAGCCTGCAGCCCAGATCCTGGCACATGGAAGGTGCTCACTAAACGTTTCTCTTTTTTCTCTGTCTCTTGGTTGACATGATTCATTCTCCGTTAGAACCAATGGTTTCTTCTCTTCCTGGCCTCTTCCCTAACCTCATGCTCTGTACTAAGTACTTGGCAGGGCAACTCAGTATTATAGGTTATAAATTTTTCTTCTCCCGTATCTTTTCACCCTTTCCTTTGTTTCACTGAGATCTCATAGGGTGATGGACTTTAATTCTCTTCTTAGGTCACGTGTCCTTTTGAGAACCTCATAAAAGCTATAGATTTTCTCTCAGAAAAAAAATGCAGACAAGGACATATTCACACATTTTGTATATAATTTCACAGACCCACGTATCTTGAGGACCCTAGCAGTTTTAGGGAGTCCTTCTTAAGACACTATACCACCAAGGAAGAATTCTATATTCAGATTCTTATACTCTAAAAGGGAAACATCCAAGAGCTGCAGAGTTCATCATCAGCATGGCAATGGGATGGGGAGAATAGACAGGGCCTTTATGTGAGGTAATGCATGCAGCTGAGGACACTGGGAAGGCTGGGATCTGTAGGGACAGGGAGATGGGAAGGAGAAACAGTTACAGCATTTATGCACTTTTCTTTCCCAATGACTTCGGTCAAGATAGTACATACAATGGTTCTAGAATGAAATGAAATCTGGAGGCCTCTGTGTGTCTCAGGGTGCTCACGTGTGTCTGTATCTATGTGAGCATGCTTATCTGTCCAGAAGAAATGGATGGAGAACATTTGGAGGTCGGAGGGAGAAGGCAGAGCCCCAGACATGACTTAAGAGGAAACAGATTGGTGATGGAGGAGATACAAAGTTGGGTGAGCAGAGAGGTCCTACAAATCAACTGGTCACTTGTCTTGGGCAGTTGTACCTGTAAGGCAATATATATATAAACAGCTTTATATAATTTGTATATACTCACATATTTTAAATTCTTTGTAAAGAATTTAAAACGTGAACATATACAAACTATACAAATGCCTTTTGAAACGCACAGTTGTTTATATACAACTCTGCATGTGCATACACTGCATGTGCATATATGAATGTGCTAGAATTTGATCTCTACTTTGATCAAAGGACCTCATTTATTATATATGTTAATGAAAATGCATCTAAATAAAGATAAGAAACATTTGAAGTCACCTAGGATATCAAAGATAACATTTTAATCAGTTTAGAAGAGATTTATTTTGCAACTTCTGACAAATATACATATTAATCTTTTCAGTCATTTATTTGCACAGCCCAGTTGAAGTTGGCTGTAATGATGTAGGCTGGACTTTCTCAATTACATGCTCCGAGGTGCAAAATATAAAATACAAACCTGCCGTTTAGTACACGTTTTAAAACAATGTATACATAAGCACACTCATAAATATATTCTGAAAAAAAAATGCACATCTGCATACAAACCTGAATTACTTCCCCACCAGTATTCCATATAAATCACACTCCTAGAAACGCATCTGGGGTCCGTGAACATCAGCAGCTGTGGCACTGTGACAACAGCAGCTCCTCGTGATCTGTAACTTGTGTCCAGGCTCCTCTGCAATCTGACTTTGCCGCTCCTCGCACCAGGAGGTGGGCTCTCTTTCTCCACCCTTTGAATCTCATGACGTGTTTTGATCATGTACGTGGCAGAAGTGACTTTGTGAGACTTCCAAGATTAGGGCAGAAAAGGACTTGGACCTATCGCTCTCCTGGAATGCTTCCGAGACCACTAAATAGGTCTAGCCTACTAGAGGACAAGAGGTCACATGGAGGAGAACCCAGGTGCCCTGGTGGACCACCACCCAGAATTCCAGGCAAGTGGGTGAGGTCATCATGGACCTTCCTGCCCAGTTGACCCTTGAGCTCAATGTAGCCCACATGTCAGCCCAGGCAAAACCAGCCGAACTACCAAGCCAGCCCACAGAATTATCAGAAATAGTAGACTGCTATGGTTTTAAGCCATAAATTTTAGAGTGGTTTGTTACACAGCCATGGTTAACTGATCCAGTAATATTAAGTGGAATGTGAATGCCAGTGTTATGTTGAGAAGCTCTAGTTCTTTTAGGCCAGGCCTAATGTTTTCAGCCTTTCAGTCTCTTTCCTTGGACCTGAAATGCCAGCTTGACTATATGGTGATGGTACACTAGGAGGTACTGGAGACTTCCAGGTGAGGGAAATAACCCTCTGGACTGGTTTCAGTGTCATACCTCCTGGAGGCTCAGAAATATAGATGACCTTTCGAGAGTCTTCCTGGACTTGCAAATTCTAAAAGCAAATTCACTTAAAAAAAATGATATAGCAAATTGAGAGGATTTTAGAAACTTCAAAATATATTGCTAATTATTCAGAAGCCTTACAATAAAGAAAAAGCCCAAAGTTATCTTCTAAAAATAGCTTATGCTTGTAGAGAAAAATAACGGCACCTAGCAAGCTGCCAGATAATGATGTCTACTCTGTGCAAGGAACTCTGTTAAGGGCTGTAGTGGCCATCATGGCTCCCCTAACAGCACTCTAACCCTCCCTCACTGTATCCCCACCCAGGTCCACGGCTGGGTTCTGACTGGCCTAAACCAAAGCAATCCTTGCCACCGTATTATTTTCAAGAGTAGTGAATACACAGAGAATACTGTAAAAATCAGAACATGTTACGGGCTGAATTGCATCCTGCACCCTCCCTCCAATTCATATGTTGAAGTCTTAACACCCAGTACCTCAGAATGTGACTGTGTTTGGAGATAGGGCCTTTAAAGAGGTAATTAAGGTAAAATGAAGTCCTATGGGTGGATTCTAATTCAATAGGGCCGTGTCCTTCAAAGGGAGATTAGAAGTCTTAACACCCAGTACCTCAGAATGTGACTGTGTTTGGAGATAGGGCCTTTAAAGAGGTAATTAAGGTAAAATGAAGTCCTATGGGTGGATCCTAATTCAATAGGGCTGTGTCCTTCATAGGGAGATTAGGACACAGACAGGCAGAGGGAAGGCCATGTGAAAACAGAATAGACAGCCATCTACAAGCCAAGAATACAGGCCCTCAGAATCAACCAACCCTGCAGACACCTTGATCTTGGACTCCTAGCCTCCAGAACTTTAAGAAAATTAATTTCTGTGGTTTAAGCTACCCGGTCTGTAGAATTTTGTTATGACAGCCCTAGCAAACCAATACACAACACTTCCGGTTTAAGCGTTAGCAAACTCAGCCAAGGTGACAAATGATACAGAGGATTTATAGGCATTCATGACTGACAGGCCCCAAAGCAGAAAAGGCTTCAGTTTGATTGGAAAACTGACTAAGTCATCAGGAGAGTGGTTCCATTTCTCTGAGAAGTTTTTAGCTCTGGCCTCCTCTTACGGCTAGCTTTGCCCTCAGGCTGGTCTCTCCTATGGCCAGCAGTAAGACGGCCAGCAGCTTTTAGGCTGCGAGAGTCCTTCACCTCCAAGGAAAAAGAGGGTCCACTAATCTCCTCTGGACATGTCATTTGCATGGGGCCAATAAATCTCACTTGAAGTATCCTAACTAATATGAGGTTTCACAAGTATTCCCTCTTTTTTTTTTTTTTTTAACCGGTACGCGGGCCTCCCACTGTTGTGGCCTCTTCCGTTGTGGAGCACAAGCTCCGGATGCGCAGGCTCAGCGGCCATGGCTCACGGGCCCAGCCGCTCCGCGGCATGTGGGATCCTCCCGGACCGGGGCACGAACCCGTGTCCCCTGCATCAGCAGGCGGACTCTCAACCACTGCGCCACCAGGGAAGTCCAAGTATTCCCTCATTTAATCAAGAGATGCCTCTATGAGCTAAGTTCTATTATCATCGCCATTTTACAGGGCTTAAGAAAAAGCAAGGGTCAGAGGTTACATAACTTTCCTCAAGTTGTTCAGCTGATGATAGTAACAGAGCCAGAAGTGAACTCAGGGCTCTCCAATTTCACAGCTGATGCTTTCGATCATGACACTCATCTTTCCATGTACAGAGAAAGACCTAAACGGGGTTCAATAAACCTTTTCTGTAAAAGGCCAAGCAGGAAATATCTCAGGCTTCCAAGCTACATGAGAATGTCACATATTCTTTGTGTTTTGTTGCTACAACCTTTTAAAATATTTTAAAAAAAAGCCCCAAAGCCATGAATGTATTGAATGCCGCTGAATTTACACTTAATAATGTTTAAAGTGGTAAGTTTTATATTATGTATATTTTACCGCAATTAAAAAAATGTAGAAAGCCACTCTAAGCTCCTAGTATAAAAACAGGCCAAAGTCAGATTTGCCTGCAGGCTGCAGTTTGCACTATTGAGATTTACTTTTCTGAAGAACTCAGGACAGCTACAGGTTTCCTTGATTTGGAAAATAAACTCTGCAACCTCTATGGGAAAGGTCTGAAACAGAATCAACGGGCTGCCGTTCAAATTTACAAGCAAAAAAGTATTGAGGAGAGTAAGGTCATGGCCTCGGAGGTCTCCCAACCCTCCTGGGCTCCTCCTGTCTTGGGGAAGAACTTACTCTCCTAATCTCAGGAAAACAATGTGTGAAACATTTTCCCTACAAGGACTATCAGTAGGAAAAGGGAAGATAACCTGGAGGTCCTTCTGTCACCAAAGATAAGAAGTCTCCCTTCATGGTTATTGATTTTGTTTTGTTTGGGATAGAGGGGCGGGAGTGGTAGAAGGGGATAGGGCCACCCCTGAAGAACCATTTTCAGGATCTACAGGTCTAGCAAGTGGTTAAAAATCCCTTGGAGCTCAAATGATAAGACATTCAGACTAAAGAATTCCCCCAAGACAGGCTCACGTGTTTTTATTGTAGCCTAAAGCCAAATTCCAACTCTGGAAGCATATACAGTCGGCCCTCCCTATCCATGGTTCCACATGGGCAGATTTGAACAAATGGAGGATCGCATCTTGGGTGCCGGGCAGAGAGTGCGAAGAGCCGCCTGTACTGCTCCATTTTATATAAGGGACTGGAGCATCAGTGTGGATTTTGGTATCCGTGGGGTTCCTGGAACCAATTCTCTTCAGATATCTAGTGACGACTGTAGTGACCACGTAAGTCAGCGTCTTACCTAAAGAACTCTGATCAGGGTCTCGCCTAGGACTTAGAGAAGAAGTGCATGAGATGCAGCTGAAAGACACATCATGGAAATGATCCAAAGGGAAGGAAAAAACCCAGACACCTATAAAATAGGACCAATGTCGTAGAATATCAATACCAAGAGTAATGTTTAAGAATGTGGACTCTGGACAGATCTGGATTCTACTGTAATTCAGACCCTTGGCACTTCCTAGCTGTGTCATCCTGAGCACGTTACTCAAGCTCTCTGGGTCTCAATTAAGTCCCCTGTAAAGAGGATTTTAATAGTTATCTCTATTCATCATAGGATTATTGTTAAGATTAAAAGGACATAGCACGTGCTCAATGAATACTGGCAACTATTATTAAACAATTATTCTAATAAAAGTTCCAAGTTCCACAGGTTTCACTGGCATCCCCAGGCAGGAAAACTGTTGGTCACAATCTGCACACTGTTGATTCGAATGGGATTTTCCTTTTCAATTCCTTCTTTATGGAATATCCTGTTAATATCTGATTTGTTTTTCAGTTAATCCTAACATTTAAGTGCATTCGTAAGGAGAATCTGTCTAGCCATTGCCTAGAGCTGCCTCAAGTTTTGCAGAAGTCTTTTCCGCTGCGGAGCACAGGCTCCGGACGCGCAGGCTCCGTGGCACGTGGGATCCTCCCGGACCGGGGCCCGAACCCGTGTCCCCCGCATCGGCAAGCGGACTCCCAACCACTGCGCCACCAGGGAAGCCCTTGCAGAAGTCTTTTCACTGATCTTGAATCACATTGGAACTAACTCTAAATAAGTTAAATTCTTTCTGGGTTTTACAGTAATGTTAGAGCTACTACCTTCTTTTAATAATAGGGATGCTAAAGTAGCAAAGTGCTGTGCTGGTGGTTATATGTCTGACTGACTCCCACAGGGATCTGAACGGCAAGAAGCAACTTCTGATTAACAGCTTCTCGAAAAGCAAATGTTCCAAAAGCTGCTCTGATTTATCAGCAATCACATACTCCAATCTTCAACATTTTTCTAAATTTGTTTTAGGAAGAGTTTAAGCTCATCTTTTACAAACACCTTCTGGCACATTTTCTTAACACAAGCTTAAGAATATTGGGGGGAAAATCTTAAGTAACGTAACCACAGTAGATTTCAAAGCGAAACATCTACCTTCCAAATCACTGGGAAGACGGACAGAAAACAGACTGGAAGAAAATACATCCAAAAGTCAGTGATTTTTCACAGATCTTCCTTTCGATTGCTTTCTCTCTGATATTATATATCATTTATTTTACCCCAATTACGTATCCAAATTCTCTGTCCAAATGTCCTTTATTATATACATATCAAAGAAGTTACGGAATGATCAAACCATAGTATGACTTAACTTTCATTGTACTTATCCTTCCGGAATACAGAAAACAAACAGATCCATCATGATTTGCTCCCATGCAGCTCTCACCTAAAGCGCCAGCGAAAACAGTTAAGCTCCTATCACAGGTTTTCCATTCTTTACTCACTGGAACGTCCCAATGAAGGGAAGGTCACACTCTGTGTACGAGGATGCAGAATAAAGACAGACCCCCTCCATGAGTTCAGAGGGCCAGAGGTGGCCACGGCTTCATGGACCAGAGTCTGGCGCTCACTGACGTAGTATCTGCTTCCAGCTTCCACAGCAAGAACAAAAAAGACTGAGACACCTTTCTGTGCATTTTTCACCAGCAGCCAAGTTAGGTATATAGACCTCTGTTATGTAGCAGGGTTCTCAGTTGGACTTTGAGAGATTCAGACACATCAAGACTGGTCAGAGTACCTACCAGAAGCCATTTAAAAAAAAAAAAATCTAACATCCATTTGCAACGGACCAGCTCACAGCTTTGGCACCGTGTGGTAGCAAATGAAGAATTTCCTTAAGGAAGCTTAGCATGCAGAGAAACACTGCAGAATTTCCTAAAGTGGTCCTCTGTGTGCAGTAGACATACACGCACCCCACACGGAACTATTCCTTAGTCAAATACGTCTACTAGATTCCTTTCTTGGTGATTCATAATAGCATATTAAATGCCCTTACAAGTCCTATAGTAAAGACATTTGCCTCAAGTGATCTGAATTAGAATCACTCTTTTGTTGGCACGACCGTTAACATCCTGCAGAAGGAGTGGCCTGGAGAACGCCAGTTTGGGAAACACGACTTCACCGTGTAAGCGCAGAGCACTGGCCGGCACAGCACGAGCAGGGAAGGTGCCTTATGGATGGAGGTGGCACCTATGCAGGTGGCCTTGTTTGTGTGCACATCAGACATCCCCTGGGAAATACCCAAAATTTTGAAAACGGTACTTTGTGGGGGCCAAGGGGTCCTGAATCAATGAGTTAGAGCAATGACCAAGGCAATTTTAAATTATAATAAGAATTATACTTCGGTTGATATGATTATAAGTACAGCCCTCCTCCCAGAAATTCAGATCGATATAGATAGAAAGCACAGAATATCACTTTGCCGCTCCGGAAAATAAGGCAACCGTACAATGTATCATGACATGTGGTTGAGCTGAGAGCATTACTGAAGTCTCCAGACCAGCAGTCTACAAGTCTAAGCTTCCTCTTGTTACTAAAATAGCCTCCACAATAATAAAAGAAAACCCACAGTCATGTACAGCTAACTCCCTACCTTTTAATTATTCATGTTAATACCTTGTATTTGTAGAGTTTATACTTCATAAATGTTAATCAGATCCAAGGATTACATGAATAATGGAAACCTGCAAATAATTACCAAATCTGATTTTAAACAATGTTTTCAATACATGCTCTCCCCAGAAATCTCCCCCAAACACAGCCTTTACCCTCCCCCCCACCTACATTCTTCCTCCTAAAAGAAATCTTAGTATAATTAGTCTTATCAAGAAAGCCAACTTAACTTTTATACACTTTGCTTCTTCTCTGGCAATGTAATAGTAGTGATACTGAATGACCAAAAGGGAGAAGCAATGAGAAGAGAAAACCAAAAGGCTCAGGCCTGCAAACAAGATGCACTTGTTTGAAAAGGGGAATCTGAAACCTAGCTCTAAGGCCCAGCCACTCTTTCAATGGAGATGATAATTGCCTTCCCTCCAGCTCTGCAGGGTGGTGGTACCATCTGCTTCCTCCCCCAGTGACTCAGTATACCTGCCAAGAACAATGAGCTTCAACCCAGATTACTGATGCAGTGGTTTCTCTGTCCTCCCTCGGCGGGAGGCGGGGGGCGCAGGGCGGGGAACCCCACAAACAATGCCATTATTTAAAAAAATCTACATTAGCCAATGTCTGATTTTGCTAATTAAAACCAAATACCATGTTCATACCTATCCAACTGGTGAAAATCAAAATGGCCTACTAAATCCAGTCTAAGTGAGGATATGGGGAAATGTGACTCTCATATACTGTAGGTGGACTTAATGCTGATAAAATTGTTTAGGAAAGCAGTTTGGCATGTGAAAATGCACATATCATTTCCAGGAATCTACAGAGAAACTTTTGCATATGCCCAAGGAGAAGTTTATAAATGGTTATTATAGCATGATTTGTAGTAGAGACAAGGCAAAAAACACAAAATTCTCATCAACTTCTCCATCGGTCAGTTGGGGAATAGTACACTGCAGTAAAGTCACATTAGAGAATTAAACTGTGGTAAAGTCACATTACAGAATTCTACTCAGCAGTTAAAACAAATTATATTGATCGTTTTTGGATAGCTCTTCAAAATTTGAGTGAGGGGAAAAGTACGAGGTAGCAAACTGATACATTAATATGATTTATATAGATTTAAATACACGCACGATATTTATAGATATATACATGTAGTAAAAGTACAGAAACAGACTGGAAGAGTGCATGTTATTTCCCTGAAGGGGAAAAGGGAGGCAGGGAGCAGAAGACGACAGGACCATGGAAGGATGCACAGGAAACTATGACATTAGCTATAATATTTAATTTATATTTCCCCAAATTATGTATTTTAATATAAAACATTTAAATATTTTTTAAATGGTCTGGGATGGGTATCTGGATATTTATTATGTAAACTTACAACGACATGTAAGGTGAAAATGAGTTGGGCCTCCAAGCCAACAAGTAGTATCTTCCTGAGTATTGTTCTAAGAACAATGCATTACATTTTGAAACACACTTTCGTGTCCTCATTTTTGTGCAGCTGACAGGAGAGCACTGAATGGCTAACAATGTTGTCATCAAGGTAATTGTCAAGGATAGCGAGTTTCAATAAAAATATTTGCTATAGGTATACATTCACTAGGTATCTGACATTATTTTCAAGTTATTAAAAAACCAAACGTAGAAGAAAAATCATCTTTAATTATATAATTAATTATCGGAGCAGATGCAACCTTGTTTTGACTGGTTCCGAGTCTCCCAAAATTTAAGAGTCTTAGCAGAAATGCTGGTTTCTCAAAACTATTAAGATAAAGCCATTGGGACTTCCCTGGTGGCGCAGTGATTAAGAATCCACCTGCCGGGCTTCCCTTGTGATGCAGTGGTTGAGAATCTGCCTGCCAATGCAGGGGACACGGGTTCAAGCCCTGGTCTGGGAAGATCCCACATGCCGTGGAGCAACTAGGCCCGTGAGCCACAACTACTGAGCCTGCGCGTCTGGAGCCTGTGCTGCGCAACGAGAGGCCGCGATAGTGAGAGGCCCGCACACCGCGATGAAGCGTGGACCCCGCTTGCCACAACTAGAGAAAGCCCTCGCACAGTAAACGAAGACCCAACACAGCCAAAAGTAAATAAATACGTAAAATTAAAAAGTAACTGTACCATTTAAAAAAAAAAAAAAAAGAATCCACCTGCCAATGCAGGGTACATGGGTTCAAGCCCTGGTCCGGGAAGATCCCACATGCTGCGGAGCAACTAAGCCTGTGCGCCACAACTACTGAAGCCTGCACGCCTAGAGCCCATGCTCCACAACAAGAGAAGCTCTACAATGAGAAGCTCGTACACCGCAATGAAGAGTAGCCCCCGCTCACCACAACTAGAGAAAGCCCGCATGCAGCAATGAAGACCCAACACAGCCAAAAATAATTAATTAACTTAAAAAAAAAGATAAAGCCATCGAACTAAGAAAAATTTCCAAATAACCTTCGTGGCCACTCACCTGCCAGCGTATTAGTGCCAGGCACAGTTACGAGCGCGTTTGACACATTATCCCACTTAATCCTTAATAACCCTATGAGAAAGGTGTCACTATTATCCCTGGTTTTTAGATGAAGCAAGTAGTCACAATATTAAGTCCCCTACTGAAGTATACAGTTCAGAGGTGGCAAAACTGGCTCCAGAGTCCAAGCTATTAATCCTACACCGTACTGCCTCCAAGAGAACATGACGACACATCTCAAGACGTGAGCGACCAACATTTGAGCAGCATTCAACTGCTCAATTCAACATTTACTTTAACATACAATCCCCAATTTAAAATTTCAGAGATGCTTCTAGGACACTGACACCTGACTAGCTCATTGTACCAGTCAGAATATTTGGTTTTCACCAGGGACTGCATTATCAAAGACCTGTCACACCACTGGAAATAGGAAGCATCCCTGCAGATGTAAGAAGGATATCTCCATCAGCATGTGTGAAAGGAAATTAATTCTGCTCCACCTTTTGACGGACTGCAGATCGAGAATGCTGAATTTCGGCACCAGCATATCCTGCCACCCTAACTATCCTAAGCTATGAACTGACCCATATTCTTGTTATGGCTTCATACAGAGATGCCTGCATTCTTTCAATCAACATCCTAGAAGAATGAACACTAAGCCTCAGGGCCACAGGGGTGGAAACAGACAATGCTAAACGCTACAGATTTGTCCAGGATGAACTATTAATCATAGCCCAAGACGGTTTTATTATTTATTTTTTCTACTTTAACTTTCACACTAAAACATCACAGTAAAGCGTTAAAATAAAATATGCTAGAGGGGGCTTTCCTGGTGGCGCAGTGGTTGAGAGTCCGCCTGCCGATGAAGGGGACGCAGGTTCGTACCTCGGTCCGAGAGGATCCCACATGCCGCGGAGCGGCTGGGCCCGTGAGCCATGGCCGCTGAGCCTGCGCGTCCAGAGCATGTGTTCTGCAATGGGAGAGGCCACAACAGTGAGAGGCCCGCGTTCCGCATAAAAAAAAAAAAAAAAAAAAAGAAAAATATGCTAGAGGAAAACTGATAGCCACATATTCAGCCAAGAAATGTCCTATTACCTAGAGTCATTAATCTTGGGGGGAAAAAAAAAATCAAATCTACGACACTAGAAATGACTAGGTAGACCGCCACTGCAATGGTTATGAGAGTACGTCAGAAGAAAGGAATTCAAGAAACACTAAAAGCCCTGAATTAAAATTTGCTTATTTTATTGATGTACAGTTGATTTACAATGTTGTGTTAATTTCTGGTATATAGCAAATTGATTCCGTTTTTTATATATATATATATATATATACACATTCTTTTTCATATTCTTTTCCATTATGGTTTATCACAGGATAAAACGCTTTGCTTCTTAACAAATGACCTGCAATAGTATGGCCTCATTCTTTACCCTTGTTCTCTCGAAGTAATAAGGCATAGACCAGTGATTGTATTAACTTGCTCACGAGGCACCTACAGTTGTAATGATCCACAAGAAATGACCAAGAAATCCTCAGATGTGGCCTGGAACATTCAATTTATTTTCCTCTTACATATAATGCCTCACCAAAAAATCATGCTGCTGGCCACATGGCTGAGTCATCCTTTGACACTCGGGATTTAGTTAAATCCAATGTTGGTGGGCAACAGCCCTTTTAAACTTTACCTTCTTCCTTCTTCAAAATCATATCAAATGAGGGGACTTCCCTGGCAGTCCAGTGGTTAAGAGTCTGTGCTTCCACTGCAGCGGGCACGGGTCTGATCACTGGTCAGGGAACTAAGATACCCCATGCCGTGCGGTGCGGCCAAAAAAAAAAAAAAAAAAAATCAAATGAAAACAGAAGTTCCTTCTTCTTTTTTCTATTATTGAGTTTTAATCAGAATAATACAAGCTATATGCCTTTCTACTTATTTTCTCCCTCTATTCAGGACAGTAAATTATGATGTAGAAGCTAACATATTCACAGCAAAGTGGCAGAAAATGTTAGATGTTAAGAGTGAGAGGTAGAGTGGATGAGACACGGGGTGAATACCAGCTGTGATGTGATTTGACTAAAACGATTGTCCAGCAGCAATAAGGGCTCATCTGATGGTGAGAGAACAGGAAGGTGGAACAGACCTGAGCACTTTCACATAGCAGTCGGTAGCTCTAAAGAAGAAGAGGCCATTCAAGGATACTCAGCCGGCAAAGAAGGCCCAGGCATCATTGCAAGTGCATCGTTGAAATGGTTACCCATGAGCCCCAGGCTTGAAAAGAAGGCAAGTGAGCTGGAAGGGTACTAATAACTGTAAGGACACAGAGGGTTCGGGAGCCTAGGGGTCATGCAGATGGTGACGGGTTAGGAAGGTGTGAGGCTGTGTGTCAGGTAGAAGGATGAGCTCACATATCTGGAAAAACCACACTGTCTAGCATGGGGTAGGCACAAAATCAGTGTTTGCTGAATCTGAAGTTCGTGGGTGCCTAGGGGAATTTCTGAGTTCATGATATTGTAGGTGGAGCGGTAACAAGTCCCAGCATAGACTTACACTGCTGGCTGGTTAGCTAAACGGAGTGAACTGAAGGCCATGGAGCAAAGTAGATGTCCATGTCATTGTAACTTGTGGCAGTGGAGTGAAGGTGGCTTTGAAGTCACCTGAATTGTGAGATAATGTAAAGTTGATTGATGACTGGAAGCATTGACTCAAGTGGCCAGTTTGGAATTGCATTCATAATTCATGCTGGGGTTAATATAACTGTATTCTAGACTACTAGATGGGTAAAGGGAAGCTATAGGGTACCAAGCAAGAATTAGGAGAAAGGTTTACTGTAGTGTCACAGAAGAATCAGCAGTAACAAAATTGTTAAAAAAAAAAAAAAAAAAGAGATACTGAAGCAAGTCAGGGTAAAAACCCAGAGCGCGGAGGTTTTGAATCCAAACGTCTCAGTTGCTACTTTGCATCTTCATATGTTGCTGACCGAAAGGTCTGCACCAGGAACCATCTACCCACAAAGAATCTGTTTTTCTGGGTCTTGCGGGGGCGGGGGGAAAGGATGATGCAGACATGATTTATTTTTATAATAATAAAAGAGAGGCATAAAAGGATATTTCTGAGGACGGCTTAATGAGATGCACCAAAATGGGTCGGGGACCAGCAGGCACATGACTAGGAACACACCAGACTGCTAAGTTAACAGAGGCTCTGGTCTCTGAGATGTTTCCTACTCCACAAAGGAGCAGGCACGAGCCGTAGACACTACTTGTCAAAAAGCTCAGGGAGGGTTTAAGTCAATGATGATTTGTTTCTTATGTCATTTCCCCCCGGCTTGCAACTTAGGCTTACAGTCATGATAGTGAATTTCAATTGTTCCAAAGTAAGGTAAATGCTTTTAACACTTCAAACGTGGCAATAATGAGTATATACTGCAAACTAAAATGAATTATTTTATGATGAGCTTTTGGCAGGTCAAGGAAAGATGATGGTAGAAGGTGCTTCTGGAATGGTTTTTACACTGGAATTTGGTCCAAGTTAGTCACTGCAATAGCTGCAGACTCAGTCACAACTCTTAGTTGTCCTAGCAGAAAAGTAACAGGTCACTCTGCACGAAGGCTAGTGGACAAATGTCTTTAATACGAAGTCACTGTCTTATCACCAGGCAGGGTGATAATTGATCTGTTATCTCTGTTTGCCAGATTCAAAGCCAAGTCCTGGACCTCGGAATGTTCCGAGGCCTGAACAGACAGTCTCTCCCAGCTATGCTCCCTCATTTTCTCTGGCTGGTGGTGCCAGTGTGTCAATCTCTAATCAGTCATGTGACAAATATTTAGGGATCTTCAACTATGTACTAGGCCTTGTATAGGTGCTAGGGATACAGTATAAATGAAACAGTTACACTCACTGCCTGCTCAGAGCTTAGTCTAGTTGCGGAGACAGACATTAAACAACTACTTGGCAAACAATCTACAATTTGGTTGGAGCGAGAAAGGACAAGTCCCAGATCCTGCGAGAGCCTAGCACACAGGACCTCGCCTGATCTCTTAAGGAAATGACATTTAAACTGAAGGACAGGAACTTCCCTGGTGGCACAGTGGTTAAGACTCTGAGCTCCCAATGCAGGGGGCCTGGGTTCGATCCCTGGTCAGGGAACTAGATCTGACATGCATGCCACAACTAAGAGTTCTCATGCCACAACTAAGGAGTCCTCAAGCCACAACTAGGGAGCACACCTGTCACAACTAAGCCCTGGCACAACCAAATAAATAAAATAAATATTTTTTAAAAATTAAAAAAATAGGGCTTCCCTGGTGGCGCAGTTGTTGAGAGAGTCTGCCTGCCAATGCAGGGGACACGGGTTCATGCCCCGGTCTGGGAAGATCCCACATGCTGCGGAGCGGCTGGGCCCGTGAGCCGTGGCCGCTGAGCCTATGCGTCCGGAGCCTGTGCTCCGCAACGGGAGAGGCCACAACAGTGAGAGGCCCGCATACCGCAAAAAAAATAAATAAATAAAGTAAAAAAATAAACTGAAGGACAAGCAGGAGTCAACCAGGTATCGCGAAGTGGAGGGGGGAGGAGAAGCAGAAGCCACAACAGGTAGAGAAGAGGGCTCTGCCTCAGCGCACAAAGACCCACCAGCAAGTGCATTTAGTAACAGCAGCCGTAACATCCAACTAGTGCTTTCACCAAATGTTCACCACACTTACTGCCGACTGACTAGTGAACGAAACAAGACTACCACGGAGAAATAAAAGTATTAAAATAAAAGCAACCTAGAACAAGTCTTGGTACTGAAAATACGCATATAGGAAAAGAAAAACGACACACATAAAGCTGACAGCCCCACATGTGAGTTTCTACAACCTAAGTCACTGGTAAAAACCTGCCCACAAGTCTAGGACATTTCCATCAAGCAATTCACACACACACACACACACACACACACACACACACAGGAAGGAAAAATAAATAAAACTGCCAGTTATAAGGAAAAATTCTCCTTTTGATTGGTTTCCATGACGGCAGAGGATCATTGCTATTGTTGCCTTGAACGAGGCAGACCGGGAGCTTTCCACTGATCCCGATGAAGAAGAGGTACACACCCTCTTAATTGTATTTGAAATAATAAATGATCTGACATAATGGCAATTTACTTCCTTCACTTAACACGACAAAATTACAGGGTATCGCGATGAGTAATCTACCTAACATGTGGTATATCTGACCCACGAGAATAAACACAGGACAGTGATCCAGTCACATATGCCTATTGTGGGAGAGGGACTAAAAAGGCCTCAGAGAGGCAGGCCTCCTGGAAACTTTTCACAAGCAAGTTAAAAGGTAGGAGATTAGACTAGAGAAAATCTCTTTCTGATAGAGACTGATGAGGGTGCCAGAAAAGACAAGCAAGATGGCCTTTTCGCTAGGCCATTCCCCCAAGAGAACATGTTGGTAGAAGTTACCAGCAAATGTGGGACATATGACTACAAATTACCATTTCTGTAACTCTCATTTAATGAGCCCCATTTATTTCCCAGAGAGTGTGCTAAGTATTGTACTTATGTCATCTCTAATTCTCACCACCACCTAAGACTACCATTTTCTTTAACACCTTTATTAGAGTATAATTGCTTTACAATGTGTTAGTTTCTGCTTTATGACAAAGTGAATCAGCTATACATATACATATGTCCCCATCTCCCCTCCCTCTTGCGTCTCCCTCCCGCACTCCCTATCCCACCCGTCTAGGTGGTCACAAAGCACCGAGCTGGTCTCCCCGTGCTATGCGGCTGCTTCCCACTAGCTATCTATTTCACATTTGGTAGTATACATAAGTGTGACTATCATTTTAATAATTTCACTTTACAGCTGAGTAACTGAGGGTTGGAAATAACGAGGTTAAATAAAAGTAACTTACCTATTTTCACACTTGATCAAAACTGTGAAAATAATTTTCCTTGGTCTATACTCCTAAGCTCCATTCTCATTTCACATCCCACATTGGACCTAGGATGGTAAATTCTTTGGAATCTGGGCAAAATTTGTTAGAATTCTCTAACAAATCAATGCTGGGCATATAGTCTTAAAAACAGGACTTGCACCTTATAGTCAGCAAAGATATTCAGTGGTGCTCTGGGAATTATTTCAAACACAAGGTCTTACGTCCACTTGTGATACACTTTGGGCCTTTGTATCTGGATCTGAAGTATAAGGGGGTATGACTTGCCTTTTGAAGCTGGCAAATCTAGAACATAAACCTAACACACAGAGGGTCTGATATAAACGGGGCTCTTTCTAAAAGCTCATAAAATCTGAGAATTAAGATGGACTCTCTCAAAATTACCTCTGCTGCTGTGAAGGTATTAGTTCCTGCTAAAAATCTGGTCAAGGTGCCTGCAAGTAACCTGGAAAATTTTTGGTAGCAAAGGATTAAAGTTGCTCCTTGAAACATGCTGATGTTAGTGGAAATGGATACTCAAGTCAACCTTCCAATAAATAAGGTCTAAGATTTATCAGCTGGGAGATCCCCACCAAATACGTGTTTATGCTTCCTATGGTTGGAGCAGTCAGCTAAATTTTAGCCCCACTGATAACAGCTCTTGAAACAGGCACCCAATTTTTAAGCCTATTAGTTTTATAGAGCAAAACAAATTCCATTATATGTAGTACCTCACTGTACAAAAAAAACGTGGTTAGGTGCAGGTTAAGTTGTGTTCCACTAGTACGCAGTGATCCATATGTTAATTTCTACTTCTAGAACACAGAATACCTGAAAGACAGCTACTTACTCACAGATATTTATGAGACTCCAGTGTGTGCAAGCCATACCTTAGATGTTGTGATCCTTGTTCCTGATATCCTCTGTTCTTTTTTAAAAAATATAAATGCTTCGAATAAAACATTGTATTTAGGGTCTTTTAAGAAATACAAGTTATACCAATCAATCTAAGATTTTCTCCTCATAATAGAGATCTTTGATATTATTGTTCCTCTAACCTATACTTTTGCCTCACTTGCTGCAAAATTCTATGGTTAAAACCTTTTGCCTAGTCTTGAAATGGCACAAATAAGGACACTGGGAACTGGACAAGGATCCAAGTCCTACGGAACAAAAGAGGAAAAGAAACGAGGAAATGTGTGAGAATGACTCTTGAGTGGCATTCACACTTCTTAACATAACACTCCTCCTTGAAAAGAAAAAGACTCAGGACTTAACAAAGAGGACATTACAAAGAGGTGCTAGATCACCACCTATCCAACAGGAATATAAACGGTAAATGGTAGATTGTATTTCATTTGGAAACTTTAACTGGCAGAAATTCTACCTTTATAGTGGATAAGTCAAAAGAAGAGGAGTCACTGCAGGCTCCATCAATACACATTTTAACCCAATGGGGTGGGGGGGAGAGGGAGAACATAGTCTGTCAGAACTACTGTGTCCTGATTTCAAGGAGAAATGTTTATTTCTTCACATTCTAACCTGCAATTTGCTAACAAAAGGGGCAGAAGGCATTAACCTAGTTATTAACAAAGTAGTCAATTGATTCCACCTTGTAAACATATACTTTCATTTTTTTCAAAGAAAATGATGAACAGATGAAATGATGAAACAGAACAGCAGAATCCCTAGTACACGATTAGACAAATGCAGTGTGGTAGAGAATAATACAACTGACACATCAGACACATCCAAACATAGCACTGTCTCTTTCAAAGTAGTTACCTTGCAAGGACAATTCTAATACCATCAACACTTCTTAAAATTCCTATGTTAGTAAGACCTTTAAGAACCAGAGAAAATTATTTCTGAATGTTTAATTTACCTCCATTCAATAGCTTTCCCTGCACTCTACAAAGTACTTATGAAGAGGAGTAGTCCTGGCCCTTAAGCAGCTTACAGTCTAGAAAAGGGCATGGACGTATGCAGAGATAATTTCATTACCCTGTCAACCCTTCCTCTGATTTCAGTTTATATTCTTGCATTATTTGTACATACCTGTCTTCTCCTACTAGACAGTTAAACACTTCTGAGAGCAGAAACCACGTCAATTATCTTTGCATCACTTCCACAATGCCCAGCAGAGTAATCTGCACAGAGCACTTAACAAATATTGGTTTAGGGAGAAAATGTCATATTACTTAATAATCACACTGTACTCAGCAAAACTCATCATAAGGCAGGTTTGCCTTGACACCTATTCAATGGCATTTCGTCACTGCAATACCTAAACAATCTCTCCTAAGCAAGTTATACAGTCAGCATTACACTGAGGCTTGGGTTCCGAGGTATAAGAGCAATAGCATACGCCCAGCTCACTCTCAATTACTAAGTGGTATACGTCAATAATAACCAGGCATGTAAAACATTCATATTGCTATTGATCACATGGGAGAGAAATCTCTCCTTTAATAGTTGATCTAGTCTACCAGCTAACCAAACTACTGTCTGACCCCATCAGGTAATTTTGAAGCCACCGTTGGGAGTCCAGATGGTAAATGACATTTTCCTTCCCACTGAGTTCATTATGATGGTTTTCTAACAGTAGAGTACCTGGAAAGATGCTACTGTCATTAACCCAGGGTAATCCCGGAGAGCAGCATTTAGCTTATTCAATTTAGATAGCAAGCTTCTCTATTCCTGGTAATGATAGAACAAAGATACTAAGCATGAAAACCAGGTTTGAGACACGGTTAGGTGATTAGACCATGGAGTGAGCAGGAAAAAAACCCCCAATTTTTGATTGCTTATCTCAATAGTCAGACATAAAAGATAACCTGTATGTCATCCAGCTATGATGCTTTGGAAATAATTTAGAAAACAGGAGTTCATTAAAAGTTGCAAAAGATGGTATAAGCAACTAGTGACTGGTAAGAATAACAGAGCAGGCAATGACATCTAAGTGGAAAAGGAAAAATGAAATTGTCTGAAAATTCAGGTTAATGTGCTACCTTGCAGAGAACAGGCTGTCTGCTAGACGATGCCCTTCTTAATAACCTCATTCATTTCAGGACCGACCATATCTGGCAGCAGGAAGCAGTCAAGGATGGACAAAGCAAAGAGGACACAAATTCAGAAAGTCACAGCTCTATGGACTAGAACTGTGTTGTCCAATAAAGTAGCCACTAGCCACATGTGGCTATATTTAAATTTAACTGAAAGTAATTAAAAATTTAAAAATCAGTTTGCCAGGTATAATAGCCATGTTGCAAGTGCTCCTAGCCACGTGGGGCTAGTGGTTATCATACTGGACAAGTGCAGACGCAGAATATTTCCATCACTGTCCTGATGTACAAAGCTAGACTTGAAAGTGAGCATTCCTATTGCTCCTATAGACCTGATGAGAAATTCAGAATCAAAGCCAATAGTCTTCACCATCAAGAATATTAGAGGGGCTTCCCTGGTGGCGCAGTGGTTGAGAGTCCGCCTGCCGATGTGGGGGACACGGGTTCTTGCCCCGGTCCGGGAAGATCCCACGTGCCGCGTCTGGGCCCGTGAGCCATGGCCGCTGAGCCTGAGTGTCCGGAGCCTGTGCTCCGCAAAGGGAGAGGCCACAACAGTGAGAGGCCCGCGTACCACAAAAAAAAAAAAAAAAAAAAAGAATATTAGAGATACCCAAGGTGCTTTATCTGCTTATTTTATTGAATGTGTCCATAAATTAGAGACATTTGGGGATATACAGAAAGTCTGGATATCCTTATCAGTACAGGGCTTTTTTCCCCTACTCTTCCGCCTCTGCCCCCCTGCCCTTGGTGTGGGGAAAGGTAGAAAAAGCAAAATGGTAGGGGATCAGAAAACTCCTTGATTTAAGTCTTTTATCCAAGGAGTTGCATAAACTGTCAAAACCAAACAGATTTTTAGAAGCACCGACTCCCCCCAGCCCTCTTTCCTTAAAAAAAAAAAATGCTAGAGGCAACTGAAAAGAACCTTTCAGAGATAGAAGAGGAATTCAAGAGAATTACTAAGGACAAAATGGATGGCTATACTAAATTACTGTTCCAGGACACCCAAGGAAAAAGTGCCTCAAATCAAGAACAATATTTCCAAAACTACACAGTGGCCAGGATTCAACAAATCCACATTAATTTTAAAAGTTACCAAGTCCTAGGAGGCCAAAAGATTTGCTACTAACAATTTAAAGTATTGAGTTCTCATCAAGAGAACACCCTGGTTCAACATCTAATTCATGGGCAAATAAAAGAATCACCTAAGTCACCTTCCAGTTACAGCATCAACAGATGCCTGAGGTGGGTTGGTCCTCAGACAGAAGCAATGTCTGACAGTAAAATAAAATCAACTACAGTAATAAGACTCTACTTATTAGAACTTCCCTGTATACAGTCTTTTAAAAATGAAGTAAAAATATACTTTTGGATTTAAACTAGAGAGTTTCAATTATATTTAATAAAAGCAAACAGATACACTACAGAACCAGGAGAGGGAGAGAGACAGTCATCTTCAGACACTGCATTCTATGTAAACACTCATTCTATCATTGCTCAAATATTTGCTTGCTACTTTGCCATGCTACTGCTCTGTGCCACACTGAGGAAAATGGGATCTCTCAGTGATAGAACAATTTGAATGTGAGCTAAAATGTAATCAGCACGTCGGCAGCAACAAAACTGATAACCTATCAGCTTAAGAACAGCTCATATATATTTTGGGAAGGGGGTTGCAAGAATCCGGATACTGGAAAACTTAAAATGTAAGCCTTAAAGCCCTTCTTCAAAAATGCATGACGTTGCTGATCGTTGCAGCCCTGGCAGGGTGGCCATGAGACAGCGCTAAAGATGATGCAGTACGTGGGGACCAGAGAAGCCGGCGAGCTGCTGCTGGATTTCACCCTCATGAAAGGACAGCACATGAAACGGTCCTCTCCTTCCTGTAGCCAGCCCATCTCCACCTCTATACAGATGTAGCAGAGTTGCCATCAGAAGTTATAAAACCTCACGGTCCCCTCCCTGCTCCCCAGCTTTTCCCCCCCCAGTCGTGCTCAGTGTTTGTTTTCCTCCTCTCTCAGCACTTCAAAATAGAAAAGGGGGTAATATCTTGACCCACTGCCCATGGAAAGGCTGCACTCTTAGGTCACTCTATCCAACTCATCCCTCTTGAGGAACTCACCTCATTAAACAGAAATCACCTGATGCACCTATGGAAGGTGGGGAGAGGTTCATTTAAACCTTGATAACTCATATTCCCTCCTCCTGATGAGGACAGCCATTGGCAACTGTTTAAGTGAAGATTAAAGCTCTCTAGGCCAAGAAAGCAGCCTGGGTCAAAAAGGCAGCTGATCTGAAACCTACCAAATCTGCAAAATCTGTTCCCCGTTTCATGCATACACAGCCCTACAGAGTGTATAAATACCACCAGCAAACGGTGCTAGGAGATCACCAGCACTCCACGCAGTGTGTACCCCGAGCATAGTTGAGAAAATGTGTTACAGAGAGCGTGGGAAACGGGGGCTGTCTCCGGCTCTGACCAAAGGGTAGGGCTAATGCATACCTTTTGGTCTTCTGGAATTCCCATTCTTTTGCTGTTCATCTTCCTCATTAATGGTGAATAAACCAAGGGGGACTGGCCTTGCATGGGTCTTCTTCAGTCTCTCTTGTCGGAAAGCTGTAGCTGATCCAGGCATACCGCTGCTACTTGCTTTTTAATTATTAGTATATCAAAACTATATGCTTATATAATTGCAGCTCCCAGGAAGCTGCTAGTTTCTAAGCTGCCGGTTCATTTGAGCACTTGTAATAGATCCCCTATGGGTAAACAGTGTGCAAACAGCTGACAGATACTACCAGCCTCTTGGCAACTGAGGCCCCACAGTTCCCCCTCACCTAGCAGCACCCCGCCTCCTCTGCAAGCCCCCTCCCAGGCACATGTGCTGGCTCAAGCTCTCTCACACACACACACACACACACGCACGCACGCGCACACACACACACACACACACACACACACACACACACACACACACACACACACACACACACTCTGTCTCTCTGTCTCTCTGTCTCTGTCTCCTTCCAGAAAGGCACGCAGGTCGGATGCTTCCCCCCACTGCCTAACCTGCTCAATCAGATCCCAGGTTCTCCCTCCTGCTGCGGCACCTTTTCCCAATCTTCTTTTCCTGCTACGGCACAGTAAAATATTCAGCACACACAGCACAGAAGGGAAAATAGGAGATGCTGCCGTTAACAGTTGCCCTGACAACCCTGACTTATCCTAATCAAGGAGGGCTGGGAGCGGCTCCATCTCCCCGGTGGAGCCGCCAGCCTGCCGGGATGCTGGTCCTGGGAACTTGCCAGCAGAGGGTTACAGCGTGAGGCGAGCAGCCCAGCCGCTGGGCAGCTCCCTCTTCCAGTCGGCGGCCGGAGTAGCAGGAGGGGAGGAAAATGCAGTTTTGCTTGCACAGGCAGCAGTGGACCCCAGCTGGGAGAAAGGGGCTCAAGGCAAGACGGCGTTTTCTTCTTTTGGGGGGCCAGGTTTTCCATCGTGATAATGATTGCGAGCCCCTGGATAAATGAAGGCATGGCTGGTACCCCACAGCTCGCTTCACACTCAGTAACACATCCCAGTTTCCCTGACATTCTTACAACCCCAGAGTCTGTATAAACGCAGGCTTGGTGGCAACTGTCCTGAGGACCAGTGTGGCCCTGTACCCAAGACCCTCCAGGGAAGAGAACTGTGCCTGTTCTCACAGAGACCACAATCTGGAATACCCCTTCTGCAAGTCTAGCCGAAAGGACAGAAATGAGACACTACGATCCTCCAATGGGAAAAAAGCTGCCTTGATTATATCCAGCAAACTCCCCCCAATGCCCACTGCTCTGGGAGAGTCCCTAACAGCAATGCTGAGCAAGTCTCAACACTTGACCCAATTTTAGTTCTTTTCTGGACTGATTTCTCCAAAGCACACCATCAAGTGATTATTGTTTTCTCCTGAAATAAGCTTTCTCACTTTATAAGACTCTCCATTTCTAGGCTGCCTAAAATTTATACTGTGTGCAAAAAACCCTAAATATACAATAAATGACACTAAAAAGTCAACCTCCAAATTAAGAAAATAATCTTTGTTCTTTTTGTTTCTGCCTTTTAATCAAATTCAAGTCAGCTTAGAAAGTCCAAAGCAATCCTTTTGCTCCCAGCCCACTCTTATTTTTTCTCAATCCTTAAACTTATCCAAGAGGGGACGCAGGGACTTTGAGGCGAGGTAAATATCCTCTCTAAATCCTTTGCATGGAAGAGCAACTTCAGACAGTTCACTATCCTCTCGGTACCTCAGTTTTCTCTGTAAAATTGCGGTGATGACATTTCTCTCATAGGATTAGGGGCAAGGATTGAACGATGGTGGTGCTATAACAGTGAGAAGTGCTTAATAAATACCAGCTGCTTTAATTACATCTTAGAATACATTTTTGTAACTAGTTCATTTTTGCTTCATAATTATTTAAGGTGTTTCCAGTTCAACTGTCAACTCCATCAAGGGACACTTCTGCTTTTTATCTACTTATACTGCCCAGTCTCGGACTGGAAATGTACTAAAGGGTTAGCAAATCCCTGCTGGAAAAAAATAGATAAATCTTCAGAAATCTTTCCCTGCAAAGGCTGGGAGGTTTAATTAAGTTAACATGTTTAGATTTGTGGCTTAGAGAAACACAGGAAATTTCATATATGGAGTTTATTTAAAATCATGTTAACCTGTGATGTAGGCATTTGGAATAAAAGACTGGAAAACGAGCTGAATGGGTCTGAGAAGGCATCTGAATCAGCACCATTTTACACACAAGGAGGCTGAGGCCCACGAAGTGAAGTTTCTTGCCCAAGTCAAATGTTAGTTGGCAGCAAGTCTACGGTGAAAATTTAGATTCTCTTCTTCCTACTCCAGTTCTTCTCCTTCTGACAAATACTTGGCCTACAAGGTTTAGAATCCTAGACCCCTCTTCAACTTCTACAGAGATGGCAAGATGTGGAGAGGAAAGGAAAGGGAGGATCCATGCCTTGAAATAAACAGTGGGTACAAACTGGTTAATGTATTTCCATAACCTTCTGTAACTGGTAAACTTTTTTCTGAATTAAATAATTTTTTATTTCCTATTTATTTTTCTTTAATCAGATGATCAATAAACACAGGCCAATTACCACACATAAACATATTTATGAAATATTTTCAAATCTACTTTAGTTTCTTTTATTTCTAGAGAATCAGGCTAGCACTTACAAAAGCAACATACACACAAAGTATAGTTGAAACTACCTTTTGGTAGAGAAAATGAAAATCAGTGTCTTGGGCAAATAACAGATTTCATTCAGAAATATTCCTCATCCAAGTAAAGCTAACAGCTTCTGATCATCTCCATTGAGTTTAATAAAAGTATTACTGAAAGAAATCAAGAAAAAGGACCTTTTTCTCCACTTTCCAAATAAAAAAATGAAAATGATAATATTTATACATTGTCCTAGGATGACAACAAAAATCCTTCCCAAGAGAGGTTTCTGAAAAGCAAAGTGGGCGCTCAAATTCAAATGACCTCTGCAGAAGATGTCCATTCCATTACTTTCAAGGACGGCCTCAGTCGTTTTATGGAGAAATGCAACAGCAAAGCAAACACTACTTAGCGTTTAAGTTGTCCAGACAAGATTACAAATTTCGGGAAGGAGTGCTCCTTGAGGTCTGTGGCTGCACTCAAGGCACCCAGCAGAATGAAGGTCCCGGGGAAGAGAGATCACAGGACAGCCCAGCTCTACCACCCAGTCCAGGCAATCAATGGTTTTCCGCTTCTGTTAACTTCAGTGGAATACCCCTCAGTGACACAGACCGAATTTTTCATGCTCTAGCCTGAGGGTCTCCTGGAGAATTTTGATTTGTCTCAAAATCTGAAAACCACCAAAATGGCTGTTTTGCTTTGTTTTTAAAGAATACGAGTTATACTTAAAATCACTTATTGGAGGAAACGAAAGGCTACCAAAGGAGGTCAGAGGTTGCCACCATCCTGTAACCCATAAGGCAAGGAAGCCTCAAGAATAGGAATATAATAGCCCATCATCTGGGAACATGTTCAACTTTATGTCTGACGCTGTGCTAGGTGCGTTAGATATGTTATCTTTGTTAGTTACAATAACCCCAAGAGAGAGGAGTTACCACCTGACAGATCAGGAAACTGAGGCTTAGAGAGGTTCAAGTTAACACAGCTAGTTAAATCACCGGGTCAGGATTAAACCTAGGCCCATCTGCTCTAACGCCAAGATGCTTTCATCCTGCTGCCCTGTCAATCCTGACTCCAGCACCAACTAACTGCATCTCAGTCACAGCTGGGACTAGTCACAGGGAAGCAAACAGCTCAAGATCAAATAATCATAATAAAGGATTCTTTTCCTACCCATGAAGTACACATTTCTTACCTCATTTAAGACATATGAAAACATTTGAGATTAGTTTCTTAAATGCTTAAACCCAGCCTTTAACAGATACAGGGGTTAAGTTATATAATTCCAGGACTGCTGTGGCTTGATCCCTGTAGGGGCAGAGCTTGGGGCTATAGTCTTCTCCTTTTTACACTCTGACCCCAAATAAAAGCAAATGTGGAAAGGGGGATAGTGAGACCTTAAATTTAAATATCCCCAGAAGTAAAACGAATACCACTGTGAATTTCTTCACTGTTCCTCAGCACGAATAAGTGTTTTCAGTGTGGCACAATTGCCGTTGCATGCTGCCTGCAGATATAGGAGCTTAATTCAGTTCTCATGGGAACTGGGGCAGGTAGACTTCCGAGAGTCAACCAGGTTTTGCGATTGTTTTCTTTAAATTGTTAAAATAGCAAGTGATATAGTAACGGAGACCTTGTATAAACGAGAGAAATGAGACACTGCCTGGTGCAAAAGGGTAGATTTTTACAACTAGCCTGGCTTTGTACAGAAAAAAAAAGTTTCAGAACAATCACAAAATGTACTCACAATCATAGGTGGAAAGTGGTACCACTCATCACTGCTATGAACCAAACAGGTCAACAGACCCTTGAGCAGCTGCTGTTCCCACCCCACCCACAGCCCCACTCCCTTAGTACACAATGAATTTATGTCTCTCTGTCCTTCTACCCTGGCTGCCTGGCACCAACCCATGCACATGAAACCGAGTTAAACTTGCTGATCTAGCAGGGAAGTCAGCTCATGACTTGGGCCTTGCTGTCACGATGTTAAATAAAAGACTAAATACATGTAGGCACATGCATCCGAACATACACCTTCAGGCTTCTGTTCACATTTATGCTTCCTAAGCTTTTATTTTGTGACCATAAAACTGGAAAATAGCATAGCCCCTGAGTGCATTTAAGAATATCCTCTTGCAAAGAGAAATCTGTTTAACCAGTGAGAAAGCATACCTAGATTTTTCTTTCTACAAGCCTAGTGAGCTTTACAGAAACATTACTGAAATGGTAAAGAGGCTGATTTGTACTAATCAAGTGCTGTAGTTGAAAACAAAAATTATTACTGCTGGATTGAATGGTCAGTCACTGGTAAATTACAGTTCTATATCTATATTAGTTAGTTACTTTTCAGTGGGGCCCAGGAGTACCAAAATGCTTTCCCACATTTCTATATTAGAGGAGATGATTAATTCTTCAAAACTACTGGACTTCAGTCATCTTTTAAATTCTCTATGCATCTCCCCCAAAGTAAGCTGCAATTTACTTCTAGCAGGAGTTTTAGAAATCCACGTGTTAACGTAATATTTACAAAAACCTCAGCATCGTTTGAAAATGACAAAGCCAGCATAGGTTGACACGAACTCAAACAACCCCTAGGGAACAAAGGGTCCCAGCAGGTTCTTTGCCATCCCCATTCTTGACGTTAAAGGGCTCCCTTACAGTTTCCTAGGATGACGCCACTTCCTGATGGCCTCTGTGGCAAAAAAGGCACAATATTCTGCCATCCTGCAGCATTATGCAGAGCTTCCGATAGGCTGCTGGACAAAGAAATACTCACAAAGGCAGACTGACACTTTGAAAGGAAAATAAAGCAGGTTTGCTTTGATCTTCCTTACCCCCTTTTGTTAACAGGCTTATAAGAAAAACAGTAAACACTACCCGGGTAGTGACGTGCCATGAACCAGGACGTACCAGGTCCCTGCCGTGCCTTTTATAACATTTCTATAAATCTTTGCTGCATGAACACTTCGTGGTGCTAGCAGAGCCCGCTTGCCCATGTCTGCTCTGCCGTAAACAAATCTAAAACCTCCAGGGTTCGGTTATCTGAATGTAAGGTGTGGACACTAAGTCTTCCTGAAAACCCTTTCCTAAACATTATGTATCACTAGCTAAGTTGCAAATAGTATAAAAACGCCACATTAAACTTTAACCCAGTAACATATGCTAGAATGCCTTTAGGGCCTCCGGTTCATTATTCTCAGTGATAATACTTTATTAATGTACATTACATGGACTTCTGAATTCCTTGACCAAAGTTAAAATGTGCACAGAAGCTCCTTTCCTCTAATAGCAACACCCTTATTAGTTTAGACATGCAACTTTACAGATTCAAAATGAGGCACAGAAATCAATGACTGGATTCAACAGAAGAATCAGATGCCCAGGGTAGTGTTTCTAAAAGTTACCTAATCCACCATTGGTCTGTGAGCAAGTTACATGTTTAATTTTTGAGACGCACAATTAGAAAGATAAGAAATGGGTTCCCTGTCTTGCTTTAGGACTGGTAAGATGTCAAGGATGCGAGATGGGGTGCTTTGGAAGATGACACTGGAGGGCAGGCAGCAGCCAAGTCATATAATTGTTCTGCCACCAAAGACAAGGAGTCATTGAGGGGTGTTGATGACTAAATGTGTGATCCAGGCAGGCCAGTCTGGCAGCTGGTGTTGGATGGGTTGGAAGGGAGAAGGAGTGAGACTTAAGAAAAACTTGTCACATAATAACTTGGTCCAGGTGGAGAAAAGAGATCTCAACCGGTGGCTGGGGAGACAGAAGGCAAAAGACAGGAAGACAAGAATCATTCATTCACTCATGGCTTTTGTTGTTGTTTTAAACAGGTATTCCCCAGCATGTGGAAGACTTATTTCAGGGGAATGAGCATGGATACCAAATGCCCTCAATAGTCCAAATAAAAGCTGTGAAGCGAGCAGTGGGAAGGAAAGGAGGTTAATGTTCTTATAAAAGATTCAGATGAGAACGAGGGCTTTATATCTGTAGATAAAACAAAGCTGAGAGATGGCTAGAATCAGGACCAAAATTATCTAACAGACTGAAATAATGGACTATAGCTAAAAAGATTCATTTAGTTGTGATAACTACGAACACCTCTTATTACATTAAAAAGGAACAACTGCACAGGTACAAAGTGAAGACCTACCCAAGCTTTAGCAGATACAAGGAAGGAGGGCCCTCGGACAGTACGCTCACTACACTTCAGTGTGATGAGGCAGTAAAAATCCTAACAGCACCATGGGCGGTATCAGCAGAGAGCCAGCGTGCTGAGTCAGCGGAACAAGCCTTCTTTATTTTTTGGTCCTCACATCACATGGTCTGAGCTAGACATTTCCAATGGGATGATAAATTAGAACATATTCAGAAGAGAACAACCTAGGACTTATCATAAAGATCCTAAGCCATAACACAGGAGGATTGTTTGAAAGAAAGTACATTTTCTCTAGAGAAAATAAGACTCTGGAAGAATAAAATAAATGAATTAAAGGTTAACTTTCAGTGTAGTTCAAGAAGAGAGACTGAGGTCCGGTGACTGGAAGTTACCGGAATGTAACGAGCTGTGTTTTCCATCACTGAGGACTGCCGTGCACAAACACTGATCTGGGGCGATGTGTTGGATTAACGCACTGTGTACAGGTTGGATTTTTAGACTCTAGAGTCCCTTCCGATCCTGAGATTCCGTGACCTGGTGAAAATGGAAACTAGAGTTATATCCCCACGGGAAAACAGTCAGGCAGAAAGAAAAAGCCTGAGAGATTCAGATAGCCCTTTTCCTTGCAGTCACTGTATCTCTATACTTAAAACTTCACAGGGCTTCACTTTGTGGGAAGCTCTGCAGTTGTATTGTTTTACTCATTCGACTGATGCCCCCCAGAGGTTTTAGACATAAAGCTAAATAACGAAAACAATGGAAGCCCTGCTCGGTGGGTGTTTCCGTGGGTGTTTTGGATAGAAGGGGCCCACTCTACAATTTCTGCACCTGCAGCTTGCAGGCCTCTCTCCTCTCCTACCCACCCACAAATTAATGAAAACATACTGTGTGAAAAACGCTGGGGAAGAGGGGATAAAGGTGAATAAGATATACAGGTTTCCCTTAATGGCACAATTTATTATGGATGGCTCACTGTGGCTACATGACTTGAGAGACAACATATAAAGGTTTGGAGTGAAAAGCAATTAAGTATAAACCAATTCAGTATATTACTTTATGGACATTTTAAGGAGAACGATAGTCCTAAGTCTTTCGGTCAGTAAAAACATACATCATAGTAATTTGTCGTGGGCAACATGCACAGAGAGAAGATTTTTGTCATGATTTTAAAGACACTGACGCGTTAAGTTGGTTAAATTTAAACATGTTTTACCTGCAGAAATTCTCTCACAAATAACCTGCAATAACTTGCCATGCATATCCTTTTGAACACTTCCTTATGTACAAATTAAAATGTTTGTTGCGTTCTCCAAAAATGTGTCCGTATATTTCTGTACCTGCAGTGTAGTAAAGGTTTAGATGAAACCCCATAATTATAGTGGCATACTGTCACGTAGGTTTCAAGCAGCAAAATAAACAGTGCAGCTCAGAAAAGAAAAAAAAAATTGGAGAGGCCAAGAACAATGTGTTTCAGACTGTACTGAGACTTCCCTCCAATCCTTATCCTTTGCTGCTCTGCTGCTCTTCCCAATTCACTCTCCTAAAACTAAAACTGACATCAATTACGATTTTTTTTCCAATTTAGGAAGGCTTAATAACCTCTTTTTACCTTTAGATTAAAATTTTCTCTCTTAAAAAGTAATCTAAGTGTTTTGAATATTTCTGGGGCAAACCCTTGATTTTCTTTCTAAGGGTCAACGTATCACGGTCAGGGTTCTCCAGAGACACAGAACACAGAATAAAAAAAAAAACACAGAATAGTACTTTTGGTTCTGTGTCTCTGGAGAAAAATACATAAAATGTATATAAAGAGATTTATTTTAAGGAAAAATAGCTGCTGCAACTGTGGAGGCTGGCAAGTCCAAAATTGTAGGGAAGGTCAGTAGGCTAAAACTCAGGCATGATTTCTATATTATAGTCTTGAGGCAAAATTCCTCCTTCTCTGGGAAACCCCTGAAGGCCTTCAATGATTGGATCAGGCCCCCTAGATTATCGAAGGTAATCTATTTTACTTAAAGTCAACTGACTGTAAATGTTAATCATATCTGCAAAATACCTACACAGCAACATCTAGCCTAGTGTTTGACCAAACAACTGGGCACTGTAGCCTAGCCAGGTTGACACATATAATTAACCATCTCAGTGAGTGACCCCAGAGAGATCCAGACACTCTACCCCACACTGAAATCAACATGCTGCAAATGAAAGCATGCCAGTCAAAAGTCTACGTGTCAATGATCATAACCTTCATTGAATAGGCCAGATACTATCTACTCAAATCATTTCCCAATATTGCAATGCTCTGTTAAAATAATATTCATAAACTGGGGACAGGACACCTCAGAGTAGACCTATTAAATCCCCCTATATATTTTCACTAATGATCTGTCACTGAGAAGCCAATACCGTTTGGCTTCAAAGCATCAAATAAACCCTTTTTATCATTATAAGAACTAAGCAGTCTTGTTGTCGCAACATTAAATGGTTTAGAAAGTACAGATAAGAACGTTAAAAGAAATCCTTCCCGCTGTTTCAATTAGAAGAAACTACAGTATGTAGATATATGGATGAGGGGGTGGTGAAATAAAACATGCTTTTCATGAGAAGGTAAATGAGGTACTAAACTTTATACATTTATTGACTTATTTGTTAATTAGAACCAACTCCGACTAAAGAAGAATTACACAATTCTCTGGCATAGTTCTGAAATCAACCTAGAGGAAAGAAGTGACTAACAGAAATGCTAAATTATATGATCAGGGTGGGTAGATTTGAGGTTTGGTCATTTTCATTCCGTGAAGGCCCACACTGAAAAGGATGAGCACATCCATTGTAACTGTCAGCAACCAACCAGAACACCAAAACCTTAATCTAAATGATACAGGTAAGGAGAAGTATACTTGGGGTTAGCAAGCCCAGAAGCTTCTAATATTTACAACTGCTAAGCCAAAGATGTTCCTAGTGCAACAATAATCACTTTTTAATAAAAGATACGAAGCATTAATTTCCATGTAGATACTGCTAGCAACCCAGTTCATTTTTTGGTAAATACAGCTTCTTTTAATCTTGCCTGACCTAGGGCCATCGAGATTTTAGGGGGCTCTTATATAGAAATAAATAACATCTCAGAAGGATGAACATGTTGATAAGGACACTTAGGACGCCCCAAACCTCATCTCTAATACCTTTTAGCTTTCATATTCGTGTTCTAAGCCCTTGCTTTAAAACTCATGTAAACTTCAGACAGGCAACTGAGGAAGGATTATAATGCCAAAGACTTGGCGAACTTCCTAAACCACCACAAATGGACCATTTTACCTTTTATCATAAGGCAAAACGGCTACACTTCCACCGCTGAAGGTACTAAAATCTTTGATGTGCTTAAAAAAAAAAAAGGTTGTTCCAAACACATGCAATATTGCAGTAAAGGAATCAAAGTCATAATAAAAAATCTCTCCTCCCTCCCAATTTTTTTTTGCTGGAGACAGTACTAGCTGGTTTCCATACAGGCAGAGAGGAAAAGACTTGCCCTGAAACCCCTAAAACAAGAAGCACACCCTCCCCGCTTAGAGCCCAGAGTCCGGCTGCTTCCCTCCCACTGGAAAAAGACCTTGTTCTTGTTTTCTGTTTACAAACAAGAAGAGGGTGGTTTTTGTTTAGTTTGGTTTAAACCAGAGCTGTTTGTTTTAAAAACAATTGCAACGATGCAAATTGTTCCATGAACAGGTTTCCAGATAGGTACGTCAATATAGAAAACGATTTGCTCTGTACAGCAAGAAGTCACTGCACACTTCACAGCTAGTGTGGAACTCGACTTCACGGGTGTCTAAAGGCCGTACGCCGAGTCCTACTTCTGAAACAGGAGCCAGATGTAGAACAAACACCCTTTTTCTCCTTCCTTCTGACATTCTGTGCTCCTCCTCTTCCAAAACCTTCTTCAATGAAACCCTGCCCGCCTTCACAATGACACGTGATTCTAATCACATATATGGTTTAGGATTTGTGTTGCACAAGTTGGTGGATGACTGGGACCATTTTTTTTTTTGCCTCCATGCTCAGCGAGTAGCAGGCAAACGTTGAACCAGATCGGTTTGTAAATAAATGGGATGACATTCTCAAAGCTGAGTACTTCGGTTACAGCTGGACCACCAAGAATTCAATCAGAAATGCCAATCTAGCGTTCTTTCCTGTGAGGATTCATTGGATAAGATTATGGGGTTTTTCTATTCAAAGGCATTTGCCCTCTCATAGGTCTCCTGGACTAAAAATGGCTCCAGCTCCCTTTTCTCAATTTATTTTAACGCTTCCCTTCTACTGGAGAGCTATTTCTTCTACTTGTACTTCCTGATACTCTGCCGGGGACTTATGCAAAGTCACCGTACAAGGCATGAGGATGTATCTTTTTATATACACATTGAGGGCATCTTCACAGTTTGTGAAACTTCTCACGAAAGTTTGTGGAAGGCAAGCTGTATATGCTTCATCTATTTTTCTCGTAGAGAAACATTCAGTGAAGTGACAGTGACTTGTGACGGAAATAACAGACCTGGCAAGTCCATCTTTTTGGTTTAAAAAGAACGGAAGTCTGTCTTTCATTTAAAGTGCAATAATTCTGTAGCAATCATACTTTAAGAACTTAAAACTTAGAACGATGATATAGTAATAAAAAACACTTGAATACCATAAAAATGAAACAAAAATAAGGCAAGAAGGGCTGACCTGGGCGTCCAACTCAACTACACCAGAATCCACGAATCTCACAGGCCAGTGTGTAGCACGCTACTACCGGAAGGTTTTGTGCATCATTTTGACAGGTGGAAAGCACCATTGTGCTTTGATGATGCTTCCCATACCTGAGCCAAGCCAACGGCCCTGTGATCACAGCTGCAGTCAGGCCTAAATCAGCATTACATTTGTATTCTCATTACGGAGACTTACAATTATAAATAAAAATTTGCTTAAGGGAGAAATTTAGCATGCCAGGGTATGTCCACAGTTTCAGTGACGCAGTACCAATCCTTAATAATCAGGACCACAATAATTATAACACTTCATGCTGACGCTGTGTCAGGCACTTATCTACGTACGTTACATGCATCAACTCATTTAATCCTCACCCTGTGAGGCTGGTACCACTATCTCTGTTTTAAAAAGGAAGAAATTGAGGAAGACGAATGGTCAAATGACTTGCCCAACATCCCTTAGGTTGTGTGTTGGGAGCGGGGGGAAGAGACTGCAACCCAGGCGGTCAGACCCCAGAGTCCTAGCACAAAGTAATAGTTTAGCATTATCCCTAACTAACTTGGTAGTCAATTTTTGAGACCTATAGCTTCACACGTGCTCAGTTTCAGTATAATCTTGAGGGGGGAGAAAAAAAAGAATTAAAGATACTTTCTCCAGGGATCACAGCCATTCCATCTCCCCTACTGCCCTTTTCCTTTTGGTCCTGGATTTTTACAGCTGTGCAGACGCCAGCTGCAAGGAGGAGAAAAGAGGAAACCAGTTCTGCCAAAGGTGAGCTCTCCCTGGAAGGGCTTCAAATCACAATGGATGGCATCACAAAACCTCACAAGCACACACAGATGCAACTCAGAAGTGCGTCTAGACGTTCTGACACACAGAGCCAGAGCTATTCATGTGAGGTGATGTTCAAAGCCATAGATGTGAATAATACCGCTGAGAAAAAAATGCAAAGTGAGAAGAGCAGAGGTTACCAGACTGAGACTTCGGTAGAGTAATATCTAATGATGAGAAAGAAGAGAGGCGAAGGAAGGAAAGTTTAGCCCAGAGGGTATTAGCGTCAGTGCAGGCAGAAGGCGGAAGGGGAGAGCATCACGGTGAAGGTCATGCTTGTGTCAAGTATTTACAGACAGAAGAAACAAGGGCTGGTCTCCAAAGCCAGGCATCTGGTGATTAGAGTTCATGGGTCACCATGAAAATCTCTGGGAAAAGTATATAATTTTCTACAAAGAGAACCCTTTAATTATCTATCCGAAACTGACCTTTCCTTGTTTTGAGGAGGGGGGAGAGGAAGGCAGTGTAACAACAAAGCAAAGTAGACAAAAAGAAAGCTAACTACCTAACATTTTGTCTACCTGAACATATTCAGACATAAAAGTGCATAAATATGTCCTGGAATATATGTGTACATAATACTTGGCTATTCAAGTGGACTCATACCCATATTCACTTCTACCTTTCCTTCAAAAAAAATTACTGGGTAAAATAAGAGATAATGTGAGTAAACTCACTAGATTGGGGGCAGTAGCCGTTACGATTTTCCAGGTGGTTTTTATAAGATATACTCGACACCTCCGAATCAAACCTAAGGTCAAATGGAAGAGCACTGAATAGGAAATGGATCTCAAGTAGTTTTCGACCTTGACTCCACACTGCAACCACCTGGGGAATTTAAAAAACACTGCCACCTGGCTCCCACCCCTAGCGATCCTCAGATAATTGCCTAGGGTGCGGCGCGGGCATCCAGAGATCTAAAAGGCCCCCAGGTGATTTTTCACTCACTGCCAAGATTGAGAAGCAATGATCTGAACCAGTGATGTTCCAGCACACGACCTCAATAATCGGTTCAACAACATAACCGTATGGCCAAGGAGAGAGCTATATTAAACTGAACCCACCAGGACTGTGGGGTGCACTAATTTAGAGCATCTACCGTGAACAGAAACCAATCCGGGAGGAATGCAGGAAGCAGGCAACCAGGCCCTGTTTGGTGTCTCTGCCACACTAAAGAGTCTGGTCAGGAGCTTCTGGGAAACACAGGCCTGGATTAAAATCTTGAAAAGCAGCCCGGTATATTTACTGTAGTCAATTATGCACATTACTGCCACCAAAACAGGCCTTGTGTTGGGTTGTGGGAACACTAAAAGAAGGGGGGTTTCCTTCCAGAACTTCACCTTGGAATTTAAACTCTTCCTAGAATATAGCTTCTTTTCTACTTTAAACGGTGTCAGGGATACAAGTTTTATACGTGGAAGGTTATGCCATAGTAAGTAGTAATGCTTCTGTTTACCAGAAAGCCAACTCCAAAAAGGAGGCTTTAATAGCATTAAAAAAGGCACAAAAGAAATTTTAACATATCCCAAACCTCAATACTCTATACTTAAATATACACAGTTTTACTAACAATGCTTGCAAAGCCCAGTTCACATATACCAAATGCATTTCACTCGGCTTCCTTTCTGCTTAGTTTTGCATCCCTACATTCATCTGCACTATCCGGTCAGGTGTGTCCATTGTCAGCATTTTCTCACAATTCTCTCTCACAACTGCTTCTGTAGGAGCTTTCAAGGATGAGGAACTGCTGAGTGCAGTGAATTCTTGTCAAAAATATATTACTCTTCAAATCAAAATTCAAAGTGGCACTTATTAAAAGAAAATCTTATAGATTTTCTCAACTGGCTATTTCTCAAATAAAGATACTAAGGAGAACAGTAAACAAACAGAGAAAAACCATCTGATGCCATTTAAATTTGTGAACTATAAGTCAGAGCATTTTCAAGAGTTAATGAAGAGGGGACTTCGCTGGCAGTCCAGTGGTTAAGGATCCGAGCTTCCAGCGCAGGGTAAGCAGGTTCGATCCCCGGTCGGGGAACCAAGATCCCATGTGCTGCATGGCACAGCCAAAAATAAATAAAATAAAATGTGATATGGTTTAAAAAAATTTTTTTAAAAGAGTTAACGAAGAGGAAGAAAGCACTGACCCACTGAAGAGCTAGACAAACTTTAAAACTTGATTTTCTATGGATAAAGAAGATGTGATTATCTATCTACATATTATATATATATATCTACACACACACACACACACACACACACACACACACAATGGAATACTACTCAGCCATAAAAAAGAACGAAATAATGCCATTTGCAGCAACATGGATGCAACTAGAGATTATCATACTAAGTGAAGTAAGTCAGAAAGAGAAAGACAAATACCATATGATATCACTTATATGTGAAATCTATAATATACCACAAATGAACCTATCTACAAAACAGAAACAGACTCACAAAGAGAAGAGACTTGTGGTTGCCAAGGGGTGGGGTTGGGGAGGGATGGACTGCGGGTTTGGGGTTAGTAGATGCAAACTATTACATATAGAATGGATAAACAAGGTCCTACTGTATAGCACTGGGAACTATATTCAATATCATTGGGATAAACCATAATGGAAAAGAACATAAAAAAGAATGTATATATGTGTATACTGAGTGTGCTGTACAGCTGAAATTAACACAACATTGTAAATCAACTATACTTCAATAAAAATTTTTTAAAAATGGATTTTCCAGAAAAAAGTAAGCCTGAACATCATACACATTTAGCATATAGAACCTTAGACCATGCTCAGTGATTAAATGTCCAAAGACATTATCAAGACTTTTTACAAAGCTCTGCAAACACACTTCAGTAACTGAGAACAGATACTAAGTACCGGGTTTGACAACATAAATTCTGCCAACAAAGAGTAATCCAGACAATAAAACAAATTATACCATCAATATTTCCAGCTTCCTAATTGCAAAAAACACCAAAAAAGTTATTTCCAAATTCTGGAAAGCCGTATCTCAAGGGATTAGAAGACAGACATTAAAGAGGAGAAGAGAATTTGGATTGGCATGGGATGTGGTGGATGACAGCACTTCTGTTCATAATCAACTTCAGAATGCAGACTCCACAAGAAATAAATACTATGGGGATAAAAAAGAATAAAGAAGCCCATGACATTAGAGCCAAATAAAAACTCCACATTATACCCGGGCTCTGGGAGCAACTCTACCTCCACAAGTTTTCCTAGTTTAAGTGAGCATCATTTAGCGTCCCTAAGGGCACTATTTTACTTTGAGGTGATTACATTGCTTTACTAAAAGAACTTGGTGAAATGGCTAAAAAGCAAAACTAAACATAACAACATCAAGTGTTGGCAAGGATGCAGAGCAAGTAAGACTCACATACGTTGCTTGTAGGAATGCAAGACTGCACAGCCATTCCAGAGAACAGTTCATCAGTTTCTTATAAACATACACTTACATATGAGTCAGCAATTCCACTCCCAGGTATTGCCCTTAGATAAATAAGAAAAACCTGTACATAAATGTTTACAGCAGCATTACTTATATCACCAAAGCCTGGAAATAACCCAATGTTTCTCAATGGGTGGATGGATTAATCTGTGGGACTTCCTTACAACTGGCAAACTGCCACCAATAAATACTGATACACAAAACGCGTCTGAATCTCAAATGCATTACATGCTAAGTGAAAAAAATTCAGCCTCAAAAGTCTATGCGAGAAGATGTGGTACATATATACAATGGAACATTACTCAGCCAAAAGGAATGAAATTGGGTCATCTGTAGAGACGTGGATGGACCTAGAGTCTGTCATACAGAGTGAAAGTCAGAAAGAGAAAAGCGGGTACCGTATGCTAACACATATACATGGAATCTAGAAAAATGGTACAGATGAACCAGTTTGCAAGGCAGAAACAGAGGCACAGATGTAGAGAACAAACATGGACACCAAGGTGGGGAAAGCTGGGGGGTGGGTATGAACTGGGAGATTGGGATTGACATGTATACACTAATATGTATAAAATAGATAACTAATAAGAACCTGCTGTATAAAAAAAATTAAATTTAAATAAGTCTATGTGTATGATTCCACTTTTATGACACTCTGGAAGAGGCAGAACTAGGATGGTGAACAGATCAGTGGTTGCCAGGCATTAAGGATAGGAGGACATGACTGCAGAGGGGTGGCATGAGGGAATTCTCTGGGGCAAGAGAACTCTTCCGGATCTTTATCATAGCGGTGGTAAAGATCTATACATTCGACAAAACAATGAATTGTACACCCCCCCAAAGCAGTAAACTGTATGCAAAAGTTTTAATTAGAAAAATTTCAAAGGGGGACTTTCCTGGTGGCACAGTGGTTAAGAATCCACCTGCCAATGCAGGGGACATGGGTTTGAGCCCTGGTCCGGGAAGATCCCACATGCCGCGGAGCAACTAAGCCCTCGAGCCACAACTACAGAGCCCACATGCCACAACTACTGAAGCCCACGTGCCTCGAGCCCGTGCTCCGGAACAAGAGAAGCCACTGCAATGAGAAGGCTGTGCATCGCAACGAAGAATAGCTCCCGCTCACCGCAACTCGAGAAAGCCCGCGTGCAGCAACGAAGACCCAGCACAGCCAATAAATAATAAATAAATTTTAAAAAGAAAAATTTCAAGGATTTGACATTTTTTCCTTTCACCAGTGAACTTTATGTAGGGTCTTTTAAATTGGCTACCTTTACCTTCCAACTGCTAGTCTATTAATCACATAATCTGCTACATGCCCTGAAATGCCTCTTCTGGGGGTGATCAGTGACTACTCGGTAACCACGCCAATGGTTTTTTTTTTTCCTCTTCACTCTCTGAATCCTCAACCTCCTCGTCCCTCTCCCTTGGCAGGTAGGGCATTGCTCAATTACGCTTTTCCTGACTTTCTGGCTTTTCCACCTTCTTTGCTGGTTCTTCCTCCTCCTGTGCTTGAAGTGTTGTCTCATCCCCTTTCCATTTTTCTTTCAAAACTCTCCTCACCCTCATGGCTTCAATCACGTTCCCCTTATGGAATGAATCCCAGAGTCCCAACCTGTTTTTCTCCTTATTCCCATCCTTCCATGTGCCCATTAGACATTTCTACTTACACGTCCCCCTTGCATCTCAAATCTCCATGTTTAAAGCAGAGATTTTTCTAGTTCTCCTACCAAAACCAGGTCCTCCTCATGACTATCTTCACGCCACCCTGAAACCAATGAGCCAAACTTAAACCTGGTGTATAATATTATATGTCAACTTTTTACCTGCATCCTTTGACACATGCCTCTGTAGAATCTTGAGTTAATCATTCTCTTCCCATTTCCACTGCCATGCCACAGTGCTGGCCCAACGCCTGCCCAGAAGACTTCTGCAGGAACTTCAAAGCCAGTCCGTATGTAGCTGAATGTGTCCTGCTTAAATCCCTCCTCTAGTCTACACTGCTACTTCAAAATGAGGATCACATGGGTAGAATACCGATCACCTCGCTATCACCAGAGATTTGGCTAATCTGCCTGGTTATGCCTTATGTTCCTCATACACTCGCCCCTTCCCCCGCCCCGTGATACCCTTCCTAAAGCAGCAAAAATCAATCAAGGGAATGACTTTCCTAGATGAAGGGACCATGCATTCCTAAAAGGCACAGCTGAGCTCTTCTGCTAGACTTGGCAATCAAGCTTTCAAGATCCATGGGTAGAGAATTGCCTAATTTATCGCACTTTATTAAAGATATGTTATCCTTAGGAATCATCAACATTTCCTCACTGCCTGCAGAATCATGTACTAACCTCTTAAGCTTGATCACTCCACAATTTGGCCTCAATGTGCCTTCATTCCTAATCCACCTTCTAGACTCTTTCATGATGAGCCTCACACAGCTCAACATGACCAAAACTTTGCTCTTTTCCACATCTGCACCTTTATATTTCTTTCTTTCCTCCATTCAACTTTATATGTCATTTACCCATTTAAAAAATTTAAATTACTATGCCCAGTATGTTTTCCATGATGAAAGACCACAGCTGGAAGTAATTCTTTCTTCACTTAACTCCTCATAGCCTGCAATTATTTGTTTGTGAGTGATGTTTTCCTTTTGAAATCCACGGACCATGTCTTCATCAACCTTTCAGCCACCATAAAGCTTTATAGAAGATACATATTTCTTGGTCAAATTATGCTAAGCCTCAATATTTTCAATTCTTATAACAATATAATGAGACCCGAGTTTTAAAAAATAACCCATTTCAAATGATTTTCTGTCATGCACCAGGAGGCAAAGATGTTATTTTTTTTTTTTTAGAGAACATGCCAATACGAATTAGTGTTTCATACACATGCCTAACTAATGATATCCAATAAATGCACTCTCCTGAGCACAAATGCCTCGTCTAATAATACTTTCCTCCTACTTCGCAAGATGCAAAGGTAAGAGCCAGCCAAAATATAACAGGAAAAAAGTTATCTATTCACTTGGAATGAAGCATTAATAGCTTTAGGACGTGACTTTCAAAACAATGAGTTTAATAACAAATTGTAGTCTGAACCCCATCTAACAATTTTTATTTGCAGATATTTGTAGACCCTGAAATCTAATACCTTAAATATCACTTTTTAATTTGGAAAAATGCAGTGAAGGGTCATGATCCAGATCACAAAAAAGGCCCATGTTGTTCCACTGCACTGCCTGCTAAAGAGAGAAAAAGCCCAGTTCCAGGTTCTATGTCATTTTCCCCAAAGGAATAGCAACAGAATTCACAGATTATAGGTATTAACTTATTCCCTGTGCATGAAAGTGTGCTCTTATGAGTTAGTCAAAAGCAGCTTTAACTTTGGTCTTAATTCAGTAGGCTTTTTAAAAGGAAGTTATTAAATTGAGAAATTACCTCTGCACACTTTCACAGCTCTGGGCACTAGCATAAGATTAAGTACACAAAGCCTGGGCAGAGGCAATTTTGTGAATTTCAATCTGTTACTCAAAATAATAATTAAAAAAGGACTTGACATCCTCTAGTGGTGAAATCGAAAACTTGTTTCCAAGTCAATTATTCTTCTCAGTTCTTGCCTACCTTTTGTTATTGAAATATATGTGGAAAGAACTGTTCATTCTCAAGAAAAATTTAAAAAATCACCGTAAAGAATGTGACTTGACTACCTTTGAGTAGAAAATATATACTGACAGAAATAGCTTTTAAATGTTGAAATAAATATGATTTTTATATGCTACCTTTCAATATTCTTAACAAATGTCTCATTTTATAGGTCGTATACTGCCAATTTTCAACCCATCCTTGATACACATACATACATATGTATATGATTATGAACACATTACAGGTGTTATTCTTTTTATTTTTTTGTGGTACGCGGGCCTCTCACTGTTGTGGCCTCTCCCGTTGTGGAGCACAGGCTCCGGACGCGCAGGCTCAGCGGCCATGGCTCACAGGCCTAGCCACTCCGTGGCATGTGGGATCTTCCCGGACCGGGGCATGAACCCGTGTCCCCTGCATTGGCAGGCGGACTCTCAACCACTGCGCCACCAGGGAAGCCCTACAGGTGTTATTTTTATAATCACCTGAGATTCTAAACTAAATTGCCCTAAAATTAGACCACAGTCTTTACACATGGACAGAAAACCTAAGAGAGACATTTAAGAATGGGTCCTACCACCTAACAACCAGTTCTAAAAAGGGAATAAAATGAATCCCTCAACAAATGTTGCCATTTGAGGTGGCAATTTTCACCTGTTGATGGTAATAAAAGACAGAAATCCGCACCCCACCCCCAAAAAACCCACCTCAATACAATCCTGTAATTGTTAAAAAAAATAATGACTTGCAGCATTTGAATGTTATAATGTGCAATATGTCCATAAGAATGAAGTACTACATTGAAGTCTGATACTCAGGTATAGGTCACATGTCTTAAATATATGGAAAACTTTGTAAGTTGTTAAAATTCAAGCAGTCCTCACTTGTACACTCAAAATATCGCTACCTAGACTTAAATATATATATATTTTTCACCTTTCTTCTTTCTTTGACACCTGCTCACACAGGTGCTCTGAGCACGAAAAACCTTAATAGTAATCCAGGGTTAGAAAAATAGGAAAAAGATGTGAGCCGGAAATAAGTTTTAGTTAAACTATAAAGTACAATTATTCGAAAGACCATTTATAAAATTTGTCCCTTGGAAACTGGAGTTTCTAGGTAGAGATGTGGAAGAATTGTTTTCTATGAAGGAGACGGCAGCCAATTAAATTGTTCTCTTCATAAAGAAAATATTTCACTGACAGCCACAGGGTTGATTTGTAGGTTAATTGTTAGAAGCATGACCAGTTCCTTAGTTAACATGCTTGGGCACTGAATAAGCTAGTTTGTAGTTCACTTACATCTGAACAACTTGTTCCCGTGCAGATTCTAGGAAGTGTTTATTTATTTATTTGAGCAAAAACTACTATGTACAGAAGCAGGTTTTTTTTTTTTTCTTTGTGGGGATTAGGCACCAAACCATTTATATTCTCAATGAGGATGCTGCCCTCCTGCTGCCCTCTCTTGGGGGACCGTAACCCTAAGCACCCGGCTTCTCAAGTTCCCTAAAGCAATTACAAAGGCACGTCCTCTAAGCCACCCGTTCCCACCCCAAACGAAAATAATGACCTGCCAACCTTTCAAACATTTTAAGACAAGATAAACCACCCTACAGGAAATAGCGTGACTTCAAAGTAAACAAGTTCAAGATTCCTTGTCTTAACCTCAGGTATTTTCGCTGGAGGGATTAAGTCTTTAGTCTTTAGGCGCCCAAACTCTACCTAGCAGAACAGATACACCATTTGCAAATACTCATAGCTTTCTTGGACCTTTCACATCAAAATAAGCATATACCTCTTTTTTGAGGGTGGGGGAAGTCTTACATTTAGGTAACAATTGTTTCCAGTTATGTGTAAGCAGAAAACACAACACAGGGAGCCTGCAATTTGAATGTCTTTTTAAAATAAGAAACTGCCTCACCGCCCCCATCCCAAGTGTAGGAAGGTACCAGAAACAGTTTACTGGCCAAGAATAGAAGAGGGGAGTAGGAGACAGGAGTGGATCTGCAAGAAAAAACTATCGCTAGGGGGAAAATCGGCTGCATATAGTAAAATGGGGGAGGGGAGGACTTAATGCTCTTGGAGTTGTGAGCTCCTGCCCCTGCCTCTGGCGTGGAAGTTGGGAAGAGGGGGTTCCTCGACACAGCGCCCTGATGAGCCGAGCCAACGTTCCTGCCTTGGGTTGGTGCACGGACTACAAACATGAACGCCGAGGACCCTTGTTTCAAGTCAACGAATCTCTGAGCCCTCCCCAGCATCTGCAGGCCCCCATCACCCTGCAACCAGCCCCTGCCTCGCGACCCCAGATCTCAGAACTCTCGTGAGCCGGTCGTTAACTGCGGACCCCAGGGCAGCGGGTGGGCGCTGCTCACGCGCGACCATCGCGCCGGGCTACCCCGGCACCCGGTGCGCCGGTTAAGGCCGGAGAGTTTGCGCAGAAAATGGTAATCCTGCTAGCCGTACCTGGCCGAGGATTATTCCGGCTGACGGTTTGGTTTGGGGGATACGATTTTCCCATTCAATTGAATCAGACCCAGCCCGGCAGGTGGGAGAGGAGCGGCCAGCGTCTCTCCACTTCCTCCTCCCGCCCGCGCTTCCACCTGTTTGGGGTAAGTCGAGCTGGAGCGCAAGAGGGGCGGCCGGCACTGCAGCCGGGCGCCGGCGAACTTGGGCGCCGGGGCCGAGCAGCCGACGCGCGGAGGCGGAGGGCAAGCGGGCTCCGAGCCGGGGTACGCGGCCCGCCGAGCTGGCCTTTCCGGGCCGCAGCCGGGCGGGGGAGGGGAGCGCCGGCGCCCCGCGCGAGTCCCTCCCCCCACCCCCTTCCCGCCCCAGGCCGGCTCGCTCTTCCAGGCCCGAGCCCGCCGGACCACCACCTGCCCCCGCAGCTCAGTCACCTGTTTCGCTCTGCGCAGCGCCATCGCCGCCCGTGTGGCCGTCGCCACCAGCTCTCAGGTCCGCCATGGTGCTCCGATGACGCTCCGGGAGAGCCGCTCCGCCCTCTTCCTCGGCTTGGCTCCCGCCGGCCAACCCCCCAGCCGGGCCCCCGGCCCAGACAGGTGAACGCCGTCAGGGAAGGGCGGAGGAAGGAAGGAGCGAGCGCTCGCGAGCCCGAGGCGGCCTGGGCCCGGCGCGCGGGCGCGCCCCCTCGTGGGCAGGTGCGGCGTGGCAGCCACTCCGACCCACGCGGCTGGGTTTCCGCAACCAGAGAGCGGGCGGAGCCAGGCACCTGGGCCTCGAGCTTCAGGCCCCGGCTGCCCGCACCTCGAGGTCTGGAGGCGGGTCGGCGACGCTTGGTGGCGCTATGAACTGGGACGGTCTGAGGATCAGTCAAAGTGAGGCGAGAGCGTGCGGACGCTCTATTCGTCTCTGAGCTCTGAAGCAGCCAGGTCAATGTTACTTTCGCCAGGACTGGCGTTCGTGCTGACAGCCGCCAAAGAGTATGATGACACGTGGAAAGCCGAAGTACACGAGCTGGATTCCACACTGCGGTCCGGTCTCCATTCTGCGCTTTAGGACGCCATTGTTGATGACCTGTCTTTTCACCAGGCTTCTATATCTGATGAACCCCAGGGCATACAGCTTAATGAAACTTGTGCCCAGTGATGTGGCTTTTCTTATTCTTGATTTCCGGTTAGCAACTACCCTGTGACTCCTGTCTTGCTCCGGAAGACCAGGAAAAAAAGTTTCTTTTTTTAAAGAAACATTATTAGCTGCGGAGAAACCAATTTCTGCTCTAATAAGCAAATAAACGTTAAGCAACAAAATGCTGAGAAAAGAAAAGTAGCCTGTATAAATGGAAACATAAAGGAACAAAACTGAGGAGCGCTCAGTTCTGCCTCGTTACGCAGAGAGGTACTCCCACAGACTCGGTCGGCTGAACACAAACGGCAAGCTCCCAACAGTTTTCAACCCTTTCAAGGACTTCAGCAGAATCTAGTGGACACCCAAGCGTGCCTGAGAACGGTGTTGGATTTCTCGCTAGGGTGACAATTCTTACCATCCTTGCATGCACATCCTGCCACTCTGAGCCCAGCAGTGGACTAGTTTCGTTTGGTTTACTGGGTCACTGGCTGACTAGGTAGAGGTTTTGCTTAAGGGACACTTGTGCTGTGGTTTGTAGTCATGGATTTTCCCTTAGTGCCATTTCTACAGTGGACAAGGCAAACTGATCATTTAGCAATATGAGCTTCCTAAATCACTTTCAAATAACTCTTATCACACTTCTAACCGATAAAAATAAAACACCAGGTGGGTGGAAGTAGTTTTAGACCTCAGCCTGGGCCCAAGCAAAGATATATTTTACGACATTGTCACCAGAGTTTAAGACACTTTTCCTGTGAACATCAGAAAGACCCCCTAAGCTGAATTTTGAGAGTTGAATTCTCTGGAAGAACCTTGGGAAAAGGAGGTGATTTGTTTTCAAAAGGAGGTGTTTGTTTTCTGCTATACCATTTACTGAAGTAAACCAATGAGTTCTTTCTTTGACTCCCCACCCCCCAAAATACGAAGACTAATTGGTGTTTTTATTTGTATGCGTGTTTGTTTTTTGTGTGTGCTTATCCCTTCTCTCATTCTTTTGATAACTTATGTTTCAGTTTGTCACAAGTTACACAAAAATAAATGCAATAAGAAACGCACCAAAATTCTTCACTTGGGCCCTGTACAGACTTTGCATTCCAAACCTCACGCGGTGTCTGTAACAGGGTGGACTGTTGAGTGAATGCAGGAATGGATGACGTCTGTTAAATGTCACACACCACCACGTTGTGCTTTCTGTTGTCCTTTACTTAGAACATGGAAGCCATCTGTCCTGAGCTCTCACATCCATCTCGGAATCTCACGGAATCATCATGATCCCCTTTCCTGGGGAAGAGCTGAACTTCCTGATGCCACCTCCTCCGCTCCTGCCTCCTTTGAAACCTCATCCCTCCCTCCTCCCTACTCCTCAAGTGCCTCCATTCAAGGCGCTCTGCCCCCAACAAATACATTTAGGAGTCTTTGATTCAGAACATTTCTTCCTTTGACTTCCACCCTCCCAATCTCTTGTCATACATTTTGTTCACCAAAGGGTATACATGTGTGGATGCCAGTACCATCATCAGCTTATCATCTTTGTTTAACCAGCTGTGGTCTTTCTTACCTGTCTATAAAAACTTTCTAGGTCACAAAATCAAATAGCCTGTTATTCTTTTTTAATCCGTCATTCCCTTAGACTTTCTGCAGCACTCGACCCTGATCGTCTTCCTCGTGACTTACACCACTGGCCTGGTTTTTTTCGCATTCCTCTGTGACCAGTTCTTTTGTCCTTTTGGGGACTTAAACTCCTCCTCCTTCTCGACTTGTCCCCAAACTTCCCTCTTCCCCAAATCTTAGGCCATAACCTTTCTGCTCTACTCTGTTTCTCACAGTCCTCATTTACTGTTATCTCCATCCAAGTGACTCCTAAATCCAGAATCAATACTCTTGACCTCAGTCCTGACTTCCACCAATACATTCTCAATGGTCTCCGCACATGCTAGCACGATGCCCTGCCATTAATTCAACATGTCCCAGACCAGCACCGCCCCAAACTTGCCTATTTTTGAATCCTTCTCTCACTCACATAGGCTTAACATCTATCCTTTCGCTTTCATTGTCAACACTGCCCAAATCCGTGTTTCCAAATCTTGTCAATTCATTGTTCTGATTCCACCTTCTCAATTCCTATTGCTCTAACTCCTACTAGACCCTCATTCACATCTGAAACAGTCTCTGAACTGCTCTGTTCAATTTCCGTTCCCCCAATTTACCCAACACAACTTCACCAGGTTAATCTTCTAATACACAGCTACTTTACACACACCCACTCCCTTGCTCAAAAAAAACTGAGTCCCCGTTTCTATGTAATTAAATACTAACTTCACTTCCCTCCCTGACCACCCCCCAATCATATCCTGAGCTCTCTCCTATCCCATTTTCCACTTCTCATCTCTATAATTTATATTTCCAGCCAAGTAAGAATTTGAATGAGTTAAAATTTTTGTGTGCTTTAATGCAATATAAAAGTTGTTCACTTTCTCTAGAACACCTTGAAAATCTCTTTCTGCCTTTGTTCTTGGAGCTCTTTGCCCAGAGCGACTTCTCCAGTCCTGACTAATTTAATAATTCCTTCCTTCCAAGGCCTCCTCAGTGAAGCCTGTTCCACCTGCCCAGGCTCCCAGCAAGCCTGTCCTCTGAACCTGTCCAGGGCCTTCTGAGCTTGCCACTTGTCTAGTCTTTAATACAGACTAGATGTGATTTGTTACTGCAAACCTGTCTCTTCAACCTGATACGAATTACGTGGTGGCAGGGACTTTGTCTTCTCTTTCTCTATAGGTGTCCGTAAAGTCTGGAGCCATCAGTTATTTGATTTGTTGACAGACTGCAGATGTCCTTGATGACACACGTGCCTTACCTGCATTCTGAATTTGATGGGCTTCACGTATCTCTCTCCTGCTGCTACAGCGCCTCACACAGAGTAAGCATTCCAGTGGGTTCGCAGTGATTCCGCACTGTCACACTGTTTCATGTGACGGCTTGGGAATGAATGAAACAAAATATGCAATGACAGAATTGGGAGAGAGAGAGGTCAAAATGTGGTTAAAAAGAAACATTGGATCTACTTTTCCCAGCAAATTCCAGTTTTGTTTCTCTCATGAGACTGCCGCCAGCACCCATGCATAACTGTTTTGTTACAAACCATCTTTCTGGGTTCAGCTCTGGACCTTCACTTCTCGGTAAAGCCTTTCTTGACCCCCTCTGGCAGTTAGATGTAACTATAGCACTTACTACATGTACTGTTCTTTTATTGTCTTGATTCCACGTCTGACAGTGAGCTTCAGGGCCAAGAACTGTGTCTTCTTCAGGCGCAGGATGCAGTACCCAGTACGTATTTACTAAGTACTTTGGAATGAATAATGAGGTAACACTAGCAGGCGGCATCGCAGTGTTCACTGTCTGCTAAGCACTGCACTATGCACCTCACCTGCATTATTTTATTTAAATCTTACCACAATCCCATGTTATTTCCCCCGTTTCAAATGAGGAAACTGAGACTTGGAGAGGTTAATTAGTTTGCCCAAGGTCACCAGTAAGTGGTCGTTTTGCTCCAGGCCTGCGTACTTAGATTCTTGCTGCGCTAAATGAACAATGACTAGTAACCATCTGACGGCCACCTCAATGGAAAGGGGCTGTCCCTGTATCTCTCCAGGTGGCACTTGGAATTAGGAGGTGGGGCTTGATAGTTTGAAGTTATCTGTAGAGCTTTGTAAAAAGACCTCTGGGCCCTACCCCAAGCCAATAACAACGGTTTCTCTGAGGTGGCAGCATCGATGTAGTTTTTAAAGCATCCAGGTCACGACAGTGTGAAGCTGGGTTGAGACTCACTGGCCTAGGTGGATGCCAAAGGCCTTTTAATGCAAACCTTTCATGAAGATGGGGCCATAATGGAATTGCCTTCTTTTGTGACTAAGACCCAGCATTCTGGAAAAGAAAAACAAAAACAAGAATTAAAAAAACCTAGTGATGGTAGTCTGGGAATGTATTATGAACCATGTAGGGAGAGTGGAATATTTGCCCATAGATATAGGGTAAGAGGAAGATCCCAAGGGGAGGTTATATCATTAAAGAGTCGGCTGAAGATGGGTAGCATGATCCTATATACGGTCTAAAAAAAGCACTTTACCATTACAAGTGGGGATACGAACTGTGGCTTAATAAAGAAGTTACCCTGTGTTTCAATATGAGTGAAATGATACATCATTTAATTTATACCTCACCTCTTTGAGATTTCCCCACAGGACACAGGAGGCAACTATCTGTCCTCAGGATTGGGATGTAAGAAAAAGATGCACCTATGTTGTTGCAAGTATCAAGTGAGGACATATTGGTGAGAACTTTTCACATACTCTAATGCAATATACAAAAATTATATTGTATGCTGATGGGACTTCCCTGGTGGCACAGCAGGTAAGACTCTGTGCTCCCAATGCGGGGGGCCTGGGTTCGATCCCTGATCAGGGAACTAGATCCCACACGCATCCCACAACTTAGAGTTCGCATGCCACAACTAAGGAGACTGTGAGCCACAACTAAGGAGCTGGCAAGCCACAACTAAAGGAGCCCTGGAGCCGCAACTAAGGAGCCCACCTGCCACAACTACAACCTAATGCAACCAAATAAATAAATGAATATTAAAAAAAAATATATATATATATATATATAGTATGTTGATTTTTACATAGAAGTAAAGATGCCTCCTGTTTTATCAAAGACTGTTCTGTATGGAGCAAATCATGATACAGCTCTGATATTTCTACCTTGCATAATAAACAGGTTCCTCTGTATTTAAGAAATTTGTTTATGTCATTCATCCACCTAGGAGCTTCAGACTTCATCCTATTCACATGGGCAGGCTTATAAAATATAATATGTATCCAGCTTAAAATAAAAATACTTCCCTCAAATATGAGAACTAAAATTAAGGGAATAGAAAATGCAGTGTTCTCCACTGGGATGCTATTTGCAGCCCCTTTGAGGTACACAATAGTCATCCATGGTAACTTGGGGCCTCGAGAAAAAGACACTGACTTTCTTTTATTCTGTTTTTCCACGTTCTCTCTTTTACCACTCTGTAGCCCTGAGGAATAACTTGGACGTCAGTTGTTCTTTGACTACTTGAAGGGAAGACAGATTCTATTTAACATTAGAGATGAAGAAATGGTTAGAATTTTGACACAGTAATTATCTAGATTGCCAAAACAAAATACGAATTCTTTAGAATTTATCAAAACAGTATGTCTAGAGTCTTTTTACTTTTTAGAGTAAATATGACACAAGGAGTAGCTTTAGAACAAGCTAACGTTACTAGGATTCAGGCAGGTGCAACTGGTACAGTTCAGTAGTACATAAATGACTCAAACAAATGTACTCTAGACCGGAAACTTAAGTTACAAAATATAGTCAATGTTACAATTAATACAGGTAAGTAAAAACCATTGCTCTCAGATTCTGCACACTTAAAAAAAAACCCATAAACTTTATACAATAATCAAAATCACGCATTTCTACTCAAATTATTAGGGCATATTACAAACACACATAAGCCTAAAAAGTTATGGTCACATTTTGGTTTTGTTCCAGTGATGCACAATCACATGAAATGTTCTATCTGTTTCGTGTGAAATAAACATTTGGCTGAAGTGCTATAGCCGCTGAATTAACAATATTTCCATAAAAATGTTCAGACTAAAATAATCCCAAACATCGCAGTGTTTAGGATTATTTTGAGAGTCCTTACAAAGAGTCCTTATGAATCATAGAAATAGAAGCAGTTAGGAAATTTCAGTGTATTTTGTCTGTTCTGTTTTTTTTAACACGAGTAAACAAATACTGGATTTAAAGTGCAGCTTCTTTCTCCTCTCCCTTCGATTCTCCCTCGCCTAGAAGATCAGGTCTGTATTCGTTTTTAGAATCTCCAAGGAAAGTTGGAAACAAATTGAGCGACAGTCAAGTCTGTTTGTCTCGAAAGTCAGTGATGGCTTTCCACAGTGTACACAGCATCCCTCCCCTGTTTAAAGACAAGAACATGGTGAAGAGATCACTTCATTTGAAACAATGCCCTTGAAATATGAAAGTGACTTCCTAGTCTTCAGTGGCTCTGATCAGAACATGAAGATCCCAAAGTCTTATCACTCATTATGTATTCTTTTTGTATATATTTTCTCCTCATCCCTCCATGCCTTTCCTTTCCACTCCCACAGACTACCAGGGCCCAAAGTGTCATTTTAGACTTTCTGCACTTTTGAAATGTGTCTTTCTAGAGGTGGGTCAGAGTAATCATTATGTATGTGCTTGGCCTGATGGAAAAAACAAATTATTATAAGAAACTATCAGATTATAGTAGGTATTTGGATGGCAAATCAGTACCTCATCCTGCTATTTCTATTAAGCATGATGCAATCACGAACCAAATTAGAGCACTTGTTTAAGGCAGCTTTAGAATATCTGTATGCTCTTCATCTGATGTGTTATCAAGAAAAGTCTTCCAGCTCACTCTGCATTTACTGATATAGACACATTGCTTATTAGAGCTCCCAATAATAGCCTGCTACAACTAACTCAGGTTTCTCAGAGCAGCTGAGAACTGGAGAGCTTCACCCAGGACTGTAGAGCTAGTTAGAGCTAGGTAGCGACCCAGGACGGAAGGGACCCAGGCTTCTTGATCTCAGCCCAGTGCTCTTTCCATCACGATGAGACTGAACAGAAAGAAAAGTGGTACCTTAGTCTCAGGCATTTTAAATCGTCCCGTGTAACGTAGTAGAGAACATCTGCTAGTGAATAATCCTCGGCCAAAAACTGTGGAGAAAGTAAAATATGCACAAAAGTAAGATGTTTTATGTACTTTCAATAAGTAGCAAACCAGCCATAACGTAAACATTGGCAAGAATGAAAAAAAAATCTAAAAGGAAATCCACGAAAGACGTAATCTTTTGGAATTATTAGAAAAAAGGTCCCCCTATTACAAAATAATTACAAAGAAATACATCCATATGCCTTTCAGGAGCAAAAAGGATTACAAGCAACACAGAATTTCTGATTGGTCTTGTGATGAATAGATAAGACTTGCTTGTAATTACACCTGCTGCTTATAAGATAATGTTTTTTATTCAGGGTTTACTGCTTTGTAGCTTTATTTTTCTCCAGTGGATAAAAAGTGTTGCTTCCACTTAATTTCTGATAAAAGGTACTTTCCAATACTTACTACAAAATCAGAGTCCTGAATTTAAGTGAAGCTTTTAATTCTAAATCTTTTAAGAAGGGCAGTGATTTAGTGGATCATCAATTACTACTCCTTAATTTTGACTTGAACCTAAGTTAGAGGTAAAAATATTTTGATGAACTTGATTGGATACATTACTTCCCATAGGTAAGAGAATCCTTTAAATTTATTTAATTTGTTATGCAGATTTCTAAGGAGACCCTACATTTTATTTAGTGGTCCAATAAATTATCAAGTCAAGAGAAATACATCTCTATTCTTAGTTGTTTAAAAAATTTAAATATAAAACTGAAATCAATGTGATATTGTACTGAGGCTCTTTCTATAAAACAATAAAAATATAACCTCTTACTATGTATATATGTGTATACATATTATGTAATCTTAAAACATAAAGAAATGCTGTTCATGCTGACTACAAAAGCTCCCCATAGGGAGCAGAGATGAATTAGGTTCTTATAGACATAATATAGTTTATATAGAAAGTGTCTGTTTCTGCCATAAGTTCACTAACTAGTCTAGTTTATTAAGTAGCAGTAAACAGCTGCTGCCAGTGGAGTCTAAGAATGTCACAAGAGAATTAAAAAGCTAACACACAAGAGAAAGAATCAGAAACAGAAGAACTTTTTTCTTTCAGTTCTGTCTTGATTTTTCCTACTCTTTTTTTTTTTTCCTACTCTTTATTTTCAACTCAAAAACATAAAAATCCTTAGGAGTTCTGGACCACAGAGCTTTCACCTGCCCTGCACATTCTGCACCTCTACCCCCAAATAGTTTTCCCTTCTCATCTGCCCCCCCACCCCAGAACATCCACACAGATAGTGTATTCCTACATATTCCTTTAGACTTCAGCTCACTGGTCATCTCCAAAAACCTTCCCCAGCTTCTCCCTCCCTCTGTCTCGTAACACTTGATAACCTTTCCTTCACAGAATTGACCAGGACATAATTACACTTGTACCTATGGGATTATTTGATGATCATCTGCCTACCCTGGTCTGTGAGGGCAGGGTTGGGTCTGCATTTCTCACCAGTGTACCCCCTGTGCCTACCACATAGTAGGCACTCAACATTATGAAACAAAGTGAAAGAATGCTTGTCCCAAAGAATGTTTTCTTTACCCGACTTATAGTGTCTTCATCGGCTCCATTTTCTCTCAGCCATTCAGTAAGTTCGGAATCTTCAGTATTTGCGCCAGGAGAATTCAGGTGACACGCAGGCAACCCAGGAATATCTAGAACAGCATTGGGAGGAGGGAAGGACGTTCTTAGCTTCAGCTAACAGAGGTCATCTGAGACCCTCCTGGTCAACATTTATTGATACTTTAAAGATTTTTCTCTATCAGAGTATAATTAATAGAAACCATTGAGATTGGTAGTCTACATGATAATATAAATAAAACTCTTTAACACTGCTTACTATACTAGTAAATGGAGAGTCAGTGACAATAATTAATGATACTCCCACCTTATAGTTTCATATCAATTTTATAGCTTCATAGAATAAAATGGTACACCAAAATTGTACTGTGTGTTTTTCATGCAACAAAGATGAGCATGATTAGCAGAGCGCCATATAATTATAATAATCTCTTTTTCCACTATTTGCAATAATATGGAAGGACCATATATCTGAACAAAAAAAATATGAACTTTATTTTCCTCTAAACAGGCTAAATAAGATTGTCTAAAGATTATCTTTCATACCCAATTTCTCACAGAATAGATTTCGTCAAAGTTCCATCTGACTTCTTTAAAAAATTGAGATAAAATTGACATATAACATTGTATTAGTTTAAGGTGTATCCAACTTATGACTTTTTATTACTGTATCTTGATCCTGTTTAAGCCTTGTCAAGTTATAAGGGGGGTGGGCACACTAGAAAACACAGAATACAAATGCAAAATGACAAAAATATTATTTTATTCTAGTAATTTCATCGTGAAATCTTAAAAAGAAATAAGGACAGAAAAATGGAGAGCCCTACTTACTTCAATAATACATAATCTCGGGAAACGGTGATTCTGAATCATCTTATTTTTACTGCACTTATAAGAAATGATAGCTTGCTACAATTAAGAATTGGACTTTTTTTAAGGCAACTTCTGCTTGTAGTTGTGGTACAAGTGACAGATGCTGATTAAGCCATGACATAAAGCCACCTGTTGGCTTCCTAGCTTTTTGTGGCCGCCTGATTGAACAGTATTACTTTAAAATGTTCTGCTATTCACCTATTGGTTGGGACTTAAGCTTCAGGTGCTTAATTTCTTGGTCTTTTTCTTCAATAGCTTGATGAAGAAGTGCTTGTAATTCTTTCTCTTTCTGAACCAATTCTTCCAGTAATCTGCGGAAGGAAATTATATTGGTTGACAGGATAATAAAGCTAGGGCAGCCATAGAGTGATCTAGGCAAGGGCTCCTCAAGCTGTAATGAACACAGGCACCCCTGGGATTCTATTAAAATGCAGATTCTGATCCAGTAGCCTGGGGCTGGGGAGCGTTAGTGGGAGGGACCTCTGAGCTTCTGCATTTCTAATGAGCTCCCAGCGGATACTCATGTTGCTGGTCCCCAGACCCCCAGGTTGAGCAGCGAAGCTCTAGAAGGCGTGTTTCCAGACAAGAATTTAAAACTTCCACCCCCAGTTGTCTGCCAAAATCTTCAGAGATGTTGTTCTGTTTCTTTTTATGACCATAAATGGCAAAAAAGTTTATATATGATATTAACAGACCTATATTTTACATGTATGGCCCCTCATCAAAAACAGTGTGTCAATATGGGTAATACAATAGGCAATGCAAAGCAGAAAGGTAGTCACTTTTTTTAAACTATGAAAATTTGAGAAGTAACTATAGGTGAGGTCACCTATAGTACCTGGCATATAGTAAATTCTCAATCAATGTTAATGGTGGTTGCTTGGGTTGTTGTGGTTGTTACTGTTATTTCTCTCCTTCTAAGGGGAGCAGTGAAGTGGGTGAAAGGATAGCTGTGTTCCTGGTACATTCAGTTCCCAGCTGGCATCTGATGCATTCTCCAAAGAAACAAGGAGAAATATTATTACACATAGTTCTTACGCATGAAAGGTTCACTATACAACTGAGAGCCAAGTGGTAACCCACTCACCATTCTCAACACAGTTTTCTGGGAAAACATTCCAGGTTGTGAAGAGAGATGTTCTGATTTTTTTAGAAAACCATCTTCAATTAACTTGGATTCAGAATTATAACAATTTAAGATACATAATTATTTATAAGATCATCAAGGTACATTGTTGCATGCCCTATAGCTCTTAGCAAGCTGTATTTATTTTACTTTCTGAGTAGTGACAGATTTAACTCAGGGCCAGATTCCATTCCAAAAGTTTGTTTCTGCTTCAGCTGACATGGTCTGAAGACAGCCCAGCCCGACAGAAGGCAGCCCTGGGCCTTGTATCCTGGTTCAGCCACCCACTTCCTGTGTTAACCTTGACAAATGACTTAACGCCTCTGGGCTTCAGGTTTCTCATTTGTCAAAAGGAAAAGTAGAACTTCCTGAAAGGATTGCTGTGAGCACTAAATGAGACAGTATAGGTAAAGTGCCAAGCACAGTGCCTGGCCTTTAAGAAGGGCTGTTTTGTTCCCTGCTGCCACCTCAGGCCCCGGAAAAGAGGCCATCCAGGGCTTAATAGGGTTTTTTTCCCTGACCCCCAGGCTCCACCCCTTTTCCACACAACAGAGACACGTGAGGCCATTAGGTACGAGAAAGGGTCACAGTAGAGTAGGTAGCAGAGGTGAGACAAAAGGAAAACACAATGAGAGGCAGACAGAAAGTGGTTCCAGGAAGACAGCGTGTTTAAAGACAATTGCACAACTGCAGAGTAAACAGTGCACAATTAGGTGGATTAAGCAGTAGGAACTGAAAGCAAGAGGGAAGCAGAGGATTAAGGGAGACTTTTATCTACTCTAATACGAATGATATTCAAAGAAACGGATAGCAAGCTCATTATGAATTTTTTTAAGTTGGCAACTTTTTGGTCTGGTATATATTTTTGTCTTTCTTGCTAATTTACGTGTATGGAATAGTGACAGCATATTCTTATTGTTTTTCTCAAAGAACACAAGTGAAATTTTCTAGAATTTAACCCATGTTTACCTAGACTGTATATTTCCTTTTTATCTTAAAAGCCAGAACGTAACATTGGAAGCAAAGCATTGACAGGCCACCTTATTTGTCTCAAATCCAGCTCTCAAAATTATTTATTTTAAAGGCATATCCATCCAGTCCATCAGTTTTATTTTTACTTTGTCTTCAGTTAGTAGGGAAATCCTTTGAAACCAAGGCAAATGACTGCCTCTCTGTTCCAGAGACGTTTGCCAAGGATCAGCCATGAGATCAATTTTTTAACTCAGATGGGTGTGGGTGGGGAGCTGGGTTGACGAGTAATTCCAGAATTGCAGGAAAGGGAAATGAGTTCGATTTTAACTACCTCTGCAGTACTGTCCCGACTCCTTGTGTGAAGCAAATTATTGTCAGAACGTTTTCTGTAAGCATATACTTTAAGTAAAGCATACATTCTAAAGCTATTTTGTTATTTTCTGCCATTTAGTATTATCGATGATCCAATCATCAAGAGCTGGATAAATGTGATGTATCTTTATCAGTGATTATCCTAAATATAAGCTTAAGATTTCTAGCCCGAGGGTTTACAAGCTTTCCTAAAATCACACTAACATTTCCTCAATTTATTTTGCAATATACGTACATCTATATATGTATAGCAAGGAATATTCCACTGAAAGCTACAAGGACCAATATAGACATGACCAGCCCCTGATCAGCACTTGGACAGAAGCAGCTGCCCTTTCTTTAAATCCTAAGTGAAGTGAATGTTGTACCTGGTCTCACTTTTCTGGGGGTGATGGAGCTGTGGGAGATCCTACTAGAAAAAGAAAAAAGGAGGCCAACAACCATATAGATTTCACAGATACATGTGTAAATACACAGAGAAAAAACAAATGAGTGGGCCCTTGTAAGAACTGTTAACAACATACTAATGTAGTAAAGAAATGTGGTCAGTCTTGCGGGCAGACGTGGGAAGCAGGCCCTCAGCTAGCTTAAGACCCTCAGAAAAGAGATGTGAAGACTTGAAGAAAGCAGCCGGAGAAAGGCAGCCCTCAGGGACTACAGATGGATCGAGCATTGTGGACAGATGGCGGGGACGGGATGTAAGTCAGGGTAACGCAAATGGACTGAGGAGAGAAGGAAAAGACTGCATCAGGAGAGACATGTTCTAGTGACATAAGCCAGGATACGTAGACGGAAGGTTCAGGGGCCAGAGGAGCAAATGCACCAGCTCACTGGTAAATAAAGTAGCTCTACTGTCTGGACGGCATGGGCAGGGCAGGGTTGGGTGGCTGGACCCAAACAGTTATGAGTGCACCTTCCTCCTCCGAGGATCAGAGAAGGGTATGAAAAAACAACTCCAGGACTGAGCGACAGACAGTAAACTGAAGAGAAGTGACTGAAGTCGACGGCTACTATAATGGATGGAGCATCCTAATGGGACTGTTACTTGAGAAGAGCAGGAAGATTTCGATGAAGTCTTAGAAGAGGCTCCTGTTCTTTTCCACTAAGCAACAGAGATGCGAAGTAAAGAGCTGGGTTTCAGAGAACAAGACTGGGATAAGGAAGTCAGAAAGCCACTTTCCCTTTATTCAGAAAGATTTGTGTATGTAAATCATAGAAGATATGTATGGATTCACTTACTCATGCAACTAAAATTCATGTTTCTAAATATAGGATGAGGTTTGTATTACTCATACAAGCTTGGTATTCAAGCTTATCAAAAACCTGAACTTATGACTAAAAATAAAATGGTTTTATCTCCCCAGTGAACAACTTGGATTTTCAACTAAGGTTGCTAAATATTTGAACCACATTTATTGATTCACTCCAAAAAAAATAGTTTTCCCTGTCAAAACCCAAAGTCATAAAGTCAGTTGCCCACATGTCAACTGTAACCAGCACAGGAAGCTATAAATCATAAAGATTCAGACCTTGAACTGTGCCAACATCTGTGAAGGACAGGAAATATTTACTGTTCATTTAATAACCTGATCATGTGGGTTCTGTGTTATCAAATTCTCAAAGAAAAATTAAACTCCAGATATGACACAGCATATTAAAAATAAAGCAGAATCACAAATGTGGTCAACAGATCATCCTTTCAAAGTTTTAAAATGAAAAGCTTTTGAACCATTAATTTTATCTCCTCCAGAACAGAGCTCTTCCTCTCCTGAAAGAACCTGATATTCCAAATCACAGGCTCTCAAGAACACAAACTCTCTGCCTGTCTCTCAGCTATCTGTTGGATGGTACACGCTGCTCTGAGTCTGCATCCCAGAGAGTCTATGAGGTTACAACTAAGTTATTCTGAAAATCTCAGTGCACTTGGAGATAAAGCAGTGATCAAAGAAGAGCTGCTGAAGGACTGAACTGGTAGAAGCAGAAAACGTATTTGACTGAAGAGACTAATAAATCTCTCATTTTAATGAATAAAGCATTAAATCAAGTTTATATGAATGGGATAAAGGAATAATATTTTGTATATTCTGCAGACCAATCTTTAAAGTAGACCCCAAACACAGGCACTTATATAAAAGTAAGAAAAAAGAACCCACCCATGTCAGAATAGGACTTACCTGTTTGTTTCTATTTTCATCCTTCCAAGCTGTACATTCAGCGATCGGTGAGCACTCTGGGAGTCGTGGGATACAGTAGAACTGAGTGTGCTCACCCCTGAGGTGGCCACAGCATCTTCAAGGACCACATGAGGTCTTCGGACAGTTTGATTTGAAGGCTGTTCTTCATGGTCATCTTCTGCATCCAAGTCTTCTTGATCGGCGGTATCACTCTCAGATGCAAGGCTAAAATGTGGCCTCAGTTCTGTTAAGCATATGATCAACAACACTGTTAATGAAATAAGAATGATTGCCTTAATTTCTTAAGACATGAATGTCATCTCCCCTGCTATCAGTAAGAGATGTATTCCCAACTGCTTTTCCAAAAGTGATGATGGATTTCTGCACATTACTTCAGATTTGTTTTTCCAGTGAATTTGCAAAATTCACAAGATGTATAAACTCAGAATGATCTAACTCAAACAGAAGAGAAACTTCCACACTGCGCATAAGCTACGTGGGAAATATGTTAAAATCAGAAAGCAATTATATAAAAACCTGTTAAGAATATAAAAATTTGTTTACACAATTAAAATTCATATTTTCAATTATATAATATCTGGCAACTATTAACTCACTTAGAAATGAGGAAATTGAGATATAGAGAGATTGTATAAACAAAAGCAAGAACACAGAATGCTTTTTGCTTGTAACATTCAAAATGTAAGGGGGGGCTGTGTACTGAAAATGCCACACAATGCTTATATTCATTCTAGAAGACTACCTACTTTTGACTATTGGGTTAATTTTTGGTGTGTGTCCTACCCTAACCTGTTGACTAACCATTGAAATCTAAAGTGTAAAAGTTACAAGTCTCCAGCTTAAAAACACTGCATGACACGAGTTCATCTGCATGTCACTTCAGAACTGGGGTGATACCTTCCCATGGGAAAAACTATTAAATTGTGATTAGGGTCTCAAAATGGCCCCCCAAAAGGAATTACATTCATAATTTAAGTGAAATCAGGGTAGCAGAAATACTGGGTCTTGGTTCCATATGCTATGACACATGGAACTTTTTTTTTTTTGAATGAAAGATTCTTTAAATTCTATAGTCTTTTACAACTTTCAAAAGTTTCACACACATGATTTTATATAATCCCATAATAACCCTTATTTTCCCTCTACCCTCGCATTGCCCCTCCCCCCTTCCCTCTCCCCACTGGTAAACACTTGTTTGTTCTCTGTATCAGTGAGTCTGCTTCTTTTTTGTTTTATTCACTAGTTTGTTGTCTTTTTTAGATTCCACATATAAGTGATAATAATATTTGTGGAAAGTTTGTATTTGTCTTTCTCTGTCTGACTTATTTCACTTAGCATAATGCCCTCCAAGTCCATCCATGTTGCTGCAAAGGGCAAATTTTCATTCTTTTGTATGGCTGAGTAGTATTACACACACACGCGCGCACACACACACACACACACACACACACACACACATCTTCTTTAGCCATTCATCTGTTGACACCTTGGCAGTTGTAAATAACGCTGCTATGAACATTGGGATACGTGTATCTTTTCAAATTACTGCTTTTGTTTCTTTTGGATATATCCCCAGGAGTGGAATTACTGGGTCATATGGTAGGTCTGTTTTTAGTTTTTTGAGAAACCTCCATACTGTTCTCCACATTGGCTGCACCCATTTACATTCCCACCAACAGTGTAGGAGGGTTCCCTTTTCTCCACCTCCTCGCCAACATTTGTTATTTGTGTTCTTTTTTAAATTTTTAAAAATTTATTTATTTTTGGCTGTGTTGGGTCTTCGTTTCTGTGCGTGGGCTTTCTCTAGTTGCGGCGAGCGGGGGCCGCTCTTCATCGCGGTGCACGGACCTCTCACTGTCATGGCCTCTCTTGTTGCAGAGCACAAGCTCCAGATGTGCAGGCTCAGTAGTTGTGGCTCACAGGCCTAGTTGCTCTGTGGCATGTGGGATCTTCCCAGACCAGGGCTCGAACCCGTGTCCCCTGCATTGGCAGGCAGATTCTCAACCACTGCGCCACCAGGGAAGCCCTTTTTTTTTTTTAAATTATTTTTTTCTTTTATATTTGTGTTCTTTTTAATGACAGCCATTCCGACAGGTCTGAGGTGATGTCTCATTGTGGGGCACCTGGAACTTTCATTAGATCGCAGAACCCACCGAGAATCTGATGAAAGCCAATGGAGATTCTCCCCAGAAGAGAAGCACATTCATACAGCATTTTCCCTGGATTTCCTGAGGGCTCACTGACTCCCTGCAGCCTGTTCCAAGCGTCTGTGAACCACAGGTTAAGAGCCCCTGTGCTGGGGGAGGGCTCTTAAGTGGGAGGGATGCCAGACCCCTCCCACCACTCCAATATAGCCGTATGGCAACCAAAGGGCCTACCCATCGCCAAATCCTCCAGGTAACTTTTCTGTCTTTGCCTTACTGACCTGTGTATGGTCTTTTCCTTTAAATCTTTGCTGCTGCTTCTCTTCGTCAGAGCCTTTTTGTCTACTACCTGCCCCTTAAAAGCTGGAACCTGAATTCCATTCTTCAGTTTTATGTTTCTACTTACTCTCCATGGATGAGCTCATTAAAATCTATGAGAGTAAGTACATGTGGTGTGTGGATGACAATCTAGCCTGATTCTGTTACATCCAATACCTCTAAATATTCCTGTGCAGGAAGCACTTCAAATTCAACGATCTAAACAAGAACTCATCTTTTGCTCATAACAAAACCAGAGTGCCCTTTTTAGGGCCAGGTTTATGTAGCCCTGACTTCCTTTACCAATCTGTGTTTATTTTCAATTTTTTTTTTATCATGGTGGAACAATGCATGACATAAAATGTACCATTTTAACCATTTCTAAGGGTACAGTTTAGTAGTGTTAAGTATGTTCACATTATTTTTCAACTAATCTCCAGAACTTCGTCATCTTGCAAAACTGAAACTCGATACTCATTCAACAATTCTGCATTCTCCCCTCCCTCCTGTCCTCGGCAACCACCATTCTACTTTCTGTGTCTATGAATTTGACAGTTACTGACACCTCGTGAAAGTGGAATCACGCAGCATTTGCCTTTTTGTTACTGGCTTATTTCGCTTAGCATACGTCTTTAAGGTTTATCCGTGTTGTAACATGTGTCAGAATCTCCTTCCTTTTCAAGGCTGAATAACATTCCATTGTATGAATATACCACATTTTGTTTATCCATTCATCTATCATTGGACACTTGTGTTGCTTCTACCTCTTGGCTATTGTGAATAATGCTGCTATGGACTTGGGTGTGCAAATATCTCTTTGAGATCCTGCTTTCAATTCTTCTGAATATATACCCAGAAGAGGAACTGCTGGAACATATGGTAGTTCTATTTTTTTTTTCTTTTTTCTTTTGCAGTACGCGGGCCTCTCACTGCTGTGGCCTCTCCCGTTGTGGAGCACAGGCTCTGGACGCGCAGGCTCAGCGGCCATGGCTCACGGGCCCAGCCGCTCCGCGGCATGTGGGATCCTCCCGGACCGGGGCACGAACCCGCGTCCCCTGCATCGGCAGGCGGACTCTCAACCACTGCACCACCAGGGAAGCTCATGGTAGCTCTATTTTCAATTTCTTGAGGAGCCACTATACTGTTTTCCATAGTGGCTGCAGCATTTTACAGCCTCACCAATAGCGCACAAAGGTTCTAATTTCTCCACATCCTCACCCTTTCTCTCTTAAGGTTAACCAAGCTCCACCTCTACACTGCTTTTTTTTTTTTTTTTTTTTGCATTATCTCCTTTCTCCTTCCAAAATTCTATTTCCTAGATCATCTATAGTAGGTGTGACTCAAAATCAGGTGTTTGAGTTTTGTAAGCCTGGCACCTGGTATAGGGGCTAAGACATATTAGTCTCTCAAAAAATGTTGGCAGAATGGAAGTTATCCTACTAGGATTATTTGCATTTATAAGGGAACAAAACAGTGAAAAAAATCTTACTTTAAAAATAATTTAAGAGAGTTCAATTCTATATTAAATTAGAGCAAGAGTAGGCCTTTTAAATTTTCTAAATTTTTTCTCATGGTCTCTAAACTGAAATTTTAAAAACAATTTAAAAGTTTTATTGTCCTGCTGAATATAATCTCACTTTGGGGGAAGGAAAATTTCTGATATTTATTATTACATTTAAATGTTCCCTTACATTCCCCTAACTCTGTACACTTTAAATTATCATATATTATCATTTTACTTATGTGCAAGTGACTAAAAATTTTTCTCAGTAATTAGAAAAAGGTAGAAAATTGTAGGGACTTTTCTTGTGGTGCAGTGGTTAAGAATCCGCCTGCCAATGCAAGGGACACGGGTTCAATTCCTGGTCTGGGAAGATCCCACATGCCACAGGCAACTAAGCCTGTGTGCCACAACTACTGAGCCTGGGCTCTAGAGCCTGCAAGCCACAACTACTGAGCCCGTGTGCCACAAGTACGGAAGCCTGCGCGCCTAGAGCCCGTGCTCTGCACCAAGAGAAGCCACCGCAATGAGAAGCCCACACACCGCAATGAAGAGTAGTCCCTGCTCGCCACAACAAGAGAAAGCACGCGCACAGCAACGAAGACCCAATGCAGCCAAATAAATAAATTTATTTAAAAAAAAATTGTAAGTGAATGCAATACTTTGTTATTTTGGTCTTTCAATGGTGGCTCCCTGAGGACACATCATCGAATAGACATTGTAAAACATGCAAATGAGACAGAGCATCTGGTCTTTGTCCTCAAAGAGATAAGAACCTAAAGGAGAACTAGGGCAAATATACAGAAGAGTCATAAAAGCATGTACAAAGATAACATGTGTCAGCCAAGTGTCAGGAGAAAGGCAGGGACCCAGGGGACCCTGGAATGAGTGGATGGCATTTAAGCCCATGTGTGGGAAATTAGAGCGGGTGCATGTTTCCAAAACAGCAAGACAGGATCAAACAATGATATTATTCCCACCTCCCTACCCTCCCACTCCACCCCAACTGGTTAATTCCCCAGAGGAAAATAACTAGACCAAGCTTCTTCTTTTTTTTTTTTTGCGTTACGCAGGCCTCTCACTGTTGTGGCCTCTCCCGTTGTGGATCACAGGCTCCGGACGCGCAGGCTCAGCGGCCATGGCTCACGGGCCCAGCCGTTCCGCGCCATGTGGGATCTTCCCGGACCGGGGCAGGAACCCGTGTCCCCTGCATCAGCAGGCGGACTCTCTACCACTGCGCCACCAGGGAAGCCCTAGACCAAGCTTCTTTAACACAAGGTATTTCTGATGCCTATTAGGATCACAATACTTGTCAGAACGACGTATGATCCCTGCATCAAGCACTGCATATAGTTTACAATGCTGGTCATTTTACATTAATGTCTACATGGGGCACATGACTGATTCAGCTTCACAACTGGTAGTAATACCAAGTGCTCTAGCAGTTTAAACAATTAGAGTTTCTATGAGAAGTGTGCCTACACTGTCGATTCTCTCTACCTTAGCACTGCCAACACGATCTCACGCTCAGCATTTCTCCGTCTGGTCACCCACAGCCAGACTGTACTTGAGGAGTAACAACAGATACTTAACGTTGCCAGTAATCCACAGGCTGATCCTTGATGACAAGTGGGAAAACAGCCCAAGAAAAAAAAAACTCTTAAGCGGCTTGCACTGTACTCTCTGTTCTGTGAGCTCTTTTTCCGAAGAAAGAAGATTGAACACTTTATTTTTTACTTTTCATTGTGAAATAGTTTTAGGATAACAGAAAAGTTGCAAACACAGTACAGAGAGTTCCTGTATATCCTTTAGCAGCTTGCCCTAAACTTAACGTCTTACGCAACTTTGGCACTATTAACAAAACCAGGAAGTTAACTTGGATACAATAGTATTAACTAATCTATAGACATTATTTGAATTGCACTGGTTTTCCCAAGAATGTTCTTTTTCTGATCGGGGATCCCACAATGCATTAGTTGTCATGTTTCTTAGTCTCTGCCAATCTGTGACAGTACCCTAGCATTTTTTTCTTTTTAATAAATTTATATATTTATTTTTGGCTGCATTGGGTCTTCGTTGCTGTGTGCGGGCTTTCTCTAGTTTCGGCGAGCGGGGCTACTCTTCATCGTGGTGCGTGGGCTTCTCAGTGCAGTGGCTTCTCCTGCTGCAGAGCACGGGCTCTAGGTGCACAGGCTTCAGTAGTTGTGGTACGTGGGCTCAGTAGTTGTGGCACGGGGGCTCCAGAGCCCAGGCTCAGTAGTTGTGGCGCATGGGCTTAGTTGCCCCACGGCATGTAGGATCTTCCCGGACCAGGGCTCGAACCCGTGTCCCCTGCATCAGCAGGCGGATTCTTAATCACTGGGCCACCAGGGAAGTCCTAACCCTAGTATTTCTTTATCCCCCATGACCTCCTTAGTTTTGAGGAGTACTGGTCAGTTTTTTTTGTACTGTGTCTCATTTTTATTCACTTATGTCTTGTCATGATGAGGTTGTGGCTCTGCACTTTTGACAAGAATACCACAAAGGTGATGTTGTGCCCTTCTCAGTGCATCATATCAAGAGGTACATAATGCTGATGTGTCTAATTACGAGTGATGCTTACCTTGATCTTTTGATAAAGGGGGTTGTCACTGTTTTCGCTGTGTAATTAGTAGATATCTTGTGGGGAGATTCCCCAAGACCATTCAAATATCCTGTTTCTCAGCACACTTTTATCTACTGATCTTGACAGCCATTGATTGTTCTTGCTTGCAATAATTATTACTGTGATGTTTGCCTAACGGTGATTTTCTATTTCCCTCATTCCTTCTACATTTATTAATTGGAATTCTACTAAAAAAAAAGAGCTGGTGGGCTTCCTGGGTGGCGCAGTGGTTGAGGGTCCGCCTGCCGATGCAGGGGACACGGGTTCGTGCCCCGGTCCGGGAAGATCCCACATGCCGCGGAGCGGCTGGGCCCGTGAGCCATGGCCGCTGAGCCTGCGCGTCCGGAGTCTGTACTCCACAGCAGGAGAGGCCACAACAGTGAGAGGCCCGCGTACCGCAAAAAAAAAAGAAGGGCTGGCCCTTCTCCTCCATATAGTTATTTATTTAATTACTTATATCAGTATGGACTCATGGATGTTTAATTTATTCTATGGACTATAATCCAATACTATTATTCTTTTATTTTAATTTGTTCTGGCTTAGGCTTTGGGGAACTCCCTCACGCTGTCTCCAGTGTCCTTTGAATAAGCGTCCATCCCTTGGGGGCACTTCATTACTTTCTGCCATCACAGTATGTTCCAAGTTCATCTTGTATTTCCCCTGCCCTAGGCCTGGAAATCAACCATTTCTCCAAGGAGCTCTGATTCCTTTTATTAGAGAATGGTGTTTAGAAACCAAGATCTGGGTTCTGTCAACAAACACATCTAGGAAAATGTATGTATTGATGATGGTATACTTTTGAATTTGTTGATTTCTTTAGCATGTCTTTTAAAATTTGGTAAGTAAATTGTAGTATTTTGTCATCTAAAAGGAATTTTTATCAGGGGACTATAAAGAGAGACATTTTTAGTGTTTCTTTGAATCTTAATTGTATAACAAAATCTTTAGGGACATTTGGAAATTTGATGGAATTGTCAAATGCTTGAAATCAATTCCTCTTCTTCATATATTTCATCATTTATATGTTGGTGTACAGTGTACATTGTCTTCCCCTATCCCGAGAGGAATATAAAAAAATACTTTCTTAATGTAATTCTCTAAAATTTCCACTTTTTATTTTATTTTAAAAATTATTACTATTATTTTGGCTGCACCACACGGCTTGCAGGATCTTAGTTTCCCGACCAGGGATTGAACCCGTGCCCACTGCCGTGGAAGTGTGGAGTCCTAACCACTGGACTGCCAGGCAATTCCTTTTTTTTCTTTGGTCCACTTTTTAAAATGCTTCCAAACAGTCATTTCAGTTGTCATCAGAGACCCCTAGTGGCCTCAAAGAAGCCAATTCACAGTGGAAGGACAAATAACTTTCCTTAGCAAACCCTTTGCATAAAGAACGTGCCTTGCTCTGCACATGGCTGGGTTGAAGCAGTGCCCATCACGGGGACACCCATGCGAGGAGACATGCCTCGCTGCACTGTGCCTGTCACTCTCTCTAAACTTAACAGTGTTTCACCTACAGTGTGATAATCAGTGTGCTTTATAAACTTTATATTTTGGAAGAATTTTAGATTTACAGAAACACTGCAAAGATAATACAGAGAACTCCCGTATACCTTCCACCCAGTTCCCCCAGTACATCTTATGTAACTATGGTACCTCTGTCAAAACTAAGAAATTAACATCAGTACAGTACCAATTGTATTAACTAAACTACTGACTACTTTCAAATTATGCCAGTTTTTCACTGATGTTCTTTTTCCTATTCCAGGATACAATTCATTGCATTTAGGTAATCCATTTTAAAAGGATTTTTTTTAACAAAAATTAGATTAACAATTTATTTATATGCTAGTTAAATTATTTCAAAGTATAATCCCTCACTCCTTCCTCATTTGAGCATTCTTAATTTAGGCTACTAGTGGATATAACTCATGGCCTATACCTATCGCTTTTACTGATACACACCTAATCTCTCTCACCTCTTGTATCTTTTGGGTTTACAACACCTCTTTGGTACATTTCCCACATCCAAGCTTATTCCAGTGATCAACCATCTAAACATAAGTATGTACTGACTTCCTTAGAGCATTACAGTAGGTTTCCATCAGCTTTAGATTCCTCAGGTTCACATCCAACCGCTAGTCATGCATTTCAAAGGCTCTCTAGGATTTTTTTCGAAGTTCTGCAAATATTTTCACACTAATTTGTTATAACCAGGTGAAACTCATTTACTTATTGTTTCAACCAATATTTATGAGGAGTCTATTATTTTCCAGGCACCATGATGGACAGTGTGCTTAGCACAGAATAAAATAAAACAGACCCTCTGATGAGGGAAACAGCTATTAGACAAGAAAATAAAAGCAGTTTCTGATTGGTGCAAGTGTCGCCAATGGGGAAAAACCATTTCCAGGGAGAGAGAGTGATGGCGGAGCCTACTGTAGACTTCGGGGTTGGTCAGGACTCTGCAGAGGCATGCTGTAAACAAGAATGCAAAGGTAGGTGGCAGGAGGGACGAGGGGTGCAGGTGCGCTCTTTAGAGGAAGAGCATGTTCAGGGACGTTAAAACTTCTTCCATTCCATCCTTTCATAAGAAAGAAAGAAGTTAATTCCTCACTCTCAAACCAAACAAGGTATTCTGAGAGAAGAGAGGGAATTCCACAACTCAGAAGGGTTGATGATAACTTAAAAGTTTGTGGTACCATTTATAAATAACATAAAATTTAAAATGTTTCATACTTATATTTTTAGATTTCTATTTTAGAACACTTTATAATACATGTAAAATTAGTACAATAGAACATGTTTCTAATTCGTATATCTAAATCAATCTATTTCTCTATCCATATCCACACATCACACACACACACACACACACACACACACACACACGTACGGTGGAAGAGCTCTGCTTAAAAGTTTTATTAATGGGTACACTATCAAAACACGTTGGGGGCTTCCCTGGTGGCGCAGTGGTTGAGAGTCCGCCTGCCGATGCAGGGAACACGGGTTCGTGCCCCGGTCCGGGAAGATCCCACATGCCGCGGAGCAGCTGGGCCCGTGAGCCATGGCCGCTGGGCCTGCGCGACCAGAGCCTGTGCTCCGCAACAGGAGAGGCCACAACAGTGAGAGGCCCGCGTACCGCCAAAAAAAAAAAAAAAACACTTTGGAAGATTGTCTTAGAATATGAATACATCTCTCCCTTACTGCATAAAACCTGGTTTCATGAACACTACCCCTTTTGTAGCTCACTGCAAACACAGCTGGGACCTGTCTAGCCCAGTGATTTCTAAACCTGGCTGTGTATCAAAATGACCTGGAAGCTGGATGAAAATCAGGTTCCTGGGCTGTATCCCCAGCAGATTCTCACCCAGTCCGGGACGAAGCTCTGAAAGCTGTAATTTAAAGAGCTCCTTACATCACACAGTTCATTACATCACTCAATGCACTGGCAGGTGTGGGAACCACTGGTAAAGGATGACATGGGAATATGCTTTGTGGGCACAGATATCTGTATATTGAAATGCATATGTATTTGGGTCACCTGTATAGTTTTCTCTTTGTCTTCATATCCAACTATGCTCTTTAAAGACAAGGAAGCAAGTCTTCCTCATTCATAGTAAACGTTTTGCTGGGTGTACCATTGCTCAGACTATATGCACTAGATAAATATTATTTGGTGGCGTTGAAAGATTAAAAAAAAAAGGTTAACCTGGTCTTAAAAACAGTGAGGAGACACCATAAATGATAATGAACAGTAATTGAAATTATCAAACACTAAATATTTACCAAGTAATTAAGTATTTCTGACCTGGAACCAGAATGGTAATGGCTGTCTGCACCGCCTTTCGGATGATACTGTCTAAGGCAAACATCCAGTGTGGCTTGATATTATGATTCCGAAGAACTTTATTGACCTGGAGGAAGAGAGTGACATTTGGTCTACTTTAATATTTAATTGCAAATAACCTAGCTGATGCACACATCTGGACGACATTCCATCAACAAAAATAACTAAAAGGTTTCTTTACCTTGAATGGTGGATAATTTCTTTATGTCAGCGGAAAACAAATGCAAAATTGCCACTTCAAAATGAAGTTTGGTGACCCTCATGTAAGCAAGTGAGATACACCACTTAAGTGAAAGGCAATCTGGTTAAATGGGAATGTTGCCTCTTTGGGACTCAGAACCTGTAGCTTCCGCCTTTCACGATGTCAGCAGATTGGATGGTGGAAGCGGTAAAGGAGGAAAAAAAGAGTCCAAGGGGATTTAAATAAAAGTGATTGCTATTCTTAAACGTTATAACTACTGTTTAACACAACCAAGTGCTGCAGCATACTCTGGTGACTTGGAAACAACAGTAAAGGGGGAATATGAGCACATACATGCTACCTACAGATGTGCCACAGTGCACGCCTTGTTTTCCTTCCCACACTTCCTTATATCTTACTTTTTTAATATTTTTATTGGAGTATAATTGCTTTACAATGGTGTGTTACTTATACCTTTTTAAACGGGGGAATAATCTGCCAAACTCTTCCAGAAAAGCTGTTCACATTAAAAACCTTTGTTGTCAGGCTATATTTTTTTAGTGACTAGTAATATTTCACATATTTAAGTAGACACTGAAGTAGATATATGCATTACCTTTCTTTTTCTCTTCAAAAATTATGGTAAAATACACATAACATAAAATTTACCATCTTAACCATTGTTAAATGTACAGTTCAATGGCTTAAGTACATTCACATTGTTGTGCAAGCATCATCACCTTCCATCTCCAGAGCTCTTTTCACCTTGCAAAACTGAAACTCTACACCCATTAAACAACAATTTCCCCTTGCCCTCTCCACCCAGCCCCTGACGACCACCATTCCACTTCCTGTCTATGAATCTGACTATTGAAGGTATCTCACATAAGTGAAATCATACAGTATTTTTGTGTCTGGCTCATTTCACTTAGTGTAATATGTCAGAACTTCCTTCCTTTATAAGGATGAATAATATTCCATTGTATGTATAAGCCGTGCACGTTACCTTTTAATTTTTATTTATTTATTTTTTAAAATATTTATTTGGCTGCACTGGGATCTTTAGTTGCAACATGTGGGATCTTTAGTTGCGGCATGTGGGTTCTTAGTTGTGGCATGCATGTGGGATCTAGTTCCCTGACCAGGGATCAGACCCGGCCCCCTGCATTGGGAGTACGGAGTCTTAACTGCTGGACCACCAGGGAAGTCCCCACATTACCTTTTTAAAAATAACTTTTATCATAAGGCTAAGAGAGGCTTATCTAAAATTTGAGTTAACTCCACTAATTTCTGGTTGACATGGGCATCTAAGAAAAGAGGCTATTTTCCCAACAGGGCTCTGACTCGAGATCTAAGAAGACGCTGGGGAGAAGGGGACCTAGCTGTAATCTCACACCAAAAGCTGGAGCTCCAGTTGCTTATTCCTGCCCTTGGTCCATCTTCATCAAAATCCCCCAGTTTAGACAGCAGTCTGTCTGAGGAATTCCTCAGAATAGTTGCTCCTAAGGAAGCGAACCATTGCAAGGTTCCCACCTGTTCTAGGAAGTCCTTTCAGACTGATTTTGTCCTGGTACTTTCATAAAGGACTTGCCTGTTTATTTGACAAATGCGGGTATAACATTTAGTAACTAAGAATATTTCTCTCGAGGGTCACAAATAGTAAATGGAAGAGGGGTCCTTTATCACCACGACCAGCTTCTCATAGCCCTTCATTAAACAGTATATTATATCCGGCCCATTCTTTGGGTTCATTCCCATCCTGGACAGTGAGTGAGCAAGAACGGGGCGTGTGTGTGTGTGTGTGTGTGTGTGTGTGTGTGTGTGTGTGAGAGAGAGAGAGAGAGAGAGAGAGAGAGAGAGAGAGAGAAGGGAGAGAGGGAGACCTGGCCTGTGGCCCAGGATTACAACTTACCCACTCTCAATCTGAATTCTACTCGCCTATTTGCCTTCCAGTCTCTAGGCTGGAAGCCAAATGTGTAGGCAAGTACAAAGTCACTAAATTATTTCATTTGGTTTGCAGATGGCTGGGGCTCGCTAGTTACAGAGTGAGTGTGCCTTTAGCATTTAATATTAGTGATAGGCTTTGCTCTCATTTTCCATGACCCCAATCGAGTCAGGAGCGTTGCCCTGCCCACAGTACAGCACAAGACTGAGCGGCTAACACAGAGCTCCTGGGAGCACAAGTAGTCACTGAAGGATTACAATTTGGTTTTAAATCAGGGATCATTTGAGCACCAAATGCAATTGTCAAGACATCGCCTATGTAGGAGCAATAAACACATTAGGAGTGAGTCAGTTTGGGGAATTTAAATAAAATTATGCAAAGTGCTTCCCTATTCACACGACAGGCACTGTCAAGAACTCTCTCTCTCTCTCTTTTTTTTGAATTTTATTTTATTTATTTTTATACAGCAGGTTCTTATTAGTTATCTGTTTTATACATATTAGTGTATACACGTCAGTCCCAATCTCCCCATTCATCCCACCACCACCGCCCCCCTGCCACTTAAGAACTCTCTTATTTCAGTCTCCCACACCTCGTAAGGGCCTTCTGGGAAGGACCTCAGGCTTTTTTTGGTACACAGTTCCACAAACAAGTCTCATTCAAGAATATCGCATATGGTTTGAATCAGGCTTCTGGAAAACTGGCTTCAAGTTTGTGTTGCATAGCAACTCAATATGAGAGAGAGGAATCCTCAGCGATCTCTCACCAGATCCTGTGAATTAATTTTCATCCAGTGATGCCTTGTGCTCTGAAGTATATTGCTGGCTAGGAAATAGTGAATATTTATTAAACAAGTATGTTTAAAATGTTCTGTATGGAAACCACAGCAGGGCGGAAAAAAATTACCGATCATCCCTGTCTGTACAGTTACATTTTTCTCAATGACCACTAGATGGCATGTCTCATATAGAATTAGAAAGTGCAGGACTAAAGTGTGCTCTGTTGCTAAAATCATCAAAATAAATAGTGACTGACTACATGATTTGATAAGAACAAAGTGCAGCCACGGGAGATGTTTGTGAGTTTTGTTATTTTCCATGGTGTTCAATTTTATGTGTATCTAATCTGGGGAGATACAAGATTACACACCAAACAACAAATCTGGTGCTTTGAGGCACACAGACAGGCAACCATCTCATACTTATTTATGATCCAAAGAGAACAGAATTGATCAAAGTTATTAAAGAAAGAAAAGATAAAAACTTATATTCTTATCCTATTTTTCTGACTAATTTTGGCTGGAGTCTGCGGGAAAACATGGGCAAAATATCATACTTACAGCATCTTGAAAACCGAAGAGCACCACCTGAACTTGACTAATGCCGTGGCTGTCAAAGTCCAGCTCCAGCTTCAGCTTGGACAGGGTGGTGGCTATGATCTTCCGGTCAGTGGACCTCACAAATTCTCCGAGGCTCGCGACGAGGGTTGTGATGTGCTCCCATTTTAGTTTGGGTTCTTCGGCCCCCTGTGAATAATAACCAATAATCTGTCGATCAGATGTATCTGTGCTGGATGTATCAGCCATGGGTCTGCCATCCCACAGCCGCTGCCAGAAGAACTGGGCTTAGAAATGCCCCCCTGCTAAGGGGAAAGACCATATTTGAACTATATGGCTCCTTCCCTGGCAAAAAAAAGAGAGAAATTATCAGACTTTGGGAGGAAAGGCACCTGCCCCATACACTGTCTAACAGTCATGTTATAGTCAGATAGACAAAGCTCTGCCCAAACAGGGACAGGCTGGGGCCATAAGATTCCACTCTCAGAAATTTTAACTGGGAGCTAAAGAGAGATTCAGCCGTAGGATCTCAGGCTCAAAGTCTGCCCAGAGAGATGTCATAAAATAGGGGCAATGGGACTTCCCTGGCGGTCCAGTGGTTAGGACTTTGCCTTCCGATGCAGGGGGTGCAGGTTCAATCCCTGGTCGGGGAGCTAAGATCCCACATGCCTCACGGCCAAAAAACCAAAACATAAAATAGAAGCGATATTGTAACAAATTCAATAAAGACTTTAAAAATGGTCCACATCAAGAAAACTTTACAAAAATATAATAAAATAGGGGCAAGAGTACATCCAGTTATAAGGAAGGAAGGAAGCAGAAACAACTGAGTAGAGAATGATGATCAGTAGGGAGAGAAGTGGACGGACACAGCAATGGCACACCAAGTGGGCCAACAGCAACCGAGCCAGAGGAGAGATGTACAGACTCCTGGGGCTTGAAGGCCCTTGGAATCACACTCTAGTTTCAGCCTGTGTGAGGCTCAGCTAGGCGCCGTGGTTGGAATTAACCTGAAAAGGCCACTTCCCTCATTGCTACATGTGTCTGCCTACATGTCCGCAGTCCTTCAACTGCCCTTAAAGCGTGTCAATTCCTTGCAGTCAAAAGGGGCTCGCTTCAGACTCCACCCGGGAAACCTTTCCTTACCCACTGATAAGGCAATTAGTTATAAGAACGGACCAAATGGATGACTTCACATATTAAAAATTAAATACAATATTTAAACAAATTCCCTCCCTCAAGTTGAACTTTTTTTTTTACTTTGAGCAAGGAACATTGCTTCCTTAAAGGAAACACAGTAGGATGTTATTTATCCTCATTTAACTTTAAGAAACAACTGGATTTTTATTATGCTCATTTCTATCTCATATTGCACATTTTGTTATTGCATCATTAAAATTAAATTCCTCAGCTGGGCTGTGAAAATTACAATTTCTAGGAGTCTACTAAAATAAAAGAGAAATGTCCCATCAAGTTCTTTCTCTCAATATATTTTCATTTGGGAGCTCCCTCTCATGTTTATGTTTTGACGAGAAAAGATTATATTAAAAAGCTTGAAAACTGTCATTAAGGGAATATTTTAAAATCAGACTGGGAACAATTATAAACTTTGTTTCTTTTCTTACCACGAACTAAATTACAACCAAAGTAAAGATTCATAGGCAATATCACAGTAACATGAAAATATGTTCAAAAAGAGAAATGTGAGTTATTCAGAAATTGGAAGCTTATCTTAGTGAAAAATCAGTTACGTGTTTGCCAGCAGTTTAAATAGCAATCATTTTTTGGACATTAGCTTTGTTTTCACAACAGAAAAACATGCTGCTTCTGGTTTTTGGTGCCACTGCCCTACAAAGGAATGCTGTCTACCCTGGGAAATGTTCTTCTGTCTGGGATATTTCATCACGTACCTAATGGTTATTTCTGTTCTCACTCCTGCCTCCCCGTGTGCACTCATTAACGTGCCTTCATGAACAAGCATCTTAGGTACCAGGTGAGACTGATTCAGAATCAGAAAGTAGCATCTGACAGTGAGCCTTTCCTGAGCACCCAGAGGACCATCACAGATTCTCCTGCAAAGGGCCTCTCTCTTCTTTATCCCTTAAACTTCCTTAAAAATGGTGAGTGGATTTCAGAAGGATGTTACAGATTGAAAGGGCTTTCATGGGCCGCTTTGAGGACCTGACCAACATCTACCTTTCAGTCTTGTTCTAAAGGGTAGGCTTAAATGTAAAGATGTATCTATTAATAGAAATATTTAATACAATGAAAAGACTTATCTCCATCTGGTAGTAGAAGAAAATTAAAGATACTAGATAACTGTTATTAGCCTGCTTGATAATGATAATAATAACAATAATAGTTAACATTTGTGGAATACGTTCTATCATTATCTCAATGATTCATGATCTTAGTTACTCCTTATAGCAACCCTATGAGGTGAATACCATTGTTTCTTCTATTTTATGGATTAGGAAATTCAGCCTCAGAGAGGTTAAATAACTTGCTCAAATCACACAGCCTTTATGTGGTGGAACCAGGCCTCAAAGTCAAGTTGAGGCTGAACCCAAGCTCCTAATCATTACCTTCTATTGCCCCAATCAGCTGGATGAACCAGCAGTAACCTTGGGGCAGAACCTGCTCTATCACAAGATCACCATGGGATGCCACAGGAAAGGGTTCATAGAGTCCCCAGCAGTACAGTCAGAAGCACCCTGTCTATCCCTTGACGATTCTGGATTTACTAAGTGATTCTGACCTCAGAATCACTTCTGGTCCCCACTGGTCACTTCATGTTGGTGCACTGAGGCATGCCCTCTGACAGTTGCTTTTAAGTTTTTCTTTCCTTTCTCCTTTTTTTTTTTTTTTTTTTGCAGTACGCGGGCCTCTCACTGTTGTGGCCTCTCCCATTGCAGAGCACAGGCTCCAGACGTGCAGGCTCAGTGGCCATGGCTCACGGGCCCAGCCGCTCCGCGGCATGTGGGATCTTTCCAGACCGGGGCACGAACCCGTGTCCCCTGCATCGGCAGGCGGACTCTCAACCACTGTGCCACCAGGGAAGCTCCCCTTTCTCCTTTTATAGAGAACATTCAAGCCTGCTTAAAAAACTAGGGAGTCACAAACACTTGAATAGGATTAACCAACTCCAAATTTAAGAATTTCAGCATGGTCATGAAACCTGCCAGGTTCTTTGCTGAGGGCTGGGACAACGACACTAACCAAGGCAGTCCCTGCCCTGATGGACCTACAGTCCAGCAGGGAAGACAAAGAAAACCCCCAAACAAGCAGATACTTTCTGTATTAGAAAAGCACACTCATTGGGGATGATTACGAGATTTAAGCAATCCCTGCGTTCTGTGTTTCTGACCTAAAACAGAAGCCTTCATTCCACAGTGGCTGCTGGTGATTCCCTCCCCCAACCCAAACCCTGTCCCCTCCCCTGGTTTATGTTTCTCCCAGCACTTGTCACCCTCTGGTGTAGCAGTGGGGAGAGCAGTGTGGTACTTGACGGCACAGACCCTGGAGCCAGGCTGCCTATGTTCAAATCCCGACTCCATCACTTGGGGCTGCATGGCCTCGGTGAGTTACTCAACAACTCTGTGCCTCTGTGTCCTCATCTGCAAAATGAGGATACTAATAAAACTAGTGCTGTAGGACTATTATCAAGAGGATTAAGTGAGCAGAGACACAGGAAATACTAAGAACAATATCTGGCCCATAGAAAGTGTTTGCTAGTATTACTATATATTTACCATATATAGAAACATATATGTAACACACATAGTATGTAGCAACATATAACTATATATTTAACTATATTTGTTACTATATATTCAACTACATGTTTACTGTGTTTTTATTGCTTTTCTTCCTCCACTAGAATGTCAGCTTCAATGAGATGCAGATGTTTTTTCTATTTTGCTCACTATAGTGTCCCCAGCACACAGAACAGTGCCTGGCATCTAGTAGATGCTCAATAAGTATTTGTTCAATGAATGACCTCCAATTACTGCCCAGTTGTTCCTTCCGTCTAAACTTGATTCCCCTTCTTATCTTACACCATCCGATTCTCAGTCCTTGAATGACCACAGTGAACAGACAGAAAGGCAAGAGTGACAGCTAAAGGTTCCAGACTGCTCCTGTCTCCTCCACCTCTCCAGATTCTTGCATGGCATCCTCAGCACTCATTCTACCTCCAACTCAGAGGCCTGGCTGCCCCTCAGCCCAGAGCACCTCCCTTCTGGGCCTCAGAGTCCCTGCTCGCTGGAGGCAGCTTCCCTTAAGGACCCAAGTCAGAGTTTTCCCAGAACCTGGAAATTTCAGTTCTCCCTGTACCCAGAGACCCTGCTGACACACACATGGCCTTTCAGCTCCTCCTACGGGATCTAACGATGTGAACACTACAGAATTCCTAAGGTGATGGAATCAGCAGAGAAACTTAGTGGGGTTCTGGAGACAAAGACAAGCAGGGGCTATAGAGCAAGAGCTGAGAAAGAGAGAGCCTGGCTCCCTTTACATCCCAATAAAAGCTGAGAACAGGTAAACTGCTAGACTGAGACTAAAACTTGACCCAATCCCTCCAGCTCCATCCATTTTTGCAGGTATTTTCCTAGGACAGAAGGGAGGGAAGAAGTTATGTGTCATCCACAATGATCAGAGAGGGACAGGTGGTGGCCACAGGTGCTAAAGCAGGTACACAAGTCCCCGACGCCAACAGAACTGAAAGAGGATGCAAGTGTCATGTCTGGGCCAAGCATGTCTGGGAGGTTTACACCCACAGGGGGCCTGAGCTTCTGCTCCAGGCACAGGAGGCATCACCTACAGCTTGGAGGCGGGGGAAACCCTATTTCCACTGGGGCAGAGTTCAGAGGGGATTCTTCCTCATTTCTGTAAACAGAATCCCAGGGAATACATTTTCCCAGGTATTATGGATGAAACAGTGCCATTCCCCCCACCCCCCAATTCATGTTTTTAAGCCTTAACCCCCAATGTGACCGTATTTGGAGACAGGGTCTTTAGGAGGTGATTAAGGTTAAGTGAGATCATAAGGGTGAGGCCCAATCCAATAGGATTAGTGTTCTTATAAGAAGAGGAAGAGACACCAGGGGCACACAGAGAAAAAAGGGCAGGTGAGGACACAGCAAGAAAGTGGCCATCTGCAAGCCAAGGAAAGAGGCCTCAGGAGAAACCAAACCTGCCGACACCTTGCTTTTAAACTTCCAGTTTCCAGAATCGTGAGAGAGAAATTTCTGTTGTTTAAGCTACTGGGTCTAAGGTATTTTGTGACGGCAACTTAGCAAACAAATACTTCAGGGAAAAAGAATTTGACTGACCAGCTTTGTTTTTCCATAGCACGAATGGCCTCCTAGCACGCTGGATAATTTACTTATTATTGCCCATCACCTTCCATCTAATTGTAGCCCTCCAAGCACAGGGGTCTCTGTTGAATTTGTGATGTTTCCCAAATGCTCAGAGGAGCCAATGGCAGGTACCCTCATGCTAATATCAGAATTAGCAATTCACATGGCTCAGTGCATGTTTATTGACTGAATGAATAAACAAATGAATGAAGGGTGAAAAGGTGTGTAGGGACCAGCTGGAACTTCATCAACATGAAAATTTTGCTGCTGACTTAAAAATAGCTTATGTTCAAAAACCCAGTTTCTGTGTTAGGGATCTGCCTATCCCTGGGGTAGGTTTGTTTTATCATGAGGAGAGCAGCAGCTTCCTCATGTCTTCACATCACGTGTGACAGTTCCAAGTGGTTATAACACTGTTAAAATAGGGGAAATGAAGTCTCCATGAGGGGTTTTACCTGAGCCAAAGATTCCATTAAGTTTCTCACAACTTTGTCTTGGTCTTCCGTCAGGATCCTGTGAAGCGTGGCCCGTCTCTCACTGTCCTTCCTCAGCATAAAGAATCCGGAATCTTTTTCTTCAGGAGAAGGTGGAGCGCTGTGGTCTTCAAAATTTTCGTCAGGGATGCTGCAATAATTCAGACAGCACAAATCACAATTTTCTTCACAAAATGACACACAACATACTTCTCTCACCCAAAACAAGCCAGGTCTTTACCCCAGAAAGAGCGTCCGTATTCCTCTGACATCTTTTTCTCCGCAGGATTTGGCTCTTGTTTTGAAAGAGAAGGGATCCACCTTTAACTCCGTGTCTGGAGAAACTGAGCCGTACTCACTGCTACTGCTGGTGTCCTCCACCAGGACAGGCACTGGCAGGGAGATGCTCCTAAGATACTCTGCGTGTCACGAGAGGGGGAAGGAGACGATTAATGCTTCTAAGAACGTGCACACACGGACACACCTATTGAAAGACAGCAAGATTATTTGTCAAGGGTCTCGTTTCAGTGAGTAGCAAAATTACGCTTCGTAAGAGGCTGGTCGTGGGACCACGGTGCCTCCCAATGCTCAGTGTAACCCATGCAGGGGGTCGGCGAGGAAAGGGCCTCCTGGGCTCTGAAAGGAGTATCTCAGGGATGTGAAACTGGAGGAAGCACCAGGCCCAGCATTTCTGGGTTCTGAGCCCTTCGTTTTTATTGTCCTCCTATTTGGAAGGTCATTTATGAGTCTTAGTTTTCATATCTATAAAATAAAGGACGAGATTCATAATTTGTAAACTGTGTGCCTCAGAAGCTTAAGGTTCACCTGTTTCTTGGGGCTGCCTTGGATGGGGTGAGTGAGTAGGATTCTGTGATTCTAGAACAGAGGTTCCAACCCTGTTTTTCCTGAAACAAATATGTTCTTTCAGTCATATATCAGGGCTCTGCTTAAGGATTCATATTTAAAAAAAAGGTTCTTTACTAAACACAGATTTTGGAAACTAATGGACTAGATGATCTCTTAGGTCTTTCCCAGTTCTCAGACATTATGATTCTATAACAAATGTAAGCTTTTATTTTATTTTGATGGAGACTGAACTGGCACAACAGGAGGTGCCTACATTTCACCAAACACTGGTTTTAAAATAAGTAATTTTTGCCAGAAACATCTTTACCAAGCAAATCAATGTCTCAGGCCAAGAGGGCAGAACAGAAAGGGATGGGTCACTGGGAGATAAAAAAACATCCAGAGAATTCAGGAGGCCTGGAAGAAGTTCTGAGAGAGGAGGAACAGGAGGGTTTTTAGGAAAAGGAGAGGGGAGGGCTTCCCTGGTGGTGCAGTGGTTGAGAGTCCGCCTGCCGATGCAGGGGACGCGGGTTCGTGCCCCGGTCCGGGAGGATCCCACGTGCCGCGGAGCGGCTGGGCCCGTGAGCCATGGCCGCTGAGCCTGCACGTCCGGAGCCTGCGCTCCGCAATGGGAGAGGCCGCAGCAGTGAGAGGCCTGCGTACCAGGAAAAAAAAAAAAAAGGAGAGGGGACTTTTGGACTGTGGTCTACAATTCTAAAGGAGCCACTGGGCATGGGCAGGTCACAGCAAGAAGGGACCAGCAATAATAGTCATAATAACCACCTTATGGCAGTTGCTAAGCATCTCACATGTGTAATCGTTTTTAATAGTTACAAAGACCCATGGGCAGGTTGTCTAACTGAATCCACTGGACAGATGAGGTGACTAAGGGTAAGTCATTTCCAAGGTCCCCCAGTTAATGCATGAACCCGGCTCTGACCCCAGTGCCCATCCTCTTAATTCTGACTCTATAAAATCTTAAGATTCTAAAATATCTTTTTTTTTTGGCTGTGCAGCACGTGGGATCTTAGTTCCCCAATCAGGGATCGAACCTGTGCCCCGTGCAGTGGAAGCGCAGAGTCTTAACCACTGGACTGCCAGGAAGTCCTTTAAGATTCTAAAATATCTTAAGTTAGACTCTAAAGCCAGAGCAGAGTCCCCAATGCTCTTGAGTCATCCTGAGTGCAGAGGGGGGAGGGCGCGTGGGAAAGGTGACCCAGAGTTGAGCAGGTGGACACCTTCCATCTCATGCTTGTTCTAAGGCACATGCTCACCGACAGGGCTTGTGGGCAAAACTATCAGCTTAAATTCTCTCTCTAGCTCTCTCTTGCCAAGTGTGTATAGTTGAGTTCACATAATTTAAATATGTGCGTGATGAGAATGTTTCCTAAAACAAAAACCGACCCATATGGAAGGGATAAAGCTATCATGCATTGAGCTTCTGGGCATGGCTCCAGCCTCTTTTGGTATATATTTTTTATTTTGTTCTCAGAACTAAATCTGTGAAGTAGGTACTGTTCTCAACATAGAATGCCTGATGAAACAAGTAAATTGCTGCCTGTCACATATTTAGAAAGTGCCTCAGTTGGGATCAGAACCAACTTCCAACTAAGTCCAAAGTGAATCAACTTCTGCTTAAGTCCAAAGTCAGTGCCCATTTTATGACACCAAAAACAGGCTGGTCGGGAGGCTGTGGCGCACCCCGGGTCCTCCTTGTGAAACGCAGTGACTGCCTTCCAGCGTCTAGGCTGCTTGTGGAGAAAGGAAGAAAGGGAGGGGCTTCTCTTCACAGAGTTCTCCTTGACTCTCAGAATTGATGGAGGAATCTGGAAAGGCTGTGGCCAAGAAACCCCAATTACCGGGCCTCTTCTCTGGGCCGAGGCACCTTAAGGAACCTTAAGGAACCTGCAAAAGACTGCCCCTGGCCTGTGGGAGAATGCACACGACGCTCACAGTGAACAATTAAGCCCCCTGCCTACGTGATCAACAGCTCATCCAACTTAGGAAAAGCCAAAGCCATGGTCATTTCTTTCCTGTTCCTTGAAATGCATTAGTTGATCTTCCTAGAGAAAATTTACCTTCCTAGTTATGATCTGCAAAGGCCAATATTAAAAATCACAACTTGTCCTGACCAACTAAATCCAGAGAGAATATAGGACGCCAAAGTTGACAGAGGAAGGTGTCTGGCATTGAGATTTTCCACAAGAAATCCATTAGGTGGCCAACTGGCTCCTCAATAAGAAAGTATGGACTCCTCTCAAATTGAAGATTTCAAAAACAGTCACCATCTTCCATTTAGGGAGGAACAATGGAAGCCTCTCTCATGAAGGAGAAAGGTGAGGGGTTTTCTGAAGGAAGGAACCCAGCCAGGCTTGTAGCCACACATCCTTAGTACCCAGAGGAGCCCCTCCATGTAAGCAAGGAACAGAGGATGAGGCTCTTTGACAGGCAATCTAGAGCTTAACTGTGATGTACCAAGCTTCAGCTCAATGGACAATATAAAAATAAACTCACCATTCGATCCAGCTGAAAGAGCTGTGGAAAGAAAAGCAAACACAGCAACATAAGCACGCGTTGGGTGTGTTGTTGAACTAAGAAATCAACAAAACATGAAGTGAATGCTTGAAATGGGATTGATGTCCTTTCCAGACATTCAGTCTGCCCATGTCATCCCACATAATCCCCAAAAATGCTAACAACAAACAAATCATTTGCTTGTTTTTTTTTTTCTGAAATGAGTTATGGAAATTATTGCAAAAAGACAATTTATATTTTTACACTGCTATTTTATTTATAACTGGCGATCTTCTCCTTTTTTTTTTTGAGGGGGGGTTAATTATTCAGAAAGATAGTCTCCTCTAAGAGGCAATGAGTATTTTCTACTACCTAAAATTGAAAGAACATATTATCTAGATGGCTTAGAAGTTTAACAGCTCTGTAATAGCCCTATAGCCCATCTGTGGTAATTTGGAGTTTCAGTTTGAAAAGGCTACATTTCACCCCTTTAACTTTGATCTTTGTATCACCAATGCTAGTATATAGATGCTTATATTCTAGTTCCCTACTAACCATGTGATGGAAGATTATTATGTGTGAGGCCCTAGCATTTGTGAAACTGATGGTAACACTGCTTCCTGACCAGTTTTCAGTGATGTCGTTAAGCAAATTAGCTTACTTCTGGAAAAATCTTCCACCTTAAAAGTTTAGGATTTAGTGACTCTGACCTATACCCGCTTCAAGGCAACGACATACCTGAAAGCTTAGGTTGTGTCTTTTTCTTTTTGCTTGAAACTTTTAAGAAATCATCCATAAGCAAGTCGTTAGCACAGTCTCTCTTGTCAGGGTCTGGTTCAAAACATTTCAATATGAACGCTTTGGCCTCTGCCGACATGGACTCTGGGATCTCCGGGTGGACTTTAAACATTCCCACCTAAGACACAGCACAACGTGACTTCTGAGTGACCATCTTATCCCATGGGCTCTGGGTTGCATAACCTGGTCACCTAATGCAACAAGCTCCTTTATCATATACTACAAATTCATGGCTTTTCTCAAAGTGAGACAGGACTTGTTTTCTGTAGGTTATGGAAAGTTTCCAGAGCACTTTTGTAAGTTTATCAATGACACAGGCATAGTAATTAGCTTAAGACAGTAGACAGCAGCACTATAAAGTAATAATTCAGTCCTCAAAGTTTTGTGCTTGGCTTTTCCATTTATGAGATTCACTGAATACTCCCAGCAACCCAGTGGATTAAATATTATCCCTGTTACAGCAATGAGAAAAATGAGGCTCACGGGTGTGAGGTTATATGCTTATGAAAAGGCAGATCTGGTATTTGAACCTTCATTTGTTTGGCTTAAAGCATATGTTGTTTCTCCTGTGCCATGGTTTGTGAATGTTTTCCCTGTCTCAAATTGCCTACATTAAAAGAGATATTTAAAAATACTTAAAATTGGGACTTCCCTGGTGGCACAGTGGTTAAAAATCCACCTGCCAATGCAGGCGACACAGGTTCGAGCCCTGGTCCAGGGAGATACCACATGCCACGGAGCAACTAAGTCCATGTGCCACAACTACTGAGCCTGCACACTAGAACCCGTGAGCCACAACTACTGAGCCCGCATGCCACAACTACTGAAGCCCGCGTGGCTAGAGCCCGTGCTCTGCAATAAGAGAAGCCACCACAATAAGCCTGCGCACCGCAACGAAGAGTAGCCTCCACTCTCCGTAACTAGAGAAAGCCCGCGCAGCAATGAAGACATAACGCAACGAAAAATAAATAAATAAAATAAATAAATTTATAAAAATAAATAAAAATACTTAAAATTAAACAGTTTTTCTATAACAATGAGAACTTGCTTCTCATTGACGTCATTCTAATTTTTTTTCAGTAATGTTTTCATGTATTTAGTACAGAGAAAACTTCCTAAGGAAATCCTCTTTGTTATTAAATAGCTTATATGAATTTATTATTATATAGATAATAAGATATAATTATCTGTAATAATTATAAAGCCTTTACTATGTGTCAGACACTGTTCTAAGTGCTTTGCACATATTGTCTTATCCACTCCTCAAAGCCCTTTTATTAGATAGGTACTATTTTTATACCCATTTTATAGATGAGGAAACTGAGACACAAGAAGGTTAAGTAATTTACCTAAAGTCATCAAATAGTTTGACTGTGTCAGAGCCTGGATTCAAACTGTGCCAGAGTATGCGATCTCCTCTAAAGCATGTTGTATAATAATCCCGGCACCGTGTGGGTAACAGAGGAGCATTTCAGAGTGAAGTCCTAGAGACTGGTGAAAACTTGAAAGACTGGCCAAGAAGAGAAAGACATCCATTCGGGTCCAGAAAGGCAGCTCCCTGAGCAGCTCTCATTGTTCTTTCAGGTTTGGTTACACTACTATTTCTGTATCAGCAGTAGCCTATCATACTGTCTCTTAAAGTAAACCAAGCTTTGTGCAAACACAGAAGGGTACGTACTACGTGGTCCCTCATAAGAGGCTATTCACAAACGGAGTAAGTACTAGAAACACGATCAGTGGCGGGGAAAGGAATAACAAATTATGATCAAAAGTCCGATGCCTTAGAGAATAGCAGACATGTGAGCTTTACTTCTTGGGAAACAGGTGTTCCGCTTAATGTTCCTCTGGCTTGGTGGAGTGGCAGGTGAGGACTACAGGGATTCATGGGCAGGTCATTGTTTGCCCAGGACCCGGATGCTGAAGCTGTGGCCCCTGGGCTCTCTCAGGCCTATTTGTATATCATGTGCTCCCTATTTGCATATCATGTGCTCCCTATTTGCATATCATGTGCTCCCTATTTTGAGAGATGGAGCTGCTTCCTTTCCCACCCCCAAAACAGTTACTAATGGGCAAATGAACAGGCTAGAAGAGTAGACAGATGAGAATAAGTTTGATGTACTTAAAATAGAAACTATGCCCTTTTATCTACGGAGCCTTCAAACTATTATGATAGAGGAGTAAAGGAAAATATGTCTTTAATACCTAAATGGAGAAAACATGTTTTTATATCTCCCTCAGTGGAAGATTTTTCAGACTGTGTTTCCCAAAGAGCTTAAATCATCTTCTGTGGACTGATGTGTTATTTATACTGCATGGTGAAAGGGCAGTCACAGGAAGTTACACTGAATCTCACTTTATAGTTGGGAAAACTAATGTGGAGAGAGATGCTCCATGTGAGGCAGAGGTGCTGACCAGGGGGAGTGAATCTTGAACTTTATATCTTACATTGTGCTTACTTAGGCTCCTTTCATTTTACCTAAAAAAATATGACATACGCACATGGAACATCCAGGAGCTATGAAGAGCTTTAACCACTGGTTTTTAAGACATTTAAGACATATGAAATGTGACCTTGAACATAGCTGCTTGTGGTTCCCCCAGTTCATAAAAGGGTGGTTTTCCAGTGGCCATTTCAATGATCGTGCAGCCCAAAGACCAAATGTCTGCTGCTTTCCCGTAGCCTCTTGGTCCTTTATCTATTATTTCTGGTGCCATATACTGAAGGGTACCTGCACATAATTCAAACACAGTTACACGTTAAAAAGAGAAAACAGATGAACACCTAATGACAGTTTCAATTTCTTTATATAAATAAGGTAACTTTAAAAGCATGATTTGGAAAAAAAAAAAAGCACGATTCGGGTCTTAATAGCTCATCTTCTTTGAATTCCAGTTTTATATGCTGTTAATAAAAGGGGAAATAGCAGTTTTCATAATGGATTTCATTGGTGACATAAAAACAGCATAGTAATATTATCTGTTTACAAATAGATACTTTCTCCTTTCCTAGATAGTTGATTATAAGTGAGGCATCATTTCATTGGGACCTCTTAGAAACTTCTAACAATCACTTGAGAATAACAGAAAATATATCAACACACATTTTTCTGCAATCAGTTTTTCAAATACATGAAGACTCCCTTTATGTATACTTCTAATCTTTTCCAGGAAAAATTTAGGTCATTCATCCATTTCCTTAGTCTGTTATTTCTCAGTTCCTGATTGAATGCTCAGTTCTTCTGTTTTCATTCTCATTTCTTAACCATGAAAGCATGAAGATTCTGAAAGTCACTGTTAAAAATAATGTAAATAGGGGCTTCCCTGGTGGCGCAGCGGTTTAGAATCTGCCTGCTAATGCAGGGGACATGGGTTCGAGCCCTGGTCTGGGAGGATCCCACATGCTGCGGAGCAACTAGGCCCGTGAGCCACAACTACTGAGCCTGTGCGCCTGGAGCTTGTGCTCCGCAACAAGAGAGGCCACGATAGCGAGAGGCCCGCACGTCGCGATGAAGCGTGGCCCCCGCTTGCCACAACTAGAGAAAGCCCTCACACAGGAACGAAGACCCAACACAGCAAAAATAAATTAATTAATTAATAAACTCCTACCCCCAATATCCTCTAAAATATATATATATAATAATAATAATGTAAATAATTTTGGGTGTAGGTTATTCTGTAAATCTGACATACGTGGCTTCTGCTGTGAGCCTGTGGTCCACGGATAACAGATTTAATGGGTCAAAGACAGGTCATGAGCCATCAGTATAGACAAACCACCAGAGTTTAGAAGAATAGAAAGAAAAAGAGAGGAGATTTAAAAGGCTTCATGGAATCAGAGAGTCATAGAGTGTGGTATGACGCAAAGAGCATTAAGTGGGGGCCAAGAACTCCGGCTCTAGTTCCGGCTTCGTATATCCCAAGTGGACACTCAATTGCAATTGTCTCATTGGCTCAAACTAGAGGCTAAATTTATACATCTAACCTGTAGTGATTTCTCAAAGTCCAGCAATGAGTCAGGAGTGTGAACAGGAACAGATAATTGCATATCCCTGGCTTCTGATATACTCACACAAATGATATAACCCATCCAAGATGCCATAATGAATTATTTCAAGTTCTGAGGCATTTGCCAAAAGAGCCACTTCAGTATTTTCTGATTCATAACCAAAGTGACAGACATTTTGATAAATACAGGCAACACCTTTTATGAATGCCCCATGCCTGATTTATAGGTGAAAACTGCTACACAAATTTCCTCTGAACAGTTCCTACAAAATCCACTATCAAAGGCTAGAAACTGGCTGTGTTTATAAAAATAAGGAGGGCTTCCCTGATGGTGCAGTGGTTGAGAGTCCGTCTGCCGATGCAGGGGACACGGGTTCGTGCCCCGGTCCAGGAAGATCCCACATGCTGCGGAGCGGCTGGGCCCATGAGCCATGGCCGCTGAGCCTGTGCGTCCGGAGCCTGTGCTCCGCAACGGGAGAGGCCACAACAATGAGAGGCCCGCGTACCGCAAAAAAAAAAAAAAGAAGTGCCCAGGGAAGGGCTGCCATGTAAACAGGGCAATCACAGGCCTCACTGAGATGACATCCGAGTTAAGGCTTGAAGGAAGTGAGGGACTGAGCCAGGCAGAGAGTTGGGAGAAGAGTGTTATAGAAGGAAAAGCATGTGCAAAGGCCCTGCAGCAGGACCCCGCCTGGTGTAATGAAGGAAGTGCAGGAAGGCCTGTGCAAGGTGGGAAGGATAGGAAGTGGGTCTAAAAGGTAACGGACTCCGAGTAGGTCTGAGCCTTGTCCATCATTGTAAGGACTCTGGTGTCTATTTACTCAAAAAATAGAAAGCCATTGAGGTCTTTGAGTGATAGGGCTTGAATTATGTTTTTACAGGATTGCTCTGGCCGTGGTGTTGAGGGAAGACCGTAGGGGCAAGAGTGGAAGCAGGGAGAACAGGCTATTGAGGTCATGCAGGTGAGGTGGGAGCTGTGGAAGGAAGGAGGAACTGGTCCAAATTTGGACACATTTTGAAGGCAGAGCCAATAGGTTTCCTTGGTGGATTGAGTTGAAGCGTGAGAAAAGAGAGGCACCATGGATAACTCTAAGTTTGGAGTGGCCAATCGAGACAGAGAAGAGGGTGGGTGGAACAGGTTTCGGGGAGAAGCTAATTCATTCCATTTGGCATGTTAAGTCTAGTTGAATTGCAGCTCTTTTCCTTACTAGATTTGTGACCTCAGGCAAGTTATTTAACCTCTTTGAACCTTAATTTTCTCACCATAGACTGGGAAAATGATACCTAAGGATTAGGGCTGATATATGAATTTCAATGAAATAACATATAATGCACTTAACAGGGATGCAGTAAGCGCTCCACAGGGAGTAGTTGCTGCTGCCTTCCCTCTCACCAAATCACGAAGAAGTCACACAGGTCACTGTCTTTCAACTCAGTTCATCAGAGGTTGCCTACACCTGTGCCTTGGCCAGCACTGAGTTAAGTGCTGTGAGGTCTGCACACCCCAGGCCCTCGTGATCAGCGCTGGAGACAGACCCACGCATATGTGTCACACACATCACATCATGAGAGGTCAGTGCAAGAAGTCCAGGCAAAGGGGTCCTGGAGGACTGCTTTACTACAACTTCTCTGGCAATTAAAAAAAAATGTTTTAAAGATAAGCAGCAGATAGTAAATTAACACCTTGCCCAAATCAAGAGTCTGAAAGTAAGGATTTTCTTTGCAGAAATTACTGAGTCTTGGCACCATCTAAAGTGACTCTTGCCAAATGGAGGGAGTATGAGGAAAAGAAATGTAAATATATTTAAAGTTGCTAGAAGGATGAAATTTATTTTGTTCAAAAAAATACATTGTAAATGTGTTTAATTCTGTGCCCTGAAATACCCACTGCAGTGAGAGTAGGAATGGGGTCAGAGAATTTGCTGATTGAATGTTCTGAGGCGAAGCCTTATAGACTTTCTCTCTCTCTTCCTTTCCCCTTTCCAGGCTTCCAGAACAGATTCTTCAGCAAGGTGGAGAGAAAGATGGACTGGGCAAGAAGATCAAAGCAAAGAACAAGGGGTAGATTACAAATCTGAGTTCTATCGTTTCTTCTGGGTATGAAGTCCCTTCTCTCTCTCAATTTCCTCATCTGCAAAATGGAGGCCATGCCACCTCCTCACAGAATTCAGAAAGGGGGACATCTGTCCATTTTGCTTTATATTAGACCAAAGATAATTCATTATCTTTTTTTTTTTTTTTTTTTTTTTTTGGCCGCACCATGCCACTTGCAGGGTCTTAGTTCCCTGACCAGGGATTGAACCCAGGGCCAAAGCAGTGGAAGCACTGAGTCCTAACCACTGACCGCCAGGGAATTCCCAATAACAAGAACTTAACATTTCATGAGAATTAGCAGAATAATGGAGTGGTAAAAACTTGGAGTGGAGAGCAGGATTGGAGTTCCAGATGTCCTCCCCATAACTGTTGGGCAGTCAATCTCTCTGAGCCTCTGTTTCCTCTTGGCTACTGTCACCTGTTTGGAAATCACTTTGTCTCCACCCTCCCAGGATTTTGCTCCAGCGGCAGCTCAGTAGCTGCATTGCCTAATTTCTCGGGGAAAGTTTTCTCCCCACCCTGCTTCTGAGTTAGTGAGTCACTTCCTTTTTCTGAATTGAAATCTTAGTTATTTATGTGCTGTGTAGGGGAACAGACCACAGGGAGTAAACAGATTAGGAAAGAGGGAACTCACAGTCCAAATGGGAAATGATTAAAGTATAAGTAAGAATCACTGAGAGGCTGGGCTAAAGAAACGTTAAAAAAAGGAATCTTGTCGGGATTATAGTGGTTGTAGACCAACCAGGAGAGAAGTAATGACATGAAAAGAAAAACAAATAACGAATTGAGAGTTAAAAAAAAAATCTTCAGCGGCATTAAGCAGGAGCCTGAGCGAGTCATATAAATACCAGGTAAGAAATGGGCCAGATCAAATTCTCTATCACATTTTTCAGGGCATCAAAAGATATCAACATTAATGTTGGTGAGAACACAGACTAAATTTCTCTCTCACATTATGCTCAAATGCAGCAATTATTTCTTTAATTACATAAGGTCTCTATCATCATTGCAAAAACATACCAGTAAAAGTTTCAGTACATGGATTTATGCCAGCAAGCCTCTTTGATGTCCCGAAATCAGAGATCTTGAGAACACCACTATAGGTATTAATCAACACATTGTCACCCTAGAGAAGAGAGAATTTTAATCAAAAATGTTATCTTTCTTCCAATATTGTTTGTTGTTGGCTTGAAAGTCTAGTAAGTAAAGGTGTCCTTACAGCAAAAAGGACACTGATTGTATACTCTTCCTTAATAGTTAATCTCAGTAGTGAATTCTCGACACCACTTTCGTTTACATATTATCAGTTCACAATCTGCTACTCAGGTCACAAGGTCAAACGAGGTTTACAGATAGTAGGGGCTATTTGTGTGTGATATGGGTATGATAACTTACAATATTTTTAACTTCTCAATCACTTTCCTTTCTTTTCTATGTTGTTTTACTTTTTTCCTGGAATATTTAGGGGCAGCACAAATAAATGGGTATTTGGGTTGGTTTTAGGGTAGTAATATTAACTTACTTTCAATAGTCCAGACTTTGTCATAAATTTACTAGTTCTGAATCTTCCCTTTTTAAGGAGAATTTCATAAATTATCTAATTTTAGTTCAACACATGAGTATATGATACTTGAAGTGGGGATTTTATTTTTTCCTTCTAACTATTCATCCATTAATTGAACAAATATTTACTGAGTAGTAAGTATACAAAGATTAACCAGCCTGTAAGCCTCTCGGGAGCAAGGACCATATCCTGTTTAACTTTGTTCTGCTGAGCCACCAGTCCCACAGGGCACCTGAAACAGGGCCAGGCATATAGTGCAAACTGAATCTTTTTTGGTTGAACATGGTTAAGGGGTTTATTCCTTGAGTAGAAGAGATAAGACATGAATATCAATAACTGACTCAGGGCAGAGTGATATATTTCTGCTGTTTCTAGGATTTACTTATCATTCCAAATTGCTACCCATAAGACAATATGACTTTTGCAAATAAAACAATTACTCATCAGGGAATTTAGGAGAATGAATCCTAGCTCATCCTACCTTTATATCCCGGTGAACTATCTGATTGTCATGGAGGTATTTTAATCCTTCCAGTATTTGCTTGGTATAAAAGCCAATTGTTTGCTCGTTGTCTTTCAGTGGGCCCCATTTGGAACGAAGGAGAGCTGAAAGACTTCCTGTAAGTAGGGAGAGACAGTGGATAAAATCTTATCCAAATGAATTCTTTAAAGCACATTAATAATGTACCATGAATTTAAGCTAACATTTATTGGTTATTAACAGTGGCCCAGGTACTATACTAGATACAGTACTTGGGCTCAAATATAAATAGGAAAGTGTCCCTGCTCTGAAGATGGTCATTATCAAACACAGTCAAAGACCACTCAGTTTGCTAACCTGAATCCAAGTCACGATGATTGATACAAAAACAGTTCTGATACTTATTTATTGTCCCCTGATAAACTGTAAGGTAATGTCATATGTCAAATTTTTCTGTACATTTAGACAAATTAAGACCTGTAAACTAGTAAATCCCATTCAATTTTACTCCTCTTCAAGGCCCTAGAAACATATATTTTTTTAAGTAAGTTGTTTTCTGAGGTTTTCCTATACTTTATTTATTTATTTTTATTGAGATATAGTTGATGTACCATATTATATAAGTTTCAGGTGTACAACATAGTGATTCATAATTTTTAAAGGTTACATTCCATTTATAGTTATAAAATATTGGCTATAATCCCTGTGTTGTACAATATATCCTTGTAGCTTATTTATACATAGAAGAAACTTACACTTTTTAAAGAAAGAAAACCATCTCTTACCCCCTGGGACCTGCTCCATGAAGATTTTAATGAAACCATTCTCACTGAAAGAGCCCAGATACTGAACAATATTTTTGTGCTTCAGATGCTTATGCAGTGCTATTTCTTCATGTAGGGGCTGGGAGTATCTGAAAGACATGCAAATGCCAGTGAGCTAATTATGTAGCCAGACTTTTGTGTAAAAATTTAAGCAATACAAATGGAAAATTCCCATATATGAAATCAAATATGACCATCTAAGGCCTTTATTTCTCATCACATAAATTCTGTGAAGTTGGAACCCTGGTAGGGTCTAAGGGGAAATGTATCAGGTACTGTTCTAGGTCTTCTGTATATATTAACTCATTTCTCACAACAAGCCCATGAGAAGGTACTACTAAGATGTCCATGTTACAGATAAGGAAATTGATTCACAGAGAGGATAACTAACCTGCCCAAGATCTCGAGGCTAGTAAGTGAAAGAGCTAAGATTTGAACCCAGGAAAATTGAAATCATCCACACAGCTCACTGTCCACATTAACACGACCTTCTATTCCACTGGCTTCATAAGTTTATTATTCCAGGAGATTCTTGCTCAGGAAGATAAAAATTGCAAATAATTTTAATATTCATTCCAGAACTTACTGAAAGGCCCAGCAACTCTTCAGTAGAAAACATAAAACCATTATATGCCAAGCCTCCTTGATTCTGTTCTATCCAATTCTATTCTATCATAATTTTTTTACCCAATCCTAATCGAGCCTCCATACTGAAAGACCAGTTTTAGACCAGACCTCAAAATCATGTACTTGGTATATACTGCTTTATCAAATTATAAGATGAAAGTGTTTTGTATTTCTAGAACAGACAGAACAACACTTTTTTTTTTTTTAATTTTTGTTGGAGTATAGTTGCCTTACAATATTGTGTTAGTGTCTACTGTACAGCAAAGTGAATCAGCTATACATATACATATATCCCCTCTTTTTTGTATTTCCTTCCCATTTAGGTCACCACAGAGCACAGAGCAGAGTTCCCTGTGCTATACAGTAGGTTCTCACTTGTTACCTATTTTATATATAATATCAATAGTGTATATATGTCAATCCCAATCTCCCAATTCATCCCCCCCTTCCCCTTTGGTACCCATACATTTTTTTTGAATTTTATTTATTTTTTATACAGCAAGTTCTTATTAGTTATCTATTTTATACATATTAGTGTATACATGTCAATCCCAATCTCCCAACTCATCCCATCCCCTTCCCCCCACCCTCCACTTTCCCCGCTTGGTGTCCATGTTTGTTCTCTACATCTGTGTCTCTATTTCTGCTTTGTAAATAAGATCATCATACAGAGTGAAGTCAGAAAGAGAAAAACAAATATCATATATTAATGCATATATGTGGAATCAGAACAACACTTTTGATGATTATCTGAAGTACTATGAAGTTTGTAGGCTCTTAACAATCCTGAATATTAATATACCATCATATATTATATTACTATAATTATTATATAACTAACTGTGGTAGGATGTCAGCAACGATAAACATAAACAGAGACTCAAAGCTATTCCCTAATTTTTTTCTGTCGTACAATGGAGGCTACAGGTATGAAAGGCATTAACCACTAAAACATAAAATACAAGTGTACTGCCTCATAATTTGCTTCAGTTCTACATGTAAGAAATGCTCAGATCTTATAATGGCAAATCCATATAAGGAGAATGGATTTTTTTTGAATGCCAGTAAGAAATACTAGAATCAGTTAGTATTGAATAATATATTAGTAGGTTACAAAAAACCCAAATTCATTTAATTAATTAATTTTAAAATATATTTTACAAATTTATTTACTTATTTATTTATTGGCCATGCTGCCAAGCGTGTGGGATCTTAGTTCCCTGACCAGGGATTGAACCCAGGCTCTGGCAGTGAAAGCGCTGAGTCCTAACCACTGGACTGCCAGGGAATTCCTACAAATTCATTTAATTTAAACAAACTTTTATATTCTGTGAAATATTACTCAGAAAGCTGCCAACAACAACAAAAAATTGACTTGTATATTAGATTTTTTACTAATTTTAGTTTTCTTTAGAATTGCTCTAGGAACTAAAGGCTGGTATTAAACTAACCCCCTTAACAAGGTATCAATTAGGGACAACACCATTTTGAATATTGCTTGAATGAGTTAACACAAGAAATACCAGTGTTACCAAGAAGATCCTTAGGTAATGACTCTCAACTATGAAGACATTTACAAGTTACTTTTTCCATGGAGTTTAAAACAATTTATTAACACTAATTACTAAGATTGCTCTTGATATGCATGAAATAAAATAGTGGCAATATTGGGCCAATTCTATAGATTTGATAGATCAAGATGCCTAAATTATCTGAAGCAAGAGGCTAACTCAGTTTATGATAATTAAAGGGCTCCCACCCCTGACACTCTATTAAATATCAATCACAAATGTTTAAATATAAGATCCTGGAGAAACAAATGTACTACACACACTCCTCCTTACGTAACCAAAGGATAGCTCAAAGTTCCAATAATAGTCAGGATTCATCCTGGCTAAGAAAAAGAACTTTTCTCCAATATGGAAATGCTTAGTAACACCTAGCAATTCTCACTAAATGTAAGTGAAAGTTTAAGTATCAAGCACTGAATTAGCATGAAATTATAATTTGCTCAGGTCAATAAGCAATGTTCGTCTATAGGAATTACAAAAAAAATCCCGTTTCTTTTCAATTAGCTGTGACAATGGAAAGAAGAAATGGTACAGATAGAGATACATGCATTTAGTTTTGAAAAATTATTAAGTCATACATGTCTCCAGAGCACCTCTGCTGAGTCAAATTCCCACTACAACCATCCAAAGCAGTGGTTCCCAACCTTGGCTGGACATTTGTATCTCCCGGAAGGATTTTTAAAAATATCAATGCCCACGACCCACCCCAGAATTCTGAGGGGTAGGGCCTGAGTATCAGTAAAGTTCCCCAAATGGCTCTAGTATACAGCTGGGTGGAAATACCTGATCTAAGTTAATAGTTGAGGGGTGTGTAGAATGTTAGCGGAAGCCAACCTGAGATGAACAACTAGCTGAGACAGACTATGAGAGTGTCCGTAAAATGCACCAGCTCGCTCTTATGACGACTGTGATGCGCTAACGCAGCGTTTTTAGAATGTGAGGGAAACACAGAAGAAGCTGTTTTTGTTGCTATGATCCTTCACCCCAGATGGCAGTGGTTACTATATGCTGGATTACGCATTATTCATACCCATTCTACCATCTTAGCAATTATCCTTTGTAACTGCTACCAAAAGCAACCTGAAAAAACCTCTCCAGGTCACAAAGGTAGAAATACCTTTGTGTGATATATCTCACGATAACATGATAGACTTCACTGCAATCTTCTTTTAGAGGTCACAAAAAGATGTCCCACACTAGTTGTTCAAGAGAAGGGCTTGTCACACAAGTATTTTCAAACAACCCATATTATACCAAACGGATCTTTATTGGTGTTGGTGTACTCTGTGTGTGCACAGTGGCAGCTGAATAAACTTAAGCTACAAAGATAGTTTTAAAAGTGGTTTCCTTCCAAGTACCTATTTAAATTTATCTGGCGGTGGGAAAGGAGGTGATGTTGCTGCAGATTAGTGAGCTTGCTGCAGCAATTTGATAGTGACAACACTTTAAAATCTTGTATTGCTTAAAAATCCACTCTATGTATATAATACTTAAGAACCTATAGGAATATTTAACAAAAATTTTAATATGACAAATTTATGTATATTCCCTTAGGTATTTAATGAATAGTTTCTATCACCATCCCGTAAGAACTCATATATATGTCTCATGAACTAACCAAGGGGAAACTGCAAAAATACCACAGAAACATAAAATTGAATTTACTGTCTGCCTATCTAATATCTGTTCTTCCCTCTTTTTATGATTTTGTTTGGAGAAACAACTGGCCAACTTAAAAGCTATGGAGTTTCTAGCCTCCTTTGTAGTTATGGGTGTCCACTTTTGGCCAATGAAACAGAGGCGAAAGTATGCTGGACATTTCTGAGAAAATTTGTTTTCCTTTTTCCTCTTCCTGCCTGCAATGCAGATATGGAGGCTGAAGGCACAGTGGCCCCTTGTCACAGTCATGCACCAAGGATGGAGACTAAGGATGGAGAAGCAGAAAGAGAGCTGAGGCCTGGGACACTGGATGCATGGGAAAGAAAGGTGTTTTTTTTCAGCTTGGGGTAATCAGAGAAGGCGTCTCTGAGGGCCTGAGAATTGAACTGGGACCTAACTGATGAAAATGAGGCAATCCTGCCAAAATCTGGGGACTGAGCCTTGGTGGGCCTGATGGACAGAGAGAGCACAGCGTGGCTGCAATAGAGAAGGTGAGGCCCCAGAGGGAGGCAGATGTCTATGCTAAGGGTTCTGGAAGGGTGGAGTAGGAGTGGAGGAAAGAGTGAAGTGATCTTGGAGAGCCAGCAGTGAGCGGGCTTGAAGAGATCTTAGTTCTCTACACAGAAGTCGAACCTGGGTAGCCTGGATGAAAACCAGGAATCCTAGCTGCTAGTCCACCAGGGGCTAGAGGCTAGAAGCAAAGTTCCCCTGGTTCTTGTCCCCGTTTGAAAGCAAGAATGTTTCAAGGAGGCAAAAACTGTAAAACAGGCACAAAGTTTATTATTAGAGACACAGCACAACAAGTGGGAGAGCACACTAAGAACCATTTATTTATTTAAGACAGAAGCAAGGCAGAAATACACACCCAGAGAGAAAGGGTACAGGCGTCCTCTCTAAAGAGGAGGAGTGCAGTAAAGAGGTGATTTAAATCACTCATATAGGACAGTCCTTCCAGGTCTTTGTTTACCTTTGGCCAATTACCTTGTTTCTTTTTTCACACCTGACCTGTTCCCCAACATGCGTGCACAATTTTTTGCTAAGATGGATTCCACTGCAGAGGCCTGTGGGTGCATGTCCACACTTATTATGGGGTGGGTCCCCCTCCCTTTCTGACCCCCAAGGAGGCTTCCTGTGCATGTGCAGACAGGGAAGTTTTCCTTGACCTTAGGAGTGGTCATCTTATCTCTTTACCTCAGCAGAGTTCAGCTCCGGCCACTAATTTTGTCCTTGGAGTGTCTAGGGAAAACAAGGCTTCAATTTTACTCCACTTGACAAACACCAGCTGTCCAGCCCAGGGGCCCATCTATCTCCTACCTCAAATGCAGAGACTAGTTATGAATCAGTTGCAGTAAGGAGTCTGCGTGGGAAACCCGAAGGCTTAGACTGGTGATGGGAAAGAGTGGAAAAATTCGGAAAGCATTAGAGGTTGAGACAACAGTAGAACTTATGATGGAGTAACGTAAACTGAGACAGAGAGGAATCCAAATGAATTCTAGTAGCCTCAACACCTGGATGGGTGGGGTGAGATTAACCGAGATAGGGAATCCTGCAGGTCAAGTGCATTTGAGGGTAAAAAATCCATGGTTCAGCTTGGGCCATGTTAACCTTGAGGTGCCTTTTAGATTTACAAGTGGAAAGGTTGGGTAAACATAGGAGTGTCCTTTCTGAAGAAAGCCAATCATGTGACTGTACCACGTTGGCCAAATACCGTGAACTTGAGGGGCAGCCAAAATAAATCCATGATGTAACCCAGCATTGAAGTTTGGCCGAATAAGAAATGTTGCAACAAGAGACTCAATCCAATTCGCTCTCTTTCAGAGTCTGAATCCACAACATGTAGAAAATGTAAATAATTGATTGTAGGAGCAGCTACCTTACAAAGAGAAGCCGTAAGAAAAGCTATGAGGCAGCAGAAATCATGAGACTGAGAGAAGAGAGAATTGTTGTTTGGAGAAACAAACGGTAGGACAGAGCACTGGAGCACGGAGCAACAGATAACCCTGCCACCACAGCTGTCCTGCTCCCCGCACAACTTTCTTGTTCCTAAAAACCATTCCATTTTCCTCAAGGCCCCATTATGTGTGGTTCAAACCATTTCCTCAAATATTTCTTCTCCTTCTCTTTTCTTTCTGGTATTCCCTTTAGGTATGTCACACCTTTTATAGTCAACTCACAGTTTTTGGATGTTCTGTTCAATTTTTTCAGTCTTTTTTTCTCTTTGCTTATCAGTTTCGAATGTTTCTATCGACATATCCTCAAACTCATTTCTGTTACAGTGTTTTTCACCTCTAGCATTTCTTTTCCATTCTTTCTTAGCATTTCCATCTCTCCATTTACACTGACATCTGTTCTTGAATGTTTTCTACTTTTTCCAGTAGAGCCCTTAGCATATTAATCACAGTTGTTTTAAATTTGCCAGTCTGATAATTCCAACATCCCTGTCATATCTGAGTCTGGTTCTAATGCTTGCTCTGTGTCTTCAAACTGTATTTGCTGCCTTTCAGTATGCTTTGTAAAAAAACCCAAAACAAACAAACAAAAAAAGCTGTGGAAATCTGGACATGATGTATTAGGTAAAAAGAACTCTGCTAAATAGACCTTTAGTGGTATGGTGTTGAGGTGTGGGGTGAGGGGAAGCATTGTTCTGTGGTTTTGTGAATTAGTCTCTTGTCTTTTAGAGAGCCTGCACTGCTGAGCTGTGTACTTCACAAATGTTTCTCAGTCCCCGCTTCGGTGGAATAGGATGGCTAGAGGGGCCTGGGGTTGGGCATGTCTCTTCCCCTAGGTTAGTTAGGCTCTGATGACACAGAGTTTAGGCTCTGGTAGAATAGTTTCTCTTGAGGGCAGGCCTTGTTAAGAACAGGTGTATTTCCAAATGGTTATTTCCCCTCTACCTCCGCAGGAAGCCTGGGGAAGGGGACTTTCTCTGACATTCTTTGTGAGGATCTGATAGGGCTTCTGCCCTACAACTGTGTCTCCAATGTGGGGGGCGGTGGTTTGTCCTGTGACGTCGCTTTTCCAACGGCTCGGAAAAAGTAAGAGTTGTTGATTTCTCAGTTTGTTCAGCTCTCCACTTGCTGTTTAGGATGGAGTGCTGACTTCCAACGTCATTACATGTCTGACCGGAAATTGGAACCCCTGGTTCAAACCATTTCTGCTGGTGCTTATTCCCCATCTATCTAGATAATAAACCAACCATGATCCAACATAACCTGAGCCCAACATACGCAGGACTATTCTCTTTTCTTCTCTTTGAAAGTCCTGTCCTTGTTACCTCGGAGATGCCATCCTTCCCCACTAAAGTGTTGTGCTTGAATCACTGAATGATGCAGCAGCTAAGCCTCAGAGGGAGCTAACTAAAGCCATGGAGTTTTCAGACAGAGTTTCATTAATTAGAATATTATCAAAATATTTTTTTAAATGCTATTAACAACCAAAATACCTTAGAAAACAGCTTTCATTAGTCACAATTACTGTACCTGCTATCTCTCTCTGGGATTTCCTTAATGGCGATTCTGACTTGGTTGCTCATATCTCGACCTGCATAAACTATCCCATAAGTGCCTTTTCCTAAAACGACTCTGTCACCATTTTCGTCATATTCATAGTCATACTACAAAAGGAAAAAGGGGGAGAGAAGATTGAAAATTAGTTGCAGTCCACATTTTAAACATCAACTTTTTCCAAGAGCATTTTTTCTTATTTTATCAAATGGCTTTAACGAGGGAAAGAATACGACGAAGTTCAAAGCAGCAGCTTCAAGAACCAAAATACAGACTCAGCATAGAGCATAGTGTGTTCATATTTTCACAACTGTTATGAATAGAGGGGGGACTGTATTTAAATCTGTAAAGGTGCTTCTCCAAAAGCCCACTTGGAGTTTTCTACCCACTGAATCCTGGTTTTCACTGATTCTGGAGATGAGTATGATTAGCATCAATGTCTATCAATAGCTATCACATCTCATTAACCTTTCTTTTGTTTTTCAGCTTTTGGTACTATGAAAGTATTTCACGCTCTGCCAGGGGAATAAAACCACTGAAAGGCTTTGCTTAAGAGGAAAATTTTGAGGTCCTACTGGTTGACAATAATAAAGTAAGGATTATTTGTACTTCAGCCCCGATTCCCAATTCCCCAAGATTAAAAAACATTTTAAAAATAAAAATGAAGGAAACATTTCATTTTTGATGTAAAAAGGAAATATTTACAGCCCTAAACCCCAAAGCGTCAAGCGTGTCAGCTGAATATGGAAAATGGATCAAATGAAAGGGGTATAGTGACATTTGGTAGAGAGGGACCTTCTCAGACCTGGAGGTGTCACCCAGAAAGGCACATCTTTTGTTGTGAACTTAAACTACAGGATTCAGGGTCATCAAATGATCAAGCCAAGTGTCTGTAGAAACCCAATGTAAAACTACAAACCAGCAGGGGAGACCATAAGCACAAGCTCCTTCTTTTGTCTACATTTTGCTAGAGTATAAAACTGACAGCATATAGCTAGGTTCAACTCACTGAAGGGTTTGAGTTAGCCATTAAAAAAAACCTGATTTCTAACATTCATAAACCTGCAAAGTTAACTTTAAAACAAAAAAATCATCCAAAAGAGGATAATGATCTGACAGTCACTAACAACACAGCCTTAAAATATACAGAGCTGACAAAATTACAGAGAAATATAGACAAATATAAATCACAATAGGTTTTAATAGAACTCTTTTAGAAACCAATATATCTAGCAGACAAATTCAAAATAGAGACCCTAATGGCACAAATAACAAGTTTGGTATAACAAATACAGAGAGAACCCTGTATCCAGATATAAATTCCTTTTGTGCATATATGAAAGACATAAAATATTTAGTCACATATTAAGCCACAAAGAAAATTTAGACAAATTTCAAAGAATAGCTATCATAAAAACCATGATCTTTGACTATAAGATATTAAAAATAAGATAGCCAAAAACTATGTTTGAAAACTGACTATTACAGTTTAAAATTATCAAGGGATTAAAAAGTAAATGATCATGGGAATTACAAAATAGTTGAAAAGAATGACAAGGAGATGAAAAATTTCATGGCTTTAAAGAATTGCATTAGATATAGACACTATGGAGAACAGTACAGAGCTTCCATAAAAACCTAAAAATAGAACTACCATACAACCCAGCAATCCCACTACTGGGCATATACCCTGAGAAAACCATAATTCAAAAAGAGTCATATACCACAATGTTCATTGCAGCCCTATTTACAATAGCCAGGACATGGAAGCAACCGAAGTGTCCATCGACAGATGAATGGATAAAGAAGATGTGGCACATATATACAATGGAATATTACTCAGCCATAAAAAGAAACAAAATTGAGTTATTTGTAGTGAGGTGGATGGACCTAGAGACTGTCAAACAGAGTGAAGTAAGTCAGAAAGAGAAAAACAAATACCGTATGCTAACACATATATATGGAAGCTAAAAAAAAAATGGTAATGAAGAACCTAGGGGCAGGACAGGAATAAAGACGTAGACATAGGGAATGCACTTGAGGACACGTGGAGGGGGAAGGGTAAGCTGGGACAAAGTGAGAGAGTGGCATGGACATATATACACTACCAAATCTAAAATAGATAGCTAGTGGGAAGCAGCTGCATAGCACAGGGAGATCAGCTTGGTGCTTTGTGTCCACGTATAGGGGTGGGATAGGGAGGGTGGGAGGGAGACGCAAGACGGAGGAGATATGGGGATATATGTATACGTATAGCTGATTCACTTTGTTATAAAGCAGAAACTAACACACCATTGTACAGCAATTATACTCCAATAAAGATGTTAAAAAAAAGAATTGCATTAGAAAAGAAAGAAAAATTTTAAATGATCAAGTTAAGTGGTCAGTCAAGAAAATACAAAAAAGAAGAATATATTACTATCCAAAGACAGTAGAATAAGTTTCTGGTTTTGGCAATACAGTAGGCTAGGTATGTGAAAATGTTGGGCTTCCCTGGTGGCGCAGTGGTTAAGAATCCACCTGCCAATGCAGGGGACACGGGTTCGATCCCTGGTCCGGGAAGATCCCACATGCTGTGGAGCAACTAAGTCTGTGCACCACAACTACTGAGCCTGTGCTCTAGAGCCCACGAGCCACAACTACAGAGCCCGTATGCCACAACTACTGAAGACCGTGCACCTAGAGCCTGTGCTCCACACCATAACGAACAGTAGCCCCCACTCACCGCCACTAGAGAAAGCCTGTGCACAGCAATGAAGACCCAATGCAGCCAATAAATAAATAAATAAATAAAATTTAAAAAAATTCTCACTTAAAAAAAAAAAAGAAAATGTTCCTGTCCAAAATACCTAGATAAAATAAAATACTTCTATTGCCTAGCCAGGCTTATAAAAACATAAAGAAGACTTCAAGGAGCTAGAGATTAAGAGGAAAAGGAACACTAAAGGGATAATCACAAGAAATGATGTCCCTGCAGCCCAAGCGGTGGGGATGAGGGCAGGGCTTTCAGACTTATTAATCTAGGGCAGAGGTTGGCAAACACTTTCTGTAAATGGCCAGATATTGAATATTTTCAGATTTGTGAGCCAAACGATCTCTGTGGCATTGACTCAACTCTGCCACTGTAAACAGCCTATTCAAATGGGCATGGTTTTGTTCCAATAAGACTTTATTTACCAAGGGAAGTGGTGGGCTGGATTTGGTCTTTGGGCTCCAATTCACCAATTCCTTATCTGAGACTTTGGTCTTAATGGTCATTGGGGACAGGAAATGAAGCCTTGTGCCTATGCAAGGTGAGGAGCTGGAACACATAAAACCAGGGTCCTTGAGGACTATAACATGGTGAGATGGTAGATTAGAAAAAAGTCAGCCCACTGCACTGAGAAACAAAAAGAAAGCTTATCTGTCTTAGACTAAGCTCTGAGTTGACAAAAACAAGTCTCCTCTGAATACTTCCAACCATTGGCCGATCCTCATGCTGTCTGAAGTTTACATTTACACTTACAATTAATACCCGTAATTGGTCTTGAGCCTGGGAAATCCCTGGAGTGACAACAGAAACACAGCAAAACATTTAAAAGGAAGACTCCCTTAACACAGGCTATGCAGGATTCTCACTGATAATGCACCACTGAAATTGAGCTCACAATCCAAAATTTTAAAATATATAATGAAACAATTCACCATCAGTGAGTGTTGGCTGATTTGACAAATATCAATCCCTAAAATTTCACAAAATAAAACAAATTGAAATGCTAAAATAAGTACATTTAACATAAAGATATAAAATAAGAAATCCACAACATGAGAAAAGGATAAGACACTCTAAAAAAGGCCAGACAGATTTGAGACAGACTCAAACCTAACCTCCAGAAGTTGAGCCCTAAGTAGGAGAAGTAAAAATAAATTCACACTCAGATATGATATAGGGAAACTACAAAATATGAAAGGCAAAGAGAAGATCATAAAAGAAAGCAGAGATAACAAGGACAAATTACCTACAAAGTAGGTAATCAGATTACTTGGTGAACTCTCTGGGGTATACACTCTCAACTTGAGAGACCACTGTCACAGAGGATGAGGAATATGGGGGCATACTGTTACCAGCTTGTTTATTTGTTTCCAATAGGTTTCCAGGCCTTGACAGAAGGCAATCAGGCTGTATGCTTTTGGGGAAAGCTATGCCCACATGCTAGGACCGAGTGAGCACTGGTCTCCCTGTTGTAGACCCTTCTTTGGCAGAGGAAAGAGGCCAAGCTTTGGAAGACAGGTGTCTACTTGCCCGGTGGCAACACTGTACCCAATGTACAATAGAGAATACTCCTAGCTACCTAATATATGGTTGAAGGCTGTCTTAGACCAGAGGAGAAAACTAGATATGTTTACAGGATGAGAGAATAGGAAACAGGGATCATTTAGCAATTTCCCCACACTAAGATAAAACTCCAGCAAAGAGGCAGTAAACATAGTCCAAAAATTCCACTTGAAGGAGTCCAAGTCTCTACACCCAACTCCTGTGGCCCGGACTTCTGCCATGCTGTACCATGCATGCTGGAACTCTACCAGCCAGGACCCAGGCTGGCAGGAGGCAGGACAGGGACCATCACCAAAGTAGCTCATCTTCGCCAGTGTGTCTATCAAAGGGACGGAAACCTGTACACTGAACCTAGTACTACCACCACCTTACATTATTACAATGCACTATAATTAAAAGAAAAAAAAACAGCTTTCAATAACCTACCTCATTTGATGGTCATAATAAGCCTTTGTCATAGTAGGGAAGGTCTATGATTAGCTCCAATTTACAAATGATCAAAAGTATCTTCCACTGAAAGTATGTCAGAGCAGTGGTTTAAACCAGCTCATCAGGTTCCAGGTTTTCTGTTCCTTCTACTGCCAATGGTGAAGGAAAATCCTTTTACAGCATGAGAGCTGCATCTTAGTTCTTGGCTCTGGTTCCAAACACCAGTACTGTAAAGATGTTCCAGCACATTGTCAATATCCAATGAACACCCATTCACTTATTCAAGCATACCGTAGACATCTCTTGGCCATCTTAGACTCCATTCTTCCCTTTCCCTTACTCCCCACATCAAACTGATTGCCAAATGCCACCAGGTTAATCCTCACTGCTCTTGCCTCATTTCAGGCCTTCCTTGCTTCTGTACTAATTCTACAGACTCTTAATTGGCCTCTCTGTCTTCTCCTCTCTTGTTGCCCTGTTCCCTAATTCATTCTCCATTAAGTGGACAGTGAACTTTCCAAAGTTCAAAGTTCCAAAGTGAGCTTTCCATGTTCATACCACTGCCTCTGCTTTATCCGTTCCTCATGACTTTCTGGATCAAATCCAAACTCCTTAGCCTGGCATCAATGCCCTTCAGGACCTTATTTCTGCCTCTGTGTCTAACCTTCTATCTCATCAGTGTCCCCCCAGAATTCCCAGGGAGGTTCCACAGATCTTTGTGCCTTTACGCATATGCGTTTTCTACCTAGGTAATTCTGCCTTCAAAACAAGGAAGCTTTCTTGAACTGTCCACCTGACCCTCAAAAGCTGGGTCAGATTCTGGTCTGATATGCTTCCAAGGCCTTCTGCCCTCACTCGCTCACACCTTTTTCACTCTTCTCTTACCCAAATCCACATTCCAGTCTGTACTCTGAGCTCTTTGAGAACAGGACTTTAATTTCTCTGTCCCTAGTCTTAGCCATATCTGGCTTGTAGTAGAGGCTCAGTGATTATTGGCTTAATTAATCAATCAGGCTATAAAAAAAATTGATGAGACCCTTTTTAAAAACCAGGTGCCAAAACAAAACATTTAATGTTGCTATCCATTTATTTTTGATTGAAAGGAGCTTTGCCACAGGGATACTTACTTAACATAGAGAAGAATATATAAGCCTTGATGAAACTGCTCAAGTTTTAGTTTCCCTAAGGAATGTAAAGCATCAACAGACTATTCCTTTTTAAAAAAACAATATTATGTATAGAAGTTGACTCCTGTTAAATGAAGTGGTCATGGTAAAAATCAAAAGGGCTTTCAATAAAACTGAAAACCGTTCCAATGGGTAGCCGCCGCTTGGTTTCTCCTTCTTTTTTAACCCCTTTTTCCTATTCTTACAATACAGAGATATGAATTGAAAAAGCAGACTTGAGAAAACTGCCCTGATCTACAAGAAGAGAGAATTATCTATGTGATGGCCAGAAAAAGTAGAACAGAGCACTGGCCAAAAGCCAACGGAAGGCAGGGTCTGTCAAATGACAAGTAGGTAGAAAAAGGAAGGTGGGGACAAGGCGAATTCAGTATTTAAAAAAATAAAAATAAAATTACACTGCTTATATAGCTCGCATTCTATTTCTACGACAAAGGGCTAGCAACTCAGGCTGTTGCTGAGGGAGACCACTGCATTCTGAGGCAGTGATGAGGACGCTTCTAGAATCAGCCCTCTCTTGTTGCCTGCCCACAACTGCCTAATCTGGCACTGGGAGGAGAGTGAGCGTAGGAAGACAGTCCTGACAAGGCCAAACAACGAAGTGATGACTCACTTAGTCCTTGCACCATCCAGGGATCCACAGTAGAACAGCCACCTTCTAAAATGCCATGTACTTACCCCGGCACCTAATTACCTTAGCTGAGTAGTCACCTCAGAAAGCCAAACGATAGCTTTGCTAATTTTCAGTCTATATCGCCTTAGTAATATGTAAATGCTGAGAACATTAATAACTACATTAATTCATTTCATAATTCATGAAAACATTAATGCTACTAATAGCATTAATAGAATAGGAAAAACGCTGCAGGTACAGATATCTAATCTCATAGCTCTCTCCTCCTTCAGATCTTTACTCAGACCTTCCCTTCTCAAGGAGCCTTCCCTGGTTTCCTTGTCGAAAATTATACACCCTGTTTCACTGTAACTTCCTAAATCCTTCCCTGCCTAATTTGTCTCCTTTATACTGATCATTATCAAATATAGCATGTATTTCACTTACTTATTATCAGTCTCCCACTATACTGCAAGCGCAGTGAAGACAGGGATTTTCTGTATTTTGTTCTCTGCTGGATCCCCAGCTCCTAGAGAGTGCCTTCCACAGGTGTCCACTAAACATTTGCTGAGTGAACTGATAGAATCCACTTGGACCCACTAATGTGGTGCCAAGATTATTTTAAGCTGAAAACATCTGAATAAATTGCAGCTGCAGAAAAAGCCTTATCTAAACTTTTTTTGCTGACTTAAGCAAAGTCTCTCGAAAATACAGCTCCATAATCCCCTCTCCAGGAGGTTTAGGACCACTTATACCTGGATAAGAAATGACTAAACCAAACCTTTTCAAAACTTTCAGTACCTTCCACTGTTTCTCATTAGTTTCCCACCATGTTGCTTTCCCTTGAAGTCCTATTAAGAACTTTCCTTATTAAGATAAATAAACTCTTAACTCTAGTTGTTCAGGAATCACTTCTTTGCGTGTTCCCTCGTACAGAAATAAACTTTGTCTTTTCTTCTGTAATCTGTCTTTCGTCAGTTAATTTGCAGGCTCCCAATTACTGAACCTGAGGTGGTAGAGGAAAAAGGTTTTTTTCTCACAACAGAATAAATGAATGAGTAACAAACTGATATTCTTATCATACAACACCAGAAGTGATAGCTTTTCTCAGGCAGTGCAGTAACTGTGGATGTTCAACTTGAGATCTGTACAAAAACAGAAATAGGATGCCAAAGAAAAACAAACCAGTGTGCTACTGGATGACTCTGAATTGATTTAAATGAATTCTAAACCATCATTCACTGTTAATGTCTGTCTGTGAGACAAATCAACAGAAAAAAAAAACGGTAAGGTATTTCATCATCCGGCAGATGTTTGAGTGAAAGGAAAACAGTCCTTTTATCTTGCTTGTCCCTAACCCATCCCACAAGGGGGCAACTTCCTCTCTATGCACCCTGGAAACTACATATAAACAGGTTCACAGGGCCAGCTGCTATGATTACCTGAGGCTTGTGTCAATCATATGCCCATTTTGATAAAACAGTGAGGTAAATATTACAAATGCATTAAAGAAAAAGGACGAGGAGGGGAAAAGAGAAGGAGAATATATGTATGTTTGGGAGAGGCATGAGGAGGAAGACAACATATTCTGTATTGAACACCAAAGTACCTCAGTAACTTATGGCTTTTTCAAGGAACTAAGAGAGAGTGAGAGAGAGAGAGAGAGAGAGAGAGAGATGAAGAGAATGGGTTGAGTGGCTTGATTATGGTATTCAGCTTGATTATGGACTTAACATTGATTAAACAATCTTCAAGCTCATTTCCCAGCATTTACTCTGCCCCCCTGCAATCCACATCCCCCTCCCCCCAGTTTGAGATATGGTTTAAACAGCTCTGGTTTTGTCACTCCCCAGCTTCAAACCCTTCTAAGCCTTCTGAATGAACTTCTGCTTGGATGCCTGACACCATGCAAGACTGTGGTGAAAAGGGAAAGAGAGCCACAGTCCAGCCTTGGGATGTAAACAGTACGGTGCAGGCTACTGAATTACAAGGCAATGAGAAGAGAGCTAGGGCAGAGGAGTGGGCAAAAGTGCTGTAAGAGCAGAGAAAAGTGAGAAGGGGTGTTGAAAATGATTCAAAAGTAAAATGATTCAAAAGTCAAAATAACCCTTGAGCTGGATCTTAAAAAATTAGGAAGCAGTCACCAAGTAGGACAAAGCAGAAAAAGCATGTGGGGTTGGGCACCTGCACGTCAAGCCCAGAGGCAGGAACAGCCTGGCTGTCTGAATAATGGAAGGGAGTTCGGCATTGCTGGACCGCAGAGTGCAAAGGAAAGCTAAGTTACAGCCAGGGAGGTAAGAATGCTCTATGGTGCGGAAATCTTCTACGAAGAGTAGCATCAAAGCCTTTTCATTTTAATTTTTAAATTTTTTTAATACCATTTGCAGTGACATGGATGGACATAGAGATCATCATATTGAGTGAAGTAAGTCAGAGAGAGAAAGACAAATATCCTATAATATCGCTTATATGTGGAATCTAAAAAAATGGTACAAATGAACTTATTTACAAAGCAGAAATAGAGTCACAGATGTAGAAAACAAACGTATGGTTACCAGGGGGGAATGGGGCGGTGGGGGGAGGAGGGATAAACTGGGAGATTGGGATTGACATATACACACTAGTATATATAGAATAGATAACTAATAAGGGTCTATTGAATAGCATGGGGAACTCTATTCAGTACTCTGTAATGATCCGTATGGGAATAGAATCTAAAAAAGAGTGGCTATATGTGTACGTATAACTGACTCACTTTACTGTACAGCAGAAACTAATACAACATTGTAAATTAACTGTACTCCAATTTAAAAAATTAAGGAAAAAACAAAACTTTTTAATTAGGGGAGTCACCGGATTAAATCTGCCTGAGAGATCTCTCCAGTGATGGCAGGGACAGTGTATTGATGGCAGGAGAGATATCAGGCCACATGAGAGATTCTGAGGACCTGAGATGGGGGACTGATGGAATGGGGTGAGGGACTGGAGAAAATGCTGGGGGTGAGGCTGGAGCAGAAGATGCTCTGAGGTGTCTGGCTTGGGTAACAGTGTAGATGCCCTTGTTCTTAGTGAAGCTATGAAAGGCTGGGAGAACAAAAACAGGGACCACAGCTGACAAGTGTTAGAACTCTTACAGTTAACTGTAATTCATTGTTCAGTGATTTCAATATAAATTTATTAATACATTAAACTATTTAAGATATGGGTTCATAACCCTTCCATTTCAAAAGACAGCCTTGAATCAAAAAACATGGCCTTGAATCAAAAGAAGTTGTTTCTCTTCCTGTTTAAAAACAGAAAAGTCCACTGAAAGTGGTATTGAGCTATATTTAAAAGACCTGGTACAGTTTATACTAACCTTGAAAATTATAAAAAATGTGAACTAGGAAAGGACATTTAAGATCTTCTTGTTCAACTCTCATGTAAGGAATGATATCATCTTAACCCAGCAGGAGTAAGAATTTTGTCCAAAGTTATAAAACTGGCTACTGGCAAAGTTAGAGCCAGAACCCAAGACCACTGACCCCAGCACAAGGATCTTACCAGAGCAGAGTCCAATATGATCAGTTGGAGGAGGGGTCTGACCATGACCCGAAGGAGGCTGAATCCCTCCCACAACTATAATGCTTCAAAGAAACCTTGGTTTTTTAAATCAAAAAGAAAAGTAAATCTTAACTTGGGCTTAGAATAAGAAGTTTTTCAAACACCAGGAAGTCTAAGGATTAGCTTCAAATTTGTGGTTTATGGAACCACATTAATAGTTAATGTTTGCCAAATGCTGATGCCACCCCAAGTGAAGTTAAAAACTTTTTAAAAGCATCTGATCTTTCCAACATTTTAATTTTGTTTTGGGCCAAGGTACCCAAAGGCTTCAGGAATAATTGGCACATGTATTGAAACAATTTTAATTCTATCTCAAATGAAGGTAAAGACCAGAAAATAATTATTCTGCATATAAATCTCCAAAGGAATCCTTCTTGTTTATACTATGAAGAATGGGAAGAGGAGGAATTATTTTTGCTACGTCATTGATGGGCTGAAGTTTGAGTTCAGTTTGTGGTAATGAAATTAAGGAATTCATTTTAATCAAATATTTAGAATACTGGAAAAATAATGTTAGTCGAGAATGTTGAAAATAGCTAAGAAATGTGATCAAGGGTATAATGGAGTTATCATAAGTTATGTAAAAATATAAGTTAAGGTTATTTAATAACTCATATTGTATAGGTGTTCTGGCTACAAAGGGACATTCCGTGAGAGGGAGAGCCAAGATGGATTTCATCATCTTCACAGCCCAGCACATCACTGTATCCATTCATTAATGTTATGCTAACAGAACACCCAAGACTACAACATCAGCAATGTCACTAGTGGCAAAATGGCAAACTAAGCCAAAATATTACTTCAATACTTAAAACAGGTACTCTTGAATTCACTGTATAGACTATACAGTCCACTGAGAATACTGCAGAAGTCATTCTATGTCATAGACTTTAAATTATTCTGATAGAATGCAAAGGACAGAAGTACACGAGTGTTTTTCTAACATTAAAAGGATAATGGGACTTCCCTGGTGGCACAGTGGTTAAGTCTCTGTGCTCCCAGTGCAGGGGGCCCGGGTTCGATCCCTGGTCAGGGAACTAGATCCCACATGCATGCCGTAACTGACAGTTCATATGCCACAACTAAGGAGCCCGCAAGCCTCAACTAAGACCTGACACAACCAAATAAAAATAAATAATTTTTTTTTTTTTTTTTTAAGGAATAGTATACCTGTGCTTTCTTGAGAAGTATGAGTTAGGAGCACTTTGATGAATCGGAGAGCACTGGTATGAGATGGTTTTTGTAAGGTCAGTAGACCTACTAAAACTCTCTGGATATTCCTAGGAAGAAACCTGAGCACTTTCCTCCATCTTTGGCTGGTGAGTGTTCTCAGCGTTTGCAGGAGAACTGTCTGATCAAGAAGGGTGTCTTACAAAATCCACCCCATTTAGTACCACTGCACACAGATCAGGAGACCTTGACCCTGGATCTTCTTGACAGCTCTCTGAACAGTGATCTACCTACCCCTTTTACATTATAGGAGACTGAGTCAGGAAAATCAGCTGGCCAGATTCACCACAAATTCTAAGGCAATTAAAGCCATGTTCTGCAATGCATAGGGTTAAATGAGTTTCTAAAGCAGAGTCTCTCAACTGTTGATTCAATCAATTATGAAGACCAAGCTTGTCTAACATGGCTACCATAGCCTGTCTGTGCTATGTGTATTTTGGGTAAGATGGATTTAGTTTTTCAAAGAAGGGTATGAAATAAAGGATAGCTATCACTGTTACTGCTTTTGTAAACCCAGCAATTTATGATATTGTAAAGTAACTTTATGGATTTTCAAATCTATCCACTTGCTAATTTATTACTAATGGAACTGTTTCATTTTCATTTTCTTTGTTAACTTTTACCCTGGCCGTTGCTATGTATCAAGTGATTCTAAATTTAACCCAAATAAAAACAGAGATAATGAGGTGCAGTCAAAAGAGCACTGATGTAGAAACCAAGAGATCTAGTTCCTACACTAGATCTTAATCACTTAAATAAGAAAATATAACAGTGCAAAATATAAAGCATAACAAATAAGAAGTATTGTCTATAGTACTTCTGCAGACAGCAAGCTAGTGCGTGGGGAAGATTTCTTTTTGCCAAATTAGGACTATCATCTTTTTATAACTTAAATGAAAGAGGCTTAGGCTTAGCCAGGAATATCAAAAGTTACACAACTGCTAGAGAAGTATAGAACTTAACTACAGGCAGAATTAACAATTGGTTATTATATTTAAATTTCCCTCGACTGTTACCCTACTACTTCAACGCTTACCTAAAACTTCTAGCCTACGAGATGACATTATCCAAGTGATCTAATACACTAGGTATACCAGTCAGGTTGGTGTTCTAGTTTCTTCAATTTCAGTTTAACATTAGAAATGTAATTTTCATATTGCTTGGATTCAGAATTCAGTCCCAAGTCATACACTGAGAAAGGCTTGGAGGAAACAGAGGCCCACTACCATGCCTGGAGAAGTGTCAACCTTCAGACACTGAAGATGCTCTAGTGTGAGAGTCAGCTCTCTTGAAAGTCCCCAGCACTGTCCTCACTGTGGTGGAAGCCTGTGCTATACACAGCAGAAAGACATGATGGAGAAAATGGACACAGTCGAAAAATAGGTGTCTGCAGTGTACTATATCTAGGAGGCACAAGGAAAAGCACTGCGGTCAGAGCAACAGCACTGGGGTGATTGTTATCACCTCCTCTCTCTTTTTTTGAGGGGGGGGACGTGGGCCTCTCACCGCTGTGGCCTCTCGCACCGCGGAGCACAGGCTCTGGACGCACAGGCCCAGCGGCCATGGCTCACGGGCCCAGCTGCTCCGCGGCATGTGGGATCTTCCCGGACCGGGGCACGAACCCGCGTCCCCTGCATCGGCAGGCGGACTCTCAACCACTGCGCCACCAGGGAAGCCCTCATCTCCTCTCTTTATGCTGTTAATCTTCCATTGTTTCAGGTTCTCTGCTTAAGCATACAAATAAGGACCACGAATGCTTCTAACATTCAGAATTTTCACTGAATTTTGCTTGTCTGAATTGCAACATAACTCAGAGGAGAATAAAAAATGTGTAAGGGCACTGTGACTCTTGCATTGAGGGTTATCAACACCCTCAAAGATAAAGCATAGTTACTCACATCAGAGTAAGATACAAAAAACTCAGTATTCCTAACTAAGAGTTCTCCAATGTTTGCTTTTTAGCCCTTTTTAACCAAAGGAATTCTAGAAGCTGCTTTTAAACATTAAGGGAAAGTTTACAGACTCTGGCTGAGCTCTCTACCCTTCGTCACTACTCACGAAGCGCGCGCCTGCGCGCACGCACGCACGCACACACACACACACACACACACACACACACACACACACACACACCCCTTTCCCTCAGTAAAGCTTTAAATAGTCCATTCTAAAAAATTAGCCACAGAGAAATTTAGTAAAATGAACTCAGAAACCAAAGTCATTACCTCCAGGGAGTCACCTTCACAATCTCCTTCCTCTGTATTTCTCCCCTTCTCTTCAGTAATGGTGTTCACCATTTCAAAAAACCTGCAATGAAAATTGGTATGTGGTGACTCGTAATACATAAGATATTACATATAAGCAAGCACGTTTCAAAGTGACTTCAGAGCAAAACAAATGGGACCTAGAAGAGTCAGGCAATAAACAAAATATCAGCATCAGTGCGAAAAATATGATTTTTCATATTTTTGGTAGGATTTGTCGGAAATTTCTGACCTAATGCCTCAAGTAATAGTAACATGATATGTTACAGAATTAGAACAGTAAGGCTAGACAAGGTCACAGAAATGTTAAGAATGTGGACTTGAATATCATACCAAGGTTGCTAGTATTTGCGTGATTTGGGGCAAGTTTCTCCACCTCTCTGAGCCTCGTTCTTTAATTATAAATGGGGAATATGAGTACCTATCTTACAGGTTGTTGTGAAGATGACTTGAGGTAATACTTGTAAAGTGCTCAGCACAGGGCACTCATTAAATATTAGCTATTATTGTTTTGCTGCTGTTAATATTACTATTTTTAATGGGACATAACAAAAATACCCAGATTCTGGAATAGTGTCTCTAAATTCTGAGCTGACTCTGCGACACAGTGTTGGCCACTACATTTGATCTCAGTTACTGAATCTTCTGCCTGAGCACCTCAGTGTCATACATGTGGGGTCCCATATATACAGTCTGCAAAATACTGATGGAATCAGGAACGGCTAGCTTGTATGTTTGTGACAGAAGCCACCTTTCTGTTGGTGACAAACATTTTCTTCAGGAACTATTCTTGTAAAGTTCCTTTTTTTTTTTTCTTCCTAGAGGTCATTTCAGAGCTCCCCCCAAAAATTATGGTAAGAAACAGATCTTCCCTCTGCAACGCTAGCTGTGTCTATCCATTCAGAAGGGATGCTAATGGTTTCTAGCCCAGAGGTGGAGTAAGGGAGGCACTGTGAACAGGGGCTGATGATCTCACAGGCAGGTGATGCTGTGCACTGCCAGCCCAAGGGAAGAGCAGGTTACTGTGTGACAAGAAAAGTTTCCCTAACGCAACTCAGAACCTTTATGCTATCTCTGTACCTATGAGATAATAGAAAATAAATATTGGTCTCTGCCCCCCAGGTTCTGGCACTGAACTCCTAAAACCCTTGTAAGTGCTAAGAACACTATGAGCATCTCCTGTGTTCTAATATTTGTCTAAGACCCCATCTCTAACATAGGGCTCTTAAAACCTTCGTAAGTTCCTAAGTGATACAGAACCAGGAGCATCTTTTGTTCTAATGAAGCGACTCTGGGTGGACTCCTGGATGGGGCTGGTCAAGACCAAGCCACGATTAGAAGCTTGGAATTTTCAGCTTCACTCCCCCACCTTCCTCCAGAGAGGGGAGAGGGGCTGGAAATAGAGTTCATAATTGTTCATGCTTACATGAGGAAGCCTCCATAAAATCCCAATAGTAGGGGGTTCAGAGAGCTTCTGGGTTGGTGGACATACCCATATAGGGAGGGGGATGCACCCCAACTCCACAGGGACAGAAGCTCCTGCACTGGGGACCCTCCCAGACCTCACCTTAGACATCGCTTGATCTGGCTGTGCATCTGTCTCATGTCCTTTAATAAACTGGTAAATGTAAGTGTTTCCCTGAGTTCTGTGAGCCTCTCTAGCAAATTAATCGAACCCAAGAAGGGGGTCGCTGGAACCTCTGATCTATAGCTGGTATACCTAAAGCACAGGTGATAATCTGGGCTTGTGACTGGTATCTGAAGTCAGGGGAAGAGACGGTCTATGGGACTGAGCCTTTAACCTGTGGGATCTCACTCTATCTCCAGGTAGACTGAGTTCAATTGTAGGTGTCACAGAGAAGTGCTTGTTGTGGGGTAAAACCTCCACACATCTGGGGACCAGAAATGTCAGAAATAAAGTGTTTTGTGTGAGGAATAAAGGAGACACGAAGGAAAGAAACACAGTAGGGAAGAACTGGGTTTTTTTCCTACACAGGAAGGAAAAAACCTTTTCTTATACAGTACCTCTTATCATCCATCCATCCATCCATCCATCCAACAAATACTCATCAAGTTTCCACTAGGATAAAAAACTGTTCTGGCCTTTGGGAACATGACAATGAACAAAATAGACAAAGTCCATTATGGAGTTGGAAGCCTCTCTATGGAGTCTGCGTGTGATGCCTAGTTCCTCACTCTTCCTTTCTCTATATATACATTCTTTGGAGGTTAAAGACAAGAAAAGAAAACCCCAAACCTGATCAGAATGATGGTATGCTCCGATGAAGATTACATATCCTGATGAGTTACACACAAAAGCAAGTTCAACCAAAAGGAAGAACATGAAAGACCTAAACAAATTCTAGGTTTAAAGATAGACTTTAAGATTTGAGGTAAAGATTTCCATCAGCTACTCACACAAAAATGTTCAACACCAACTTTTCTAAATAGAATATAACACTTCTAGTGGGGTGGGAGTACAGTGTAATTTTTAGATGCTTGGATTCTAGAGTAACATGTGCCCGGTTCAAATCCCGGGTTTTATGCTTTTTGGCTATATATGATTATAGGTAGTTAAACTCTCCAAGACTCTACTTTTTTTTTTTTTTACTCTTTTCAACAAAAATATTAATATTACCTACCTAATAAATTTTATTTGAAGATTAAAATAGATATGAGGTCTGAGGTCATTACTCCATAAATCTTAGCTATAATTATCACTGAAACAAATGAAGAGCCTTGAGAATTCAAGTGTAAGTAGAAAAGTCGACCATACACGTGTTAGGAATTCTTTCTTATTTCCAAGTCATTTTACTACACATTTTACAATAATAAAGATAAAACTTTAGCTAAGAATCTTAAATTAAACATACATATTTTTAGTACCAAGATTAAAATGACTGACTGTATATTGGAGCTAGCATATCAATCATTTATAATGGGGTCAAACAGTGATTATTTGAAAGAACCACCCCAGCAAAATCTTAAGTCCAAGCTGGCTTTTACCTGCACGTTGGTGTCTAAATTGTCACGCACTTCTATAGGTCCCCACAATTAGTCACTGTGTTCTAAGGGACCAGGAAGTACTTAGTCATTAGCCCAAGACAAATATACCCAGGGAGGTTAGCCCAAATATACAATGCAGTCCATGTATTTTTGGATTATCTTTTATGGGTGTAGATTACATCACTGGCTCTTAGCTCAAGTTGTTCCTCCACCTAAAAATCCAATATAATTCATCGAGGGTCGGGCTCAGGCACTTTCTAGAGCCCACCAGTTGATTCTAATATGAACCAGAGTTAGGAGCCACTGTTGCAGACGATGGTGAGATTATTCGAAAGAATTCAAGAATGAAAATTTTGGTAATCACATAATACATGACCACTTTAAAAATGAGTCATAATACTTGGCAACTAACTGGTAAATTTGGTTAATGTTTTGTCTAAGGAGAAATAAATTACGACTAAGAAAAAGGTTCATTTATTAAAGAAAGTTCCCCAAATTCTCAGTTAAACATGCCACATATTATAAGATATCAGTGCAAATGAAATATTTATATAAGCACATGGCCATGAATTCTTTACAGGAGCTACATGTTCATTCATTAATTAAAAATAATGATCAGGTAAGAACAGTCTTTTTCACACATAAACAGTGACTAATACGTACTTTTTACAATGAAGTTCTGTACAGAAATAGATTTGGAAATCATCAGAATTGTGAAGCACATAAAGAAAACAGCATCGTTCTTCAAATTTAGAAACACTGAAACAAACAAAGAATTATTCACAGTAATCTCAATACTTCATGTACTGTAATGAAAAATAAATACTTTTTATATTCAGTCCCAATTATGATATCAGTGTTGTTTATACCAAAATGTTATAAATAGCACTTTAAAAAGTGACATTCCCTGTACCACAACACTAAAATTATAATATTCTGAGCATTATCCTCCTGCTTGTATCTGCAGATAATGTTGCTCTGGGGTGTTGTAGGCACACAAGCCATGTGTCCTACAACTTAGCATGGGGAAGGGGTCTTGCCTGCTGTAGCACTAAACTGTGTGTTTGAAAGAAAAGCGTAAATATCAACTGGCTTACTGACCTTGGTGATTCTGGTTCCGTAAGATGTGTCGAACAATAAAATGCTTCCGAAGCTAGGAAGGCAATGTGTGGAGGCAGGTAAAGCACCTCATTATTGTAAAGATTATAAAGGAGTGAAGAAATATGAAACAGCAGTTGGTTTGGACTCAGCAAGTCCTTTACTTTACAGAAGTTGAAACAATTTTGAGTTTACCAGTCAGGCCACGCTCTTTTTTTTTTTTTTTTTTTTTTTGTGGTACGCGGGCCTCTCACTGTTGTGGCCTCTCCCGTTGTGGAGCAGAGGCTCCGGACGCGCAGGCTCAGCGGCCATGGCTCACGGGCCCAGCCGCTCCGCGGCATGTGGGATCCTCCCGGACTGGGGCACGAACCCATGTCCCCTGCATCGGCAGGCGGACTCTCAACCACTGCGCCACCAGGGAAGCCCCCAGGCCATGCTCTTTTATGCCAAGGGTTGGCAACTATTTTCTGTAACAGGTCAGAGCGTAAATATATCAAGCTTTGTAGGCCACACTACTCAGTTTTGCTGTTGGAGCAGCCTTAGGCAATACATAAATGAATGAACATGGCTGAGTTCCAATAAAACTTTATTTACAAAAACAGGCAGCGGGCCATATTTGGCTTGTGGGCTATAGTTCTCCAATCCCTATTTTATGCCTCTGCATCTGCTGTTCCTTCCATTTGGAATGCACATCATTTTTGACTTTTTAAAGAAATTCTATTTACCATTTAAGGCCCACCTTAGACCTTACCCTCTCTCCCTTCACTACTTCTACCTGAGACAGAAAGACTTCCTCTTGCCCCTCTGGTCTTTGAACATACATCTGTTAATCTCACACTGTACTATCATTAGTTGTTAAATGCGTGCTGCTCTGCTGGGCTGTGAGTGCTTCAAGAGCAGAGTTCATGTCTTAGTCCTTTGTGTATCCTTAGCAGAACAGGACTCAACGTTTGACAGATAGCTGCTGCTCAATAAATGCCCATTGGCCGAGCTGAACAAGTCCTAAGCTGATGCAAGACAAACTGCTGACAGCTGGATTTTCTTCTGTAGTTTGTCTTCTATTTATAGAGGAGGAAGTCAAGAAAAGTTAGCTCTCTTTGAAGTCACACACTGGAACTCAAGTTTCTCAACATATAAACCAACAGTAGCTGCATATAATCATTCCATGCTGATAAAGTGAAATTTATGTTTACCATACTTTCCTAGATGGATGGCTTAAAAAGGCAGCAATAAGTAATGAGTGTCTTGCTAATGACTGGTCTTAAAAATTAAATATTAAGAGAGTAATGCTTTATTTGAGAAGGCATGGATTGGAAAGATATATATTGAGTCAGTCTGGCCTGTTTCTGTTCACATCATTCATGAGGTAACAGGTGTTTTTACCAAGCAAACTCCAATTATCAGTGACCCAGACGACTCTGCCAGTTCATAGGCTCCAACAAAACCAATTACTATTACGCCAAAAGCAACAGAGTATTGTATAACTGGCACACAGAAATCTGATTTTTCTCATTTCTGTTTATATGGGGCACACAGTAGTAAACACAACTAATTTGGTTTGAAATTTGCAAGAGCTGGTGTCTCATAAACTTCTGTAGAACAAGTATGTAAACATTTAACCAGTGGCTCTTGATTCTGAAATAAATCTCATTTCTAAACCCCAGGAATTGGCATTATGATGGCAATGTCAGAACTGAAGGGAGCCACTGTAACCTCAAGAACACTTCATTAACGGTGACCTCAGGAAAAGTCGTAGAAAAATGAATTCCCATAATCTCACCATATTAATATTCGCTACAGGACACAATCTGGCAGATGGTATGTATGTTTTCAATACATCTAAGGAGAGATTAGTTCCTGGGATACCAAAAGACCAGAAAAACCATCCTCTAACATAAACCCAGCTAGAGAGGACCCCACACAGCTCACTTTTATCCTCACCTTGACTCTGGTCCACAGTTCACATTTATCTCTCTGTCACCACATTTTAAGTAGGTGACAAGTGCAAGTGCAGAGTCAGTTCAAACAGTGAAGGTTTTGTTGCAAATTTTTTGTAATGGAGATAAAGAGTCTGAAGAAGGCTGAGCATTTTCATCAACAGAAGGATTCTTGAAGTTCTTTGCCTTTTTAAATCATGACTACAAGTCCTATCCAAGACATTCACACTCTAGAAAAACATCTTCTAAGTAAATGAAATGCACAAAGGAAACTTACCTCACTCCCCTGACAGAGGAAGCACTAAAATTCCACTCATGTATACCTTTCTAGAACACAGGGGAAGAACAACAACAAAGGTTGAGTCATCCAAATGAAAATAACATAACAGTAATTTTGTTTTATTACTTTAAAAAAATATACACAGAGTCATTTTTCCTAGTGCATAATTCTCCACAGACAAACTATCTGGATGGAAACTGCAGTTCATTCTCAAGCCACAAGGGTGATATTTACTCTACTTAATAATTTCTGTACTTCAATAAAACAGCTTCCAAGAGAACCTAGGAGAATTAGTCTTATTAAATTCTAAAACTTGATTTTTAGCAGATTAACATAATAACTGTAGAGCCTGAATTTTTCAAGTAAAAAACCCAGTGATCAAGGTAATTCAATTATAGTTGAGCGATATTTCTTTTCTGAGAAAGAAAAACATTAATTTGAATAAAATCTCTTCAAGGTTTAAAGATAATTACTTCTGAATTATCTTTAGTTACATTTTCTAACCAAAATGGTGGTTCTATTTCTTTAGAAAATAGTTCAGCAAGTATGTATGTGTGTAGACACATGTATACGGTGTCCATCATTGCTACAATGTGTTGTTACCTGATTTATGCAAAAGTCAATACGGTAATAAAGTTTAAACATAAGACATTTAATTATCATATGATAAACATGGATGATTTACAGGGCCAAGATGAAAAAAAAATGTGGGAATTTATTTCTTGAGTTTATTACTAAATCTGAGTTAAAACTAGTATTAAATTCATATGTATCTAAATTAAATAAATGACAAGCTAGATGGCATTCCCTATAAAAATATTTGTGACAATATATTGAATAGAATTAATAACAAATATTTTATGGAAATAAAGGAGTTGATACATGTATGGTAGTTAATTCTGTATTGTATTGTTTTGTAGTCAATTCTGATTGCAGTTCAAATACTGTATTGTAGTCAATTTTGACTGCAGTTCAATTCTGTAAATGTAAAACAACCAGGGAAACAAGCTCTTATCCACCCACTTAAAATACTGCCAGAGGCTGAGGTCTTGGCTGGGCTAGTGAAATGGGTAATGAAGCCCATGGCTCTGAGATGGCCCAGAACTCTCCTTTTGGCCAAAGCAACTCAAAAAACCATAATTTATATCCATAGCACCTAGTTCTTTGCTAGGACCATGCAACTTAAAAATAGATCCTCTCAAATCCAAAGTAGATTTACTAAAAAACTACTTTCAATGCACATCAGTCAGGTCATGGGGATGTGACCTGAATTAACACAGAGCAAACGCTGCTGTGCACGAGGCCCAGAGAGGGCAGAGACCACAGAAAGGTACTCATGGAATGCGGCTTTCTTAACAGGAGTACAGAGGGACTTAAATTAAAATAGCAGCCTGCAGCTTCAGCTGGTAATTTGGAAAGTTGCTTCTAAATCCTGTCGGCCTCAGGTGACCTTCTAAAAATATGTGACCCAAGAGCTGCAGCTGTTACCTGCACGCTCCTTGCACACAATGCCGCCTTATCCTCAGAGCCTGCAACTGAGCTGCTTTCTAAGGCCATCCCCAGGATCAGGAGGTGGGGGTGAGTGCGGAGCAGGCAGGGCAGTGTATAAACCTGCGACGGAACACAGCAACTGACAAACACCTGCAAGACAGCCCTGGTAAAATCTATCCTCCATCAGCCCTGTTCTGGGAACAGCCGAGGAGAGATTTCCCAGATTGACTGGGCTGGTTTTGTAGGAAAGAAGTAGAGCATTTTCAGAATTTTAGGTTCCTGGAAGGTTGTGAGTGCTGCCAGGAAATGTTCCATTTCAGTGGTGCAAAGCCCGGGGCCTGAGATGGAGTGATCTGGGAGGAGGAGTCCTCTCTCCCCACCTCCCTTGCCTCTCACCACAGAGAGGCGCTGGTGAGCTATAAAAGCCAACAGGTAAGGTAAAAGTCTTCTGGGTCCGTGTGTGAATTAGGGGAAAAGGGCAGAGCAGAGGCAGAACTGGAGTGATAATCAACCCCAACAAGCCCCAAACCAACACTCAACCTAATCCAGTCAGCACAAGCACCAATTTCTTGAAACTGGTTAGCCTCAGATGCTATGCCCCAGCTAGGGCAAGAATGAAGACAAGGAATTAATACTGAGTTAAGATGGCAGGAATGCCTGTGGCAGACACTGCTGGCTCCCCAGGCGACAGCCATTCCCATCCTTCTTTGCTAAGAAAAAATGAATTTTGTTCAGGTTCAGGTGGCAAGGTTTAGGGACAGTGAAATTGATTCCCTAAGTCGGCCATGGTAAGCCCATTTCCCTTGCTGGTGATTGCCTTAGGCATGGACATGTGATGTAACTTTTGGTCCAGGGGAAAGGCCCTAACCTTCTTTGGATGCTGTCCACATGAACTGATGCTTGGAGTTGCTATTTAAGACCACAAGAGAAAAAACAAGAGCACATAGAGAAGCCAACCAGAATTCTGACACTGTCAAGCCGCTGAAATTACCCCCAGAATGATCCACCTCAGAAGCTCTTGTAATATGGGACAATGTTTCCTTATTACTTAAGCCACTTTTGGTTGGGAATTTTGTAGTTAAAAACTTCCTTGATGGATGAGAGCATCACATCATCAAAATCTAGAATCTGGGATTAATATATTCCCCTAAGAAATTTCCTGGGTCTTCTCTGAGCAGCCACTGGTTGGAGCTGGAGTGAGGGAGGGGAGTCAACACGAAGTCCTGCACTGGGACCCTGCTACCTTGGCCTGACAAGCCACCAGATAGGCCAGGAGTGCTTAGCTTCAACCCTCAAAGGAGGGGAATTCTAAATAACAACGATTTAAAATATCTTGCAAATAACTTCTCTCTTCCTCATTCTAGGTTTTTCTTTCAGGTACTCATGAAGACTTTCTTCAAGCACCAACTTACTTTAAGCGGCAACCAGGGAGAGCTGTTAAAGGACTGGGATTTCAATTAATTTGCCCCTGACCATAGAGTAACTCTCAAAGACTCCCTGAACTCTTGGGACTTGGTATAATGACCTTAAAGTTTTGAAAATTGCAATATAAAGTATATACTAGCTCGTATAACTGTTCATCCCACATTTTAGAATGAAAATACTGAGAGAGGGAATAGAGAAATAAATATGATAAATGAAAAGCAACACTCTGTTTTTCCACTTTCAGAGGAAAAAAATTAAACATTCCATGACCAAAAAATCCACTTCCTGTTTAACAGTAAGACCTATAAAACCTGTTGCTTATCTGTTATTTAATTACAGCCATTACAGTTGCTTTAAACGAATAAAATAATAACAAAGTTATCTTCATTGCTTGTCCTCATTCCAGTTATATCACTTCTATTTTAAAAAACAGAGAAAATGGTAGTGGTAATGAACACATTATGGATAGAACTAGGGTTTGCAAAGAAACAGACAAAAATTTAAAATGGAAACAGATTGATTTAAGAAAGCTTACATTTTTGAACAAGGACTATTTTTAGCACTAAAGGTAATAGGCAGTGGGGACAATGCAAATGTAATATTTCTTGATCAAAAGATGGTAAAAATGGAAGCAGGACAATTCACAGCCTAAATCTATAAATCTTCTTAATGTACTAATTTATGTCCTAATATACTTCTTAGCATAATATAAAAATTGTCTCTACAATTGTCACAAAACATAAGAGAATCAAAACAAGGCTAACTGTATTGAACATAGAACCTCCAGAAAAAGAAAATAATGACAACTGGAAATAGTACTCTTTTTCCAAAAATTTCTGGCTTACTTTCTCTTCTTTTTCTGTCTTCCAAATAACTTCTGGCTCTCCACTCACTCTCAGGGTCTGGCTAATCGCTAATTCCTTTAGCCACATTCTGTTTCCAAGTGTCCTTGGATAACCTTGCTCTTCCCAATCAGGCTTCTGAAAATCTCTCCCAGATAATAACGTTCATGTCTCTAACCTCTCTTGGTTTTGTAGTTTCAAGTGGATGGCTACTCTACTTCTGCTTATGAGAACATGTATGCATATAATTTAAAATAATGTAAATAAGACACTGTGTACTTTAAAACAAGGTTAATGAGATGCATATAGATATATTAGTCATTATCAATTTCGTCATGATGGCACGACTCCAAGTGGAGTAGAGACTGGAGGTTCCAAGGACCCCCTCCTTCAGTTCAATTAATTTACCAGAGCCGCTGTCCCCTCCCTGGAGGTCAGGGGTGTGGGGATGAAAGTTCCAATCCTCTAATCACCTGGTTGGTTCCCCTGGCAACCAGACCCCATCCTTAGGTGTTTTCCAAACATCACCTCATTAACATAACAAAAGACACCTCTGTGGCTCTCAGCACCTAAGAAATTCAAGGATTTTAGGAACTCTGTGGCAGAAACAGGGCCTAAGATCAAATATATATTTCTTACTATAAATTGCAATATCACAGTTCCCTAATATAACACGAACAACCTCCCAAATGATTGCTGCCATGTCATCTAAGGAGAAGAGCAGGGTTAAATTCTGGGCTTTCAATGTTAGGGTTTGCGTACTGCCGCAATTTTATTACTGTTGTCATTACTGTTGTTAAAATACACTCGGTATTCATTATATGTCAGGCTCTGTGCAATATACTCTACCTACATTATTTTGATTAATTTCACAACTTTTGAGGTGGATATTATTATTCCATTCCACAGATGAGAACACCGCAGCTTGGAGATGCCATGTTGCCCAAGGGATTTGAGCCCAGGTCTGTTGACTCAAAGACATTTCAAAAAACTGACACTGACATTTTAAAAAACTGCAACCCCATACCCTCAAATAGACTTCCTAATTGCCTTTTCTGCTTTATTTCCCGCTTTTCACCATTTAATGTGCCTATATCTTTTATTTATTTGTTTATGTTCTGGTTCCCTGAGTAGAAGGTAAACTCCTGGGCAGGAATCTGGCCTATTTTGTATACACTGTTTCCCTCGTGCTTAACACAGAGCCTGGTAGTGCCTGTCACAGACTAAGTGCTCCATAAAGATTTGCTGAGTGCACGGATGATGTTTAAGGAAAATGAGAAGGGTATTTTACAAAGTAATTACAAAAACCCCCACAAAACTACTTTGCCACAAGACTCCTCATTTCTGTGGTTTATCCTATGGACTGGAATCAGCTCTTGAAAAGCTTCTATTTTTAAAAAATAGTAGGATGATTTGTACATGCATTAAAACTGATGAAATATAGAAATGTAAGGATTATCCAAATGATGGTTATGAGTGGAAATGAGAGCATTTAAGATTCTTTTGAAAACCAGTGGCAGCGCAGCCCACCTCATGTTATACCCAGCACATAAGTCAGCGGTAACCTGAAATGTAGCAATTACTCTGATAACCAACCAGCGAGATGCAATTATAACTCTAATCATAACACCGTAAGACTAGAAATAGCGTTATTCTGACAGGCTTCCTAGAATTAAGATATGCATCCTTTAAATCATATATTTTAAGTATCAGGTCTTTGGCACATAATTTAATTTATAGCATGAATTTGTAAAACAGAAACAATCCCATTTTGGGTGCCCTTTGGAGGACTATGCCATCTATAATAAAAATCCAAACAGTTGAATTATATTTTATTAAGTGAATGAAATCCATAACCAAAATCTAACAGTTTTTATATTACAGAATGTATTTATGCCAAGATAAATACACAGGAAGCTATTTCTTCTTAACTAATGTATATATTTGCTGGAATATATAAATGCCCAAAGGGTCTAAAGTCCTTCGCTACGAATACTCGTCTTAATAATTGCACAATTTACCTTGTCATCAGGAAGTACGTGCCAGATAGATATTGTCTTTTCCTCCACTTCATTGTTGATAGACAAATACGAAGGTTGATAGATTTTGGTTGGTTCTAATATTAATACCTTGAAAATATAAGGCTAATATTAGTGACTTAAGATTTAAGCCATTTAGAGCTGTTATAACAACACTGCACTGACACAGGAGATTAACGGATGAGGCTGAGTCCAACGCTGGAGTAAAACCATTTTAACTTCTGATTGTTGCTACCCCTATGAGTCCTTTGAGCATTTTATGGTATTAAACAATTATTATAAATTCCAATAATGCATCACCTTTCATTGCTAAGGAAATTAGAAATAAATGTTTGAAATCCATATGTTGGTTTGCTATCCCCAGGGAATCTACTAATTTTATATATATATATATATATATGTATATATATATATATATACACACACACACACATGTATATATATATTCAAAAACTTTTGTTTTATCTTATAATCAATACAGAATCTTTTATTTCAGTTTTTAAAAAAATTTCATTTTTTTATAGTTAATTTACAATGTTTCAGGTGTACAGAAAACTGATTCAGTTACACATAGATACATATCTATTCTTTTTCATATTCTTTTCCCATAATCTATTTCTATAAATATAAATGTGTCAAAGAAAGGCAGAAATGTGGTAAAACAAATAATTCTGTGCACAGAAAAGATTCCATATATAGAGTGTCACATACTTATTTTTGATTTTCTGCGGCCACACCTTACCATAAAGATGTAGTAGTATGGTTTTCATACCCTTATAAAGGGATTGAGAAATGATTTTGATTATTATTGAAAGAGTTTTATATATAAACCAAAGAAATGAACGTAGTTGCATGAAATAATAAAATGTTTTTGCACTGCCTTCCAGATAAGACCGGTGGGCTTCCCTGGTGGCGCAGTGGTTGAGAGTCCGCCTGCCGATGCAGGGGACACGGGTTCGTGCCCCGGTCCGGGAAGATCCCACATGCCACAGAGCGGCTGGGCCCGTGAGCCATGTCCGCTAAGCCTGTGCATCCGGAGCCTGTGCTCCGCAACGGGAGAGGCCACAACAGTGAGAGGCCCACGTACCGCAAAAAAAGAAAAAAAAAAAGATAAGACTGGTATCTTTAATAATGATTTAAACTTTGTGAGAGAAAGAGACTTTAACTTTGCTCCTGTTTTGGAGATATATGAGGGATATATGACAAGTGAGATGAGAATCTCCATCAAAGGACTGGATGATATATTATATTATTGCTAATATCTCATATTAGGAGCAAATAACATTAAAATGCCACACGTGCCCTGATTTCAAAGGTGCTACAGATATTACCTATTTGTACAAACACTTAAAGGCACCTATCTAGCTCAAAATTTCTGTGCAGTCTTAAGTAGAAATACTTGGAAAGAAAAGAAAATACTTAACACTCAGAGAAACTGGAATACTTTTTCTTTAAGTTCAGGTACAGAGAACTAGAGAAAGGGGATTAGAAAGACAAAATTTTCTTTACTTGAGCATAAAAAACTTTAAGGGCATAAAGAATTCTTGGTCAGGCTCTAGCTATGAATATAAGATGACATGTATCAAAATAAACACACAGTAAGAGCCCACTGGGGAACATAGTCTGATTCAGAAACATATTGTGTGAATCAAGGTCCAAATTCCCATCAACAGCTAAGTGGCACCAATGAATAATAATGAAAATCATTAATATTCAATCTGAATTTGGCAGAAATGGTGCTCTCAAATCTGAGTATCCCAGTGTTTATGAAATTAAAACGAATAATAGGGAATAAAAGGTGGGTTTCCCAAAATCGCACCCAAGTCACTCCGCTGACAATGAGAACATACCTTGTTCCCTAATGACGTGGCCTGCTATCTAACATTAGAAAAGCACAGCACAGGTTATCTCCTGTCTTCTTAAACGATGGTGGTATTGTCTCAAATATTTCTAATAGATAAAATATGAACTATGTGTTTCTTATCTTGAGATACGGAATAAAAAACTGGTTGAAATTATTATTCTCTAATGCTCGCTGAGCCCTTTGAACTGGCCTTGAAACGACAAAATGTAAAGAATTTGTAGCACGTGCTGTGGATGTCACAGAAAGCCTGAGAAAAGACAAGAAAAAAGGAGGCAATTTGACAAAACCAGCTAGATACAACTTGCTAGAGAGTATACACATTCTTGCTTTTAGTTTCTAGTCTTTTATATAGGTTAACATTACAATTAACGGCTAACTTCTGAAGTGTGAAGGAAGACAGCAAGGCCTGTAAACTCTGAAGAGCAGATATTAAGTAGAGGTACATATCTAAGCTCCTATAGCGTCTGTGAAAACACCACCTCCTCTTCTTCTTGCCTGACATTAAGTGATGGGTTGATGGTCTCCAATGTAGGAAGGAAAGAAAATATACACAGAAGAGAGGTCAGGAAAAAGAATAAATCAACCTGAACTCAAATAATAATAAATGATGGGACCTTTCATTTCCCAAAGAAACTTTCGCCTCTTTTCTTTTGCCCAGGGTCACACTTATTTCTTGGAAGCATGAGAATGGATATGGTAGTGAGATAAATGAAGACAATTAAATTAAATATTTTCTTTTTTTTTTTTTGTATTTTATTTTTATACAGCAGGTTCTTATCTTTTTTATATATATTAGTATATAAATGTCAACCCCAATCTCCCAATTCATCACACCACCACCACCACCACCCCACCCTGCTTTCCCCCCTTGGTGTCCATATGCTTGTTCTCTACATCTGTGTCTCTATTTCTGCCCTGCAAACCGGGTCATCTGTACCATTCTTCTAGGTTCCACATACATGCGTTAATATACAATATTTGTTTTTCTCTTTCTGACTTCACTCCGTTTGACAGTCTCTAGATTTATCCACATCTCAACAAATGACCCAATTTCATTCCTTTTTATGGCTGATTAATATTCCATTGTATATATGTACCATATCTTCCTTATCTATTCGTCTGTCGATGGGCATTTAGGTTGCTTCCATGACCTGGCTATTGTAAATAGTGCTGCAATGAACACTGGGGTGCGTGTGTCTTTTTTTTTTTTTTTTTTTTTTGTGGTACGCGGGCCTCTCACTGTTGTGGTCTCGCCTGTTGTGGAGCACAGGCTTCGGACGCGCAGGCTCAGCAGACATGGCTCATGGGCCTAGCCGCTCCGCAGCATGTGGGATCTTCCTGGACCGGGGCACGAACCCGTGTCCCCTGCATTGGCAGGCGGACTCTCAACCACTGCGTCAAGAGGGAAGCCCACATGTGTCTTTTGGAATTACGGTTTTCTCTGGGTATATGCCCAGTAGTGGGATTGCTGGGTCATATGGTAATTCTATTTTTAGCTTTTTAAGGAAGCTCCATACTGTTTTCCATGGTGGCTTTATCAATTCACGTTCCCACCAACAGTGCAAGAGGGTTCCCTTTTTTCTCCACACCCTCTCCAGCATTTGTTGTTTCTAGATTTTCTGATGATGTACAATCTAACTGGTGTGAGGTGATACACCTCATTGTAGTTTTGATTTGCATTTCTCTAATAATTAGTGATGCTGAGCAGCTTTTCATGTGCCTCTTGGCCATCTGTATGTCTTCTTTGGAGAGATGTCTATTTAGGTCTTCTGCCCATTTTTTAATTGGGTTGTTTGTTTTTTTAATATTGAGCTGGATGAGCTGTTTATATATTTTGGAGATTAATCTTTTGTCCATTGATTCATTTGCAAATATTTCTCCTATTCAGAGGGTTGCCTTTTCGTCCTGTTTATAGTATCCTTTGCTGTGCAAAAGCTTTTAAGTTTCATTAGGTCCCATTTGTTTATTTTCATTTTTATTTTCATTTCTCTAGGAGGTGGGTCAAAAAAGATCTTGCTGTGATTTATGTCAAAGAGTGTTCTGCCTATGTTTTCCTCTAAGAGTTTTATAGTGTCCGGTCTTACATTTAGGTCTTTAATCCATTTTGAGTTTATTTTTGTGTATGGTGTTAGGGAGTGTTCTAATTTCATTCTTTTACATGTACCTGTCCAGTTTTCCCAGCACCACTTATTGAAGAGTCTGTCTTTTCTCCATTGTATATCTTTGCCTTCTTTGTCGTAGATTAGTTGACACAAGGTGTGTTGGTTTATCTCTGGGCTTTCTATCCTGTTCCATTGATCTTCCTGTTTTTGTGCCAGTACCATACTGTCTTGATTACTGTAGCTTTGTAATATAGTCTGAAGTCAGAGAGTCTGATTCCTCTGGCTCCGTTTTTTCCCCTCAAGACTGTTTTGGTTATTCAGGGTCTTTTGTGTCTCCATACAAATTTTAAGATTTTTTGTTCTAGTTCTGTAAAAAATGCCATTGGTAATTTGAAAGGGATTGCATTGAATCTGTAGATTGCTTTGGGTAGAATAGTCATTTTCACAATATTGATTGTTCCAATTCAAGAACATGGTATATCTCTCCATCTGTTGGTATCATCTTTAATTTCTTTCATCAGTGTTTATAGTTTTCTGCTTACAGGTCTTTTGTCTCCCTAGGTAGGTTTATTCCTAGGTATTTTATCCTTTTTGTTGCAGTGGTACATGGGAGTATTTCCTTAATTTCTCTTTCATCATAATGATGATTAGTGTATAGGAATGCAAGAGATTTCTGTGCATTAATTTTGTATCCTGCAACTTTACCAAATTCATTGATTAGCTCTAGTAGTTTTCTGGTGGCATCTTTAGGATTCTCTATGTATACTATCATGTCATCTGCAAACAGTGACAGTTTTGCTTTTCCTTTCCAATCTGTATTCCTTTTATTTCTTTTTCTTCTCCGATTGCTGTGGCTAGGACTTCCAAAACTATGTTGAATAATAGTGGCAAGAGTGGACATCTTTGCCTTGTTCCTGATCTTAGAAGAAATGCTTTCAGTTTTTCACCATTGAAAATGATGTTTGCTATGGATCTGTCATATATGGCTTTTATTATGTTGAGGTAGGTTCCCTCTATGTCCACTTTCAGGATAGTTTTTATCAAAAATGGGTGTTGGGACTTCCTTGGTGGTGCAGTGGTTAAGAATCCACCTGCCAATGCAGGGGGGCACAGGTTCGAGCCCTGGTCTGGAAAGATCCCACATGCCAAGGAGCAACTAAGCCTGTGCGCCATAACTACTGAGCCTGCGCTCTAGAGCCTGTGAGCCATAACTACTGAAGGCCGTGCGCCTAGAGCATGTGCTCTGCAACAAGAGAAGCCACTGCAATGAGAAGCTTGTGCACCACAACGAAGAGTAGCCCACGCTCACCGCAACTAGAGACAGCCCACACACAGCAGCAAAGATCCAACGCAGCCATAAATAAATAAATTTATTAAAAAAAAAATGGTGTTGAATTTTCTCAAAAGCTTTTTCTGCATCTATTGAGATGATCATATGGTTTTTATTCTTCAGTTTGTTAATATGCTGTATCACATTGATTGATTTGCATATATTGAAGAATTCTTGCATCCCTGGGTTAAATCCCACTTGGTCATTGTATATGATACTTTTAATGTGTTGTTGGATTCTGTTTCCTGGTATTTTGTTGAGGATTTTTGCATCTATATTACTCAGCAATATTGGTCTGTAATCTTCTTTTCTTGTAGCATCCTTGTCTGGTTTTGGTATCAGGATGATGGTGGCCTCGTAGAATGAGTTTGGGAGTGTTCCTTCCTCTGCAATTTTTTGGAGTTTGAGCAGGATGGGTATTAATTCTTCTCTAAATGTTTGATAGAATTCACCTGTGAAGCCATCTGGTCCTGGACTTTTGTTTGTTGGAAAATTTTTAATCACAGTTTCAATTTCAATACTTGTGATTGGTCTGTTCATATTTTCTATTTCTTCCTGGTTCAGTCTTGGAAGGTTATACCTTTCTAAGAATTTGTCCATTTCTTTCAGGTTGTCCATTTTATTGGCATAGAGTTGCTTGTAGTAGTCTCTTAGGATGCTTTGTATTTCTGCGGTATCCGTTGTAACTTCTCCTTTTTCATTTCAAGTTTTATTGATTGAGTCCTCTCCCTCTTTTTCTTGATGAGTCTGGCTAAAGGTTTATCAATTTTGCTTCTCAGTGAGCCAGCTTTTAGTTTTGTTGATCTTTGGTATTATTTTTTTGTTTCTATTTCATTTATTTCTGCTGTGATCTTTATGGTTTCTTTCTATCTACTAACTTGGGGTTTTGTTTGTTCTTTCTCTAGTTCCTTTAGGTGTGAGGTTAGATTGTTTATTTGAGATTTTTCTTGTTTCTTGAGGTAGGATTGTATTGCTATAAACTTCCCTCTTAGAACTGCTTTTGCTGCATCTCATAGGTTTTGGATCGTTGTGTTTTCGTTGTCATTTGTCTCTAGGTATTTTTTGATTTCCTCCTTGATTTCTTCAGTGATCTCTTGGTTATTTAGTAACGTATTGTTTAGCCTCCATGTGTTTGTGTTTTTTGTGTTTTCTTCCCTGTTATTCATTTCTAATCTCATAGCGTTTTGGTTGGAAAAGATGCTTGATATGATTTCCATTTTCTTAAATTTACCAAGGCTTGATTTGTGACTCAAGGTGTGATCTATCCTAGAGAATGTTCCATGTGCACTTGAGAAGAAAGTGTAATCTGCTGTTTTCGGATGGAATGTCCCATAAATATCAATTAAATCTATTTGGTCTATTGTGTCATTTTAAGCTTGTGTTTCCTTATTAATTTTCTGTCTGGATGATCTGTCCATTGGTGTAAGTGAGGTGTTAAAGTCCCCCACTACCACTGTGTTACTGTCAATTTCCTCTTTTATAGGTGTTAGCATTTGCCTTACATATTGAAGTGCTCCTAAGTTGGGTGCATATATATTTATAATTGTTGTATCTTCTTCTTGAATTGATCCCTTGATCATTATGTAGTGTACTTCCTTGTCTTTTGCAACATTTTTATTTTAAAGTCTCTTTTATCTGATATGAGTATTGCTACTCCAGCTTTCTTTTGATTTCCATTTGCATGGAATATCTTTTTCCATCCCCTCACTTTCAGTCTATATGTGTTCCTAGGTCTGAAGTGGGTCTCTTGTAGGCAGCATACATATGGGTCTTGCTTTTGTATCCATTCAGTGCACCTGTGTCTTTTGGTTGGAGCATTTAATCCATTCACATTTAAGGTAATTATTCATATGTATGTTGCTGTTACCATTTTCTTAATTGTTTTGGGTTTATTTTTGTAAGTCCTTTTCTTCTCTTGTGTTTCCCACTTATAGAAGTTTCTTTAGCATTTGTTGTAGAGCTGGTTTAGTGGCGCTGAATTCTCTTATCTTTTGCTTGTCTGTAAAGCTTTGGATTTCTCCATCGAATTTGAATGACAGCCTTGCCAGGTAGAGTAATTTTGGTTGTAGGTTCTTCCCTTTCATCACTTTAAATATATTGTGCCACTCCCTTCTGGCTTGTAGAGTTTCTGCTGAGAAATAAGCTATTAACCTTATGGGAGTTTCCTTGTATATTATTTGTCATTTTTCCCTTGTTGCTTTTAATAATTTTTCTTTAATTTTTGTCAGTTTGATTACTATATGTCTTGGCGTGTTTCTCCTTGGGTTTATCCTGCCTGGGACTCTCTGCACTTCCTGGACTTGGGTGACTATTTCCTTTCCCATGTTAGGGAAGTTTTCAACTATAATCTCTTCAAATATTTTCTCGGGTCCTTTCTCTGTCTCTTCTCCTTCTGGGACCCCTATAATGCAAATGTTGGTGTGTTTAATGTTGTCCCAGAAGTCTCAGGCTGTCTTCATTTCTTTTCATTCTTTTTTCTTTATTCTGTTCTGCAGCTGTGAATTCTACCATTCTGTCTTCCAGGTCACTTATCCGTTCTTTTGCCTCAGTTATTCTGCTAGTGATTCCTTCTAGTGTCTTTTTCATGTCATTTATTGTACTCTTCATCTCTGTTTTTCTTTAATTCTTCTAGGTGTTTTTTCTTTAATTCCTGTAGGTCTTTGTTAAACATTTCTTACATCTGCTTGATCTTGTCCTCCATTCTTTTTCCGAGGTCCTGGATCATCTTCACTATCATTATTCTGAATTCTTTGTCTGGAAAGTTGCCTGTCTCCACTTCATTTAATTGTTTTCCTGAGTTTTATCTTGTTCCTTCCTCTGGTACATAGTCTTCTGCCTTTTCATTGGCTATCTTTCTGTGAATGTGGTTTTCGTTCTACAGACTGCAGGACTCTAGTTCTTCTTGCTTCTGCTGTGCCCTCTGGTGGATGAGGCTATCTAAGAGGCTTGTGCAAGCTTCCTGATGGGAGGGACTGGTGGTGGGTAGAGCTGGGTGTTGCTCTGGTGGGCAAAGCTCTGTAAACCTTTAATCTGCTTGTCTGCTAATGGGTGGGGCTGAGTTCCCTCCCTGTTGATTGTTTAGCCTGAGGAACCCAGCACTGGAGGCTACAGGCTCTTTGGTGGGGTTCACGGCAGCCTTGAGGAGGGCTCCTGCCAAGGAGTACTTCCTGGAACTTCTTCTGCCAGTGTCCTTGCTCTCATGGTGAGACGAAGCCACCCCCCTCCTCTGCAGGAGACCCTCCAACACTAGCAGGTATGTCTGGTTCAGTCTCCTATGGGGTCACTGCTCCTTCCCCCTGGGTCCTGATGCACACGCTACTTTGTGTGCCCTTCAAGAGTGGAGTCTCTGTTTCCCCCAGTCCTGTTGAAGTCCTGCAATCAAATCCCGCTAGCCTTCAAAGTCTGAAGTCTGTCTCATATGCTTTCATTACCAGACTAGATCCAACAATAATATTTGTCCATATAGGCCAAGAAAAAGTTATTTCAAACTGACATTGGATCACCCTTCAAACCCTTAAACTAACACTTAGCTGCAAAATAGATTACTTCTCAATAATATTCACACCAGTAGCATTATTTGTTACATGGTCCATTATGGAGTTCTCAATATGATACATACACTCAGATCCCTACATTAACTGGTTCTTCAAAGGAATCTGGGAACTCCTCCTCCTGTTGCTGGACCCTCAGGTTGGGAAGCCTGACGTGGGGCTCAGAACCTTCACTCCAGTGGGTGGGCTTCTGTGGTATAACTGTTCTCCGGTTTTTGAGTCACCTACCCAGCAGTTATGGGATTTGATTTTACTGTGATTGCGCCCCTCCTACAGTCTCATTGTGGCTTCTCCTTTGTCTTTGGATGTGGGGTATCTTTTTTTGGTGAGTTCCAGTGTCTTCCTGTTGATGACTGTTCAGCAGTTAATTGTGATTCTGGTGCTTTCGCAAGAGGGAGTGCTTGCACGTCCTTCAATTCTGCCATCTTGACCCAATCTCCCCTAAATATTTTCTAATATAAGTAACCTGGTCAAACCCACTTCCAAAGAAAGATAAGGTAATCACCCCAATCAAGACCTATCACAGCCTTCACAAGTGTGAGCTACAGAAGCTGCTACTCTAAGGACACAAAGAGTTATAGTGACTGACGCAGAACCACAGGCACTAGAAGCTTGCCTTTCTCTATGCAGTAGAGCATGGGCAGCAAATTCCAGTGATTTCAGGGAGTGAGTGGAAAAGGTGAGTGAGTGAAGCAGGATGAATGGGACTGTAATTGACCTCTTAAATGGTAGCATCCAGTTGGCTCAGGAGATTGCTGCTTTGGGAGAATGCAGTTACGAATTCCCCATCCCTTTAATTTTTCAAGAGTAGTTAAAGATCTGGAATTTTATGTGAACTCTCCTTATTTTTCATTTGACGTTTTATAAACTTTATTTTTCAGCTGAAATACTCCACCTTTCCATCCATTTTGTCCATCTTTTCCTTTATTTTCCTTAAAATCGTATTATACTTATGTGACGTCCTTACCTGGGAACTACAACATGAGAATCACCTTGGGGAATACCTCTATTGCCTGGTTTTAGCTCTTATTATGTCACTTTTTCCTGCTCCTTAGAATGTCTAGTAATCTTTAATACATCTGAATGACACATTGCAGAGACTCAGGATAATATCTTTCCAAAGTTTTTGTGTTTTTGGTTTTTTTTCACCTACATAACAGTTAAATTATCAGTGTATGATCTTGATCTTATCAAGGCATACTTTTATTGCAGCTTTGTTTTAGTTTTGCCTTTACTTGTAAAGCATGGGCTCTATACTCTCAACTAGATGCTTTGTGGACCACAGTCTGGGCTCAAAGTCCAACATCTTATCCCTGCATTATTTATTCTCTGGAATATCTGCAGACTTGTCAGCCTTCCAGAAGATGCTCTCTGCCACTTCTGGTCCTGATCTCTTAATCAGCAAGGGAACTTACCTTGATAAAGTTTATTTAAGCCGTGTAGGTTTCATCCAAAACCCAATTTTAATCAAATATTGGGACTGGAATTTGTGTTTATTCAGGACATGCTTACTACTCGTTCACACCATCGAGGCGATCCCTAGGGCTCAAGGGAAATACGCAGGCAGAATCCTGGGGCTCACTTGTCAAGGCTCCCCCTTCTCCAACACCCTGTCCCTCATATTCCAGCTGTCTTAGGATTCTGAACACTGATCCCTGCCAGTGCTGCCCAGGGAGAAGCCACCTCCTTGGGCTGCAGCCAGAAAAATGACCTTAGTGAAAAAAGAGGAGGTGAAGGTGGGACTCAGCTCTGGTACCTCCCCTCTCAAGGACGGCAGCCCTCACATGATTGCTGTTTAATGCCTGCAAACAGTTGTTTTATATATTTTGGTGGTTTCCTTTGATAAGTTGTAAAATGTGCTTTCCCAAGAAGAGATTATCTCAGATTTACAGCGATTTATAGCAGTATCAAGACCATCTACTCCCTCACAGCCAGCATAGAAGGTTCAACTCTCTTCATTTTTAAATGTTGGCAACAAATTCTTCTCTTTTTTTAAAATCACGGAGTGGTCTTTTAAACATATGAACTTAATTATGTGCATAAACTCACGCATAATAAGAGAAATACTAACTCAAACGACCCCAATATGCCATTTTTCATCTATACGTTTAGCAAAAGTACAAATCTGATAAATACACTTGTTTGGAGAGACTCTGTGAAAGCAGGTAGTTTCACGTATTGCCAGTGGGAATGTCAATTGATATCATCCCTACAGAAGGCAACATGCAATATGAATCTATTCCACTTCTGGGAATTTATCCTGCACATATATTTGCACACATGCAAAATGGCAGAGGTACAATGGTGTCTTGTGTTAATTTGCATTTTTTGGCTACCTAGTGAGGTTAATTACCTTTTCATAGGATTTGACCATTTTTCTGTTTCTCTTGCTTATCAGTCTGTAGGAGTTGTTTTTGCTTGTTTGTGTTTGTTTTGTTTTTTTGCATATTCGACAAATTGATCCTTTTGCAGCACTAGTATTAAATATTTTCTCCCTACCTAGCATTTGCCATGTTTATGGTGGATTTTTTTTTAAGGTGAACAAAAACTTGAATTTTTAATGAAACCAAATTGGTCAATGTTTGCCTTTGGGGCTTATAGGTCCCTTTCTGGCTTAAGAAAGCCTCTCTTTCCTGGAGTATATACCTATATTCTCCTAGCTTCTCTTATTATTTTCTGGTTTTATTTTTTTTATATTCACCTTATGACAGACTAATTCATGTTAAAGTCATTTAAATTAGCTCAGAATAGCTAATATGAGTGGTTTCCTCTCATAGCCAACTTTCTTAGTCCAGCAACAGTTGATTAAATACTTCAGTTCTGTGCTGTCTTCTTTCACTACCACATTTACTACCATCAGAGCACCAGCTAAAGGCAAGCTGCCAGCTCACTCTGAGATAAGTATTTTCCTAGACTACACATTATCTAGGCTAGAAAACAGAGTGAAGTGTTTTAGTTTGAAAGGCTTTTCAACTAAAGATCCTGCTGAGCTTACGGCTTCATCTGGAAGCAAGAGTAAAGGAAGAGAGTTAATGCCAGTGATGGATTTAATTAAATGAAACATTTGATCCTACCAACAAGAACTAGAAAACAAGATTTTATAAAAAGAATTGAAAAAAAAAATTGAGAGTTGTCACCACCTCTGAGTATGAAAGACTGAGACAAAGAGAGCTAAAAACAGAGAGATTTATGGCATCACTTGACATGGGAAGAGATCTGTGTACACAGTCAGTTGCCAGTAATTCTTGAATTGGATACTAAAGCTATATTGCTTTGGATGGTATTCCAAGAACTATCAGTATGGGGATGGCATCAGCTGAGATGGACAATATATTTTTAAAGTGTATGTGCATGTGCGTGTGTGTGTGTGTGTGTGTGTGTGTGTGTGATACATTTAAATATGTAAATTTGATAGAGACTAGCCAAAATGAGTTGCAGACCAGAACCTATAAGGCATCATTTCCCATCCTCTAAAGCACTGTAAAAAGTGACTGGGGACACCGCATCTAACTCTGACCCACATGGGTAGTAAGTGGTAGTGATGGAGTAACAATGCAGGTGAGCCTGACACTTTTCACCACAATAATGTTGATGATATTGATGTTGACAATGTCAACAAAACTGTAGTACGAATGAAAACCAGCCATTCATCTGGTCTGAAGAGATATCTTGACTTCCTGAGCTAAGAGATAATCTTTTCTTGGGGAAGCACACGTTACAACTTATCAAAGGAAACCAACAAGTTTCATGGAAAAAACATGAAAATGTATCTTATTTCTCTGATTGTGAGAAGTTATTTTAAAAAGTAAGCTAAAGCAAACCAATTTGTAGAAAATAAATATATTAACCAGATGACCATTTTCTTTTTAGGGCATGAAAACCAGCACATTAATACAGTCACAATCACAAGCGCAAGATGTTCTTTAAATAAAGGAAACAAAACATAAATGTCCTTAGAGTTAAGTGAAGAGTACTTACTGGAAACCTAACTACAGTGACATCTGTCTTTGTGGCCTCAACCAGGAAATCCATCCAGAAGTCCACAAGTTCCTGCTTGGCCATGGGCTGTTCTGAAGTCAGTTTCACAAAATGCTTATATATCAAAATCGTCTCTACAATAGACTTGAGGTACCTAAAAAAATCAAAAGATATAAGACACGTAATAGGCAAATGTAGAACCACCTGTTCCATCTATCCCAGTCTTACTCTGTAAATGTAATTTAAATATGGCATTAATAATTATGCATGCCAAGTCACTAAACTTTATTATTTGTTATATGTCATGTACTATCACATGTTATCTCACTTAAATCTCACAAAAATTCAGTAAAGTAGGCCATTTTACCTCCATTGTAAAGATGAGGAAACTGAGGTTTAGACAGCTTAAGTAACTTGGACTAAACAATACACCTACTTAAAACATGACTTTTAAAGTAATGCCTATTCTATTCAAGAAAGTGGTTAATGCATTTGTTTTAAAATATGCTCCCTTGAGAGAGCTTTTCTAAGTAGACCGATCATAAGGGATATTATTTTGCTCTAAAGTAACTCAGCTCATATATATTATACAAATATCCTCAAACCTTAAGACAGATGGTGCCTCAAAGGAAAAAGTCAGGAAAAAATGAGGAGCAAGATAATTATATGAGATAATGGGTAAGCAAGCACTTTGTAAACTATAGACATGGAAGTTAACATTAAGCTAATGCAAACAAAGCATTGTTTTGTGGTTGTTATTACTATTGCATAAAATAACGTCTGTTTTCTTGTCAACAGAGGCCAAGACACCTCAGACCAAAGCTCTTTATAACCATGCTTCAGTCTCCTCTTCAGCCATCATCGGAATGGTCACATAAAGAAATAACCAACTTGGCTGCATGTAAACGTGTGCATTGGTTCAGTTATTTTCATGCCATTTGCTGAATGCCTGCCGTCGACATGCTACTGACAGTACAGCCCTGTCCTCAAGCTGCACATGGTGTTGAGGAGACAGAAATGTAACAGGTATTACAGCACCATGAAATAAATGCCCACAGAGCTGTAACTCACAGAGATACGACTAACAAAAGTCATACAGTCAGTATCAATAGAGATATGACTGAAGAACGACGGAAACACGAAAGAAGAAAATTTCCGGAGATGAAAGAATCACAGTGTATGTAACAGCATCCACCATCGTCTCTCTGGGTGTGGGGAAGGGCTTTAGGCCAGCATGTGATTTGTGAGCTGATGTGCTTCGTGAGTGTTCCCCAGGTGGAGAAGAGGGCTGGAAGACGATGCTCAGTGTGTGCTGAGACACAATGGCATGACGTCAGAAACTGGCATGTTCAGAGTAAATAGAGAGCAGCATAAACCTAGGGGTGTGACAAGAGCTGAGGTTTAATGACTAAGGGCAAACCTTGTTTGCCACGCCAAGGAGGTGGACTTTATCCCTTAGGCTGTGAGGAGCCATTAAACTACGCTGATTTAAAGATTTCAGTGGAGGGGAAGGGTCAAACATGCATTTTAGAAAGATCACTATGAGAGCAATGCTGGGGAGGATTTGCTAATAAAGGAGATCTGAATGTGAGGAAATGCTTTAAGAATCCATGAAGGTCTACCATGGTGGGACTTTCCTCAAAGTCCCCTTCTTTTCATCAGAGGGATGAAAAGAAGTCAGTGGCCTGAGCTCTGAGCGCTCTGAGCTTTTCTTGATATCACAGTTAACCTTTAAAAGTCTTTACAGCTAATGGTCAATCATTACATGTGATGCACGATAAAATTAGCATTCAAAAACAGTCCTGGGCTTCCCTGGTGGCGCAGTGGTTGAGAGTCCGCCTGCCGATGCAGGGGACACGGGTTCGTGCCCCGGTCTGGGAAGATCCCACATGCTGCGGAGTGGCTAGGCCCATGAGCCATGGCCGCTGAGCCTGCGCGTCCGGAGCCTGTGCTCCGCAACGGGAGAGGCCACAACAGTGAGATGCCCGTGTACCGCAAAAAAAAAAAAAAAAAAAGAGTCCTAAAGGCAGATGGAATTTTGTTTTCATCTCTCCAATTACCACATCCATAGTGATGCGACTTGGGTACATCCCAAGAAAAATTTAAAATTAGAAAAACACACATAATATAGGAAACATCTAAATGTGTCAGTAAACCCTGAGTAAAAAGAAGTGAAAATCAAGAATGAGAATTCCAAAAGTGAGATTAGATCATGAAGGAAACAAAGGGCACATGTTTGGAGCGGAGGCTGGGAAGGCTGAGATGGAAGCTTGTGAATCTGCTGATTAGAGTTGCAGGTATAAAATTCGAGGCCTTTGCATGATTCAAGTGGGTGACCCTGCCCAACCTAGGCTAGCAGGTTGGTCAGTGCGATGGAAAAGCTAAGCTTGGTGGCTGGTGGACATACCTGTGTCCAAAGCCATCAGAACCTACATATAACACATTTTATTTACGAGCATCAATCACTTTTTCCTCTAGATTCTGCATTTTATTCTCTAAGCAAATAAAATCCCCTGATTGTCAGTTCAACAGATTTAACAATTTAGAAACAAGTGATAGGAGCTTTTATCAAAAATAACTGTACGAACACCTAACAATTTACTATTACCATGCAGGTGTCTTCAGTTTAAAAAGCTTTTCAGATGCTTGAATGACTCTCAAGTGGTCATTGGCCAGGACACTTGCTCCCAGGAAAAATCCAACTTCCCAGTAGCTCTGGAGCTTTTCCAAGTTTCCCTTTTTACCAAGAAGGCTACTGAGCTTCACCCCTAGAAGATGAAAAGGAAGAATAACTTTACAACACATGGCAGGCAGGCAGAGCTGACGTTTTATTAAAAAGCAAAACTAAGCTTTCATTCCTCCTTTCAGATTAAAATAGTTTTGTTAAGTTTCTGATTCTAAAAAGGGCTTAAGTTCACTGTAAAAAAAAAAAAAAAAGAAAAAAAAAAGCAGACTAATCAGAAAGGTACACAGAAGCAAGTGAAAATTTCCCTCAATTTGAAAACCACAAAATAACTGTCAGTGTCACACTGATGTACATCGTTCTAGAATTTTTATATATGCATATATGCATAAGTTAAAAGGTGATAACACTCAACCTCTTGCTGTGTAACCTCCTTCTTTCCCTTACTATATCATGGATTCTTAAATTACTTGAAAGGGAAAAATACAGAAATTCTATCCATCAGGTGAAGTATAAATGTATACAGTACATATAGTTTACAAGAGTAAAATGTTATAATAATTACGCGAAAACACTTATACACTTACAAAGTTAAAGAAATAAGGAAACTGACAAATAACACTGTCTTGAATACTGTGGCTTTGTAACAATCAGGTCATGTAAATCCTCCAACTTTGTTCTTTTTTAACATTGTTTTGTTACTTCTGGGTTCTTTCCATTTCATTCTAACTTTTTATCTCTACTCTGCCTTGTATTATTTTTGCATCTGGAAGGATTTGTTTGCTTAAAAATATATATATCTCCGTAGAATTGCCACTAACATCCATAACATATGACAGGAAAGTTACTAAATGTCAGGAAAGTTATCTGAGATTTGGGAGTAAGGTAAAAATGTGGAACATGTCATTTCAATATCATATGGATGCATAAGGCCACTCGAGGACTGTCTAGGGAAAGTGTAGCTAAGTTCATCTCACTATTTATTAACGATCTTAGAGAAGTTTACCTGTTAACTTGTATAATATGTTTTTGTTCAGGAGAGATGTAAATAATTTCTGCCTAGTTAAACAGTGAATCCCTAAGATTTATAAACTGTTGGACATAAACAAGCTTTTTAAAACAATCAAACTCGGATATCTGATTCTAACATTTCTTTCTTCAATTATGAATACCCTAGCCTTCTTAAATAAACTTTAAACGGGACATAGCCTCTTACTGTTTCCACGTTAACTGAATTAAATAGAGTAATATTTTATATTTTCTGAGAGTCATAAATTTATCTTTTTTGAAAATTATACTTTAACAAAACAAAACAACCTTTAAAAACCTTTATGCTGGGCTTCCCTGGTGGCGCAGTGGTTGAGAGTCCGCCTGCTGATGCAGGGGACACGGGTTCGTGCCCCAGTCTGGGAAGATCCCACATGTCATGGAGGGGCTGGGCCCGTGAGCCATGGCCGCTGAGCCTGCGCGTCCGGAGCCTGTGCTCCGCAACGGGAGAGGCCACAACAGTGAAAGGCCCGCATACCGCAAAAAAACAAAACAAAGAAAACCCCACAAACTTTATGCTGCTTTTTATCATATAGTTCCACTTAAGCCAAGAAACTTTTAGGAAAAAGTCCATCTGGGAATTCTTCACATTTTGAGATGATAAATTAAAAAGAACGGCTTTGCCACCTTAAAATTTCATGAGATGAGAAAAATTACACATGTGTATGCAACAATATCCATGATCTCCTATCTGGACATAAAAAATACAACAAATACAAATGGAAGAAGAAAGTGCAGGGGGGAAATCAGACACTAAAAATATGTGTCTCAACCTCAGTTGAAAATGAATTCTCTTTTTTGTGTCACACTTGGGAACAATGAATGCAGAACTGATCTAGTGCCAAACCATTTAAACATTTAAATAGGGACTATGAAAGTGTTTAATAGTAAAATTACAACATTAGTTTTAAAATAAAATTTCAGGTTTATTCATGCTTCCCAGAAGTTCATTCTATGAGGGTGATATTAACGTTAGCCTTGGCATAAATCTGTCACATGATTGTTACCCTAAGCCATTCAGCATTCAGACAAAATTTTTTTCTTTAAATGGCAAATAGTATTTTAGTATATGGATGGATCATTTTAATTTCCCCAAATGCAGATGGTGGCTGCTTTTTATTACTATAAACATTCTTATACACGTTGCTTTGTGCACTTGTTCGATTACTTCTTTGTAATAAAGTCCTAAACCTGGACTTGTTAGGGACAGAAGGTATGCCCATTTTAAGTGCTGATATTACGGACACTATCATGTCCTTTCATCTTTGCCAATATGATGGAGGAAAAAGGAAACATTGTCTTTTTAAACCACTTATTTCACATTCACCATATCAGGTGGCACACATCCATCCATCCCACCATTAGGGATGCTGGTTGGATCACTGACAGCTGGATCCCTCGAGGGAATATATACAATGAATTGTATGGGAACGTTTGTTCCTTTGTTATTAACAAGCAATCTGTGGGTGAGCTTTGGTATCATGTAAATATGGCAAATGAAAATTAAAAAAAATAAGCATCTTAATGGTTTTAGTTCTAACTGATGATCCTTGTCAGAATCATTATTTTAATATCACTAGCATTATCAACTTTATCATTCCTTCTACTTTATTAGCTAGCATTCTTTTGAAGAATACATTCTCCTGAAGAATATACAGTTAGTATATAGCATGTCTTAAGAAGAGCTTTACCTCCTCAACTGGATGAACTATAGTATCCCTTTAAAAGGAAAGGAAAGTACTGAATTTTTTTCCTTATAATTTTCAATTTTCTAAGAACTTGGTCACTTCCATAGATGGCAAGTGAATTGTTTTGTGGTTGGTGACGCGTTTTGTTTTAGTTTTGATTTCTTTTTCTTGATTATCCTTTTAGACTCATGGAGTTTTATATTCAGTAATACAAATTTTATTTTAATAGCTCCCTGAAAATAAGATTCAAATAGTGGTTTGTCTCAATTCCAATCACACTGTTCTTTTATTACATCATCATCTCATAAAGTCTCATGGTTGAAAACTTCCACAGAAGATGGGAGAATCATCTTTTATTTAGCTAAAGTTTGAATATTAATTTTAAGGCTTGTGAAGCTGAAAAAGGATAAAGATGTAAAAAGTGGTTCTGTGTTTTTAAATCCTAGTTCTAAATAGTACAAACATCAGTGATTATTCAAAAACTGGGAAATTAAAACACAGATCATGAAGCAATTAGTCATAACCTCAAACAAACACACAACTAGAATTAAGAGTCTTTGGGCAACAGATTATGACAGCTAAGAACTGTTCTTACATTAGAGTTCTTAAAGTTAAGATGATATGTTTGGAAAGCCTCAGATTCGGTGATCTTCTTATGACATCTTAATCTTTAATTGCTTATCCTTTATGAATAAATCAAATTTCAAAATACATCTAAAGAAAAGATTTTATAAATTAAAGTCTGATTACTATCAGAACTCAGGAACTCAGAATAATTTGTATATTTGCAGGGGACCAATAAAAAAAAAGTGGGAGAAGATATAAATTACTAAAAATTTTGATTAAAAAGAGAATGCAACTTATATTTTTAAATATGCCAGATATGTTATCAATCTTTTTTATTATATACTATTACTAATAAAATTATTATATTAAAATATTCATTTATTTAGTCAAACTATTTTCCTTGAAAAGCCCTTTAACTCTATTTTACCATATAAATATTAACTTTAGGTCAACCTATGTTGATTAGCATAATTGGTGATTGAGTAGAATCTAAATTAGTGAGTTTTAATTGCCTTTTAGTTTTTAAGGACATATAATTTAGAGTGTATATCACAGTATTTTAGAAGCCTAAAACTTAGCTCTTATGGGAACTAAGAATTTATTGTCAAGTCAGATTTTAAGTCTGTGTATGTTTTGCAATTTCCAAAATTAAAAATTCAACTTCATATGCTTTCAAATGTTTGTTCAACATGTATTATGAATCAGCTCTTCTTGGAGAAAATTGAAGTGTGTTTCCTTTACAAAGTTACATTAATCACAGTTCCTCAAACCTCAGAGTGCTGACCATCCTTTTTCTTTCCCCCAGCTTTTGAAAGGTATAACTGACATAGCATTGTGTAAGTTTAAGGTGTACAATGTGTTGATTCGATACACTTGTACCTGGCAAAATGATCACACTGTAGCCTTAGATCACACCTCCAACATGTCATATAATTTCCACTTCTTTTTTGTGGTGAGAACATTTAAGATCTACTGACCATTTTAATCTACATTTAACTTAAAAATGAGAATTTAGAATAGGTACATTTCAAACCACTATGTTACTGCTCTACTTACACATGCAAATCAGTGTCAAATTCTGTGATGATCTGCAGGCTTCAACCTCAAGTTCAAGAACAGAGCAATACAAATCATTTTTAGATCACTGATGCATAAGGAGTTTTGGCTAGTGTAGAGTTTTTTAAATAACCTTAGATGCAGAATTTTGTTATAATTATAATTTAATTATAATAACTATTTATAATAAAATAATTATATTTATGAAAAGTGTATATTTTACTGATTTCATTTGCCAACTAAAAATATTATTTCAAATAAAACTTTGTGCATTGAATACCATTGCAATCCAGCAGCAACAACCATTGTATCATTCTTTTAGTCTGCGTCTTTTAAAACGTACTTAATACTCAAACTTTACTTGCCTCAAAGATTTCCCAGAACATCACATAAGGCCATTTTATTAGTCTTTCCCAAATAATGTAAAAAAAAGTCCAGGGCTCATTTTTTCTTATGACAAATTAAACAAAACATTTCTCCAGTTAAAAATCTTAAAGGAAAAGTTTCTTCTACAATTCATAGCTTAACTAAGATAAATTTTTTTCCTCTACGAAAAATATGGCAAACTATTTCTATGTCTATAGTAAAAACTCCTGCAAGAGTTGTAAAGGGTCTCTGAAAGAGAGGGGTTAGACACTCAAAAGAGAGCAAAATCTGATTACCTTAGATAGTATTCAATATCTAGAACCTTAAAAAATGTTATCAAAGCCAGAACCAAGGAAATCACACAGAATTTGCTCACTGAGATATCCTAATCTTCAAAAATTCCAAAGAAGGGTCAGCATATGAGACAATGTCCACTGATAAAAGGGAAAAAAGCACATTCTATCAATGGCTACAATTCAGAGATGGTCTCTGAGGAGACCAGTCACTGCCAAGACTGCCATCTGCTTGACCTGTTGTTCTAGGGGTTTGGGAGGCTCTACCTCCAACAAAACTGAAATCATACGGGCAAGTGTACAAGAAACAGAAACAGGAAATATCAGAGTTTCCTTCCTCCCTTTCTTTCTTTCTTTCTTTCAGCCCCAGGAAAGCAAAATCAATCTAAGATAGGAAACTTCCCTGATGTTCCACAAAACACTATCTTATTTGGCAGTTGAGGGCTAAATGCAGAGCCCATATTTTTAATTAGTTTGAGCTGGAATTAAAAATATCAGGTAAAATAAACTAAAAACTGAATTACAACCCAATGTCAGGATTTTGCACAACAATATGAAACATTAAATAAGGAGATGTAATTTGTTTTTTAGGAAGTCAGATGGGACAGAAAGCAAAAGGACTATCTATCAAAGATTCTTTTTCTTTGTATCGTTGGGTACAGTTTCTTGATTTCCATGGAAAGCGTCAAACTGTAATTACCAACTTTTCGGAGCTCAAAGGAAGATTCGAACTGGTGCCCAGATGCCAGGAGGAGGACCGCATAATTAATTCCTGACTGTAGTGTTGGCTCAGATTCAAATGCCTTTTTGAACCTATAAAAAAAAAAACACACACACACAAATGTACAAGTTTACTTATTCAGTCATGAAAGTTTGAGTTTGCAATAGCTTCTGTTTGCATAACTCCAAGGCCTGAGCAAGTAAAAATATTCCATGGCTTTCACCCCAGAATCTAGTGTGCTATTAGGATTTAATGCTTAAGTGACTATATACCCTCACCCTCAGCAACATGGCATTCCCCTCACTTAACTCAGCCTCATCATAGCATCTCCAGTCTTTAAAAAAATCCTCTCTTCAAAGTCTTCCATAAATGTGAGAGAGCGTGTGTGTGTGTGCGCAAACATGTGTAAACAGTGAAAATTTAAAGATAAGAACCCTGTACATATTTTAAGTAGTTTTTAAAAGATTCAAAAATACACAAAGCAAAAATATATATATATATACACACAAAACAATGAGGAAGATCATTTATGTAACATACTGAAACAATCACTTCCATAAGAGTGATATAGAAATGCAATAAAGAATGTCAGTTGCAGTAAGAAATTAAGGAAAACAGAGATTGTGCCTGTGCATACTAATTCTGGCTCAAAGAGAATGAGAACACTTTTCTGAATATGCATGAAACTGAATATCAACCTTTAAAAACGTTTCACAATTTGAGAAGACTTCAGTGTTTGTACATCCCCTGTATTTTCAAGGTAACACTTCCTAGGTTCCATTCAAGAGTCTCCTCACATACATCATTTAACAGGCAACAATATTCAGTATTATTTCATTTAAGAGCATGAAGAAGAACAAAATTAAAATAAATGCCCTAGTGACTAATAGAAACTGAGCCAAACATGAAAAATGAAATAGCTTTTTTAAAAAATCAGATCAAGGAAAATATAAAGACTAAATACCTAATGAATAACCATTTAATGATACAAAAAGAAGGATACCTAGGGGAAAACACATTAAAATTCCAAGATAGAGGCATTCTTATTAAAATCATTAACTGTGAAACTGAAAGGTGTGAATTGCCAAAATGGCAGCCCCCACAATAATGTACATTAGAGTATATTCTTGGCTTTTATATACACCTGAAGTTTTCCATAATTTAAAATGGTAAGGTAAACTTCAGAAGAAAAGTACATCTTTTCTGAATATTGAGAATCATGTGCCCTTTTTAAGGGTCTTACTTTTTAAGCAAAAAAAGTGTCCCTGAAAGGAAACAAAACTCAAATAACTATTAATCTTAACTAGTTGGCTCGAATAGTTATATATGTGAAACAAGAAAAAAATATTTCTAACTGCATCACTGTTGCTGATTAAAAAGCATTTTTCTCTCTCCAGAAGTACAGGTGTTTCCCAAATCTAAAATGGAAAAAGCATGTACCCAGACTGCTGATATCCAAAGCAGGTCATATCAAGGAAAGACATGATTTGTAAGTCTTAGACTCATATAAGACCCAAAGGTCTTTGTGTTTGTTCAGAGGCAAGTAGAAGGTCCCAGCAAAAAAAGATATAGGAGAAGAGAGGAGTTAATACCTTTCTTTCTACCAATACTTTATAGTTTCCACAAATTCATATCAAGATACATAATATTTTTCAACAAATACATTCTTTCATTTCTCCTGAAAGAAAAGAACATGGAAGAGTTCTCTTCAACATATTCAAAGGAAGATGCAGAAAGCAAGATAACACCAAATCAGCCAATAAATATTGACTAAGTGCTCCCTATGTGCCAAACTAACCAAAATGAAAAATTGCGCTTATAGCTGTTTTTTCTGTTACCATGAACAATACATTTAAGGATATTTTAACCAAAATATAGATGCAATAAATTAATAATTTATACTTTTTATGGCTCACAGAACTCCATAATAATAACCTGGGTATCGAGGAGAAAGTCTTAAGGAAGTGGAAATTCTCACACACTGTAAAAGTACATTAGTATAGTATTTCTCGGCAGAAATTTGCCAATATCTATCAAAAATTGTAAAATATTAAAAAAAGCAATGCATACCTATTGACACAAGATTTCCATATCTATGGGTTTATACTAAGAAAAAACATTAAATATGTAATCAGAAATTTGGTTACAAGAATATTTGTTACAACATGAAACAGTACTTCCTAAGTTTCCCACAATATTATAAAATGGAATATGGAATAAAATGTATTCCGAATGTTGGAAAGCTATGTAACTGTTTAAATTAGAAGAATAGTCAATGTCAGGGGAAAACCTGAGTTTCCAGGTAAGATATAATAGTCTACTTGGGAGCCATCACTCCTGCTACAACAACTAGGTGGGAAAAAGGATACACATCAAAAACATATTTTTATAGATGCTGGAGATCTATGGAAGCAACAGCACAACAAAATCACTGAAATAAAATTCCAAACAGGGAAGTGTCCTACCAAGGAGAGCTGAATTGCTTTTGTCGCTATAGGGGCATTCGTTGATTCCAACCATAATATTAAGCATAGGCTTGGCACAGGCAGAGAAACTCTACCTATTTGAAACGCTACCAGGGAAAAGAGAAACAAGTGGATTTCCTGATAGTTGCATGGGCTGGCATGACAGGGTGAAACCTGGAGGAACCGCAAATGTGCAGCCGGTTTTCTCCACAGGACATTTGTTGAATGCTGGCTATATGCGCAGTTGGGGATGAGGTATGGCTGGAATGGCAGTGAAATATGAAGTCCAGCAGTACTTAGGAGTGAAGTGTTACTTGAGGGAGAGGCTGCAACAAATAGATGGCAATCTCCTGCAAAGTCTGGAGCTGTATAAGAGAATAAGCAGTCAAACTCAAAACCCCAAAGGGCAGTTATAAAATCTTCCACAGTACTTAAGGGATAAGAAGATAGAACCCTTCTTGGTTCTCAATCAAAAGCTGAGGGCGGTCACATCCAGCAAGCAGGAACAAAACAGAGACAGACAGGGTCAAATAAAACTGAAACCCAGGATGGCAGAGTAGAAGGACGTACTCTCACTCCCTCTTGTGAGAACACCAGAATCACAACTAGCTGCTGGACAATCATCTACAGGAAGACACTGGAACTCACCAAAAAAGGTACCTCAAATCCAAAGACAAAGGAGAAGCCACCATGAGACAGCAGGAGGGGCGCAATCACAGTAAGATCAAATCCCATAACTGCTGGGTGGGTGACTCACAGACTGGAGAACACTTATACCACAGAAGTCCACCCACTGGAATGAAGGCACCCCAACCTGGGCCTCCAGCAACGGGAAGAGAAATTCCTAGAGAACCAGACTTTGAAGGTTACTGGGATTTGACTGCAGGACTTCGACAGGACTGGGGGAAACAGAGACTCCATTCTTGGAGGGCGCACACAAAGTAGTGTGTGCATCGGGACCCAGGGGAAGGAGCAGTGACCCCAGGGGAGACTGAACCAGACCTACATGCTAGTGTTGGAGGGTCTCCTGCAGAGGAGTGGGGTGGCTGTGGCTCACCATGGGGAGAAGAACACTGGCAGCAGAAGGTCTGGGAAGTACTCCTTGGCGTGAGCCCCCCCAGAGTGTACCATTAGCCCCATCAAAGAGCCCAGGTAGGCTTCAGTGTTGGGTTGCCTCAGGCCAAACAACCAACAGGGAGGGAACCCAGCCCCACCCATCAGCAGTCAAGCGGATTAAAGTTTTACTGAGCTCTGCCCACCAGAGCAACAGTCAGCTCTACCCACCACCAGTCCCTCCCATCAGGAAACTTGCACAAGCCTCTTAGATAGCCTCATCCACCAGAGGGCAGACAGCAGAAGCAAGAAGAACTACAGTCCTACAGGCTGTGGAATGAAAACCACATTCACAGAAAGACAGACAAGATGAAAAGGCAGAGGGCTATGTACCAGAAGAAGGAACAAGATAAAACCCCAGAAAAACAACTAAATAAAGTGGAGACAGGCAACCTTCCAGAAAAAGAATTCAGAATAATGATAGTGAAGATGATCCAGGACCTCGGAAAAAGAATGGAGGCAAAGATTGAGAAGATGTAAGAAATGTTTAACAAAGACCTAGAAGAATTAAAGAACAAACAAACAGAGATGAACAAAACAATAACTGAAATGAAAAATACACTAGAAGGAATCAATAGCAGACTAATTGAGGCAGAAGAACCAATAAGTGACCTGTAAGACAGAACGGTGGAATTCACTGTTGCGGAACAGAATAAAGAAAAACGAATGAAAAGAAATGAAACAGCCGATGAGACCTCTGGGACAACATTAAATGCAACAACATTCGCATTATAGGGGTCCCAGAAGGACAACAGAGAGAGGAAGGGCCCAAGAAAAAGGTTGAAGAGATTACAGTTGAAAACTTCCCTAACATGGGAAATGAAATAGCCAACCAAGTCCAGGAAGTGCAGAGAGTCCCATACAGGATAAACCCAAGGAGAAACATACCAAGACACATAGTAATCAAATTGGGAAAAATTAAAGACAAAGAACAATTATTGAAACCATCAAGGGAAAAACGACAAATAACATACAAGGGAACTCCCATAAGGTTAACAGCTGATTTCTCGGCAGAAACTCTGCAAGCCAGAAGGGAGTGGCATGATATATGTAAAGTGATTAAAGGGAAGAACCTACAACCAAGATTATTCTACCCAGCAAGGATCTCATTCAGATTCGATGGAAATATCAAAAGCTTTACAGACAAGCAAAAGAGAATTCAGCCCACCAAACCAGCTCTACAGCAAATGCTGAAGGAACTTCTCTCACTGGGAAACACAAGAGAAGAAAAGGACCTACAAAACCAAACCCAAAACAATTTAGAAAATGGTAATAGGAGCATACATATCGATAATTACCTTAAACGTGAATGGATTAAATGCTCCAACCAAAGACACAGGCTTGCTGAATGGATACAAAAACAAGACCCATATATATGCTGTCTACAAGAGACCCACTTCAGACCTAGGGACACATTCAGACTGAAAGTGAGGGGATGGAAAAAGATATTCCGTGCAAATGAAAATCAAAAGAAAGCTGGAGTAGCAATACTCATATCAGAAAAAATAGATGTTAAAATAAAGAATGTTGCAAGAGACAAGGAAGGACACTACATAATGATCAAGGGATCAATCCAAGAAGAAGATATAACAATTATAAATATATATGCACCCAACATAGGAGCACCTCAATATATAAGGCAACTGCTAACAGCTATAAAAGAGGAAATTGACAGTAACACAATAATAGTGGGGGACTTTTAACACCTCACTTACACCAATGGACAGATCATCCAAAATGAAAATAAATAAGGAAACAGAAGCTTTAAATGACACAATAAACAGGATAGATTTAATTGATATTTATAGGACATTGCATCCAAAAACAGCAGTTTACACTTTCTTCTTAAGTGCTCACAGAACATTCTCCAGGATAGATCACATCTTGGGTCACAAATCAAGCCTCAGTAAATTTAAGAAAATTGAAATCATATCAAGCATCTTTTCTGACCACAACACTATGAGATTAGAAATGAATAACAGGGAAAAAAACATAAAAAATACAAACACACAGAGGCTAAACAATACGTTACTAAATAACCAAGATCACTGAAGAAATCAAAGAGGAAAGCAAAAAATACCTAGAGACAAATGACAATGAAAGCACGACAATCCAAAACCTGTGGGATGCAGCAAAAGCAGTTCTAAGAGGGAAGTTTATAGCTATACAACCCTACCTCAAGAAACAAGAAAAATCTCAAATAAACAATCTAACCTCACACCTAAAGGAACTAGAGAAAGAAGAACAAACAAAACCCAAAGTTAGCAGAAGGAAAGAAATCATAAAGATCAGAGCAGAAATAAATGAAATAGAAACAAAGAAAACAATAGCAAAGATGAATAAAACTAAAAACTGGTTCTTTGAGAAGATAAACAAAATTGATAAACCATTAGCCACACTCATCAAGAAAAAGAGGGAGAGGACTCAAATCAATAAAATTAGAAATTAAAAAGAAGTTACAACAGACATGGCAGAAATACAAAGCATCCTAAGACTACTATAAGCAACTCTATGCCAATAAAAAGGACAACCTAGAAGAAATGGACAAATTCTTAGAAATGTATAGCCTTCCAAGACGGAACCAGGAAGAAATAGAAAGTATGAACAGACCAATCACAAGTAATGAAATTGAAACTGTGATTAAGAATCTTCCAACAATCAAAAGTCCAGGATCAGATGGCTTCCCAGGTGAATACTATAAAACATTTAGAAAAGAGCTAATACCCATCCTTCTCAAATTCTTCCAAAAAAATGTGGAGGAAGGAACACTCCCAAACTCATTCTATGAGGCCACCATTACCCTGATACCAAAACCAGACAAAGATACTATAAAAAAAGAAAATTACAGACCAATATCACTGATGAATATAGACGCAAAAATCCTCAACAAAATACTAGCAAACAGAACCCAACAACACATTAAAAGGATCATAAACCACGATCAAGTGGGATTTATCCCAAGGATGCAAGGATTTTTCAATATACGCAAATCAATCAATGTGATACACCATATTAACAAATTTAAGAATAAAAATCATATGATCATATCAACAGATGCAGAAAAAGCTTTTGACAAAATTCAACACCCATTTTTGATAAAAACTATCCAGAAAGTGAGCATAGAGGGAACCTACCTCAACATAATACAGGCCATATATGACAAACCCACAGCAAACATCATTCTCAATGGTGAAAAACTGAAAGCATTTCCTCTAAGATCAGGAACAGGACAAGGATGTCCACTCTCACCACTAATATTCAACATAGTTTTGGAGGTCCTAGCCACAGCAATCAGAGAAGAAAAAGGAATAAAAAGAATCCAAATTGGAAAAGAAGAAGTAAAACTGTCACTGTTTGCAGATGACATGATAGTATACATAGAGAATCCTAAAGATGCCACCAGAAAACTACTAGAGCTAATCAATGAATTTGATAAAGTTGCAGGATACAAAATTAATGCACAGAAATCTCTTGCATTCCTATACACTAATGATGAAAAATCTGAAAGAGAAATTAAGGAAACACTCTCATGTACCACTGCAACAAAAAGGATAAAATACCTAGGAATAAACCTACCTAGGGAGACAAAAGACCTGTAAGCAGAAAACTATAAACACTGATGAAAGAAATTAAAGATGATACCAACAGATGGAGAGATATACCATGTTCTTGGATTGGAACAGTCAATATTTTGAAAATGACTATACTACCAAAGCAATCTACAGATTCAATGCAATCCCTTTCAAATTACCAATGGCATTTTTTACAGAACTAGAACAAAAAAATCTTAAAATTTGTATGGAGACACAAAAGACTCCAAATAGCCAAAGCAGTCTTGAGGGAAAAAAACGGAGCTGCAGGAATCAGACTCCCTCACTTCAGACTATACTACAAAGCTACAGTAATCAAGACAATATGGTATTGTCACAAAAACAGAAACATAGATCAATGGAACAGGATAGAAAGCCCAGAGATAAACCCACGCACCTATGGTCAAATAACCTATGACAAAGGAGGCAAGGATATATGATGGAGAAAAGACAGTCTCTTCAATAAGTGGTGCTGGGAAAACTGGACAGCTTCATGTAAAAGAATGAAATTAGAACACTCCCTAACACCATACACAAAAATAAACTCAGACCTGAATGTAAGACCGGACACTATAAAACTCTTAGAGGAAAACATAGGAAGTACACTCTTTGACATAAGTCACAGCAAGATCTTTTTTCATCCACCTCCTAGAATAATGGAAATAAAAACAAAAATATACAAATGGGACCTAATAAACTTAAAAGCTTTGGCACAGCAAAGGAAACCACAAACAATACAAAAAGACAACCCTCAGAATGGGAGAAAATATTTGCAAATGAATCAACAGACAAAGGATTAATCTCCAAAATATATAAACAGCTTATGCAGCTCAATATTAAGAAAACAAACAACCCAGTCCAAAAATGGGCAGAAGACTTAAATGGACATTTCTCCAAAGAAGACATAAAAATGGCCAAGAAGCACATGAAAAGCTGCTCAACATCACTAATTATTAGAGAAATGCAAATCAAATCTACAATGAGGTATCACCTCACACCAGTTAGAAAGAGCATCATCAGAAAATCTACAAGCAACAAATGCTGGATAGGGTGTGGAGAAAAGGGAACCATCTTGCACTGTTGGTGTGAATGTAAATTGATACAGCCACTATGGAAAACAGTATAGATGTTCCTTAAAAAGCTAAAAATCGAATTACCATATGATCCAGCAATCCCACTACTGGGCATATACCCAGAGAAAACCATAATTGAAAAAGACACATGCATCCCAATGTTCATTGCAGCACTATTTACAATAGCCAGGTCATGGAAGCATCCTAAATGCCTATCGACAGACAAATGGATAAAGAAGATGTGGTACCTATATACAATGGAATATTACTCAGCCATAAAAAGGAACAAAATTGGGTCATTTGTTGAGACGTGGATGGATCTAGAGACTGTCATACAGAGTGAAGTAAGTCAGAAAGAGAAAAACAAATATCGTACATTAACACATATATGTGGAACCTAGAAAAATGGTACAGATGAACCAGTCTGCAGGGCAGAAATAGACACACACATGTAGAGAACAAATGTACGAACACCAAGGGGGGAAAGCAGGGGTGGGGTGGTGGGGTGGTGGTGGGATGAGTGGGGAGATTAGGATTGACATGTATGCACTGATGTGTATAAAATCGATGACTGATAAGAACCTTCTGTATAAAAAAATAAATTAAATTAAATTTTTTTAAAAATAAATAAAGTAATTTTAAAAAAAAAACCAAAACTGAAACCCCGACCAACTCAACTCAGTTGTGGTTTTTGAGGTAATCATCTTCTCACCCTGCCTGGCTAACAGAGGAAAGTAAGAGCCTTCTATGAGAGAAAATAAAATCTCCTCAGTCTCAATAATTCTTAAATACAAAATATATGGCATACAATAAAGAATTATGAGACATGCAAAGAGTCAGGAAAATGTGACCAATAAACAAAAGAGCAAAACAGACAAGAGACCTGCCTCACAGAAAATTCAGATGTTGGAGTTTGTAGACAAGAACTTTAAATAATTATTACAAATATGGTGAAGAAAATTAAGAAAGAAATGGACAAATGAATGAAAAGAGAAACAATTTTAACAGAGAGTTGAAATCTAAAAAAAGAGAATCAAATAATCTAGAACTAAAATGTACAATGCCTGAAAATAAGAGTTCATTGTATGTGTTTAATAGCAGACGACGCAGCAGAAGATAGATTTGGTGAAATGAAAAAAACAGGTCAATAAAAAATATCAAAACAGAAACAGGGAGAGAAAAAGGTAGGGGAAAAAACAAAACAGAGCATAAGAGACATGTGAGATATAGTTAAATGGTCTAACATATGTATTACTGTAGCCCCAGGAAGAGGAAAGAGAGAATACAGAACACAAGAAATATTTGAAGACATAAGGCCAAAAATATTCCAAACTGTTGAAAACATTAACCCACAGATCCAAAAAGGTCAGCTAACTTCAAGCACGATAAAATAATAAGTACAGCCTAAATGTTGAAACCAAAGACACAGAGGAAAATCTTAAAATCAGCCAGAAAGAAAAAGATACATTACTTTCCAAGGAGCAATACAATTGAGAGCTGACTTTGCAATACAAACTATGGAAGCCAAAAGATAATGCAACAACATCTTAAGAGTGATAAAAGGAAAAAGAAAAGGTGTAAGAAAGATGTGTTCATACAAACAAAAACTGGCAGAATTGGTTGCCAGCAGATCCGTATTACAGAAAATACTAAACGTATTCAGGCTGAAGAGTAGTGATTCCAGTTGGAAGCACTGAACTGCAGGAAGAGCATCAGAAAGGGTAAATATTTGACTATATATAAAAGATATTAACTAAACTATTAAATATTTACACTGCTCTAAGCTTCTTTCCTTGTTCAGGAAGTGGTAAAGTACAAATTTAAGGTAGACTGTAAAAGCCAAGGATGTGGATTGTCACCTCTAGGGAACTACTAAAAGCATAACATAAAAAGTATTACTAAAATGTTAATACATGATAAAATGTAATACTAAATTAATCGAAAAAATGGAGGGAATGGAGGATTAATGGAACAAAGAAGATATGAAATAAATAGAAAATAAATAGCAGGATGGTAAGACAACTACCAGTTACCACATTGAATGTAAATGACCTAAACATTCCAAATAAAAAAGACTTCTCAAATTTGATTTAAGAACAGCGGAAAAAAAAAAAAGAAAAAAAGAAAGAAACAGCTATAATGTATTTAAAAGAGACACACTTGAAATATAAGGATACAGTTAGGTTGAACGTAAAACGATGCATAAAAATGTATCACTCAACTACTAACCAAAAGAAATCTGTTGTGGTTATATATTAATATCAGACAAAACTAACTTTAAGGCAAAAATGATTGCAAGATATAAGGAGGAACATTTCATAATGATAAAAGGGTAAGTTCAACAGGAAGATTTATAATCCTAAACACACTTGTTAACATGGCTTCAAAATACACAAAGCAAAAACTGACAAAACTAAAAAATAGACAAATCTACATTCATAGTGGGAGATCTCAAAACACCTGTCTCAGTGATGATCAAACAAGCAGACAAAAAATATCAGTGAAGATGCAGAAAATTTGAATAACATGATTAATCAAGTTAATCTACCTGACTTATGTGGAACACTACACCCAACAACAGTGGACTATATCCTGGGCTATAAAGGCACCTCTCACAGAAATAGAATTAAACTAGAGAACAAGAAAGAAAGATATGTTTGTTAATTGGGCACCTACTCCTGAAGAACCCAGGGGTCGAAAAACTCACACTGAAAATTAAAAGGTATTTGATCTGAACAATATTGAAAGTTCAATATATCAAAACTTCTGGGATGCAGAACAATTTTTATCTTTAAATGCATATGCTGGGAAGGGAGCAAGGTTGAAAAATCAATGCTCTAAGCTTCCACCTAGAAATATAACAGCATATATTCCCACACAAAGTGGAAGGAGGGTATAATAAAGGAAAGAACAGAAATCAATGAAGTCGAAAATAGATGTGCAATAAAGAAAATCAACAGTGCCAAAAGTTGGTTCTAGGAGAAGATAAATAAAATTGATAAACTCCTAGGTAGGTAGACTGCTCATAAGAGAGAGAAAGAGAATACAAATTACTGTTATTCAAAAGTATCAGAAATGAAAAGTGGGACATTAGTATAGGTCCTACTAGCATTAAAAAGAAACTAAAAGTATATTTGGAATAACCTTATCCCAATAAATATGACAACTTAGGTGAACTGCAAAATTTTCTTGAAAATCACAGATTAGCATGACACAAGAAAAAGAAAGGAAACTGAATAGTTCTATATCTATTACAGAATTTATAGCAATCTGAAATTATTCTTTTTATCATCTATCTCCCACTATAGAATGTATGCTCTCTGAGAGCAGGGACCTTGTCCGTCTTGTTGAGTACTAAATCTCCAATGCCTGATCCATCAGGATGCCTGACTCATTGCAGGTGAATGAAGGAAAACTGTATCCACTTCTTACCAACAGCCAGGCTGAGACAAGTGATAAATACAGCAGGTCATATAAACTTCAAATAATCTATTCACTTCCCTAGTAATGTAAATCCTGACCTTGTTAAGACCATAGACCAGAAAGCTACATCCTTGGACCACATTACTAAATTGTGTACCATCTTCACCATATTACATTTTAATATTATTGGAATTCACTATTTAATAAAAAATATTGAAGATATTGTTTATATAGTTTTCATTGCTGCCTACTTAGAGTCTTACATGAGAAGCTCCTTTAATTTATTGCTAGGGAGGGTATAGTCTCCTCTGAAGAAGTGCCATATGATTCACTTTTCATGCTGTTACTAAAAAGCTTATTTTAAAGAGCACGTTGATCCTTATCACTGGAGTATCTGTGTTCCCTGGTGCTAACTTTCCATATATATTTTATCATTTCACTGTTTTTTGTTTTTTGCGGTACGCGGGCCTCTCACTGTTGTGGCCTCTCCCGTTGCAGAGCACAGGCTCCGGACGCACAGGCTCAGCGGCCATGGCTCACGGGCCCAGCCGCTCCGCGGCATCTGGGATCTTCCCGGACCGGGGCACGAACCCGTATCCCCTGCATCGGCAGGCGGACTCTCAACCACTGCACCACCAGGGAAGCCCTCACTGTTTTTCTAAAATTCAAACTTGATAAAAATAAATATAGATGCTACAATAATGAAACCATCCATTTCACCTGAAGATGATAAATTAGTCATTTTAGGGTAAATGTGCCAAGTATCAACAGCAAATCCCAGTGGCTTGCAAGTTTCTGTATCAGCTGGCTCAGCTCTGCCTGACATTGTTCTCCCTCTGGGACCCAGCCTGAAGGAGGGGCTTTCCCCAGAAAATGGCTAAGGAAAAGTAAACCTGGCACAGCCGCGACATAGCTTTTAAAGGTTCTGCTGATAAAGAGTATCAACCAACACACATGCCTGAACCTGGTGTCATGGGGTGGGAATATATCATCTTCCTATGAACAGGGACAGTGTATTTCTAACAATAATACAATATAGCCCTGATGATATTCTCTACCACAGGAAGCTGTGGGTACCACCAGATAGTAAAAGAAACAATAACAATAGCTGCCTGTCATGACTGGGCACCTACTGGGTACAGGCATTGTACCTGACACTTGGAGCGTAATATTTCTAATTCTGACAACTCTTTAAGGTAGGAAGGATTCTCTCAAGTTTACTAATCAGAACATTGAAGCATGGAAATAGTCAGTCACGCAATTTAAAAGTGGTTGAGCAGGAACTTTACCCAATTCTGCTGGATTCCAAACCTGAGCCCTCTTCTCTGTTTGACTCTACTTAACCTTTGGTGTGTGTTTAAAAAAAATTTTTTTAGTCCTTTTTCATTACCTCTGCTTTTGTTTTTGCTTTTTAGTAAAAGGGAGTTGGGTGAAATAGGAAGAATAATAATGAGAAATAAAAATAGAACTGCTTTTATATTAAGGATAAAGCTTGGATTCTATATACTACAGAAACAGGTATTGATATATTCTTGGAAAGAATGGTGTTTGTCACAAAATGTATTTGATCAATCTTATTAGACTATAAATTAATATTTTTAAAAGATTGATATGGCAATACTGATGAATGTGTCCATAAAAATGCACCAAAGACATTTCGTGTCATTGAAAACTTTACAGTTTAACTAGCAAGAAGATAAATGAACATGAACAATATGTTAGCTCTTACATAAAGAAATCTATAAACAGTGATTAATAGTGTAAAACTATCTATAAAAATAGAGAAGTAAAATGATTAGAGGTAAGTGAAGCTAAATTAAGACTTCATGAAGGAAACAAATCTTAAGGATGGAACCAGGCATCTTAAGAAAATTCTAGTGAGTATATTTGAGTAACTGTATGAAGTTATTTCCACTATTGTTGATTTTTTTCTATTTTAGTACTCAATATTTGTTGAAAGAGGATAAATAATTTGTATTCTTCAACTCATTATTACATTGAAGACTTTCAAAGCTTTTGTTCAAGTTTTCAAAGCAGCAGGTTTTTGTTCAAGGGCTGCCTTATATCAGCACTGTATTTGTCACCTGATTGTAAGCTAGCTAAGTGCTTGATAATGGAGTGATGAGTTCTTTATAATAAAGACATAGTTCACTTTTTGCATCTCTACTGAGCTGTTCAACAAAGTCAAGAATAAAGAAAATATTCTTGAATCAACTGTTTCGAGCTAAAGAGCATCTACTTTCCATCAAAGAAGAAACTGAGCTCAACTCAAGCTCCTTCTCTTTAGCTGTCATTTTCCTTCTTTGTGATACAACAGCCGTGATTCTTTCTGTGAGACACACAAGTAATTAAATTAGAATTTCACAGTGCCTTACATCTCCAGGGATATTTCTGAAATTATCAATCATAAAATAACTCAGAGGTAAAGCAAGACAGCATGGGATGAAAACTAGCGCCAAATCACTCTGTTGATCTGATCTGGAGATGGGGGGGAAACCCTCTCCAATTCAAACTACTTATTTGCATATGAGCTTTATTATTAAAGAAAAGTCAGGACGAAAAATCTAAAAACTCAAAATTCTAACTACCTTCTTTCAGTCCTTTTACTATTTGCATATTTTTTTCCACAAAAAGAGAATCATGCTATTTTAATAATCTGTTTTTTAATTTTCACATGATATCATGAAGCATGTTACTGTTAAATATTTGTTTAAAACCACAATTTTCTGGACTTCCCTGGTGGTCCAGTGGTAAAGAATCAACCTTCCAATGAGGGGACACAGGTTCGATCCCTGGCTGGGGAACTAAGATCCTTCATGCCGTGGGACAATTAAGCCTGAGTGTCACAACTACTGAGCTCGTGCGCCTCAACTAGAGCCCGTGTGCCACAAACTACAAAGCCCACGTGCCCTGGAGCCCGGAGGCCACAACTAGAGAGAAGGCCTGAGTGCCACAACAAAGAGCCCATGCGCCGCAATTAAGACCCGACGCAGCCAAAAAAATTTTTATAAAAAGAAGAAAGAAATTCACAAAACCCGAATTTTCTTCTGGGCATATACTCAAAAGAATTGAAAGCAGGACTCAAACAGATATTTGTACACCCATGTTCACAGCAGCATTTATTCACAATAGCCAAAAGGCGGAAACAAACCCAAGTGCCCACTGACAGGTGAATGGATAAACACCATGTGGTATATACATAAAATGGAATATTATTCAGCCTTTAAAAAGGAAATTCAGACACATGTTACAACATGGTGAACCTTGAGAACATCATGCTAAGTGAAATAAGCCATTCACAAAAAAGACAAATACTATATGATTCCACTTATATGAGATACTTAGAGTAGTCAAACTCAGAGAGACAGAAAGAAGAATGGTGTTTTCCAGGAGCTAGGGGGAGGGGAGAATCGAAAGCTGTTTAATGGGTACAGACTTTAAGTTTTGCAAGTTGAGATGGCTGTGGGTGAGCAGTGGTGATGAGAGCACAGCAGTGTGAATGTACTTAGTGCCACTGAATCATACACTTAAAATGGTCAAAATGGTAAGTTTTATTTATGTATATTTTTACCACCAACACACACAACTCTGAACGAATGATCTTCCATCACTCGGGGATGTTATCCTTCCATTCAACATTTTCCCTACTGTTGGACATTTAGGTTTCTTCCAATTTTTCATTACCATACAATTCAGTGTAGGAACATTATAAACACATCTTTGTTTCCATATCTGCTATTTTTTTAGGATAGTTTAAGAAGTACATAACTGGATTAAAGAACATGAATTATTTCAAGGCTCTTGATACATAATGCCAAACTGCGTTCCAGAAAGTTCTTACCAATTCACATTCCCAAGAGCAGTATAGGTGAGAGACTTTTATATCGCACCCATGTCAAATTAAAGTATTCTCGTCTCTTTTCATTCTTGCTAGTTGATAACAAGAAAGCACAGCTCAGGATTTTAGTGGGCACTTACCTGATTGCTCCTGAGAGTGAAGAGTTCTCATATGTTTATGACCAATCTAAACTCATCCTTCCAATAACTGCCAATTCCCTCAAATTAAAATGCAAAACCCATATTCTAAGAAGGCTGGGAAGATGGGAGGAGACAGATTCGGGAAAGCTCTGAAGGGGAGGTAGGGCCGGGGGTTTAAACTTATTCTTAAAAGATATGAAAAGCAGTGAAGGTTTAGGAAGAAGGGACTGACAGCAAAATACAGGGAAAGTCTAAACATTTAATAAAAAAGGAACAGTCATATTATCAATTATGGTTAATCTATTCAATAAAATGGATCCACTAAGCAAAATTTCCAGGGACAAAGAACTCTGCATAGTTGAAAAACTCCCCAAGCAATTCTGATATCCAGCCAGGCCTGGAAACAATTGCTTTGGTTCACTAAGTGAAATCACCCCTATTCTTCCAAATGCTCCTTCCTTTTCATCATAATGCCTGGCAAACATCTAGTTCTCTCACTCATCCCTCTGACAACTGGGTTACAGAAGGCAAGCCTTAGCTTCTCTCCTTAGGTGCATGCTGCTCATTAGCCACAATTAGAAAACCTCCACAGTGACTTATTCAATATGACCATTCTTGGACTTCGACTTGGTCATGCCACAACAGAGCTTCACGCAATCTGTCATCTGTTGAATCCCATATTAAATCAAGGTCAAGGCCTGAGAGCAATGCACCAGGGCACTTGTTTACAAAGTAATCATGGGCACACTCTGTTTTACCCAAATCTCCAGGTCATCCTGGAATTGCTGGTCCCTTAAGAGCCATCTACATCTGGACACCAATGAGCTGGGTGTCACGCTGAGTTATGAAGAACTCTTCAGGTTTTGTGCTCTAAGGACAAAAATCATCCAAAATTTGGAAACTCACTTATAGAGACAACCAAGGACTAAACAAAACTGTCAGTGAAATAATGGTGAGATAAAACTCTGGGACGGGGGAAGAGGGTGGTAGAAATAGAGATAACACAGAGAAAGATATCTCAAAACCAAGAAAAAGAAAAAAGGGCTAATCTGGCAAATGGAAAATAGACATTGGTCTTTATTTGTATGTCGATTGGTTTGTTACATAACTCTTCCAAAGTAAAGCCAACCCCATTAATCATGTAAAAACTAAACAGTTATTAGGCCCGCATGACTGTTTGAATAGCACTGTCACTGACGTAAAAGAAAATTAGTCGATAAGGCAAAGCTGTCTGTTCTTTCCCAAGTTACTATGGAAAAATGAACGTATTAATGCTAAAAACAGACTTAATGCTTTTAATTTCCTGGCTACAGATCTTTTTTGGCATTACAACAGGGAGACATGATTATGCTAATACAGTATAGGTACCTAATTCCCTTTCAAAATTCTGAAAATGACTTCCTATCTCCCCTCAAGAATACCATGATCTCTAAAATCAAATATGATTTCAAGCAATCAGTGCCTATCCCAGGTGACCCCATGACAGCTATGGTATTGATATATGAAATTCTAGCAAGTCCTATGTACAACGTATACAGACTTTCTTTTCCCTCATTAGCTAAAATGTTCAACTAGATCCAGAAATAAGAGAAAGGAAACTCAGGCATATTTTGGGAAAAAGGAATCTAATCAATATCCATTAATCTAGTCAATGTCCATTTTGAACATGGACAAATATAACATTATATAAAGAAATACAAAATATTTTCTCATATTATATACTAAGGATATAACTCCAAGGGCCTACTAAATTCCAGGACTTGAACATATGTTGCTTCATTTAATCTCTCAAACAGAGCATCTATTCCTCCTAAAGTGATGAGTTTAAACCATTTGTAATAATGCCGTCTTCCTTGCTAGTGACTTGTGTAGTGCTGCAGTGATGATGAAATACTAGAAGCATAAAGAAATGTAAGGAAAGTGTGGGGTAGGTTTTTATGAGTGTTTTCTGAGTCCTAAGAAAAAGATACAAAAAGTGATGGCCTACTTTTCTCCCATCTCAGACCTGGCATAGCTAAGTTTGACAACTGAAATGGCCACAGCCCCTTACAACTCTAAGAAGGCCAGACTGAGGGCAGAGCCACCCACAGCAATAACAAGGAAACAGACTTGGCTGACATTTTTAAGCTGCCGACTCAACCTAAACCAGACCCAGCCCTATCTCTGGACTTCATGTTTTAGAAGTTACATTTTCTTATTGCTTAAGCCCATTGGAGTAAGGTATTCGGCTACTTTTAGGATGCTAAGAACATTTCTAATTCATCTAGGTAGGTATTATTCTTATTTTTCAAATAAGAAAACTGAATTTCCTAAAGGTTAAGTAATTTGCCTAAGATCACACTGTTTCCAAGTACTGAGTCAACATTTATTTCATGCCGGTCTCCCAAAAGTCCAGGCCTCCTCAACAAAACAGTACAGATATTCCTAGAAATGTTTGTTCCTAGAAATTCCAGGAAAGTGAGCCTAGGATGTAGTAAAAACAACACTGGATCTGAAAAAATTGTACTTGAAATTTTATTAATCACAAAACATCAAGAAATTCACTTAAGTTCTTTGAGTTTCACTTGCCTTAGTTGTAAAATGGAAAGAAAAATGTCAGCCTTGCCTACTTTACAAGGTGTGTTAAGCCTCCAGTGGTTAATAACATATACAAAAACCTTATGTGAACTCTAATGTTTAAGCGATTGATTATTATTTCTACCTATTGAATAAATACTGCATATATCAAAACGTTCTAAGTCATTCTACATATGAATTCAGCATAACTTCTTTGTGGTTATTTCTTTTTCAGATTAGGTTAAAAAAGAAGTTGTAGAGATAATCTTGACAATGAACCTTCCATGACCTCCAAGTCACGGGCCATAATATTGCTTTGGGTCATTCCATTTCAGTCTGTCACTTCAGAAACTCCGTGGGTTTTGTTTTCTGCGTTACTTTGGTTTTTTGTTTTTTTAGGATGTAAGTCTAGGCTCTCGGGTCACAATATTTCCTTTGAAAGCTGGCTATCCTCCCAGCTTCACTCTCTTGCCTCGCTCTTTTTTTTCCTTTTTTTTTGGCCGCACCTTGCAGCATGTGGGATCTTAGTTCCCCTACAGGGGATCGAACCCATGCCCCCTGCAGTGGAAGCTGAGTTCTAACCACTGGACCGCCAGGAAAGTCCCGACCTTGCTCTTGATTCTATAGTAGCCCCAAACATCCTCAAACCAGCACTTGTGACAGGTACCACTGCTGCTTTCTTTAACTTATATTTAACTTTATATTGACAAGCCATGATAAAAAAAGCTACAACCGTTTAATAACTAAAAGTCAAACTCAGTTTAGTTACCTAAAGATCAAAGAGGTATTTTTCATACCTTAACTTGGATTATAGAAACTTACATACAGAAAAATATTAGCATTATTTTAGCCATCCGCAAGAGCTTCAGTGACCAAAAATAATTAAGGAAGTGACAATGAAAAACATCAAATGTTAGAGAACTACTCTTTTTTTATACTTAAATCAGCAGGATGTGTTCCTTTAAACCACTCACCCTCTGTCCCAGATAAGCTTCAACAAGTAAAGTTTGTTCTACAACATATTACTATTCTCCAAACTTAAAAAAAATCTAAACCATAAACTTTTTTCTTATTTTGTATTTTTGCATTCTGAATCCCAAGTAAACCTCTCAGAAAATAGACCTGCATTAGAAGATCTCCCAAAAAGTAAAAAAGTGCCCTGATAATAGTACTCATACCAAACACAATGAATGCTCAGAGGAGTGTCAAGCTTTCTCCCTGTGGTGTAAGTCAGGAACAGTAAACTCATTAAAGATGTTAAAAAGGGAAATTTCGGGACTTCCCTGGTGGCGCAGTGGTTGGGGGTCTGCCTGCCAATGCAGGGGACACGGGTTCGAGCCCTGGTCTGGGAAGATCCCACATGCCGCGGAGAAACTAAGCCCGTGCACCACAACTGCCAAGCCTGCACTCTAGAGCCCACGATCCACAACTACTGAGCCCACACACCACATCTGCTGAGGCCTGCGCGCTCTAGAGCCCGTGCTCTGCAACAAGAGAAGCCACCACAATGGGAAGCCCGCGCACCACAACGAAGAGTAGCCCCCACTTGCTGCAACTAGAGAAAGCCCTCACTCAGCAACAAAGACCCAACACTGCCAAAAATAATAAATAAATTAAAATAAATTTTTTTAAAAAAAGAAGGGAAATTTCAAGAAAGAGTTCTATGTGCCATTGTAATCCCACCTGCTTGGGCCTCTTTTTCTATTGAGCGGAAGCTCTTATCCAAAACTTCCCATGCTCAGTAGATGACTGTCCATTCAAGCCAACAGAAAATGATTCAGGCTATGGAAACTGTCCATGAAAAGAAGCTTTAGGGACTGACTGCCTGCCACTCACTCCTTATCCCATTGCGGCACTTGACGAGTGAAAGCTCAGAGGATTATGGGTCAAAAAAGGTCAGTTGCAACAACTCTCTGGGACTCAGGAAATGCATAATCCTGGGTAAGTCTGGCCAGATGCCTAATAACCTCGGTAATGCCCTCTTAGGTCAGCACCTTGACAACGTGCTTTTACTTCTCAGCTCTAACAGAAAGGGAGGTTACAGATGATGCCAACACACCAATACGAATGAGTGTGTTTGCAGGACTGTGGGAGTTGGATTGAAACACTAAGAAATACTGAAGTGGCTTTACAAGTGTGAAGGCATGAAAAAAACACCCATTTTAAAATAGGGGGGAATCGTTCTTAACGACCTGTAGGACAAATGGGTATGATGATAATAATGGCAGGTTATGGACAGATAATCTACAGTAGAAGTGACATTCTTATATTACTCGATAAATCAGTGAGTGACACAGCCAGGTCAACTCCTAAGGCTCTTACCATGAAAAGGCTTTGAGTTCTAACTGCCTTCACTGTTCTTACTAGAAAATTAATGAGGGCTTCCCTGGCGGCGCAGTGGTTGAGAGTCTGCCTGCCAATGCAGGGGACACAGGTTCGAGCCCTGGTCCAGGAGGATCCCACGTGCTGCGGAGCAGCTGAGCCCATGCGCCACAACTACTGAGCCTGCGGTCTAGAACCTGTGTGCCACAACTACTGAGTCCACGTGCCTAGAGCCCGGCTCTGCGGCGAGAGAGGCCACCACAATGAGACGCCCGTGCACCGCAGTGGGGGGTGACTCCCTGCTTGCCGCAACTAGATAAAGCCCGCACAGCAACAAAGACCCAACACAGCCAAATATAAATAAATAAAATAAATTTAAAAAAAAGAAAATTAATGAATAGCTTAAAATGAAATAATAAAAAACTGACATCTTCAATTTGACCTGAAAACTTTGAACACAAAGATCTTTTGAGAGACAGTTAATGTAGTTAATGTTCCTCAGCTAAATGGGAACCATTGAAAAGGAGCCAGAACTGGGAAGTATAGAAAGTTAAAACAAAAACGCAACCAGAAAAAAAAAACTTGTGTTCCTTTATTGAACTTTATGTGACCTTGAAAGCTCTCAGTAGTCTAAACTGGTTTTTCAAATGGGGAAACACTTCTATTTTATTCCTGTGCACGATGCACATTAACTTCATAAGATGTGTTCCATTTGAATCTGCTGACCATGAAAATCAGGCTTTTAAAAATTACCTATGCATTTCATTATCACTGCCAAATCAAAGCATTTATACCAGCACAGTGCTTCCAAATAGCAGATTCTAATTCTCCTACAATTAAGAATCTTCTAAAAGTGGAAATCTTCTGGTAATAGAAAGGTTGCATGGTTACATTTCTCTTTTATAACATCAGGGAAAAAACTGGTTAAGAGAAATGGTAAAACTCTCTGAATTGCAGTAACAATTTATAATACGAATTTAAAAGTCCAAACCAAAGCCGTCAATGAAAATCTAGGAAGTTTTCCTCCCTTATTATAACCTATTATCCCGATTTCAGGCCACCATTAAACTGTTAAGGTGATACAAGATTTTGAAACGTTAAGATTTCTGTTTCACAATTTTAAAAAAGTTATGCTCTCATAACACCTGAACTAAGTCAACTTCCTTTTTTTTTTAATTGAAGTATAGTTGATTTACAATGTTGTGTTAATTTCTGCTGTACAGAAAAGTAATTCAGTTATACATGTGTATATATATGTTCTTTTTTATGTTCTTTTCCATTATGATTTATCATATGATATTGAATATAGTTCCCTGTGCTACACAGTAGGACCTTGTTGTTTATCCATTCCGTATATAATTACATCTGCTAACCCCAAACTTCAAATCCATCCCTTCCCCAACCCCCTCCCCCTTGGCAACCACAAGTCAGTTCTCTACATCTGTGAGTCTGTTTCTGTTTTGTAGATGGGTACCTGTGTGTCATGCTTTACATTCCACATATAAATGATATCATATGGTGTTTGTCTCTTTCTGTAAGTCAACCTCCTTTAATATTTTTTTTAAATCAGGCACTCTTTGGGGAACATTTTAGAAATACTAAAAAGTACAGAAGGATAATATAAGCAACACTTCCCACTGATATACCCACCACTCAACTTAAGAAATAAAATGTTTTAAATATTCTTGCAGCTGCATATGAAGCATTTCACGATCCCTTTTTACTCCTTCCCCACTGGTAACTATTTTACTGAATTGGGAATTTATGATGTGTCTCTACTTTTACTAGATGTGTATGACTGTTTTTAAAGTTTCTATAGATGAAATCATACTCTATGTATCCTGCCATTTGGTTATTTTGCTCAACTCTTTTAAGATTTTTTTTTTTATGTTTTAACTTTTATGTAGAGAAACTTCAAGAATTTCTCTAGGGTATAAACTAGGAATAGATCTGCTGGATCTAGGGAAGGCTAACTGTCAACTTTCCTTGATAATACCAAAATCTTTAAGTAGTCATAAGATTTTCTACCACAACCAGCAGTGGACTAGGACTCCCATTTCTCAAACATCCTTGCCAACAACTGACAATGTCAAATTCATAAATTTTTGTTAATCTTCACAGTGTAAAATGGTATGTCTGTTTTAGCTTGTAGGTAGAGCATTTTTTGTATTTTTTAAAAATATGTTTGTTGGCCATTTGTGATTCCTCTTTTGTGAGTGATCTGTTCTTCTCCTATGCCCATTTTTAATCTTTTTTCTTTCTTTCTTAAGTATTTTTAGGAGTTATTTATATATATTGAATATAAATCCCATATTGGTTACATGCATTGCTCTCTGCCTGTGGTTTATTTTTTTACTTTGTTGATGATATCTTTTCTACATATTCATAAATACTTTTACCATTTTCAGTGCTCTACATGCCTTCTAACAGTTCCATGTTTCCATCTGGTATCACTTCCCTTCAACCTAAAGATTTTCCTTTAACATTTTTTGTAGTAAAGGTCTGTTGGCAACAAATTATCTCAGTTTTTTATTTACCAAGAAATATCCTTATTTCACCCTCACTTTTGAAAGACAGTATCACTGGGTAGAGACATCTTGGTTGACCGTTTTCTGCTTTAAGTACTTTAAAGATGTTATTCCATTGTCTTTGGCTTCATTCTGATTAAAAGTCAGAACTCACTCTTTCCCTTGAATATAATGTATCTTTTTTCCTGGCTGCATTTATGATATGTTCTTTAATTTTGTTTTACAGGAATCTGACTATGAGGTGCTGAGGAATGGATTTCTTTGTATTTACCCTGCTTGGGTTTCTGCTGAGCTTCCTAGATCTGTGGGCTGTTTTTGTTTGTTTGCTTGATCAGATTTGGTTAATATTTGGTCACTAATTCTTCAAATATTTTTCCTGATATATCATCTCTCTTCTCTACTTCTCAGACTCCAATAACGTATGTTAGACTGCTCAATGCTATTCCACAGGTCACTGAGACCATTAATTTCTTTCTCAATCTTTTTCTTTTCTCTGTTTCAGTTTGAATGATTTCTAATCACCTGTTTTCAAGTTTATTGATCCTTTCTTGTATTGTGTCCTATTTATTAATCCCATTAGATGGAATTTTGACTTTGAATACTATATTTTCAGTTCTAGAATTTCCATTTGGTTCTTCTCCAGTTTACATTTATCTCCTATAATTCTTCATATTTTCACCCATAATATCCATCTTTTCCAGTAGTCTCTTCAACATATTTATCATTGTTATTTTAATATCCTTCTCTGCTAATTCCAAAATCTTTGTTCTCTGTGGGTCTACTTCTATTGACTGATTTTCTTTTTACTATGCATCATACTTTCCTATCTCTTCACAAATCTAGTAGCTTCTGATGGTGTAGTAGACATTTTGGATGATATGTTGTAGAGAGTTTGGATTCTGTTATCTTCCTCTTAAGAGTGTTGAATTTTGTTCCAACACACAAATAAATCACTGGCAGTTCACCTTGTTCATGTGGAGTCTTGGTTTTAGGTTTTATTAGGGTGGCTCTGTTTTGGTTTTCCTCTTAATTTTCCTTAGTCCTGGGATGTAGTTTTTTTATTCTGAAGTCTTGGACCTTCTGGAGTTTCAGTGGAAAGCTCAAACTGTTTACCCAAGCCCCTTTGACTTGGTGAGGTTCAAACTCCAAACTCTGTCTCTCCTGCATTACACAACTGCTGAAATCTCTGTTCAGCTCCAGCCTTCTGGCTGCTATTTTCCACTGGACTCCTTTGAGTTTTACCCACATGTGCACATGTCAGGGGTCAGCCAAGAATGGAAGGGCAGTTTATACTTATATTTTGGGCTCTCTCTGTGGCTCCTTCATTTAGGGGGTCTATCACTCAATTTCCAGGCACTCTGGCAGCCTCAGACTAACTCCTCCAACCAGTGAAACTATGATTTTCATCTTAAATTCTAACCACCCTGTACCTGCAGATCAGAGAGCTCTCTCAAAGGAAAAAGCATTTAAAAGTGGATCTTATCTAATGTAGTACCCTTCATCTAAAGATCTAAAACTCTTCAGTTTCTTACTATCTTTAGTCACTCTTCAGTGCTTTCAAACTTTTTTTTAAGTGTTTTTCCAATGTTTATAATTGTTATTGGCAGGACGATCAGTGCAATGGAACCTACTCTTTCCAAAAGACAGAACCTTGATGAGCAGATGCAAATTTTAGTGGACTCTAGTTTTCCCAATCTTTTATGGTTTATGGTATTAAAAATACCTTGTTTAAGAAATTCTTTCCTAACCCAAAGTCATAAATTCAGTTTGTATGTTTTATTCTAAAAATATTTTTTCTAAAGGTTTTTTTTAAAAAAATTTTTGATCTTTAATTCACTTGGATTTTATTTTCTGTGCATGGGTTAGACTAGGGATTCATTTTTATTTTACAAGCAGATAAACAAATTTTCCCAGTACCATTCCTGAAGAGTCTATTCTTTCCACTCTGGCTCATGAAGCATACCATGTCATAAATCTAGTCTCAAATCTATATATCTCAGTCTGTTCCAGCCTCTCTCTTCGGTTCCAGTGTTTTATTTGTCTATGCTTGCACTCATACTGCAACATCTTAATTATTACATTGTAATAGTATGTCTTGTTATCTGGGAGAGCAAGTCCCTCTACCTTGTTCTCCAAAATTGCTTTGCCCATTCTTGGCTCTTTAGTTTTTCACATAAATTTTAGAATCAATTTGTTGAATTACATGAAAAGCCCTGCTGTGGAGAATTAACATCTTTAAAATATCAAGTCTTCTCATCCACAAACTTGGTGTGTATATATATATATATATATATATATATATATATATTTTTTTTTTTTTTTTTTTTTTTTTTTTTTTTGCGGTACGCGGGCCTCTCACTGTCGTGACCTCTCCCACCGCGGAGCACAGACTCCGGATGCGCAGGCTCAGCGGCCACGGCCCATGGGCCCAGCCGCTCCGCGGCATGTGGGATCCTTCCAGACCAGGGCACGAACCCGTGTCCCCTGAATTGGCAGGCGGACTCTCAACCACTGTGCCACCAGGGAAGCCCAAACTTGGTATATTTTTCCACTCAGGTCTTCTTTCATGTCTCTTGAATTTTCCCCCAAATTTTATTTTTATTGTATTATACTTTAGAATATCTTTTAAAATTCTTTTTTCTCAAATCATTATCTATTCAACCAATTTATCCCATTTTACTCTGCCTTATTAAATGAATTCCAACAAAATTATTTACTAAAGCTATAAATTGTGAGATTTATTTCATAATACACAATCAAAAGGATAATAACAATAATTTAACACTCATTTGCAAACAATTTTTTATGTTATGGATTTATCAAGTATCTTATCCTGTGCACTTACCAAGAAGCTCCATGGTCTCTACTTTCAGAATCCATGAAATTAGAGTCCAAAAATATATCTTTGTAGATTCGACCAACGAGGCAATACATATCTGAAGCAACTTGCCCTTCACTTTGCACCAGGGGAATCATAATGTCAAGAGCTTTTGCTCTATCTCCAGGGAGATTTCTCCTAAGGTAGAGGAGGGAAACATCATTGTTTCAGTATAGATTACAGAAGCAGTTTAGGCCAATTATCTTTTTAAAACTCTATTTAATATATTGATTCACATTAGTGAAGTTTGGCAAGATAAAAATAACAATTATATTTTGAGAGTCTTCTGTAAATCTTTTTATCCTATTGCATGTCTACTGCGTCTAACAAGGATTTCTTTTGAGTTGCTTTTCTGCTAATGGTGATAGATTTGTGCTTATCCATCCATAGTCCTTCCAATTTCCCTGCAGTCTCTGTGCAAATTTAAGTTGATGCAGTGAGATTAGGAATGCAGTCTGTGGCCTTGAATGGGGTAGAGTCAAGGAATCCAAACAGAGACAAAACCCTGATGCTATAGGTTTCAATGGCTTTTACTCTGAAACACTGAGCAAACTAAGTCACAGACAATACCAACAATCCAACTTTAACCCAAGAGTCACTTATCTTCTACACATGACCAACTGATTATCTAAGGAAGCTGCTTTATCTAGCTCATTTTAAAATCAGCGAGTACATATAGATTGTTCTCAAAGATTAAAATTCTCTTAAGAATTATTTCTTGAACCTTGAAAGCATTGTGCTAAGTGAAGGAAGCCAGTCACAAAGACTACATGTGTATGAGCTCATCATATGAAATGTCCAGAGTAGGCAAATCTATGGAGACAGAAAGTAGATTTGTGGTTGCCTAGGTCTGGGGGGTTTGAGGGGAAATGGGAGGGTGACTGTTAATGGGGAGGGGGTTTTTTTTGGTGGTGATACAAATGTTTTAAAAGTCTTGGTGTTCATGGTCACACAACTCTGTTAATACACTAAAATCCACTGAATCACAGTACACTTTAAATAAAATTGTATGGTATATGAATTATATTTCAATAAAACTGCTATATAAAAAGAGTTATTTGTATTCTCAACTACTATTTTAAATCCTTCTGTGCGTGAAATTCCTTTTTACACTTTGTACTAAATACCTTGAGTTTAGAATAATGCTGCATACAAATACATTTATCATTTCATTCTATTCTATTTTAGGAAAGACAGAGACAAACTATGGATAAAGGAAAATATAAGAGGCTCTATGGACTTTCATTTTTCATTTCAATATAGAATATATTTCATTCCATCTTTCATTTCATCTTTCAAAAAGGATTTATTTGAAAACCAGTTGGAACAGATAATCTCTGGAGGTTTCTTCTCACTCTGCCAAATCTAAAGAAAAAGATGTTTAATAAACGGGGAGATAAAATAGACTTTCATTATACATGTAGTGATAAAGTTAGCAATTTCTAGAGTTTGGGTAGATAAAAAAGGAAACACACAATCTCTGGTTAAAGAGCATGCTGACTTTTCTTTGGAGACAAAGGCAGGAGAACCTAGTGATGAAGAACAGAAATACCAGCATCAGCTAGATCTGAGTTTGAGCCCCAGTTTTATGATATGCTTACTCCACCTCTTCAGTTTCCTCATCGGTAAACTAATTAAGCCTTCATGGCAAATGAATGATAGATGTGAGGTCCCTTCCCTTTTTCTTTTTATCATTCTCTCCAGTTGTAGTAATTACATACATATTCAACTCTCCGCCACGGCAGAGAACAGCACAACTAAGTTTTGGACAGTTCAGTGCTCTAGGCCTCTCTATGGCCAGCGCAGGGATGATCCTCCACGGTGACTCTGGGTAGAAAGTGGCACTGAGGCAGGTGCCAGCCATGATGCCAACAGAAGGCGTGGAGGCAGGACTGGAAGCAGCAGTGTTAGTCCTGGTCCTAGAAGATTCATGGACACATGACCTAAAATGCGGCCCACAGAGTTTTAATTATAATTAGGTATGTTCAGGGCAATCCCAGTGAACATATTCTCTGGTTAGGAATATGTTCACCTAGATATAACTATCCCTACTCTAGTTACTTTTTGTGTAAATAATCATTTGGTGTTGAGTATATTTAAAGATAACATCATATCCATGGAATTTAAAAAATCCTAAAAAATATATAAATAGCAAATACAAATTTTGACAGAGAAGAAAAAGAATTTTTAGAATTTAAATATACAAGCATTGAGGGACATTTTTTTACTGACAAAAAAGTCAGAAAAAATCAGAATGCATGCTTCCTATATTTTACATGGTTGAAGTAGAAATATTAACATTAAATTCTAATAGGGAGTGGTTGCAAGGCTATAGCAAAAACATACCATAGAAAGAATATGGAGGTTAAAAAATAAAATGTTAGCACGTTGTGGATGGAAACTTTTTCTTCTTACCTATTCAGTGCAAATGCATAATGAAACTTCACATGGTGATGGGAGGCCAAATCAAAGGTTGGCAGCTTTTCTAAAGTCTCTACGAGCTTCACAATAGAATCATAGTCCTTTTAAACAAGAGGAGAATAACATAGAATTAAACCATTGGGAGAAAGTCCTGACAATGAAATGCCTTTGGCCAGCCAGCTACCTGAATCTGAGAAGGGCATTTAAAAAATGAACTAGAACCCACGGAATACTCTGAAGAATCTAAAACCAAGAAGAAACTGTTTGTTTGTTTGTTTAAATAAGGGATTTGGATTATATAGATAAAACATTAGAAATATTGAGTTACCACATCTGACCTAAAAAACGATAAACCATCTAACATGGTAATGCTACATTGTCTAAATATGGGTGGTTTACTTCTCCCTGGAGCCAGATTCCTGGTATGCAGGGTCTTATCAATTACTTTCAGGGAAATAATTTCCAAAATATCAAGGACATGGAGCAACTAATTGAACTTCTGTGATAAGTAACAGAACTATTCCGTTTCAACACAAGTAAGCTCTCTAGTCATGGAATCCTAAGTGCCACACTTTTTCCACGTATGTGAATCTTTGTTGTCCATATGAAGCTTTACTCGGGCCTGAAAGGTTGGGAATAAGAAACCAGAAGTCGCTTAAAGTTTACTGTAAAACTCCAATAGCAAATCCCCAACTCAGAGAGGATTTCATTCTACTTACCATAATTTAAAAATTTTAAGACATCCCAATAAAAATAATATTGCATGTTCATGCTTTACTTTATATATTTTTAAAGTTATTTTTATAATTAATCAATTGCACATTTCATACTTCTATCTAGTTAGGCTGAGCACTATTAATTTCAAGCAACACAAATTCCAGGAGTAAGAGAGATGTCTGGAAAGCTCTAAAAATTTCTGCTCTTTGCCAAAACAAAGCTTTCACTTATTGACTGATGGGTATGCTGGAGGCTAATGGAATAGAACAGGCTGTCTGCAGATTAGCTATGCATGCAAATTTTTCTTTTTGTTCTTTTGGAGGAAAAAGTCAGACCTTTACCGTACAAGTCTTTCACAATCACTGATGGTTAACTTATATGAGTCTGTTTCATTTATCATAAAATCTCTGGATGGAAAGCTTAGGAGAGTCAATAAAAAATTACATGTAGTGACATGAATGACTTAATAGCTAACTAAAACTGGATATTAACACTCCCTCATTCCTCCAACGTGCTACATGACAAAGAAGTGACTTTGAGCAGCTTCTCACCTGGATATCTCTGTAGGAAAGTAACAGATTTATGACAATATCTGCTGTCAGGACTTCAATATTATCCACTCGCTGTCGAATTCTTGCCAATTCAACTGCCAGTTCTTTACCAGTGTATAAGTTACGAGCTTTCCTGATATCACTGAGTATAGATTCCCGGAAATACTGGCTGGTGGGAAAACACACATTTTTTAGAGTTAATATTAGAAAGGATTTCAATGAAAAGCAATGATCTTATAAGGAAACGGATGACATCCGCAGCATTCGTACCTTTCAGTTCGTTAAGATGCACAGAATGAACACCTTATCTATCTGGTATTATTTAAAAACTGGGGCATCCTATTCTTTTACACTCTGCCTTGCTTCAGTAAGAATTAAAGGTAAAGACACTCCAAGATAATGAATTTTCCAAGACCCTGCAATGTACCACTTAAAATGCTAAAACTTTATTTTTCATTTTACTGTTTTGAGTAGAAATTGTTCTAAATAAATTAGGTGTGCCTGTGATTTGAACATAATATAACATTTTCCTTCTGATCCAGCATCATTTATCAACCTAAATGATTGCTCTTAACTAAAATATAATAGTGCTTTCAGCAATTTTTAGAGAGTTCTTGTCCTTACACTAAAAGTCTCTGGACATTTATTCAGATAATATTTCTGTACTTTGAATATATTTTTAGCTCTACCATTTCTACAACACAGTTAACAGTCTTTTTTTTTTTTTTTCTGATTTCAAGTTGTTCTCCTCTGAATAAAGTGGACAAAATACAAGAGGTGGACTAGGCAGCATCTATTTTATCCACTTAGAGGGTTTTATATATTTTTCCCTGGTTCTTGGTTGAGCACTGCATGTAAGAAACATCTGATAAGTTGCACAAATAAATGAAGTAGATGAACTTCATTATCACCACCAAATAGCATTACTAAACTTTACCTGCAACTTGCTTGTGCCACCTTCAAAAGTTGAATGAAACGATCCACAAGAGGTAAGCAGATGGGTCCAAGGAGCAGCTCAAAGTTCGGCTGCATGAGTTCTGTCAAGCCCTTCATGAAGCTGCTATCACAGCAGTAGACCTTGTTATGTGGAGTTATCATGTAAGGAATAAATGTGTAGTTCCCAGTGCACATCTGTGGAAAGAGGAGGCGCCAGAAGGTGGTGAGCTGGCCTGCAGACTCCACACTGACGTAACCCTAAATCCTACTTTTAACTAATAATCCTGAATGTGAAGGTAAATTTTTAAAAACCTCATTTCCTATTTAATGACCTATGGAAACGGAAATCTCTTCCAATTTCTTTAATTCCTTACTTCAAATAATTAGGACTTACAGATGATGAAAAAAAGCATGGCACAGTTTCTATCAATTGATTAAATATTTATTCACCATTTCTCATGGCTAAGGCAAAATGATATATGCTGTAGGTAAAACAGGGTAGCTTAAAACACAGCCTTTGGCCTTCAGGGAACTTAAACTTTAGTCAGAGAGACACAGCATAAATACATGGAAATGATAAGAGCTAACATTTCAGGGCTGCCCACGTGACAGCAATGTGTGAGTGATGGCAGAATAAACTGCTCCCCTCCAGGCTGCTCTATCGCAGTCGTGGCTCCATTAGTGTCCCAGTTACTAAATCTAAGACCCTGAAGTTATCCTTGATGCTTCCATTTCCTTCCATAGCCTATCAAAGTCCTGTCTATTCCGCCTCGTATTGGTCCATTTCCCTCCATCTTCTCTGCCAACACTGCAGACCATGCCACCAACATACCTGGCCCGAGCCATTGTAATTGGCTTTTAGCTGGGCTCTCTGCTTCTCTTCTTGCCCATCAATCTATTTTCTACCCAGCTGTCAAAGTGATCTTTCAACAACCTATATCAGATGACTTCCCTCAGGTGCTTCAAGCCCCCTCGTTTGCTCCTGGCATGAAGATAAAACAGGTCACTGTAGCCTACAAGGGCTTGACTATCCAAACACTGCCTCTCTCTCCAGCCTCAGCCTGTGCCACTCTCCGCTCACTCAGCACCGCCTTCTGTCCGCTCCCGATGATGCCAAGTGAGGGTGCACTAGTGCAAATAAAAGTGGAGGTGGGAAGTGTAAAGGAGAAATTGAACTGGACACCCCTGAGTAAGCGAGTCTTAACCAGAGCTTAGGGCTCAGGGAAGGAGAAGTGAATAGATAAGGGTTTCAAACTCTATATGCTGGGCAGTGGGAATCATGGAAGGATTCAGAGCAGGAAAGAAAACATAAACAAAGTTGTGCATTTTGACAGTCTGGCCAGAAAACGGAAAGAACTGAAAGAGAAAGAAACGAGATTTAAGGAAATTAGGTGGGAAGCTACAAAGCGTGACCAGATTGACAGCAGCAACAGTGGACGTGTGCACTTGACTTCAAGAAGAAAAACTCATGGAGACCAGCCAGCTGATTACAGATATTGAGAGAGATGAAGAGGAAGGCATCAAAGGTGACTCTACCGTTGTAAATGGGGCTCCTTAAAGAAGAGTGGGATCCTTAACAAAAAGCAAGAATTCAGAAGGCGGAACCAGACTTAATTATTTATGAACAGATTACACTCGGGGACACTTGATACGTATCAGGTAACGAATTATACACAGAGCCTGACTTCCAGTTAAAATATGAGAAGAACTTCAAGTGGGTGAGATTTGATTTGGGGTGGGTAGGGTGACATGCACACTTTTGAAAGGTTGGGATTTAAGGGGAACAGGACATCTAAAGGGATAATGTCCAAAACAGAGTTGGACATGTGTGATTGGAATGTAAAAGAGTTTCAAGCCAAAATACAGACCTGGTGATTCTCTGGCATGGCTGGATCTGAGGAAATGGGAGAGACCTCTAAGAGAAAAATCCATAGAGAAAGCAAAAAGCAGGGGGCTGAAAACTAGAAAGAGATGGGTGGAAAACTCTATTTATCACTGTTCTAGGGAATCCAGAAGCCCAAATTATTTGTTCCATGTCAGAATTACAGAGAACGAGGCATCACTTCTCTTATCCTTTGAACTAAACGAATGAGAGCAAACATTTATTCACCTTGGCATGTGCCGGGGAATGAATGGCCATACATTCACAACAGCCCACTGAGGGAGGGGATCTTGTCTCCATTTTACAGGTGAGGGTTCAGGTAAGGCTTGGCAAGGTCACACAGCTGGGCTGTGATGTGTCTGGGACTCCAGTCCAGGAACTCCTTCTCCAGAGGGCCTGCCATTATGGCTTGGGGGCTGGGCACCCTCCCGCCTGGCCTTGACCTGCCAGCACATCAACCCCTTTGCCTCAGGTCACCTTGCACGGACCCCTGCAAGAGCCAAGTTACTGCTTTGTAGCAAACAGATGAGAAGTGTCAAATGCCCTTACGGCTAGGTTTAATTATTTATGAACATGTTATTCTTTGAGGCACTTGTATTTCAGGTAATGAAGCGGAAACTGGACGTGATTTCCATTTAAAGTGCGAGAAGAACCTCCAAAGGTTGAGATTTGATTTTTAAATCAAGCACATTAAATTGTTCCTTTTGCAAGTTCTCCTTGATGGACCAATAATTGGAAGACTAGTGGGGAAGAGGAAAAATAAACATATCCTGCTACTAAAATGTTACCAAGATCCCACAGCAGGTCCACCATTTTAATCCTTTTACCCAAGCTACTGTCTAAACAGAAAAGAAAGGCAAGTATATCAAGAGATTGCTTTCCAAAGTTTCTGGAGCTTAAACTATGAGGGAGCTATATAAAAGAGCAACAGAATCAAATACTCTTGTTTTATATAAGCACTTGGACTCAAAATTACGAAGAAAGGCTCTGACTCTTCTAAGTCACAAAATAGGGACAAACAGATGAGAAGCCAATAAACCAGAAAAGCACTTTTAGAGTTTCTTCTGCTGCTGGATAAAGTTCTGTATCCTCAAAAGCCTTAATACCATGTGTATCTGTGTATAAGACATGAACCAGGACACATTATTACTGAGAGACTGGATATTGAGGGATAATGCATCTGTGTAAAACTAATTCTATCAGATGTCTGGGTGTGTGTTGAGCAGCAGGCGGGTAAAGAGAGAAAATGAGAGTCATGCAAACAGCAGAGGAAATCAGATTCCTGAAACTGTCTTCAAACCCCATGGGATGAGGTTTCAGAATCCTTGTTGAAGGTATTCAGCATGCTAAGGCTTTCCCAAGTTCCTGGCCTCACTGCTCTTTCTGGAGTCTCTTCCCTATGCTTCTAAGGCAATATCTTTTTCAATGTCCCATTGTTTATGGCCAAAAAAGGGGGAGAGCAGTAAACAGCAGGAGGCACATGGAAGCTTCTAGGCCCGAGCTGAGAGCCAGCCCAGCGAGCATGCAGCAGGGAGAAAGTGTGAGTGCGGGGAGCGGGGAGCGGGGAGTGGACTTCAGATTGTTTTTTTTTAATTAATTAATTAATTAATTTTAACATCTTTATTGGAGTATAATTGCTTTACAATGTTGTCTTAGTTTCTGCTGTATAACAGAGTGAATCAGCTACATGTATACATATATCCCCATATCTCCTCCCTCTTGCATCTCCCTCCCACCCTTCGTGTTTTTTAAAAAGATAACAGCTGCTGAGAAAAGCACTTTTTCAAAATGATGAACACTAATAATAAGGGAACATTTATTTCCCAAGCTGGCTCATGTATAACTTAGAAATATCATTACTGCAATTTCTTTTTACAGATTGCTACCAAACCCCGAGTTTGAAATAAATAATAATCCAAAGCAAATAAAAACAATGACTGTGTGATCAAGTGCAACAACTGTCTTTTATTAATAAGATACTAATTCTAAAATATTTAAACCTACTTCTTGAAAAAGAAAGACCACAGCACATTTCTTTACATTTCAAAATACTAAGGCATGATCATAAAATAACAAGGCTGATCTCTCCGGCCCATGCTTGTTTTCATGGCTATAAAAACACAGAGCTCAAAATCTAAATGTGTTCTCTCCGATTACCTTCACTGCTTTTGTTTTAAAAAATAATAATGCCAATTCTGTTTTTCAATTTTTAAAGGTTACATAAAGGTGAACATAAGTGTGTATGGAAAATGAATTAACCTGGGAAGATATGCTCTCAGCAGTCAAACATATTGAAACATATGCTCAAAATACTCAACTTTTGAGAAGGACACCCAGCACCAGAAACACAGCAGCTTACTCAAGTCAATGGGTGACTTGTTCATAACGTGCAGTGTAGGGTCAACTTATAAACCTGCTTCCCCACACATCCAACCCATCACTGGGCATGATTAGCTCTTCCCTGCCATTCAGGTAAATGCCACCTCCTCTGAAAGACCTTCCATCCCCGCTTGAGGGAAGGGGCGCCCACTCTTTGGCACCCACGACCTTATGTTAATTTCTAATTTGTTTGTTTGCTTATTTGCTTGACCTTCTCCCCCAGCAAGACTGGCACTTCTCAGTTGTGTCTCCTGAGACAGTTATGAATGGGCTGTCTCTACTTTCAGCCTTCACAGTGAGTCTCTTGTGGCACCAAGCCCAAAACCTGGCACACAGTTCATGTTCCATCAACATTTGCTTCACAAAATCTGTTACACCGAATTGATGCATGCAGCAGTAATTGTTCATTTCCTGTTGAGATGTGAAGAATGAGTTTATCATGGCAACATTATTTATGCTGCAATGAGTCTCTGATCTGAACTCTTAAATCTTTATCTCTTAAATTTCCAATCTAAGGGAAATTTACCCATTGTAATTTTAATCTTATCCTCATCTTAAATGGAATCACGTGCAGATCTTTATGTAGTATGTTATTTCCACTCTAAGTTTCAGAGATACATTCTTTAAGGTTTTAAATACTGGCTTACCTTCCAAAATGAAAAACCATTGGCATAACAAGGCTGATTTCAGAATATATTATAATTATCTTTCATGCATTTAAAATTTTTAAATTTATTTTTATCACTTTTTAACTTTTGTTTAATTCTGTGTGGAGGGTAAGAACTTTGAAGTGTGGTTTCAAAGGTCTTAAAGTGTGGTTTACAAGACTTAGGAACTTGGACTTCCCTGGTGGCGCAGTGGTTAAGAATCTGCCTGCCAATGCAGGGTACACGGGTTTGAGCCCTGGTCCGGGAAGATCCCACATGCCGCGGAGCAACTAAGCCCGTGCGCCATAACTACTGAGCCTGTCCTCTAGAGCCCGCAAGCCACAACTACTGAGCCCGTGTGCCACAACTACTGAAGCCCGCACACCTAGAGCCCATGCTCCGCAACAGGAGAAGCCATCGCAATGAGAAGCCCGAGCACCACAATGAAGAGAAGCCCCCCCCTTGGGCTTCCCTGATGGCACAGTGGTTGAGAGTCCGCCTGCCGATGCAGGGGACACGGGTTCGTGCCCCAGTCCAGGAAGATCCCACATGCCGCGGAGCGGCTGGGCCCGTGAGCCATGGCCGCTGAGCCTGCGCGTCCGGAGCCTGTGCTCCGCAACGGGAGAGGCCACAACAGTGAGAGGCCCGCGTACCGCAAAAGAAAAAAAAAAAAAAAAAAGAGTAGCCCCCACTCGCCACAGCTAGAGAAAGCCCGTGGGCAGCAATGAAGACCCAATGCAGCCAAAAATAAATAAAAAATAAATAAATTTAATTTAAAAAAAGAATAGAATGTGTGTGATATTATAAAAGAAACGAAAGGACTTAGGAACTTAAGTCAGTACCAATATAAAGATGATAGCGGTATGTATATATCAATATATGGATACAAATCTCCGTATGTGTGTGTGTACATGTGTATATATGTGTGTATATGTATATTTATAATTTGTATATATAGTGTATATATACAGTGTATATATAGACATAGAAATCTATATATGTATATATACAGATAGACATACATATACATATGTGTGTGTATCAGTGTATGTATATACACTGCTTTAGTAACACTCATAATTACACAAAATTGAATATAGTATGGAAATTTTTTTCTAAAACATAATTATATATAGAAGAAAACAGGTATCAGTCTCATCTCCCATTAGTATAAAGTTTCACTATAAAGCAATATTTATGTAAAATAACCCATATTTATATTGATATGTTAGAAATTCTAAAGAGGAAAAAAAGAAATAGAAATTAATAATTGTGGAAATGGAAAATATACCAGAGATCAGTTTGATGGAAAAGAAAAGATAAAAAAGTTTCTGGAAGGGTTAAGTAAAATACTCACAGTATTCTTCTGGCAAATGATTTCCTGAAAAATGAGAAAAGAGAAAAGTAAAGCAGAAGTTAATACAAAATTAATTCAACTAATTAATTAAAATATTCTATGTAGAAAAATTTGTATTAACGATTTTATTATTTATTAATTTAGCAATTGGAAATTTAAAATATGAGCAGAAGGTGTAGAGTAAGCTTCTGCATCTAAGTTTACAATCTGATGGAGGAGACAAGAATGCACAAAGGTACCGTCTACGGTTGAAGGAAAACAGCATAAACACGTAGAATCCAAAACCCGAATAACAAAAAAATCATTTCTGCAGAGTATGTATGTGCAGAATTATCTTATAGCTACAATCTTTTTGGGAAGAGATTTAAACGAGTTTGCTTTCCCAAAGCACAATCTCACTTATGCCCTGGGAAGAAACGTAGCAGCATGCGTGGAATAAAGCTGGAAGTAAAGGGCATTGGCTACTTGTCAGAGTGGGCAAATCCACATGTAGACAATAAGAACATCTGACAATAACTAGTCATAAATATTGTTATGTTCTGTTCCGTAAGAAGTGAAATGTGATAAATACACTGCAGGCAGTGTCCCTATCTTCTAGGCTGTGAGAAATAAGTGAGATCATGCAAATAACGTGGCTATACCGTGTCTGATGTATACAAAGTTCCCAATAAAGCTAGCTAACATATTATTATTCCTAGACTTTAAAATGACTAGAGACGTGGAAGAGACAATCTAGAAGAGCCTGTGGCATAAGGGCTTCACTGAGGTTGGGGAATCATGATTTAGGAAGGAGAGATGGGACAGTGTTTTGGAAAAGATGGCATGTATGTTGCCATGGAAACAGGAAATGTAAGGCATTCGTGGAGCCTAAAGGGTGGTCCATCTGGCCAAGAAGAGGAGCCAGCTCAGGGGAGGTAAGAGAGGAGCAGAGGAGGAACGCAAGGCCCAGGGGACCAGCTGTCATTCATCCCAGGGTCAATATGGGGCAAAAGGGAACCTAGGAAGGCTTTGTCTTGGAGCAGCATGGAAGATTTTTGAATGTTTATGGGTAACAGATGAGGAAACAAAAATCTATAGAGGAAGGAATTGTGCAGCGTAATTGTGAGAGTCATAAAGATGTATATAAAATACTAAAAGAGACCCATCAATACCTCACAATCTTGCTGATGAAAAAAGAACATATACACATTTATAAAGAAACATTATAAGCCTGTACACGCAGGCATGTATGCACACACATGCTACACCCAAAGAGCTATACTGTAGCAAGGGCTGGGGTTTCTAAGAGGAGGATGTTCCTAGAGTTTGAGGAAGGCTGAAAAGATCATCAGAGAAGGCGGAACTCAAGAGGAGCCAAGAATAGGTCACACGTTCCAAAGGCGAAGCAGGGAGGTGGAGATCCAGGCCAGAGGACTTAGGAGCCACAAAGGCCCATTTAGGGAACAATAAATATTATTACTGGGGGCTAAAGAAAACAGATCATTTCGAGAAGTACAGAAGAGAAAAACAAAGGGGTACTTGGAAAAGATCTTGAATTCAATCATTGGGCTAAAACAGAAAGTTCATTTTGGCACACATTGATAATATTAGACAGTTATCTGGGGCCTTATCGAAGAAGGCCTTGAATGTCAAAATAAAGTACTTTGTTGTGTGGGCATTTGGGCATATGACAGTAAAAGTGGTTTTTTTTAGGTGAATGATATACATAAAGAAGTATCAGCACACACAAGGACATTGTTTGTAAAAGCAAAGGTTTGGAACAACACGAATGTTCCATCAACTAGAAACTGGCTGAATAAACTATGGTCCCTCCATACGATGGAATACAATGCAGCTGAACAAAGGATGAGGAAGTTCTCTACAGAGTGATATGGAAAGGTCTCCAAGATATACTGCTAAGTGAACAAAAGCAAAGGACAGAATGGTTGTTACCCTATGCTCCTATTTATGTATATAAAAGGGAGAAAAAGAAAATTCTAATTTGTGTATTTCTAAAATCTCTCTGGAAGAATATACAAGAAACTATTAACAGTGGTTGCCAATGGAGAGGGGAGCTGGCTGGCTGGGGGACAAGGATGGGAGCATGACTTTTCACTAACATATCCTTTGCACTTATAAATTTTTGTATCAGGTGAATGCATTACCCAAGAAAGACAAATAATTAAAAGGTAAACATTGTTAAAGTTTTAAAAATATGAATTAGATAGTGGTATTTAGTATTGGATGGGACAAAGCACTTAGATAGCTATTGCAAAGCTCAGGGATGCCAAAATAAGGACTTGGACAATGGTGGTGCCCTGGGGGATGGAAATTAAGAGACAAAAGAGTGATGTTGTTGAGGAAGGTTGAAAGTGGCTTTTCCCACAGTGTTTCACAGGTGGTTAATGCATCTCTCCACCCATCCACACACACACACACACACACACACACACACACACACACACGGTTCATGAAAAACATAAATAGGAAAATGTTGGATAATCAGAAAGCCAGGAACATAGCATGCGGGATTTTCCAAACTTAACTTATGGAGCATCTCTCCAGAGTAGCAAACTACACCTTTTCCTGAGATAGGCATGTCCTTCTCTCATCTCTCTAAGTAAAAAAACAAAAGAACAAACAAACAAGAAAAACACACCCTTATCTTCATCCTGTACCACACAGCATGCTCTGCGAATAGCATAAGAAACCTGTTCTCTGTGAAGCAGGCCTTGACTGCCTTCAATGACACCTAACCTCCTAACAGAAACAGGTGATGTCCTTATTTTTGCCCTCATGACCCCTCATACGGACCTCTGTGAAGCACTGCATGTACGACATTGCAAATATTGCTTCGTACAATTCTCCTATCCTACATCATGAGTTCCTTGGATGCAAGAGCCTTGTTTAGTTCATATTTGTATCCCCACTGATTGCCTAGCAGATTGCAGGGCATATAGTTGGTGCTCAATAAAAGGATGAATTCATTAATTAGTTAACAAATGTATAAAATACTGCACTATGAGTTAGGATAGATACGTGTAAGTCTTGGCTCTGCTCCTGAGTGGCCACGTGCCATTTCACCTCTCTCTAATATAACACACGAAGAATTGGATTGAGTGATCGCTGGTCCCTTCCAACTCTGTATTCTATCATTTACTCTTAGCTAAAGGCCTATCAGAGTCAGCACTGTCCTTGTGCCAGTGGAAGGAGAGATGTCCTCATGCCCAGCACAGGAGCTACTCTAGCATGATTTCTGTTTGGTGCATCTGGTACAGAAATGGAGGTGGTGATGAAGGGATCTGTGGTGAGGGCTGAGCACGCTGAAGCCTCCCCTCTGCTTGGCACCATAGGAAATAACCACAGCTGCTACTGGCCTACAGCCAACACGTTATGTCTTCCTGAAGAATTGCTCACTGAAGTAATAACCCTCTTACATGTCTTCTTTGCTTTCATTTCAGGTAATGCGTGCATTATAACAAATTCTAAAACTATATTAAATCACCCCTAGAGCAATCTACTGAATTCTTATGAACGCTTGCTCATGTTTTATAGAAGCTAACTGGATACAAATGGCTCTCTTGAAGGAGAGTTTACTTACAGCTTACGATGCAACCTTAAAGGAGGTATCAACTATAAAGAAAGAAAGGTACTATTTGTGCATTTTAACTCAGTACAAATAAATAGCAAACAAGACCTCAAAAGGTATCTAACTACTGAGGTAGAATAGTGAATGTTTAATTTGTGCGAAATCCACTGAAGGAAAAAAAAGGACGAAGGGAATAAATTTAAGAGGCAACTGCAATATTTCACATCACTTCATGGAAACTTTTCACCTAAAGTGCCTAGAAATGAAAAAAATAAAAGTCAACATAAATTCCAGTTCCTTACCAGTGAAATGTTTCTGAAGATGCATTACCCTACTACAACTTTGTTCTTGCCTAAAGCCTTTAGGGGGCTTTTGATCAGTGCGCTCACTGGCTGTAACAGAAACATCCTCAAATGTTTTTTCAATACTCCAGGACCCTTTGATAAGCAACCCCAGAAGCAAGACAAATGAGACAATCTAGCCTAGGTCTCATTCCAAGGGAAGACAAAGACAACTTTTGAGAGCTATTTGGGACAATGTAACATTGAAGAGGTCATCGTAAGGATAAATAAATGGAGAGTCCCCCAAATTGGAAAGTTTCTGTGACTAACATTTAGGTAATTACAGCCAGAAGTAGGAAGTGGGAACAGCTGGTGTGAGGTTGCCAGGTCAAATGGACTCAGGGTGGAAGAAACAGAGTTAGCAACCAGGATCTGTTTCCTGAAAGAATAGAAAGGAGAGGGCTGGGAGTTCTTGGCCAGGAAAAAAGACCATGGCTCCCCTGCTGGTGACCTTCTAGGTCTTCTCTTCTGATATATCCTTCTGTCCCAGTGGAACGTGGCTAGCTTTCTACTAAAGTTAGGAAAAAAGGAATCTTTTTTGTACTCCCCACCTCCATCCTCTTACCTGATTTCAATGCTTCAAAGCTAAACAAAGAAATATCAGATGGGCTGCTGTGAACACCACGGGCCTCACTGAGAAGGTGGGACTCATCTTTACCCTTCCACATGCTGAGCGGACTTAGGAAGAACACGCCAACACAGGTTTCACAGAACTGGCCCATCTTTAAAGTTAGGGAACTAAGTAGACTTGTGCTTACATGTTATGCTTACATAAAAGCTCGAGTTAAAAAAAAAAATCTAACAACAACCTGGAAAATCATATTTTTAACGGACATATGAAATCTGTGGACGGACTTAGAGGGAAATGTACCTGATGACAAGTCCAAGAATATGGGGCTTGTCCTGCTCTGACACTTATTAACTGTGTGTGCCTCTAAGTCATTGCATCCCTGTGGATTTAGTTCTCATCTGTAAAGAAAGCATCTTCTATCTGTTCAATCTACACAGTAACTTGTCTATCTCATTGGGTCATTTTGAAAGACCAAATGAAATAAGTTTATGAGAGACCTTCAAGTGTTTTAAAGCCATAGGCAATATGAGGTATTAATACTATCAAAGCAGACAACCCCAACTCAATTCCCACCGTTATCAGATACAGAGGCATCTTGTACCTGTGTTGTTCATGATCATGGGGAAGAACACATCATGATCATGGGTAAGACATATGAGCAACTGTCAATAAAAACAACCTGTACCAAAAATCAGGTTAAATTATACCCAGGCTGGAAAGTAATCCTAAAAGAAATTTTAGACTTTCTTCTCCTCCTCTATTACTTTTGTTTCAAGTTAAAAAAAATTTATCTTGGTGGGAGAACTCTACTGTAAGTAGATACATATCTGCAAACAGCTGAAGGGTGACATTTTATACGTTCAGCATTTGAAAGAGCTTCTTAACGCAAACTTCTTATAATGTGGTGTTATTATTAAAATCAACTTCCTCTTTTTTGTCATCAGCTGTTTCTTTCAGCAATGCCTAATTGGACCATATTATTCAAGTACAAGTATTTCTCAAAAAACAAACTGTATTGTTGCAAAGTTAAAACATAATGAATTTCGGCACAGTAAATTACATTTTACACATAGATTTCAGTAAAAATTTCAAGGATGCATTCTAAAAGAACTCAGATAGGATGATGAGTTGCAGTGCCACAAAGTTCAGCTTCCACAGAAAGAATCAATTATTTATAATGAACAAAAGGGAACAGAATCCAGCAAGCCTTGCCCCATTGGGTGGGAGTTAGGAGGCTTTCAGACTCACACCTTCTGTGTGCAGAGGTATTCCTTCTTGCTTTTTAAGGTATTCGAACTCCTGGTCCTGTGATGAAAGTCTCTACAAATGAAGAGAATACCTGGTGCCAACCCAGAGATATGACGTCATCTTCCATTCACTATGTAGCAAAGATTCCCTTCTCCCTTTGACAAAATGAAAATAAGATGCTAGAAACAATGGGATGGGGGAGGATAAAGGAGGAATTAGGAAGGAAAGCAAGGGCATACTTTATCCAGTATACAGATAATTCCTTTGAAGATGTAATATTGCTAATTGACATCAAAGAAAACTGGATTTTCTAGTCTCAAGCCCTTTCCCCAACCTCAGGGATTCAAACAACTGGAAATCAATTCCTGCTAAAGAAATCATTCATCTAGTCTGTCAGTTCAAGATCTTGAGAGAAAATCTTGATACAGCAGTGCTCACAGGTATTTCTTAGCTGTTCCTCCCCAAAATTGTCTCTTTTTCTTCCCCCAATTTGACATGGAATTATTATAGCTCAGGTGAAAGATAATTTCTGGAATAAGTAAAACAAAAGAACAAGACTATTTTTTTCTCTCAACAGAAAAGAAAATCTTTCCATGAAATATTAAAAAGTGTATGTGGGGGCTTCCCTGGTGGCGCAGTGGTTAAGAGTCTGCCTGCCGATGCAGGGGACACGGGTTCATGCCCCGGTCCGGGAAGATCCCACATACCGCGGAGCGGCTGGGCCCGTGAGCCATGGCCGCTGAGCCTGCGCGGCCGGAGCCTGTGCTCCGCAGCGGGTGAGGCCACAACAGCGAGAGGCCCGCGTACCGCAAAAAAAAAAAAAAAAAAAAAAAAAAAAAAAGGGTATGTGATGGCTAAGTTGAACAGGGGAGATGCAGAATGCCATGGTTTACAAATCAACGGTTAGTTATCAAGTAAGCAAGACACTTGTGAAAATGTCCAGGAGCAGTGCTGTTATATGGGGCAGGGCCAATGTTCACAAATCGTTAGACTACTTTATAGGATCATATTCTCAAATGACTTTTTTCCCTAATACTTACTGTGTACTTTGTACCACTGACTAAGTTAAGTGCTATTTTAGAGTGCTGAAAAGAATGCAGTAAAAATTCATTATTAAACTAAAGAATCATAAACCTTTGGGAAAATAACAAATTTTAATTTCATACGCAATTCAATCTAAAACTAAACTCATCTTAGTTACTTATCTTGGTAAGGGAGATAAAACTTTAAGAAAAGGAAGCAGTGGTATAAGACGAAAAAAAAAGTTTCATGGGTTTAAGAACACTCTAGAATCTGAGCAAATTTGCCAAATACATGTAAAAATTTAACTTAAGTTCAAGGTATTTATAACAAAAATTACCTTGATCACCTCACCAATTTACTAGAAACTGGTATAATCATCAAAATTTACAACATGGACATCACTGTCTGCTCTTTGCAAAACTATAACCATTTGCTTCAGGTGGAAATGAATGATTACCAGAAAAACAGACAATGTCCAATTTCTCATATATAAGCACTAAAGGAGATTGGGTCTCTCTGTATCTACAGATATACATCATGGGTCTAGGTACCATGGAACTGTTTGAATGAGCAACTATGGTAGTTCTCGAGGTTCATCCATGTTGTAGCATGTGTCAGAATTTCCTTCCTTTTTAAGGCTGAATAATGTTCCATTGTATGTGTATACCACATTTTGTTTTATCCATTCATCCACTGATAGACATTTAAGCTGCTTCCATCTTTTGGCTATTGTAAGTAATGCTGTTATGAACATGGGTGTACAAATATCTCGTGTAGGTACTATATTCAGTGAGATCGTGAAGGATTAAACATGTAGATAGACTGCTGTAGAGAACAGTTTATGAAAGCAAATCCCATCTGGAAAGTGACTTTTCAAGCAATGGCTACAGAGACTTCCCTGGTGGCGCAGTGGATAAGAATCTGCCTGCCAATGCAGGGGACACGGGCTTGATCCCTGGTCCGGAAAAATCCCACATGCCGCAGAGCAGCTAAGCCCGTGCGCCTCAACTACTGAAGCCCGCACGCCTAGAGCTTATGCTCTGCAATAAGAGAAGCCACCACAATAAGAAGCCCGCGCACTGTAGTGAAGAGTAGCCCCTGCTCACTGCTGCAACTAGACAAAGCCCACGTGCAGCAACAAAGACCCAACACAGCCTAAATAAATAAATAAATAAAGGATCCCTGGACCAATTAAAAAAAAAAAAAAAGCAATGGTTACAGAGAAAAATACAACTAAATTTCTTGAATAAGGAATAATCTCACATAATCATTAAGCTTCAACACAAGCTGTGTCACCACTAACTGATGTGTATATCAATCTCTAGACAAAGATTTATTCTGCAATGGATAAAATGGGAATAAAGCCTATCCTAGTGCAGAAAGAAAGATCCAAATGCATGTGAGGCTTTCTAACGACAGCTAGAACATTAGAAAAAAGAAACTAAAAAAATATTTTGAGATTCAAATGCCCAAAATATATGTAAATTATCCTGATGGCTACAGGAAATAACAGAGTATAACAACTTTTTCATTAAAAAAGGTTAATTATGAAATATTTCAAGTATATAAAAATATAAAACTTAATCATACACTCTTTTAGCACAGCAAAGAAAACCACCAACAAAACAAAAAGGCAACCTACTAAATGGGAGAAGATAATTGCAAATGATATATCTAATAAGGGATTAATATCCAAAATACATAAAGAACTCATACAACTCAATATTAAAAAAAACCTGATTAAAAAATGGGCAGAAGATCTGAAATAGACATTTTTGAAAAGAAGACATACAGATAGTCAACAAGCACATGAAAAGATGCTCAACATCACTAATCATCAGGTAAATGCAAATCAAAACTACAATGAGATATCACCTCAGACCTGTCAGAATGGCCATCATCAAAATACAACAAAGTGTTGGCAAGGATGTGGAGAAAAAGGAACCCTCATTCACCGTTGGCAGGAATGTAAATTGGTGTAGCTTCTGTGGAAACAGTATAGAGGTTCCTCAAAAGAACTACCATATGATCCAGCAATTCCACTTCTAGGTGTTTATGTGAAGAAAATGAAAACTAATTTGAAGAGATATATGCACCCCCCAAGTTCACTGCAGCATTATTTCCAATAGCCAAGATACAGAAACAAGATACAGAATCTAGATGTCTATCAATAGATGAACAGATAAAGAAGATGTGGTACATACATATGTTTATATATGTACAATGGAATACTACTCGCCATAAAAAGAATGAAATTGTGCCATTTGCAACAACATGGATGGAGCTAGAGAATATTTATGCTGAGTGCAATAAGTCATACAGAGAAAGACAAGTACCATATGATTTCATTTATGTGCAGAATTAAAAAACAAAACAGGCAAACAAACAAGACAAAACAGAAACAGACTGATAGATACAGACAACAAACTGATGGTTGCCAGAGGAGAGGGGCGTGTGAAGATGGGGAAAATAGGTAAAGGGGATTAAGCGGTAGAAACTTCCAGTTATAAAATAAATAAGTCATGGGGATGTAGTATACAGCATAGGGAATACAGTCAATAACACTGTAATGTACTTTGTATAGTGACAGATGGTAGCTAGACTTATGGTGATCATTACTATGCTGCACACCTGAAATTAATACAGTATTGTAAGTTAATTATACTTCAATTTTAAAAATTTAAAATAAAACTTTTTCACACACCTATGCATGTACCACCTAGTCTTAGAAATATAATATTACATATATAGTTGAAGATTCCTGTCATCCCCTCTCAACTCTATGCCACTCCTATCCTTCAAAGAGGTAACTATTCTTAATTTATTTATAATTCCCATACATACTTCTATCCTTTTATAATATAAATGTATAAAAAAATTGTCCTGCACGTCATTACATTTTGTATAGATGGCACTATACTGTACACAAGCTTCTATAATTTTTTTTTCCCATAACACTCTTTATGAGATATATTGATAGTGGTACAGAAAGCTCTAGTTAATTCATTTTAAGTGCTCTATAAGATTCCATTAAATGACTATACCAGAAAGTAGTTATTCATTCTTCTGTTGAGAGATATTTACCAATTCCTCTGGGGGAGAGGTTATTACAAACAATGTTAACATAAACATTCTTGATTATATCTCCTTATGCATGCTAAAGATTTTTTTTTACAGTATACATCTAGAGACAGAACTGCTGACTCTTGGTGATACGCTCATTTGATATTATAAGCTATTGCCAAATTGATCTTCAAAAGGTAGCGCCAACATACTCTCCCACCAGCAATGCATACGTTTTCCACTCTCCACAGCCTTGCCGTTGGTATAATAAGGGCTTTTAATTGTTGGCTTTTAAGTGATATTTCCTTGTTTTGTTTTGCTTTGTTTTTATATGAAACATTATTTAATGTGAGTGGGGAGTAGCCTAGAAAAAACAGAGGGAGCTAAACAAGGGAAAAGGGGGAAGAATCACAAGAATTAGAGCTGAGAGCAGTTGTTGTAAAGGAATTTCTGATGATAGAAGAAACGGTTCATTAAAACAACTTCCTCACTCTACACAACAGCCATTCATTTCTCCCAAGCCCTTTCTGATGACAGACGCATTCTGTGTATTGGCCCAACAACTTACTGGCCAATGGTGTCCAGACCTACTGTCCCGTTTACCGAGAGACCCCAAGGGAAGATCTGATAATTTCTCTGATGCACGAAATAAATCAGAAAACAACTGTTCCCAGCAATTTCTTATTTTCAAGCAAATGTAAATCTCAGCATTAAGAGTCTCACTAATAGGCACATAAGAAGTTTTCATGATACTTATCTAGAGAAAATTGTTATTACAATGCTAAGGAAAAAAAAAGAATATCTATCAACTTCCCTTTCTCAAAGTGCAACGATGATCTTTTTTTTGAAGAAAATTAAATATTTCTTGCTACAATAAGAGAGTACTTGTAATTTAAAATGACTACAAATCCTATTGCAAGTTCATGATTTGATTAGATTCTAAATATGCTTTCATATGAAAACTCAGACATAGATTTTAAGTACTTATATGGTTCCTAACAATGATTTTTCAGAAGCTTAAACTTAAAAAAAAATGTTTCCTATGATTTCTTCCTAAGAATTTGCTGCTAAAGAGAAACTGTTCTCTTCAACAAAGAGCAGTAGATGGAAATAAAACTGGTGCAGCTGTACTTTCTAGATGCCCAAAGAATCAACTTAAGTGAAGCTAGGTATGGGATAAGAATAACATTCTCATTCTGTCTTTGCCCTGTGAAAATAGGGAGACGCTTGGTTTTTATTTGGTTAATCCATACATAATATATTATTTGTAAATATCTCTTGTTCTGCCTTATTTCACAGCAGTTTTCCTTTCTGTTGGTAGATGGCAGGGATAACAGTTACACCTATAACTACCTGCAACGGAAATAAATTTAAAAAATTAAAAATACACACACACACACACACACACACACACACACACACACACACACACACACAGACTTTCCTCAGTAGCAGAACCCGAGGAACTTCCATTGCTCAGAGACTGAAAAAAAAACACTTTCTACCCCAGAACTTTGTCCTCTGCAACCACATACCTATTTGGGCCAGGAACAAACTAAATAAGAAAATGGCAAAAGCTTAGGGAATACAGTCAATAACATACAGTCAGTGGAAGGAGGAAGACAAAAGAAGGGATGGATGTTGCATGGAACAACTCAGGACGTATGCTTGATGGGTTTTTCTAAATGAACACAGTTAGCAGGAATGTCTGATATCCTTCTAACTAAAAGTAACTGCAACCAAGTTTAGTGGTTAAGGGAACAGGCCTTGGAGTCAGGCAGACATGGTCCCAAATTTTCCATATCACCTTGGGCAAATGATTGAATTTGTTAGAGTCTCAGTTTGAAATCTTATAATTTGGTGATAGAATATATACCCCAGGGACTTCCCTGGTGGCGCAATGGTTAAGAATCTTCCTGCCAATGCAGGGGACACAGGTTTGATCCCTGGTCCAGGAAGATCCCCCATGCTGCGGAGCAACTAAGCCCATGTGCCACAACTACTGAGCCCGTGCTCTAGAGCCTACGAGCCACAATTACTGAAACCTGCGTGCCCAGAGCCCGTGCTCTGCAACAGGAGAAGCCAACATAGTGAGAAGCCCGTGCACTGCAACAAAGAGTAGCCCCTGCTCACCACAACTAGAGAAAGTCCGCATGCAGCAACGAGGACCCAACGCAGCCATAAATAAATAAATAAATAAATAAAATTTTTTTTAAAAAAGATTATATACCTCACAGGGATGTTTTAAGAATTAAACGTGAATATGTATGTGGGTAAAGCACTTAGTACCTAGCACATAGTAAGAGCTCAATGACAAGCAGCGATTATGTACAAGATAAATGAGTATATTTTAGACAGACAAGCCTCTTTAAAGAACTGTTTTATTCAAATACCAATAACACTTCTATACAAAGGCTGGCTGAAAGCAATTAAATAAATCAGTTTATTTGTCCCACACAAATTTCTGATAAGATTAGCTTTATCTCTTTCTCTCAAATGTAATTTAAAAAAATTTCCTTAGGAAAGGATGGCCATAAAATTAAATCACCAGATACCAGTAGGACAAGAATAAAAATAGTATAGTGTGAAAAATGTCCAACACAACATTGCCTGCTGAAAGTAAACAATGCAAAGAAAATAAAATAGCAGAATACAAAGAGTAAATAAAATAATCTCTTCATCAACTGCTAATATATGTTGTAAATAGTACCAAATCAAAATGTTTAATTAAAAATACGCCATCATGAAATGTATGATACATTAATTAAAGGGGTACATCTGGGGCAAAATTAAGTAGGGGTTGCTTAAAGAATTGTTCCAGGTGAAAAATAGATTTAGACGGAGTTGGGGAAAATCCCTTAGTACTGTTTCAGAGTATTCTGGAAAGGGATAGCCTATAAATCCCCAGCACAATGCCTGGCATACAGCAAAGGTATTTGCTAAATGACACTCTGCAGATTTTTTAAAGAAAGTCATATAAGCTTCAGATATTCAGATAAAAGCAAAATACTACTAAATTTTTTTTGGCTTGGATTTTGGGTTAGAGATCTTCATATTACCAATTCCTAAGCTACTGGAAGTATGGCTCTGGGTTTTAGGACTCCACGTTCCAAGGTTGGCTTTGATTTGGGAACTTGAAAATATAGATGAGAAAAAGCCACGAAGAGGTAGATGGAAGTTTCGCAAAGGAAATGAATGATATCAGGTTCAGCATGAGTTATGTGCTGAACTGTTAGATGCTTCTCAAAGAATCACACAGTGGAGACTCACTTGGCCTTGCAAAAGCATTTTAGGCAATCTTTCTGGGTGGAGGAAATACCCTCCTATCATTAAGTTCCTATAATGGAGAGAATGCCATGAGACATGCTGAATTTTGCAGACAAATACGGTAAGTTTTCCTTCCCCTTTTCCCACTTTAATTGAAATCATATCCCAGTGAAAGAGGATGGCAATTTTTGGTGATAGAGAGTTTCTACTCAGAGTACTTTCAGTAGGCAGCGTATTTCTAGTTGGAGACAGGTGTGCCCAACGAAACCCCCAATGGTGACACAGCACGAGGGCTGTCCATACCTTATGCAATCTCCTCTTCTTTCTCCAGTGTGTATACTGACAACTTCCTATTAACAACCGTCTCCTCAACTGCAACTCCAATCAGAGCTCAGAAATCAACACTAAGTTTTTCCCCTATCTGTGTATCATCAAATTTCCACATTGAATTCCAGATAAACCTCACAATGTAATTCGTCACTGTTACATAATTATTGGACTAACAAAAACATCCTTTCATAAACATACACTACTTGAATTTTTTTTTTTTTGGATGATGGAGAGTTATCCCTAAAGCTCTGGTGCCTAGAGTAAATATTTAGTAAACAAGTGAGGTACCTTCAGGGACTGCAGAGAGTCTGAATTAGTATCACAGTAGAGGATGATGTTGTTGGCCATGCTGAAACTTTCTCTCACTCCAAGGTGGTAAAATAAAGACGGCTGCCGGAAGGCATCACTCATCTCCACCACGGCAATATCTGCAAACAGAAAACAAAGTCCCCCAAAAGATGACACCTAAATAATGCCCAGTAAGCACTTTTCGGTTCCAGTTACTTAGTATTCAAAGAGGAAACGAGGAAACCATAGGGACTTTCCCTCTTCATTTACCACTGACTTTTTAATTAGCAGTTCTATCAGAAGTGGTTTTACAAACTGCAGCAAAACTGCACTTTTAAAACAATAAGGGGGTCATATAATTACTGGAAACTAAGGAGAGTCTGCAATGGTGGGAAGCAGGACTTATTCTCTCTGTTAAATTTCAACACTGAAAACAAGTTAACAAAGGTTCCAGAAGCAGATCCATGGGAAACAGAAGCAAGTAATAAATGTAAAATGAGATTTATAAAAGCAAATAGGTAAGATGCTGACTCAATTCAGAGCTGTATTTTATAATAATTAATATCTAGCAAGTCCTTAGCAAGTATAATCAAGAAAAAGAAAAATCAAAGGTATAGAAATTATGACTAAGAAGGAGAATATAACCACAGATACAAGTTCTTCCAAAGCTCATAGATGACTAACACCAGGGTGGCATAAACTTGATACCAAAATTTGACAATGTCCCAAAAATAAAATTCAGATTAGTCTCAAACTCATTTATGTATACAGACAAAAACATGAAAGAAAACTGAGCAAAATGCATCAAGCATTATACTATAAGACCACTAGATCATGGGTTTAAAATTTATTTGGGGAATGCAAGGATGGCTCAATGCAAAAAAAATCATCAGCATTCCCAAAGATGCCCCAAGTATTGATACTTTAACTAAAATTCAGAATCCACTTCCATTTCTCATTAAAAATAACGGCAAACTGAAAATATAAGGGCACTTCTTTAAAGTGAAGAATAATATATATTTCATAACAACTGCCAACTTTGTGCTTATAGGTATTCCCATGAAAATCAGGAAAAAGACAAGACTGTCAACTATTCTCACTACTAGTACACTTTCTGAAAATCCTAACTAATGCAATAAGATTTCACAAGGTATGGAAACATAATTCTATAAAATAAAATACATGATTATCATTACTTGCAGATGTTACAATTACCAACCAAAAAAACCCAGTAGAATCAATTAAACAACGACTATGAGCAATAATACAATTTAGTAAGGTGTCAAGATCCAAAATTATGAAAACCAAGAGCTTCCTTTATAATCATAATAAGCTTCTGGAAAATGTAATAAACAGATCCTACTCACAATTAAAATGAAAATGTTAACATACAGCAAATTTAACAGATGATGCTAATTTGTTTAAAATATGTACAATACGTGACACATGAAAGGTTAATATCTTTATAAATTATCTCGATTGGTCAATTTAAAACAAATAAGAACATTACAATAGAAAATTAGGCTATGGACATAGGCAGGTAAAATCACAAAAGTATAACTAAAATGGTAAATAAACATATAAAAATATTCTACATCTCACTACTAATAAATGCACATTAAACGAATAATAGTGTCAAGTTTTTTCCCTAACAAGTGGCCTAAGATATTTCAAAATACCCAATGGAGATGCAAAGAAATGATACTCTTACATGCTGTGGGGAACATTTTAGGAGACTTGAGTCCTTAAAATTATGCACACTCTTTGACTCAATAATTCCATTCCTAAGAATATATCCTGTGAAAATTCCTATACATGTAGCAGATTTACTTGTAAGTATATGCACTGAAATATTATTTTTGCAGTAACAATGGAAAATGCCTAAATATCCATCAGTAGAAAAATGGCGAAACACACACACACATACACACACACACACAGACACACACACACACACACTAATTCAATTAATGGCACGTTATATAACCATTGAAAACTATATTATAGAAGAACATTTAATATTGGGGTAAATTCAAGCTATACTAAGGAAAAATATTAAAATATATACATTATAATGTATAGCATACACATTAAAATATAATGTATACATTATAATGAATGGATTATTATATATATTCTATGTGTATATATGCACATGAATAAAAAAGTTTTGGAAAGTTGTATACCAAAATGTAAACTGTGATAAAGCTGTGTGATGGAATTATGAATTACCTTTTCCTCTTTCTATCTTCTATGTCTTTCACAATTTCTATTATGAACATTGATTACTTTTGTAATTTAGGAACCCACCAAAATACACAAAGAACATTGAAGCCCCGTGTGACTGAATGTAAAACCAAGCTGCAGCACTTTTATAAAAGCGACACAGACCCTCGAGAGGCTGTTTGAGACAGTCGGCCTTATCTAATGAATGTGAAATTAGAGTCTGCATTCTGTGAAGGAGAAATAAATCAGATCAAATGGAGGCTAAAGACATAGAAGATTGAGTGAGGTTATAAAAGGGGAGGACAGGTCACAGGAGCGCCAAAAGATGTTTTCAAGGCTAACATGACTTCGGGGCTCTTTAATACAAATGGAGAGCTTTCTTTTGGGGTCCTTACCATTTACACATCAAAAATCAACACCCGAACAAACTGAGTCACTGCATCCCACCCACACACCCCATCTGCCTCCTGCGCCCATACGGCTTGCTCCTCCCACAGATGCCAGCCACTCAGTCAGCGACGCCGCTTTAAAATCAAGAGAAGGCATACAGTGTGGCTGAGAGAAACCAAATAAAACAGCTGCCGATGAAAACTAAATGAGAGATATACAAAGAAAAATGCTAAGTTAAAGTAGTGACAAGAGGGGGGGAAACGGGTTCTTTCCAGAGAACTGACTCGTGGAATTTGTTGCTAAAACAAAATACAAACGCTGCAGAAGGCTTTCAGATTAAGAGAGAAACGAGACATTTAAAATAAATGGTAAAAGCAAACTGAGGTATATTCACTAGATCTAAACAGGAACAGACCCATTTGGGGATGCAATATAGAACATTAAAACTGCTAAACTGTATAGTAATTTTAAAATACCATAATACCATATGATAACTCAGAAGAAGACAGGCATTTTTCCTACCTCAAATTCAGATAAGTGATTTGTTCTAATGTATTTGTATTTTTTCTTAATATATTTCTTAATTTCCATAGAGGAAAATTTACTCTTTCATCTGCTTTGTGAAGTGTTAAAGCATGTGCCCATTTTTTTATTGTTGAGTTTGTTTTCTTACTGTGAGTTTTGTGTGTTTTTATATTATCTGGATATGTTTCCTTTGTCAGGTATGTTATTTACAAATACTTTCTCCCAGTTTGTGACTTACCTCTTCATTCTGTTAAGTGCCTTTAGGAGAGCCAAAGTTTTTAACTTTAAGACCAATTTATCAAATTTTTTTTCTATTGTGGATTGTGCTTTAGGTGTGGTATCTCAAAAAAATCTTTGCCTAACCCAAGTCACAAAAGTTTTCTCCTCTGTTTTCTCCCAAAAGTTTTATAGCTTTTACATTTAAGTTTATGATCCATTTTGATTTTCTCTTCCAAAAAGTTTTGGATTTTCTATTCCATTCCATTGATCTCTGTGTCTACCTTTTGCCAATACAGATGTCCCTCGATTTACAATGGGGTTATGTCCAGATAAGCCCATAAGTTGAAAGTACTGTAAATTGAAATACATTTAATACACTTAAACTACCGAACATCATAGCTTAGCCTAGCCTACCTTCAATGTGCTCAGAACACTTGAGGACTGTACCACTAGCCCGGGAAAAGATCAAACTTCAAAATTTTGCATTATGGTTTCTACTGAATGGGTATCATTTTTGTACCATCATAAAGTCCAAAAATCGTAAACCGAACTATTGTAAGTTGGGGACCATCTGTGCTATGTACACTGTTCTGTCTACTGTAGCTTTATGGTAGGTACTGGAATCAGGCAGTGTGAGTCCTCCAACTCTTCTGTTTTCAAAACTGTTGTAGCTATTTGAGTTCTTCAATTTGCTTTCCTGTATAAATTTTAGAAGCAATTGGTAGCTGAGAGCTATCTGTTGATAGCTGCAAAAAATTCTCCCAGAATTCTGACTAGGATTATGATGACTATAGATCATTTTGAGGAGAACTGACATCTTAACAATATTGAGTCTTTCAGTGCATGAATATGGCATATCTCTCCACTTATTTAGGTCTTCTTTGATTACTTTGCCCATCAGTATTTTGTAATTTTCAACATATAGTTCCTACACATATTTTGTTAAATTTATACCTGTTTCATTTTGGGGGCGCTATTGTAGATGGTACTCTTTTTAAAATTGCAAATCCCAATTGTTCATTGTTAGTACATAAAAATGGTTGATTTTTGTATATTGACCTTGTATCCTGAAGCTTTACTAAACTCACTTATTAGTTCAAGGAGCTTTTTTTTTTTTGGTCCATGCTTTGGGATTTTCTACATGGACAATCATATCATCTGTAACTAGAAATGGTTTTCTTTCTTCCTTTCCAATCTGTATGTCTTTCATGGTTTTTGTTTTCTGGTTGGTTGTTTTGTTTTGCCTTGTTATACTGGCTAGGACTTCTAGTTACACAGCATTGTTTTACACAATAATATTTCATTATCTAACTAAAGAAAATATTATCTTATCATGGCTACCTTCTGACTCTGATGCATATCTTCTCAAAAGTAATAAAATAAACAGGTGAAAATTTTTTTCCTTGTGAAATCATCCTAAGACATGCTAAAAATGCATAAGATGATGTAATTAAAACAAACTAAATAAATGCCTGATATGCCACCATTTTTGAAACTCACTTATATGGGGTACAGTTTACCCACTTTATTTTATAAACATGTATTTAGTAATTACACGTGTCAGACATTCTGTGCTGAAATATTAAATCACTTAATCTTCATAATACCCCTTTTGTGGTAGGTAATGTTATTATCTCAGGACACTGAGGTAGAGAAGGTATAAGTAATCAGCCCAAAATCAGTCTGAAAGCGGTAGCACCAGGATTCAAACCCAGGCAATCTGGCTGGAGAATCCATGCCCTTAATTCTTCAATGAGCCACATACTACACTTATAGGATATGGAGGTTCTAAAGATCAGAACAAAAATGAAATGCAAAAATAGATTTGGGGACTGACGCATATATACTCCTGTAATGTATTTCATGAGTAAATGCACGTAATAATCGTCTAACTGAGCTTTTGTGGTAATATTGTGCGTAAAATTGCCACATTTCAAAATTTAAGGCTAAGTCAGTCATTTAAAAATATAGGCAAAGACATTAAAATCTCTCACAGTTGTATATAAGGTGTAGTTTCTTTCCTTCTTCCAATTCAATTAACGCTAAATGGAGCATCAAATTAGGTTTGCCAGGAGTTTATTAAAGCATAATAAATTTCTAGGACAATCACATAAGACTGTTGTGAGTAATTGCATTTTGGTCAGCAAATGGCAGTGGTTCATGGTCTGCGTTACTTTCTATTTAATTTTTCCTTGGTAAACCATATCTGTTAAATATCTCACAAGAGCTGCTGCTGCCGCTTGTAAAAAGCAGCATTGAAGGAAGACATGAATGTTTATTTCCATCTATTCAGCGTTTTTCCTTAAGCATCAGGATCGCTGATGACAAAGCAAGAGCCCAGTAGTGATTCAGCTTGTTCTGTAGTCTACAAGTGCTCTAAAGTTTCATAATCACTGGAAACTTCCCAAGTTATTACACAGAACTACGCATCCAGTCATGACGGATTAATCCCCACAATGACCCATTAGTTCCAGTTTAATTCAGCAAACATCCTGAGCCATTCTCCAGTAGGATGGATGACAGAAACCTATGTGGGTGAGGCATCAGCTGGCAACGGAGTCAGAAAGTGGAGCACCTCAAACAGCACCCCCGGCACATCAAAGGCATTATGGAAGAAGCCAAGGAAAGGAAGGGTACCTGGGACTTGGTTGAGAAATACAGAAAACCGCACTAGAAAACTACGTCAATTCCCAATGGGATCCTTAATGGGTGAACCAAGAGAGATTCTCTAAAGGGCAGACACTAACCCCCAAATGATCATCCCTTCTTAATTCTTAAGGGAAGCATCACCTGCATTCCATTGATTTTTCTTTTATGAACGAATAAGGGTTGTTTACAACTAATCTACAATATGAAAATTACTAAAATGTTACTCATAGCCTAAAAGTAGTGCCCCAGGAGAGTATCCTGAAGTTTCTAAGTCAGTTTTCTAAACCCTGGCAGGGACACAATGTTGAAAAATTGCAAAACTCCTACTGTACAGCTAGAATTGCTGAGATTTTCAGGAAGGATAGAAGAATAATCCATCATCATTGTTGTTTTGAATTGGTCATGGTTTGGCAATTCCTGCTTTAAATTACTACTCATTTAGCTTCATCAGCACCCTTTTATTTTCTTGTATGTTATTTAGTTAACCCTACTGTGTATAACGATACACATTTGTATCAACAGTAGATTTTGGCCCCCAATTTCCTCATCCCTAAACTCCAATAAATATATGCACAGTGATTCAAGCGTGAATCACTCATATATTGCTCAAGCAAATATATATATAATCTCCCCACCCCAGCCCTAATTTGCTTGTTTGATGTTTATTATACTGAGGTATGGGGGCGGGGTGTTTAACCTGAAAAGAAGCCTGGGAGGTAAGTGATCAGAGGGACGGTTTGCACTTCCAGAGGGTGGTCTTGTAAAAATATTGAGAGCCATTGCACCTACCAAGGGGGGTGGGGGTGCAGGGAGAGAAAAGGGGAGAAGCCTAGAGAGGAAAAAGAAACAAAAGAGAAAGAAAGAGGGGGGAAAGGGGAAGGAGAGAAACATGGAAAGAAGGAAGGAGGGAACAGAACCAAATAAGATTGGTGGTGTAAGAACTAAAGTCCCCTTGCCTGGGCAATAGCTGCAAGAGTTCAGTTCACGATGCACCAGCTTGAGAGAATGCAAGGGGGAAAGAGCACACATCTGTAGGAGGTGCCCAGCCCAGAGCGGCAGGACCTAGAACCACAGCTCTCGGCCAGGAGGAGATGCAGCGTCAGAAAAGCACACCACAGAGCTGAAAAGCTGGAAAGGAAACCTCCCCATCTCCAGTGGCCTCGAGAGGAGTCATGAATATGCAAAAGGCAGGCAAGCTGTTTCATGACTTCCAGTGTCTGAATCCTAATTAGGTTTCTGGCTGGGTGACATTAGACACCTTAAATTCTCTGAGTTTCGGTTTCCTCAACTGTAAATTGAGGATAGTAACACAGGTATTTACCATATAAAACTGTTGTAAGGGTTACATGTGCACTAGGCACAGGAAACTCTCAATATATGGTCATTATATGGAGCCACTACAAAAAATGTTCATAGGAAGCCCTTTGAGCAATTTATCATGTTATTGAAGACAATGCGACTATATAACTCAGCACCACCTGATGAAGCCTCAGATGAATAATTACTCATCGAAGTGATGTTGAAATCAAATTCTGAAGGCATAGAAAGCCAACATAAAGAATTCTGACCTGACTTTACAATCAGTGGTGATCCATCCACGTCCATGAGTTTTGAGAAGAGGTGCGGCAGGATCAAATTTTTGTGAAGACAAACCTAGAATCTGTGGATGGATGAGTGTCACAACAGACTGGAAGATGGGAAATCAGTTAAGTTAAGGAGTCATTCAAGGGACATGTGCCCCTAAGCTAATATAGAGATAACATGGCGGGGAAATCATGGTGGGGAAGCTTTAGAAATTTGGTGGATGCAGGATAATCAAAAAAAGAATTAAAAATGATTCTGTTTTGAACTTGAATGTTTAAGATTGATGACCTGTCATTAACATAATAAATGACAACAGGAAGAACCAGTTTTTGGGTAGTAACTTGACTTTGGATTGGGACACACTAAACATTGTGTGTGTGTGTGTGTGTGTGTGTGTGTGTGTGCATGTGTGTATCTGACAGCTGTCACTCTGTAACAAAGTGACAGCTGTCAGATACAGAAAGATGAGAATCAGACTGAGTGATTTAAGAGTCAGAATGATGGACGATAGTTCAAGTAGAATTGTAGATGAGATTATCAACTTAGTATAGAAAGAAGTGAGAAGGCAGCTTTGACTCAGGACATCCTTTCTTCATTATATATCCAATAGAAACACAAATAGATGTTCACCAAAAGACATGTAATGAATGTTCATAACAGCAGTATTTATACACCATCAACAGTAGAAGAAATACCATGTGCTATATACAGACAATGGATACTACACAGCAAGGAGAATTTTAAAATCTATAACCCTATGTGACAACACGGATGAATCTCACAAACAGGTTGTTAAAAGAAAGAATCCAGATACAAAAAAGTAGGTACTTTATGATCCTGTTCATATTAGGTTCAGAAATGTGATATTCAAAATCAAAACAGAGGATTCTTTGGTGGGGGGCAATGGCTGAGAGGGGCTCCAGGGGTCTTCTGGAGAGCTAGTAAGGGTCTGCTTCCTGACTTAGGTACTGGTTACTCAGGCATGTTCATTTTGGTCAATAATTTTGTCCAGAATATCAAAAGAGGGCTGTATTTTGTTTCCTGTGGCCATTTTAACAAATTACCACACACTTGGTCCCTTAAAACAACAGAAATTTATTCTTTCACAGTTCTGGAGGCTGGAAGTTCAAAACCAAGGTGTCAGCAGGGCCAGATCAGGCCTCCTCAGAGGCTCTAGGGCACAATGTGTTCCTTGCCTCTTCCAGAACCTAGACGTTTTAAGCATTCCTCGGCTTGTAGTGTGTGTGCCTGTGGTGTCAAAGTGTCCTCTGCCTCTCTCTTAGAAGGACCCTTGTGATGGCATTTATGGCCCATCCAGGATCATCTCATCTCACAACCCTTAATTTAATCACATATGCAATCAAATTTTCCAAATAAAGTAGATTCACTGGTTCCTGTGTTTTGACATAGATGTTGAAGCCTACGGGTGAGGGTCATTTTTCAGCCCACCGCAAGGATTATAAAGAAGCCACATGATGAGGAAGGTGAACCCAGCAGAACCAAAGGTGTTGAGTAAGAGCTAAGGAAATGGAGGTAACAAGCACAGACATTCTCCAGCAAGGAAGAGGATTAACACCCACTAAGGTCCAGAGGAGAGATTTTCACATTCAATAAGGAAACTGAGACATCAAACAATGGAAGGGGATTTGAAAGGGCTAAAGGTGTTTAGTTTTAGGATGGTGTGCTCGAACGTTAGTAGAAAGATTAAGATTTTAAAGAGGGGGAAGTAATTAGTGGAGACCGTCTCTACATTTTTGGATAAGACAGATGGGATGGGATCAAAGGTGAAGGGGAAAAGTCAACTTGGAAAAAAGGAGGGATACTTTTAAGAAAAAGGTAAGTAATACAAAACAAAGACTGAGAAATAATAAAGTGGAAGGGAGAATGCTGAGATCCTTCAATTCAGGTGAGGACTTTTTTAGGCCAGAGCTCAGGTGCTGGTGGCCAACAAAGAGGAAAGCCCAGCCCAGGGACGGCAAGAGCAAGCCTACATCCTGTGAACATCCCTGGAAACATGCCAGAAGGCGGCACTACCTCTGCTCTGGGAAGTCATGACCCCGGTACATTTCTTTTTTAGGAGAACTTTATGTCATTTGTGATAGTAAGAATGCTAACTATTGCAGTTACAGGAAGCAAGATGTGAACCCAAGCCTTATAAGAACCAAAAACTATTTTTTTCCTTACTTCTACTGCCTAAGATGTAGTAAAGGAGTATTTGACGAAAAGAGGGACGCCAATTTTATTCTGCTTACTGGCTACAGACGAAAACCTTAACCAGACATGAAAATCTCAATCTTACAAATGAGTATTCTGGGTCACAAGGAAGACTGGGCTAATAAGGAATCCTTCCTCCTTATCAGAGAGGAATTTCAAGCACACAATATTTGGATGGCGGTTTAGTAAGTGTCATTAAGGGAGCCCTGTAGATACTCTAACCAGATTCAATCTTCACGTGAATCCTTCATTATCAGTGCACAAGGAAAGGAGATAAATCACAATTTTTATCTTTGGTGAATAGCGAGTACTTTATAAAGCGATATTTCCTGGTCATAGGTATAGCAGTCCCCTACAATTCTGCTTATTAAAGAAATACAAATAGGTCCTACATCAAAAAGTATTAACTCTCTTTCCAAGTTAAAAAAGGGTCTAGGGACTTCCCTGGCAGTCCAATGGTTCAGAATCCCCACTTCCACTGCAGGGAGCACGGGTTCAATCCCTGGCTGGGGAACTAAGATTCTTCATGCCACGGGGAATGGCAAAAAAAAGGAAAAAAGAAAGTTGCATAGCATGTACAAAAAAGGGTCTAGTTTATAATCTAAGAATTTATTTTTTAATGTTATGGCAATTACAATAGACTTGGACATGATCTATAAAGCGTATGCTATATAAGAAAAGTATGAATCAGAGTTAAATCTAAAGATATTTATGTGACAGGGCCACGGTGCACCTTATATGCAGAAATGGAATACGAGGCTGTTTTGACAGCAAAAATGTCTATGTCACCGTTGAAACTATTTTTCTCCTTGAAATTTTTCTATTTCCTGAAGGTATACTGGGTTTAAGGGTCTAGAATCACAAATTTAGAGCTCTATAAACTCATTTTATGTACTAAATTTCAGTCCTTAAGTAACCAACCTATTTTCATTAGATACTGAAAGAGCTATTCAGAAAAATTTGAACAGGCTTTTTAAGAGTTTACTCTAGTTTTTATTGTGGTTATGGTGTATGGCTTTTTTTTTTTTAGGTCTGTCATATTTAATTTTAATTAACTCTTCATAGCTGTCTGCATTTATGCTTCAGTGAATTTCCCAAGCACACAGAGTAGCCCTCTGTCACCGTAAGACTCTTACACAAGCACCATCCTTACCGACCGGATTAACTGGCGCTGGCGTTAAGTTGTGTGAGGTTACAAGAGTCCATTTGTGATCATTTCTGTAAAAAGAATCTAATTGTTCCTCATAGATGTGCATCCTGAGTGACATACTCTTCCCTAGTTGCTTTACACCTTTCCAACTTATTCACATAGAGATAACAGACAGTGACCAGAGAGCACCTGAACATTATCTCACGTAGCTCTAAAGCAAAAATGGCTGTGGCAATGTCATTCCCATTTAAGGCTGTTCTGATTAAGGGAAGATTTTTCTCACTCTGTCTAGGGAAATAGCTGTAGTAAATGTTTGCTATATCTACATAAACGACAATACTGATTAAAGGAGTGTAACACAGGGATACAATCAAGAAAATTCAGACTATGGAAAATTCTACAGGAAAAATGACCTGGTTTCCTCAACAAAAACATTACAGGAGGTGAGGGAGAGCGATGGAAGGAAAAATTAGATATTAAAAGAGACTTAAGGGATCCTGTCAATTGCAAAGTAGGGACCTTATTTGGATTCTAACTAAAATAAATGTTAAAAAATCATGACACATAGAAAATTTGACAACTGGCAGGATGATTGATGATATTAAGAAATTATTTTAAGTGTGATTAGAGCCTGTGGTAGGAGCATGGTAATTTAATCCTATATTACAAAAAGGAAAAAAAAAGCTAACTGCTGGCATATGGGACCACACAACATATGTATTCTTTTTCTTTTTTTTTTTAACACATATGTATTCTTTATCAAAGAGTGTTCTTCCTCACACAATACGGAATTTAATTGCAAGCAATAAACACTGTACTGTTCCTGCTGTAGAAGAAAGAACACAGGTAGTAAAATGAAAGAAGCCCAGCTTGCACAGGACTTGTTTGGCAGAAACAGTGACTCACCACGGTAAGCAGGTCAGTTTGAAAGAGTTTTTACTTCTTGCATATATGACTGTCGTCTGTTGTACTCATAAACCCAACTGGATCTAAGAAGTGTGGGTGAGTGCCGGGGAGCTCCACGGTGCTCCAGATTCTTAAAGTGCAGACGGGCAGAAACCCCCCTAAAGCAGGATTCATCTAGCATGTCTCTAAAAGACGCCAAGCTTTTGCTTTCTTTGTAAGCTGTCAAAGCTACTCCCAATACCTAATAAGTAATCAGCATCTAGTCAAAATGTGTGCTATTTTTATTCAAATTTACTTTGTTCTTCTTTCAAGAGTATCTGTAATTCTGTTCGCACAACAGATGTGTAAATATGATTCCGCCAGCAATGATTTCACTCCACAGCTTACATGTTGATATTTCAGTAGAGTACAACAATTCATTTTGGGGTTTTTTAAACACTTCTTTCTGGAAGATGATCTATTAGAGAGAATGAGTAGAACTGAAACTATTCATTGTTAAATAATCCTTTTATTGCTGTCAGACTTAGGTTGCTGACCTTAACTGACTGTAACGAAATAGTCTGGGTCCTTTTTTTTGCCTTCTCACTAAAGTTAAATCTGTCAATCTTCAGGAGTTCACTTATGCTCTAGGAGAGTTACAGTTCGTTTGTTTTAATGCAACACATTCATGGGATGATAAAATGTCACTGAGAAAAGGAGCTGTCGGTCCATCTCAAAGGCCAGCCACACTAGGATGAAGACAGGGAAGGAAAGACCGCTTTAGCAGCTCTGCAATGGGGAAAATGGGAGACACCTGTTCCATAGACACAGCAATAGGCCAGGCAGCAGACGATATGCAACCCCCTTCCGTGCATTACCCATTAGGTTATGCCCTCCTTAGAGCTTTCCAAGAGCTTCTTATCACACTGCATGGGAGGATCAGGTTTCTTAACCTGGCTTCAATCTCAGTCATCACAGCACCCTGGAAATGCTCCCTTTCCTCTTCTCCCACACTTGTTTATTTTAACAAGCATTTATTATCTGTTCTGTGCAAGGGACCGTGAAGAGGTCAAAGAAATCAGCACCAGCCCTTCAAGTGCATGTGAACTACAGAAGTCCAGGGTCAAATGAAACAGATGTAAATATTCCATTGATTCTGATGGGGGTCTCAGGGAAGGCAGTGTAGGGGCAACAGCGTTGAGGTAAGCCTTGAGAAATGGTAATATTTCAGTACACAGAGGCTGGCAAGGAAGGCCATTTCTGGCTACTCTGTGACTGCATAATTTAGGAGTTTCTCTCCGCCAGAAGAATTGCCCCACCACCTAAGAATGGACGTGGGCACAGCCTCCCACTGACCAAGGAAGGGCTTATTGCTCCATCTACCTGGTCCTCCTGCAGGAAGTTTACAGACAGTAAAATAAATTGCACAGATGTTGTGGGTTTTGTGTTTTTTTCTGGAATTCTTTTCAATAATAACTTTTTTCTTACTAGGAAGAGAGAGATTGCATTTTGCTCGTGCCTTTACACACTCTAAGTTGCATTACTAAGTGCATCCCCTTCCTTTATGTGTCACTGGGATGCCCATGTTATCCCTCTGCCCTACTTCTTGGTCCAAGGTGAGTTTCACTCCCTTCCCTTTTCAGAGCTCTCTCCGCTCACCATCCGACAGCCAGGGATCTGCTGTCTGTGCGCTGGAAGGTAGCTGATGCCTACAAGCTGAACAGAAAACGCTGGTAAGGAGACAACTTTTAATTCACGCTGCTGATGCAGGAGAGACAAACAGAAACCAACCAACAGGAAAGACTTCTGAATAAGAGAAAAAAGTCTTCTGGGTAGTGCTCTGGCCGAAAGATATGTTTACCAAACATCACCACAGCCATGGAGAGCATTCTGAGGCAGTGGGGAGCACAAAATGTGTACTTGCTAAAGGCATTAACACAGTTAATTTGCTTCAAGGAGAGCTATATATCTCCCGAATTCTCAGCATTTGTTACTATGTGTATATTAACAACCAGAAACAGAAAGAGCTAAAGAACTGAAATTACAGTGAGGAGAGTTCAGGCAGCACATGCATGTCTTCTTGGAGCAGCTGCTATTGGACTCAGAGTAACCAGTAGCCACGTCAGCTCCGACACACTGGGTACCAGTTCAGCCATCAGTTCAACCCATCCCTGCTACGTGCCAGGCCCAGGGATACAAAAGTCAGACACACACACACACACACACACACACACACACACACACACACACACGCAGAGTTCCTGTCTTCAGAAAGCTTATGTTCTAGTGGGAGGACAGAAAATCAAATAATCATACAAATGCAAATGATAAAACAGAGGGCGTTTGGAAAGGTACAACAGAGAGAGCTAGTTAGTTGATGGGGCTCCCCTGACCAAGTGATGGGATCTGAAGGAGACGTGGAAATAAAGGGAGATCAAAATAAACGTGGCCTATCAGTAGGCAGTGCTGACCAGGTATTACAAACAGCCAGGTGTCCCTCCTGCCAGATGGGGGCGGTGGGTAGCTGGCTGGGGTCAGGCTGCCAGAGTCTGCGCTTCATCTGTGTAGCCCTACGCTGGAAACCCACCTTCCCACAGCGGTTTCCTCATCTGTCAAATAAGAACAACAGTCCCTGTCCTAGAAAGGGCTGAACAACAATGAGCCCTCAATGCCTATTAGCCATTATTAGAGAGCGGGCCATGGATTGGGAGGTACCCTCACACCTTATTTCCACCACGGAGAACTGTCCACAATTTATAAATAGGTTCCTGTACTTTTCCTGTTTGATAAACAGGGCATATAAAATCCATAAAATGAGTTTCATTCCCCTCAACAGACTCTTGCTGCCTTGACAAAGACTCTAGTTAAACAACATCTTCAAGAGAGGCCCCAGACCATATGGAAACAACCAACATTTGTGGTTAGTATTTTGGGGTTGGAAGGAGGCAGACGAGGGCAAATAATTGCAAGGCCCCCAGAAGGTGCTGGAATGGCCAGCCGAGCACATATCCTGTTTTGCTTCAAACAATCCCAGATGATGCCTTCTGTCCCACTGTAATTTCTAGTACAGCGCCCTTCACTCTGTCACCCTGAGCAATGGGGCAGTTCCTGTTCCACCGTGTTGTCACCTTCCATAGGCCATGGCAGCAGGGGCTGCAGCTGTCAAAAATCTCAGTAAGAACCGCCTCCCCTCACCCCATTAAGCTTGGCCCTGGGTCTTTCACTAGACGAAGACCTCAGCCCTGGATGTTCTTCAAGTTACTTTTGGACATAAGCTGCTTTTCCAAATCTCCCAGACCAAGGTAATAGGGGAAACTGTGTAAATGGGCATGGAGTAGAATCAGACAGCTTTTAAACTCACCCTCTTCCTACTCCCAATGAAATGCATTTCATTTTGCTGGGATTTTTCCCCTTTTCTTTGGTCATTGTCTGCACTCATGCATGTGTGTGTGTGTGGTATGTGTGTGTGTGTGTGTGTGTGTGTGTGTGTGTGTGTGTATGTATGTTTCCCTCTTTTTACCTGGCCCCTCTTTCACTCTAATCTTGGTTTTCCTTTTCTGGAATCTGCAACTTCCTCCAAGAGCTTATATGCGTCCTCTCGTCTGTCTGCTGTTTACTTACCATTTCTACCGAAAATACCCAAGTCAGGTTCAAGTTTCTTTTAGACTCAACAAGCCAGAGCTGGTTTTACAACAGAACACGTGTCCCCTGAGTCTGGGACTAAAAGACCCAAGTGGTCTTTTGGGAACTGGTTTAAACCAGGCAGCCAGATCTGAAAGACCATATTCTCTCCAGCTATTTCTACTCCCATGTGATTTCTTTCAGAGCACGACTGAGACAATGAAAAAAAACCCAGAAAAATTACCTGAAATTCCACCACCCATAATCATACCACAATTAACCCAGATGCTATTTTGACTATGATTCCTGAATTATTTTGTTAGCTTGCTTTTAGAAAAAGTATGACACAAATTATTTTCTTAAACCGCAGATCTTCCTTTTGTACCTATTGTCATAAACAAACCAGACTTGTGAACGGGAGCTTGAGGGCTCAATAACAAAGGCGCAATTTTCTGCCGTTTATTTGGAGCCTATCCCTCTGAAGAAGAGCTACATTTTTTCCTTTTCTTAGAAATGTGGGTTAAATTAAAATGGTAAATGTTTTTCACTTCTGGAGGCACTATTTACTTCTTCATGTTGAATTCCCAGTAACTGTCATCATATCTCATTAAATATGTACACCTGCTTTTCTATCAATATGACTGTCTTGGTTAAAGGTAAACAAACTATCAACGTGACCCCATCAATGTGACTCTCTTTACTAAATTTATCAAACAATAAAACTATATACAGGTAAATGATATAAATTTAAATGTTGTCAACCCTCAGAAATATAGTGTATCTAGTCCTCAGCATTAAAGAAGTAAAATATTACGCATATTAAAATGATCTGTGGTTAAAACTTATCACATTGAGATATTAAGTGTTTTGGTGTATTTCTTTCTTGGCTTTTCCCTATACAATTATTACACGTACACACACATACGTACGTACACACACCCATATGGTATGGGGGCAAAACTGCAATTATTCTACATATAATGTTCCAATCATAACCACTTCTAATTGCTAAGGTTACATTTAGGAAAGCTTGAGTTTGATGTTCACAATTTGCTGTTGAATCAAAATACTAAAAGTCTGTGTTCAAACATATACAAAAAGCCCCCACTAAAGTTAACAGTACTTAAACGGTGAGAAACTTGAAATTTTCCCACTAAGATCAGGAATTGGGCAAGAATGCACCCCCTTCATCATTCCTTTTTAAGACTGTACTAGAAGTCCCAGCTAATGCAAAAAGACAAAAAAAGGAAATAAAAGGTATACTATTGGGAAGGAAGAAATGAAACTGTCTTTGCAGATGACAATTATCTATGTGAAAATCTGAAAGAATAAACAAAAAAACGACTAGAACTTACAAGTGATTATAGCAAGGTTTCAGAATTCACGGTTAATATACAAGTCAATCACTTTCCTATATACCAGCAACAAACACATGGAATTTGAAATTAAAAAGAAAATACCATTTATATTAGGACCCGACAAATGAAATACTTACATATAAATCTAACAAAATATGTAAAAGATCTACATGAGGAAAACTACAAATTTCTGATGAAAATCAACAAAGAACTAAATGAATACAGAGATATTCCATTCCAAGTTTATGGACAGGAAAACTCAATATTGTCAAGATGTCAGTTCTTTCCAACTTGACCTATAGATCCAATGGAATCCCAATCAAAATCCTGACAAGTTATTTTGTAAAGATAAAAAAAACTGATGCTATATGGAGAGGCAAAAGACCCAGAATAGCCAACACAATATTAAAGGAGAAGAACAAAGTTGGAGGGGTGACACTACCAGACTTTAAGACTTACTATAAAGCTACAATAATCAAGACAAAGTGGTATTGGTGAGAGAATATACAAACAGATCAATAAAACAGAATAGAGGACTCAGAAATAGACTCACATATAGTCAACTGATCTTTGACAAAGAAGCAAAAGCAATACGATGGAGCAAAGGTAGCCTTTCAACAAACAGTGCTGGAACAACTGGACATTTGCATGAAAAACAATGAATCTAGACACACAAAATTAACTCAAAATGGATCACAGGCCTAAATGTAAAAGTATAAAACTTCTAGAAGATAACATAGGAGAAACTCTAGATGACCTTGAATATGGCAATGTCCTTTTAGTTACACCAAAGGCATGATCCGTAAAAGAAATAATTGATAAGATGGATTTTATTAAAATAAAAAACTTCTGCTCTGAGAAAGACACGGTTAAGAGAATGAGAAGACAAACCATAAACTGGGAAAAAAGATCTGTAAAAGAAATTCTGATAAAGGATTGTTACCCCAAATATACAAAGAACACTTAAAAATAAGAAAGAGAACAGCCAGATTTAACAACAGGCAAAAGGCCTGAATACACACCTCACCCAAGGAAGACATACAGATGGTATGTGGTATGTAAGCATATGAAAAAATGCTCAGTAGCATATGTCATCAGGGAGAAATGCAAATTAAAACAACAATGACCCCACACACAATTGGTCAATTAATCTGCAACAAAGGAGGCAAGAATATACAATGGAGAAAAGTCTCTTCAATAAATGGTGCTAGGAAAACTGGACAGTTACATGTAAAAGAATGAAATTAGAACATTCTCTAACACCATACACAAAAATAAACTCAAAATGGATTAAAAACCTAAATGTAAGACCGGATACTATAAAACTCCTAGAGGAAAACATATGCAGAACACTCTGAAATAAATTGCAGCAATATCTTTTTGGATCCATCTCTTATAAACAAATGGGACCTAACTAAACTTAAAAGCTTTTGCACAGCAAAGGAAACCATAAACAAAACGAAAAGACAACCTATAGAATGGAAGAAAATATTTGCAAATGATGCAACCAACAAGGAATTAATATCCAAAATATAGAAGATCATACAGCTCAACATCAAAAAAAAAAAAACCCACAACCCAATCAAAAAATGTGCAGAAGATCTAAATAGACATTTCTCCAAAGAAGACACACAGATGGCCAAAAGACATAAGAAGAGATGTTCAACATCACTAATTATTAGAGAAATGCAAATTAAAACTGCAATGAGGTATCACCCCACACCAGTCAGAATGGCCATCATCCAAAAGTCTACAAATAATAAATGCTGGAGGGGGTGTGGAGAAAAGGGAACCCTCTTGCACTGTTGGTGGGAACGTAAGTTGGTGCAGCCACCATGGAGAACAGTATAGAGGTTCCTTTACAAACTAAAAATAGAGCTACAATATGATCCAGCAATCCCACTCCTGGGCATATATCTGGAGAAAACCATATTTTGAAAAGGTACATGCACCCCTGTGTTCACTGCAGCACTATTTACAATAGCCAAGACATGGAAACAACCTGAATGTCCATCAACAGAGGAATGGATAAAGATGTGGTATATATATACAGTGGAATACTGGTCAGCCATAAAAAGAATGAAATAATGCCATTTGTAGCAACATGGATGGACCTAGAGATTATTATACTAAATCAAGTAAGCCAGTCAGAGAATGACAAATATCATACAATATCACTTATATATGGAATCTAGAAAAAATGATACAGATGAACTTACATACAAAACAGAAATAGACCCACAGACATAGAAAACAAACTTACAGTTACCAAAGGGGAAAGGGAGGAGGAGGAATAAATTAGGAGTTTGTGATTAACATACACACACTACTATATATAAAATAGATAAGCAACAAGGACCTACTGTAGAGCACAGGGAACTCTACTCAATATTTTGTAATAACCCATAAGGGAAAAGAATCTGAAAAAGAACATATATATATATATATATATATATATATATATATATATATATATATATATATATATCTGAATCACTTTGCTGTACACCTGAAACTAACACAACATTGTAAATGAACATTTCAATAAAAAATAATTAAAAACAAACAAAAAACCCCAACAACAATGAGATTCCATTTCACACCCATTAGAATGGCTAAACTTCAAAACACTGACAGAACCAAATGCTGGTGAGGATTTAGAGCAACAGGAACTCTCATTCACTGCTAGTGAAAATGCAAACTGGTACAGTCACTTTGGAAGAAGTTCCACAGTTTCATAGAAAACTAAAGATATTCTAGCGATATGATCCAAGCAATCGTGCTTAGTATCTACCCCAAAACGCTGAAAACTTATGTCACACAAAAACCTGTACATGGATGTTTATAGCAGCTTTATTCATAACTGCCAAAACTTGGAAGCAACCAAGATGTCTTTCAGTAGATGAATAAATAAACTACAGTACAACCAGACAATGGAATATTATTCAGCATTCAAAAGAAATGAGCTATCGAGCCATGACAAGATATGGAGGGACTTTAAATGCATATTACTAGTGAAATAAAGACAATTTGAAAAGGCTATATACTGTATGACTCCAACTATATGACATTCTGGAAATAGCAAAATTTAGGAGACAGTGAAAGGGTCAGTGTTTGCCAGGAGTTAGGGAGGAGAGAGGGATGAACAGGCAGAACACAGAGTACTGTTAGGCACTGAAACTACTCTGCATGATAGTATAATGGTGGATACATGTCATTATATTTTTCTCAAAACCCACAGAATGTACAATACCAAGAGTGAACCCTAATGGACTTTGATGATGTGTCAATGTAGGTTCAGCAATGGTAACAAATGTACTACTCTGGTGGGGGATTTTGATTGGGGGGAAGGCGGGAGTTATGCTTCTGTGGGAGCAGGGGGTATATGGAAAATCTCTGTACTTCTTGCTCTGTTTTGCTGTGAATCTAAAACAGCTCTTCAAAATAAAGTCTATTTTTTAAAAAGAAGAATCCTAGATCCCTCTCCCCTGCCCCAAAAAGGCTGTGTTCATGACATCAGATTTTATAAAGAGGGCTCCTTTCGCAAGAGCTCCCACACATCCTGAGATTGTACTGGAAGGCGGATCTAGTTCCCTGCCACCAAAGTGTGGAATCGGCTACTCCACTCCGGTAGCAGAAAGCGGATCCCTTCGACCCATCTGCCCCAATGTGCACTGGCATTCACACCCTGCACAGCCCTCACCAACCCGGCACCTGGGAGCCCTAGCCAGATGCAGGGCAGCTACCAGACCTAGTCATTTCAAGATGAGTCACAGCCTTGGATGCAGGTCGTTATCACCTAGGAGCTTCGAAAACAGCCTGAGAACTTGCTCCAAAGATCCTGATCTACTCACTGTGGGGTGTGGCGTGGGCATCAGAATTTTTAGAATCAGGTGATTCTAATTTTCAGCAGGGCTCAGAACCACCAATTTGGAAGCTGATTTAAAGATGTTCACGCATCCATCAACCACGCAACCTGCCTAGAAGCAAAGCACAGGCTGCTTGTTTCAGCATTTTGACCCATTATTGTGCTCCTTAGAAATGGTGCCAACAAATATTCATTTGCACCAATGCAAATAACGGCTCTTAGAACACAGACCTGGGTGAGCAGTGTTTGGATGGAACTCAATTTTGCCTGTTCAGAATGGTGACAGGGCAGCAGCTGGCATACACTTGGCAGTTATTAAATATTTTTATTTTTTGGGCAATTTAATTTTAATTGGTGCTTTTGCAACTGTTATGTATCCTGTTTGGAAAAGTTCCTTTAAACTAGTTGAATAATGACTACTTTTCCCTTTTCCTATATCAAATTATTAAAAATGGGCTAAACATAATTATACTCATGTATTCCACCAATATACAAATTTGGGGGAAGAAAACAAGTTTCCTTGCATTTTCAACTTCCCACCCTCAGAGACACATGAACACACTTTTCAGTAATGAAATAACACTGATGTGGCCTAGAAAAGAGGTTTTTATCTGGGCACACAAAGCATTAAATCAAAGGTCAGCCAGCTCTCTCCTTCTGGCTGCTATGGGGAGGGAGGGAAGATGCTGGTAACTCTCCCAGCAAGTGGATCTTTCTCCCCCTTCTCTGAGCTGGGAGTACAGACAGGCCATGACCCCCAGGACACCTGTACTCCTGACCGTGAAAATCACAACACCCTATTCACAAGGTGGACTTTGAAAATAAAAGCCCTTTAATTCATGAGCTAGGCTCCTGCCATTGCTTCCATCTGTTTTGCTGTAGGTATTCTGCATGTTTCTATTGATTGTTTCCTCAACACCTTCCAGCTACACACAGAGAAAAAGGGCGCATGCGCGCGCACACACACACATGCACAAGAAGGGGGTGGAATCTGTGTGCTACTTTGCAATGTTTTCAATGAAGGCATGTATTATCTGTTCTTTTTTGAGGCAGATAATTTAATCTAGACAATTTCGAGGATTGTCAGTGTGATCCAGGGATGTCTTAGTCACATTTCAAGTTAATAAGTTGAAATCAGGTTGATCTCTAAAGTTTTCTTCTCGTTAAAACCTGGATTGATACTGGGAAGTTGGCTTTTGGGACTTAAGCTGTAGAGGATCAGCCAGCTGCTGTAGAGAGCACAGCCTAGAAACAGGGCAAGCAAGAAGCAGAGAAATAAGCCAGGAGGTACTTGCCTAAGTCCAGGTATGAGAAGAAGATGTCATTACAACTAGGGATATAGCAGTAACAATGGAAAGATACAAATAGGTTCCAGACACATTTTAGAGATCACAGATGCTTAACATGATTTAATATCTAGATTATTTTTATCTTTAAATAAACAAAAAACAAGATGCAGAAAAGTAAAGTGTGTTATCATTTTCTGTAAAAAAGACATGCATTTCCTTGCTATGTATTAACAAATGTATCTATAGGATACAGAAGAAATTGATATCATTGTTGAATCTGGAGAGAATAATTAGGTGGCAGTGAAACAATGGTAGGAGGGTGACCCTTCAGTGTACATACTTTTGTACCTTTTAAACTCTGTAAATATATTACCTGTTCAAAAAAAATTTTTTTAAAGAAAGAGGAAGATAACAGTGAAATGTTACCAATTTCAAAAAAACCCCTCATCTGTATCATTTTCTACACCTCCACCGAAGCTCAACGGGTATCCCAATAAAATCCCAATAAAATTTAGACTTAGTATCTAAAATTCTTGACTTCTTCAATAAAGCAAATACCTGTCACAGTACATACAGCAGGTTTATGGCCTAACATTAAAATTAATAAGGTTTCCCTAGGTCTAAGTTATAAAATACTTGGCATAAGGGAATCAAATGGAAAAACATAAAATTTTGAGTGGCCAGAAAAATAAAAGCATGTTCATTTTTAGGTCTGTGAAAAAGGATACACATAGGAGAACTTAATCTAAACTGTAATAAGATATCTGACTATGAACTGTTAGTTACAACATTAATTGTAATTTAGAGATGTAGGAATTTCCAACTACTGTTGCCTGAAGATACTGGCCCCATGATCTTAGACTAAAATGACCAGTGAAGCACTGAACATCATAGAAAGAATACTAGATGTAACACTGAAAGTAGTTTGCATCCTGAAAACCATCCTAGTAGAAACCTGTGGCCCATCCATGCAGAGAAAGCCAGACAGGGTTCTAATGCCCAAGAAAGAAAGGCAAAATCTATGTATAATCACTGTTTAAGAAAGGAAAAAAAGGAAAGAATTTAAGAATGCACGATAATATTCTTTCTTTTTTGCAACAACAAAAAATGAAGATGAGAAAAATTTGCAGAAATCACCTGGTTATCTCCCCCCCAGGACTCATCAGTACTCCCAGAGACCTTGGTTTGAGCACCCTCTGTACTCCAAGGATGGTCAGCTTGCTCCACACATGTAGTTGGAAGAAATGCACTCCACTGTTGCTGGAATATTCAAATTCTATTTTAAAATTTGTCTAAGTGCAAAATCTGCTTAAATTCTACTTTTTGTTTCTAGTTCCGCTTTCCTAAAGCCACCCTGAAAAAAATTCCTCTTCCTCCAAATTTTTCTCCCTCCAAAAGGCTTCAGATGTTTAACAACAATCTTGGCATTTCTGACATCTTTTTTCCCCAGATTACATACATCTCCAGTCCCTTCGTATGGTAACAGGATTTCCAGTTCTGCTAACATGCCTGCTCTCTGGCTATATTCTGACCAAGGGATGTATAGGGAGCCAAGGACCAATAAATAAAAGGGTTTTCTGGGGTGAAATTACGTAGAACTACTTTTCAAAGTGTAGCTCCTAATGGGACTTACAGAACTGATTAGCCTTCAAGATGGCATGTGCTGAAAATGTATGACAAAGGCTGAGAAACGATGTGTGTCTTTAAACTACTGTCATTAGTGTCTTTCGTAAGACCAGTGGATTAAAGACAATAACTGGAGAATAAGTGGGAGGTTATGAAGTAAAAATAGTGAGTGAAGACCAGAGTTTTCGAATTTAACAGGTACATGAATCACCAGATTTTCTTAAAAAAAACAGATTCCGGGGACTTCCCTGGTGGTCCAGGGGTTAAGAATCCGCCCTCCAAGACTTCCCTGGTGGTCCAGTGGCTAAGACTCTGTGCTCCCAATGCAGGGGGCCCGGGTTCAATCCCTGCTTAGGGAACTAGAGTTCACATGCCACAACTAAAAGACCCTGCATGCCGAAACTGAGACCCAGCACAGCCAGATAAATAAATATTTAAAAAGAAAAAAGAAAAGCGTCTGCCTTCCACTGCAGGGGACAGGGATTCAGTCCCTGGCGGGGGAACTAAGATCCCACATGCCATGGGGCAACTAAGCCTGCGCACCAAACTAGAGAGCCCACGTGTCGCTACTACTGAGCCCGTGTGCCACAACTAGAGAGAAGCCCACGCACCATGACAAAAGATCCCACGTGCCGCAACTAAGACCCAACGCAGCCAAAAATAAATTAATTTTAAAAAACAGATTCTGATTCAGTTGTGGGAGGAGGGAGTGATGAGGTTCTGCCTTTCTCACAAGCACCCAGGTGATGCCCATGCTGCTGGGACAGTGATCACCCTTTGAAGCAACAGGCATATTGCAAATCCATACACGGGATATAGAGGATGTTTTAGCATAAAATGAAACAAACTTTATCCAACACGGCAAACATTGCTATACAAAACAAGCAAAAAAAACCAACTCCAGTCTATCAGATATATGGTAACTCTTTTGGGGCAATAACATCTATTACCATAATTTTAGAGAAAGATTTCAAAATGCCAAGTCTCTGAAAGAAACACATTTCCATTTTCTGTCCCAAAGTGAGAAATCCTAAATAAACCAGTACTCCTTGAGTCATGTGTAAAGCTGTGGACGCATGTAGGTAGGCATGGTGTATGAGATGTTATCCTTCTCATTCCCTTACCCAACTGCCTTAATCCACCTTTCTGCATCAGGCATGAAAATTTTAGCTGATAAGTTTTCTGAAATGTGTTCAGATAAAGGAGGCACTTGGAAAAATGTTAATATTTACCATTACATATCCACATCTGGGCCTTATAGCTATCCATAATGAGTACCAAACATGTCTATTTATGTGAGTTTGCACAAATATGTTTTTATTCAGAAAAAAATTGGAAGATAAATTTTTCTTTGAAAAAATAAAGAGGGTTCTTTATAAAACATGCAAAGAAAAGGAACAGGGCAAACAAAATCTGAGAAAATGTATTAAAGACTACATAAAAGGGGACCTTCAAGATGGCGGAGTAGCAAGACATGAAGATCACCTTCCTCCCCACAAATACATCAAAAATACATCTGCATGTGGAACAACTCCTACAGAACACCTACTGTATGCTGGCAGAAGACCTCAGACTTCCCAAAAGCCGTGCGGCTGACAGGATCTTGGTGCTCCGGCCTGGTGTCAGGCCTGAGCCTCTGAGGTAGGAGAGGCGAGTGCAGGACATTGGACCATCAGAGACCGCCCAGCCCCATGTAATATCAATCAGCAACAGCTCCCCCAGAGATCTCCATATCAACGCTAAGACCCAGCTCCATCCAACAGCCAGCAGACTCCAGCACTGGACGCCCCATGCCAAACAACTAGCAAGACAGGAACACAACCCCACCCATTAGCAGAGAGGCTGCCGAAAATCATACTAAGTTCACAAACACCCCAAAGCACACCACCGGCCATGGCCCTGCCCACTAGAAAGACAAGATACCGCCCCACCCACCAGAACACACACACCAGTCCCCTCCACCAGGAAGCCTACACAAGCCACTGAACCACCTCATTCACTGGGGACAGACACCAAAAACAATGGGAAAAATGAACCTGCAGCCTGCAAAAAGAAGACCCCAAACACAGTAAGTTAAACAAAATGAGAAGATACAGAAATTTGCAGCAGGTGAAGGAGGAAGGTAAAAACTCACCAGACCAAACAAATGAAGAGGAAATAGGCAGTCTACATGAAAAAGAATTCAGAATAATGATAGTAAAGATGATCCAAAATCTTAGAAACAGAATGAAGAAAATACAAAAAATGTTTAATAAGGACCTAGAAGAACTAAAGAGCAAACAAACAATTATGAACAACACAATAAATGAAAATAAAAATTCTCTAGAAGGAATCAATAGCAGAATAACCGAGGCAGAAGAATGGATAAGTGACCTGGGAGATAAAATAGGGGAAATAACTACTGCAGAGCAGAATAAAAAAAAAAAGAATGAAAAAAATTGAGGACAGTCTCAGAGACCTCTGAGACAACATTAAACGCACCAACATTCTAATTATAGAGGTCCCAGAAGAAGAATAGAAAAAGAAAGGGTCTGAGAAAGTATCTGAAGAGATTATAGTTGAAAACTTCCCTAACATGGGAAAGCAAAGAGTCAACCAAGTCGAGGAAGCGCAGAGAGTCCCATACAGGATAAATCCAAGGAGAAACCTTCTAAGACACATATTAATCAAACTATCAAAAATTAAATCCAAAGAAAAAATATTGAAAGTAGCAAGGGAAAATCAACAAATAACATACAAGGGACTCCCCGTAAGGTTAACAGCTGATCTTTCAGCAGAAACTCTGCAAGCCAGAAGGGAGTGGTAGGACATATTGAAAGTGATGAAAGGGAAAAATCTACAATCAAGATTACTCTACCCAGCAAGGATCTCACTCAGATTCGACTGAGAAATTAAAACCTTTACAGACAGGAAAAAGTTAAGAGAATTCAGCACCACCAAACCAGCTTTACAACAAATGCTAAAGGAACTTCTCTAGGCATGAAACACAAGAGAAGGAAAAGACCTACATAACAAACCCAATTCAATTAAGAAAATGGTAATAGGAACTTACATATCGATAACTACCTTAAATGTAATGGATTAAATACTCCAACCAAAAGACATAGACTGGCTGAATGGATACAAAAACAAGACCCGTATATATGCTGTCTACAAGAGACCCACTTCAGACATAGGGACACATACAGACTGAAAGTGAGGGCATGGAAAAAGATATTCCATGCAAATGGAAATCAAAAGAAAGCTGGCATAGCAATTCTCATATCAGACAAAATAGACTTTAAAATAAAGACTATAACAAGAGACAAAGAAGGACACTACATAATGATCAAGGAATCAATCCAAGATGAAGATACAACAATTGTAAATATTTATGCACCCAACATAGGAGCACCTCAATACATAAGGCAAATGCTAACAGCCATAAAAGGGGAAATCGAAAGTAACACAATCATAGTAGGGGACTTTAACACCCAACTTTCACCAATGGACATGTCATCCAAAATGAAAATAAAGAAAGAAACATAAGCTTTAAATGACACATTAAACAAGATGGACTTAATTGATATTTATAGGACATTCCATCCAAAAACAACAGAATACACTTTCTTCTCAAGTGCTCATGGAACATTCTCCAGGATTGATCATATCTTGGGTCACAAATCAAGCCTCAGTAAATTTAAGAAAATTGAAATCATATCAAGTATCTTTTCCAACCACAACACTATAAGACTAGATATCAATTACAGGAAAAAAACTGTAAAAAATACACATGTAAGCTAAACAATATGCTACTAAATAACCAAGAGATCACTTAAGAAGTAAAAGAAGAAATTAAAAAATACCTAGAGGGCTTCCCTGGTGGCACAGTGGTTAGGAATCTGCCTGCCAATGCAGGGGACACGGGTTTGATCCCTGGTCTGGGGGGGATCCCACATGCCGTGGAGCAACTAAGCCCATGCACCACAACTACTGAGCTTGCACTCTGGAGCCCGTGAACCACAACTACTAAGCCTGCATGCCACAGTTACTGAAGCCTGCATGCCTAGAGCCTGTGCTCCGCAACAAGAGAGTCCACCTCAATGAGAAGACTAGACACCGCAACGAAAGAGTAGCCCCCGCTTGCCGCAACTAGAGAAAGCCTGAGCACAGCAACGAAGACCCAACACAGCCAAAAATAAATAAATAAATAAATTTATTAAGGAAAAAAAAACCTAGAGACAAATGACACTGAAAACACGATGACCCACAACCTATGGGATGCAGTAAAAGTAGTTCTAAGAGGGACGTTTACAGCAATACAATCCTACCTCAAGACACAAGAAAAATCTCAAATGGACAACCTAATCTTACACCTAAAGCAATTAGAGAAAGAAGAACAAAAAAAAAAAAAACCCAAAGTTAGCAGAAGGAAAGAAATCATAAAGATCAGAGCAGAAATAAATGAAAAACAAATGAAGAAAACACCTGCAGACATCAATAAATCTAAAAGCTGGTTCTTTGAGAACATAAACAAAATTGATAAACCATTAGCCAGACTCATCAAGAAAAACGCGGAGAAGACTCAAATCAACAGAATTAGAAATGAAAAAGGAGCAGTAACAACTGACACTGCAGAAATACAAAGGATCATGAGAGATTACTACAAGCAACTCTATGACAGTAAAATGGACAACCTGGAAGAGATGGACAAATTCTTAGAAAAGCACAACCTTCTGAGGCTGAACCAGGAAGAAATAGAAAATACACACAGACCAATCCAAGCACTGAAATTGAAACTGTGATTAAAAATCTTCCAACAGGGCTTCCCTGGTGGCGCAGTGGTTGAGAGTCCGCCTGCCGATGCAGGGGACGCAGGTTCGTGCCCCGGTCTGGGAGGATCCCACGTGCTGCGGAGCGGCTGGGCCCGTGGGCCATGGCCGCTGGGCCTGCGCATCCGGAGGCTGTGCTCCGCAGCGGGAGAGGCCACAGCGGTGAGAGGCCTGCGTACCACAAAACAACAACAACAACAACAACAAAAATCTTCCAACAAACAAAAGCCCAGGAACAGATGGCTTCACAGGCGAATTCTACCAAACATTTAGAGAAGAGCTAACACCTATCCTTCTCAAACTCTTCCAAAATATAGCAGAGGGAGGAACACCTGCAAACTCATTCTACGAGGCCACTGTCACCCTGATACCAAAACCAGACAAAGATGCCACAAAACAAGAAAACTACAGGCCGATATCACTGATGAACATAGATGCAAAAATCCTCAACAAAATACTAGCAAACAGAATCCAACAGCACATTAAAAGGATCATACACCATGATCAAGTGGGGTTTATCCCAGGAATACAGAGATCCTTCAATATACGCAAATCAGTTAATGTGATACACCATACTAACAAATGGAAGGATAAAAACCATATGACAATCTCAATAGATAGAGAAAAAGCTTTTGCCAAAATTCAACACCCATTTATGGTAAAAACTCTCTGGAAAGTAGGCATAGAGGGAACCTACCTCAACATAATAAAGCCCATATATGACAAACCCACAGCCAACATCATTCTCAATGGTGAAAAACTGAAACCATATCCTCTAAGATTAGGAACAAGACAAGGTTGCCCACTGTCACCACTATTATTCAACATAGTTTTGGAAGTTTTAGCCACAGCAATCAGAGAAGAAAAAGAAATAAAAAGAATCTGAATCGGAAAAGAAGTAAAACTGTCACTGCTCTGCACTGTTTGCAGATGACATGATCCTATACATAGAGAATCCTAAAGATGCTACCAGAAAACTACTAGAGCTAATCAATGAATTTGGTAAAGTAGCAGGATACAAAATTAATGCACAGAAATCTCTTGCATTCCTATACACTAATGATGCAAAACCTGAAAGAGAAATTAAGGAAACATTCCCATTTACTACTGCAACAACAACAGCAACAAAAATAACTAGGAATAAACCTACCTAAGGAGACAAAAGACCTGTATGCAGAAAACTATAAGACACTGATTAAAGAAATTAAAGATGATACAAACAGATGGAGAGATATACCATGTTCTTGGATTGGAAGAATCAATATTGTGAAAATGACTATACTACCCAAAGCAATCTACAGATTCAGTGCAATCCCTATCAAACTACCAATGGCAGTTTTCACAGAACTAGAACAAAAAATTTCACAATTTGTATGGAAACACAAAAACCCTGAATAGTCAAAGCAATGTTGAGAAAGAAAAATGGAGCTGGAGGAATCAGGCTCCCTGACTTCAGACTATACTACAAAGCTACAGTAATCAAGACAGTATAGTACTGGCACAAAAACAGAAACATAGATCAATGGAACAGGATAGAAAGCCCAGAGATAAACCCACACACATATGGTCGCCTTAGTTTGATAAAGGAAGCAAGAATATACATTGGAGAAAAGACAGCCTCTTCAATAAGTGGTGCTGTGAAAATTGGACAGCTACATGTCAAAGAATGAAATTAGAACATTCCCTAACACCATACACAAAAATAAACTCAAAATGGATTAAAGACCTAAACATAAGGCCAGACACTATAAAACTCTTAGAGGAAAACATAGGCAGAACACTTTATGACATAAATCACAGCAAGGTCCTTTTTGACCCACCTCCTAGAGAAATGGAAATAAAAACAAAAATAAACAACTGGGACCTAATGAAACTTAAAAGCTTTTGCACAGTAAAGGAAACCATAAATGACGAAAAGAGAGCCCTCAGAATGGGAGAATATATTGGCAAACGAAGCAACTGACAAAGGATTAATCTCCAAAATATACAAGCAGCTAATGCAGCTCAATATCAGAAAAACAAACAATCCAATCCAAAAATGGGGAGAAGACCTAAATAGACATTTCCCCAAAGAAGATATACACATTGCTAACAAACACATGAAAGGATGCTCAACACCACTAATCATTAGAAAAATATAAATCAAAACCACAATGAGGTATCACCTCACACCAGTCAGAATGGCCATCATCAAAAAATCTACAAACAATAAATGCTGGAGAGGGTGTGGAGAAAAGGAAACCCTCTTGCACTGTTGGTGAGAATGTACATTGATACAGGCACTATGGAGAACAGTATGGAGGTTCCTTAAAAAACTGAAAACAGAACTACCGTACGACCCAGCAATCCCACTACTGGGCATATACCCTGAGAAAATCATAATTCAAAAAGAGTCATGAACCACAATGTGCATTGCAGCACTATTTACAATAGCCAGGACATGGAAGCAACTTAAGTGTCCATTGACAGATGAATGGATAATGAAGATGTGGCACATATATACAATGGAATAGTACTCACCCACAGAAAGAAATGAAACTGAGTTACTTGTAGTAAGGTAGATGGACCTAGAGTCTGTCATACAGAGTGAAGTAAGTCAGAAAGAGAAAAACAAATACTGTATGCTAACACATATATATGAAATCTAAAAAAAAAATGGTTCTGACGAACCTGGGGCAGAACAGCAACAAAGACGCAGCCGTAGAGAATGGACTTGAGGACACAGGGAGGGGGAAGAGTAAACTGGAACGAAGTGAGAGAGTAGCACTGACATATATACACTACCAAATGTAAAATAGATAGCTAGTGGGAAGCAGCTATATTGCACAGGGAGATCAGCTTAGTGCTTTGTGACCACCTAGAGGGGTGGTATAGGGAGGATGGGAGGGAGATGCAAGAGGGAGGGGATATGGGGATATATGTATACATATAGCTAATTCACTTTGTTACACAACAGGAACTAATACAACATTGTAAAGCAACTATACTTCAATAAAGATGTTTAAAAAAAAAGATTATATATAAGATTTCATGATGTCAATACGACGGTGGGAAATTTTTTGGTATTTTGTTTTGTTTTGTGTAAGAATGAAGGTGAAATTAAACTACAGAACTTAACACGTGGCATAGTACAATAAGAAATACCTTTGATATTAAGAATTTAAAATTGAAGGCAAATCTAAGAAAGTTACAAGGTGAAGTAGACATTTTGTAGAAACTGTGATAAAAAATGAGAGAACTAGGGACTTCCCTGGTGGTACAGTGGTTAAGAATCTGCCTGCCAATGCAGGGGACATGGGTTCGAGCCCTGGTCTGGGAAGATCCCACATGCCACAGAGCAACCAAGCCCGTGCGCCACAACTACTGAGCCTGAGCTCTAAAGCCTGTGAGTCACAACTACTGAGCCCACGTGCCACAACTACTGAAGCCCGCGTGCCTAGAGCCCAAGCTCCGCAACAAGAGAAGCCACCACAATGAGAAGCCCGCGCACTGCAACGAAGAGTAGGCCCTTCTCGCAGCAACTAGAGAAAGCCCGCGTGCAGCAACGAAGACCGAACACAGCCAAAAATAAAAATAAATAAAATACATAAATTCTTTTAAAAAATGAGACAACTACTTCCAAGTAAAGGCCATAGAATAAAACAGCTTTAAATAGATCAACACCTGTTAAGGTTCTTAGATGCCTGCACACACACACACACACACACACACACACATATATATAATATATATAATACATATGTACACACAATTTTTATAATTAAGGAGGAAAAATTCAGCCAGTGGAAGGGGTTTCTTCAGTATCTTTCTTATACAGTTATAGGCAAATTATTGATCTTAGTTAAGAAATAAAAGTGGAACAATATAGAAAATTATATAATATGGCTGAAAAGTTGTAAAAGATTTTGCCTTAATAATTATTGGGGCCCCAGTAGGATACTTATGCTAAGGCAACCAGTGAAGATGCAATCACTCTATACTACCTGGTTGTCTAATATGAATCTAGACTAATATGAATCTAGACTTTAATGTCTCAGGACCATTTTCACGCCCATAGTTAGATGATCCCCTTCACACGAACAGAATGCTCACTCATCTTCCAAATGGCTGAGCTCAAAAATGACCTCCTATTAGATCTTCTGTCACCCACAGCACAAAGTCTAGTTTGCAATTACCATGAACTTAGAATTTGTCATTTTTTTATTAGTCTTGTCCAACAGGATGTGAGCTTCCAGGTAAAAACTGAGCCGAATTCATCAGCATCATATAAGCCTACATGAATGTCTATTGCGTGACTGAGTGAATAACGCTGGATGTTAGAGGCCAGGGATGAAGGGGGCTCATGGAGGCTGCGCTTTGCAGCACATCTCCATCCAGAGTTTAAGGAGCAACCCAGTACAGTTCATGGCAAGCAGCTGTATAGGTGAACCACCTACTGATGCACCTTTCAAACTCATCCTCTTCCAACTTAGCGACATGCAAACAACCGTCATTACACAAACACCCCTACACCAATATACTCATCAAAGCAGAAATTAGAGACAAGATGTGCTCACCTTCCCTCCTTACCCCATTGACTCTGGGAAAAGTCACAGCCCCTTGCCCTTCCATTTTTTCATTAGCCAATACAGAATGGTTCAAAAGCACATCCTACTGTCCCTGAAAGACAATAAACACCTCTTCTCCTGGTAGTTTGGTGTCTCGAAGAACTGTCAAGGACCACTAGTTCTCCTTAATGATGAAGGGATGAATTGTTAGAGTTCATGGTGCATCGAAGTATTTTTGTTGTTAAAAATAACTTGTCACATTACTTCCTCAACAAGATCACATGGTATCTTAGGTAGCTTTAGAACATGTTGCTCTTAAAAGGTATTTCTGAATCTAGACTAAAAAATTTGGCTTTTCTTCTCCCCAATTTATCTTTGGTTTCGATTGATAGGAAGAAAAAGGGCCTTAAATTTGTCAAAAGCTATCATCTCAGACATTTCATTTTCTTCCCCTCTCTAAATCAAGTAGCTCTAAGTCCTCGTCCTGCAGTGTGTTTACACAATTGTCTCCTGCTTCTAAGGATCAACTACTAAATGCAAAGCTTTCCACTCATCTCACTTAGTGTTTCAGGGGATGCTAAAAATTCTGGATTTTCTGATATAACTTTAAAATTTTGCTTGTCAGAATAACAAGGAAAACAGAGAATTTGTTCCTCTCTTTGGGGACCTCGTTAGGTCGTTTTCTCATGACTTCCAACTCCAGTGAGTGCATTTCCCTCTTTTTGTTTTTTTTTTTTTCTTCACTCCCTCTTCTTCATGGCTTAATCCTTCCGGAGCAGCATTCCTTTGCCATAATTCAAGTGCTCTATAGAAATCTGCTCATAACTTTTGCTTCTCCTTGGGCCCTGCCTGCTCTTTTGCTTTGATTTTACCACCTTCGTTTTGGATGAGGTCACCAAAAGACCCGTCATCCTACATTCTCCCAGGAATGTTAAGCTTTTATTTGGGGCTTACAGCAATATCTTTCGGTAGTTTAAATCACAGATTAGTAAAAAGAACTGAATTCCAGATTGCATTATTATAGCCCATGGGAATTTGGGAGATGTGGAGTTTATTAGCACTAAAGAAACACAGAAGCAAACGCTAACAGGATGTTAAATATAGTTGTGAGGACTTTGGCCAAATATAGTAATATTTTCACAAAGAAACATATTGGTAGACAATAACCTGCTTATTTCTTCCTTCTATCCAGCGAACATAAACATGCCAAAATGCCTCTAATGTAGAAATCTGCTGGTAAGTTACAGCCCGCAGGTGCCGAATTAAACAATCCTTCCCCACCCTTCTCAACAATCAAAGAGCCATGTTTTAAAACTGTGACCTCAGCCTAGAAAGGCTGTGAACAGTGCTTGGGAAGAAGACAGCGTGTTGTTACGGTTCTTGTTTTCTGGTTCAAAGTATTATTTCCCAACCCAGGCCGCCCAAGAAGGGATGTGGTTATACAGAAAGTAGATTCAGGCTTGCATTCTTGTAGTCCAACTCACCAAACATGTAAAATATCAAAAACACACCGACTTAAAAGAAAAAGCCAAGCTACTCCTACTTTTAGAAGGTTACCACCCTAGAAATATAGGTGACCCTTTAGGATGATTATGCTTGATGGCATCCCAGTGACCACGGTAATCATTTGGGTTCTAGCTCAATTTCTTTTTTTCTTTCTTTTTTTAAAAGTTATTTTATTGAAGGATAGTTGATTTACAATGTTGTGTTAATTTCTGCTGTACAGAAAAGTGATTCAGTTATACATACATAGACAGTCTTTGTCATGTTCTTTTCCATTTCGGTTTATCATAGGATACTGAATATAGTTCTCTGTGCTGTAAAGTAGGACCTTGCTGTTTATCTATTCTATACATAATAGCTTGCACGGTTCTAGCTCAATTTATAAAAACATCTCTAGTCTTCTTCTAAAGTCATCTTTATTTACTTTTAGTTCATCTTTTTCAGAGTGCTTCATACCTTCCGAGAAAGATTGGTACATTCATTCTCTGCGTCCCTTTATCCCTCCCTCTCCCCTTCCCTCTCTCCCTCACTCATTCAAATATTCCACAATTTTGTTAGCACCTACCATGCCCCAAGCATGGTTCTAGGCACTGGTGCTACTGAGATGATTAATCTGTAAGTCTGTGTTTTCAAAGGCTTACAGTCTAGAGGCGGAGGAGGATTTTAAACAAATCGACTGTAATTTGCATCAATAGGGGCTATATGATAGGGAGGTGTGCATGGGAGAGTGTGTGGGTTATAGATGACATTTCAGATGTGTTCTGAAGTGTGGTTTCACTCTAGACTGAGGAAATAATGCAAAGACATAGAGTTGTGAAAAGGGAGAATTTCAGCGTGGCTAGGACAGTGGCTGGTGGCAAGGGAGACAGAGGTCAGGCAGAGGTTTAAGGGTTTGAGGATCCGGGTTCAAGTCCGAGTGTAGGCTTTAGAAGGTGGGTTCTGCCTGCTCTGCCTGATACACGCTCCTCCCAGATCTCTGCATGGTTCCTTCACATCATTCAGGCTCTGCGTCTCAATACCACCTCCTCGTAATTCTTGCCCCTCCACCTACAATTCCTGGCTCTAGTCCACCTCTGCCCTATGCTGTCTTATTTTTTCTTCATGGTACTTATCCCAACAGGGAGTCATTATTTGTTTACTTGTCTGCTTGTTTATTGAGTGACATTTTCTTAAGACCTACTGGGGGACCACAAATGCTATACAAAAGAATGCCTACATTTTAGATAATTTTTCGTATGTGGGAAGCCTGTATTTAAATAAATCTGAGGGCTTCCCTGATGGCGCAGTGGTTGAGAATCTGCCTGCTAATGCAGGGGACACGGGTTCAAGCCCTGGTCTGGGAAGATCCCACATGCCACGGAGCAACTAGGCCCGTGAGCCACAACTACTGAGCCTGCGCGTCTGGAGCCTGTGCTCCGCAGCAAGAGAGGCCGCGATAGTGAGAGGCCCGCGCACCACGATGAAGAGTGGTTCCTGCTTGCCACAACTAGAGGAAGCCCTCGCACAGAAACGAAGGCCCAACACAGCCAAAATAAATAAATTAATTAATTTAAAAAAATCTCAGTCATCAACCCATAAAACAGTAATAGAGGCCTTTTTGCTTTTTCTCCTATGAACGCTGGATTCTCTACCTTTCCTTCCTGTGAAATTATATGAACCCAGTGTTACGCAGCAACAGTGCTTACTGCAGCTAGTACTGTAGGCTCTCTGTATCCATAGAGGCTGGCTAGGCACTCAGATGAATGGATGAATAAGGAGTAAGGAACCAAAGATGACACTGAGGTGTCCTGTCTGAATGACTGGAGAGAAAATACAACCAGGGACACGGGTTTCAGACAGAAGATGACAGCATTAATTTGAGGTTAGAAGAGATGTTCATTCAGTAGATTGTTGGATACATGGAAATGGAGCTAAGGAGGGAAGAATGGGCTGCAAATATGTACTTGAAAGTTAACAACGTGGCTATGTCAGAGCACAGTGAAATGATCTTTTGGGATGTCTGTCTTTCCAGCTAGACTATAAGCTCCTTAGGGGTGCCATAAGCTCCATGGTTTCTTGCTGCTATAAACTGAACAATCATGCCCCCCCAAAATTCACATGTTGAAACATAGTCCCCAAAGTGATAGCATTTGGAGAATGGGCCTTTGAGAGATGGTTAGGTCATAAGGATGGATCCCTCATGAATGGGATTAGCACCCTTACCAAAAAGACCTCAAGGAGCTCCCTCACCCCTTCCACCATGTGAGGGCATAATGAGAAGATAGCCATTTATGAACCAGGAAGCAGGCCCTCACCAGGCACTGAATCTTCCAGTGCCTTGATCTTGGACTTCCCAGCCTCCAGATCTGTGAGTAATACACGTTTGTTGTTTAAACCACCTAGTCTATGGTATTCTGTTGTAGCAGCCTGAAATGACTGACACCATCTTTTCATCCCAGATATCCTAAATAATGAGAGAACAGTAAGAAAGACAGAGGGAGAGCTGTCAGCCTCACGTACTTTCCTGTTAAGGAGAATGAAGACAAAAGGCCATATTATGTGATACTTGAAGTCTCTGTGGATTCATCAGACGAGATGGATTTCTATTAAGTGATGGGGGAAAAGACAACCATAAGAGGTGAAGAACATGAGTCAGAGAGCAGAGATTACTTTTTCAAGAATTTTATCAGAGATGTTTCAGCCTCGCGGGAGCTGATGGTCCAGTACGTGGATAAGGTCTCCTTTTCCTCTTCCAGCTTGTCAGGAAGAGTTACCCCAAAGGCACCTCCAGGAGACACCTTCTCAAGTGTATACATGGGCTTTCTCTTCAGAGCCCCTCTAGGCCTTGAAGCAAAGCTCCGTTTTGCTCCTCCAGCACATTCATGAACTTCCATCCAGTCAGGGTTAAGACCTGAGGAAACTCAGAGGTTTCAGGGCTGTGGTAGAAACTGATAGGAAGGCTCTTTGACCTGCTTTGGTTCCAAACCATTCAAGCCACCTAGCCCAGGGAAGGAGATCTTCAAGGGCTCCAGCCTAGCTCACCAGTTTTATACTGCGGCCTGAGGCCAGAGCCCCATGTAATAATCAAGAGATGCTTTGCTTTGCTACATTTTCTGGCCACATACCTACCTCTGGGATCTCTCAAGAAAATAAGTTCCAGGGCAGAATTGTCGTATTCCTTAGGAACCCAGCCAAATACAACTATAACAGCATCTCAATTTCAACACAGCTTACAGGAAGAGAGTCAGGGCTGGGTATGCAGAGAAATAAGATCAAGGGAGCTGTTCAAATATTGGGAAGCAAGAATTTTTTTATGAGAGTCATCTGTCTTGTCAGATAGCACCACAGATCTGTGAAATATTCATATATTAACTATTAACAAGATCCCCTTTTGCTACTATTGGAAAAATTAGAAAAATTTTTACCTATTAGAAAAATTAAAAGTTCATCAGACATATTAATCAGAGAACTCATTTTATAGATCTTAGAGACTTCTTTTCATACCTTGAAATATCTGAAAACATTTTAGATATAAAATAGAGAACGTAAAAATGAAACCATTTAAAGTGGTAAACTAGTCATGAGTGTTACATAAAAGTATTAGAACTAAAGTAATAGCCTTTGTGTAAATAACTAATGCCTATTTTAATACAGGCACCCAATGTAAGACTTTTATTTAAATAGTTTGGTACATTAGGTTCTTTAGTAATTTAGGAGCAAATACTATTTTGATTTTACTTTCACTTAAACGCACTGTAAATTAGTGTCCTTACATCATACTAAAATTTAAAATTGGGACTTCCCTGGTGGCACAGTGGTTAAGAATCTGCCTGCCAAGGCAGGGGACATGGGTTAGAGCCCTGGTCCACGAAGATCCCACATGCCACAGCGCAACTAAGCCCGTGCGCCACAACTACTGAGCCTGCGCTCTAGAGCCTGCAAGCCACAACTACTGAGCCCGCATGCCACAACTACTGAATCCCGCGCACCCTAGAGCCCACAAGACACAACTACTGAGCCCGTGTGCCGCAGCTACTGAAGCCCACGTGCCCTAGAGCCCGTGCTCCACAACAAGAGAAGCCACCACAGTGACAAACCCACACATTGCAACGAAGAGTAGCCCCTGCTCACCACAACTAGAGAAAGCCGGCATGCAGCAACAAAGACCCAATGCAGCCAAAATAAATAAATTAATTAATTAAATTTATAAAAAAATAAATAAATTTTTTAAAAATTAAATTAAACAATTTTCATGCACTTTAAAAGTTAGCTTCTTAGCCCCTGCAAAGTTTATTTTTACATAATATTTTAAAGCACTGCAAAAAAAATCATTATGCAATAAAGTTTTGGAATTTTTTGCTTTTATTACTCTAATTTTTAACTTTTATGATTTTTTTAAAAGCCTTTTAACTTTATATGATGAAAATTTAACCAAAATGAAAACTGTCTCTGCATTTATGCTGCATTTACAGGTCTTTGAGACATTCTTCCAGGACTCTAAGCTACTACTACGACTAATAATACCTTTTGTTTCTCATTTTAAAAAATGAGTTCTGTCCTCCCGCCCAACCATTTTCAACTGGCGTATCAAATAATTTTTGTAGTTAACGCCTTCAGTCCAGATCTGTAGATTCTGGAAGAAAAACATTTTTATTCCTCCCTTACCTGAGCTCTAGAAAAGTCAGTAAAATAGAGACCAGCAGGAAGCAATTCATAAGTGAAGCCTTTGTTTATACTTCAATAATTTATAAATAATCAATCATTAGGTTTAAGTGTATTCTGCCTTGATTAAAACTGTTAGTCCCTCTGAGAAAATAAAAATGTGTTTTGAGTTTCTGCACATCTTACATTCACAGTAGGAATCCTGTTTTTTACCTATTTTTCTATGTGCCAAACCTTTGTTAAGTAGAGGCTTTTGAAGGTAAATTGGTCTTTATACAGCCTAATTTACTTGTTCATTCAATGAATATTTACTGAATAAACACTATACACCAGGTGCTAGGGTGAACAAGAGGGACAAAGATGAAGAAGTTGATTCATGATAGGCAGGAATCAGTAACAAAAATCTATATTGTAACCTAAGAGTAACACGGTCCTGAGATCTTTAAAGAAGAAAGTTTTCTAAAATAGCCATTATACTAAAAACTATACATAAAGTACAAGTTGGACGATGTAAAAGACTACCCATACACAAACTATTCCCTATTTTCAAATAACAGGCTGTGTCTACTATTAACATGGGAAAAGTCCACAGAACTTTAAAGGGGAAATGAAAATAAGCTAAAACAACATTTTCACACATGTTTTAAGTTACTGAGGCAGGGAATGGGTTTTGAAAGTCTTTACCTAGTTTTTTATATCTCCAAGTGCCAAATAAATGCAGTAAGCCAGGAAAGGGGGCTACAATCACTGCCTAACTTTTGAATCCTGTTCTGACAGGCACTAGGGACAGCAGGATAGAAACCACATGAGATGATTCAATCAGTCCTCCCTCATCTTGTGGAAGAACGATGGTATTTTTAAAACGCATCCAGGGAATTCACTGGTGGTCCAGTGGTTAAAGAATCCACCTAACAATGCAGGGGATACCCGTTCGATCCCTGGTCAGGGAACTAAGATCCCACATGCCACGGGGCAACTAAGCCCACGCGCCTCAACTAGAGCCCACGTGCTGCATACTACAAAGCCCACGCGCCCTGGAACCCGTGCACCACAACTAGAGAGAGAAAACCCGCACGCCACAACTAGAGAGAAGCCCGCACACCAAAACGAAGAGCCCGCACGCCACAACTAAGACCCGACGCAGCTAAAAATAAATTAAATAAATCTTAAAAAAAATAAATGAAACGTATCCAATTGTGATATTCAAATTGCCATAAAATGGCAAGAACATCTCAAGCCTAAACAGCAAAGTATAGTCAGCAGTCAGTAACATATAACTGTCACCAGCCTAGATTATTTTTTTCCTTCCCAAAACAATAAAGGACTTAAAGGCAGTTAAGACTAGTAAATCCTATACTAAATGTCAAGATACATGCCATTATACATATTGATCCGCTTTCATTTTAGCCATGAGCAACAGCTAGAACAAAAGGCAAAAGATTTTCTGAATAAAGCTCTTACATGAGGTATTGCTTATGAAAATGATCAAATCCTTAAGTCACATATGTTCAATGAATTTAATTAACGGCACTATTTATTTATTTAAGAAATACTTATCGAACACCTATTACAGGTGAGCACTAGGGACACAAAAATGAAGAAAACAGACCTTAACCTAACTTAAAAAACTAACAGTCTCAACAGGGAGGCCAATCATGAAAATTTGGTAGAAGCCTGGCAGCCGGCACTGTGGGAAGACAGAAGAGGGAGTTACTAACTGCCTGGGTGGGGATGCTTGAGGAGAGGTTTACAGAAATGGCCTAGAGGATGCAAAGGAGCTCCCCAGCAAGGGAGGGAAGTAAATTCCAGGCAGGAAGAAGAAAGAAGTCTAGAAGAACGGGGTTCCATTTTCGAAATCATCGGGTCTAAAACCTATCATCACAGTAAAACTACAGAACTTGAAAGGGGGGAAATGGAAAAACAAACGGAAAATGACATTTGTACACAAAAATGGAGAGATCCCTGAGCTTGATTTATTAGGGAAACAGCCCTGAATCTGGGTCCAAATACAGGGCTTGGGAGACGGAGTTGCAGAGGAGGCAAATGGATGCCCAACCTGGGCAGACTTTGCAAATGCTGTGCTAACAAGTTTCCTCCTGCAGATGGTCAGGAGCCCGAAGCAAGAAACTGCACTGGTTAAAAAGCCATTTCTGGGGCTTCCATGGTGGCGCAGTGGTTAAGAATCCGCCTGCCAATGCAAGGGACACGGGTTCGAGCCCTGGTCTGGGAAGATCCCACATGCCGCGGAGTAACTAAGCTTGTGTGCCACAACTACTGAGCCTGAGCTCTAGAGACCATGAGCCACAACTACTGAGCCCACGTGCCACAACTACTGAAGCCCGTGCGCCTAGAGCCCGTGCTCTGCAACAGGAGAAGCCATTGCAGTGAGAAGCCTGCGCACTGCAACAAAGAGTAGCCCCTGCTTGCCGCAACTAGAAAAAGCCCGCGTGCAGCAATGAAGACCCAACGCAGCCAAAGATAAATATAAATAAATAAATTTATTTTAAAAAAGAAGAAAAAAGCCATTTCTTAGCGACTACTCAGACAACACAAAAGCGAAGTGATGGAGAAGGAAGGTAAAAAGAGTGAGCCACCAAACGGCCCTCTTGAGAGCAAAGACAGATAGAATGAATGCGTTTGGGGAAGACTGGCTCAGTCAGCAATTCTACCAAAAATTCAAGATTGCTAGTGTCTTCGTTGACCAACAAGGTGCTAGAAAAAGGAAACAAAATAATTTTAATATTAAGACTTCAACTTCTTTGAATTTAAAATCCATGACCTTAAAGGAAGGCAGGCATATACTTTCGGTTTCTAATTTAAGCAGAGGACAACACTGTCCATCTGGATCGAGGAACAAAAATAAGAAAGGAAAATCTATACTGATGGCCCCGCCAGAGAAGAGTTGCAAGAAAGAGGCAGGGCAGCAAATGGGGAAGGGAGTGCGTATGGGAAAGAACCAACAGAACAACAGAGCTCCTGACTTTGTATGGTTAACGCTGGACACACTTTGTTTGCCAAGTAGAAGAACCAATGCTTTTTCCAAATATAAACAGTACGTTTGATAGAATACCCAGCCAAGAACTGTCTGCCGATGTTTGCACATGACTCTCGGGTTTTCTGTGGGCAAAGATTAGAAAGAGAGGTTGGCACATGCTCGTCACTGGTTCAGCCATCCATGGATGGCACCAGAAATAAGGCAGAGAGTGTGGGAGGGCAAGGCAGGAGGAGCGCTTAGATTAGGAAAAGTACAAAAAGAAAAGTAAACTTCTAGTCGAGTTTCTAAAGCCACGCAGAATTCAACAGGTGGAAAGCACCAAGGGAAGTTCCTCCTGTACTCTGTCTTTATCGCTCTGGAAATATTAATGCTGGCTGCAAACCTCTCTAGGGATAGGCACGTTGCCTGCAGATTAAACCGGTCCATGAACCACATGTATCTGCACTTGACCCTAAGGGAAGGTCTCTCCCCCTTCTTATTCCCAGCCTCCTGAGGTCTCTTGGTTAATGGCCAGGCCATTGCTACCACCTGGTCCTCTCTGCGGCCCTACTCCTTCCTTGCCTTGCCTTCTGCACAGCCAGAGGGAAAAAACAACAAATCCTGTCCATTCCCAAAGCTGAGATGGGGTAGTAAGTCTTGGATGCATGTTAATTTGCATAGATTTTTGAAAAGCATCAATCTCTTTTTCGCATAACGAGTGAGTTAAGATCTGGAGTCTTGGGGAATTCCTTGGCGGTCCAGTGGTTAGGCCTCCGTGCTTTCACTGCTGAGGGCGTGGGTTCAATCCCTGGTCGGGGAACAAAGATCCCACAAGCCACGTCATGGCCAATGAATGAATAAAAGAGATCTGGAGTCTTGGGGAATTCCTTGGCGGTCCAGTGGTTAGACCTCCGTGCTTTCACTGCTGAGGGCATGGGTTCAATCCCTGGTCGGGGAACAAAGATCCCACAAGCCGCAGCATGGCCAATGAATGAATAAAAGAGATCTGGAGTCTTGGATGTATAAACTGGATTTTCACCAAGTTGTTCACTGCCTTGTCCACTTCAAGCAGCAGCCAGAGCAAATTTTCAGCTGTCCAGTCTCTGTTCAACCACCTAATCCCAACAGACCCAAATATGTGGGGAACCAGGTCAGCTTTCACACATACCTTCTTCTGGTGGATAGCAAAAAGTCTCAGGAAAGTATTTTGACAGCAAATTTCCTAGCAGCCCTATCTGTAGAGAAAAAATAAATTTTTTTATAGGGGAAAAATGTTTTCCATGTAAAGCATATTCTTGCTGAATCCATTCAGGTACCTTCCATTTTGAGTTTTAATTGCTTCTTTCTCAAAATTCAATGACTCTCCTTGAGGCTCAGGCCTTGGTTCTCTCCATGACTTAGCTACTACATGGAAGCGAAGCAGGCAGAGAGCTACTGACTTGGGGATCAACCCCCTGCACATGTACACACCCACATGGTGTGAAGTACACAAGGACATTCAAACTTGGTGGATGTTTCCAAAGACCACCACCATCAATTCCTTACCCCTCGGTGTGCACGTGCCCACTTCCCCATTGAGCTATCCCCCTCCTCTTGAGTCTGGGTTGGCACTGTGACTGCTTTGACTGACAAAATGCAGCCAAAGTCCTGAGAATTTTGAGACCAAAGCATAAGAGAACTAACAGCTTCCACTTCCTTCTTCTGAGAAACACTCCATCTCAGAATGCAAACACCATGTGAGAAGTCCAACCTGGCCGTGTGGAGAGGCCACAAGAAGAGAACTGAAGCCACTGCAGAGAGCCCACACCAACATCCAGGAATGGGAATGAGCCTTCCTGGACATTCTAGCCCAGTCCAGCCCCTAGATGACTGCCGACCCAACCAACTACACATGAAACGGAAGAACCGCCCAGAGGAACCTAGTCAACGCCCTAAGTCGTGAGGGATAATAACAGATTGTTGTTAGAAGCCACTGCATTTTGTACGGTTTAGTATGCAGCACACAGAAAAGTCAAACACACACTTCTCAAAATAATAAATCGTCACTGTGAATATATAAATGTTGCCCGCTCCTTTTCTGTCTACTTTCTCAGTTAATCCTCAAAACGATGGTAACTATAGGCTTTCTCATCGCAGAGAGGATATGTGAGGCAGAACTGAAACTCAAAGCAAGCCTCCTAACCCTAAAGCATGTGTTCTTCCCACCATGTCTCGGGAACTGAAATGTGTGAACTCTGTGGGGTCACCTCGCGGCTCCCTGCAAATCTGTCACTTTGGGCACCACGACTGCCACACATCTGCTTCCAGGACTGCGTCGCTCTCCCAGCCCCAAATGCCCAGGCAATGGGGAACTTTTTAAACAGTATCTTAACAAAGTCAGGAGTCATCATTAGATGTCCCCACCACCATGACAATCAAATTTATAAGGCAATATGGCAACATAATAAAAGCGCATCTAAGAGGCTCTTGTTAGATTCAAGCATCAGATTAAGTACTGGATTAAATGGTCTCTAAAGTCCTTTTTATTCCAACAGTCTACGACCTGCCTGGCACTGTGCAAAGATCCTTGCCTGCACGATCCCATCTAACCTTCTCAGTAGATCTATAAGGCAGTGACTGTTTTGACCTCCGTCTTATAGACGAGAAAATAAAGCTTAGAGAAGTAAGAACACAGAAGCAGTAAGTGGCAGGGTCAAAGCTCAAACACAGAGGTCTGTCAGAGCCACAGTCCACGTTTCCATCATTACAGTATATGGCTTCCCTCCCTTCATGAGGAAGACATGATTTTTTTTTCTAGTCTTCTGATCAGTGGAGACAGAAATCCCCAATGTGAACATTCCAAGAAACAGTCCCTAACCCTGATGAGCCCTCCCAGCTGCGCCACAGGTCATGAGGTGGGCAGGAATCTACCTGGTACAGCATAAAACCAAGGAAGCTGCAGGTAAAGCCAGGACCCCCATCCCCACCCCGGGGAGCAGTCAGACACTGTCCACTTAAATACCTCACCCGCAAATCCACACCAACTGCTCTGCAGGGTGTGTTTCTGAGTTGAAGCTCTAGTTTCCCCTTCGAACAAGGCCAAGCAATAACTCAGCAAAGAACTGACCGTAAGGATGACCTCTGGGTCATCCTTCACAATTTAAAAACTAAAACAGCTGGGCACCACTGGTCTCATAGCCAAGTAGGTCAAGTCTGTGCCCTTGCTGTTCCGTACTTCCACACCCGATTTACCTTGATTCACCCATGGTAACGAACAGACTGATAGATTACCGGAGTTTTGACTCTTCCCTTCATTACCAGACACAGCAGTCAACAACTGCGTTTTAGGGTACTAGGTAGTAGGATATCTGGCTCAACAGAACTAGACAGGTTGGAATCTGTGGTTGGGGAGAGAGGCCATTAAGAGATTTACAGAGCAAAGAGCTTGTCAATGTGATTGCCCAAGTTAAGGCAACAGTTCAGAGAAGGTTTCACATTACACCAACATAAGACCATACTGGGCAGGTTAAACCTAAAATAAACTCCATTCCTTCATCTAATATCTTAACACTAAGATGTTGTCTGCAAAACAGAGCGCTAAACCTGGAAATATTTACAGACTGGGATTATTTTTAAAGAGAGCATGGACTAACAAGTATGTTATAGGAAAATTAACATTTTAATGTTTTTTTCTTATAAAAACCAGATTTTCTATTTTTTGTATAAGAAACCAAATCATAAGTTTATCACCACAATTCAAGAAATATTTGACTTTTCACATTTAAATATTTAAATTTTAAGTAATAAGCAGACAGAGGTAAGTAGTGATTCCCCATTTATTCTGAAGTCAGACTCTACCAACATCCCTAATTCTGATAAGTGCCAAACCCACAAGAAGGAAGGATGAAAGGAAGGAGGGAAGAAGGAAAAGAGAAAGGAAACAAAGAAAGGAGGAAAAGAAGCCAGGGAGGAAGTGAAATCTATCCAACCCTGAGTACGACAATGACAATAAATGCCCAAAACCTGAAAACTCTGCAATCCATGGTTCCATGATCAGTCCAATAGCCAATAAATAAAAAGCAAAAGTTGAGACTGGCTGTCACAAAAGCCAAGAAAGGCAAGAGAAACAGGAAGGGAAACATTTTAAAGAGAAAGGAAAGGATATCGAGGACAGTTAAAAATAGTAAGAAGACCCAACTGTCTTTTTTGCAAAAACGAACAAGCTTAAAATTCATATGGAAATACAAAGGGAACCAAAATCGCCAAAACAGTCTTGAAAAAGAAGAACAAAGTTGGGGGCCTCATACTCCTTTTCAAAGTTCCTTCCTTTTCAAGACTTAATACAAAGTTCAAGTAATCAAGACTATACAATACTAGCATAAGGATAAACATACAGATCAATGGAACAGAATCAAGAAATGAACTCATGCTTTTATAGTCAACTGATTTTTGGCAAGAGCGCCAGAAAATTCAATGATGAAAGAATGAATGGTCTTTTCAATAACTGGTGCTGAGACAACTGGATATCCACATGCAAAAGAATGAAGCTGGACCCTTACCTCACATGTTATATAAAAACTGACTCAGAAAGGATCAATGACCTATATTCAAGAGCAAAAACTATAAAACTCTTAGAAGAAAATATAGGTGTAAGTCTTCGTGACCTCAGATTGGGCAACAGTTTCTTATGTTAAGACACCAAAAGTACAAGCAACAAAAGAAAAGATAGATAAATGGGACTTTATCAAAATTTAAAACTTTTGTGCTTCAAAAGATACTATCAAAAAAAAAAAAATAGGGGCTTCCCTGGTGGCGCAGTAGTTGAGAGTCCGCCTGCCGATGCAGGGGACATGGGTTCGTGCCCCGGTCCGGGAAGATCCCACATGCCGCGGAGCGGCTGGGCCCGTGAGCCATGGCCGCTGAGCCTGCGCGTCGGGAGCCTGTGCTCCGCAACGGGAGAGGCCACAACAGTGAGAGGCCTGCGTACTGCCAAAAAAGCAAAACAAAACAAAACAAAACAAAACAAAATAACCCACAAAATGGGAGAAAATATTTGCAAATCATGTATCTGATAAGAGACTTATATGCAGAATATGTAAAGAATTATTACAACTCAACGGTAAGATGAATTTTAAAATGGGCAAAAGATCTGATGAGACAGTTCTCAAAAAAATGATATACAAATGGCCATAAATACATGAAAAAGTGTTCAACATCATTAGTCATTAAGAAAATACAAGTCAAAACCACAATGCGGTACCACTACATATCCACTAGGATGGCTAGAATCAAAAAGACAGACAATAATATGCATCAGTAAGGATATAGATAAACTAGAGCCCTCATACATTGTTGGTGGTACCAGAAAATGATATAGCCGTTTTAGAAAGTGTTTCAATGGTTCTTCAGAAAGTTCAGTTACCATGTGAACCAGCAATTCCACCCCTAGGTATATAATTAAGAGAACTGAAAACTTGTATATACCTGTTCACTGTAGCTTTATTCATAGTAGACAAAAAGTGGAAACAACCCAAATGTCCATCAACAGATGAATAAACAAAATATGTTATATACCCACACAGTGGAATAGTATCCAGCCAGAAAAAGGCATGGAGTATCGACACCTGTTTACAACATGGATGAAGCTTGAAGACATGATGCTAAGTGAAAGAAGCCAGACACAAAATGCCACATACTGTATGATTCCATTTATATGAAATATCTAGAAGAGGCGAATTCAGAGAGACCAAAGAGAGTAGTTGCCAGGGACTGAGGGGAAAGGGACATGGGAGTGACTGTTAATGGATACAGGGTTTATTTTTGAGGTGATAAAAATGTGTTGGAATTAAATATTGACGACGGCGGCACACTTCGCAAATCTACTAAAAACCACTGAATTCGACACTTTTAAAAAGTGAATTTATGGTCTACGTTATAATCTCAATTTTAAAAATAGATTGAAAAAATAAAAAAAATAAAAAGAAGAGATAAATATACAGAAGTGGGATGGGGAAACAGTAAACAGAAAAACAAATGGTGAGGAGATGGGAGAGTGAAGACCAACCACCACCTGAGTATTTTGTGGGCGAGGACTATGTCCCAGCCACTTTCTCTCTCCAAAGTCTGGCACACGATGCAGACCCAACCAATGTTTATTGAATGAATGAACAAATGAACGAATGAATAAATGAGGAAAAACGGGATGTTTGGAGCAGACGGCTACTACATACAGCAATAACGCTAACTCTAAGCACATCAATGTGCTACACTAAAAAGTAAATGACTTCTGTAAAGTAAAAACTAAATGATTGTTACTAAGTTTGCCTCTTCCCCCAAGGGGAGGGGAAGCCATGTAAGGGGTATCTTTCCCTCCGAGAAATGGGCTGGAGGCATTAGGTAATATTAAGAGCAAGAGACAAGGTCACTTACAGAAATAACGGATGTAGTTCAGACATGCATGAACAAACAGTAAGTGCTATTTAAAGAAATGTCATGTTGCTAAATTTCACTTAGCTCACAAGTTGTTTCCTTTTGTGAATCGCAGTACATTGGCATACAGACACATTACTTTTCCTACATCATTACAACAAAATTAACTCAAGATGGAGGAGGGAGTCAAGTGTAAAAGAAAGTCTTAAATTTTCTAGAAAAAAGTACAAATAAATAATTCTCAGATCTACAGATGAAGCAAGAATCCACACTTAAAAGCAACAGTAGAATTCACAAAAGATAATAGTTTTGACTATAAAAATATGTAAAGAACTAAGACAAAAATTAAACTAAACATCAAACTAGGGAAATAAAGTAATACATTGGGAAAAACAAAGGACTGATATGCTTAACATGTATATAATTCATGATTATTTTAAAGGAATCTGGTTTTGAGGGCTTCCCTGGTGGCGCAGTGGTTGGGAGTCTGCCTGCCGATGCAGGGGACACGGGTTCGTGCCCCGGTCTGGGAAGATCCCACATGCGGCACAGCGGCTGAGCCCGTGAGCCATGGCCGCTGAGCCTGCGCGTCCGGAGCCTGTGCTCCGCAACGGGAGAGGCCACAGCAGTGAGAGGCCCGCGTACCGCAAAAAAATAAAATAAAATAAATTAAATTAAAAAAGAATCTGGTTTTGAAAACTGGGTGCCATTTTTCTTTTTCTCTCTTTTTTTTGGCTGCATTGGGTTTTAGTTGTGGCACGCAGGATCTTCATGGTGGCATGTAGGATCTTTCATTGCAGCGTGCAGGCTTCTCTCTAGTTGTGACACATGGGCTCTAGAGTGCTTGGGCTCAGTAGTTGCAGTGTGCGGGCTCAGTAATTGCAGTACGTGGGCTCTCTAGTTCGGCACGCAGGCTTAGCTGCCCAGCAGCATGTGGGATCTTAGTTCCCTGACCAGAGAGGGGACCTGCGTCCCCTGCATTGGAAGGCAGATTCTTAACCACTGGACCACCAGGGAAGTCCCAATTGAGTGCCATTTAATGAGATGTTAGGAACTAGAGGAGGGGACCAATTTCTGTAGGGAAATGAGTTTGAAGGTTATCTGTGGGATCACAGCAGATGTGGAGTATACATCAGACAGTTAAAGCTACAGTTAGGGAGTTCTGAGCTAAAAAGACATAGTAGGGAAACATCTGACACCCAAAAAGGCATTTTGTTCATTTCACAGGGACTAAAGGAATGAAATCCACCTAATCCCCCATATTGTTACTAGAAACCTGTACAACTAAACCTTTCTACTCTAATCTTTTTATTTATTGTAATTACCACTATTATTATCAAATAATAATAATATTATTATTACTATTAGAAGATTCTGTACTATCTTGACAACCCAATATTTTAAAATATGTTTTCTTTGGAAATGCTCTTTTAGAAAATCAAGTTTCACCCTGAGAACTGATTTTCGAAACAAGTTTTTAAAAGATTGGGCTCTGTAATGTTTTTTTGCTAAAGGAAAGAAAGAGAAAGGAAGAAAGAGAGACAGAGAGAGGGAGAAAGAAAGAGAGAGAGAGAGAGAACTTAATCCTTGGTAAAGTCATCCTTAGGTAAACGAAATGTTTCTAAGCAAATGTTTGTAAGTAAATGTGTCCCTTCTCTCTCCTACTCCAGTAAGTATTACACGAAAGAGCTAAGGGGGTATCATCAGAAACATGAGTCAACATCAGACACATGTGTCCTTCACTGGATGCATAAAAGATAAGGCTGAAGGGAGATGATACCAAGATAAGCCAGTAAAGCAATAGTAACTATTCAGATAAGATTTTTTTTGAGGGGGGAGAGCTTCTTTTGGAATGGACAAATAGACAAAGAATACAAGGGAAGGAGCCTGTCTGGTAGTGAGAGCACCTTCAAAGTAATCCAGGGTTTATACCAGTACTGTAGTCAGAGCAGCTCTCCACTCAGGAGTGACTGGAACCTAAGGTGAAGAAAGCCTAAAAAGCAGTCAGAGTTTTTAAAAAATTTGTTTCCAGTGTAGGTTTACGAAGTGAGATGGCACTAAGTAAAAAAGATCTCTTTTAAAGAAAGAATAATTTTTACTTAAAAGTGGCCAGTGTTATATGCAATGAAGTGTTTCAAGTGGCTGAGGAAATAACAAAAGCATTTTTGATCTCAGTTCTTATTCTTTGAGCTTCAAAAACCTATGAAATCCAGCCATTGTAGAGAAAAGAATGAAAAACTTACCTAGCCTGAGCTATCCATTTTCTTAGTGAACACTTTCACCTCCTGAACAAGTCCAACACTTCTGTAAACTGAGTTCCACCAGTAAAGAACACTCAACTTAAGCTGTATCACTGTGAATTCAAATTTATTATCTAAGTTACAGAATTTCACAAGGAAAAGCAACTCTACTTTCAGCTAATTACAATTAGCCAAGAAAACAAGTACATTTACAAAGGGTCACACTCCGAAGTTCTTTCTGGAAGAAGGTGGTTGGGAATTTGTATTCCACGTTCCCCCAGAAACAATGTTAAATAATACTTGAGCCCACAAAGGCTTACTGACCTCATTGTGTCTCTAAGGCATAAACACCGGCAGGACCAGGCAAGGTCCCTTAGCCTGGGAGCAGGGTACACTGCTGCCAGCAGCTGCCTTCTCTTTCTGCTTCTCTCACCAACACATTGGTTTATTTTTTTAAATTATTTTTATTTATCTATTTTTTTAAATTGAAGTATAGTTGATTTATGAAGTTGTGTTAATTTCTGCTGTATAGCAAAGTGATTCAGTTATACATATATATACATCTTTTTTCATATTCTTTTCCATTATGGTTTATCTCAGGATATCGAATACAGTTCCCTGTGCTAGATAGTAGGACCTTGTTGTTTATCCACGCTGTATGTAACAGTTTGCAGCTGTAAAACCCGAACTCCCGGCCCACCCCTCCCCCAGCCCCGCCCCGTTGGCAACCACAAGTCTGTTCTCTAGGTCTGTGAGTCTGTTTCGTAGACGGGTTCATTTGCAACACACTTCTTTAAAAACTACTCTTGGTCATACGCCTCCTGTTGTTCACCAGCAATCACTCAAAGACACTATTCCAGACAAACACCGCCACCTACTCGCCTGAAATTGCTCTGGCAAAAGTTATCAGGGGCTTTCTAATCTCCAAGTCCAGCTATTTCTCTGAAACATCCAACTTTACTGACTTCTGACCTCTTCCTGTCGCTCTCAGCTAGCTCACTCTTTTCCTCTCTCTTCCACTCTCTGAACTTTCCCCCGTCCCTTGTCTTACCTCTTGACCACTTTGCTTTCTCACGAGTTGATGCCTTCCTCTGTCCATCTTTAAATGCTGGTGTTGTCTCTGTTCCACCATAGGCCCTCTTTTTATTCTACCTCTTTCTTTTGGGGAGTCTCACTTATTCTCAGAATTTAAAATGCCTGGCATGTAATAAGTGCTTTCACTGTTATCCTTCAAAACCCAATTCAAATATCATCTTCTATCCAAAGCCTTAGCCAACCTCCTCCACACTCCCCTCTTCCCCAGAAGAATCCACTGTCACTTATGTTCTCAAAGCACTTTAAATAAACTTCTAATATAGCAATTAGCAATCAGCAATCAGCATAGCCTACTCTATTTTTTTTTTTTTTTTTTTTTTTTTTTTTTTTTTTTGCGGTACGCAGGCCTCTCACTGTTGTGGCCTCTCCTGTTGTGGAGCACAGGCTCCCAACGCACAGGCTCAGCGGCCATAGCTCACGGGCCCAGCCGCTCCGCAGCTTGTGGGATCTTCCCGGACTGGGGCACGAACCCGTGTCCCCTGCATCGGCAGATGGACTCTCAACCACTGCGCCACCAGGGAAGCCCCTACTCTATCTTTATAGCTGGTCTCCTGCACTGGACTGTGAGCCCCTCAACAGAAGGGTTGATTTTCACTGAATTCAGTAAGTGCGGCCACTTCATGATCAAGCACAGATCTATAGGTCAAGTACAGATACAGAAGACCTGGGGGATGTCAAGATCCATAAAATGTGATCTTTGCCACCTAGGAACTTCACTCACACTAAAGTAAATAAGTGCCAAGCACTGTATTAGGTACTAGAGATGCAGGATAAACAAGACAGACAAGGAAAAGAGACATGGAATTATACTTTAACGATCCTTTAAAGTACCCGAAACTGCTTCTTCTATGTCAGACCTTTCTAACAAAGGATTTCTCATTATCCTCTAACATTGGACTTGACTTCTTCGGTTGTTCCTTCTTAGTCATTTCCCATATGATGCAACACTTACGGAGTGACAGGTTTTCTTTATATACTCCAAAGGATCAAGTAAACAAATTAAGATGTATTTAATAGTTCTTAAGAGATTATTTTAAGAGGTAACAGATAGACTAACATAAACATCAATAAAAAATTACACAGATCTTAAAGAAGGGCTAAAAAATAGAAAGTTAAAGAGTTCCATGATTATTCTTAGCTTAAATAAAAAAGAATGCTAAGCTCCAGCTCATAAATAACTATGCAATATGCTGGATTTAGGAAGGAATTTCCCTGGTGACCACATATTATAGCTCAAATATTGGGCAATACTTTCTTCTGTGGTTAAAGCAGACAATTAAAAGACTTGAGAAGGTAATTCTCATAGACTAAATATAAAGTCATCAGAAGCTCATAGGCCAGTTCAAGTCTTAGGTGGAGCTTTCACAATTTAGACCAGGTAACTGAAAACTGAAAGCAGATTAGGGCCTTGGATTCTCCAATCATAGCTTCTTTTTTCCTCCTTTAATGCTCTTAGAAAATCGTCTCAAATTAAGTTGGCTTATCCTCTGGCACAGAACTCTGTTTAGGGAACATGCTCTTACTCCCCTGACAAATAAATAAAGGAGAACCAACCCAAAAAAGTGGAATTTGAAAACAGAAAAATCAGGGCTGCTTCATACATCTGTCTCTGCAAACTTATTCCAACATGTCTAATGATATTTTCATAGGAAAGCACAAACCTATTAAATAGTGGTGGTCTGGGAAAATGAAGGCACGACAACACATAAATATCATAGTACAATTTTGTTCAAAATTCCCAAGCAGTGTCACAACACAGTGGCAACGGCTTTTGTGTGAACCAACTTGCTGCTAAGGATGGTGTCTAGTCCCTCTTGGGCTATTCCAAGATTAACAATGAATGGAAAGAGGTAATAAGAAGAAGATACCAGCCTTGGATAATCAAGAGATTATCCATCACGAAGAATGTTCACTATATATTTAACAAGATGAAACCTGCTTCTTTAAGAAAACAGAGTTTTATTAAACGCAGAGTCCTGAGCTCTGAGCAGCTTGGAAATTGTGAAGTAGCGATTTTCCATTACTTATCTCCCTTTCACCAAACAGTGAAAATATGATTCAATGTTGGAGGCAAACCAGAGAGATAGAGCAATATCTTAACTTTGGTTCCAAGTGTATAAGAGATTTGGCTGACACAGAAAAGTGTCACTCTCGTGCTATCAAGGTTTTACCTTCTCCGAGATTTCATAAATGGGCACCGAACGACAGTTATAAATGGAACCATAAAACTACACAGAGGTTACTTGAGCTCAGTCACCTACAATTCTTGTCTGCCTTTTTTCTGACTTCTGTTGCCTTAAACAAAGAATCGAGAACAGGATTCTGTCTGGACTTTTAAACTTTCTGTAAATTCAAGTAAGCCAAGCCTTAACCCTGTCATTAATGAACGCTAATGAATATTTACATGTTAGCAGCTTGGAAACGCTCCTGCAATTTACTTCTTCACTAGTACATCTTTGCATCTAACTCATTTCTTCAAAAGAACCTTGAAAAGTGAGATTTGGAAACATACTATGTTCGTGATAAATATGAACTTTTGTCACTTATACCTTGGTGTGACATAAATCAATCCAAATAAAAACTTATGACCAAGTGCGTCACTCATTTGAATACATGCTATATGGACCAGTAAACACTAACAAAATACTCCTGGAAATTAAATGTTAAGTCAAAAACAGAGCTGACTGTGCAAAGATTTCATAATGCTGACAACCCTTAATTTTAGACATTGGAAACAACACAAATGCAGATTTGCAGGTTGACACTAGTAAACACAGCAGGATCAGTCCTTGGGTAACCCACTCATGTGGCATATTTAATGATCAAATAAATGTTCTACACTACTGAGTTATAAAGGAAAGAAGAGTCTAGGACTCTGTTAAGAGTCTAGGCTAGCATTTCCTTTCCAACTTTATTTCAGATTTACCAACTGCCAAGTGCACTTTAAGCACGTAAACTATTGGCAGCACTAAGTTGCTGGGCAAGAAAAGTTAGGCCAACTATTGTCGTAACTCACGTGCAAGCTACAGCATTGTTCTCGAATTTCACTAGATCAAGCCAAGCAACTTACACCCCAACCCTCTTTTGCAACACACACACACACACACACACACACACACAGATACATTAGGTTTTAAAGCCAGACTCTGCCACTCTACATAGTCTAGAAATCTTTTCTTACTCTGACTCTATATAAATAGTAAACAGTAAACTGACCAAGAGTTAGTTTTGAAAAGCTAAAATCCTACTATCTAGATCCAAAGATCTGAATTTTCACTGGATCAACCAAAGCTAGTTTCCCAAGACCAATTCCTAAAAATCTAGAAATTGTCTTGGTAGAACTAACATACATCAACTGTATGTACGTGACTCAAAAATAATTAGAGGACTTCCCTGGTGGTGCAGGGGTTAAGAATCCGCCTGCCAATGCAGGGGACACAGGTCCAAGCCCTGGTCTGGGAAGATCCCACATGCCATGGAGCAACTAAGCCACGCACCACAACTACTGAGGCTGCGAGCCACAACTACTGAGCCCGCGTGCCTAGAGCCCATGCTCTGAAACAAGAGAAGCCACTGCAATGAGAAGCCTGCGCACCGCAACTAAAGAAAGCCCACATGCAGCATCGAAGACCCAACGCAGACAAAAATAAATAAATAAATATATAAATAAACATTAAAAAAATAATTAGAAAGGTTACATAAAGTGTACATTCATAATGTTGCTTAGAAAGTTCAAAGGTAGCCCAGATTTCAACCTTAGTCATTTTTATGTATACCATAACACAGATCAGGTTCTGCAAGCATCACAAGGTATCTAATACGTGTCTGCCATTTAGATTCCATTCTCTAAATGGAATTTTGTTTGTTTGTTTACTATCTTCATTCTTGCCCAGCCACTCAGTAACTTGGCATTCAAGCTGACTATTTTCTGTCAACCAAGGACCATACATAGGCCCCAGGCATTATCAACAAGCAAGTAACACAATTTTATCATGGACTATATGCCTAAGGAATCCTAAATTGATACTGCATTGTTGGCATGTTGCAATTACCTAAAATAGCCTCAATTTTTTTCACAAACTGAAAGGATTAATACAAGAGAATTTAAATACAGATCAAATTCCACTACTGTAGAAACAGTATATAAGAAAAAAGATTCTAAGCCTCAAGTAATAGCTCCACTTGTTTCTATGAGTCATTATATAAAAAAATTCTTCCACGTTAAAGAATTACAATATCTCCTTGAAGTCAATTTAATAGATTTTGTCAATATTTATAAAAGACCTTAAAGGTTTTTAATAAAATCTGGGTATTTATTTAAATAATTTTGGAACATGATACTGATTTCATATAAAAATAAGGTGAAGAAAAAAAAAATAAAAAAAAAATAAAGTGAAGAGCCTAACGCGTAGTTTACAGGTGTGTAAGATTATTATTTTCAATGCATTTTCACATCTGTTATAGCAGTAATGAACATTGTTCTCATGTGTCCAGTTTAATGATATCATCCATATTGTGAAGTCCTTAAAAAATTTCCTTGGATTTTTCACTTATTCACTACTTAGAGCATCACCTTGCATGTGGTAGGCTCCCAATAATTATTTATTAAATTGTTGAATTCAATGGGCAGACTGTAAGACCATAAAAGGCAGAAATTGCACTCTTAACATAATTCTGTGCAGACCTTAGGAAGAAATCTTGCAGATTTTAAGTAGTCAACAAATGTCTACTGATGAGAAGACTGTAATTTAAATGTTCTCAAACAAAATTTATTTCTAGCAGACAGGAGAGCATAATTATAAATGAACAGATTCTGGGATCAGACAGTCTTAGGTTCAAAACTTGGTTCTACCAAGTGGCACTGGGAAAGTGGATAACTCTGCAGGGTCTCAGTTTCCCCATGTGTGAAACTGATCCACTGGTATTATCTGCCTCATAAAGACTGAATAAGTTCAGGCATGTAGAGTGACTGGCACGGCACCTGGCACTCAGTAACACATGGTGTTCATTTGCGTATGACTTGCCTTAAATTACAAGATCAAAGTAACATATTTGGTGTGTGGAGTCTTAGAGCAATTTGCCAGCCCTCTAAAATACTATATGCATTTTTTCCCTCCAAAAAAAAACCTGTTTGGAGTGATCTAGACTACTGAAGTTCCTGTTAGTAATGATGATTTCCTAGTATATGAATGAAGCTGGGTTTGCAGACACTGCAAGCAACACACTGGTGTATTTCTGACTTGTTTTTGGTCAAGGCACCCTCTGGGAACTATTTGATTTAAAAAAAAAAAAAAAGCACCTTTGACTGTCTTTCTAGTGATAAAACCATTTTATAATGCTTCTGGGATAAACGTTAAGTTGTATAAAACTGGTAGTAATGCAAATAATACTTGTCCATAGCGATACAAATGAATATTGTTTGGTAGAGATACAATTGATTTCCACCTTATAGAATAGATGACTCCAACATTTATACTTATAGACTTGCCTTACAAGAACACTCTATGACATAAATCACAGCAAGATCCTTTTTGACCCACCTCCTAGAGAAATGGAAATAAAATCAAAAATAAACAAATGGGACCTAATGAAACTTAAAGGCTTTTGCACAGCAAAGGAAACCATAAACAACACCAAAAGACAACCCTCAGAATGGGAGAAAATGAAGCAACTGACAAATGATTAATCTCCAAAATTTACAAGCAGCTCATGCAGTTCAATAACAAAAAAACAAGCAACCCAATCCAAAAATGGGCAGAAGACCTAAACAGACATTTCTCCAAAGAAGATATACAGATTGCCAACAAACACATGAAAGAATGCTCAACATCATTAATCATTAGAGAAATGCAAATCAAAACTACAGTGAGATATCATCTCACGCCGGTCAGAATGGCCATCATCAAAAAATCTAGAGACAATAAATGCTGGAGAGGGTGTGGAGAAAAGGGAACACTCTTGCACTGTTGGTGGGAATGTAAATTGATACAGCCACTATGGAGAACAGTATGGAGCTTCCTTAAAAAACTAAAAATAGAACTACCATACGACCCAGCAATCCCACTACTGGGCATATACCCTGAGAAAACCATAATTCAAAAAGAGTCATGTACCAAAATGTTCATTGCAGCTCTGTTTACAATAGCCAGGACATGGAAGTAATTTAAGTGTCCATCAACAGATGAATGGATAAAGAAGATGTGGCACATATATACAATGGAATATTACTCAACCATAAAAAGAAACAAAATTGAGTTACTTGTAGTGAGGTGGATGGACCTGGAGTCTGTCATACAGAGTGAAGTAATTCAGAAAGAGAAAAACAAATACCATATGCTAACACATATATATGGAATCTAAAAAAAAAAAAATGTCATGAAGAGCCTAGGGTTAGGACAGGAATAAAGACACAGACCTACTAGAGCATGAACTTGAGGATATGGGGAGGGGGAAGGGTAAGCTGTGACAAAGTGAGAGAGAGGCATGGACATATATACACTACCAAACATAGGGTGGATAGCTAGTGGGAAGCAGCCGCATGGCACAGGGAGATCAGCCGGGGGTTTGTGACCACCTAGAGGGGTGGGATAGGGAGGCTGACAGGGAGGGAGATGCAAGAGAGAAGAGATATGGGAACATATGTATATGTATAACTGATTCACTTTGTTGTAAAGCAGAAACTAACACACCATTGTAAAGCAATTATACTCCAATAAAGATGTTAAAAAAAAAAAGAATTGCCTTACAGTACATTAGCAGTTTGGCATCTATCCGCAATTTCATTGCAGCATTCCTGATTGTGTGCGTACGCGTGTGTGTGTGTGTATGTGTGTGTAGTATCTGCTCTTCAAATTATCCTTTGAACCACTTTTATTATCTTACTGTTTTTTTCATGGTTTTCTCTGTAGTATACTGGGGAAAATCCTGGATTATTTGGGATTCAGAAGAGGTGAGTTCAACTTCCTACTCAACCAGTTGATTTATTCTGGCCAAGTCAAATACCCTTCTCCAAGGAGGAGTTGCCTCAACTGTGAAAGACAGAGGACTACACTGCCACATCTATTTGTTTTCTGAAGCAAATAAGATAATCAAAAGAGGACTCCATTGCATAGAACAATATACATTTACATTATCATTCTGATTTAGCCACATAAAATCACCTACGCCCCAGTGTGACCAAACTATAAATTGGAAAACACCTAGCTGGAGGTAAAAGCCGCTGTGGCCCCTGGACGGCAGGAATCACACTCCTGGTCCTGGGTTGCCTTGGCTCTAAGCTGATACTTGTCACAATGAACTTATTAGAAAACTTGAATGTGATATCAAGAGGTATTTGACATGTAATAGCCTGGGTTTCCTTAATTCTTTGGGGATGATTTTTAAATAAGAAATAGGGGTAACTTAGATTTTGAAAGGAGAGAGAATTCTCTGGCTTAGGCAAATACCTGGTTTTATATGGTTTGGAGTCAGTGGTCAGATGGCCTGACATCCACTGATAATTCACTAGAGTAGTTCTCCTCCATGTTTCCGTTTCTTAAGAGTTCTTAGAAGAGACTAAAAGTATTGGAAAATACTAATGTAATTGGTCACAACCTCTTTTAAAGCCTTGCTGTACAAAGAAATATAACTTCCTTCCTGCATGAATCATATACCAAAGGCAATTGCTTTGCCCATTGTTGATTACCTACTGTAACTGAAATGGTTTGCTTGTGGAATGTTTACTGTTACCTTGTGCAACTTCTGAAGCATTCAAGTTACACAGATCCGCTCTGCTAGGATTTTCAGTAGAAGACACTGTTAACATTTAAATTTTTTCTCCTCTCTTCTGTGTCCCCCTAAGAAAACTGCCACAATGTAGCCTGGGTTCTGTATCTTTTAGTTTTTATGTTTTCTTTTGGAAAAAAACAAAATTACAAAATAAAAAACATAAGATGTAAGTACTTACTTTCCAACTTTTTTGGAATAATTAGACAAGACTTTAAAAATCAGCTTTGTCTCATAGCGTCTCTCCTTCGCCAATAATCTGACACATATTTTGATGAGTTTCTTTTTTTTTTTTAATAAATAAAGTTATTTATTTATTTATTTTTGGCCACGTTGGGTCTTTGTTACTGTGCGCACATTTTCTCTAGTTGCAGCGAGCGGGGGCTACCCTTTGTTGCTGTGCGCAGGCTTCTCATTGCAGTGGCTTCTCCTGTTGCGGAGCACGGGCCCTAGGCGTGCGGGCTTCAGTAGTTGCGGCACGTGGGCTCAGTAGTTGTGGTTCACGGGCTCTAGAGCACAGGCTCAGCAGCTGTGGCGCACGGGCCCAGCTGCTCTACAGCACGTGGGATCCTCCCAGACCAGGGCTCGAACCCGTAACCCCTGCATTGGCAGGCGGATTCTCAACTATTGCGCCACCAGGGAAGCCCTTGATGAGTTTCTTAAGTCAACATCTCCAGCCAGAGATAAAAGCCAATATATTAAAGCAATGAAAGAAGTCAACATATTAGAATCACCAGTGGATTTTAAAATAAATTATAATTTTGCTTTGCTTTCCTATTTTTCTTTTATGACACTAATAAAATTTGCAAATCTAATTTTGCTCCCTGAAAATAAGGGGTAGCTTTCTTAAACAGCCAGTTTCCCCACATATCTATATCCAGTTTATGGGACAGTGAGGCTGTTTTCTCAAGATATACCTTTCCCAAGGCTGTTGGTTACCGGTTTCTTCCTGATACTCACACAGCTGTAGTTCCTGCAACACTGCCCACTCCCACCTCATTTACTATAGTCTCAACTCTCACCTTGCCTCAGGCAGAGCGGAGTGCTGTTTGAAGGGTCCGCTTAGGGCAACTACTTGCAAAGCAAAACCAGTTGGTACCTGTCGGTGGAAACTTGCACATTCATTGGGCTTTGTGCTTGTCAACCTCCCACTGCTCCACAAAGAAGCAGTGAACCAATTTTATCCCGCAAACCAGAAACAGGAACTGAACGGGCCTCTAACCAGGCCTCCAAAACAGGAAGCAAGGGACAGTCCCTGCAGCCACCAGAGGGGAACTGACTTGTAGCAGAGAACTCCCAGAAGGCTGGCACCAGCCACGGCCACTGGTGAGACAAGGCCAAGTTGTGAGCCTATAATTAGGCTTCACCTAGAGGTGGAACCAACTTGAACTATCAACTGACGAACATACGAAGCAGACAAAAGGCAACCAAACTGAAACAAGAAACCAGGATCCCAGGAGCCTGGGAAGCAGGACCAGTGGGGACAAGCTGCAGTTGACTATCTGGGATGAGAAATGGGTGCTCTAAAAACAAATGTTATTTTTGTGCTTTGGAGTTTTGTTTTTCGTTTTGCTTTTTTCCAATTTTCTAGTAAAGCTCTTTTTGGAAAATTTTAACTTTGCCTCCAAGAAAGCAAGAGGAAGCACAGTGTTCTGAGCTCACCGGAGGCAGGCAATGATATGCCAGCAAAAAGTCAACAGCCCAGAGAAAAACCATGAGTGGGCCTCTACTGGGATATTTTTTTAATCCCTTCCTAAACTAGACTTTTTCTTTATGAGTTTGCCTATGTTTGCTCTTTTGATAATTTTGCTAAGGCTTGTTTCTTGGGTGAAGAAGCAGTGATGAGGTAGGAAGGGGCTATAAGGTGGTTTAGACTAGAGGTTCTCAAACACTGCTCTGTTAATTGGCACGATAAAGTTTTCATCCATCGTGGTGAAATGGGAAAAAGAATAATAAATAATGCGTTTTTCCACACATTTACTGTATGCAAAAAGCTATTCTTTACTCTAAGGTTATGCCTTCCCTAATTCAACATAAAAAAATGTGTTTTCTTTTTAAGAAGTCATGGCAGTAGCTGGCTGGTTGTCAAGTTTTCTTTTTCTCTCTTTATAATACACTTACCTGGGAAGATAAAATGTTGACAAACTCATGTCAGTCTTCAATTTTTTTAAACCGGTTCATGGGAACCAATATTTAGGAAATACTGACGCCACCCAAGTATACTTCTCCCTCCAAGTATATGAGACAGTATATAAGAAAGCCTCACTGGAGTTAAAAGTAGAAAATGCAGAAGTGGGCTGGAAGATTCTCAGGAACTTCTCAGTCTGAGATAGACAGGAGACAAAGGTTATGTTTGCTTTTGTTTTGTTATCAAATAAGACTGGAAGTCCTAAGGAGCTGTGCTGGAAGCAAGTGGAACCAAACCCAGAAAGTTCAGATGCCTGTCCAGTGACATGGCCCAAATGGGTGACTTTTATCACAAACCCAAGTAAGGCGGGAACACTATAGAGATGAAAATATAAAGGCTAAGTTCTTAAAATTTCAGCCTCCATGTGTTTCCTTCCTGTTACCCACTGTTGCTAATGGGTGAAAGGCTGAGTAAGAGCTTGCAATACAGAGAGCCTGCCTAAGAGAAAGGCCAGGAGAAGTTCTGGCTAGGGGCAAGGAAAGGGGAAGCAGGCAGCCATCCACTCCTGAGCCCCCCGAGAGGGAGTGAGGTGGCCTTGAGCAGAGCACTGTCCCTGGGTCTTACATCAGCTGGAAGTCAAGCCCCATAAATAGGTTTGGAGGGGACGAAGGTGAAAGTGTTTACGGATCCCCTGCCGTATCACTTCCTCCTTCGCTGAGCATCCTTCCTCCTCAGTCCCTGCCCAGGCTTCCTCCTCTCCCTAAAGCCACCCAATCCTTCCTTTGTCCCCTGCCTCACCAGAGCCCCTCTTCTCAACACCACCAATCCAAAGTGATGCTCGTACATCCAGCCAGGATGCTACCAGAAGCTAGATGAACGCAAAAGTTCCTGATTCTAGCACAGGGAAAGATGTATTCAAAGTCCCAGTTTCAGGACTTCCCTGGTGGCGCAGTGGTTAAGAATCTGCTTGCCAATGCAGGAGACACGGGTTCGAGCCCTGGTCTGGGAAGATCCCACATGCTGTGGAGCAACTAAGCCCGTGTGCCACAACTACTGAGCCTGAGCTCTAGAGCCCGCGAGCCACAACTACTGCACCCTCGTGCCACAACTACTGAAGCCCACGTGCCTAGAGCCTGTGCTCCGCAACAAGAGAAGCCACCGCAATGAGAAGCCCGCGCACCACAACGAAGAGTAGTCCCGCTCACCTCAACCAGAGAAAGCCCACGCGCAGCAACGAAGACCCAACGCAGCCAAAAATAAGTTAAATAATTAATTGTTTAAAAAAGTCCCAGTTTTAGGTTGGCAGGAACATAATTTCCTGAATGTTTAAACAGATAAATGGGGTTCACACTTCAAGTACACTGAATTAACAAGGCTTCTTATAGTCTAGTCCCAAATTTAACCACCATCTATAATACTATTTCTAAGAAAAAGTGTGCTCCTGGATCTAAGCAGCAACCTTGAATCATTTAGCCTGAATGAACGAATATAACTTCTTTATGGTTCAGTTTTTCCATAAGCAAAGCAGGGGAATAACAAAGCCTATACCAGCCATACTTCACAAAACTAATGTTCATTTTTTTAAAAATGTTGAGACCCTGCCAGTTGGGGTCTGTCTACCTGAATGGAATAGTTCTGCATCACTAACATCTGTATCGCTGACATATCTTAGCTTTCACAGAAATTTACTGCCTGCAATGCAGGGAGCTGGGAAGGGGTGTTGTTAGCCTGGCAACTGCCATCTCTGAGTGACAGTATTGTATGTGTAAGTACAATGAATTTTCATAAAATCTTTGATAGAACATTAGTTTCCTCTCAGAACGGGAATGAAAGAGAGAATGACAAGTGTAGTCAAAGAACAAACTCGATTACAGTTGAACGATAATCAAATAGGGAAAAATCAGTGAAAACCTTTAACTGCAATCTATGCTTTAGAAAGATACCAGTACACAAAGATAGCGGAAGCTTCTAAAAATGTAACCAAGCTTTAAGTTCTTATTCATTCCATTAAGCTGAGCTGTTCGAACACCAACATTCCCTTTGAAATGTTGAGGCCCTTGTTAAGTCCCTCTTGCTTACCATTCTATTGCAGATTGGGGTCACCTCTGAACCCCACTCCCCAGTTTGATTCTAGAGGCTATTTCCTGGAAGCCCAAGGCATTCCGTGTAGACCCTCACAACCAGGACATGAATCTGCGCTTCTCACGGACCCTGATCTCCTGGAGGTGGCAACATGCTAGATATTAATACAAGCAGTTCATTCATCTCTGTGGACTGAAGTGATTCATTTTTTAATCAATACTGTCACAATTTTAAGGTTCAGAATTTGAGGGCTGGAAGGAATCTTAGAACCCAATTATTACAACCCTTCTCTGAGATTTTAAATTACTTGCTCCAAATTAGAGAAGAACCAGGACCAGATCTAGATGTTGAAACTCTTGTTCCAATGCTCTGTCCCCGCACACCCTGCTGCCTTCCCTTTTCAAACTCACAGGATTACATGAGGGAATCTTAGAAATTTTCTTCAATCTCCCCCTCTACTTCCATCCTTGGTCAGTTTTATAGGCCGCTGAAGGAGACAAAGGGCCTCACTCACAATTATGTGGTCCAGAGCAGAGCCAGGATGAAAACTCAGATGGAACTTGAGGGATGATGTTCTTCCCACTATATCATAATGGTTCAACTTTCGAGCGGAGGTAGTGGATGTAGAGCAATGGTCAGCATGGGGCCAAAACCTTGCCAGGCCTGTTTTTGTAAGGCCTGCAAGCTAAGATTGGTTTTTCCATTTTTAAATGGTTGGGGGAAGAACATCAAAAAAGAATAATACTTTGTGAATTACATGAAATTTAAATTTCAGTGTCCATTAACAAAGTTTTACTGGAATACAGCCACGATGATTTGTTTAGGTCCTCCTGAGTAATACCTGCAGAGTTGAGGAGTTGTGAGAGACACCTCCTGCAAAGTCTAAAATGTTTATGCCATCTGGCCCTTTACAGAAAAATCTGCTGAACCCTGGTAGAGGACGAGCAAGCACTCTCTTAGAAATCAGAAGTCAAGTTCTACTACTATCTAACTTGGTCGCCCTCAGTTTAGAAAAACAAAGGGTTTGGACAAAACTGATACCATCCTTATTCGGTCACATCTTCAACATCTTCATGCTGAATGAGGAAGCTCAGAGATCATGTCACAGGCAGGGGTGAAACTGGGGCCTGCCCAGGTTGAACAAAGCAGTGGGATGGGACAGAGCTGGCCCGGAAACACTGGTTTTCCTAGAGCGTGTCCTCCTCCCCACTATTCCACATTGCACCAAGATGGCTCATAAGGTCCCTGCCAGCTCTCTGCCACATGAGTTTGATGCTTCCCTCTCTTGATTCTGAGAGTAAATTAGCCCAGCTAAATGCAGATAGCAAGGGCGAAGCCGGACTTTTTAGAATCAGGCACCCAAAGTGAAATCCTCCATTAACCAGTTGTTACCTATGACCTTGGGCCAGTGATGGACCCCTTGGTTTTCTCATCTAAGAAGGATGCTAAGTACTTTCTTCACAGGCTTGTTTGGAGGATTAAATGAGATACATTTCAAATGTCTGGTCCCTTCTAATCTTTCTCTCTCCCTTTCCCAGAGACAGTATTTGGAGAATAAACAGTACGTGAGCCTTGTTAGGAAACTCTTGCAAATTAGCTTAGAATTTAAGATTACTTTTATAAAAAATACCCAATCTATCAATGCAATAAAAACAGACTTATTATTTCACTGGGTGTTTTCCTCACATACCTTTCAGTTCTTTGAAACTTCTTCTAAATTATAATCCAAAAATAAAAGTGCTGTAATTTTTAGAAAAGTTATATTTCTTGTTTAGAAAAGCAAGCCACACAAAGAACCAACCTAAAATATATTATACTCAGGTCCAGTTATGAAGACCAAGACTGTAAAATACACCCGAACCAAAGTCCTAGTTTATTTAGTCTGGCTTCCTTAACATGAAGTTCTTCTTGTTCTTAAAATATTCAGCTTTGGCTGAATTCCAAGACAGACACAAGCCTACTTCAGGTGTTTTGAAAGACTGAAGAGAATTAGAACTGGAAACAAGATTGGATTATAAAACCTTCTATGTGATCACAAATGCAAGAACCTTATTGCTTGAAACCACCATTAAATCAAATTTTATGCCCCCACTTATAAAAAAAATAAATATGTATATATCCTCAACATTGGTTGTACAGGGTGCTAAAGGTTAATTTCAATAACATGCTTTCATCCCTAACATTTGCTAACAGATAGCAAATTGCTGCAGTCACTTGAATTGCAGTGACACTTTCTGAAATCTGTAATAGGTTGAAAAGATTTTTTTTTCATGAATTATTCTAGCAACCACTTTAATGGGCACACTTTAATGGCCAATCTAATCTTAGTTATTAAAATAGCATATCAGTGCTTTAAACAATGTTAAATTTATATTACTTTCCAGGGGCTTCCCTGGTGACGCAGTGGTTGAGAGTCCGCCTGCCGATGCAGGGGACACGGGTTTGTGCCCCGGTCCAGGAAGATCCCACGTGCCGCGGAGCAGCTGGGCCCATGAGCCATGGCCGCTGAGCCTGCGCATCCGGAGCCTGTGCTCCGCAACGGGAGAGGCCACAACAGTGAGAGGCCCGCGTACCACAAAAAACAAAACAAACAAACAAACAAACAAAAAATTATATACTTTCCAGCCCATCAGGGCATATGGAGTAATAAAAAACAGGCCTTGGTTCTTTCACCAAAATCCTAACAAAGATATCATACAAGTTTAGTGTAAATTACAAAGTTGCTTTTGGAAGTAATTACTTGAAACTTCAAACTGGTAAGAGATGGGAAATCAAACCACTAAACTTAAGGTTAAGGGAGCTGGGAAGATCATGACATAACATGCAAATTCATACAGATCCGCTCTGCCTGCAGCTGGCTGAGTGGCAGAAGTCATGATTTCTGTACTCTCAAAAGTACACAGAAAAAATGAGGACATCATCTAAAACAGGCACAGGTATATACAGAAGGAAAATGTGGGCCAAACCTAACAGAACAGAAACCAAAACACTAAATGTAGAAAAGGCTGACTGGGGCAAATATCTCGCAATGCATGAGATCAGAAGTTCTTTAAGAGGACCACACGCACCCCGGGCTCCTGGTGGCTGGGCAGTCAGACTCTCGCACAAATACACTCTCCCCAGAGCTGCGAGAGGCCGCCCGGAGCAGTCACGCAGCGCGGCTCGCTGCCTCTAAGATGGGGCAAGAAGTAAATAAGTAGGAAGCACGATTGCTGCCCAGATATTGTTTTTTCCTGCCCAGGAAAGAAAACAAAAAACATTTTTCCCCCTGCGGTGGCCTGGGAAAAAGTGAACCCTGACCGCGGCGGATGGGGAAGGGGTTGCACACGCACCTGCATTGTAAAAACGGTCCAACACCGCAGTTTCCCCAAAGTCCAGTTTCCCGAAATGCAGGGTCTCCAGGGTGGCGCCCACCGTCTCGCACGCCTGCCGCAGGCACTGCAGGGCCTCGCTCTCGGCCACCACCAGCTGCCCCTGGCTCGCTTCGTTGATGACATATGCCACCGTGGTCCGTCGGCCTCCTCCGCCACCAGAGTTGCCCCGGCACCGGGTGGCGCTGCTCCCGGGGGTGGCACTGGGACACGCAACACCAGGGGCGGCGGCACTCTCCACGTTCCAGAAGCTGCCCGGTGGCGGCGGCGGCAGCTGGTTCTCCTCGCCCTCGGCGGCCGCCGCCGCTCCTCCCCTCCGGTAGCTGCCGCCCTCGGCCAAGGGTGGCACAGAGAAAGTGATGCCCTCGCCCGCCTCCGCGCTCATCTCTCCTGGCCGGGCTGCAGTGGCGGCGGCGTCCCCCGCCCAGCCGCACCGTCTGGCCAGCCACAGCTCGGGGCTGCTCCGCGCGCGCCGGGCTAAGCAGCTGCCATCCCGTGTCGCGCCGCGCCGCCGCCTCCTCTCCGGCGCCCTCTCCCCCGAAGGGACGCCGCTGCCCGGCGGCGGCTCGCCCCTCCTCGGCGCCTCCGTGGCCGCGCCGCTCGCCCGCTGCAGGGTGTAGAGTACAAGGGGTGGGGAACCGGGTTGAGCGGGAAGAGACAGCGCTTCCTTTTCTTGGCGGGCGGACAAGTCGGCTAGCGAACCTGCGCCGCGGCGCGACTCAAGGGCGCCCCTCTCGGGGTGCGGTGCGCCCTGGCCACCCGGAGTGCGGTCCTGGTTCCTTCCGTGCCGGGCGCTCTGGGAGGGGTCGGGGAGGGCGCCCTCTGGGTGGGGAGCTACCTGGCCAGCACCTCAGAGGCGGGCCGACTCCCTGGACCGCGTCCCGGAACAGCTGCAGGGGCCGCCGAAAGGATCCGCCTTCTTCCTCGGCGGCGGCTCCCCTTCATCTGCTCTGTTTCCTCCTCCTTCCCCGGCCTCGTTCCTCTGCCGATCGCCGCGCCCGCTTTGGCACCAGCCTAGCCGCTCCAGTCTCACCGCTCCTTGCAGCAGCTCGCCCAGTCGGCCACCGGCTTCTTGGCCGCCCACTCGTCGCGGCACCGAGAGTCAGGGCCCGCCCCGAGGGAGGGCGCTGCTGGGAAGCTCGAGTCTGGACTAAACCGACTGCGCCGCGGCTCCCGGACCTCAACCCAGCCCCGAGCGCCGCCCGGGGCCAAGGTTCTGCACCGTCACCCACCGGGCCCCCCACCCAAGAAGACCTGGAGTAGGCAAAAGCCCGGAGCGCACGCGACGACAGGATGGCGCAAAAAAAAAGTCTCTCTTGCGAATACTCGTGTCTTCAGAGCCAGCGCAGGAGGCATTAGCAGCGTTCCCCTTAGCCAGGGCGCCCCCCTCCGGCCCCAGCCGGCCTCGCTCTGCAGCGCGGTCCGGTAAAGCGTGCGGCGCTGGCAGGACTAGGGCAGCATCTGGAGGCCAGCATTGCGCGGGGCGGGAAGACTTCAACTACAGTCCTGCAGCCGGCCTGAACTGGAGGGTGGTTTACTGGTGACAGTGGCTCTCCGCAAGTGGCAGGCTAAATTTATCGGGTCTGCCCTGGTACTTTTCATTTTCAAATTTTCAATAGCTCTGCTATCATGAATAATTGATTAGCTTCAAGTGCTGAACGGTATAGCGTTCCCATTTGGGTTCTTAAAATTTCCCCCAACATCGCGCATACTTACCTCAGATAGAAAACCGGTTCTATACTGGACTTGGCAACTCGTCATCCGCCAGATGAAAGAGGAAAATTAAGTGATTACTTCTATTTTTTTAAATTGCACCACGGGAGGGCGGGGGGGAATGCCTGAATTGCCTAAGAGCAATCAAAAAGTATCTACTTATTTGGGAAGCAAAAACAGATGTGTAAGTTCTCAGAGAACTCCAAAATGCTATAACTTCAGGAAAACCAGTGAAAGCTGCAGTGAAATAAAGTAACAGGTTTGGGCTTCCCATCTCCGGGAACCGAGATGAATGAGTTTTATGAAAAAGGTTGAAGAATATTGCAAATTACATGCAAGCTAGGGGGAAAAGGAAGGATAAAACAGTTGAGTAGTAAACGGTGAAAAGAAGGAAGAAAATAGTAATGTGGGAAAACACCTAGCAGCTGAACAATTGTATCTGCACAATTGTATCCTTAATGAAGCAAAGTGAGTTAGCTTTTTCTAAAGATTTGTAAAACGATAGAAGTAAATTTCTAGCAAGGAAACTGGATTCTGTGTGATCCACATCTGTTTTTGAACTTGATATCATTAGGAAAGTAATTACTTAGTGAATCTGTGATCATAAGGAAACAAAACGTTGATGGACTACTAATAGATGTGTATCTTTTAATACTTCCAACAACTTGTCAAACCTCCAAACTTCTGTGAAAGTGTATAATCCTCCACCCCATACTGGCCCAAAACAATAAACACAGGAAAGTCATTGGGACCATGTCTGGAAAATTAAAATGCCCAAATTCTCAAAGAGCACTTGACTACACAAATAAGGCCCAAAATTATATAGAGAGCTATTTTCTAAAAACCATAATTTTTATACCATTTCACCTTTGCTTCCCTTCCAGATCTTTTCAGAGCCATTGTTCATATATAATTTTGTTTTATTTTACTCACTTTGTTTTACTTTGAATTGATTTAATAACTTTAAAGATGTTACTGATTACTGGCACCCAAACCCCAATGCAATGCTGAAAGACTACTTTCCTTGGTCCCAAGGCTCTCCCACCTAAAAGGCATGGTTTAGCTGATTAATCTTACACAACGTGTAACCAAATGAAATTTCCATTTTTATAGCTGATAAACAGTTGAAAGTATGTAAATTCAGATGGTTCAATTTACAACTCAACTTTGAGTCCTGTGCGGAGGCAGGGGCACCAGGCAGAGGGCATGGGCGTGGTGCTGAAATTCTGCCTGCCTTCAGCTTGCCAGGCCCACCTCAGGGTGTCTGTCTGGAGGAATGAAAGCCTTCTAATTTGATCACCCAGCAGTTGTGCTTTTTGCAATTCGTCTGTATAGAAGGCGCACCTTTTTCTAAGCCAAAAGCACATCTAACATGGTAATGGTGGACAGGAGAAAAAGCATTACCTATCTTGGGCTTCCAGGTTTCTTCTTGAAGATGCAACATGGTGAATTTTAAACCTGAAATGGGCAAGTGTCTCCTAGCTACTAGCTTTTGCTTTAGGTGACAAGTTTGCCTCTCTCTGTATCCTCAGGTAAGTAGAAATATTATATACTCTTTTTTTTTAATACAGCAGGTTCTTATTAGTTATCAACTTTATATATATTAGTGTACATATGTCAATCCCAATCTCCCAGTTATTCCCACCACCATCACCCCCGCCCCCGCTTTCCCCCTTTGGTGTCCATACGTTTGTTCTCTACATGTGTCTCTATTTCTGCCTTGCAAACTGGTTCATCTGTACCATTTTTCTAGATTCCACATATATGCATTAATATACGATATTTGTTTTTCTCTTTCTGACTTACTTCCCTCTGTATGACAGACTCTAGGTCCATCCACATCTCTACAAATGACCCAATTTCATTCCTTTTTATGGCTGAGTAATATTCCACTGTATATATGTACCACATCTTTTTTATCCATTCGTCTGTTGATGGGCATTTACATTGCTTCCATGTCCTGGCTATTATAAATAGTGCTGCAATGAACATTGGGGTGCATGTGTCTTTTTTAATTATGTTTTTCTCTGGGTATATGCCCAGTAGTGGGATTGCTGGGTCATCTGGTAATTCTATTTTTAGATTTTTAAGGAACCTCCATACTGTTCTCCATAGTGGCTATATCAATTTACATTCCCACAACACTGCAAGAGGGTTCCCTTTTCTGCACACCCTCTCCAGCATTTATTGTTTGTAGCTTTTTTGATGATGCCCATTCTAATCGGTGTGAGGTGATACCTCATTGTAGCTTTGATTTGCATTTCTCTAATAATTAGTGATGTTGAGCAGCTTTTCATGTGCTTCTTGGCCATCTGTATGTCTTCTTTGGAGAAATGTCTGTTTAGGTCTTCTGCCCATTTTTTAATTGGGTTGTTTGTTTTTTTGATATTGAGCTGCATGATCTATTTACATATTTTGGAGAGTAATCCTTTGTCCGTTGATTCGTTTGCAAATATTTCTACCATTCTGAGGGTTGTCTTTTCATCTTGTTTATAGTTTCCTTTGCTGTGCAAAAGCTTTGAAGTTTCATTAGGTCCCATTTGTTTATTTTCGTTTTTATTTTCATTACTCTAGGAGGTGAGTCAAAAAAGATCTTGCTGTGATTTATGTCAAAGAGAGTTCTTCCTATGTTATCCTCTAAGAGTTTTAGAGTGTCTGTCTTACATTAAGGTCTTTAATCCATTTTGAGTTTATTTTTGTGTATGGTGTTAGGGAGTGTTCTAATTTCATTCTTTTACAGGTAGTTGCCCTGTTTTCCCAGCACCACTTATTGAAGAGACTGTCTTTTCTCCATTGTATATCCTTGCCTCCTTTGTCACAGCTTAGTTGACCATAGGTGCATGGGTTTATCTCTGGGCTTTCTATCCTGTTCCATTGATCTATATTTCTGTTTTTGTGCCAGTACCATATTGTTTTGATTATTGTAGCTTTGTAGTATAGTCTAAAGTCAGGGCGTCTAATTCCTCCGGCTCCGTTTTTTTCCCTCAAGATTGCTTTGGCTATTCAGGGTCTTTTGTGTCTCCATACAAATTTTAAGATTTTTTGTTCTAGTTCTGTAAAAAATGCCATTGGTAATTTGATAGGGATTGCATTGAATCTGTAGATTTCTTTGGAAAGTATAGTCAATTTTACAATATTGATTCTTCCAATCCAAGAACATGGTATATCTCTCTGTCTGTGCCATCTTTGATTTCTTTCACCAGTGTCTTATACTTTTCTGAGTACAGGTCTTTTACCTCCTTAAGTAGGCTTATTCCTAGGTATTTTATTCTTTTTTTTGCAGTGGTGAATGGAATTGTTTCCTTAATTTCTCTTTCTGATCTTTCATTGTTAGTGTATAGGAATACAAGAGATTTCTGTGCATTAATTTTGTATCCTGCTACTTTACCAAATTCATTGATTAGCTCTAGTAGTTTTCTGGTGGCATCTTTAGGATTATCTATGTATAGTATCATGTCATCTGCAAACAGTGACAGTTTTATTACTTCTTTTCCAGTTTGTATTACTTTTATTTCTTTGTCTTCTCTGATTGCCATGGCTAGGACTTCCAAAACTATGTTGAATAATAGTGGCAACAGTGGACATCCTTGTCTTGTTCCTGATCTTAGATGAAATGCCTTCAGTTTTTTACCATTGAGAAAGATCTTGGCTGTGGGTTTGTCATATATGGCCTTTATTTTATTGAGGTAAGTTCCCTCTGTGCCCACTTTCTGGGAAGTTTGTATCATAATTGGGTGTTGAATTTTGTCAAAAGCTTTTTCTGAATCTATTGAGCTGATTATATGGTTTTTATTCTTCAATTTGTTAATATGGTGTATCACACTGATTGATTTGCATATATCAAAGAATCCTTGCGTCCCTGGGATAAATCCCACTTGATCATGGTGTATGATCCTTTTAATGTGTTGTTGGATTCTGTTTGCTAGTATTTTGTTGAGGATTTTTGCATCTATATTCCTCAGTGATATTGGTCTGTAATTTTCTTTTTTTGTAGTATCTTTGTCTGATTTTGGTATCGGGTGATGGAGGGAGGCCTCGTAGAATGAGTTTGGGAGTGTTCCTTCCTCTGCAATTTTTGGAAAGAGTTTGAGAAGGATGGTGTTAGCTCTTCTCTAAATGTTTGATAGAATTCACCTGTGAAGCCATCTGGTCCTGGACTTTGGTTTGTTGGAAGATTTTTAATCACAGTTTCAATTTCATTACTTGTGATTAGTCTGTTCATATTTTCTGTTTCTTCCTTGTTCAGTCTTGGGAAGTTATACATTTCTAAGAATTTGTCCATTTCTTCCAGGTTGTCCATTTTATTGGCATGGAGTTGCTTGTAGTAGTCTCTTAGGATGCTTTGTATTTCTGTGGTGTCTGTTGTAATTTCTCCTTTTTCATCTCTAATTTTATTGTTTTGTGTCCTCTACCTCTTTTTCTTGATGAGTCTGGCTAAAGGTTTATCAATTTTGTTTATCCTCTCAAAGAACCAGCTTTTAGTTTTATTGATCTTTGCTATTGTTTTCTTTGTTTCTATTTCATTTATTTCTGCTCTGATCTTTATGATTTCTTTCCTTCTACTAACTTTGGGTTTTGTTTGTTCTTCTTTCTCAAGTTTCTTTAGGTGTAAGGTTAGATTGTTTGTTTGAGATTTTTCTTGTTTCTTGAGGTAGGTTTGTATAGCTATAAACTTCCCTCTTAGAACTGCTTTTGCTGCATCCCATAGGTTTTGGATCATCGTGTTTTCATTGTCATTTGTCTCTATGTATTTTTTGATTCCCTCTTTGATTTCTTCAGTGATTCTTGGTTATTTAGTAACATATAATTTAGCTGCCATGTATTTGTGTTTTTTACATTTTTTCCCAGGAATTTATTTCTAATCTCATGGCATTGTGGTCGGGAAAAAACGCTTGATATGATTTCAATTTTCTTAAATTTTCCAAGGCTTGATTTATGACCCAAGATGTGGTCTATCCTGGAGAATGTTCATGCACACTTGAGGAGAATGTGTAATCTGATGTTTTTGGATGTAATGTCCTATAAATATTAATTAAATCTATCTGGTATATTGTGTCATTTAAAGCTTGTGTTTCCTTATTAATTTCCTGTCTGGATGATCTGTCCATTGATGTAAGTGAGGTGTTAAAATCTCCCACTACTATTGTGTTACTGTTGATTTCCTCTTTTATAGCTGTTAGCATTTGCCTTATGTATTGAGGTTCTCCTATGTTGGGTACATATATATTTATAATTGTTATATCTTCTTGGATTGATCCCTTGATCATTATGTAGTGTACTTCCTTGTCTCTTGTAATATTCTTCATTTTAAAGTCTATTTTATCTGTTATGAGTATAGCTACTCCAGCTTTCTTTTGATTTCCATTTGCATGGAATATCTTTTTCCATCCCCTCACTTTCAGTCTGAATGTATCCCTAGGTCTGAAGTGGGTCGCTTGTAGATAACATATATATGGCTCTTGTTTTTGTATCTATTCAGGAAGCCTGTGTGTTTTGGCTGGAGCATTTAATCCATTCACATTTAAGGTAATTATCGATATGTATGTTCCTATTACCATTTTCTTAATTGTTTTGGGGTTGTTTTTGTAGGTCCTTTTCTTCTCTTCTGTTTCCCACTTAGAGAAGTTCCTTTAGCATATGTTTAGTGCTGGTTTGGTGGTGCTGAATTCTCTTAGCTTTTGCTTGTCTGTAAGGCTTTTGTTTTCTCCATAGAATCTGAATGAGATCCTTGCTGGGTAGAGTAATCTTGGTTGTAGTTTCTTCCCTTTCATCACTTTAAATATATCATGCCACTCCCTTCTGGCTTGTAGAGTTTCTGCTGAGAAATCAGTTATTAACCTTATGGGAGTTCCCTTGTATGTTGTTTGTCATTTTTCCCTTGTTGCTTTTAATAATTTTTCTTTGTCTTTATTTTTTGTCAGTTTGATTACTGTGTGTCTCGGCATGTTTCTCCTTGGGTTTATCCTGCCTGGGACTCTCTGCACTTCCTGGACTTGGGTGGCTATTTCCTTTCCCATGTTAGGGAAGTTATCAACTATAATCTCTTCAAATATTTTCTCGGGTCCTTTCTCTCTCTCTTCTCCTTCTGGGACCCCTATAATGCGAATGTTGGTGCATTTAATGTTGTCCCAGAGGTCTCTTAGTCTGTCTTCATTTCTTTTCATTCTTTTTTCTTTATTTTGTTCTGTAGCAGTGAATTCTACCATTCTGTCTTCCAGGTCACTTATCTGTTCTTCTGCCTCAGTTATTCTGCTACTGATTCCTTCTAGTGTATTTTCATGTCGGTTATTGTATTGTTCATCTCTGTTTGTTTGTTCTTTAATTCTTCTAGGTGTTTCTTCTTTAATTCTTCTACGTCTTTGTTAAACATTTCCTACATCTGCTTGATCTTTGCCTCCATTCTTTATCTGAAGTCCTGGATCATCTTCACTATCATTATTCTGAATTCTTTTTCTGGAAGGTTGCCTATCTGTCTCCATTTCATTTAGTTGTTTTTCTGGGGTTCTATCTTGTTCCTTCATCTGGTACCTAGTCCTCTGCCTTTTCATTTTGTTTGTCTTTCTGTGAATGTGGTTTTTGTTCCACAGGCTGCAGGATTGTTGTTCTTCTTGCTTCTGCTGTGCCCTCTGGTGGATGAGGCTATCTAAGAGGCTTGTGCAAGCTTCCTGATGGGAGGGACTGGTGGTGGGTAGAGCTGGGTGTTGCTCTGGTGGGCAGAGCTCAGTAAAACTTTAATCTGCTTGTCTGCTGATGGGTGGGGCTGAGTTCCCTCACTGTTGGTTGTTTGGCCTGAGACGACCCAGTACCAGAGCCTACAGTCTCTTTGGTGGGGCTAATGGCGGACTCTGGGAGGGCTCTCGCCAAGGAGTACTTCCCAGAACTTCTGCTGCCAGTGTCCCTGTCCATGTGGTGAGCCACAGCCACCCCCCGCCTCTGCAGGAGACCCTGCAACACTAGCAGGCAGGTCTGGTTCAGTCTCCTATGGGGTCACTGCTACTTCCCCCCCTGGGTCCTGATGCACACAGTACTTTGTGTGTGCCCTCCAAGAGCGGAGTCTCTGTTTCCCCCAGTCTTGTCGAAGTCCTGCAGTCAAATCCCGCTAGCCTTCAAAGTCTGATTCTCTGGGAATTCCTCCTCCCGTTGCCAGACCACCAGGTTGGGAAGCCTGACATGGGGCTCAGAACCTTCACTCCAGTAGGTGGACTTCTGTGGTATAATTGTTCTCCAGTTTGTGAGTCACTCAGCCAGTGGTTATTGGATTTGATTTTATTGTGATTGTGCCCCTTCTACCATCTCATTGCGGCTTCTCCCTTATCTTTGGATGTGAGGTATCTTTTGTGGTGAGTTCCAGTGTCTTCCTGTCGATGGTTGTTTAGCAGTCAGTTGTGATTCTGGTGCTCTCACAAGAGGGAGTGAGGAATATTATATACTCCTAATTCTATAATGCTACATACAAAACAAGGTATATATAATTTTAAATTATCAGAAATCAGTAAGGAAACCAGTAAAAGATGTATCAAGCATCTAAGAGAAATTAAGAATTCAATTGATTGCTAAATTTAGCTCTGTGTTTTGACTGCCAAAATAAAAAGAAAGCACATGATAGTACAGACATTCATGTGAAGAGTCAAGTCTTAACCTGGCACTGAATTCTATAAAATAAAGACTTTATTACATAGAATCTGATACAGAGGACATTGGGGAATACAGTACAATTGAATATGGATTTGTAAAAAAATTATATATGTTCTTTAAATTTAATATTTTTAAAACCAAGAACCTGATATTAAATATTAATTCAGTGAAGGCATTATTTTAGAGGAATCTAAAATAGTATTCAGATACAATGCTTTCTGGTTATATTAACTTAATAAAAAAGAGGAACTGAGGGGATTATATTGTTCACTGAAAGCTCACAAGTTGGCATTCCACAGCAGGAAAAAAAAGAATTCAAGGAAATGGAGAAGTAACATATTGCTTGGATCCTTACCACAAAAGCAGGCTTCCCTAGAAGCTTTTGGCAAAGATTAAATCACAGTCAATGAATGATAGAATTATAACTTCGTAAATAGTCTGTGACATCTTTACACTTTAAAAAGGCATGGCAACAGAACTGAAGTTCACTAGTCAAAATTATATCCTCCCTCAGAGTCCATTGCACTTCCACTTAGAGATTGCCCGGGGGACACCTTTGAGAACACCTACAGGTAGGGCAAAGAATTTTCCTGTTAAAGAGCTAGAGAAATATAAGGGAGAGATTTCCGCTTCTGATTACAACAGATTAGGTAATACTGATCAACCGTCTCACTAAAGAAGACTAAGAAGCCTGGACAAAATTTAAAATAAAGGCATCAAAGGACTAATGAGACAATGAGGAACTATCTGGCCAGCTTCTGAAAGAAAGGAATGGGATTCAGAGGGTGTGCCTACAGTTGGGGCTGCTTTGGGCCTGGCAACTTTTGTGCACAGGAATTAGGTGACTGGGAGGCTGAACTGCATTTCTGACACCTCAAAGGATGAAGAAAAAGTAAGGGTGTTATAGTCTAGTCTAGATGTATGTGTGAATTGGACGCAAAATGACCCTTTCATGGATAGCAACTCTTCCTTCCGAACATATGAGTAGCCCAGAAAAAAGTCTCAAACACTGAAAGTGGATTAAGGTAACTCCAGGCATTCAACAAACAAAATTCACTCCAGAGAAAGACAAATCATCCTGGACCATGAATTATTTCACAAATATAAGATCCGTGGATGTAGACAAACATTTTAGTGCATGGTAGAATGGTAGAGTAGGAACAAGAATACGAATCCAATCCTGCCTTGGCCTGCTGTTCCTGAGTTCTCCCCTCCAGAACCACTCTCCATTCATATCCCCATAGACTCTGCCTCCGGAGGCTAATCTGTATGAATTAAATCAGTGGGTTTCCTTGCTTTCTGTTTACCAATTGGGTTTGGTCAATGCGGAATCCAGCAGGGGTTCTGAGGAAGGAAAAATACTGGGACTCATGAGTCACCTCAGGCTGGCTGTGTTGCTCAATAGGAAGTCATTCCTCTTCTCAAGGTGGCAGATCCTAAAGGAAGTACAGGCTTTCATACTCATCCCTCACCTTGTCCTTTGGCACCTAGAAATGATGATGGCTCTGAAACTGCTGGCTCCGAGTTACTGCGCAATACCTTCAAACTTCCCTATAATCCCTCCACACCTTTGCAGTTAGTCTTTTTGTAAATAAACCCACCTCCCATTATCCTGTTTCCTGCTGAGACTATAATAACTACCAATGAGCCTTTAGAAATCAGAAAACTAATTAACCTCTTTCAATTTATTTCTTCATCCATAAAATAGTGTTGAATTAAATTAAATTGAAAATCCTTTAAAGCCTTAATGTGCTTCGTTTAAGAATTCAGTAGTGATACCTGTTCTTATGCTGAATTGAAATGTGTAAAGAATCAAAGTACTACTGGGTAACCAAACAGTGGATGAAGGTATGTTATCTTTATAGAAATATTTCAGCTAATACATATAAAGAGTCTAAGATAGTTAGAAGGTCACCATTTTGCAACGCAGTGAATTTGGATCCAGGTGTGGATAATCAATAGTTACTAACGTCACTAAAGGAGAGACAACCGGATCTGTCATATGCCTCCTGATAGGAAAACAGACCACCACTTATGAGGTGGTCATACCAAAAACAGTAGGCGTGAATCTCATCAAAGCCCTGGAATCCAAAGCTGAGGTCCAACAACTAATTCCAGGAAATACAAAGAACAAAAAAACAGGTTAAAATACTCCGGAGATGCAATGAGTAAAATCTAGATGGGAAATTCTGCAAGCAAAGGACTCATTTTAATTTTTGCACAAGTAAGTTACTACCACTGTAAATGATGCTAAGTTCATTTTCTAGTAATAACATGATCAAATGTGTCTGAGACCCATTTCCATCTGAAAAAAATACAAGTGCCCATCACCATGCTAACTGCTTTCTACGCATATCTCACATCTCCCATCTTTATAATGAGAAATCCAGGAACCCAGGGGAAAAAGGTTACCCAATATCAGGCAAGGAGTTAGTAACAAGACCAGGGTTCCAATCCCGAGCTTGTGCTGCTTGTTATAATGGGAGGATAAGACCATTGCATCTGAAAATATCAAACAACCTGCTTTTTTCATTGTGGTGTGAGGACATACAACCAGTTCATTTAAAGCTGCATGAAGTTTAAAAGAAGGGTGATGAGAAGTTAAGACAGAGTCTATCTGCCAAATTTGGAATTGAAATATCATGTCCAAAGACCATTCTTTCTTCTTATCCTGGAAGCTGGGTACAGTAGCTGTGTTTCTAAAATCCACAAGGGTGAATGTGGTTTGTGTTTGTTTGATGCTTCTGTTTTGTCTTGAAGTTTGCCATTTATTTCATAATTAATGCTAATTTGTTTTAATACAAAATCATGTTTTGGATTTCTTAATTCTCCGAGAAAAACCTGTGCTCGTGGAAGATGAACCAGGTTCCTTGGCTTATATATTAGCTTCTAATTCTCCCTCCACCTGCTTCAGCAAACTCCTGGAGCAATGGTACTTAGCCATGGGCGCAGATCAGATTCACCTGAGGAATTTTACACACATAGAGACCCTCCCCCCAACTCCTAACCCCAGAGATATGATTTAAATAAGTTTAAGAACAAGAGGCTTTCAATATACCTATAGGATTTGATAAAGCAATTTTGTTATCTAGAGATCTTACTCTTGGGATTCTTTTCATCTTTTTTTTTTTAGATCAGTAAAAATTTATTTATATCTTTTCATCTTTAAGTGACTCAATAAATGCGTAAAAATGGACAGAATTGTCACACAGAGTGAAGTAAGTCAGAAAGAGAAAAACAAATACCGTATGCTAACACATATATATGGAATCTTAAAAAAAAAAATGGTCATGAAGAACCTAGGGGCAAGATGGGAATAAAGACTCAGACCTACTAGAGAATGGACTCTAGGACACGGGGAGGGGGAAGGGTAAGCTGGGACAAAGTGAGAGAGTGGCATGGACATATATACACTACCAAATGTAAAACAGATAGCTAGTGGGAAGCAGCCGCATAGCACAGGGAGATCAGCTCGGTGCTTTGTGACCACCTAGAGGGTTGGGATAAGGAGGGTGTGAGGGAGGGAGACGTAAGAGGGAAGAGATATGGGGATATATGTATATGTATAACTGATTCACTTTGTTATACAGCAGAAACTAACAACACCATTGTAAAGCAATTATACTCCAATAAAGATGTTAAAAAAAAAAGGGATTTGCCATAATACTTAAAAGGATTTGTACTCATTCATTTAGCACTACATTAAGCTTTAAGTATTAAACAATAAAGTATGATCTCAACTGAGTTCACTCCTATCTGGAGAGACAGATGTGTAAAGAGATTGAGCTGCGATAGAATAGGTACAGAAAGAGTAGTAGGAGGAGATATATCAGTCCAGCTGAATGGGAAGAAATTGTGGCCTATGCGAAAGCATGCAAAAATGTACAGACACGTGCTTCCCTGGTGGCGCAGTGGTTGAGAGTCCGCCTGCCGATGCAGGGGACACGGGTTCGTGCCCCGGTCCGGGAGGATCCCACATGCCGCGGAGCGGCTGCGCCCGTGAGCCATGGCTGCTGGGCCTGCGCGTCCGAAGCTTGTGCTCCGCAACCGGAGAGGCCGCAACTGTGAGAGGCCCGCGTACCGCAAAAAAAAAAAAAAAGTACAGACACGAATTGGTATGTTGAATTATAGAAAACTGCAAGCATTTCAAGTACTAATACGTGTAAAAGAGTCATAGTAGTAATAGCTTCATAGACATTATGGTCTTACCGTCCGCCACTACTAGCTATTGCTACTCATTTTCAGACAGGCTGGGACCTGCGACCTGAGACCCTTTGCTGCAGTGCTTGCACCTGGACAAACATCTCCTTGAGCAACAGAATACAAAGACACTGTAAGGGTCTAAAAATAATTGTATGCGTGTCCAGCATGCGCAGTTGGGGCATATTATGAACAACAGCATACAAAAAGACCAAACCCAGCTGACACTTCTGAGGTGCGGGAAGCAAAAGCAGTGCACTGCGTGTGATGCCTGCACACGGCCCCACCAAGGGGGTGGGCAGCCCACCTAAGCCACCACTCGGCCTAACCCACCGCTCCTCCCCTCCCCTGGCCTCTCATCAATTGCTAAAGAGTCCAAGAACCCAGGTCAGTCACAATTATTTCTACAAAACTACTACTGCAACTGCTCTATTGTTGTGCTACGACTACTATTACTAGGATGCATGTCTGATACGGTAGTTGTTAAGAAAGCATGGAAACCAAGGCTGAGGCCGGATTTTGAAGCATCTTCATGAAAGGCAAGTTTAATTTCATCCTATAAGGAAAAGAGACATTCAAGGATTTTAAGCAGAGGAGTAATATGACCCCATCTATATTTTAGAAAGAAAACTATGGCTTGCTGTAGAAGTTTAGGCCTGTGGCTAAACCCAGAAGGAAGTTAAGATGCTTCTGTAAGATTCCAAGCCTGGCCTCGGGAAGGAGCAGTGATCTTGTTGCCTCTCAGGTCTCCTCAAGCTGGAATTATTTTTGATGTCTTTTTTTTTTTTTTTTTTTGCTGTACGCGGGCCTCTCGCTGTTGTGGCCTCTCCCATTGCGGAGCACAGGCTCCGGACGTGCAGGCTCAGTGGCAATGGCTCACAGGCCCAGCCGCTCCACGGCATGTGGGATCCTCCCGGATCGGGGCACGAACCCGTCTCCCCTGCAACGGCAGGCGGACTCTCAACCACTGCGCCACCAGGGAAGCCCTGATGTAATCTTTGATATGCTTCTTTTAAAGGTATAGTTGCCAACATTTTCATTTCTATTTCTGTCCTAATAAGTTAAAGCAATTTTAATGCAGAGAAATGGTTCTCTTCACTTTTTGTGAAAGGAAGACCAAGGCCCTATCTATTTAGTATTGTTCTATGTCCCACGCACACTCACCATTTCCCAGACTGTCAACGTGTCCCCTTCTTCCTCCCTCACTTCAACTAACTGTTGTTAGTTAGTTAGTTAGTTAGTTTAACTACTGTTAAAGGCATCCTTTGAATTTAGACAAACAAATCATGGCAAATACATAGATAGAGCCACAGTAAGAGCTTCTGTGTAAGAAATGGAAACCAACTCTGACTACCAAAACCAAAACATGAATTTTTTATGAGGATATTGGGGCTCACGCATCAATGCAAGGTTGGCGTCCAGGCTCAGAAAAGGCAGAAACCAAAAGCCTTCAAAGGCCAGGAGCTATAGCTGAGGTCACTCCACAGGAACAATATCTGTGACTTTTTCTTTGTCACAGAAAATAACTGTGAATTACAGTTGTTAAAGACATACGACTTCTAAAATGAATAGTGCTACTTCATGAATAAATAGACAAATCAATCAGACAGAATAGAAAATCCAGAAATACATCAAGTTACATAGGAAAATTTAGTATAAGATAAAAACAACCTTTTAGAGTATTGGAAAAAAAGGACTTTCAAAAAAGTGGTGTTGGAATAACTGCAAAGCCATATAGAAAAGTTAAAATTGGATTCATTTCCCACACCATACACCAAGAAAAATTCCATATGGGTATGAGATCTAATTATAAAAAAAGGAAACAATATGAGTACTCAATAAATATATGGGTATATTCTTTTAAGCTTAGGAGCGAGAAAAACTTTCAGGACTATGACTCAAAATTCAAAAATAAAAGGAAAAATAGATAAACCTGATAGCATAAAAATAAAAAGTCTTTATATGGCAAAAGATGTCACAAACTAGAAAGACAAATAGCAAACTGGTAATAAATATCTGCAGCTGATAGCACAGCTCATAAAATGTTTCTAAAAATAGAGACTAAAAATCCTATAGAAAAATGAGCTATAGAAAGCTACAGGCAATTCATAAACATGGAAAAACAGGTGTCCTTTACCCATGTAAAAAATGCTCAACCTCATTCATAATGAGATAAATGCAAGTTCGCATTCCATTTTTCAGTTACTAAGTTGCCAAAAATCCAAAACTTTGACAACACACTCTATTGGTGAGACTGTAAGAAAGTAGGCACTCATTCATATCTGGTGGAATAAAACAATGATAAAATACCTGCAGAGGGAAATTTGGCAATATCTAACAAAAGTATGTACTCACTGATCCCTGGCCAACCAATCCTACTTCTAAAAATGTATCCTGAGGTTACACTGGTGAAATTATGAAAGACATTTTTAAAGACTGTTCATTTTAGTACTATTTACAATAGCAAAAGATTGAAAATCACCCAAGTGTTCATAAGTCAGGAACTGGTTTAATAAACTATGATATAGTCATCAATGGAGTACTATGCAGCTATAAAAAGGAATGTTGACTATCTTTACCATAACCATTTTTTCTAGTTTTCTGGTTATTTTCACTAGGATGATAATCCCAGGTGAATTCAAGAAATAATTTTTTTAAGTAATGTGTTATATTGCTACTGAATTTTGTAATATAAACTCATACATATATGTATATGTCTCATTTTCTTAATAAAATGGTAACACATGATATACAATTGCCTACTGCTTATGGTTTCAGGTATTAGACAACAGGCAGTACAGGACTGGGAACCCTGAAATAAGGGAAATGAATGAGGTGACTTCTGTCAGAAGGCATTTTCTGTACAGTGCTGTAAGGAAGGAGAACTCATACATACACGTATATCTCTCATTTCCATTAGGATGATCAAAGATTATCTTGATATCTTGGAATACTATATGAATAGCAAACATGGATACATGTAAATATAGGCTGCCCTTGAGATAATCTGAAATCCTCTTTCAATGTATGGGCCAAAATATCATATATATTTCTACTATGTTTATCTTAATTACAGATCTCTAGTATAGAGTTCCAATTTATGAGACCTTTGAATAAATACAAATATTTATTGTCTTAATGATTTGTGAACTAAAACTTACAAAAGCCAACCAAGAAGAATTTGTTTAAATAACATTTTATTTAGATAGTAACATTTAATTAAATTGATTATTGTGATGATTAATTTTATGTTTCAACTTGACTAGGCTATAGTGCCCAGTTGTTTGAGCAAACCCTAGTCTAGACGTTGCTATGACAGTATTGTGTAGAATGGTTAAAACATACAACAGCTGACTTTAAGTGGATTACCATCTGTAACTCATCCAATCAGTTGAAGACCTTTAGAGCAAAGATTGAGGTTTCCTGGAAAAAGAATTCTGCCCCAAGACTGAAACATAGAAATCCTGCCCTAATTTCTAACCTGCACTATGTATATTAAAAAAATATGTCAAATGCTAAACATTTAAACTTTACCCACAATTTCAAAACAGAAAATTTTCTGTAGATTCAAGAAGTTATCAATTTTCCTAACTTGTGTTAAAACTAATTCACAAAATGTACAAGTGTTTATATACTTCAAGCACAATACATTTCATTTGAAGCCTCATGTTTTTCACTACATAAATTTAACTATTTAATTTTAGTACATGATTCTGAATTTGTGCATGCCATCAAACATACCATATCCCAATTCCCAATTTGGTATTTTTTAGTAACTGTGCTTGTCATTACTGAGAAAACCAATAAAACTATATTTCTTTAAAAATTAAGGTAAAAATTTAAATCTTCCAGACTCATTGTAGAATATTTTGTATCTTTAGGTATTTAAAATATGTTTAATATAAAATACCCAAATTTGGAGTGTTAAAAAAAATCCTGAAATTCATAAATCATTTTTCTACCAAAAGGGATGGGAGGGTTGGTTTAATCCCTATCTTTGTAAAACCAGAGATTTTATTTAAAACTAGATAAAATTTAAAACTGTCATTTTTTTCTCCTTTATTTCTTTGAAGTTCTTTTCTATTTCCTATCTTTGAAGTCCCTTTGAAGTTCCTATTCTTCTCCTGTGGCCTATGACATTTCTTTTTTACTTTTTTGAGCTTACCTCTGATTTCAGAAAAAAAATATTATTTTTAAAAGTTTATTTCACACCACTTTTAGCTTCATACAAATACATTCACAGTCCTACCCCCTTTCTGGGTAGAAGCAATTTCAAGTACAATACTCAACCTCCAGTTCATTTTATTTCATGTATTTTACCAATTAAAGCTTCCTAATTTCAATTAAATCATGTTTGGAATACACAAGTCTTAGATAATCATTCTTGAGCCCTGAGATCTCTGAATGCCATTTCCAGTTCAATAGACTTCTACTATGTTTGTATGATTCACAGCACTCCAAGCTCTTTTATAGAATAGAAAATTTTGTCTGTATAACAGATTACCCCACACTGTAAAACAGAGTCTTAACATTTAGAAATATTTAAAATTCATCAACAGGGGACTTCCCTGGTGGCGCAGTGGTTAAGAATCTGCCTTCCAATGCAGGGTACGTGCGTTCAATCCCTGGTCAGGGAAGAGATCCCACATGCATGCCTCGACTAAGAGTTTGCATGCCACAACTAAGGAGCGCACTGGCCGCAACTAAGACCCAGTGCAACCAAAATTTTTTTTTTTAAATAAAAAAATAAAGTTCATCAACAGCTCACTTACTGCCTCTGTTTCACTGGGATTCTTTATTTCAGACATGGACAGTTCTTTACTCTTTGTAGTCTAGGCTTATTCTGATTTTTAGTTTCTGAAATACTAAGCTTTAGACTATGAGGAAGTTAATTTCAGTACATCTGACCTCTTCTGGGGAGATGTCTTTAGTCCATTTAAGGTAGTTGGGACAAACTCCACTGGAGCACAGCACTTTAATAAGGCCCATACCCTGGTAATTCTATTTCCATTATTTCTAGGATATTCACTAGGATATTGCCTTTCTCAAATTGGAAGGCTATTAGAAAAAAAGCGTCAGGGAATAACTAGTGTGGCTAGGGTCATGTGTAGCTCCAGAATGAGACTATATCTAGATCAGAGGACTAGGAAAGGCTTGGCCTTGGTTTTAAACCCAGGCCTGTGGAGTGAGGGGTAGAGAGAGCAGACGTCAGCTATTACAAGAGAGGGAGCAAGGAGTGTGTTGAGCAGATAGGATTAATAGCCATGGCAGAGACTTTAAAGTCTCTACCTGTAGACTGAAAGGAATTACCCAGTCTAACCTGTTTTTGTGTGAATTCCATCACATTATTCCCATCAGCATTTCCTGGGACCTGAGCTCTGTAACACTGATACTTTATTCAGTACTCAAGTGTCATAGTCACACAAGGGAGACTTTTTACCAATAGTCCTGCCACCCAGCATGAAAGGGATTAGATAAGAAATAGTTGGTCTCAATAATTGGAAAATGAAAGCATTCCATGTTTATTCCCAAATGAGCCGAGATATCTTTATCACACCACTCATGGTCCTTTATAACCAAATGCAGAAATTATAGTTTTGTCAAACGTGTGTGTGAACCTGATGCTGACTGTCTCACTTCCGAGTATAGGGGTTGCTCTGTTGAACAGAGTCCATATTGAGTCAAAGCATGCAGTTTCAGTGGAGAAGAGCCCTGAAAGTAACATACTTTGTATCATGTTGCTCACTTCTAGTCCTTCTGGTTACTACAAATTTCTAGGGGAAAAAAGAGAAACTCTGAAATGTGGTTTTCCTCTCTTACAAATGTTCTCTTCTGTGCCCTCTGCAAATCCATCTTTGCTGTGCTGCTAGTGTAAAGGGAAGGGTTTCAGATTTTTTTTTTTTTTTTTTCCTTTTTAGGAAGAAGTTGGTGTTTTCTTTTTACATGAACATTTAGTCAAACTTGCAGAGGAAACGTTTTTATTAACTGTCCCCAAAAGTTTGTTGGATACTCTAAATCCCTATTAATTTTACTTGGGCTGTCTATCATTCATCAATCATTTCTCTGCTCATTTATTATCCTTCCTATGTACCTTTAAATTTAGATTGGTTTAATGGGAATATGATATGAATTTCCCTAAAAAGAAGGCACTTACTATCATCAATGAACATTACTAGCTCCTCATTTACTAGTGGCCCTGACTCATTCTAAGCATACGTCATACGCAAGAAAGGGGAAATGAACTAACGAAAAAAAAACCCAAAAAACCCCATTGTATTAAGCAATGCATTTCCAATGGCATTTTACTTTTTGTATTCAATAGTTATTTATCAAATTTAATTACAAGTTCATATAGCTTTGATCAACAATACTAGTCATCATACTAGTACTGACAATAAATGAATGATAACTAGTCTTAGAAAAAGACAATCCCCCAAACCATATGGTTATAGGATATTTTTTTAATTAAAAATTTAATTTACACGCATATTTTTCTTATGGTGATATATGATAAGGAAATCAATAAAATAATTCCAAGCATAAAAATATATTACATTAGAATAAGATTCAGAGGAGAATAATAGAATGGAATTATGTGTTCAAGGAGAAAAAGAAATGATAAAATTTCTAACAATTAAAGATGAATCTTCTAGCATTTTAAAAAATTGATAATAGTGATAGGCAGGCTCTATAAAATGGCCCCCAGTGATCCCTGCCTGCTGGGTTTTTTTTTTTTTTTTTTTTTGGCTGTACTACTCGTGGGATGTTAGTTCCCCGACCAGGGATTGAACCTGGGCCCTCAGCACAGAGTCCTAACCACTGGACCACCAGGGAATTCCCTGCCTGCTGGTATTTATAGCCTTGTGTAATCCCATCCCTTTGAGAATGAATTGACCTAATGACTTACTTCTAACAAAGAGAATATACAGCAAAAGTGATGGGATGCAGCTTCCAACATTAGAAAAAAGACTGTGGTGACCAAAAGACTGTGATTTCTCTTCCAAAAGAGGATCTTGCTCATCCTCTTTTATTCCCTCTCTCCCTCTCTCACCTGTTCTGAGGGAAGCCAGTTGTCATGTTGTGAACTGCCTTATGGAGAGCCCCATGTGGCAAGGAACTGAGGGAGGATTCCAGCCACTGGCCAACAAGGAACCAGGTCCTTAGTCCAACAGCCCACAGGGAACTGAATCCTGCCAACAATTATGTGAGTGAACTTGGAAGCAGATCCTCCTTAGTCAAGTCTTTAGATGAGACTAGAGCCCTGGCTGACCCCTCGATTGCAGTCCTGTGAGAGATCTTGAGTGATCTGACCCAGAGAATCTGTGAGAAAATAAATGGTTTCTTTAAACTGCTTAGTTTAGGGACAATTTGTTACATAGCACTAGGTAACTAATATAATAATTGTGAATCAAATGGATATTGTTTTTAGAATCTGTTGGACACATTTAGGAATGAGAAAATATTTGGAATTTTAAAATGACATTTTTCAATAAGCTTGAAATTATATCATTTGCAGCTATTTAAACTTATGAGAAAACATTTTAGAAGGCAACTTAAAACCTGTGTGGGGTTCATAATTTTTCTAAATTCTTTTAGGGAGTACAGAAGTAAAAAATTAGCCAAGACCTAACAGCATTGGGAAACCCCATTCCTTGGTGATAGTGAAAAAGGTTAAGGGAGAGAATTAAATCTTAAATGGAATTAAAGAGTTCAGTTATCTGCCTTGAGAAAATAACGTTAGTAATTGAGCCAAGCTAGATGGTGCACAACTAAAATAATAACCTCTACCAAATGAGGACTTAACAGTTAACACATTTTACCTCATTTAATCATTACAACAACGCTTTGAGGGAGATTTTACCTTTATGGAGATTTGAGGAGGCCAGTTTTTCACACCCAAATTATTATGTTGAGTTGAGCCTACAGAAGGGGCACTCATTTATCCAGCCATTTCTCCATGTGATCCAATATCCATTTTTGGGATAAATCCACCCATTTATCCCATTTATCCTATGACTAATCAAGGGACTGTCATTACATGTGCAGCTCACCTAAAATGTTATACTGCCCCAGAGCTGAAAGTGGATAAAAAGATGTCAGACTCTCCTCATTATACAAGTTAAAATACACAAGGCCTGGGTTCAGTCCTAAGTCCCTGATTCTGAAGGCCTGTGCTCTTAACAGCTCTGTCTTTCCAGTAGATATGAAAAATGATTAAATGCATTTTCTACTGTGTTCAGATTATGTCAATCATACAGATTTTTGCCTCTCTTTCTACATAAAGGTTCAGTAAATACTAACACTCTGGTTAAGATGCTAAAACTTTTTTATTGTAGTAAAATATACATACCATAAAACTCACCATTGTAACCATTTTAAGTGTACAGTTCAGTGACATTAAGTACATTCATATCGTTGGGCAACCACCGCTGCCACCCATATCCCAAACTTTTTCACCTTCCCAAATGGAAACTGCATTCCCATTAAGCAATAACTCCCTATTGCCCCCTCCTCTTACCCCTGGCAACCACCATTCTACTTTCTGTCCCTATGTATATGACTGCTCGATGTACCTCATATAAATGAAATCATATAATATTTGTTCTTTGGGGGCTGGCTTATTTCACTTAGCATAATGTTCTCAAGGTTCATCTATGTTGTAACATGTGTCAGAAGTCCCTTCCTTTTTTTAAATTTTATTTTCTTTCTTTTAATTTTTTTTGGCTGCGTTGGGTCTTAGTTGCAGCACATGGGATCTTCACTGAGGTATGCGGGATCTTTCGTTGGGGCGAGTGGGCTCTTCCTTGTGGTGCGCGGGCTTCTCTCTAGTTGTGGCGGGTGGGTTTTCTCTTCTCTAGTTGTGGCACACAGGCTTCAGGGCGCGTGGGCTCTGTAGTTGTGGTGCGCGGATTCCAGAGTGCATGGGCTCTGTGGTTCTGCTGCACGCAGGCTCTAGTTGAGGCGCGTGAACTCAGTAGTTGTGGCTCGCGGGCTAAGTTGCCCTGCGGCATGTGGGATCTTAGTTCCTGACCAGGGATCGAACCCATGTCCCCTGCACTGGAAGGCGGATTCTTTACCACTGGGCCACCAGGGAAGTCCCAAGAAGTCCCTTCCTTTTTAAGGCTGAATTGTATGTATGTATATACCGCCTTTTGTTTATTCATTCTTCTGTCTGTGAACACTTGAGTTGCTTCCACCTTTTGGCTATTGTGAATAATGCTGCTATGAACATGGGTGTATGAATACTTGTTTGTCAGTTCTTTTGGGTATATATCCAGGATTGGAATTGTTGGATTATATGGTAATTCTATGTTTAATTTTTTGAGGAACTGCTATACTGTTTTGCACATTGACCGTATCATATTGCATTCCTACAAGATTTCAAGTCGTTAGTGATGAACAATGAGTAATACAATTAGCCCACGATTATGGACTCTCGGAGCTCGAAGACACTTTACAGTACATTAGTCCAAATATTCTTCATATTCGAAGATAATGCTTAAAGTGTTTGGATGATGATTATGTTACCCTCTAGCAAACACTGATTAAAGGCTTCCTATGTGCCCAGCACAATGCTGCACAGAACTAAAAGGTAAAAAGAAATTACCCATCCTTTTCTGGAATTCTTTCCTATAACTACCATATGCAGCCTTAAACATAGCAACCTGTTCATTTACCTTGGATAATCAGATTCACCTGGGTGGAAAGACCATGCATTTCAATTATTTTACTTCCTGTCTATCTCCATGGGAAAGATAAACTAGTTTCAGTAAAGATGTGGGTTGGTAAATATTTGCAACTAGAGTCTTTATGAGGTCACCATAGCAGTTATAAAAGCAAAACAATTTAAATATAATTGTAGATCCTTACGTAAACCTGACCTCTAGCCATGTCTACCTACATTATTTTAGTCTTCCACAGCATTGGCCAAGTTTAGAAGTTACACAATTCTGATGTTTAATGAATGTTTAGATGAAAACAGTTTCTATCTCAGTTGTGAAAAACCAAATACCCTGAAATGATAATGAGGGTAGGTAGTAGACAAGCATATTATAATAATAAAGGGAGCTCTGTATAAGTGCTGCTAATGCTCTAAGTGTTCTAAGTGCTGGAAATGGTCTCTCTGCTGGACCTTGAATGACCTGGTATCTTACCTCCTCTTCAAGACTTCTGTTAAATGTCACAATAAGTGAATACTATTCAGTTTTGAAGAAGAAAGCAAGCCTGTGATTTGGGACACTATGCTAAGTGAAATAAACCAGACTCAGAAGGACAAATACTACATAATCCTGCTTATATGTGGAATCTAAAATAGTTGAATACATAGAAGCATAGAGTATAATGGTGGTCGCCAGGGGCTGGGGTGGGGGAAATGAGAAAATGTTGGTCAAAGGACACAAAGTTTCAGTTATGCAAGATGAATAGTTCTGGAGATCTCATGTACAGCATGGTGACTATAGTTAACAATACTGGATCATATATTTAAAATTTGCTAAGAGGGTAGATCTTAAGTATTCTCAACACACACACACACACACACACACACACACACACGACTATGTGAGGTGATGGGTATGTTAACTAGTTTGATTGTGGAGATCATTGCAAAATGATAGCGAAACATGTATAAATATATACAATTTCTATTTACCAATTACACCTCAATAAAGCTTAAAGAAGAGTACCAATAAGGTGTGCATGGCAGACAGCAAGTCTATGCCTTAGTTTTCTTGGCTGTGCAGAATCTTAGAAATCAACCTGTTTAATACCTATAAACCTTTTCAAAGTTTTTTCCTCCATGAGCTCCAGAAATGTCATGGTTTCATAAGCGGTTAATCAGAAGTTAATATCAACATCAGAGAATGAATGTAACCACCCTGCATTCATATAACCTCAGTCTAAAAACAAAGAAAATTAGAATTTTGTCTGGCCTTTGCTGCAGAATTATAAATGTGCAATTCCTATTTAACTTTTGAAATATTTAGATTAGTTTAATCTTGTTGTAGTCTTTGAAGACCTCCTAGCTAGAAATTATTGATCCAGTTGAAACTTGTCCATTTTACAGAAGAAGAAATAAAAATCTAGGGAAAGTATGGAATTGAGAATTAAAGGGCAAATTGAGATTAAAACACAGTATTCTTTGTCCCATAGCTTACTTGCATTTAACAGAGGAATCTTTAATTAATTTAAAAAGTCACAGGGAATAAATTCCTTTTTAAAAAAATAAATACATAAATTTATTTATTTATTTTTGGCTGCGTTGGGTCTTTGTTGCTGCATGCAGGCTTTCTCTAGTTGCGGCGAGCGGGGGCTATGCTTTGTTGCAGTGCGCGGGCTTCTCATTGTGGCGGCTTCTCTTGTTGCAGAGTACAGGCTCTAGGTGCGCAGGCTTCAGTAGTTGTGGCGCACAGGCTTAGTTGCTCTGCAGCATGTGGGATCTTCCCGGACCAGGGGTCGAACCCGTGTCCCCTGCATTGGTAGGCAGATTCTCAACCACTGCGCCACCAGGGAAGCCCGGGAATATGTTTCTAGTACTGGAGTTTCAGGCAGTCTTTGACTCTACTTCCATCCATATGCCTAGCAAAGCTGGACTCCAGTTGGAGAGTACAGGTGCGGGGAGAGGTGTGAAGAGAGGGAAAGGGAGAGATAGGAGAAGATAACAAATATTTCATGTCTCTCTTATTCCTTAATTTTCCAATTCAACTCAAGTTGTCAAACATTTATGGAAGGCTTACTGTACATTGAGCATTCTTTAAGATTCTGGAGATTCAAACAAATTAGACCTGGACTTGACTTCAAGTGCCTAAAATCCAGTATAGGAGTGGGTTTATTTATGTATATGTTTGTTTTTATTCTAGAAAACCTAGCCTGTGGGATGAACTACAGTATTCTACAATGCTGTAGTCACGTATTACTAGGGAAGGAGTGGCTAATATCTCAGAGTCCCTCAGAATTTTTTCCATGGTCAGGATTATCATAAACAATTTATCCCAGTTGGAACCAGCCTTTGTCCTTTCCAGAGAGACCACACTATTTTTAGCTTAGACTGGAAATTTTCCTGTACCACTCTTGGCCAAGGTTCCAGCTGTTTTGTGTTTGCTCACTTCAATATTTTCTTAACTTCTCTTTAGCATTGCGAAAAACTCCAGAGATTTCCTAATTTACTCTTTGCACTATTACAAAAAATACAGTGAGGGTTTAGGCTTGTATTACGCTGCAATCACTCAATAATAATATTTCCTGAATGCCTATCTCAGGTCCCTGGGATACACCATTGAACATAACAGGCAAAGATTCCTGCCCGCGTGGAACATATACTCATTACTACATATAATAGAAATCTGAAATAATTAAGGCTCAAAATATAATTTTTTCTCTCATATAAAATAAGTCCAGATTTAGTCAGTCCAAGGCTCCACTGGTGGCTCCACTGTCACGAAGGATCTTGACTCCTTCACTATTCGTTCTCTCAGGCTTGTCTCATAGCTTTCATCCTCAGGATCACCTCATACTCAGAAAATGGCTGATGTAGTCCAGTCATCATGTCTATATTCCAGGCAGCAGGAAGGAGGGGAGTGCAGGCAAAAGACCGTGACTTCATGCTAATCAGTTCTTTTAAAACAACTTTCTTAGAAGCCTCGCCCAATTATATCCACTTAGAAAAGGGATATCTGCTAGGGAGCCTGGAAACTGTAGCTTTAAACATGGCAAGTATATGCAGCCAACAATTTGGAGGTTTTGTTACCAGGAAAGAAGGAGAGAATGGATGTTGGATAAGCAATAGCCTTTGTCACATATATCTTAATCTTCAATATAATGCGTGTGCATGTGTGTGTATGTATCTATAAATAGAGAGATGATAGGCAGATAGATAGGTGGATAGACAGATGTACAAAGAGAAAATTTAGAGCATCATAAAGGGGACTCATCATATATATGTAGTACTTTGGGGGCTGTTTTTACCCTTGTAAAAAATAATATATATAAAACCTAACTTTAAATATTAGACTTCTACCCATCTTTAAATTTTTACAGTGATTATCCCACCTAGACAGTTATTGTTTAAGGAGTGTGGGGTATGGGCTGTCACTCATTTCACTGAGTGAAATCCACTATCCTTAGTTCTCAAAATAATCTGCCGATTCCTTACTGTATTTATAATCTGAGTCAAAAAGATCTCCCTGATTTCATAAATAAGAGAAAAAAAAAGGACTCCTCTGAGAGGTCCTGTATTTGGTTCAGGTAAAAGACTGTGTGTCCTTAAACCTTTCGGTCACATGGGGGGTTGGGGCTTGAACATATAAACTGGGGGTGGGGGGAGGGGGAACACAGTTCAGACCACCACAAACAGTAACACAGAGAGCCGTGCTCTACCATCATTTCTTGATAACTGTGGCAACGCAGTAGATGAAATACATAATACCTCTTAATGATGTAAGCGGGAGGTGAGAGTGCAGTCAGCGTCTCCCTTCCTCTCCTCTTTAACATGCCCTGTAGCCCCAGGAATGGAAGACACCTGTGGCTCTAAAGTAGTGGGTGTAATGGTAAGAGCTCTGTGCACCTGGAATACGCTCAGTTCTGGCTCAGTTGTGGAAGAGCCGACTTCCTTTCTTTTGGCCCGAGTTTCCTAATTTGTAAAATGACAGTGATTAAGTTCAATTACTGTCACAGCATTTTATTTAACTGCTAGAGTAACAGTAAATAACTTCTTGAAAGATTCTGAATTTGTACTATATCTCTGGTTTGTTTTTGTTTTAGAAACACTTTTGATTGAAAGATTGGCATATATATCAACAAAAGCAACAGCATATTTTCCAGATGTCTTGACAGGGGGGGAAATTCCTTCAGTAGTATATTAGTCTATACAGGATGCCATAACAAAACACCACTGATTGGGTGGCTTAAACAATAGCTATTCATTTTCTCACAGTTCTGGAGACTAGAAGTCCATGATCAAGATGCTGGCAAATTTAGTTTCTGGTGAGGGGTCTCTTTCCGGCTTGTAAATGGCCACCCTCTTGCTGTACCCTCACACAGCTATCCTGCTGTGTACGCGCAGAGAGAAAAGAACTCTCATGTCTTTTCCTCTTCTTATAAGGACTCCAATCCTTTTGGATTAGGGCCCCACCCTTATGACTTCATTTAACCTCAATCACCTCCATAAAGGCTCTATCTTCAAATTTGGTCACATTGGGGGTTGGGGCTTGAACATATAAACTGGGGGTGGGGGGAGGGGGAACACAGTTCAGACCACCACAAACAGTAACACAGAGAGTCGTGCTCCACCATCATTTCTTGATAACTGTGGCAACGCAGTAGATGATATACATAAGCTATATGTTAGTTTAATGTCTCAAATTGCTTCTTTATTTTGGGCCTAAATTATTCAAATTGGATAGCTTAACTGACTATAAGACTAGATAATTGCTCCATGCGCTCTCATTTCCCTGATTTAACTACCTGAAAAATAAAAAAAACAAGCTTCCTTTCAAAGGGTGCATGGTCTTAGATCCCATTTAATTTAACACTTACTCTTCAGAATTTATTTCTTGAGAGCAGAAGTCTACTACGAACACAAAGACAGAAATAGTTAATAACAACAATAACAACATACTTTTGTCTTTCTATTTCAGGCATTTAACTAACTTTTTCAAATGACTAAAAAGCCAAGAGAGAAAGAAATCTAAACTTCACTGAGCGCTTACTATGTACCTGGCATAATACTAGGCCCTTTGCATAAACTGACCACTAAAATCCTTACAACAGCCCTAGAGGCTATTATTATATCCATTTACAGAGAAGAACTGCCCACAGTTGAACGGAGAGGGTGGAACCCGGATTTCAAACCAGATCTGCTTAGTTCCAAAGCCTGTTCTCAGCAATATTATTTGGGGTAAAACTGAATATACATAATGTCAAGTAGATTAAGATACTTCTATGTTGTTAAAAAGCATGGGATTAAGACTGTGTGTGGTTATGGAATGGTCTCCAAGATATATTGTGGGAATTTTTAACTGATAGTTGCATATGGTTTAAAATTAAAAGATTTAAAAAAAATATCCAGTGACTAGCAAGTCTTGATTCCATCTTATCTCCTAGTGTCTCCATTACTGCTTCCCAGTGGCAACCACTATTACCAGTTTCCTTGTGTTTCTTTTGAGATATTCTATCAATTGAATAACAGGACATCTACACACATACACACATTTTGAAAACACAAATGGTGGCATATTAAAGCCCTGTTCTGCACTTTATTTTTTTTAGTAAACACTATATTGCTCTCTGACCAGGGGCACTGAAAAGTTAGAGTGAGAAGGACACTGCTTCTCACTATATACTCTTGAATAATTTTTTTAACCACGTGCATGTATTATTTTTCTCAGTTGTAAAATGTACATACAAGAAAACGTCTGCATATTTTTAATATTTGGATAAAGATCTTAAAAACAAATAGTAAGATTTTAAAGAAAACTAACTCAAGGCCATTTTATGTCTCTTTTAATTTTGTGGCACAATTTCTTCTTCTTGAGGAGCATGATTTTCAGCAATATTTACTTTCTGAATTAAGCTTTGGGTTGTGATGCTACCTAAAATCAACTCACCTCTAACAGGAAATGTTACTCTGTTGTCTATGAAATATAGAATCCAAGTTTTGGAATAAAGTATGGCTACAGCCTGGTGGTCTTACTTTGAATTAAAAAAACCTTCATTTACAATCACTTTTCTTTAAGACAAATCTTGGAGTCATGATATTAAGAGATAAAAAGAGTCAGAATCTATCACACTTATTTTACACCTGAGAGAGAGTACCAAAATGTAAAGCAATGTGTCCCAAAACATAAAACAAAGATTCCTGACATTCAGCCCACTGCTGTTTCCATTAAAAAAAAAAACCTTAATAATCATTATCCTTATAAATATTTTATTCATTAAACTTGTCATAAAAAGGATATGACCTGCACAACCCCCCCCCAAAAAAAAGAGCAAATAAGAAAAGCAATTACAATTCTTAAAAATGATATTAGATGAATGTTCTTTTCATATTCAGAAGTTAAGTTCTAGAGATGAGTTAGAACTTCTGGAAGTATTCAACCTCGAGGGAGAATATGAAAGAGGACAGAGAGCTTGTGGGATAACAAAGCAAAGACTTTTCCTGCGTAGGGGGTAGCATTAAAGAACACCCAGAAAAGTTAGTGGGTGTAGGGAACAAAAGAATCTTTCAGAAGAAATCTGTAGGCAATCTGTGTTAGTGAGGTGGGGGAGGGGAGATTTTATTTTCTTTTTTAGCTTTTTGAAAGTTTTCTCTCTGAAGAGTGGGGGAGAATAAAATTAAATTATAAAACTTTTCAATTTACTTAAGAACATTAAAGTTTGTTTTTAATGCACCAGACTTTCTGTAAAATTAAGACTATTTTTTAGAGCTGTTTTAGGTTCACAGCAAAACTGAGGGGAAGGTACAGAGATTTCCTATACATTCCCTGACCCCGCACATGTGTTGCCTCTCCTACTATGAACATGTCCCACCAGAGTGGTACATTTGTTAAAACTGATGAACCTACATTGACACATCATAATCACTCAAAGTCCATAGTTTACATCAGGGTTCAGTCTTGGTGTTGTACATTCTGTGGGTTTGGACAAATGTATAATGACATGTATCCATCATTATGGAATCATACAGAATATTTTCACTGCCCTAAAAATCCTCTGTACTCTGCCTATTCATCTTTTCCAACCCCCTCAATCTCCAGCCCCTGGCATCCACTGATCTTTTTACTGTCTCCATAATTTTGCTTTCTCCAGAATGCCATAGTTGGAATCATACAGTAAGATTGGCTTCTTTCACTAAGTATTATGTATGTATAGTCCCTCCGTATCTTTTCATGACTTGATAGCTCATTTATTTTTAGTGCTGAATAATATTCCATTGTCTGGATACACCACAGCTTATTTATCCATTCACCTATTGAAAGACATCTTGGTTGCTTCCAAGTTTTGGCAATTATAAATAAAGTTGCTATAAACAACCATGTGCAGGTTTTTCTGTGGACATAAGTTTTCAGCTCCTGTGGGTAAATACCAAGGGGCACAACTGCTGGGTTGTATTATAAGAGTATGTTTAGTTTTGTAAGAAACCACCAAACTGTCTTCCAAAGTATCTGTACCATTTTGCACTCCACTAGCAATGGATGAGAGTTCCTGCTGCTCCACATCCTCACCAACATTTAATGTTGTCAGTGTTCTGGATTTTGGTCATTCTTATAGGTGTGTAGTGGTATCCCAGTACTCTTAACAATTCTCTAAGTCATATGGCTTCCAGATCCTTCACTGCTCTGCTTGCCCTTCTCAGAAGCTCTATTTTATGAAAAACTGAGGCTCGAAGAGATAAATTATTTGCTCAGAATCATACAGTCAACCACATCTGAGCTAAAATTTGTATTCATCATGATTTGCAATGGATTGACACACAATGCAGCCACTTTTTTTTTTACTGTGAATAATGCTGTACCGTAAATCATCACGCAGTCTGGGGACTATGAGAAGAATGCCAGACAACTTCTAAGATTTCTCCTTCACATGAAAGCATGCCTGCCTTTTTGCACAGGTTTGAAGGAAATCAGTGCTGTTTCTCTACTTCTTAGTTAATGAAAATGATAGCTTTTGAAGAATATGCTATTTTCCAGAGCTAAGAAATCCAAGGCAGGTAATGAACATACTAGGTTTTTAATGTCTGTTACTCACTTTTAAGATGACCATGTATGTTCCTTTTGTACTTGGTAAGTTGTTTCTCTATCTGAACTTATCTTTCTTAAGAATATATAAACACATACACAGTCCTGAGAAATAGCATCGTACTATTGTGCATATTTGTCTGAGAGAATGAAATATATATAGTCACCTAGGTTTGTGTTCATTGTAAATGGTAAGATTTATGAATTGTCGAGTCAACCTTACAAAGAATCCTGGAAATGAGTGATCTTGGTCTGACTGTCTTTTCTCCTTGAGGTCAGCTCTAGGACACCATATTCTGAGTCTTTATGCCACTTAGTCATGATGGGAATTATAGTTGACCTGGATTTCCCCATTGACATTTCCACTTGATTAGCTGTGTTTCATTCTAGACTTAAGTAGGAGGAAACTTCTGTTTTTCTTCTCAGACATATGCTCTCAAATCTATAGAAGTCAGAAGTCCTAGCGGAATCACACAACAGACATTTCTGGTATGTGATTCACCCATAGGGACTATGTGGGCATCAGTACAGGGCCTCCAGGTGTTACTTAACAAATTAGAGCCATTTCTTACTAATTCAAACTAATTGGACAAAGAAAAGTCTGAATTAGTAAAATCTTTAATCATATACTTAAGAAAACCTTTTAATTGTAATAATTTCAAACTTACAGAAAATTTATAAGAATAATACTTGAAGTGCCCATATATGTTTTACCCAGATTACCAAATTTTTAACATTTTAAACCACACTTGTTTTTATCTTTCTCTCTACTGTGCCTGTTTATATTATTTATTTTTTCTGCACCATTTGAAGAGTTATCCTTTTATAATTCCCTTTACCTCGTATTACTTCCTAAGTATTTCCTAAGAATAAGGGCATTCTCTTATGTAGCTACAGTACAGTCATCAAATTTGGGACACAAATGGATACAATAGTTTTTATCTAACTACCATTCATAGTTTTCAATTATCCCAATAAGGTGTGCATGACAGGCAGCAACTACATTCCTCAATCCTCTTGGCTGCATAGAACCTTAGAGATCAACCTGTTCAATATCTGTAAACCTTTTCAAAGTTTTTTCCTTCGTGAGCTCCAGAAACATTACGATTTCATAAGCAATCAATCAGAAGTTAATATCAACATTAGAGAATGAGAGTAACCACACTGCATTCACATAATCTCAGCCTAAAAACAAAGAAAATTAGAATTTCAGGCTGGCCTTTGATGCAGAATTATAAATGTCCAATTCCTGTTTGGCTTTTGAAATATTTAGATTAGTTTATCTAATCCTGTTATAGTTTTAAAGACCTCCTGGCTAGAAATGATTTATTCAGTTGAAACCTTTCCCTTTTACATAGGAAGAAACAAGAATCTAAGGAAAGTATATTACTGAAAAGTAAAGGGCAAATTGAGATTGAACCTCAGTATTCTTTGTCCTACAGCCTACTTGCCTTTAAAAGAGGAGTCTTCAAGTAATCAATCAAAAAACTCACGGGAAGGGCTTCCCTGGTGGCATAGTGGTTGGGGGTCCGCCTGCCAATGCAGGGGACACGGGTTCAATACCCGGTCTGGGAATATCCCGCATGCTGCGGAGCAACTGAGCCCCATGCGCCACAGCTGCTGAGCCTGCGCTCTGGAGCCCGCGTGCCACAGCTGCTGAGCCTGAATGACACAACTGCTGAGGCCCGTGCGCCTGGAGCCTGTGCCCTGCAACAGGAGGGGCCGCTGCGGTGAGCGGCCCGTGCACCACGGCGAGGAGTGGCCCCCGCTCGCGGCAACTGGAGAGAGCCCACACGCAGCAGCGAAGACCCAACACAGCCAAAATTAAATAAATAAATAAATAAATAAATAAAAACAACAACAAAGTACATTTCTAGTACTGGAATTTCAGGCAGTCCTTAACAGGAAAAAACAGGTCACTGGTGGATCAGGGGGTAGGCGTGGGTTTGATTGAAAACGGGCACAAGGGAACTTTCAGGTTAGTTAGGCTATGAAAATATACTACTAGGTTAGGCTCTCGTTAACTAGTTTTCCCTGAGACCAGGCCTTGTTAAGAAGAACCGAATGCGCTGGCTTATTTCAAAATGGTTCCTTTTCTCTTCCCCCTGCAGGAAGCACAAAGTGGTTTTTTCCCGATATTTACTGTGAGAAACTGGCTGGCCTCCTAGGCGTAAATCTCACAATACAGTAGAGCATGACTCTTTTCACCCCCGTTACCATAATCTTTGTTTAAATTCTTATCTTTTGCTTGAACTATTGCTAAAGTCTTAACTGGCCTCCCCATTTCCAATCTGTTTTCCAGTTTGTGTTGCCAGAAGATCTTTTAAAATGAAAACTTGGTCATCTAATTTCTCACATTAGAAAACTTTGACGGTTCCCCATTGTTTACGTTACAGTAGAAGTCAAATTCCCTTGGTATTGCACACAAGACTCTTCATGAACCAACACAATATTCTAGTCTCTCCGTCCAATACTCTTCACCATACCCCTTTCATCTGGGCAGGCTGATACCTGGCAGCCACAATCTCCTATGGGTCATGCTGTTTTAGGTCTCCTGTTATTCCTGCTCCTATAATGACCTCCACCTCCTTGTCTATTTAAAGAAAACCTTATCATCATTTACACAAACATTACTTGTTTTCTGAAGGTTTTTCTCCCATCCCCCATCTTCCAGCACTGACAATTCCTTTTAAAAATAGCCCCTATATATTTCTCATAGCATCTACGGTTTTTTGATTACACTTAACTGATGACACAAACTATATCGTATTGCATTTGAATCCCCAGTGCCTAGCACTGTACTTTGTGTATAAAGTGGCCATATGACTAGGTTTGTACCTGTTGACCTGGCTTAATTATTAACTGCACTCTCTTTTATTCTCAGAAGGGTCTTGTTTAACAGATAAGCAATATATGGCCACCCTCTACATGGTATATGCCTGGTAAATATTTGAATGGATGAAGGAGCCTTCGTTTTCAGCTCTGGCATCTGAGCACTTACTACTATACAATAAATATAGGAAGAATTTTAAAAAAATTTTAAGTTAGTTTCTTACGATGTTTTTTGCCTTAGCTTGACTACCGCTGATTTAACTTTGCTTTAATTTACCTCGGGCAACACGGCGCTCAATTGCCTTCTGGGCTCGCAGCACGGTTTCAGACTTTGCTGTAACTTGTCTCATTTTGTAATCATCAGCCACATTTCCTGATGCCAGGCTTTCAAAAGGTCAATAAATCAATAAAAACCAGATAGCCCGCAGTGGAGGCTGATATGTAAAAACAAAAGGTGTCAGAATCACCACCTAACTCTCAGAAATACTGCCCTCACGTCTACTTCGTCACAGCGGGCGCCAAGCATCTGTTTTGCCCAAGACAAAAATGGCCTCCGTCAGAGTCAATTCCCTTTCCTTTGCGGACCAATCGAAACCTAGCATTCAGGGCACCCAGTGTCCTCACTTCCGTCTCAGCTTCTAGGATCTCTAATTCTCTTAGCGAGTCCGGACCGGTCGCCTCCAGCTCGGAAGGGCTTCGGCGGTTGGGGCGGCCAGGCACGCAGGCGGCGGGCGGGATGAGCGCGGCGCGTGGCGGAGCGGTGCGGACGCTGCGGGTGACCGGCCGCCACGGCTATGCAGCCGAGTTTTCCCCGTACTTGCCGGGCCGCCTGGCCTGCGCCACCGCGCAGCACTACGGCATCGCGGGTGAGGCCGGGCCGCGCTGAGCCGCCGGGGCGGGGGCGGGTCCCAGCTGAGCGCCAGCTCCCTCTGGTGGTCCAAAACCACTTCCGACAGTAGACGGCGCCAGAAAAGAACACCAGGGGAAGCAGAGGAGGAACGCCTGGCTCCCTGACCGCCTTTGTCCAGGGTGGGGAGTTGGTTTAGAGTCGAGTCCATCATCTTTTCCAGTTACAGTGCGGAAGTAGCGTGTGGAAGATGCCTAGTGCCCCTAGTCCTTATGCCTTAGAGCGCACCGACACCATCGCCCCTAGTGACACACACCCCTCCAGGTACACGTGGCCCTGCGGAGAGCGGGCTGAACCTGTGGGGCCCCTTCTACCGGTCAGACGGGACCAACAGCTCTTGGAAGACGGTCTGCAGGGTCACCCCAGTACCCACTAATTGGACCACATTCCCCACAGGCTGCATTCCGGCTGTGCGTCTTAAGGATGCTCCTGAGCAGACGCCAGGAGTTTCCCCGCAAGTGCCAACACGAAATTGTTCACGTTCTTTTCTCGCTTTTTCTTGTCTCCGGAGGAATACAAACATTTGCAGGCAGTTAAGAGGTTCAGGTTAATGGTCTCTGGTCCTGGACTAGGTTGAAAGGCGGGGTTCTATTCTTGACTTACCATCTCGTAGCTGTTGTATACGTACTGAAGGTCTATGAAAAAATTCATTGCATAATGTCAGCTCTCGACAGTATTTTTTGTTGGGTCCTACAGTGATTTAGTGATTTCTGAAACAGAGAGGGAGAGAAATATTTGCCTTAATATTTTCACCATTAGCTTTTAGTGGTTGCAAATTCAGGTTTACAATACTTGCCTACCATTTAGGTTGAAGACTCGTGAGTTTGTAATGATATTTTAAATTAGGTCCTTAAAAAAAACGCCTTAAGAGGAATTGATACTTTTTTTAAGTCAGTCATATTTAATAGTTTTCTTTCCTTCAACCCAATAACAAATATAACTTTTAAAATATGCTGATCCTTTAGTAAAATAATTCCTCTTTGGTAGATAATGATATGTTGTGTTCAGCATTTTACCACCAAGTACGTGGTGAGTTCCAGTAGGCATTTTGTTTTAAAATTCCATGCTGAATTTATTTTATTTTATTTTTAAAGTATGGAACCAGTACTCTTTATTTATTTTATTTTTTAAAAAATAAATTTATTTATTTTTGGCTGCATTGGGTCTTCGTTGCTGTGCTCGAGCTTTCTTTAGTTGCACCAAGAGGGGGCTACTCTTTGTTGCGGTGCACAGGCTTCTCATTGCTGTGGCTTCTCTTGTGGAGCGTGGGCTCTAGGTGCACGGGCTGGGTAGTTGTGGCTTGCCGGCTCTAGAGCACAGGCTCAGTAGTTGTGGTGCACGGGCTTAGTTGTTCCGTGGCATGTGGGATCTTCCTGGACCAGGGATTGAACCAATGTCCCCTGCATTGGCAGGGAGATTCTTAACCAGTGTGCCACCAGGGAAGTCCCAGAAGGTATTGTAGATTTATTGTGAAGGCAGTGTGATGTAGAAGATACACAATCACTGGGGTCTGTTAGCCTGAGGTTTCTCACCTGTAAATAGGGATGATAACACCTGTTTGGAAGGTTTGTGTGCCTGTCATCCTGCCTGGCCATAGAGTATGCACTTAAATATCTCTCCCCTGTTAGAGCTGTGTCTGGATTCCAAGCATAGGTGAGATGGTAAGCTTAATATTTAATTAAGCACAATGTAGAGAGAGAGACAGAAATGGAGAGCACGGTCCTGATCATTTTGTATACATGGCCTCAAGTAACTTGAAATTTGTGACTGTAAAATTAGGTACTCAGTACTTGATACCTCTTTGCCTTGACATGGTCCCCCAGCGGGTTCAACAGCATGACCTCAGCATTTTTCTCCTTAGGCTGTGGAACCCTGCTAATACTGGATCAAAATGAATCTGGGCTTAGGCTTTTTAGAAGGTAAGATGACTCTAACTATTAAACTTATATGTGTTCTCTGTTGCTTTTAAGACCTTAATAGAATTAGTTTTGAATCTTTGTGATCAATAAGATGTTTTAATTTGCCGTATAAAAGAACCTTCAGGATTTGCATAGTATAGAGCTTATTTTTGCCATGAACTTGTGATTATGTCACTTTTCTTCTAAAGCTCTTGTCTCTTAGTATTCACTTATACATTGTAAAACTTAAACATAAAAAAATGTGAGCTAGTTGGTATACTGTTTGACATTCCTATCTTTGCTTTCTTCTTAATGTACTTTAGCTTTACTCATTCAGGAGCTAATTATCCATTTTGTGGATTATCGCTTCTTTCCCTTTCTTCTTTCCATGCCTGTCTTGTCTGTGTGACTGTTAGACTCATTAACGTCTCCATCAGAGTTAGTCAAGGGTAGAGAAAGGAAAGGAAATTTCATCAGAAAATAACTACCTGCTGATAGCTCAGGTGAAAGATTTATGGGAAACACTGAAATTATTGATCTAAATTAGTACTTTCAAGTGCTTGTTCTTCCCTCCTATGAAACACAGAAAGCAGTGAGCACCCAGGTGTGGCAGCATGTCCTCATGTAAATGGTGCCGTATTTCTAGTTGGGAGCCCTGATTTTAACCTAGCTGTGCAGTTTTCTGGCTGTGTGACTGGGCTGTTCTTTTAAGCTCTCTGAAGTTGTTTCTGAATCTGGCAAGTGGCTGCTCTACGAATCTCCCATATTTGTGAAGCCCATGTGAGATAATGTGAGTTAAAATAGGTGATAAACTGTAAAAAAAAAAAAAAAAGCAATGATTGTTATTTTATGTTCAGCTGCCTATGTAACTAGATTTTTTTGTTTTAATTTTCCTGGTGTAGCTTTGACTGGAACGATGGTTTGTTTGACGTGACCTGGAGTGAGAATAATGAGCATATCCTGGTCACCTGTAGTGGTGATGGCTCGTTACAGCTCTGGGACACTGCCAGAGCCACAGGGCCACTGCAGGTCTACAAGGAACACACTCAGGAGGTAGGAAGGGAATCTTTCTGGGCTGATTGTTTTTCTTTGGTTGAAATCCATTTGGGGGTGGAAACATGGGGAGATGTCTTCAGGGGACAAGAAGTTTAAGCTTTAGTGTTTCTTGTACATGTGTACATGTTAGATGTCACTTGTTATTTGATTATTCAAACATAAAGTACCTTTTAGCCTAAGGAGCTGGAAAAGAAGAAAAGGTCAGGCTTCTCATTAGTCAGTAAAAACACCTCCGGCAGGAAGTATACCGTGGCGCCGGTTCCTCCAGAGGCGCATCGCTTTCTTTACGCTGTAAGGAAGGATATGCCTCCATATGCTGCCTTAAGATAGAGGTAGGTGGACTTTTCACAGAGACATCGTAAGATTGCCTTTAGGACTTCACTATGATTCCTAAGGATTTTCAGAATATATGGAAGCAAGAGCTTGAAATACTGACTATAAGGCAGAGCTTACCGAAGAAGTTTAAAAACTAAATCTCTTACATGTGCTAGATATCGTGTGTGTGTATGGGTAGCATAGAGAATAGTTTGGCCTTCAGTCATATTAAAATACATATATACTTTTCATGAACATGATGGTAAAGACATTCTCTTTTGGTGTTTTACCTTAAATGTTTTAAGAATTTTCTCAAGGTAGCAATAGATGCTTCAAATGAAAACTTGCAAATTTACTTTCAAATTTGTGCCTGGCTCATGGAAAGACCTCAGTAAATGCTTATTAGGTGCAAGAATGTTAGTCTCTTGTAATAATAGACACATAATAGGTTATGTGAGGATTCTAGACATCATTTTTATAGTTCTAGCTATTAAAAATGAATATCTCTAAGATCTGACTGAAAATAATAGAAAATTTTAGTTCCTCCATTTCATTGTAAAGGAGGCTCTTTGAATAAATGTAGTTATAAATGATCGTGTTTTCATAGAACCACTGAATACCAAGACAACTTTGGTAAAGGAGGAACTTTAGTTTCAGCATGTTCAGTGCAAAAATCCCCACAAAGCAGCATGTCCAAAATTCAGACATTTTGGTACCTTCATGATTTTTGCCATTTTCTTATACCACTTAGATTATGATTAACTTAATGTTTTTCTTTCTTTTTTTTTTTCTCTTTTCTTTTTTTCTTTCTTTTTTAAAAATATTTTTCCTCTCAAAAGTTTTCTTTCTTTTTCTTAAATCTTTGGGCCTTGTATTGCTTATCTATATAAATTCTAGGGCTGTAGCTAACAAATCGTGAAATAATATATCCAGTTTTATTAAATGGTAGATACTGATTTAATGTTTTCCTTTAAATGAACTTTACATAGTTATTTCACTTATTCTAAAACAGCACATATTCATGAAACCATGGAATTGATAGCTTAGTATGTACATTTATTTCATGTATGGTAAAATAAATTTATAACGAATAAAATAAAATGTATGTACCAGTTAAAATCATCTCTTGTACAACCAATGGTGTTTGTACTGCTACTACTCTGGAAAATACTGTTCGAGAATGTTCCGTGTGATGGTCACGCAGTCTTTACTTCAGCTCAGTGAAAGTGAATTTCACTATCTCATGTGATAATTTATTTGACTTTTTGATTGCTCTATTGGTTAGATAATTGCTCTCTTAGGCCTAAATCTACCTTCAATATCAATGAACCGTTGCTTCAAATTCCTTTCTCTGACATGGTGAGACCAAGTGCAGTCCCTCTTTTCCAGGAGAATCCTTGAAAATCGCTGTCATGCCCCCTGTAAGTCTTCCCTCTTCCAGACTGTACATTTGTAGTTCTTTCGACCTGTCCTCAGGTTACACGGTCTCTATATCTTTCACCCTCCTGGTAAACTCCTTTGGGTGATCTCTTGTTTTACAGTGTTGCTTTTAATGTTGTAAAACCTGATTTATTCCAGAAATGTGTTTATTAGTGCTGAGCTTTATATGACTTCACCACCATGATCTTGAGCCTCTGTTTCTAATGATATTACCTAACATGGCTGTGCATTTTCCTTAGCCACGTTGTAGTGCTGGGTTACTTTCAGTCCACTTGTAAAGATCTTTGTACTATTGTTAAACCAGTGGTTTACATCATTCTATAATTATGTAGCTGGTTTTTTGAACTGAAGACTTATTTATTGTTTGTTTTTTCAGACTGTTGTTCTAGGTTGTCCTTCTTCATTTTCTTGTCAAATGCAATTTTTTTTTTTTTTTTTTTTGCGGTATGTGGGCCTCTCACTGTTGTGGCCTCTCCTGTCGCGGAGCACAGGCTCTGGACACGCAGGCTCAACGGCCATGGCTCACGGACCCAGCCGCTCTGCGGCATGTGGGATCTTCCCGGACCGGGACATGAACCCGTGTCCCCTGCATCGGCAGGCGGACTCTCAACCACTGCGCCACCAGGGAAGCCCTCAAATGCAATTTTAGATAAGCATTTTGTATCAGTTAGATGCCTTGGCTGTTACCATAAGAGAAAACCAAACTAAAAGTGCTTTCAACGATCTGAGTTTTTTTTTTTTTTTTTTGCGTTATGTGGGCCTCTCACTGTCGTGGCCTCTCTCGCTGCGGAGCACAGGCTCCGGACATGCTGGCTCAGCGGCCATGGCTTATGGGCCTAGCCGCTCTGCGGCATGTGGGATCCTCCCGGACCAGGGCACGAACCCGTGTCCCCTGCATCGGCAGGCGGACTCTCAACCACTGCGCCACCAGGGAAGCCCGATCTGAGTTTTTTTATTTCACATAACCAAGGATATGGAGCTGGGAATGGGTCCAGGTTTGTTTAATTTAGGCTTGGCAATGTCATCAGATACCCGGGTTTCTCCTGCCTTTCCGCTCTGCTCTCCTCGGTGGGTTTCTTTCTTCTAACGCTCCACAGAATTCCAGTTATCATCTCATCACATGCCCAGTCGTAACTCTGTCACTTGTGAGGGAAACAAGTCACCACTCGTACTTTCATCTAAGTAAGATTCACCCCTGGGATGAGGAAAGGACAGAGCTTTTCCTGAAGGGCAAAACTGGGGCTCTGTGAGCAAGGAGAAAGGGAGATTGGTGGTTGGGGAGTCCCCATCACTATGTGCCACAATATTACTTCTTGTCTTTCTCACGATTGTTAGTAAAAGTTGAACCACACCAAGGCGGATGACGAGCAGAGAACTGTAGGACCCTCAGAAAGGTTGTCCTCCATGAGATTGTTAAAGAATTTCTGGTGATCAATCTAAAGCTCAGTAGTATTATACCAAATATTTGGCATTTTTCATTAAAGAGAAATACGGCATTTATTTAAAGTTTGTCTCTTATACCAAATATGCAAAAACACTTAAAAGGATTGATTTAAGGTCAAATAGAGTTTTGAGGAGCTAATAAATATTTGTTGAATATTCAACAAATAGTGTTGAATGAAGTCCAACAGTCAGTTTTCAGATAGTCAGACAAGTACTTACTGAAGCAAAAAGGAAAATTCCAAGACCTAGATATATTTTAGGCCTTAAGGAATAAAGGTCCTGGTGAAATGAAAGAAAGAAAAACATGGAAGGTTTCCCTTTGCATGGCTTCTAAACTTAGCATCAAAGCAGGAATCGGATTCTTCTCTGTATTATTTAACTGCAGAGGCCGTTATGTCTTTTGAGCCCCATAAAATGCCTTCAGCTTAGGCTGCTGCTGAATATATAATAAGAATGGAAGAATAAGAAAATTTTAAAAAGTTCAGCAAGAAGGAGAAAAAAGAGAGTAATTGAGAATTTTGTTTCTGACTTCATGGCTTATAGCACTGTGCTGTTGAGAGTGAGTTAAAAGTGACTTTAAAGATGACAGACTCAGTTTAATATTCATTTCAGCATCTAATTCTCAGTGTTGTTATTACAGTTTTTTAAAATAGTTAAAATTTGTCTTCATTGTCAAATAGTGAGGCTTATCAGTTTGCTGAAAAATTTTAAAAGATATTTGATCCATTTAAAGTTTTTGATCATGAATTTATAAATAAAGGTAAAGAATCAAGGCATTTATCCTGCTTTTCCTGTATGAATTTCACTGTGGGGTAATCAAATCGTTGGTGCAGAAATTTTCTTGTAATAGAATTCTACCTAGTAAATGTAGAAGGGATAATAGAATTAGAAAATCACCATTTAGTAGCCCCTAATGAAATAATGACCCTAGGCAAGGGTTATCTGTGGATGCTAAAACCATTAATTTAAAAGTGACCCATCTTATGAACGATCTTAGGATCACCAGAAGTGGATCAACCAGAAATTACACACCTCCTAATACAATAGAAAGCTAAAAAAAAGATTGAACTGAATCAATCAAACCTCTAGATCTAACTTCCAATTTAAAGAAAATAGGAAGGGTAGAGGAAAAAGTTGAACACCACCATGAGGAAACAATTAGCCAAATCCAGAATGTATTTAGAACATTCCATAGGACCAATAACTTTGTTTCTTCAACAAGTAAATGTCATTGGTGGGGTAGGGGGACCTGAACCAAGGTGGGAAAGGGAACTTTCCTAGATTAGAAATAACTTAAGAGACATAACAGCTAAGTATAAAATATGGATTTTGTTTGGATCCTATTCAGATAAACCAACTATAAAAGGACGTTTCTGAGACAATCAGGGAACTATGAATATGGACTGAGTATTAGACGATGTTAGGAACTGTTGTTAATCTAAGATGTGAAAATGGCCTTGTGCTCATGTAAAAGGTGAAGACATTCTTTCTCCTGAAGTATTTGTGAGTGAAATGGTCTGATGTTAAAATACTCCAGTAAGTAATGGAACAGATGAAACAGGATGGGTAAAATATTGATAATTATGGAAGGTATGTGATGGATACCTGGGGATTTATTATGCTATTCTCTCTACTCTTATGTGCATTTTAAAATATCTATAATGAAAAAAAATTTAAATTTCACATTAAAAGAAATATGTAGCCCTTTCTTTTTTTTTTTTTGTGGTACGTGGGCCTCTCACTGTTGCGGCCTCTCCCGTTGCAGAGCACAGGCTCCAGACGCACAGTCCCAACGGCCATGGCCCACGGGCCCAGCTGCTCCGCGGCATGTGGGATCCTCCCGGACCGGGGCACGAACCCGCGTCCTCTGCATCGGCAGGCGGACTCCCAACCACTGCTCCACCAGGGAAGCCCTGTAGCCCTTTCTAATCGCTCAGTAATTAAAAGTCCGTGTCCCTTTCCTTTGTATTGATACAGATAAGTATGAACATTCTGGACACAGTTTTTATTTGATGATTTTTAATTAAATAGACCAACTTAAAAAGGGCAATGCTGTACAGTAGATTAAAAATGAGCTCTTTGGGAATTGGATTCAGTAATAAAATTTGTCCTCCTCAAACTGTGGTTCTGATGAAGTTCAGATTTCATAAAGCAGCACAAAATATTCTTCAGTGTTTTTCATTTTTCTTTGTGTAGTTTCCCAATTAATTTTCTTCAATTTTCTTTCTACCAAGAGTAATTTCATTAAGATAGGCCTTTAGAGGACCCTGCTTTTAAAGCATAGCTGCATATCTCTCTTCTTTTTATATTTCCCGTATCCACTATTTGAGTGGGAGTGGAGGGGGGAATTGGGAATAGGGAAAAGACGTAAGAGTAGACTAATGTGAGATGTGCTTTCTAGTCTCCCGCCCTTGTTATTATTTTCTAGTGTTCTTACTTTACATTATTTTTCTTAGTAGTTTTTAAAAAATCACAACCTGAAATTGTGTATTTATACTTACAGCCTATCTTCCCTTGCTAAAGTATAAGACCCATGAAGGCTGGGGCTTTTATCTGTCTTGTCTAACACTATACTCTCCCTCCCACATGCCTTGTTCGTAGTAAGTGCTTAATAAATATGTATTGAATAGTTATGTGACTTGAGGTTGGGATAATGGAATCTAGTCATCCTTTTTCAGCTGTCTCCCAAACATCTCTCTGGTTGTAAACTTTTTTCAGGGCTTGAGGTTAATGCCCAAACCCTGTTCTTCCTAGACATTTCCACTTGACTGTCAGGCTGTCACCGCAAACTCACTGTGTCTAAAATTACACATTATCTCCCTTCCTCCAGTCGTCCAGCTTTGTTAATGCCACCGTCACTGACAGTTCTGAGGCACAAAACCTTGGTGTTATCTTGCAGTCATTCACTAGTCCTATAATCCCTAGGGTGCTTTATGTCCCCGTTTATGTCTTTGGGGGAGTTTCTGGTCACTATTTTCACCTCTGCTTTCTTTTTTTTTTATTGACATTTTAGCCAGCCCTCAGGGCCCTGCTAGGATGCTCTCTTCTGGGCATCAAGCTGAATTTTCCATCCCTCCAGCTTTTGTATTTATGGTCTACAGTTTTCATTTTTTTGTTTTAAACACAATATCCTGGCTTATACTGTTAGTTTCTTTCCCATGTCCTAGTATATTAAACACAGTAAAACAAACAAACAAAAAGTATATGTTGATTGAGTCACCTTTATTTCCTTCTTTTTTATCCCATTTTTAACCTCACCATGTATGTCCTATGCTTGATTTTGTCCTAGACCCTGGTGCTTGCCACTTTGTTATGAGTCACATAGAAGAGCTGGCAGCAGCCCTGGTATCAGCATAGTTTTCTTACGTCGTGTCTCTTGTTCTCACTGGGGCTGGGTTCTCTCTGAGCCCGCGGAGGCTCTTGCAGTTTTAAAAGGTGAGAAGTTGTCAGGTTTCAAGTCCTCTGTCATGTTGGAAGTGTGTAGAGGTAGAGGAGTCTGAACTAATGATGTTATCTTTTAATTGTATTTGTTCAGTTATCCTCTAAAATGAAAACAGTAGCTCTTTATAACTACTTAGCAACAGCACAGGTTGTGGAGATAAATTTGGTTGGTTAAATCATTTTAACTCAGTTTCTTGAGTGCCTGTTATATTGCAATGAGCATGAACAAAATGGTTCTGTTTATGATGGTTCTTCCAGAATATAGCAGGTGTGGCAGTTATTTAACACTGAATTTAGTGAAGCATGGTGCATGCTGAACTAGGAGTAGGTGTAAGATGCTGTGGAGTGCACAGAAGGCAGCATCTGACGCCTCGATGCCTGAGGGGTTCATCAGGGAGGCTTACTTCACAGAAGATTTAAAGGGGCTGAGTCTTGACAGATGAGCGGGGGTTCACCAAGTAGATAGATAGGTAGGGGCTTTAATATGGGTATGGATAATCCATGAAAACAAAATGCAATCAGTCTGGGCCCAAATGGAGCTCCAGTGAAGGGCGATACCAACAAGGGCAGGGTTTTGTTTCCTTAATATCACAGTGCAAGGTCACTGAAAAGTTCCATTTTAAAGCGCCGTCATGCAACATATCGTAGAGACAGCCTAGCATCATGATTGAGGTGGACTCTGCGATTAGGCTGCCCAGGTTCAGACTTCAGCTCTGCAGCTTACCAGCTGTGGGAATTTGGACAAGTTACTTAACCTCTTTGGGCCTTGGCACGGTATCTACTGCACAAAAGTGAAGATGAAATGAGATAAAATATGTAAAGTGCTTATGACAACATCTGGCAAACAGTAGGTGCTCAATAAAGATTTCCTATTGTGGTTATTTTTGACTGTTCACATCAGCTTGGAGCAGGGGTTGGCCAGTTAGTACTCGTGGGCCAAAGCCAAATCCAGCCCACTCTCTCATTTGTAAAGTTTTATTGGAACACAGCCATGCCCGTTTATTAAGTATCATCTGTGGCTACTTTGTGCTCTACAAGGCTGAGTTTAGTAGTTGTGACAGAGACAAATGGCCCATAGTATATTTATTATGAATATAATAAATATATTAATATAGTTATTATATAAATATTTAAGGCCTAAAATATTTATATGGCCCTTTACAGAAGAAGCTTGCTGAGCCCTGGCCTAGAGGGTAAAATCAACCTCTTTGGGTCTCAAGCTCTTCCCTGATTGCTTCCGAGCCTGCCTTTTTCCATCCATAACTGACAGATGGCTGCAGCAGCACTTTGGATTTTGCTGACCTTTCTGTATACTTTATGAGCTACTCTCTGTTGCTGGATCATGATTTCTTCAGTGTTCCAGCTGCTTTTCTCTCTTGTGCAAGAATATGGGCCGCAGCAGGGCCAGATCTGGGTGGTGAAACACTCACCTTAGTACATAATTTAAGTACATAATTTAAGGGGGCCCCAAAAGCTCAGTAGTCAAGATAAATAATCTCTTAATGCCGTATTTAAAAAATCAAAATTAATGTAAGAAAAATCTACGATGAACAAAATATCAAAGTTTTAAGTAAGGACATAATCGGTATTACTAATTATTTTTTGTTTTAAACTCAGGTTCCAACATGGCTAGGCATAGCACTAGGCAGCAGAGAACAGGGAATCCATACTTAAGCCACAACAAACCCCAGATAGTCATGCTTTCTGCATAAATATGGTAGAGTTTTTAGATTCAAAATAACCTGCTGGCTGATCACATTTAATGGCATACTCAGGTCCATGGCAGGACTACTTTTGTAAAGTTTAATTATACACATATTTGGTTGAACTTAGCTTCCAGTAGTGATCTGTATGTAATCCGTTGTATCAAATAACAGAATTAAAAGTATTTCCATAAGTTTTCATATAATTCATTTGAAGTGGTTTACTGAGAGCAGCATTGGATAACTAAAGCTGTTTACCAAGAGATCTGAAAGTATCACGTCATTCTGATAAGCTTTTTCAAAGAAAGACCAGAAAGGGATATTAATTGAATTTTAATGCTTTCTGATAAACATTGACCTGGCAAGCTTTTTTAGATGACTAACTTTCTAATCTGCTCTGACATTTCTTCAGGGTGCTGCAAACAGTGATTTGTTGGTAGGTTTAAAAATATGTATAATTTGTTTTAGTGAAGAAGGTTTTGGAAATATTCTGTAGGATCCTGCTAAAGTAGAATGGAGTCTTATCTGTTAAGGGTAAGGCTGGAGGAACGGACAAGATGACCTTTCCCTTTCTCAGACACCATATTGAGATTTGCAGGACTTTATTTGATGTTTCAACGAAGTGAATTAGTTGTTCTAACTGGCTGTCACTGTTACAAACAGATAAATGTAATAGTGAACTTGATGCTCTTTTGCATTCTAAATGACACTTTAAAATGTTTTTAGGTGTACAGTGTTGATTGGAGTCAAACCAGATGTGAACAGCTTGTGGTGTCTGGCTCGTGGGATCAAACTATCAAACTGGTATGTCCACATTACTGTATTTAAAACCAAATATTCCCTTCCTCAAAGCTTCCACTGAAGTTTTTTCTTTTCTGGAATATACTTCTATTGCTTTTCAGTTAGGCAGTAAATTTTCTTTTAAAAAAATATACTAAAGCATTTATTAGAATTTAAAATTTTCTAATCTTCTAGGTATAAACTGATAATTAGCTCAGTGTTGATTATTTTGGCCCCTTAAATATCATCTTGCTTTATATAAAAATAGACTTTTGGGCTTCCCTGGTGGCGCAGTGGTTGAGAGTCCGCCTGCCAATGCAGGGGACACTGGTTCGTGCCCCGGTCTGGGAGGATCCCACATGCCGCGGAGCGGCTGGGCCCGTGAGCCATGGCCACTGAGCCTGCGCGTCGGAGCCTGTGCTCCGCAACGGGAGAGGCCACAACAGTGAGAGGCCCGCACACCGCAAAAAAAAAAAAAAAAAAAAAAAAAAGACTTTAAAGAAATCCTTGAGATATGTATGTATATTGTGTGTGTATATAGATACATATATATGGTAATATAAAGCATAATGGATTTGCCTCTGTTAAGTAATTGACCTATTCATTTATTTGTAGTGGGATCCAACTGTTGGAAAGTCTCTGTGCACCTTTAGCGGCCATGAAAGTGTCATTTATAGCACGATCTGGTCGCCCCACATCCCTGGTTGCTTTGCTTCAGCCTCAGGTAAAGAATTCACTTACCAAAAGCGTTATTTGTAGGGAATGGTGGCCTCACTTTCCCCAGTAGGTGGCACTGTGTACCTTAGATTTGGAGAAGAAAAGGGACTACATTCCTATTTGAACTCTTGAGACTCTTTCATTCTTTCTCAGTCTCTAGGTAAGAATTAGCCTGGCCTGCTTCTAAACCTTTGACTTAACGTGTGCCTTTTTGGTGAGGTGAGAGGTAAGGGACAAAGTGAGGGCTTTGGCATCAGACTTGATTGAATTTGGAAACTCTCTTCAGTGGCCGATTGTGGGGCGTCAGGGTGATGCGATGGGTTTTCGCATCAGTAATACGGGGCTAAGAATGTCTAACTTACGGGGTTGTTGTCAGCATGAAATAAGGAAACATGTAAAATGTCTAGCACACAGTCAACCTCCTTTGCTTGATATTTACCCTCTTTTTAGGGATAGTCTCTTTAATTCATTGCCACTAAGCCATAGCAAGAATATGTTTGGTATGATCTTTTTTCCTAACTGTTTACTTTTGATTCATGTCAGCAATTCTAAGATAAAGCGGATACTTACATTTATATGTCTCTATGTTTTTTGTAGAGAAAAGTCATTTTACAGAAATTTAAAATTACACTTTGTACTGTTTGCATAAGGATTTACAAATTTGGTTTGTTGGCCGATTCCTAAATCATGTATAACCTGAACAATCTACTTTATATATAATTTGAAGAGAAACATTGCACAGTTTCTCTGCAGTGCCATTTAAAACAGCTTGGTCCACCTGCCAAATGGTCATTTAAATAGCTGTCCTCATCTTCACTCGCCGCTGGCTGCTCTGGAGTGGGTCTCCCCTGGCCATTGACCTTCTTCTCACACCCTGTAACCCTGCCGTCACAGCTCTTGTACTTTCCTCCTCTTACCTTTTCTTTCTGCCAGTCTATCCTGTCACCCTTCTGTTGTCCTGACTTTACATGAGCAAGTTCAGTGGAAGGGTCCTTCCATAAGGTGATGGGGAGTAGAAGCTGAGATAACAAGAATAACACTCCCTTCTTCCCATGGTTAGAAGGTAGAATCATTCCCAGTGGGGAAACAGTATGTTGGAAGGCATTTAGAGGTTATATTCATGTGGTTAAGGATATGGAATATTAATTCTCAGTGATATTGTAGTATCTGCCACAGTATGACTTTTCATACTGTGAATTTTATAAGCACAACTATTAATGAATAAGTATGGTTAATTAATGATTAATTAATGATTAATGGTCTGTCTTAGGCAGATCATAACCAGTTATAAATCTTTCAAAGTTGGGAACCAGTCTAGCTCCTTTTATTAGCTACTGAGCTGCTTTGCTTAGATGGCTTTATTTTTGGTTGCTTTATCAGAACAAAGGTTGAGTAACAGTTATAAGAATGTGTTAATTAATCATAAATATTTGTGGTGATTGACAAGATAATATCAGCTCTTTATTTCTTGCTTCTTTTATAACTTTCAAAAAATAAATTTATGAAGAGAAAACAGAAATGGTATCTCGATAATTCCTGTTTGAGCATATACGTAGTAAAGAAATTCAGACAAAACAGAAACATGCCAAGTAAAAGTAAGTGCTCATTCCCCTCCTCCTATAGAACTACTGTTAACATTTGCTTGTATTCCTCCATAAAAATTCTTATGCTCATTCCAGAATATATGTTCAAAAAATTAAAAATATTAATGGGGAATATTCTTCAGGAAAAAGTCAGATATCTTTAAAGGCTGAATTTGCTTAGTGATGTTAGGTTTTACACGCTTATAGGTATAAAACTTTTGTTGTTGTTGAAATTGTACAGGAAAATAATTTTGCAATTTTGAGTCAGAAAATCTCCTGTCCCAAATTCATTTTCCCCACTGAAAACATTGTTATTATAAGACAATTTTTGATTGTGGAGATTTCTTAGTAGCTGTAGTCCAGTATTACAGCTGAATTGAGTGAATCATACCACCATTCAGAAAGAGTTCTTAGACTATAGGTTTAAATACACTTGATGGAAGAGAACATCTCCCAATTATATATTATGAATTATACATATGCATTTATATTATATATTTAAGTTTATAAAATTAAAACAAATCTAAAGTAGAAAAAGAGGTACAACAGGTTTCTTTTATTTGATATACCACCAATAAACATTTGTCTAAAGAAAGATTTCTGATACTATTTCCTTCCTAAAAGCTCTGATACCTTAAAATACATTGCTTCACTTTTCTTTTAGATAATTTGTATAATGTATTGAGTGCCATTAAAGCTGTAAAAAGCGTAGAAATAAAACAAAGGTGAGCAATTTAATTGGCGTAAGCAAGGGCAGAGTTTCTTTTCTAAGGCTGCCTTTTTGAGTCACTTTCATCTGCCTCAGAAGACACATACTGGGAAGGAGAAACTGGTATCTGCTCAGGGTATTCCAATGTAAGGAATGATTCAATTAGACCATTTGGGAAAATGTATGCATAAATATAATCTATATGACACTTGTTATTTTCCAATGTGTTTATTTCAGGGCAGCAACACCTTATAGATTAGACAAAACAATAACAACTTTCCCGGTCTAGATGATGTCAGTTTATTCTGATAATGAGAATGCTGATAGTGTCAAGGCAACAGTTATTTTAAGGTTTGGACCTTGAAATGGTGAATGGATGTGTCTCCTCCATCTGTTAGAGGTTTGCCAATACCATGAATGAAAAATTACAACTAATTGTTGTTTTGATTTGTGTATTTGATTACTAGGACTAGTGAACACATGCAGTATGTCAACTGGCTGCAGTAGTTGTTCTTTTGTGAGTCACCTGTTCATGTCTTTGGCCTGTTTTGCTACTGAGAGCTGTTTGTTGTTGTTTTTCTGTATTGATGTATGAGCTCTTTTTTTTTTTTTTGCGATACGCGGGCCCCTCACTGTTGTGGCCTCTCCCGTTGCGGAGCAGAGGCTCCGGACGCGCAGGCTCAGCAACCGTGGCTCATGGGCCCAGCCGCTCCGCGGCATGTGGGATCTTCCTGGACTGGGGCACGAACCCATGGCTCCCCTGCATCGGCAGACGGACTCTCAACAACTGCACCACCAGGGAAGCCCTGAGCTCTTTTTATATTTAGGAATTAGTTCTCTGTATCTTACGTCTGTTACAAATATTTTCCCAATTTTTTTCTGTCCTTTAACCTATTTATTATATTTTAATTTTTACTGTATAAGCATTGAAACTTTTTGGTAGTCAAAACTATCAATTTTTTGCTTGATAGGTTTCTGACTTTCATTTAGGATAAATAAGGAGTTGGCTCAGTGAAAAGTGGGAGGCCTTAGATGGCATAGCAAGAGAGAACATTCCAAGCAGAGTAGTATATTCAAAATTAAGAACTTGATGTGTTTGAGAAACTGAAAGAGGGCCAGAGGGACTGTTGCCTAAGAGGAAAAGGGTAGTAAAAATGAGGTCAGGATCACAGGCAGGGGCCCAGATCATGCCTTGTGGGCTGGATTCAAGACTCTGGATTTTATCCTATGGACAGTGGGAAGACATTGAAGAGGTTTAAGCCTGGGAGTGATATGATTAGGCTTGCATTTTTAAAAACCCATTTTGGCTGTTGTGTAGAGAATAGTTTGGAGGTGAGCCAGAGTGGTTGCAGAGAAACAATTAAGAGAGAGATGAAGGCATGGATAAGGATAGTGGCAGAAGGGATGGAATAAAGTAGGCTGATTTGAGTGGTATTTCGAGATGATTTTATAAGATGTGGAAGAGGTGGGAGAGGGATGAATAAAGCATAAGTCCTAGATTCTTGGCAAGGACAAATTCATGGATGGTAATGTCATAACTGAGATAAGAAATACATTTGCAAACGAAGATCTTGAGTTAGTTTTAGAGCACATTGAGCCTGTGGGATACACATGTGGGGTTGTCAATAGCAGGTGGAGTTTGGAGCTGAGAAATCAGGCCTTATGAATAAAAATTGTGTCGTTGGCTCATAAATGGGATCTAAAGCCATTGCAGTACATCAGAGCACCCAGGAAAGACTAAATAGAAGAAAGCTTAGAATAGAGCACAAGTTGGCAAACTATTGCCCTCAAATCAAATGACCCACTGACAGTTTAGGTAAATAAAGTTTTATTGGAACACAGTCATGCCCATTCATTTATATATTGTCTGTCTATGTCTGTTTTCATGCTATAGTGGCAGAGTTGAGTAGTTATGACAGAGACTGAATGACCCTCAAAGCCAAAAATACTTACAGTTGGGCTCGTTACAGAAAATGTTTGCTGACCCCAGGTATAAGTCTCATTTGAGGGGAGATAAAGGGATGGAAGGTCTTTTGCACAGTGTGGTTATTTAGGGGAGGAGAGAAGGCACAGTAGCAGGGGAGGGGAAGAGTGCTTCCTGTATTGTCTCCTCGTTTCATTATCTAGCATCTGAAGATAGGCAATTGGTAGGATAATTGCTCCTTTCTTGCTAATAAGCTAAATCAATGCCCTGAGATGTTGAATCATGTTGAGTGGGTTCCACAGGAAATATAATATCACAGAAATCCTTTCTATTTGTTATGTTTTTTAATTCTAAAACTTAAAAATGACCAAATGTCCCTGAATTCTGAAGTATGACTAGGTTGGAGAACCTCAGAAGTGGAAACCTCCAGGTAAATTGTGAACAGACAAATACGTCCCATTTAGATTAAGCAATTTTTTTAGATCCTAAGATAATAGTGAATTATAATAACTTCTGTGTGTAGAGGTTCAGTTAACTCAGAAAATGTTTTGTTTGCTGATTAAAATTAATAGTATTTTCTAGAATGAAGAAAGGTACACTGATAAAATTATTCCTACTATTTTTAAAATTTCTAAGTTGTAGTTTCTCAGTCCATAATTTGAACCAAATCTTTTCTGAAATATCAAGTCTTTGGGGATGAGACCAGTAATATATTTTTCCTTGTCACATTTCCTTTCCCAAGCCTAAATTTCTTCTTTGATTTTTTTCAGTCTTTCTGTGGCACAACTAGCCATAAGGCTGGGTGTGTATTAAGTAAATGATAGCAATATTAACATACTTGTTTGAATTAACTAACCCTTTAGCTTGCATATATAACTTGAGTTAGTCATTTTTATGCTTTTAATGGAAATGCTAATGAGTTTCATGTTGATAGTGAATCAGATCTGCAAGATGACTGCAGTTAAGCATAATGGTTATAATTTGACCATTTTATAATTTTACTATTGGTGAAAAGCCCTAATACAGAGACTGTTAGTACAAGTTCAATTAAAATTCTTGTAAGGATGTGAATTAGTTTGACATTAACATCATTTTCTTAGTGTAGGGATGCCCTTTGGTCTTATATTCTACAGTTTCAAAGTATTCGCCTCAAACTCTGGAAGGAATTAGTGGTGTAGAATAGATCCATCTTCAGAATGAACTGAAACATACTTCTCTTCTAGTGAAGCAGAGAAGGCATGTCTGCTAGGAGCTCTAATTGGTAGCATTTGTAATAAACTAGAATTAATAATGAGTATAATTTAGAAAAGTATTAATAAATAAAACCGTAAATTACTGATACATTTAAAAAATTCCTTTACCTTACTATTGCATGTAATTTTATTAATTTGTATTATTATTTAAGGCCCCCAAATTATCTTTCTTTGTTTTTAATTGTTCTTTTACTGACCATGACCAAAGGTAAAATCTGATAGCGACAAAGTCAGGCAGGGGGAACCTACAAGATGGCGGAGGAGTAAGACGTGGAGATCACCTTCCTCCCCACAAATACATCAAAAATACATCTACATGTGGAACAGCTCCTACAGAATACCTACTGAATGCTGGCAGAAGACCTCAGACTCCCCAAAAGATGCCTGAGGGCAACCTACATGCAGAGGTGGGGCCAAAACCAAAGTTGAACCCCAGGAGCTGTGCGAACAAAGAAGAGAAAGGGAAATTTCTCCGGGCCACCACAGGAGCAGCGAGTTAAATCCCCACAATCAACTTGATGTACCCAGCATCTGTGGAATGCCTGAATAGACAACAAATCATCCCAAAATTGAGGCAGTGGATTTTGGGAGCAACTGTAGACTTGGGGTTTGCTGTCTGTGACTGATTTGTTTTTGATTTTTATGTTTATCTTAGTATAGTTTTTAGCACTTGTTATCATTGGTGGATTTGTTTATTGGTTTGGTTGCTCTCTTTTTTTCATTATTTTTATTTTAATAATTATTTTTTAATTTATTATTTTTTAATTTCTTTCTTTCTTTTTTCTCCCTTTTCTTCTTTTTAAAAAATATTTATTTGTTTTTGGCTGCATTGGGTCTTCATTATTGAGTCTTCGTTGCTGCACACAGGCCTTCTCTAGTTGAGGTGAGCAGGGGCTGCTGTTCATTGCAGTGCATGAACTTCTCATTGTGTGAACCTGCAACCTGCGAAAAGGAGACCACAGACACAGTAAGTTAAACAAAATGAGAAGACAGAGAAATATGCAGCAGATGAAGGAGCAAGGTAAAAACCCACCAGACCAAACAAATGAAGAGGAAATAGGCAGTCTACCTGAAAAAGAATTCAGAGTAATGAGAGTAAAGATGATCCAAAATCTTGGAAATAGAATGGAGAAAATACAGGAAACTTTTAACAAGGACCTAGAAGAACAAAAGAGCAAACAAACAATGAGGAACAACACAGAAAACAAAATTAAATATTCTCTAGAAGGAATCAATAGCAGAATAACTGAGGCAGAAGAACGGATAAGTGACCTGGAAGGTAAAATAGTGGAAATAACTACTGTAGAGCAGAATAAAGAAAAAGGAATGAAAAGAATTGACGACAGTCTCAGAGACTTCTGGGACAACAGAAGTGCATCAACATTTGAATTATAGGGGTCCCAGAAGAATAAGAGAAAAAGAAAGGAACTGAGAAAATATTTGAAGAGATTATAGTTGAAAACTTCCCTAATATGAGAAAGGAAATATTCAGTCAAGTCCAGCAAGCACAGAGAGTCCCATACAGGATAAATCCAAGGAGAAACATGCCATGGCACATATTAACCAAAGTATCAAAAAATAAATACAAAGAAAAAATATTAAAAGCAGCAAAGGAAAAGCAACAAATAACATACAAGGGAATCCCCATAAGCTTAACAGCTGATCTTTCAGCGGAAACTCTGCAAGCCAGAAGGGAGTGGCAGGACATATTTAAAGTGGTGAAAGGGAAAAACCTACAATCAAGGTTACTCTACCCAGCAAGGATCTCATTCAGATTCAACGGAGAAATTAAAACCTTTACAGACAAGCAAAAGCTAAGAGACTTCAGCACCACCAAACAAGCTTTACAACAAATGCTAAAGGAACTTCTCTAGGCAGGAAACACATGAGAAGGAAAGATCTACAAAAACAAACCCAAAACAATTTAGAAAATGGTCATAGGGACATATATATTGATAATTACCTTAAATGTAAATGGATTAAATGCTCCAACTAAAAGACATAGGCTGGCTGAATGGATACACAAACAAGATCCATATATATGCTGTCTACAAGAGATCCACTTCAGACCTAGGGACATAGACAGACTGAAAGTGAGGGGATGGAAAAAGATATTCCATGCAAATGGAAATCAAAAGAAAGCTGGCATAGCAATTCTCATATCAGACAAAATAGACTTTAAAATAAAGACTGTTACAAGAGACAAAGAAGGACACTACATAATGATCAAGGGATCAATCCAAGAAGAAGAGATAACAATTGTAAATATTTATGCACCCAGCATAGGAGCACCTCAACACATAAGGCAAATACTAACATCCATAAAAGGGGAAACTGACAGTAACACAATAAAAGTAGGGGAGTTTAACACCCCACTTTCACCAATGGACAGATCATCCAAAATGAAAATAAATAAGGAAACACAAACATTAAATGACACATTAAACAAGATGGACTTAATTGATATTTATTTATCAGAAAACAGCAGAATACACATTTTTCTCAAGTGCTCATGGAACATTCTCCAGGATAGATCATATCTTGGGTTACAAATCAAGCCTTGGAAAATTTAAGAAAATTGAAATCGTATCAAGTATATTTTCCAACCACAACACTATAAGACTAGATACCAATTACAGAAAGAAACTGTAAAAAATACAAACACATGGAGGCGAAACAATATGCTACTAAATAACCAAGAGATCACTGAAGAAATCACAGGAAATCAAAAAATACCTAGAAACAAATGACAGTGAAAACACAATGACCCAAACCTATGGGATGCATCAAAAGCTGTTCTAAGAGGGAAGTTTATAGCCATGCAATCCTACCTCAAGAAACAAGAAAAATCTCAAATAAACAACCTAACGTTACACCAAAAGCAATTAGAGAAAGGAAAATGAAAAAACCCCAAAGTTAGCAGAACGAAAGAAATCATAAAGATCAGAGTAGAAATAAATGAAAAAGGAATGAAGGGAACAGTTTCAAAGATCAATAAAACTAAAAGCTGATTCTTTGAGAAGATAAACAAAATTGATAAACCATTAGCCAGACTCATCAAGAAGAAAAGGGAGAAGACTCAGATCAACAGAATTAGAAATGTAAAAGGAGAAGTAACAACTGACACTGCCGAAATACAAAGGGTCTTGAGAGATTACTACAAGCAACTATATGCTAATAAAGTGGGCAACCTGGAAGAAATGGACAAATTCTTAGAAAAGCACAACCTTCCGAGGCTGAATCAGGAAGAACTAGAAAATATAAACAGACCAATCACAAACACTGAAATTGAAACTGTGATTAAAAATCTTCCAACAAACAAAAGCCCAGGAACAGATGGCTTCAGAGGCGAATTCTATCAAACATTTAGAGAAGCGCTGACACCTATCCTTCTCAAACTCTTCCAAAATATAGCAGAGGGAGGAACACTCCCAAACTCATTCTACGAGGCCACCATCACGCTGATGCCAAATCCAGACAAAGATGTCACAAAAAAAGAAAACCACAGGCCAGTATCACTGATGAACATAGATGCAAAAATCCTCAACAAAATACTAGCAAACAGAATCCAACAGCACATTAAAAGGATCATACACCACGATCAAGTGGGGTTTATCCCAGGAATGCAAGGATTCTTCAATATACGCAAATCAATCAATTTGATACACCATATTAACAAATTGAAGGATAAAAACCATGTAATCATCTCAATAGATGCAGAAGAAACTTTTGACAAAATTCAACACCAATTTATGGTAAAAACTCTCCAGAAAGTAGGCATAGAGGGAACCTACCTCAACATAATAGAGCCCATATGTGACAGACCCACAGCCAAAATCATTGTCAATGGTGAAAAACTGAAACCATTTCCTCTAAGATCAGGAACAAGACAAAGTTGCCCACTGTCACTGCTATTATTCAACACAGTTTTGGAAGTTTTAGCCACAGCAATCAGAGAAGAAATAGAAGTAAAAAGAACTGAATTGGAAAAGAAGTAAAACTGTCACTGTTTGCAGATGACATGATACTATACATAGAGAATCCTGAAGATGCTACCAGAAAACTACTAGAGCTAATCAATGAATTTGGTAAAGTAGCAGGATACAAAATTAATGCACAGAAATCTCTTGCATTCCTATACACTGATGATGCAAAATCTGAAAGAGAAATTAAGGAAACACTCCCATTTACCATTGCAACAAAAAGAATAAAACACCTAGGAATAAACCTTCCTAAGGAGACAAAAGATCTGTATGCAGAAAACTATAAGACACTGATGAAAGAAACTAAAGGTGATACAAATGGATGGAGAGATATACCATGTTCTTGGATTGGAAGAATCAACATCGTGAAAATGACTATACTACCCAAAGCAATCTACAGTTTCAGTGCAATCCCTATCAAACTACTAATGGCATTTTTCACAGAACTAGAACAAAAAATTTCACAGTTTGTATGGAAACACAAAAGACCCCGAACAGCCAAAGTCGTCTTGAGAAAGAAAAGCAGAGCTAGAGGAATCAGGCTCCCTGACTTCAGACTATACTACAAAGCTACAGTAATCAAGACAGTATGGTACTGGCACAAAAACAGAAATATAGATCAATGGAACAGGATAGAAATACCAGAGATAAACCCACACACATATGGTCACCGTATCTTTGATAAAGGAGGCACAAATATACAATAGAGAAAAGACAGCCTCTTCAATAAGAGGTGCTGGGAAAACTGAACAGCCACATGTCAAAGAATGAAATTAGTACACTCCCTAATACCATATACAAAAATAAACTCAAAATGGATTAAAGACCTAAATGTAAGGCCAGACACTATAAAACTTAGAGGAAAACATAGGCAGAACACTCTATGACGTAAATCACAGCAAGGTCCTTTTTGACCCACCTCCTAGAGAAATGGAAATAAAAACAAAAGTAAAAAAATGGGACTTAATGAAACTTAAAAGCTTTTGCACAGCAAAGGAAACCATAAATAAGGCAAAAAGACAGCCCTCAGAATGGGAGAAAATATTTGCAAATGAAGCAACTGACAAAGGATTAATCTGCAAAACATACAAGCAGCTCATGCAGCTCAATATCACAAAAACAAACAACCCAATCCAAAAATGGGCAGAATACCTAAATAGACATTTCTCCAAAGGAGATATACAGATTGCCAGCAAACACATGAAAGGATGCACAGCATCACTAATCATTAGAGAAATGCAACTCAAAACTACAATGAGGTATCACCTCACACCAGGCAGAATGGCCATCATCAAAAAATCTACAAGCAATAAATGCTGGAGAGGGTGTGGAGAAAAGGGAACCCTCTTGTACTGTTGGTGGGAATGTAAAGTGATACAGCCACTATTTAGAACAGTATGGAGGTTCCTTAAAAAATTGAAAACAGAACTACCATATGACCCAGCAGTCCCACTACTGGGCATATACCCTGAGAAAACCATAATTCAAAAAGAGTCATGTACCACAATGTTCATTGCCGCACTGTTTACAATAGCCAGGACATGGAAGCAACCAAAGTGTCCATCGACAGATGAATGGATAAAGAAGATGTGGCACATATATACAATGGAATATTGCTCAGCCATAAAAAGAAACGAAATTGAGTTATTTGTAGTGAGGTGGATGGACCTAGAGTCTGTCATACAGAGTGAAGTAAGTCAGAAAGAAAAATACTGTATGCTAACACATATATATGGAACCTAAAAAAAAAAAAAGGGTTCTGATGAACCTAGGGGCAGGACAGGAGTAAAGACACAGACATAGAGAATGGACTTATGGACATGGGGAGGGGGATGGGTAAGCTGGGACGAAGTGAGAGAGTGGCATGGACATATATACACTACCAAATGTAAAATAGCTAATGGGAAGCAGCTGCATCGCACAGGGAGCTCAGCTCGGTGCTGTGTTACTAGCTAGAGGGGTGGGATAGGTAGAGTGGGAGGGAGACACAAGAGGGAGAGGATATGGCGATATATATATACATGTAGCTGATTCACTTTGTTACACAGCAGAAACTAACACAACATTGTAAAGCAATTATACTCCAATAAAGACGTTAAAAATAAATAAGTCGGGCAGAATTGTATATATTAGCCCTTTATTCAGGCTGAGTCACACACACTTCTTTGTATTACATTGGCCTTTTGTGTAGCATATTATACATAATATTGACTCTGGATGTTATATATAGAGTATTCAGTGTGTGAGAGTGAGTAGCAGAAAAAGACTGTGTGTAGAGTGTTAGCAGTATAATTATAAAACTTAAGTATCTCTACTTTGTAAATAGATAGTATATAAAAAGAGTCTTTTATCAACAGAATGTCCATTTGCTTTAACAGAAAAAAGAGACAGTTTAATGACATTACCTTCATGTGTTATATTAGAAATGAATGTAAATTGTGGTCATACCAGCCAGCACGTCTTTGGTTGAAAGTGAAAGAAATTCTGACCCAAACTGCCTTAAGGTAGAAGGTAATTTGTTTGCTCACATAGTTGAAATGTCCAGAATTACACCTGGCTATGTACACACAGCTGGATGTAGGGCTCAAAGACTGTTCTTGCTATCTCTTTTGTTCTGTGTTCTGTTAAGTTGGTTTCAGTATCTGGTACCACATGATAGCAAGATGGCAGTAGCTCTAGCCCCTGCATCCTTTCTTGTTTCTGTGCAGTAGGAGAAAGTGGGAGATTCCTTTTCAGATATCTAAAAATGTTTCATTTTCTCTCACAGGCTCTGATGGCCTGTGTGGATATTCCTAAACTAATCACTGTGCCTGGGAGAGGAGGCTGTAATGTGTTGATTGGCTTGGGCCTGGCTCAGCTCCTGCAGTTGAGAATGGGAAATGGGAGAGAGGTGGTACCCAGCTACATATACTGAGAATGGCAAGAGTGAATCCTGGTTAGGTGAAGAAGATGGATAGGGGGTCAATATAAACTAAATTGTCTGCACATCCAAGGCTTGGAATAAATCAGAAGGGATTTGACAAAAACCTAATACTGGACCTGTGAGCTGTAACCTATGTTCCTTAAAAAAAACTGAATATAGTAAAGCCATTTTTCTGCCAGATTTTATGATTTTGGAAACTCATTGGAAGGTTTATTTATCAACCATTTGACATTTCCCTGAAATATTTCTTCATGATGATTTTTCCAATATTTGCCTACTCAATAAAGTTGAAAAGACTTAAAGTTTTTCTTCCACTCTACAAAAGGAGGGTTTGTGGCATAGTAAACGTTGGGGTAAGCGCTAAAGCTCTCATTGTGCCTTTGCCATTTCAAGAGAGAGAAGAAAATTTGCTTACCAGGCTGTGTGCAGTGCACTTCTTTGCATGTTTTCTTTGCTTGACTTGTGTTTGTATATTTCCTATAGGGCATGTATATTCTTTGACATAGCTGAGCACCTTACACAAGCAAACACCAAAGTTTTTTGATTATTATTATATAATATATGGGAATAACCATCTTACCAGAATTTTTAAAACATACTTAAGGTTAAATTTGATTATTGACAGGGACATTGTCAGTGAGTCAGTCAGATATTTAGTGAATGTCCACCTGTGTCTGGGCACTGAAGATACAGTGAGTGTATAGTCCAGTGGGAAAGAGAGATGCTAAGAAAAAGCCTAGCAACCATAACGGTAAGGAGCATGAAGCTCTTTGAGGACGAGGGCACAGCACAGTGGTTAGGGACATGGACTCTGCAGCCAGCCTCCCTGGCTGCTTTCACCACTGTTACGTGACTTTGGTCATGCTACTTAACTTCTGTCTCTTCAGTCCTCATTTAAAAAATAAGGGTGATAATAATACCCATGTCATGGAGTTTTGATGAGGATTAAGTGAATTAGTATGAGCAAAAGGCTTAGGACAGTGCCTGGCACAGAGTAAGGGCTCTCTGAGTGGTGACTCCTATGATTAACCTGTGTGCTCAGAATTCTGTGGAAACGTAACAAAGGATTCTTGAGCTTGTCAAAGTTGGCTGGTCAGAGAAACTTCTCTGAGGAAATAGTGTTTAAACTGCTACCTTATGAACAAGTAAGAGTTAGGAGATGAGAAGCGGGAAGCAGAGGGAGGGGATGTGGAGAGAGCAGGGCATATTTGAAGAAGATCTGAATGGCCTTTGCATACGTATGTGCTGTAAGGATTAAGAGTCTGCTTATCTAGAAACTAAAACTCTGAGAACGGAGTTTTTAGAGTAACTTGCTCCAGGTAGAATCTGGAATGCATGCTTGTGTAATAACATACTAGTCCAGTGATCCTGAAACCTGGCCCACCAACAGAGTCATTGGGAAGCTTGAAAAAACAACAGAATTCTAGCCTTCATCTTAGTCCTACTGAATCAGATACCTCTGAGAAGTGTATGTATGTATGTATGTATTTATTTTTGGCTGCGTTGGGTCTTCCTCGCTGTGCGCGGGCTTTCTCTAGTTGCAGCGAGCAGGGGCTGCTCTTCATTGTGGTGCACAGGCTTCTCATTGCGGTGGCTTCTCTTGTTGCAGAGCACGGGCTCTAGGTGTGTGGGCTTCAGTAGTTGTGGCTCGCAGACTCAGTAGTCGTGGCACACGGGCTTAGTTGTTCCACAGCATGTGGGATCTTCCCGGACCAGGACTCGAACCCGTGTCCCCTGCATTGGCAGGTGGATTCTTAACCACTGCACCACCAGGGAAGCCCCAGAAGTATATTTTTTAATCACCCCAGCTGAGTCTAGTGATCAGCCTAATTTGGAAAGCACTGTACTAGTCTGTGATGTCACTCTGTTTAAGATGCCTAAATAAATAGCTTATTTCTGTTGATGTAATGGGAATTGCATGTTTGTTTTAATAGAAATATGCTCATCTCTTTAAAAAAAAACCTGACAGAATGGTTTCAGTGCTGAATTCAGAGAGGAAGTGGTTTCCTTAGATTGAGAACTCTTTAGTTTTTTTCCTCAGTTTTGTCAGTTATAGTTTGAGTTATATTATGGTCTTTATCAGTTAATTCTCTTACTTTGTCTTCTTGCTTACAGACAAGAGCTTGCTATAAAACATAGTATAATCTTTGCATAAAAATAGTTTCAACTGCAGAATTCATGGTTGAGAAACCCAGTATTGTAAAATATTTGTCTTCACAAATATTACAAATGGTAGAAGCTTATATGATAGGCAGTCAAAACATAGTTTTATGTTGAATCCTGTGGCGCACGTATAGCTAATTATGTCTTTCAACTGCTTATAACAGTTTATAGTTTAAGATAGTATATGCGAATATAGCATTTGAGTTTTTCCAAGAATCTGGTCACCTTCAAAGTTGTATGGTATTTGCAAATCTAGACCTAAATATATCATTAGCTAAGTTAAGACAGACCAAAAGGGAGGAGTATATAGAGATTTAGATCTTCCTTAGCAGAGTTCTCTAAGGACATTGGTTTTGTTTAGTTCATGAAAGTTGTATTAGTACAGAATTCGTATTTCTAAATTAGATGAAAGGGAAGAATATTTGAGCTCTTTACATAAAGAGGATTAATATGAAGTAAACTTTCTTTTGAACAATGAAAACTAAATTACTGCTATTACAGACTCCATATAATTGCATAAATCATAGCCGTGCCTGAATATGTGGAGTCCAGTAGTTAAAAAAAAATCATTCTACTCTAAGAAAAAAGTCATATTACAGCTGATAGGCATCTGGCATTTCAAATAAATTATTTGGGCCCAATATGCATCCTTTTCCTACTCATTTCACTTCACGGTTTCAGATTCACTGTTTACACTTATTCTCCTTACCCAGTTACTTAACGCTGCAACTTGAATTAGACATAATAGTAGCCAGCACATCCTATACTATATTCTGCACTTAAATTCACTGGTTCTGCTGCCAGTGGCAAGTCTGCAACTGATAAGAGAAGCTGGTAATTCAGGTGGTTCTATGGCACTATCACATCTGGCTGACAATGAAAAGCCAGTTGTCTGGAAAATGTAATTTGAAAAATATATAAATATAGATGTCCTGGTGGCTAAAAGAGTTGAATGAGTCCTGGTACCAGTGGGCCAGAAGGTCCCTCTCCTACCTGGAAAACAAAGTGGTGAGGAGGAAGTGACGAATGTGTGCAGCAGAAGTGGAATTCTCAGCTCATTCAGAGCAGTTCTCACTTTTTTGTGCCCTTTAAATTAACGGCAAGAGGGGACAACCTAAGCCATGGTGTTTTTAAAAAGCATTGCTTGAATATGATGGTGAAGAACCAAAATATTGTCCCAGAGTAATTTGAAATACACATATATAATGTATATAATATAACAATACATTATATAATACACATACAGAACAGTGCATAATCTTAAGCATGTGATGAATTTTCACAATGAACACATCTGTGTACCAGCACCCAGATCAAGAAACAGAGCATCCCAGAGGCCTCCCTCACATCCTTCCAGTCATTACCCGACCCCCCCCACTCGAGGGTGACTACTGAACTGCCTTGTAATAGCATAGATTAATGTTACCTGTTTTTATGTTTTCATGTCTAGTTTCTTTTGCTCAACATTATGTTTTGTGAGATTCATCCATATTGTTGCTAGAATTACTAGTTGTTTCTTAATTTCCTAGTCCACGTTTATTGTAATATTTTGGTACTTTAAAGCATTCACATACACCCATAAAATGTAATTATTAGGAATGTAATTATTAGGATAAACACAAGCTCATTGAACTTTAAACAAAGCTTAGTCATGGTTATAGCAGACTTTATGATTTCAGACCTGATATTACATATAAATTTTTGAAAGCTAGTATACATCATTTAGGCATTTCCTATGTTTTAGTGGAAGGCTTGTGCCAAATTGAATCTTTTTCTGTGGGGCTAGGCTTTATAGAGTTTGAAGCTTCAGGTGAATTCCATTCACTGCTTCCATGATGATAAGGACTCACCTTGCCTGTAGGTGATAGAACTTGAGCAATCTTAGGTCTTTGTAGAATTTATTGAAAAGCAACCCCAAAAGGGGAAGGGATGCTTAAATGACCCCCGGACACATTCTCTGTCTCTAACCTGGACTTTTCTCTGCTTGTTGACTTGACTCTGCAGGCCAGCTTTCTCCATACAGTGAAACACAGGGCCACCAGCAGCTTCTCAATTTTATAACCTGTAAATTCTACTGTGAGAGAGGGACTGACATTATTTTTTCAGTTATACTTCAGAAAAATCCCAAGTAGATACTTTTGACCTGTCAGCTGTGGCAGGGGCAGAAAATGAGATAGTATGACCGGTCTTGCTTAGACCTGTCCTTGGCCAGTCGATTGTGTTGAGCCATAGGTCTTTCTAGAGTCACATGGTGAAAAGAGGGTGCTGTTCCTGGAAGGGTGTTGCTGGGCAGACCAAATCTGGACATCTACACCACCCTGCTGTAAACTCTGAAGGTTAGGGAAAGTCATGAAAGATCATTTAATCAAAGCTACTTAGACTTCTGAAAGAAATTCTACTGACTGGTGGCTAGACCACAGACAGTAATTATAATTAGGACCCCTGAAATTTTGGGAGCTCTAGTCTATACCAATTCTGAACCATTTCCGTTTGGTACTTTCAAACTCATCATTCCATCTCATCCCCACTGTCCTTAGCTAGATTCAAAAACGTTAGTCACTCTCTCCTATCAGAGTGGTTTTCAACCTTTTGTAAAGTAGGAGGATGATGCTTTTTAAATATAAAAAAAATTTAATCTCACACACAAACAATAGTACATATTTATGAATACATAAAAATGTTGTAGAAGTATTACCAAAACACAAACTACAGGGATGCACACCGAATTCAGGATTGTGGTAGGCTTGGGCAAGGAGGATGGGGAATGGGGTTGGAAATACAGTAGAGGTTTCAACACTATCTGTTGTGTTTTGTTACTTTTACTTCTAAAATAATTGTGGGGCAAATATGACAGAATGTTATGTGTGTGTGTGTGTGTCTATTAAAATTTTCCCCAATTTATAAAATAATTAACGTATAAATTAAAAGAATAATTTGCTCAAGGTTTCGCCAACATTGATCACGTGGCACTTCTCCTCCGACAACATTAGGGGGCAACGTTGTGTAGTTATAGTTCACACAGGCTAGGAAGCCAGGCAGCCTGGGTTCTGATTCTAGGCCCTGATTCCATTGTTTCCTCTCTGCTGACTTACTTCAGCTCCATGTGCTTCAGTTTCCTCATTTGTAAATTACTACAAAAATTACTTTTTATGTTATCAAAATTTTTACCTCACTTGTTGTGATGTTTTTAAAGTTAGTATGTTCATCTCTTGGTATCTGTTGGCGATTGGCTCCAGGACCCTCCCAAGGATATCAAAATCCCTAGATGCTCAAGTCCCTTGTATAAACTGTCATCATATTTGCATATAATCTATGCATATCCTCCTGTATACTTTAAATCATCCCCAAATTATTTAAAATATCTAATACAATGTAAATGCTGTATAAATAGTTGCCAGCACAGCAAATTCAAGTTTTGTTTTTTGGAACTTTCTGGAATTTTTTTTTCCTGAATAGTTTTGGCCCATGGTTGGTTGAATTCACAGATTTGGAACCCACGAATATGGAGGACTGACTGTACACGTAAAATGCTGACCAGCATTTGGCATATAGTAAGCACTCAATAAATATTAGTTATTATTTATTCATGTTATTAATAGGGACAGGAATGACTTCTAATCATGGTTATGTTTTGTTATTTTATTTTTAAAACTTTATCTCATTTCAACTTTATAAGGCAGATTTGTTTTTGTTGTTTTTTTTTGAAGTATAGTTGAGGTACAATGTTATATAAGTTGCAGGTGTACAATATAGTGATTCACGATTTTTAAAGGTTATACACCATTTATAATTATTATAAAATATTGGCTATATTCCCTGTGTTGTACAGTATATCCTTGTAGCTTATTTTATGCCTAATAGCTTGTACCTCTTAATCCCCTACCCCTATATTGCCCCTCTGCCCTTCTCTCACCCCACTGGTAACCACTAATTTGTCCTTCACGTCTGTGGGTCTGTATAAGACAGATATTTTATCATAGGTGAGGAAGGTAAGAATCCAGGATGTTAAGTAACTTGACTAAACGTCAACAGCTACCAAATGATTGAGCTGGATTAGAACCAAGCTCTGGAGCTCCAAAGCCCCCATGCTTAACTCCTACATTTCATTACCACCAGCAATTTCATTCTTATCTTTCTTAAACAACTTGCAAAGAAATCAGAAAAAAATGGTCTAAAACTCTTGAACTTAGGTAAATGACGTATGATTTAGAATTGGGATGATAGGAAATTGTATGTAGGTAACCAAAGGAAATTTTTAAAATTTAGCATTTTTATATACCACATATTAGCGTATCTACTGTATTCTAGAGACCATGCTAACGATTTACAGAAACTTTGTTACACTAAATTCTTATACCATCCTGCATGTAGTCATTCTGTTTCTTTTTTAGAAATGAGGGATCAGTCTCAGAGATATTATATAACTTCTGCAGGGTCAAACAGCTACTAAATGGAATCAAGACCATGCCTGCCATCATATTGGGTTTTTTTTTTTTCCATTAAGCTGAACTAGCTTTCTCACATGATCAGTTATTGTTTGTAATTTAATTTTGATGTAGATATACGTATATTCAGGGTTTTTCATCTGGTCATTGTTATTTCCTCATAGTTTACAAAATTGAAGGCAAACAGCATGTAAAACATTTAATCAGGGTTGACTTTGTTCAGCTATGTGATATAAATCATTTTTGTAGTAATTCAGGGTATTATCTGTAGTAATCAGAGTAATTCAGAGTGTAATAATTCAGAGTATAATCATTTTTGTAGTAATTCAGAGTATAATGACAAATTTTCTCAACTTGGTTTTTCCAAGGTGAAAAATATACCTTTGGATGGCCCTTTAAAATATAATAAATGTAAAAGCTAAGATTTGAAAATTATCCATTTCAACTTGGTAGATTTTGCACACATTTAACAGTAAAACTATTACCATTTTGTTTCTTAGAGAATATGCTGGTATAGGGTGCTAACTTTATTTACAAGAAACAAAGAGTTTCAGGGCCTTTTCCTATCCTGAAGAAAAATGCATTGGGTGTGTGTTTAATCACTGCTATGTTTGTCTTAGTGTGAGATTTAGATTTTCCTGCTTTGAGTAGATCTAAAAACATTATCATGGTGCCTTTTTTTTTTTGTAGTTCATCACTTTTAGTAGGTCTTATGCATTATTATAGAACAAAAACAATGTATATGTGTATATGATATATAGGTGGCAGTATCCTGATAGTGAAAGTGATGTGTTTTCCCCTGACTTGTTGTCATGGGTACCGAGTATCCAAGTGGTGTGATGGAAAGTGATCAAGTCTTCCTCTTTCACCAGGTGATCAGACTTTGAGAATTTGGGATGTGAAGACAACAGGAGTCAGAACTGTGGTTCCAGCACATCAGGCAGAAATTCTGAGTTGTGACTGGTGTAAATACAATGAGGTACCTTGTATGGTTCTATCCTGAGCTGCTGAGCCCTTCCTAATGTTGAAATGTTTTAGATTTTATTTTATCTTTGTTTATGTGGACTTTGATAGTGTTTATGGACCATTAAGTTAAATTCAGTCCCTTTCGTTTCTAATTGATGATTGTGAGTGACCTGCATTAGCATTAATTGGATTTAAGTGCACATAAAACAGGCTGAATAAGAAACAGAAATTCTCAAAAGTTCAGTAGTGCAGCCTTACTTGTTTATTTGGGAGACTGCTTTACAACTTACGTAATTTTTTACTTTATTGCTCTTAACCCTGCCAGTTTGTATCATCTTTTGCTTTCATTTCTTGTTCATTTTGCTAGTGAGGCTGCTGAACTATTTGTAACTTGATTTTTAATTTGACAGTCCATCAGTTTTTAGAATTTTCTGTTTTATCTTCCCTTATAAGCCTAACCAAGCTTCATGTTTCTGTAAGATAGCAGTGTCCATTTGTAACTTTTTGCAGAGCTTCAGCTAACTATATGAGCATATGAATTAGAAATAGAAATGGATTAAATATGTGTTGATACGCTGTTTAAATATATTTATGTACCTGAAGTAGTCTGTTGACTATGACAAATAAGTATAACATATGCCTTATTTTTCCCACTTTTAAAGTAATCAGTGAAGGTTAAGAGAACATTGTATCAGCTGAGTTCTTTAAATAGAAAGAAATAAAATAGATTTAAAAAATATAGAACATATTCAAAATAATACTTGATTTTAATAAAATTTTCAGTGCTGATGACTACAGTTCAAATCTCTCTCGTGAATTTTCCAAATAGGAAAATGAAATTGTGGACTGTGTGTTATACTTTTAGGAATTCTAAAAAAGTTGCTGATATATACTTGAGAGTAGTTTAAAAATTTTTTTTTAAATCATTGCAGCTTTTTTTCAGATGAGCTTATATTGAAGCCGAAAATGTTCAGACAATGGATTACTGCCCTGGTTGATGTGGAATGGGGCTGAGTGTGGACGCAGCTCTTGGCCTCTTGAGCCATGAACTCTGGGTTCACCTAGGGTTCTAGATAGCAGAATTTATAAAACCTGACTAGATAGGAGACTTACCACTTTCTGCATAAATTCTCAGATAGTGTTACATATTATATTAAGACATGGCCCATGAGAGTTGAGAACAGTGATTGATTTAGAATTAGAAAAACATAAAAATTTAATTTATACTTTGCTCTTTCAAATATTTGTAAATTAGCAGGCCTCTTGCCTTTTAATGCTTGGTAGAAACCTCAGAGGATGCTGAAAAGAAGGGTGGGCTCGTTTGTCAGGTATAATTTTTAAAATCTTATGTTCTTATTAATATTCCTAAAAGTAGATTGGGAAATTTACAAAGCTGTTTGAGACTATGCCTTTTTCTGTTGTGTATAGTGTTCCATCATATGCCTAAAGCATATTGAGTTCCTTTTCTGTCAAGTCCTACTAATTTTGCTTTTTGATGTATATTTTGACTTCTTTCTATAATGTTATATAACTTTTCAAGAATGACTCCTGGGGTCAGATTAAATAAATACCAGAAAATAGACACTGTTTCTAGTAGGAAAGTTTGGGTACTGCTTAATTGCAAAGATGTCACACTTTACTTTTCTCTGAATTGTTTTCAGAATTTGCTGGTGACAGGGGCAGTTGATTGTAGTTTGAGAGGCTGGGACTTGAGGAATGTACGACAACCAGTATTTGAACTTCTTGGTCACACCTATGCTATTAGGAGAGTGAAAGTAAGTTTTTATCTTTTCTTTTTATACATAGAACAAAAATATAAATATATTTAATGAAGTATATATAAAAGGTGTTTAGGGGATGGGTTATTGATTCTTTTTTATGCATGTTTTTGTTATCCAATGAATGATAATGAATATTGAAAGCTAAAATTGGGTAAAATACTGGAATAATTGTTGAATGAATTGTAATAATGTAGTCAAGCAGTACTTAGGATTAAATAAAAATGTTTTTCTCATTCTGTCATTCCCATTCTACTATTCCTTTTAATATTTTTTAACTCTAGTAATTTACTTTGAGTATTATATTCTTTACAATTTTTCATTCAGTGGGAAGATTTCTTTATTTTGTTGAAACTTGCACAGAGAGAGAGTTAATTCTTTATTTTCCCTAACATGATTGTATATATGAATGTTCTCAGAAGTTTAGGGTAGAGACAGTTTTCCACTTTCTAAACAGCAGAGGATGAGGTAACTTTTTTCTGCTGATCCCCTCAAATTTGTCAGGTATAAGGTGACTTAAGTTAGTTTCCCAGCTTTTATTTAGGTAAATTTTGCTAAGTCACTGTGGAAAACATCTTATTAAAGGACATTTCCCAATTTCATTCTTTGTTTTTTTACATTAAGGATAAAAAGGTACCTTTTTGATCTTTTCATTAAGATAATTATGTTATTCCTATTTTAAAAATTCTAAATTGTAGTTAATATTTTAAATTTTACTGGTTACAACTCAACATATGAGACACAGTGCCCTGACTTTTTTTCATGGCACACAGGTTTTAGCAGTTAAAAAATATTTTCTATATATATTTCACAGTGCTTCTGAGAATGAAATAGGGTAATGTAGTGAAAGTATTTTGCAAACTATGAAGAGCATTCACATGTAATTATATTATGTGTATATAACTATTAAAGTACTGGTAAGAAAAACATGGAAGAAATAAAATTGCAATGGGCAGCCTGGTAAAACATGTTTATTACTAAATACTACTTGTCTTTAAATTTGCAGTTTCTGACCTTGATATCAAATTTCATTAGATGTGATATACAAAGAACATAAAAATTATTTTAAAACTTTTAATATTTAAATGTTTATTTGATACTTGTGCTAATAGCAATCATAATATGTATTCACAAAATTGGTTAAGTTAGATGAACTTTATTATAATGTTCATGGGAATGACCTTATGAAGTAGCATGTTATAATTACAGTTAACCTCAAAAAGGGTTTTTTGTGGTTTTTTTGTAGTTTTCACCATTTCATGCTTCCGTGTTGGCCTCTTGCTCCTATGATTTTACTGTAAGGTACAGTGGCTTTTGATATGTTTCATTGTGAAATACCAAGTACCATTTGCCTCTTTGCAGCTTTTCTGAAGGGTAATAAGTTATCTTACTAATATAAAAATAATCTGAGCTGAGCACATAAGAATATTTGCCACTGAGATTAATATTATTTTTTTCTGTTTTTATGATCTGGCCACATATATGAGTAAATTCTTTAGTATTTAAAGGTTAGCTTGATTGCTCTGTTTAAAAGCCTTTTTTCCTGACAGTTGTTCCTCGTAATATCTTCCTATGCTATAAATTGAATAGCCAGTATCTTTTAAATTAAAATTTTAAAAATTACGAAATTTTATTTCTTCAGTCTAATTATGTGAATCTTAAGGCTAAGATTGTTATATATGAAAAAAATCAGCATGAGTGTATGTATGTTTGTGAATATATATATGTGACTGTGTATGTATGTGTATGCACATGTGTATCTATGTATTAATATGTGTATGTGTATCTCTAATCATACCCCCAGTTCTGATCCCACACCACACAGGGTTCATTCTACTTTTTCTCCTTTTCCAGATTTAAAACTCCTGATTCTTATTGTTCACAATATATTTACCTATTTGCTACCCTAGAATTCTCGGAAAGTAGTTTAGAAATCACTGTATATCAGTTCATAGAGATCTTTTTCATTCTGTATAATACTTCATTATGTAGACGTACTATAGTTTATTCAACTAGTCTCCTACATATGGGCATTTAGCTCGTTACAAATATTTTATAAATAAACAGTGCCACAATGAATAATAACCTTGTAAGTACATACATTCACATCACTAGAGAATTAGCTTCAGAATATATTCCCAGATGTGCGATTGCTGGATTAAAAGGTAAACATATACATATATATATATGTAGTTTTGTTAGATATTACCAAATTCCCGTCCATAAGGAATATACCAGTTTCCATTCCAAGCAGCAGTGTTTGAGACTCCCTGTTTCTCTACCATCTAAAGATCATTGATTCTTTTTTTAAAAAATTAATTAATTTATTTATTTTATTTTTGGCTGTGTTGGGTCTTCGTTGCTGCGCGCGGGCTTTCTTTTAGTTGTGGCGAGCAGGGGCTACTCTTCGTTGTGGTGCATGGTCTTCTCATTGTGGTGGCTTCTCTTGTTGCGGAGCACGGGCTCTTGCCACGCAGACTTCAGTAGTTGTGGCACGTGGGCTCAGTAGTTGTGGCTCACAGGCTTTAGAGCTCAGGCTCAGTAGTTTTGGTGCACGGGCTTTGTTGCTCTGCGGCGTATGGGATCTTCCCAAAGCAGGGCTCGAAGCCATGACCCCTGCATTGGCAGGCAGATTCTTAACCATTGTGCCACCAGAGAAGCCCCAAGATCAATGATTCTTTAGGGGTTTCCAAGTTTGTGATCATATCATCTATAAATATAGTTTTACATCTTCAATTCCAATTCTGATGCCCCTAATTGATTTATCTAATTGCATTGACAGATACCTTTATTACAGTGTTAAATAGTGTTATAGAGGATGTCTTAATTCTTGTATTAGTAAGAATGCCTCTCGTGTTTCCTTGTTAAAAGTAAGATACTGACTTTAAGACAAAGTGTATGTATTTATTTATCATGCTAAGAAAGTATGCATCAACTCCAGTTTTCTTGAGTGTGTTTTTTTTTTTTAGAGTCAGGAATTGATCTTAAGTTTTGTTGAAGGCTTTTTCAGCATCTATGGAGATGATCATGATTTTTTTTTGAGCTATTAATGTAATGTATTATATTAATGGATTGAACCAACCTTGCATTCTTAGACTAAATCCCTCTTGTTCTTTGTGTATCGTTATCTTACTGTGGTGTTGGATTTTGTCTGCTAATATTTTATTTAGAGCTTTTACATCAATATTTGAAGGTGATATTGACCTATATGTGTATGTGTACCTCTAATCATACCCCTCATTCTGATCCCACACCACACAGTGTTCATATAGGGGTTTTTTTCAGTTTCTTTTTTTAAATTTTTGGTTTGTGTATCAATGTTTTAATTGCTTCATAAAAAAGAATTAAGAAGTTTTTCTGCATTTTCTAAGCTCTGGAACAGTTTGTGCAACACGGAGGGTATTGGGTTTTTGAAGCATTGGTAGATTTTCCCTGTGAAACCATCCGGGCATGGCTCTTTTTGTGGAGTACTTCTTGATAACTCTTTATTTCTTCTATGGAAATTTGTCTGTTTAAACTTTCTATCTCTAATGGGAGTTTAGGAAATTATCCTTTGCTTATAGGTTTTCACATTTATTTATACGGATGTCTGTAGAGTCATGACTTTTTAATTTCTTCTGATTCAATGGTTATTTCACTATTGTCATTTCTGATTTTGTATATATGTGATTCCTACTTTAAGTTATCTAATGGCGTGTTTATTTTGTTATTTTTTCTTCAGCATACAAGATTTTGATTTATGAATGAGAACTACTGTTTTTCTATTCAGTACCTCATTAATTACTGCTTTTATCTTTATTTCCTTCTTGATACTTTCTTTTGGCTTACTTTCTTTTTCCAACTTTTGATCTGGGAATTTACTTATTTTTATTGTTTCATTTTGTTAATAAAGTGTTTAAGGCTATGAATTTTCTTCTAGTTTTCATTTCAATTGTAACTCATAAATCCTGATATATAATTTTTTTCATTATCATTAAAAAAATGTGTAACTTCTATTTGTATTTCATCTTTCTCCCAAAAGTTGTTTAGTAGGAAGTTATTTAATTTCCATATGAAAGTGCCTTTTAATTTTTGAAAATTTGTTAATAATTTCTACTTTTATTGTGATCAGAGAACACTGTTATTAGTCATTCTGTTTTCTGGAATATGTTGATTTTTTTGTGGAGGAGAACCTAATAAATGATCAATTTTTGTGAATGTTACATATGCAATTGAGAAGAAGGTATATTGTCTATTATCACATTGTAAAGTTAAATATATAACCATAAGCTCTACTAATTGATTATGTTATTTGGATCTTCTGTATCCTTTCTTATTTTTGGTCCACTTAATCCATCTTGTACTGAGAATGGAATGTTAAAATCTCCTATTATCAGTGGGTTTCTATCTATGTCTCCCTGAATCTCTTCTAGTTTTGAGTTCATAAAGCCATATGCTGTATTATTTGGTGCATAGATATTTTCAACATACATTAGTGAACTGAGACTTTTAGCATCAAAGAGACTCTTAGCATCAAAGAGACTCTTTCTTTGACACAGCTAATTGCTTTTTAGTTTTAATTATGCTTTATCTCTTACTAGTATCATTGCCTCTGCTTTCATACTATTCCCATCTTCCAGGTATACCTTTTTCCATACTTTTATTTTTAGTTTTTTTGAACCATGTTGTTTCTGGTATGTCTTTCATACAGAGCATATATTTGGGTTTTGCTTGGCAAGCTAAATCAAAAATCTTTTTATTATAATATGCAAGTTTAACCTATTCATATTTCTTGATAAAAATATGTTAGATAGCAAGTCTGTCATATTATTTTATGTTATGATTATTATGTTCTGTTCATTGTGTGGTGTATTTTTTTGTTTTGCTTTGGGGTTTTTTTTTGATCTTTTATCAAAAAATTTATATTTAGGTAAGTTTTTTTCTTTGTTTCATTGGTTTCCTTTGGTCTTATAAATTTTGTAATGCTTTTATTCCCTTTATTTTGTTTTATTTAAACTTAGAAAAAAACACCCCAAACAGTTCACCCACTTCTCCTTCTCCCCATCTGCTGCCTCTGGCAACCACCAATCTTCTGTTCTATCTGTGAACTTGTTTTCTGTTTTGTTTTGTTTTTGTTTTTTTCCATCCATGTTGTTGCAAATGGCACAATTTCATTCTTTCGTTATGACTGAATAATATTCCATTGTATACATATGCCACAATTTCTTTATGCATTCGTCTGTTGATGGACACTTTGTTTGTTTCCATATTTTGACTGTTGTAAATAGTGCTGCAAGGAACATGGGGATACATATATCTTTTTTTTTTTTTTTTTTTTTTGCAGTACGCGGGCCTCTCACTGCTGTGGCATCTCCCGTTGCGGAGCACAGGCTCCGGACGCGCAGGCTCAGCGGCCATGGCTCACGGGCCCAGCCGCTCCGCAGCATGTGGGATCTTCTCGGAGTGGGGCACAAACCCGTGTCTCCCGCATCGGCAGGCAGACTCTCAACCACTGTGCCACCAGGGAAGCCCTTTTTTTTTTTTTTTTTTGACATATATCTTTTTGTGTTAATGTTTTCTTCAGATAAATACCCAGAAGTGGAATTGTTGGATCATATGGTATTCTATTTTAAGATTTTTGAGGAACTTCTGTACTGTTTTCCATAGTGGCCTCACCAATTTGCATTCCCACCAACAGTGCACAAGGGTTCCCTTTTTCTCCACATCCTTTCCAACACTTACTATTTCTTGTCATTTTTTTTATCATTTTGATAACAGCCATTGTAGTTTTGATTTGCATTTCCCTAGATTCATGATGTTGAGCAACTTTTCATGTACCTGTTGGCCGTCTCTATGTCTTCTTTGGAAAAATGTCTGTTCTGATCTTCTTTCCATTATTAAAATTGGATAGTTTGGTTTTTTGCTATTGAGTTGTGTGAATTCTTTATATATTTTGGATATTAGCCCTTCATCAGATATATGATTTTTAAATATTTCCTCCCATTCAGTAGGTCACCTTTTCATTTTGTTGATGGTTTCCTTTACTGTGCAGAAGCTTTTCAGTTTGGTGTAGTCCTACCTGTTTCTTTTTACAATACCAGTACCATACTGTTTTAATTACCATAGCTTTGTAATATAGTTTGAAATCAGGGAGCATGATGCCTCCAGTTTTGTTCTTTCTCAAGATTACTTTGGCTATTCAGGGTCTTTTGTGGTTCCATACAAATTTTAGGATTGTTTTATTCTGTGAAAAATGCCATTGGAATGGCCATCAAACTCAATAGTAAAAAAGCTAAAAGTTTTTCCTCTAAAATCAGGAACAAGACAAAGGTGCCCACTCTTGCCACTTTTATTCAACATAATATTGGAAGTCCTAGTCAGAGCTATTAAACAAGAAAAAGAAATAAAAGGCACCCAGATTGGAAAGGAAGAAGTAAAATCGTCATCATTTGCAGATGACATGATATTGTATCTAGAAAACCCTAAAGACTCCATAAAGAATGTTAGAACTAATAAATTCAGTAAAGTTGCAGGATACAAAATCAGTACACAAAAATCTGTTGTAATTCCATATACTAATAATGAACTATCAGAAAGAGAAATTAAAAAAATAACCCCACTTACAATTGCATCAAAAAGAATTAAATACTTAGGAGTAAATTTAATATAGGAGGTGAAGTACCTGTTTATTGAAAACTACAAGAAATTAATGAAAGAATTTAAAGAAGACACAAAGAAATGGAGAGATATTCTGTGCTCCTGGATTGGAAGAATTACTATTGTTAAATTGTCCATACAACCCAAAGCAATATACAGATTTAATGCTATCCTTATCATTAGTCCCTTGTTTTTCAAAACATTTAACCATTTATTATCTGGTTTGTGAGTTTTTAATGGTATTTATTTTAACTCCTACTTGCTGCATTTACAATAACCGATGAACTTATTTTACTGTCCTTTTTTTTTACCCTCCCTTTTGCATCAAATTTTGAGTTGTCTTATTTATATTTTGTTAGAACATACCACATATAACATGTAATACATACCATGTTATATATTATTCTTCCACTCCTGTTTCCAATTTTGTTTTCATCTTAGGTACATAACTAAATATATTAAATGCTCATCATCAATCTTTTTGCTAAAATTTCCTCATCATGTTTTAGTTTGATGAAGTTTATATTCTAGTAAATTCCTCAAGAAGGGCTCATGGGTACAGACTTCTCAGGAGCTCTCGCATATTTAAAATTATTTCTCTGTAGTCTCGATGCTTGAAGGATAACTTAGCTGAACATGAACTCCTTGATTTACATTTCTTTCCTATAGGGACTCCAATTAAACATAAATTGAATCTCTCTTACTTGTCTTCTATATCAGATGCTTTCTCTCTGATACGTTTTTAGTCTCATTTTCATTCCTTGGTTATTTTTCTCCTGTCTTTGATGTCCTTATATTTTTGTGTAAATTTATTCTTTGAGCACCATGTAATTTTGTCTTCATTTCTGATATGAATTTACCTTTTTTCTTCTATTTCTTTCTTGTGTCCAGTTAGCTCTATTTCACTTTTTCCTGTTTTTGTCCACTTCTTTTCTTTGTTTTTGAATTCTTGATTGTAAGGGGAAAGCTCTATACTTCCAACACCAGATCTATGTGGAGTTTTCCCACACCAAGAAATTCTCTAATTCTCAGCAGACACCAATGGTGTGTCCTACAAAGTTAACTCAATTCTAATTCTATCTACCTGGAGATAACATCAGATCCCACAGATTAAGAACTCAGTTCCACTAGACTGCCCTGACTTTAGATGCAAATTGCAAGCCTAGATTGTCACCTGTACTTCTGACTGACTAGCTGTAAATTGGGGTTCCCAAGACCCCCTCCTCAGGTTTTATAATTTGCTAGAATAGCTCACAAAGCTCAGGGAAACCTTCACTATGTGTACTAGTTTATTGTAAAAGATATTATAAAGGATAAAAATGAACAGGCAGATGAAGAGGTACAGAGGGTGAGGTCTGGAAGAGCCCTGAGTGCAGGAGCTTCTGTCTGTATGGAATTGGAGTGCCCCACCCTGCCAGCACATGGGTAAGTTCACCAACCTTGAAGCTCATCAAACCTTGTTCAAGAGTTTTTATAGAGCTTAATTTCCAGCCCTCCCTCTTCTCTGGGAGTTCAGTGGATGGAGCTGAAAATTCCAGCCCTCTAAACACATGAGACTATGTAAGGACTCCATCCTAAGTCACCTCATTAGCATAAACTCAGGTGTGTTCCAAAGGGACTCCTTATGAATAACAGAAGACATTCCTATCATTCAGGAACTTCCAGGGGTTTTAGGAGCTCTGTGCCAGGAACTGTGGACCAAGATCAAATATATTTCTTATACTACACTGATCTAGGTCAATTATTTTTCCTTCCTGTCCCCAGATGCTTGTTTAGAGATATTAATTCAGTTTAGAATGTTATATTACAGTTTTTCTTACACTTTGATATTTATTTTTTTGAGGTGGTCTTTTGTCAGGTGAAATGTTTGAGTTTATGGTATCCATTTTATTTTTATGTTTTTTAAAAAATAGATTAAGACTTTATGTGTTTCTGCATATCCATGTACAGGATTGATGGTTTGGGATTGGTACATTTCCTTCCTTTTAATCCTCTTTTCCCTTTAAACTATTAACTTCCTAAAATAACTCGTTGTGTCCATATACTTTAAAACCTGTACTCTACTCTATGCTAGGCTTTTTTCACTATTTTCACTCATAGGAAGGTGGTGGCTCTAAATCAGTTTTAGACCTTATCCTAGCTCTTCTCGGTTCTATTCAGTTTTTCCTAAATTGCCCTTGCTGCCCAATAAAGCTTGGATCTAGAACATGGGAGAATGCACATTGGGATTCTGGGGGATTTTTTTGTTTTGTTTTGTTTTTTTACATGTAATTACAAGTTTGGATATGTTGAAGCCTGAGTTTTATGTAGTTTTATTTGTTCTTTTTGTTGTTCTGTATTGGTTTTTGTGAGGATACACTAAGAGGTTTGGATGTACATGGCCTCATTGCTTCAAACTACCCAGAATTCCTCTCCCCTTTACTTCTGAGTCAGTATTTGATATGGCAGAAGCTATGTAACTTTGTTAGTGTAGAATAACAATAAATTACAACAATGCCTTGGGAGAAATTACATGCTCTAACTTGGTTTTTTTGACTGATCCAATACAAGCAGGCAGACAAACTGGGAAGTATAATCACACTGTCTTCCAGCTCTCAATTAAAACGGTACCATAACAAGTTTTTTTCTTTAATAGTCTGTATAAAATAGTATGGAGTGATTATAGAATTTTTAGCATGGGAGCCAAAAAATGGCAACCTGGCAGACAGGAAGAAAACTTATCAGTTGTTCACCACCCACCCCAATCTTTTCCAAAGTGCATCTCTGGAGCTAGATCATTGGCTGGAGGTTAGGGCTGTAAATATGGCTTTGAAGACCATTAACTTACTGGTGGTTTGGTCCATAGGAATGCATCAATCAAAGGGCGATAAGTTTAGAGAAAGAAAAGCAAAAAACAAAAACAAAACAAAACAAAAAAACTATCTTCAGGAGGGAATTAATGTTGGAAGGAAGAAGGGAACAGCCCACCCAAAACAGGAGGAGACCCCAGAACATGCAGTATGTCAGAGAAACTGCCGGCAAGGATATCAACCAGATGTGGATGGCCAGTAATGTGAGATCCTCCAGGTAGGCTGAGCAAGATGAAGAGTGAACTTGGAATCTTCTCTCTTACATAGTGTCACCTGTGGGCTCAAAAGGGATTTCCGAGTATAGAATCTAGTTCTTGGATTTCAAAGTCTTTTCTGGTGTTTAAAGCTGTTTGCAAAAGTCTTGACAACTGAGGTGGGAGCATTAATCTTTTGACATCTTAAATCCATTTCACTGTTCTGTTTCTAATTAAAGGGGAAAACCTAGTGACTACTTATTCTTTCTTTTCAGGATTGTCATTATGATCTTAATTCTACTGACCACTCCCTGTTTTATCTATATACTTAAGTATCCTAAAACACCCAGTTGGGAAATGCCTTACCTTTGTTGATGTAGGTTTAACTCGGGAATATGTTAAAACTGGGCTTTTGAATGCAAACTGCAGTACTCTAAAATCTTGTAGGTACCTAACTGTGCTCAGAAATCATTACAGTTTTTGGCTCAGCGTGTTAATATTCCCTCCACTTCTTACTGAAGTATAGTTGATTTATAATATTATATTAGTTTCAGGTGTACAACATAGTGATTCAGTATTTTTATAGATTTTTTTCTCTCCACTTTTAAAAATTAGGCTTTGATTCTTTCCTGAATTCTGAGCAAGACTGGAGATTGGGGGATAGATGTTTAGTGCTTCTGGGGAGAGAGAGATGGCTTAGGTCATGGTTCTGTGACACACTACAAGATCAAAAACATCACAGCTAGATTTGTAAGCATTTGGAAAAATTGAGATTATAATTAGGTAATATGAGATCTTAAACATAGTTGAAAAAGACTTCAAATAGGCAATTTTTCTATATAACTTAGAGTTCAGGTTTCTTACTATGTAAAATGGAATTAGTAATATCCTCATAAGCTTGCAAGGTGATTATAAGAACTGCATAAGAGAACATACTTGAAAATACTGTGCTAATTCTTTATCTCGGTTTCCAACCTTTGCTTCTCTTCTCAGGCCACCCGCCCCCCAACCCTATTCCCTGCACTTTCAGCAAACAACCTTATTTCTCTCTTTAAAAAAATAACTGTAGGATGCAAGCACAGATTATCTATTTTCACTGCAAGCCTGTAAACTTATTTAAATCTCTACCTATCCGTTCCTCCTCTGCTATTCAGAAGTCTTGCACGAGTGCTCTTAACCCCATACACTTCTGTGTCCTTCAGCACTTTGTTCCATTAAATTACCTATTCTCTCTGTTATATCTTCAGTCTCCAACTCTCTACTGACTTTCTCCTCAGCCTGTAACTTCTTCCTTTATCCTGTATTTACCTTTAAGTTTTCTTTCCTTCTTAGCCAAGCTTTTAGTGTCGCCTTAAGCTCCATTCACCAAGGCCATAAAGGCTCTGCAGTCCTAGGGTGCTCTGCTTGGAGGTCTTACCCTATATCATTTGAATCTATAAAATGGATCCACATCGCTGATTAAACATGGCTAATTATCTTGAAAAGCTTTTTAGACTTTGGCTTTTGAAGTCGTTTGGCAGTGAGTGGCTCACTTATGATTGATTATGATTTCTTGGCAATTATTATGCTTACTTAGGAATTTTTGTGAAGTGAAAAACTCTAACTTAAAAATTGTCTTCAAATGGAATGAAATGTTTAATACAAAACTTAGCAGTTAATAATGTTAATTTATATACACTTAATTAAAAATTGATTTTAATTTTCAGCTCTTAGACATTTTTGTGGACCCTTGAAAGCATATAGTCCTGGGCACTTATGGCTATATGTGCATTTACTCCTAAGCCCACAGCTGGCTTTAGCTACACTTCTTTACTGAAATTGTTCTGGCAAAAGCCATCATTGGCCTCAGTAATACCACATCCAGTCCACTTGTCAGGACCTGTCATACTGGACCTCGCTGCTGTATTTCAAATTGTTGATCACACCTTCCTTCTTGAAACTCCTTATCCCAGGGATTCCATGTTCTTCTTCTTTTTTTGTTTTTTCTCATCCTCCCTGACCCTTCCTTTTTGTACTTCATCATGGAATCTTTCTCTCCCCCTTAAACTTGGCAGACTCTGGCTTAGTACTTTTTTACATGTCCTTTCTAAGTGATAATGCCCACCCCCCTTTTCCAGCTCTGACCTCTGCTGAGAGCTTCAGGCCTGCTTATTCAGCTCTATGCTGGATTCAGGTACCTAGTGTCCAAACAAGCATCTCACTCTGAGCTCTTTATTTCTTCCCTTCCTTCCCTCTGCAAGGCTTGCTTATTTATCTACATTATTTGTCTCAGTTAATGAGAACAGTATCTCTAGTCAAGTCTGAAACTTGTTCTCCTTTTCTGCTACAAAATTGGTAAACATTTTCCCAATATGAAGTGGAGTAAGAAAACTTAAACCAAATTGCTTCACTGGCAGTATAAGAAGCGACATCATTTTACTTCCAGAAATAGGATTTTAATTTTAACATACATTATAGCTACTATTACTGTTCCACCTTAATACTAAATGTAACAGGGGCTACTAATCATATATTCCAATGTAGTATTATCAAAGACTTTCTTATGCAAAGGAAAATGAATAGAGAAAAGAAAACAAAATGATTTGAAAAACTTTAATTTTTGAATGTATGTGTATATGTATGCATATTTGTAACTCTCATCACATGTTGAAAATACGACTTTTAATTGTACTAATGCCTTGTGTGAGTTTAGTCTCTCATTACTTTTGTGTGGTGACCACTCATTAGAAAGGTCAGAAAAGGTGCATTTTGGGTAGATTTTTACACCATGTGATATGAGTTAAATTTATCCTCTGAAGAATTTTAAATCTCAGTGGATTGATGATATTTTTAGTGGCAGAAAAATTATTTTAAAACAAAAATGATTTGAGACATAAGACCAACAGTAACCTGTTTAGTAACCTGATAATTATACAGATATCACTCTAGATTCTGTATGGCTAGTTTTTGTAATGTAAACTCTTCAAATATAAGTTTTCATTTACTTGCTAATTTATATTTTGTTTATTTTTTTAAGCTTTTAAAATAGTTTATATGGTGGGCATTATATCAAAACCGACACTATTATGGATATTTTAGTTTTATAAATTGCAAGTTCCATATTTTTTTACATGGATCTATTATCATATCTAATAGGGAAAATCTTTAAGTCCTTTACCTGTATAGTAGTTCATTATGCTTCATCAAGTAAGTAATAAAGATCTAGAAAGTAATGTATAAAACAGATTTGAAATTATTTTGTATGGTTTAGGTTAAATAAAAATTCCAACCTTTTGGAAAAAATATCAGAACTCTCTTCAGTTGATGGGCAATATATTCTGTAAAAATAGACATTGGTTCTTTCTAAACTTCACTGAAGATAGTACTAAATTTAAAATATTTCAGAGTGGATTATTTCCATTCTTTTATGAATGTTATCATCATAGGTTTTAGCATATTATCTTTCTTCCGATGTACTTTCCATTAGGTTACTGCTTCTTCTGTCAAGCCGTGTTTGCTGTACCAGCCACACCTAAGTATGGTTTGAGTTCTAAATGCTAGTGTTTGGTTTTATACCAAGTAGATCATTTCATAAACACAGGCAGAAATCAACAAACCAGGTATATATGACAGCCAAACAAAATAAAAGCTATAATTATGTTTCTTCATTAGGAAGAACATTTTTTCTCTTCCATGTTGTAGCAAATATTTCTCAGATAAAGATATAGCTTTCATAAATTGCTAAAGCTAAATTGATGAGTTTAGCCTCAAACAGAGCAACACTATTCTGTTTCATGATACCTTTATAAATATTCTAACCTTTAAAACATTTTAAAATCAGTGATCTTTGGTAATAATAAACCAAATAGCAGGGTTTGTTTTAGACTTACAGATTTTTTTTTGGCAAGAAAAATATGAAGTGAATTTTAATTCCAGTGTTTTCAAACTGTACTCATCTACAGCTTGTATGATGTGAAATTCTTTGCCCATACCAGCAATTTTAATGTTTCCAACTCAACTGTTAAGCTCCTTTTTGGATATAAAATGATACAGCTGTACTCTGCTTTAAAATTCAGGCATATTTTACAGAATGGCTGTTATCTGTCAGCCATTGTGGTAGACAGTTTGGAATATCTTTCTGAGGAAATGATGAAAGCAAAGGCTTAAAGAGAAATAGAAGCACACAAAGGAACCCCGAGCATGTCAGTTGTGTTGGCGTAGTGGGAGATATGTAGTCACAAAAATAGATGTGGGGTAGTGAAAGATACATGTTGAAGGGACTAACTGTGGGTTGGCACATTCCCGGGTAACACAGGAGCTAGGGCCACAGACTATGAAGCCAGACTGCCTTTAACTCTCTGTATAAGCTTGAACAAGTTATTTTAAAACTATGTGGCTCAATGTCCTCATCTGTAAAATGGAGATAGCGATAGTACCTACTGCATTACGATTACTGTGAGGATTAGGTGAGTTAACATACACAAATTCTGGCACAGAATAAGTGCTATACAAGTGTTTGCTACTATAGTCGTTATTATCGCCAGAATGGATGGCGACAGAAGAGCATCTCTGTGGGGTTGAGGCCCATTTCAGCTCTAGTCTTCAAGGGTAAGATAATTTTTATTTTACGACAACAAAACAGGCAGCCTCAACCTGGCCTTTTGTTGGCCCCTGCCTCCTTGGAGTTCAGTTTCTTAGTGACAGTGTGAAACTTGTTGTCAACATGTTCTCCAATACATAGCTTTTACATTCATAGTTCTAGCTCTGAGTTCTAAAAATATAAATACAAGGTAAGAGTATTTTATCAATGCTTCTCTTGTGTGTAGACCTGATAATGACACCATGTGAGTTTACTAACAATTTGTTATTCAACATAAAACACAGTGAGGGCTGACCAGTGGTGTGCTGATAGATATTTAACAACCAGCTCTTTAGGTGGGTGGGGGGAGCCTGATGTGTAGTGTTTGAGATAGGAGTTCAGTGGTGTCAATACCCCTACCAGGGCAGTATCAAGCTACCTGTGTGGTAGGATGTCAGTAAGCATGGGGTCGGGAAGAGATGTGCGCATCCAGCTCTCACAAGCCAGTATGAGCTGGCTCCAGCGCTCTGCTGGGACTGGCCCTGGACGCTTGCTATCTTAATAATTATTGATTTTTTAAAAACTTCTGTAATTATATGTGCATATATCTACATTTTCATTGAAAAATGTCTAGAAAGGAAAGGTATACACCACATAAACTTTACTTAAGCATTCTCTATCTCCTCTCCTTTCAGGGGCTTTCTGCCCCCTTGGCAGAATGTTTTTTCCCTTCAGTGCATCTTAGATTTCTAGAACTTTCACATTGTCTCCATGGACTTCTAGAAGAACATTCTTACCCATTTATTTATATGGAGGTAAAAGGGCTTAAGGCTTAACGTGTATGTTTTCCTAGTTACACTTACACTTTAAGTTACACCTTCAGTAATTCTTAGTGGGGACATATTTGATTTTGTGGCAATGGTGGAAGACAATACTGGCATTTGGTGGGCAGGGACCAGGCATAAGGTCCTGCAATGGCAATGACAGTCCCTACAGTTAGGAATTGGCTCCCCTTCCTCCAGTGTCAGAAGTGCCCCGATTGGATTGGATTTCAGGCAGTCGGAACACTGAGTGGGATAGGGCCAAGAGAAGATGAGTTTTTATTATGCTGAAAATCCTTCCACATCAATATCTGTTCTTACATTTAACTTCTTAGTTTTGGTTATCTGGGTCTAACTTATATTTTCACACAACACTGCTGTGGGGCGTGTGCTCATTTTATCCAGAAGACAGTTGACTCAGAGAGAGAGAAAGACTGGCTGATGTCACATAGAGCCAACTTGAACCTAGATCTTCTATTTCCAGTCTTTTTATGTTACTTGATACCTGAAAACATCTTGTAAGCCTAGGGCTCTTATGTTTCTGATCGAAATTGCTGAAAACAAGCAGAATCACTAAAAGACTCAAGTCATGTCTGTAGTTTATTTTTAGATAGCTCAGCAGATAGTATTTTATATACATATGTGTAGAGAGAGAAAGATAAAGCAAATGTGGCAAAATTTTAACAACTGGTAAATCTAGATGAAGGGTATATGGATGTTCAGTATATTATTCTTTGGATTTTTCTGTGGGTTGGTAATTCAAAATAAAAACATTTGAGAGAAAAATAAGCTGTATTTGCTCATGTAAAATAAGATGCTGAAAATGTTTCTTACTATAATACCTTTAAGTTAATTATTAAATGTGATATTTAATTATAATGTTTAATTGTAAAATAAGATAAATAGCTTTATTATGTTGCATAAGTGTGAAAATGGCCTTTAGGTGGATTGTGGTGAATTTAGAAGCCTAACAAAGCAGCAGACACAGAAATACCTTTTATCTTTGTCACATTTACTCTCGTGGGATTTGCCTTTATACAGTAAGTGTCTTTACTTTGGTGTGCATGATGGGCTTTTTTTGATCCTTATGATTATTAGCACAGAGATTTCCACTAGCAGATACTTCTTTTTCTTCCCCTTCCCCATAAAAAAAGGTCAGCCAAAGTAAACAGATAGTATAGCTGAATATGTACTCTGTCTCACAAACCTTTCGTTTCAACTTTACCTAGTCCCCCTTACTCACAAAAAAAGGTCAGTTAAAGTAAATAGATAAGAAATGTGGCTGACTGTGAGCTCCTGTGCAGGCTTCAAATGATCATTTTACTTCATCTTTTAAGAGAGTTGCTTTTAATTCCTCTACATTTGTTCTTCAAACCACAAGAAATTGTGTGGCTAATGGTATGACACTAACTGTTAATATTTGTAGGAACTACGACTGTATTCTTAAAATGATCCAAGAGTTGTTTAATGTTCCATACCTTTCAGACATCTTAGATACAAATGTCTTTGTAACTCTATCACATTTTTTGCTTTGTAGCAAAGGTTCACTAAACTTCATCACTGATATTAAGAAAGCATCTTAATGTAGTTGTCTTTGGTTTCCTTTTTAATAGGGTGAATATTTGCATTCACACCTTTGTTTAATTCTTGCAAGGATGTTTTAGTACCAAATATATTTTATGTTAATAAAGCATGTTGCCTGATTACAGGGTAGGACTTATCTGTTTCCTTGTTTTGTCCCTGGCATCCGGGGCATGGATGCACTAAATAATTGTTTATAAATATAAGTGAATTTAAATTATATGAAAATATATGATATCCTTTGGTCACTCTGATCTTAAACGCCTGCAAAAGATTGTATTTAAATGAGGTTTTCACTTTATGTTTGAAGTAGTAATTAATAAAACCAAATTTAAAACAGAAAGTCCTATTGAGATAAGAAAATGATATTTTTCAAGGAGAAAACTTGCTGTTCTCTTGTATTTAACTCAGTAATGGCTAGATTGCAAAATTTTACTGTTGAACAAAACTTGGAATCTTTTATTGGTATCCTGATTGTTAACTAAAGTTACAGAAAGATGTTTTATTTTTTTCTACAGTCAATTGTAATATGCACTTTACTGTTAAATCTCTTTAAGCTTTATATTCATAATGCTTAAGATATTTGTAGGTATGAACCAGTAACTCTCAAGTTCATTGATATGTCCCCAAAGATTTTTTCCATTTGACTTGTTTAAATTAGAAAATTCTTAAGGTAATTATTCTCATACTGGAAATATCTTTTGATGAAGTGAAACTTAACTTTGCTAGTTAAATGCCAGGTGAAAAATGAAAATAATTTCCTATAAAATGAAACAATACACATTAATTAGAAAAAATGTGTAAGACTTTGGATTTTAAATACCTTGATTGATAACTGCAGAATGTTTTTCAGAATTATTTAGTACTAACATTTTTCTTTAAGAATCACATCAAATCCATGTCTAATTCAAAACCTAATGCAAGCACATGAAGAAATAGATCTAAAAGGAGTGAGGACGCTGGTCAGAATGGCCGTCATCAAAGAATCTACAAACAGTAAATGCTGGAGAGGGTGTGGAGAAAAGGGAACCCTCTTGCACATTTAGTGGGAATGTAAATTGATATAGCCACTATGTTGAACAGTATGGAGGTTCCTTAAAAAATTGAAAACAGAACTACCATATGACCCAGCAGTCCCACTACTGGGCATATACCCTGAGAAAACCATGATTCAAAAAGAGTCATGTACCACAGTATTCATTGCGGCACTATTTACAATAGCCAGGACATGGAAGCAACCTAAGTGTCCATCGACAGATGAATGGATAAAGAAGCTGTGGCACATATATACAATGGAATATTACTCAGCCATAAAAAGAAATGAATTTGAGTTATTGTAGTGAGGTGGATGGACCTAGAGTCTGTCATACAGAGTGAAGTAAGTCAGAAAGAGAAAAACAAATACCGTATGCTAACACACATATATGGAATCTAAAAAAAAAATGGTTCTGAAGAACCTAGGGGCAGGACAGGAATAAAGATGCAGTTGTAGAGAATGGACTTGAGGACACGGGGAGGGGGAAGGGTAAGCTGGGACGAAGTGAGAGAGTAGCACCGACATATATACACTACCAAATGTAAAATAGATAGCTAGTGGGAAGCAGCTGCATAGCACAGGGAGGTCAGCTCGGTGCTGTGTGACCACCTAGAGGGGTGGGATAGGGAGGGTGGGAGGGAGACGCAAGGGGGAGGGTATATGGGGATATATGTATACATATAGCTGATTCACTTTGTTATACAGCAGAAACTAACACAACATTGTAAAGCAATTATACTCCAATAAAGATGTTTAAAAAAAAAGGCCACTCTAGGAAACTGTAAAAATAAATAAATAAATAAAGGAGTGAGGAATGTTAAGCCTTAGCTTAATGCAGTAGAAGTCACCGCTTTGAACTCTGAATTGTGCTGATTAGTTCCAACAGAAATTTTATGGATTTTGTCAGTTAATTTGCATTATAATTTTAAAAGTCTGTTGTGCAGTGTCAAAAGGCAACTGAGTGGATTTTGTTGTATATATTTGTACAACATCTAATGTAAGTGTTGCTTTGCCTCATCTTCCATAGTAGGAAGTCAGAAGATAAAATCTGAAAATGAAAATAATCAGTGCATTCTGTGTGCGTATTATTTAGAAAATATGGACTAAAATATCAGAAGAAACAGCTAAACGAATTGAAAGTGATTGCCTCTGAGGTGAACTGCTCTTTGTCATGAACCTTGTAGAAGTAATGGACTCTAATCTGTGCAATTATGGTTTTTAAGAAAAAAGTTATAGAGCAGGGAACCTCAGTGTTTTCCTCTCTTAGTGGCTTGCATGCATAGTCAGTCTCTTTATTTAGATCAGTGGGGTACTGCCTGTCAGCTGTTAGTCGTTTACTCTGTCCCCTGAGAACTCAGGGATAAATAATTCACCCTTGAGGGCTGTCCTGAAACCCCAGTGTAGAATGTGGGAATACTAAATGTTCTAAAACTGAATTCTTAGAGATTTGACCTAATAGAATGAACTATATGGAGAATAAAAAACAATTATTAATCTGTTTTCATCTTAAACAAAATTCAGCATCGTCCCTTTTCTTTCTTCACTATTAGATCGTGTGTGTGTGTGTGTGCACGCATGTGTGTGTAAAACAGTAACCATCTTGAACTAGCTTCAATAGAAAAGGGGAATATTTCTCAAAATATGGGATCCCTCAGAGTCCAAGGCTAGGAGTGTAGCAGAACCTAAGGAAACTACTGAAACTGCTTTACTCCAAATGCCTGCTTCATCATTCCTCTTTTTTTCCCTTAAGCTTTCATGTCCAATCACCGGAAAAGAAACAGAATTACTTGGTCTGCTCTGTCTCTGTTTTTCTCTGTCCCACCCTTATTCATGTCTGTCTTCTTCGCCTCACCCCCTTCACTGTATCCATCCTCCTCTGAGGAGAGAGTTGTTCAACAAAGGAGATCCTTGTAATCTGTGCAGACATTTCACGGCCTGATAAACCTGAGTGGGTTTATTCACAAATGCTTAGCTGCTGAGGTGAAGACATTAAGTATTTCATGGTTATAGAGCTAATCAATGACCAGAGCACAGGCAGGCGGCTGCTGTGAGTTTAATGTTCTTCAGCACTGAGGTGTGGAGTGAGGTTCCACTGCAGCCTCATCTGATCGTGTTAATCACGTTATCGTCTGTACTTCTGTGAAGTGCTCTTCTGCTCCAGGTACTCACATGTTGGCACCAGTTACAGTTGAGATGTACATAGACTATTCTTATCCCTGAGATACTGATAACTACTTCATGAGTAGATAGTGTTCTTACCATTTCTTTTTTAGTTTCTTTTTTAGTCAGATATTTGTTTGGAACTTTACTGCGAAATTATTTCATGGTTCTTCAATTTGTACCAGTAAGCAGTAAACAAACCCAGTGTGAGTTTTTCTTTTTTCCTTTATCTCCTCTTGTTGAGGTGTGGCATTCTTCAGAAAGTCATCTGCATCCCTATGGATCGCAGCCATAAATACTTTCAGAACGAGCCTTCCTTTAATGGTTTTCTTTAATTTGTCAAAGTACTCTAGGCCTTGTGGCGTATGGTTCCTGGGCTTAATGTTTATTGTGATGAAGTAGAGTCAGCCCATCTAAAATACTGATCTAATTAAAATATTAATTGAAATATTATTATTAATTCATTTAGATAAAGAAGCTTAAGTCTAGAATTTTATCATATTTAATCCTGAAAGTTTGTAAATATGGTATGGTTTCCGGATATCTGTAATTCAGTGTTCTAAAAGTCATCTGTGAAAATTGTTAAGTAATTCTTCAAAAGTAATCATATATTCTTCATTTAGCAGGCAATTAATATTTTTCTGTTTTAAACTTTATTTTTGTTATTACCAGTTCCAAAAACAAAAAAACCCACAAATAACTCTCCAGTCTAATCATTTAAATGAGCATTAGCACTCAATAAGCATTTTTGAATTAATTAATGAAAGTTTACCTCTTTAAAAAATTGTTTCGATAGTCTACAATTTCTATTTTTTTAATCCCCTCCAAAAGTGATACAGATGATAAAATAATAAGGCCATGATTTCATGTGTTCTACTCAGGGGCTTGTGACTTCAAAAGGATGGGAATCTCTGAGGTTACAAAAAGAGCTGATCAGTTGAGTGATACCCAGGTTAGGAAGCGACAGCAAGGTAGATGAGAGGATGCAGTAAGTGCACATACAAAAATATTAGAAGAGAGAAAGGAAAATTCCTATGCTTCTTGCCATGGGAAATGCAGATTTATTCTAATTCATGAATTCCTTGGGGTATTGGTTTTGAATGTAAATTGGCAGGCTAATGGAGTCTTGGTGTGAGCTTTGGTTTATGAAATTTTCTATGGAGTTTGAGGAGTTTGGGGGAAGCCTGACTTGGTCCAGTTCATTTGAATTTTCAGGATGTTAATCAAAACCACCTGAAGAGTCCCAGATCCTTCCCAGCTATATTCCAGATTCCCTGGCATGGCCCAGGCCTAGAGAAAAAGGGAATGGGAGCATCTTTCAGTAGAATGTACTGGACTTGAAGCCACTAGTGTCTCGTGCCTTGGGGCTGCCGTTAATTAGCTATGTCACCATGAATTGCTTAATTTCTTTGACCATATTCTCCTCATCTCTGAAGTGAGAATAATTATACCCTGTATATCTACCTTGAAAAGTTTTTGTGCTGATCAAAAGCAGTACAAGAGAATGAGAAAGCACTGTGTAAACTGTGTCAGTCTTTGTTGCTGAGGATGGATTGGGTAAAGTGAAGGAGTCAGTTTTGGATCATCTTTGTTCTTTATTATTGGTAAGCTGGAACTAACAGCTGTTAATACACTAACAGGTTATTAATAAATTCTTCCCAGTAATTTGGTACCACCAGTGATCAGTGATTCTCAAAGTGTGGGTTTAAGACCAGCAATATCAGCTTCACCTGGGAACTTGTTTCGGAAGCAAATTCTCAAGCCACACTCCAGAACTTCTGAATCTGGTTTTAACAAGCCCTCCAGGTGACTCTAATGCAAACTTAAGTTTGAGAGCCACTGGTCTAGATCAGTGATTCCCAGTTAATGGGTAATGTGCCCCAGGGAGGTCAGACTCTCAACCTGGGCTGCACATTACAATCACCTGGAGAATGTTTGCACCTCCCAAAGTACCCCAGGCCAATTAAATCAGGATTTCTAGGAATAGTGCTCACAGGTCAGTATTTTTTTAAAGTTTCTCGGTTGATTCCAGTATAGTCAAGGTTGAGAACCACTGCCCTATTGGCCTCACCTTCTGCCTGAAATCACTACTGTTTCTCATGGGAATTTATCAGATCTGTATCTTGAAATAATTTAAGTTTGAGAAGTACTGCTTTGGATGGTGATTCCCAAACCTAGCTGGTTGAGCATCAACATTTCCTGTGAAAAGCTTTCTGGATTCCTTTCAGACCCAGTCAACTGGAATTTCCAGGAAAAAATTCCTCAGCAAGGCTGGGGCATGTGTATTTACTGAATGTCTGGTATAAAGAGTTTTTGGTCCATCATTTGGGAACCACATCAAAAGGTGATTTAAAAGTTACCTTATTTGTGAGGTTGGCCTTAGTTATCTATCTTGTCCTTAATATCCTCACTTAATTTTTTTATTCATCCTTTCATGAAATATTCTTTGGGTGTCCATGTGTCAGACAGATACTTTTATACATGTAAGAGATACAAATAGGGTACTGTCCTTGAATTCAAGGAGCTTGGTGCCCATTAGAGGAAAATAGATCTATAAATAAATAAATGCATGGAAGCATTGTAAGTATTATGATAGAAGACAGAAACATGGGAATCATTCTTGATTTCTTCTGTCCTGTTAATTCTTCTGCCTAAATTTATCTCCAGTCCAGGAACCTTTCTTAATCTTCACTGTTACCGCCTTAAATCCAAGCTGCTTTCTCTGCTTTCCACCTGGCTAACTCCTCAACCTTCAGATTTCAGCTCAGTGTCACTTCCTTGGGAGTTCATTCTTACATCCCTCTGCATTGTCTTTTGGGGCATTTGTCAATTGCAATTACATTTGTGTTTTTGTGATTAAAAAAAAAAGTGTCAGTCTACCCCACTGGACTGTGAGCTGTGGAAGGGCTGAGGCCAGGTCTCTCTTGCTTCTGGTGCTTATACCTCACACGTTCTAGGGCTTATAAATTGTTGAATGAATAAGTAATTAAATAATGAGAAAAGAAGTTGTTACATTTTTGCTCATCACTCTAGAGAGTGCTGGACCCAAATAGTGCAAACAGAGGGAATTACAATGGTGCAATTTGCTTAAAATTTCAAAAGCACTAGATGACTATGAGTTACTAATAAAGGACCTAAAATGCCTTCTGGTCCCTAAAAAATTAAATTATGAGCAGTGTGAAAACAAAAACCTCACAACTACTATCTGATTACTAATTAATAACTAACTTAAATTAATGTACATGCAAGGCATTGAAAAGTTGCCAAAACATTTCCCCATCTTTTTCTTGTAGTTAGGAAAGACTCACAAAGAGTTAATAACTAACTCAAGTTGAAAACAGGAAAGAAAAAGGAAGAACTTTGAAAAATATTTTAAGCCCTCTGTTGAATTCACCTGTAGCCTTAATTTCAAAAGCATTGGTATAGAGATTTCAAATTACATTTTAATCAAGTAAAAAGTAATTTCAGCTTAATTTTTGAAATAATTTTGGTGTTTTATTTGACGCAGTGCTACATGCTTGCTTTGTTCAAGAACTGTGCATTCAGAAGGCAAAAAGGAACTCAACCAAGACATTGTACTGTGATGAATTTTTCTCTTTCCATCTCCAATTTAAATGAAAAATGTCCCTACAGTTCTGTAATATTTTTAATCATTGGAGGCCTGTCCAGTATATTTACTTCCCATGAGAGAGCTTAAATAGTCAGTGATTTCATCAGCAAAGAGACAAAAAGGCACCAAGCAGTATATGTGCTGGACCAAAACAAACATTTCACTTAAAAGTAATGTGCCTTATTTGACCACTTAATGATATATGTAGCCTGACTTCTCCCATATTAAAAGGAGCCCATTTTACTTGTGTGAGAGGTGCATGAAGGCTCTCGGATATATAGAACTTTTGGGGCCCTGGAGTCCAGGGGAAGATTGCACGGAGAGACCTTGCCCACTCCCTTAATTGCAGTCGTGAGAAAACCTGGAGAAAAGCTCGCCTCCTCCTTACAGTTCACCCCTTCCTGTTGGCACTTGAACGGAGATAGATAAAAAAATTCTGGCAGTGTACATGTCAAACTGTTAACAGTGGTTGCCCTTGGAGGGTGGGAATGAGGAAGGAAGGACATACATTTCTTTTGTTATTTATTGAAAAGGCCATTTATGATGAAAAAACAAGTTATAGTTTATAGTCATAGTGCTCAGCTTTTGGTTTTCTCAGCGTATTTAGCTTATGCAATTTACTGTATTCAACTTGATATTTTTTGATAAGACATTTTAATTTACTGAAAATTATTCATATTAATATTGCTTTTTCTGGTTTTCCTGGCTCCTCCCTTTGAGGTTAAGAAAATTGAAGCTCAGGTTCTACCTATTTCACACACCCTCTAAGGCAAAAGCTGGTTTCCAGTTCCACGTCCTCCTCTGGGTTTCAGTGTTTCCATAGTTTTTACCTGAGTGTTCCTCACTGATGCTTTTGTGAAGTTTTTGTGGTGTTTGTTTTTCTGTATTATGTAGGATTTTGGTTTTTTTCAGTAAGAGTGTTGGTCTAGGCACCTAGTCAGCTATTCTGCTGGGAATGAACCTCCCATCATTTTTGCAGCATAATGTACACTTTGTATATTACATAGTTTCTATCAGAGCTATGAAATGGTATCATAACCAATGGCACTTTTATGGCATTCACTAGACTAGCCCTCCCTTCACCAAATACTAACCTTAGAGTTTTAGCATGCGTTTTGTTTGATGAGTTTTTTTTGCAAAATGCAGATAAATACTTGATAGTTTTTCCTATGTTAAAATTAGGGTGGTATGAATCTGTGGTGTGGAACTGGGTGGGGCTGTGACTGCCCATCAAGTTATGTATTAGCACAAATTCAAATTGACTTTTTGAGTAGAATTTCAGCCCTCCTGCATGTGTGACTTTCCCTATCACACTTATTCAAGCTAAAGTTGGATGGTTTCACACATGTGTCCTTATTAGGTAACCTAATTTTCATAAGGCCCCACCTCTCCTGTCCTCAGTGTAGCCTTATCCTTTAACTGGCTTAAAATACCAATAAAAACTGTTTTCTAGGAACTTGTCAGGAGGGTATAAATGAATCCTTGTTGCTTTTTATTATCCCTAAAAAATTCTAAAAGAAACCAATCTTTATGGTTTGTCTAAAGAGTAACCCATTCTACTGAAATAAAATCTAAATCCCAAATGAAGTCAGAGAGCTGATACCTGGATTAAATTGACTTTCCCATAGAAGGGACTGCTAAACTACCCTTTGGGGTGATGCCATTGACTCATGAGTAACAGCCCATGAAACAACATCTCTGTGTTTCCTTAAGAGATGTTGAGGATGCTCTTCATTACCTAAGCATAGGGTTTCTTCTCTGTGAACTCCCAAGGATGAATTCCCTTCTGAGATTTCCAAGAGCAATTTGGATGTAGACACTATGAATTCAGGGCCTGATCGTGTCTCCCTTTCTTCTTTGGCTGATGGAAAGCTTAGCGTCTCAAGGTCCTCCCTGTCAAGTATATACAACTTCATGAATATATTTTTGTTTACCAGTCTCATTGCAGGTTTGAATTTACTTTACTATCCTTACTTTTCATTTAAATTATATATTTTTGCCATATTAAATGCATATTTTAAAACCATTTTGAATATTTTTTGGAACAAAGTGGGTATATACAAAATCATTTGATTATTGTTTCAAATAATGCAAATCAGTGAATAACCATGTTTCAGGAATGAAATTACACAATTACATATTTACTTTTGGTTATTCAAAATCTGGAACATTAGATTTCAGTACAATTTCTGTCTCTAGACCCAAAGGAACAAATATGCATAGACAGTGGAGACCACTATTATGATTTCTGAGAGAGACTGCAGCCTGTTCCCTCATTTGTTTGGACAGGAAAATTTTCAAAAGTAAAATCACTCTCTTTAAATATTGTGTAGATTTCAGTAATCTGATAAATGAACTATTTATTCATTGTCTCTCTGGTACCCAACAGTGGATTATCCATAGCAACAATCCTTTTCAAACTTAATGAGACCGACTCTGTATTTATTAGGGAAATAATACCACCAGGTTAAACAAACTGACTGTTGGTTCTGTGTATTTACTCTCTTTCAAAGAGATCTGCTAAACCTTCAGTGTGTTCCATGTCGTAGATCATTAGGGAAGCTGAATTGGATATGACTCTATGATTCTGAATATGCCATTTTTGTGGTGTGTTCAGAGTCAAATAATAAAGATGATGAGCAAATAAAGCTTTAGACATAAAGTACTATTTTGTGCATTGAAAATAGGGCCAAATTCTTCTCCATACAGTAGAAATCAGAGATATATTATGATAACTATTACCACTCCCAGTCTATAGAGGATAAATAGAATACTTAATACTGGCCCAGGAAAACATATGTCAGTTTTTCTTTATGCTAGAAATTACATTGACGTGGACTCTATAAGAAAGGTCGTGCCTCAGAAAAAAGGTAGTTTCAGAATTGCAGAGATTTTCATAAGAGAACAGATTCTTTTTAAAGACTTTGAATTGCTGTTGAAATGTAAATTAAACCTGCAATCTTTTCATGTCAGTTGTTGAGAAATGAAGTAGTATTTAAAAACACAAAATGTTAGAGTTCATGTAATCCAATATCCTTATTTTATAGCCATGAATGCTTTTAGAAATTGCTAAAAAACTCTAGTGTCTCTCATCTCAAATGTCCTTGTACTATATAAAAAAACAAACTAAATGTGTTAAGCTTCCATCCTACAGAGTATGCTAATGGGAATATAATAAACTTTTGCAAGGGTAGATTGAGTAATAATTCCATTTGGTTTTTGTCTTTTTATATACAGTAGAAAAGAGCACATTTTTTTCCTTATTAGATTTTTAAATGTACATTAGTAGTGGGGCTCTGCATTTATGTATTGATTGAACCTGTTTTGATGAAATCTGCTATGTTAAATATCTATTTTTTCTTAGATAAAATTTTTTGTAGTTTTAATATTTAAATTATTTCTTTTTCTTTATGTTCACAGATTCTGGAACTTTTCAAAACCTGACCCTCTTCTTGAAACAGTGGAACATCATACAGAATTTACTTGTGGTTTAGATTTAAGTCTTCAGAGTCCTACTCAGGTAATGGATCAATCTCCGCATGTTTTTTCTACCCATACAGTTTACAAATAGCTCTACGTGTGGCATGTGTTGCTTTTATGAACAAGAGTCTTGCCTTTAGGGCAGGGCAAAGTACATTTACTTAGTAAACCTGATCTTTTTTGCTGTATAAACTTGAGCATTTGAAATACTAGGGAAGAAGAGGTATCCAGAAACTTGGCATACCTCTCTCCTTTTGAGAGATTGACTTGTCTGAGAGGAAAAGGAAACTTCCCCAAAAGTATTGTGCTTAACATTGTAGACCTCTTCCAATGGGTAACAAGAGAAGAATGGAATGAGGAAGGATTGTCCCCAGAGGTTGGTGGGAGTCAAGAGTGTGTGGTCCTGGATTCAGCTGTCCTGCTAAGCATTTGAGATGATGGGCAGGTCATTTCCCTGTCAGGACTGTCACCCTCATCTCCACACCCCACGTTGGAAGAGAGGCTTTACGTGAAGAACAAAGTAGAGGAGAGTGGCAACTGTTTTAATTACTAAAGTTCATATTTCCGCCCTTTTTTTCTCTTGAGAACTTCAGAGTCAATATTTTAGATTTTAAATATTCTTCAAGTTTTTTAAAAAAGCAGTTTCAGTTTTGAAAATTGTAAACTCAGGTCAGAAACACTGGACTATGTTGAGTGATAAGATGCTTTATAATACAGACTATGTGAAAACAACATATCAATGGAACAAAGTAATACGTGAAAATTCTACAATATGACTAAGAAGTTACGCATTTATGATAAATTTTAGAAGTTAGACAAAAAGCAAATTACATTTCTCAATACTGTATTCTTAAGTTTAAGTGAATACATGGGTTTCTTTTTTTTTTTTTAATTTATTTATTTATTTTTGCTGTGTTGGGTCTTCGTTTCTGTGTGTGGGCTTTCTCTAGTTGTGGCAAGTGGGGGCCACTCCTCATCGCGGTGCGCGGCCCTCTCACTATCGCGGCCTCTCTTGTTGCGGAGCACAGGCTCCAGACACGCAGGCTCAGTAATTGTGGCTCATGGGGCTAGTTGCTCCGTGGCATGTGGGATCTTCCCAGACCAGGGCTCGAACCTGTGTCCCCTGCATTGGCAGGCAGATTCTCAACCACTGCGCCACCAGGGAAGCCCATGGGTTTCTTTTTATTTTAGGAGTTCAGGACAATTCTGAGTTTAAAATGTTTTCATTAGACATTAGAATATTCTCATTAACATTAGAATAATTGTTTGAAAATGACTTAACAGCATCTAAGAAGAGAACAAATTGAAATAGTGAGGGGTGAAATGGCATTATCTTTAATGTGTATACAATGTGCTTTAAATGTACTAGTTCTTTTTCTGAGAAAAACATTTATTATAGATGATTTTTTAATAAAATAATTATACCTGTTTGCTAGCCCAGTTTAAAAAAGTTGTAACGTACCTATTGAAATATGGCAATACCCAAAAAATGACCCTAGATAGATATCTTCCTTCTCGTATATTTCTATTAACCCATCTCTATGATCCCCAGACTGTGGCCTGAGGCAACACATGTGCCTCCGTGACACATGGCAGTTCCTCACCCAGGTCTTGGAGACAGCCAAATGTCGAATTAGTGTTTTCACTTTCTTCAGATAAGTACGTCGAAGTGTAATTACTGGATCATATAGTAGTTCTATTTTTAATTTTCTGAGGAATCTCCAATATTTTTTTCCATAGTGGCTACACCAATTTGCATTCCCACCAACAGTGTATAAAGGTTCCCTTTTCTCCACATCCTCACTAACGCTTATAATTATTATTTGGCTGCATTGGGTCTTCGTTGCTGTGGCCGGGCTTTCTCCAGTTGTGGTGAATGGGGGCTGCACTTTGTTGCGGTGCATGGGCTTCTCTTTGCAGTGGCTTCTCTTGTTGCAGAGCACGGCTCTAGGCGCACAGGCTTCAGTATTGCGGCACGCAGACCCTAGAGCATGCAGGCTTCAGTAGTTGTGCCACATGGGCTCAGTAGTTGTGACCCGTGGGCTCTAGAGTACAAGCTCAGTAGTTGTGGCGCACGGGCTTAGTTGCTCCGTGGCATGTGGAATCTTCCCTGACCAGAGATCGAACCCGAGTACCCTGCATTGGCAGGCGGATTCTTAACCACTGTGCCACCAGGGAAGTCCTAGAGTTAATTTTTGTGTATGGTGTAAGATAGTGGTCCAGTTGCATTCTTTTGCACATGGCTGTCCAGTGATTTGTGTTTTTAAAGATCATTCTGGCTGTTGTGGAAAAATAGACCATAGGTATGATTGGAAGCGGGGAGGTCATATTGGAGTATCTTGGAGTAATCAGGGAAAAGACAATGGTGACTTAAAATCTAAGAGATGTAGAGATGGAAAGATTCAGAATAAATTGCTGGATGTTTCGTGTGGTTCAACTTAATAGTTTGGAGATAGTGATTGTAGGATTTGCTGCTGGATTGGAAATAGGCTATGAGCAAAACAGAAGAACCAATTTGGATTTGGATCTGGAAAACAAGGTGAGCTAGGGGAAGAGGAAGGAACTTCAAATAGGAACAATCAAGAGTTGTGTTTCAGATGTCTTCTGTTAGACATTCAAATGGAGATAGGCAGTTTGATAGAGGCTGTCCACCTCAGGGAAGAGTTTAGGGCTAGAGACACAAATATGGGAATTTTTAGCATATAAATGGCTTCAAAAGTTTGGGGGCAGAGTGAAATTATTTGGAGAGAATATGTGGAAGAAGAGGCTCAGAAAAAACTAGAAGCCTGAAAGAAGAGAATTCCAGCAAAGGGGATTGAGAAGGAATGACTAGTGAGGTAGAAGAAAAACTATGAAAGTATGGTATCTTTGAAGTTCAAAGAAAATAGTAGTTCAAGGAGGAGAAAATCACACATGCTGCTGGTGGGAATATAAAATGTTGCCATCACTTTGGAAAAGTTTGCCAGTTTCTTAAAAAGTTAAATGTAAATTTACCATACACCTCAGCAATTACACTCTTAGATATATACTCAAAAGAAATGAAAATATATGTCCACATAAAGACTTGTATGTGAATGTTCATAGCCAGAAAGTAGAAGTAATCCAAATGTCCATCAACTTGGTGAATGAATAAACGAAATGTGGTATACCAATGCTACAACATGGATGAATCTCCAAAGTATTATGCTAAGTGAAAGAAGCCAGATACAAAAGACTACATATTGTATAATTTTGTTTATATAAAATGTCCAGAAAATGCAAATCTATAAAGATAGAAAGGAGATTAGTGGTTACTTGGGGAAGGAGCTAAGAATGGGAATTATCTGCAGATGAACACAAAGGGTCTTTAGGGAGTGATGGAAATGTTCTAAAACTGGATTGTGGTAATAGTTATACAGCTATGTAATGATACTAAAAATCATTGAATTGTACACTTAAAATGGGTGAATTTTATGGTATTTAATTTATATTGGGTTGGCCAAAAAGTTCATTTGGGTTTTTCCATAAGATGTTTCTGAAATACCTGAATGAACTTTTTGGCCAGCCCAATACCTTGGTGAAGCTGTTTAAAAAAAGAGAGATAGAATGGAAGAAGTTCTGATTTTTCCTAAGATGTAAAAAGATGAAAATCTTTTCACTGTAAAAATAAGAAAAAAGGCAGATAAACTATAAAATCAGAACTTTGTGAACCCATCAGAGAGCTGAGGTGGCAGGGAAAAAAGAAGCCTGAAATCCGAAGAGAGACAGACCCCTTCCTCTAAGGAGAGATGGGACACTAGGACTATTTTACCTGTGACAAAGCACAGGAAGAAGACACAGCTGCTATACAAAAGGGATATAATGGAAAAAGTGAACAACATGTGTGAACAAATGAGGGATTTCAGCAGAGAGATGAAAATATAAGAAAGAGTCAAATGAAAATAGGAAAAAATTTAGAAGTACGGTACAAGGGATACAGTCCTTCAATATACTAATCAGTAAATTTAGAGATAGGTCACTAGAAACTACCCAAGCTGAAACAATAGGAGAAAACAAGAATGAGGGAAGTAAAAGAGAATAGAACATCCAGGAACTATGGGACAATGTCAGATTGGAGTCCAGAAGGAAGGAGAGAATAGGGAAGAAGTATTTAAAGAAAATTTTCCAGGGAATTCCCTGGCGGTCCAGTGGTTAGGACTCAGTGATTTCACTACTGTGACCCAGGTTCAATCCCTGGTTGGGGAAGATCCTGCAAGCTGCATGTCATGGCCAAGAAAAAGAAAAAAGAAAAATTTCCAAAATAGTAGAAGTTGTCAAACCACAGATCCAAGAAGTCCAGAGAAACCCAAGCAGGATTTAAACAAAGAATCAAAACATCAAGGCATACCCATATTCAAACTGCTAAAAAACAAAGATAAGGAGAAAATTTTAAAGGCAGACAGAGGAAAAAAGAAACATATCCAGAAGACTAAAGATAAGAATTACAACAGACTTCTTGTCATAAATCATATAGACCAGAAGATGATGAAATGTCTTTTTAAAGTACTGAATGAAAAAACTGTGAACCCATAATGCTATACCCAGTGAAAGCACCATTTGAATATAAAGAGAAAATAAGGAAATTTTCAGACAAAGGGAAGCTGAGAGCACATCTCTGCTGTAAGAAATGTTAAAGAAAATTCTGTGCAAAGAAATAAGCCCAGACCAAAACATGAAACTATGGAAAGAGAGAAAAGGAGGGAGGGAGGGAGGAAGGAAGGAAGGAAGAAAGGAAGGAAGGAAGGAAGGGAGGAAGGAAGGAAAGGAGGAAGGGAGGGAGGGAGGAAGGAAGGGAGGAGGGAAGGGAGGGGAGGAAGGAGAGAAAAGGAAGAAGAAGAAAGGAAGGGAAGGAAGAGAGGGAAAGAAGGAGAGAGAAAAAAAAACTCTGGAAATGGCAAAAATGAAGTAAATATACAAGTCACTGTTTAAGTTAATTTTATCACTCTGAAAAATAATTAACTGCCTAAAGCAAAAGTAGTATTGTATTCAATACATTTGTGTACAATATATTGTAAGGTTTTTAATATATGCAAAAGTAAAATGTAGGACAATAATAGAACAAGGGAAGAGAGGCAGGAGTTAGAAGTATACTATTGTAAAGGCATTACTACATGTGAAGTGCTATAATACGATTTGAAGGTAGATTGTGATAAATTCAAGATGTATATTGTAAGCCCTATGGTAACCTCTAAGAATTTTTTTTTTTTTTTTTTTTTTTGTGGTACGCGGGCCTCTCACTGTTGTGGCCTCTCCCGTTACGGAGCACAGGCTCCAGATGCGCAGACTCAGGGGCCATGGCTCATGGGCCCAGCCGCTCCGTGGCATGTGGGATCTTCCCGGACTGGTGCGTGAACCCATGTCCCCTGCATCGGCAGGTGGACTCTGAACCACTGCACCACCAGGGAAGCCCTCTAAGAAATTTTTTAAAAAGAGCTATCATTAATAAGCCAATGGTGGAAATGATTATTTTAAAAATCAATTACTTCAACATAATAAAAGCCACATAGAAAAATGACACTTAGCCAACATCATACTCATTGGTGAAAGACTGAAAGCGTTTTCTTTAAGATCAGGGATAAGACAAGGACGTTCACTTCTACCACTTCTATTCAACATAATATTGGAAGTCCTAGCCAGAGCAATTAGTCAAGGAAAAGAAATAAAAGGCGTCTAAATTGGAAAGAAAGAAGTAAAATTATATCTGTTCTCAGATAACATGATCTTATATGTGGAAACCTTTGAATCCAACCATTTCAACAATTATATTAAATGTAAATGGTCTAAACACCGAAATTAAAAGACATTAAAAGTGATAGATATGTGAGGGACTTTGAGAAGACTAGGTCAAGATTTAGTGACCTATCAGATTTAGGGTTTGAAGAAGAGGTTTTCTGACTCCAAGTTCTAGGATTTGGTTACTTTCTCTATAACATTTTCAGTGATTAGTTTATCCTGTTCTTCTCCATTTTATTTATACTGTGTCTTGGACTTTAAACTTTCCTTTCAAACTAAGATCATGATCCCAACCAGTATGTTTTTTTAAAAAAACATATCTAACATTAACACATTTTAACCCAAACATTTATTTTTATTATTAATGTATAGTTTTACCAAGTAACATTAAACTCCTTTCTAGGGGAAGTAAGAATCAAGTTCTTAGTGTATCTCCCTATTTTTTTCTCACTTATTTTATCTCAGTTATCTATTTCTATATAACAAACTCCCCCACAACTTATTGGCTTAAACAACAATTTTCTTTGCTCACAGTTCTGTGAGTCAACAATTTGGGCTGAGCTCAGCCAAGCAGTTCCTCTCTTGGTGTCTCATGTGGCTCTGGTCATCTGGTGGCTTAACCAGGACTGGGTGGTCTAAGATGGCCTCACATAGATGTGTAAGGTGTAGCACTGGTTGTCTTCTGATCCATGTGTCTCTAGATAAGTTCAGGTTTCTTCACCTAGCATTGTAGCTTTCCAGGAGGACGAGAGCAAAAGCTGCAAGGTGTCTTCAGGACTAGACTTTGAAGTCACACGGCATTCCTTCTGTGGCAAAGCAAGTTACAAGGCCAGCTCAGATTCAGAGAGTGACAGAGAGACTCCACGTCTTGTTGGGAGTAGCTGCAAAGAATTTGTAGCCATTTAAAATCTACCACATTAACCTTTTGTTGGTATAGTTGCTAGTTTAAGTTATTTTTGACATATAATATTTATTCTTTATTCTCACAAATATGTATTCAAGTTTACTTGTTGCATGTTAATTTAATTTCACTCTTTGTTCATAGCTTATTCTCTTAGAAAGTATCTTTCTCTCACCTCTTAGAAAGTACCTTTCCATCTGCTTTCAAAAATGTGTCACCTCTGTGGTGATCTTAACAGCTGTGAGACTTTGCTGATGTTACTTTTGGGCTCCCATGTCTTAATATATTCCCTGTCTTAAAAGAGATTTTTCTTGTATTTATAATTTTATATTTTTCTTTTTAGCTTCTCCATTCTTAGAGATCTGAAAAATGAGATCCAAAGACATTCTTGTATTATAACCTTCTTTCTTTTTGACAGAGTGTAAGATCTTGTCTTTAAAGGTTTAAAACTTGACAAATAAGTGTCTGGGGTCATTCTTTAAGGGTAATTGCTGAGAAATACTCTGTGCCCTCTTGTTAACCAGGCTGAAATCATCTTTCACTTCAGAAAAATTTTCTTTGAATTTTTTTCCTCTGATCTGGCATTTTCTCTTTTCTTTCTTATCATTATCTCTACATTGGAAACCTTTTTTTCTGTTTTTAGGCTTATGATTCTAGACCTGTAATATGTCCATTTGTATAATTGGGATTTTCTGTATTAATGTATTTTTAGAATCCCTGACTTTGTGCTCTGCAGTATCAACTCTGCTCTTTTGAACGTTCATGGATATTTAGTTTAGTATTTATAAGCTGGGTACAGGTTTATATATCATTACACATTCCTTTTGGAATATAGTTATTTCTCTTTTAAATCCCCTTTAAAGTAGGCATTATTAGTTCATTCCAAGACATCTCATCTATGTGTTTAATAAATTTATCTTTTTTCCCCATGATGAAATTGGAAAATTATGTTTAGAAGAAAGAAAAAAGATTACCCATGGTTTTGCCACTCTAGAAGCAATCTCAATTATACCATATTAACTTGTTTCTTTTCAGCCCTTTTTTAGGAATTGTTATTTGAAGTGTAACACCCATATTGGAAAAGGCACATATTTTAAGTGTGCAACTCAGTTAAGTTATCAAGAAGTAACTATACCTGAGTAACTACCATTTAGGTTAAGTATGGAACACACTACCAGCATCCCAAGAAGCCCACTCATGTTTCCTCCCAAATCTTATACCCCTTTCTCCTTCCCAAAGATAAGTACTCTCCTTTTCATTTTGTTTCAGTGGAAGATGCTTAGATTTGGTTCTGATTTAAACTAGTTCTGTAGGTGTAGTTTTTTGGGGTTTTTTTGTTTTGTTTTTTTTTGTGGTACGTTGTGGCCTCTCCGGTTGTGGAGCACAGGCTCCGGACGCGCAGGCTCAGCGGCCATGGCTCACGGGCCCAGCCGCTGCGCGGCACGTGGGATCCTCCCAGACCGGGGCACGAACCCGTGTGCCCTGAATCGGCAGGCAGACTCTCAACCGCAGCGCCACCAGGGAAGCCCTGTAGGTGTGTTTTTTAATGTATATTTGACTTTACTGATGTTTTAGTAAAAATTATTAGCAGGGCTTCCCTGGTGGCGCTGCGGTTGAGAGTCTGCCTGCCGATTCAGGGCACACGGGTTCGTGCCCCGGTCTGGGAGGATCCCACGTGCCGCGCAGCGGCTGGGCCCGTGAGCCATGGCCGCTGAGCCTGCGCGTCCGGAGCCTGTGCTCCGCAGTGGGAGGGGCCGCAGCGGTGAGAGGCCCGCGTACCGCAAAAAAAAAAAAAAAAAAAAAAAAATATTAGCAATATGTGCGCGCGCGCGTGTGTGTGTGTGTGTGTGTGTGTGTGTGTGTATATATACACACACACATAGAATCATTATGCTGTATACCTGGAACTGATAAAATATGGCAGTTCTATCTCAATTAAAATAAAATAATAAAGAAACAACAGCAAAAATATTAGGGTATCATTTAATAATTCAGCTTATGTTTTGATTCAGATCCCTATTCCACAATCTTAGATATCACGTTTACAGGTTGACAGTGGATAAAATATTTTAAAATTCTCAGTATGAGGTTGGAAAATCATATTTTGAAGATGGCTAGCATTACTGGTAGTTAGGATATATGTGTCCTGTTCACCTTTAATCTGAGGTGATATTTTCTGCATCTGTTGCAGACTAGCTTTAGAGTTGAAAAGAACACGTGCCAGAAGCACCCAGTGTCCTGAGGCATTAGTCTCTGTTGTTTCCTCTTTGTTGCTTTCATAATTGTGTAATTTTTAGCTTAAAACTGTATAACAAATGATTGTTTTCCCCCAGCCATAAAACCTTCCCCAGGCCCGGCTCCGTAGGATCTTGGTGTAACCCTGTGTCTACTGCCCCCTGCACTGCATGAGCTGCCCTTGCAGTAAGAGCTTCTCAAATTTTTGATGCCTTAGCCTCTGCTGCCTCTGGGCTCCCATTCCTGAATCAGTCATTTACTCTCTTATTCATTTTTCTTTCTCTAGACTATAGAGCATTGCTTAAAAAACAGCAGACTTGACACACAACAAGTTACTTTTCAAAAAAAACTTCATTTGGGCTCTTGGTCCTACTCAACTTACCTCTGAAGTCTTTTTGATTTTGTAACCCATTCTCCACAATATCGTTTCTCAACCTTCTGCAGTATCATTAACACTCCGGACATTTGTCCTTACCTCCTATCTTATTGTTAAAATAGACAAGAATGAATATCTTCTTCCAGTTCTATCACCTCAAAATATTTATGTTCCATCTCTCTTTTTCCCCTTTCCATTAGGTTCCTAATTTTCTCATTGGCTTCTTCGTCCAGGTCAATAATCCACTGGTTTTTGTTTTGTTTTTAGACCATCAGTCAGTTCTTTTCTCTATTTTCAAAACTCACTTGATCCCACTGTCTTACCTCCCTACCAGTAAATTCAGTTTCTCATCTATTATTAGACATTAAGAATTAGTAGTTTACCTGTTGCTTTTAGTTTCTCAAAGTCAACACTCTCTTTTAAGCCCCTGCATCTGTCTTCCTTTCATCATTCAATTAAGCCCCAAAAGGTCACTAGTTAAAGCTCCTGAAAACCAAGTTAGCCTTTTCTCAGACTTTTTTTAGCTATATAATGTTAATTTTTTTTAAAGAAAAATCTTCCCCTCCTATTGCTTTAATGCTAACCATGCTAAGCAGTTTTCCTTACCTGTTTGCTAAATATCTCCATCTCTTAGGCCAGTTTCTTCCTTACCATCCTTCCAAAAGCAGATATTCTCCAATATACAAGTCTTAGTCCTCTAACTTTTATGCATCTTCTTCTTGCAGTTGGCGTTTAATTATATGTTAGTGATCCTTGACCCGTTTATCCAATTGCCTTTACTGTGTGATCTCAATAGATGTTATTATATACTTATCCTTCAGTATTCCTAACATGGTCAATTGATTGCATGATGGGGCCAGACTAGAGACCTGGGAAAGCATCCTAGTTTTCTTGTTTCTCTTTGCATCCCTAAATTCAAATGGGCATCAAGCTTATGAATTTTTCCTCACCAATATCTCTGAAATATGGACCATACTATTCTAGCTCCACTGCCTTAGATAAGCATTTATTAGTATCTCTGCCATGGAGGACTGCAGTAATCTCCTAACTGGTCTCTAAGCTCTTTCCATCATTCCACTGATTTCTCAGCACTGCTTATGGGGAGAGCTCTCCATAATGCAAGTATGATTTTGTTAGTCCTTGACCTGAAATATATCAATGGCCCCATTAAAGGCAGCAACAAGATGAGGTTTTCCACCCTTATTACTGTTAATCAACATGGTTCTAAAAGTTGTAGCCAATTAGTAATAGGAGAAAACAAAATGGAATATAAATATTTTTAAAAGGTAGAAAATTTTATCATTATTTGTACTTCATACTATTGTCAAATGTTATAATCCAAGAACATCAACTTTAAACCTATTAAAAATAATAAGTGTTCGGGGCTTCCCTTGTGGCGCAGTGGTTTAGAGTCCGCCTGCCGATGCGGGGGACACGGGTTCGTGCCCCGGTCCGGGAAGATCCCGCATGCTGCGGAGTGGCTGGGCCCGTGAGCCATGGCCACTGAGCCTGTGCGTCTGGAGCCTGTGCTCCGCAACGGGAGAGTCCACAACAGTGAGAGGCCCACGTACGGCAAAAAAAAAAAAAAATAATAATAATAAGTGTTCAATAAGGTCATTAAAGATATACAAAAATGAATACCATGTGGATACCAGTAATCATCAGTTAGAAAATAAAATGGCAAAAATTACTTTTACATGGCAAAAACTATGTGTGTGTATGTATGATACATAGAAGAATAAAAATTTTTAAATGTGCAGGACTTTAGATAAAGAAAATTATATACCTTCACTAAGGGACTTTTTAAAAAGACTAGAATAAATGAACAGACATATCATGTTCTTGCAACAGAACACGTTTTTTTTTTCTTACGGCTGTCATTTTTTTAGGCCTTTTTCATCTTATACAGATATTACGTTTGCCTCCTAACAGGCCTTTCTCTTTTTGGAATGCGTGGTCAGTCACTCCTGTGATTGCTCTTTAACTAGTCTGGCCATTAACTTTCTGCCATACTAGTTATATACCAGTTTTAATTTACAAATCAACATAGATAAATTGTCATCCTCATCATGTCCTCTCAGAAAACTTTCAAGAGGCAGCTTATTACCTCCATAGTAGAGTCTGAACTGTTAATCTTACTTTCAAGACTCAATATTATCTATGTTGCTTTCTAGTTTTATTTCTCAACCATCCTATGTAATCTCCCTATTTCATACCAATTATATTTTAATATTTGTGATCTCCATGTGTTTGCCACTTTTTCCCTCACTGTCCTCCACTTCTGCCTGGGCAAAGTATTTCTGCCTTTCCAAGTCCTGGACAAGGTCTTCTATTCCTTCTCTCCTTCCTCTTTTTTTATTTCGGTACATATTCGAGTGCCAGCCATGTGTCAGGAGTTACATAGTGAATTTATGCAAACTCCCTGATATGTATGTACTAAATAAATGTTGAATGAATGAATGAATGAAAAGACCTTTTTTTAGTATATTAGTCAGCACTTTCCTTACTTTTACTTAAACTCCATACTGATTAACATAATAAACCACGTTCTTCTCTGTAGTCACTTCCTTCCGGAAGCTGGTTGAGTAAATAAGACGTATTTTCTTTAGCCTGTTATTTAATACATTGCAACATAATGTCTGGGCTGCTTTTTCAAAATTTAGAGTTGACTGTGATTTCTTTCATTCTCTTTACATCTCTCTGCTTATTTTTCTTGTTCATTTTTGCTAAAGAGGTCATATGTCATACAGATAATTATAGTAGTTTGAACAAGTTTCCCAAGGGCAAAAGCAATTGTCCACAAAATTGAGAGAAAGGAGTATAATGATAAATAGGAAATGGAAAACTTGTCAATAAAGTAAATCTCTTAATGGGTCTGTAGGGCTTCTTTGTTATATTAATAGCCATATTAAATCATTTGAAGTGTTACCTTATCAGTGGCATGTGTAAACATTTTAATAAAATGGAGAAAATTGATAAATTAAGGAATATAAATTCATTTTCTAAATTATACATGTATTTAAAGTCTGATATTTTCATTATAATATTTCCTTTTCCAAAATTTGCATTTATAGGATCATTATTATTGAGGATGTTTTATGACAAGTCTTATTTGATCCATCAGTGATAAATTTTTATTATAAACTCCTTATTGACTGGGTTTGTTTCTTTAATACCCTTGGGTCTACTGTAGAACTTAGCCCAATACTTTGCACATAGGAAATGGTAAAATATTTGTTTAATACAGTTGCTCTCAAGCATTCCATGTATAACAATGTCATGATGTATACACTATAGCTGTATTCAGAAATTAATGGGCTATAGTGATAGATAATAAATTTCTATTCAGTTTTTCAAGAATGTTTCATTATATGTTTTAAAGAAATTGACATATTAGGGTAGTAGCAAGAAATTCATATTTCTAATTAGTGTGCTTATTCTTAAAACTTAGAAATATCTATTGTGCTGTTCAAAGTAAAATTGAAATAACTAAAAATAGAAGTTATATGGACTCTTATCCTATTAATTATTTTCCACTACCCTAGGAAATAGCAGCTTTTAAAAATAATAATGAAAAAGGCTGATCCTGTCTTTAAACTTTACACTAAACAAAGAAGTATAAAACTTTTTGACAAACCATTTTTCCTGTAATGTCGATAATTTTCATTTTGAGTTTTATTGAAAAGGTTTGTGTTTTGATCTCAGATTAAAGGAAACTTAGGGGAGATAGGGATGAAATGTACTGCAGTGGGGGCTTGCAGGTTAAGAAATAAGTTTTCTACTTGAATATCCTTGCAGAAGATGTAGAGACTGGAGGCTCCTACCTTGTGGTGTCCGCGTGCACAGCACCGCAAGGGGAGAGGGTCACACAAGATAGGCCTTGGCAGCCAGCCTTCAAGAAACCCTAGACGGGAGTCAGACAGGAGCCAGAAAAAAGCCTCTCTCAAAAGATTAAGAGTTTCATCAGAGGACTTATAATGCAATTTAGTAACCTTTAAGCTAGAACTTTTAGTTTTTCATTTATTCTTTTTTTGTTGTTGAAGTATAGTTGATTTACAATATTGTGTTAGTTTCAGGTGTATAGCATAGTGGTTCAGTAGTTTGGCAGATTATTCCATTACAGGTTATTATAAGATAATGGGTATAATTCCCTGTGCTGTACAGTATGCCCTTGTTGTTTATCCGTTTGATATGTAGTAGCTTGTATCTGTTAATCCCATGCTCCAAATTTGTCCCTCCTCTCTTCCTTCTTCCCTTTGGTAACCATAAGTTTGTTTTCTATATCTGTGAGTCTGTTTCTATTTTGCATGTATACCCATTTGTAGTATTTTTTAGTTTCCACATGTAAGTGATATCCTATGGTATTTTCTTTCTCTGGTCTTCATTTATTCTTATTTATTCCACTGCCTAGAACACTTTCCTTCTCTCCATTGTATCCCTGCCCCACAAACAGAGGCTCTCTGGCTTAGCCATACTTCTTTAAGCCACAGCTTAGATAATATGTCCTCCTGAAAGCATCCACTTTCCTCACATTTGGTTATAGTGACCCTTTTCCTATTTCTACTAGACCCTGTCATTCCTCTATCATTGTTCACATCACTCTGCACTGTAGGTATCTATTTACTTATTAATCTCTCTGCTGGACTCCAGATCTGTGGGGACAGAGACGAGGACCATCTTGTTTACTGTAATATCTCCAGCATACTTCTGACACAGAAGAGGTGCTCAGCAAATATTTGTTGAATAAATGGATGAATATAAGTATATATGTATATGTGTATTATATTTTAGATAGCTTCGTAGTGCAGAGGAGTATTTTACTAACAGCTCCTGGGACATAAAAGAAAGCTCCCTATGAAACCTCTAATTAATACAGGCAGACCTCGGAGATATTGCAGGTACGGTTCCAGACCACCACAATAAAGCAAATATCTCAATAAAGTGAGTCACACAAATTTTTTGGTTTCCTGGTGCATATAAAAGTTATGTTTACCCTCTATTGTAGTCTGTTAAGTGTGCAATAGCACTAGGTCTAAAAAAAAGTCCATACATTAATTTTAAAAATACTGTATTGCTCAAAAATGCTAACCATCATCTGTGCCTTCAGTGGGTTGTAATCTTTTTGCTGGTGGAGGGTCTTATCTCAATGGTGACGGCTGCTGAAGGCTGGGGTGGCCGTGACAACTTTGTAAATAAAATAGCAGTGAAATTTGCCGTATTGATTGACTCTTCCTTTTACAAACAACTTCTTATACTATGTAATGCTGTTGGATAGCATTTTTACCCACAGTAGAACTTCTTTCAAAATTGGAGTCAGTCCTTTTAAACCCTGCTGCTGCTTTGTCAACTAAGTTTATATAATATTCTAAATCCTTTGTTGTCATTTCAACAGTCTTCACAGCATCTTCAACCAGGAATAGATTCCATCTCAAGAAATCACTTTCTTTGCTTATCCATAAGAAGCAACTCCTCATCTGTTAAAGTTTTATCATGAAATTGCAGCAGTTCATTGAATTGAATCACAATTCAATCAGGCTCCACTTCTAATTCTAGCTCTGTTGCTGTTTCCACCACTTCTGCAGTTACTTCCTCCACTGAAGTCTTCAACTCCTCAAAGTCATCCATGAGGGCTGGAATCAGCTTCTTCCACATTCCTGTTCTTGTTGATAGTTTGACCTTTCCCCATGAGGCATGGATGTTCTTAATGGCATCTGGAATGGTGAATCCTTTCCAGAATGTTTTCAGTTGACTTTGCCCAGATCTATCAGAAGAGTCACTATCTATGGTAGCCTTATGAAATGTTTTTCTTAAATAATAAGACTTAGAAGTCGAAATTACTCTTTGGTCCATGAGCTGCAGAATGGATGTTGTGTTAGCAGGCATGAAAACAACATTAATCTAATTGTACATCTCCATCAAAGCTCTTGGGTGGCCAAAGTGCATTGCCAATGAGCAGTAATATTTTGAAAGGAATCTTTTTTCTGAGTAGTAGTTTTCAACAGTGGGCTTAAAATATTCAGCAAACCATTTTGTAAGCAGAGGTGCTGTCATCCAGGCTTTGTTGTTCCATTTCTGGAGAACAGGCAGAGTCAATTTAACATAATTCTTAAGGGCCCTAGGATGTTCAGTATGGTAAATGAACATTGGCTTCAACTTAGAGTCACCAGCTACATTAGCCCCTGATGAGAGAGTCAGTCTGTCCTTTGAAGCTTTGAAGCCAGGTATTGACTTCTCTTCTTGAGCTATAAGAGTCCAAGATGGCATCTTCTTCCAAAAGTAGCCTGTTTAGTAGTCTGAACATTGGGAGTGTGTTGTTTAGTGTAGCCAGCTCATTGTCTTGGTTTGATCTTCTGGATTAACTTGCTGTAGCTTCTGTATCAGCACCCTCTGCTTCAACGTTTATGTTATGGAGAGGGCTTCTTCCCCTAAACCTCATAAACCAACCTTTGCTCCTCCAAATTTTTCTTCTGCAACTTCCTCACCTCTTTCATTTCTTCATAGAATTGAAGAGAGTTAGGACCTTGCTCTGGATTAGGCTTTGGCTTAAGGGAATGTTGTGACTGGTTTGATCTTCTATCCAGACCACTAAAACTTTCTCCATGTCAGCAATAAAGCTGTTTCACTTCCTTATCATTCGTGTGCTCACTGGAGTAGCACTTTTAATTTCCTTCAAGAACTCTTTTTTTTGCATTCACAGCTTGGCTAACTGGTGAAAGAGGCCTGGTTTTGGGCCTGTCTTGGTTTTTTTTTTGTTTTGTTTTGTTTTGTTTTTTGCGGTACACGGGCGTCTCACTGTTGTGGCCTCTCCCATTGCGGAGCACAGGCTCCGGACGCACAGGCTCAGCGGCCATGGCTTACGGGCCCAGCTGCTCTGCGGCATGTGGATCCTCCCGGACTGGGGCACGAACCCGTTTCCCCTGCATCGGCAGGCGGACTCTCAACCACTGCGCCACCAGGGAAGCCCTGTCTTGGCTTTTGACACGCCTTCCTCACTAAGCTTAATCATTTCTAGCTTTTGGTTTAAAGTTAGAGACATGCGACTTTTCCTTTCACTTGGACACTTAGAGGCCATTGTAGGGTTGTTAATTGACCTGTCTTGGGGAGTAGAGAGGCCTGAGGAGAGGGAGCGAGATGGGGCAGATGGCCAGCTGGTGGAGCAGTCAGAGCACAAACAACATTTATTGATGAAGTTTGTTGTCTCGTATGGGCACAGCCGTGGCACCCCAAAACAATTACAATAGGAATGTGAAAGATCACTGATCACAGATGACCATAACAAATATAGTAATAATGAAAACACTTGAAATATTGCAAGAATTACCAAAATGTGACACAGACACAAAGTGAGCAAATGTTAGAAAAATGGTGTCAGTAGACTTGCTTGATGCAGGGTTGCCACCTTCAATTTATAAAAAACCACAGTATCTTTAAAGCGAATCACGATAAGACGAGGTATACCTGTATTCATGGTGCTCAGAAATTCCATTCATCCCCCAAATCCTATAAAACTTTTTGCCTTTACCCAGATCTCTGACCTCACACCTGATTAGGTGCTCGTTACCACATTTGAGGCTCTACTCAAGAAAATCTTTGGAGGAGGAAAATCACTGCGCATACATGGATTCATTCATTCATTTATTCAACAAGCATTTATTAAAGGTTTATTATATACAAAACACAAGGAGTACAGATTTGCTCAAGACATGTAATCAGTGACTCTAAAAAGATCCTGTTTAGGTTTAGTTGTACAAAAGTGTTTACATCCATATGTGAATGTTGTTAGAAAACAGAAGCTATATTGCCCAGAGGACTGTCACTTTCTTCTTAGTTGTCATAAAGCATAGAGCCTAATTTATTGTGCAAGTGTGGTAATGTGCTCAGCTCTGATGCCTGAAAGATTTTGCTCCATTTGTTCCCTTTAGAACAGATTTTTTTAAATCTGTATTTCCTTAATTTGGCCCTGTGGGTTTTAGCCCATTTAGAACTCACCAGGGTACAAATCTCAAATAAAATGAGTAAAATAAAAATATTAACCATATTATTAACCATAGTTTAAATGGGTAATAAAATTTTCTAATGCGTTTAAGTAGAAATTCTGGATACTTGCTTATGTATCAATAGAATAAGATCGGGAAGCTATGTAAACTTTTGGTTAAGAACGCTTCAGGTAGGACTAGTGTTTTTCTTTAAAGATAGTTCAGTCATGTTTCTTCTTTCTTCGTCCTCCTCCCAATTCACGGTCTTCCTACCACATATCAACCTACCAGATTTGAAGCTTAGATTCTAAATAAAAATGTGAAAACATGGCACAAGGTGTTTTCCATTGTATTAGTGGCAAATTAACCTCTTCTTTCTCCTCAAGAAAGGAAGAGAAATTTTCCTTTAGAAGATTATTTGAATAATGCTAAATTTCTTTTTAGTCAACAACAAAAAGTTCCTGCACATAAAGTACTCCCAAAGAAGTCCAGGTTAGTGCACAGGACAAAAGTCCTGTTAATTGATATACAGTCAGCCTTCTGTACCCACGGGTTCCCCATCCACACATTTAACCAACTGCAGATTGAATATTAGGGGAAAAAAATTCCAGAAAGTTCCAAAGAACAAAACTTGATTTGCCACACACTGTCAACTATTTCTGTAGCGTTTACATTGTATTTACAACTATATACATGGCATTTACATTGTATTAGACATTATAAGTAATCTAGAGGTGATTTAAAAGTATATGGAAGAATGTATGTAGGTTACATGCAAGTACTACAGCATTTTATATAAGGGGCTATAGCATCCATGGATTTTGGTGTGTGTTGGGGTCCTGGAACCAGTCCCCTGCAGATACTAAGGGAGGACTGTATAGCGGGGGTTCTATAGTAGAGGTTCTCATTTCTGGCTGCATATTAGACTCTTCCCTACGTATTTATAATACTCAGCTGGTGAATGCTCTGGATTAACTTTTGGGGGGCCAGGGGTTGAGACTCTGAAGGAAATTATTGATTTTCTCTCCCCTCTCCTCAAAATGTATATACCCACAAAATACTGCATTGTGGACTTTCTGAAGCCCATCTGTGGACCTTGGTTTAAAGACCCCCGGCTGGGGCTTCCCTGGTGGCGCAGTGGTTGAGAGTCTGCCTGCCGATGCAGGGGACACGGGTTCGTGCCCCGGTCCGGGAAGATCCCACATGCCGCGGAGCGGCTGGGCCCGTGAGCCATGGCCACTAAGCCTGCGCGTCCGGAGCCTGTGCTCCGCAACAGGAGAGGCCACAACAGTGAGAGGCCCACGTACCGCAAAAAAAAAAAAAAAAAAAAACAGACCCCCAGCTGTAGATCAGCCCTAGGTGATACCAATGAAGCTGCTCCCAGGACCACACCTTGAGGACCAGTGCTGTGAGGATGGCAGTCATCTGTCTTACCAAGCCTTCCAGGTGATTCTAATGCATGCCAAAGCTTGAGAACTACTGCCCAATAGAAATGCCTCTAGGAAACTACAGTTTAATAGTATGCTTTTGTCTCAGTTGAGGGTTGAGATGTTTATTTTAAAAACAGCCATGTGAAGAATGACTTGTATCTCTTGTAAATCCACTCTTTTGGTATTGAATGCTTTTTGTAGTGGAGGTATATTATTATATATTTCTCTTATAGTCAAGTTCTAGAAAAAACTTTATCTCCCCTGATGAACTGGTAAATTTATTATGCTATTTGCTTATCTTACATTACTGTTTGCATTTGTCAGCTTTGCTGTCAGAAGGTGGAGATAGAGCTCAATTTCATACCCCATTTTAGCAGTTATTCTTAGCCTCTTTTTCCTAGTATAATTATCGGCCCCTTATCCCCATTTCATGTGTGTTCTTTTAATGAAATGGCTTTTCTGTGGCCATGTTAAAGGATAATTTTCAAAATGGCAGTCATGGCTCTCATACAAATATAGCATGAACATGTGTCAAAGACCTTATGTAGCTTGTGAAGGATTTTACAACTAGCTCAAAGGAGCCGAAGAAAAAACACATATAGGCAATTGCTGAATGTGAAAATGAATTTACTAATAGGTGCAGAACTGGTCAGTATCTATAAGGCAGTAACATTTAATGATTAGAATCATCTCTTGGGAGACAGGATGAGGCATCAGTTGCATCTCCACAGGACAACCTTCATTTGCAATTTTAATGGCTGAGAATCATTTGATTACTATCAGTTTTCTATAACTTTAGAGTTGTAAAATAATCCAGTCATAGACATTGGAAGGCATAGACCCCTATAGAATCAGGTAACCCTGTGGGGCTCTTGGACAATGCCAGCATTCTGCTGAAAGAACACCTAGCAATCTTTTTGCTGATTGCAATCTTTCACAGTTTTTCCTGACAGCAAGGTAAGGAGCAAAGAAATGAGTCCTCATATAGGAGACTGAAACGGAGAAACAGGATCTTCGGTAGATGAGGAAGGAGATATCCTGTTATCGTCTTCTCATTCTCTATGCTGACTCTGGCCTTGAAGGAGTCTTCATGGCAGGAGTGCATTCCCGGGGATGGGAGGGAAAGATGGCTTGTTGTGGAGAAGCAGGATGAGACCTGGGAAAGATTCCTTGCTGTGTTTGACAAGCTAAAGCAATGAGTGGATCTCATCCAGTAAAGCAGATATTTTATTATCATGTCATCTGTTTGTTTATTTTTTGGTCTTTTTGTTAACCCTTATTTTTAGCAGTCTTTTTTTTTTTTTTAATGTCTTTTAGGCTGGCCTCAGATAGGTAGTATGGGAAATTAAGAAAAAGCCCCAGGGGCTTCCCTGGTGGCGCAGTGGTTGAGAATCTGCCTGCCAATGCAGGGGACACGGGTTCGAGCCCTGGTCCGGGAAGATCCCACATGCCGCGGAGCGGCTGGGCCCGTGAGCCATGGCCGCTGAGCCTGCGCGTCCGGAGCCTGTGCTCCACAACAAGAGACGCCGCGACAGTGAGAGGCCTGTGCACCGCGATGAAGAGTGGCCTCTGCTCGCCACAACTAGAGAAAGCCCTCGCACAGAAACGAAGACCCAACACAGCCAAAAATAAATAAATAAATAAAATTTAAAAAGAAAAAGCCCCATGTTTACCCTAAGTTATAGAATGCCTTTAAGGCCATTGGGGTGGTGATGGTAATTAATGAGTGCCCCCTAACCCGAGACCCACAGCGACCACACCGTCACCTTTCTTTACCAGGAAGTCTCTACAGTGCCTTCCTTAGAGAATCTGGAGCTGCATTGTTAGTTTACTAAAGTGCTTCTTACCTTATTATTTTTTTAATTGTTAGCTTTTTAAAACTTATAGCACTAGATGGGGTTTAATTAATTAGTTAATGGAGAAATAGTGTTTGCATTAATTTGAGTCAATCTTCATAATTCTGTATCATTGCAGTTTTAGGTCTTTCTCATATTACCAATTAATGTAGTACAGAATTATGAACATTTGCTGATTCAGTGGCCTTGACATCTGTTAGTTATAAGTTCTGAGTAATTAAGAAGCTGGATTGAAGGGTGCTAAATAGGGATTCAGAAAGGTAATTTACGGATACCTTATATTAGAAGCTTAAGTCTCATTTCTCTGATTCTTTTCTCCATAGTAGTTGACACTTAACATACAGAAAGGCCCAGCACTTGGAAAAAAATATACATAGGTGAGACGGATAAATTTGTATAATGATCTTTATATTCCGTGGTATAAAAATTTACAATTGCAGGATTAGGCAGATGACGAGTGTCAGTTGGCCTTTTGTGAGGCACTATTTTCAGTGGACAGACTCAACAGATTTAGGTTCTGGTTCCAACTCTGCTGCTCTAGTGTGGTTATGAGAAGAAATTAATCTCTGCAGTCTTAATCTATAAAATACATTCTTTGAGCTAATCTTCATTGTGTCATTGTTATGACATGGAACATGACATGGTCCGTGCCCTCAAAGAGCTGAAGACACATGTGTCAATAAATAAGCACAGCTGATTATTATAGGTACAGTGAATAACTTCACAGAGGAGGTAATGCTTAAATGGATTCTTCCCAAAAGAGGTGTCATCTCCAGGCAAAACAAGGTGAGGGGCAGAGGGAAAGGGAAGGAGAAAGAGGTTATTCAGGGGAGGGGATCAGTGAGAGGATAAGAGCACAGAGGCATGAACAAGATGCCAGGATTTGAGTGTGTGAGCCTGGTGCAGTGAGAATAAAAGAAGTGGGTAGCAACCAAATCTTGAAGAGTCTGGTTTTTAATGCTTAAATAAAAAAAGTTTGACTGAAAGGTCTCTAATGCTTTCTCTAGCTTGGATTCTGATCTGAGATATTGTTAATGAATGATAAGGAGTTAATATGTTCTGATTAATCTGAGCAGTTCCTGTATTCTATAGTGACAGCCAGGTAATTAGATTGACCAGGACTGTGAATTCCCTTATATAACTTTCAGCCTTTGCAACCATTAAAGGATGGGAAATACAGTGCAAATAACTTTGGTCAATTCCCTCTCCTGCTACTTCATCCTTCATGTTACTATCTACATTTTTTCATTTCTTCTTATTATTTTATTGTGGAAAATTTCAAATGTATAAAAAGCAAACAATAGGATAATGCACTTCCATTATCCAGCTTCAACAATTATCAATCAACATTCTTGTTTTGTTTATTCCTCTACTCATGTCCCACTCCTCATTCATTATTATTATTATTATTGCTATTATTGTTGTTGTCATTATTATTCTTACTATTTTTAGGTATCATCTACATACAGTGAAATGTACAAATCTTAGATATAGGTTTTTGACAGATACACTTGTGTAATCTACATCCCATCTCAATACAAAACATTTGCATCTTCCTCCAAAATTCCCTTGTACCCCTTTCCAGACTTTCCCTAGCCCCATCCCTCCCTCCAGCTGAAAAGACAAAACAAACCAAAGCCCTAATTTTTTTTTTCATCTTAGATTAGTTTTGCCTGTTTTAGAACTTATATGACGGAATCTCCTGAATGTACTCTTTTGTTTCTGGCTTCTTTCACTCCACTTATTATCTGTGGGATTCATCCACGTTCTCGTGCCCATCAGTAGTTCCCTCCATTGTTTTGCTTAGCAACATTGTGTTGCACGAATTTACTACAATTTGTTACCCATTCTTTTGTCTGTCTTTTGGTTGTTTCCAGTTATGCGGTATTGTGAATGAAGTTGCTGTGTACGTCCTTGCATACATTGCTTTGTGAAGATGTTTTCATTTCTGTTGGAAACCCCTCTAGGAATGGAATCACTAGGTATATGTTTAACTTTATAAGGAATGGGCAGTTTTCCAAAGAGTGGTTATACCAGCAAGGTATGAGAGTTAGAGCTGCTCTACATCCCTGCTAACATATGATATTGTCTATCTAAAATTAAAATTTTAGCCATTCTCATGAGTAAGTAGTGGTATCTCATGGTGGGTTTTATTTGCATTTCCTTGATGCCTAATGATGGTGAATATTTTTATGTGCTTATTGGTCATTCATATATCTTTTTTTATCTGTTAATAAAATTTTTTTTTATTTGTGTTGTCTTTTTATTATTGAGTTATAGTTGTTCTTTATATATTGTGGATACAAGTTCTTTGCCAGATATATGTTTTGTGAACATTTTCTCCCACTCTGTGTTTTGCTCATTCGGTTTCTTAGCAGTGTCTTTTGATGAGCAAAAGTTTTATTTTTGATTGAGTCTAAGTTATCTAATTTTTATGGTTATTGCTTCCTGTTTAAGAAATCTTTACTTACCTTCAGATTGAGACTATATTCTCCTGTGTTTTCTTCTAAAAGCTTAATACCATTAGCTTTTATATTTCAGTCTGTGGGCCATCCATCTCAAATGAACTTTTGTTTATGGTGTGAAGTTGGGGTTGAGTTCATTTTTTTCCATATGGACATCCAGTTCTAACATCATTTGTTGAAAAGACTCTTATTTCCCTGTTGGATTGTTTTGGTACATTTGTTGAAAAGCAGCTGTCCAAGTGTGGGGTCTATTCCTGAGTATGTTCTGTTCCTTTGACCTACTTGTATATCCTTATTCCAGTATTGCATTGTCTTGATTACTGTAGTTTTATGATAAGTCTTGAGTCAGACAGTGTAAGTAGTTTAACTTTGTTGTTCTTTGCCAAGATTTTTGTGGTTATTTTAGGTCCTCTGCCTTTCTACTTCAACTTTAAAAGTCACTTTCTCCATTTCTATTAAAAAGCCTGCTGGGATTATGAATTATTTATAAATTATTTGGGGGTAGAATTAACTTCTTAAATACTGAACCCATGAACGTGGTATATTTTCCATTTATTTGGGCCTTCTTTAATTTCTCTCAGCTGTGTTTTAGTGTGGACATTTTGCATATCTGTTGTTAAATGTGTTGCTAAGTATTTTGTTATTTGATGCTATTGTAAATTAATTTTTTGATTGTAATTTAAAATTTTTTTCTTGCTAGTATACAGAAATATGATTGATTTTATATAGTAATCTTATACCCTGAGACATTGCTACACTTACCAAATTTTTAACACACAGTTCCTGAGCACCATGAACTATCTTCCCTTCATGTTTTTATGTGACTTTTTGGACTCGAATGTCCATATCTCCCATGTCTGCCCCTAAAGAGGGCCAGTGTGAATGCCACGGCATTTGTGAAATCTTCTGACACTGCCCCAGTTGGATTCAAAGAGTTCCTCCCCTGAGACTCTCTATTAGAGCACTTTCCACTTTTGGTTTTGAATGAGCCATTCTTTGAAGGCAAGAGCTATACTTTACCTCCTTTTTCATCCCCACAATAGCTAGTATGATGCCTTGGTTCACAGTTTAGGAATGTATCTTTTCAACATTTATCTCAGGACCTATAGGGAATTGTGTAGCTCTGGCAGGAAATCCTTACAGGCAACTTCAATCATTTGGAACCAGTCCCCAAAGTGTATCTTTAAAAGGGAAAATAGACCTTTTTTCAAAAACGTGTCCCTGTGTACTTCCTATTTAAAGAGATGTTCCCTGGTGGATGATCTACTTACACGCTAAAAGACTTAGGCTTTTCTGCCAGTTTTGAACATTTGTAGATTATGTTTCCTTTTTGTTTTCAGGTGGCTGACTGTGCTTGGGATGAAACAATAAAGATATATGATCCTATTTGTCTTACCATGCCTGCTTGAGATAAACTACTCAGAAACAAAGGATATGACTGAAGAACTGCTTAGCAGGAAATAAATGATTGATAACATAGAGTTTATGTTTTTATATACTATTCAGATTGAAAATTGAAAAATGTATTCTGGAATCAGTTTTGAGGAAGCTGATAAAGACTTTGGCTCACTATTTAAGCTTCTGGTACCTGAGCCATATTTCTTAAAATCCTAAGGAATATTGAAGTTATGATATATCTTATAGTATCTGTTAAAATATAATCTTTCTAGTATAAAATGGATTAAAATATGAGAGATCTATAGATTATATTGATAGTGATATGTTTCATTTTTAATTTGCCATTTTTGATGAAAATATCACTGCTGTTGATAAAAATCTCAATAAACTGCATCCCTTGATCATTTATGATTTTATGACACCCCCAACAAGGTTACTTTTTCTAATATAGTATATATATATATAACACTATATAATATAGATATACCTATGGTTCAGTAACAGGGCTCTAATAATCACTGATTTATTCAGCAGTTATTTATTGAGCATCTACTGTGTGCTTGATACATGGAATGAATGAGATTCTTTCAAGGACTGGTGTCTGTCATGCTTTAAGAACATGGATGCAGAGAGTTAAGAGCTTACCTGTATTTTACATTTATTCAAATATTTTTAGATATTATACCCATGACCCTATGTCTCTCTTCCTATTTCTCTACAATCAAATTTTTAAAAAACTGGTCACTGGGCAAAAAGTCTTAGGTCCCACCAAGGTTTCAAGCAATTACCCTTGAAACTAAGTAATGAAAGCCCTAAGTAATGCTGTAAACCCTCCTTGCTGCCTCCCTAAGTCTTGAAAAACCTTTAGGTGTGACGACCTATAAAGAATTAGGTTAAAAGGGAAAAATTAGTAGAATAGACAACTTTGCATAACACTTATGTTTTTATATAATGTTAAAATAAAACGTTATAAATGGCAAAAATTGTCATTAAATTTTTAACAAGTTTTTGAGATTTTTTTAAAGAGCAAAATATACTTGTAATAATCAGAACAAAGATAAATGTAAATGTATGTATATTGTCTAATTTACATATTTCCCTGTTTACTTGTTACAGAAAAAAAATTAAGACAGCTTACAAAACACAAAAACAAGCCCACAGGAACAAAAGGAGACATAAAGTGGAGCCAGGAGTGGGCTTGAAAATATATGCCTTAAAGTCCTAGAAAGTTGCTACTGGCAGCATAAATGGGAAGTCTGGTCAAGTACACAATGCTGCCCAAGGCCTGAGGGCAAGGACTTCGTCCTAGTCCCTGGCTTGGCCCTAGCAGCATGCCTGGCACGTAGAAAGTGCTCAATGCATATTTGTCAAATGAATGAATGGTCTCACAGAAAGTATAACTCTTTTCAGTTCTTAGACCAATCAGTGCTAATTGTTTTTGAGAGGCCCCCATAGAGAGGACACTGCTTCACATGAATGTCTTGTAAGGAACAAGGTGCTCAAACGCATCCTTCGATGCGATTAGGTTGGTTCATAGAGCTGCTCTGTGTTGCATGCAGTTCAATATAAGTGGGTTCACAGTGAATGTTCTCTGTATCGGCAGAATTTATAATAGACCTTTTTAAATACCTAACCCAGATCATATTTACAGTGAAATGAAATTATTTTTCTTTTAGAATGCAAGAGATTTTATTAAAATAATCTACCATGTATCATTTGAAACAAATACTTGTGATTTAAAAACTAATATCTCTCTTGATTTATTTCCCCTCTATTTCAGGGATGTTAGAGATGTTTAGAACCCTAACTTCATAATACTTAACTCAGGTGCTTGGAGTCTCTCAATCTGAAGGAGGGTGGGTGAACATTTCTTCAGTGAGTTCCCTGAGCTAGGATTGGCAAACTAGAAGAAAAGGAGCTGGATTGTGTCCTGAAAGGGAATGCACACGATTTTGGAATTCTTGGTAATTCACAAGCCGAGCAGCCTCTGGATTTTAGAGGACAACCAGTCATTCTTCTAGTTGGGAAAATTAGAATTTGTCTCCTGGCAACTGAGTTCTTGGGTTTCATCCTGCCTGCCTCCCCAAGTTCCTCCTGCACCTGCAGTGACAGCACAGCACTGAGGAGTGGATGCAGGAAAGGGGAACTCAGGTCACTGAGCATCTTCTGTGATCTGGGCATTACATGAGACGCTTTCTGTATCTAATCCCCTTTAATCTTTATAACGTCCCTGCAAGGAAGCCCTCCCATTTTCCAGACAAGGAAACGAAGGCTCTCGGGAGTCATAGCAGCCAGGAAATGTGGAGCTGGAATTTGAAATCTGCTATGACTGGGTCTGGTCCTGCCATGTGGCCACCTTTTCCTAGGAATAACAGAAGTTGGCCCACTGAGAAATAGTAAAGCTGTGGGACACGCTGGTGACTAGATCCTGATCATTCCTGAGAAAACTGGCAAAATTGTGTTTCCAAGTCTAAAGTGCTAAGAAGCTGACCCTGGGTCTGGGGTGACCCTAAAGTATATCACCCCCAGGGAGACCCAGGCTGAGAGCCAGCCATCCCTTCTGCCTTTGGCAGTGAGTGTTCTCTGCATATCTTAGCTATAATTTGACTCTTCCAGCAATGAACTCATTAATTTCTTACTTAACTGGCCTCTTCTTGAAAGAGATAATCCACTTACGTGTTTTTGACTTCCATACTGACTACTCCCAAATCTCCTGCCTTCCCCACTTGGGTCTCCCTCAGCCTTTGCACTCATTTTCTTTCAACCAAATTCATCTTGCTCACCAAATGGGCTCCTCCTGCACATGCTTTTTTCATTTGTTGTCAATACTGTCTACCCAGGCTCTCAAGCTAAAGACCTAAATGCCATCCTTGTTCCTTTCCTTATTCCCACCTCTCCAGTCCAAGGCACATCAAATAGGTCACTAAGTCCTATCCCTCTCACACCCTAAATACTTCTCCATTCTGTCTCTTCCCCTCAATCCAAACACCACTGCCCTAGTTCAAGCCGTCATTAGCTTTTCTCTGGATGATCACAACAGCTTCCTAAATGATGTGTCTGTTTCAAGTTCTGTACCCTTGGAGTCATCCTCTTCAACACAGCTGCCGGAGGCTGATCTGAAATGCAATCTGACTACATCAATTTCAGTGTAAACCTTTTCTCTGCTTATAGAATTGTCTATGGGAAAAAGTTCAAGCTTACTAACCAGGCGGCCAAAGTCCTCTGGGGCTAGCCCTTGCCACTCTCTGCAGCATGGCTTCTCGCCACATTGTCACGAACTTTGTGCTCCAGCAGCACCAGTGTGCTCACTAACTCCCTGTGTAAATAATGCAGGTTTTCATTTCTGTCTTAGCTTAAGGTAGTCCAGGTGCCTGCATTACCCTGCTCTTGGCTTGGCAAATTCTTACCCATCATTTATTTGAAAGTCATGTGAAATGACTAAAGAAAAAGTTTGACAACACACAAAAATTAAAATAGCAAAACACACTCTTAGCAAAGCTAAAAGAAGACATATTGGAAGGATATATTTGCAACATATGTAACAAATGATTTAATATCCAGAATTTATAAAGAGCTCTTAAAAATCACTAAGAAGACAACCAAACATAAAAGCAACAAAGGATATCAATAGGAAAACAAGTGTTTAATATACTGCAAAAGGATACTTAGTTGAACTTTGTCTCATTGATGACAAAGACTTCTTTTGCTTATTAGTTTGGCAGAGATTTAAAATATTGATAATATCCAATATCGGTTAAAGCGAAAGTACCGTTATACACCTTTTTGGAAGGCAGTTTGGCAACGAAGGTTTTAAATTAGCCATTGACCCAGCAGTTTCAGGTCTAGGATTCCCTGCCTGTACCCACCAAATCCTTACAGAAGTATCTAAGAACAAACTTCCAAGGGTAATCATTACATCAGTGTTTGGTAAAACCTAGACACCTGTCTGGAGAAGAAAGATTATATGACAGAACAGTCATTTAAAAGAATAAGGTAAAACTGTGTGTGCTGACATGGAAAAACAGATTGTTATTGATATGTGTATTATCTGTTTCTGTGTAACAAATCACCCCAAAACTTAGCAGCTTAAAGCAACAAACATTTATTTATCTTACAGTTTCTAGAGGTTTGGAATCCAGGAGTAGTTTAGCTGCATTGTTTTCGCTTAGGCTTAGGTTTTCTCATGACATTGCAGTTAAGCCCGTCACCTAGGTCTGCAGACATCTGAAGCTCAACTGGGGCCGAAGGGTCAGCTTCCAAAGTCACTTACGTGATTGTTAGCTGGCCTCAGATGCTCACTGTAGAACCCTGCACTGGCTGGCTGAGTGTCCCTACGACATGGCATCTGGCTTTCCTCCAGACTGGATGATACAAGAGAAAGAGAAAATTCAAGATGGAAGCCTCGGTCTTCTGCACACTAATCTCAGGAGTAATGCCATCACCTCTGCTGCATTCTACTGGGCACTCAGACTGACTGTTGTACAATGTGGGCGGGGTTAACAGGAGTGTGAATATGAGGAAGCCAGCCATCTCTGGGGGCTGTCTTGGAGGCTGGTTACCACAATATGCTTTTATAGACAAATGTGTATGATATCCTGATTTTATTTTTTTTAAAGGGAGAATTATGTATGTATACATATGTGCACAAGAAAAACTGAAAGGTTCATGCCAAACTCTCAACAGTAGCCAGCTCCATGTAGTGGGACTGGGGGTGGGGAATACTGAAGACAGCATGTTAACTTATTACTTACAAAGTTTGTTTTCCTTTTATGTACTATAATGAGCATGTATTACTTTTACAATTAAAATAATGAAATAAGACCGTATTTCCTTCTCCAGGAAGCCTTCTAGGACACACTTCTCAAGCCGATGCTATTGCCCTCCTCAGCACTCTCCTTTCTGCCACAGGCCCCCACTGTTGCATGAGTGTCATTGTGTTGCCTCACCTCCCTCTGTGTATCCCTGAGGACTAAGATGAGTGCTCATCTTTGAATCCTCTGTGGCTAACAGACTGCCTGGTACAAAATACTAGCTCTGTATATGTTTGTTGAATGAATGAGCTAAAGGATTTATTTAATGCCATCAGAATTTATTGTGTAGCTCCAAAGGTAATGGAGGTTGAGTCTTGACCCTTGATACCAGTAGGTCAAATAGCTTTTTGACCTTCAGATCTACATTCATGTTCAATTAACCTTGCTAAACATAGTATTCTTTTTTTTTCTTTTTGTTATATTTGGTTCTCTATATCAGATTTGTTATCAATTGTTTGGTTAATGTAATCTGTTATCTATTTATATATGCTTATATATTTTGAAGGCCTGAAAAACTGTCATAGTCCCATGAAATTAAAGAAAATAGTTACTGAATGAAACCCTCTCCTCATTTTCTCCCAAATACAAGCCTGTAGTGGACAATTAATACTTTTTTAAAAATATTTTTAAGCCATTTAGAGTTGGGTTGTTTTTTTTTTTAACACACATAGTATTCTTACTTTTTCCATTTTTCCTTAGAAGATTTCCCATTTTTCTTTTAGGAGATTATCTAGTAACTGGTGTGGGAGATGGTATTAAATTTTTTTTAAATGAAAGCCCTAATGGAAAAAATTATATGCAGTAAAATGGAGAAAATGTACTGTTTCATGCCAATGTAGGTTTCAAACATTAAGCTAAATATTCTTGCCTAAATGAGAAGGGTAAGAGAGCTGAATCAGCCCCAAATCTTTTACCTAATGTTAGTATCACAAATGGAAGCAATTATAATTGCTGGCAGAAATGAATCATTCCAAAACTAGGTCTGTGCAGACAATTCTTTATATTCACTTAATATGGCTTAAAACAACCATCCTTTAATTGGAATAGTCCCCAGAAGTAGAAATGTGTTATTAGCTGATGCTGTCTTTAAAAAATTAATTTTCAAAGTTTTTATCTGAGTGTACTATGAATATATGCTTATACCACCACACATATAAACATAAATTTCAACTGTTGCTTCAAACCTCATTATTTTCTAAAGGAAGAACATCAACACTTGAAAAACAGAGTCTCTGAAATAGCCAATAGTGTGTAACCATAGCTTGTAGCTACAAAACCCAAGAATTCGCCAGGGAACCGGAAGCACAGTTTTCAGTATAATGCTTTCCGGTTGCCACAGGGGGCCATTCCGCAAGCATTTTCTTGAGTGCCCACTTCTGGGGGCCTACTAGGCCCTGGGCATACCAGCAGGAGGACTGGTCGAGACCAAGCTCTCTCCCACCAAAGGGAGCTCCCAGCACACACAAAGCTGACGCAGATGAAGGACTGCAGTGATGCTACCAGTCCCTGATGTAAACTGTTATTTTGCTGCTGCGGCAATAATAATCGCGGCTTCAACATCTGGGCTGGAAGCGTTACGTTTAGCACAGAAGGGGAAATATGGAGGAGGAAACAAAAGAATTGGTAGGGAAATGTGCCGTGTGTATTAGGGCAATGTGGTGGTTAGAAGGTTGGGATCCCAGTGGGGGTGGGTGGGTAATAGAAGTGAAGGAAAAGAGAGGTAGGGCGCCGCGATCTCGCGCGCTCTTCCTCGCTCCGGAACCCTGGCCAAGCCGGTAATTTTTAGGCAGCGCGAAAACTAAACTGTGCTCTTAGTGGTGACCTCTGCTGAGCGAACCCGCTATTGCTACCGAGTTTACGGTCCGGACATTACTTTCCAGGGAACGAAATTCAGATCGTAGGGACACAGAAGTCTTGCACCTGCAGAAAATAAGAATTTCATTCTTTTTACTCTTAGCCAAGTAAGAAGTAAACAGTTCACAAGTCCTGTGGGAGACAGACATGCCCTGGGCCGGGGAGGCAGGAGGTAGGGGTTGTCCTCCCCAAAGCGGCCCGTGACGGTTCCGCAGGTGGCGGTCGGTTCCAGGGCATCCAGAGAAAGCTCGGCTCTACGTCCGCGTTCTGCCCCTGGGACCACGCCCTCCCTCCCCTGCTTCCACCCACACCCCATTCCCCAGAGCGGCCAGTCTCTCCCCGCTCACCCCTGGGAACCGTTGCCCCGGCGATCCTCCGGAACTAGTAGAGGCTACTTGGACTTAGTTTCTGCTGTTTTGCCTATTTCACATCTTTGCCTCACTTGGAATAGGTGTCCCTGCCCCCGGCCCCAGGCTCGGCTGCCCAGCGAGGCCACGGCGCCCCCGGGAACCTCCCCCCGCCCCTAGCCGCGAGCGTAATTCCAGGTCCCTCCTCGGAAGGCGCACAGGCAGAAGAGCGTGTCGCCCGGGACTGGGAGGGACCAGCTTCCCGCCCTAAATAAAGCACGTCCCGGCGGCGGCCCGGGGCCCTGGGCTCCTTCGATATTGGGGCGTTGGCGCGCGAGAATCCGTGAGCCCCGCAGCCCGCTGGCACCGACCTTTTCCCCTTCCCTGGCCGGCAGCTGAACAGGGTCCCGCGGCTGCGCCGGGAGGAACCGTGGGTGGGAAAGCCGCTGCAGCTCAGGGGGAAGGGGGCCGAGGGAGCTGTCACTTGTTGCGGCTAATGAACGGTGCCCGACCGTGGAACGCAGCTGTTTCTAAAGTCTTTAGCTGTGCCCGCGATCCCCCAGCCTGCGCCCCTCAGCTCGGAGCCGGGAAGCAAGGGCAAGCGGGAGCAGCTGGCCATGCGGGAGAACAGAGGACCGCGCCCCGAGAGCCCACCTGGCTGGGTGCTAGGTGCCCGAGGGGCGCAGGTCCGGTCCCGCTTGCGGCCGCTGCCGGGGCTTCCAACCGCAGAGCGTCCTCCCTGACGGGGAAACCGCACGGGACACAACCCAACGCAGCTCGTCACCTACTTACAAATCGCTGTCGCTAGGATTCCCGCCACTCCTCTCAGACCAGCCCCCCACCCCTGCCACTTTTCGGAGTCCTCCGCCCCCGTCACTGCCTCCCCGGAGCTGCGGGGCAGTCGGACGCGGAGCCGCAGAGCCGCGAGGACGCCCGGCTGGAGCTGCCCTTTTGCAGCCGAGCCGGCGCCCCCTGCCCTTCACCGTGGTGTTGGGCGGGCTCCCCTGCCGCCCTCGCTCCGCTCCTCCCGGCTCTCTTCCCCGCTCTCCTTCCGCAGGTCTCGGAGCTCCACCACCGCCGGGTGCGGCGGGGCAGGCGCGATGCGGCAGCTGTGCCGGGGCCGCGTGCTGGGCATCTCGGTGGCCATCGCGCACGGGGTTTTCTCGGGCTCCCTCAACATCCTGCTCAAGTTCCTCATCAGCCGCTACCAGTTCACCTTCCTGACCCTGGTGCAGTGCCTGACCAGCTCCACCGCGGCGCTGAGCCTGGAGCTGCTGCGGCGCCTCGGGTTCATCGCTGTGCCCCCGTTTGGCCTGAGCCTGGCTCGCTCCTTCGCGGGGGTCACCGTGCTCTCCACGCTGCAGTCCAGCCTCACGCTCTGGTCCCTGCGCGGCCTCAGCCTGCCTATGTACGTGGTCTTCAAGCGCTGCCTGCCCCTGGTCACCATGCTCATCGGCGTCCTGGTGCTCAAGAACGGCGCGCCCTCGCCGGGGGTGCTCGCGGCCGTGCTCATCACCACTTGCGGCGCGGCGCTGGCAGGTGAGCGGGACCCGCGTGGACCCCCGGTACACCCCACCCCACCAGTTAGAGACCGCGGAGATCACTTAGGGCAAAGCCCTCACTTCCAGATGGGGAGACTGAGGCAGAGAGAGGCGGAAAGCTTTGAACGTGGTCGCTCGGCTCGAAAACGGTACTTCTGAGACCCAGCAGAGCCTTTCCCAGGGTTCCGGCCTCCCCCTTTCAGAGCCCCCTCCCCCGCCCCCCGTCCTGGCTTCCGACCCCCGCCCGTCTCACTCCGTATCGCCCTTCCGTTCTCGCCCTCCCCCTTCCGTCTTCCCCCTTTATTCGTTCCTTCCTCCGGGAGGGGTGGGAGAGCAGCCTGAGCCTGGGAGCTAGAGTCCCCAGACCAAGACGGATGGAGGAGGCCGTGAACTTCCCTGGGTCACTCGGGGCCGGAGTAGGGAGGGACGACGGGAGCCAAGCTGGAGCCCCGGGGCTAGTTTGGGATCTCCGGCGCCGCGCGGGGGCCTGCGGGCGCGAGGCAGAGGCAACTGGATTGAGACCCGTGCGGGCCGGGCTTGGAGGACTGAGCGAGATGGGAGCTGGCGAAGCGGGGTGCCTTCATTCGAGGGTCGAGGGGAGGGTGTTCTTCGCCCGGTTCCCAGCCCGCCGGCGGTTAGAAGCCACTAGCCGGAGCCCGCTCGCTCCTCCGGTGCCCCACGGAGGCGACAGGCGTACCACGTGCCTGGGTGACATCCGTGCCAGCTCGGGAAGCCACAGCGCCTACCCCGAGGGCATCTGCGCTGTCCTGGGCCTCTGTTTTGGATAGAGGTAGACGGGAGACCCCCGGGGATAAGGAAGGGAAGGAGCGCCTCTCCTGCCTCGAACTGGGCATTGGCTGAACTTGGCTCTTCCTTTCGATAAGCGTGGGTAGAGCTGGGCGCGAACCCTGTCTACTTTCCAACAGACGCCTTTGCCCCAGTGGGTACCCACCCTTGCCAACCCGGTGTCTCCTCTTTTTCCTTCCTGCCCTGGCTCCTCCGGCCTCTTGATGCGCTCCAGGAGCCGGCGACCTGACCGGCGACCCCATCGGGTACGTGACGGGCGTGCTGGCGGTGCTGGTGCACGCCGCCTACCTGGTGCTCATCCAGAAGGCGAGCGCCGACACGGAGCACGGGCCGCTCACCGCGCAGTACGTCATCGCTGTCTCCGCCACCCCGCTGCTGGTCATCTTCTCCTTCGCCAGCAGCGACTCTATCCACGCCTGGACCTTCCCCGGCTGGAAGGACCCGGCCATGGTGTGCATCTTCGTGGCCTGCATCCTGATCGGCTGTGCCATGAACTTCACTACGCTGCACTGCACCTACATCAACTCAGCGGTGACCACCAGCTTCGTGGGGGTGGTGAAGAGCATCGCCACCATCACGGTGGGTATGGTGGCCTTCAGCGATGTGGAGCCCACCTCTCTATTCATTGCCGGAGTCGTGGTGAACACCCTGGGCTCCATTATTTACTGCGTGGCCAAATTTTTGGAAACCAGAAAGCAAAGCAATTACGAGGACTTGGAGACGCAGCCTGGGGGAGAGGAGGCTCAGCCAAGTGGAGACCAGCTGCCGTTCGGCTTGGAGGAGCTGCCCGCGGAGGGTGGAAGTGGCGGGTCGGAAGGTGGGACGGCAGCAGGTGGCTCCACTCAGCAGGGTGGGCAAGAGGCGAGGGGCGGCCCCAGAGGAGTCCCGCTGGTGGCCGGGAGCTCGCAGATCTCACACAGTCCTGCAGAAGTGAGCAAGAGGTCATTAAAGGATACTTACCTGGAAGTGTGGAGGTTAGTTAGGGGAACCAAGTACATGAAGAAGGATTATTTGATAGAAAATGAAGAGTTACCCAGTCCTTGAAAAGGAAATGCATATATGTATATATGTACATACACTTATTTTCTATGTTAGAGATGACATATTTTAATGAGGAGCCGCCCAATATTTTGCTTTGAGGAGTGGGGAAGGGAAGCAAAGAAAGAAGCTGAAACGCCTGACAGCAACAAAATTAGCAACGGCGTGTGAATAATTTAACGCGAGTTTAGCCGAGCATCACAGAGACAAAAGAATGTGAAGGTGACTAACAAATTAAGGCAGGGTTTCCGGCTGCAGACTCCTGGCAAATTTTTTTCATTATGACCATAACCACGTATCTGCATGTACCAAGAGTCCCTCAACCACCCCCTACAAAGATGGAGTGTAGAAATGATGGCAGCGCTTAGTAAACTCAAAGATTACATGCAGGGGCACCTTTTTGATGATAGTTAGATCTATAGTTTTTATGGCCAGCTGGGAAGAGTATATTATTGAAATGACATTTTTAAATACACTGATGTTTACTGTTTATAGTCATCTAAAATATGTTTCCTCTAATATTTCCTCACTTTTAAAAAATATATAAGTGCTCTACTATTCTATTATATATTGGTAGAAAATGTTAAAGCTATTTTGAAACTGAATCCTTAGCTTTCATCATGAAGTTTAAAGTTGGCTTTTAGTAATTATAAAAACAATTGGAGAGGTTGTTTTGGTTCATTGCTTTATAATATTTATTACTGAATGCCATAACCTTTTTAAAAAACAGTTTGACTGTGTCCAGTATTCTCTCAAGTAAATGCAACGGCTGACGTATAATTCAGTATTAACTGAAACCCAAACAGAAATGAGACCGTTCTGGTAAGCTAGGCCTTTCAAGTTGCACTGCACATCCAAACCGTGTTACAAAAAGAGCAACTGCTATATTCACTTTATGATATTTTTCTATCTTAAATTTGTCAAAATAAAGTATGAGTCTCTCTGCTAAAAGGGATAATGTTAGAAATTTGTTCTAGACACATCTGTGTCCTCTTGCTGTTGTGTGGCGTGTGTTTGCCTTCCATGGTGGTGTTTTAGTCTCTGGGATGCAGGGCCCATCCCATCAGGAGCTTCCTAAATTAGCATGGCAGTTTGGTTTCAAACAACAACAGCATCAGAAGCACTCTCATTTTCCAGTCAAGGAAAAGTAAAGTAAAATAAAGTCCTGCCTCATGCTGCAGTGTGAAAGCCATCCACAGCTGACTTCAGTTAACATAGAGTTTGAGACATAATAGTAGCGGGCAGCCAGGGGGGAGTCTTCCTGTCAGCCCTCTCCTGGAGAGGTACTTGGAGGGTGAAGACACTCATTATTTGCCAGCGTATTTCTGAGAGTCTCAGATGGTGGCGTCCTTTATTTTTCTTTATTTTTCCAAAAATCAAAACAGAGCAAAAAGCAGAGGCGTCAGTTTGTCTCCACAAGCTGGTTAAGTGACATTGTAATGGTTTGTAATGGTTTGTGACTGGGTCTGGTTGACTTGTTCTCACGGCAGTTGATTGTTTCCATAGGTACCTCTACAAGCCATTTAAGATGTAGGAGCTCCCACTTGGCTGCAGTTAGGAATGGTTGGCTAGAGTTATACTGGCTTCTTTCAAAATAAGCATTAGTTGTAATGCCGGCATGCCAGAAGGCAACATCCTGCTGCAACTCTGTGAAGCTGAGAATTAGTGAAAAGCAGCGAAGTTGAATGAAGTATATATATTTTTGTTAAGTCCACTATCAGGCAAATGGATAAAATGATTGTTTTTCACTGAAAAAAGAATTCCTTTTGGTTAAAACTGTTGGTTTGCATTTATTACAAAAAGATTAACTCTTTTCTGTCAATAAACTTGTGGAGACACTGTATCAGTTAGGATTCTCCAGAGAAACAGAACCAAGAAGGTGTGTGTGTGTGTGTGTGCATGTGCGTGTGCGTGTGTGTGTATACTGAACCTAGAAGATCTATCTATCTATCTACTTTAAGGAATTGGCAACTGTGGGAGTTGGCAAATCTAAAATCTGTAAGACAGGCCAGCAAGTGGGAAACTCGGGTGGGGCTTTTATGTTGCAGTCTTGAGGCAAAATTCCTTCTTCTGCAAACCTCAGTCTTTGCTCTTAAGGCATTCAACTGATTGGATGAGGCCCACCCACATTATGGAGGGTAATCTCCTTTACTCAAAGTTTACTGAGTATAAATACTAGTTATATCTTAAAAGTGTCTCCACAGCAACATTTAGATTACTATTGGACCAAACAACTGGGCACACCACAGCCTAGACAGTTGTCATAGAAAAGTAACCATCACAGACACCTATGGTAGGAGGGGTGAGGGGGGTATGATAGGATAGAAAAAACCCAGGAAGATCAAAAGTGTCACATGCATCGGTTTGGGCAAAGCTTGGGAGACTCTCCGTGGAGCAAGCAAGTCACAGGGCAGGGCAGCATAGGAGTTAGTGCTGGAGCTCAGCCACGGGAGGGCATGATTAGGTGGCAGCCATGGCCTGGTTTGCAAATCCTTCCTCCATGGTCAGTAGCACTTGAGTCCATCCACAGACTCAGGTCCATCCTGACCTTTGGGCTCTGTCAAGGCATTGAGTCAGGCACGAAGGAGGCTTCTGACATTCTCCAGAGTATCACCATGGGAGGGACTCAGCTGGAAGTCACAACTGTCGCGTGAGTGACCCAGTCTTTGTGCCCATTTCTGACAACTTGGATTCTCCCTTTTTCGGAGAATATGCCCCCACCTTGTGCGCCTTTTGGTGTCTGGTCCCAACTGACAATCTGTTCCTCTATCAGTTCTTCAGGATGGAGGCCCTGCCTCACACTCACTTGCCACTTCTCAGCTGGAATCTGTCTGTGGAACACAGCGTGATGTCAGGCCTTCTCAATGCTGGCCCTGAGCTGGACCCCTACCCAGATTCTGTCTAGAATCTCTATCTAGATTGAGATCTCTATCTCTATTGTTAACTGAGTCATAGACCAATCAGAAGCTCTGGGGTAAAAGATTTCCCAGAACTGTGCAGGTGAGAGGGTATGTACATGCTACTGTGGGTTGCTGAACAGAGCTGAAGCAGTGACCTAAACTTCTATGAGACTAGCCGTCCTGAAAAGTGGTGTCAGAGGGCCTACTAGTCTGTATGATTAATAGCAATAGTTCACCAAGACAAAGCTGGGTGAAACTCACAAGTCCTTACCTGACTGAAGATTTTTTTTTTTTTTTTTTTTTTTGCCTTTTAGTTTGAGAAGTTTCTATTGACCTATCTTCAAGCTCACTGATTCTGTTTTGGCCATGCCCAGTCTGTTGATGAGCCCATCAAGGTCATTCTTCATTTCTGTCAGTGTTTCCGTTTTTCTAAAAAACTTCTAGCATTTCCTTTGAATTCTTTCTTAGAGTTTCCATCTCCCTGCTTACATTGCCCATCTGCTCTAGCATGTTGTCTACTTATTCCATTAGATCCATTAGCATATTAATTATAGTTATTTTAAATTCCCTGTCTGGTAATTCCAGAACCTGTGTCAAATCTGAGTCTGGTCCTGATGCTTGCTTTGTCTATTCAGACATGTTTCATCCTTGTTACTTAACATGCCTTATAACTTTGTTGTTGTTCTTGAAAGCTAGGTGATGTATGGGATAATAGAAACTGGGGTAAATATGCTTCTAGTGTGAGATTTCATGGTAATATTGACTTTGTTTAATGTTTACTGCAACTGTTGTCTTTGGGCTTCTCTAAGAGCTCCTCCTTAAATAGAGTTTGACACACCTCAGCTCTTACAGCTGTAATCCACTCTTATTAGATTGGAGCCTTGTCGGTGTGCTGGTAAAGTGTAGGGGCGGGGACGTGTTCTACAATCTTATTTTTACATCTCAGTCTGTTAGTGGCCTGTGTCCCTGGGTTGTGACCTTTCACAGGTGTTTCTTAGCCTTTTCTTTTTTCTCTACTTAGATGATACGGGAAGACCAGAGGGGCCTCCAGTGGGAAAAAATGCCCTTTCCCCAGGGTGGGAAAGTCTGGTAAGTCCCTGCCGCTGGAGAGTAGGCCTCTGTTGTGAAGAACCCTCTGGGCATATTTCAAAATGATTACTCTTTCCCTCCCTCTGCCAGAGTGCCAAGGTTTTGGAGAAGTCAAACCCATGAAAATGTAGTGGCTCCCCTAAGACTCCTCCAGGAGTTTCTCATGTGGTAGTCCACATTCAGCCTCCAGAAATTTATAAAATTTACCATTGAAGTGTTTCTACCAGTTTATAGCTCCAATGGCTTCTGCTTCACGTAAGGAGGTCTCTGCTGTAACTTCCTGGATTTATCTGTCTATCCAGATTTAGGGGTGGCAGTTTGCCCTGTGACCTCAGTTCTCTGAAGAGTCCTTGAAAAGTCATTGATTTTCAGTTTGTTCATCTTTTTCTGCTTGTAAGGAAGATAGTAACAACTTCTAAGCTCTTTATATGATGGAGCTGAACCAGAAGTCCTGGCTGAAGATATTTGAAAAGTCTGCTCAATTTCTATAACGACAGCCACTGTGAAGGGAAAGTAGACATTCCTAAGGAAGGTTCCAAAAGAAAATAAAAGCACCCAGAGCTACTGGCCCTTCTTGTAACTCCTGACCTCTGCACCTCATGTTGAGTGTTGGCCACTCCTGCACTCAAGCTGTGGTGATATACGCAGGTGAGTGTGGGCAACTTTTGAGTCCAAGTGTGAACAAGGGTCAATGCACATTGAGATTGGTTGCCACAGTAGTTGTCATTAGTATAAATCAAAGTCGTTTTTATTGTTGCTATTTGCTTAAGTCATTTTAAGTTGAGATTTCTGCCACTTTCAACCCAAAGAGTCCCAAGTGGCACAAATATAAATGAATGGTTCTTAGCCCACAGGGTGGGGTGAACAACAAAAGAGGTTTTTGTTTGTTTGTTTTTGTTTCTGTTTTTCATTTTTCACCATGCAAGCTGTTACCTGCACCTGGCTAGGGATTAGATATGTCACCCTGGTCTCTTACAAATTACCATCTACCATGTATCACCTATGGTCTTAAACAACCCATGGTTTTACCTGTCGTCTTTCTCTTCAGTTTACAGTTCAGTTGAATCCCACATTCATGCTTCACAGATTCACTGGACATTGGAGCAATGTTGTGTATTGCACACTATTATAAATAATAATACCTGAGGTTTATTACTACAGTGCTTGCTATTTGCTCGAAGCAGTTCTAAGTGTTTTATATGGACTAATTCATGTAATTCTCACAATATTCCTACAGGTTGGCATTAATATTATCCCAATAATACAAAGGATAAACTGAGGCATGAAGAGGCTCCGTAACTTGCCCTGGTCTCATAGCTGGTAACTTGTAGGTGTGGGAGCTGATCTGAACCCAGGTGGTCTAGCTCCAGTGCCCATCTGTCTCACCATTATGCTATTCTGCCTCTTGGTAAGAAGCACTCAACCTCACATCAGAAAGCTGGAGGAGGTGGGAGTGGTGGTGGGCAGTTCCAATGCTTGTTAATTTTGCAACTCAGTGAGGACCCAGACTCTATCCATGATTCCTTTCTGCTGTCCTCAAAAAGGAAAAGGATCCAACCTACATGTTTGTACGTACGAACAGTTTTCTGTTTGTGAGCACTAAGGGACCCAGAGAGCAGTTGAGGTACCATGAAAACAGAATAGAGATAGGGGTCCAATTGCTATTTTTTTTTGGCGGTACGCGGGCCTCTCACTGTTGTGGCCTCTCCCATTGTGGAGCACAGGCTCCGGACGCACAGGCTCAGCGGCCATGGCTCACAGACCCAGCCGCTCCGCGGCATGTGGGATCCTCCTGGACCAGGGCACGAACCCGTGTCCCCTGCATCGGCAGGCGGACTCTCAACCACTGCGCCACCAGGGAAGCCCTCCAGGGAAGCCCTCCAGGGAAGCCCTCCAATTGCTATTATAACCAAGTCCCCAAGATCTCCAGGCTTTTTGGTCCATCTCTCATTTAATAGTCAAATAAAACAACTTAATCCTTCACCTTAAATAACCCTGAAAGGTACAGAGCTTCAGACTAGTGTGTCTGAGGATTCCTTGAGCATGCTCAGTGTTGTTGATGACTTCCTTCTCCCAGCTGCTGTGCCAGTCACTTAAAAAAAAAAAAAGCTTTATTGAAATATAATTTACATCCATAAAATTTGCTCATTTTAAGTGCACAATAGTCATTAGTATATTTATAGAATTGTACAACTGTTACCACCATCTAATTCTAGAACATTTTTAACATCCCAAAAAGAAATCGTGTACCGTTAGAAGACAGTATCCATTTCTCCTGAGTCTTCCCAGCCCCTAGCGTCACAAACCTACTTTCAGCCTCTATGGATCTGCCTCTTCTGGTTGGATGCTTCCTGCTGTCCTGAAATTGCTCTTTCAAGCTGCTCTTCCTAACCCGCTCCTGTGCTCCTTTTTTACGCCACCTATTGCTAATAGACAGTTGATGTTGGGATGCAGTTGAGGAGATCTGCTAAATGCTTGAAGCTCCCTATCATAAGGGCATTTCAGTGCAGGAAAGGAAAACTTGAAAGTTAACGTCGGAAGTCCTTGCTCTTGCTGTCTCTGAGTATTTCTCTCCCTACTTGGGCCTTGCTTGCTGCTGTGCACAGTCCCTTTCCCATAGTCACACTTACCCTAGACGTAAGCCCCCAAGTTCCTTATTTTCTTAATATTTTTCTGAAGAAGTAACCGGAAGGGCTCTAATACTGTTCTCTAAGACAAAAGAGCAATCATTCTCCAATATAATTCTTCACCACGTCCTAGAATGTAGAAAAGCCATAGTTATTAAAGCATCACCCCTTTTCTGTCCCACTACACAAAACACACACACACAGATATGTATATATGGGGATATATATATATATGTATATATATATACATATATATATACACACACATATATATGTGTGTGTGTATATATATACACACAAATGGATAGAGAAAGTTACTCTGGAAGATTTTACAATTAATGCAAAGTTAATTGCCCATTTGTCATCTCCCAGCCCCTCTCCTATTCTTCCTTGCACACAGAACTCTAAACTTGTTCAGGTACAAGCAGCAATGTGCTCAGGGAAGGTGGGCTGACCCCCTAGTTGGATTAGTCATCATTTTTCTAAAGCCGTCATGGTGGACCCATAGCTCTTTGCCAATGATTGGTTTAGCGGTGGGCCTGTGACCCAGCTAGAGAATGAGGTGAATGAGTAAGTATGCTAGGGAAGGGGTTCTGGGCAATTTCGCTCTGATAAGAAGACGCTCTTCAGAAGAAACTCCCTTTATCCCACCTTTGCATGCAGTTGGTGTGGATGTGATGTCTGAAGCTACAGTAGTCATTTTGCAGCCGTGATTGGACAGCCCTAAGGGTGTACAGCAATGTGCTGAAGGCAGCCAAGAAAATGAGGGAAAGAGTCTGTTTCTTGACACCGTCATTGTGCTGCTGAATTAGGAACACTGGAACTGCCTACTTCAGGCTTCTTGTTATAGGAGAGGATAAACTCCCATTCTAAACTCCTATCCTATTTTTGGTTGGGCATTCTTTTTCTTTCAGTCAAAAACTTCCCAACTGATATAATTTAAATTTGATAATTACTTTTGCTTCTGAAAGAAAATACACTTGAAAAGCAACACCGATTTTTTCCATTGCAACACGGATTTTAACCCATCTATCCATAATTTATCCCTTTATTCAACATTTATTAAGTTAATATTATATACCAATTTCTGAAATGTGTTTCCTTTTTTAAAATATTTCTTTATAGTCAATGTAATTAGTGATTTTATATACATGAAGGATTCCTTCCAAAAGGGCTAATTTGAGGATAAAGACTAGTCAAAACATTCTTTGAAAGGGCAATAAAAACTCTAAGGTTGGGCTTCCCTGGTGGCACAGTGGCTGAGAGTCCGCCTGCCGATGCAGGGGACACGGGTTCGTACCCCGGTCCGGGAAGATCCCACATGCCGCCGCGGAGTGGCTGGGCCCGTGAGCCGCGGCCCCTGAGCCTGCGCGTCCGGAGCCTGTGCTCCGCAACGGGAGAGGCCACAACAGTGAGAGGCCCGCGTACCGCAAAAAAAAAAAAAAACCCTCTAAGGTTTATCTTCTAAAGTTTATCTGAAAGACACAACTGGACAATGTTTCTCATATTCACCAAGAGTTTAAAAAACGAACTAGAAATGTGATTAAAAAAAAGGGGCAAAAGGTGTCAAAAGAAAGTTTTTAGCAAAGGAGATCAAATGTCTCTTATACAGATGAAAGAATCCTTAACATCATTTAAATAGGAGAAAAGCAAATTAAACCACAATGAAAACACGCATGTCAGCAAGGCTGTTGGAACGAAGGTTGTTCCGGAGAAAGCACGTTGGTACCACCTCTGAAGACAAGAAAATGGATGATAAATAATGCACCTTATTATGGGCTGAATGTTAATGTCTCCCTCCTCTACCCCCAATTCATATGTTGAAATCCTAACCCTCAAGGTGTTGGTATTAGGAGGTGGACCCTCTGGGAGGTGATTAAGTCATGAGAGTGGAGGCCTCCTACCTGGGATTGGTGTCCTTATAAGAAGAGACAAGTGAGCGTGCCTTCTCTCTCTGCTCTCTGCCATGTAAGTGTACAAAGAGGAGCTGGCTCTCTGCAAACCAGAAATCAGGCCCTCGCGAGACACGGGGTCTGCCATCGCCTTGATGTTGGACGTTCCCGGCCTCCAGAATTGTGAGAAATAAATTTCGGTTGTTTAAGCCACTCAGTCTATGGAATTCTGTAGTTCAAACTGACTAAGACACAGCTAATATTTCATCCGGAATTTATCCTAACAATATGATTGCACATGGGCACAACAATATATGTACAAGGACTAAACCATTTTTGCCATACCAAAAATGACAAGAATCCTAAACTTCTATTTAAAGAGTGCTGGTTAAATAATTTATGATACAGCCAAACAATAGAAGACCTGCAGTCATTTACAAAGAAAGACTTGGGGATGATCTTCAAGATATGTCTAGGAAAAGCGTGCAGTATAGAAAAGTGTGGATTGCATGCTACCGTGGGTCTACAAAAAGGGATGCTGTCCTTTTGTATGCTATGATATCTTTGGAAGACTACAGAAGTTGGTAATAATTCACAGTTGTCACTGTGAAGGGGAATCAGGTGACAGTGATAGAGGGGTCAGAGGAAGACACACTGTGTACCCTTAGTACCTTTTGGATTTTGTGTCCTCTGAATTATCTACTTAAAATTATTAACATAATAACTTAAAAAGGTGACTACATTCCATGACGGGACCAACAAAGCCTCTTTGTCTCCCAAATTCCCCTTTCCATGGGTTCTTGCTAAATACTGGTGTTTGCTGGCAGCTGTTGAACATGATACTGACAACCCACTAATAAATACACCAAGGCTTGGTGAATCCTTAATATTCCCCCCAAAGTATAGAGGATAAATAAATCAAATTCAAAATATGTGCTTGTGCCCGATAAGATTGCTAAGGTCTGAATGTTTGTGTCTTCCCCAAATTCATATGTTGAAAAAATAATGCCAAATGTGATGGTATTAGTAGGTGGGGTCTTTGGGAAGTGCTTAGGCCTTGAGAGGGGAGACTTCATAAATGGATTATTGCTCTTACAAAAGAGACAAAGATTTTATTTTAAATAAATACCTTTGGTGGGCACTTAGTTTTCCCCAGGCATTCCTTCTCCCTTCTTCCTTCTGGTACTGGAGCGCCCTGCTTTAGCTGCAGACCTCAGACTACAATTCCAAGTCTCCCTGAAACTAGCTGCAGCCAATCGGATATGAATGAATAGAACGAGGACAATGCCCATATCACTTGTCTAAAAGAAACTTGCTTGTTGATGAGAAGGTTTTGGAAATGGATAGTAGTGATGGTTGCACAACATTGTGAATGGAATCAGTGCCATTGAATTGTATATTTAAAAATGGTTAAAAGGGCAAATTTTACTATGTATAGTCTGGTCAGACTGCTATAACAAAATACCACTTTAAACCACAAACATTCATTTTCACAGTCATGGAAGCTGGAAGCCCACGGTCAGGGTGCCAACCGGGTTGGGCTCCGTAAGGACCTGCTTCCTGGCTTATGTAGACAGACACCCTCTGGCCATGTCCTTACTTGGCTAAGCGAGAGCTCTGGGCTGTTCATCCCCTTACGTGGGCACCAATCCCGTCGTGGGGCTCTACCCACATGACCTCATCCAAATCCAATCATCTCCCCAAAACCCCACCTCCAAATACCACCACACTGGGGATTACGGCCTCAACATATGAATTTGGGGAAGGTCACATTCAGTCCATAGCAATATATTTTACCACTATTAAGAAAATTAATAATGTAATATACCCAAGTCCATCGACGGGTACACTTTAAACGGGTGAATTGTATGGTATGCATATTTTTAAAAAGTAAAACAAACCTGCTTGTCCTTTCCTCTCTCTCTCTTTCCTGTCCCATGGCTGGACTGTGGATGTGGCACTGACCCAGCTATGACCAAACACATTTAGAAGAAAGCTGGGAACCTGAATAATCCTGTGAGTGCGGTTTTCTACCATCACAACCCTACCCCTACTTTCAGACTATTGTGAGAGAGAAATACACTTGTTTGTTGAACTTCTGTACTCAGGATTCTTTTTAGTTCAGCAGTTTAGCCAGTGTTCTCACCGAAACACTGTCATCTCACTTGTCACAGTGAGAAAGACAATGATTTGGAAAAAAGAGACAGGGATTGAGGGCATCAACCTACTCTCTTTCTTCTGCTCCTTCCCTCCGTCATCTTGACCAGCATTCCATTTGTAACCGGCAACGTCCCAGGACTCCACAATTCCTATACCCACTACATAATTTTACTTTAATTTACAGAACTGCTGAACGCCCAGTACTGTATATAAGAGTAAGCTACTACTATCCAATTTTTTTTCCTTTGATTTCATTAACAGTGGATGGAGTTTCATTGAGCACAATATTCTACAGTAGAACTTAAATAAGAATTAGTTCATGGTTCACACCAACAGAGTCAATTGAATATATCAACTATGTTCAAATAAGCAAATCAATTTTTTCCCTAGCTATCTGAGTAATGTCTGTTTGCCATTTGTTCCTTTTATTTCACTACAGAAAAGATTATGGAACGTGAAAGCAGAAGGGTAGAAACCATCACTTTTCTTAAATCCATCCTTTATTATAAACTAATTCGGTAGATCTTCAGAGCTTGCAAGAATGTAGCAATGGATTAACTTCAGTGATATGTTCTCAAAATAACCCATAAAGTAAATTTGATGCAACGGAAAGAACAATTACTTATTATCAAAGGGCATGCCTTTGATTATGTCTCTTCACATGATGTAATTCCAAATATGTTTGGCTCATTTCTGCCTCTGGATCAACCTTTTCCTGTGATGTGATGGAAGAGACAAAGGTTGATTTTAATTGTTTGATGCCAAAACACCTGTTGAAAAATTTAAAAACTTGATAATCTTGATGTTTTTCTATCTTGATGCAGACCTAATTCAGAGAGATCTGGAGAGTGGACCAAATTCCTTGCTTTTCGTTTGGCTATTTGGCTTCATGCCAGATAGCCGTGTGTGTGTATGTGTCCTTGTATCAAAGATCTCTTAATGAATGAGAGACGCTGTTGGTCTTGGACTGGCTTTCCATACAATTATGATGAATCTAGAGTGCTAATCTATTGTGTGATTTAATAAAACATCACCAGTTATAAATTTCTGCTATATAGCACCCCTGCCTTGGATTAGTGGAAGTTAACACAGGTCATGTCTGAAATTCAAAAGTCCTGACTATATGTGGAGTGCTTTCACACTGATTGCCCAGTTCTCTGAAGGGCTACAATTCTTTCTCATCAATGATTGCTGTGCCCAGTTACCCTTAAAGCAGCCCATTGCAAGCAGCCCAGTTCAAAAGACCAGTTTCCTATTTTCCTTTCAGGAGTAATGTTCAATTTTCAAATGAATTAGACAGGCAAATTGGTGAAAGTTTTACATTTTGCAATTTGCCTAGTGGGTGTCTTCCAAAATCTGCAATATATTTTATAAACATTATTACTGACTTGGTAAACGGCCATTTCTGTAGGCACTTACTGTCATTGTGATGGTATAAAGGCAAATTCACTTTACCTAATGTTCCCTAAGCCTTCCAGAGTGCTGCAGTAATCATAGGATGGTGCTACCTCTTCCATGTGATGAATGGCTTTGTAAACAAACACTCTCCCCTTTAATTCCATCACCATATGGAGAGATGATTGTGGAAAGGGAGCCAGTAAACCAGGCAGTTCACCGCACGAAGGCAGGTATTCCACCGTCTTATCTGCCCTATTTCCCACTGCCCAGCACTGTGCCTGGAACGTGGTCCAGCACTCAATAAATATCTGTTGACTGACTGACAAAAGAAAACCAAGTCATGAAAAATCAAAGCACAACTTCAGTTTTCTCATTCAATTGGAAACTACATTGGATTATAAGCTCTTTTAAGATGGCCTGATTGGTAAGCCTGATTTCCCTAAAGTGCCATTCTTGGAAAATAAAATGCTGTAAATTGAATCTGCTGGGTAAGGAATTGGCTGTGTAGTCTCTGCATAAAAGGCAGAGGCAGGAAGGCTTGGTGCAGACTGTTTGGAGGTCTGCTCAGTGAGATGGGGAGCTCTCACCCAGCACTCTTGGTTCCCTGAGGCCCCATGCAGTCAGGTTTTAGGAGACTTGCTCTGACTCAATCCAATAAAAATGTTCATAAAGAAATTTTTTTTTTTTTTTTTTTTTTGGCTAGGATGCTTGTCTTGAAAAATAATATAGAACATTGTTAACAATTCAGACAGGAATGGTAGAAATAGGTCAGACAAAAAATGAAGGGTGAAATTGTCCTGGCCTTTCTTTAATCTTTTGAACAGTGTTTGAAAGAGCTCTTGGCCGATGAACAAATTTGTTCTGTATTGTGGAGTTAATATCTGTGCCGGGGTTTTTGTCATCCCTCTGGGCATGGTGATCAATATAACTAATAAAGAGGAAATGGCTAGACTGAGCCCACTGGAGGCCAGCAATCTCCCTAATGGGGCCCACAAAAGAAGACACCCTGAGATAATAGTCACACTGAGTTTGGAGAAATGTGGGTCTTCACAGAACAGTTAGTGGCTCCTCAGTTAGCACTGAGTTACCTTAAGGAAGCTTGGCAACATCCAAGGATGACACTAGAAAAGAGACAGCAAGAGAGTGAACCAAGTGAGGGAGGGAGGAAGGAACCATAGAAGACAGTGAAGGAGCAGAAAACAAAGGAGGCTTTAAAAAAAAAACAACTTTATTTTCTTAGAGCATTTTTAGGTTCACAGTGAAACTGAGAGGAAAGTACAGAGATTCCCTACACAATGCATGGCCTCCCCCATTATCAACATCCACCATCAGAGTGATACATTTGTTACAATCGATTAGTCTGTCCTGACACATCCCTCTAAGTCCATAGTTTTCATTACAGTTCACTCTTGGTGTTGTATATTCTGTGGGTTTTGACAAATGTACACACATCCATCATTATAATATCATACAGAGTATTTTCATGCCCTAAAAATCCTCTGTGGTGGTCTGCCTATTCATCCCTCCCCCACACTCCCAGCCCCTGGCAACCACTGATCCTTTCGTTGTTTCCAAAGTTTTGGCTTTTCCAGAAGGTTATGTAGTTGGAATCACACAATATCTAACCTTTTCAGACTGGCTCCTTTCCCTACTTAATGATACGTATTTTAGTTTCCATGTCTTTTCATGGCTTGATAGCTCATTATTTTTCAGTGCTGAATAATATTCCATTTTCTGGATGCACCATGGTTTACTTATCCATTTACCTTCTGAAGGGTATTTTGGTTGCTTCCAAGTTTTGGCAACTATGAATAAAGCTGCAAAAACATCCAGGTTTTTGTGTGGATTCAGGTTTTTCAACTCCTTCGGGTAAATACCAAGGAATATGATTTCTGGATAACATGGTAAGAGTATATTTAGTTTTGTAAGAAACCACCAAACTGTCTTCCAAAGAGGCTGCACCATTTTGCCTTCCACCAGCAATGGATGAGAGTTCCTGCTGCTCCACATCCTCACTAGCATTTGGTGTTGTCAGTGTTCCAGATATTGGCCATTCTAATATGTGTGTAGTGGTATCTTACTGTTATTTTAATTTGCATTTCCCTGATGATATATGATGTGGAGCATCTTTCCAAATGCTTATTTGCCATCTGTGTATCTTCTTTGGTGAGGTATCTGTTAAGGTCTTTGGTCCATGTTTTAATGGGATTATTTGTTTTCTTGCTGTTGAGAAAGGATCCTTTATTAGGACAGCAGAAGAGTTTACTGATGTTGGGAGTGAACCAGTGGTCTGTATCTGATATATATATATATATATATATATATGGTATATATATATGTATATGTTTATCCAGTGCTAACACAATCTAATATATATATATGTATATGATATATATCCCTGATATATATATGTATCCAGTGCTAACACAATCTAAGTCACACCCAAGAGAACCTCTGATTAAAACACAGCGATAAAGAGAAAAATATGTAGTCACCAACTCAAATGCAAAGGGAAAAAATGCATGTTATCGGAGGTATTGTTTGAGAATCAGATAGAAGCCCTGGGTCCAATAGGATTTTTAGGTTTAATGGTTCAATGAGAAAATTAAGGAGGTTTTTCCCTTTAGAGGACAGTTGACTAATTGCCAAAATAGAAACCAATCTAGTTACCAAGTCCTTCAACGTTAGCAGGAAGTTAAAGATGTGTATGAAGAACTGCAAGGCATGAGCATATGCTTTACACCAGACTCCCATTATTACCCAGGGTGGTCTCAGTTTTCCTTTTAGAAAACTGGGATGATCAAAGAGCTTCAGGATTAAGTTTTTTAGTTTCTTTGTTTCTGTTGTTGTTCTACACCTTGGTTAGCTTAATATTTCAAATTCTGACTAAAAATGAAATAAATGATTTGCTTTGCAGAAACTTGCTTTACAGAAATTGCTTTACAGATTCTAAACACTGTTTAGGTTAGAAAGTTACCACATGGGGGAAAAAAAAGAAAGTGACCACATGAGAAGAGGCTGTTCAACTTCCTCAAGCCTCTCCCAGAAGGATGCACGTCAACACCTGTTAGAGGACTCCCCCCACCCTTCCACCAGCTATGTTTTTATTTATGTTTGTGTATTTGTGTCCCCACTAGACAGAGCTTCCACGGAGCAGGGCTTGGGTTTGTTCATCTTTGTATTTCTAGTGACCATGTGCTTTATAGCACCTAGTGTGCATTTGGTAAGTGCTTGCTCAATGCATGAATCCCTTCTGTGTTGAAAATATGTTTTCAAACAAAGAAACACTTGTAATAAAAGGAGTTCACAGGCCCTTCAATGGCAGGCCTTGAAAAACAGTGATGCACTGAAAATCCTCCCTGTATTTCCTGCTATGGTAGTGTTGTCAAAATGTTCAAACCAAATTATACCACAGACATCCAGTTAATTCTTTTTCCCTTTTTATTAAGTCGGCCATGCATTTCTTACTTGCAAATTATTTTGTCCTCAAACCTGGGCATGTCACTGTTATGTAAGCTGGACATTTAGGGACAAAGAATTTGTTTTTTGTTGTTTTGTTTTCAGGTTCAAAAATGGAAAAAGATCTTCAGGGAAACTAGCAAAGCTGGATGAGTCCAGCTGTGGAAGGGTAGGAAAGGTGGCTTTCTAAAAGAGGCCTAATCAATGGAGCCACGTCTATGTGGCTGAGGATGCATTCAAATGCCTGCCAGACACTGTTATTAGTTCTGGATGAACAATGAGAACTGTAATTTTTATTGGCTTAACTTTGAGGATTTTCCCAAAGCTGGAGGCACTCTGATTAAAATCTCCAAATTTGTTAACTAACAAACATTCCTAAGCAGGCCAGAATTTCTCCTGATTGAACACTCTTAATATACAACATCGAAGTGCAAGGTACCCCAGTAGATAATTATTTAAATGAGGTGCCAAATACTTGTGTTAAACAGACATCTTAATTAGCAAAGCAGATATATTTTTGCATTTAAAATACTTAATAATACCACTATTCAAGAGTTATAAAGACTGTCTTCTCTGAGAAGGTCAATGAAGTTCCTACGTTGTTCATCTCCATGCATCCCAAAGTGCCTTTCTTATTTCCTTCTCTTCATGTCATTCTCATGGATTTGCTTGAGGTGTTGCACTTTCCTGAGAGAATAATTTTTATTGTCAGATATGTAAAATGATGTTTTCCTAAGACTGTATGAATTGGCAAAACTGAGCATAAGAATATAACCTAAAATATTTTGTAGAGAAGCATCTAGCTTGTTTGTGATGGTTTTATTAGCTGCTTATGGCAAAAAAGTCTTTTTTTTCTTAAGGGTTCAACAATGCATGATTTTTATTCTGTCGCTCTGAGAGCTTGTATCAAAATATATATATATATTAAACCAAGGAAAATAACTGAAGATTTATGGGCCTCTTGTGCTTTAAAAAGGAAAAAAAAAAGGTAGCCACTAATTTGCTCAGATACAGCAGGCTTAGTGGTCCTGTACTTTGAAGATTTTAAGAATGTTTCTTAAGGTGGGAGGAAAGGGAAAACATTCACTATCCCTTTCCAGAATTTAAACAGAGGGCAGTAGACATTCTTTACACCCAAATAAAATTATGGCAGCAGTTCACATGTGACCAAGGTGAATGTAGAATGGAGATGTTCTAAACACAGCTAGGACTCTCAGCAAAGCTAATACTCTAAAATCATATGATTACATTTTGAAAGAAAATGCACAAAAACCAAATAGGAATTTTGAGATTTTTCATTTGAAGGTAAATCTTAATGCTATTAAATTCACAAATATGTTAATTTAAATACCCAGTCCTATTATCTAAAACACACATTGCAAACATACAAATATCTATTCTCTCCACATGTCAGAGCCCATTCATTTCATGGTTTGGAAATGGGGAGAATAGATCCCCTTAAACTGCAAGTCAGCAGTTGTTTCTTTACAGTTAACTTTAGCAAAACTCATTCAAAATAGTAATTAACAATGATCTTCTTTACTTGTTAACTCACAAGGAAACACCTTCAAAACTGCATTTTGTTAAAGTTTCTGTACTGAAATGTAGAAAAACTGAACTACACAAATATTGAAAAGTTAAAACTTCCTTAATTTTTTATTCCTGGTACCACTACCACAATTTACAGGACAATATACCTGATTTAATAAAAATAAAAATAAAAAGCTACAACAGATAAAAGACCTCAGGAATGTACATCTAATTGACACTACAGTGCATTCATCAATAGCTGCACTTTTTGCAAACTGTGGCTATGACAGTCCTGAACAAGAAGGGTTTCCTGTTTAAGCTGTAGTAACTTTTCTGACTGAGGATCATTGTTCCTTCTGGCAGATTTTTACAGTTCCTCTAATGCATTTGGGACGACTGTCTCAAAGTAACCTGCAGCTTTCCTGATAACTCCTTGCTCTCTCTCCTGCTAAGAACTGTAACCCTTTTCTTCTGGGTTTTTAGAACCTTCTGCTACCATCCACCACTTCCACCACCAGATCCATAACCACCACCCTAGGGACTTCCCGAGCTTCTCCCACAAAAACTGCCCCCCTTCATGGGTCCATAATTTGATTGCTGTTGTCCACTATAATTTCCAAAATCATTATAGTTCCCACCATACCATAGTTACCTCCAAAATTTCCTCCTTTACTGTAACCATCATATCCCCCCCACCACCGCCACCATATCCCCCACCTTGGTTTCCATATCCTGGTCCACCACCACCATAGCCTCCTCTACTACTGTAACCAGGACCACTGCCATAGTTACCACTGTCGCCTCCAAATCCATCATATCCACCATCACCTCCTCCATGACTACCTCTGCTGCCACCACCTCCACCACCATAGCCTCCTCTTCCACCAAAGTTTCCACCACGGCCAGTTACCTCCACCGCCTCCAAAGTTTCCTCCACGACCCATAAATTTGCCAGATCCACCTCCACGAGTCTTCCTTTTCTGAGCTGGGTTATGATTGGTCCTTGTCCGAAGCTCTTATTAGAATTATTAAAAGAAAGGTGTTATCACTCTCTCTGAGTGATACTCAGCCTTCTTGGATGATGGATTTTAGTGTCTGCAACAGTGGTTTAAATTTGAAAAAGACTCGATTTATACAGCTACCATGACAGATCAAAATGAGGGAGTATATTCCTAAACTTGAAAAATATTAATATGATCTATTAGGCTTCTTTTTTTCCTTGACCAATCATCCAGGTAACAAATATTTCTTGGGCACTTTGTTGAGTAAGGCACTTTGGGAACACAAAGAGATGTACTTAAGACTTAGCTCCTGCTCTCAAGGAGCTAACATTCTCCTTGGGAAGATAAGATATATGTACATGGCAAGTGACCTAACAATCCAAAATAGTACATGTCAGTACCAAGAGCAAAACAAAACAAAGCAACAGACCTTTCATTTGCAAACTATAGATGTTTGCTCCAAGGCAGAATAAAATTAGTAACTACCAAAGCAGGATTAAATTTCACTCCCTTGGTAAGTCTCTAAGCTTGAAAGGTTAGAGGCATATAATTTGGGAATGAGAACTATTCGTCTACAGATAGTGCAAGTCTAGATTGTGAGCCAGATCCTTCAGACAGGTTAGTAAGTGGAAGAAAAACGAATTTCATAGAGGCTACGTGAAATGACTGTTTTATCAAAGTAACTATTGGAAAGGGGACAAATCATTCCAGCAATTCCCAGGCAGGCTGGAATGATTGGACACCAAGCATCAGTAGAAATAATGTTAATGAGATTCCTTCTCAGGTGCCACAAAAAGCATTATTCTTCCTCTGTTCATATCATTGCGGAATAACCACAATGGCTGATGTGCTATTGACTTTCTGGAACCAAAATCTTGTGCAGCTAAATCAGCCTTTCTTACGGTTCACGCTGGGATTCTCTAGATTTCACCATCAGAGTCCTTGTCACATACAGGGTTCTCCCTTCCTGCTTCCCTTGAGGAGGTAGAATCATCATTGACAAAAGAGGCCAGTTGCTTCTCTGCTCATTCATCCCACCTGAGATGAGTGTACCTGAGCTGTTTCAAACAATGCCCCTCCAGATTAGAAATGACCTAGAATGAGATCAGACTCTGAAAGGTGGTCCATATCTGGAGAAGGTTAAAATATGAATGTGGCTTTGTACAAGACATCATTAACAATGCCTGAAAACCAACAGTTGAAGCCAAGGACCGGTGATGACCAACCATATAACCAATTTGTAATACGTGGAGGTTTGGGGGGACCACTATTACTTTCAAGCACAAAATTTCCCGTTGCTACAGAAAAAGGAATATAGAAAGAGCTATGAGAAGGGAAAGAGGCTGACTCAAAACTCAAACAGGAATATTTCATGTTAACAAGCTGCCTGCCAATAGTTTAAAAAAAATTCAGGAGTCTCCATTAAATTGAATTTCAAACGCATCTCTTTTGTGATCTGTTAATGAGGACAGTTTGACATTTTCCCAGGTGAAATAATTTAAGTAGAAACCATGTGACATTATAATCAATTTAAGCAGCTCTCTAACTACTTCAAGTTTGTCAAAGTGTTTTACAGTTAAAGCTATAATTAGCTAGCCCTTCTAAATTCACTGTGAGGTAAAGATTTGAATTATCAAGGAAGCTTTATAACTGTGGAAACAAAGAACAAATAATTTTCAGAAAGAGGCAGCCATTTGGGTGCTGGTTACAAAGATACGTTCATCTTGTGAAAATTGATCAAGCTACTTAAGGTGTGTGCACTATTGTGAATGTATATTACATATCAATGACAAGTTAAAATAAAAATGTGTGTGTGTGTGTGTGTGTGTGTGTGTGTGTGTGTGTGTGTATTAAGAAACCTGGTATAAAGAGAAAGAAGAAAGATCTCCTTCCAGACTAACTTTTCTGAAACTACCCAGTAAGGGCGTTTGTGTTTAGTGTAATGGGCCTTTGTCCTGCTGAGCCAGACGCTTGAGGTGCTAAAACTAACTCAGTTCCTCCTAGACTTAAGTTGGAGTTTGAAAAGCATAGAATTGTGTGTTCAGGTGTGTAGATGGGAGTTCAAGTGGCAAGAAGACAAATAGATGGATTATCACATGGTTTGTTTACCGAGGGGTTTGCTTCCTCCACGGAACTCTTGGGTCTTCACGGAACTCTTGGGTCTAGACGGCCCGGTGCACTAGAAGCAAGTCATGACTGTGACCTCCAGGTTCAAAGCTTTCATCTCACGGAGATGGGAACAAGCTCCTAGAGGTGAAATTGCTAGAGAGTGGCTGACCTGCTCACTCCCAGGGCCTCGGTGCTTTAGATCCAGATAGACCTGGAAGCAAATTCCAGCTTGATGGTACCCTGGGCTGTGGGCAAACCAGTGGACCTTTCTGACTCAATTTCCTGAGAAGTTTAAAGAGAGAATATAATAATGCCCATACGGTAGAACTGTTGGGATGATAAAAGGGAAAAAACACACAAAGGTCTGGCAGGCACTGTGTTGTATGAATTCCTGCACCACACACACCACTCCTTTTTTCATTTAAAACCAGAGAAATGGATCAGATTAGTCCCAGAGTTCTCAGAAATGGATCAGATTAGTCCCAGAGTTCTCAGCAGGCAGGAAATGGAAGGTGACAGCACCTTCTTAAAGCAAAACTCACCTCCGTCTCCCTCCCTCTGTCTCCCTCCCTCTGTCTCCCTCCCTCTGTCTCCCTCTCCCTCTCTCTGTCTCTTTCTCTCTCTCACACACACACACACATACACACTCTCACACACACGTTCCTCCTTGACCTGAGTCTCCTGACTATTTTCTGTCCCTTCTTTCCACTAGCTTTCGATGTCAAGCTTCCTGAAATTTGAGTCTGCTCTGCTGTTTGCGCTCTCGCTTCTCCCATTCAGTCTTCAGTCTCTGAGATCTGGGTTCTAGCCCCACCACTCCACTGCAACCACTCTGCCAAGATCCTCAGAGATGTCACGCTTACAAAAGTCAAGTCCCTTCTTCAACTTGATCTTATTACTTTTCTGTGGCATTTGTCCCGTCGATCGCTCTTTCTCTGAAACACATTCCCTCCTTGGATTTTACATGGCTCTCACGGTTTTCATTCTGCCCACTGCTTTTCAGTCTCTTTTTCAGGGTCTTTGAAATGCAGGTGATCTTCAGGGCTCCCTACCTCTCCTTGACCATCTATCTCACCCCCACCTGTGACTCCTCCTACCTTCCAGATGACACACAAATGTATCTTTCTATCCTGTCCTGTCTCCTGAGCTCTACGTCTCTGTATCAATCACCCGTGGGATCTCCATTGATTAAACATCTTGTCTCAGCTGTGTCCACCATTGCCGCTCTCTCTACTTCCTCCTCCTCTATCAGGCTCCCTATTCCTGAGCCCTGAATTGTACCACCATCTATGCTGTCGCTTTAGCTCTCCCTTCACTACCAGCAACGAATCCATCGACAGGTTTGTTACGCTCATTTCTTATAAATCCTCTTGAAGCATATGTGTTTCTTGTCCTCACACTCACTGCTCTAACCTGGCCTTTTCTTTTTTGCGGTACACGGGCCTCTCACTCTTGTGGCCTCTCCTGTTGTGGAGCACAGGCTCTGGACGCGCAGACTCAGTGGCCATGGCTCACTGGCCCAGCCGCTTCATGGCATGTGGGATCTTTCCGGACCGGGGCACGAACCCATGTCCCCTGCATCGGCAGGCAGACTCTCAACCACTGCGCCACCAGGGAAGCCCCAGGCCTTTTCTTTTTAACTATTATTATTTACTCTTTTAAAAAAATATTTATTTATTTATTTTTGCTGCGCTGGGTCTTCATTATGGTGCGCAGGCTCTTTGCTGCGGTGCGTGAGCTTCTCTACTTGCGGCTCTTGAGCTTCTCTAGTTGTGGCACCGGGCTCTAGAGCATGTGGGCTCAGTAGTTGCGGCTCGTGGGCTTAGTTGCGGTATGTGGGATCTTAGTTTCCCAACCAGGGATCAAACCTGGGCCCCCTGCATTGGGAGCATGGAGTCTTAACCACTGGACCACCAGGGTAGTCCCTAGCCCTGCCTTTTATCCTAGTTGGTTTTCTTGATTTGAGTCATTTAGAAAGGAGGTGACAGCCTATGTACAACACTGATGCTGTGAATACAAATTAGATTAATCCCTTCTTAAACATGCTAGTCATTGCTTCCCATCTACTTCAGAATGAAGTTCAAGCTCTTAGTATAGCCTTCAAGACCCTCTATGATTGCCCTGGCTCTCTTTTCCAAATTTCACTTTTTCATTCCATATCTCATATCTTGAGACTGTGCAGCTGAGATTGCCAGGAATGTCCTTCGCTTTTCCTGAACAACTTCCATTCATCTTTCAAAACACAGTTAGCTCTGGGAAGGATTCTCTCACCTTCACCTCCTGCACTCCATCCCCAGCTGGGTTGGGTGCCTGGTTCATAACATTCTGCTCATAACAGGAGACCTCCCTCTCTGCATTGTGATTGTCTGTCTACTTGTCTGACTTTTTCATTAGAGGCAGGAAATGTGTTCTTTCATCTGTTTTGCCAGGGCATAACATGATGCCCGCATGTACCAGTCCCTCCATAAATGCAATTTGAGTGAGTGATGAGTTGGCTAGAGCAAGTCTGTGGGAAACTTTGGTGAGGCTTTGGAGGAGGAGGGAGGTGTGAGTGTGTATGAATCGGGTGGCTTATCGACTCCTCCACAGTCTAGAACTAGCTCAAAAGTAATTTAAATACAAAATGAGAAGCTCATTTTTTTCCCCTGATCCACCCACATTATCATTTCACTGCTACCTGAAGACTAAAAACCATATAGCTTTCTGTTGCTTGCATGACCCTGTCAAGTGATCTGAAACATGTCATTCGTGAGCAGTGTCTCTGGCGGGGCTGACACCCACAGGAGAAGATTTCTCCCAGCCTTTGCTTTTTCTCTCCTTCATTCTTCTGAAACACATCATATATTCCTGTGAGCTTTTTCATCCCGGAACAATTCTCCTCTGACGAAAACATCCTCTTCATCTTGTTCCAACCTCCCTCTTCCCCCAAAAACCTCCATGGATAGAACAAAGGTGATGACTTTTTAAAAATTTTAATGAGGCATCCAGGGGAGTGGCGTAGAAGGAGATTTTAATGTTGCACTTAAAAGAAAAAACAGACAATTTGTCTGAATCTTCTTTTGGAAATGTATCAAAGGAAAATATTTGGAATTCAAATGTAAATTGTAAAACAGAAAACAGAATGTCCATTAGAATGAAATTGATTCTGACCAGTGGCCCAACGATCCCACAGAAACAAAGATTTTTGTTCCTTTGAAGTTAAATAAATGTTAGTTATACTATGTTTTTGACCTCATCTGTTTTTCCTTAGAAATACTAGTATAGAATGGAAGATAAAAATCCATAGGCAAACGACTAAACTCAATCTTATCTTTGTTCATCTGTCTTCATTGTTATTTTACATCAAAGTCTGGATCAACTTAATTTATAAGGAAAAGAATATTTATTCCATGACCCTGTGTTGAAGGAAAATTGTTGAGTTAAAAAACAGTTATTGGGTAGAGGGAGCATGAAATATTGAAGAAATTTGTTACCTTTGTGGACATCAGTATCTGTAAGCAGCTACCTTACAATTATAAAAATTCATTTTGCTTAAGTGAGAGAAAGCCTCTTAGGGTTATTATTTAGTCACAGACTTCCTCCATTTTCAGTGGGTGTTTACTAAGAAAATGGGAGTAGAAGAGTGATTATTTGAGCAAAATGTGTTTTAGTGCTGATTACCAAAAGCCTTATTTTCTCTACAGAGTTAAGATCTCTTCAAATTCTCTCTCAATTTCTCTTTTTGTTTTTGTATTTGTTTCTTTTTTTACTTTGAGTAAACACAGCCATTAATGACTGAGCTACTGCGGCCAGGCCCCCAGTCACCTACTGCTGTGGCTGCTGGCCTGGAGATAATTTACCAGGGAGGAAATAATGTAGACGAGAAGCTGGCAGGGGGCAACGCGTAGCAGAGGGTCTCTTAGTAACACAGATCTTCTTTCTCAGTTCTCATCTTTCATTTATCCAAGTTCCATTCCCCCAAAGAGGTCTTCCTTTCCTCTCCCTCCAGGCCCTCTGGTTCCATAGCCCTCAGCAACTACATTCATACCTATGCTTATTTATGGACTTTTCTCATGTCCCTCTCAGATTATTGTCCATCAGTAGGTTTGATTTTCTCTAGTAATTTATATATTCTCTAGGAGACTGGGTTTCTTGAGTTGGGAGTTGAGAAACAGACAGAACCCTCATTCTCTGTCAGTGAAGGTGACCCTTCCACTGGGATATTGTATTTACCGTGAGTTTTTATACTGTTGGTTTGGTAGTCTAGATAGCACCCTTTTCTGAAGGATGAGGTCATTGACTAGGTCAGTCATTCGAGGAAGATTTGCAGCACTCAGATGCTTATGGAAAGTTGAGAGAAAAGAGGTCCAGGAGGGCTGTGGGATGGGAGTCTGTTGGGGTTTGGGCCAGAGGGTCTCAAGAGGTCCAGGAAGTAGTTCCCAAATGTTGGATCATAAGATGGCAATCTCCACAAAGAACTAAGTTGGGAGCAGAAGAGACCAGGAGTTTGCAGTTCTGGGTTTGTCTTTGGTGCTGGATTAGAAGGCAGAGACTAGACATGCTATGCTCAGTCAACCACGACAGGGTCAGATCCCAAAGACCCATGTCAGAATGTCTGTAAGCTTATTTTATTCTCTGTGTTCATTTCCATTTTATCTGCTGAAAATACTGAGTAAAATCTTTTTGAAAATTTGAGCTTTTTTAAGATATGCTAAGAGGAGCTAAGGGAAAAGGTATAGGGTTAGGTTATGCCTCTAGACCAGGAATAAATATTTTAGGTTTGTGGGCCATATGGTCACTGTCACAGCTACTCAGCTCTGCTATTGTAGTGTGAAAACAGCCACAAGCAACACATAAATGAATGAGTGTGACAGGGTTCCAATATAAGTTTATTTACAAAAACAAAAAAGTTTATTTACAAAAACCCTGGTGATCCAGTGGTTAGGACTCAACGCTTTCACTGCTGGGGGCCTGGGTTTGATCCTTGGTTGGGGAACTAAGATCCTGTAAGCTGCGTGGTGCCTCCCCCCCAGAAAAAAACCCAAAACAGGTAGGAGGTTGTCGTTGGCCCACTGACCTTAGTGTGCTGTAGACAGGAAAGGGGGTATGATCCGTCTCTGAGGGCCAGGGTAGCGGTAGCAGAAGGAAACCAAGTAAGAGATGCAGAAGGCATAGGTGGCTCAGGAGACAGGCTAGGATCTCCTGGCTGCCTAAGACTTGAGTGTTTGGGTTTTAATTTATTAAGAGAGATACTTCCCTACCCCTACCTCAAAAAAATCTTGAGAACAGGGATTTTTTTTCTTGTTTGTTTCTGCTGTATCCTCTGCACCCATGCAGTTGCCTGGCACTCCAAAACACTTGTTGATGAGTAAATATGTAGTGAATAAAATTATCTTACATAACAGGGTTGAATGAACATTTAGTATCTCTGTGACCCTGGGCATGATTCAATATATGAACAAACAAGCAAAAATACTAGTTTCAGTATTGCAAGGCTAGAAAAAACAGTTGCAAAGAGAAGAAATCAAATATACACTTTCAATTTAAAGCTAATTGAAGATGAGTGTTGTGTCTGCTCATCTCTGCATCCAGCACAGGACTGTGCCCTATGTAATCCACACTGTGTTGGTAATGAGATACTTGAGGGTGGAGCCAAGTCTTGAAGGCAGACCCTAATGGTGGGCAGTGCTATGGTCTGAATGTTTGTGTCCTCCCCCCCGCCCACCCCCAGAATTTATATCTTGAAACCTAATGCCCAATGTGATGGTATTAGGATAAGAGGCGGGGGGCTTTAGGAGATGCTTGGGTCATGAGGGTGGAGCCCTCATGAATGGGATTAGTGCCCTCATGAAAGAGATGCCAGAGAGCTTCTTTGACCCTTCCACCATGGGGGTGACAGTGAGAAGGTCCCATCTATGAATCAGGAAGCAGGTCCTCACCAGATGTCAAATCTGCCAGTGTCTCCCATTCTCCAGAACTGTGAGAAATAAATTTCTGTTGTTTATAAGCCACCCAGTCTGTGGTATTTTTGTTGTTACAGCCTGAATGGACTAAGATGGCAGGGGAGGGGAGGATGACTTAGCAAATCTTCACTAGGCTTCTTACAGAATTATCCATTGCACCCATGTGGAAACCACCCTACCTGCACGTTTTGGTATTTTCACTAATAATACCTTTTTGGAGACCATGCTATTAGGTTATATTGTATTATGTTTAAAGTATTATGTGGCCTAAGTGCTTACATCTATGCTTCTTGCAAAGGGAAGGCAAGTTCCCTGCACTTTTCAGATTTCTCTAAGACAGGGAGATTCCTGAGCCCAGAGAGAGCACGTCTCAGTGTAAGCAGAGGCCAGAGGGCAGTGGGAGAGGACAGACAGGTGAGCAGGGGGAAACCCTCCAGCTATCAGCCACCCGGCTCTGTGTGTGTATGTGTGTGTCTGCAACCGTGCACACGTGTGAAAATATTGCCTCTCCAAGGGCCTTCTAAAATCAAACCTCCTGGAAATGATAATCCTTTAAGTCTTTCAGTGATTATTGCCTCATTATAAATTGGTTTATCAGATACTCTTCTCGGGCTGCTCTTTCTTGATTAGTGACCACAGACAGGCATTTTGCTGAGTACTCTGCATGTTCTATAATTTAATCTTCTCACCCAAATCTGTAAAACAGTTACATTATTTTCCCTGTTTATTACAGGGAACACCGAGGCTCAGAGAAGTGAAATAACTTACTGAGATTACTCAGTAATAAGAGGAAAGGACTAGGGTGAGGCAAGTGAGGCATGCGGAGTACCAAGTTTAAGGACGCAAACTCTCAGGTTTGAGCAAGTTCAGGCTGATGCTTGCAAGAACCTGAGAGTATCTCAAGTTTTGCATCTAGCCTGCCTCACCCCCGTCCCAGGAATTCTTAGGTCTTCCAGCCTCCAAAGCACATGCTCTGGACCACTACACCACAGTTGAAAGCAGAATATTCTGCAGTCAAATACTCTACCCCTGAGCTATGCCTGCCAAAGCAGAGCATCACAGATGGTAATACTGAGAAGGGAAGAGGTGTAGATTGGAATAAGGTAGCCCAATGGTCTTCAAAGTTTTTTGTTTATATATTCCAGGAGAGAATTTTCAAAAGCTATGTATTCTTTGCACCTGTTTAAGTTGATATCTAAAAATTTTCACGTGAAGTTTACACAGTTGCAAAGGATTTAATTTCCTCTTTTATTTAAAATAAAATTGATACATCATTTTAATGTATTCAACAAAGCCTAAATCTCATAGTGGTAAGAAAGACATGGGTATAGATGAGGGGAAATTTTATACCATCTTCTTTGTTCCTTACCCTTTGAAATTGTATTTCTATTCCACTCCCTGATAGAAATTTTATCCTAGTGCTTTCTGTATTTGAAAGTCTTAAATATTTTTCTCAAACAAAAATATGTATAGAAATTGAAATTAATTTTTTGACCACAGGACCCTAAGCATAAAGGTTTTCTTCTAGAATTGAGTTATCATTACAATTATTATCAGGACTCAGTGGGTTCTCAGCTTAATTATATTACAAATGTTAATAATTACTAAATATAAAAATAAAATTCTATTAGAACTGCATCTCTTAATGAGATAGATGGGATGTTTAAAAAGTTATTTCATGAATTCATAGAAGAATATTACTTATGGTCAGAAAAAGTCAGGGCTCAGCTCTAATTTCCATTATGCATTTTTATAGATGTGTTGAGAAATTTTGTTCACTGAGTAAGTAGGTGGTAGTGGAAAGAGTTTTGTTGTTAGGAAAGCCTCTCACCTCTTCAAGATGTAGCCTAACAAAAATCACATAGTAATCTGTGAAAGAAAATTATTTTTAATGATTTATCAGCTTTTTTTCCAAAAGAATCAGGAGCCACTTGACTTGCAAAAGGATTTGTTAGTCACTATAGTTGCAACACCAATACTACTACTTTTTTTTTTTAATTAATTATTTTATTTTTGGCTGCATTGGGTCCCTGTTGCTGGGCACGGGCTCTCTCTAGTTGCGGCGAGCAGGGGCTACTCTTCGTTGCAGTGCGTGGGCCTCTCATTGCAGTGGTTTCTCTTGTTGTGGTGCATGGGCTCCAGGCATGCAGGCTTCAGTAGTTGTGGCTCACGGGCTTATTTGCTCGGCGGCATGTGGGATCTTCCCAGACCAGGGCTCAAACCCATGTCCCCCACATTGGCAGGCAGACTCCTAACCACTGCACCACCAGGGAAGTCCCACTACTACTTATTTTAAATTGAAGTATAGTTGATTTACGTTTCAGGTGTGCAGCAAAATGATTCACTTATACATTTTTTTAGATTCCACATAAAAGTGATATCATATATTTGTTTTTCTCTGTCTGACTTACTTCACTTAGTATGATAATCTCTAGGTCCATCCATGTTGGGGCAAATGGCATTATTTCATTCTTTTTTATGGCTGAGTAATATTCCATTGTATATATGTACCACATCTTCTTTATGCGTTCATCCGTCGATGGGCATTTAGGTTGTTTCCATGTCTTGGCTATTGTAAATAGTGCATTGGGGTGCATGAATCTTTTCGAATTAGAGTTTTCATCTTTTCTGGATATATGCCCAGGAATGGGATTGCTGGATCATACAGTAACTCTATTTTTAGTTTTTAAGGGCCTTCCAAACTATCTTCCAGCCAACACTACTACTTTAAATTGATTTTACCTTAGTTGCCTCAGAGAGTTTTAAGCCCTCTGGTAATACACTGAATTGAGTCCTGATAGGTGAGAGGTATGCCTTCTTTTTCTGTTTTTTTTTTTTTTTTTAGGTGAGAAAAGGGTGCCTATGAAAGGGGGGACAGGAACAGAGAACCAAAAGGACACCTTGACCACAGGCTCTTTCTCAGGGAGAATGGTTTTAATAAAAAGCCCATATGAAAAAAAAAAAAAAGCCCATATGGACGCTAAGGATTTGGGAACTGATTCCCATAACATTACCTGTGTCCATTTTGAGGACCACTGGGGTAGGGCATGATGGAAATTCTTGAAAGAGTTGATAAGAACTCTTTCGAATGATAGGATGACAAGGGTGGGAGGGAGGTGTAGAAAAGGCAGTGGGGAGGAGGAAGGCAGCACCAGTCCGGTAGGAAAATCGGGGAGAACTGAAAGGGCACAAAAGAGTTAACTCACCTTTGCCTGTGATTGGCCCCCTGTGTCATATACTGGGCATTGACTCACCCTCACCAGCACAAGATTTAGAACCTAGTGTTTTTGTCTTGTGTTTGTTGGACGAGCTGATTTTTATTCAGGGTTTCAGTCAGGAAAGGAATCAATATTAGAATATGTGGTTTACAAAACAGGTCAAGATTAGACGATAGAAAGGGTACAATTTGGAAAAAGGAGAGAGGACTTAAGGCAAAGTCTGGGCAGGCTGATTTTGTGTCCCTGGCTTGTGTCATTAGCACTGTTAGCAGCAGATGTTGCTTGCTCTTCTCAAATTAAATTTTAATGTCCTTAGAGTTGGAATAATGCAGTTCAGTTATCTTTCAACCAGAGTATACCATCTCTCGGTACTTTCAGAACTGTTAAGGTGTATTTTGTGTGTAACCTTTATTTTGTGTGTAATACATATGAATGTTTTTGAGCATCATTTAGAGACAGGCCATTTCTCTTTGACAGGTCTGTATCGATTCAGGGAAATGTTTGCTATTAGGCTTACACTGTTGTCAGCTTAATCCAAAATAACCTATGTTAAGATTAGGCTCTATAGGTGGAAAAGTCACTAAGCTAAGTTTTAAAAACTACCTTTGAATGAACAGATGAAAAGAAATAAGAAAATTAATTTTAAAAATCTTTACTTGAATTCAAAGTTCACGAAACTCTTTTGTGAACTTACTTTTAATACATAACTTTAAAATTGAAGAAAATATTTGAAAATTAGTTTCATATTTTTTCAGCACTGCTTTTAACTCTGTTCACCGGAATTGCAAAACTTATCTATTTGTAGAAATTTTGCTTTCTAAATACGACTCTTAAGCATATGTATTTATCTCATTGTTAACACATATCTTTACAAAAGAAATAAGCAAAAGTTATAGTCACACAATTATCAAAGTATCCCGTGTAGATGATTTCTATTTTAATGAGAAGTCGAAAAAGACTTCTGAGACAGAGCCTTCCCTATTAAATACTATATAACCCTCTCCCTGCTGATGCCAACTAGATCATATTCCAAACTGATGATCCAGCTGTTAATTCATAAAATAAAGCAGGTGAGAAGGTCTCTATTTTGCCTTTAACTTTCATTATTTTAACAATTTTTTCTTTCTCGCTTCAAATGCAAGTCATTAGCAAATGTCACCTAAATGGTACTTCCTTTGTGACTTTGCAGCTCTCTTTGTTATACATTCAGCAGGCCTGAAGCCTCTTCTGTGTATTTCTGGAAAGCTATTCCTCTGTGTAAGCTAAACAAATGGTGCTGTTTAAGCTGTTAAAATACAGTACCATAGTTGTTTGTTTTTTGGTTTTTTGCATCCTCAAGTTGCATCTAAATGAGAGGTCTGACTAATTGGTTCTAGGAATAGTATCAAAAGCAGCCCTGGAGAATTTCTCCTGGTATTAAGGGAATGCACTTCCGGCGCTCTCGCCGACCTCAAACAGAAGGAAGGGCGTCCCGGTTTCCCCTGGAGCCGCTTGCACTTATCTCCACCAGCTTAGTGGTAGTGGGATGCGGTGGTGGGGAGAGCAGGAAGAAAGATAAACGTGGCATACTGCAGGCAGACCCGTGCTTGGAGGGGAAGGAACTGCTCCAATCGAGAGAGGAGCCGGGGCAGGGCTGGCCACGTGGGCGAGCGACCAGCGCTGTCACACAGGGTCCTGCGCCCAGAAGGGGGGCCCCCCCGCACTCCCAGTTTCTGCCGTAGCCGTTTTACCATAATGATTTATCTTTGAATTTGTGTCAGGTAAGTGAAGTCGGACGGGACAATGAAGTACGGGCCGAGATCCTGGAGCCTCCCGCCGCCCTCCCGCCTCCCCGGGGACCGCGCATCCTCGCAGCAGCCCTTCTCCCGCGCCGGCTGGGCAAGGGCTCCGGGAGGGCGGGGGGCGCGCGCGCACCCTGACTCTTGGAAAATGAAGGGAGGGCACTAACCGAGAGTGTGGAATATGGCACATGAAGGGATCGACTTCTTTCCGACCCCATGCCCTCTCCTCTTTAAAGCTGCTTGAAAGGTTTATTAGTGGTTCCTGGATCTCTTTCCCAAAGGGTTGGAGTAATGCCCTGAGGGCTTGTCACGTAGGCCTTAACCCCTTCTAATCAGCCAGATGGCAGCTGCGGGAAGCAGCCAGGGAGGCAACAATCACGGGACAGTGTTGACAGGGAGGTCTTCAACTGAATGGGGAACACGAGGAAGCATATGCCGTGGAGTTTCTCCGCCTGGGATGTTAGATTCGCTTTTGTCAGTTGGGTTTTACGTATTAGTTGGGAATACTTCAATAATAAACAACAGCTATTTGATTATGTTCATTTACTGGGCCAAAATAGAAAATTGCTTTAAAAAAAAAGCCCTTCTAGATTAAAATTTCATCTCAGAAACATGGATAACTTGTCACCGCTCTTAATCTAAAAATTTTCTTACCTTTGTAAGTGGTTCAAGGTGTGTGTGCTGTTTGTGCTTGTGTATTTAGTTTTTTATTTTTATATGAGAAATTATATAAAAAGAAAACACACTCTCTTCAGTAGCAACCTGTAAATCTCATAATCCTTAAGGGAAAAGGGACCAGAGAAATGGAGCTACAAGGAGAGACGTTGCCTGCCTTTGCAGACCTCAGTGTGGTCACTGGCTTCCCTCAGCAAGGGCAACATACCGTGCAGATGTGCAACAGAAAGCAAGCAGAGAGTCTAATGAAAATGCCAGTAAACCCTTTGGGAAGCTGGCAAAGTGTGTGACAAACGCGGACACAAGCTCCATCCATAGGCCTATTATTAGAATAGGGACAACGTCCAGCTCCCTTAACTGTGGAATGACATACTTATACCTGCCACTGAATTGCCTCAGTGTCACCTGTGAACTATACCTAATCTTAGACAGCAAGAACATTTGCTCATTCAGTTATCTGTCTATGTGTCCATCAACTCATCCATCCATCCAAAAGATTGAATGTGGTCCTTTAAAACTGTATACAACAGGCTCTTCTGTCAGTACAAATATTCCCTCTTGGAAACCATAATGTGACATGAGTTATGATTAAGTGGATTATATTTTTCCTACCAAAACAGCATCAAAATTGAGAGCTTGCTTCTGTTCAAATCCCAGAAAAAAGGTAAACAAGACACAAAATATTTGGCAAAAGCATCAATACAAGTAAAACCCCACAAGCCTCTATAATCTATAATACAGTAGAAGTATATGTGAGAAGACCAAAGCTGTGAGAGAGGAAAGGACTTGCCTGGTGTCAGTCACTTAACTCAAAAAAGCTAAGCTTATAAACCTGGTCCTCAGATCCACGTTCCTTTTCTGATACCATATTTCCTCTCTCAGAAAAATCCAAAGATTTATTTAAGGTTGCTTAAGTAAGAGATCACAGTATACTGTAATACGTGCATACAACATGAAAGGTTACAACTATATTTCATATGATTAAATTAAATCATTAGCCAAAATATATATTGAAATAGTTAAAGATTGTTATTCAATTAAGAATGTAAATCAACTATACTTCAATAAAAAAAAATAAAAATTGTTTGCTTTATTAAGAGCTACTAAAATTTGGCGGGAACAGGGGGGAAGCCCATTTCCCTTAATAAAAGTGCTCAGGAACTTCTGAGCCAGTAATTAAGTGGGCTCGGTCCGTTGTTTGCCTGACTAGGTTCCATCCGTTCCTTCTTCTTTCCCCACAGACCCTGATTTTATTTGGGTTCCTGTCACTTCTCTGCCCCTTTGTGCCTCAGTGGCGTGGACCCCTTCCCAGCTCTAGGGCTGGTCTCCATGAGTGAAAGGAGATGTCCACACCCTTGCCCATGATTGGTTTTGGGAAAGTCATATGACTTAGTCAAATGGGACAAGAGGGGAAGACTGTTGGAAGCTCTGGGGGAGATTTCCAGAAGATGCCGTCTCTCTGAGGTTATTTTGTCAGGGCTGAGATTTGCAGCAGCATCTCACTACCTACCCATGAACTAACAATGAAGTGAGTCAATGAATGGTGTTTATTGTTTAAGTCCATTGAATGTTTTCCTTTGTTTGTATCCCCAAAATGGATGCACGGATGCAGCAAGTGCCCCCCTCCTCCCCCCCCTTCCCTGGCTCCCTATGTCCCCCTAGCATGTTGCTATGCACAGGTGTCCTCCTCATTGTGGAGGATGCTTAAGTGAACGTGAATTCAGAATCCCTGCCCCCAAATGGCTTACAGCAGGCTTCACAACTTTTTTCATAACCAGTGCCCTCCCATGAAAATGTAATACCACAGGTATACTATATATGTGTGTGTAATATCTATCTATCTATCTATCTATCTATCTATCTATCTATCTATCTATCTAAGCTTTATACATTAAAATAGTAAGACTTTTTTGTCCGCCCAAGAAGCAATTTTTGCCTTCTTGGGAGAGATATTGCCTCTGTTGAGAACGGTTTAGAGGGAGAGATGGAAGCAGGTAGTCATGATGAGATATATTACGATGAGGATATCTCCAGGATGGGAGCACCTATACACATACAGAAAGCAGAGGCATTGCAGATTCTTTTACAGAACAGTCATTGCAACACACAAATATTTAAAACTATTACCATGGGCTTTATTTGGTCTTAAATTTATCTTGTTCCATTCTTTTCTCTCTTTCCCCATCATCTTCTCCCACAACAGCTACATTCGGACAGTCTGAAAGAAGAAAAGCAGAACCCAAGGACAGCCAGGGTTGGGGAGGGGCTGTAGGGAAAGAGGCTTCGGGTCATAAACCTCAGTTTTGTTGGCAAATCATCTTATTTTCTGTCATGTCTCTGAAATCTCTTTTTCATCTTTCTCTTCTTTTTTGTTTTCTTTGCTATCATCCTCATAAGCCTGTATTGCCTCTGGTCTGGGCAATCATTTCTCTCTTTTTTAAAATTATTTACTTAGGACCAACTGAATTTCAAGTACTTCCTATTACAGTCTCAAGCAACACAACAACCATGTGGATTAGGTATTAATGCCTCCATTTTACAGACAAGGAAACTGAGGCTCGAGTGTTTTAGTGACTGGCTCAAAGCTAGAAGCTAGTAAGATATAGACAGAGCTGACACTTAAACCCAGTTTGCAACCTATGCTTATGCTCCTTCTGCTGGTGTTTTGTAATGTATTTTAAAAATTACACATGTGATAAATGAATACCTTCTCTTGGCAAAAAAATCAAAAAGCTATCACAACTTAATATTCTTATGAATCACCCCTCCCTATTCCTATTCTTCCTGTCCCCATCCCCAAAGGTAACCACAGTCACAGTTCGGTGTGGAGCTTTCCAGATCTTATTCTAGGTATTTCATGTGACTATTCGTGCTCCACTGCACTGGAGGGACCAATACAGCACCTCAGGCATTGGCCCCCCTGCTTGGATGACTTCCCATGACACAGTCCAGTACCTTGCATGTAGCTGAGCAGCTCCACTTGGTAACTGGCTGGTTTGCAAATCCTTCTCCTCATAAATTACAGCTTGCCAATGTGCAAGTGGCTCTCTCCTCTGCTCCAGACCATGCCGTGAATATTAGGTATGTTCCTTTTGGTTTATGTTTTCACCCCTTCCCCTCTTTACACCATTTTTCCTCATCACCTTTTAACCAGAACACTTGGGTCCCTTTTTCTCTTTAGGATAGCAGTGGTTCTTTTTGTTGCTGACTGGGAAGAGTACTTAGGTAAATATCAGTGTGGACTGTAAAATAAGCTTAAGATAGCGCTTTTCTACCATGGACTAATTTACTACCTCCTTCTTTTTTTGCACCTTTTTCTTCAGTTAACAGAACTTGTGAGCTAGTGATAGAGAAAATAAGTTATTTTAAGGTTACAAACTGCCTGCAGTCAGCCCCGGGGATTATCACTAGACTAGATACACGCCGTTGCCCTTGCTCCCCATACACTGCTTCTGCAGCCCCTTCCGAGCTCGGCAGTAGGACACTAGGGAGGAAAGGGGAACATATTTGCAGGGGAGAAGCTGGTGTTGCTGACCTTTATGGAGATAGGCAAGTGGGGCATGGAGTCCAGAGGGACCAACCTCAGCCTCTGTGCCTATGCACCCCAGAGCCCCTACCCAGCCTGGAGCCCTGGCTGTGCACTCCAGAGCCCGCTTCCAGCATGCAGATCTCTAGGTAGAGTTCTGGGTAGAGACCATGCACGACACCAATCATATGGCCATGATGCTGAAAGGGGAGGTGGCTCATCTTCCCTGCAGAGACAGAAGTCAGACCTCAGGGCCTTTCTTGCCGTACTTAGTGGACTGTGGACACACACTTGGTCCTCGCTGGTGTTACTTGAGGCACCAGTCAGGGGGTTATACCAGCTGGAAGGAATGTGGAGAATAATGGAGGAATCAGCCACTGTCTACACCCCACAGGTAGGGGCAGGGAGATGAGAGAGCGCCAGCCACTGTGGTCCAGAAACTGCCCCAGCCTCTGGGAGTCACAGGTGGGTAGTCACAGATGCTGCCACCCTCCCCCATAGGGATGGACACCATGCTGCAGGGGTCTTGTCAAATCTTATCAGCTTCCTGATGAAGGAGGGCTGGGAGGAAGGTGAGGCCTGACAGATGAGAAGAATGGAGAGAGGGGAACGAATCTGGGTGAAGTTTTGGTCAAGTTTGCCATCCCCATTCATCTTCTCCGTCTCAGGACTCCTTATATGAAAACCAGCCAACATGTACTTTACTCAGCGATTCATCCCTAAGTCCCGCTGATGGACAGAAATGCAATGTAATAACTTCCACCACAAGGTGGCAGCAGCATCTCCTTGGCTGTGCTCAACTAGCCTGGTGGGCACATTTTCTTTAACTACAGAAGAAATGGTTTTCTCCCCGCTTGTACTTTCAGAAACAAGTTGCTCTTTGAGCACCCGAGGATCTTCACAGTACTTATCACAAGGAGTTTTCTGAATGTTTCTCTTTCCTTAAATTAATGTCTTGGAAAAAATGAGGTTATGCATTAGCAGGTGCCTCTTCTGTCTTTGCCTAACAGCCAGTATTTAAAATCTAACTCTTCGTATCTGTGAAGCCAGTGGTTTTACAATGGGATTAAGGGGACAAGGGAAGGTGACCAGATGTTCTAATTGAGGCAGACAGTCTTGGTTCCGGTAATGAGCAGGTGCTCTGGAAGAAGTCCCAGGCAGGCTCTGCTGCGCCCCTTATCTGAACCAAGCTGATGAGCTGGCCCCTTTCCAGAGGAGGGTGACCAGAGCAGAGAGGGATCTGGAAACCAGGCGCAACCGGGACATGTGGAGGCGAAGGGGGATGTTTGCTGAGGAAGAACGCTGCATTTAGACATTTGAAGGGCTGTTGTGGAGAAGACAGGTGGTTGGAATCAGATTGGTTAAATGCTAATTATGGAAGGGACCTTAGAAATCCCATCAAACACACTCCCCAGTTTACAAAAGGGGAAAATGAGGCCAAGAGAGTGACACTTTCCTAGTGTCACACAACTGGCTGGTAATAGAGCTAGGACAAGAACATTGACCTTGGACTGTACCTAAATATGGTCACTTACCAGGTTGTAAGCTGTACCCAAGGTGGGGGGAGGGAGGGTGATGGCTTCTGTTTAGTGTTGAAGCAGAAACTGAATGTCCATAGAGAGAGTTCCTGAATTGCACAGAGGGCTGGCCACAGCCCAGCCACTAGAAAACCTCTGCGGTTACTTCTAGGTTCTCTGCCTCTGTGCCGTTGCCGTGGACTCTTCCAGTAACTGGTAGATAATTCATTGTGTGTAGTTGGGTGAGGTGAGGGTCGGAAAGGCAGTCCCCAGGAAAGGTCTGGCCTTCAGAAAAGGCCACGTTTGTGTGCTTCTCCACAACAGGAGGCTACGGAGTTCTCCGGCCTGGGATCCCCTAGTGTTCTTGCCCTTGCAGAGTCCCCAGGCTCTGACTTGGGAGTGGGGTGGGGAGAATGGAGCCAGGAGAAAGGGGCATTGCAGGATTCTCTACGCAGCAGCCAGGCCCTTGGAAAGGGGGCGGGGCTACTTGTGATCTGAACTTGAAGCTCCCATTGCCAGCTTCACAGGACCCCACTCTTGTCTTTATCCCTGAAAAATCTTTCTAAAGCACTATATGATATTAATGTTCTATCAGCTTTCCATGTGTTTATTCTTTATTAAGGTGCCTGCCTGACCTGGGCATGAGGTTTCATCACACCTTGCATGCCTTTTTTTTTTATTTTTAAATTGATGTATAGTTGACTTACAATATTGTGTTAGTTTCAAGTGTACAGTAAAGTGATTCAGTTTCATATATGTATATATTCTTTTCCATTATAGGTTATTACAAGATATTGAATATAGTTCTCTGTGCTATACAGTAGGTCCTTGTTTATTTTATATATAGTAGTGTGTATATGTTAACCCCAAACTCCTAATTTATCCCTCCCCCCTTCGCTTTAACCATAAGTTTGTTTTCTATGTCTGTGAGTCTATTTCTGTTTTGTTAATAAGTTTATTTGTATCTTTTTTTAGATTCCACAAGTAAATGATACCATGTGATATTTGTCTTTCTCTGACTTACTTAGCTTAGTATGATAATCTCTAGGTTCATCTGTGTAGCTGCAAATGGCATTATTTCATTCTGTTTTATGGCTGAGTAATATTCCATTGTATATATACCACATCAAAAAGACAACATACGAAATGGGAGAAAATATTTGTAAACAATGTGACCGACAAGGGCTTAATTTCCAAAATATACAAACAGCTTATACAGTTTAACATAAAAAAATCCAAACAACCCAATCAAAAAATCGGGAGTAAACCTAAATAGACATTTCTCCAAAGAAGACATACAGATGGTCAACAGGCACATGAAAAGATGTTCAATATCACTAACTATTAGAGAAATGCAAATCAAAACTACAACAAGATATCACCTCACACCAGTCAGAATGGCCATCATCAAAAAGTCTACAAATAATAAATGCTGGAGAGGGTGTGGAGAAAAGGGGACCCTCCCACACTGTTGGTGGGAATAAATTGATACAGCCACTATGGAGAACAGTATGGAGGTTCCTTAAAAACTAAAAACAGAGCTACCATATGATCCAGCAATCCCACTCTTGGGCATATAACCAGAGAAAACTCTAATCTGAAAAGATATATGCACCCAATGTTCAGAGTAGTACTATTTACAATAGCCAAGACATGGAAGCAACCTAAGTGTCCATTGACAGAGGAATGGATAAAGAAGATGCGGTACATATATGTGCATTTGATGATTATCTGGGTGATGAAGAAATGAGTGCAGGCCATTCCCTAGATATGAGACACTGCAGCAATTAATTAAGCACTTAATGACTATTTTCTTAAGATGGATAGGAGTGACAGCAGTGCCCAGAGGAAAATGAGGTCCTTCCACTGCATTCAGCCAGAGAGTGGAAAGGTCATGCTAGAAGAAACAAGGGCAATTATGCTCCCAAATGTGTCCCACATACCATAGGGATGCTGAAATGACTTAGGTGTGAAGAGGAACATTTCCAAATGGAATTGTTGTGTACATATTTTCAAGTGTGCTAGAAATCCATGGCTGGTGTATTAAATATATTTGCTTAGAATGAGGCCAAAGCAATTACTTAAGTTAAAAAAGTAGGTAGGTTAGAAAAATGACAGCTGATACTAAGTGCAGTGTGCCTAGTCTTGTACTAAGTGCTTGATAGCTAGTCCCTCATTTAACCTTCTCACAGCCATCCTATGAGTTGAATTCCATTTTACAGGAAACTAAATGAGAGCAAAGAAAAATTGCATAACTTGACCAAATGCACACAGTTATAAGGGGCAGACCTGTCTGGTTGCAGACAAACTCAGATCTGTCAGAATTCAGAATCTGGACCCGGAACACCGTGAGATACGGCTCTCCAAAATGTAAGTCTGGACCCAGAACACCGTGAGATGCGGCTCTTCAAAATGTAATCACTCCTCCTCCCCAACAGAGGGGCTTTGTTTCTGCTGGATCCCCAGTGCACAGTAGGGCCTTAACAAATCTTTGCTGAATGGATGAATGAAAGAATGAGTAGCACGTGATAGATGCTGATTGAGGCAAAAGTCATAAGGTGGTACATGGATGCCTGAAGCTTAGGAAACCCTGACCTAGTTTAATGGTTTCAAAGTGTGTTCTCAGGAACTGTCCTGGGATTTAAGCCGCAGAGGAGCCTCTGGGGCTGCTATGAGAAGGGGGGGAGGTCAAGAGGCAGGCTTCCAGCCCATTCTATCAGCTTCAACCAGGGCAGCTCTCTTTGTTTTTAACGTTTATTTCCCCTCCTCCCACTTTAATTTTTGAAAGTCTTTACTGCTGCTGCAAACAAGACAAAACAAAGCAAAAATCAAACAAACAACAAATAACCCCTCACAACGAAAACCTCCCAGTGATCCCAGTGCAATAACCTCATGATACAGATGAAGAAACAGTCCCAGAGAAGGAAAGTTTAGAACAAAGCCAGAACTTGAATCCAGTCTCTCTGACCCTTATCCCAGTGCTTATTCCATCACACTGAGAAAGTGATATTTGAAGTTTTGTTGGAAAACATCATTGTAGTACTGATGTCTGTATCTTGTATGTGGAAAGATAGCTGTAAGGTCCAACCCTGACCTACACAGAGATGCATTTTAAATGCTGGGGCATTCTGTAAAATGCTGGGGCATTTTAAATGCCCTCTACAGAAATGTCTTAGGTGAGTTCAATTCCCATCATTCACTTGCATAAGGAACAGGTAATTTGGAAGCATAAATTTAGGAGGAGTAGGCGGAATTAGCCAATCCGATCTTTCAAAAAGGGTTTAGTACACATTGTAACAAAATATATTGCTCAAATGAAGGTGACTTAATAAATCATAGTTCAAACCCTAAACATAGATAAAAGATAACATTATTACACAATACATGGTAAGTGCAAGATGAACTGTAGACAAAAAGTGACTAGTTAAGCAATAGGAAGAAAGTCCTTCCAACTAGGGTGGCTTCAATGCTTTAAGATACCAGCAACTCCTGAGGGGGCCTTGAAGGATTGATGGGGTCCAAGCCTTCATGATATAGGGAGGGGGAAGACTTTGGGGAAGGCAGGTAAGGATTTTGGAAATACTTTTATGATTGGAGCTGGGGCATTGGGCTGGGTAGCTGATGAATGTGGTAACATTCTTGAGGCAGAACATCTGTTATACTGTTTACTTGAACTAAATGATGGGAAAGAATTTTTAAACATTTAAAATAATGTGGAAATCAAAGAGGTATGCATTATTATCAATAATAGTAAATTTATCATTTAAAAATACAGTTTCCTTCAACTATATGCAATGTAAGATTTTTATTCTTTAAGATCTATTATTGTTTTAAAATCACATATTTGTCCAGTTTTATGGAATAAATGTAAATTGTTAAATGTAAATCAATTTTAAAAATCAAAATCCTATTTCAAAGGAACTGGAGATTTTTTTACTTAACATAATCATACTGTGAATTTTTTTTGTTAAGTAATGAATCACTGTACGTAAAAAATTACAAGTTTTGTGTTTTAGAGGAAATAGGACTTGACACATTCATTCTAAAAATAAGACTTATTGTGAAGAATAATTTGTGAGATTACTAAGAAAACTCAGAAAAGATAAGTAATGAGGGAAAAGTACTGAGGATTAAATCAAAAAACCTTAATATAATAGCTTTATACTCATACAATAATACACATAAATCAATGGAACCAAAATACGTACTAGTTCATAAGGGGATTTTATATGTGATACGGAGGGTACATTACTTTCCTAGGGCTGCTGTAATGAAGTACCACAAACCGAGTGGTTTAAAACAACAGAAATTTATTGTCTCACAGTTCTAGAGGCTAGAAGTCCAAATTCAAGGTGTCAGCAGGACAATGCTCCCTCTGGAGATTCTGAGGAAGAATCCTTCCTTGCTTTTTCCTAGCTTCTGATAGTTGGTGGCCATCCTCGGTGTTCCTTGGCTTGTGGCAACATGACTACAGTCTCTTGGAGCCGCCTTCATATGGCCGTCTTCGCCCTGTGTATCTGAGTCTTCACTTGGAGTTCTCCTCTCTGTCTGCTTCTTTTCTTCTTATAAGGGCAAGCATCTTATTGGATTAAGGGCCCATCCTACTCCAGCGTAACCTTAGCTTAACTAACTACGTTCTCAATGACCCTATTTTTTTTTTTTTTTTTGCGGTACGCGGGCCTCTCGCTGTTGTGGCCTCTCCAGTCGCGGAGCACAGGCTCTGGTCGCGCAGGCTCAGCGGCCATGGCTCACGGGCCCAGCAGCTCCGCGGCATGTGGGATCTTCCCGGACCGGGGCACGAACCCGTGTCCCCTGCATCGGCAGGCGGACTCTCAACCACTGCGCCACCAGGGAAGCCCAATGACCCTATTTTTAAATAAGGTCATTATGAAATACTGAGGCTTAGGACTTTCAACATATCTTTCTGGAGGACACATTTCAATCCATAATGGATGGTATCACAAAATTGTAGGGAAAGAAACCATTGCTCAAGAAATGACAATTTATTTAACTCTTTTGGACAAAAAATAAAGTTGCTTGGACACACCTTACACTTCAGCCCCAAATAAATTTCAAATGGATTAAAATTAAGCCTAAAATATGAAAAAGCAAAACAGAAAAATAGAAGAAAAATGACTACATCCTAGGAGGTCAAAGACTCTAACTATAGAAGCAGTAGTAGATGTTTGTCTAAATTTGTCAGAAACCCTTAAAATTAAAAAAATGAAAAAAAATACTAAGGCAGGGAAAACACTTGCAATAAATATGACAAACATATGCAGAATTCTTCAAACTCAATAAGAAAAACACTAATGCAACAATAGAAAAAAGTGATAAAATTGTGAACAGTTAGTATATTTCAATCAGACTTTAATGTAACATATTCAAAAATAAATTTAATGTAAAACCTGCATAAATAATAGGATAACCATGAAAACTATGTCTAAATATATGAGCAGAAAAGACCTGAAGGTAAATATCTCAAAATGTCAACAGGGGTTTTCCCTTGGTGCTGGAATTACTGTTGATTTTTATTTTCTTCCGTATATTTTCTGTATCCACCCAATACACATGTATTCTTTTTACAGATAAAAAAAGTTTTCTTTTAAAGGCCACCCACTCCAATTTATTTCTGTGCAAATAAAGATTGCTAAAATTGAATTGCTTAATGTAAAATTATAGCCCTAGTATACTAAATTAGTTTTCCAAACTGATGTAACAGAAATGCACAAAGTTGGCTCGAGACTGCTTGTATGTTAGAGATATATGTGTGTCGTATCATTTTTTTGGTTTTATTGCATATCTGAATGTTCTGAATTTCCTTTTCAGAACAAGTAGTACATACAGCATTAGTTTTGATGCTTTAAATGGGCCCTTTAAGTGGTTTGGCTTCCCAAGAGAAGTTCTTTGAATATCTCAGATCATGGGAACGAGGGTCAGGAATATGCAGACAGAGACTTCAGGCAGAATTTGGCTTTTAGACAACTTCCCCCAACTTGGGGGACCTTTGTTATACTCCAAGGTGCTCTTCTCTCCCTCTCTTCAGTCAGATTCCAGTTGTTGCCTTTCTAGTGCCTCTGACTGGACTATAAAAGCAGAGCTGTTAGTCACCCAGTCACTGGTGTGCATCTCTGCTAGTATGTTAAATGAAGACCTAAGGAATTTTTGGTTGTGGGAAGCTGTGTGTGTGTAGGTTGTACAGAGGGTGGGGAGAGGACTTCTTTTTCTTTTTAAGGTGAAAAATATTTCCGGTAATCTTCATTGCCATTGTTCTGATTTCTCTTTACTCCTCCAGAAAGGTTAATGACTCTTTGAACAAAGTTGCCCCAATTCACAGTACCCAACACTTGGGAAGTGACCAAAGGTAGCAAGGGAACTATGCCTGTATATTACAGGGTAGCAAGTTTGGAGGTTAGCAAGGAAGGGTAGCAAGGAAGTTGAGCACCATCCCTTTTTACTTTTTAAAAAATTAATTAATTAATTAATTAATTTTTGTCTGTGTTGGGTCTTCGTTGCTTCACGCAGGCTCTCTCTAGTTGCGGCGAGCGGGGACTACTCTTCGTTGCAGCGCACGGCCTTCTCATTGCGGTGGCTTCTCTTGTTGCGGAGTATGGGCTCTAAGCGTGTGGGCTTCAGTAGTTGTGGCACGCGGGCTCAGTAGTTGTGGCACGCGGGCTCAGTAGTTGTGGTGCATGGGACTAGTTGTTCCGCGACATGTGGGATCTTCCCGGACCAGGACTCAAACCCGTGTCCCCTGCATTGGCTGGCAGATTCTTAACCACTGGGCCACCAGGGAAGTCCCAGACCACCATCACGTTTGACCCGTAAAATAAAATATACTCAGGATTATAGTGTCTTTAACCCACATCTCTGGTTTGTGACTGAGTTGGGGGCAGATCTGCATTTTACTTGCAGATGGTCACTTAATATTTGTCTCATGAGTTTCATCGTTCTTGCCTTAATGGGATGATATAATTAATATAGTCAAATTGCATCACGAGGCTAGCTGACCATACATAAATTGTTAAATATAAATGGATAAACAGAGGTTCATTTTTTCCAACTGGCCCCATCTGATGGCAAAGGAAGTAGAACTGCCAAAAGCTAAGCCTGTGTTTTGAAATCAAGTAATTATTCTGGGTAGAGAAACTGACACAGGAAGGCACAGTGGCAAGCCAAGCATACCCCCGCCTAATGGGGTGTGTGGCATGTTAAATTGCCTTAAATTCCCTGAAGTGGTAGGTGTCTGGCAGGCTAAAAACAAAAGTCAGGAAAGTACTGATCCAAAATATATTGGTCATCTCTATTTGGAAGTGGATACTTTAAGCCAATCCCCCTTAGCATTCCTGTACTTTCATAACTCTTGTTGCCTTATCCGTAATTCTGAAGACATGACCTTTTTCGTTGGCCAGGTTCTAGACTAGAAGAAATTGTGCATCCAGCTCTGGCATTTGTCCCTTTGGAAAACGAATGAACTACTCAAAACTGTCTAAAAATCCTTTCTCAAATCTCCAGAGGAGATGATTTTCTCCTAGACTATGCAACCCAGCTATTGATACCCTCTCCCTGTGTCTGGCTGGTTAATTAACCTGGGCATGAAATTCTGGGGCGTCCCTCTCCTTTCATTCTCTCTCCCTCCCATTTTGCTTTTCTTCTCTTCTCTTCCTTCTTTCTCAAAGCAAAACACATTCCTCGACTTGCCTCTTGAATCTCAATTTAGCATTTTTCTCACTTGAAACCTGATCTTGAGGTCTTGTCTTACCCTCAGTCCCAATCAATTTATCAAAATATTTTTTCCAGATAAACATAGAGCACTTCCTCAGAGGAATTCCAGTGAGTAAATTTTCTCTGTCTCATTCCATTTATAACAGTGATGTTATGGAACTTGAAAAGTATAATATTAAAGACAAAACGTTGCCTTACTTAAAAGATAAACAATATTTATGATGCAATCCTTATGTATTGATCACTCTCCAAGTGATTTCCTTGCCTTCTCTTACTAGCTAACCTTTCTGGCAACCCTAAAAAATAAATGTTTTATTCCCTGTTATTAAGCAACTTGTCCGAAATCACACAGCTAGTAAATGGTGAAACTGGGATTTGGACGTAGGAGTTTGGTTTTTACTATGACATACACTTACATCTAGGGAGGCATGAAGGACATTAATTTTTTTAAATTTCTTTTTGACATTAAGTTTTGAACAAGGTATGAACAGAGAAGCAGGAGAGAGTATTAGATAAGTAAAATATATTTGGGAATAGGTACTCAAAAACTGCTTTATTAATTTATTAAATATTCTCTATTTTAGAATTGCTTTTTTTCACTGCTATAAAATTATTTTATTGTCATCATTCATTCATATATTGAGCATTTTTGCATTCCTTTTTATTTATTTATTTTTTAGTTTATTCTTTTTTATTGAATGAAAGATTTTTTTTTAAACATCTTTTTTGGATATAATTAGTTTACAATGGTGTGTTAGTTTCTACTGTATAACAAAGTGAATCAGCTATACGTAAACATATATCCCCATATCTCCTTCCTCTCGTGTCTCCCTCCCACCCTCCCTATCCCACCCCTTTAGGTGGACACAAAGCACCAAGCTGATCTCCCTGTGCTATGTGGCTGCTTCCCACTAGCTATCGATTTTACATTTGGTAGTGTACATATGTCCATGCCACTCTCTTGCTTTGTCCCAGCTTACCCTTCCCCCTCACTGTGTCCTCAAGTCCATTCTCTACGTCTGTGTCTTTATTGTTGTTCTGCCCCTAGGTTCTTCAGAACCATTTTTTTGTTTAGATTCCGTATATATGCGTTAGCATACGGTATTTGTTTTTCTCTTTCTGACTTACTTCACTCTGTATGACAGACTCTAGGTCCATCCACCTCACTACAAATAACTCAGTTTCGTTTCTTTTTATGGCTGAGTGATATTCCATTGTATATATGTGCCACATCTTTATCCATTCATCTGTCCATGGACACTTAGGTTGCTTCCATGTCCTGGCTATTGTAAATAGAGCTGCAATGAACATTGTTGTAGATGACTCTTTTTAAATTATGGTTTTCTCAGGGTATATGCCCAGGAGTGGGCTTGCTGGGTCGTATGGTAGTTCTATTTTTTTTTGAAGGAATGTCCATACTGTTCTCCATAGTGGCTGTATCAATTTACATTCCCACCAACAGTGCAAGAGGGTTCCCTTTTCTCCACACCCTCTCCAGCATTTATTGTTTGTAGTGAATGAAAGACTCTTTAAATTCTATAGTGCTTTACAATTTTCAAAAGTTTCACACACATGATTTCATATAATCTCATAATAACTCTTTTTTAAATGCTCTGCCCCTATATTGCCCCTCCTCCCTTCCCTCTCCCCATGGATAACCATCTGTTTGTTCTCTATATCTGTGAGTCTGCTTCTTTTTAGTTTTATTCACTAGTTTGTTGTAGTTTTTAGATTCCATATATAAGTGATATCATACAGCATTTATCTTTCTCTGTCTGACTTATTTTAATGCCCCCCAAGTCCATCCATGAGGCTGTAAATGGCAAGCCTTCATTCTTTTTTATGGCTGAGTAGTATTCCATTGTGTATATACACCACATCTTCTTTATCCATTCATCTGCTGAAGGACAATTACATTGCTTCCATACCTTGGTAATTGTAAGTAATGCTGCTATGAACATTGGGGTGAATGTATCCTTTTGAATTAATGTTTTTGTTTCTCATTTGGTATGTGAGCTAGTCTAGGCACAAAACAGTTCTTGACTTCAAGTTTGAGTTTTGTCTTCTAACCAGTTCAGAACCCAAGGAGGAAGTTGGGGCGGGGATGGGAGGTGGTGGTTAGGGGTGGCTTTTGTACCCTGCCAAACTCCACTCCTAGCTCCTAAATGAGGGATGGTCCTTCAGTCTCAGCCCCTAGGGCCAGTGCCCCATCCTACCCTGTTGGACATCCCTTTCTATTTAGATACTCATCTCTCCTTGGACTCTCTGTCTCCTCCTTGTTGGGTCTTCTAGCCCCTTCTGACCTCTGCTGCCTCCAGGGAAGAATGCTACTCACTTATCCATTCTGGATGGGGTGGGCTGAAAATGTATAGTATGTGTGACATCTGCAAGACAATCAGTACATATGCCCCTAGGCTTTCTGTGTAGTTTTTATGCCCTCTCTCTAGAACTGCGATCCCTAATGCCCTCTTCTCATATCTAGGCTTCTGTAAGTATCAAGCCCAGAAGGGTATATGGTGGTGAGAGTCAGAGGATAGAAACCATTTTTCTTCTATAAGCCATTGCTTTTATATCTCTGTGCTCCTGAATATCAGCAATGAGTATACTTTACTATTATAAAATGTACTTTTTGGCGAATGGCAGAATAGTGACTATTGCTTGGAAGGGACCACATTATTTTATATATATTTTTTTTGCTTAAAACAACACACTCCAGAAACTGACACACCATTGTAAAGCAATTATACCCCAATAAAGATGTTAAATAAAAAATAAATAAATAAAACGAAAAAACCCAACACACTCATACAATCATTATTACTACCATTATACCATTTTTTTAAATATGAAAGGACTTTCATATATATCATTTTACTTAATCCTCACAACAAGTTTTAGGAAGGTAAGTTAGATATGATTATCTGCTGTGAATCTCAAGTTTGTATGTTCTCCTTATTTCCTATCTACATTTTCTGGCCTGTGATTGTTATGTTCATGAAGATATGCTATCTTACCGTGTCTGGTTAGTTTTTCTAAACTCTTTTCCGTGGATTAACCTCTGTTTTATTCTTTTTTATTTCTTGGATTGACAGGATATAAAAATATTAAATAATAGTTTTACATTTGACATTTTTTATTGGTACTGACTTTAAAGAGAATGGCTCCAATATTCCCCCACTTTTTCCTATTTTTAAATTTTATTTTCCCTTTGTATTTTTTGAATGCTTTATTCTTTTCAGATAGCAAAATTACCATACATCATAAAAATTTTGGAAAATATCTTAAAAAGCACAGAGAAGAAAATAAAAATAAGTTAATATAAAAAACTCCACTTAGAAATAAACCTATAAACTATGTTGTGTCTATTCCTTCTAGCGTCTCATTTCTCTCAATTTTATACTATCATAAATTATTAAAGCTCCCAATTGTTATACATGTTTAATGTTTATAATTTTCCTATATTTTAAGGGATGCCATAATAAACATTTACTTACCTATATATTAGAATACTTCTGGGAAGTTCCTAGTAAAATTGCATAATCAATTTTAAAGCTTTTGATGAATTATACCAGATGGTTATTCAGAAAGTTTTACCAATATATGCTTTTAAAAATGTTGCGTGAGTCTATGTGTTTTACCACGTGCTAAATAATCGTAGGTATAATCATTGTTTCAATCTTTGCCTCCTTGATGAGTAAAGTAATACTTTAGTGTTGTTTCATTTTGTATGTTAAACTCTGATGAGGCTGAGTATTTTTGTGTGTATGAATTGCCTTTTCCCATCCTTGGCTCATTTTTTTTTTTAATCGAGGAGCTAATAAAAGAAAAAACCTTACTCTAAGAACTTTCTATACTAAATATATTAATCCCTTGTCGATTACATATTCTAATTAGCCTGTTATTTGCCTTTTTAATGGCATTTTAACAATTTTTTTGAATTTGAAAATTATGAATGGTTATTGAGTTTTACCAAGTATCTTATTGATACTTATTAATAGTTTTTCTTATTTTTAAATCTATACATGTGATACATTGCAGGAAGAAAAAGAAACCATATGTTGGACTATCCTTGTATTCCATAAACTCTTTTAGACATGTCATAATTTTGTTTGAATCTGATGATATTTTTCGGGAGAACAAATCATTTCGTGTTATTAGAGATGCCAATTATTTCCTGCCTTGGGGATTCTTCTGCAGCTGAGCTGTGGCACTGCCTTCCCAACTCCAAGTATCAGGTGACTGCTGTAGAATTGGACACCTGACCAGAGGGTTCCCTCAGTAGACTCACCAGAGACCAGGCTGGCATGACTCTTAGGAACGTGGAACTTTGAGTGATTCAACGGTGAGCACCTGAGCTGCAGGTGTGTTGGGCCACATACAAGATAAACAAGCAGCTATGCAAGAAACCCTGTGGTTCCTGAGAGGTGGGAGGTGCAGGGTGGCTTCTTGAGGGCTCTTGAGTTTCTCAAGTTTCCAATGAGTCTCAAAGGCACTGTCTGCCCCTGGATTCTGAGCCCCTCCAGGGTTCTTTCAATCATATACTTTCCTCTCTTTTAAGGTAGTTGGAGATTTCTGACTTATGCAACCAAAACGCCTTCAGTTGACACTCAGGATGTCACTGGCCTCCTTCAAAAATAGGAAAGGGGGCTTCCGTGGTGGCGCAGTGGTTGAGAATCCGCCTGCCAGTGCAGGGGACACGGGTTCGAGCCCTGGTCTGGGAAGATCCCACATGCTGCGGAGCAACTGGGCCCGTGAGCCACAACTACTGAGCCTGCGCGTCTGGAGCCTGTGCTCCGCAACAAGAGAGGCCGCGATAGTGAGAGGCCCACGCACCGCGATGAAGAGTGGCCCCCGCTCGCTGCAACTAGAGAAAGCTCTCGCACAGAAACAAAGACCCAACGCAGCCAAAAATTAAAAAATAATAAAAAAAAATACGAAGGGGACGAACTCAGCACTATCTGATCTGGAAGTTTCCCTTAAGCCCCACAGTTCTATAAGTCTATGGAATTAATGGTCCCCTTTATTGGGACAGTTTCTAAACCCAGCTTGGTAGAACTCTGGAATAACAAAGATTCAGTGAAAACCAGGAGCCAGATGGCGATGTGTTAAGACAGACCTCTTAAGACAGGAAGACATTTCCAATTTTCGAAAAATTGTGTTTCCTTAAAACCTGAAGGAGCATTTTGCTTCTCAGTCCCTGAATTGAACGAGTACCTCTGCTTCCTAAACAGTGTAATTTCAGCTGTCTGTGCTTCTCTTCACGTACCTCAGACTGGGCATCTGGCAGTGACAGGTAATCAAATCATATCGAGGGACACTGAGCCATCTGCCTTGATCTCAGTCCTCAGAACTGAGCTATTGGAAAGGGTTTCAGCTTTTCATCTGCAGCTTGCAAGCCCGCATGGTCCAGTTTTCTCAATGAAAGTATTGATTTAGGCCTTTAAAAATAATTCCCGGCCTTGCTGACATCAAGGAGACGACTCATAGCATCAAGATAAAAGAGAATCAGGCTGTGAATAAAGCCATTCAGTTTTCTTTTACGCACAAAACAAAAGTCTGAAATGCCCGCCTTCAATGGCCAAAAAAGAGCAGCGAGATAATTAGGACTTTAGGATTAAGAAAGCACAGTGTTGGGAGGTAATGAGGAGGTTGAGGGTGACAGCAATTCCTGGGCTGCTGTCAGACGGGATATATGAAGAGGGTTGGAGCTTATGCTCGATGCAAAGAAGGATACCTTTATTTCTGTTAAAGACTTGAATGTACAACAAACATCAAAACTGATTGGCTTTTAAATTACTTTTAAGTCCCTTAGTATCTTAGTCAGTTTGCTATAGCAGATTACACTAGACTAGATGACTTAAACAATAAATGTTTATTTCTCATGTTTCTGGAGGCTAGAAGTCCAAGGTCAGGGTGCCAGGATGCTCTTAGTGAGAGTCCATGTGGTTATGTCCTCACATGGCCTTTCCTTGGCATGTGCACAAAAAAAAAGAGGGAGAGAGATCTCATGTCTCTTCCTCTTTTTATAAGGGCACTTATAATCATGGGGACTCCACCCTTAAGGCCTAATTTCCTATTTACCACCACCAAATACCATCAAATTGGGGACAAAGTGTTTCGACAAAAGAGTTTTGAGAGGACACAAACATTCAGTCCATAGCACTTGGGAATACGTATTCTATTCAGGGGTCTTTGGATTGCATCTTAGGTTGAGTTTCCCATAAGTGGACCCTGAGATAAGGATTCATGGGAAAGTAGTTTATTAGGAAATGTCCCTAGGAGAAACTGGTAGGGGAGTGGGATTGTGCAAGAGTGTCAGATCAATATCTCACAGGGCATAACTCTTACTCAATCCTGCAGTAAGTAAAACCATCCAGAGTAAGGCAAGGGTTACAAATAGCTCCCAGGGGATGTAAATTCCCGGGTAGTTACAGCTCTTAAGACCAACAGGCTGGGCAGCCTGAGAGTAGTCCTCTAACAAAGAGCTGCAGGTACTGGTTGGTAGGAGTGAAACCACCTTGAGGGAAGGTCCTTGTGCAGGAAAAGGATCCATAGGGTATGGATGGTGCAAAAACAGCAAGTTGCAAGAAACAAAAACCCACCCAAGGTAACGTAAGCAAAGGGGTATCTCAGTTAAGATTTCATCTGGCTGCATATAATAAAAACTGGATTCAGCACCCAACCAAAAGAATTTATGTTTCTAATAAAATAAGAAGTTCAGAAGTTGGCAGTCTGGGATTGGTGTAGCTGCTTCCTGATGGTATCAGTGAACAGTGTTCCAGCTCAACCTTCTTGCTTTTTGCTTCATGCTTGCAAGACGGCTCTTCTACCTCCAGCCTCATGTGTGCATTCCTGTAGGAAGAAGAAGAGGAACAGAAAGAAGGCCATATGTGTATCAGGAAAACAAACACCAGAAATCTAGAACAGCCTTCTGATTATTTTTTATTGGCTCTGAGTTGCATAATTACCTTTAGATGTAAGGAATTCTGGGAAGTGGCATATGGCTCCCCTGAAAAGACTAACTTTTCTTTTAGTAAAGAAGAGAGAAAGGACAATGACTGGGCATCCAATAGGGGATTTTTTGCAAAAATACAGTGGGCCATCTTATGGGCATCCAAGGACAAGACACAAGCACAGCTTGGATTCCTGAGGGATGGTGCCAGAACTGGCCAATGAGGAGGCTGTGTTTTGTAAGTTAAGTCTGAATAGATAATGGAACAAGCCTGTGCAAAGAGGAGATACGTGAAGTGACAGCACACAGCACACACGCACACACACACGCCCTCATGCACGCTGGCTTAGTCCTGTGGCACTGTGAGCAGTGGCCAATGTTCGTGCTAAGCAGTTAGCTTGGCTGCACACGCCAAGGCTGGGACCTGGGTCCGGATGGTGGTGATGATGGCGACAGCAGCAGCAGAAGCAGCAATAGTGGCAGCAGTAGCCATAGCTCTGGAGAGAGGAGGGTCCGCGTTTGAAGACGATGCTAGGATCCATGGTGGGTGCCTGTCTGCTGATCTGGTCGTGGAGCCTATCTCTGGGGCACTGACACAAATCTTAAATCTTTGGCCAGGAACTGCTGGAGCTCAGCTGGTAAAACTTTGTCAGCAAATTATTACTAAATAAAAAAAGACACATGGGCATTGTAATAAAGCCTATCAGTGAGTTGCTAGAATTCTTCATAATTTAAAATCTCTGGTTTTGAAAACTGTTGCAACGTTGCCAAATACATATCCACAAGCCTAGAAATAGAAATTAAACTTAAAGATCATCACATCTGATGGAAAAGAACACTATTGTCATATGAAGCATCAGGTGAACCAATTATTAATGAAGGAAATCATTTTAAAATTAGTTTTCTCTTGTAATGGAAGATACAGTGATAGAATACATAAACAGATGTTTGAATTGTATATAAATCATGAAGTCAGATTTCTGTATAACCCCCACAAGTTACAGGAAATATAAGAGGAAATGTTAACATGCCATTGTTCAAATTTGCATTTAAAATTAGATCCAGACTTACATGAAAGGGATTTGTATGAAGGATCACATTTTTTAAGAAAAACTGTTCTGCAAGAATCATCAGCTCTAGATGTACTGATATTTGTATTTCAAAATAAATAATCAGAAAATTTCCCCAAAGTTTTCACAGCCTATAAAATACTCTTAACGGCTCCAGTAACTGGAGTTATCAGAAGATAGACATGGGCTTCCCTGGTGGCGCAGTGGTTGGGAGTCCGCCTGCTGATGCGGGGGACGCGGGTTCGTGCCCCCGTCCGGGAAGATCTCACATGCCACGGAGCGGCTGGGCCCATGAGCCATGGCCGCTGAGCCTGCGCGTCCGGAGCCTGTGCTCCGCAACGGGAGAGGCCGCAACAGTGAGAGGCCCGCGTACCGCAAAAAAAAAAAAAAAAAAAAAAAATTCGATCTTGAATTTTCCAAGAGCATCTCACATTGCTTTCAATATCAATTGAAAATGAAGTTGCTAAAAGTATAAATTTTGATGGCCTAATAATTATGTTTGCAGTAGTGAGCCAGAAAAGCCTAATGATCAATCAAGCCACCACACTAATAAACTATTATTTATTGTGTTATATGAGATCGTGACACAAAAGAATATTATTTTGTTCATTTTGTAAGTTCAATTCGTAAATGATTCCTATGTGTCACGATTATTCCCTTGTTATGGACTGAATTCTGTCCCCTGTCCCCAGTTCATATGTTGAAATCCTAATAACCTTCTATGTGACTGTAGTTGGAGACAAGGCCATTAAAGAAGTAATTAAAGTTAAATAAGGTCATAAGGCTTGGGCTCTAATCTCATAGGACAAGTGTCCTCATAAGAAGAGGAAGAGACGCTCGACATGTCTCTCTTTCTGTGTGCACAGAGTAAGGGTTGTATGAGATACACCAAGAAGGCAGCCATCTGCAAGCCAGGAAGAGAGGTCTTACCAGAAACCCTAGCAGCACCTTGATCTTGGACTTCTAGTTTCCAGAACTGTGAGAAAGTAAATTTCTGTTCTGTAAGCCACCCAGTATGTGATACCTTGTTAAGGCAGCCTTAGCTGACTAATATACCCCTGTACATTTTATGAATAATTTTAAAGGAAAAATCTTTATATTTTAGTACCTTTAGTGGCATTTTCCCCCTTGCTTTTGAATAAGGGGGTCCACATTTCCATTATGTGCTGAACCCTGCCAATTATATAGCTGGTCATTCTCTGAATTGAGGTCACACTCTGCGTCTCTCCTAGGGTCTCTTCTCTCTGCTTCCTTTCTTTCTAATCAGCTTTTCATGGTTGCATATAACCCAACAGGCCACTTCCATCCCGATTCTACATGACCTTTTAGGTCAAGTGCTCAACATCAACCCATTAGTTTCATCTCAGAGCCCTGACTCTATATTTCCAAGGGAAAGAATCTAACTGGCTTGGCCACACATGTGTTCCTGGATGTCCAGGCCTCCAGCTGCAGGAGCTGAGATGGAAGACGATTCCAAAGGCTGAGGACTGGGCTTGTGCTCTTAAGTGAGGCAATTAAAATGCATACGTGGGGACTTCCTTGGTGGTCCAGTGGGTAAGACTCTGTGCTCCCAATGCAGGGGGCCCGGGTTCAATCCCTGGTCGAGGAACTAGATCCCGCATACATGCCACAACTAAGACCTGGTGCAGGCAAAATAAATAAGTAAATAAATAATTTAAAAGAAACAATAAAATGCACATGGGGAGGATAACTGGCTTCAATTCCAAGCTCAACTTCTTTTCTAAGGGTGTGCGCTATCTTCACTCCTAAATGTAACCAACCTCAGTTTAAAAAGGAAAAGCAGAAACCACTGCTCTGTGCTAGCAAGTATTTCAGGGCTGTGTTGCTCAGTTCTCCATCTACAAAGAACCCATTAAGAATAGGATTAGGTGGAAATTTTCAACAGAATAATGCAATGTCCGTGAATTTTTAGTTGAGGATCCTCAATTCATTCCAACATGGATTTTTGACATACTGTCTCACTTAACATTAAACTGTATTTGAAAAAGTTAAACAGCCAAGATATAAATAAAAATAGCAACATAAATATTTTCCAATGAGATAAATTTTAATAACATTTTTGGGTTAGATTCATACCTATAATTTTTAAAATGTACTAAAATCAGGAGTCTTGCTATACATTTCCAGAAGCAAACTTGGAAGAGTCCTGTTGAATTAAACGTACAAATTAAAATCATTGATTACTGACAACTACCATATGCTATCACTTATATGTGGAATCTAAAATATGACACAAATGAACTTATTTACAAAACAGAAACAGGCTCACAGACAAAGAAAACAAAATTATGGTTACCAAAGGGGAAAGGAGATGCGGGAGGGATAGACTAGGAGTTTGGAATTAGCAGATACAAATTACTATATATAAAATAGATAAACAACAAGGTCCTACTGTATAGCACAGGGAACTATATTCAATATCCTATAATAAACCATAATGGAAAAGAATATGAAAAAGAATATATATATATATATATATATATATATATATATATATATATAACTGAATCACTTTGCTATACACCAAAAACTAACACAGCATTATAAATCCACTCTGCTTCAATAAAATAATCACCAATTACCAAAAAGTTTAATATAGTCACACCTTAGTTACCTAGAATTCAGGCTTATTGACAACTCCTGCAATCTGGAACCCAGCAATGGAACAAAGTTCCCTGAGGTACTGAGACATCTCTCACAGAATCAGTGCACTGAAGCTCATTTGCGTTAATTGTAGATGCGGGACCCAGTCAGAGCCCGCTCACCCTTACTTTATACTCTCTCTAAATAATTTTGATTTTCTGGTTTGCCAGCCCACAGCAGATTAAAACCCCAAATTTATTAGGATAGTGGAAATAAGTGAATGGAAAGCAGAAATGCTGCTAAAACATATAAAGTGATTATTGACATTGGAGAGGAAACTGAAAGAAGGAACTGTAAAACCACAGTAGTTTGGAGACATTTAATGCACACATGCATCCATTTTGCATTCTCACATACATTTAATGAACATAAGCCAAGTGCCTCCTATTAGCCCATCACTGTGCTTGGTGTCCAGGAAACTCAGTGCCTACCCACAAGGGCTTATAATCCAGCATAAAGATTGACAAATAAAAATGCCATTATGATATAGTAGGGCGAATGGTTAAGTGCTGGATAAGACTGAGCCCAGGGCCATGAGCCAGAATACATTTAAAGTGTTCCGGGTGAGACGCGAAGAAGCCCTAATTAAGACAGTGGAAATGAAGAAATGTGTGAGATATGAAAGATCAAGGAGGTAGAATTTCCACTTCAGGATGACTGATGAGTTGGGAGAGGTGAGGGAGAAGGAAAAGTCAAGGATGGCTCTGAGATTTCTGGCTGGCATGAAGAAACAGTGAGAGGCTCCAATCTCTCCAATAAGGGCATCACCTTATTACAGCTGACATTTTAAAGGAAGACTTGGGAATCATGACATAAGGTCAGGGAAGTATGAAATCCATTTAGTAGTGATTTTCTGTATTGGGGAATAAAACACCTCATTGTAAATGAACGGTATACAGAGAAGTCCTTGTAAGTTCCTTGAGGGCAGGACATACATGATTTATCCTGGTGTCCCCAGTGCCCAAATCTGGTAGGTGCTTAATAATAATTTATTTATTTGACTTATAGAAACCAATTAGAATCACTCTGACCTTTTCTAGTCATCTCCCTTTAGGGAGTAAGATAAAACGGAGGAAATTTGTAAATGTCTTTCGTGCTTGAGCAGATAGCTATTGGCTCCAGACACAATCTTTCAAACAGAATTTTTCTTAAGGCAACTGAAAAGTCTGTGTTGTCATATTGGATCAGATCTTCTGAAGACCCTGGCAAGTAGCCTTTCCATCTCCTTAGATTTCCAGTGGCTTTTACAAAAGTAGCAGACACCAATTCGCTCTCTGATGCTGTAGGATCTGGAAGGACGCTGGCAGTGCCACCTCAGGGCAGCGGGAGTGGCCCTGTGTACTCATAGGCACTCTGCGTGCTCACAGGTCCAGGGATACGTGTGCAGTAGGAGCCTGTCATTCCCTAAAGGCAAGGAGGCCTCATTCAGCCTTCCTGACCAAGTCCTCATGGGAATCTATTCAGAAAAGAAGTTTATCTCCAAGTGGCAACTTGTAAACAATTAATTAAGTCAAGATGCACTTAAAAGAAAAGCTCAGAATTAGGTCAGGGTTGAATGAAGGGAAAACACAGTCTAGATGCATTATGGAGCTTCTCTGAAAAGAACTGTTTTCGTGATTTTAATCACTGACATCTACTGGAGCAATGTAATTTTCTTTTATTTGAATGTTTAATTTTGGAAGTTAAGCCTGAGAAACAGAAGCATTTTATCCTTTATCAGATAGCTATGAGTCATGATTGATACGTATGAAAAAATGAGTTATAAAATCTCAGTTGGCTTTGAAGCAGGAACAGAAACAAGAGAAAATAAGAATCACATTGTGTAAGGAAAACCAACTTCCAAAAACACTCCTGAGGATGTTCATCCTTGCCCATGAAATATAACTTCCTCTATCAGATTGCTAAATTTGTGAGATCAAATAGCAGATTTTGTCACTACAAAATCTCTAGTTGGATCAACACTATACTGCAAGGATATGGGTGTGCGAATTCAAACGACACTGGGCAGTGGGCCTTCTTGGTCTTTATGTCTTATTCTTTATGTCTCTCGGTTGGAGGAGCCATGCTTTTATTTCTTTTGAAACCCTCCCTCCCCGTCCCCCGCGAGCAGCTGGGATTTTCTGTAAACCTGAAAGTTGTTCAGTAAGTGTGGCTGGCTAGTTGCCAGGTAGAGGTGAACTGTTCCCACTTCAGCCACCTCTGGGTGGGGAAATCATTCTGGAAGCATTTAGCTGGGAAGGGGGCCGCCAAGGAAAGGGCACACAGCCTAGCTCCTGGGGGCAGAGAGAGGCTCATCACCTCTCCCTGGACTTGCTGCCCCCGACCAGGGGCTGTGGGATTGCGGGAGGGCTTGGTCAGCTCAACGTTCACCTGGGAGCAGGTGGGGCCTGTAGATAGGCAGGCAAAGGAGGCGCCTGGGGGCGGCAGGGTACGGGCAGGCAGCGCGGGGCGCAGGGACTAACCCTGTACCGTTTCTGAATGTAAGTGGAGGGGGCGCGCTGAGAATGGGCTCTCCTGTCACGAACGGCTCCTCGTCCTTAGGGGAGGGTGATGAAGCCGACTCTCTTCTGAAACGACCGTTGGACCCGAAGGAGTCAGTCTGGGATGTAAAGGTCAGTGGCTTTGCCTGCTGCACTTCACGGAAGACGGTCGGTGCGCTCTGCCTTCCCGCGCTGAGCCAGCCACCTCCCTGGAAGCTGAGCCTCAGGAACGCTCCGCGGAAGGAAAGGCGGCAGGGGCTGCACCTGCTCGCAACTGCTTCCCACTCCGGCTTTCTCAGAGTCCTGACCCCGGCAGCAGCGTGGAACTCAAGTCAGCAGATGCTCAGGGATGTGAAGACGGCTTGGGCGGCTCCGCAGTTGAGGGCATATGTAGGAACCAGAGGCGGGAACCTTCTCTGTCAGAGACAGGCCGAGTTTATGTATTCGTAGATGAATTCTGGGCTTGTCTGAAATTTTGCTGGGGGTCTCCAAATGTAATCCTTAGGCGCTGATTTCTGTACTTTCCCTGGAAATACAGCTATGACTCAGAGATATTTATGTTCACTAACTGCCTTATCAGATACGTAGGGTCTTTAATAATTATTTTCTATCATACCTACCACCTAGCCTTGAATGCTGTTTAAAAGGCAGACTTATTGAGGGTTAGGGCCCTTGCTCCTACAAATATATTTGCATTTCGGATTCTAAACAAACCAAACATGGCTTCCTAAGAGAGCATCTGTTTATATCTAGCAGTATTGAAATATTCAGCTAATTCATTCCACTTACAACTACAAAGTTTACTTTGGTTCTTTTAAATAGTTAAAATTAAATGTTCCCAAGGTTGTATGAGCTCCTTTTTCTGGGACTGCGTTGAAGAGCTATCATTATTCTTCGGGTGGTAGACTGCGCTGTTTGCTAATTTCCAGCCTGATAGACGTCTCAGGGGACGATTCACCGTCAGCGTGCCTATCAGGTTTTACTTCCTAATTTCAAATACATTTTTGAATGTTCCTCTCTGAGTTTATACACTGTGCCTATACTTATAACATTGTTGGAAGGATGTAGTTCATTTAATTCTCACTGTTCCATCCTAATTACTTTATCTGTGAGTCTTTGGTCTTTAAAAATGCGATAGCTAGGGCTTCCCTGGTGGCGCAGTTGTTGAGAGTCCGCCTGCCGATGCAGGGAACACGGGTTCGTGCCCTGGTCCGGGAAGATCCCACATGCCATGGAGCAGCTGGGCCCGTGAGCCATGTCCACTGAGCCTGCGCGTCCGGAGCCTGTGCTCCGCAACGGGAGAGGCCACAACAGTGAGAGGCCTGCGTAACGCAAAAAAAAAAAAAAAAAAAAAAAAAAAAAAAAAAAAAATGCGATAGCTAGAGGCCTCTCTGTCCTTGAGGGTGGTGCGGGTAATAGCAAGAATGTGCTCCTAATAGAATTTCCACACTTTTCTAAATGTCACAAGTGATGCATGACCATGATGAAAATGAGAAAACATGTAAGCAGAAAGAAAAACAATGCATTCTTATATGCATATTTATAAAAAGTATTTATAAAAATGTATATTTGTAAAAATGTGATTCATTTCATCACTTTTTAATATTTTCCTGCTTAATATAATATGAACATGTTCCTTGATTCTAATGGTTGCCTAATTTTGCCTTGTATGGATGTAACAAAATTAATCTTTTGTTGCTGGAGATTCAAATTATTTAAAAATCTTTGCTATGGTCAATGCAGTGATGAACATAGTTATATTCCTGTGCATTTGCTCAAGTATTTTTGCAAGATGAATTTCCTGAACCCAGTTTCTTTTTGACAGTAGCTTTGCTCATGGCCTCAAGTGGCCTCCCCCTTCAGTGGGACTTGATTCTCCCAACACAGAAGCTTTTGCCTCTACTTGATTCTTCATATTAGTTTTTCTGATCTCGAGTCTTCATTTTAGTTGCTGTATCTCACTTTGGGATTTTTTTTACTTTTCAGTTTTGGCTGTGTTGGGTCTTCGTTTCTCTCTTTTTTAAAGTGAAGGTGACCACTATCTACCTGCACACAGTCGTCCAGATTCAGTCAACTGATGTTTGTCGACTGCATCACATCATATCCGTCTCCTGCATAAAACTTTCTGGTGGCTTCTCATTGTCATTAAAGTGTAACCCAAACGTCTTACAGCTGCTACATATGGTCTTCATATGATATCACTTACATGTGGAATCTAAAATATGGCACAAATGAAGTTGTCTGCAAAACGAAAACAGACTCACAGACCTAGAGAACAGACTTGTAGCTGCCAAGGGGAATGGGGTGTGGGGGAGGGATGGGGTGGGAGTTTGGGATTAGCAGGTGCAAACTCATATACAGAATGGATAAACAACAAGGTCCTACTGTGGAGTACAGGGAACTGTATTCAGTATCCCGTAATAAACTAAAATGGAGAAAATATGAAAAAGACTATATATATACATATTACCGAATCACTTTGCTGTCAGCAGAAATTAACACAGCATCAACTACATCTTAAAAAAAAAAAAAGCTCCTGGTTTTTACCTGCCCCCTGCCTTCATCTTCTTCCAGGTTCCTCCTCGCTCACTATGTACTACCTGCCTTCCTTCTGACCTTCCCTTCAAACTGCAAGTACATGTACATCCCAGAGACTTAGCACTTGCCCTTCCCTCGGCCAAGAACCCCTTTCTGGAATATATTTTTGGTTTGGTAATTAAAAACTCATTGTTAAACCCAAGGTCACCTATTCTACTATGTTTTCTTCTGAAAGTTTCATAGTTTTGCATTTTAAATTTAGGTCTGTGCTCCATTTTGAGTTAATTTTTGTGAGAGGTGCAAAGTCTTTGTCTAGGTTATTTTTTTTGCCTGTGGATGTCTAATTGTTCCAACACCATTTATTGAATACATTATCCTTTCTCAATTCAATTATTGAATTGCCTTTGTGGCTGGATCAAAGATCAGTAAACTACATTTGTGTGGGTATATTTCTGGGCACTAATTCACATAATTTTCAAGATTCATTTATTCATATTTTCCATCAGCAAATATTTACTGAGAAACTACTATATAATAGACACTTATTTAGGTGCTAGGAACATAGAGTGAAAAAAAAGGTCAAAATCCCTGCCTTCAATATTTTGGTCCACTTGGCCCTATGAAACATCTTTACTCATGAAACTACTAAAATCAAAGCTTTGATCAATCCACTATCAGAGATCTTAACTTTGGATCTAAACAGAGATGTAGCCTCACTGAACACAACTCACCGTACCTGAAAAGAGTTCGTGTTGATATATTCCAGTATTCTCATTGACTTGACCCAAATTGATCAATTCAGGTAAATATAATTTGAAACCTTAAAAAAAATCCCTGCCTTCATGGAGTTTACATTCTAGAAGTTAGGTAATATATTACATGTAAGAATATTTTTAGAGTTATTCACATTCCTTTCCCAACTAA